>NC_091431.1:70294828-73046443 GCF_032191515.1 Phaenicophaeus curvirostris
CTTTCCTTTCCTTTCCTTTCCTTTTTTCTTTTCTTTTCTCCTCTCCATTTTCCAAAATAATAATGAATCATACAGATTCTCTGTTCTTATTTATATGATACTGTATTGTACCCTCCAATGACATTTAAAAACAAATATTCAGTGTGAAAACTTCTCTGTCACTACATTCAATAGCTGAAAAAAGCTAAAAACTAAACAGAAATTCTATTTGGACACTGACACCAGGAAATCCAATTCATATTAAATTAGGCTGAGATTATAGATCATAAGCAATTAGGATAAGGCTTTGAAAAGTGTGCACCCTCTGTGATGCTTTCAAACCTTTCAGTGTTAATATTCAAAAAAAATGCTACTTTTCCCTCAGAAATCCACAAAGAATGAATTTTTGATTACTCAATATGGTTGATTAGACAGAGTATATTAGAGTTGTTTTTTTGTTTCTAAACTTCCCGTTTATTTCTCTCTCCTTCTAGACTAAGAACTTCAACAAACACTGGATTTACTCTCCTACCTTACAAATGGCAAAAAAAATTATCTTTTATTTATGAGTGATCATTTTTTCTTGTCTATATTTTGACAAATAACATGGCAGAAAATGATTAAGGGTCTCATTTTACAATGTGACTTGTATGTTATTTATTGTCAAATAAAAGTCACTTTGTGAATTGAAGTTTTTAATCATTTTTCCTCTCTTTCAGGAAATGATTTTGTAAAAAAGTTGTGATATTCGAGACTGGTGTTTTTTTAATGACAGGTATGATCCCTGTGATGAGATTATCACAATTTATCTCATTATACTTAAATTATATAGATAAACTGCTAATGTTTTTCCATTTACTCTTCGTTTTCCACATATTTTTAACAGGAATATTACAGTGCCCTGACTATCTAATACATAAAAGAAAAGATGAGGTATTCAAACTTCTTTGAAAATATTTTCTCTTCCTTCTTTCAGGAACATATTCTTTTAAATATTCAATTCAGTTTAACAAGAAACATCATGAATATAATAATTTCTTTTTAAATCAGATTATAAATCATTTTTGTTTTCAAACATAGTCACTTTCTAGGGAATTAAAAGTAAGTTTTATTAGTCTGTCGCTATGTAAATTAGAAATAGACAAGGACTAGCAGAAGATAATCCAGAACTACGATCCATGCTATTGCTGTGGGTAATGTTGAGAGAAGAGTGGGAGCTAAGCAGGCAAAGCAGAGCATCCTCTCATGCTCTGTACTGCTACGTTGTTATTGCACCCCAGGTATGTTTGTGGGTGACACTAAGCTGGGTGGAAGGGTTGATCTGCTGGAGGGTAGGGAGGCTCTGCAAAGGGATCTCCAAAGGCTGGACCACTGGGCTGAGTGCAATGGCATGAGGCTGAAGAAGACCAAGTGCTGGGTCCTGCACTTGGGGCACAACAACCCTGTGCAGCTACAGACTAGGAGAAGTCTGTCTAGAAAGTTGCCTGGAGGAGAAGGACCTGGGGGTGTTGGTTGACAACCGACTGAATATGAGCCTGCAGTGGCCCAGGTGGCCAAGAAGGCCAATGGCATCTTGGCTTGTATCAGAAACAGCGTGACCAGCAAGTCCAGGGAGGGTATCCTCCCTCTGTACTCGGCACTGGTGAGACCGCTCCTCGAATCCTATGTTCAGTTCTGGGCCCCTCACCACAAGAAGGATGTTGTGGCTCCGGAGCGAGTCCAGAGAAGAGCAACAAAGCTGGTGAGGGGGCTGGAGAACAAGTCTTACGAGTAGCGGCTGAGAGAGCTGGGGTTGTTTAGCCTGGAGAAGAGGCGGCTGAAGGGAGACCTCATTGTTTTCTACAGCTACCTGAAAGGAGGTTGTGGAGAGGAGGGAACTGGCCTCTTCTCCCAAGTGACAGAGCACAGGACAAGGGGGAATAGGATCAAGATCCACCAGAGGAGATTAAGGCTTGACATCAAAAAAAATTTCACTGAAATGGTCATTGTGCACTGGAATAGGCTGCCCAGGGAGGTGGTTGAGTCACCTTCCCTTGAGGTGTTTAAAAGATGGGTGGACGAGGTGCTGAGGCGCATGGTTTAGTGGTTGATTAGAATGGTTTTACTCAATGATCCTGGAGGTCTTTTCCAACCTAGTGATTCTACGATTCTATGATTCGATTTAATACTTAATTCCAATGTATTTTATTGAATGTTACTGCAGAGTGACATCGTGTCAGAAGTGGTAGTTTTTTCTACTATTTGTAGAATTTAGTAGCTATTTAGTACAATAGTACTATTGTAGCACAATAGTAGCTATTTGTGAAATGTTATAGTCAGATAACCCTACACGGACTGCAGGTTCTATGGTTTCAAATGATGTGATATAATTTCTGCCAGTTGTACTGACACAGTAATATGGTTACTACTACACTGGTGCAAGTACAGTACTGGCACTTACTCTATTAAGGCTGTGCTAATTTCTCAGTTAGTTTAAACACCAGGACATAAAAAGATCACTTTTTATTCTGGAGTACAAATATTTTATTATCATATCTGCTAATCCAGCATTGTCCTGCTGAATATCTGAATATCCTTTTCCATTGGAGATAAGGAGAGGCTGATTTAGAGAGAATAGCTTGGAAAACCAAATATTTGATGGGCTGAAACAAGGACTTGAGCCGGTTTTCTTACTGTACACACAAAGATATTGCTACGGGAGTTGTGAATGGCCCCTAAAAAACTAAGTAGCCAGGGTCAGTTGCTTTGACAGGAGCCATGAGAGTCAGCAGCTGCTGATAATGTATAATTTAGCTCAGAGAACAATCCCCAAACCAAAATTTTCTTTTCCTTTCCCTTTCCCTTATCCTTTAAACTACCATTTGATGTTGTTTCCAAAGGAAGGACTTGCAAATAGAAAACAATGGTGTATCAGAGTAAAGGAGAAGACTCAGAGATCTTGATTCTCAGATAAGTATCAACAATCATTATATAAATGCGTTTTAATTTGCTGCACATCTTATTTTTCCCAGTCATGGAGATCCATGTGTCAATTGAGGAAAAATCTGAGTTGAGGTGATGTTCTAAAAATGTCATCTTCTGGTGCTTGTAATCAGCGTAAATTGATTGGATTATTCAGAGAGTGGTCTGGTGCTGGCGGTACCACATCACATCTTTTTCCCTTATTAATTATAATTGGTCACTATTAAGACATTGACTTATCTAAGACTTTATCTTGTCTTTTCTTATTTTAACATTCAATCTGCAGTAGCTACAGACATAATTTCTCTTCTCAGTGCTGGGCAGTTCTTACTTGCTTCAGTCCTTGATCGTGTCAGCCTCAAGAGGAAAGAGGTACATGTGTAGGTCACAGAGATCAGAAGAGAAAGAATTTAGGCAGGAAAACCCTGATACAAAACATCTAAGGAGGGACAATTTGAAATTGCCTTGTGGGACTCTGAACATGAAGTTTGTTAACTAGCAGTTCACAAGCTTTTCTCGTCCTCTACTCCTACTCCAGTCTAACAGGATTGGCACAAGGAAGCTTTCAAAACTGTCAAACTAGCACATTTGATGAGTCCAGGTTCTTTTCAACCCCTATGGCAACGTCCTTTTTTCATGCAGTAAAAGCTTGTTACCTGTTCACAAACACAGTCCCGCTTCAAAGCTCCCTGCTTGATTTCCACTGCTGATTTCTGTATTTTCACAGTTATTCAGCATCAAATTCAGAAAATCCCCAACTGCTGGACTCTAGAGGCTTTCTCTTGTTTTCCATTTTTTTTAACATTCCTTTCCCCTTCCACCCCCAACTTCCTAAGCTTAGCATTTCCCATCTGTCATTCTGCTTTATGAGAAAAATAACAAAAGGAGTAAGATTGTTTACCTAGATCTAACACTCAGAAAACAATTCAAATAAGGAAACAGACAGCTGATAGTCCTCTCTACAGGTCTGTGGAACTCAAATAATTTTGATTTAATAAAGCACGTCAACAGCTCGGCAAGACAGTACATAATGAAGCACAGCATCAGCCAAGTAAGATCAAGTACAGAAGAACAGGCTATGAGAGAACAGCACAGATGTCAACAGCTCTGTAAGGCTTTTACACATATAACACAGGACATGACAAAGTATACATTTACACGGCATGAATAGAAACTGTGCTGTGTGCCTGTATGGGCATGGTGAAATAGCAGATTCCTGTCATTTTTTTTCAGGTCATTGAATCTGATGTAATTTGATCTCATCAGCTATTGTACTTTGCCTTTGGTCCCTGTGCAATAGAAATGCACATAGAAAGTTATGGGAGGCTAGGGTAATAATAAAGCATGTAAAGAATGCAGCAAAGTATGCAGAAGGAGTAGTAAAACAATTTATGTGGCAGCAAGTAGCTTTTTCTGTGCTGAAATTAGTCCATTGTATTCACTGCAGGGTCTCTAAATAGAAGCTCTCTGTTGTGTCCCTCTGCATGATGGAGGGTGATATTCCATTTGGAGAATATTTGGATCATCCAGTCTGGAAAGACACTGCCAAAAGCTGCAAAGTAGAAAGCCAGGAAACAGAGGAGGCAGATTTTTTGCTTGTTTGTGTCATTCTGTTTCACTATATGAGTTGCTTTCCCTTTACTCAGCTGTGTGTTGTGCTTGTGCTATGACATGGCTAAGCCTATAGTCTCAGGCTTTGGGTAAAACTGTGTCAAGAGAAAACTTCAGCCATTAGTGATGAGCTGTGTAAGGTCTTATACAACTCTGGGTACAGAGAAGGTATTGTCTAAGCAAGGACTATAGCTGAATTTTGAACTTTCCTGAACCACACATTCAGGAACTTCAGTATGGCTACAATGCTGCCCATATGGGATATATAAAATCTAGGTTGATATTTCTGTTGAGTTTCCAACTTAATTCCATCCTTCTTACCTATACCTTTTCTTATTTTCAAAAGGTAGCACTAAACTTTGTACACATTGCTAGATTCTAATGAGAAATATCACAATACAGGTTTTTGTTTCCAGATATGGTGTGTTTTCTTAACTGTTATTAGATTTCTTACCATGTGATAGGAGCCAGAAACCCAAAACTCTTTTGGAGTAACTATTAACACCAGTCACATAAAACAGGACTTCTGCAGAGCCATTTATAATCCGAAAGTCTAGATACATGGCTCTCTTCTTGATCTCTACAACTTCCTGAAAGGAATTGTAGAGAGAGGGATGTCTTTTTTTTTTTTTTTCATAGAATCAGAATCATAGAATCACGGAATGGTTTGGTTTGGAAGGGACCTTAAAAATCCTTTAGTCCTCCCTCAACAGCATTCTGGCCTTGATCACCTCCAGGGATGTACTTCCACAACTTCTCTGTCAACCTGCTCCAGTGCCTCACCACATTCACAATGTCTCTCTAATTCTCCCTAATATTCTCCCTAATATGCAATGTAGGCTTACTCCCTTTCAACTTAGAACTGTTACCCCTCATCCTATCATTATATTACCTGATCAAGAGCCCCTCTCCATCTTTCCTATAGGCCCCCTCTAAGTACTTGAAGGTTGCTATAAGTTCTTCCTGGAGCTGTCTCTCACCAAAAAAGCCCAACTTTCTCAATCTGTTCTCCTGTGAGATGTAATCTAGCCCTTTGATCATCTTAGTAGCCTCCTCTGGACTTGCTCTAACAGATGCATGACCCTCCTGTGCTGAGGACTCCAGAACTGAATGCAGGACTCCAGATGAGTTCTCAGAAGAGTGGAGTAGAGGGGCTGAACCACCTTCCTTACCTACTGGTCACACTTGTTTTGATGCAGCCCAGGATAAGGTTCCCATGTAATAAGTGACAGAACAAGAGGAAATGGCCTCGAGTTGTGCCAGG
Source organism: Phaenicophaeus curvirostris (assembly GCF_032191515.1). NCBI lineage: Eukaryota > Metazoa > Chordata > Aves > Cuculiformes > Cuculidae > Phaenicophaeus > Phaenicophaeus curvirostris. The sequence continues at coordinate 70,300,644 of NC_091431.1, forward strand.
GGAGGCTTAGAGTGGATATCGGGAATGTTTTTTTTTCACTGAAAGGGTTATCAAGCATTGGAACAGGCTACTCAAAGAAATGTTTGAACATCAAACGTTTACTACCACCATCCCTGGTGGTAGTAAAAAGACGTGTAGATGTGGCATTTAGGGAAATGGTTTAGGGGTAGACTTGACAGTTCTGGGTTTGTGGTTGGACTCGATGATCTTAGGAGCCTTTTCCAACTTAAATTATTCTATGATTCTATACCAAAAAGATCAAACACTATTTCATGAGGGTTTTTTTGGTCATTTAGGAAGTGCATTTCTATATACAAAATCCTTTAAAATGCAAGGTCTTTTGGTATACATTCCTGTGTGACTTCCTTAAACTTAAGCATACAAAACAGTCATGAACACAAAATATTATCATCTGAGTAGGAGGCACCGGAAGAGCCTTCATGTTAGACATACCAGGTGAGCAAGCCACCGGAGAACACCAGTATGAAATGTTGATGGAAAAAGTCATTCTTTCCCGGAGAAAGCATCATAATTTTATTTGATGACAGTGGCAAGAGGGATTTTGCACATGGATCAAAATCAGACAGTTTCTGAGCACTGTGACGTGCCTGCAGGAGAAAACCGCTAATCTATAGAAAGAGTGATGGTAGGTACCCAGTTGTACAAGAGCAGTAGTAAAAACACCGATTTGCAGGAGTTAAGAGCTGATTTTCAGAGCATGAATATAATTCAGCTTCAAATTATGTGATAAGACAGGCAAAGGCAGAAAACTCTGCTAAACTCTCTGACAAGGGAACAGAAAATCTTCCTCCGTTACAGAGACTCTAAGGACTTATTCTCTCATTTGTAATTAACTTATTCCATATAAACTCAGCCTGACCTTGTCTGTAAGGTATTGTCTAGACCTTTCACATGTCATGTTGTAGTACATGGCTCAGCAGCATAGCTTGTGTCTCGATGTCAGTGAGTGTCTGGGGCTGGGATTTTTTTATTGGTTTTTTTCCCCCTCCACTTTATGGCCTCAATGGCTAAAGGAAAAGCAGTAAATTAGTGGATGTCAAAATAATGTCTTTATGTAGTATTAAAAGTATTAAATTTTGGGAAAGAACACTTATAAGATGAAATGGAAAATTTCTCAACTGAGGTATCAAAATCTTCAATGACAGGTAGAGAAAATATATTTTCTCTACTTTCCTAGTGATCAGATGCAAGCTATCTTTGGTTGCATTTTTAGTTTAAATGGAAATTCAGCACAAAAAAAGAATGATTTGGATTTTTTTAATTTTTATTTTATTTTGATTTTCATTACAAAGACTCAGAACACTGAGAGAAGTTTTGGGTTTATTTGCTTAGATATTTTTTCTTTTAAAGTGATTACATGTTATTGAAAACTCAAAGATTTAAGTATGAATCCAAAACCTAATGGACAGTCTACAGGGAAAACTTATGTAAACTGGAAGATGACCACACCAATTGCTTTGTACTGAGGATCAAGTTAATCCCCAGTAACACTAACATCTCAGTGAGGTATCGTAATCTAACTGTACTGCATTATGGTAGCGACAAAGTTAAACTCTTGTACCAGCACTCAGTATTAGATCATGTCTCACACATGAACTGTGTTAGTTGAAGGTTTCCAAGCTTGCTCTCAAACATACAAGCTCATTGCATGGCTTAGTCTTTTCCTCACCTTGAAGCCCAGAACAAGGATTTTGTTTTCCTTTACTAAGAGGTTAGTCAATTGACCCCTTCTCAAGAAAACACATTTTAATTGCATGTTTGTGTGAATACGTGTTTGTGTTTAATCACAGTGTGCATACATATGCATGCACTTTATGTAATAATTGATGTTTACGGATTCCTGCAATATGGCATTTCCACTTAAACTGATGTTATGATGAGATTCTTCAAAAAACTCTGTTTGTTGCAGTGGCCAGTTCTTAAGATTAAAATGAAGTTCAACAAGGCCAAGTGTAAGGTTGTATACCTGGGTCAGTTTCAAACCACTGATGGATGATGAGATTGAGAGCAGCTCTGCAGAGAAGGACTTGGAGGTGCTGATTAACAACAAGCTCAACATGAGCTGATGATGTGCTCTTGTAGCCCAGAAGGCCAAACATATCCTGGGCTTTATTAAAAGAAGCTTGGCCAGCCAGTCAGGGGAGGTGATTCTCCCCCTCTGGTGTGCTCTTGTGAGACCCCACCTGCAGTATTGTGTCCAGTTCTGGAACCTTCAACGTAAGAAGATTCCAGGTCTACAGAAAGGCCATGAAGATGCTTAGAGGGCCAAAGAACATCTGCTATGAGGATAGGCTGAGACAATTGGGGTTGTTCAGCCTGGAGAAGAGAAGGCTCCATGAAGACCTTATAGCAGTCTTCCAGCACCTGAAGAGGACCTACAAGAAAGCTGGGGAGGGACTTTTTTACCAGGGCATGTAGTGATAGGGTGAGGGGGAATGGCTTTAAATTGGAAGGGGGAAGATTTAGGTTAGACATTACTAATAAACTCTTCACAATGAGGGTGGTGCAGCAGTGGCACAAGTTGCCCAGGGAAATTGTGGATGCCCCATCCCTGAAAGTGTTCAAAGCCAGGTTGGATCGGGCCTTGAGCACCCTCATATTTAATTGCATGTTTGTGTAAACATGTGTTTGTGTTTAATCATGGTGTGCATGTATATGCACACAGTGCCTACGGTGCCATTGCCTATGGCAGGAGAGTTGGAACTAGATGATCTTTAAGGTCCTTTCCAGCCCAAAACGTTCTATGATTCCATGATAAATACGACATCTACACCAAACAGAGAAGGTGTTCAAGTGCTTCAAAATCCATTCTTTCTGAGACCTTACTGAAATAACTTTGATAGTTGTTGAAGAGTAAGTTTTCTCCAAGATCTGGTAGGCTTACTTAATGTCTGATTTTAAATTGATCAGGCCTTCCTCTTGGATCTGGAATCATTAGAAAAAAAGGAGAACAAAAAAGCTGTGAAACTCCTCACCCATCTCTGCAAAATTTTCAAAGGCATTAGCTTGTTTCAGAAGATTGTAAAGAATCCTGTGGCATACACTCACACACAAAAATAAGTAATGTTCAGAATCTCCTACAAATTATACAAAGATAACCTGAAAAAGTCCAGCTTATCAGTTTTCAAAAGTTCTGTTAAACCCTGAGAATGAAATTCATGTATATGTTAATTTATACATTTATTTGCCATCTCCCCAAGGGAAAATATATTAAGAGCTGGACATTTTACAACGTATTTACACTGTGCAAAATAAGCAAGTAAAGTTCAGAAAGGGAGAAAACATGGGTAGAAAATAAAATCATATGTAAGAGGAGAGATTTTCACTATGGTAAATTTAAATATTTATCTTCTTCCCCCACCCCCTGTTTTTTTATTCTCTTACCCTTACTAAGCCTTGGGCTATTAAATTTATCCTAAGCTTTATATATGTCACAAAAACTTTGCATATAAAATGTACATCTAGTGCTGCTCAGAAGGGAACAGAAACTCACCATCTCAAGTAAAAATCAATAATAAGTTTTGCCTTTCCCAGATTTTCTCAGTAAGTTCAAATGGCAGCTAAAGATCTAGACAAAGGATAAGAGCACTACAGTAAACCTCAGATCACGTGACTGTGGACGGGGGTATAAAACCAGACTTATTTTCTTTTCTGTGACTACGAGTTTGAGCAGTCCTGAAGGTATCAGCTAAGGCAAAATTTGACTTCTCCTGTAGAACTAATGAAGTAAATGAGACCTCCTACAGTAGTCCATAAAATGCCCCTGCTTGTGGAGTTAGCTATAGTCTATGATTGCTGTGATCACCGTGCTCCTGTTATCAAACTAGGAGGTGAGGTGAACAAACAGCTCATTCATCTCCTTTGCACTGATCAAGGCGTGGCTGGTCAAGTGCGGAGAGATACATGTGATGAGATAGGAACTTCTTATCCATACTCTTCTGGATCTCCTTCCTTCTTACTACTGTGGCATCCTACACCTGCACCGTTTCGTCTTTGTCCTATACTAGCACTGGAGACTGAATTAATCTATACAATCTACAAAGATGTTATTATTGTTATAGTAACATCTTCAGGTTCTTTCACACACACAAAAAAAAAAAAATTCAAACACCAAACACAAAAAACAGAAAAAACCCAGATTTTTGAGCTTTAATGTTTTATTTAAGAAGCTATAAAGCAACCTGCAAATGGCATCCACAGTTCTAACAAAACTTACTTGCTTTGTCTGGACAATTCACTGTCTACAAGTCAGGTCTAGAATTCCCCAAGAAGCCATTCTTCTCTGTCTCTTTTCTGTAGGTATCCTTGAACTGATCAGCCACATCAGCGGTGTTAGGTATGAAATAAGAAGCCTGACCTTTGGAATTGGCTCTCCCGACTGATCAGCTCAGCACTGATGTGCCTAGCACATTTTGACAGGGCTGGGAGTTGCATATGGGAATTGCACATGTCTAGATGGGAAAATATTTCAGTGAGAGGAAAACTCTATAGAGAGGGGCATGGTGCAGGGAGAACAGAGAGTTTGGCTGAACAGAGAGTTGCAGTTTGGCTGATTATTTCCTGGCCTTTCTAAGATGTATAAAATATGTTTACCATCAATACCGAATAGCTGACGCACTGAGTGCACAGTCAAGGAAAAGAATGTCCTATAGATGCAGAAAATCTGGGATATGATCTATGTGGAGCTTCTTAGCAGCACCAAACACCAGAAGATCATAAGTATCAGCTTATGGTCAGCTTCAGCTGCCCCAATCCCTTTGAAAGTAGGTTCTGAGGCTGTGCAAAAAATTCTTCCTTAAAAGACAATTTTTTTTTTTTGATAAAGCTTTGAGTTTCTGAAGTTTATTGTGATGATTTAATTGAGTCTTTGGCACTAATTAGGCTTCCTGATGTATATTTATGTGTGAATGAAAAGCTGAGCATTTTGTTACGGTAACTTCATCCAGGCCATGACTAAGAGCTCTTCTCTCCAATTGCATAAGCAAATCTATGATTTTCAGTGTCTCTGTCCTCTTTAGGGGGCACATTTGACAAGTATCTGTGAGTATAAAAGATGAATATGGGACTGTCAGAAAAAAAAATCCAACAAATAAGGGATCAGAAATCCAAAATCTCTATGTGGCTGACAATTCGCATGGACTCCTATAGACCTCTCCTACATCTTGTGACTGCGGTGGCAAACTGATCCACTCACACTTTCATATTCTCTCTGAATGACTTAAGAAGACAGCTACCTTTATAGCTGCAATTGTGAGTACCCTTATATATCTTTCACAAAAGTGAAGCGGCTCAGAACTCTCACAGTGTGTTTCTTTTATGTTTTCTTCTATTTACAATCATGTCTAGGTCATGTTGTCTGGGACACCCTTGGAAGACCAAGCAAGGGCTGAGGGATGCAATTATATATCCTCAAGCTTCAAGGGCCCCATGTGCCTTTTGTCACAGCTTATTGCTCTCTGATAGAAGGATAAATCTGCATTGCCTTTTACCATAGTAAATAGGACCTCGTCTCCCTGGATGTACTATGCCATCCTTGCTGTGGGTATAAAACCCCAGGGTAAATCATTAGCTTCAAGAATATAGAAAATTACAGAAAAACGGCAGGAACATTGCAATCTCCTCCCAGGCCAGGATCATGCTGTAAGATTTCTATCACCACCCTCTACCCCATGAGAGCAGTGGAGAGCTATACCATATAGTCAACAGCATTGAGGACAGTGCTGTGCAGCAGTGGTTCCAGCAGAAATGGATATAACCTCTAAGTTGGTAAAGTTTGCTGTAAAATGATATTACCACCCCTTTGATAAGGAAAAGACATTTGCTTAAGTAATTACATCAATCTGAAATGTGACAATAATACTTGCCATCTTAAAGAGCTTTCTGTGGGAAGCTGGGATCATTGGACTGATATGAAGTGACTTTCCCAGGTCAGCAGCTGAGTCAGGAGCAGAATTAAAGTCATCTGAATTACTGCACAGCTTTTTTTGGGCAGTACTAGTGTGTTCCTCTCTGAAGTGTTACACTCCTTCACCTTGATCTATGTGTGATCATGCCTCTAAAACAAAGAAAAACCATGAGACAAATGTTTGTGGGAAGACTGTGTTCAAATGCTGCCAGCAAATCCTGGCATGGTTGATTACCATAAGTATACCGGTTGTTAGACAATGAAGAAGGACTTCCTTGTGATTCAAGTCTGTGATAGATAAAGTCAGATTAGAATTGCAGCTCTGCTACCAATCTCCTTTCTGATGCTGGGCATGGCTGTTAATTTATCAGACCTACTAACAATGCCACAGGGAAAACATCTTGCAACACTGGTGAAACACTTTTTAAAACAGCAGATACAAATAAATGCAGATTACAAATGTATTTTGCTTATACAGAACCACTTCAGAAGGTCAAATATTAAAAGTTTCTCTTTTTTTGTCTAGTCAAACAATTGAATATTTTCCGAAGTTTCCTGTCTCAAATCAAACTGCAAATACAGACAAAGGTTTTGCAGACTGTGGATGAAGATGGTGTTTAAATTTATGGGAAGAAAAGAGACAATTTGGCCAACTATACAAAATCTGGACAGGTATCTTCACTGTTTCATTTTGCAGTCTGCTGAAATGCGGCAACTCTGAACAAGCTCAGCAGCAAAAACAGATGAGGATAAGCTCAGTTAAAAGCTACTAGCTACTTCAGCTACCTGTTTGAACGTATAGCACCTACATAAAGGATGCCTATCTGAAATACCCAATGACTTCATATTTTTGAGTTCCCTGAACTACATGGTTACAAGAGGCTGTAGGCATCATGTTAATATTTTTTTAGCTCTGATGAACTGGATGTTTTTCTGGCACAGAATACAAAAGTAGTTTCAGGCAATTAAAACGATATTTAGTAATAATAAATCTTCCTTGTCTGTGCTCCTTGTCTGCATACTTTATGTCCGGTGATATTAAATCTGAGGAACCCTTTCAGAAGGCAAGACCAGACCATACTCTCGCTGTGTACTCCACAAGGGTTATACAGCAGAGAGCAGTGGCGCAAACCTTCCCTGGCCTTATGGCCACCCAGTGTTCTGATCAGCCATACTAATGTGTGTGTTGTGGTACTGGACTGCTCTGCCCTGCCTTCAAATGCAGAAAGTGGTCACATCTATACAATGTGAGCTCTAAATATTTCTGTAGCTATTGGTATCTTGCTGTGAGTGCCTCTGTCAGATGAGCCAGAAATCCATCTGTATATTGCAATGTTTGTAAGTATGGATGGGGTTATTTTTGTGACTCTGGTTTGGTGTGCATGTTTTTTTTGCTGGAGTGGATATTTCTGTACATCTGCATGCAGTGGAGGAGTAGTTCTGGACCTCTGTGAAGAGAAGAATTTATAAATTTTATGGAATATTTGTGCAAAATAAGAGCCAGGGGATGTTTGCTCTTGTTTGTGTGAAATTGTTTCTTTGCTTCTTTCAGTGTGGAAATGAGGGAGTTAGGACCTTCTCAGTACTTAACACAGTACCTTCTGTCTGTGTCTGTATGTCCCTTTCACTGATAATGAGTGGCCTTCAATAAGCTGCAATATGCTTTTGTATACTTATTCTTTAGTTTTATACTCCCCTGACTTTTTCAAGTGTTCTCCGAAAACTCGTAGTAGGAATTTTAAAATATTTAGAGCCGTCACGGTTCCTCTACCTTCTGTTCTCTGAGACCAGGCAATTGTATTGCAAGCATGAAAATAAAGTGAGCAGGTCACTATTTCCTTCCATGTGCTCCAGCAACAGTTTTCTTTACCCTGTCCTCTTTATTTTACCATCCCTTACACTTCTCCTTCTACCCTGGAACTCTTTGCACTATCAAATACACCAAAATCTTTCCCTGAAGACCAAGTTCAGGACGCTTCCAGAAGAAGCTGCAAGTAAAGGAAGTGATTAATCATTTGGACAACAAAATATAAAAACTAGGGAAAATCTAGCATCCAGCTCATAATTCCCTGTAAGTGGAATTGTAGGCAATCAGAAACTGTGAACTTCTGTGTTCTGTGAGAAGAATGAAGATATCTAGATCAAACTAAAAGAAAATAAGATCTAAATATTACATTACAGGCTGAGAAAACAGGAAACTGAAGGTGACCTCCTACTCCTGCTGAAGAAATTGTACAATCAGATGGCATTTTCCCTCCCTTCATCAACTATTCAAAACTGTTTACCAAATATATGTATTTTCTCCAATAAAACCATGGTGTGAATTTAGCTTGCGAGCAGATGGTTGCAAGTACATAAAATTTAAAATCTGAAATTCAAGATAGTGTGAGCAGACACATAAATCATACGATATGTTTTTCTGATTGGATGAGCAAATCACAACTCTTAAAACCAGACTTCCATTGCAAATAGCAGCATTTTGTGAAATTCACCTTCTGTTAGTATTTTTTAATAGTTGTCTAAAATTAGCTGTTCCTGGGAACATCCCAGCCAGCAAACTCATTAACTAATATAACGGCAGAAAACAAACAGAGTGGGAGCAAACCTAGTCATTGAGAACTTATTTTAAAAATTCAAGTAAATATTAGTAGATCATTTAAAAACACAGTTAGCCCGGCTCTATCAGAAGTTCATACGTGTTACAATTGTGCAGGGAAAATAATATGAATAAAAAAAGTCCCCCACAAATATTCTCATTGTAAGAAAAAAAAGTTGAGGAATGCAAAAGCTCATGAATAACATTGACAAGTCAAATAATAAAATGAACATTCTTCTCACACAAAACCACACTAGAAAAAACTTCTTCAGCTTTGTGCAAACATTGACAGTTTTGATGAGTCTGTAGAGATACCTGAGTTACTATCTTGAACTTTAGACACCTTGTACCAAATGTTATCTAACTGGAGAAACAAGACCAAAGTAAATTTCTGCTCTGCTGACCCATCCTAATCTCCTCTTCCTCCCTCCCCTCAAGCCCTGTACTACTTTGTCAGTCCTTTACAGAGGCTCATGAAGGCTCTCTCCCATTGAAACACAGGAAATGTTATGCATAAATATTGCAGGTGGCTGGGACATATAGTATAGATTTTATCAGAAAACACACACTCATTAAATCTATCTCCTTGAAGTAGGCTGTAGTCATCTAACTAGCGTTTCCATACCGAAATGTTATTTTCCCATAAATATTGTGGTTAAAGCAGGGGCTATGCTTAGAAACCTAGGCTCAGAAACTAGTTTCTGATATTTTATCAATTATTTGTAGAGCATGTTGTTGGAAGAATTTTGTTGTTTAGGTGATATGAGAAGATCAGTTGAATTATCTTTACATCTGAGATTAAAGAAACAAATCCTATTTAATGTTTTCTAAGGTGTTATGGTGAAATAGGAGAATTCAAGACATTACTGTTTATGGGGATATTTCTTATATCACTTCTCTGCTTTTAGAAGAATTAATTCCGTGTAGGAGAAAAACACATTAGTAATTTCTGGAAAGGACATTTTGTATCTCTGAAAGAGAATGCATAAAATCTTTGCCAGACACTTTCAGCAGGTCTTCATCTTTCTCTGGGAACTGGCTCCACTCATATAAAACAAGCAAATAAAGAAGCTTCTCTCTAGGTTAAAGAAGAGATAAGATGACTTAGGATAATCCTAAACCAGGTGTATCAAGTAGACCTAAAATCCAAGCCTCTTATGTCCAAAGATACCCTTAGAACAGACATTTGTGTGCTTTTAGACACCTGTCTAAAGAAAAAGTGGAAATTGATGAACAATTTTCCACAATTTCAATTTATATTAAGGTTTAATAATGTTACTTAATTTTATTTTTTGTATGTATTTTAAATTGAAAAATTATTTAATTCTCTCCCATGACTTTATGTGACCCTGACAAGAACAAAGGTCCTCATTATTCTGTGACCCTGGATAAGACTTTATATTTCCTTCTTAAGTTCTATTCTGAAACAGGTGATCAGCTGCCCTTAACTGTTGTGCCACATTTGTGTGAAGAAAGGGTTTAGAAACAAGTTATGAGAGGTCATGTGATGAGAGGATGTTATAAAAATATTCTTATTCATGTTTTTTGTTGTGGCTTTCTTTCTGTTGGTCATGGTCTCAATCTTAGTCTCAATTCAATTTGAGCAATCTGATCTAGTTGAAGATGTATCTGCTCATGGCATTGATGTTGGACTAGAAGGGGCCTTTAGGGTTCCTTCCCACCTAAATTGTTTTATTATTCTGTGAATCTATGAAAGGAAGAAGAATCTCTCTGGAAAGATAGGGTAGTAACTGGAATAGCGTCATCAGTCTGTCATACTCCTGGGCTAAAGCTAAAAGCCTAAATTCTTCCCCTAGGCCACTCTCCTGAAAAAACTGATAGCAATCAGCACGAGTGTGTCTTTTGGTTGTCATGGGAAAGCGGTTGTTTTACAATTCAAAAATATGTTGGATGAACAGAGACCTGCTGCTCCCATGAAAGCAGAAGAGCGCTGGAGAGATTTTAATATTAGTTGGTTTTGAAACTAAACATAAACACACTAATACAGCATAACTGTATAAACACTTTTGTGTCTAATGGCCCATAAAAATAGTATCACCAGTGTCAGTAATATAACATAAGCCTTCTGCTAACAGTGTTTGTCCCCTGTGCTGGCCTCTTGGAGTTGTTACCATCTTGCTCTGAGAACCTGTTGTGTGAACCTGAGTGTGGTACCACATTTTCCCTATTATCATGTCAGTTTAAATGTGAGATAGCAGCAAAGGCCTTCAAGGTATGGGCATGGGTCAAAACCAGAAGATCCAGAACTGCAAGCAGCTTACTGATGGGCAATTATTGATCACTGAAGCAGCACAACCTCAAAGGCACTGAAAAGACTGCTTTCGCTGAAGGAAAAGAAGCTACAGCTCAGTGACAGACAAAAATATCCCAGCCAAATAATAAGAGAAGGCACCTGTCTCAGCTTGGGAGTGTAGCACCCCCCTTCTACCTTTATGCAGCAAACACACTTAATAGCTGGAGGCCAAGAACTAGGCACTGTCTGAAAACCCAAGCACTTTATAACAGGATATCAGCTGTGGTCCCTCATTTAAGAGAGCCTGATCACTTTGACCTCATGTATTAAGATCATCCAGGATTACAGCCATCAGCCTTAATTGCATGGCATGAGCTTTACTGCATTGTATACTTGTACTTATTTAGGATTGATCATTAAGTACTAACTGTTGAATATGTGGTGATAATAATTGTTAACAAGTAGGAATAAATCATTAACATAATAAGTGTCCGTGATGAACATCAGTCCAGTAGAATTCTGTTTTAAACCTTAAATTACTTGACTGATCAGTCTTCTAAATACTCCAGTCACAGAGATCTCCAGTTCTCTGATATATATATACACACACAGAAATATTTGATATATATTGACATAGATGTATGTATATATATACACGTGTATTTGATTACAACATGTAAATGTAAAAAGTAGAAGTATTAAACACAGCTTAGAGAAATATAAGTGAGAATGATCATGATTCCAGACTATTACAAAGCTTGTTACATATCTGAGAATAAACTAGTGAGAGTAGGAAAGTGTGGACTTCACTCGAGGTACATTTTTTAAACAGAAATTGGATAGCATAAGAGTCTGTCCATCACTAATTCTTTCCATGATGTAACCAAACAGGATACAAAGAAGTACGCTGGTTTTAATTTTAAACATTACAGATTGGTCAAAGCAGACTAAGTGCCACATTGCTACTGAGTAATCTTTGTTCAGCAGCCTGAATAAATAATAATTGCCTTTATATTAAAAGCAGCCAATTTGTCTGACTTCTCTTCCATGACAAGCCAAACACTCTAGAAAGCACAGGATTTAATTATTCTAAACAATGGTCAGAAAAAAGCAAAGCATGGTAATTTTAGCTCATCATATTCATTGATACATTCTTAGATCTTAGTCACATGATCTCAGATCTATACCTCTTGTTGGTATGTCTATAAAGTTCTTTGAAAACCAGATACATTGTAATTAAGTCTTGGATCCAAGGACAATTGGTTCTGATTGTCTTACATCCACACTATTTGTACCTTAATAAATGCATAATGTTTTTAGAATGAAAGGTTAATGACAGTATGTAGAATTTTTCCCAGGTAAGTTTAGATAATACACCTACTTAACACAATATGTTGAGCCAAAAATCTAGACTTATATATATATGCTTTGGAAAAAAGAATTTCCTGGGTATATTCATCTTGGCCCATTTATGAAGAGATTATGTCTTTCTCTGAAGTCCTAGCAGCTCCTGAGAAAAGTATGCTTGAAAGTTCTGGTTCCATCCACTGACAGTGTAACACATTAAGGTCGTTTCCTACTGAGAAAATACGAAAATCATAGCCTTGTGTGTGAGTTCCAGTGAGCAGTACCCCTGGCCAATACTCTAGCCTGTCAATCGACTGCCCTGTCAATGTAAAATACCTGCTTCTTCAAATGTAAATTAAAATAAACTGAAATGGATGAAGACTTTTCTTAATATATACTTACTCACTGCTTGCTTTCAGAAATCTGAAGCAGGAAACCTGATTTTGGTAAATGAATTTTGAACTACCGTTGTTGATACAAGGTTCAATGCAGGCAATTTATTGGTTAAGAAATCTCTGGTTTCTCAGCTGAGAACAAACTGCAGGAACAGATTTGCTAGAGATGAAACTATAGGACGTTTATAGTTTTCCTATTTTCCTCCCACTGCAAAAATTTGGTATGAGGTGTGCACCATTCTGCATGCAATCAGCTCATGTTTTCCTTATAACACATAGGTTGTCTTCCTTAAAACACATAGGTTGGCTTCCAAAGAACTAGTTTTCCATGCTGTGGTTATCTTTAAATTCAGGCATGAGAGGCTGGTGTTGCAAAACACCAAGTCCAGTGTAAGGTTAGAGACAGTCTAGGGCCATATTATAACAGTGCTGATGGGTGAATTGTGGCTGCAATAAGCGTACCGCCCTAAAATCAATCAGTGCAGAGTATGACCAAACTTTCCTTTTGAATAATATATGACACATCCAGATCTGTGAGCTGATGTCTATGGATGCTTTAAAACTCACACATGCTATTGTTAAGTAAAATCAGAACATACTAGATTCGTGTTCATGTTTTACAGGCCGTGTATATAATTGGTGATCAGCTCTGGATGAAATATTGCAGGTCTAACCTCTAGCCTTGCTGGCATAAATATTTCTGCCTTCAGCACTGGAAGTCTGATAATGAATAGTTTGCAGAAAAATTAGACAACTGTGAACTGGGTAAGTGGATTTTTTGTCTGTATTTGAGATAAGGAATACAATAATAAAATTTATCTAAATATATTGAGTAGACTGCTGCAGTTTCTGCCTAATCATATATTTAGTAACATTTGCAAACAAGATCACCAATTACACACCTAAATGAAACCAGCACATGTATATGGCTACGTCATAGGGATTGTAAGTAAAGAAAAACAAGCTGTGTAGATTCATCTGAAGTGCAGTAAGAAAGCCTGCGAGAGGGGATTGTTATGGTCATAATACCACTGAAAGAGTGAGACCATTCAATTTGTTTAATCCTTTGTTCTAGAGGTTCTGTATTAGCCACACAGATGTTTTGTTAAATAAACTTTAACCTTGACAGGTGTGCAGTGTCCAGGTTTTCCTGGAAGTTGGAAAGGTCAAAGAAAAGTTCATAGTTGAAGAAAGCACCTTCTCTTTTTCAGAGTCCAGGAGTTGATCCTTTAATGCAGTAGTCATCAGCTCCAAGAGATAAATACAGCAGACTGCCAAGTATAGACCACTTAGATAAAAACACTGGAAATTACAGAAAAGGTATTTGGAAAAAAAAATAACAAAATCAAAACCAAAAGGAAAGTGAAGGCTTTTTCCCAGCTCTAAGCCACTTCAGGTAAGTTTTATTGGTTTTTCAAGAAACAAAACCTGTTTCAGGTAAATATTAAGTTTTTTTTATTCCTCCTTCTCTTCTAGTATAAAGTTCATTTGCGTTAAGAAAGGAAAAGAAAAAAAAAAATTCCTCTACCCACATTCTTACTTTGGACTACTGTTCACTCATGTGAAACAGAGCATTTTTTCCTCTTCCTACAGGTAAGATCTAGCAAGGGCTGATTGACATCCTTAGCAGAATGGCAGCCTTTCAGTTCCAGACTCTGAAGGTATTTCAGGAGTCCTCAGAGCCCCTGCCCTGGAGGCACTTAGGCTGTTTTGTTTATTTGATCGTAGTCAGATAGGGAGACAGGGCTTTAATAGACAGATATTCTCCTGCTAGATACTAATAGATTCGATCTGGCTCATCTGCCTGTATTTTTTTTTATTATTATTATTGCTATTATCACTATGCATTTTTTTATTTTATGTTGTTTTATTTTAAAATATTTATTGTATATTCTTTTTGAGTGCTTGGGATATCTTGGCACTCATGAAGCAGGAAAGAGCACTTCAATATTACAACGAAATTCAGAAGTTGAAAGGTGAGAATTTGAGATTCAGCTGAAGATTACATGACTTTTAATGTTGTCAGTAAACAGAACTTGATGCCAGATATAAAGACAACATTCTATTCTTCTAAATTTTTAGCACCCTGTGAAGCTTTGAGTTCCCACTGTCGATTGTCTGGTTTTAAGAATAGGAACATCTTATAGATCAATGGCATTGAGAAGTTTATCTCTACCTGAAGATGGCTTCCATCATTGTCTGCTGTTCTCAATGCCTTGTTATGAGACCAGAACCTCACATGAGCTTTAGAGAAGTTGCATGGAAAGGTGCAGAAAGATGGATGCTGCTGCCTTTTACTCCCATTCTAAAAAGAAGTGAAAGCCACTGGAGACTCCAATAGAGAATTAATGTGACCAATGGCATCTTTAACTTTTTTGCATCAAAAAATAACCTTGTGTTTATTACAGTAAGGAAAGTATTTTTGTGGACAGCACAAATCTTTCAGTATGGAAATGAAAAGATAATTCTACAGATTCAGTGGGATAAGGTTTGTCTGGTCCCCTGGGACCTTGATTTTCACTGAGAATGCTGCCATGAAATAACCCAGCTGCACCAGAGAACTAGTGACTGAGCCAAGGGACACCCCTATAACCCCTCTATTTCTTTCTGTGCTGATTCATCACCACAGAGATCACTCAGCTCTGAGCTGTTTTTTTTCTTTCTTTTTTTTTTTTTTAAATAACTTATTAACAATCATCATCAGTAAGGTGATGTGTGGTCTGAAATGATGTTATGACCAAGTATCATTATTTTCAGATTGTGGGTCTAATTCTCCTCTCAGGCTTGAATAAATCAATTGTAACCTTTCAGTGAAGCTGAGCGTACTACAGGTGTGACACTGTAAGAAGGGCACAGAATAGTACTTATGCTAGGATGACACCTGGTCCTCCACAGACCTACTCTTGAAGTCTTTGCATGCCACGTGTTGAATTTGCTAACCAAGTCAAAATGTCCTTATGAAATCCTATTTGATTTTTCACTGCCATTAGCAGCACAGAGCAGAGGAAAAATCTGTTTGTGTTTTCTTGTTTACTAACAGCAACAATATGTGCCTTTCCCTTGGGTTCCCAAAGGTGTAAGTCTAGGCCCTGAGAAAGAAATAGTACTGGAATACATGCTCTCAAGATAAGCCATATAGATCTGACCTTCCTTTCTTACATTTCCCAACCTCCTGGTCAGATGATAAAACTCAGCCAGAGTAAATGCATAATGAAGTAAAGAAAGGAGTGCAGGTTTCATCCTCTTCCTCCTCCTTGCAGCTCTTTTACAGCCTTTTTGCTGCCCACTTGACTTTCGGGGGGCAGAGTAGAAAACCAAATATTATTTACACTCTGTCTCATGGGAGTTGTTCAAGTTGTGGCATAAGCCACAGTGTGCATAGATGAATCTTGAATTGCCCATCACTCTCAAATACTATGAGGATGATCTATAAAAGTGCAGATAAATCAAAGGATTGAAATTCCCTAGGGCTCCATACTCTGGGGGCCAGTCCTTGTCATACAACAAAATTCCTGTCAAATATATCCGTCTCTGAGGTATAGTTGAAACTTTAAAGCATTAACATTCTAGTGGAATATGGATATGAGGAGACAGACATGAGTACAGGCAGATAACCCTCTGGAATAAGAAGATTTTTTCTTTTTGTAATAAAATGGTGCAGAGATAATATACAATGGAAGGGAAACTCTGGTCATTTCTTCATAAAATGTTTTTCTTTCTTGTGTTGAAATGTATTTATTTACACAAAAAAAAAGTCATCTATTAATGGGACCGAGAAAAGCCTCTCGGTACACTGAGATCATTCTCTTTTTTATTAATTTTACAGAAAAGGTCAAAACTATATCTATTAAGTATATTTATACAGGAAAGTGCTAGACACATTTGGCTGCATAATGAGATTGACATCCGTGTCTTGTAAGTTAATGATCTTGAGACACAGTCCCAATGTAGCTCTGATCAAGTTAATAGAAGTGCCTTTGGAACCTTTTGTTTCCTACCAGCTCTTAACCCAAACAGAACTGGGTTAATCTTTCACAAAAATTGTCTTGGTTTTGGATGCTTTGATATTATGGGCTGTGGTGTCTGAGTTTCTTTTTATCTAGCAACAGGAACTGCTTAGACTTGTGCTTTTCTAAAACCCAGAACCTCAAGCTGTGCCAGGAGATGTTCAGATATTGGAAAAAAATTCTTCATCAAAAGGTTCATCAAACACTGGCACAGGCTGCCCAGGAAGCTGGTTGAGTCACCATCCCTGGAGGTATTTAAAAGATGAGTAGATGAAGAGCTTAGGGATATGTTTTAGTAGTGGACAGGTAGGATTGGACTTGATGATCTCAAATATCTTTTTCAAGCTATTCTACGAATGGGACAACCAAGCCTATAGAAAGAAAGATTGAAGTTCATTTCTGGGAATTTTTAGAGCTCAATGTCACTGGAAGTGCCTCCTGCCATGACCTACCTGATGCTGCAGAACTGTAGCTAGGAGACTGGACATGGCTATATGAGGACTTTTGTTAATCTTGTGTAGGTGAAACTATGGTCTGAATGTACCCAGAGCTGAAGGTTCTTGGAAGATGCCTGAGAAATACCATACTATAAAGAGTTCTGTGTTGGTTTTAGTTGGCAAAGGACAGAATCAACACAGAGGATGTGAGAGTTCACATCTAAGACAGATGCTAAAAGGCTGTTTTAATAAAACAAAGCAAGCAATCTATTTTTTTTTTCTGCATCTAAATGAAAAATTATCTCAACAATAAAAGATACAAAACAGGGAGTAATGACATGTAAATAACCAATCAGCTTGAGACCTGCTGCATCTTTGTCTAATAATAATACCTGGACTGTTAAATCTCTGTCACAGGTATTTTATGTTCCTTTACAGCACTGCACTGTATTTTACTATCTGTATCTTTCACCGGGAACACATGCTTTGCTGATTCTTTCTTTTTCTTCTGGTAGAATGATGATGTTTACTGGATTTCATACCAATACAAAAATAAGGAACAAACCAGCAATAATGCCACAAAAGTTGGAAAGATTTCATAATTCCTGACCATTCATCTGGATCTGTAAATATCAGTTATAAATACTGTAAATACAAGTTATAAATACTCTAGTGTGAAATAAGATATGGAACTGATATGACAATGTTTTTGTATTCAAACAAACAAACAAACAAACAAATGCTTGATCCTAATCACTGCTAATTATGCTAGGATACCTGAGCTTCTATTCATTTCTAGTTTAGCCTGCAAGTTATTGAATATTCATTACATAAATTGTTATTACCTGTGTGTATGGTTATGAAAACTTCTAGTTGTTATTGGATAGCTGATAGCATGATTTTCAAACACCGTTAACAATTTTCAGTGCAGCTTATAAATTTATAAATTGATTTTGGAGACATTCATCTCTTCAGTAGTTCATAACTCATTTTTGGTCCCCAGAGGTGAAGATAACAGATCCTCTCACTGGAAAAAAGTCACTGTTGAGTACTCAGAATACTGCTATGGACTTTGGAGAACAAAATAATCTCTCAGCTAATCCTAGGCTCAAAAGTCCAGTTATGAATTCTGTTTATAAAACTACTGCTTCTTGAAAGAGAACAGTGTTATGTCATCTGAGTTAACTTAATAATGGTAGGCTAGCATAAAAATAGAGTTTCTCTAGGCTTCCTTTACTGTCAGGGAAGGGAACATCAATAGTGTGATACATATTATTCCAGGAACAATCCCATTTTGAGATTCTTCCAGCCGTTTACAATTGCTTTCAAGATTAATAGAAATCATAACACTATTAGTTTACCTGATCTACTAAGGAACCTAAGGCTATGCAAAAAAATCCAGGACTTAGAATGCAGGAAACACAGAACCACAGAATCACAGAATCATAGAATGGTTTGGGTTGGAAGGGACCTTAAACAACATCTAGTTTCAAACCGCCTGCCATAGACAGGAACACCTTCCACTGGATCAGGTTGCTCAAAGCCCCATCCAACCTGGCCTTGATCACCTTCAGAGACAGGGCATCTACAGCTTCTCTGGGCAACCTGTTCAAGTGCTTCACCACTCACACAGTAAAAAAAAATCTTTATATCTATTCTAGATCTCTCGTCTTTCCACTTAAAACAGTTACCTTTCATTCTGTCATTGTGATCCTGATGAGGAGCCCCTCCTCAGCTTTCCTGTAGGCCCTGACTTACAGCAAACTTTTGCCTGCTGGTTTGCCTGGGATGGGTACTGGAAGAACTCATCCCTATCCTCTTCCTACTGAAATAAGAAATTGGCATTCACCACCTCCTGTCATAATTGTTAGTAGAGATATGTTTTATCTTCTTAGAGGCCAAATAGAGGATTAGAAAAACTTTGGAACTATCAGAATTAATTGCTTATTTTAAAATGACATCTTGTTTGGAAATACAAATATTGATATTTTTCACTGAAAACTTTGAAAATTTCTTTTGAAAAATTAGAAAACATTCTTTAAAAAAATTAAACAAGTTTTTCTTGTCTTAAAGAGGTTATACTTATCATATGCATTTTTTTGTACCAAGAAAAAAATGTCAGGAAATTCACAAGCCATATTTCTCCATCCTTTTTCAGATTTTATCTTTTATTTGAAATCAGTGATCTGATATTTATTTTTCATTCAAATGATTCTGATGTTTAACAGTAGCATACTATGCGCACACTGCTAAATGTCCTTTTCATATCCCTAACTTAGCCTGTGTCTGATTACTTTCTTTCTTCCTTCCACTGTATGCCTTTCAATTTATCTTTAAAGTCTACTTTCTATCATTTGTTCTAAAAACTAACCTCTGTAACTATTGCAAACTTGTTTTCCAGATGCTGTTGTCAACAAATTATTCCCCAGTGATTTAAGCTTGAATTTCACCCATTACTGTTTGGCTCGTAAGACACATTCATTGAACTCAGAAGACTTTTAACTTCACTTTGTTTTCTTCCCCTCAGGAAAACTCAAAATAAAATAAGAAATTTTTACCCCTAAGCAACCAACAGACCATAGGAAAGGTTGAAATACATCAAGCAGTTTCTAAATAAAAAATTAAATCAAATAACTCACTGTGCCATTTCTGCACAGTATCTGAAAGATTGTGATGCTTCTCACAGATCTCCTCCCTCAAAAGATCAAATTTACTATAAAAGCAGCAGCATTGCACTGTATTTTATACTAAAATAAAGCATTACAAAAGTGTTTCTCTTTATGAAATGGCAAGTTTTTTAGACGTCTAACTTTTCTAATTCTTTGCCTTACTCCCACTATAAGAAATGTGTTTGTGAAACTCTTCACTATGACTCTCATTTATTCCTGTCTGAGTAATTAAATCAGTACAAAACTGTGAGTACATCAGAGCTCATATAACTTCTACCCTTGTCTGAAATAATGTATTTGAAAAGTTTTTTCCAGCTGCTGTCCTGTCCGTAAGATCCTAGTTCCCAGAACTTCGTGTCAGTTTTAAAGTGGCTTATTTTTGTCAAACTCTGCTGTCAGAATCACAGCTGACTTCTGTGTTGGTTGCCTCAGTTCTCCAGGTCAGCCCTTCTCTTTCCTCTCCCCTACTGTCTTTCTGCTCCATGATGAATTTAGTAGATGGGTAGATATACCAAATGCTTCCAGCGCAAAGAAGTAAGATGAGGAAACTCTTTAGTACCTAATCCAGCCTTATTTCTTGGCAAGATTCTTGCTCCTTTTCTTCTGCTATGCTGTTGCAAGAAGAAACGGCCATAGTCAAGAGACACACCCAATATGAGTTTAAAATCTTGCTCAGTTTATTACGAACCCTCCACCAACTTTTATACACCGTGTTACAGTCTACGCGTAAGGTGCCTATTGGTCTGTGTCCACTATTCACGGACTAATTGGTTAGAAATTACTACGCACTAGGTGCCCATTGGTAGCAGTTGCCAAGCATGCTCTGTTCTTGTTCCTGCCTTGCGGTTAGCTGTACTACTTACTACATTACCCACTTCGCCTTGCTACAAGCCAGCTTCCTCTAAATGTCAAAGTTATTCTGAGATTGAGGCGCTGCCAAAATGTCAAGCCTTAAAGAGCCAGCGTCCTGATGCCCTTTCCTTCTTAACCAATCCTCTACACTATGTTCTACCTCTAACATGGAAGTTATTTGCATGGAGACAAGGAAGGAGAAGTTTGAATTGGAAACACTCTTCTGCTCCTTATTTCTGTATTTGTATCATCTAGAAGGTACGGGTTTGGGGTTTTTTTTAGCTTTTTATGTTATCATTTTCTTTTATCAACAGTCTCTAATTTACTATTACCATGCACTAGATGAGTCAAACTTAGGACTGAAATAAAGTTCAGTGCAGTACACAAACTGTTAATATTATTTCAGGGATCTTTGTGTAAAAAATCAATTTTAGTTTTTCACAACATTTTTCTTCTTTCCTCACTCAATTACCTTATTGACCAGTAAATTCATACACTTTTTTGTAAACTAAAAAAGACACACATTCTCCCTGTCTGTTTCATAAAGGAAAAAAAAACACCAACCTTATTTAATCTTGATTTTGATGGAATTCTACCAAGGAAAATTTGGCTCAAATGTTCCTGCAGAAAGTCATTGAATGAAAATAGGTTTTATTTTTGCTAAGCAATTCATTTCACCTCATTTTATTTTTCAAATATATATCCAGACATAATTTCAGCAGATGCAGATGTCTAGTCTTGTCTGTTAAAATATAAGTAAATTATTATTTCATATATGCTCAACAATTGTTATTAATAATAATACTTAGCATGGATACACAATTTTATCTCCTATTTGCTTATGAGAAGCAAGGGTGAGGAAAGAATATATTTAACTAAAGTCCTTGAAAATTAAATAACTACACAAAGTCAACATTTTGAAAAGTTGATCCTTGGAAGTAAAAGCGGATAGATTTCATAACTGCTAAACGCAGTTACCTGCTATTGAATTCCACTGCAGAGAGCGGATTAACAGCTGTTGTCAGAAATTGTTGGTATAATGGAATTATTTATGGTGTCATCTGTTTAATTCTTGTGGGAAATGTTCACACAGTCTGTCAATGAAGTGCATGAATACAGCTAAATCATAGTTTATTGACTACTCCAGATTATTTCATTTTGTGTATGGAAAACCAGGCAAATTTGAAAGTTTTAACCTTAACTGGCTTCTCTGGGTTTTCCTAGTCAATGTTAGAGCTGATTTGAAACTTAGTTCTCCCTTGTTCTTCTTCTGACTGGACTTCGTTGGTACCTCTGCCAGGTTCATCCAGAATGTCATACTTTATAAATACAATAACACCATTAATGCTACCTTGTAAAGAGTCATAGAGATTAAATCTAGTCCACTCATTCTCATCTGGTGCTTATAAAACATGTTTTGGATAAAACTTTGTGTCTGTGTGTGTTCTTATTTTTCATTTCTCTGCACTGCTGCCATTGTCTGTCTTGGCTGGGGCTAGAAGTAGCATTGCAGAAATGCCACCAGAAAGGCTGTGCTGCTGGGGAATAGATGAGGCATGTTGTTTCAGATTTAATTAGAAAAGTTTTGTACAGATTTGCTCTGTAGGCCACATTTCAACATTAAAGTTGAGGGCAGCTGATGCCATCTGCTCCCTTTAATGCAAATTCAATGCAGCCCTTCGGCTCTTGGCAACTTACCAATACAGTCCTCAAAGAATTTGGGCAAAGTATGACCACCCCTGCTGTACTGAGTGCCCCTGTTTTCTCTCCCCTTTTTACATGTCTCCCCTTTTGAAAAACAAAAGTAGTCCTTTCTGCTTATGTCTTAGTGCCTAAGCGGTGGTATAATTTTGTGCTTCTGTAGCTGGTCATGTATGTTTTTGAAAAAAAAAAAGCTAGTTTCTATCAATCAAATAATAGCACTCATCATTAGTCTTCTGGGGCACATGCTGCAAACCCTTAGGACTAGTTTTTCAAAGAAGAATATTGTTTCTGATGTGAAGTTGATGGATGTTTCATGTACTGCATATGACAATGACACAAGAATTTTGAAGAGCAGAGGATCCTCCCAAACCTGTCTTAGCTGCTTCATGTGAGCCATGTGATCCAAGCTCTCAAGAACATCCATACGTCACTTCTTAATGGCTGTCAATACTAAAAAATACAGAGAGATGCACAGGAGAAAAAATTGTTTTTGGAAAGTAATCATTTGTTGTATTATCCACCCAATTCAGATGAGAACTGCCAGAAAGTAGTGGTCTGGCTTTCTTATATCTCAGCAAAGTGCTATATGCAACTACAGAATAAGCAAAAATTATCAAGGAAGTAAAAAAAGATAATTAATCATCATTATCATTTTCTATTTTTAAGCACTAGCCAATTTTATGAATTTCATAAAAATAAGTTTGATCAGAAGAGTGATTTCTGAAGTTCTTCTTAACAAATGAACATATATCAGAAGAAAATTAACCAAACAAAATCGTATTTATGCAGACCTATAGTTATCAAGCTGTTTAACATCACAATTGCCTTTGTAGGTCAAGCTGATTATTCCTATTTCACAGAGGGAAATGGGAGACAAAGGGAGTTCAGCTGATTTTCCTAAAGTCACCTGGGAAATATATTACAGATCGAGGAAACATATCCTTGTGTCCCACTGTTGAGCTAATCTCAAAGCTACTGACTAGTATGTGTTGGCCATGGAAATACTATATAAAAAAAATAAGACATTTGATGTGTCATAGTTGTAATACTTCTCAAGTATAATTGCATGCTTGATCCTTATGATAGAAGAAATCAAACATATTAAAAAAGGAAATGGAGGGAGAAGGAGAGGGAGAAAGGCTAGAGTGCAATTAATCTGCTACTTGTGACACTTCTAGCAATGTTCTATCATGCCTTGAGATCTGTAGAGGGTAGTTTTAGATTAGATATTAGTAAGAGGTTTTTTTACTGGGAGGGTGGTGAGGCACTGGAACAGGCTACTCAGAGAAGTCATGGGTGACCCATACCTGATTTTCAAGGTCAGGATGGAAGAGGTTCTGAATAACCTGATCTAGTGGGAGGTATCCCTCTACATGGCAGGGGGGTTAGAACTAGATGATCTTTAAGGTCCCTTCAAACACAAACTATTCTGTGATTCTGTGATTCTGTGATTCTATGATTCTATAACTCTGTGATATTGGTAGAAATCCATTCTACCACCCTCTGGCAGGGGCAAACTCGTAGAAACAACAGCTTCTGAAGGTGTATTACAAAGTGTACAAAACAAAACTCCATACTGTTGCAAAAATTGAATAAGGAATCAGAATCACAAGAGAGAAATTTGCTTATCTATCTTTTTGTTTATTCATTTATTTGCTTGCTTGCTTGTCTGTTTGCTGGGGGTGGAGGGCAGACTGGAGATTTGGAAAATCTACTTTATCTGGAGGGCAGAAAAGCACTGGGTTAGGTTATACAGGACTATTTCTTACTCTCCATAGCTGAAGGTTTTCATCAGGTGCTGAAGGGAGCTGTTGCAGAGCATGCCCGATCCACAGCAGAGAGGCAGATGTTGGCACACAGAGATTTTCCTGAGTCAGGGAAATGCCAGGGAGTAGAGACCCACAAGGTGCCGGCAGCTCTCACAGGAGACACTGATGAGCTGTGGGCATTGACAGAGCAACTGCAACAACCCACAGGCCTATAAAAAGCAACCTAGTGGAGTATAAGCCACCACGAGTGCTGCAAGCAGAGTATGGTGCATTAGCCAGGGCACAATGTGTCAGTTTGTGAGGAAGGGCAAGCAGGAAGGGATTAGTCACCTACTAGTTCAAGAGGTGAATTCAATTGCTGATTATCACCCTCTCAGAAGGACTTCAGGAGGAAGTAGAAAGGTTAAGGAGCATCAGGGAGGCTGGGAAAGAGATAGACTGGTGGAACCAGACCCTGCCTTCCCTGAGACAGAAAAGGAGCTTTCCATGAAGTGCAAGAGTTCTGGATCTGAAGATGTAAGAAATTCAGAAAGAAAGGCAACAGACTAACATGACTTGAGACCTCCTGGTCAAACTACTAAAAGGCAAGCAATGGAAGCAGGGAGAGGGACTACAAGGTCCTGCTCCCAGGCTGGATCAACCCCCAATAACAGTAGAGGTTGGAGGATGAAGAGATCAAGAGCTGCCCTGCCAAGAAGGACTTGGGAGGTCCTGGGGGATGAAAAACTGGACTTGATCCAGCAATGTGTCCTCACTGCCTAGAAGGCCAACTATATCCTAGGCTGTGTCAAAAGAAGAGAAGACAGTAGGTAGAGGGAAGTGATTTCGCCACTCTACTCCTCTCTAGTAAAACCCCACCTGGAGTTCTGCATCCACCTCTGGTGCTCTAAGCAGAGGAAAAACATGAACATGCTAGAACAAGTCCAGAGGAGGGCCATAAAAATGATTAGAGGGATGAAACACTTCTCCTGTCAGGAAAGTTTGAGAGAGTTGGGCTTCTTCAGCCTTAAGTAGACAAGGGTCTGGGGAGACGTTATTGAGGCCTTGAGCATCTTCACTGAAAAAGACATCTTCCAGTTATATGGATGTTTCCTTTTAGCAGAATGAATGCATTAATTCCTAGTTTTGAATAATACATTTTCCATATGCATTAAAATCCAACTTGATTTATGCCATACATAAATTTTGTTAGATAGTTAATATTTTGTAAATACAGTGTTTCAAGATGATCAATAGGAGATTATTTTGATAAAAACAGTAAGTGCTATTACTTCTTTTATTTCACATGGAGGAAAAAAATGTACTTAACCGTTCTTAGCTCATATTTTTCCCCTCCTTTGGAACTTATGGGAGTATTTGACTTTTTCCTTGTTATAATTAAACTGATTTTACTTTTGGACTTGGTCTTTCCTAGAAACTGGTAGTGTATTTGTGTTTGAATTCATTCCATAAAATGAATTATGGTTTGGGAAAAATTCTTAATATAATCCAATTTTAAACTCAGGTCAAGCTAATAACAAGGCTCAGGGATTGTTTACCCATGTACCAAAATGTAAATATGTGTATTTATGTTGATACATATCCATAAGCTATCTTTCAACCTTTTTTTGACAAGTCGTAGCATTCCCAGGACAATTTGCCAAGAACGTATCAACTTTGTTAATTATCCATTTAATAAAATCATTGTAATCAGTAGAATAGCATTATTCCTAAATCAGAGTTTTAACTCTACTGCATGATGTGAGTCTATCATTAGAATACCATGCATTTCTTACAGTACATTTGAGAGCTAGAGATGTACTTCTTTTCCCAGTCTACAAGAAGGCAGAGACAGAGAAAATAGGAGATCCATAAATGTGGTTTATTAACTGTCTCTATTTATCTGCAGGGACAGTTAGAGCCAGGCCTAGGCATCTGTTCTTAAGTGATTATCACGTTATTTGAGACTAATGAAACATTGAAATACCAAAAAATCATACAGTGATTGGATTAAGAACAGAAAAACTCAACAAAACTAACCATCAATGGGAAAACACTGGAGAAAGAGCGTAGGTGGACTCTCCATAGATTCATATTTTCAGAAAGGATCTAGAAGAACTTAGATAATTTTGGAGAACATGTACAAGGGTTTGGTTGACAGCTTTTGAAAAGAGAAAGAAACTCTCAGCTTAAACCAGAAGTAACAGAGCTTTCTTTTAGCTGATGAGATCTCCAAGAAGTAGATTTCTAAAGTAAAGGAAGGACTAAAAGAGTCAAGCTGAAGAACAGGTTTTGTTCTACCAATCTTCAAATTGAAGACTGTAGTAAGAGAATTAGGAGATATCTCAGATATTCATAGATTAATACATAAACATGAGAGAAAATGAGGATCCTCCATTTTCTATCTAATTAAATAATGAGTGCTTTAGTATAAGAAGATATAAAGTTTGTAAATTTAGATTGTGTGCTAAAAAAGAGGTTCTTCCAGGAAAATGGTGGCACTGGTTACAGTAAACAAACATAACATAAGATCTTTTACAGGGTTGTGGATGCACAAATAAGAGAAATGCTAGGAATAAGAAGGTGATTTCTCTGTATACATATTAGTCTTAGCTTAATATATTGGTGTTAGTTTTCTTGATTACTCTGAGCTTTGGATGAGAGCCTAATTCAAAATGCTTCTCTTTGAAAAGATTGCTGAAGAAACAAGAATCATTAAGGATGATACACTAGGTAAGGGAGATGGGGAATTTAGTTGATTGTTTCAGCTGTGTGGTTACCTAGGAATGTAGTACTTTATGGGATTGCTCTTTCTGGTTTGATATATTGTGTTTGTCAGTGGTGCCTGCCACACTCAGATAGGCACCTCTTCTTGTTTTGCAAATGTAACTGTCTCGATAAGGATAAATTAAATAAAGAGGTCCCATGTACCACAGTTTCTATGTCTTTCTTACTGTTCTAGCCCAGGAAGGAAGCAGGGGTATCATATATGCTTACCACTTCTCAGTTTTTATTTGGTATGACTGTTGCTGTGTCCATGGAATATACTACGCTTCCAAGGCTCAACTCAAAACCCCTCCATGCTTATAGTCGTCTTATGGACTGATTAATTTGTCCAGGATACAAAGGGTGAGTGAAAGGCCTTTGTTTTAGGGAGATCTCTGGAAGGCATTTGAACTGCCATTGCACCATCTTCCAATAATTCAATCATTCCTGTTTCTGAAAACTGAACACACATGCTTAGAACTGCACATCAGAAGTCACAGTATGAATGAAACTAAAGCCTGTAATGAAACAAGACAAAATTTAGTTTCTGGAAAGACTTTTCTAAAACAGCTTTTCATAATTCCTACCCCTGAAACCAAACAAGGCAATCAAAAATACACCATGGACATTACTAGCTTCTATGTTTAATTGCTTGTTTCACCATGGAAGTCTTAAATGACTGCACTGAAAATTAAAAAAAAAACAAAAACAAAACAATAAAATAAAACAAATCAAAACAAAAAAAAAAAACAGAAAAAGAAAATTATTCCCTGATTGTTGTAAGTCACCTGGGATGATCAGTATGGTAAATTTTTAATAAGAAGATGAAGCATTGAGTGATTTACTGCTAATCCCATTGCATAAGCTGGAGGAGGCTAAAGAACAAAGGTTTATGGTCCCTTTGGAGATTTGTTTCATCTGCACATCAGCCTACAATTAATGGCCATTTAACTGTTGTTCTCCTGCTGGACATTGGTGGATTGATTCAGTAAATAAAAGTGACAGAGCAGTGTCCCATGGCAGTATAATAGAAACTGGCTGCACCTGTTATTTGTGAATCATTGCTTGCCAGGGCATTGACCTTTTCTAGTCTAGCTAAAACTAATAGGAAAAATTATGGGACTGATTACTTAAATTTTATTATAAGAACTTGTATGATAGAATCTCAGTTTCTTGAAATTCACTGCAAATCACAGTAGCATGTCAATATTACCAACTCCTCCTTTTTTCTTATTGAGATGTTACTTGGTGGTAATGACCAGTTGGTTAGTTAACAGTCATCAAAGGGGAAAACAACTATTACCTACTCTAAGAGCTTGTTGACAGGAAAAGACTAATGTGTAATGAACACTATACAACATCAAAGTATTCTCCCTTTTTCTCTTTCCCAGTGGATAAAAGAGGAAGAGAGGATTACACTGAAAGAAGTAAAAAAAAAACCCAGAACAACCCAAACCCAAAAAACTGGTGTAGCTCCTCCAAGCATCTGTGCTCTGCATCCTAATCCAGTTGGAAAACTGCTGCTATCAGATAACTGAACATTTACAAATATTTAACAACATATTTGTCCTCTGTTTTAGCTGCCAGAGATATGTGAGAAAGGTTGGGAACAGAGAGGGGAAAGGAAGATTGATTTCATTTCTTCATCCCTGCTGTTGATACTGAAGTTAGCACGGAGAGTGTTCCGAGTTTTACAGTTGGCCTAATACTGTTATTTGCTCTATTCTCCTTTGTGACAGCAACTGCTTTCTTGAAACAGACTGGCTACAGGGATGCATCCAAAGTTGGTCAGGAGTCCAAAGGAATGGCATGTGCCAATATGGAATTCAACAGGGTTTGCACAGCATGTACAAGATAGGGTCCAGACTATAAGAACTTCACAGAACTGTTTTGATAGTGAATTTGCAAGCAGTGCCTGGGGATGTTTTCAGTGTACATCTCCAATTTTATTCAATAATATCTTGATGAAAACATAAGGACAAATGAGTAGGCCTTCTTTCCTTACTCAAATCTAAAAAGTGTAAAAAGAAGAAATAGTAATCAGTGATGACTTCTTTGGAAGGGGTCTCCTTAAATCTGCCAAGCATACTTGCCCTTGGGAAATACGTAGAGAATTAGAGGGCAGTAGGTGGATTGAATCTAACCCCCAAAATGCAGGTATAAGATCATCTTAGAGCTTAGCTTAATTCTCTGTCCCTCTGTTCATTTCGCACAACTGGAACACTGCATCTGTCTTCAGAGTGTCTTTTTCACCCCAAATTGTTATGGATGGAATGACACAAAACCACGACCTACTTACATTGCAGTCTATCCAAAGGAAGTAAAGGCACTGTGTGAGACACTACCCTGCAGAGCTAAGCTGAAGGAGCGAGGTAAAGACAGAAAAACGTACTTAATATAGCTTCGTTGATTAAAACTGAGTAAATCATTACCTTCTCAGTGCTAACATTTGGCTGACTATATGCATACTGTTCCAAAACCAGGAAAGCACAGGTGCAGTTAGGCTGATACAGGAGGCCAGCTGAAATGGACACAGAGTTGGGCTGGGGTGGAAAGCACAGCATGAATTCTCAGATCCCATGAGCTTCCTGGCAGGAAGATGTGAGAGAACTCTATAAATGTGTGGCTGGATTCATTTGCTGCACAGCTCAAAACCTCTGCAGAAAGCTAGACATATAATTGTGTGGCTAACAATCCTAAAATTAATGTATTGTGTTTAAACAGACTTTGATTCCATTCTGTCAGTATTTGCTCCTCTGAAAGTAGATGTGGGAAGAAAGAGGTAGAAGCAGGAGAAAAAAAGGATGAAAGTAAAGGACAACTGCATTTGATTTGAGTGGCAAGGTTTTGGTGGCAGGGAGGCTCCAAGGCTGGCTTCTGTAAGAAGCTGCAAGGCACTTCCTCTATGCCAGGTAAAGCCACTGCCAGCTGGCTTCAAGATGTGCCTGCTGCTTGTCAAGATTGAGCCCATCAGCAACCGTGGTGGCGCCCCTGGGATAATATATTTAAGAACAAATGTAGGAGGCGGGTGAACTCTCAATGGCGACTGCATCCAAGTGAGAGGAGTGAGGATATTGGAAAGAAATGATGCCCCAGACATGAAGGTCAATGAAGAAGAAGGGAAAGGAGGTGATCCAGGCACCAGAGTCAGACTCCTCTGCAGCTTGTGGTGAAGACCATAGGTGAGATGCCATGGAAATTTATGATGGAGCAGATATCTATCTGTAGCACAGGAAGGAACCCACAGAGGATTAGCTGGATGCTCAAAGGAGGCTGTTACACTGTGTGATATCCACTCTGGACAAGGCTTACTGGTAGGACTTGTGACCCCATGGGGGACACATGCTGGAGCATTCCGCTCCTGAAGGACTGTGTGTTGTAGAGAGAACATATAGTGGAGCAGTTTGTGAAGAACTACAAGTTGTAGAAAGAACTCATGTTAAAGAATTTCATGGAAGACTGTCTCCTGTGGGAGGTACCCCACACTGGAGCTGGGGAAGAATGCAAGTAGTCCTCCCTCTGATGAGGAAAGATCAACAGAGACAACGTGTAAGGAAATCACTACAACCTCCATTCTCCATCCCCCTGGGCTGCTCAGGGGAGGAGGCAGAGAATTCAGGAGTAAAAGTTAAGCCTGGGAAGAAGGGAGGCATGGGGAGAAAGTGTTTTAAGACTCAGTTTTATTTCTCATTATCTCATATATATCATTATCTATTTTTTATTAGTAATAAATTAAACAAATTTTCCCCTAAACTGAGCCTGTTTTGCCCATGACAGTAGTCACTGTGTGAATCCCTGTCCTTTTCTCAACCCACAAGCATTTTGTTACAATACCTCTATCCTGTCCAGCTGAGCAGTGAAGCAATAAAGAAGCTTCTGTGTTCAAGGGGGGGTCAAGAAGCAGTAACTCATTAAAGTTCTCAAGCAAGAAAAGGGCCCTATAGTGTGACATGGCAATTTATACAGAGGTATCACAAGGAGGAATCTGAGAAACGAAGAAGATAATTGGTGAAAAGAGAAAGAACAAAAAGCAAAAAAAAAATCTTAACCAACTACATGCAGCAGAACAGTAACATTGCCAGGGGTACATCGCAGGTCTTCTGATTTGCTTCATGCTGCATCCAGTGAATTAATATTTCCTAGAAAGGTTTCTCCACTGAACTGGAGTAAATACTCTAGTGAAATGACCATCAGGTTCTGGCTAGTGTCTGAAAGTATGGATTAAGCCGGGATTTCATATGCTGAAATTATGCTGGAGGTAAAACAATTAACAATGTCATTTTGACTACTGATCCGGGCATATCTTGCCCATTTTTTGCTTTCTACCTTTTGTGTTTGTCAGTAACTGCACATCTGCTTGAATACAGGACACTTGGGTTCCACAGCAGATTATTAAAACAATCTCCAAGACACAGTAAAATTACTCTGCATTTTGTGTTCATCAGTTGTTCCTATTACTTCTTAAAAAATATTTTATTCCTCATGTTAGACATGGTGCCCCATGGGTGAGTCAAGTATGACGATCTTTAATTAAATTAATCAAAAATCTGTGGGGAATATTGGGAAAGCCTCTAGGTTAATTAGTCAGACATAGACAAGTAGTTTAGGCCAAAACATTGTTGTTGTGCTTTCTTAAGAGAAGAACTCATGAATAGAAACATTTTCATTTGCTGTTTTTAAAGGGCAGTGATAAAAGGTATTTTTAAGCCTTTCATCTCACACAAGGTCATAGATGATCTATCTTAGTAAAGGCAGAATAATTTTAATTTTATCCCTAGCCTCTCTCCACATTGTTCCTCAACTTCAATTCAATTTCCTATTATTGTTCTTTTTCTTTTTTTTTTCTTTTTCTTTGTTGTAAGCACACATATGATGCTCCTTTAAAAGGCAGGTCTTGCCAGACTAACCTGATCGCCTTCAATGACAAAGTGACTCGGCTGCTGGATGAGGGAAAGGCTGTGGATGTGGTCTTCCTGGACTTCAGCAAAGCCTTTGACACAGTTTCTCACAGCATTCTGCTTGAGAAACTGTCAGCCTCTGGCCTGGACAGGCGCACACTCTCCTGGGTGGAAAACTGGTTGGATGGCCGGGCCCAGAGAGTGGTGGGAAATGGTGTGAAATCCAGCTGGAGGCCAGTGAACAAGTGGGGTTCCCCAGGGCTCAGTGCTGGGTCCAGCCCTGTTCAATGTCTTCATCAATGACCTGGATGAAGGCATCGAGTGCACCCTTAGCAAGTTTGCAGACGACACTAAGCTGGGTGGAAGTGTGGATCTGCTGGAGGGTAGGGAGGCTCTGCAAAGGGATCTGAACAGGCTGGACCGCTGGGCTGAGTCCAATGGCATGAGGTTTAACAAGGCCAAATTCCGGGTCCTGCACCTGGGGCACAACAACCCTATGCAGTGCTACAGAGTAGGAGAAGTCTGTCTAGAAAGCTGCCTGGAGGAGAGGGACCTGGGGGTGTTGGTTGACAACCAACTGAACATGAGCCAGCAGTGGCCCAGGTGGCCAAGAAGGCCAATGGCATCTTGGCTTGGATCAGAAACGGCGTGACCAGCAGGTCCAGGGAGGTTATCCTCCCTCTGTACTCGGCACTGGTGAGACCACTCCTCGAATCCTGTGTTGAGTTCTGGGCCCCTCACCACAAGAAGGATGTTGAGGCTCTGGAACGAGTCCAGAGAAGAGCAACAAAGCTGGTGAAAGGGCTGGAGAACAGGCCTTATGAGGAACGGCTGAGAGAGCTGGGGTTGTTTAGCCTGGAGAAGAGGAGGCTGAGGGGAGACCTCATTGCTCTCTACAACTACCTGAAAGGAGGTTGTAGAGAGGAGGGTGCTGGCCTCTTCTCCCAAGTGACAGGGGACAGGACAAGAGGGAATGGCCTCCAGCTCCGCCAGGGGAGGTTTAGGCTAGACATTAGGAAAAAATTCTTTACAGAAAGGGTCATTGGGCACTGGAACAGGCTGCCCAGGGAGGTGGTTGAGTCACCTTCCCTGGAGGTGTTTAAGGCACGGGTGGATGAGGTGCTGAGGGATATGGTTTAGTGTTTGATGGGAATGGTTGGACTCGATGATCTGGAGGGTCTCTTCCAACCTGGTTATTCTGTGATTCTGTGATTCCTGAAAACAAGTAACTAATTACCCTGAGGTGAAACCAGGCAAAATGGTAAAAATTGCATCTTTCTCCTTTGCTCCTGTGCAAGGACTGAAACTGCACATTTTTCTTGTTGTTAATAATCTGTTATTTACCCCAGGACTCAAGTTAAGGGCAAAACAGGATGGGAAGCTCTACAACCAAAATGTTAGTTGTCTTTTCTTGCCCAAACAAAGGCAAATGAGACAATTACACTACTGTGCCTCTGTACAAAAAAAAAATCAGATGTGAAGTCAGCCAGGCTTTTATGGGACCAATGAAAGAAACTGACAGAATTTGCTAGCAGCTCCTTTTTTGGACAAGTCATTGCATTGTCACTTGATAGCCTTTCTCATTACTCTGCTTGCATCAATCACCCTTTCACTTCAAAACCAGCGACAAGGTCTAGGAGGTCATTTTTCCCAATAATATCTTGGACAGATGTCCACAAGAATCTTGAGTGAAATTCTAATTTTTTTATTTTTTTTTATTTTTGACAATGTTACATCTAGGTTTTGGAGGTCCCAGAATGATGGAGAAGGTCTGGAAATGAGGCTTAACACCAAGACATAGAAAGGTGGTTCCCACATTTTCACATGGTACCCATTTTCTTTATTTTAATTTTCTGCTGTAATCTTTTCATTCCTTTCTCCTCTATCTGATGTTTCATACTTTGCATATGAGCCTTTTCTGCCCTTGATTGCTTTTTGCCCACTCATATTCATTCAAATTAGCCTTTTTTTACTTTCAGCATACTTATTGCTAGTTGGCATGAATAACCCTAGGGTATAAATTAATTTATATTTGAATACTTTCAATTTCCACTCTAATTCATATGTTTCAGTTAAGCCCCTGATGTCAAAAAGCCTCTCTAGGGAAGAGTGGATAGCTGAGGGGAAAAGTAGTAAGCTCCCTTGAGACTTCCCTGTAGAGCACTGGTTCAACTGGACATACAGAGAGCTAATAGCTAATACCTCTACAGAGAGGTAATAGCTGACCATTCTTATTCTTCACTGGATTTGTAGACTGTTGCATTACACAGGGTCCAATGCCCCCATGTGCTAATTAAAACTGGGCAAAGAAAGAAAATGTTTTCCCTTCAAATTTACTTAGTCAAATACAATTTTCAACAAGAGTTCATCCAGATTGTACTTACATAATTCCTTCCAGTTGTTCCCAGTATATATAAATTTTGTATTATTTTGTATCTATATCACATACATTTTTATGTGTATATATAGTAATCTATTTGTATTTGCTTAAGAACTAGGAGGAGCTTTTATTTATGAATCAGAGCATATTGGTGAGGGGCAAACAAGCATGACTGCAGAGGAAAGAGTCCATCTGTGGCTCCTATTTTTAGTTTGTCACTAAAACAGCTAGAAACTTCAGCTGAGGTCAGGACCTTCTTATGCTACATGGGCTACATATGCATGGTAAGAGAGAAGGTAGGTCCCGAAACAGCTTACGGTCTGCATGATGAGTGGGAGTATAATGTCCCCCAACAGCATTGCCTATACATGCGATGGCTTCAGAGGCATGTGACAAGATAAAAATCGGATGCAAAGCCTGCTAAAGAGCTGCTTACTTCTTTCTGTCAGGTGGCCAAGGAACAGAACTCTTTTTACAGCTCAAATCTATGTATCTAGGCAAATATATTGATCTTTCTTGTGCAAATAGACATTCTAAAATGTTCCAAAATAGCTACACCAATTTATTTCCTGCTATTTTGTATCCCTCTTCCCCTACAGATGCAAAGCCTGTGTGATTTGTTCAGTGTTCTCTGCTATTTATAAGACCAGGGTCAACCAATTA
This sequence comes from Phaenicophaeus curvirostris, assembly GCF_032191515.1. Classification (NCBI taxonomy): domain Eukaryota; kingdom Metazoa; phylum Chordata; class Aves; order Cuculiformes; family Cuculidae; genus Phaenicophaeus; species Phaenicophaeus curvirostris. The sequence goes on from NC_091431.1 coordinate 70,335,286, forward strand.
GGCAACAAGCAGGGGAGGAAAAAAAAAGTAAAAAAAGAGGATGGCAGAGGTGACCAATCATATGGAATAAACTGTGAATCAGGATTAGCGGACGTTCATAGCCAGCAGCTTGCAAGAATCCATAGGCTCAAAATTGTTCACACAAACTGCTCAATGAGTGAGTGCAAAGACACTAATCCATAAAGGTCACATTCTACCCCTGCAGATTCCTCAAGCAGCAGAAGAAAAGGAGGGGGGCTAAGTTAGTTGCATGAATTATTTGCAATGAATATTCTTAGAAGCTCTAGTTGTGTTTGTTTGTCACTTTCAACCCTAATGGCAATTACTCAGGGCCAGATGTTAGCACACATCAATGACAACAGTCCCTTCAGGTCCTGAGGCAGAAAGTAATGAGTGAAGGTGGCAGATCTATGCTAAAAGAGTCTTTAATAAACTAAAGTCCATGTTTTCACATGGATTTAGGTATCTAAATCCCTTCGGAGACCTCAGCTGTGGAATTCTGTGCACAATTCAGTGAATGCTTCAAGGAGCTCTAAAGGCTACTTGTTTCTCTCCCATTTTGCTTCTGGCAGTCTGCCTGCTTGACAGGGAAAGGCAGGGTCAAAAAGACCCTGAAAACCTAAAATAAAATGGAAAAATAATTGGTGGTCTGTTCTGATGCCAGGAAAAGAACTGGTTCAATGCCGTCAACAACACCTAAACCTTCCTATAGATTTTGAAAATAGCTGTTTTTTATGTTTTGCTGTAAAAAATGGTTTTATAAATCAGGTCTGCTTTTTTGTAGCTTCTGTAAAAAGAAACGCAGAAGTAATTTTTCCTATTGAGTTTGGCTTTTCTTGTAATTTTTCTTGTATTTTTTTCTAAGTTTAGATGTGTAGAGTTTCTCATAAACAGACTAGGTTGCTTGGTTGAACTATATCACAAAGTGAGGCCCTGTGATCTTGGTTTAGGCTTATAGTATATAGTGTGAAAAAAGATTACTATCTAACATCATGAAGGAGTTAGCCCTGTAAGGAAGAATACTTTATATGGAAATCGAGGGCATTTGGCACTCCAGTTCCCATAAGGCACCACAGACTCTAACCAAATACAGTTTAGTATTGAACTGGCACCAAAAGGAATATTCACATTTAATTTAACACACCAAAATTAAATATTTTGATCCAGGAATCTGGAAGCATTTTGTTTTGATTGACTATGTCAAAACAAAACATTTAAGCATTTCTGAGTGGATTTGTTTCCTAAAACTTTTCATGTAGAGAAAAAACGTATTTTGACTTTTTTATCTGAGTTTAAGGTAACAGCATAAAAACATAATACTGGAAGGGACCTAAGGGGGTTATCTAATCTATTAACTTGCCTGAGGAAGATCAGGTGTTCTAATGTCATTCCTGATCAAAGTGTATCTAGAATGTTCTCCAAATCCTCCACAGACCATTCACCATAATCCTGGTATCTCACTATCCTCACAACTAGCTTTTCCTACTGATTAACCTAGACCTTCTTACTGTGATTTTACTTCTACTACCTGCCTTTTATTTTTACAGAACTCCTTTATCTCTTTATACCTAGTCCTATTAGTCCTATAAATTGTCTTCTCATAACAGCTTTTTTCCCAAATCCTTGTTGTAATGGTTTCCTACACGTTCTTCTCCACAAAATTTCAGAGTTGTTGGAGTCTGTCTTAAATTCATTGTTTTCTTTTTAACTTTTATTGCTTTTTCTTCCTTCTCAAGGGTTATACACTCATCCATTTCATGGTGCCTTTATCCAAAGCAGTTTCACTTTCTCATATTGCTTATTTGCATTGGCTAGGATTCTCAGAATTTTCTTCTTTATTTTTCTGCCATTTCTCAAAGCAAACAAACAAAACCAAACCAAAAAATTAATGCATGCAAGTTTTAGTCATGTTAGACTACAATGTCCCTCCAGCATGTGTTCCCAACAGAATATTATGCCAAAAGTGTTTGGGAAAATAACAAAAATATACAAAAATGTGTAAAATATGTTTCAGTAAGTAAACCAAATGAGGTAGTAAGGATGAAGTACACTTCAGTTCAGCAATGTGTTCAAGCTATCTCATTTGCAGTCCAGTTGGCTTCAGATAGATTATTCACCTTCTTAAATCATATGATTAAGAACCTTGTTAAGTGCTTGATGAACATTTCAGTATGTATGTACGTCACAGCTCACTACAGAATTAATGCAGATAGGCAACTTTGCAACGAATATTCTGTAGTTTCATCAGAACTTATTTGCTCTCTCTAGCAAAGCAGAGTATGTTGCTCCTGTTGTTGTTGAAGTCTTTGATAGGTTGTGACTTTGAGGTTCCACTTTTTGTGATGGCTTGCAAAAGAACCGTGAACTCAATATGTATTTTACTAATATTATTTTGAGTCAGAAATATTGAGGACAGGGATTCAAATTCTTACTTTGACACTGTAAAATTCCCATTGATTCTTTAAAATATATAAATCACTCACAGACACTCTTTCTTCTACTCCTTTATAGAATCAAAGGCAACTCCTTAAAAAAAAACAAACATAAAAACCGCATTGCTAAATATTGTCTAAAATCATCTGGGTACCACTACATTTTTTAGGACCAAGACTCTGGCAACACATGCAACCAAGGGATCCTCCTCCCTCCATGATATTCTGATTCTAATTCACAAAATAAGGACATTGACAAGTATTTTTAACATATTTCTACTGATATTGCATAAACCCAGAAGCATTTATATGCTAATCAAATCAAAATAGAAGTGATTAGTGAGTGGAGAGTGTCAAGATGGCTGTCCTTTTGCCATCAACCCGTGATAACAGCACTGACACTGCATTAAAATGCTGAATATTGTATAAATCAAGAAAGGTTATAGGACATGACCGACTTAGATAACAGTAAACCCTAAGAAATCAAACCCTGCCTATTACATATTTAATAAGCGTTACCAACTGTAAATATTTAAAAAATAATAAAAAAAAATCCAAAGATATAGTGTGGGTAAATTCTTAATGCTTAATGAAATTATTCATGATATACAAAAAGCAGCCTAACTCAACAAATAAGATGAAGGTTAATGCATGCGGATGAATATAAAAGAGAACCCAGCCCTGACGACTAATATGCTGTGTCCTTCCCCTGGTTGATCCCAGAGTGAAATTAATGCAACCTCATTTTCATGGTTAAGAACTATACCTAGAGCTGAGGTACAGAAGACCAGATAGGATGCAAAGAGCAAAACACAGACAATTTTTTTCCTTACATTTCTCGGAAGCTTTTATAGCTGAGAAGATCTGGAAATATATAGTTATATATATATATATATATACATTTTAAAAGATCCATTCTGTATTTACTGTACCCTATTAATTCATGGATTTTCAGCAGTTTGTTTTATTCACTTCCTAACTCAAAAGGTCAGTTACAGGTTGAAAAGGTCTGTGATATGTAATGTTAGCTGAAAATAATAGGAAATTCAAGAAGTGGAAAATAAAAGGAGCAGGCATAATAGGCCCGTAGGGGATTTCTTTCTCTTTTAAGGATTTCTCATGTTCTTACTTTTATTTTCCAAAGATCACAGTGAATCATGTCTCCAATTTCACTTCCCCTTCATTTGTAGTTGCAACAGTCATCTGGCTGTGGAGTGAAAATGAGTTGAGAGTCATTTGTGGTTATTAAAGATTCTCCGGCACTTTTGTCAGTTTATAGCTGTCAGCTTGTGTTCTGGCTAGATAGTAAATGACATATTTTCCCTCAGTCCTATCCTAAATTATTTCAATAGTTTGCCTGGGCACTTTACACATTCCCAGTTTTTGAGTTAAGTAAGGGAGTAGTGCTGCTAAGCAGCATCAAAACATGCTGGCCTCCAAAACTCAGGACAAAAGACCACCTGTGTACTGCAGATGAGGAGAAGAGAATATTGCAATTCTGTCCTCAGTCTCACAAACTTAAAAGAAAAGGCACTGCACTGGAAACTGCAGCTCTTAGCTGTTAATGTCTGCCGCTTAATGACTACTTGCAGCAACTTTCTTCTTCAGTAATGTTTCACAAAGGCTATTTAGTTCTGCTTCATCACACCTCTGTTTCCTAAATCTCATTATTTGCAGCTAGAATCCTGGACTATAAAGAGAGAGTTTTGATCTATGAGTTCCCCTATCTCTTGAGACAGTCTATTTGGAGTCAGCAACATTGCTCACTCACAGCGTTGTCTTGCCTCTGCTCTGGGTTCAAAGATCCAGCTGCTGTGGGCTGTCTGTTCATGGCTGAATGTCTGAACTCCTGTGCTATAGGGTCATAATGGTCCCATCTCACTTCTGGTGCTTAACTGAGATACCTCCAGAATGCTTTCCCCTTTGAGGTCCCTTTTCAAATCCTGAAGGTTTCTCCAGCAGCCAATTATTCTCCAGAACTGCTCCCTTTCTTCCTTCACCAAATTTAAAGGTATAGGTCCTTAACTAAGATCTCTCAGTCCATTCTTTAAAAATTACATGCGGAATAAGAAGATGAGTCAGAGCATTTTGAGCACCAGTTCCTGAGGTCATCACTCGCCACCCCTGCATTATACAGCAGCAGTGAAAAGATGAAACCATAGATATTTCTTTGTGACCTGCATCTTTTCTTACATGTAACATGGTTGGAGATGAGAGCATGTGAATCTTCACTGTGTGTAATCCATGCCTCTGTCTATACTGAAAGCTTAGCTTTGTAAATAAATGAAATTGTTGCCCTTGCTTCTGTTTTTTTCAAATTGTCCTCAATAGCCTTCTAATAAAGAAAGAGATTACAGATTTTCAGTGTCTCTTTAAAATTAAGAAATCTGAACTCTGGCCAATACATGAGGGATTGAATGCTAGAAGTGAGGATGACTCACTAGGGATGTTTTTCTCTGTGTAACGTTTGTGAATACTTTGCCTTCTTGCCTCTGCTGATCCCACCTAACCAAATGAACAGAGAGACTTAACTGAGATAATCGTGTTCTAAAGACAGGAGACCAAAGAGCAAATCAAAACAAGAAAAAAATTAAAATGATCTCTTTTTTTCCTTTCCATTTTGTTGTAACCCACATTGTCTACAAATTTCAGGTTTAATGAAAGGCTTCCCACCCTTTCTTGAAGGAGACTTTGTCTTTCCCATGCATGTCATACATAACCAGGAGAGAAGACCACTACAATAACTTCATGCCTGGAACAATGCATTGGGACTTATCTCAGCTCGAACCTGTAATAAAAGTCCCTAAAGAAACTCCTTGCTGTCCACCTGTTCTTTTGTCCTGTGGGTACCATCTTGGTAACTTGCATATAGATGTGAAATTTCACAAGGGATTTAGAAGCTGAAAATACGTTGTCATTGATCAGCAGAGGAGAAAAAAGTCCTATTTATTCTATCTGTTCTTTCCTCTCAGATCAGAAACTTAGTCTTTTTTAATTAAGTTGTAAAGGTTTTCCTTGTAAATAATCACTTTATCATAATTTCCTGAAACTACCTAATGGGAGTTGGATGTAAATCAGAGCATTTATCATACTTCCTACTGTCAGTGCCATCACATTTTGAACCTCTAGATCTTCCTGAGTAATTGATACATCCTTGCTTTCCCTCCCTCTCTGTCTCTTTCCCTTCTTCCCTTTCCCTTCCCACTGCCTGTGGTTGGAGAAAGCAGCGCCAACACTCTGAAGAACAGTCTCGGCAGTGGAATTTAATTAAAATAAAAAAATACTGGTGGAAGGAATAATCAGAAATAAACAATGGGTAATTTAGGAACTAAAAACAGTGACATAAGGTGCAGAATAATGGAATACAGAAAAAAAATATGATGAAGCCTAGTTGACAGATTGTTGTCATTTAAGTCTCGGGGGCTTTGTCACAACCTTCCAGTAGGGATGTAGTCTTGAACAGCTGGCCAACAACTGGGATAGAACCTTTGGGCTGCGCTACTGCAGGGAGGGAGCAGGAGGCCCAGGGAGGGAGGCAGGGACCCCTGCTCTGCCTCCAGCCTATGCCATCATGTACTTTCTTTCTGAGATTCCCTTGGAGTAGTGTAGCTGCTGGGACAGGCTAAACCCCTCAGAGAAAGATTGTATAACATTAAATCAGCATTAAAAATATGGTGCCAGTGTTTTACTATTCAGAGCTGATTTTGACTTCTTTTCACCATGGTACTTGAAGGTTGCATGTAACTCTTAACAGGAGAAATGGAGATGTACATTCCTGCAGGAAGGCTGTACCTCAATGCTTTGCTGCTTAAATCGTCCTGTCGTCATGGACATGTTCCTCCCTGGCCATACGCAGCCCTACACAGGGACAGCAGGGTTCATCTGGAGAAGGAATGGGCCACTAAAATGAGCACAACTGCAAAAGAAGTGGCAGGCAAGCCTATTTTCTTTTACAAAAATGAAACTGTAATGAAGCAGTGCAGGTACCCTAGGTAAAAAAGATGAGATGATCCTTTGGGTTAACATTTCATAAGTGAGTAATTACTGAGCTAGCCAGACTCAGAGATTTTGTGATGCAAAAAGTGCAGCAGTTTTTATTTCTTTGTTTCTTTTCTCCTGTGACTTCAAAGTGAATTGTCTCAGATGGAAAATCAGGCTTTCAGGAACTTTTATGTTACAAATAACAGAACAAAAGACCTGACCTTAGAAAAGCAAGCAGTTTGGGAGTCTGGAAACAGTGCTGTAGAAAATAAGGCATAGCATAGGATATTCCTGTTGAATGTATTAAGTCATGAGGTTATATAAAAATCTAGAGGAATTTCTGGTTTGTAATAAATACCCCAGAATTTATTGGGTATGACGTATTTTCAAAAATCTTTCTAGCTAGAAATTCATTATAGATTCAAGACATCTTCCATATATAAATATGATTAAATCTTTTATCTGCATTCCTGTGAGCATGAGTGTATTTTGTGTGTGTGTGTGTTCATGTATTTTCTTCATGAGAAGTTCTATAGTTTCAAATGAATGCTTGAAATAGAATTGGGGCTACCCTATTTATATGGACTGCTCATCTAACTTTTTCTCAAGAGATTGTTGTTGTAGTATATTATTTTTCTTAGACAACATAATTCTATTTCTAATCTAGGACAAAAACCAGTATTTATTTCTTTATTAAGATTTCAATGCACTTTGCAAGTGTGGTAGAAAAAGATCATGAAGTCGAGAGAGAAAGTGCAAGTCTGTCTGACATATCACACTAATTCTCAAAACTTTTACTGTTATAATAACATTTATAGCCACAAAATTTACATCTGCAGTTAATGGGAATAATGATTTAACTGTACTATTACAGTTAAGGGTCAAAAAAGTATATGTCTAAAACACTGGATTTTACTGAAAAGATATGAATGCAGCTCCCAGACCTCCTGTGTGAATTTCTACCCAGGTCAGTGTTTAATTTCTCATTCAATGGGAGAATAGGTTGCCCCATCTTCATAAACTGGAACCTATAAAATTGTAGCGGTTGTTTTCAGTCAAAAATTTTTGAGATGGGTGCTGGAATTGCTGGGTGAAATTTATGCTTTTTTATTCAAGAGAAAGAACATGAGCTTAGACTATAATTGTTCCTTCCAGCCTTGCAAACCCATAAATATTTCTATTGAATTAATAATGGTGGTGGACTGATTTCTGCTGATCTTATCTCTGTTGGTTTTACATTCTTAACTCAATAATGTGACCAGATCCAGACTCAACAGCTTAATGTTATGGCAGTAATCAGTAAATTATATAAATGTCTGTTATGGGTTTTTAAATTGTTGCATCAGGTAATTATTTGTTGCCTGGATCTGAAGAGCTATAGGAAATGTTTAATTGCATTACATTACATTTTATTTATTTAAAAAGTGCCTTTGTTTGATTCAAAGTACCAGGACACGATGAGAGAACATCATAAATTAATACTCTATGACAGGCTAGAAGTGTGGTCTGATCCATTCTGTAGCACATCCGTCTAAAGGGAACCAAAAATAGTGGTTAGAAATATGACACAATCCAGTATTACAGGTAGAAAATGTTGTGAAACTTATTATTAAATCTATTAAATGATAGATTGTTTTGGAAACAACCATATGAGACGATGGATGGGAGGATTAATTTATCCTCATTCACCAGTCTTTGAGAGTTGACAGTATCTAAGTCCTAGATTCATAATGGGTATGAGATAATATTTTGCTGAGAGTGCAATTGCTCTTAGGTCCTTTTGTTGTTAGCTGGATTTTCAGTTACAAGTGAAGAACTTAAATCCTACCTTCAGTAATGTTCAGGCAATCAAGTCCCTTTGGAAATCCGAGTAAAATTTATCTAGCTGGATAATTTACTGAACAACAAAAGTTTTTCTTTTTCTTTTTTAGACTCCTTCAAAGTTTAGCTTTTTGGTTTAAGGAGAATCAGAAGTAATAATGCCAGCAGGGACTCAGCTAGCAGTCAGAAGTCTTGATCTGCTGGATATCTACCAATCTTTAGTATGAAACTAAGCAAGGAACTTTACTGGTTTGTACTAACATTTCTTCTACCTTTTATGTCTCCTACTGAGTTTAGGATAATTGAGTTTTTATACACAGCTCTGTAACAGCAAGGGATTCTGACTGTGATGGGAAAGACCTGTTTATGATTAATTTAGCAACAAACTAAACTTCAAGAAAAATAATTTCAAGATACTGTGCACATAAATACCTAAACATAATACATGTTTATGCATATTCAGCGCTTCCAAAGACTGACATCTGTCATCAGATGGCCTTTCTGAGTCTATCTTCTCTGATTGCTGTTATAGTTAGTTGGATATTGTCTTTGACATGGATAACTTTCATATTTAAAAATTTTGTCTATCGAGGTCTTCATAAAAAATAATTGTAATTGTCTTCTCAGAATTTCTGATGGTACTAGCTATTATTTTAGGACATTTTGGTTGATTCATCTGAAAACACAAGGAAAAAAAGTTGTTTTCAAGTGCCTTTTGTCTCTTACTTTTGTAACTCTCACTTGGTTCCTCAGGAAGGTTCCTCAGTTTTTCTTTTTTAATCAGGAGGCATAAATCCAGGTGTTAAAGTCTACATTGACAATCAGAAAGAAAAGGTACTATACCCCAGTTCTCAGGCAATATCTAATTCTCAGTTGGTCTTATGATCCATTTCAGAATCAGAAATCTTATTTTCACTTTCCTCTAATACAACTCACTCAATTCTACATTGATTTATTATGCTTCTGTGTTGTAAATCTTATTAGCTCTGTGTGCATGTTTCTTTTACAAATACAACAGTGCCATAAGTTTGTCCTCATCATAGTCAGACACTGTGTGAGCTTAATGGAAAAAGATAGCATGAAAATGAAACAGGCTGAACAGAAAGAAGTGGAACTCAGAAATATTAAATATTGTGAGAATAGCCATTTAAACTGAAATATAGTTGCATGTATTTTAAAGATGTTTCCATCCCTTTTATTTTTTTTTCCAAGGTCTTTGGGAACTTGGGTAACGAGGTGTCATGGACTCACTGCTCTCCTTATTTATGTCCTAGATTAATTTGAAATCGATGTGGATCAGATAAACTTTCCCTTTTTACCTGATCTTCAACACTTGAGATTTTCTTGCTATGACGGAACTGAACTCAAGTATTACAGTGAGAAAGAGGCTAACCCAAACCACTCAAAACCTAGAAATGTAAACATCTTTTGTGCATTTGTGAACCCCACTAAGGCTTTATTTCAGGGCGAATGCATCTGTAAATGTTAAGTCAAGAAACTGAATCTTTACCTTCTGGAAGTAAAACCATTGTAAATAAAATCTGCGTTGTTTCTATTGCTTATTCCTGGATTATTTGCATAATGTATACTAAAAATCAGCACCTGAAAACTAATAGCTGTTTTTCCTTATTGACGACATGATAGAGTAAATCGGAACATCTTGAATACTTCAAAGACAATAGTCTTCATCAAGAAGCCATCAAGAATGGCTTCAGGGCAGTTGGGAGAATGATGGAGGGCTCTGGGGCACAAGTAGTGTTCTGCTCCATCCCAATGCTAAATAGAGAGGAGCGGGAAGCCAGGATGAAGAATTCGATTAATACCTGGCTCCGAGCCTGGTGCGAGGAGAGGGGCTTTGGCTTTTTTGATCATGGGGTGGCTCACGCACCCCCAGGCTTTCTCGCTAAGGGCGGGACACATGGGTCTCCTAGGGGGGCTAAAGCCCTTGCTAGAAACCTAGCCAAGCTCATAAATCGAGCTTTAAACTAGATGTGAAGGGGGAGGGGGTTGAGCCCAGGCTAGACAGGAACGAGCCTGGACGTGGGGAATTGGTGATTGGGAGAGGGTGCACGAGTGAGGACCACCAGTACCTCACCACACAACAAGTGGGGGAGAACACACCTCGGGGTGCTAAGGGAGATGCAGGCACTCTGGTGTCAACTACTCCAGTTACCAGGCAGTTGGGAATGAACCCTGCTCCCTCTAGGAGGGCTGAAGGCTCGGCAGCTCAGCTGAAATGCATTTACACCAATGCACGCAGCATGGGAAATAAGAAGGAAGAGCTGGAAGCTGTCATAGGGCAAGGGGCCTATGATGTCGTTGCCATCACGGAAATGTGGTGGGACGACTCATATAACTGGAGTACGGCTATGGTGGGGTATAAGCTTTTCAGGCAGGACAGGAAGGGTAGGAGAGGAGGCGGGGTAGCCCTCTTTGTAAGGGAGGACTTGGACTCCATTGAGATGGATTGTGGCCATCAGGAGGTTGAGTGCCTGTGGGTCAAAATCAGAGGAGCCCACCAGAAGGTAGATTTTGTGATGGGAGTCTGTTACAGACCACCCAACCGAGGAGAAGCAGCTGATGAGCTCTTCTATAAACAGCTGCGGTCAATCTCTAGATCGATGCCTCTCGTTCTTGTGGGAGACTTCAATCTGCCTGATATCTGCTGGGTGTACAACACAGCAGAAAGGAAGCAGTCTAGGAGGTTCCTGGATTACGTGGGAGACAACTTCCTCGCACAGCTGGTGAATGAACCAACAAGGGAGGGTGCCCTCCTGGACCTGCTGTTGGTGAACAGAGAAGGCCTTGTAGGGGATGTGGCGGTAGGTGGACGCCTAGGACTAAGCGACCATGAGATGATGGGGTTTTCTGTTCTAGGTGAAGTGAAGAGGGTGGTTAGCAAGACATTAGCATTAAATTTCCAGAGGGCAGACTTTGATCTCTTCAGCAGGCTGGTTGGTGAAGTCTCATGGGAGACAGTACTCAAGGGCAAGGGAGCCCAGGAGGGCTGGGAGCTCTTCAAAAGGGTGGTCCTAGCAGCTCAGGAGAAAGCCATCCCCGTGTTCCGGAAAAAAAGCCGGCAGGGGAGAAAGCCAGCTTGGTTGAATAGAGAGATCTTGAGGGATATCAAGAAGAAGAGAAATGTTTATGGGCTCTGGAAGAAGGGACAGGCCTCTTGGGTGGACTACAGGAGGGAAGTGAGATTGTGTAGGGAAAAAATCAGAAGGGCTAAGGCTCAGCTAGAAATTGGATTGGCCAAGTCAGTGAAAGATAACAAAAAATCTTTCTACAAATATATAAATAATAAAAGGCGGACTAGGGAGACCATACAGTCCCTATTGGACACAGAAGGAACAACAGTAACAGGGGATGAGGAAAAGGCCGAGGTACTTAATGCCTTCTTTGCCTCAGTCTTTAGTCGTAAGGAGGGTCGTTCCGTCTGTCTACTAACCCAGGAGCTAGAGGAGCATAATGAGGCTCCCATGATCCAAGAGGAGGTGGTCAGAGCCTTGCTAGCCCGACTGGACGGCTACAAGTCTATGGGGCCGGACGGGATTCACCCTAGGGTACTGAAGGAGCTGGCGGATGTGCTGGCCAAACCCCTTTCCATCATCTTCCAACAGTCCTGGAAGACTGGGGAAGTCCCACTGGACTGCAGGCTGGCTGATGTCGTGACCATCTACAAGAAGGGTAACAGGGAGGACCCAGGAAACTACAGGCCTGTGAGTCTGACCTCAGTGCCAGGGAAAGTCATGGAGCAGGTGATCTTGAGTGCTATCATGAAGCACATGCAAGAGAACCGGGTGATCAGGCCCAGTCAACATGGGTTCACAAAAGGCAGGTCTTGCCAGACTAACCTGATCGCCTTCTATGACAAAGTGACTCGGCTGCTGGATGAGGGAAAGGCTGTGGATGTGGTCTTCCTGGACTTCAGTAAAGCCTTTGACACAGTTTCTCACAGCATTCTGCTTGAGAAACTGTCAGCCTCTGGCCTGGACAGGCGCACACTCTCCTGGGTGGAAAACTGGTTGGATGGCCGGGCCCAGAGAGTGGTGGGAAATGGTGTGAAATCCAGCTGGAGGCCAGTGACAAGTGGGGTTCCCCAGGGCTCGGTGCTGGGTCCAGCCCTGTTCAATGTCTTCATCAATGATCTGGATGAAGGCATCGAGTGCACCCTGAGCAAGTTTGCGGATGACACTAAGCTGGGTGGAAGTGTCGATCTGCTGGAGGGTAGGGAGGCTCTGCAAAGGGATCTGGACAGGCTGGACTGCTGGGCTGAGTCCAATGGGATGAGGTTTAACAAGGCCAAATGCCGGATCCTGCACTTGGGGCACAACAACCCTATGCAGTGCTACAGAGTAGGAGAAGTCTGTCTAGAAAGCTGCCTGGAGGAGAGGGACCTGGGGGTGTTGGTTGACAACCGACTGAATATGAGCCAGCAGTGTGCCCAGGTGGCCAAGAAGGCCAATGGCATCTTGGCTTGTATCAGAAACGGCGTGACCAGCAGGTCCAGGGAGGTTATTCTCCCTCTGTACTCGGCACTGGTGAGACCGCTCCTCGAATCCTGTGTTCAGTTCTGGGCTCCTCACCACAAGAAGGATGTTGAGGCTCTGGAGAGAGTCCAGAGAAGAGCAACAAAGCTGGTGAAAGGGCTGGAGAACAGGCCTTATGAGGAGCGGCTGAGAGAGCTGGGGTTGTTTAGCCTGGAGAAGAGGAGGCTGAGGGGAGACCTCATTGCTCTCTACAACTACCTGAAAGGAGGTTGTAGAGAGGAGGGTGCTGGCCTCTTCTCCCAAGTGACAGGGGACAGGACAAGAGGGAATGGCCTCAATCTCCGCCAGGGGAGGTTTAGGCTAGACGTTAGGAAAAAATTCTTTACAGAAAGTGTCATTGGGCACTGGAACAGGCTGCCCAGGGAGGTGGTTGAGTCGCCTTCCCTGGAGGTGTTTAAGGCACGGGTGGATGAGGTGTTGAGGGATATGGTTTAGTGTTTGATGGGAACGGTTGGACTCGATGATCCGGAGGGTCTCTTCCAACCTGGTTGTTCTGTGATTCTGTTCTGTGATTCCTTATACAAATTCTCAATAGGGACCAGAATCCAAGCCTTTTTTCTTTCTGCAGTTTCAGAACAGAACATTCACAGCTTTTTCTTGCACACTTATTCTATCTTAGGAAGGTTAAAAAAAAAAAAGTGAAAGAAGGAAAAAAATAAACAAAGACTTTTGGCTAGTTGGAGAAATCTGATTCCAAGCAGATCTCCAAATAAGATGATCTGTCCTTCTCGATACATTGCACAGGGGAAAGCATATACCTCCATGATGCACGTCACCTCCTGCTCTCTTTCTTCATACTTAGACCATTACTCAGAATAGTTGAAGGATTTCCTTGAAGAAATGTATTTAAACTCCTGAGAGACACAAGGTCTATTCCTTAATTTTTTGAGTGAATCACGGATAGTTTTTGAGTCTGGTGACTTATGGACCAGTTCAAGCACAGCTTGCACTTTGAGGCTACTCCTGAGAAGCAGGGGTGCACTGCTTGAAAGGTTACTAAGTTAACCAAATACCTGACTGTGTAAAGAAGTTTTCTGGCCTGACTTATTAAAGCTGACCTCACCAGTGACCACCACCCAAGCCCTACCTACAAGGAAGTGCTAGGACCCTTGAGTAATTGTCATCCTCTCCTTGAGTATTGTATGGAACATTTCCAGAGTAGCCCTTGCCATCCATTCTCCAAAGTCCAAGACAAGTGCTTAATAGTCCTTGACCATGTGACAGATCTGCCTGTGCAGTCTGTTAAGGAAGATACACTTCACTTGCCCTAAATAAGACTCCAAACTATCTGGGTTAACTTTGAAATCCTATTTCAGAAACATTCTCTCACCTTGAATCAACCATGCAGTATCCTGTTTCCCACTTCTGAAAAATGGTTTATAAAGCCTTTCCACCTCAAAAGGTTATGTCCACATAAGCATTAGACATTGTACAATGCTAGGGCATGAAAGAAACATCAAAACCAAATTTGCATTAGAGGTGTCTGAAAGGAAAACAATCTTGCTATTATAACTCTTACTATTACTTACTATTATAACTCTTCTTTCTCCCCTGGTGCATTCAGTATTGGCCTCTGTCAGAAGCAATTGGTATAACACAAGAGTGGATGGACCACTGGTCAGTATTGTTATGCCAGTTCTTAATTATTTAATGTTCTGGTACAGATTTTTGCAACAGCATTGATGCTTAATCTAATTTTTTGGAAAGAAAAGATGTCAGGCTGCCTTTTCCATTAGCTCACAAAGTCTATTTAGTTTTCCTAGGTTGTTTGGAAGCTTGATGGGGTTTAATTGGAAATGTCAGAAGGGAATGTTTTAATTTGACTGCATTTGATATTGTGGCTAATGCATTCAACAATTCATTGTAATTCGAACCACTCTTCACATTCCACAACTGGCATTGCTATTATTTTAAAAGGTGAGATCTTTCATTGTTAATCAACATAGGGTACTTAAAATAGCTTATACTATGTTTTTATATTTCTTTATATTTCTTTACTATCTTTACAAGAGTAAAAAAAAATGTGTATTTTATGTTCTTATAAAGTGTCCTCTCCCCTCAATCTTTAAAATTACAAAATATCTGAGTTCTGTAGACCTGATTAATTTTTCAATAGTTAGGCCAGAAAGAGAGCTCTAAATACTACACACTAGAGACAACAAATATTACTTTTTATTAGAACATTCGCATGGGTTATAAGACTGTGAAGGTCAAGCCCCTGTTCCCCATTCTTATTTATCCGGTTGTGTAAGGATGTGTCTTGAAAGACTGAAAGAACTGCAACAGCGACAACAGAATTTCTATATGTTTAGAGGTTGGTCATGAAATACAGGTCTGTGTTCCAAATAAAGTTTTCATAAAGTCCCATCTTCAGAGAAACATCAAGGTCCCCAGCTGCCAGGTATAACAGACCACAGTAAGCCTGTCTGAAAGCTATAGTTGGCTCTCCTACAGGACTTGATCCAGGAAAGACAACCTGAAAATAAATGTCTGGACATGCCTGGGTAAGATTTTGCTCCAGTTCAAGTTTTTCCACAGTTTAAGTTTTTATTTGTTGCTCCCAGATGCAGTCCTGGAGCTGTCACAACTTTATTCCTTGTAGTGATAATCCAATATTTTCCAGCTCCTGCTGTGGTACAGCAATCAGCCTCTTTTTGTGTATCTCTGACAAGGATACAACACAACCAAGTCAGGGTAATTTTCCGTCCCTGAGAAGCCTTCTGCCCTAGACAATTTTGCTTACCCTTATGATATTTCAGGAAAATGTCTTTATTGAGACTCCTGAAAAGGAATTCATATGCATTGCCACAACTAGTAGTTTATAATTTCCAGATATAGATGATTCTGTGTCCACCTATTTGTGAGCAACTTGAACCACACAAGGCTTTTTACTGAAATAAATATATAAAGGTAAAGAAGTTACACAAATATCATGTTCCCTGAAAGCTGAGATATTTCGGAGCCCTAGTCCTTTGTTGTTTCACATTTGAGCACTTTAAGTGAGCTGAGGTGTACATTTACTTAAAGTCACTCCCACACAGCAATAGTTACAACATAAAGATATTAACCACAAGGCTGAAGTATAAAAAAAAACCCAGACCTAGAGTGATTGATATATTGAAAAGTTTGACCTATTTTCATATCCCATAGCGGTGTTTAACTTAGTGCTGAAACACTCCATGATCAAGGTAAGACTACACTGACATTTAATTGCCTTGAACAACAACTCAATACCTACATAGAACATTAGATATTTTATGAAAAGGGAGAGACTCCAAAAAGTCTTGTTCAGTACTTGGGATCATAGAATCATAGAATAACCAGGTTGGAAGACACCCACCGGATCATCGAGTCCAACCATTCCTATCAAACACTAAACCATGCCCCTTAGCACCTCGTCAACCTGTGCCTTAAACACCTCCAGGGAAGGTGAATCAACCACCTCCCTGGGCAGCCTGTTCCAGTGCCCAATGACCCTTTCTGGTCAGGCTTCCTCTATCCTCCATGGAGAATAAAATCTATTTCCTTGATATTTCAGACATCGAAGCTCTTGTCTTTCCTCATGTTCTACACTAACATCCTGTGGGGTGCCATTGCACCATTTCCAACACATTTTTGACCAGTTATATTGTTTATAAGTCCTAAAGTCCACACAAGATTTACAAAACATGGCTGGTAAGTACGAATGACAAGGAATGGGAATTGCCAAGCAGGATTACCTTTCTCCGTCTCTACCAAAGGCATGCACACCTTTTATAAATATTGTCAAAAAACCTAGACAAGATTGAGAACTGGGCTGATGTGAACCTCATGATGTTCAACAAGGCCAAGTGAAAGTTCATGCACCCAGGCTGGGGCAACCCCCAGTATCACTAGTCTGGGAGATGAAGGGATTGGGAACGCACCTGCTGCTGTGAGTTGAAAAGCTGGACACAATGTACGCTCACAGCCTAGGCAACCAAACATACCCTGGGTACACCAAAGGAAGCAAAGCCAGGAGGTGATTCTGCCACTCTCCTCTGCTGAGACCCCACCTGGAGTTCTGCCTCCAACTTTGGAGACCTCAGCATACAAAAGCTATGTTGGAGCGAGTCCAGAGGAGGACCATGAAAAAGATCAGAGTCATGGAACGTTTCTCCTATGAGGGAAAGTTCAGAGAGTTGGGCTTCTTCAGCCTGAAGAATAGAAAGGTCCTGGGAGACTTTATTGTGGCCTTCCTGTACTTAAAGGGAGCTTATAAGAAAAATGGGGAGAAATTATTTAACAGAGCCTGTTACTATTATCACAGAATCACAGAATCACAGAATAACCAGGTTGGAAGAGACCCACCGGATCATCGAGTCCAACTGTTCCCATCAAACACTAAACCATATCCCTCAGCACCTCATCCACCCGTGCCTTAAACACCTCCAGGGAAGGTGAATCAACCACCTCCCTGGGCAGCCTGTTCCAGTGCCCAATGACACTTTCTGTAAAGAATTTTTTCCTAATGTCCGCCCTAAACCTCCCCTGGCGGAGCTGGAGGCCATTCCCTCTTGTCCTGTCCCCTGTCACTTGGGAGAAGAGGCCAGCACCCTCCTCTCTACAACCTCCTTTCAGGTAGTTGTAGAGAACAATGAGGTCACCCCTCAGCCTCCTCTTCTCCAGGCTAAACAACCCCAGCTCTCTCAGCCGTTCCTCATAAGGCCTGTTCTCCAGCCCCTTCACCAGCTTTGTTGCTCTTCTCTGGACTCTCTCCAGAGCCTCAACATCCTTCTTGTGGTGAGGGACCCAGAACTGAACACAGGATTCGAGGAATGGTCTCACCAGTGCCGAGTACAGAGGGAGAATAACCTCCCTGGACCTGCTGGTCACACCGTTTCTGATACAAGCCAAGATGCCATTGGCCTTCTTGGCCACCTGGGCACACTGCTGGCTCATGTTCAGTTGGTTGTCAACCAACACCTCCAGGTCCCTCTCCTCCAGGCAGCTTTCTAGACAGACTTCTCCTAGTCTGTAGCACTGCATAGGGTTGTTGTGCCCCAAGTGCAGGACCCGGAATTTGGCCTTGTTAAACCTCATGCCATTGGACTCAGCCCAGCAGTCCAGCCTGTTCAGATCCCTTTGCAGAGCCTCCCGACCCTCCAGCAGATCGACACTTCCACCCAGCTTAGTGTCGTCTGCAAACTTGCTCAGGGTGCACTCGATGCCTTCATCCAGATCATTGATGAAGACATTAAACAGGGCTGGACCCAGCACTGAGCCCTGGGGAACCCCACTTGTCACTGGCCTCCAGCTGGATTTCACACCATTTCCCACCACTCTCTGGGCCCGGCCATCCAACCAGTTTTCCACCCAGGAGAGTGTGTGCCTGTCCAGGCCAGAGGCTGACAGTTTCCAAAGCAGAATGCTGTGAGAAACTGTGTCAAAGGCTTTACTGAAGTCCAGGAAGACCACATCCACAGCCTTTCCCTCATCCAGCAGCCGAGTCACTTTGTCATAGAAGGCGATCAGGTTAGTCTGGCAAGACTTGCCTTTTGTGAACCCGTGTTGACTGGGCCTGATCACCCGGTTCTCTTGCATGTGCTTCATGATAGCACTCAAGATCACCTGCTCCATGACTTTCCCTGGCACTGAGGTCAGACTGACAGGCCTGTAGTTTCCTGGGTCCTCCCTGCGACCCTTCTTGTAGATGGGCACAACATCAGCCAGCCTGCAGTCCAGTGGGACTTCCCCAGTCTTCCAGGACTGTTGGAAGATGATGGAAAGGGGTTTGGCCAGCACATCCGCCAGCTCCTTCAGTACCCTAGGGTGAATCCCGTCCGGCCCCATAGACTTGTAGCTGTCCAGTCGGGCTAGCAAGGCTCTGACCACCTCCTCTTGGATCATGGGAGCCTCATTATGCTCCTCTAGTTCCTGGGTTAGTACACAGACGGAACGACCCTCCTTACGACTAAAGACTGAGGCAAAGAAGACATTAAGTACCTCAGCCTTTTCCTCATCCCCTGTTACTGTTGTTCCTTCTGTGTCCAATAGGGACTGTATGGTCTCCCTAGTCCGCCTTTTATTATTTATATATTTGTAGAAAGATTTTTTGTTATCTTTCACTGACTTGGCCAATCCAATTTCTAGCTGAGCCTTAGCCCTTCTGATTTTTTCCCTACACAATCTCACTTCCCTCCTGTAGTCCACCCAAGAGGCCTGTCCCTTCTTCCAGAGGCCATAAACATTTCTCTTCTTCTTGATATCCCTCAAGATCTCTCTATTCAACCAAGCTGGCTTTCTCCCCTGCCGGCTTTTTTTCCGGAACACTGGGATGGCAGGGTAAAGGTTTTGAACTAAAAGAGGGTAGATTCAGACTAGACAGATGGAAGAAATTTTTCACCATGAGGGTAGTAAGGCACTGGAGCAGATTGCCCCAAAAAGATGGTAAGTGTCCTGAAGACATTCCAGGTCAGGCTGGACAGGGCTGTGAGCACTGTGGTCTAATTGACGATGCTCCTGCTCATTGAATGTGGCTTGGACTAGATGACCTTTCAGATTCCCTTCCAGCTCAAAATCTTCTGGTTTTTATATTCTTTTCCCTCTAATGACCCAAGTCCAAGTGTTCCATACATTTCAATACAGTTATATCATCAAAGTACAAAGGTCCTGAACCATCAATTATATGACAGTCATCTTGATAACTTTACAACCAAGGACAGGAGTACAAGGTTTATATCTGTATCTGCAATATGATTTCTTTAAACTTTAATGTAAGGAAGGTCAAGATGTAGGAAATATTAGGAACAGAGGAAATATAGGAAGTAGATAAAATGATAACATTTTTAAAGGAGGAAGAAAAAAGGGAAGGATTATTCCAATTTATTTAACAAACTGGAGTATTTAAAAACATGTACCTATTGTTCCACATTTCCAGCAAATTTCAGAGAAAATCCAGACTTAAGGAAAATATTATTTTCAATCCAGCATGGAATATAAAAGTTTATTTTATCCTTACTGTTACTTATGGAAGTGATAACAAGGGAGTTTTAGTTAAATAACAGCAAGTTTTTAAAAGCATTTTTGTAATTAACTTGTTTAAAACTTTTTCTTATCTCTTTAAAAACAGAAGCTTGCAAAATCTAAACAAACACATGAAAGGTTTCTGTTCATCTAAACCTATTAATTAGGTAAACCAAATCCATACAAGTCTTCCTATAAATTAAATATTTTTATTATATTTTGCAAGGGAAATTGATTTTCATTGATGGATATACTTTAGGATGTAAAAATACCAAGTTGTACACAGTCTTTCCACTGTGACAAAACCTTCTAGCAGATGTTTGACACAGATGTATTCTAGTATTCTTAATAATAAAATAGAGATGTTAAATAGATTTATAAAATGAGAAAAAAAGAAACAATCCCAAAAAAACCCCACAAGCTTGTGAAAAGTGTTCATTTAGTATACAGGTCAATAACTACAGTTGTTAGCTAATCTTTTTAAAAGGCAATTAGGTCCAATTCAGAATAACTGTCATACAGATATTTTGATTTTTGAGAATTTTATTTCATTAACAGGAGAGGAGAGAACTTAAAGTACTCCTTCATTCCTCTGTGCTCTGCACCACACACACTCCTAAATAAGCAAGTCCAAGACAACATCAGCAACTCAGAAATCTGAAACATTTCGCTGAAGCTTTGTTTGGGATCTCTTCAAGTAGTTCTGTCTGATGAGAATTACAGGCTGAGTTTGTCACCATCCCTTTTCTTTTGTAAACTAGCACGATTCAGCCAAGAAGTCTGTAGCAACTAAATTTCACCTTCCCCTGTCAGTGCACTGCTCAGGCTACCATAGATTACTGCTGATCTGACCCAAAACCTCATGGTTCATTTAAATCAGGGCTCTTCACCTCCTTGAGCATCAATAGCGATTATACTGCAGCAGTTTTGTCAGGAGCTGGGTAGCAGATCAATCAGCCTTATAATGGTATATTAAGGTGGAAAAATAATTCAAGGAATAGAAGGAAATATCCTGTTGTTCTCAGACTGCCATTTAAACAACTCTCCTTAACGTTTTCCATTTAACAAATGAAAAAGAAAGAAGAATAAAGACATTTTCCCCGATGAGGAAAAAAATTCTCTGTGCTAAGTTTACAAAGATTAAATTCTTCTGTACCCCTGAAGAACTGGCACTTACAGTTGTACTGTGAAGGATTTGAGGAACAGCTTGTCTGATTGATATCATGACTAAGACAATGACCATCACACTAGATTTCACATTCACTTGCAGGATACTTAGTGCCAGACAGGGAATGTGAGTGCCTCTGAGAAAAGTTCTGTGCCACTGCTGGCATTACCAGCCAAGCTCAGAGAAGAAACCTGGTTGCATGTGCACTATCGCTAGCAGGATTTTATGAAATATTTCTCCTTCATGGTCAGAATTCATTTTCTGCTATGAAACAGTTCAATGTTCTTGAAGTGATTTTGCTGCCAAGTTTCATTGTTTTGGGGACAGTGCGTGTTTTTGCACGTGAGTTGGGGAATGAAGGAGATGCCAGCAGAGAACATAATCAGAGGAACATGGAGACTCAGAAAAGTCTGAAGTGATTAGACAAACCCTGGGTTTCACATTTTCACCCTCTCCTGTATATCTTTCAGAGGTACCAGACAGAGCAGCAATGCATTATCTCAGTCCTCATTGCCAATGTTATCTCTACACCCTTTGGTAATTTGTCATCTACTGTCCCTGGGAAGTCTGATCCCTGATTTTAGGCAAACCTCTATTCCCTTCACTTGTAAATGCAAGCCTTGGCCTAAGAAAAAAATCTCCTATTTTGGAGTTTATGTATCTGTAATTCATGGTTAGCATAATGACGATTATAATGATTTTTCTTTTATCTGTGCTTAGCTAATACACTAGTGATTGGGGAGAAAACAGCATGTATTAGTTGAGATCCTCTATGTTATTTGACACTCTGTGGTTGCTTCTATTTTTCACTTAGCTTCAGATTCTTGGGAAGAACTAAACCCAGTGCAGCCTTTGATCTTTTTGACTGGTTCCCTCAGTGGATGAAACAGCCTTATAGAAAGGGCAGGAGCCCTTTTTAGATGATAACATGCTGTACACTTTCTATCTCATTCAGCACCAGGGTCTTTGCAAAAAGCTCACCATGAGTATTCCAGCCTGTTTTTATATGGGTCTCTATTATCTGCAAAAAACACTTCCTGATCAGCTTTCTCAGAAGGTCCGTATTAATTTGCTATGATCATTTCATTTTCTACGCTTTCTTTCACCTCGTATTAGTTTCTGCTGAGGCAGGCAAGCTGGATATGCTATTTTTTTCGGCAAGCAAAAGTCTTTTTTGTCCCCTATAGTGACACGTGTTATTTTTTTAATTTTTTTCTTTTTTTTATCTTTTCTCCCCCTCTTTTTTTCCCTTTCCTCCTCCTTCCTCATTTTTTCTGTCTTTTTTTTCTATTCATTTTTCTCTTTTTTATTTCCTTTTTTCTTTATTTTTTTAATTTCCTTTTTTTTCTTGTACTTTTAAATTCTATGCCTTACTATTTTAATAATTTTATCTGACCCTTTAATTTAACAGAGCCCTGGTTGTCCCATGCAGATTGCCTGGCATAAAAAATACTTCCACTCCTGAACATTGCAGTTTTTATTTTACATTACTTTTTTCTAGTTTAGGAAAAACAGTATCAAGCTACTTCCATGAATTTATGAGGAAAATATGTATTAGAAGAGGTATTTGTTCTCTCCCAGATCCATTGTCCGTCTTAAGATACCGTGGTATTTCACATCTTGTTTCTGTTTATGACAACTGTTCTGGCACCAGCCTCTCCAGGAACGTATATGAAAAGCTCATTGAAAAAGTTAATCTTCATCAGCACAAAGAAAAAATAATTAAACCAGCAATTGTTCTATGTTCACTACATGGCAAAAAGGTAGACGTACATTATGATGACGTAACATTTTTACTTCAGCATTTCATTGGATGGACAGCATAGACAGATATGTCTTTCTCCCTGTATTCACTTATAGTTTGTCAAGAATTATGTGTATGACAATAACGGGGTTTTCTTGAGGATAAGCAGAAATAATAGCCTAAAGCTATGTTTAAACTATAAAAGATGGGAACAGTCATAGTATTGATGAAGATTTTCTACTTGTTCATTTCACTAGTCACTTAGAAAAGAAAACTGAAATGTCTTTGAGCACTTTGTTATCCACTATTATATATATAGGGAAACTTGTTTTGCCATTTTATCAAAAATATCCTGATTTAAACTAAAATAGCATAAAGATCTTAAAAAAAAAAAACCCTATGTGAAAATATGATGAAAAAAGTCCTTTTTCTTCAAAATAAAACAAAATATTTAATTTTGATTACTAAATTGTCTGTGGTAGGGTAATTTTGTATTAACATCTGCTCAAATACTTTTTGCAATGGAAAATGCTCTTTACTCCAAACACCTCAAAACCAATTTAGTAAGTCCACAGGGGTTTTTTTTTGCCACCACAAAAATCAATGAATCCAGCCTTTTCCTGTGAAAGGTTTCAGTTTCTATGAATCACCTTTTTCTGATGAAAAAGTGTTTTGTTGAAAAATCCTCACCCTGCTCTGTTTACTCTGGTGGCTTAGTTCTGGATGAATGCTTCCAGCAATCAGGATGGCAGAGAAGAATATAATCTGCAGGGCTATTGACTACTTGTTGAAGGCCAAAGAGAAGTTAACAATAAAACCTACTGCAATGTACATTTAAGCTAGTTCGAGGAGAGAGAGGCTTATCACAGGTCTCAAGTGGATGGAGGCTTCTGTTTAGCTCACCTGGTAAATCTGCTGCATACTCTTTTTAGAAAGTGTTGCATACATCTAGGGTCTGAAAGATACATCCTATTTCATGCAAGTTCCTTAGTGTCATCATCCATATAAGCTCATACCTGCAGCCCTGGACAATCCAGCCCACCTCATGTTGGATTCCTCTGAATGACTACATTCTTTTAAGGTTTGACAGTAGATGCAGAAAAAGAATCTAGCTGTGCTGCATAGGCTTCTAAAAGTTTTATATGGTCCATTTTTTTTCTTTCATCACAGCTATCTGGTAACACAGGATTTAATAAACACACACAATATACAAAATTTTTAAACATAACAAGCTAAATGCCAAACAAAACTTCTCTGTGGGATACAAAACTAAAAAATAAAAATCATTATGGCATTTGAAGTGAAAATTTGACTTGGGAAAAGAAGGATATTTTATGTGTTTTTTTTAAATACCTTTCAAAATGACACAAAAAAAATTCCAACTCCAAAAATGTTACAAGTAGATTGACTACCGTATAACCAGTCATTGCAGTATCAAACTAGATTGCAAAAAGCTTCCATTTAGTGTTCACTTATCATTGTCACTTCATCCCACTAAGGAAAACCCACTTTAAAAAAAGGAACATAATCTTCATAAAAAGAAAGATGAAAACAAAAAAGAATAAAGAAAGGATAAAGTCAATTTTAGCTATTAATTATCATTACAGTTGACTAATCAACTAAGCATCTCTTCTACAAGCTCACTTTAAGACAATTTTTTTCTGGAAAAACCTCTTAGAATTAAGAAATGAGAGAAAAGGCAGAAAAGAAAACTAGAACAGTTGTGTGATTCAATGAAAATCACTTGAGTCGACAAAAATAGAAATGAAGACTTCAGAACATCCCAGTTTAGCTAGTGAGGGAGACAACTGTACTAATCTGAGTCACTGTGGCTGTCCTTCATAAAGAAAGTATGTTTGATATGTAAAAGCACTTGCTGGTTTTGTTTCAGTATTTCTGTCCGATGAAAATTCTGTTGAGGGTATCGGCCCATGTTTCACCATATTTTTAGCTACCCTTCATTTACCTTTGAAATTAACTAGGATTGAAGTCTGGCTTCTACAGAGAATATTATTAGCAACCAAAGCAGCAAAGGGATGTTCTGGCTTAGGAGGTGAATGCAAAGTAATTTTCAGACATGTGAATGAAATGCAGGAAAGACTTAGAACAATAATAAAGAGAATTGCTGTTTGTTCCATTGTTTGTAGTGAACACAATGAGTCCAAGAGGTAGGGAGGATCTGTAGGTACAAGTTCCACAAAAGCAGAGGTTACTGAATCTTCTTTTGTGTATTAACACTTTAACTTCTTGTGTAGATGTTATTGGTATAAGAATTCTCTCTCTCTTCGTATGTTTTTCCTGTGGCATGAGCATCCTTTTATCTCCTGACAGTTCTACCATTACTGACAATGAAGTATCAGAATCTCCCTTCATTTCTGATGGAAAGGATCTTTTCACCTGCAAGTAAATATTGTTTCTAAGTCAGAAAGAGTTCATTAGATACACATTAAAAACACCATTTCCGTGTCTCTTGTCTCAGGAATGAGCCTTCTAGCAGTCAACTGGCACACAGACCATCTCAAACTCCCACAGTGACATTTTTGAAGGAATGCAGAGGTGGCAGTGTTATCACGTGCAACAAGACAAACCATCAAACACTCAGTCATCTCAACAACCTCTCTTTATACAGGTTTTCTCCTGCTGTTGATATTAAGTACGTAAAAATAGATAGAGTGTTCAAATTACTAGAGTCATTCCGTAAGTAAATAACTATCAGGACTAGTAACTTGGAATTTTTAGTGAATAACTGTACTTTATTTCATTTGGTACCTGAGTATGAATGCAAGATAACAGGGTTACGAACTGGATAATCAAAAGAATAAATTAGGAACAAGTATACAGAAGACTCTTACTACTTACCCTAGTATTTAAAGTATACAGTTATGGGCACTGGTATTTTCAACTTGAAAAGTTAAGTGAAATCTGAAAACAAAAATCTTGAAAACTTGGTATCTGAAAAGAATTGCACCTGCATCCTTGAATACGTTCCTCTTTGTGAAACTACCAATTATTTTTTCCATTTTAATTATCATTGCATCTTTCTGTTTACCACATAAACACTTGAGATGTGGCCTCCAACCGTAAAAGTTGTTCATCAAATGATACAAAATGGGAACATAAGTGCCATTGAGAGTTGACGTTTAATCCCTTCTAAAAAGAGCCTAAGATAGAGATATTTTCATGTATCCATGTAACACTGAAATCTAGGACATTTAATGCCCCTATGATTTATATTTTAATATTACATTCTTTCTCACAGAAGTCTCTGAGTGAATTTCTCAATCCCTTTTGGACCTGCTAAGTGCTGCTATAATGTAAATAATAGCAAATTGATTTATTTTTCTTCTCTTGTCAAGACAATCTAATTTGGACTCTTCCATTGCACTTATCATTGGGACACCTGACAAGTTGTCCAGTTGCTCTTGAAATTCTTGACAAAAATCCTAATTTAACAAGGGAGAAACTAGCCTGACTCCCATTAATGTCAATGAACGTCAGGACTGCTTACACCAAAACTGCATTAGGTCTAATATGCCCAGAAGTCAGATACTTTATTTAAAAGTGGGTTTTTTTGCACTTGATAAAAGGCAGAAACTACTAGAAATGCATTCCCCCTCTATTTAAGAACTTGAAGAGCCTTTGCAAATATGGAAAAAGAGTGGACAGATTTTCGTGAGTAGAAGAAATTCGGATTTGTATTTTAATGGCTTTAAATTTCCATTTTAATTACAGGAAAATAATTTGAGGGAGATTGGTAATAGGCAAAACTTTGAGACCTTTTGTTCTTTAGTGCAGTGAAGGAAACCTCATTAGAGAGGATTTTCTTAGTTAGCAGGGCTTCGGGGTTAATGAGCTGTGAGTGATAATATATAGTAGTAATCCCTCATGGCTGTTAACAAGTTGTATTTTATAAACTCCTTAATCTCAGTGGTGAAAGAGATTTGGGGTATGGGAAAGAGAAGAAAATAATTTACAATGCTCAGGGAAATTCCAGAGATTTTGTTCCCTGTCTGGAATTTATTTGTGAAGAAAATACAGATACTGCATGTGCAAAGAAAAGGAGTATAATCTTCATAGTTACTTAAACGTTGTCTCCAAAACAGCAGCTCTGTGCATTTCCTAAACTCCCTTTCTAGGTAGAGAAGAGCTGTTTACATGTGGAAAAGAGACATTCAAGTGAATGTCTGTGGTGAAGAGTCAATGGAAATTAATCATCTTGAAGGTAATTTTGAGGATCAGTCAGACATTAAAAAAAAAAATCTATCTTTATTAAAAAGGAATAATAAAAAGAAAAGAAGAATTTAAAAAAGACAATAGGCATGCAGTTATTATTTCAAACTCACCTGCTAGTACCTTAGTAGCTGGGGAAGGGTCCCAGCACCCTGTTTGCACATAGTGACAATTAGGAACCCCAAATTGGGATTTAGAAGGGTTGTCATCCTACTAAATCAATTCAAACAGTACTCAAGGTGTACCTTTAGGCAGCAATGAGGCAAAATATGCTTTCCATATCTCCCTGGAAGTTTCTTCCTTCTGCTGATAGTGTCAATAAATTTTCCTGTGCAGGTTTACCTTTCTTTTCTTAAAGTGGTCTTCTATCTGAAAGTATTATGGATATTTTCAATGAAAAGGAAATATAGAAATCAGTTAATCCAGAAGAAATTAAAAACCATGCCTCTTGTTATCAGTTAGTGTATTTTCTGAACCAGTCTATCATCTTCTTTCAGTCAAGGGACCAGGAATGTTTAAATGAAGGAAATTACTATCATACTAAAAAGCTGGTCACCAACAGAAACCTTGGGAAACACCACACTGAACTTTTCTGGGTCTTGAAAAAGGAGAACATACTTCAGTCAGCCTGTAGAAGCTTTCTGTTATCCAAGATAAAAAAATAAAACAATTGGAAGGATAAATTATTTAATGAAAAATAACGATTTTTTTTCCCAGACATTATTTCGATTTTAATCTAAAGTAATATTATATACAAACTTTTACATTTTTCTACAGCTGCTTATTAGTAAGACTTTATAGTTAGTAACAGTGATATTTGAGACCCTTCAGAAACCTTTTTATTTTTGGATAATATGTAGCACATGAGGTATCTCAGATGCCACTCTTTAACATTTGTGAGATAATTGTGTGACCAATTTTGCTTTATGGAGAAAAAATTACAAACATTGATCCTTACAATGCCCATGTGAGTGTGATAACAAGTATTAAACTTCAACTGGTATAAGCCACTGTAATGCCATTGACTTGGACTGGTGAACCTATTTCCCTTCAAAACTCTTTAACAATAAAATGAGGGATTCTTTTGCTATTTACATGTTAAAGGGATCTGTTTTCTGGAGAAAAAAAAAAGCTATGAAGAAAACAACTCAAGAACCCATCAAGTGGACTAAAAAAATCAGTATTTTACTTTGAACAATTTGCTACAATCTCTAGAGGAATTGCTCATCAGGCACCGTGTCTTCCCTCAAGAGTCAGCTTCTTCAGCTGTAATGCATCTTTCAGGGTAGGCTTTTGAAAAAGTAATAGATATTTCAGTTTTCAAACAAGGCATTTGTATTTTTTTGTGTGCTGCTCCCCCCACCTATTTAAAAAAGTGAAACAAAACAAATCCTACAATGAAACCCACCAGTTTTACAAGATGTTTCTAATGAATTGCCTGGTCAAAGTTATCTAGAGGAAGGTTGTGATTATCTGCCTAATCATTGATTTCCAACAGTCCTCTTAATTTTCCTTTCAGCAAGGCTATGACAATGAGACATTTCATGAAAATGTTTTAAGTCTTTTATTAGCATAGGAACAAAGAATTAGCTGAGACTGGGTTTTTTCTTGGCATTTTACTTAAAAATGTTTCATTCTGTTTAGAAAAATAGAAAAGAAACAGCTGATTTGCTTGGTGTAGTTCTGAGGGAAATAGAATGTTTCCCCTAAAGTAAAGTGCAAATAACAATGCATAAACACTGAATAGACTGTTTGGTATATACAGATATAGAAATGTATGAGTGTGTGTGCATATACATATTCAAAAGTAATTTGCTTGTAGATTGAAATAAAAGCCTATAAGGAGAAATAGTTTTTTATGATTTGAAATGGTTTAAGATATTAAGACTTTAATTTGTATATTACAAATCATTTTACAAAAGGATGCAATAGCATTGCCATATTAACAATAAATTAAGCAACTTAGCTAAACTCACTTTAACAGTTGAGGACAAAGCTCTTGTCGGCTTTTGTAGACTCTGGATTAAGTCTTTGGCAAGAAAGATTACTCCTATGGTGTCCTATTCAAGTAAACAACGTAAGCAAGAGGTTCTGTATAGATCAGAACATATGCTTTAAGTAACAGACATGTAGAAATGTTGTCCTGAACAGAGATGTTTCCCTAAAGTAAGGCTGTGGGCTAGCTGCCCAGCTTATGTTATAACACAAGGAATGATAGTGAAGACACAGAGAGTATAAGGAAGAATAGGCTGGGGAGTGCAAATCATACAAGGTTACCATTGTTTGGAACGTAAGAATGAAACACCTTGGAATGGAATTCTTGAAATAAATTCAGAAATAAAGTGTAATATTACCACAGAGTCATGTTGTCAGTAGCAAGAGTGTTGGAGGGTGGAGGGGAGAAGGAAGGAAAAAGAGAGAAAATTACTGACTGATAATATTTTAAAGGGTAACCAATGCTCTCTAGCAGCTGCCGTAAGACATTAAGTAATAGAGCACAGTAATGTTAACAGCTCTCTTGGTAAGAGTGGTAAATGAAATAAACCTCAGCATTCGGTGCATCATTAATCTATAGTGAATAATGGAACTGGTAGTGTAAGGAGATTAAAAAGGGCATTGTAAACATTTGTGGCTGTATAATATACAAATTAAAAATGTGTGAACGCTTGCAGCTGCATAATCTACAAATTAAAAAGTGTAACAGCATAGCATTAATTACTGGCTGATCAATTCACCCATAATTGCTGGCATGTAGATGAACAATTACAGGTCCAAAATGTTATTTGAGGAAGAGACATTGACCTTGGAACCATAAGAAATGATAGTATGCTATAAGGTAATACAGGCTTGTGTCAAAATCCTCTATCAGTATTTGCTATTGCAGGCTAGTATGCTTGGCAACACTAATACTTTTTTCTATATATTATTGTGCCTGAAATAGACTACTTTCTGTTTGAATTACAGAAATATCTGACCGCAGAGTATTTCCTGTAATCACTGCATATAGATGCTTATTTGCATGTAACTCGGTAGATGAGTAAACAGGACTGCAGCTTATTACAGGAGGTGGGTTGATATCACAACCAATTAGTAAGGCTGCTGAGCATTTTCTTATTACCTTACCCCACTTCTATTTGCTAATATATTCACCCAATGTCAGTGGCTTATACTGTCTGGTTCAGATTTCTCAGTTGATGTTTTTTTGAAAATGTCAGCCAGAACCCTTAAAATATTTCTGAGAATAAACCTAGAAAAATTGCAAGGGGGAAGAAACCTTGAAAGAAAAGGTGGACGGAGAGAGCTTTGCATGAGACAGACTTGAGTGGGAGACTGGAGGTATGACTAACCTAAGACCAAGGATCAAAGATGGGAAGCAATGAAAGAAGGCTGGTCTTGAAAGGGGGGAGAAGGAGATAATTAAGTCTTTTCATGTGTAGGCACAAGTTATATCATCCTTAATTACATACAGCTTTTCTACTAGAGGCGAAAACCGCAGTGGTTTGTAGATGGATGTGATTACATAATTAAGAGGAGACAAATCTGACATTTTCTTGTTTGTGTTACAACAGTAATAACTTTTCTAATGTAGTGCACAGATGTCATATATAACACTGAGACCTTGAATCTGCACATTATGTCCACTTATTAATTACTTAAATAATTCCACTCATTTTAATGGAATTTCTATATACTTAAAATCAACACCATGTGCACACAGGAGGTTGTATTGGCCCTCATCTCAGTCCAGAGACATCTATAGTTCTGTACACTTGTCCATGATACAAACTCACTTTACCTTAGCCCCCTATATGCAGTCTTGTTTGATTACACAATTCATCTTCTGTATACATACTTTCAGTCTTGGGTTTTTTCTGTCATGTTATCATGTCGTATATCAAAGTCTATGCAACAAAACAACACCTACTAGTTATTGGCAATAGCAGAGGACGTTTTGAAAGGTATTTCTCTCAAAAGAATGTTTAGTATTAGGTGCGGCAAAATCCCCTGACTAGGAAAATGTCCTCCAGCAACCAAAAACATACAACCTCAATGCTCTGCTCTCTGGACTAGCTCTCCAAAGAATACAAAAGCAAATTCAAGGTCTTAGTCTTGATAGTCACAGCTCTCCATAGGTTCTGCACAAGTTACCTGAGAAATTACTTCCTCCTGTGCAGCACTGACTATCCGTAAGATAAAGCAGTAACTCTGACTCAAGCAATGAGACTTGAAAGTGGTGAGGGTATCTGTGCACAAAGTCCCAAAACACATCAAGGTCAAGAAATGCAACTTCTACAGCAAAAGCATGATTCAAGAAAAGCAAAAAAACCCTCAGGCTCACCTATTTGATTTAGATTTGTTCTCTTCGGCAGAGGTTATCTTTAAAGTTTCTTAGACATTACAGCAAGACAGTAACTTCCAGTTTCACATTTTGCGTACAATTTTCACCAATGTTTTGCACTTCTTTAAATAAAGTTAGCCCTTGCTAACAGATCACCCATACAATACTTGTTTTAGAAAGAATTCAAAACTTGAAATCTGCAGAGGAGAAGGATATTCACTGGAAAAGTGAGATAATTCCTACCAGGAGGCAGGAAGATTTTTGGTTTTCCTTGCTGTGAGCAAGGGCATTTTGATCAGTTGGTTCATCTCATTAGCTGGCACATGTTATTTGTGTGCTGCTGATATGCTGGACAGTGATGCCAGGAACCTCAGGGTGTGCATGTGGAAATTCTGCTCCTGGGCCATGAAGAGATGTGTTCTACAAGCACAAGCTTTCTAGGACCTGGTGCCCAGGACAATCTCCCTTTTGAGGCATCTTTGGAAGAGTTAGTAAATGGCAAACACTCTGGGACATATCCTATAGGCATCATTCATAGCAACATATTTGAGCACGGTTGATCTTGGAGAGAAATCCAGCTGGGACACAGTTATACTTGTCAACCTTATGTCTGTACATTTACAATAGTAATGCTTTCTCTTTTCCCTTTTCTTGGATGTTATGCGCACCCTCAACTTCCTTCAGCTATCCTTATACTGGGATTTGTCTGGGGCATATAATAGCAAGTTACCAGCACCCGAACTCTTCCTTTCTAAGGAATAATATAAGGCAGATGGTTATAGTTCCTTCCCATTCAATCTTGGATTTCGTTATGCTTATATTAATATATTCCTATTTGTTTTAACATATCACATTGGCGTTTGATTCCATCTGACATCCACATTTGTCATATTTTGTGCATCTTGGGTATGTGGGACAACATTTATTCTCTTTGTACTTCTAGGGATCTGATTTCGTGCCTGGCAGTGTGTCCTAGGTGGTAAAGCTCCCTTATGTAGAACTAAAAAAATGTAAAAGACTATTCCACACATTTTATTTATAACTTTTGTTTAAAAACTTGGATTTTTTTCTAAGACAACAGTGAAGATTTAGATTATTTTTTTTCTAATAAAAAATAGTTTTACAAAGGAGATGTATCTTTTGGTCACTGAACAATAATTAGAAAACACCTTACAATATTTTAATGAAAATAAGTATTTTACAAAAATAGTTGAGGTTTTTCTTGTTTCTGTCAGAAGTTAGATGTTTTCCTTTTTTTTAGCTGACACTTCATGGCCTTGTTCTTTACAGCTTTTATGGAAATAATTTTATGATGGCAGTTTTAGTAACAGACTGGACCAAATCTGAACTTGCAGGTTGAAAGACATAGTAATAACTAACTGTGGGTTATTTATGAATGTTGCAAGACCTAAAAGTCAAAGGAGACAAAACATGAAATAAAAGGAGACAAAATATGAAAGATAAACTAAACCTTTTGACCACTGATGGTGACTTTGAAATTATTTGGATTTTGGACACCCTGTTTGAAATGCATTGTATAATACAACCATATCTTCAGGAAATACAAAAGATCTAACTACTGAAAATCTATCCTTTCTATCCTTGAAGGTACATCAAAATATGTTGCTCTGTGCAGATATTTATCTTTTAAGATGGTAAGTTCCAAGTCAGCCTGATATAATTATACAGAATATGCTAAATAACAAGAGCTGGAAAGTGCAACAAACTGCTTTTTCAAAAATCCTGTCCTTCTATGATAAGTAATTACCTGTGCTATTTTGAGAACTAGGCTTTAACACCAACCATCTTTTCAAGGTGTTACAATAGATATAGGAAATGGTATTTTGATGCTAGAAAACAGGTTAGAAAACAGATGTTGCATTCTGCAGTCAAAGATGATGCTTTCACTGCTACCAAAACCTACCAAACACCTCTGTCTATGATGCCTCTGAGTTATGCAGTGCACACTGAACAGGCAGAATAACACAGAGAGATATATATTCGAAGCTATCTGACGCGGTTGTAAGTTTGACTCACCTCAAAATATATCATAAGGCCAGACACTGCATTTCCATTTCTTGGCCAAGACATTCTGGAAAGCCCTCACAAGTAAAAGCAATGTGTCATTTTCTAATTTTTCTCTTTTGTAATATATTCATTATGAAGAAGCAGGACCGAATCTCAATAACAACAATAATAGCAAGAGGCAATTTTGTGTTTTTTCCCACTTTTACAAAGAAAGATACTATAACCTGAAAGACTGTGAAGCAGGAAATTTTCCCCATAAGCCACCCCCCACACCTCACCCCCCATATAAATAAGGGAAATTCATTAAGGAATGCAGAAGAAAAAATATTCTTATTTACTCTTATCTTATATTCTTTCTTCTCATGCTTTCAGTGTTTTTTATAAAATGTTGCACATATTTTTTTTCATGTTGACATTTTCATGGAACAAAACAGTACAAAAATTATCTGTGTATTTGAAATCTAAGATCGGACATAAATTTATGTCATGACTAAATATTTTTAATATCTTGATTAATAATTTGGACTAATTTGTTATTTAAAATTAGTGTAAGGTTTCCCAAATCCCCATATAATTTC
Source organism: Phaenicophaeus curvirostris (assembly GCF_032191515.1). Lineage (NCBI taxonomy): Eukaryota > Metazoa > Chordata > Aves > Cuculiformes > Cuculidae > Phaenicophaeus > Phaenicophaeus curvirostris. Next base: position 70,369,144 of record NC_091431.1, read on the forward strand.
AAAATCATCAGATATTAATTACAAACAGCCAAACTTTATTCCAACATTTGTGACTTGATGTTATATGATGTAGTCCTTGGCACTGAGCTGTGACAGATCTAGGTACCCCTCATCCTCAAGACTTAGCCAGTGCTTTAGCCACAAGTCATTTATCCATCAGCCATATTTTGTGAGAGAAGCAGCACTGTTTCAGAGAATTAATGGTTCATGTTGTGCCTGATAGAGAGGAAGGAATTTGGAGAGAAGAGAGTCCAGTGGTGAGAAGAAAGATGCTGCCAGATCATTAAGAAAAACCTTATGAAGCAGTGCAGCTAGAAGATAATGCTTGTTATCTGGTGACCAGCTGATTTTACAGCTCCCTTTACACAGAAATAGATGGAGCCTCTGTTTAAAAAGAGCAAAGAATGGTGGAGGGAAAAAGGCTATTTGGCTTCTCAACATATGGGAAGACATCTATTTCACACCACTTGTACATCCTGCTATAAGAATGAAGAAAAAATAAAGTTATCAAGACTAGATGCAGCTCTTGACTTATCCTATGCAATCATTGTGACAGGTGGTTTATACAGTTGTAAGAAATGTTTCTTTCTAGAATTTAACAACATTTTCCATGACATTTAAGTCCATTGAACTCTTTTTATATTTATCACATTGTGGAATATTTATCCAGTTTTGTACATCGTTAGCTTCTAGATTGATTGAATTTTTTTATAAACTCTCTTCTTTCACAAGCTGGGGATGAAGGGGAGAAGAATGAAGAAAGGAGCAGTGTTATCGAAGTGTTTTATAACCTTCTGGGAAACATACAAAATATTTCTAGGCTCCAATATAGGTCACAAAACGTATGTGCAGACTTTAAAATAAAACCATAAATAAATAGAGATTCCAAAATAGGAATTATGGGGGTTTTTTAACTTTTTCTTTTTCTTTTCAGCACCTACTTTGAAATAAGGGATAACAGATGTGATCCTCTGAAAAATGTTCTGTTGGTTACTCATTATGGACATGGCTGTGACTTTGTCCTTTAGCAGTGGCACATTGGAGGGATTGATGCTGGGGGAGGTTGTAAAGTCAGGAGGACCTTGGGGCTATGGTGAGAGTGCAGTATTACCCCATCCTTTACTGACATTTCAGCAAAAGAGGTACGACTGCAGCATAGATCCAAAGAACAAGTCACTAGTAGGGTGACTTGAGTTACAGTTCTCTAATTGGAGGAATGGTTGGCCAGGGCAAAAGTTTAGTCAATCAAAAGCTGAAGTGGTTATTTTTATTTCTACCAAGGTGTTTTTCAAGGTAAAATCATAGTTTGGCCATGAAAACTGCACCTATGAACTTACCCGCATCTGCTGCAGGAGAGAATGTGTGGCATAGAAAAGGCACTGAGACCCAGCAGGTCAGTCTTTGACTGTTTAGCGGCTCTAAAAGGGAAGCAAACATCCAAGTTTTTAAATAGGATGCTTCTCTAAGGCATGGCTTTATAAAAGATACAGGCTTACGTTTTATTTCTATCCTAATACACCACATATTACTTTCATTCTTCCTTTTCTTTGGATTTGAATGAAACCTCAGGGATGATATCAGTCTTTAAGTTATTGGCATCTGGAGGCAGAGCTGAATTTTGAAAATATTTGTAACACCTGACTCACAGGTAAAACAAAGTTTTTTTAAAAATATGGCCCTCAGATTGTATAAGCTTATATCAAATTTTTCCCTTTTCCCCTGTGAAGCATGGCTTAGAAGTCACAGCTGGCACATTAGAAAAAAGAAATACACTAAAATGAATAAAATATACTCTCATTCACAATTTCCTAGAGGCTCCTTGGTTGTTAATTGAAACTTTTGTCTACTTTATTGAACAATAAAAGTGACAGAAACTACTCTCAGGTGTCCTTCAGTATTAAAAAGAGGATAAAGAGTTTCTAGCAAAGGTGACAGAAATTAATGTGGTGAGCCCAGCTATCAAACATTTTGATATGTGAATTGCCTGATATTTCTATAATGCCTTCTTATGATTGGAAATGTTATCGGTTCTATTGAATCAATAGAAAATGTTAAAGCTCCGTGGAACCCCAATTACAAAATAAAGCTAGAAGGTTAACATCTGGGACCAGCAGAGATAGAAACAATTTCTATTGTCATACCTTTCTGACAAGTAAATGTCAGAAACATAACACCTTCCGCCAGGCTCAGTACAGAGCACATGTAAAAGAGTGATTGCAAGGCAGTCTCAAGTCAAATCACCTGTCATCTCAGCTTTGACATGGAATTACTTTTGTTTTATGCATCTATTAACCTTGAACTATCAGCATTTGTTTTAATGTTCTGGTCTGAAGTGACCTAAATGTACTTCTTTAATGCACTTACTGCATTAGCTAAAACAGGGGGAAAGAACAGGGGGTAGGAAAGAACTATTAGGAAACGGTGGATGAAGTTGTTTGTGGTGTCTGTAGGATGACTCTGTCCGCAGTATCTTATTTCCCAGATCCTACCTGGGGGCAAAAATATTAGGGACTCACCTGGCAGAAAATGTGGGAGACTTGAAGGGTGTTGTGGAATCTTGAAAAATGCTTCTGGCCTGCAGTGTGATGCTGTACATGCCACTTCTTTTTTCTCACACTAGGGCTTGAAGGGAGGAAAAAATGAACACTAGAGGATGCAAAACTCTTCAGCTGTTGCAAAAAAACAGGAGTTTTCACTGCTTCAGGATGGTGATGATGGCTGTGACATCACATTGCTATGAAAAACTTGTCTGATCTACGTTCTAGGGCCCGATAACAACACAGAGATGGTGGTGGTGTTTTTCAGCCTGTACAGATCACAGCAGTAAAATGCTGGCTGAGTATTAAAGTATGAAGGGTTTAGAGTTTGCACTGGAAGAGCCTGTTAGACAGATTCTACCCAATTTCCTCCAGAATGAAGCAAATCAGGGCACAAATTTAAAAGAATTGAAATTGCCAATGCCAGGCATTCTAGAGCAAAGAGAATGCCTTTTCATCTTTACATTTCATATTGTGTCTCCCAGCTTTATTTCCCTGCAGCACAGAGAAAGAAGGGTGTGCTTGATCCACCAGCTGAATAAATTATGACTGGATTTCTCAGGCAATTGGAAACATTTATTTCTTAAGGAAACATATCATTTTATCAAGCTCTGGAATCTGACTGCTGATAAAAATCCTTTCAGCTGGAAAATGCGTCCTTTTCACCCTAAATATTATATACATATACTGCACGTTCTAGGCATGTTTAGACAATTTTTAGAGCCCTTATTTTCATTGTGTTTGGGCATCTTATACACTTCAATGTGGTAATCCTCAAACCTTTCTAAAGGACAATTGTTCTTAAAGGAATCTAAATTCCAGAGATCGATCTGGTTCTTCAATGGCGTTAATAGCAGTAAGGTTCTACTAACAGGCAGTGAGATTTGGGTATCTAGATACAGTTAGGAAATCTAATCTCTATAGAAATTGGTAAATCTTTGTACAGGTTAAAAACATAGAATAGAGTGTAAGAGAGTTTTCTAAAGTATCAAAGTAATAGTCAATGTTCATTTCAAACAACCACCCCTCTGATGTCCAATCAGAGAGTTAGATATTAAAATATATTTCTATATTTTTTATTTCAATTTAAACTACCATCTTTATCTCCATCTACAAAGATTTTTACTGCTATTCAACAGCACAGACCAAAACAATTTCCTGTAAATTTTACTTATCAATTTGGGGGTCCTACAGTGTCTCACATACATGCGACTTTCTGAGGTTAAAACTGTGTCAGGCATAACTTCTTCTCTTTCATACCTTTGTGTCATCTAAAGAAAAAATGGGTTTGACACCAGTCTTCTAATTAGTAAGGGAAAAGAATGAACATGAGTATGGATCAGAGACATAATTCAGACTCCCAGTTATCATACAATCATTGAATCATGGGATCATAGAATAGTTAGGGTTGGAAGGGACCTTAAAGATCATTTAGTTCCAACACCCCTGCCATGGGCAGGGACATCCTACTAGATCAGGTTACCCAAGGCCCCATCCAACCTGTTCTTAAACACCTCCAGCAATGGGGCATCCACAACCTCCCTTGGTAACTATTCCAGGGTCTCACTACTCTCATGGTGAAGAATTATCTAATCAAATTATCTAATAATACATTAAGCTAACTTGTTTTCATTACTTCAGGGTTATTCTAATGAATTCAATAAATTTGTGAAAATAAGTATTTATAGACAACATTTGGTCAACAAAACCCATGGAAATATGTAAACTCACTACAATTTGACACCCTCAAATATTTGTAATTAGTTTCTGTTAAGACATCAGAACTCAGTCCTGCTCCAGTGGATAATTTTAGTCGATCGCTTTGTCTTCTGAAAAGACAATCAAAGAATGTATGTATTCCTGCATTAGAGGAACAAGTCACAGAATCACAGAATCACAGAATCACAGAATCACAGAATCACAGAATCACAGAATCACAGAATAACCAGGTTGGAAGAGACCCACCGGATCATCGAGTCCAACCGCTCCTATCAAACACTAAACCATATCCCTCAGCACCTCGTCCACCCGTGCCTTAAACACCTCCAGGGAAGGTGACTCAACCACCTGGGCAGCCTGTTCCAGTGCCCAATGACCCTTTCTGTAAAGAATTTTTTCCTAACGTCCAGCCTAAACCTCCTCTGGCGGAGCTTGAGGCCATTCCCTCTCGTCCTGTCCCCTGTCACTTGGGAGAAGAGGCCAGCACTCTCCTCTTTACAACCACCTTTCAGGTAGTTGTAGAGAGCAATGAGGTCACCCCTCAGCCTCCTCTTCTCCAGGCTAAACAACCCCAGCTCTCTCAGCCGTTCCTCATAAGGCCTGTTCTCCAGCCCCTTCACCAGCTTTGTTGCTCTTCTCTGGACTCATTCCAGAGCCTCAACATCCTTCTTGTGGTGAGGGGCCCAGAACTGAACACAGTATTCGAGAGTCATCTGAGGAAGCCCATCATTGTGTCATAAATGGAGTGGAAAGATCACTTACTCCAGGATGATGCATCCTCTAATATTCACCATACTTAAAATTCCAGTTTACCAATGCATTGGTCTCTCTTCACTCCCATTGAGAAGTTCTAGCATATACATAATGTAAAAGAATGAAGAATCAGGCCATTAATATAGTCACAGTTGTAATTGCATTTTTTATTCATACAATGCTCCAAAATGTGAAGTTAACAGCTTGTTATGTGGGTGTACATTAATAAGCACAATAGGGGTTCATAATAGAGCGTCGAGGTGCTAATGCAATACGAATTCATGAATTAATAATTGCCATTAATTAAAAATGCAGCAGGCTACTACCCAGCAATGACTGACAAAGAAAAGTCTCAGCAGTCTCTCTGTCACACCTCACTTGTGGCTATTTCTAGAGCTTTGCATAGTCTGAGGGAATAAAGTTTGGTCTGGGGAGAAGGAAGAGTTGAGGTATGGAAAATCAGTTTCCTCAGAAGAGAATGAGTTATAGAAATGGGATAGAAGTAGAAGCAAATATGGGAAGACAAAGTCACTGTGAAAACTCCAACAGGGAAAAAGCCCAGATGGCCTATGGAAATGATAAAATTAAGTCTTAAATTGATAGTGATACTAAACTTGGGACTTGATTATCCTGACAGATGTGAGTAAGACTCACATTTACTTCAATAGGAGGTGTGCATGTGTAGCTGATGGGGAAAACAGACCTTAGAACCACTGAACTGTGTTCAGAGCAAGAAGCTGAATGTGAGAAATTAAAATCTCTAAGTAAAAACAATGACTTCAAGTTTTTCTGACATCCTAGGGATGAAAAATATGATTGGGAAAATGTTTTCACTAAGAAAAAATAAATCTTTTTTAATGTTAAAGCAGAAGTCTGTTCCCAGGTGAAAAAAAAATACAGAAATCTCATGGAGAATCAGTTCCTTCCTTCACCTTCCCATTCTCCTCCTGCCATGAAGTTTTGCCAGTGCCCAGGTAAATTTTATTCAATTATGCTGGTGCAAATGTGGGATAACTCTATAAACAGTAGTGGTTTCACACCAGTTTGCACTGGCTTTATTGAGATGCCGATCCCGCTTGAGAGGTGTAAAGAAATATGAGATAATAACCTAAAATGACTAAAAAGGGTCTTGTCTGAAAACGTGAACAATAATTCTATGATTGAAAGGATGTGAACATTATAGCAACTTTAAGGGCTATTAAGCCAGTTCCTATGTGAAACTGTAGTGCGAATTGTATAAGCATTTGGAGTGTGTTGATGATAAAGGGATTCATAAAAGTTGTTATGCTGATTTTATGTTGATGGATGTTAGAATATAAGGTGAATTATTAACCACAGGAAAGTGAGATTAATGTTTAAGTGCTGTGATATATGTGTAATTGAAAGCAATTTCTTCTATAGAACAAGGAGATTGTGGGCATAAGTGAAACAAACTTTGAATAAAATACAGGTGAAGTGGAATCTGTTGGGTGTTCAGAGCCAGGAAACAAAAGGAAAATAAACTTGCCTGAAAAACAAATATTACTACTAGAAATAAATAATTTGCATTTATATAGAAACTTCTATAGAGAAAAAGCCCAAAGCAACCTACCCACTTGCTGAAACATTTATAAATAATGCTGTATACATAGAAATTCAATACAATAATGTTTTTTTGGTATCACATGCCTTTCTTTCAGGAATGGTTTCAGTCATATAGTACTCCAATAAGACCAATGCAAAGTTTATTTACACGTCAAGACTAGAAAACTAAAGAAGTCAGAGTTTAATCACCTTTGATTTGATTCTGCTGAGCTCAAGAGCACAACTTTACTAAAAATAATTGTTAAGTACTATCTGTTATGGGCTGCTTCTCTAAAACCATTGGGAATACTTGCATTCTCTCTTGTGCATAAAGAACTCAGAATCTGTCTCTAAAAAATGTGCCTGAGGTGACATCAGGAGTCAACAGTAATCACTAGAAGAAGACACAAGAGTTCTGCTTTTTGGTCTTCTGTGTGCCTACAAAGAACATTTGACTGGTTTGCTGTTCCCTCATAGCAGTAATTCTGACTGGTAACACCGAGGACTTATACCTTAAGGAAAACCAAGTTACTGCCATGCAGTCCCTTGATGACATACTGATGGGAAAACTACAGATATCACGGCTAAATTTTGTAGCAGTCTTCCACTACTCAAACAGATCCTACAGGAAAGCTGGAGAAGGCCTCTTTATCAGAGAATGCAAAGACAAGACAAGGCGGAATGATTTTAAGCTGAAAAAGGGTAGACTCTAGATCAGGTATTAGAAAGAAATTATTTACTGTGAAGGTGGTGAGGCACTGGTATATGTTGTCTAGAGGAGTGGTGGTTGCCCCATCCCTAAAGTTGCTCACTGCCTGGCTGGATGGGGTTTTGAGCAACCTGATCCAGTGGAAGGTGCCCATGACAACGGCAGGGGTGTTGGAACTGGGTGATCTTTAAGGTCCCTTCCAACACAAACTCTTCTATGATGCATGATTCTAAGATCTTGTGTATGTTACTGACTGACTGGCAAACAACAGGCTGTTTTAGGTATGGAAAGAAGCATTATTTCAGTCAGCTGATGAGCAGCAGTAGAGAGGACACCTCACTGCTCTCTGTAACTACCTGAAAGGAGGTTCTGGAGAGGAGGGTGCTGGCCTCTTCTCCCAAGTGACAGAGGACAGGATGAGAGGGAATGGCCTTAAGCTCCACCAGGGGAGGTTTAGGCTGGACATTAGGAAAAAATTCTTCACAGAAAGGGTCATTGGGCACTGGCAGAGGCTGCCCAGGGAGGTGGTTGATTCATCTTCCCTGGAGGTGTTTAAGGCACGGGTGGACGAGGTACTGAGGGGAATGGTTTAGTGTTTGATAGGAATGGTTGGACTTGATGATCCAGTGGGTCTCTCCCAACCTGGTTATTCTATGAAGCTATGATTCTGTGATTTTCAGTCCTGCTGAATAAATGCTTGTGTTGCAGCATTGTTTTAATCAGTAAGAATTTGAAATGACTGGCCTAATCACGTCTTGTGAGCACCGTAACCATCATGAACTAATGTGGGTAAATGCTTTGCATAGCATCGTGTATTCTGTACCAAAATGAATGAAACTAGTTAAAGTTCCAAATCTATGTGAAATCTAAAGAGAGCCTAAAGAAAAACTGAATGCAGTTGCAATGATTTAGCTAAGGTTCTGACATAAAATCTGTACACATGATGTTAAAATTAATGTATTTTTACTGAAAATGAAATATCATTGAATTGTTATACTCAAATTATACCCATTGTATGTCATTTACCCTGGGCGAATTTACTAAAATTACTGAAATTTAATATCCAAACAGTGTGCTTATACTTAATCCTACCACAGAAAACCGGCTTCCGCTAGGACATATATCAAGAAAATGTGAGGAAAAATAGCCCAAATAAACCATTAATTTGATATATTAGGGCAGAGGAAAAAACCTTGAAAGGTGAGTCATTAAAAAAAAAAAAATAAATCTTATTTAAATGATTCGGTAATAAAGTGAGTGACCTGTTCATTCCACTTAGAAAAGACTCTTAAGTGTGGTGCACAGTTTTAAAAGTTATTTGAAATAAAATTACCCAAGAAACATGAATACCTTTCCAACAGATTATAGTGGTGGCTTATTGAAAGACAAAAGTCAGACCCCAAGAATTTAACCTTAGTTTTTCTAGGTTCTGTTCACAATCAGTCAGCATATGCTGCAAATATAGGTACTAGAACTTTTCTAGAAGCTAAACTCTCATTTTTAATTTTTGTCCAAATCAAGCATTTAGTATTTTTTTTGACAGCTGTAAATAAAAGGTTAACATTTTTTTTTCTGTCTTTATCTGGTTTCTTTTCCTTCTCCACATAGAACTGGGAAAAAAAGAAAGAAAAAGCAAAAGATACCCCAGAGCCATTGGTGTTAGGATTAGAGCCTTTGGGATTTTTCATACTTCACTAAACTATGCTAACAGTTTCTGCCTTTTTCACATGCATCTATTTTTTTCCCTATTATTATTTGGACAATGAAATGAAAGGTAACATTCTGCATTACTTTGTACTGTTTAGACATTGGTGAATGTGTTCAGCCTTTTATACGGTGGCACTAGTAAATTTTCAGTTGAAACAGTTGAACTACATAGATCAGTCCTCCTATCAGAATTACCAATAGGTTTAGAAGGCACTGGGAGGGCCATGGGCACACTCCAGATCATACCACCCATGGATCCATAGAAAACCTGGTTGTTAAGAGTGTAAGTCATTCCATGGTCTGCAAAACTGATGAATCCTGGTTTCTCGCAAATGTTCCCTCTTATGGTCTGCTGACCATGGCATAGAGGAATATTCAGCCTCCTGTGAAAACCTCTTTCTTTAATTCACATTTTCCTTGTGGATTCCCTAGTATCCAGTAAGGCTCTCATACTGCAGCTTTACTTTTGCTACAGTGCTTCTTACAAGTCTGTCTCTTTATATAGCTGCATATTTCCATGAAACTTGTAGTGAATTATTTACCTCTTCCACAGTTCTTTTCTGCATTTGACTTAGTTTTCTCAAAGATCCAAAAGTCAGCAGGGAAGAGGCAAGTTAGTTTTGGGAAACTTCCTTGACATGTCTTTTTTCTTCTCTGATACATACAGCGTCACACTGCAGATTTCTTTTTGTCTTCTCTCACCTTTCTCATTCTTCTAATTTTCAGACAATGCTGAAGGTCAATCCTGGTTAATTCAATACGAAAATTTTACTCTTCAGTGCATTTGCATTTGTAAATAAACAATCAGGTTTGAACTGAAAACAGGACTCCTACTGTGGGTATCAACCATTTCTTATCGAAATACCTAAAAAAATGGAAAATACATTGAAGTTTTCACTTTCTCAGTAAAGACACTGGCTTCAATGGATTCGTATTTAGGGAACAAAAATTCCTTAGGAAATTCCCATACTTCTCTAGGTCTAGTCTCCAATAAGAGACCAGCTCATGGCACAGCATTCTGCTCTGATCTGTCTTTCCTGTTGTCTGGTGTCTGTAATTTAAGCCAACTGTTTCAGAGAACAAAGGAGAAGCTCTGCTGGGGAGGGCTCAGTGAATGAGCATGGGTCCCACACGCTCTGCAGCATTACAAAAATAGGGATAGCTGGAAAACATAACAAGCTTTCAGAAAGGAAAGCCTGTGTCTGCTGGAATAGAGACGACCCCTGCACCACTAGGAATATAGGGATGGTATTTCGTGTGACTTTCATTAGCATGAGCTTTAATATCTGAAAACATACACTCCAAGTCTGGACTAGACACTTTATCTTATTTCCAATTATTGAAAAAAAATCAGCATGACCAATAAATCATTACTCTGGTCTATCTTGGAGACCTTTCTTAAAAGGGAATGAATAATCTCCTATAAAAACAGAGGGGATGTATGACAGTTTACTCAGACATATCCCAAAGAGGATTAATTTCTACATTTGACCAACTGGAAACATCTTTGGATTTCATGAATTGTATTGACTTCATGTTCATTGACTACAGCAGGAACTTAAACTTTCTTCACTTCAGCTGTAGCTACTTGCTTAGGAAAATCTACCTTCACGTCTCTCAGAGAGTTTAGCAATACACCAACTAAAGCTTTCTTTTTTTTATCATTTTGTTGCTCTGTTGTCTTAAAACAGGGGGATTAGTGGAGAAAACCAAACAAAACCCAAAAAATCCTAACCACAACATCTTAATTTAGTTTTCATCAGACAAGACTTGAAAATCTCACTTTGAACTGTTATTCAGTGGTGGTTTAGTCACAAGAGAAAAACTGTCAGGAGAAAAGTCAAGAACTGAATAGGCCATAGTGATGCCTAAGGGTTTGCTTAAGGTTTGGAGGCCCTGGTTGGGTCTATCTGAGAGACAAGATTTTGCTATTAATCTGCTTCTGTTCTCTGCCTAGAGTGTACACAATTATTCTAAAAGTAGACCAGACCAAGGTTTTCATAAGCACTAAACTTACTCATAAACATACAAAAGGAACCGAAGAAGAAATTATAGTTTCCAAGTGCATCACCACAAGAGATTAAAAGCAATATTTTGAGGCCTCCAGGATTTATGTTTGCTTACATCAGTGACCAAGTTTCATCTTGAAATACAACACCACAAATCAAGCTACATTCAGAATTTCCTTTCACCTATTCAGTCGTGGTAGTGCATGTTGCAGGGTCTTGTACCCTATACATCTATGTATTGCTTATGGAACGGAAAGCACAGTCCATCATATCTCTCAAGAATCTTATTTCTTTATATTAGTATTTTCATCACTGAAACATCATGCAGACAGCACACTCACCTGGCCTCATGAGAAAACTGCAAGGCAATGAATATATTTGTGTGGGCGTGAAGCTCAGATTTTCTTATGACTGTGTCTGGAGGAAGACTTACTTAAAGATGTGTATAATAACTATAACACTGCTACTGAACCTGACTGATATCAGAAAAGTCCAGAAAGAATGAATTAAAGACAGGTAGTTTATACTGTGATTGGTGTCCTGTGTAAATGTTGAAGGAAAGGAAGGAACTAAGTCATTCAGCCAAGGAATCTGTTTCAGGTCTCACTACTATGGTGTATCATGACCTTCTCGACAGCCTCTTGCCCTCTGCTCTTGGAAAGCCTCTCAAGGGAACAGTTCATCATCTTTGAGCTCCTGTGTAAAAGTCAAGAATGTGTTTGAAGAAAGACATAACCAGAGCTGTGATCTAATTTCTTCTAATGGTGGAGCAGAACCACATTATCTGTCCTGTATGGAAAAGTATACCTGTAGCAAAGGATATTCTCCACGCTCCCAGCAGCCTCAGCCATGCAACCCTACTTAGGAATGTTGAGAGAATCAATGGATGAAAGCGATTGTTAGAACAAAATCTCAGATGCATATGGTACATTGCTCATCAAAGATTCTGCCACTTTCACCCAAAGGAAATTACTCGGAAAAAAAGTCTTTATAATGCCTTGAAAATGAGTGATGTCCAGCAATCACAACATTTATGGAGGCATAACCAAAATACCTTTTCTTATCAGGACATGTTACTCTTCCTTTCTTAGATTTCCCCACTGCTGTGAAATGCTGGGAGTTGCTTCATTTCTCGGATGCCCATGGACGTCTTCTGTGGACAGCACCGGGAGCTGCACAGCCAACTCTGATAACAAATATCTCTGAAGTTTGAGGAATAAGCCTTTGATTAATGGTTAGCTCTGTTTCAGATTAGCAAATCTGGCATCAACAAGTGATTTCTTGCTTCTGGATTATGATAGATGTCTAGCCATAGAGCATTATCCACTATAAATAGACATCCTTCTGTACTATGGGTAACAGTGATATCTGGAATGTTACATCAGAGCTGAAACTCCAACCATGAGCAGCACTTATCATTAACTCATAATATTTGTGCTGTTAGGGTTATACATATTCACCTCATTGCAGCAGACAGAAAAATGCATGGAATAAATATATTTAAATGAAGATCTAGAAATAAATAATAACTGGTTATTGAGGCACAAATTTTAACTGTCAGAAATATATTTACATATGAAAAACAGTACAGAAAAGAAACAATGGAGAAAGAAAACTGAGTTCCTGTCTGTGCAAGCAGCTTGGGAAAAGACTAAGCCAGTTTTCCCTTGGAAAGCATGAAAAATTGTCATAGTTTATTTGTCCTGAGAAGCAAGCATAAATGTAACCAGAGATTTTAACATGGTCAATGCCTTCCCATTCCCAAATGTATCCTCCGCATGATGCTTCTCCCACTGCCAATACAGCCCTGTAGACCCTTTCACTGGACAGTAGCAACAACAAGTGGTGTGACTTGAGCACATTGACCTCATTTGGATCAAGAGTATTTTTTCTGGGCTGGGGTTATTCCTAGGTTCACAGTTAGTATAGCCCTGGGTGGCACGGACTCTGACTCCTGCTCAGGTCTGTTCTGCACACCATTGCACAATGCTCCAGGCAGATCCTGTCTGCAATGATTTGTTTGGCTTCACATCCACCATTTTTATTTATTTATTTTGTGGTAATAGTGTATCTATATTCATGCATCAGGCCACCCAGAGTTCTGGAGGCTGCTGCAGCAGTGTCCAGCTGATGTGGACTGGCCTTGTCTGAGGTGCTGTGGTTATTGCTGCACTAGTGGAAAAAGATAAGATGTCTAGCTAGTTAATAAGTCTCACTTTTTACAGCATCCGATATTTTGTATCAGTGTCGTTTGAAAGGATATCTCTTTGCGAGATTGATCCAAGGCTGGCATGAAGAATATGCACTCAAATCTCTTTTAGAAAGATTTATAATATTAACCTCAGGCTATTTTTAAGTCACCGTCGATCTTTATAGAAGCAGTGCTGAGATTCATTTGTTTTCCCACTGGCAGAAAGTCTCTCTTACCTTTGTAAGCCGGTATTGAACAATTTGGCTTTGGGTCAAACTGGTTTAATGAACTGTCTAGGGTTCAAACTTCATGCTGCCATTTGCAGATGTTCAATAGTGAGTCTGGTTTAGCAAAAGGAGCTCATTAATATTTGCAGTTAAAAAGCCTTCATAACATTGATGCGCAAGTGACTGCTGTAAATCTTTTAAGTAGCTTAAATCTTCTTCATGTAGAGGCATAAGGTCTGATTCTCTTGATTCTCTTCTTGCTTACACTACCAGTTTCATGCAAAATTCCTCCCTTTTTTTTTTATTTTTCCTGGCAGGTCTGAGGACAGAATCAGGCATACAGATTAAAAACCCTTTTGCTAAACTTTGTGCAAGTTCTTTATGGACTGTAATTTACATAAACACATATTAATTTTCTGTAGGTGTAGGTGAACCAGTGGCAAGTTTTTAGGTCCTTACAAATTTAATAGAGACCTACGTCTTTGAAAACATTGCAGCAGTTATTTTAAAAAAATGTTACCGCATTGATAAATTTCATGAGTTATTTTTTTGTGACTCATTATGATTACATTTCTTTGTGATATCCCTTGGCTTTCTTCAGCATGGGCCACCCGCATAGATTTAAGAATAACTTCTCTATCATGATCACTTTAGGCCATCCAAATATGCTGAAAGTCATTTTATCCAGAAAAAGAAAATATTGGTCTCCTTTTTTTTATTGCAGGTAAGGAAAAAAAAATACAATAGAAGGTCTTCAGCTGCAGAAAAGGAAAATAAGTAGCCTAAAAACTTGGGGTGGGAGTGGAGGAACTATTTAAACAGTAAAGGTAAATAAGCAGTTGAATGGATTGACCAGGGTAGTAACGGACACTCAAGCACCAGAGGTTTTTTCTGAACAACTGAGTCAAAAATCTGTCAGGAATGGTTTAGATATAGCTGAACTGGCCTTCGGAGAGGAAAATGGTACAGTGACCTCTCATGATCTTTTTCTATCCCGGGATCTACGAGTGTATAGCCTGGGTGAACTTGTTGCGGAAATGTCAGTAGAATTTAATAAAGAGGAAACAAATCAAGTTATATTGACAATGTGGCTCTGATACTCTTTTTAAGGGGGAAGAAACAATTAAACAAAAACCTCATACACACATTCACATACATTTCTACTTTAAGACCTTTTTCTGTGCAAGAATCAGACACATCGACCTTTATCATTTAAGAGAATAGGGCTTTTCTCTAAGTCTGCTATATCTATTCCTACAAGTTGTGGGTTTTTTGTTGACTTTATTCTGATGACAGAAAAAAAATCAAAGAAATTATCAGTCTCCTCAAAAGCTTTTTTCTTTTTCTTTTTCTTTTTTTTTTTTTGAATGAGTGTGTTCTTCAATTATAGAACTAATTAGTGAGTAAGTAAGATCCAATTGAATGAGTGACTAGGATAGCAACGGCATTTTAAGACATGATCTATGTAAAAAAAGTCCTTCTAAAGAATCTGAATTTCCAAAAATGTTTACCTAGGTCTAAAAGGAACTTCAGACTATTTATTTGAGAAAATGACTCTTTTTTTCCATAGTATCTCTTGGAAATGTGATGTGTTTAGGCAGTGATTTCTATGACCTTAAAACAGCCTTTACTGCCTTAGAACTGCAGGCTACTCAGCACATCTTGACTACTGGCTTGCTCTTTAGACGCTCCAGTGATACCACATATGCCTGTTCAGCTACTTCTTGCTGAGATTTTCTCCTTTCTTTTCTTCTTCCTTTTTTTTTTCTTTTTTGGCTGACTGCAAACACTATATAGTTTAGCTTCCCTACCAAGACTTTGAAATGACTAATTCCTGCAACATATTTCAACACATCCTTAACTGCTAATTGAAGTCTGTGCAGAAGGCGGTGAATGGTACGCACCGATGGGAACCTCTCTTGCAATAATGTGCCGAATACGCTCTTTATCTCATTCATTGCCGACGTCTCGTCTGTTGCAAGTCCAATCAATTTTTGTAGCTTTAAAAGATATGTCCTCTGTTAACTTTCTATATGCTGAAAAAAAAAAGATGGAAAATTAAGCATTACCTTTGCAGCAGTGAAACATGATTGCTTCCAGAAGACTCAGGGAAAAAATGTTGTTGACACTTTTTTACTTCCAGTCTCTGCATGGCAATAAGGTATGATGGCTGATTTATCAAAGGGAGTGTTCTCATCAAGCAGGAGAGCGAGAGAGAAAGTTCACGTTGCACAAAATGAGCTGCTAATTTCTTTTCCATTTCACTGACAATATGGTATTGGAACAGCTGTGATTAGAACAATGGATGTTCCCAAACTGTGCTCCATTTAACTCCTGCAACTCTGCAAGGTCAAACAGTGGGAGAAGAAATTAAAGGCCTTTTATTTTGTCTATTGCTTTTCAAATTTTTTTTTTTTACTTTTCTTTTTCTGGAAGGGAAAGAAGGGGAGGGCAGGGTTAAAGGAGACTGGTCATCTCAGAAATTTTTGGATGTCTCTGTTTTCACGTCACTTAGGAAAACTTGAAGCTGCTCATGAACAAATATTTAATAACTGAATAACTGAAATTAAGAATTTGGAAACCACACTCAAGCCTGCTGGAGACAATGAACATTGTGTCTCTATATGTGCTTATCTATTAATTTAACAAAAATTAACATCAGGGCCCCAGTCCAACATTTAACAATTAAGAAGAATAATTTAGTTCTGAGGATACACTGCTAGGATATACGAGATTTCAGTTAGGCTTCTTCTTTTCAAGCATATTCTGAAATGTCTTTGACTATGCCTCAGTTTCTCAACTCTCAATGGAGTAACAACAATTCCCTTTTCTGTATTTTGTGGGATTTAAAATGTTGAAGTTTCTGTAGTATTTAGGAAAGTAATAGAGCCTTTTATGATCCAAGCCAAGATGCCATTGGCCTTCTTGGCCACCCGGGCCACTGCTGGCTCATGTTCAGTCATTGTCAACCAACACCCCCAGGTCCGTCTCCTCCGTGTTGCTTTCTAGACAGACTTCTCCTAGTCTGTAGCTGCCCAGGGTCGTTGTGCCCCAAGTGCAGGACCCAGCACTTGGCCTTGTTAAACCTCATGCCATTGGACTCTGCCCAGCGGTCCAGCCTGTTCAGATCCCTTTGGAGCCTCCCGACCCTCCAGCAGATCGACACTTCCACCCAGCTTAGTGTCGTCCGCAAACTTGCTGAGGGTGCACTCGATGCCTTCATCCAGGTCATTGATAAAGACATTGAACAGGGCTGGACCCAGCACTGAGCCCTGGGGAACCCCACTTGTCACTGGCCTCCAGCTGGATTTCACACCATTTCCCACCACTCTCTGGGCCCTCCAGCCAACCAGTTTTCCACCCAGGAGAGTGTGCACCTGTCCAGGCCAGACGTGACAGTTTCTCAAGCAGAATGCTGTGAGAAACTGTGTCAAAGGCTTTACTGAAGTCCAGGAAGATACATCCACAGCCTTTCCCTCATCCAGTAAGTGAGTCATAGAAGGTGATCAGGTTAGTTTGGCAAGACCTGCCTTTCATGAAAACTGTGTTGACTGGGCCTGATCACCCGGTTCTTTTGCATGTGCTCCATGATAACACTGAAGATCACCTGTTCCATGACTTTTTCTGGCACTGAGGTCAGACTGACAGGTCTGTATTTCCCTGGATCCTCCCTGTGACCCTTCTTGTAGATGGACTCAACACCAGCCAGCCTCCAATCAATAGGAACTTCCCCAGTCAGTACATGCACTCTATGTACGCTCATTCTTCTTGACAAAAGATCATGGAAAAAAATCTTCTGCTTTCTTCCTATACTTTACTTGAGCCATAAATGCCACCAACTTTGGAAGCAGTTCTCTTTCTCTCAGAAAGTCTTTGACATCTAATTAGTGATTTCTTTGTAAATTCTCCTGTATGTACATCTTTGTCCCAGTCTCTCATTTTCTGTTTTTCATGCATACCTTCATGTAAATACCTCTAAAAAAAATTGAAAATTCGTAGAGGGAGAGATAGGAAGAGATTTCAATGTTATCATTCCCAAGCACATTTTTGATGGGTGCTGAACAATTGCACAATTGCCTTTTGACTGTATCATGAGTACGTGCTGGGACACTTAACACCAAAAGAACCATTTATCTGTACAGGGAAAACTCCATAGCATCTGTGTTGCCAGAGTACCTAAAACTCCTCTTAACATAGTTAAGGTTCAAGTATGGCACAAATTGCTTCTTCTACATTAAAGTATTTGTTATTAAAATAGTGTTTATGAGGAACTGCTCTTTTTCAAAACTGCTTGATTTCCTAAGTGCAGAAAGGAATAAATACTGAGTACATGCATATGTGAATGTAAACAACCAAGAAACATTCACACAAACAGAAAGCTCCCAAATTATATGTTTGCTTAGGGACATGTGCAGCAGAGCCATGTAGCTTACTCATGGCTTGTAAACTGAGTAACACACTATGTGACAGCAGAACAGAGCCCTAAGTGTTTAACTTCAATATAAAAATAATTATATTAAAGAAGGCACTAGATGCAAGTTTGAACCAGGTTTGTGAAGGATGCAGGGTAAATTTGACTTTGTAAAAGGTTGCTTGCTTCATTAAAATCAGAATTCTGTCTTTGCCCTTGATTTGTTCGTTTTACAGTTTTAGTCTTTTATCACTTAATTTTTCCCCCATTTAAATGGCATGGTTTACTCAGCACCATCAAAAATGTTAACAACAAAACCACACTACAGAAAAGAAAATGTGTTTTGTCGTGTTTTAAAAAAAACAAGTGACTTAGAAGCTCAAGATGGGTGTGCTGGGACCAGATGATCCTACAGGAATCTGGGACTATTGACAATCTTTCATTTTACACAGATGTTTGTTTGGTTTTAAACAATGGAGTCTCTGATTTTGGAAGCTTTAGGAATTACTTCAAATTAGGAACTCTAAAAATCAGTGAAAAACTTATGGCTGAACTCAGAAATTACAGTGTTGCTCCTTTATGACACATATTTAGGAATTCTCAAGATCACTTTTTCTTTTTTTTCTGTATCTGTTCACAGATGAAACATATCTGTTGTGGACCTGTTGCAGAAATAAAACCCCCATGCCTCAGTTCTCCTGTAAATTGTTAAAAATTTTGTAGGACATCCCATTTTTCCATTAACATGTCTTAGATATCTGGAATACTTAATTTTTTCACCCAATATGTGTACATTTTTTAGTCATTATGAAAATGATTCTGTCCTGTTGAGGCAACTGAAAGGTTTATTAATCAAAATTATGTTTGCAGTGGATAATGTGATTTCTACAAATCTGAAATCCTCCAGTAAATGGTACGAGCTTTGGTCTCACCAGGATATTGTCAGGTTCTTTCCCTACCTGTGTGAAAGATTTTTGGTAATAAGTGGTTTCATGTCACATACATATTTATATAATTATATGCCATTTATGGATGCCACTTGTCTTTTGAACAAAACAATACTCAGGGAAAGGTTGCCACATAATAATAAGAAAATTTCCTTGGTGTCAACATCCACAGTCTTTCCCTTATCTCTTCTAGGCAACTCTTTACCACCAAACTTGCAGGAGGTGGGTTTGAGCCTAAATTTAACAGTGTTGAGTAGGGCGGTTAGTGGATGGCCTCTTCTCCCAAGTTACAGGGGACAGGACAAGGGGCAACGGCCTCAAGCTGCGCCAGGGGGAGTTCAGGCTGGACATTAGAAAAAGAAAATTCACAGAAAGTGTCATTGGATGATGATACAGGCTGCCCAGGGAGGTGGTTGAGTCACCATCCCTGGAGGTGTTTAGAAGATGGGTGGATGAGGTGCTGAGGGGCAAGGTTTAGTGGTTGATAGAGATGGTTGGACTCAATGATCCTGTTGGTCTTTTCCAACTTTGTGATTCTGTGATTCTGTGAGTCTGAATGAACTGTTGGCTTCCTCTGCTGTATATAAAACCAGAAAAGATGATAATAATGATGATGATAGTAATAATAATACACAATGTAACCAAGCAAAAAAAGCATACAGGTACAGATCACAATATTCTCAAATATGTAAATGGCAACATCCATAGATATGAAAATAACTTATATGTTTCTATCTATAAGTTTTCATCTTTGTAATATAGAAACAAACATTTACATGCTTTTCTTTTTTAATAATTTCTTCATTTTATCTGGAACTCTTAGTAGCCAGTGACTGAAAATAGGTTTGTGTTTTAAAGCTAATGAAAAGTTTAAATGACCTTAGAGGGCTAAATTTTGTACTTGTAAGACCTCTTGTATGATCTCTAGAATTGCTGTCAACAGATAGAGCCTGATTGACTGAAAATCAATATGATCAGATGTTTTTATGGATTATAGTGGCCTCAGCTAATTACACAAGATTGTCTTTCTAGATCCAAGAGGTTTCAAAGCAAACTTGAGGCAGATGTATGCAGGATTAATCTGCAGGCTTGACAGTTTTTCCTAATTATCTTTTATAAAGCAGAAGCTGGATATATCTCTCAACTGCTAGAACAAATAATATATATGTTGCTACCTCATACTCAGAGTCTCCTTTACTCTATATATAATTTCCTCTGAGCATATCATTTAGTGGGTATAAACATATCTCTGCATTGTACTCAAACATTCCATTTTTCTTAAAGTCAAAATCTGTCTCTCTTTTTTCACTATGGGAAGTAATGTCTGACCAAACTGAGGGATTTGTTCATATCATTTATTTTTGTATCTCTCTTGGACATGTAAAAGAGGGAATAAAGGGGAAGGACCTGAAAACACTTTGTAATGAATTCTATAAAAATGGGTTGATAGGGTCTTCTGTTACATTTAAATGACATTATTAATCTAAAAAAATCTTCTCACTTTAACAAACAAGTAAAATATGAAATTATTTTCAGATTGAATGACCGTCCCTGCCCATCTCAGTGTTTGATTTTTGATATTATTATTTCTGTTTTGTTTTGACTGTAGCTAGCTTTCCCTGTGGTTTTCAGAGAAGCTTTATTTGTGATCTAGGACTACTAGAGGTCTACAATATTAGCACTAATATTTTACCTGAATTAATTAATACTACTAAAGTTCTTTGAACTCCTGAGTCAAAGAAGCTATTGAGATGTAGATTCCTGGAGATATGAATCTACTCCTTTCAGTCAATATGCAAGAGCACCCTGAAATATTTTCTCCTTTGGTTAACTCAATATGCAATATGATAACTCACAACTTCTTTGGGAAAATATTCCACACTCCAGCAAAAAAAAAGTCTTTACACAATAAACTCGTCTTACTTTTTCTGAAAAGCTACAATTTCACATTTTTCAATTGCATTTGACTCCTTGGGTTTTTTTTTTTTTGGTGACCTTTTTGGAGATAGAAGCATAGAATGATTTGACCTCTGAGATCGAATACAGCTGTACCTGCCCACTACTAAACAATATCCCTGGGCACCTCATCTACATGTGTTTTAAATACCTCCAGGGATGGGGACTCAAGCCCTTCTCTGGACTGTCTCTGCCAGTGCCCAATGATCATTTTAGTGATGACATTTTTCCTAATATGTAATCTGAAACTACCTTGGTTTATATAGATATGTAAGCTGAACCTACCCTACTTGAGGTCATTCCCTCTTGTCCTATTGCCTGTAACTTGGGAGAAGAGACCACAACCAACTCAATACAACCTCCTTCAGGTAGTTACAAACATCAAAAAGATCTCAGCCTCCTTTTCTCTAGACTGAACAATCCAAGTTCCCTCAGCTGCTCATCAAAAGACTTACACTCCAGACATTTCATCACCTTCATTGCCCTTCTCTGGATGTGTTCCAATAACTCAATGTCCTTCTTGCAACGAGGGGACCAAAGCTGAAGGCAGGATTTGAGGTGTGACCTCACCAGTGCTGAGTACAGGGGAATGATCGCTTCCGTGGTCCTGGTAGCTTCATTGTTTTTGATACAGACCAGGATGCCATTGGCTTTTTTGGCCACCAGGACACACTGCTGGATCAAGTTCGACTGCTGTCGACCAATACTTCCAGGTCCTTCTCTGCCAGGCAGCTTTCTAGCCACTCTTCCCCAAACCTATAGCATTGCATTGAGTTGTTCTGGCCCAAGTGCAGAACCCAGCAACTGGCCTTGTCACACAATACTACAAGCTCAGTTTACTACTTGGTGACTAGATCCACTCAGTGTTTTGAGCATAGTTTGTTCTCTGGGCTTTGAAGTTGGCCATTAGCCAGCTCATAGCTCTTTTCTTGTCTCTCAGTGGAGAGACAACTTTTAGAAGGTACAGAATAATCTATCTTTAGGGATGGACTGGCAGGCTGAGAGATAACAGTAGCTGTAAAGAATGGTGCTACTCTACAGGTTGGAGCAAGTGTTCAGAAAAACATCAGGACAAGGTGTGACTTGATGTTCTTCCTTCTGACCAGCAGCCCACCTGACAAACATGGTATGGTCAGTGAGGCAGATGAAAACCAAGTCCCTGATGGATCTTTGAATCTCCTGCCAGAGCACGAAGAACTTTCTCTGTCAGAGAAGACCAGGATCACATCAGCAACTGTTGTCTGTCAGACACTGCAAAGGAGGGACCCCAGCCCTGCTCTAGGCTGCACCATCACCAGATGGTTGTTTCCTTGTTATGTCTATATTCCTTCTTGAATCCTCAGTAATTTGGTCACGGTCACCTTTGACTCTTTATGACATTAATTACAATTCACATCTTCTCCCGTTGCTTCCTCCCTGACCACGAATGGGATGTACAGTAACACTGTGGTGTGAGCAGGTGTAAACGGGAGTATGTGCAATAACTCTCAAAGTCCTCAGTACTTTATCCATGATTTATCATTTTTACAACATTTCACCATGAGAGTTTATAGCAATTTATGTCATTACACAAATTATACAAATTGCCATTAACTGATGTAATGTACTATAAAGGATTGAAAGCATGAAGAAAAAAATAATTTGAATTTTTCTTCTGCATGTTTGCATTGCTTTATAGCTTAATTTATCAATTCAGTTAATTGAAATTTATATCATTAGAAGAAAATGCACTGAGGTGCTTTCTTTCCTCTTCTTTTTGTCTGGTTTTTAAATTATCATTTCTTCTTTTTTTCTTTCCCCCCCCACCATCAGGTCATAATTGTCAAATCTTTTCTCTGTCAAAGGAGATAAGGTGAAAATGACAACCATCATTTCTAACTCTTTCCCCAGAGGGTGAACAACTGAACATATCACCTCTGTGTTAAATTTATACACATCTTTTCTTTAGGCTTGTGAGTTAATCACAAGCAGACCCTTTAATTCTGTCACTGAATGGTTCATCCCAAAGCTACCCTTCCAGTTATTAATAGTAAAATTACAGGACTATATTAATTCTTCATCACAGAGGAAGTCCAATCTTTAGGCAAGTTGTTTTAGTGCTGTATACTACAAACACACAAGCTGTGCTTCCCACAAGAGCTGCAAAATTGTATGAGAGAAGAGGCAACGTACACCCGTCTACAGAATAAAGAAAGACAACGATGTTGATGAAAAGACAGGCTCACAGTATATTCCCTGCTGGTTTTCATTTGGATTGTTGCAGGAAAGGTAAATTGGAAACATGCTAAAGAAACCTGGTTTCTCGCTTTCATATGTGACTTGATCTCACATTGAATGAACTTGTGAACTTGACAGTGAAGAAAAGGAAGAAATGAGAATAGCACCTTCATAGTTGAACTTGGGAAGTTCTACATGGCCTCAAGACTAATCTGAAATCACTTCAGTGCTAACAGACTTTGTTTGTTTGTTTAATTGTTTATTTGCATGTTTAAAGAGAAGCTAAAACTGGGATACCTATCCTGAGATATAGAAGGTTGGAAGGATTTTGAAAATTTTGCGAAAATTTCTTTATATTCTGAGTTGTGTGGTAAGTAAAAGTGACGGCCTGATTCATAGACAGAAGAAGAGCACTTTCCCTGTGCCTGATTGCAATAGATTTAGCCATATAGACCCTTCATGCATTTGCTATAGGTGTATTATCTCTTTAAATCACTTCGGACTGACTGCTGCAGACTGCCTTTCATGCTCATTAAGCACAGACTATCAAGGTACAAAGGCTGAAAGGCTGGTTCTACCTTTGCAGGAATAAAAATATCTCAGCATTAGATGAGTACTGTAAGCTTGTCCTTTCGTGGTGAGATTGACTACAGTTGTTTCTCAAAGCAATGTTGTTTTCTCTGCTGTTGTCCAGCTGTTACATGACCTTATGTTTATACTACAATTTCTCTAGAGCACTTCTTTTCCTTCCCTGAGGATAATGCACATCATTGGGCTACTGAGTAGGACAAATTCTTGATTACCACTTCATGCCACTGCATGCCATCCCACATATGGCTTATTCTTGGCAGGAGTAAGAGAACTGAACATTGATCTCCTCTATTCAGCTGAGTATTCTGAGCAACAAAATGTTAAGAAGAAACTTTCTCTCCCTATTGATAGTTAAAAATAAAATGTGGCAGCAGTGCTTGGGGGGAGAATTCAGTTTTGTCAATATCTGTTAGACTTACTGAGTCATCATCCTAGAGGACTGAACAACTTTCAGGTGAAAGAGCAACCAGTTGTTGAATCACAAACATCCAAAAACAGAGAAAGAGCCCAGGGTATTCAGCGCAGCCATGACTGTGATGCATCTATAGACTACGTGCAAAACAAACATTTAAGTATCCAAATATATATATTTTTCTTAAAGGTTATGTGTTTGGAGATACCTACACTGCAAGTGATTTCAACTAGTTTTAGCTGTTCAGAAGTTGCTAACTACTTTGTAAAATTATATCTATAGACTCTAAATTCATTGGGAAGCTAGAGAATGATTTATATATTTTAGTTTATTATCTTTTTGGGGCTTAGGTTCATTGTTATTTGCTATATAAAATTATGAGAAAATTATTACATTCTAAATAAACATATACAGAGGTAAGATTTTGAGTATTACCTGGTAAAATCACATCTAAAACATGTGTCTACAGTGAAAATGAATCACAAAATGGTTTGGGCTGGAAGGGATCTTAAAGATCATTTGGTTTAGAAATCTGGCCCTTACTCTGTAATCTTTCATGTTTAGACCTTAATACAATCTCCAGGACCCAGGACCACAAATACGATTTTGTAGGTTTTCAGGACTTTTCTTTTTGAAATACACATCCTCTCAAAAAAACTTAAATAACTTAATGATCATTATTCAATAGTCCATACAGAACATTAAGCTGCTATAGTTCTGCTGAAATGAGTGAACGAGCTAAAGAGTAGTTGGCTCCAAAATACCTGAGGAACAGAAAAATATTTTGAGAGACAAATGGGAAGAAGAATAAAATATTGATTGACTTTGACATTCAAAGTCAGTAAAGCGCAAATATACTTTTTCTTCCATCCTGCTTGTTTCATTCAATTTTGATTTCTGCTCAGCTGACTAGAAAGAACAGTCTAAGCACAGTGTTAACTTTGTCAAAATAATAAAAGTTATGGAGAAATGAGCGAAAAAGGCAAAAGTTAGGGCAAATATTTAACAGCAATTGCAGAAATCTTTTCCTCAAAGGATAGGTAAATTTGATGCAATTGCTTTTATTACTAATTTTACTTAAACATGCACCTAAAATTCATCCATTGAAAATTCAGCCCATATGTACCGCAATCAAAAAAATCTCCAGGGAAATGTGATCATATGCTGTGATGGGTTTCTAGGGAGCAGCAAAATCAAAGGAAAAATACCTACTCTTATTTTGAGATAGAGGGGACAAACTTCAGGTAAAAAATAAGGGCCAAAAATTAGTAATGTACAACAAATACCTTAACAAAAATAAAATTGTCCTGTAAAACGAGCTAAACGTTATGTTGTTAAAGCAGACATCAGTAAAATATTTTTAATAAAGCATACACTTTTAAAGATAATTTAATATTCAATTTCTAAAATATTCTCCAAGATTTGCAGCAATCTAATTTCCACAGAGTTAATTTTCACAGCAGAGAAGAATAATTATGTCCATACAGCCAGTTACTGTGACAAGTTTTGTAGAACTCAGATCAGAAAGTAGGCAAGTAGCCATTTATCCAATCT
The DNA here is from genome assembly GCF_032191515.1 of Phaenicophaeus curvirostris. Taxonomy (NCBI): domain Eukaryota; kingdom Metazoa; phylum Chordata; class Aves; order Cuculiformes; family Cuculidae; genus Phaenicophaeus; species Phaenicophaeus curvirostris. The sequence continues at coordinate 70,394,647 of NC_091431.1, forward strand.
AAATATGGAAGCAAATGAATTTGGGAATAATTAATGAAAATTGGGATTTCCCATTAGTAGGTATGTTTTTACTAATAGTAGATTAGTAGATAAAATCTGTCCTGTTTTGTTTATTTGTTTTTTTCCTCTAAAATGACCTATCTTAAGGATGTGTTCGTAAAATAAACAAAGTATGAGGAAAAGAATGCAGAAAATCCTTTCAATAAAAAGAACACACAAAAAGATTAAAAATTAGAGCAAGGCAGGAAATCCAATAAGCATAACACAACTCTGGTTTATTGTTTCTACATTCATCTTTTGCTGTTTTGGAGACCTTCTTGAGGGACAAATGAGCCCTGGGAGCAGCTAGCTGAGTTTTCCCAGCAAGTTGCATCAGTTGGAACTGAGCATATGGTTTCAAGTCCAGCAGCTGCTCTGCTCTTTCCAAATTAACACACCTGTTTGGAAGGATCCAATAAGTCAAATGAAGGGGGTGAAATAGAAGGTATGGGCAAAGGAAGAGAATGAAAATACAAACATTAAATCCTGTCTTTACAGTTTGATTGAAAGCGGTATGATGTTAGCATGTAGGAGAGTGGCAGGGAGGCATATCTGCTCTCCTGACATCAATGTATATATTTTCCTTGATATGACAAGAACAAATGCATGCAGCCCTTGGATTCTTCTATGATATTGTCAAAGGATGTTTTTTGTTGTTAGCAATCTCGGAAGCAGTGAAGACAATAGAACTAAGGCATTTCAGGATGTCTTATGAAGTCCCATGATAATATGGTTTCAGCATTACTGTTCTTATTGGCTAGCAACGAGTTTGAAAGTGGTGCCCTGAAGGTAAAGAGTACACTTGCTCAGTATAAATCTTTTGAATTCAACTGGTAAAACAAAGTATGCTGTAACAATATGATCAACTGTTCTGGATCTGAGCATAAGAATTTATTATAAATCTGAGTAACTGCTTGTATTCACATAGGTTGCCACAGAACAGACCAAACTGCAATATCTTTATGAATGAGAACTTACCACGGGCTTATCACCTTCAGTCCATTGTCTCCAGAACTGAACATGGAGTGGGTACCCTGTTGTTGAAATAAAACCTGTGGCGAATCAGGAGAACAGAGAAGAGGATTCCATAATGCCAGTGCATCAATTCAGCCCGCACAGCTGGCATTCTTTCAGCCAGACACCTGTGTCTAGTAGCACCAAAACAAATGAAAGGTCCAAGATGCAAGAGTATCACAATAATCTATGGGCTATCAATCAATCAATAAAAATATAAAAGTACTTGAAAACTGATTTCTTTGTCAACTTTCTTTGTTATATTTAAGTCTTCCCCTAGCTTTATTTATTTACTTATTTAAATTTGGTAACCACTGCTTTTAGAAATGTTCTGGCACATCTTTCTCCTGCAGTGAAAGATTGAATATGCAGGCCAGGCTTAAGCATCCTTGGGTTTGGCAAAAGGCAGCTTCTGTTAATCTACCATTTGTATTTTATACACAAAGCACACTGTTGTGATTTAGCCCCAGTGGACAGCTAAGTATTACAGATCCACACACTCATTCCCCAACCTAGTGGTATGGAGAGGAGAACTGAGAAGTAAAGTAAAACTGGTGGGTTACAAAAAAGATAATTTAATAGGACAACAAAAGAAGAGAGGAGAATAAGAGAAAAAATATTAATATACAGAATAAGTGATGCAAAATTAGAGTGCAATTGCTCACCACTCGATGACACAATGACCAATAGCACAGTCTGTCCTGAGCAGCAACTGTGACTCAGGAAGCTCTGCCCCCTCTACCAACTTCCCATTGATATACTGAGCATGATGTTATATGGTATTGAATATCTCTTTGGCAAGCCTGGGTTAGCCTCCTCACTACCTTCCTTCCAGGTTTGCAGAACATGCTGTACTGAAAAAGTCACTCTTTTCTTACCAATGACATAAAACTTCAGCTGGGAAGAAAATTAACTCTATCCCTACTGAGTATAAAAATTACCTAGCAATAACTTAAAAATATATGTTTCAAAATTATTCTCAATTTACACCAAAAACATAGTGTCTATTGCGAGCAAAAGTAACCCTATTCCAGCCAAAATCAAGACACAGAGTTAGAGGAATGCTTATTTGTACACTTTTTACATTTTAAAAAAGAAAATAATATTTTACTCTTTATAAATCTGTTACATTTTTAAACCAGTGGTTTCAAAGACCAGCTTACTCTTTGTTTATTTCTGCGTTGTTTACTTATAAGATACAAATTTTCCAATTGTGACAGAAAAATACTGGAGATTTCTGACAGGTTTGGGTACCATCTCTGTCGGTAATTCTCTGGTGGTAGCCTTTTCAGCTTCACTTCACTTGAGGTCAAATCATTCTTCAAATTAAAATACTCTTCACCTAATTTGGCTCTATGGGGAATTCTGAATGATTCATTTGACACCATCACCTTCTTTCTACTCTCAAACTTGAAAATGAAACCTGAAAGTCAAGTCTTAATAATATTCCTCACTGTCTCTTATACTGAGTAAATCCCTTCCTTCTTGAAACTTTGGATGTTGGGTATTTGCAGTTCTATCAGAACTGCAGTGATTTCGAGATTTTTCAAAGCAAGGAAGTGGTTCTGATTCAGGGTCATACCCAAAGCGTTAAGAGATGTTCTTGAGGCAAGCTGAGCCATCAGTCAGTACATGTGGCTGCAAAGGTGAAACCATCAATGTTCCCAAGCAGACAAAGGCCAGATTCCCCTCCCTCATATTCAAAGTCTGGCTGAAGAAATCTCAGTTAACCTCTCAATTGATTCAAAACTTAAGTATTTGAGGCTATAAAGTGATGAACACTGTTACTTTTCTCCCACTTTTCAAACAGAAACTGCTGGAGGAGCAAAGACCATCTCTTTCCATATTGAGGTCCTGTGCATGACATTGTAGGGTCCTGAGCTTGGTGAGCATTGTGTAACTGGAAAAAAATCAGAGTAAAACAGATTTTCAAATGGACAGTCTTGGATATGTCAATGAGATGATTCAAGTTAGTGAGTACTTCTCTCAGCTGGCTGTGAATGCCTATCAGTAGACACTGAGTGAGCAATTAATAAAGCAGAAGTTGAGTATGTACAGCTACTTTTCCTACAGTTCACATCTACAATATCGTATATCTCATTTGCTGGTTGTTTATATGAAACGAACCTGTGAACTAGGAGAGTTTACATCTGAGGGGCATCCCTAGGTTCATAACATTGTACGAAGCAAGTGAACTGAGAAAACATGTACATAGAAGTGGAAAATGGGATATATATGTGATCTTATTTGCAATGGAATTATAACAGGGAACATGAAGGTGAGTTCGGATTGTAGCGAGACCTCAGCTAGGGTTTTTGCAGCTTGCCATACAACCTTACCATTATCTTAACACATTTAATTATTAATAACTTCATGGTGATGAATCGAAAGTGCTGCATTTGACTGGCACAAGATGGTAAGTGCTTTGAAAGTCATTATCCTAAACGCAAAAAGATTTTGAATAATCCTTCAAAATGTCAAGGCACATATCACATCAGCAATTGTTAAATATTTCTTCTGAGGAAAAAGTTAATTTAAAGCACTTTTGATGTTTAACGCCACTCATGACAGCAGCTGAAAATTAACCCTCTAAATTTCCCTCCCCCAGAACTTAGCAGACTCAATATAGTGTTCTAGGGTGGTAGAATGTGATCAATGCATGTTATTAAAAAGAAAGGAAGGGAAGCCTTAGGAAGCTTCAAGGATGAAAAGCTCCACCAAACTTCTAAATTGATCCATGGGAAGCAAGGAATCGGGGATATTCTCTTGTCAAATTTATCTATAAAATGGGCCCATTACAGTTCTCATTTTACTGCAAAATGTTGTCCTCCCTGCTGACTGTGTTTCACCAAGGAAACATCAAACTCCAAAGCAGGACACTGCCCTCTTCTTGTGGGAGGAATAAAGCTGTGTTTGGCAATTTTTGTAGTAATTCACGCCTTTGCTAGGTGAGTGGAAACGGGAAGCATGTGTCATGAGAGTCTAATAAAGCTAGAGACATACAGATACGTTGTTGCTAAAAGAAGTAAGCATTTCAGTTTTTATGATAAACATTAACAGGACTGGGAAGTTGTGAGTTGTCTGTGAGACTAAAAAAAACTAAAGATAAGTAAAGCAAAGTATCAGTTATAAAATTTCCTTGTTTCCTTCAATGCACCTGCTGTTAGTCATTTCTCATTAAAATTAATAGAAGTTTTGCAGTCTTGGGAATGAGACTATTCCTCTGGATGAGATGCAAGGGGATACTTGTCTGGATGTTGCAGAGGGTTTGCTGTATCCAGGGAAATCCTCTCTTTTGCAAACCTGGTGCCAAATGTTGAATCACGGAAGTGTGAATCTCTGGGATTTTCAGCGATATAAAAGAAATCATTAGCATAAATACTTCTTGTCTATGGTGTTATACATCAATTCTTTTAAGATACTTTCTTTTTTTTCCTTCAAATTATCTATTTTTTTTTCACACCAAGACTTATCAATCTCTAAGATGTTTAATAAGAGTCAACAGCAGAATTTGTACATTTCCATGATGCCTGAAACTTCCCCTGACCCTAATCTAAATATTTCCAGGAAGGAGGTGATACACCTTGTGTATCTAGTACAATGAGGCATTGCTTTGTGTTACTCTTTGGGAGACACTGAAAATAACAGCAAAACATGCAAACAAACAGGCAAACAAAACTCTCTAATTGTATTGCAAAAGAAGTATGAGACAGACTATAGAAGCTATAAGTAGGAAAGCATATTCCATCTGCAAGTAAGTGTTCTATCACTACATTTTGAGATCAAGGCACTTGCTGAAGCCATTATCTCTGATAGCCAGGCAAAAGAAAAAAAAAGACAAAAAAGTCTTTCATTTATGAGAAATAGAGTGTTTTAGAGAAGAAGGATGTGGTGAAGAAACCTGGTGAGATAACTGAAGTTCTGAAATTATCTTCTCACCTGTTACATAGTGCCTACTACAGCAGTGTGAAGCATGTGATATCTACATATTTGGAAATCAATATGAGCCTTTGCCTTTAAAGTCTGAGGGACTCTGTAACGGCAAGAAGCCAGCCATCAGTCAGCAAAACCGGGCAGGTCTCAGGTAGATATTCTTGTTAACAGTCCTGAACTCCCTGTTATGAAGTGAGCCAGGACATGCAAAATAAATCTGAATCTGCTCGCTGCTGTTCTTTGCTCTCAGCATATCAAACTTAATGAGCTGAGTGTGACACTTTCACACTCTCTGTCACAATCAGGCTGCAGTACCTGTGTTAGCTATATTTTCAAGATAACACCAATGTGCCTCCCTCACCATTAGACATGATGTGCCAGTCCTGGCTGCTCTGTCGGTTACCAGCAGGCTGAGCAAGGAAGGGTGCCTGATGTGGCAGACAGGGAAAGGACCCAAAGTCAGTTAGGGACAGCCTATGATGTGATGTGATGCAGCATGCTGATCTCACACATTAGGATCTCAGGTTCTAATGGGCAGTGAATCACCCTTGAAGTAGACTCAACGCAGTGCACCTCCAGGACTCTCTTGCCATGCACACAGGTAGACAATATATCTGAGTATCCAAGCTGGGTATTTTACCCACAAAAAACAAGCAATATTTTTCCTGTCCAGATAGTTCGCAGTTTAAATGAAGGAAATACTGAAACCAAACAGAACAAAAGTGACATCTCTGATACAGAGACCAATGTGCACCTTCAGTGGTAAACTGTACTGAATTCTGTCTCACAAAATGAAATGTGTTTGGTATAGAAGCTGGGAAATACAGAGAAAAAAACAAAAATAACTGTTAGACTATTACTTGAATAAACATTTTAAGTCAGCCAATAGCAAGCATTTAACCTACTTGATAGGAAATGGGAAAGGAAGCATATCTCAAGGAAGGAAAGTATTTAATAAAAAATACCCCAAACTTTCAGGAATATATAAAAATGTCAATGTAAGATTCATATAAAATATTACAATATTCAATGCAAAACAGCAAAGATTTGTATCTGTGGGAGTTACACCTGTGTCTGCACTAATATTTATTCAGCTTTCTATTTCTTTTTAGAGATATAAAATTATTACTTACACATTTTTAGAAGCTTGCGATGACCATTTAGGTGATTTACTCAGGTCACAGAAGGAGTAGGTGACTAATTTAAAAAAAAAAATCTTAGGGACCCTAATTCTAGGATTAACGTTCCTAAATTCATCAGTACAACAACCTTGGACAGTAAATAACCTGGCAGTCCAGAGAGAGCAACACTGAAGCGACATTTAAATTTTATGAACTTTGGAGAGCTCTTTGCAGTGGCAAAGCATTCAGTTATTACATGTAGTATACTGACACACTTTATAATCAACAAAGGAAAAAGAGTATTAAAAAAAAACCCTGCATTGATGATATTCAATAGTGAAATCCTGCTCAGTTAGGGAACATAGCAAAGCTTCAACTATGAATTCTTAGACACAAATGGAATATTTTCTAATTAAAGTGCCAGTGATTAATCTAAGCCATATGGAACAATATGCTGAATTCAGTTTTCAAACTCTGCAGACTGCATCGCATTTTTCCCCCTTCTACTCACTACAAACTGAACAACGCGGTAAGACCATTGAGTAGAAGCATTTAAGAACCTTAATCCAGCTGCAAATATGTGACTAAAAGGTTTCTCAGGAGATTTCATTGTATTATTTATTAGATGTATTTATTTATGAATAAAGACTCCAGAAGTCTTTTAATGCTAGTTCTACTGTACATACAACAGTACTACTAGATGTCTGAGTAACGTTCTTCATGATACTGTGTGCTTTCTTCTTAGTGAAAACATATACCAAAAATACACACTTACAGAATCACAGAATCACTAGGTTGGAAAAAAACCACTGGATCATCTTGTCCAACCATTCCTATCAATCACTAAACCATGTCCCTCAGCACCTCATTCACCTGTCTTTTAAACACCTCCAGGGAATGTGACTCAACCACCTCCCTTGACAGCCTGTTCCAGTGCCCAATGACCATTTCCGTTGGAAAAAATTCTTACTAATGTCCAACCTGAACCTCCCCTGGCAGAGCTTGAGACCATTCCCCCTTGTCCTGACCCCTGACACTTGGGAGAAGAGCCCAGCTCCCTCCTCTTCACAACCTCCTTTCAGGTAGTTATAGAGAGCAATGAGGTCTCCCCTCAGCCTCTTCATCTCCAGGCTAAACAACCCCAGCTCTCTCAGCCGCTTCTCATAAGGCCTGTTCTCCAGCCCCCTCACCAGCTTCGTTGCTCTTCTCTGGACTCGCTCCAGAGCCTCAACATCCTTCTTGTGGTGAGGGGCCCAGAACTGAACAAAGGGTTCTAAGCGAAGTCTCAGCAGTGCTGAGTACAGAAGGAGAATAACCTCCCTGGACCTGCTGGTCACGCCATTTTTGATACAAGCCAAGATGCCATTGGCTTTCTTGGCCACCCGGGCCACTGCTGGCTCATGTTCAATCGCTGTCAACCAATACCCCCACGTCCCTCTCCTCCGTGCAGCTTTCTAACAAGACTTCTCCTAGTCTGTAGCTGCACAGGGCTGTTGTGCCCCAAGTGCAGGGCCCAGTATTCAGCTTTGTTAAACCTCATCCCATTTCCCTCAGCCCAGCGGTGCAGCCTGTTCAGATCCCTTTGCAGAGCCCCCCTACCCTCCAGCAGATCCACACTTCCACCCAGCTTAGTGTCATCTGCAAATGGTGCACTCAATGCCTTCATCCAGGTCATTGATGAAGACATGGAACAAGGCTGGACCCAGCACTGAGCCCTGGGGAACCCCACTTGTCACTGGCCTCCAGCTGGATTTCACACCATTTCCCACCACTCTCTGGGCCCGGCCAGCCAACCAGTTTTCCACCCAGGAGAGTGTGCGCCTGTCCAGGCCAGAGGTGACAGTTTCCGAAGCAGAATGCTGTGAGAAACTGTGTCAAAGGCTTTACTGAAGTCCAGAAGGATACATCCACAGCCTTTCCCTCATTCAGTAGGCGGGTCCATAATCATAGAATGTGACCAGGTTACTTTGACAAGACCTGCCTTTTGTGAACCCATGTTGACTGGGCCTGATCACCCGGTTCTCTTGAATGTGCTGTATGATGGCACTCAAGATCACCTGTTCCATGGCTTTCCCTGTCACTGAGGTCAGATTGACAGGCCTGTAGTTTTCTGGATCCTCCCTGCGACCCTTCTTGTAGATGGGCACAACATCAGCCAGCCTCCAGTCCAGTGGGACTTCCCCAGTCTTCCAGGACTGTTGGAAGATGATGGAAAGGGGTTTGCAAGCACATCTGCCAGCTCACTCAATACTCTTGGATGGATCCCATCTGGCCCAATAGGCTTGTGAGTGTCTAGCTGGGCAAGCAGGTCTCTAACCACCTCCTCTTGGATCCTGGGAGCTTTGTTCTACTCCTCTAACTCCTGGGTATGTACACACAGGGAACAACTATCCTTACAATTAAAGACTGAGGCAAAGAAGGCATTAAGTACCTCAGCCTTGCCCTGAGCCTTTGTTACAGTTGTTCCATTTGCATCCAACAGGTACTGAATATTCTCCCTCGTCTTTCTTTCATTGTTAATGCATTTGTGGAAAGTTTTTTTGTTATCTCTTACTGACTTGGCCAATCTGAGCTCTAATTGGGCTTTAACCCTCCTGATTTTTTTCTCTGCACAATCTCACTTTCTCCCTGAAATGCTTAGTTTGGTATCTGTTCAGTCTATGGCCTTTATGAAAAGGATAACACTGAGTTCCAGGGATTATGGACAGAGGGAATTCAAGTTGGTTGTTCAGAGTGAAGCTACCAGTATATTTCATTAAAAAGTTGGAAGAGGTCAATACAGCTATGCAAATGAAAGCTGTATATAACGTAAGCCATAGACCTCAGGATTTCTTTTCTCTGTGACCTTCATTGACTTTATAGCCAGTTCACAAAAGTCACCAAGGAGTCAAGCTAGAAGGCAACACTGTCTTATTGGGCCGTATTAGAATCCATGCAGTATCAATTTGGTGAGTAAATCTATAGCACTCTAAAGGAAACATTGCTTCTAGTAAAGCAGAAATGGTTTTGCCATGATCTGATTGCTTCTCATATCCAGGCATCTCATGCAACTACTTCATCACCAGTGCAGATACCCTGGTGCAAAGCAGGTGAATATGAGAGAAAATTCTCATCTCACCTGTCATTCACAAGGAAGCTGTAATACCCGTGGAAATGCATTGTAGACTTTGCTGCCTTTTATTCTGGAACCGTTTAGTGCATTTACATTTTCTGTGAAACTCAATCAACTTTCCAGCTTTTCTTTTTGAAGCTTTTCTTTTTCCCATTAGTCTGTTAATAATTGTTGCTTTCCTGGCATCCTTGTTCTGTTGGGTTATTATGCATTCCTCAGCATTGTGAAAAACGAAAAATGGAAAAAAATCACATGCTTTTCAGCTGACTTAACACTGCGTAAAATGCTGAAATTATTAATTGAACATCTTGATTATAAATTAGGTGGAAATAATGTTGAAGAAGCAGCCCCTAGTCATATAGGTTTATTATTAGGGCTACACACTGAATGATTTGAATTCCGTTCTAGTAGTGGTAAATATAGCTATTATGGAAGAATATGAGACCATGGATTTTGGCTGAGTGTCAGCTGAATCGAGCAGGATATTTCATCTATAATTTAAAATTGCATGTCCTAAAACAATGTCTGTGTTATCTCCTGCTTCCACCCTTGCAGGAATAAAGTGGTTATGATCTTACATAAGATAAGGAAATTATTTCAGCCACTACAGAATAATTAATTGCCAATAATACTGTTGTCAGCTGTCCCAGTGTGCAGCAGCACCCTATTGTGCCGAGAACAGCAGACTCACAACACAAAGTTCGCAGTGCATTTGTATGGTGACTGGAGAATTGCAGCTGCTATGGGAGTTTTCATCATTAATGCCAATGATGTTAGATAACCTTATACAGTTTGTTTGGATGCTAGACTCATTAAGTGGAAAGATATTATCTAGACTTCATGGGTCTACTCTTCACTCCCCTGGTGTATTTAGCAGGGCCAAGGTTTCATGGTAAGAGTCACTCAATTGGATACCACACAGTTTAATGTTACCTCATAAGTCATAATTTCTTATCCTCCTGAATTACCTTAGTATTATAGGTTGTATATGTGTTGGATTATTATTTGTGCTTTAGTATATACAACTCTGACCTTGGTAGAGTCCCAGACTGTCTGAGCCATTTACGTACACTGCCATAATAGATACGTTAAACAGCAGCTACAATTGTTGTTGTCTATCCAGATAGTTTTGGAGCTCAAGATCTGCTGTTTGACAAATGTGCTGCCTTGCCACTGCCACAGCATTGCAAGGGGACCCTATTCATCTTAACAAATATTGCAAAAGCAAAGACGGATCTGATTTAAAGGAACTGAAAGGTCCATCTGTGTTTGTTTAGGGGCTCTAGAGGGTTAGGGGAAAGGTTCACCAGAGAGGTTAAGAGCTTAGCTGTGTCCTGGATTGAAGTAAGCTGTTAAATCTGAGGAGCTTTTCCTTGAGGCTGCAGAAATCTGATGAGACCTTTATTATTTCAAATTTCAGAATACTGCATTTCTCACCATTTTCTTTCTCTCCTTTTAACTCTAAGCTGTTTTTCCTCCTCAGATAAGAAAAGGACCCAGTGGCTGGTGGAAATCCTGGGGTCTAGCCTGGTCACCTGTTTTAATTTCCTGTTTATTCTTTTTCATCTTAGCTCTCCAGACTCACTGCTTTATGCTGTTTCATTGAAGCAAGTTACTAGTAGAAAAGGAATTCTTACACCAGTATGAGGTGCTCTGTATCTTTCAGGATTACCCCTTTTATCGTAGACTCCCATTCTGGACGCAGTGAGATGTGAGAAGTCTGAGGAAAGTAGGGTTATAACATATTCTGTGCAGAAATAGCGTATGGGTAAAATATCCTAGAACAACGTGTTCTGTACTTCCCGCTCCTTCAAGCTTTTCTCCATATCTGTGTGAAGCAAATAATATCACTTCTGCTTAGAGGTGAAAGAGTAAGGGAATATTGCCCTAAGTTTCAAAAAAATCTTCACAAAACCCCCTCCCCCCCAAGTAAAAGATATACTTGCAGAAGAATCCTTCCTTATCTTCTGCATGAAATAGTATAGAGAGCTGTTGAAAAAAGTACAGAGGATACAAAGCTTGATCAAGAATTCTGAATTTGACAAGCAATATGACAAGTCAGAAAAACTTAACACATTTCTGCAGTAATTCCTATATAACACCATCAAATAAAACTTTCAAAATACAGCATGCCATGCTGCTGACACAAAAGAGACCAAAAGAACATCAGCATAGATTGCTTATGGAAATGTCACTCACATTGTCTAAGTACGGATGTCTAGAATTGTACATTCAAGTGATACTGTTAGGGAGGACAGGCTTTTGTGTCCCACCATGTCAGTCAGATAGAAAAACAGATTCTGGCTATGGGTGATTACTGGACAACCACAAAGAGCACCAGGTTACTTTGTTCTGATGCACTGTTCTGTGAACTTTGGGTGGAATTAGTGAATAAATTCACTTGACTGATAAGAGCAGTTTGCCTCACTACTGATTCACATCACGGATTGTCAGTCTAATGCTTTCAAGTTACATGTGGCTTAAAACCTGCTCAAGTGTGCCTCTGGAAAAGTAGGAGCCAAGGTCAGTTGTTCTCACTTCCTACATTCCCGGAATTTCTTATCTTGACTATGATAAGCATATGATATCTTTTCTGATAGTAAAGACATTTGACATCAACTTCATGGTTTGGCTAAATTGTCCTATCCTAAAATATTTTAACATTTTCCACTAGATTAAGAGAAGCCTACAGAATGCGCTCAGTGTCAGCTTCTGGTTTTATGTCTGTGTGCTTTTCCTAATGTATAATTAAATATTAACTTTCTCCTGTTGATCACATTTTTTTTCTGGATTTCCATACTTCTGAAGTGTTTGGTTTATGACTGCTTCCTCTGTTCTTAGTGCTAGATCTATTAACAGTTTTGAAGTTGGAAAGAGTTCTTCTAAAGTAGAAGAGCCTGCTCAGTTATTTTTGTTGTGTTCATTTTGTTTTACCAGTTAGTATGAGATATCATCAAATTTTAGGGAACTAATGACAAGAGAAAGCTTGTAGATGAAGATGCATGTCTTAGGAAATGTCAAAATGGATGCAATTAGAAATGCAGAAATACTTCAAATATCCATTAAGAAGCAGAAGCTTTTAGTGTAGACTTCTCTGGAGTGATTTGGCATAGTTATCTGGCCCTAACAAGACTATTTCTTTAGTGGTATTCAAAAAGCAGTATTGATGCGTTGAGGAATGAGTTTCGTGCCACAAACTGAAAAATACTGCAAGACTGATATGGAGTTATTAATCAATTAATAGTTAATATGTTTGTAGCCCTCCCTTTCTTCCTAACACCATTGATTCTACAAATTATACCCTGATTTTTTTACCCTGGTTATGGAGTAGGAAAACACAAACGTAACTTTCTCCTGATTTTTCATCTTTATCTGCTCCTACAATATATTACTAGGGACAAACAGCTGACATGAGGATTTCTAAGTACTAAACATCTGGTGGAATATAAGAAGAATTTTTTAACTTGTTACTCAGATTTTTGAATGTAGGTCCTCTGTTGTAATATGAGAAGTGTTCCAAAAGTATTTTAGAAATTTAGAGTTGAGCAAAGGATATCAGGGCTTATCCAGCTAGTTCCTTTATTACTTTATATTAGCTTCTAATGCTCCAGAGGAAATGAAAGAAAGACCAAAATTATCAGAAGCTGTACATTCCAAGACTGAAGCACAAGTAGATAAAATACTCCTCAAATATTTAGATGTTGGGTTTTTTTTCTATGAATGGCAATACTTAATTGCCTCAGTTGTTGTTGTTATTTTTAATATTTAAGACACAAAAATGGCATAATAGTTGTCATTTATTGTGCATTTTTTGTGTTTAAATTCTTTATGAAAATATTCTAGGATTTATCATCTAGAAATGGTTAATGGCAAGTATTTGTAGAAGGATATAAGAAATCAGGCCAAGCAGCAAGCATGCTAGCTTTTGGCAATGGGTTTGAATACTTAATGAGACATAGACTGCATTCACATTATCATATTTAACATCAAGGGACTGTTCTTCCATATGAAAACACTTTTTATCTGTATTTCATCCATAGTACCTTGTATTTTTTTAGTGGAGAGTCCTACAGTTGATGTCATAAATATCAGAAATAGAAGAATTTCTTCCTTTCTGAGATTCTTTTTGATAACAAGTAGAACTGCTCAGGTTCATAATCAAATTCCTAGCAAAGGGGGAATGTGGGATCTGACAAAAAAGTGAAACTTACATCAGGAAATAGAACCAAAACATTTTTGACATGAAGGATATCGTTTTAATGGGATGTTTCTGGTTAAACAGCATATACAAGAGAGGTGGGGAAATTGAAAAAGCCACAACCAGGACCTCAGCTAACACACTGTCTGAACCTTTAAGTTAGATCTCCTTTTAAACAAAAGAAAAAAAAAAGCTGTGTTAAATACTATATCAAATAAGAAACAAACGCTAAGTATGGTATTCACTCCTTTAAGTTCTGACTATCTAAATGTGAGCTGCACATTTTAAGTTTAGCACCAAGACACATTCCAGATGAGCAACAACATTCACAAATGACAAATTCATCAACAAAAACATTTGAAATGGGGGGAGAGATCAACCACCCTGTTCCAGTGACTGTTTTTCTCCATTGACTATGGAGAAAGTCTGGGGTTGCAGCTTAAATTTGATGCCTAACTTTTAGACAGGCAAAATTAAGTGATGTGAGTCTTACTCTAAATATCTACCATGCCATCACTTTACTTCATGGTTGGATTCATTGTTGTTGATGGTTGATTTCACTTTCAGCTCTCATACACTGGCAAATTGTTCTTGCGCTCTGCTTTTTTATGTTTCAGGGTTATGTTTATACTGAGTAAATAAAACACTGCCCAAATTAAAGGAAAAATCAGTTTTCTGCATATTTTTAAAAAGAAGCTTACATAAAACTCACATAATAAACTTAATCTCTCAATTGCTGCCTAAACATTGAAAGAAAAACAAAACAAGGTGAGGTGGGAGGGTGAGGATTTTTCCTTATAAACTGCTTAAGAAGAGTAAATTTGCTAAGCTCCTTTACTCCTTATTCACAGATATAAACCAGAGTTTGCAAGGATTCACTTTTCAGAGATTATTTCTGTCCTGAAAAAAAACTGATTCCTGTAAACAATGGCCCAGAGTAAATCAGCATACAGTATGAATTTTTTATTTATAGCAATGAACCGCTTTGTATAAACCAACCAACAATCCTTAAAAGAAGGTGCCCCCAGGCTTTATGGCAATTGAGACACTGTTCAGAAAGCGACTTCAAGTGAAGTCACCTGGATGAAATATCATCTCGCCGGTTTGAGCAAAATTTTCACTTTTAATTGAAAATAAGAGCAGTGGGCTGGAATATAGAAGGCAACTTAGTTCTCTGTCAAAGACTCAGATATCACATATCAATACCTAGTATGAGTAGTAGTATCAATAGTAACACATTTAGTTATCAGTATCACTCAACTGTGTTCTGACGTGAATTAACCCCTTCTATCTTCAGCAGAAGTTTGAACTCGTGCTGCATAGTTCTTGATTGATGTTCAATTCCAATGTGTTGCTATGATGCAGGTGGACATAAGTGAACCATATTACAATACAGAGAATTTGCAAATACTCAAATACAGAGTATTTACAAATGGGAATACACATATATGAAAAAATACCATTTTTTTGTTATTTTCATTCTGTTGGAATTTTGAGAATTCTTGCTTTTGCTGGAATGCAAATACAATTTTTGTTGCTTTTCATATTTTCTGTAAGACTCATTGTTGGGCAAATTATGTCTGCACCAGTAGAACATCAATAAGAGCTGGAGAGGCAAGCAATTTAATCACAGAAAGAGTTCAAAGCAGGGTTATAGCCCTGTGTATTTTCCATTCCATCAGCTTGAAGGTTGCTACATCTCAACTGGGCTGAACAAAAGAAGAGACTTTGCTGTGGGAGAATAGACATCACACCAATGAACTTCCCATTAAGTACATAAGATGAATGCCTGCAAATGTCATCAGAGGAGGCTTTCTATGAGCAAGTACAACCAGAAGAAATCAGGTCAAAGGTATAGTAACAATCAGAAAACTACTAGTTATCACAGTTTTTGTAGACCAGCTTCCTTTGCCCTGCTTTTGAAAACACTGTTTGGTAATAATCATAGAATCATAGAATAACCAGGTTGGAAGAGACCCACCGGATCGTCGAGTCCAACCATTCCTATCAAACACTAAACCATGCCCCTTAGCACCTCGTCCACCCGTGCCTTAAACACCTCCAGGGAAGGTGAATCAACCACCTCCCTGGGCAGCCTGTTCCAGCGCCTAATGACCCTTTCTGTAAAGAATTTTTTCCTAATGTCCAGCCTAAACCTCCCCTGGCGGAGCTTGAGGCCATTCCCTCTTGTCCTGTCCCCTGTCACTTAGGAGAAGAGCCCAGCACCCTCCTCTCTACAACCTCCTTTCAGGTAGTTGGAGAGAGCAATGAGGTCTCCCCTCAGCCTCCTCTTCTCCAGGCTAAACAACCCCAGCTCTCTCAGCCGTTCCTCGTAAGACCTGCTCTCCAGCCCCTTCACCAGCTTTGTTGCTCTTCTCTGGACTCATTCCAGAGCCTGTAATGTACAGGCATATTTCCATTTGGGGACCTTAAACACAGATCTGCAGAAGTGCATCCTTGGATGTAGTTTATCTTGAAGCAGCAGTCCTTCAGAGACTTTTTAGGATGACATTCAAGGAATCATGGAACTGTCTTTCTGACTGACAGGGAATGGTTCAAGTTGTTACAGAAAATGGCATTACTTTCATATGTCCTCAGATGTTCTGTGCTGGCAGTCTTATTCAAGCAGTAAGGGGCATTCATTCTTTTAAAAATTAAACAATGTTACATTACCAATAATTAGAAAAAGAACAAACTGAGGAATTTACCCCTTGAAAACCTGATATCAGTCACCTTCTCAAAGAATTACCAGAAGCAGAGACTTCAGTAGTTTCTTTTCACATCTCAAAAATTCCGATGTATTCTGGAATCTGTTATAATAAAGTAAAAGGAAAAGAAACAGGATTCCTCCTGAAGCTTTTCCAACAGTAAATGCATTTATTTATCAACATGCAGTGTCGGATATACATGCTCCCAGTGGACTCACTTAGTACCAGGAATTATTGCTGAACAGAAAGCTTATTTAATCTATTATAGGTCAGAATTTTTATCAAGCTGCTTAATTAGAGTTCTTTCTCTTTTTTTTTTTTTTTTTTTAAATCTTAATAAGGAGTTTCATCACTCCTGCCAAGATGAGTCAGGTATTTTCAAGTAGATGAGTGTGATGTATTCATTGCATCTTCCATTCAGAAGCAGGGTCAAAACCTTTGTTGACTCAATAATAGTTCAAGAAACTGTTTAAAACTTTCAGTAATGCCATAATAACACACATAGATTTTTTTTAGCTATAGCCTCCTAAAAGTTAAATGAAGTGCTTGTTAATGGAAATTAAGGATCTAGGCTTCCTGGAAAACCTTTAAATGGCTTTATATGAAATAAACCCAGATTTTGGACTTACAAGGGAACTACTGCCACATAACATCTTAATTGAAATCATTTGGTATCAAATGGGAGATACCCATTTGTAAATGGGTACTCATTTGCAAATGTAAATACTGTCTCACTTGTTCCATACAATGAGCTCATTTTTTAGATGGAAAATATTACTTTATGCAAATATATGAATAAATAATAAGAGAATGGGACCACCAAACTAGTCTGCTGGTCTTAAAAAATGACTCCTAACTGAAATAATATCAATAGTCTTAAGACCCCTATCTGGTACGGAAAGTTTCTATCTAGATGATGGAAGTTTGAAAAATAACAGTAACTGAAGAGTATCTTATTTAATGGAAAGTGTAAAAGAACTGTGGTCATTACTTGCAGCTGTTTCTACCTCTGATTCCCTCAAGATCCTATTGCTCTGTATGGGGTGTACTCCTGCCAAGCAGGGACACTATCATGACCAGCACTCTCTACTGAACAGTAAAAATGCAACTTTGCAAAGCATGTCATGTTGCAGGGCTCTGGGAAATCACCAAGACCTCACTGTTGTACTGACACAGTCTATATTAGGTGATGTTGGAATTTTTTCTTCTACAGATTGCAGTATTTCTTTACATTTTCCGTATAGCATTTTGCATGAGACTTCAAGAAATGTAAATCCATAGATGTCAATTGACTTTGGTGGTGTTACTGCATTGTGAGGTTATCTAGAATCTGGTCTTAGGGAACTTTTATTAACTACAAATACGGAAGTCATGGGACATGCTTTTGATTAAGTCAATACAGTTTTTATTATTGACTTAATACCAACAGAATTTCAATCATAAACATTTTGCTAGTTCATTCAAAGCCAGTTTCCCAGTAACTTAACAAAAATACTTGGGTGAACCAAGATGCTAGAATGAATGTGATTTGCAGCACATTGGGAATCATTCTCTAAACTATCCTAATTAAAACATGATGTAGTGTAAGAGAATATGGACCAATTAGAGGTTTAATGTTTGTTAAAAAATTAAACAATCAAAATATTTATGGAAAAATGCTATAAGATAACAGTAGTAGAATTTTATGATGAGGTAACCAAGAAATCTGAAAAAAACTGTATTATCCATATTTGATTATATAGACTGTCTTAAAAGGACAAGAGGCTTTCTGCGAAAGCAAAATCAGTCTCAAATTCACATCATTATTTTAGTGTTTCTCCTGGAGAGAACTGAGATGAAAGGCAGCTAAGAAGGGAAAAGGAAATCATGTAGGTGAAAAACAGTCTCTTACAGACAATCAGATTCTGTTTATAAAGGTTTGTTTCTGCAGCTGGAAAAATATTGAGCTAAACCCCTAACCTTATTGAAACAGAGTCAGGAGATTATGAATAGCAGTCTCTAAGGAATCAACAAGCATACATGGGATTTGTGTTTGAACAATGATCTAATCTGTGCTTTTATTATGTACTATTGGTAAAATCCTGGCTGTGTTGAAGCCACTGATAAAACAATATGATTTTTTTTCCACTTTAATTATATTTTGCTTTAAAAATATAGATGATCATTCTGGAGTTCTGAAGCTGATAGAGAGTTAAGCTCATATTCTGTAAATTATATGAACCTAAACTGGTAGAATTAATGTGTACCTCTCATTTATTTTTACTGATTCTGTAATAAAGGACTACAAGAAAACAGAATGCAACACATTTGTGAGATAATGATGATGTTTTCATCAGGTAGAGCAGCACTTTATTTCATGAGGAATGCAACTGAACTCTCTATGAATCAGCATACTATAATAACGCAGGATTTTATTTTGTTTGGTCTTTATCCCATTTATTTTCTGTATTTAGATTACCCAGAATTTCTAGCAGAAGACTAAAGTCTTAAGATCTATACAATGACCTTTTGTAATTGGGGTGAAAATACAGACAGATCCCAAAATATCCCATTTAGAAGGACATAAAAAAATTAATAGTTTCCAATAGACCACAAAAGTAGTTTGGAAATCTCTGAATAAATGGATCTGTCTGTCTATCTGTCTATTAATCCATTCCTCTTCATCAAAGATAAAATTTCGCATAGTCTAGGTACGTTTCTTCGGTTTCCCAATTCATTAGTTTGTATGTTTTGAAATGTCAAACAGCTATTTACTTGCCAGTTATGTGTATGACTGTACGTGCTTTAGACCATATGAATATATGCTTTAAAGTTCAGGACTCATTTATATCCATTAATAAAATGAAGACTTACCAACAGCTGTGTACTTTCAGAGAGATGACAGTTTCATGATCTATTCTAAGTGTAAGGTATTTTTAAGTCTTTCTGAGACGAGCAGGTCTATAAAAATGTAAGACAATCTCAGAACACTGGTCCAAACTATGACATGGTACATAAAGTCACTATCCTTATGATAACTGTCTACAAAAATAACACAGGTCACATCAATGTCTTCAATAACTAGTGACTTTGTGTTCTCCATTTTAAGTGCCAGGGTGGATCTGCTCCAGCCCAGGAAGAATGAACTGGCATAGATGGAATGACAGACATTAGGCATAAGTACTTTTTATATCAAGCCTTTGGCAAGTTACTTGTTGGAAAAATCTGTTCTCATGAACAGAGTCCAAAATCTGCAAGTTCTGCTACTAAGGCATATGATAACTTCTACTATCCAGGGATATGCTAATACACACCATCCTGGGATATGCCAAAATATTGCCAGGATAATGGCTCATTCCAGATGTCAGTCAAGGTCCTTTTTGACAGCCTTAGGGCATTCAGTATAAAAGCAGTTTTGTCTCGGTTATTCATAGCAGAAGATACTTTTTCTCTTATTTATTTATTTTCCCCTATCAGAAACTGTAAATAAAGTTTGAATGAAATGAGTATGGAATGCTGTACAATTCTCCTCATTCACTATGATTCATAATTATGCACTTACTGTTCTGGTTTGATTTTTTTTTTTTTAATCTCCTCACATGTTGCTTCTAACACAACCCTCTCTTCTTTCCCATTATTTACAGGCCATGAACAGGGGTCAAAAATAACAAACACAAACATAATGAAAAAAGTGTGAAGAAAAGGAAGAGATAAGGCTTTATAATTTATGCAGTTTCAGAACCCTAAAGTAAGAGGTTTATTACTGGTGGAACCTAGAGATTAAATATGATTAACTTCCACACATGGTCAATTCTCCAGTGAAATCTCAAAGCTGTTGGGATGCTGTATTCCCAAAATACTCGTCAGTTCAGAGTTATTAGATTATGTATCAGATAGATTACATAATGTATGCTTAAAGCTATGGGGAGTTTAATTTCTAATGGTAAAACATCATGATGGCAAGACTAAAACCAGCCATTGTGGATTTCAACTTATTTATTAATTTTTAAAATAAATTTGTGCCAACAATCAAAAAATTATTAAATAACACTGGGAAAGAATTGTAGAAATATTTGGTTGGAAAAGACCTTTGAGAATATCGAGTTCAACTGTACCTGTTCACTACTAAACCATATGCCTGAGCACTTCATCTACCCATCTTTTAAAGACCTCTAGGATTAGTGACTCAACCTGGGTAGCTTCTGCCAGTGCCTGATAATCCCTTCAGTGAAGGACTTCTTCCTGATATCTAATCTGAACCTCTCTTGATGCAGCTTGAGGCCATTTCCTCTCATTCTATCGCAAGTTACTTGGGAGAAGAGACAAACACCTACCATGTTACAACCTCCTTTCAAAGAGCTGTGGACAGTGATGAGGTCTCCCCTCAACCTCTTTTCCTCTAGGCTAAACAACCCCAGTTCCCCCAACCACCTCTCATGTCTCACAAGACTTGTTCTCCAGTCCCTTCACCAGCTCTGCTGCCCCTCTCTGTTCATATGCCAGCACCTCAATGTTCTTCTTGTACCAAAGGGTCCAAAACTGAACACAGTGTTCGAGGTGCAGCTTCACCAATGTTGAGTACAGGGGCAGAATCTCTTCCCTGCTCCTGCTGATCACACTGTTTCTGATACTGGCCAGGATGCCACCTCCCTTCCACTTGGCTACACTCAAGATTCAAGTTCAGTGAGCTGTCAGCCAACACCTCCAGGTCCTTCTCTGCCAGGCAGCTTTCAAGCCACTCTTCGCCAAGCTGTTAGTGCTGTACAGGGTTGTTGTGTCCCAAGTGCAGGACTGAATGTTTGGTCTTGAACATCATACCACTGGTCTCAGCCCATCAATCCAGCCTGTTCAAATCCCTCTGTAGAGGTCTCCACACTCAAGCAGATCAACACTTCCACCTATCTTAGTGTCATCCACAAACTTACTATGGGTACACTCAGTCCCTTCATCTAGATCATTGATAAACACAATAAACAGAACTAGACTAAAACCTGAGCCCTGAGGAACACCGCTTGTGACTGACCTTTAACTGGTTTTAACTCCACCTACAACCACTCTTAGAGAGGCTAGGAGAGGTCAAGGAATTGCATCTTTTTCATGGAAAACTGATTAAAAAATATTCTCCATTTACTCTTTCATGTGATTTACTCATAGCTGTGAGAGTCATAAATGAGAAAAAAAAAATGTGGTCATCTAAAGCAACACAACTGATGAACATTCATTGAAGTTTGAAGAGAAATTTGTGAAGAAAACCCAGTAACCACAAAACCCAAAGCTACAGTAAAAGGTTTAACCAGTAATGTAATTAATAGAACTTGGAAGTGATCACATAATATTAAATATTAAAGTAATATTAGTATCACTTCATACTAATTAAGATAAATTATTAACAATCAGAATAGCCTATAAGAATGCTAAGGTGATTTTTTGAAAAGATTTTTTGTCAAAACTGCATGTTTTCCTAAAGCACACAATAGTTCTGGGCTTTTGTGAGTGCTTATATGACCCCCATCTTATGACTTATGTGATATATTAATTAGTATTGGAAGTTTTGTTGCATACTCAGCTAAGCTAACTAGCTACACATAAACTAGGTTACTTTCTGAATATATATGCTTGCATTCTGAAAGCACATGGTCTACCCAAACTGAAAAGTCACCTTTTTTTCTTAAAAACTGAGTGAGTAGACAGGCTGATGAGTTTGGGATCAAGTTACCATTTCTGAGTAATGTACTCCATAAAAAAATCAATTTACCTCACAATCAGCAGTACCTTTTACATATACCTTTCATACACATTTCTCAAGAAAGGCAGCTATGAATGACGACATATTGCAAACAAGGACCTCAGGCAATGAATGGTTTAATGGCCTTCACCAGGAGGTCTAGGATGAGTCAAGGACCAGACTACCTTCCCAAAATTTAACAGTAGCCTGTCACTTCTCGGTCATTTTTCTTCTATATCTGATTGGTTTGGATTGGCACAAAAGTCTTTAGGAGAAACTTTGTTGCCCACATGACAGAAGGTTTCAGACTGGCTTTTTGTCCTTAAAAGCCTAGAATATCAAAGGAGCTATGAAAATATAGTACAGATTTAATGCCAGAGTTTCTGTGTATGATTTACACCCAAACTATCACTAGCAGGTGAAAAAATTGTATTAAAAAATCAAGTGGTCATACAAAGAAAAGTTCCTCACATCAATCCTATTGACCTTGTTCTTTCTTGGCTAGTTCCCCACGTTATACAATGAATCGTTACATATATCCCTAGGAAACAAAAATCTTCACAGATATACAGCGTGAAGGAGAAACACTTAATGGGCCACATTACTGCGTACCCTATCGATCTGCTTTCTTTTAGTTGTAGTCATGATTGAGGGCTCAAGTAATTGAATTTTCTTCTTGTGGTCTGACATTTTATTTTCCAAATTTTTTTTCTTTTTTTTTTCTTGCTTTGTTCTTAAGACATGCTGAACAAACAGAGCTGAGACTCAGGGACAGCCTAGGCAAGGAGAGGAGTCTAAGCAAGGAGATCTGAATTCCTGCCATTTCACTTACTGCTAATTTGGACTTTCATTGACATCAACATCCTTTGGGGTCTTTACATGGAGTTGATAAATGGAGAAAGCAGTGAATCCTTTAATTTGTAGTTTAAGCCTGATGATCCCATCACTCTCACCCAATCTCCATAACTCCAGAAGACACATATTTGCACTTAAATTAAACCTTATTGTAGTAAATGTATATGTCCAGTAGAAATTACAAAAAAACAATCTTCTGTGACCATCCAGAAGTCACTTATCATCTGGTTGCTAACATTTTAGGCCAGAAATCCTAGACAGTTTAGTGAAGCAATTTTGGAAAATCATAATATCTCAGAGTATCTTACTATCCTTGTAGTCCATTGTCAGGGGAAGGGATTGAAGGTCTAGAGATAGGTCAGTTATTACCTTATCAAAAATCCCTTTTATCGCTGCTGAGTATTTGTAATCAAGCAAGAGATGTGCAGCTGTCAGAACATGGCCAGGAACACACGCAATGCAGGGCTGGGCAGAATACAAATGATTATATAAGATCGATAGGTAATATTTGTGAGATCAATCAGGCGATTTGTCCTTGCACTTGGCTATTCATGGAGTGTATCTACACCCTCAGATGACCCTACCAAGCCCTTCTTGGTTTCTTTTTCTTACTCTGTCCCTCCTTTAAAGCAGATTCAAGGACCAGAAGCACAAAAGTAATGGCCAAATGGAGTTTTGCAAAGTAATATTTACCTATAAAAGAGTCTACAAAATCTGTCCCCAAAAAATTAATAACCAAAATAACTAGGAATAATTAATATATCTTAGTTCTTAGACTTTTATTTCCTAATCTTCTATTTCCTTCCCTTTTCTTTCTGATTTTCTTCCTATTATGAATTAGTTATAGGTCAATATTTATCAGTGAATAACACAGTAAGGCCAGGAATAAATTAAGAATGTGCTTCTAAGTCACTATAGAAAAAAACCTCAAATAGTTCTTAAATAAAGAAAGTAGGTTTTATTGTTGTGTGTTTTGTTCCTGGAGTTTTGTTTTGTTTCTAGAATTTTGTATGCTCTAACACAAACCTTTGGTCTTATGATGCCTGCAGATCCTTGGTTTAAAATAATCTAGAAGAAAATCTTTGTGAAAATTTTGCTGCAGTGATATTGATGAAGTAATCATAAATAGTGAAGGTAAAGGAGCATGTATTATTGTTTGGATTACATTCTGACACTCTCATCAAAACTGATCCTCTAATACAAAAGAGATTTCCATTAAACTCATAGCTTTGCTGTTATTACCTTGGATTAATGACTTACTGATAGAGGAACCAGAGAACTAGGGTAGACATTTTCAAGGAGAAATGTGGTTCCTTGCAACAGATTGAAGGAAAATGATCTGCCTGCAGGAGTCTTTTATTTCACTTTTTATTTCAGTCCATAAATGTGAATAATTTGCTTGGTAGAACAAATAAAAGGGTACTTTTCTGGCCAAACACCAATTAGTTAAAAAATATATCCTATCTTTCTGAGGAATTTATTCAAGATAAGACTAGGTCCTTCATTGGTTTGCCTCAGTGAACCTGAAGAAAAATGCATATACAGTCGTTTTTGTGTCCACTTTATTAAATTTTGTCATTAGATAAAGAAGGAAGAAAAGTGTATTTTAACTTCTGTAGTTTATCTCAATAGGTAAATTGTACAGAGGAACCTTAACACAAGAAACCAATTTGTTTGGCCAGCAATTCTATATAACTCACAGAACACAGTGAAAAGCTACAGTATTTCATACAGTATTACAAATGAACTGTTTTATATACCAGCTTTACTGTATTGGGAAATAAATTTATAGACCACATTTCTTCTGTGACTTGCAGCCTACTTAGCTCTTTTGAGCTTAACAGGACAAATTCTGTATCTCCTTTAAATGCCTTGAAATCAAAGTAATTTTGTTTTCATGATGCAATAACTCTACAATGTTGTTTCACTTAGACTTAAACAATTTCTGTGAAAGTCTTTTTTCTTCCTTTCTTATTATTAAACTGACCTCACAATAACAACAAAATAGTTTTCCACAAGATAACTCTGCTGTGCTCTCTCTTAGGCATCATGGCAACACTTCATTCCTTTTCTTTCTCCCTTTTAAATCTGTAGGTAATCTATTAAAACCCATGCAAATATCTCTCTATTTTTACTTTAAATTTCTTCTAGAACCTTAGTACAAAACCGAACACAGCTAAACTTCCTGCAGATATAGTTGTAGAAAGTGACTACATTTCATGGAGTGAATATTTATTTATTTTTCAGGAAAATGGTGCATATGTTCCATGATATATCTGACTCCTATTTTATTTTTCCCCCCAGATTTCAGGGCTGTCCTTATTATCTCATACCTTCTAAATGTGCATAAAGAAAAGAACAATGTAAAATTTAGATTTTATAACGCTCCTAATCCAAGAGATCACAAACCCCATAGTCTTTAAATTTAAACTCTCATATAACTGCTTTCATGAGGTAGCATCATGCTAGGGTAACAGTATGGATTGCATTTGCAACATTTCCACAGGTAAATGGCACAGAGGGGGATGCTACAGGATATTAGAAATATTTAAATCAGAAACTGTTTCCTTTTCATTTTGGTAGAAAGGCTTATGACAATATTGAAAATGAAATTGTATCCCCTTTATTTATTTAATCCAAAAGCTAATAAAGGAACTAATTTCCTAAAATAATAAGACTGAGAGTAGATAAAGTCTTCTAGTCAGCCAGCACATCTCTCTCAAGTGGAGGATGGGCACGTTTTAAGGATGGTCCTGATAAGAAGCTTTGTTAGTACGGTGAGCCTTCTTTATCAGTCTTCAGATCTGTAAGTCTCCCTTTGTTAAGAGCATGTGTATGCACAAGGGCAATAGAATGACATTGATTTCTTTAGGAGCTCCTCTTCAAAATCAATGGAAAACTGTGTTTAAAAATTGAAGGTATGTTATGGCACTAGAATGCAATATCTTACAACCTGATCCGAAGGACCCTTAGGTTAAGTTTCATCATCTAGAGTTTAGACATCTGGCTAAACTAGATATTTTGACTCCTCTTTATGATCAATGTAGAGAAATAACCACTATTTTTTTTTCTTTGCACTTGAAATGTGATTTATCCTTTGTGTCTTGACTGAGAATAGTGAGGAAAACACTTAGTTAATCATTTCCTTTGGCTGTATGTAAATATTTCAGTGTGTAAGTTTTTCTTTTTTTCTCAGCTTCTCAGTAAATACTCAAATCCTCACAAAATCCAGATTTATTCCTGCTTGCTATTTCTTCCTATTAAAACATTTTTGCACGCTAAAACCAATGCCAACATCAGCTACAAGTACAAAGGATGTATATAGCGAATCAAAATTCATCTTAAGAATTCCCTCTCAATAAAGCCAAGGTAAATTCATGTTTTGCAACACCATCTACTAAAGACGAGAATTTCGGAGATACAAGCCTTTTGTAATAATTTTTAAATTTTGTAGTGCTTCTTTGTGTTATATGAAGGTGCATTGAGAAATAAGCACTCATAATACACACTGTTCCCTTGTATTTGACCCGTGTCCAATACTAAAATAATGGCTTCCAGCTTCTCGGCTTTTTTCTCTAGAAAGCCCAGTAGATTTATTTGTCTTTTATTTCATCCACCAATGACAATCCAGCATGTACGGAATTCTTTTGACCAGCACGCACTTACTGTGCTGAAGAATAAAATAAAACCTATTTTCTTAGAACAGCAATCCAAAAGCTGATATTCATAGATATTTTTTTTCTAATATTACACACACTTTTTAAGTGCAGTCAGGAAACAGACTGGCACAAATTAGAAAATAAAAAGATGAACTAGTTTTACCAGTGACCTCTCAGAGGGATAGGAAAATGTTTGACAATTTTAGTCAGGATGATCACATCTGAAAACATGCTTAAAAATGCCAGTTGCCTCTGCAGAAATGTTATAATTAAGTGTTGCTTAGATAGTTCCTAAAATAACAAACCATGATTTCAGGACTAGTACAGTAGCTTCAGTAGACACACACAGATGAAGACAGCGTCTGTCCTTAAAATCTCACAATCTCAATAGACAAGGAAACAAAATCTGGGAGGAAGGAACAGAAGCACAGAGGGATTAGGGGTGAAATCCTAGTCCTATTAAAAGACTCAGAAATTTTTCTATGACCTTAAACAATGTTAGGAATTCAATCTAAATAGTTTTCCAAAGACACAAAGGAAACCTATGTCTGAGCTTGGAAGTGGACCTTGTTCTCTATAAAACCCTCTTTTTAACAGAAATCTATTCCACAAAGCAATATAATTTCAAATATATTAGTACGACCTTTTGATTTCTGAACTAAGTACACAAGGTAATTTTCTTTCTATAGGCCAAAAATAAAATAAAAATAGTAATAATAAAAATACATAACCAGACAAAGTGACACAGAAGCTACATAATCAGCTTTAGGATCTTCATCACATACACCTTTACTAAGTGTTAGACCCTAAGTGTCTGTAACATTTAAATGAAAGGGAACATGGACACTTTATGGTTGAATTTCATGATGTTAAGGTCCTTCCCAGTCTAAATGATTCTGTGATTCTGTGATTTCTTTCAACAGTATGTCAGCATAATGAAACAAAATCCTGGAATTCTCATATTACACCATCAGTCTCTGCTTCTTTAATTATTGTCCTTGTTTTACCACGAGGAAAAAAAGTTAGGAATGACTTAGCACTTAAGTGAAATGAAAAAGCAAATCACTTTATTTCACTTCTTCACTCCTCTACATGTCATGGGAAGAGGGCAGAATTCAACAGTGTCCCTTTAAATTGCCTTTTATTCCTGTATATAACTCTTCTCCCGGGTTTTAGTGCCATATTGTAATGTTAAAGTGTAAAACTCTGCATCTGCTGAGGCATTTGGCTGGAAAAGCAAGTATGTCAAAGGCTGTCCCTAGCTGCCATCACACATATGGATTTTCTGTGTTCAGCTCTACCATCTGGTAGTTAGACCTAAATTCACTACTTATTGAATAAGGACTATCTACCATATCATACTACTTTCTGTGTGCTATCCCTTTTCATAGACTTGTTTTATGAAATTTCCTATGGTGTTTGTGTGTCCCATATGTGTGAAAATGTTGAAAGTGTCCAGAAATATTGAGAAAACACTTTCTTTCTGAGTAATATGCAAATATGTACACATCCGTGTGTGTGTATACACACACACACAAAAACTACATAGACAGAGCTACCTTCTCCAGGGGAAGAACAATAATAAATTCTTCTTGAAAATACAGTGTTGTAAATGTAATTTCTAATGCTGCTGATTAGAAGTTGGAAATGGAATGCAGCAATCTATTAACAGAAACTTGTTTAATTTAAGAAGGACAGCTTAACAATATAAAGGGATGTTGGTTAATATACTATCCAGTGTCTTTTTGCTACTTCTGATATCTTTGGTAGTAACTTATCTGGTGACAATTTTTTCCCTCACTACCTTTTTGCCTCAGGAACAGTGCACTGGGATTTTATGGCTTCCTACCAGAGCAGGTGTAACTGTGTTGATTTGACTTTTTCAGTCCTTAAATGTATTGGCCATATTTCCTTCTTGCCAACTTCTACATATGTCTTCCATTTGCATCAGTTTTTAGGATAAATTGCTGCATCAGTGAAAAATAAATAATAATGAAAAATTGGAAATCTTCTAGTCCATAACACCTGAGGAGAGCTCAAGCTCTGTATTGATTTCAGGAGCAAGGCCTAGAGTAAGAGGTATGAGAGGGATGAGATGAACTAAGACTTCTGTGGTTGCCAAAACTTATGTGTTGACTAATGCCAATTTTTCTTTGTGATGTTTCAGGAATTGTACTGATTACTAGCAACAGTGTCATTTTAAACATTTTCTAATTCTTTACTATCTGTGGAATCTGGATTGCCCTTGTGCCACCAAAGTAAAGAGGTGGCTGACAGCAAACTGTGGCAAAGATAGATAGAAAGGAGGACAAAAGTATCTGTTGATGTTGCAAAAACCTTCAAATCTGACAAATCAATGTCTGTTTAAAATAATTTTTCTATTGGTTTAAAGACGTTTGAGGGAAGGCATTAATCTGGGATAGTTACTGTTTCTTAGAAAATAAATAACAAGTTAGAGGTAACTCTTCCTTGCAATACATTTGTCATGTTTTCCAGTTTCAGTGGATGTAGGCTAGATGGGCACACAACATTACTACATAGCCATGAATTTTGAAATGCTTTTTTGTATATATTATTGTGTCATATAATTCTGTGACAAAGCCAGATTCCCACTGTCCGCTTTCTCCCTCCAGTTCTCTTCCAGATTGGAGCTCTTGTTCTAACCTTGGTTCGATTTCAGCCCCTACAACTTTAGGTGCTTGAAGTCCCACAAATGCGGTGGGTTTGGAGTGGTGGAGAGATGTAGAGATTGAGTCAAGTCCCTAACCATGGGTGTACAGGTCGTTTTTAGTTGCAGCAGTGTATTTGAGACAGTCGTATCCTTCTGGCACATGTTCAGTGGAGCTCCTCTTAAAGCATCAGGAAAGATAACATAGAAAGCCTTAATGGAAAGTAAGTGCCTCTGTTTAATCACTCAAACCTCACTCCTCTTGTTGTCTGCACAAAGTTATTCAGCATTTCTAAGATCTGAGCCACAATATTACATTCTTGGGTTTTGTGCCTGCAAAAAATAGCCCAAATATAACATAACAAGGAAAAATCAATCATCATCATAATTTCTAAACAATATGCAAATGCTTTTAACTATAATAACAGATAGGTTGCAGAAACTTTCTAATGCTCTTCTAGATGTGTTAAGTTACATGAGATATTAGTGCACAATTGGTCAATATGATGCAGGACTTGTGAGAGAGTCATGCTTCTCTAGAATTTCATTTGGAAATGAGCTAGGTTCTTAGGACCTCAAATGACACTAAACACTGAAGAAGCAAATGCCATACTATGAAAAGGGTGGTGGAAGTAGGTACCTCTAAATGGCAGTCCATCTGAACTCTCTGACGTTTATTTCAGGAAAAGAGAAATCAAACACTGAAACTACTTTAACATTTCCATAGACATCAAGTGGACAGAGAATCATGAAGTTAAAACTGTGAAATTCAGTGAGATTAATTCCATCCTATTGTTAGCTTAACTTTGAACAAATGTAAGATTTGGGAATGAACAAAAGAAAAACAAACAAATAAAAAAAGGCCTGGCCAGATGTCAAGAAAATATGTCTCAGCTGCATGCTCTAATGAAGTAAGTACAGATGTCCCAAAAGAAATGGGGGAAGTAATTGAGCATTTTAAAAAAAACAAACAAACAAATAAAAAAAACCATTGATACATGACGGCCTTTGAAGTTATAATACAAGAGAAAATCTTCTGTTGATGTGAATGAGACAGAAAAATGGCTTTATGTATCTTTTTACTCTTTCCTATTTTCCTTTTTATTATAATTTTTTTCTTTCTTTTTTTTGCTCATGCCCTAGGCACTTTGTTTGATCTCTTATATCATATATGTGGCTCTTCATTGCTTCCCTTATTAGCATTTATTTATCTTCTTGTGACTGCATCACTACACAATGAAACAAAATTATTGAACCTTGAAACAGTTCTAGATTGCAAAGATGACACCATAGTAAATTCACTTTTGAAATAAAACCTAATCAAATATTATGAAAGGGAATGTATCAAATCAACCTCCCAAGAGTGTTTGCATTATAAACTTAATTTTTCAAGACGATGTTTGCATTATAAACACCCATCCAAGTTCATCTCATGCAACTTGTACCAAAGTCAACTGAATTATGTTAGGAATTAACTTGAGTCTATTTTCCATTACAGGATAGTTTAGTTTATCTACTAGCTTTAACTTTTGTAATGTTAGAGGTAACAAGACACCGTGGATAAGATATGCTTGTAGTATTAGATGGAACTAAATATTTAGAGTTTATCTAATTTATTATTTAACTATGGATAAAGAAATGAAGAAAAAGTGGAAAACATGTAAAAATTTTGGAAGCATTTGTGGTTTGTTTGGGTTTTTTCCCCCCACCAAATGCAATCAATCAATCAATCCATTGTTAAGCATAACATATAAACTGAAAATTTTCATCTAATATTACATATTATTAAGATCTGAGATGACAGAAAAATCTAAAAATTGTATTCTATGTTACTTTTTCTCAGTAACTCTTCCAACAAAAGTCAACAAAACTTTAACTTTGTCCCTCAACTTACACTTATTACAAGCATCTTCCTTTTTGTGGACGTTCCAAATCCTGTTCTATGGACTTCAGTTCATCATAGCATTGTACTCCAGGAGCTGTGGGTGCCACTGGGAAGCAAACACTCTCAACAACCTACCTAAAAGCATTAATTCATCTAGTTCTTACATGTATCTTGCCTCTGCACCTCTACGTCCCCTATGCAAAACAAGAGAAACAAATGTCTGCCTCATACAGATATTGACCCATGTCCTTCTGATAAAGAAATTCCATCCAGGCCTCAAATTACTAAAGCCTTAAAAGAAACAATCAAAAAACCAACCAAACAAAATTCAAACAGTAGAACTCTTCCACTTATTACTTTCCTTTCTTTAATTAGGGGCAATATTCAAGATAGTAGTCTATATATCATATCATGGAGTGGGATTATCACAGCTCTTTCCTCCTTCCAGTGGTATTACATGAAAATCAGAGAAGAAAAAATACTTGGAAGACTTCTGGTATAGTGTGTGTAATGGCATAAAAGGGAGAAGCATTCAGAAAAGCTAACAGTTTTGCAACCATACCAGCTACAGATCAAGCAGCTGACACAGGCAGAAGTATTGCCTTGGAAGCTTGAATTTGAAGCTTTTATCAGTTGGATATGAACTTAAGTTCATAAGCTATTCGTGCACCCCATCCTGGGCCAAATGCACTACTAGGGATATAGAAAAAATCATTTTTTGCTAGAATTATTGATAAAATTAAATTGTTGTTTCCACTTCCGCAATTGCATGTTGGCAAAATGTTAACTTTGAATTATAATAAAGACAAGATTATGTTGCTTGAACACTGACATCTTCTGAGATGACCTATGAAGTCTGAGACATCAAAATGGGAATTACAGACCTTGATTGGAATTAAAATTTCCATAAAGCCATCAGTTTTCCTAATAAAGCTCTCAATAGCCTGACTTGACCCCCCAGCTGACACTGGCTTGAGCAAGAGATTGGACTACATCATATCCTCCTTCCTGAATTGTCCTGTGGCCCTACCATTTGATGATACAACATGGTGCACACCGAAATCCTAATATGATCATCAGCTGGAAGACATACATATGTACCTCAGAGGCCCCAAAGTAAAGGAAGTCTACAAATGGTTAGAATTGAGAGGTGGAAGGGCCTTTCTTGGTATCCCAGCATCACATCATAGAATACAGCTGGAATAGGTCCAGAGAAGTTCTTAAAGAAACCTTAGCATGTACCCCTGACTATTTCTGTTTTTGACTGGCAATGATTCAGTTTATCTAGCATCTCTTGTCATAAATTTGCTGCTGGCTGATGAGATGCACCCCTACATACTGCAGCTGACATATGTGGTAGCCGTAGTGGCTACTGCCAGTACTGACAGATGTGTGTCTCCCACCTCTCCTTCCCTTGAAACTTTGTATGACATGGGCAAGTAATATCTGCTTTACCTATTTCATGAACTGAGAAGTAAAAATGATAAGAACTGACAAAGATATACCAATGTAGTCAGAGACAATTTATCCTTCAAAAATCTACTATAGACATCCTCCTCTTATTATGACATTCAGTCAGTCAGAAAGCATTACAGCAGATAAGCTGGACTTCTCTCCCATGAGAATCAGGGTCTTGGTCACAGAACTGGGGAGCAGAGTGACAGAACTGAGGTGGAAGGAAGATCTGAGGGCACTAGAGCAAAGATTTGTTGTTCGCATGTTTTCTTAAACACTTTGTCCCTTTTTTTTAATCTGGGACCCTAAACACATCCAAATTCTTTCACAAATGCTTCTAAGCTGTATGGACTTGTAGGTACAGCCTGAGGAGACATTTCAAGAGTGTTTCATACCCCCAGCAGTGTGCTGCCCAGACAGTCATCTGTTCTGTCTACACTTGCATGCTGAGTTCTGACTCACAGATAAAATGCTTGCAAGTGTTCAGCATGCTAGTAAATAATACCCTGTCTGTGATGGGCTGTCATTTCTCTTGTTTAATTAGAGCAGGGGCAAACCAGAATATTTTAAGTTTTTTTGGCAAATGATGCATATATCCTACAAGATGCAGTTTGAAGAAACAAACATACACACACAAAAAATACTTGCTATATATTCATAAATAACAGAGGTAAACAGACTGGTACATGTTTCAGCATTCAGGCTTTTAAAACACTTATAGAGCCATTTATGCACTTCTTGTTGGCAGACAGTCCTAAAAAATCACAAGGTTAAGATTTACGTAGTTAGTGCTTCTGTAAGAAAACACAGGATGACAAGGACTAACTTCAGAGGAGAAAAGGGCATTGTTAAGAGTCAATCACTTGTGAACTATAACTGTGAACCTTTCCAGGAATGCCAGTTCGGTCGTTGCAATGTGAACTTCAGAGCACAGATTTTATATGCATAGGACTGTCATAAATAAATCATAGTAAAATGTAATGAGAAAATATGTAGCACAATGTAAAGCAAATGTCTATATGGAACATCAACAGAATTTCATAATTCAATTCAGTGAAGGCCTGTGGAAGGAAAGGCCAGTTATCTTTGTGCTCTTTGCTATGAGATTTGAAGAATCATGTGAATTTGTGGCAAGTTGATATGGTATTCAAATTCAAATGATATGTCATTGATTAACGCGATTTAGGTTCCATATAGATAAATAAATAAATGCAGTTCATTATTTTCTTGTTCCTAGGGTATGAGGTCAACATGAGACCAAGACTAAGTGTAGGTATTGAATTCATCTCAAGGTCTTACCTAAATAAACATGATGAACGTGGGTTGATGTGTTCCCAGGTTTGAAGGCTGAAGGGATTCTTTAGGATGCAACGCCGACGCAAGACTAAAGGGATTCTTTAAGATGCAATACTGAAGCAAGACTAGGGAGAGTGGGTTATATGTCTAGTATTAATAACAACTTCTTTAGACAAGTATTAGAGACAAGATTTTCAGGAGTCCTTATCTACAGCCTGGTTTTCAGAAAGAACTGAGCCTTCAGTCTGTGCAAAGCTGGACTGCTGTGAAAATTTGCTCCTAGTAATGTGTACCCTTCTTTTTTTTTTTTTTCCCTTTAACCATAAACCTGTTAAGAGCACTTTGATTCAACTTTTATGGGAAAAAGTAGATATCTACTTTCACTATTTCTGGCCAATTTAGACTAAATATCTGTTCAAGCAGTACTACATGGCTAAGTGTCTCTTTGTCTGAGGTCCTCAAGTTATTTGGTTCTAAGCCCCATTGTTAAGACCCATCTGCTAATGATGACTGTCATACTTGAAGTGCAAACTGATCTGTTAATCATGAACATCAAGTATACAGAGATCAGCATGGCAAAAATCATACCACATCATTCTCTACCACTCTGTGTCCTTTGATGTGAAAATCTTTTTATCTTCCTTTTTGTGGGTGAAAAAAGATATATAATTCATAACTTATTCGTGGGCCCTGTGTTGGGCCAAATGCATTATTTGGGATATAGGAAAGTATTTTTTTTGCTAGCATTATTGATAAAATTAGATAATTTTTTCCACTTTTGTAATTGCATGATGAGAAAGTATTAACTTTGAACTGCATTAATGGCAAGATTATGTTGCCTGAACACTGACATCTTCTGAGATGACCTACGAGGTCTAAGACATCAAAACTGGAATGAAAAAATATGACATAAAAATTGTATCAAATCTAAAGTCTCCCAGAGTGTTGCCTGGAGATCTAGCCCCCAGTAATCTCTCCAGACATTGAAAATAGGACTAATATATGAGGAGGAGTATGTAAGGCAAGGAATGAACATAAAAGAAAACTCATGAATTGTCAAGTTCTGATTTGGCTGTTCAGTGTTTATCTGAATTTTTTTAAAAAAGTATTGTGAGGAATAGGTGGAAGATACTGTTCTGGTTTTCTATTATAGTCTAATTTGCTATCTATATTTTCAAATATACATGACTTTTCTCTGTGTCATATCTTTGAAGGAAGATCCTCTTTCAAGGACAAAAGTAAAAGGGGTAAAGAAAAGAATTAACACTGGGACAGAACTGGAAGATAAGATCTGACTGTGAATAACCTATGCCTGCCTGTTTGTCTGACAGTTAAGTACTTCATCTGTCTGCCTGTCTTTTCAAAATGGAAGTTTTATTTAAAAAAATCCAAATACAGACTGATTTTAGCAGTAGGTATATCTTCAAAGGCGGGCAGAATCTTTTCAACTTTGGAGCTGTAAGTAACCCCTAATTGCAATCAAGTGCTGTAAGAGTAGTGAACAGTTTCTGAAAGCGTTAGAACAGTAGTTGAAGTATTTTATGCCTTGTATCTTGAAAGAAAATAGGATAATATTTAACTTCAGAACCTACTAAGGATCTGAAAGTACTGTCAAAGTTCTGGGCTCTCATATTGGCTTCAACTCACCTCTCCACCCCTTGGATACTCATCTAAATAATGGACAGTACAATATGTTCTAGGTGAAGTGAAGAGGGTTGTTAGTAGGACGGTAGCATTAAATTTCCAGAGGGCAGACTTTGAACTCTTCAGAAGGCTGGTTGGCAAAGTCTCATGGGAGACAGTCCTTAAGGGCAAGGGAGCCCATGAGGGCTGGGAGCTCTTCAAAAAGGAAATCCTAGCAGCTCAGGAGAAAGCCATCCCCGTGTTCCGGAAAAAAAGCCAGCAGGGGAGAAAGCCAGCTTGGTTGAACAGAGGGATCTTGAGTGATATCAAGAAGAAGAGAAATGTTTATGGGCTCTGGAAGAGGAGACAGGCCTCTTGGGTGGAATACAGGAGGGAAGTGAGATTGTGTAGAGAAAAAATCAGAAGGGCTAGGGCTCAGCTAGAAATCAGATTGGCCAAGTCTGTGAAAGATAACAAAAACTACTTCTATAAATACATAAATAATAAAAGGAGGACTAGGCAGACCATACAGTCCCTATTGGACGCAGAAGGAACAACAGTGACAGGGGATGAGGAAAACGCTGAGGTACTTAATGCCTTCTTTGCCTCAGTCTTTAGTTGTTCCATCTGTGTACAAACCCAGGAGCTAGAGGAGCATAATGAGGCTCCCATGATCCAAGAGGAGGAGGTCAGAGCCTTGCTTGCCCAACTAGACACCCACAAGTCTATGGGGCCAGATGGGATTCATCCAAGTGTATTGAAGGAGCTGGCGGATGTGCTGGCCAAACCCCTTTCCATCATCTTCCAACAGTCCTGGAAGACTGGGGAAGTCCCACTGGACTGGAGGCTGGCTGATGTTGTGCCCATCTACAAGAAGGGTAACAGGGAGGACCCAGAACACTACAGGCCTGTCAGTCTGACCTCAGTGCCAGGGAAAGTCATGGAACAGGTGATCTTGAGTGCTATCATGAAGCACATGCAAGAGAACCGGGTGATCAGGCCCAGTCAACACGGGTTCACAAAAGGCAGGTCTTGCCAAACTAACCTGATCGCCTTCTATGACAAAGTGACTCGGCTGCTGGATGAGGGAAAAGCTGTGGATGTATCTTCCTAGACATCAGTAAAGCCTTTGACACAGTTTCTCACAGCATTCTGCTTAGGAAACTGTCAGCCTCTGGGCTGGACAGGCGCACACTCTCCTGGGTGGAAAACTGGTTGGCTGGCCGGGCCCAGAGAGTGGTGGGAAATGGTGTGAAATCCATCTGGAGGCCAGTGACAAGTGGGGTTCCCCAGGGCTCAGTGCTGGGTCCAGCCCTGTTCAACGTCTTTATCAATGACCTGGATGAAGGCATCGAGTGCACCCTTAGCAAGTTTGCGGACGACACTAAGCTGTGTGGAAGTGTCGATGTGCTGGAGGGTAGGGAGGCTCTGCAAAGGGATCTGAACAGTCTGAAGCGCTGGGCAGAGTCCAATGGGATGAGGTTTAACAAGGGCAAATGCCGGGTCCTGCACTTGGGGCACAACAACCCTATGCAGTGCTACAGACTAGGAGAAGTCTGTCTAGAAAGCTGCACGGAGGAGAGGGACCTGGGGGTGTTGGTTGACAGCGATTGAACATGAGCCAGCAGTGGCCCGGGTGGCCAAGAAAGCCAATGGCATCTTGGCTTGGATCAGAAACGGCGTGACAGGCAGGTCCAGGGAGGTTATTCTCCCTCTGTACTCGGCACTGGTGAGACCGCTCCTTGAATCCTGTGTTCAGTTCTGGGCCCCTCACCACAAGAAGGATGTTGAGGCTCTGGAGTGAGTCCAGAGAAGAGCAACGAAGCTGGTGAGGGGGCTGGAGAACAGGCCTTATGAGGAGCGGCTGAGAGAGCTGGGGTTGTTTAGCCTGGAGAAGAGGAGGCTGAGGGGAGACCTCACTGCTCTCTATAACTACCTGAAAGGAGGTTGTAGAGAGGAGGGTGCTGGCCTCTTCTCCCAAGTGACAGGGACAGGACAAGAGGGAATGGCTTCAATCTCCACCAGGGGAGGTTTAGGCTGGACATTAGGAAAAAATTTTTCACAGAAAGGGTCATTGGGCATTGGCAGAGGCTGTCAAGGGAGGTGGTTGATTCACCTTCCCTGGAGGTGTTTAAGGCACGGGTGGACGAGGTGCTAAGGGGCATGGTTTAGTGTTTGATAGGAATGGTTGGACTCGATGATCCGGTGGGTCTCTTCCAACCTGGTTATTCTATGATTCTATGATTCTATATGTCCTTCTTGTCTACTTACACTGTGGACTTTCCGGGAAGAGAGAATGACCTGTTGAAGATGTAAGTAATTGACCACAGCAATGCCACAATTACCACTGGAATTTCCATGACCTAGAGTAAATTAATAAACATGAATTCATCATAGAGATGCTGCTAACAAATCTATAATATTTGGTATATTTTTTAATGTAATTCCTTTTTCCTTTCTCTTTCTCATGTATGTGCTAAATTCTGACTTCAACGCTGGGGTTTTTTTCCTGCTTTATTTCAGTGAAAGAGACGGACCAGGATAAGCAATGCATGGCCAAATTTCTGTATTCCATTACAGACTTACAGTATTCTCAAATTATTTTTGTGAGTGTTTTCCTT
The DNA here is from genome assembly GCF_032191515.1 of Phaenicophaeus curvirostris. Lineage (NCBI taxonomy): Eukaryota > Metazoa > Chordata > Aves > Cuculiformes > Cuculidae > Phaenicophaeus > Phaenicophaeus curvirostris. The sequence goes on from NC_091431.1 coordinate 70,432,538, forward strand.
TCATGGTTTAAAAGTTTGTCCAAGTATTATGGAACCTCAGAGCTCCCCAAACTTGTTTGTGTTCCGATTTACTTTTTCATGCTCTCTAAAGGCTCAGAGCACTGCAGTAATAATCAATAATATACCAAGTGACATAACAACCCAATGTGGTCCATGAGTTCGGCTGATTTCCTTTGGCCTGTGGAAGATTTGTTGAAAAGGCTTCAGAAAAAGGGAACAACCTACAGAGGGAAATTCCATCTGAGATCTCTGGTGTGTTCTACATTTTCCCATGCAGCACAGGAAAAGCATAAGGTAAGTAGTTTGCTAATGTAGGCTCTGCACTTAAGAGAAAACAGTAAAGTGGCATGAATCTTCCCTAACATGTTGAGACAAACAGTGACAAAAAAAACCAACCCACATTCAAAGTAGAAATTACCCTGTGACCCTGAGGCTTTTCTGTATTTATATAAAAGTAAAAATTTCATTAACACTCTTTACATTTTTAATTTGTTTATTTTGGTTTATATCAGAGTTTAATGAACTCCAGTTGCAGATTATTTTATTTTCTTTTTATTTTTCTGTACAATCATGGATGATCAGCTTATTTTTTAAAATGAAAATTGATATTATCATACAATAGACAAGCCTAAAGTTGATTTTGAGGAAAATCAGAGAGTCATGGTTAATGGAGTTAAATCCAGTGGATGGCCTGTCACAAATACTGTTCCTCAGGACTCAGTGTTAGAGAAAGTTCTGTTTAATACCTTTATCAATGATCTGGACAAGGGAATTGAGTGCACCCTCAGTAAGTTTGCAGACTCTAGGGTCAGTGCGGGCTGGCACAGGCTGCCCAGGGAGGTGTGGAGTCACCTTCCCTGGAGGTGTTTAAAAGACAGATGGATGAGGTGCTGAGGGGCATGGTTTAGTGATTGATAGGAAGGATTGGATTAATAAGAATGGATCCTGTAGGACTTTTCCAACCTAGTGATTCTGTGAAACACTGTGTTCAGTTTTGGGCACCTCAATACAAGAAAGACATTGATGTGCCTGAGCATGTCCAGAGAAGGGCAACAACGCTGGTGAAAAGTCTAGAGAACAAGTGTTATAAGGAGCAGCTGAGGGAACTGGGATTTTTTGATCTGCAGAAGACTGAAAGGGGATCTTACCACTCCACAACTACTTGAAAGGAGGTTGTAATGTGGTGGTTGTTGATCTCTTATCCCAAGTAACTAATGATAGAATGAGACTAAATAGTCTCAAGTTCTACCAGAGGAGGTTTAAACTAGGTATTAAAAAAATATTAATTCACTGAAAGAGTTGTCAAGCACTGGAACAGGCCACCTAGGGAAGCATCTGAGTTGCTATCCCTGGAGGTATGAAAAAGGTGTATAAATGCAGCACTTAAGGACATGGTTTGTTGTTGGTCTTGGCAGTGTTTGGTTTACAGTTGAACTCAAAGGCCTTTTCTAACCTGAATGACTCTCTGATTCTGTGAAAAGAAAATTACATTAAATATGAAATTTGCCATATTAGATTTTGAATTTCCATGTCCATGCATTGATAAAATCATTAGGAAAAACAGGAAACAATACATGGACATTGCCAAATTCCAGTGTTAAAACCCAGCATGCAAAAAGTGAGAGTCCAGTTCCAGGAAGTTGTCTACTACTTCTTCAGGCAGATATGTTACTGAATTCTTTTTGTGGATACACTAGAAGTTTAAAAACATGAAAGTACAAACAATTCAATTTTAATGTAACTGAAGAGGGATAACTGAAGAACATGAACATAGGCAATCAATACATTGTTTGGGTTACTAATATATTACGGATTCCCATTCTATGATTATCTGCAGAGTGTCAAGTTGAGCCTAGTATGTGCCTATGCTTTTTCCCTTGGAATAATTTACCAGTTGCCAATCTTCCAACTATTGTCCTCTTCCTTGGTGCCCTGCCTCAGTAGCGAGCCAGTGATCAGCAGCTGTGAGCAAAACTCTAGACCACGCAACCATCACTGTTCATTGCAAACCCAGAGTCAGAGACTGCGTGCCAGAGAGTGAGAACAGCCAAGTGGCAAGATGACAAACAATGTTGCCCCCACTGAAAAAGATAATTTAGCAAAGTCTTATTCCTCTGTTTTTGCCAGTTTCCAGAGGTGAAGCCAAGTGACATCAAACTTGGCATGTATCTGTCAACAGGAACACGTCTGCAGCAGTGCCAGGCTTTAGAAGCATCATGCCTGCCATTTCCTAGATGTCAAGAGTGGTGCAGAAATGAAGGCCAGGACTTGAGACATAGTCTAGTATTGCACGAGTTCAAGGAATAATCTAAAATCTAGGAAAAATCAGCATTCAAATAAACATAACTTTTATACACAATTAGTACAAGGCTGCTGAGCACCCTGAAGTAAACCAGGGAAAACTCAAATCTGGATTTCAACCTGATCTTAGAACTAATTCAAGGAGTTGAGAGATACCTAAAGATCTGACTGCAATTAGGACAGGTAAATACATCAGAAAGTTGGCTCAGACTGTAAGAATCATGCTGCTCCCTCCAGGGACGAGGCATCCACAACTTCTCTGCTCAACCTGTTCCAGTGCCTCACCACCCTCACAGTAAAAATATTCTGCTTACTATCTAATCTAAATCTCCCCTCTTTCAGCTTAAAAATCTTACCCCTCATCCTATTTTGCTCTCTGATGAAGTCTACCTTCTATCTTTCCTGTAGTCCCCCTTTAGGCACTTGAGGGCTACTATAAGGTCTCACTGGAGCCTTCTCTTCTGTAAGGTAAACAAGCCCAACTACCCCAGCCTGTCCTTGTATTGGAGGTTATCCAGAGGTTTTATCAGCCTCATGGCCCTCCTCGGGCCTCAGTCTAGCAGATCCATGTCCTCTCTGAGATGAGAACTCAAGAACTGAATGCAGCTTTCCAGGTGAGGTCTCATGAGAGCACAGCACAGGTGTATGATCACCTCCCTCAACCTGCTGGTCACATTTCTTTTGATGGAGCCCAAGAAATAGCTGCCTTTCTGGGCTGCGTGCACACATTGCCAGATTGTGCTGAGCTGTCCCCCCAGCAGGTATTGGAGTGGTTGAAATTCCTCATGAGAACAATTTCTTTCAAACATGAAGATTCTTCTGCTTATGTGAAGAAGGCCTCATCTATATCTTCCTGACAAAGCAGTCTATACAGGGACCCATAACATCACTTTTGTTGGTCTGCGTCCTAATCATAACATATGTGGTCTCAGATGTCTTGTTGTCTGCTCCTAGGCAAAGCCTTAGGCTTTCCTACTCCTCTTTCACATCATGGGCATCTCCCTTTCCTCATTCTCTCAGTCTGTCCTTCCTGAAGAGCCTGTTTCCATTTATATTTCCAGGCATGTGAGAAATCCCATCATGTCTCTGTGAACCTAAAAGCCTGCACCCTGTAAATGCATGCAGCTTTCTAATTCCTCCTGCTTGTTCCCCATGCCACATGCTTTGGTGCACAGATATTTCAGAGTGAATCATAGAATAACCAGGTTGGAAGAGACCCACCGGTTCATTGAGTCCAACCATTCCTATCAAACACTAAACCATGCCCCTTAGCACCTCGTCCACCCATGCCTTAAACACCTCCAGGGAAGGTGAATCAACCACCTCCCTGGGCAGCCTGTTCCAATGCCCGATGACACTTTTTGTGAAAAGGTTTTTCCTAATGTCCAGCCTAAACCTCCCCTGGCGGAGCTTGAGGCCATTCCCTCTCGTCCTGTCCCCTGTCACCTGGGACAAGAGGCCAGCACCTTCCTCTCTACAACCTCCTTTCAGGTAGTTATAGAGAGCAGTGAGGTCTCCCCTCAGCCTCCTCTTCTCAAGGCTAAACAACCCCAGCTCTCTCAGCCACTCCTCGTAAGACCTGCTCTCCAGCCCCCTCACCAGCTTTGTTGCTTTTCTCTGGACTCGTTCCAGAGCCTCAACATCCTTCTTGTGGTGAGGGGCCCAGAACTGAACACAGGATTCAAGGAGCGGTCTCACCAGTGCCGAGTACAGAGGGAGAATAACCTCTCTGGACCTGCTGGTCACACCGTTTCTGATACAAGCCAAGATGCCATTGGCCTTCTTGGCCACCTGGGCCACTGCTGGCTCATGTTCAATCGCTGTCAACCAACACCCCCAGGTCCTTCTCCTCTTGGCAGCTATCTAGACAGAATTCTCCTAGTCTGTAGCACTGCATAGGGTTGTTGTGCCCCAAGTGCTGGACCCGGCATTTAGCTTTGTTAAATCTCATCCCATTGGACTCTGCCCAGCGCTTCAGACTGTTCAGATCCCTTTGCAGAGCCTCCCTACCCTCCAGCAGATCCACACTTCCACCCAGCTTAGTGTCGTCCGCAAACTTGCTAAGGTTGCACTCGATGCCTTCATCCAGGTCATTGATAAAGACGTTGAACAGGGCTGGACCCAGCACTGAGCCCCGGGGAACCCCACTTGTCACTGGCCTCCAGCTGGAGTTAACTCCATTTCCCACCACTCTCTGGGCCCGGCCATCCAACCAGTTTTCCACCCAGGAGAGTGTGCACCTGTCCAGGCCAGACATGACAGATTCTCAAGCAGAATGCTGTGAGAAACTGTGTCAAAGGCTTTACTGAAGTCCAGGAAGATACATCCACAGCCTTTCCCTCATCCAGCAGCCTAGTCACTTTGTCATAGAAGGCGATCAGGTTAGTTTGGCAAGACCTGCCTTTTGTGAACCCGTGTTGACTGGGCCTGATCACCCGGTTCTCTTGCATGTGCTTCATGATAGCACTCAAGGTCACCTGTTCCATGACTTTCCCTGGCACTGAGGTCAGACTGACAGGCCTGTAGTTTTCTGGGTCCTCCCTGTTACCCTTCTTGTAGATGGGCACAACATCAGCCAGCCTCCAGTCCAGTGGGACTTCCCCAGTCTTCCAGGACTGTTGGAAGATGATGGAAAGGGGTTTGGCCAGCACATCCACCAGCTCCTTCAATACCCTTGGGTGAATCCCATCTGGCCCCATAGACTTGTGGGTGTCTGGTTGGGCTAGCAAGGCTCTGACCACCTCCTCTTGGGTCATGGGAGCCTCATTATGCTCCTCTAGCTCCTGGGTTTGTACGCAGACGGAATGACTTTCTTTACAATTAAAGACTGAGGCAAAGAAGGCATTAAGTACCTCAGCCTTTTCCTCATCCCCTGTCACTGTTGTTCCTTCTGCGTCCAATAGGGACTGTATGGTCTGCCTAGTCCTCCTTTTATTATTTATGTATTTATAGAAGTAGTTTTTGTTATCTTTCACAGACTTGGCCAATCTGATTTCTGGCTGAGCCTTAGCCCTTCTGATTTTTTCTCTACACAATCTCACTTCCCTCCTGTATTCCACCCAAGAGGCCTGTCTCCTCTTCCAGAGCCCATAAACATTTCTCTTCTTCTTGATATCACTCAAGATCTCTCTGTTCAACCACATGAGTGGTACCCAGACATGTTGATTTCCCAGAAAAGACATCAAAAGCTTTCTCCATAGTGTGGTACTGTCAAGAATTCCTTGTTTTTTGCATATTACGTAAGTATCTCACAGACTGTCATGTTTTGTTCATTATGTGTCCTGTCCCAACCACCCTGCATGCTTTCCTTGCTAGGCCAGCCCACCACTGCTTCACTTTGATTCTGGGTCTTCATCTTCCCTTGTCATTCCTCCTTAACATGTCCCTCGTGTACATCTCCCTCCACAGTCCATGGAGGTCAGAGTGTACTTATAAAAGCCTCTAAGAAGTTATAGGAAATGAAATAGCCCACTTGTTTAGTAGTCATAATTATTCAGAAATTGGGTTAATTGGGTTAATATTCTCAATGAAAGCAAGTGCTCTTTCTTGAAGACGTGACATCTTCCTGTTTCTGTCAGCCACTACTACACTCTGTATGGACTGGCATAGAAATTCAGCTGCCCTTCCATTTACCTGTTAAATGTCTGGCATTTTCCTCTGCTGAACTCCCTACCTGCTGTGTGCCTGGTGTTATTTCCTGCTGTCTACTCCACCTGTCCACTTTACTCTTTTATTTCCTCCTTAAATGTTAACATGGCACAGATGGGCTCTCACTGCCTGTGACTTTCTAATGGAGTTGTTGAATGTTAATGATACTTTGGAATTTAAAAAGAAAAAGAGATGGACAGCCACTAAAACATGAAAGAAAATAAAAGTATGCATCCAATTTATCCATCTGTCTGTTTGCAAAACAACGAAATAGCTCACTAGAATGTTTATTGTTGCAATATAGAAGCATTGAGAGTCCTCAGCCAACACAAACAGCTCCCTGCAGACAATGAAAAAAGATTGCAAATTATTACTTTTTCATATCTGAGGGTGAATATAAATTTGCCATGCACATATATTCATAGTGTAAAAATTAGGGAGAAAAGTAAAGTTTCTTCAGAGATGAAAGAAGCCCATTCTTTTACTTTGAAGTCTCTAACCCATCTTATAAGGAAAGTTGCCCAGGCATTAGCAGTCAGACATTCCCAAATTTTTGGTCCTTTGGAGGGCCCTGTCATATTCATCTTATCATCCTTTCATAGAGCAGATGCAGCTGCTGGCATGCTCACAGCTGCCTCATCTCTCTTGATGTGTCCCTGTTCTTACTTAATAAAAAACTTCTGTCTAGTTCGGCACCACCTCCTGTCTCCTTTTCTTCCTTATTCTGAAACTACTGTATGCCAAAGGGGGACAGAAGTCAACCAGCAGGATATTTTAGGCAGCTGGATGGCTGTAGTTGCTCTAGTTCACAATTGTGAGATCCCTGTGAGACAATGCAGCTGCTACCTGGAATGAGCTGCCACTGGAATGTCAGTTCTACCCTCCAACCTTAAACAATCCAGAAATTTAAACCTCTGAAAAGAAAAAAAAAAAAATCTTGTCTCATTATGCCAAAGTAGTTGAGGAGTACACCTCATGATTTTATTTTGGGGCATAATTGAATGTCTGAAAGTAGACTATCATTCCAGATCTGTTCACAGTCCCATATAATTGTCTTTGTTCTGTTGAACAGAATCCTGAGCACCTTAGCATGGCCAATACACCTGCACCTTCATCTCACCCAGTGTTTTGATGATCTAGACACAGGAAACTGGAACATGACTGCCTCTACTTTTGTGTTTGCAAGTTCAAAAAGAGAAAGAAGAATGCAATATTGACAATATAAAGCATTCAATAAGACTAGATTTAAAATCATGCTATTCAAAAATAAAACCAATATGTTCTGGGCCCTTTTGTTTGTGATGTGGCAATTGGCTTTTCACATCTATTTCCTGCCTCTGTTATGGTTAAAACCAATTCCCTCTTCCGCCCTCTTTTCTTCGCCCTCCCTCTTTCCCTCCCTTCCTCTAGTCCTTCCTGCCTCTTTTCCCACCTCCCTTTCACTCTGAAAATTTAAGAATGAGGACAGTCCATCAGTATGGTTCTAATCTGCAGCTCCCACGTATTCAACAGTACCCTGCTTTGATCAATTTCTGTTCTTATTTTCTCATCTGCAAAATGTGAACAAGGTACATATAGCCTTTATAGAAGTGTTGTGGAAATTCATAAATTAAAAAAATAAAGGTAGTTGAACTGTAAAAACAGAGGACTGAAAAGAACATATGAAATTAACAGTCAAGCTCCTTTTAATACAGCCATGTCATGTAATCCTGTTTATAAACACACTACTTCACATCTCAAATCTTTTTACCCACTCTGCCTCTATCAAGAGGTTACTATGCAACTTAAAATCTCAGAAAACAAGCAACTACATTTTAATTTTAAGCTGAAATTTAATTTTATTAAATCCATTTTTTTATTTCCTATTAGTTACTTTTCTTTAAATGTCTTTCTCATACTCACATTCATTTACCATTTGATTTATAGAGTGATATCATATTTCCCTTTCAGCCTTCATAGAGTTAAGACAAATACTTTTAGTGGAAAATTGCCTGCTTTTTTGTTGCTTTTTTGTAAACATATTTCTTGTGATGTTGCTGAACTTTACTTGAAAAAGGGTAACAAGCATAGGATGCCAAGATCCAAATGAAACTACTTAAGCACTTAAAATCTTTTTTTTTGCTCAAGTACTTAAAATCTTTTCCCTGACAAACAGCCTAAAATTACATTAATCTCCTTCACAATTACATCACACTGGTCATTCATAGATATTTTATGATCTGTTAATATAGTAAGTTTTCCCTTTTTTCTGTCATTTCTAATTGATAGTTTCCCAGCTTATAAATGAATTATCCACAAATACATTTTGTAGACCTAAATTTCACAGTATTTTTCATTTAGTTCTCAATATATTTTACTTGTTTTTATCACAGTCCTTCCTTCATGTTGAAGGTGCCTCAAATTTTAATTCTTCAAGAAAGCTAAGAGACATTCACCTCATTCAACTTGAGACATCCAAAATTCAAGTATGTGTTCTAAGTGATTTTTCTTATCTAACATAGGCTTTGAATTATATTAAAGGATGCATGTCCAGTGTACACCGTAAGTAGTCTAAAGCTTGAGGGTGAAGATGACCAACATGAATGTAAATAACTGTTCCTCAATCATCAGTGACAGTAAAGGGGAACCTAGATAATTGCACTTATTTTGTAGATAATTTCTGAATATTTAAAGAGACATGAACCGGATTTTAGCATTAATAACCAAACTCATGCTTCTGAGATGAAATTCACAAACATTAATATTGTTAGTATTAGACAAAAGACTAGTACTTGAGTAACTCCCTACATATGAGTTCCTTTACAACATAGTTTCTTTTTTCTTTCTTTCATTGTGATCACCTTTCCAGTGAAGACTGTACTTTTAAAAAAATCTGTTCAAACTCCTCAGAACCAGACTGGTTAAATTATCTCTACCTGAAGAAATCTATGATAAGCATGCAATATAGACAATGACTTTTCATTTCACTTCATTGTTTCTACAGACAAGAGGCTTTTTATGTTTCATTTGTTGACCACTGACTTTTACTGCTCACTGACTTTTATGCCTAACTCTTCTAAACATTTATGCAATCTTAATCTTAATTTGACTCTTTTACCAATTTATATTTCGGTACTCATACAGAGGAGGTACAAGACCAGTCAGCATGTAGAACTATTAATAATCACTTTCTATGGAGAATTACAAATCATAGAATCATGGAATAATTTAGGCGGAAAGGGACTTTTAAAGGTTGTTTGGTCCAAATGTTTTGCAATGAACAGAAACTTCTTTAACTAGATCAGTTGCTCAGAGCCTGTCCAATCTGACTTTGAATGTTTCCAGGAAACGGACATCTACCACCTCGCTGAGCAACACGTTCCAATGTTTCACTACCCTCCATGTAAAAAATTTCTTTCTTATCTGTATACACCTTCCTTTAGCTTAAAAACATTATCCATCATCCTGGTTGCACTAGTGGACTTGGTTCAAAACATACTGTTTGTCTCAAAGAGCAATTCCACTGAATAATTTATTTGAATGCCTTGCAGGTGAATTCATCTCACATGACTTTAGGCACTTACCCAGTGTTTCTAACTGAGAGGTGAATATTATCCTACACTCATGAAGAGAAAGATAGTCAACTCTTGCTATAATTCAGACCACTTTAGACTTGAATTACTTACTCAAGTACTTACAGGTCTTTTCTTGCATTATTAAATTTAGGGATAGCTTACAGTGATTTAATTTCTGACTTAGGTGCCACTACTGAGTTTCTAAAGTTTTCTAAGGTGAATTGAAGCTTGTAGAACAGCACAATCAGGGTAATTTGGGGACAGGTATGCTTTACCTATACCTGGAGTATATCCTTCATGATTCAAAATGCATATCTGATGCCCAAAATCATTAAGTATGGAAGGCTGGGACAAGATTTTCACAGGGGAAAATCTGACTGTATGTATGGGAGGATTATTGTACCTTTCTCTGAAACATCTGGCACTGGCCAATATTAGCAACAGAAGACTGGACTAGATGGACTGCAGGTCTGATCTGGTGTGGCAGTTCCTATGTTCCTGTGTTCTTTCTCCACCTGGTGCAAGGGCAAAACTGTCAGGTATAATGAGGAAATCTTTATTTAGGCCCCTGGGTAAAAGTGTGGAGTTGGCAATTAAAAAATCATCTTTTGGAAAACTCAGAGAATTTTGCCTTTTACCAAGAAAATATGTCATCTATGCTATTTTTTTCCATAGTTCTTTCCCTATTTGTAATTCAGTCATATTACTACAAATAGGTGAAGGGAACATTTCCAGAGAACTTATGACTACTATTATTCTATATTGCTTTTATTCTTGCTGTAGTTAACTGTAATCATGGTGTAGACTTCATTATCTATGTGCTATATTAGCATAGGTAAAAGACAGGTTTCCCTCTAACTGCTTACATCCAGATTAATTTCTTCTGCTCTTGAATCCCTGTCTGTAATTTCTAAATTAAGTGCCTAGTTTTCTTGGAAGCACTAATGCAGAGAAAAAAGTACTTCCAGATGAAGATTTAGGTTTGAACACACCTCCCCACCCCGACAGTACATTTTTCTCTTCATTGACAACAAAGGTAACCATTTATGACTACAATGTATGTGCATTTTTAAAGTGGACTTTATTGGAAGGGATGATTTCAGGTTTCTTAAACTAAGTACATAAGAAAACACAAAGCCTCAAAACTAATATACAAAGAAATACAAAGCATCAAAAAAAAATATTGTCCATTGTTTGGCAGGTAGCAATCTCAGTACACCAGCAGACAAAATACTCTGTGATTTTTAGTTTTCAAGAAATATTGTTTTATGAATACTGTGAAGGTTTTCCACTTCTCCCTTTGGATTGTATTTATAATTACTTGTAAAGTAATTGGTAAAGAACGGTACAGGAAAAGGCAATGTTTTGCATCTGGAAAATAAATTTCTTGCCTAATATAAGTATGTATTACTAGTTTAGATATTTTAGAGTATCTGTTCACATTTCAAAAGGTACAGTGCTCCTTCAGTTTCTTTACCATATCCACCATTCCCATGAAGATATTTCAGAAACTCTGAACCACAGAATCATAGAATCACTAAGTTGGAAAAGACCTCTAGTATCGTCAAGTCCAACCATTCCTATCAACCACTAAACCATGTCCCTGAACACCTCATCCACCTGCCTTTTAAATACCTCCAAGGACTGTGACACAACCACCTCCCTGGGCAGCCTGTTCCAGTGCCCAATGACCCTTCTGGAAAAATTTTTTTCTGATGTCTAGCTTGAAACTCCCCTTGTGCAGGTTGAGGCCATTTCCCCTTGTCCTGTCACCTGTCACTTGGGAGGCCAGCTCCCTCCTCTCCACAACTTCCTTTCAGGTAGTTATAGAGAGTAATAAGGTATCCCCTCAGCCTTCTCTTCTCAAGGCTAAATTACCCCATCTGGATCATGACTTTGCTAACTACGCCTGAGATTCCTGCAATTTCAATTTTTATTTTTCACAGTCTCTTAATATAACTATGTCTGCTGTAATTTTAGTGAACTGGTTACTAGTTAAAGGCTAGATGCCGGTATTCTGACTTTTTCACTTAGAGGAGTTATCTGATTGAAGCATATAGTCATCTTGCTTTCCTATTACATTTCGTGGAGAGAAAAAAGGCACCTACAGATGCTGTGTCAGATCTAAAATAAGCTGAATTGTCTTTTAGAGGTGCTTATTTCTTCCTTCCATTGACATGAGAAAGAACACAGCTGAACAGGAGCCTAAATTTAGTGCTCCCAGGAAGCAAATGCAATATTAGGAAGGATAAATCTGGCTATAACAGTTGGATCTTAAGGTCAAGTGCTAAAACTCATCACCCTGCTGGAAACACTGAAATGGAATTATACTTCTTCTGTATATTGGTCCCTCTTCCTCTAACCTTCTTCTGCATGAGTTTGTGGCTGATCACTTTTTCCTACCTTATTTTGTTTCCTGCCTTAAGTATTTGCACCCTTAACAGATATTGTTGAAGAAAAGTAAATTTTTATGGTGACAGTCCAGCATCTCTCATTTGATGTTAAAAACTAAAGCAAGAGAGCAATACAGGCTGAGCAAGGGTCTGTAGTATGCAGAAAAACAGCCACAACCCTTAGTGATAGCAGTAGAACAGATTATTTGTACAAAAAATCTAAACTTAGGTTTTTAAATAGACAATGAAACAACCATAACGCTACAGACCAAACTCAACTGAATTCTGAATAACAACAATATAGTCATATCGCCTTGAGTTCAGACAGAAAGAAAACAAAACTGAGCATGACATAAGTGTTCAGTCAATATCGCTGTTCCAAAAGTAGACACAATGCAGGGAATAGAAATGCAAGGTCATTAGCAAATGGAATACTATAGTAACTGGGTTGTGATTTTTGATCAAAACATAAGTCTTTTTATTATGACTGCTATTGTGTCCTTGATTCACAGTAGGAATGAAAATTCCTTTTCTGTATATCAATTTATTTTTTAAAAAAAAGATAAAGTGCTAATGAAATAAGAGGTAACATACTAAGTGTGGCAGTGGCTGCATAAAAGTTATGCATTTTATTCTTTGTTGAAATGGAAGTATCAATGTAGTCTCATGGGCTGATGCCATGGAAATTCCATTGAATTTTCTATGTTGGCAATGCATTTACATGGGAGCTGGGGTTGTTTAGCCTGGAGAAGAGGAGGCTGAGGGGAGACCTCATTGCTCTCTATAACTACCTGAAAGGAGGTTGTAGAGAGGAGGGTGCTGGCCTCTTCTCCCAAGTGACAGGGGACAGGACGAGAGGGAATGGCCTCAAGCTCCGCCAGGGGAAGTTTAGGCTGAATATTAGGAAAAAAATTTCACGGAAATGGTCATTGGGCATTGGCAGAGGCTGCCCAGGGAGGTGGTTGGGTCATCTTCCCTGGAGGGGTTTATGGCCCAGGTGGACGAGGTGCTGAGGGGTATGGTTTAGTGTTTGATAGGAATGGCTGGACCTGATGATCCGGTGGGTCTTTTCCAACCTGGTGATTCCATGATTCTATGATTCTATGATTCTATGCCATCACTTGAAGGTGGGTAGTCTTTGAGATGAAGGTGTGTTTTCATACTATAAAGACATTATTATGAAAACTGTTCAGGTAAAGGACACAATTTTCCTATGATTGCTGAGGTAGCAGTTGCAATCCATCTTCCTTGATAGGAGCCATACGGTTATCTTCACAGCTCCATACCCATGATGGTAACAAAGCCTGGATGTATCATCATGTAACAGTAACCTGCACTCTATTCCAGTGAGGCAGAATGCATCACTTGGCCTGAGTGGGCGTCTTTCATGGCAACTACATTCCTCTTCTGGCAACAGCAATTGCACCTAACCTTAATATCACAGCAAAATAGTTTCAATGTACCTAAGCAGGGAGAGGGGACTTGTGAAATCTTGTGGTTTTTCCCAAGTTGTCTCAGCCTTTCATTACAGGAGGCTTCAGAGTCCTTTGATATATTGTGGTCCTTTTCTGGACCCTCTTCAGCCTGTCCATACCTTTTTCTGTATAGCAGGGACCAAAACTGAACACAATATTACGGGTGTGGCCTGACAAGCACGAAATAGAGTGAAATAATGACTTATTCATTTCTGCTAATGATGCCCTTGTTGATGAAATCCAGCATCCTGTTGGCTTTCTTTGCTGCAGCAATACACTAGTCTCTCATAATTGAGCCTATTTTCCACCAGGACCCCCAGGTCCCCTTTCACACTGCTGATTCCTGTCTGGGTAGATTCCAGCCTGTACCGCACTCCTGCAATATTTTTTCTGAGGGGCAAGACCTTACATTTGTATTTATTGAAGTTCATACAGTTCTTGCTATCCCACTCTTCCAGACTATCAAGGTCTTCCTGTAGGGTGGATCTCCCTTCAGAAATGCTTGCTTCCGTCATCCAGATATGTCTTACAAAGACAGAAAACAGCTTTGAGCCCAATGTCTGTACCTGCGGGACCTCACTTATAACAGATTGCCAGTTCGAAAAGTAGCTATTTACTGCTACCCTTGGGGTGCAGCCTACCAACCAGTTTCCACCCACTATATGAACCACTTTTGTAGACTATAATGCATCAGTTTCCCTGGGACCAGGCTGTGGGAAACTGTATCAAAACCTTTCAAGAAATCCAAGCAGACAATGCCCATCACTTGCTCCTCATTAACTGAGGAGGTTACTTTGCTGTGGAAGGCAATCAGGTTTGTCAAGCACGATCTACTCTTGGTGAATCTCTGCTGGCTTTTCGGAATCATATGATTCTTTTAACCTATGATAGCCCTGAAAAGGATTTGTTCCATAACTTTCACAGGGACCAAAGTAAGACTAATCATCTTATAATTCTCTGGATTTTTCTATAAGATTTTCTTGTAGATAAGGGTAAAATGAGCCATGTTCCAGTCTTCTGAAATGTCCTCCAGTCTGCATGACATCTTAAAGATTATTGTGAGTGGCCTCAGTTCCCATCATCAGAGAAATAATGGATCTCCTCCCCGCTTTCCTCCTGATGTGGACAGTTGCAATGCAAAAAGAAAAAATACTGAAGAATTCTTACAAATCTCTTGCAGAAGAGGTATGACAGTTTTCCCCAAGATCTCTCAAAAAGAGACAGCTTTTAGTGTACTAGAGCTTTTCTAGTCCACAAAATGTCTAATATGACTCTACCCACCCCCTCAGGTGCCTTAATTACGTCTTTCCAAATTATTGTCTAACTACCTCAACACAGACAAAATGTCTTCCAAGACTGCCAATCTTTGGTGCTTAACTTAAATTTAAATTTTAGGCACAAAGAAGTAACCTTTTTAAATAAATGCCTGAAGTAAAATGTTCAGGAAAAAATGGAAGGGAGTTTTGAAGATATCTAAACAGAAATGTCTTCCACCTGTATGTAGGCATCTGAATCAGTGCTTAATGAAACAGATTTATGAAAACTTACAGGTCAAGAAGAACCATTTTTATTTGCTTTTACTGGCTTATCTGGGGGATAAGTGCTACATTTCAACACTTTCGTGGACTTCACAGTCAACTACACTGTCTAAAAGGAAGTACTAGCATTAATTAGGCAATTAAATTGCTGTTTTAACTATTGATAATATTAGTTATGCCTGAAAACACCATTTAGACTGATACTTCTGGAAATTCAGAAGTAGCTATAGTAAGGCATGAGGATATTTCTGATTCCACAAAGTGCTGTTGTTTTACCATCAGCATACACACGAGCCTTGGGCTCTGATCACTTAACAGCATTCCCTCACTTAGATCATTTACACTTTAAAATTGGCAGATTTTGTTTCATCCAATACCATTGCAAAAAGGTTTCACTCTAATTGTATTTGAAGCTTCTTTTTGTTTTTCCATTCCAAGCTGGTTTCTGACTGTGTGACAGACTAGAACGTTGGATGGAAAACTCAGCATTTGCAATTCAAATACCAAGTGAAGGCTTTAATGCTTGGTATTTGTGGATATCATTTAAAAGGCCTGTAGAGTTAAGCAATGTAGATTTTTTCCTATATGTGGTGAACTGACTTTACAGATATTATTCGGCTAAGATCTGGAGATGATATTAATATGGGGCTTATGCATAAAACTCACAACAGGCAAATATTCTGTAAATTCAGCATTTAGTTATCTCTTATCCATTAACAAGAAGCAAAGCAAACATCTCCCCCTTATATTCATGCCCCAAGCTAAGCAAGTGGAATGGAAAAGGTTTTTAGAATTACAAATAGAACCTTTAAATTGTAGAAACTTGCTAATTTCATTTATGAAAAGCATTGCAGAACTTCTGCTTTCTCTCCCAGTTGTTATTCAAATCACAGTCCCAAGCTTCAAAGTTAAAAAAAAAAGACAGAAAGAAAGAAAAAAGAGGAAAACAAAACAGGCAAAGAGAAAGGATATAATCCTGCCAGGAATTCAGTGAGTTTTTCTTTTCAGAGATCAGGCAGAAGCACAGCATATTTAAATATGTAAATAGAAGCAAAACTTATGTTGCTAAATAGGAGGAAAAGAAAAGGAGAGAGGAGAAACTGAGAAAGTGCAAAAAGAGTTAATGAACTAAGTTTTCAAAAATAGATACATGGGAAATATGTGAATTCACGCATATAATTTTGAAAGCACAAAATATATTTCAGTGTGCAAATTGCAAATATATGTTTTAAAATATTAAAGATTTATCCTCCTTATAGTGCTTTACAGTTTTTGAAGTCCTAAATATAAATTAAAAATAAAATTCTTTCTTGTGTAAGAATCCTGAACAAGGTTTTTGTACCTTCTAAATCCCACTAAAACCCTGCAAATAGGATTTAAGATGGACTTAACGTGGCTCATAGGCAATATGTAACTGGGAGAATTTCACCCAAAGGGATAAAGCATATTAGAATTACTTCAGCAGCTAGTTTCACTGCAGTCTCTTGGACTAATTACCCAAAATGAGAGCCCTTGTTCCATACAGTTTTTTAGTCTGGCAAGACAGATCATTTAGAAATACTAAATATTACAACGAGGCAAGGGATTGGATATGCCATTATGGATTTGCAGTCAGACTGACAGGCAAAAAATACCTGGATACAAAAACACTTCTTGCAAAATTTGGGATTAATGAGTTAACCAACATTTTGAGCATCTCTAAGAGATAAGCAACTATTCCTACTCCCATTTATAGACAGGAATATTGAAACAGAGGAGTCACAAAATGTTAAATACCAACTACTGAGTATGTCTAGACTACTGACTCAGTCTAAGTGAGGTGATTCCAAACAGATGAATACTTCTAAATTAAAGGAATAAATAAGAACAATACTTACAATTTGGTTTAACTTAGCATTATAAACTACTTGAAAATATTAGTGGAAAGAAAGGTGATAAGACTTTTTAATCTTCAGCTGGACAACCTCCAAGTTAATGGCCTGGTATGTGAAAGAAAAATAAACAAATTATTTTTTCCCTCATGTTATTAAAATGATTTTACAACTTTCTATGTCCCAAACTGAAGTTCCAAAAGTCGAACTATTGTTGTAGTAACAGATGTAACCTCAATTTCTCCATCAAAACAGGGATCATTTTGTGAATGCTTAAAGGAGCTATAACTTTGCCCTGAGAGTACTTTATGCAACACTATACAACATTACTCAATAGCAGAACACTTCTCACATAACCCACAATAGCAATGTACATTAAAAGTATGCTGTTCTGCACAACTCCCGAGAAGCTCACTCAAAATTCAGAAACAGGATAGAATGTAAGTCTGGAAGAGTATGTGAATTTTCAGTGGTGGACTTCACGGTGCAGGGTCTTCAAGTTAGAAAAGTTTCACTTTATATTTCCCCATTCTGATTCTATTCAAAGACTATTATCTGTGTAAGGGAAGTGAGATACTGACTCTAGCTCAGAACTGATGACTTTTAAACTTTTATTGTACCACTGACTTATGGTGAATCTAATTCGAAATCAGAACTTGCATTTTTTCTAATTTCAATGAAAGCTACATCTGTCACATCCTCTCTTTATTCTCCCAATCATCTGTAATGATCTCCAAAACTTCATCAATCTAATTAGATTAGGTTCTAGATAAGCAACACATTCTTTGCCCTGAGGCAGCTGTTTGTCATTACTTCTTTTGTAAACTTTCCTGGCTGGAGATGGACCTTCAACAGCATATGGGTAATAACACACCTATGGAAGTATAGTATATGATGTGCTGCAAAACCCTGTAGGGATCGTCACATAAAGTATACTGAATTAATAAACTAGCATCCTAAGACCATCAATTTTCTCTATAGATGATCTATCCTTTGAGGTTTTTGTCAAAAGTTGTTCACTTTGGCCTCCTGAAAGAATTCACAGGTATTAAGACTTGTATTTCATCCTGTTTCGTGCTATTTTCATAGAATCATAGAATCACCAGGTTGGAAGAGACCCACCGGTTCATCAGGTCCAACCATTCCTATCAAACACTAAACCATACCCCTCAGCACCTCGTCCACCTGTGCCTTAAACACCTCCAGGGAAGGTGAATCAACCACCTCCCTGGGCAGCCTCTGCCAATGCCCAATGACCCTTTCTGTAAAGAATTTTTTCCTAATGTCCAGCCTAAACCTCCCCTGGTGGAGCTTGAGACCATTCCTTCTTGTCCTGTCCCCTGTCACTTGGGAGAAGAGGCCACCTCCCTCCTCTCTACAACCTCCTTTCAGGTAGTTGTAGAGAGCAATGAGGTCTCCCCTCAGCCTCCTCTTCTCCAGTCTAAACATCCCCAGCTCTCTCAGCCGTTCCTCATAAGGCCTGTTCTCCAGCCCCCTCACCAGCTTTGTTGCTCTTCTCTGGACTCGCTCCAGAGCCTCAACATCCTTCTTGTGGTGAGGGGCCCAGAACTGAACACAGGATTCGAGGAATGGTCTCACCAGTGCCGAGTACAGAGGGAGGATAACCTCTCTGGACCTGCTGGTCACACCATTTCTGATACAAGCCAAGATGCCATTGGCCTTCTTGGCCACCTGGGCACACTGCTGGCTCATGTTCAGTTGCTGTCAACCAACACCTCCAGGTCCCTCTCCTCTAGGCAGCTTTCTAGACAGACTTCTCCTAGTCTGTAGCTGCACAGGGTTGTTGTGCCGCAAGTGTAGGACCTGGCACTTGGCCTTGTTAAACCTCATGCCATTGGACTCAGCCCAGTGGTCCAGCCTGTTCAGATCCCTTTGCAGAGCCCCCCTACCCTCCAGCAGATCCACACTTCCACCCAGCTTAGTGTCACCTGCAGACTTGTTAAGGGTGCACTCAATGCCTTCGTCCAGACATTGAACAGGGCTGGACCCAGCACTGAGCCCTGGGGAACCCCACTTGTCACTGGCCTCCAGCTGGATTTCACACCCTTTACCACCACTCTCTGGGCCCTCCATCCAACCAGTTTTCCACCCAGGAGAGTGTGAGCCTGTCCAGGCAAGAGGTGACAGTTTCTCAAGCAGAATACTGTGAGAAACTGTGTCAAAGGCTTTACTGAAGTCCAGAAAGATACATCCACAGCCTTTCCCTCATCCAGCAGCTGAGTCACTTTGTCATAGAAGGCGATCAGGTTAGTTTGGCAAGACCTGCCTTTTGTGAACCCGTGTTGACTGGGCCTGATCACCCGGTTCTCTTGCACGTGCTTCTGAATGCTGTTTTCAACATCTTAGTATTTTACTATTTGGTTGAGTTCAAATAATGGAAGATGTAATTTTAAAGTCTGGGAGGTAAGAATTATTCAAGGAGATAAAGATCAGAATGCAGAGAGTACTTAAAAAGGGAAGAAGATTTGGGTTTGTTAATTTTTTTGTAAGGAAATAAGCCATTTCAATATTTGGCAGGCATAACAAACGGAACACCAGTTATTTTTTTGGATGTAGAGTAATTACTCCAGTAGGTTCAATATCTGTGCTTAGCATATGTAGCTCTTCCATACAGAAGTTGGTACAAAAGAAAATAACATGATTCCTGGGAAGAAGAAACTCTCCACTCTGGAGAAGAAACTGAAGAAATATTTTGTGGAAATAGCTAAGAAATAGGGTTCAGTTATACCTGTCTGTTTGGTGTGAAGAGAGCAACTGTTCCTTTGGAAAGCAATCTGTACTCCTGTACTGCTGCAAAAGGGCAGATGAGGCTCCTAGTTTGATATGCCAGTAAAAGTTAGTCTGAGCACCTGAAGGCAAAACATGGTCATCTTCTGGAAACAATATCTTCATTAATTTGCAGCAATTTGTCTCTTAAATGCTAAATTTTATGCATGTGTATTTAAGTACTAGTATGAAAATGCTTTCAAAGAGATAGTGAAGCTCATTATGAATTTACAGTTAGGGAGCACGTATAAGTACATCAGAGAATTGAGTCCCTATGGCCAAATCTAAAGTCCAGTGAAGCCAGATAAACAACTATATCAAGGATGAAAGCAAGCCTTAAACTAAGGTATAAATACTGTTATGACTAGACTGAATTATGTCTAGATACTGAGCCTGGCTGCACCTAAGAAAAACAAAGTACACACAAAGAAATGGGAACAGAAAGATATTCTGAAAAATTTTTTTTTTCAAGTTCAGTACTAGGTTAGGAACAGGTAATCAGTCCAGTTTTATGTGTCTGAGCTTGTCTGAATCTTTCAAAAGTCAACAGACATTTTCCAGCTCCTATAAGACTTCTTGCAATTTCTCCTTCACATGCAGATAACATTACTGTGAATTCTTAGGTTTTGGTACATTGTGCACATAGTGGTAATCGTAATTAATTCTAAAGGCATTTATAAAGAATCAAAAGAGGTGTCCTGCATACTCTGAGTAATATGTAGTAGTTTCCATTCTAAACCACATTTTGAGTGATTTTTTCCAAACAGTTTTTGAAAAAGTCAAAAAGGAAATTATTTTACACACACAAGGAAAATTATTTTACCTCATCAGTATTCTGTCTGCTATTGAATGAACTAGCATCGGACCCATTGTGGTGAAATAAAAACTGATCCAAAGTTTCCTTCTAATAAAGTAGCATCTTTCAACCCAAGCATAATATAAGTCAGCATTTAAAGGTAAACACATAAAGGACTAGGATTTAGTAGTCTAGTTGCAATTGTCTGACGTTAAGCATCCTGATTTTAAAACGCTGGCCTGCAATTTTCTTTTTCTCCTCCACCTTCTGTTCTTTCCTATTTTGAACTTCAAGTCACTGACAAAAAGAAAAGACTCAATCAACTATTACATAAATTGATTTTATAAACTGAAATACTTACTAAATGAAGAAATAGAAGCCTTTCTAATATAACGGTCCATGAATATTAAACAGAGGCCCTTAGCTGTTATGCATTTATGGATATTTCCATGTACTACTTCTCCAGCTATGTTTCTGGGGTATTGAAGAGAGAAAAGACCTAATTAAAAGTAATCTAAATTGGTTAACAAATGCAAGAGAATATCTAAATAAATCCCAGGACTGCCTGCACTAGCTAGCAAAAAAAAATAGTTCTTCTGAAGAGGCACATAAGAGATTTATAGAAGTATCTAAAGTTGGTTTGCGGTTTGCAGGTCATGGAAACTAATGATGATGTAGTCTAATAGTTTCTTTTATGAGTTAATGCACTTGTGAGCTCAGTATACATAACTGTGCATGTGTGTGTTAATGTGTATCACCCCACCTAAAATACTCAAGAAAAAAAATGTAGAAGAGAAATCAAGGAAGCACCATGCGTTTTTATGCAGTTGTCAAGGAGACATAGCAAAGCATGAGTTCATAGAATAACCACAGCAACATGGTAGCTAGATGTCAAATAACAAGTACGTCTGGAGGCCACGTTACTGTTGGTCTATGGTGGTTAAGTACATTTTACACAGACTTGCCCATCTCAAAATTAGACATCTGATCTAAACTAGTTATCCAGGTCTGAAGTAAACTCTCCTACAGAGGGCTAGAACTTCAGAAAATGACTTGTGTTAGTGTGAACTCTGCCTGCAACTCAATGAGCGGGATGCCACCCAAAATGACTAAAAATAGTGTTTTGATTAATTGTGTATTGTGAGTAAAAACATTAGAATTGATGTAGGTAGTCCATGAAAAAAAAAAGTAACCCAAAACTTATTAGTTCTATAATTTATTAGTTGTTAATTACTTGCTTCTCTTTATTAACATATTACACCTCAGAGAATAACTCAGAGGTAGGTAAATTGAACTAGGCTTCTTTTGCTGATGTGTAATTTGCAACACAAAGAATGTAAATAATGAGCAGAGATGGGAATGGAAGTCAGTGCCCCGACAATGATAATTTTATCCAAGTATTGCCTTTGAGGCTTAAATATGTGCAACAGAAATCACAGCAGGAAAACAAAAGCTGGAGGGAATGTTTCAGAAACAAGAAAGGACAAATGAGCTCCAAATCTAAACAGAGCAAGATATGGTCACAAAGAAGTAGGAAAGCTTCCCTATGTCTTTGAAGACAGAAAGGGAAATGATCTGGGAAAGCACCTTTAGGAGTGTCCCACAGGTATCAACAGGAACATAAGCGAAAGATGCACACTAGCAGTCTAGCACTGTCACAGACACAAATTCCCTTTTACATTATGTCACTAAATTAGAAGGCAAAGGCAACTTTTTCTAGTGAACAGAGACAGAAACTGTCTGTCCCAAAGACTGATTCTGAGCACTAACAAATTAGAATTTTGTTTCATTTCACCATTCTTAGGTGTATAACTGCAGTATCTGGATTGAAGGCTACCATAGCTGCTGTCCTTAATAAAAAGTGAATGGGAGCTGTTAGAAGCTACTGTGAAGCTCATAAGAAACTAAAAGCTCGGTGTGATGATGTGCCAAATCTGTCAGTTGAAAAGGAGGCTACAGGGTTAAGACAGAGTCCATGAGACCTTATCTATCTGGTACTTGGACCCTGCTTCCCCTCAGATGTCGACAAGTAGAAATAAAATACAACTTGATTATTGTTACTAGAGCTGCACCAATGTAAAAATTCATATTAGGGTAAACACAGGTCCTGGGTATCTCTATAAGAAAAAAAAAAGAGTTTTACAGAAGTTTTATGGCACGGTCAACATGGGTTCACAAAGATAAAGCCCTGTTTAACTAATTTGGCACGCTATATGATGAGATCACCTGACTAGTGGATGAAAGGAATACAATTGGAGTTGCTTTTCTGGATATTGGTGAGGTTTTGATACTGTCCTACACAACATCCTTCTGGACAAGTTGTCCAACTGTGTGGTGAGTGCATTTATGATGTGCTTGCTGAAGAACTGAGGATTGTTATGAATGGGGCTACATCTTGCTGACAATCTGTCACCAGCTATGTACCTTAAGGTTCAGTCCCTAGAGCCAGTTCTGTTCAGTATTTTTATCAACAATCTGGATCCAGGAGTTGAATATGCTTTTGGCAAATGATACCAAATGATGCCAAAGAATACCAAACTGGGAAGTGCTGCCAACTGTTCTGAAGGACAGGAGTCCTTGCAGAGTGATGTAGATAAATTGGAGCATTGGACAATGATTGATGGGATGAAATTTAATAATTCCAAATACTAGATTCTGTACCAAGGATGGAGTAATGCTAGGCAAAAAAACAATTTGGGAAATGTGGGGCTAGAAAGCAGCCCTGTAGAAAGGGATCTCGGGGTGCTGGTTGACAGCAAGATAAATATGAGTCAATGTCATGCCTTGGCAGCCAAAAGGGCAAACCGCATCCTGGGGTGCTTTAAAGAGCATGACCAGTCAGTCAGAAGAGATGATTATCCTGCTGCATGTAGCACTGGCAAGACCTCACCTTGAGTACTGCGTGCAGTTCTAGACCCCACAATTTCAAAGTATATCAAGTTCTTTACGTGTGTTCAGAGAGGTCAGCAAAGCTGATGAAATACCTGGAAGGAACGTCCTGTGAGGAGCAGCTAAGGACTTTGGGCTTCCCTGGTTTGGATTAAAAAAGGCTGAAGGGTGACCTCTAGTTGGTCTCTAGCCCAACTAGAGCTCAGATTGTCCAAGTCAGTGACAGATAATAAAAAGAACTTTCTGTAAATACATTAATAGTAAATGGAGGACCAAGGTAAATATTCAGTCCTTATTGGATGCAAAGTGAAAAGCTGAGACAAAGGATGAGGAAGAGGATGAAGTACTTAATGACTTCTTTTCTCAGTCTTAAATAGTAAGGCAAGTTCTTTCCTGTGTGTACATCTGCAGGAGCTACAGGGGCAGAACAAAGAAGAAAAGAAGAAGAAAAGAAATGTTTATGGCCTCTGGAAGAAGGGACAGGCCTCTTGGGTGGACTACAGGAGGGAAGTGAGATTGTGTAGGGAAAAAATCAGATGGGCTAAGGCTCAGCTAGAAATTGGATTGGCCAAGTCAGTGAAAGATAACAAAAAATCTTTCTACAAATATATAAATAATAAAAGGCGGACCAGGGAGACCATACAGTCCCTATTGGACACAGAAGGGACAACAGTAACAGGGGATGAGGAAAAGGCTGAGGTACTTAATGCCTTCTTTGCCTCAGTCTTTAGTCGTAAGGAGGGTCGTTCCGTCTGTGTACAAACCCAGGAGCTAGAGGAGCATAATGAGGCTCCCATGATCCAAGAGGAGGTGGTCAGAGCCTTGCTAGCCCAACTGGACAGCTACAAGTCTATGGGGCCGGACGGGATTCACCCTAGGGTACTGAAGGAGCTGGTGGATGTGCTGGCCAAACCCCTTTCCATCATCTTCCAACAGTCCTGGAAGACTGGGGAAGTCCCACTGGACTAGAGGCTGCCTGATGTTGTGCCCATCTACAAAAAGGGCCGCAGGGAGGACCCAGGAAACTACAGGCCTGTCAGTCTGACCTCAGTGCCAGGGAAAGTCATGGAACAGGTGATCTTGAGTGCTATCATGAAGCACATGCAAGAGAATAGAGTGATCAGGCCCATTCAACATGGGTTCACAAAAGGCAGGTCTTGCCAGACTAACCTGATCGCCTTCTATGACAAAGTGACC
Source organism: Phaenicophaeus curvirostris (assembly GCF_032191515.1). NCBI lineage: Eukaryota > Metazoa > Chordata > Aves > Cuculiformes > Cuculidae > Phaenicophaeus > Phaenicophaeus curvirostris. Next base: position 70,456,987 of record NC_091431.1, read on the forward strand.
CGGCTACTGGATGAGGGAAAGGCTGTGGATGTGGTCTTCCTGGACTTCAGCAAAGCCTTTGACACAGTTTCTCACAGCGTTCTGCTTGAGAAACTGTCAGCCTCTGGGCTGGACAGGCGCACACTCTCCTGGGTGGAAAACAGGTTGGATGGCCGGGCCCAGAGAGTGGTGGTAAATGGTGTGAAATCCAGCTGGAGGCCAGTGACAAGTGGGGTTCCCCAGGGCTCAGTGCTGGGTCCAGCCCTGTTCAATGTCTTCATCAATGATCTGGATGAAGGCATCGAGTGCACCCTGAGCAAGTTTGCGGACGACACTAAGCTGGGTGGAAGTGTCGATCTGCTGGAGGGTCGGGAGGCTCTGCAAAGGGATCTGAACAGGCTGGACCGCTGGGCAGAGTCCAATGGCATGAGGTTTAACAAGGCCAAAAGCCGGGTCCTGCACTTGGGGCACAACAACCCTGTGCAGTGCTACAGACTGGGAGAAGTCTGTCTAGAAAGCTGCCTGGAGGAGAGGGACCTGGGGGTGTTGGTTGACAGCCGACTGAATATGAGCCAGCAGTGTGCCCAGGTGGCCAAGAAGGCCAATGGCATCTTGGCTTGTATCAGAAACGGCGTGACCAGCAGGTCCAGGGAGGTTATCCTCCCTCTGTACTCGGCACTGGTGAGACCGCTCCTCGAATACTGTGTTCAGTTCTGGGCCCCTCACCACAAGAAGGATGTTGAGGCTCTGGAGAGAGTCCAGAGAAGAGCAACAAAGCTGGTGAGGGGGCTGGAGAACAGGCCTTATGAGGAGCGGCTGAGAGAGCTGGGGTTGTTTAGCCTGGAGAAGAGGAGGCTGAGGGGTGACCTCATTGCTCTCTACAACTACCTGAAATGACGTTGTAGAGAGGAGGGTGCTGGCCTCTTCTCCCAAGTGACAGGGGACAGGACAAGAGGGAATGGCCTCAAGCTCCACGAGGGGAGGTTTAGGCTAGACGTTAGGAAAAAATTCTTTACAGAAAGGGTCATTGGGCACTGGAACAGGCTGCCCAGGGAGGTGGTTGAGTCACCTTCCCTGGAGGTGTTTAAGGCACGGGTGGACGAGGTGCTGAGGGATATGGTTTAGTGTTTGGTAAGAACGGTTGGACTCGGTGATCCGGTGGGTCTCTTCCAACCTGGTTATTCTGTGATTCTGTGATTCTGTGAAAGCTCCCATGATCCAAAAGGAGGTGGTTAGAGACTTGTTTGGCCAATTACACACTCACAAGTCTATGGGGCTGGATGGGATCCATCCAAGAATACTTAGCAAGCTGGTAGGTGTGCTTGCCAAACCCTTTTCCATCATCTTCCAACAGTCCTGGAAGACTGGGGAAGTCCCAATGGACTAGAGGCTGCCTGATGTTGTGACCATCTACAAGAAGAGTCGGAGGGAGGACCCAGGGAACTACAGGCCTGTCAGTCTGACCTCAGTGCCAGGGAAAGTCATGGAACAGGTGATCTTGAGTGCTATCATGAAGCACATGCAAGAGAACAGAGTGATCAGGCCCAGTCAACATGGGTTCACAAAAGGCAGGTCTTGTCAAACTAACCTGATCGCCTTCTATGACAAAGTGACTCGGCTGCTGGATGAGGGAAAGGCTGTGGATGTGGTCTTCTTGGATTTCAGTAAACCATTTGACACATTTTCTCACAGCATTCTGCTTAGGAAACTGTCAGCCTCTGGCCTGGACAGGCGCACACTCTCCTGAGTGGAAAACTGGTTGGCTGGAGGGCCCAGAGAGTGGTGGTAAAGGGTGTGAAATCCAGCTGGAGGCCAGTGACAAGTGGGGTTCCCCAGGGCTCAGTGCTGGGTCCAGCCCTGTTCAATGTCTGGACGAAGGCATTGAGTGCACCCTTAACAAGTCTGCAGGTGACACTAAGCTGGGTGGAAGTGTGGATCTGCTGGAGGGTAGGGGGGCTCTGCAAAGGGATCTGAACAGGCTGGACCACTGGGCTGAGTCCAATGGCATGAGGTTTAACAAGGCCAAGTGCCAGGTCCTACACTTGCGGCACAACAACCCTGTGCAGCTACAGACTAGGAGAAGTCTGTCTAGAAAGCTGCCTAGAGGAGAGGGACCTGGAGGTGTTGGTTGACAGCAACTGAACATGAGCCAGCAGTGTGCCCAGGTGGCCAAGAAGGCCAATGGCATCTTGGCTTGTATCAGAAATGGTGTGACCAGCAGGTCCAGGGAGGTTATTCTCCCTCTGTACTCGGCACTGGTGAGACCGCTCCTTGAATCCTGTGTTCAGTTCTGGGCCCCTCACCACAAGAAGGATGTTGAGGCTCTGGAATGAGTCCAGAGAAGAGCAACGAAGCTGGTGAAGGGGCTGAAGGATAAGTCTTATGAAGAATAGCTGAGAGAGCTGGGGTTGTTTAGCCTGGAGAAGAGGAGGCTGAGGGGTGACCTCATTGCTTTCTACAACTACCTGAAAGGAGGTTGTAGAGAGGAGGGTGCTGGCCTCTTCTCCCAAGTGGCAGGGGACAGAACAAGGAAGAATGGCCTCAAGATGCACTAGTAGAGGTTCAGACTAGGTATCAGAAAGAAATTTTTCACAGAAATGATCACTGGGCACTGGCACATTCTGCCCAGGGACGTGGTTGAGTCCCCATCCCTGGAGGTATTTAAAAGATGGGTGGATGAGGTGCTTGGGGACACGATTTAGTTGATAGGCATGGTTGCACTCGATGATCCCAAAGGTCTTTTCCAACCTAGTGATTCTATGATTCTATGATTCTGATTGCTCTCTGTAGCTTCCTGGGACTGGAAGTGGAAAAGTAGGTTCTGAGCTCTTGTACCTGGCATTCAGTGACAGGACACATAGGAATTGTTCAAAGCTGCAGCAGAGAAGATTTAGACTGGACACTAGGATGCATTCCTTTACCAAAAAGGTGGTCAAACACTGAAGCAAGCTTCCTAAAGAGGTGGTCAATGCCACAAGCCTGTCAGTGTTCAGGAGGTATTTGGACAATGTCCTTAATAACATCCTTTAGTTTTTGGTCAGCCTTGAATTAGGCAGTCAGTTGGTCTAGATGATCATCTTAGATCCCTTTCGACTGGAATATTCCATCCCATCCCATCTCATCCCATTCCATTCCATCCTGACAGTACCCTCAACATCAGACAGAGCATACATGGATTAAGATGAACATAGTTTGCCACAGATTTGATATTTGACTTAAATATAGTAAAATTAACACATAATAATTCCAGATGGAAAAAATCCAGACCTATTCGACCTATGAAATTTCTCTACTGACTGAAGTCAGTAGAAATTCAGAGCATTGATCTGAGTGCTGTGACCTCAAATATTTGGCTGTCTTATGCATTAAGGCACAAAGGTTGGAAGTTTTATCCTATAGTTCTTGATTTTATCCTAAGGGAGCAGACAATGAGAAAGGAGTAAATTAAGCCATGTAGTTGCAAATGTCAACTTGAAATGGCTGCAGTGGTGAAAGTTATTAATATTACTCCAGTTTTGCTTTATTGTAAATAAAAAAGACTTTTTCATCAAAAAAGACTTTTTCCCTTCAGAGTTTTACTTATAAAAGAGATTAATAGATATTTAAATAACAAAAAAAATGCATAGCCAAAATTATTACCCAGGTTTTCAGAAAAAAGAAAAAGAAAAATACCCCAAACAACCAAGCCAGATTTACTTGAATAGGTGAGATATAGGCTAAGATGACTGATTAAAAATAAAATAATGGTGAAACATCAGCTCTAAAAACTAATTTACCTAACATTGAATAACATACGACTGTTGAGAAAATCTCAAACTTAAGCTACAAAAGTGGTATGTGTTTATGCATTTCCTGAGTAATATCAACAATGATCAAATACAAAAGGAGAATCCTTTCCAACTAACATTAGCATAAGACAGAATTATAAAGACTTTAACAAAGATAAAGCAACCACATGTGAATGAACACATGATGTGCATGATACATAATTTTTAAACTTTTATAAAATGGTCCCTTTAATAAATAGACTCACACGACACTGTTTTGAAGAGAAGACATTTGTTCTTAGGGGGAATTACACAGACTAATTTGGGAGTAAGATAGTTTCCAAGGATTGTATATAGTGTTTGGCATTGACAGAAAGAGTCCACTGAGTCCACTGATTTACTCCAGCCCAATATAATTTAGTTTTATAGAATCTCCTGCGTACAACATAGCTACAGCAGTTAAATAATGAATAACAGGAGAGAGAGAAAAGAGAATACATGGTGTACAATATAACAAAGACATCATTCAATTTTATTTGGAATCAGAGAAGTGAAATGTTTGATAAGAGAGAAAAATACAGAAAAGCGGATTCAAAAATCCAAGACCTGTCCCTCTAGATGTTAATGAAATATTTAATCATTTATCTAGAAAACTTCATAGTGAAACTAGAGGAATAGTTCAATGATGTTCAGAATATGTTTCAGGGCTTATTTGGTTTGGGACTAGAGTCTCCAAAATTTTTAACTTAAGGAGTAACTGAAGTCAGGACAAGAAACTTCAAAAAATATGTGAATAGAAACTTTAAACAGAAGAAAGGAACAGAAGGGAAAAGAAAAGGCTCACATTCAGACCAAATTCCACCTCAGGCTGTCAGAGCTTAGATACGTTTTTGGAAGTTGACAGGTAACAGCGTGTACGTTATACAGCTCCTGAAATATATGAGTCATGTGATGCCTGCGAATCATATCTACACTTAGGAAAGAAGTAGTTTGCTAAGACTGTTCAGACGAATATCAGCTATCCATACAGATACAGTTGTTATTAACAAGATAGATATAAAAGGAATACAAATTGTTCACTGGCCTACAAAATTAGACTCCACTGTCTTCTGAAATTCCAGACACACACTATAAAGCTACACACCCTTTAAAATATGGCACGCAGCCCAGTGTTAAAAATATATATATTATAAACCTGAGGAATGTACCTTTGAACTGGTCATTTTTAAAACATGTTATTTTTTTCTTATTTCTCAGCATATTACAGGATATAACTATTGTACAAGAGAAGATGTATGTCAAGCTGCCCAATAGTGTCAGAAATTAGAGAGGAATTGCTTTGAAAAAGTGGAAAAGAAATGTAAAATTAAAATGCATATGTCTAGAAAGTACAAGAACCAAACTTTAGACAAAGAACAAGGAAATCCACTAAGAAAAATGCAAGTGCAGTTCTTCAGGATGAAGACATACAACTAATAAACAAAGTAAAATGAAGGAAATAGGAACTGGAATCTACTCCTGGAAACCACCTGATTCATGAGTCAAAAGTTGTGAGCAAGATTCTTTTTAAAGTATCCTTAGTAAAGTATTCCACCACCTCTCATCCATCAGTATTCCTCCATTATTATTTCTTCTCCTGTTTCTTTTTGGAAGAAAAAGCAAAACTAGTCATAGAATCATAGAATCATAGAATCATAGAATAACCAGGTTGGAAGAGACCCACCGGATCATCGAGTCCAACCATTCCTATCAAACACTAAATCACGCCCCTCAGCACCTCGTCCACCCGTGCCTTAAACACCTCCAGGGAAGGTGAATCAACCACCTCCCTGGGCAGCCTCTGACAGTGCCCAATGACCCTTTCTGTGAAGAATTTTTTCCTAATGTCCAGCCTAAACCTCCCTTGGCGGAGCTTGAGGCCATTCCCTCTTGTCCTGTCCCCGTCACTTGGTAGAAGAGGCCAGCTCCCTCCTCTCTACAACCTCCTTTCAGGTAGTTATAGAGAGCAATGAGGTCTCCCCTCAGCCTCCTCTTCTCCAGGCTAAACAACCCCAGCTCTCTCAGCCGCTCCTCATAAGGCCTGTTCTCCAGCCCCCTCACCAGCTTCGTTGCTTTTCTCTGGACTCGCTCCAGAGCCTCAACATCCTTCTTGTGGTGAGGGGCCCAGAACTGAACACAGGATTCGAGGAGCGGTCTCACCAGTGCCGAGTACAGAGGGAGAATAACCTCCCTGGACCTGCTGGTCACGCCGTTTCTGATACAAGCCAAGATGCCATTGGCCTTCTTGGCCACCCAGGCCACTGCTGGCTCATGTTCAGTCACTGTCAACCAACCGGTCTTTCTCCTCCCGGCAACTTTCTAGACATGCTTCTCCCAGTCTGTAGCTGCACAGGGTCATTGTGCCGCAAGTGCAGGACCCGGCATTTGGCCTTGTTAAACCTCATGCCGTTGGTCTCAGCCCAGCGGTCCAGCCTGTTCAGATCCCTTTGCAGAGCCTCCCTACCCTCCAGCAGATCCACACTTCCACCCAGCTAAGTGTCGTCTGCAAACTTGCTAAGGGTGCACTCGATGCCTTCATCCAGGTCATTGATAAAGACATTGAACAGGGCTGGACCCAGCACTGAGCCCTGGGGAACCCCACTTGTTCACTGGCCTCCAGCTGGATTTCACACCATTTCCCACCACTCTCTGGGCCCTCCAGCCAACCAGTTTTCCACCCAGGAGTGCGTGCGCCTGTCCAGCCCAGAGGCTGACAGTTTCCGAAGCAGAATGCTGTGAGAGACTGTGTCAAAGTCTTTACTGAAGTCCAGGAAGACCACATCCACAGCTTTTCCCTCATCCAGCAGCTGAGTCACTTTGTCATAGAAGGCGATCAGGTTAGTTTGGCAAGACCTGCCTTTTGTGAACTCGTGTTGACTGGGCCTGATCACCCCGTTCTCTTGCATGTGCTTCATGACAGCACTCAAGATCACCTGTTCCATGACTTTCCCTGGCACTGAGGTCAGACTGACAGGCCTGTAGTTTTCTGGGTCCTCCCTGTTACCCTTCTTGTATATGGGCACAACATCAGCCAGCCTCCAGTCCAGTGGGACTTCCCCAGTCTTCCAGGACTGTTGGAAGATGATGGAAAGGGGTTTGGCCAGCACATCCACCAGCTCCTTCAATACCCTTGGGTGAATCCCATCCAGCCCCATAGACTTGTGGGTGTCTGGTTGGGATAGCAAGGCTCTGACCACCTCCTCTTGGGTCATGGGAGCCTCATTATGCTCCTCTAGCTCCTGGGTTTGTACACAGACGGAACGACTTTCTTTGCAATTAAAGACTGAGGCAAAGAAGGCATTAAGTACCTCAGCCTTTTCCTCATCCCCTGTCACTGTTGTTCCTTCTGCGTCCAATAGAGACTGTATGGTCTCCCTAGTCCTCCTTGTATTATTTATATATTTATAGAAGTATTTTTTGTTATCTTTCACAGACTTGGCCAATCTGATTTCTGGCTGAGCCTTAGCCCTTCTGATTTTTTCTCTACACAACCTCACTTCCCTCCTGTATTCCACCCAAGAGGTCTGTCCCCTGTTCCACAGCCCATAAACATTTCTCTTCTTCTTGATATCACTCAAGAGCTCTCTGTTCAACCAAGCTGTTTTTTTCCCCTGCCGGCTTTTTTTCCGGAACATGTCTTATGATCCTATGTATTACCCATCTTGACAATGAATTCTCACTATACTGTTTTCTGTAATTCATCTGTTCTTAGTCTAAGTGTACTATTTTCCTAAAGGAAAAGTTGCATAACCTCATAAATTTCTTTGGCAGATTCCCAGAACTGACACTAATTCTTCTCTAGGCCATTTTAACAATAATAAAAATTTAGAGATAGAAGCGAAAAATTTTGACCAAGAGTTATTTTTCATTTCCTGTTTCAATATATTGACACAATAATCTGACATCTACTGATTGGAGAAAATAATGAGGGAAAGGATTTAAGAAATCATCATGACTTATTTTGGTTAGTTTACTATAAAATAAAGAAAAAATATTTTAAAGAAAAAATATTTTAAAGAAAAATGCAACCATGTACTCCTTCTTTTAGCCAAAGGCAGAAATAAACTAGTGGCAAGTACAATTTCTCATAATGAAACAACTAAAAGGGCTGTTCTCTGTCACTACATCCAGACTTCTTCCATCAATGGCAAAGTATTAAATTGTACCTGTAGAATTTTTCTTTGCTATTGTGTACAATTCATTGTTCTGTGAATAGGTATGGTCCTTGTCTCTCTATCTGTAAGTCACAGCTTCTCCATGCACATTTTCATAAGCACCTGCAGGAAACATTTTAAATGTTTAATCTATCCAGCAAGTTGCCTTCTACTTTGGGAAATACGAGGCTGATAATGTCCTTTTTGGTATTTTTTATTTGTTTGTTTGTTTTCCAAACAGGAATATCTGGGAATATAATCTCATTTGAAGCACAGAAAAGAGTCTTTTAAGATGGAATTCATTTAAATTTATTTTTCTTGGAAACAATCAATTACATAATACTATTGGAGTCCTCTATGGTGATGTAGAACCTTAATAAGTAATGCAGACATCAAGCATTTCAAAATAACTGTACATATACAGGCAGAAACCTGGATTTGTTAACATTTGTTGCTATCGGAACAGATAAATTTGATCCTTCCATGTTCTTTGCACTTCTACACTGTTGTACACAACTGTTTCAGTGCACTGCTCAAATGGCTGATATGCGTCTTTCTGCAAGAAGTTGCATAGCAGAAAGATCTTTCTCTATAGAAGGGTTCAAGCTTGGTCTCCAGAATAAAAGATAATTTAACACTGCTATAAGGCTCACCTGTACTGAAATGGCATATGTTACATCTGCCTGTAGTTCATTTGTTTGGTATAATCTGCAATGTTCTCAGGGAATGTAGGGGCTATTGGACACATATTTTGCATTTCTATATTGTTGTTTATTTTCCATTTTCTCTACTCTGTCTCTGTTGTCTTCCTGCATCCATTTGTACACGTGTGATTACATTAATTCAAACACATTTATGTATATATTTAGATATTTTAGAAATTCTTAGAAGCTGGCAGATTTTTCTTCAAAATAAATCCTATGCCAATATTTTGTTGTTCTCAGTCTGAAAATATTTCAAGAACAGCTTTTATTCTGTGTGTGGTTGTAACATAGATTCTCTTGCATGTTGCTCTTTATGTACTTAAAGATGCCTTTTAAAAGTTATCTGATTCATTGCTCTGTATCACAGTGTTCTGTATTGTGGAATGAGTGAGAGACTTAATCATACAATAAAGAGAATTAAAATTAAAATCAATTGACTTCTTCTTTGTCTTCACAGAAAATAATGGCATAGAACATGCAATATTGTATCATTACCACTTTAAAAATTCTTATAAATTATGAACACATTTCATTAATTCATACCTAACTAGTGTGCTTATTACACATTTGCTTGCTTCAATAATGCAATAGTATTCCTTCTTTTCCTCCTGGAAAAGAACTACTTATGCCAATAAAGAAGAAAGTTTTCTACTATATTAAACTTAAATTGATGAGTAATTGGCATCTAAAAAAATAAGGAAAAGACTTCCTTTAAAACATAAAAAAAGAAAGGGGAAAAAAAAATCTAGAAAATGCGAGAGGGTCAATGAGTGAAGGGTAGAATATTTATGTACATGTGTGTTTATTTATATTTGAAATTATATTTATGGAAGAAAGATATAGTCTGGAAAGACATACTCTTTCCTGGGTGAAAAACTGACTGGATGGCCACACCGAGGGACTTGTGGTGAATGGATTTATATCCAGTTGCTGGCTGGTCACAAGTGATGTTCCACTGGGCTCAGTGTTGGGGTCAGGTCTGTTTAATACCTTTATCAATTATGTGGATGAGGTTATCAACTGCGCTCTCAGTAAATTTGCAGAATACACCAAACTGGATGAGAGTTTCAGTCTGCGTGAGGGAAGGAATGCTCTATTTGAGTCTTTTTCTTTTTCCAATGGGAAAATAAGGCTTTCTGTGAAATACTTATCAGAAGCAGGAATAGAGTCCAGAGAAGAGAAATGAAGCTGATGAAGGGGCTGGAGTACGGGCCTTATGAGGAGTGACTGAGAGAGCTGGGGTTGTTTAGCCTGGAGAAGAGGAGGCTGAGGGGAGACCTCATTGCTCTCTATAACTACCTAAAAGGAAATTTTGGAGAGGAGGGTGCTGGCCTGTTCTCCCAAGTGACAGGGGACAGGACAAGAGGGAATGGCCTCAAGCTCTGCCAGGAAAGGTTCAGGCTGAACATTAGGATAAGAATTTTCACGGAAAGGGTCATTGGGCACTGGAACAGGCTGCTCAGGGAGGTGGTTGAGTCATCTTCCCTGGAGGGGTTTAAGGCACGGGTGGACGAGGTGCTGAGGGGCATGATTTAGTGTTTGATGGGAATGGTTGGACTTGATGATCCAATGGGTCTTTTCCAACCTGGTGATTCTATGATTCTATGATTCATTTTGACCAAAAGCGTTCACAACTAGCCCATAGTTCATGAGCTACCCAGCATGAAAGCAGGAAATGTTTGAGTCTGGCTTCTCAGTTAATAAATATTACCTCCTTGCAACAGCAGACCTATACACTCACACTGAACTATGGTAGTTAAAGGACTGGATAGAGACAGCAATGCTTGTGCCACTTGTACTACAAACTGTATAAAGACAAGCAGTTTCTGCTTTAGAGAGATATTGCACAGCCCAATAAACTTCACTGTCATTTCTGATTTCTGAAACTATGTCTAAACTTCAAAACATGTCCCTTCTTCTTTTAGATTTCATTACCTGAGATAGTGTTCTTCCCCATCGTGCTCATTCATATAGCAAAACAGTCCAACGAGAGAATATATTAATTGATCTTTACAGTTTACATTATGATACTGAAAGGGAAAAATAAAAGAAAATGGATATTTTACTGGTATATTAAAAAAGAAAAATCCTTTCTCACAGGAAATGACTCTTCCTATGCTCTCATCTTCTCAAATATTCGTACAGAGCTATCTTTTTGGTTTTAGATGGAAGTGAGGTTATAAATATGAAATATGCATGAAATAAAGTGGTTTTTTTTAAATACATTCCTCTAGAAAACCTAAGCCACTTGATACAATGGATCTCAAAACTAGAGTTTCAATAAGAAGTCACATTAATGACAAAAAATATGATTGCTTTATAATTATTATTATTGTAAGAATTCGTTTGAACCAAAAGCTTGCAGTTACTTTTGAAAAGTAGCACAATTTATCACAGGTAAATTAAACTGGAAATAAAATCTTACATCAGTTTTTCCAAAAGGAAAACAATTTTGCCAGTTTTCTGTTTTTCCCCTCTTACTGAAATATCTGGGAAAAAAAAAAACAAACCCACTACTAAATTTTCTTTGCTAATGAATATATCACAGTTGTTGCCAGAAATTAAAGCATATTTAACCTTTCCTAATCTAGTTAATCCTTTTCACCAAGATTTTCTGAAAGTGGATCCTAATGTACGGTTAATAACATGTGTTAATATGGTGGAGTTATGTTTTTCTACAGCCCTTTTGAACATCAAACCATTTATTTAGGATGCTAAATTTTGGATCTGTTTTGAACTCGCTACATTTTTCCACTTGAAGGTTTCACAAGGGAATGAGGTATTAAAGTGGGAGAGTGTGCTGATGAGCCTGTGCACTTTAAAAGAGAAAAGGAGGTTGTCCAGAATTATCCACACCCATCATTCAGAGAACTTAAATTAATTTATTTACTCCATCACTGAAAGACAATTAAGGTAAGGGCAAGGCATTTTACTGGCTGAAATCACCCATACAGACATTGTTATGCATTGCCTAAGAGGGACATGTGAAAGAAGGTGGCCCAGGCCAGCTCTCAAACCAGAACCTCCTTAGTCCCTAGGAGACAGTGTTATGGACATAATAGAATCTCTGTTGAGGCGAGTCCTCCTGCCAGCAGAGTTAGCAGGAGATTTGCTGAACTTGTCGTAGCTGGAAGTCACTCTTTCTGCATGGTGCACTCATATAATTCATTAAGTCACTTTCAGTCTCCGCATGGAATTGTATCAGCACACCTGTAACAACACTAATTCCTGGAAGGAGAGAAAAGATTCTTTGCCTTTTAAGTGTATTGGCAAAAGAAGCAGCAGTGCCAAGAGCACTGTCACACACCAGACAAAAGTTTAATTTCAGAAACGGGTACTTGAGGGAAATTCATCCAGTCCTACAGTTGTATGGCTTTGTAACAGAACCTCAAATGGAAGATGCTGAGAAAATATCAGACCAATATTATGATGTTCACATTCAAATCTGGCTCAAAGAGCAAAAAAGAATGTCTCCCTTAACATGAGATAAAAGGCAATGTTCTTGTAGGATCTGTGTTTACAAACAAAGGCAAAGTAGAATGAAAGCTTTTTCTAGTGGAAGATGTCCCTGGCCATGGCAGAGGGGTTGAAACTAGATGTTCTTTAAGATTCCTTCCAACCCTAACCATTCTATGACTCTATGACTTTAAAATTTCTTTTCTCAAAGTTTTTTTTCCCCATGATTGCAAACCTTGGAAGAAGCTGTACTATTTGGTTAAAAACTTTGTATGCTGTGTACAACTTTTTGGTAATATTGATACTTTTTTCCAGACAGGCAACACTTAACCTTTGGAGGAGTAGCATAGAAAAATATATGGGCCAGACTTTTGCTCAGATCCTCATTTTTCTAAAGGTTTTATTATGTAGCAAGTTTGTCCAGAGTCATATAGAGGAAAGCTAACAGCTCTCATCATGTTTCTTTCTTTTTCCTTACCTGAACATACCACAATTCAAAGGTAATGCTCAGTCATCCCCATGCTTATCTTTCAATACCCTCTCCCCTGTCTGCATGCTTGCATCAGCCACTGAGCCCAGCCCAGGAAAGTACCCTCCTCATCACTATCTACTCTCCAAGTGATGTGTTTTGTGATGCTTTGAACGAGCCGCGCGTCAGAAGAACAGACAGTTGTGAGTTATTTTCCTGCCTGGTTCTTAGCTGTGATGTTTTCTGACCAGGGAATAGAAAAAGAATTCTCTGGTATCTGCAGCTTTTGCATCTACATTCAAGCAAGCTTTGACATGTCACTGAGACAGAACTGGGAGTAAATTCAAGTTCAGATAGGATGCCCCCACATTCAAGTTTGAAGATGGCCATGACCTCACAGTCTCTCTGAAGACGTTGCAGAATACAACATAGCACTAGTCTTTTGGAGAGAAAGTCTAGCAGTGCCTTATTTAGTATCAGGCTTTTGCCCTGTAAACCAGCATGACTTGTTCACTCACTTTGAATCATAGAATATGCAGAAGTGAAATTGGATACACTGACAAGGGATCTGGGCTGATTGTTTTATACTTCTGTAGCTTTAAAATTACTGCAATACACAGGTAGAGACCAGAAATAAGCAAAAAACCCAAACCAAAACCAAAATCAAAAACAATTCAGTATCTTGTGTGGGGCATAGAGTTTATTCCACTTAGATCTTCCTGAAAAGGTAAAAGCAGATGCTAAACACACAAAAAACGTCACCTTCTACACCAAACAATAGGCATTTTCCCAACACAGCACATTAATCCCCATAGAGTTTAGGAATTGGTAAGAGGATTTTACATAGTTTTGTTTATAATGTATAGCAAAAACCAATTCTCCATGTCAAATAACTGCTTTCACAGTTTGTTCAATGTTACTTTCCATGTATGAGGAAGTCTCTGAATAAAAGCTCTTGTCCAGAGGAAAAGATAACAGGTGGTAAGGTAAGGTACTCTTGCTGTTCAAGCTTATTTTTTTCTGAAACTGAGTAACTATACAGCTTTTTCAGTCAGTTACTTCCAGTGGTGAGGACAAATGCTCTTCAGAACAACTTCCACTGAGCTGTGACTGGAACACTACAAAACATTTTGCTCATAAAACGAGTCTTCATGCATGATAAATAAAAATCTTTAGGGACCAACTCTGTTTCATAGTTATTTTAAAAACTTGAAAATGAGGAAACCAAATTTCATTTGCATCTTTTTCTCAATCAAGTGTTATTTAGCACATGTATTAGGCACTTAACCAGTTTTATTATTTTTTAGCCAATTTCCTATGGATAATTACCATATGTAAAACCAAACCCAGTTCTTGACAGCAGTATAAGAACAGAGTAGCAACAAGGGGCTAAGTATGAAACTTCAGTACAATATCAGATATTTGACAGAATCCAAAGAACAGCTTTTACAAAAGCTGAGAAAATTGAAGTGAAGCCTACTTTTTTATTCTATGTGGAGTTTGGGTGGGGTGTTCTTTGTGTTTTCTTTTGTTTATTTTTTCCTTTGTAAAACTCCATACAGGTTTTCAGGAAACTCTTTGCTCATTTAGTTTAGAGATTATTTTATTTAATTTTAAAAGTATACATAAAAATTGCATTGCCAACTAAAAAAATGGCCTAGGATTTTCCACAACTTCAGTAAGAATGAAATCAGAGTGAATTGCCTTGCTTATGTCCATACATCTTTTCTTCAGTTAAAGAAAAAATGCTCAAAAAGTACCGAAAACAAAAATAGTTTTAGAAATGTTTTGTAAATTCAGTTCAGAGTTATTTTCAGTTCGCAGTGTTGTGAGTGTTATTCTTATCCAAAGCTTACCTTTATTTAATGGGCAGTTCTTTCTTTGTGGCTTCCTGATTTATGGTGGAGTGTCTGGTTTTGGTCTAAGGAGTTAGTTCAGCAAGTTACAGTCAGCTGCTACTTTTCCAGGACCACAGACTTACCGAGGTCTTTCACTCACTCAAGTCGGTGGCATCCTTCATGTTCCACCTTGTTTCTATTCAGTTCTCTGGGGTCAATTTATATATAGCTCAGATCTGTGCTTTTAAAATTGCATTATCAAAACCCCAAAGTTTCAAAAGCTACCACAGGCTTCTGGGCATTGGCAGGAAAATACCTCCTGAAACACAGTGTCAAGAATTGCTTTGTTGCAGGCAAATGTGACGTACGGACAACACTGAAAGTTCAGCCATTTCAGCTTTGTTTTGCTCCCATGACTACACTACCAAGCCAGTTTCCAGGACCTTGCTCTTCCGTGCTTATGAAATGCCTTTTTAAACTTTATCTTATTTGCTTCCTAGATATTACATGCCTTTTTTTCCTTTCCTACCAACATTGTTCTTTAGCTTAAGTAGCCTGTCTTACTCCCCAGTGTTTACCCTCTCAAAATGTTTATTCACTGCAGTCATATTCTGTCACCTTTCATTTTACCGGGTTAAATACACCCAGCTACTTTCTTCTCTGGTAGTTTAATATATTCTGTTTTCTCAGGTCTCTGCAGCAGTCCTTCTTTGTGCTTTTCCCTTTTAGATTTTTGTTCTCATAATCATTCCCTGTACTTTAAATCGAGTCAAAGTATTACACTGTAAATGACATTTGTTCTTTCCTGTATCACCCAGATATTCAAACTATCCGCTTTAAATTTATAGCTTAAAATAATTGGTGAAAGACTGATGCACTCAAGATTATCATCTTCATCCCCATCAGTCCTGATTCCAAAAGCAAGAATTCTTACTATCTTCTTGGAGCAAATAGCCTGGAAATTCACTCTGTTAAATCAATTTAATTTCAATTCCTTCTGTCCTCAAGATCACGCATTTATTCCTATATGATATTCTCATCCTTCTCTGTAATGATAGTGCCTCCCATAATAAGTTAAACTAGCACATTTCATCTGAAATATACAGCCTTAGTTTACAAAACTTTCTGTCATTTTCCTATTTGTGACAAATTCAGTTTTTACTGTGATATCTTTAGTAGTGCTGAACTGTGGAAACATTTTAACTGGTGGAAATAAATTGGTTTTTAAAGGGAAATGGTGATTTGTAGACTTTGAAAAATTTGCTTTTTGAGCATATGGAGTTGTTGTTTAGACCTATGAATATGTTTAATCCAGACTTTACACGAAACTGTCTGAAATCAAGAGACTCTTTACTTACAGTTTCCTTAGGAGAAGCTGGAGAACAAAACAAACAGCTATCACATTCCCTCTTTTTTCTCCTCTTTAAAAGAAACAAATATTTTCTCTTTCATATCCACACACTCACAACCATCCTTTTAGCTGTTCATTACATCCTTAAAAAAGAACTAAAATTAAGCTATCCTTTGAGGACAACAAAATGCAAAATTAACTCTGGACTGAATGAAGTGCATATGGCCATGGAGAATTATTTGTGAGCTATTCCCAGTGAAATGTGCGTATCTGATTTGATTCCAGTTGTGTTTCTTGAAGAAATAAAGTCTTTAGTGTCACGTCCCTGTTGATTTTTTTCACTAAAACTTAAGCACCACTCAGTAGCAAAATTTTCACATTGAAGTCCCCATTCTCCTCCCTCCTCTTCTATTTCTCCCTCAGACATGCAAACAGCAAACACTAGGAATAACCAAGAAGACACAGCTCAGTTTGAAATAGTCTTTGAACAGCAATCTCTGTTGTGCTACGTTTAGGAGTACAGTGTGCTAATGCCTTTCTGGACATGCATGTTCTTATTTTCAGGCCCTCTGAGGCTTCAGGGCTATGATTTATGCCATGTATTTCAGACTTGTGTTTCTTTGCAAGCCTGAAAGCTGGTGAGTTGGGGGTGTCTATTAACAATATTTCAGGAGGAGTTGACTTTCCTGGTCTTTTAATCTCCTTAAATTACAAAATGCAGCTCACGGTCATGGATTAACCTGCACATCATCAGTGTTTCTGCAGTGGAAGATACCTCTTGTCATGCTCCTTTTTCTAGCTAAATTAGCTTATTTTGTGGCTAGAATTAGCGTCACCAGGTTAATGATAATTGACTGCATTTGTTCGCACTGCTAAGGTTTCCGTAAAGAAGATGCAATTCATTGAACATGCAACTATTTTGTCTAACATCCCAGGTGACACAAAAGTCTCCCTTGTAAAAAAACAAGTCAATATAAAGCCTGAGTCCCAGTATAACCTCTCACAAGGTGACTCAGATTTGAGAACAATAATAAAATTAACAAAGAAGTTTCACTCTTGGCTTCAGATTTTGACCTCAAACAGTACCATGACAAACAAGTAGTCATATATATGTGGGTATGGTGGTCTGTGAAAGTGTCAGCATGCATAGGAAATACCCATGCTAAGAGTGGCAAGAGAAGATTTATGACTTAATTGTACTTACCACATATTTTTCCTTTGGTTTAAGTATTTGTAAAACAATTTAAGTATGTGAAAAGTGAAATCTTATATGGGAACATGGATATTAACAGCAAGGTTAGACAAATTCTTTTTTTACATAGCAAGGACCTCATGAAGTTCAAAAAGACCAAGTGCAAGGTCCTACACCTCGATCAGGGCAATCCCCAATTTCAATCCAGTATGGGGGATGATGTGATTGAGAGCAGCCCTGCAGAGAAGGACTTGGGGCGCTTGTCAATGAGAAGCTTCACATTAGATGGCAATGTGCTCTCACAGCCCAGAAGGCCAACCATAGCCTGGGCTGCATCAGAAGAAGCGTGGCCAGCAGGTCAAGGGAGGTGATTCTGCCCCTCTATTCCTTTCTTGTGAGCCCTCAGCTGTAGTATTGGGTCCAGTTCTGGAATTCTCAACACAAGAAGGATATGAAACTGTTGGAAAGGGTCCAGAGGAGGGCTACAAAGATGATCAGAGGGCTGGAGCACCTCCCATACAAGGACAGGCTGAGAAAGCTAGGCTTGTTCAGCCTGGAGAAGAAAAGGTTCTGAGGAGACCTTATGGCAACCTTCCAGTACTGAAGGGGCTACAGGAAAGCTGGAAAGGGACTGTTTACAAAGGCTTGTGGTGATAGGACTAGGGGCAATGGCTATAAACTGGAGAAGGGCAGATTTAGACTAGACACTAGGAAGAATTTTTTCACTATGAGAGTGGTGAGGCAGTGACACAATCTGCCCAGGGAAGTTGTGGCTGACCCCATCTCTGGAGGCTGAATTGGCCTTGGGCAGCCTGATCTGTTGGGAAGTGTCCTGCCCATGGCAGGGGGCTTGGTAATAAGTGATCTTTGAATAAAAAAAGGTAGAAAATTATTACAGTCAGACCAGTTAACATCAGCAGACTGGATTCTGTAATGATGAATGCAGCAGTTAGAAAAAATCAGATATAGAAAATTAACATCATTTTTATTTTCTCTAGAATAATATTTAACCTGCTATTTTGATCTCTGTAGAATCTTTTGCCACATCTAATGTTTGCAAAATCCTTTGAAGACAGAAAACTGCAAAATTTGTAAATATTATTAAGGGTAAATATTACTAAGTGTAAATTTTGTTTGCTTTCAACCCCATGAACTGATAAAACAATAGTAAAGGATAGGACCTGAGTATGACCATGCATTACAGGGGGAAATACTATGCTTTTCTGGAACTGGATAGAAAACATGTTATTTTAGGGCAAAATATTTGTTTCAGAATAATGTTACTTTCCAGAAGCTGTAACATACAATCTGGGGCTGCAGCTTCTGTTCCCCCTACCCAGCAGGGAGAGTTCAAATGTGGATGGAATGGACTTTAATAAGACATTTAGGCTTTGAGTAGTAGCTGAACAAAATACGAATTGAATGAATTGAATGTCAGCATGGTGATCTCATGACCACCTTATCCTAATGACAACTGTAAGAATAAATAACATTTTTATTCAGGTAATGATAACCTGTCTAAAATCACTTTCTCCACCACTTAGTGACTTACTTATTCTTTCCAGAAGTACCTTTCAAGAAATGTATTATTGACAGGGTATATTGTTATATATGTAAATTTAGAAGGAGCAATAACCTAGCAAAGGCCACTCCATATTATGCGGAAACTGAACTTCAAGAATATTTTCATCTTCAGTTTTAACTTTGCAGGAGACTGTAATGCAGTGATAATTTCTCACCTGTGGCAAACAATGCTGTAACACATTACAAGGGACAAAATAACCCAATAATGAAGCATAGCAGCAAGACAATCAGACTAATAGGGTAAGATTAATTTCATCTTCACTAGCTCTATGTACCTAAGATAGGCATCTTACATTCTTGTACAAACAGCAGACAGAAGCAAGCGTTTTCAGGCCACAGTTTTAGACATCTATTTTATCATTAGATGACTCTTACACTGCAGCACCCCTTTCTGTCCTCTAAATATTAAGGCAGACAAGCTTGGAAGCAGATGTCAGTGCTATAATGTTACATTTACTTTCATGAACCCCAGCGTAGATGTCTGGCAAGTGTTTGCTATGTATTCTAAGGTATGTGTGAAGCTGTTGCTCTTCATCTTTCACTTATTACATTCAGGTGTTTATGGTTGCTCCACAGTAAAGATATAACATGGAGTCATTTGAGCACTCCTCATCCATTTCAGAGCAAAATCAAATGAGTCTTTAAATCATTTTCAGTGCCAATCACTTTCACATCTTCAGACTCCTGGACATAAAGCCAGATGAAGATTTTGTAGATAAGTCAAGTGAAAGAGGAACATATATAGCACTGTGCACACACCAGAACAATGCAAAATTAGTAGAGGAAAGAGAGATCCTGAGCACTGCAAAGATGTAAGAATTCCAGAGGGAAGGGAGGGGAGGGGAGAGGAGGACAGGAATGTAATCCTGTTGTCCCTGTCTAATGGTCAGATTAGAATAGCATTTAGAAATAATTCTAACAATTGATTAATATTTATCTAAATATGGTGAAGTTGCTTTTATGTACATAAATCCCTTCAGTAATTTAGTCTGCCTTTAACAGTGAATTTATTGTGGAATAACTTAAGGTCTTCCTTTGGGCCTATATTCAAAATTCAGGTGGCCTTAATTCAGTGTAAATTTGGAAGTGAATCAAGCAAAATCAAAACAAGACCATTTTAATTCTCAGATTAATCTCAGAGATTCACATGACAATTTAATAAGATTGAAATAATGCACTTTAAAAATTAATTCAGGTTAATTTTGCAAGTGTCTCACCTCTTTACCGGCACCCCGGTAACACTTCCACAATAGTACAACTCAGATGAAGTAAAGCTGCATCTTCATCCTGTATGAAACATGACAGACATTAACTCAAACACTGACAGATTACATATCATTACAGAATTTACCATACTGGAATTTTGTTCTTCTTTGGCAACAAAAATAATTTATTAATTAATGTGTCAGCTGCATGAATGTCAACGTCTGTTATTTACAAATAAGAACCACTGTATTGAAAACACATACATTTTTATATATAATGTTCCACATATTTACTGTCTGAGTAGTGTCTTCTTCTCTTAGGTCCACATTTTGAATACAGGCTGCTGGACTTACTATTTGTGGATGACTCTCCTAACATTTCTTGTGAGTAGTCTCCCTTTGTAGTCTCTTTCTTAAGTGGTATAAGTGATCTCCAAATTCCCATGTCTCTCTTTCAGCTGGTTAAAAGATCGGTATTTGGTTCTAAGATATAGTTCTTAGAAAAGATATGGTTCTAAGCATTCTTTTCCTCATAGATCCTTAGTTGGTACAAGCTGTTAAGGACTCTTCACCACTCATCATCTACTGTAATTCAATCCCATGTTATGCACTGCTGTCCAAAAAGAAATTAAAGGGTGGATTTGTCCAGTCTAACTCAATTTAGCAATTATTATTCAACAGACTTCTAGGTCACCATAAACCAATGATGATGATGTTACTTTCAAGTTAACATTACGAGTTACACGCTCAAAGTTAACATTCCTCCTGTAGCCGAAAAAAGAAGAACTTGATATTCTCCTTTTCTTCTTTTGTCCTTCTAGGGCTGTAATGAGAACAAATGGAAGTGACCTTACATTGTGGGACACTCCTTATAGTGTTTTAATACAAATTTCATTACATTGAAAGTCTTGCAAGGTATTCATTAGAACATTCATAAAGACTTTGTGGAGGGCTTAATAGCTAAAACAAGCTCTTGAAATTAGCCAATCATTCTATAATTGAACTCCCTATGAATCTTTTACTGTGGTAAGGTGAAGTAAGTTGCCTGAGGTACTGGATATATGTTTTAGTGCTTGGATAGGTGCAAAATAAATAAATGAAACTGATAGAAGTATTGTGTAAAAGTTCATAGCTGTTCATTGGTGTCTTTCTTACTGCCTGGGACCTTTGAGTTCGATCCATACTGGGTTCTAGACTGGCATCTTCTCACTCTTCAAGGAGATTTTTAATTCAGTCTTCTACCATATGCCACATAAACAAATTAATAATTTGATACCATGCAAAATATGGATTTTTACTTTTGCATTTTTATCCTTAAGTTACAGGTTTCCTTCTCTTAGCCCTGAAAAGATTATTCATGCTTGGAATAGGTATAGTCATACTAATTCCAGTCTTTTAGCTGCTTCTGTAATGATAATACAATTGTATTCTGTGTTATATAAACAAACACATACAAAAAAGTTTCTTTTTCAGAGAATTTATAGCTACATCAAATAAATAATGTCAGTTGTTATAAAATAGTTTGAAAGCCTAAACCTTACAATCTTCATCTGTAAAAGAAAATTCACACTAACTTGGGTTTTGTTTTGTGTATGCGGATATTTAGATATCTCAGAAATAGGATCCAGGAAAACCTTGATGATTAGCAGAAATCTCTTTTAAATTCACCAGTGAATATTTCTCAGATTTCATAACTTCTCTGAAATAAAACTTCTTTACAGGAAGTTTATTTCTTTTCAAGCAACTCTGTTCAGTGAGTGGGATTCAACAGCCTTAAAGGTGTCTGTCTCTCCTCATTGACTAGAAAAGAAGCCTAGGCAATAATTAAATCAGATATCTGCTAGAATATATCTGCATTTGTGGAAGAGGACCCAATCTGTAGAGCTGCTGAGGATGTGGTGTCCACAGCATGTGTGGAGTTTTTTATCTCAGATCAGCTCTGCTACAGCTCAGTGGGCTGAATGTCCACTAATGTTTGGATTACACTGCATGTGCTTCAGGACCATGTCATGCAAAGTAGTTTAATCTATGAGCAATCTAGATTATGTATTCCATGGTGTGAACTAAAGTATGGCAAGTAAGGAAAAACAGGACATTTGATTGAGAAATGAACTCTGGATCCAAATTAAAACAATCAGACACACAAATACATATCCCCAACGTAAATACGCTCTTATTTAATGCTAGATGTAAGTGAAAACTTCCTCATATAGTCATGGTTATTTTTTATTGCAAGACACTGTATATCATGATGCCAGTAGTCATTTCTAGAACTTTGCACATGAATTCAATATTGTGTTCTAGAAACATTTTGATAAATTTTAAAGTGTAAACTTCTGTCACATTTGATTTCTTATGTAAATTTTACCTTGTTTTAATATCTTTGGATTTGTGTGTATGCATGCATATGTATTTCTGTTACTGTGAGGATACATACACACATACATATGTGCATATACACACACACCTATGCTTATATTTATATATAAGGAAAAGATCCTGTAAATTAAAAATAATATATATTTCCCTGAAAGTGTAGTGAAGATGAAAAGAAGAAAGGGAAAGATCTCAAGAATGCAACATGGTTCAAGCAGACCACGTCTTGTATATTTTGCCAGGGGAAGAATCAGTTCTGGCATTATTTAGTGGAGCAATTTGCTTCAAGGGTTGTTGATAGCCCTGCAAAAACACAAGAGGCTGATCTTCTGCGATGTGGTCTCCTACTGGAGTGCCAAGGATACTCCTACCATTTCTTAGACAGTCTGAAGCCCATGGCAATGTCATGAGCTTGTTTACTCAGCAGAGGAAGAGCCTTACAATGTGCCTATCTGAGCCTACACAAAAGAGGCAGATATCTGACTTTCCAAGAGATACAGAAGAGTGATAACCTGCTTCTTGCTAGCACAATTCACCTTCTACTTAATACTAGGTAAATATTTAACAGCTCATTAGAACACTACCATTGGCGAAGGACATCCCTATAGAAACACGCACTTACATGTTTGGCAACTTTGACTGAAGTTGCTGTGAATTCAGCAAGTAGGTAGCTTGGCCTAGTTAATTAGTCATGCCTTCTCTAGTCTCGTGTCAGTCCTTGGCAGTTATGAAAGTCTGGACATAGGCTAAAGAGCAGCACAGTGGGAAGAAGGCTGGGAAAAAATAGGATCTTTCATCACAGGTGAAATGATAATTAGTCAGACATATATTTCAAGTGGCAGCAGCATCAGAGCAGATTGTGCATGGTATCCTGTAATTTTCTATATACTTTTAATTATCTTTTAATTATTAACAGTTCTTGTCCACTCCAAATGCATTTGGTGACTGCCAAGCTTCTTTTTATTTCTCCTTTTCCTTTTTTTTCCCCCTACTTGTTCTAATCTAGACCCAGTTCCAACTGCTAACGCATCAATGTCAGAAACTGCAGTCAAGCACAGCCTGTCCCCAAATCCCAACCTCTATAAACACGATGGCTCATTAATAACTTAAAAAGGATGATGACACTGATACTATTTATAGGGTCCTGCCAGCCAGGACTGCCAAAGTTAAGGAAATTAACATGGAAAAATTGTCAACTGGAAAACATTAGTGTTTATCAACAGATCAATCAAACTTCAACTACTGTAAATTGTGCTTTTAGCTAAATAAAATGTATCCACAATGACAATTTATTGAATGCCTTATATTGTTACTCTTGTGCCCTTGTATCAGTTTCAATGAGAGGCAGAGAAAAAAAGAGGGAGACAGAAACTCCTACACTCCCCTCCCCCCTTGGCTCTCTGACTCCCCTGACACCTGCCAAACCTCCCACAACTGCTGAGCTCTCAGAAGATACAGCTACATGTTTCACAATAAGTGGCAAATCAGAACTGCTGAACAAAATTCTCATGAAGTCAATTAAGTGTTAATTAGCTTTGACTGAGGGCACATGAGTCTCCAGCAAGCTGAATAAATGTCAAGGTGACAAGACTGTATACTAAGTACATGAGTGGAGATCTTACAATTTAAGGGCTTATTTTTTTCCTTCCTTTCATCATTGCCTTCTCTTTCTCTTTTCTACCAGAAAGAGAAAGACTGCTACAGTAAGAACAAAGTTTTCCTTCACTTGTTCACAGCCCTATTCACAGTAAATTGTTGGAAAGGAAATTTGCTGCAAATTGTTGAGTAGTCCTGCTGATGGGACTTATTTATTGGCATGAAAGCAGGCTTTGGAGGGAAATAAAAGAAAGAAACCAGGAAAAGAGAGAAATTTGAAGTATGATGTTCAAAGCCAGCTCTGATCTTAATCAATTGGATCTTCTGTTCTGAATGGAATAATGGAAGCATTAATAATAATCAAATAGTTGTTGTTGATGATTATGATGATTGTTAAATAATAACAAATTAGGTTATTAATAGTTAATGATATCTATACCTTCCGAATGGAATAATCAAATATTTAGTAATAACTGCTAATAAAACCAACTACTGTATAATAATTAACTATACCAACTGATATATGCATAGATTTGGTCATTCTGCTAAAGACTTACTCTGTTGAGGCTTGAGAAGACGCATACAAAGAATTAAAAACAAACAAACTAAAAGCCTTGACCGAAAATTGAACCATGGTCTGGAAGATATTCAGTCAGTAGAAGTGACAAGCTAGACAGTATATCTGCTCCCATGACAAGAATACTGGGTGTAATATTATTATTTTTACTAGCTTAAACCTAGGTTAGGGTCTAAAGGCCTCAATAAAGATCAGGGCCTCAGTCTGGTAGATGCTATTAAAAACATCACAAGTCCTTCCCACTAGGATTTTACAATCTATAGCTGTGATCTTGCAATTAACTTACAGTAGGTTTTTTCCAACACTGAGCTCATTACATGACTGAGATTTCAAACAGATGAGCAAGAGGATAGGTGTGAGAAAGGAAATGTTATTACCACTTTTTACAGGTTGAGAGAGAAAAAATAAATGCCTCATCCAGGGTCACACAATACATGACACAGATAATCAAAAAGTTGGGAATTCAGGTTTGACTTCAGGAGTCCAGGCTGCTGTTTGCATTGCAACACTGGGAAGTTCTCTGTAGAGAGTTCAAGTTATCTCAGTTTGGGTTGTAGACAAGGAGCTCTCAACTGTGACTAGTATTTCCAAGGTCTTAAAGCAGGAGCAGTTAATATTAGCAGATCAAAAAATAAAGTTATGGGAATGTTTTCACAGAATCAGAATTGTTCAGGTCAGAAAAGCCCTTCAAGATCATGAAGTCCAGCTATAAACCTAAGGTGGTCAAGTCCACCATTAAACCATCCCCCTAAGCACCTCTTTATCTTTTAAATACCTCCAAGGATGGTAATGCAACAACTTCTTTGGATATCCTAAGAAACCTATTTTGGAGGACAGTAGAAGTAGACTAGGAGACTTTTGTTTATTTCTGCATTGTGAGACCAAAATGAAGAGGTAAGACCTGCACCCAACTTCAACATTCATTGGATATACTTACTTAAACTCATGTTTCCAACCAAGGACCTGAAGTTTGGGAAAAATATTTCAAGTTCCTTGCCAAAATCTTTGCCTTCCAGGTGACATACCTAAGGAAAATATAAACAACTTTCTTTACAAAAGGTGGGAGTTTGATAGCAACAAATTACTGCTACCTTCAGAACAGAGAAAAATTGTTTAAGTGTCAGACTAAGATCTGGGAGAATTTTGCACTGGTCTTGCTTGTGCACACATAGACTCCGCTATTTCTGTGGGATATTCTTTATTTGCCCCTTTTGTAGAATGATCATTTCATCTTTCTAACATGGTTACTTCTCACAGGAGTTCCAAGAGTAAAGAAAATGAAGTATCTGGCTAGCTTCACATACATCATTGGTCTTAGGTCTCATAAGCTTGAGAAAAAAATTGAGACAGCTTTCTATTGACATGGTTTCTGAGATGCAGGCTCACTAGCAATATCAGTAAGTGAGAAAAGGGGATAACCATTTAAGAGGCTTGTTTGATTCTGCCTCATGATTTGATAGAATTGTGAGGTACGTAAAAGACGACAAACTAAAAACTTGTTTTGTTCTGGTTGGCATAGAAGATAGATCACCTAAAAGAAGAAGATATTGATTAAAATTGAAAGCCGGCACATTATTGATTAATCAACATGAAATCATAGTTCGTAAATGGAGTAAAGAACTCCTTGAGACAGGATATCAGCGATCCAAATGTTACCATAACTATCAAAAAAAGATTGAGAAAAGTCTATCAATATGAAGAGAAAATCTCAATAAATTACCTTGAAAGAAATATGTAAGTTCATATTCTGACTGCTGGCATAGAATTGTAGGGATTTTTTTCTTGGTAAGTAACTAGGAGAGAATATGCTTTATCAGTCTCTACTGCTCAGAGCTGGACACAGATTACTAGATGAGACAAAAGTACCCATTACAAGATTGTAGTTATAATGCTTGTGTAGACTTATTTCTTTATATATGTGGACACCAGAACTCTGGGAAAAGAAGAATCTTGGGTTTTGTTTTGTAAATATCTTTTAAAGTCTGTGGTTTTCAGCTTGAAAGTTTCAGACAAGTTGTGGATGAATGCTATGGTTCTTGATTCTGACAGTAGAATTGTTCAGCTTGGACGGAAGTTGCCCGCATTGCTACTAATAATGAACATGAATGACTCTAACAGATAAGTGAATGTAGACTCCACCATAGTCTTTTAGATCAGCAGTATGTCTTGATCCAACAGCCTTCTCAGAGTGACAAGTGGGCACAGCTATATTGGCTGTTCCCTAACAGGCTTCCCTTTGGAACCAACTGTACTGGAATTTAAGACGATGTAGGTTTAGAACTCCAGTATAGGTCCAGTTACTGAATATAACTTGCCATGTCATCTTGTCATGGCATCTTGTCATGGGGCTGATTTTAATTGTTTGTGTGTATTTCTACTTCATTATCACAATCATCAGCATTAATGAGGATGGAGTGTTTTCCAGGCACTCCAAATGTTGATTTTTATTATTTCTTCCCTGCTCTTCCCTAGTTGTCACTGCCTTATAAACTAACAGGAATGACCACTATAATTTTTTGGATTAGAACTAGGAAATTCCTTCAAGTATTCAAGTCAGGAACATGATAAAGAGAGCAGGTTGCCTGCATCTTCTGGTTTGTAGTTGAGTGTAGAACTAATGCTCCAACAAGAGAGATCAACATTTAGATTTCAAAGTGTATTAGAGCCTTTTTCTTTCTAAGATACATCTTTCTGGCAAGGCATAGGAGCTCTCAAGTAGGTGTAAATTACATTTATGGCCACAACTGTAAGGTTCATTGACATGGTTAGAGCAGTATAAAACAGTCTCAGTGAAAATGACAATCAGACCCTGAGGCTTAGACAGATGGATGGACAAAACAATATCTGTATAGTTTTATGCTACCTTTGCAAAAAGAAGTCACTAGTTTAAAATAAAAATAAAAATAAAATAATGCATTGCAAAAGAAATTGATCTATTATGGAATAAATCCCAGAAACCATGACACAAACAAAAAATAACAAGAAACGAAAAAAGGACTTACTCTTCTCCCCCTGCATGTCGGGGAGTGAATATAAATCTAATGAAAATCAGATAGGATAGGCAAACACCAGCGTAGACTCACTGAGAGTTCTCCTGTATGATACTGGCTAAAACACATACATCATAGTCCCCCAAGCCTTGGTTTGCTCAGCTGTAAGATTGAGATGATCTCCTATATTTTTGCTTACTTATTGTGTGCATAAAAAGTTCTATATGAAGGCTTTTGTTTATTATAAGAACACTCATCTATTCATCCCTCTTACAAAATATGTCTGAACTGTTGGACTGATCTCACTTCTATTTCAGAAATATTAGAGACTCACTACTTCTCCTTACAAATTAATACATATGCAGTCTCTCCAGTGTCTCCTGTTTGTAAATCATAACAGGTATGTCAGTTACCTGCTTCTATTACGTGAAATTATTCTGAAATGAAGGAACATAGCATTAATTCTTCTGACTCTGTTTCTATGTGAAAAAAAGTGCACTCAGCTGTATATCTGTGACTACATTTGGAGGTATTGTAAGCTACACACCAGGTTTTTAAGGCATATATTTATATGAATACATTGCCATATACTTCAATAAGACTTCATCTATCGTTAGACTTCAGCCATAGCCCTTATAACTACAGAATCTAGTGACTTTTAATAGAGCTTAATTATCTACATAATATATCTCTATCTTCTAAAAATAACTTTTAAGGGTGTAAAAGTGTAGTCTTTCTTTGAAAAGGATAGTGGAAATTCTAAGGCATTGTGAGTTTTTTTTAAAAAGCACTGTAGTGTCACAACAATCACTGTGACTTGAAAAAGAAAGTCAGCACCCATTTATGAAAAGCAAAACAAGGTAAAATTAGTATTTCTTTCATTTTGTTTGGAACACTTAATTTATGAAGTTAAAATAGATTGACTGTCGTCTAGTGACAGTATGTTCATAGCTATGTTTCTGTAACAAAGAGAAGGTACAAAAGCATTTTCCAGGTGATACTTACAATGACACATATATTTAATTTCCTCAAGCTATATCCAGGCTCTGTACTTAAAAGTACTTGCAGCATTTCTTAAATCCTAGCATGCTTATACCTAGTCACCACTCAGCCAATTGAGATGCATCATTCTTACAGAAAACTCATCTTCTGGTAGATCCTGATGTGTAAAATTTGAGCAGAAAGAGTTCTGCTGCAATGCACTTGGGAGGGTGGAAAAGCTCATCGGCACTAAGTGTTTTTCAGCCCTCACGAAACTTTCCATTTGCTCTTTTCATAGCTATACAAGGCTTGGCTGATTGCTTCAGCCATTAATTTGATCCCAAGAACCTCTTTGCTTGTTATTCTACATCCTCTCAGACTGCTATTTGCTGATGTCACTAGGGCTAGTTGATGTAATTAGAATGTGATGCAGTCAGGAGCTTTTGATGATATGGAAAAACATTGAAAACTAGGAATTATTATGATGAACCTACTATACTTGCAATGATTTCTAAATTAGGACATTGGTGCAGCCCAAATCTTTCACTGCCCTTGAAGTTCTTGTCAAAGGCTTTCTGTGGTATTGAAATGAGTATGCTGAAGTTACACTCAACAACATACTGAAAAAAAGGCACTTAGCAGGGATACTTGTCATATTCTCTGTATTCAAAACAAGAGACAAATATTCCTTGTCTCCTTGTCCTAGAAAGTTCTTTTTTCCCCAGTTCATTAGTAGACGCTCATCTGTGTTTTATTACTTACATTCTGTCATCCAAGAAAATGATCTTTGGAGCCTGAGTTCATGATAGTCTTCTTCAGTTTGCTTCCATCTAAACTTCTCTGGTAGCCCAGTCTCTACTGAGGGCTGACATAGACATGGCTGAAATAGCACTGATTAACTTACATATCCAGGTGAAAGCTGCTGTAGTTATGTGCTGCTGTATGGTAGCGCTTTTCCGATTCAGTGTTTGTCTACAGCAGCTTGTCATATAGACAAGCATCTCTTCCCTAGCACTATTTACTCCAAATCCATCTGGCAAATGGGGTGGCCTTGGGGCCACACTGACCACTGTAGCAGGAGACAGGAGCTCCTCAAACAAAAACAAGATAATTTCCCTAGAAAAGGAGAAGTAGAAAATATTGCAGAGTGTGGCATAGTGGATGGGTAGTGAAATAAATGCAGTAGAAGAAAGGTGTTTGTGGGTACTGCCCAGCGTGGCAGGAATACTGAGCCACTGGTATTTCCTGAGAAATCCCGTTTGATTTCTTCCAGTCGCAAAGCAAGTTAATAGACAGCTTTCTTGTTCTCTTCCTTGATTACTTGTTTGTTCCTGACTTCTAACAAAAGGTCCAGAAAAAAATATGGCTTTCAAAAGTGATTTTCCTTTTCAGTGGTCTGGTACAGTAGATCTCTAAAGTTACATACATGTATGTATATGTGCCTATGCATCTGATTTTAGATATATTTTTAGATATCTACAGTACCATACATACCTATGTTTATATAAATCCTTGTATATGCACTGTATAACGGGTGAATACAGTAATGTCATTTTCTGCCAGGAAAAATGCTCAGAAACTCAAGAGATTTCTGTTGCTTCTTTAGCCACAGATAAGGGCTTGGTTCCAACCCATTCAACAGCAAACGTACTATACAGAAATGCCTTAAAACTATTTTTGCAATAAATGGGTTATACTTGGAATGCTTTAGACCTCTAGTCTGCTGTACTGTGTCTATTTTGGACCTTGTCCTTAAGACTTCCTCCAGTCATCCATCATTACAGAAATTTGGTGGTTCTCTATCATATCCATAGGTTGAGAAGTTTCTCTCTATTAAAGAATTTTTAAAAAACCCAATAAAACAAAAAAAAAGCACAAAAAATGTAGTCCCATATCAGGAGATAGGAAAGATGATTCATTAAGTTTCTGCTCATGTGTCTGTTTCACTCTATTTCCATATTTTCAAAAGAAGTTACTACTACTTCGTTACAGTTCTTTAAACTACTTCTGTAAAAAATGTGCATTTAGAAAAAAGAACAGGAAAAAAGTTGATACACATTTTAAACCAGACCTCATCACATCATTAGATTACAGTGTAGAAATAAAGCAGTTCAATAAGCACAAAAAGGAAACAAGTTTCTGGGGTAAGGTAGGAGCAGGAATCTTTTCAGCTGGATTTGCTGCTGTTACACAGACCACACTGAAGGTAAGACTCAGATCAGATCCTCACCCAAACCTCAAAACCAAAACAAATTGCCTCTTCCTTTTATATTCCTCTGTGACTGAAAATATTTTTATGCATGTTGATTTTATAGTTGCAGATCTATTTATTATTTAGGATTAGAAGATGCTGTCTAAACAGAGTGAGAATGGCCATTTGGTAACAAGGACCAGTATACCAGAACAAACAAATGGCCCGTTCTACCCAGTATCTGGTCTCTGGAGTCTGCAGTGGGAGGCATAAAATTCCCATATTGTGACTAATTATGCAATAATATACCATGGGAGATTGTCCCCAGCTGCCTCTATTACTAACTCATCTGAAACCTGAATGTACAGGAAACCTCAAGAGAAAAGTTCATTCTCTTAAGATTTCCAGTTTTAAGAAGTTTTACTAAAGTTCAGAGAAACAGAAAAAAAAATTGACTGCTTTCATTTTTATTCAAAAGATCATCCAAAAACACTGAGGTTCTTTTCTTACAAGCTCACACAGTGTGACAAGATTTCACTGGTGGGGTTTGGTTTTGAGACAGGTTTCATTTTTTCTGCAGAAAGTGTAAAACTTATTAGCAATCCTTTCAGTTTTGTTCTCTGTGTGCCATTCATTGCACTGAAACTTATTGAAAATTTTGTCAACAATCAGCTTAATAAAAGCTTTGCACATTGTCTGCATAAAAGCCCTATTTTGATGAGAAAATGACTATTAATGAGAACATGTTCTTTTCTGGCATCAGACTCGAAGAGACACAGGTCATAAATCTCTTTGATCTTCTTGCAAAAAGCTGGAATCAAGGAAAGAAGCAAGTTTGCTCTTTTTTCTTTTTTTCTTACTTTTTTTTTTAAAGCTCCTGATTAAAACAATTCCATTTAGTAATCAGTAATTTATCATGCTTGCTCCCTCCCGCCTCCCTTTCCTTCTCTCTGTGTTTTAATTTTTTCTGGTTTTGATTCTTTATTTTAACATATCAGAATACCTTTCTGGATTGTCCTATTTGTTTATTTCCCTTAGTTTCACAGGGGTGGATTAAGAGAATTTTTCAAGGGGGGTGGTGGGGAGAACATCAGGATGGTTTTGGTTTGTAGTTCGGGGTTGGTTTTTTTTAGAAAGTATATGTTGAGAATAGAAGAATAAAAACACAGAAAGAAAACTATAAAAATGAAATCTGAAAAAAAGAATCCTAATATTCCAGTTAGTCAATGAACTGCTGCATTTCATAAATGTGTCAATACTGCCATCTCTTGCCTCTTCAACAGCCTGGGCAGGAAACTGTAGAGTGATGAAAACCGAAGAATGAATATTCACTTACATACAAACACACATAAAAGAGCTAAGTCTTTCAAGAGAGGTGCATGATTTTCCTTGGTATATTTTGCTGTGTTTAAAGAGGATTTCTTTTTTAATTTTCTTCTTTGTGTTGCTGTGTAGCTTCAATAGCGCACCTTCAATAGTACAGCTGCAGCAACTAAGACCTCAGCTAGTGATTTAAGAATGCAAGGTGAGTTAACTCTAACCGTTCTGAAGAAGAGAAAGAATGTACATTATAATGAAATAATAATAAAGTTAAATTTGTATGGCTCCTCTACTGCAATGAACAACATTCAGGCAGGTAAGTACACATTAAATATACAGTTGTATATATTTTTAATAAATGTCAACTACAATGTGAGCCTTTTAACAGTAAATCTTAAGACAGGTAAATATTTTACTGAAAAAAAAATCCAGAAATTGCAGGCTTGTGTGTCTATCCCTGGTCATGAAATGATTTTGTGTGACCAGTCATGAAATGTAATGTCACATAAGTGCTGTGCCAATTTTTTGGACCTTATAGCACACATAGCAGAATTATTGTTTCATGGAGACAAACTCACAAGAACTGCACAGTCATTTGTCAGTGAGCAATGCTGTTTTCTAGGCCTGTGCAAAGTGCATACTAAGCTTGAATGTCTAGCTCTACAATTTTAATACCTACTCAAAATGGTACTATATTCTCTCTTCTTAATTTTTATGCGGTGGTAATAGTTACACCAGAAATATGTTGTCTTCTGAAGTGAAAATCAATGAAAGTTTCATACTTAAAGTAAAAATTGATTTCTTAAGTTAGATGGGAAAGATTCTGGGGTTTAAAAGTATATCACCATTCAAGAGATAAAAAGATTGATTTTCTTGCATTATTGGAACCTATTGTTCATTCACACTTGTGCTTTGGTTGGGTTATTACAAGACTTCTTGTGCTTAACTATACCTGAGCAGCTGTGCTGCTGTACTTTGATGACTGGTTATTCTTCAGTTTATTCTGAAGCTCAAAATATATCCCAAGCAGAGGTAGGACTATGAAAAGGCATGTGATGATGTTGTAGAGTTATGGGTCAACTTTACCATCCAGGTTTCTGACATATCCATGAGGTTTATTAGCACACACTTTCCATGAATGACTCTATCTCGGCCAAACACAGGACCAGTTCTTTTATTGCTCCCTTCCTTCATCATCGTTTGTCAATTTCTGTAATTCTATCTGACTATTTTTATGGTGTGTATGTATGTGCACATGTGTACGAAGTGAGATGGTAATTAAAAGGCAAAAGCACTACACCTGGCAGTTGCCTACGTTGCAGAGCAAAAGCTTTATCAACAAACCACAGGTGTGTGGCACAAAAGCAGATAAAAACATACAGGAACTGAGATGACAGTTCTGTGCTCAAAATGCATTAATCACCTAAGGTAAATTTGTGCACCTGTTATACACTGTCAGAGTTTTACTTGCTTTGTTCCAGAGATGTTAAAATAGATGAGAATCTTTTCCCCTTTTCAATATAGTTGCTCCAAGAAGTACACATAGCATTTTCCTGCTTGGTGTGACTTCTCTATCTTTCACATCTGCTCCTCTTGCTCCTGTGTGGTCACATCACTCCTCTGCACAATGCACAGATGTGGAACATACATGGAGCTCACTTCTGTCCCCAGGGGCCAAAGTCCATAGTGTCCAGATCAGAAAAAGTCTCAATTTCCTCAATACTGTGTATGGTTTAATTAGCGTGATGGAAACTTTCACATAATTAAG
Organism: Phaenicophaeus curvirostris; assembly: GCF_032191515.1. NCBI lineage: Eukaryota > Metazoa > Chordata > Aves > Cuculiformes > Cuculidae > Phaenicophaeus > Phaenicophaeus curvirostris. The sequence goes on from NC_091431.1 coordinate 70,490,524, forward strand.
TCTTTTATTTAATGTATTGCTGTTTCAATTACAATCTATCACTAATTTTGAGTCCTCAGAGATTAATTAAAACCAGGTATGTTCCAGACAGATCTCCAAAGTCAAATATTTTCTAGTGAAAATAATAGTCTTCTGATCTTTGTTGATCAATTTGCTTGACTGCTAGAGAACAACTGCTTTACCCACCATGGAAAACTGAACTCATATATAATAAAAGTGATACCAGCTCCTGATTTCATTTATCTTATGAGGACCAATCTTGATTATGTTGGCTGTCCTCAGCAGATTTTGACAGAAAAAGAACACAGGTCACTCTTGAGCCAGGTGGTGACATTTGTGCTTCCTTATCAATGGGGAGGTAGTGAATTACCTACCAGACTCATGAACCAAGCTAAGCCTTGTACATTGAGTTAAAACTCTTCATAGCTAGAACTATTTTTTTCAAGGTTTAGGTGCAAGATAAAGAGTTGATGAAAGAATTTTCTGTACAGCTTATCATCGGCAATAGGTAATGCTTTATTTCCTTTCTCCAGCACTTTGACCTCATATATTCTTTTTGGCTTCACTGGTTTAACTATTTCACTTCCAGCAAGACAAACAGATGAAGAAGTGAAAAACTCACACTTACGATTCTTGCCCATCAGCAAGATGTAGCATCTTTTTAAAAAGAACTAGGGCACTTCCTACTGTATGATACATCCTCATTCAGTATTTGGAGGTATACTGTGAATTCTTCAGTACAGTATTCTTAACTGAGAAAATCTTTCTCCTCTCTGACTCATGTATGTTATTATCTTTTTTTTCTCTCTCTTTCCCCACCATTTGGCACCTTTTAATGATTTTATGTCATAAACAATCTTCTCTCAACGATACTGACTAATACCCTAAACTTACCCTGAGTACTTAGAAACATTTTATCATAAATATATACGAGTACTTTTTCAAAAGTTTATAAAGGAAGATGCAGGCAAGATACACAGAAGTCAGATGGTCTGAGGCCAGAAGTTTGGGGAAATGCCTAATTTTATACAGAGCAGGTCATTAGAATCAGTGAAGAACTTATTATTTTCATTAAACAAATGCTGTCTTAAGTTCATAGATGCCTCTTCCCAATGTGGAATATCAAAAACTCAAAACAGTTAAAAACAGAGATATTAAAGCAAGTGGAATGAACTTTTAAATCTCTGCACTGGCTGGTGGACCTGGTTGAATTGGTCAGAGAAACATCTGCTTCCACTCACAAGATTTAGAGGGTACTTGGCTACAGAAGTATTAGGAACTCTGTATCTCTTTGAGATGATTCTCTTAACAGCTCTTAATGTGGTTAATATCCTGACTACCGACAGCATAAGATGGCAAATGTTATTTAGAAACTCTTCTCTGTATTTTCTCTATGTGTGTATAAATATATGATCCATTTGTTGTTATGCATGTATAACTCACAGATCATAAGGAGTTAAATCTTGGCTAGCCATTAAAAGCATTTTTTTAATATTCCTTTATAACAAGCAATAAATTTAACTTTCTTCCCTATGTTACTGTCCGATATGCATTATCAGTATTTAGTTTGCTTTGAGAGAAACGTAGATTCAATTCAAGTCAGTAATCCACTAAAATTTCCTAATGTTCTTATGGATGTTCCTCTATAAAACTTGAAAAAGGATCCTTAATCTTACCAAACTTCTCCCCTTTATATTCTATCCATAAATTACATTCCCATCTGAAGTAACTTCGGTAAGATATATTATGAATTCTTTCACCGGTAATTCATTCTTTTCTTTTCAGTGCCTTTGTATGATATTTTTTAGGATTCATTAGTTTTCTGGCTGCCCACTTGAGAAGTTTCTTAAGAATTCCTTTAAAATCAGAAGATTCAAAGTGTATAATGACAAAAATCCTTTTTTTCTTTCTTTTTCTGCTTTTCACTTTCCTTTCATGACAGTTGCTGTTTAATTTTTTAATGTTTCAACTTCCCTTTACTCTCTGAACATACATTTAATGTCACACTGGGAGTCACAACGGCTCTAGAACTTGCCACTAACATTCAAGCCAAGTGTATCCTTATAGGCTAGTGCTTATTATCCCAATGAGAAGCGGTGTATAAATTCACGAGAGATTTACTGCTTTGGAGTATTTGTAAGTAAGAATTTGAAAGTTTGGAGAGGGGTTTTGTTTTTCTTTATTCTACTAAGTCTATTTTATTTCCAGCTTCATTTTGAAAGACCACTAGGTGAGGGCAGACAAGGTTTTTAGTAATGTGGATTACTTTTAATAGCACAGAGTAAAAGAAAATTTATATGGGAGAGATACTTTTATGTCTACTTAACATTGAGATTCTTCACACTTTTTTCTAAATGTAATTGCTAGAAACAGGACTTTTGACTGAGATAATAATGGTTTTGAATAAAGTATGGTAATCCCTTTCTTCTCCAATTTTTCAAGACTGCAAGAAAAGCTCTTCACTATTAGGGAGGACTAGTAGGTTTTGTGTTACTAGCAGAAGGGAGCATTAAGAGTCCTCAGGAAGTCAGCTGGGCTGTACCCATACACCTACTTAAAGTGACTTGACTTCTCACACTGGCCATTTCAGGATTAAGATCTCTAGGAAAGATTTTGTATCTGCAAAAGCCAGGTTCGTCAGTGTCCATATTTCCATGTTTTTTGTCATTTTTGTTCTTGCTGGTTCTTTTTCCTCTAGCTCACCCGTGGCACATGGGATATAAGGGGCATTCTTGAAATTTTTTTCTAGCACATTAAGTAATTAGTACCTGATATTGTCGAAAATATGTTTCTCTTTCACAGTAGTCTCATGGCGTAGTTTCTGTGATTCCTGTAGCTCTTCCCTTGGCATTTAGTTTAGGAGCCAATGTTTGTCATTCAACTTTGCTTTCCTTTCTGTTTTAACAATTGCTGAGGAAAATACTACAGCTTTATTTTCTTTTCTGTATGTTTACCTCAACTATATTAGGGTTGAATTTTATATGTCAACTGGAAAACATTTATTTCTTTCAAGTGTTAGTACTGGATACACTATAAATGTAAGTAGTCTCAAGAAGCATTTCATATTTACACAAAATTTTATAAATATAAACATAAATATATGCACAGCCATATGTATACATGTATTTATCTTTTTAATAGGAGAAGTTTTTGTAATAATTTAGTGATGGGTGTTGATGGTTACAGGCTGAATCTCTTTCCCTTAGCAGTATGAATAAAGCAATAGGGTATCTGTGAGGTATGAATCTGTAAACCTAAAGAAAAACAAGGGCAGTTTGTTTGAAACTCCCATTTGTGTTAAGGAAATGTTTTATTTATTTGCTTGTGTATTGTTTCTGATTCTTTCAGATACTGGTAGGATTTCTTTGTGTGTCTCTTTTCTGTTTTGCTAGAGACAAGAGATAGCTGAATGAATTCAGGTAAAGTAAGAGCCTGTTCTACTCATGGATCCAAGATGTGACCTTGACCCAAACTGATCATTCAAAGAACTTCACAAAAATTGCACTTTTTACTACCTTTGGTTTTGAATTCCCACTGATTTAGGAAGCAAGAGATATTAGTGGGATTCTCAGGAGACGGCTCTTCTCCTGAGACATTTTCAAACCAAATTTTCAGACTCGAGGGGTTGTATTAGCTCAGGTAATTATGTATTAGCTCTGAAAAAACATCTGTTGGGCATTTATCAACATTTTATCTGAATCAGAAGTGTATAAAAGCTCAGTCACCACTTAACAAATCATTGTAGCACACAAATCAGAATCCTTTTAAAAAACTGGAGAAAGATACCCTTGCTGTTCTTAATTTTATCTTTGAATAAAACAGACAACGTGGTATGTACAAAAGAAAGGCTGTGTGTTTGTCCGAGAGAGGAATATACAAAGAATGTTTTTCAGGAGAATAACCAGGTTGTTGTTATATGTACAAGAAAATACAGGCACCTATCATTGCATTTTTTCGTATCGTTACCATAACAGAATGAAAATCTTATTCAGATCCCACAAGGTCTGATGGTTTGATAGCATGAGAACTGGCATTCTATAATGAAGTAATCTTGATCTAATAAATAACAGCTACTATGCTCTAACCTAAGATTTAGAGTCAATAGCTCCCTACTGATATTAGAAAAATTACTTAAGTGCTTTGCTTTTATGCTCTGGGGCAGTTTAAGACAAAAAAATATATTTGAAATTATTTATCTCCATTTTGATTTCTGCACAACATTTGTGTAGCCACAGCAATTGAAGAAACTGTGACAATAAATTGCTGCACCATCTATACAAGCAGAAGGGCTTCAAGCAAGGAAAAAATAAAAAAATTAAAAAAAAATCTGCCTTCTAGGCCTATAGGCATGTAAAATATGAAGGGTCAGTGAGTGAAGATGCCCTTGGTGTGAGAACCTGAACAGAGTAGTAGGTCCTTCACAGTATTTATGCAAGTGAGAGGAGGAAGGAGCACCTATAGGTCTTATCCAATCTGTGGTAAGTAGTAACTTCTCAGAGGGTCCCCATGGACTGCCAAAGAGGTGGGCAGGACAGCATGGAGATGACTGCTCCTTCCCAAACATCACTGCAATTCTTTTGTACTGCCAATGAGAGAACTGTGTGCTTTGCACAGATGTGTTTTGCAAAGTGCTTCTTTGGTTCAACTTCTATGAGTTCCTGAAAAGATTAATCATAAATTTAAATGCCTGTGAGGCTGGAGTTCAGGAAAGGAGTGTAATTAATGTGCTGGACAAAGCAAAATCTCAGTCATCGTGCATTTAACAGAGGCTGTTTATTCAATTGAGGAGAGAGAATATTAAATTCTAAAAGTATCCTAAGAACCTTGAACTTATGTCTTCTTTTTTTTTTCTTTTTTTTCAGGTTAAAATCCTAAAACCATCTGAATTTAGCAGATGGAACCTCAAAATAGCAGTTTGCTAAGTTTTAGAACACTTATTTTGATCAGAGATGTAACAGCTCCCAGCTCTATCTGTCGGTACACAGTGGCTTTGGTGAAGCCTTTGCAATTTGTTGGTAAACCAGAAGAAGTGGCACTTGCCACCATTTTAAAAAAAGTGCAAGAGTGAAGTCAATGTTTCCTCCCAAATTTCACCAGTACGTACTTATTACCAGTAGAGTGGCTAAGCTGGAGATTTTACACACAATTTTGACTAGACTGAATCTCTGATCTGACAGTAGCAATTTGGAAGTCAATTCTTCATTTCTTTTTCTTCTTGAAGAAATTTGTGTGGAAAAGGGGTACAAACTCTGAGGTTGTATTATCCTTTTCATTGTACCAACAGATATCTCAGGCCACAGATGATGAAATCTTTTGAGTATGAAATGCAAAACATCATATTAAAACATGAATAACAAATGAAAGAGAAAATATTCTTCCTCTCACTTGCCACTTTCTGTGTGCCCAACTTGTAAGTCATTTGACCTGTTACCACATCCCATTAAAACACAAAAAACAATCTATACTTTAAAAACAAACTTGGAGGGGAGGGGAGGAACCCTACCAAACAAACAAAAAAAACCAAAAACCAAAAACAAAACAACCAGCCCAATAATTGCTTTCTACTCTGTGTCATGTTTTAATTAAAGATAACAGCACCACAATCTATGATATATCTGGAAATTATTAGAAACCTTTTCCAGAGGCAAAAAGGATCAATACCTCTTTGTCTCAGTGGCATAAAACATCTCTGTGTTACTTCTTTCCTGCTGGCAAGAGAGAAAGTGGAAAGAGTCTAAGACGGGAATAATAGCAGCACCAAAGGGGAAAGCTATGTGCCAGGTCAAATAAGCATGCTTTTTCTTTCGTTTTTGTTCTTAAAAATAAGCATAGCAGTTTGCATTATATCCTTCCATACCTGCAGTAAGTTTTGGTCCCTTTGTATCAGGAGCAGAAGACAGCATGTGGAGCTACTGAATCAAGCCCCTGAAGACAGAAAACTTGACTGAGGGTCAGATGAGGAGCCTGGGAGTCAAGTCCTGGATTGTCTTCTTGACTTGACTATGGATGTGCTGCGTGACACTGCTCATCTTACTTAGAAATGAGAAGATGGAGGTCTTGCACCTTGCACAACAGCAATCATGTCGTGCAGAGAGTAATTTCTTGGTGCTTGTGCTTGCCCACAGACTGACTTTGGCTTTCTTATTGTGGCCTTCTGAAGGACAGTCTGAAAGCAGTGTCACCCAAGCCTGGCTGTGCCTCATGCAGCAGAGTTTATCCACATGGTCCCTCTGCCTCTTGGAACACAAACGCACCACAGATGAGGTTCATCTGAGTCATACAGTTTTCTCCAGTTTTGAGTGGAGTGGAATAGGCACTTCTTGGCCAAGATTGAAAATAAATCATGACTTAAAAGTGCCATAGATTTTTCTCATTTAATTAAAAAAAGCCAGAGATTATGCATTCAGATGTCTACATTATAGAAATCCAGAGTTACATAGCATTAAATGATGCCTTGTTTTCCCCATATATAAAATTATGTCATGGAATAACACTGAATAATACCATACCTAATCAACTAGCTGTCACCCTCTTCTTTATGTTCCTGGGAAGAATCCATGTGAACACTTAATAAAGTGGGAAATGTTATCCTCAGGTTGTCTGCTGCCTGTTTCTCTTCTCTTTACTCAAGTTCAGTGCATTTCCTTTCTTGGTCTAGGCTGCAAGTCAAGAAGCATATGGGGCTGAACTAGCTGCACTCCCCAGTATTGTTTTCAGCAACACCACTCTATTTCTGAACTGAAATGCAATTGAAAACAAATATTGCTTCAAAAGTCATTACTTCAAAGCCTCCATCAAATCCATGAGCGATGCCTTAAAGAGCACTAGATCATTCACTTATTCACAGATTTTAAGAGTAGAAAGGGTATTTTAAGTCTCAAGTTTTGTGTCCTAAATAACATCAATTTCACATTTGCAGATTGGACTTCAACTAGAACACATATTTCAGAAGAGAACAACCCAGATCCCTAAATTCTTGGCTTTGAGACTGCTCAGATGACATCATTGAAGATTTCCTAATATTCATTACAAGTCAAATTAAAATTCACCAAATCAGCTGACCTTGCTGTCACAGAGTTATTTACCCTTCCCTCTGCATCACCCCTGGCCCTGAAGATTTCAGGAAATTTCTCACCCAGTTTCAGCTACTCAGAGAATTTTCTATCCCTTCTTATTTGTGGGGTGTGATAGGATAATAGCAGCAATCCTGTCCTTACTGTCTCTATCTGCGGATGAATAGTGCTGTCTAAGTGTAAAGTGTTATTATTATTGTAAGGAAATAATAATACTAATAAAACAAAATGAATTGAAGTCTTGTCTTCAGATGGTTATTTTAGCAATCTAGAAATCTAAAGCCCATGAAATAGACAATTAAGAGGGGTTAGATACTTAATATCAGATGTTGTGTTTTGGTAGAATTTTGCAATAACGCAGCTGCTATAATAATACGGATTTTTATTTCTCCATATAGAAAGAAAGCAGTTGTGTTTTCCTGAAGTCCTGCTGCAGAACGCAGAACTTTGTGTGTGTGTGTGTGTGTGTGGGCACCTGCGTGTGCCTGTTCATTCAAACAGCCTCTCTTCTTTTGCAACAGCTCCACCTTTGGGAGAGAGAAGGGGAAGTCTGTTCTTTCCTTTAGCTATCTTTGCAAACAAAAGAAACCTCGAAAATCTTATTTCGTCCTGGAATATCTTTCTTCCTTCTTGCCTTCTTGCCATGCCTCCCCCGCTGTTTTTCATCAGTTGGGGAATTAAAAAACCAAAAACAATACTCTCCTTCTCTCATTTCTGACATAAATAAGGGCCAGAGACTCATTTAATTAGTCTCTCTCGTGTGGCTTACAGCCCTGTTCAAGGCAAATATTTACCCCTGGGCTTCAGCACTGCTGCTTAGCCACCGAATTTTCCCTTTTAATTTTTTGTCAGAAAAATGTAGTGTCGTGTTAATGGCTACTGGGGATCCTATGGCTAAATCATAATCATAATTGTCTACACTAATCATAATTGTCTTGCTGTTGCAGTCTGCATCCCTCCTCCCTGTCAGTTTGCAATCCCATCCTGTTTCCTTGTAGTATGCTTTCATGCCATATATGAGCTCTTCTAAACGGGCTTGATATTTCAGTCATTTTTTTCTATCAAGAATCTGGGCACAGGACATAGGGTTTCAAGACGCTGCAGAAGGGACCACTATGTGTGCTCAAGATCCACAGCCCAGAACCCTCCCATGAAGAAAGTCCTTTCTGTGTATTTAGAAGGGGTCTTGTTTCCCTGTAAGGAGATGAAGAGGAGATAGATACCCAGGGCAAAAACCTTCTCTCATCCACAGACTCCTTTTAATCACAGAGCTACATTTGGCACTCTTGTTTTCCCAGCTCTTGAATCTTTCCTTCCTTTTTTTGCAGTGGCTCACCTCCAGCAGAAAAGATTATGTGTTCCTTTTGCCCTTTGTAACCTAAGGGGTATGACATTGTCCAGGACAGCAGAAGCTGGAGGGTGACAAGCCTTTGCTTGACATAGACCCTGAACATGTTTCCTGTGTCCTACATGAAGTGTCTCATGGCTAGGCCAGTTTTAAACGGGCAGTCAGTCATAAAACATCCCTCTCTGTCCAGCCAGCTTTAAATATGAAAGGGGAAGTCACCATAGTGCAGTTTTTGTGATCTGGTCACCATGTGCTGGACAATAAGATGAGGTTCTTCAAGTGACATAAAACAGTGCTTCTGATGCTGATTAAGCATTAATGGTCACTAGACCAAGAGGCCCGTAAGAAAGGCAAGGGGATACTTCAGAAACTATGGTTTCAAGAGGAAAAGAGGTAGGGTTTTGTATGTCTAGTAATCACTGGAGTGAATGGAATAAAAGTACAAGTAAGTCTTGAGTTGTCAAGCCCAGGAAAGTTTTTCTTCCTATGACAGGGAGGAATACAGATGAAGAATAAAGAAAGGGCAATTTTATTCCCAGCAACTCTACAAATGCATGGATAAATATCCCAGAGTGCCACAGTGTAACTTCATCAAGAGCAAGACAGATCTCAGGGGAAAAATTCAAGAAGCCAAAGAAGTCACAAAGCAGACAGTGTCCATAACAACCTAGGAAAAAGACAAGAAAGGTCTACATTAGTGGACAAGGGAAGAGCTATGAATATTGTCTATCTGGACTTCTGTAGGGCCTTTGACATGATCACCCACAATATTCTTCTCTCTAAATTGGAGAGGCATGGATTTGATGGGTAGACTGTTCAGTGGATCAGGAAATGTTTGAATGGTCACATCCAGAGGGTAGGAGTCAATGACTCAACATCCCGATGGAGATCAGTGACAAGTGGTGTCCCTCAGGGATCCTTATTGAGACCAGTATTGTTTAATATCTTCATCAATGACATAGAGAGTGGGACAGTTGACACACCTGAGGGATGGGGCGTCATCCAGAGGGACATGGAGAAACTTGAGATATGGGCCTATGTGAACCTCATGAGGTTCAACAAGGCCAAATGCAAGATCCTGCACCTAGGTCAGCACGACCTCTTTTATCAGTATAGGCTAGGGGATGAAGGGATTAAGAGTAGCCCTGTGGAGAAGGACTTAGGGGTACTGGTACATGAAAAGTTAGACATAAGCCAATAATGTGTGCTCACAGCACAGAGGGCCACCATATCCTGGGCTGCATCAAAAGCAGTTTGGACAACAGATCAGGGAATATGATTCTGCCACTCCACGTAACTCTAGTGAGAGTACCTGAAGTAGTGACTCCAGCCCTGGAGCCCTTAGCACAGGAAAGACATGGACATGCTCAAGAGAGACCAGAAGACTGCCATAAAAATGATCAGAGGGATGGAGCACCCTTCCTATGAAGAAAGGCTGAGAGAGCTGGGGTTGTTTAGCCTGGAGAAAAGGAGGCTGAGGGGAGACCTCATTGCTCTCTCCAAATACCTGAAAGGAGGTTGTGGAGAGGAGCGTGCTGGCCTCTTCTCCCAAGTGACGGGGGACAGGACAAGAGGGAATGGCCTCACGATCCGCCAGGGGAGGTTTAGGCTGGACATTAGGAAAAAAATTTTCACAGAAAGGGTCATTGGGCACTGGAACAGGCTGTCCAGGGAGGGGGTTGTGTCACCTTCCCTGGAGGTGTTTAAGGGACGGTGGACGAGGTGCTGAGGGGCATGGTTTAGTGTTTGATAGGAATGGTTGTACTCAATGATCCGGTGGGTCTCTTCCAACCTGCTGATTTTATGATTCTATGATTCTATGACCTTGCTGTGGCCCGTCAGTCCTTAAAGTGGGCTTATAAGTAAGATGAGGGCAAACATTTTAGCAAGGCCCTGTTGCAACAGGACAAGGCATAACAGTGTTAAAGAAAAAGAGGGTAGATTTAGACAAGATATTAGGAAGAAATTTTTTACAATGCACATGGTGAAACTCTGGAACAGCTTACCCAGATGTAAAGGCACCATCCCTTGAAACATTCATGGTCAGTTTGGATGAGTCTCTGAGTAATGTGTTCTGGTTGAAGATGTCCCTGCTTATTGCTGGGGTATGGACTATACGACCTTTAAAGATCCCTTCCAACACAAACTATTCTGTGATTCTATGATTCTTAGATCATTAATGACATGTAAACTAACAAACAAGAAAAAATATGGATACTGAATAATTTAATACAGCCCCAGAACTTTGGCATTAACAACATTTTGCTGACTGCTGGTTGCTGGATGTACATAGGGTGGGATTAACCATTTGTGTCTAAAGCAGGCCTGTTACCTTGCTAGTAATTTAATGCTGTAGTTAATTAAGTTTCAGCGTCCAGAAAACATATCAGATCTTCTTAAATCTAGTAATTTGGAGGTAGCCATTGTGATTGAGCCTGAAGTCACAAGGAAGTCTTTAAACCCAGACATCCTAAAGGCCAAACTGATGACTTTAGCATTCTTCGGTGTAATGAAAATCATTTGTATATAGAGTTCAATTCACCAGATGGGTTTTTGTTCAGAGATCCTGGCTTTAATGTCACTGGAACAGAAAAACATGTTGTCCTATCCCCACAGCTCTGCTGCCTCTTAAGCACTGCAGCTCTTCCAAATTCATGCTGATAAAACCTCATTACAGTTCTGTAATGTACTTCTGATACACATTCTTACTTTCACTCTCTTCCGCAGTCACTGGCATTGACTGGGGTTTGGAGAGATAGTGTAAAAAGCCAGCTCTGTGGAAAGATGGCATTTTTTTTTTCCTTGAAGTCTTTTAGTCACAGCTAGAAACAAAACTTACTAGAAATCTCCTGAGAGAGCCTGTTCTTAGGAGAATTCATTGCTAAGGCTAATTCACAGGATGTTTGTCTTCTGTCATAGTATACCATGAAGTAATAGCTTTCACTTCCCCTATCCAAGGATCCTTTTCCCATTAAGTGATGGGAATGCTTTAAGATTCCAGCATCTGAAACCAGAAAATTTAAGTTCACTTCTACCTCTGGAGTCATACTGACCAGCAAACCTTTCCAGAATCATAACACAGTTTCTAACACTATATAGCCCTGATATGCAAGCAAAAACTGAATTGTTTAGAAATAAGATTGGGCAAGAGATATTCCTTTCAGATTCATTACAAATTTTACAAAAGGACATGTTTTCCAAACTTCTCAAACTACATGTAAACTCTTAAATGACACAAAATTGCCCCATATATAATTATTGTTAATTGCATCTTTCATTGGAAAGCTTCAGAGTGAATTAGACAAAATGGAAGATCAAAATAGTCTTCATAAGACTTCATTTTGGGTGGGCAGTATGTCCTGCATGTAAAGGTTCAGGAAAATCTGTATTCTTCATTTGATGGTACGCCTCACACTTCAGATGATGGTGAGCTTAACAAAGAGGTGCTAACGGGCATGGTTTAGTGTTTGATAGGAATGATTGGACTCGATGATCCAGTGGGTCTCTTCCAACCTGGTTATTCTATGATTCTATTAATGACCAGAGATGGACGTCCCCTTTGATGGCACAAATTCCTACTTTGCTCAAGTTTTTTCACTTACTAATACCTGTGTAGAATCAGACAAACATGTTTAATGCTTACACATCAGCTAGATCACAACCTAGACAAAGGCCACAATCCATAAGCAAAGGCCTTTGATATTCTAAGAGTTATGTTAGTTACGTATGTTAGTTATGTATGCTGCTTAGTGTAATAGAAATGTTAGGGAAAGTGTGGAGCACAGATACTGCCTGTTCCTAGAGAAGAATGGGTTATTTGGGGTATTTCTGTCTACGGAGGAAGCACACTTAGGGATTTTCTTCAAGAGCTCAGTATCTGAGCTAGGTTTGTCCTTTCTCACAAAGCAGCACTTTTCCTGAAAGTCTTATCTTTACTGAGTAAACTAATAATTTAAACACTCCTCTGATCCATGAGAAACCTAAGGATCCTTCACTAGTATTAGTCTCCCACCTTTCTAATCATGGAGCTAAAATTTATCCTGAAATAATACTTAAACATATCATGCTTCTAAATAATAATAATATCATGCTTCTTTCTCCTCTGCACATTAGTAAGTAGAAACAGTCTCATACATATTTGTAAAGGATTTTAAAATATAGGTATAGGCCTTGCTCTACAGACTTAGTTTTTCCTTTTCAGCTGAACATATTCTTCGGAGTAAACCGTATTGAATAGTACTGAGTTCCTGTAAACCACAACTTCTCCTTCCCTTTCGAAAACCTTTCTGGTACAGTAAATATAAAATATGTTTACATGAATATTGTTTGCATCCATCATTTCCTCATACACCACAATGTCCCTAAGAGAAAAGTAGAAAATACAAACTGTGATATTGATATGATAGGGGTTGTCCTCGTTTCAGTCATGGTTTTCCAGTGCCAGTATGAGATACAGTCAAATAAGTACTAGCCGAGTGTTACTTTGCTGAGAACAATGGTGTTTTAAGTCAGCTGTTAACTTTGTGCATAGAGGTCTTATTAGTGGCTATCATATCGCACCTTAAGGGGAGGCAACAGCTGACTGACATGCAGTAGATTTTCCAGTCCCTGAAATGGTTGGTATTCACATCCATGGAATCATGTGATGGATGTGAGCAAGGCTTCAGTTTACAGCTGTGCATGGTGCTTTAGTATGAAAAGAAAGGTAGCTACCCCTGTGCAAGTCACACTGCTTTCTCCCTATATTAAAATGGATCAGCCTAGTTATATACTTGAATTATGACTAGCACTTGAAAAAGCAAGAGGATACAGTACTCTTTGGGGATTGCATTTAACTCTTTGCTGTTCTCAGACGTGATGAGGACTGGGATGAACTTTGACCATCCAAACTGAATGTTTCCCTGTGCATTTCTGCCTTTTTTGGCCACAGGCTCTCTGAGGTAGTGGGCATTCTCCTTTTCCTGTATGTTAAAAAAGCCAATAATATGCTTACCCAAGTTGTATTGTTTTTTTTTTTTTCCCTGTGTACTTTAAAACAAAAAATAATTTAAATAACCCTCACAGGAAGGGACTCTGAAATAGAAAATATTCTGAGGTAAAATTTGTTCTGAAATATTGTCTGAAATTTATAATCAAATTATTTTTGAGAAGTGGGGAAGCGCATTTGCAGCTAAATAATAGTTTTCGTTAATTTCAATCTTAATTTCTATTTTAGATATAGATAGATTTATGATTAAACATACCATATAGATTTATGACTAAATGTAGCAAATATCCTTCTAAAATAAAAGTTTCTTATTTGCTAGGAGTTTTAATCAAAATGAAACCTTATCATAGCTGACACATTCTCATAGAACTAACTTCAAGAAATCAGCTTTCTAATGGAAAAACATGTCCTTTTGCAAAATTTGTAATGAATCTTAAAGGAGTATGTCCTGCCTGGTCATCTCAAAAAAAGCCTTACTTTAAAGGTGCTCTGCCTTTGTATGTATCCTTCATGTAATTTCGAACTACTTGTCAACAGCACACTGTAGATGTTCCAGAGATACAATCACATCTGGACTTCCACCTTCACACCTATAAAATTCTTAGTACTTTCTTTCAAGAGGTGACTAAGAGTTTAAAAACATAAAAGGCTGAGTAAGTATCATCAGCAAAAAACAGTCTGACTGGAGACGTGATGGCCCCCTGATGTTCACATTACTGACTAAGATTGTGAGTATGAAGGGAGAAGGGAAGTTTATGATTTTTTTTTTTTTGATAAAATGCTTATTTTATGACTTCTGTTTCCCCTGAAGATACCTGACTCTAGCACAAGTTTAATGATCCAAGTCAAGTGAAACCAAAGACTTGAATGGTCTGGAGAGATACTCCTGCCTTCTCTCCTACCTGCCTTCTACCCAGCCCCAGTTTGTAATACACTAACTTTTGCTGCACAGTGACAGTTCAAGTAGGTTTACTTGTACACAGTTTATTAGTAGGAGCCATAGCTAATGGCAGACATAAACTTAAAAGTTGCTTTAGGATAAGGGATGAAACAAGGTGGGGAAAAGAGAAAGAAAAAGGAAGCACTGTCCCTCATGTCAAGGTGGGAAGAGAAATGATGAGCTACTCAATAAGTTTTCTCCTTTGGCTTCCTCTCCAGGGCAGTGGTGGTGACAATAATCAAGATCAAAATGACAAAACAATCTTGTTTTCTTGCTTTCTCCACAGTAAGTTTCAACAAGACTTGCTCAATCTATTGGTAGTTCCAGTTTATGACATTACTGGTGTTGACTGGAGCATGCCTGATTCAGTGCAGGTGTTGCATACTAATTGGCAATTAAGTTTTGACATGTATATTATTGATAATATATACTGCATTTTAAATTTAGTATTATTCGTTGCCTACTAAGCTGTGTTTGCTTTAATATGAAGATGCAAACTAAAACCTGCAGGGTGAATAGATCTACACATGAAGGTATAGATTGGTAACTACAAGACAAAACCTTGAAAAGGGAGAGGAAAATCAAGATCATTTAAGTGCCTACAGCAATTACTCTGGAGAAGAACCCTGACATAACAAGTCAGAATCTTACAGTGCAATTTGGATAGGAACACTTGCTGTGCCATGGTAAAAGCACTGCTGCAGAAGCTTTGGGGTGCGTTGACGAAAGTGAAAGGCAGGTTACAGGTAGAAAGAAGACCCTTAGCATTGCAAGGCTTAGAGTATATAAGGCACCATGCTACATTTTCTCTTCACTGATGTTTTCACATGCCAAGAGATACTGTGAAGAAGCACAGCCTTGAGAAAAATTAGTGTGCTGGGGGAAATGAGGTGGTAAGCATGACGTATTTTGGCTGCTGGGCAGTATGGGAAGGTACAAGTTCTCTTTATATTTCCAAAGGAAGTGGTGTAGGAGAGATGGAGATCTTTAATATTGCAGAAATGAGGACCACTGTGTCTGAATTTGATGAGCTAAGGTAAAGACAGTGGAAACAGACACAGTCCACATAATATCAACATGTCACTGAAGAACTTTCACTAAATAGGAGATCAAAGGATTGAATTATCCAATAAAGTTGTTTTCCTTTCTGTGTTCAGTATTAAAATACTCTCCCATTAAATGTCCAAACCTATTTGGGATAATACTAGACATTTTAAAATGAAGAAACTGAGGCAAGATGGAAATAAATGGCTTATGAAAAAGAAGCTGATGATCTAGCCTGCTAAACCAGTACATGTGAACGGAAATCTCTAAAATTTTAGGATACACAACATGATTGGAGCAACACTTCCATCCTCTTTGTAGAATTCCAAGTCTGGTGTGGTAGATCCTAGCACAGGAACCAGTAGCTAAAGGAAATCTGAGCTTTTACAAACCTTGCCACTCATCTGATATTTTTCCTTTTTTAATAATTTTTATATCTTGTATATCCACACACACTAGCAAAGATAATCTAAAGCCCAAAATAGTATGGAAAATAATGCAATTTTATTTAATTTCCCTTATGTATTTTCAAATATTTTTGGTAGTGCTAAATGCAGTTTAAGGCACAGAACAATCCTAATTAGAATGGAAATCTTCAAAAGTATGTTTTTGGTTTTGGCTTTTTTTTGTTTGTTTGTTTTTTTTGTCACTGATATTTATCCTACCTACTTCTCATGCTTCCTTTTCTTAGAAGACAGTTTATTCATGTTGTCTATTTTTGCTTTCTGTATGTTTGCATTTTATCCCCCCCCTTCTCCTTCTACATTCTCTTCCCAGAAATCTTTCACTATTGAAAAGATAATCCCAAACCCCATAATAGAAACATCCGTATCCAAGCACAAAGATCAACATAAGTCTCTTTTATTCTCCTTTTTCACTGTCCTAATAATAACTATTTCTTCAAGGTGCTGATTGATATTATGGGGATGAGTGTGCAGCCTGAAAGTTGTGGACCATGATGAGTTGTGCAGGAAGATCTTGAAAGAACAGCACCCCTTTTCCAGTGCAATTTATTTTTTCATGAGAACCATTAAGGCCACTGGTCCGCTTAGCATCTTAGTTCCTCTTTTCAGGAAATAAGAGGTCAGCAGTGCAGAGACCTGTCAGCTGGTTATGGCTAGTATCTCTGGTCTCTGAGCAGCACAAAATTAATCTATGTTTTCCTCAAAAAACAGAGGGAAGTCAAAAAATATAAGGTGAGGAAATATCTCAGGGGCTTTGGGAACTTCTCAGTGTTCTGCTTCTGAGTGATCTTCTCTTTATTTTTTTCTTCTGCAACAGTAGGATTTTGTGGCTTAAGTTCACTTATTGAAGCATATTAAGATATTCATGTAAGCGACAGATTTCTATGCTGACCCACAGTGAATTCAAGACACTTATTCTTTCTATCTCACTTTGCCATGTCTACTGTTGCGTACTGTGAGCTAAGTGCCATCCCTCTGATTTGACAATGTTGTCCTTATCGTACCCTATATGTCCATTTCAGGATCAGGGCCTGTATTAATTTCCTTCTCTGTTTATGTCTGTATATTTTTGCTTAGCTTTGGGGAGCACTGAGGGGCCATTTGTGAAATGACAGTGCTTTCTGCCGGGAAGATCATTATAGGCAGAATGCTTTCCAATGTGCAAATTACAGTTCTGCTTATAGAGAATTTTTTGTGCTTAATACAAAAAAAGCCTTATGAAAGGAAGGTCTCACTGCATTTTCCCCTAATTTGGATGTTCAAAGCTAACTTCCATGCTGTGCAGAAATGCAAAAGGAGAGTTAAGTCAGTCTTAGAAGAGCGTTGTTTGGGTGAAAATGTGTTTGACCTTCACAGGGTTCTTCAGTCATTCTTCAGCTTGAGTGGCTGAGTGAAGTGTGTGTCATTCTGTCATATATATATAAAAAAAAAAAAAAAGAGAGGAAAAAAATTTGAAAATCGATCCTGTTTACCCCCGAAAGCCTTAGTTTTCATTGGTATCTAACTGACATAAATAATATTTGGTTAACTTTTCATTGTTATTTTTATTTAAATGTTCTGGAGTGTGCAAGCTAGCATCAAAGTCCATTTTTATAGCACAGTGAATTCCCATAGTTCTGTTAAATATAATCAGATAAAGGGAAGTTGAACTTAAACGTCCTGTTGCGGTCAATAAAAGCAAACTTCATAACCCAAGACTATATCTCTATTTATAATTGCTAATTATAGAAATCTATTCAAGGACACTTTAAAAACAGGATTTTAAATTCATCTAATGAAAAACAGAAGACGTAGACCCAGAAAAAGGAGATAGTCAGTGAGAGCTATGAAATGAAAAAGAAGCAGAATACAAAGTAATGTATTTATTTGAGCTTTGTACAAGGCAAAATATTCCCCAGATACCTTCCCATTGTTCTTCAGTATTGTGTTATCTTTGTGATAGCGATCTCGCATTTCTGTAAAAGCTTGTTGACCAAATGGATCTGGGTGTCATTATACAGATCACAGAAGTTATTGGAAGCATAGCCTCTTCCAAGGGAAAACATTGGAGGAAAATTATATGTTCCTTGCATTTAAGGTTTGAATTGAAGATCATGGCCTTTCGCCAAACTTTTAAAAGACCAGAATGCACGTTTCCTAGTTATGTAACTTCAGAGCGGAGTACAGGATAGAGAAGCAACTACGTGCTGCAGATACCAACAAATTCAACTGATCACTAACAAAGTCCTCAGAAAGAAGCAGTGGTATGAAGGTTCCTCCTTACTTCCCTCTACAGACAAAGGTATGTGTTGGAAAATAGCTTCATCTTTGGTCAAAAAGAAGGAATATTTTCAGCTGGAATATTTCAAATGCTCTAAAAATGACAGAAGTGTGTATGTCATCCCTGTGGCATTAGACATTATGTACAAGTAATTACCCTTTTTTTAATTTTAGAATCATAGAATGGTTTGAGATGGGAGGAACCTTTGAAGATCATCTGTGGGGAGAAACACTTTTCGCTGCATGACTGCCTCCATCCCAGCCACAAAGGGAGGCACCACCCTGGCTTGGCTATTCACCTGGGCTGTCCCCTGCAGTCCCACTCAGCTACCTGGAGGATATGAGAGAAGATGGGATCACAGCTGGAGGCAACACAGCCTGATAAGGTGCAATATTGGTTAGTGATGTGACCCATCCATTTTTGGGTCAAGCTTCAGGTCAGATTTTCAATGGTTTAAAGTTTTCTTTAAATGCATATGGTGTGTTTCTTTATCTCTGGCATCTATGATGAAGGATTGTAATCTGAGAGATTACACCTTGTTACACCCTTGAAGTGCAATGACCACTTACTCCTAGAGTGTCCTGTTTATCAGCCCTTAATACATGTTAGGCTTTAAAAGAACTGAAAGCCAAGATATATTGTGTTGTTATTACACAGTACTATTTTGACATCAAGTGAACAAATAGGCAATATTTTCGGTCTCTTTTTCTAAACTCACACCTTAATGATTTTTTAGGGCACTCAAACTGAAACACCATGATATTTTAAAGAAATATATACCTATTTTACTGTTTAAAAAAAGAGGAAAGCATTTAGTTAAGGACAGAATAAAAGGGTTTCCAGAACTATTTTCAGGAGAAAGAAAAGAAGAAAACAAAGTACATTTAAGATCTCCTTGAAGACATCCGGAGTTAATAATGATATACACTAAAGAAGGAGCAACTCTAAGATGGGTACAAAATGCCACAAACTCAGCTAATTAAAAATGAGGTTATTAGCTTTTAGTTACACTGCAGTTAGAGTTAATGCTACGCAGAGCCTGAGTGAAAGCATCTTTTATATTGTAGTAGGAATTGCATTTTATGTGTCATTTTACTTTATTTTAAGGAGTGCTTATATTTAGAGAAAGGAAGATTTCAATTATGAGTTAAAATGGACTCACTGTGGCTTTTCTCTGTCTATGGATAGAGGAGAAAGGGGAAAGAAAGGCAAAAGATTTCTTCCAAATTTGGCATTCTACCAAAACAACACTAAAAAAGTTGTGCCTCACCATAAAAGACAGCTGCCCACATTCCCAAGACATGTGGGACTGCCTGATATATATGGATTTTATTTTCCGGGGTGATCAATAGAAATTATTTCCCTGTTTTGTAAGTGTAGATCCAATTATGATTCTCAATGTGATGCTAACTGTTTTCTAGTAAATTTATGGCCAGATATCAAAGCAATGCAGCTCCTACAGAGAAATAAAAGCTTCTTTTTTTAAAAGCACTTTGCAGTTTAAATGTTTTAGAAATCCGGCTGTTATTTACACTCTTAAATAGATGCTGAGACCTTTGAACAAATTCATAAGTACTGATACATGGAACATCTACATTTAAAGCACCTTGCTGGGTGTGACTTACAGAATATATGTAAGAATCATGAGTGAAATCCTCCCAGGTCACTGACTGAAAGATACTTCTGTTTCCCTAGGGTTGCTTTAAGCATGCTGTTGGCTTGTAGATCTTCTATCAGTGATCCTGTGTTATCCATAAGACAAGACAATGTGAAAAGTAAGTAATATTTTTAATGTTTCTTTGAAATACCTTTAGTTGAGACGGTAGTTTTTTCTAGCTGAAGGAAGAAGGTATCTAAAGCAGCAAAACAAAGACTTGAAAAATTTAACCAAAGATATCTGGGACTTGAAAAAATATTGATAGCTCACAACCTAAAGAAAAATTATTCAATGGAACAAAATCCATAAATTGCAATTTCTTTCTCCCCATTTATCTATTTATCCATCCACATCTGGGCTGCACTACAGTAATAGGTCATTTTCTGCACTCCTACAACAAGACCTGAACTAAAAATGGACTCTAATATAAAGAATAATCTACTATACCGAATCTTTTTTTCTAATGGCATAACATGCATAAAATCAAGTAGAGAGAGTCTTTATGCACATCTCAGTTATAAACAATTATTTTTGGAGTTCCAAAATGCATACTGCCTTTGACTTATTTCTTGACTAAATATATTCCTTCTTTTTCAAACTGTGTGCTTTATGTATGGAGAAACATGCAGGACACACACGTGAGATCATTTTCCTAGCATCTGGAGCTGTCAGCCGGCAGAGTGAATACAGTCTTTAGACTAATATGTGGATAAAGCCAGGGAGATATGACTTAGAGTGAAACAGAATAAGACCTGCTCCTTCTTTTGGTTTTTGACCAAATTAAGTGCAGTGCGGTCCAAAGGATTTAATGACTGTACTCTTACTTCTATGCAAATTAACGCCAAAAAGTATTCCTGGACTCTGGAATACAATTGCCCATAAAGTTCACTCATTAGAATTGTCCCTAGTACAATCTTGGCACCAGGTAACCCTCATTTCCCCAGTCAATTTCTGGGAACAGTTCAGGAGACAATATGGGCTTCGGATGATTCTCAATAGGCAGTTTGGATGTAGAGACCCAGTTTTAGAGGTTAAAAGAATTTCCAAGTAAGGAAGTAGACTGATCCATGCCAGCTGGCATCTGTGTCCAAAATGAATTCAGACCATGTATAATTTACTAGTATAGATGTGGCTTTGGTTTTTAGATTGTATATTGCATAATATACAGAGTACAATATGAGTATAATGTTTAAAGTAAATAGGGAATGAAAAGTTCAATTAAACAAAGAACACTTCTTCTGGAATCTGTTTGGATACAAATATAGCGGGGAAGCATTGCCTACTTGTGTTCATTTTGGCTCAGGAAATATTTCAAAATAAAGAATTTAACTGTGTATTATAAAATGCAGTTCCATCTTAGTTCTAATTAGTAGACATTCGGCAAGTTTACGAAAAACTGCACAGCATCTGTCAGTTATTCAGCATGGAACACACATACATACACATATACACAAAATTCAGTGAAAATAAACAATAACTAACACTTTGAAAAGGTCACTCAGTCTTTCTATTGCAGACACTTTGCTCCCTTTGTGACCAGTTTCACAAAGAGCAGTCCTTCTGACTTCACCATTTAAAAAGCTAACCTTTATGCTTTAGATTCCCCTCATCTCTATTGACACACTCCGCTGTGCTGAGAGCTTTGCTCCTCAGGAAAACATTTCTCACTCCCTCCCACTCACCATGCTAATCTTGACACAAACATCAGAAACTTCATCTTCAGTTTAACATTTCAAACGGGAATTTCTAAGCATCCAGAAAAAAGCAACAAAAATGAAAAAAATGAAAAAGAAACAAAAAGAGGGGAGGGGAAAACATCACTGTGTCTCTAAGCAGTACACAGAAAACTTTTTGCAGATGGGCAATGTTGACACATTTTTATTATCCCTGGGAAGAGTAGCTGGCTTCTCAAAGCTGATCGTACATGTTCCTGGGTGACAATACAGAAACTGCCAGTCATATAAAAGTGAAAAATAATTCAAATACTCAGAAGTGGCCCAACAGTTTCTTCTCTGTGTGACTGCAAGCTGATGTTGAAGAGATGAAGAAAGTCTAGTTTAGGTGCTGTGAGCTACCTATGTCTACAGACAGCTTAAAGCCCAGCCCAGGTGTTGTCAATATCTTTTCAGTCTAACCTGGGTGGTCACTCAGATGTCTCTTAAAACCACAGTTTACAATGTTTTACTAAGAATAAGGGGTCCTCTCACCTGTTGCCTAATAAGTGGCAAGGGATTAAGTCAACTGCTTATGCTGAGGAGACAGAAAGTCTCTTGTGTTTTGTTAAGTAAGAAAGAGAATGTAGTCCTGTACTGGGATGCACATCCTCAAAGGAAGGCATGGGTTGAATTCATCTGACTAATAGAGATGTCTGAATGTACGTATTTATCAATCACTTAGTCTCCCTTTAAAGTAAACAGAAAAAAAGCAAAATTTCTAGTGTGCCTCACCTTAAAGAGGCCAAAAACTATGATTCCTTGTTTCCTTCTCTTCTCCAGTTTTGAGAGGACTCCTGGCTGACTGCAGTTTTTGCTCATAGAGCTTTTCGGTGTTGTGTGGTGAGGTGAGGCTCATCTTGGTCATCCTGAAGAATAGCTTTAATGTATTACCTTTTAATTTGTGCCAGGATATATTTTCAATTGTTTACAACAGTCGTGAGGTTTAAATCAGGATAAGGCTCCCTGAAAAGTGCTGAAAAGAAAACACTGTGGCGCAACATTTATCACAATCAAACGTAGAAAAGGGAATGAAACAAAGGTACACTCAATATTTCTTCAGAGATCTTTGCCTTCTATTGCATTAAAGCAGTAGAATCTGCTAAGACTCATCCTGCAGTGTGGGGCCAGCCCATCTTTTAGGGTGCTTAGGGTTTTGTCGTGGATATGGGTTATTTCAGCGCAAGATTTTGTTCCTAAAACTGCTCAAATTATGCACCACAGCAGCAGTTTTCCTCACTAGAAACACTTTTTTCTTTCATAAAATAGATGTGTAAGGAACAAAAATTACATTGTTATTGTTATACTATTTCTATTTTATTTTAATTAATGTTTTCTTTGAACCAGTAGCTTCTTTTTATCAAGTTCATTTTTAAGACCTTGCTTTTCCCTTATCTATTTAATGAAGTTCACCATATAATAAGAAAATGTGACTTTTGGTGATAAAAATTTGTTTTAGTAGAAATTATTTTGTCACAAATATCTATTAAAAGGACACAAATATCGACACACAAGAAATGCAAACATAAAACCTGCAAAATGGATGCAACTTCAAAACATAATTTCCTTTTCTTCTAGAGATTATTCCTCAATTTTTTTCACCAACTTCTTCATCTTTTTATTTTAGTTTCAGGATGAAATGAGGGACAATGAATTATAAAATATATTAAGAAAGGCACTTCACATATGAAACCGACATCTTCATCTACTTTGTTCTCTTCACCACATTAGTCCCATACAAACAATAATCTTAAAAAAAGCTTGTGAAGGCCAGGGATTACTATCACCTTTAGGTTATACAGCTTCTGTTTTAAGGAGAAAGGAAGACTAATTCCTAAGAAGTCTTCTCCTAATACACTTACACTAGAAACTATCTGAGAACCATAGATTAAAGCAGTTGTTTCTTCTATATATACCTGCACTGAAGCTTGTTGGTAGAACCACAGGAGATGATGCAGTTTCTGAAGTGAAAACAACATACACTTGTTTTGTCCAAACAAGATTTGGACCACACTCACCCATTCCTGTCTCATACGCTGCTTCCCTGGTTTCATTCTTGGAAACTGATACATAGGTGGAGAGAAAGAAAGGAACTTTTCCAATCTCTTTATTTATGTTGAAATGTAGGGAAGTGCTTCGGTTTCATCCCTTCTTTTTCATAAGTGTTGTCTTTTATCAGCGTGACATATTGGAAATACAGACTTTCTGCCTGAGATCAATGCCTTTACAAAGGAAAAGGGAACATCATGCACATACATGGTGTTATCACCACCACTACGACCTTCGAAACCAGCCTGTTCATTACGAGTCTGTTCAAGCACTGACTCATCCCAAACCTGCTTAACTGATGAAATCTGACAGGATCGCAGCTTGAGTTGGCCCAGCCTATTTAGCTTATGAGATCTGACAGGATCACAGTTGGAAGAGCCCCAGGAGATCTGATGGGATCACAGCTTGAGAAGGCTTAGTTATAGACACAGTATATAAAAATTGATCCAAAGATCTGCAAAAAAACTTGAATCACATCCTAAAATGAAACCTTGCCCTCAGCTTCAGGAAAAAAAAAAAGCAGCGCAAACTTTTATAAAAACATTTAGTTCTTCATCTTTTTTAGTTTTCATTTTCTTTTCTTTTTTTTGTCTGCAGCACTTCCTCGTACAAGAAAATAATCCTGTCCATGGATTATAGGATTCCTATGAGTATTACTACTCAACCTTGCAAACCTAAGGGCGTAAAGAAGTGTGATGGTTACCATGAGTTTATTGAGATTTCAGAATTTCATTACTTATTACAAACTTCTTTTGTTGTGTGCAAGATCAACCTCCGCATTGCCAAAAAAAGCAGAAAAATCTCACTTGAGCTCAAAACTGGCAACAAGTTCAAATACCTTCAGTGTAGCTCATTTTCTACCATAACTAAAATACCTCCTCAGCACTTGAAACTCAGATAAAGTTCATGGAAATCAGGTCATGAAGACTTTCCTTGTCCATCTATCTAAAGCAGCTTTCTTCAACCTTTTCAGGTTACTGACCCACCTTATTCAAGTAAAATTTTCTCTGACCTTCTTACATTAACTATGAAAATAGGAGTACATAATGTATTTATGATAACAATGATATGCCTGTATAATTTAGTTGTGTGCATGTTTCAAGAGGTCGACAGAGAACACCTGACCTTGAAGAGCAAGGGTAAATGTGGAAGAGTTTCATTGTTTCTGTTGATGTAAAAATTTTAACTGCCTCCAACTGACATTGCTTATCTTTCATAACCGTTGTGTCAACAACGCAAAATACAGGAAGAAATCTAAGGTGGTCAATAAATATTCCTTAATACTACAGGGTACATTTTTTCAAATTTGACAAAAGGATTCTTCTTCCCATCTTCTTCCTTTAGTTCTATACTGGTACTTTTCATTCATGACTTTTTAATATAAAAAAAAAAAAATTGTACAATCAATATGTCAATTGTTCCCCCCCACCTTAAGAAGTGTTTTTGAGAATAGTTAGTACATAAAATGGACCTGATAAAACAATCACAGAATTGTGACCTAAAAGGAATGCCCTTTGTCTAAGTTGCCCCTTATTCCTAACCTATTGACCACGTGTGGTATTTGGAATGTAACTGTGTTTGAACATTGCTTGACATTCATCAATATCAATCTCATAATTACAGTTTTCTATCTCTAGCTTTACCAGATCACAACTCTTTCGGTACAGGGGCACACAAGCTACCTGTACATTTTCTGTTTGATGAGGTAGATAGTTTAGTATGGGTTGCTAGGATGACTTAAGTGTATGATATTCCTTAAGTTATACTGAGCCAAATAAGTAGAGTAGTCAGTTAGATTTTTATTATTTTTATTTAAACAAAGAAGAAGTAACTTAGCAGAACTATTTTAGAGGGCTAAAAATATTCAGGATATGATTTATGTCTTGTAACTTAAACATTCATAATGTAGACGTTGATGTCTGTTAGACTCCCTAGGCTCTTTCGAGGTGTGATGCATGTCAGCTAAAGTACACAGCTCAAGTAGATCAAATGAATTGCTCCCTAAAAGTAGTCAGCACCCTTGTTAACTGCAACGAGTGACTGCAGAGCCTGGGGTGACTTGCTCAGATGTAGAGGTCTGCTGAGTAGATATCTTAAACTAGATGAGATGAATCCTGAACTGGTATAATATATCAGAAAACATGGTTAAAATCTCAGCTTTGCAGCAGACCTCCTGCCTTCTGACTCCAGGGAACACATCACCTACAGAAAACAGTTGAATTTCATCCCTCTTCAGACTTGGCACAGGAACGAAGGCATATGAAGTGGCCAGAAGGTGGGTGGTCTGAGTATCATTTCCACAGGAGCCGTATAAGTTCTTGAAGTGTATTGTTTGAAAAATAATGGTGCATAAGTTAGGGAGGCTGCAGGGCAGTAGCTTAGCCAGTGTTAGCATAGCTGACACGATGACAGTTTTTGTGGAATTTATGTGCCCATTTACTCTGCTTTTTATGGGAAAACATGTTGTTACCTTACAGCTGCCACATCACATGCTACTTATCCTGCCTCAGAGCTATGGAACACCTTCCTCAAGGAAATATACATACATCAAAGAAGTTATGTATTCTTTAATAACATTGTAGGGGGAAAAAAAATAATAAAATATGTTCTATACTGCATACTTTTAATGCTTTTAATTTTTCTATATTATTTATTCAGCAGATTTAACTTATGTTATAACCATTCACAGCTCTCTTCTTTCCCATTCACATATTTGCAGTAAGATAAAGAAGACAATAGTAAGGAAGTATTTTCAATAAGAGAAAGGAATAGTATAAGATTCTGTTAAGGTTCTGCTACAGTACCAAAATAACAGAAACAAATATATAAAACCTGGATAGCAAAGGATGCTTAACAATATTGAGTATGACAATATATCAAATGGTAATTCAAGTAGCAGAAGGCTGGAATTAGTGATAGCAGTTGCAATCCAATCTCCCTACTCTGAAATATGTTAAAAAAAGGATGGGAAAAAAAAAAAAAGAAGTAATACTACTACCATTATACTTTTTACAAAACTCTCTGATATCCCTCTTCATTCACCTGATAACCGATGTTTCTTCTGTAAATATTCTATTTTATCATTTCAACATGGGAATAACTTGAAAAAGTTTTTTATTCTCCCGAAGTAATGCTTTAAAACCGATTTCAGTAATGATGTGAGTAATTACTTTCTACTGACCCCAGCATGAAGAACAACCCAAATAAGAACATTGCTTGAGAGCTATTACATTACATTGAACTGATGCTACTTCAATGAGAATAGCTGATTTTATTTCATGTAAATCCAGCATAATGTTTATGTTCTGTTAAGAGGTGAACTAGAACCTCATTTACTTGAGACCTGGTGATGAAAATGCACCATACTCTCTCTTCCATGGCTCCAAGAGCCAAAAAGCCAACAGAAACTTTTATATTTTAACACAGAATTGGAAAATCTAAACTCAGGTTTTCCCACATCTCCAGCAGCAGCTGTTGAAAGAAAATATTTTATACGAGAATTGTTCAACAGATCTTGCTGTCAGGTCCCCTTTCTTTTTTGCTCCCTTCAGAAGAATGCAAAGTTTTCTTGACAATTACATCCTCAGACCAAGGAAAACCAAAGGTATAAATCTGAGTTATCCATTTGGATTCAAAAGTGGCAGTATTAATGAGCTACCTGAAACAGCACACTTGGGCTGCTTTCCTGAACACAGAACTGGGTTTTTCTTGAGGACATTATCAGTGTTGGTCCAGTCTGACTAGAAGCAAGGCTGAATACTGAGAGATCAGCTGAACCCCAATGGAAAAAAGACTATCAGCCAGAAATGTAGTTTGTATATGGAGACAGGAAAAACTCCATATACTACTATACACAATCCAGTTTCTAAGAATGAAAAAAAAAAAAAATCTATAAAATCTTCAATAAAAGCCTTTTTTTAAAAAGTGCTGGGGAATGATATTTGTCACCATTTCAATGTATCTTCAGTGCTGTGTCCACGTCTCTGAATTAGCTGTTCTTCAAACCATCAGCATTGTATCTGAAAAACTCTGAAAAACACCTATTTTATTTACAAAGGAGAATTCATAATGTGGGAGGGCATTTAAACATACCTAAGTTTGGAGACTGAGAAGATTTATTTTCTCTGAGGTAAAGGTTGTGTTCTGCTGACCCAAAATGCTCATTTTTCTTTTTTCTCACACCTAGTAGAACCTCTGCATTTGTCAAGATCAGAACATTTTCTGACATCATGTGTCTTCATCTCCAGTCGCCCAGTGTAGGTGTTTCTTCAGCTGAGCATTTTAGCATTTAGGACAGCACCCTACATAAGTTCTGGAGGGCAACCAGAGACAGATGAAGAGGAGCAGCCATGCAAGGTGTAAACGTAGTGTATATTAACATACTGCCTATTTTAAATACATGTTTTGATTTGCCCAGTGCTGCTTGCATCAACTGAATTAATTTTGCATATTAAACAACAGTGGGTATTTTTTTTTATTTTTAATTTTTTTTTGGTAAGATTCTCCGGTCACACTTTTATAACAATCATGTAGTAGGTACTAGATGACTCCACTATGTGTTGCTGGTTTATTTTTTGAAGTTTACCATCCATGAGATGACAGAAAGCATTAGGGATGCTTAGATACAACATCCCTTGATTTCTGAATCAGAAAGCAGAGAAAGGCTACAGAGTTTGTGCTTTTTAATGCTTGAGTTCCTTTACCTGCAGAGTATTAAAGTTCTCATCAGTGTACTGCAGAAAATTATTCTCCAGTTTCCTCTTTTTTCCCAATTTACAGACATCCTTCCTGGCTATTTAATGATACAGGGCCTTTTCTTCATCCCAGGACTCAAGTAATGAAGTAACACTGATGTTTGTCCCCCAGGTCAGAAATTCATTACAAACCTATCCACCACCCGATGAATTTTGCCGTCCAGCCTCTAGTCAGCTATTAATTATACACCCTTTCTCTCTCACAACAGTTCTTGCTGTAGCAATGTCCTGACAACCATTTTACAGATGGGGCTTAAGTACAAAGAGATTAAATGTCTTACATCAAGCCACAAGTTGAGTATATGTGTGACACAATTCTGCCTGGCCAACAGGTCCTAGAATTTGTCATCCCTTTCCTTGCACCAGTGTCCATTAGTACTCTACAAACCAACAAACCAGGAAAGACAAATCAAAAAGCCAGTGTAATCTTGTCACGTCCTTTTCTGCACCTTGGCTGACGCCCAGGACAATATCTGTCTTGAAAGCAAGGAAAAGCACTGACAGAAATACCTTACTGAACGGAAACCAAGTGCAATGTTCTTAGCTACCTGTGGAGGCCTTATGGAAAGCCCCACAAGGAAAAGAAAAAGAAACAATGGACTAAGTCAGGTAACTACTGCCAATAAAGAAATCTTGACCTACTTCTGCAGAGGATCTGCACAGCTCTCCAAGACACATATGGATGACTATTTGCTTTAGTATCAGAAAGCTTCTATTTGGGAACTGAAGTCTTAAGAGTTTTGTTTTGGGATTTATTGTTTCCCTGAGAAACAAATTGCAAAAGGGCAAATGTCTTCATCATATAAGACCACTCCTTAAATGTTTAACTTGCATCACTAGAAATTAAAATTTAAGTATTAGTTGCTCTCAACGGAGAGACTAAGGGAATAGCACAGCAGAGAGGTAGAGATTGAGGATAGCACAGCGCAGGTTGGAAAAAAAAAAAACCTTCCAATTTGGATCAAATCTACCATACTCTCAGAATGAGTAGTGAGTGGTAGAAGGAATATAACTTAAATCCTGGGCTTCCAGGGTTGGTTACCCTGAAGAGGGGGGAGCCCCTTTACGTGCCATTTAAACCAGGAAAGAAAATTCTCCATTTAGCGGATCAAAGTTTAAATGTAGCTGTCTGTGTGGTGCAAAAAATAAACACATTTTCATTAATTTTTCTAGCATAAGCGAGATCACTAGCAAAAAACATCATAATACAGTAGCTTGGTTTAAATTTTGTTTGTTGTTGCTGCTTTTTTTTATTGAAGAGATACAAAAAATTACAGAAGAGTCTTTTAAATTGACATGTAGCCAAAATTATCAATGCTAAGGTAAGGTCATTTGTAAGAAAAACATGAAAAAGATTAAGTTATCTGTAAAATATCCCAAAGAAGTATTTTTGAACTCCCATGAACTCTTGAATGGACTCACTTGTAACTTTCTGGATAGTTAAATCACCATAAGAGTTGTGATTTTCACTGAGTAGTACAGCCTGAATTTTGAAAAATGAGTAGTTACATGAAATATCTTCTTTTATCCGTGGCTTTTATTTCTATGTGCTGGAAATCTCACTCATCAAGATAGGTTTGACTATTTGCCTGGAAATAAAACCAACCCAAATAAGTAGCCCATTTTCAAAATTTAAGTGTAAGGTTGATTATGCTTTTAACAAAAGGAATTAGTACAGTTCATTTCAGCTTTTACTGACAAATGAATAGAATCATTTCCTAGAGGCTCTAGCATCATTCCTGGTTCATAAATGTTATCCTGTAATTTTCCTGTCCTTGTCCGTCAGGCTGCTACTCATTAAATTCATCATCTCACCTGTTTGAGGTGGAACTGTCTTTTGTTCCCTATTATACACTTGCTGTAGTTGAACAGTGACATGTCAATAGAGCCCTTAGATAGAAACAATAAGAAAAACTACCGTTGCTGCTAATAATAAGGATGATAACATGCATATATATATTTCTTTTTTTAAAATAACAACCTATATATAAAGCTAAACAAAATATAAGATGGAAACCCCACCAACTTAGATGACAATTAGACTACGATGAAACATTTCTTCAAAATAACTAGTCCCTGCATGTTATGCATTATGAGAGCATTTATTTCTTGAGAAAAAATAAAGAAAGAAAAAAACAAAGCTAAACTAAACAAATCTATACCAAAAAATATTACAGTCTTAAAATCAACAAGAAGTGTGCTGTGTTTTCAGAGACATTTAGTGTTTAAAGAAATGTAGATCGTAGACCATAATCCATGCAGAGTCCCCGAACATTAATGGACATCCTATGATTTACTTGAGTCATGACATAATATATTCTTTTTTCAATAACTTAGGAGAAAGCAATCAATACATGAACACTACAGACTCCTAGTCTCACAGTTCCCTGTGGGGCTTTTGTTTTGTTCTATAATGGGCTGTGTTGATTTTAGTGCCACTGTGGCATGGTGACACTTTCTTCACTCATCTGCCATGAGGATGCTTGCTAGTCAAAAGGAGAAACACTAAATGGAGTAAAACTAGAGGAGTCAATATTAAAAGCATTTCCCAAAGGCACACAGAGAGGTTTCTGAGTATATAGCAAACTGAGAGTTAGGAAGATGATCAGACTACAACTAGATTAAGGTAGGAAAATATATATAAAAACCAGACAGAAATCTAGCTTACATAAAACTGCCTTTGTTCTTCAAAAGAAGCAATAGGCCTAAGAGTTACCTCACTTCTTCTGGAGGCCTTTCTAATCAATCAAAACCTAAACTAAGGACTTGACCTCACTCCCAGTCTCATTTTGTAGTGAGAAGCTCATTTAAGTGGAGAGGACTACACAGGAGGAGGAGAGGAGAGCTGGCCATAACATATTGTGTTGCAGTTGTTTTGTGCTCTCTGCAGTGAGACGAGGAGGGAAGAATTTATTTGTCCTGAATCTGCTCTCTCTCACACTAAAGCACTAGGCAAACGCATGACCACCTCATGCTTATTAACCCCACAGGAGAGAAGCATTTCTGTATTGAGAAAGACATAGACACTGCAACCTGTTGGTTTTCAGTTACTCCATACTTTATATTGGGAGTGAACATATTCAGTAAGACTAGGAAACTTGTTCTCCTGAAACTAATTAATTCCTCTGTACTGTCTGTGGTCCATAAGGAGTGTATTATTAGGGACTGGAGCAATTTATCAATACCAGAAGTTCAAGAACTCTCAACTGGCAGATACTCTAGCAGTGAGATGATTTGGTTTGTGCAATTAGTTTTTAATTATGAAGGCTGTGGGACTAAGGATCAATGATTTGCATTTCACTAAACACCAGTTCAGAAATTCTTAAGTCTTGCTGGCAAGCAATTGATGGCTTAACAAACTAACAAATTTTCAGTTTTGAATGTTTAGTGAGGTTCCACTTTGAAATGGGATATGGATCAATGCTCTTCTTGGCAAAATAAAAATGTTAGGTTCAGATAAGTACAGGAGCTTGCACTTGTGTCCAAAGACTATCTGTCAGGCTGATTCTGATATCTCTAGTTTCATTACACTTAGCTATAGTCATGATTATCTCACTATTGTTCATATGCAGATATCCAGGCATTGTGAACCATTTTCATGTATTCTATCTTCTAATATATGTCTACTAAAGACTGATGCAAGAGGAGGCTACCCATGCACCAAGCACACAATCAGACTCTCATCATTGTTAGGCGTCTCCTTCAGCCATTAAAACAAATTTCCATAAATTCTATATTTGACTATTTTCAGATCATGCCTTTATTATAGGATACCTTTAATAATGAACTAAAACCATAGATGCATGGATCACCCCAGAGGCATGAAAGGGAGTTCCTCTTTTGTAGGGTATAGGCATCTTTTTTATTACTTTGTTATGCAGCTTCTTGTTCCCCAAGTTCTAATTTGCTTCAACTGCACAGTAGATTTAGGTAGACTTCCTATTTCTGTCCTTCAAAGCATGGAACTCTGTGTACCACACATTTCTGTTTCATGCAGGTTGTTTTACACTATACACCAACATGACCAGTTGTTCCTTTGAAATCAAAGGCTTATCACATAGCTAAAACTCAAGAATCCAAGTTCCATTTCCTTAGGATCAGCTTCTCTGGAGCTGCCATGATCTTGCATTTTTAGGCTCACACTCATATGCCCAAAACAATTAAGAAAGTATTCGTTTCATACATAGTACCCATAAAATCTCTAGCATCACTGTACTGAATTATTATTTCCCCCAGGAAACAAGTCTCAAAAAAAAAAAAATACAAATGAAAACTACAATCTATATATTTACATTATTTATAAGTTCTCAAAGATTATTTCCCTGTACTAAAAAGAATTGAGATATTGCTATATGGGAAATCTGGGAAACTTTTTTTTAATGCAGTTCCTGAAAAAAAACCCAAAACCAAAACCCAGCAATACTTTCCAGTAATGTACAACTACAAGTTGTGTAATGAAGGAGTGAAGGAACATGATGCTTCTTTCATTTTCTATATTTCTTTCCACCTCTTGAAAAAGATCTAATTTTAATCATATTTGGCAAATATAAATGATACATTTTCATGGAACTTCAGCTCTTAACATGACAAACTTGTTTAAAACACTAGCCCTCATTGTATGAATTCAATTACTTTTGAATACAGTGAGAAAGTATGAAAATATATAATCACATGTATGTGTACAGCTTATGCAAATACAGATAGGTATATATGTACAAAACTGTATATACAGACTTTGCTGAAAGTATCATATTTCAGATATATACATGTACATGCAAACAAATGCCTATGCTAAAATGTCAGGTTAAATTTTATTTGAAATGGAGTTTACATTTCAGTACAATCAGAGCGCAACATAATGTAATGATGTTCTTTTTCATTAATAAAAAATTGTAAACACTTCATCTTTGTTCTGTACTGCAGAGGTTCATGAGAACCAAAATATGATAGTCTGCTGTTGCAATATGCCTTAAAGGCAGAACATAAACAAACATCTTAATCAGTAAATTGAAAATTAGACTGCATTTTTTTTTCCCCATAATGAATGCAATTCCTCTGGCAAGTATTCATCTTCATATTCGGCTCAGTGGAAGTAAAATCACACCAGTTGACTAGACGGATGACTAGTTTCTCCCAAAATATTGTGCTGACGTCTGTGTCTTTGAGACAGAAGCTTCCTTGACAGGCACTGCCAAGTCTTTTCTGAGCCTACGTAGAGGTAATACCTTTTAAGCAAGGCACACAGCAACATGAAACATTATAGCTCATTCCAACAACAATGTAAAATGCAGAGTAGTTGTCCTGAAGAAATTTTCATTCAACACAAAGTCAGAAGTGACAAGGAGAAGGCAGAGACCAGGATGAGGTAGCTTAGCTGAAGTAGGGAGAATGGGAAGCCCCATGAGGCAGGGCATCGTTTTTGCCCTGTCATTTGTTTTGCACCAGCTGCCTGAACCAGTACAGTCAACCCCTTGGAAGACTTTGAGTATGGACATGGAGAATGGCTTCTGAAATGCCTATCAGCTCTGCAGATGAGATTCTGGCAGGAACTTTATTGTTGGGCAACAGAAACTGTTGTTCTACCTTAATTTACAAGGAAAGCTTCCCATGAGAACGGGAATAAGCCCAGTTTTCTATATGCCTGTGCAAACAGGTTATACGAGCCAAAAAAACCCCAAGGTAGAGTCAGGGAGCTTCTGCAATCCAATCATACAGCTGAACTGAGGGCCACAGCAAACAGCTTCAGGCTGTTGGAGAGAGATCTGGAAGAGCTTCATGCTCTGAGATACTTCATCAGAGCAAAGACAATGAGGAAAGTATTTAGCACAGATATATAAAGTTTCATAGTGGAACATTATAGTGGTCATGCAGAATAAGTAATTTCCATTTTCAGTGTAGCTCTGTATTTCAGATATATTGTATTGCCTTATAGTATTTACAAACTTTTTCTGAGTATTAAATGTTACTTCTCAATTAGGAAGCTTACTTTGAAAACTAAGTGAAAGCTCTTTGCAATTACTTATCCATAATTTTTCATTATGTTAGGGTTAGACCTAAAATCCACTTCAGAAATATGAAGCACTTTCCTATGATTCCACATTGGATAAACACAGGAGAAGGAGGAAGAGAAGCATAGGCAGAATATCTCGGTATTGCCTGGACCTGTTACAATCACATCCTTGTTTCCAAAGGGAATAAAAAGATAAACACTTGCAAATAATTTGTTATAAATAAGACACCATAGCAGTTTTCAAACCCTGCAACTTAGATAATGCTTCAATTCTCTTGTCACACCATTTTTAACAGGATAGAGAAGCAATCTTATTTAAACGGAGTGTTAGATTTTCAGACTCTGCCTTCTGCATAAGAACTGTCTAGCTTCAGAAGTCCATCTCTTTTTCCAGGAGTAGTGCCATCGTGAGTGAACAAGGCAAAGGAAATAACTGGCTTGATCATGTCAGTCAATGAGTAATGCTGATGTCAGACACCAACCCCAAAAGATGCTGAAATTGTAAGTCTCGGTGTTTTTTCCAGTTTGAAATGCTGAGTAGAGGGGTGGTGGATTATGTAGGTGAAGAACTGCTGAAAACAGGTTGTCTTGGTTGTGTCAAAATCTCCTATATGATGATCCTGGAAACCTCACCATGAGTCTCAAGAAAACCATTTCTTATACTAATAATTTCCTTCAACTCTGCATCCAGTTTTGTGGGTCATTTGAGATAGAGATACTCTGCACATGCTCAAGATTTGAACAACCTTTTGAATATACACACTGGATTGTACAGACTTGCTCCTCATAAAAGAATTCTTTCTGTCTGATTTATGAAATTATCACAAAATAAAAAGGTGCAATACCAATAATACAATTAGAGATGCTCCAAATATCTGATGGCCATAGTCAGAACTACTCTTCAACACTAAGGTCCATCTCAGACCCACCTACATTAAAAAAAAAAATCAGAAACCTTGCATGTATTTATCATGTTGAAAACTTGGAATAAATCTTATTACCCAAAAGATCATCCTTTTTTTTCCAGTGTTAGTTACCACGCTAAACACCAATCTGAGTCATCTTGTGTACACATTCCTTTTCCCTTGCCTATCAAAAACATGATAATGATTTCTTCTCTGCAGGTAAAAAATACAAGAGCATCCATACTGTGGATTTTGATATACTGTAAGGATCTCTGAAGTATAATGCAAAATATAACAAAAATTAGACCAGAAACTATGTCTGCTCAGTGATCTACACGTTCTCTACAGACCACCTTCACACAGTACAGCATGCTCGCCTTCTGAGGGTTTTGGTCTTTTTTCTTATGGGGCAAATGGGAAGATAAAGAAGTAATCTCTCCAACGCAACTCAAGATCAACAGACTTTCCATGCAAAAATGTTATTTAATGAAAATTACCATTTTAGCAGCAGCTGAAGTCAGGGTTGGCATTATCTGTATCAAAGGGAAACTATTAATAGAAATCTACCTAGTTCAGGCCCATGCAGCTAAATTTTAGAAAAAATATTTGTCTAGATTGTAAGGACAGAGCCAATTTTGCATAGAGCCAAATGCTGAGCAATCGTTGCAGTGCTGATAAGTAACAGAGAACACGTGTCTGGATCAAAACTGTTGCTCATACACTTAAGCATAAACTGTATTCTGAATCTGACTGCCATGTTTGTTTATATGACATTATGGCAAGATTTCAATGACAGCCCTTTTCTCTGCTTTCTTTGACCCTCATAGATACACTTTTTTTTTTACCCACTGTTGGGCAGCAGATAGGGAGCTGTTGCAAGTACATTGGTACTTGGAGAAGAATATGCCAAATGACAACATTAATCCAACAGCAGTTTAAGTAAGTTTAACACAACAAGCATCAAAGTGAAAAAGTTGATACAACAAGCTGCCAGTGCCTGCTGACTGTAAGACATAACTTAATTTTTTTCCCTAAGCTAAACTCTCCAACCCAAGGAAGCATTTCATTTACGACAGAGCAGTGCAGTGGCAGCAGCAGCAGCCAACTTTGAAAGTAATGATTGCTGTTAAACTGAAGTGGGCTTTAAACATTCCATTCAGATCGATTTATTCAAAAGTGTTTAAGGCTCAGCCAAGTTTACTACTGGTGTGGTCATGGGACACTTTACGGTTTATCATAATATTCGATAAGTTGTACTGGGACATGAACAGAAGTGCAATGCAACGGAGGCAGGAAAACCTGTTGGGTGTTTTTTCTGTTGTCGATATTTCCATTTGTGGAGCCATTTTAGTGTCTGACAAGAGATGGAGGAATTTGGGGGGAGTCTGGGGTATAAGGCAGAATTAACTGTTGAACAGATCTTCTATTCTCCAGTGGATGGTTAAAGTTTATGAAAGACTTTAAATCTCTTCATTCTTTCCTAATTTTGAGTCTTCCTTTTACTGCTTTTTTCTTTTCTTCTTTTTCTTTTCCTTTTTTTTTTTTTTGCCCAGCCCTGTCTCCAAAGAAAGCAATAAGCCTGTCAAAGAAGGAATTAATTAAGCAAATCAATCAGTCAGTTTTATTAAGGAATTACAAAGCCCATGTGCAGCATTAATTATTCAGATAATGAGACATCTCTAAGCCTTTCTTTTCAATTATTGATAAGCCACTATCTATCATCCTGACTGTTTTAGTACTGATTTAGTTGTGAATGAAGCCAGGTCATTCAGCCATAACATATGCCAGTTATGAGAGTTGCTAGATGACTAGGGGTGGGAGAAAGAGAAAGATGAGGGGTATCATTTATTTCCATCCATAGTGATTGTAAAATATTAAATATTTCAGGGCACGTGCCTTCTTCTGAGCTGCAGATGAAAGGGAAACTGTACTTCCTTGCTGGTATCATCTGGGTGATCACCTTTGTTCAATGAGGCAATACTTGCCTATTTTTCCCTCTGCAATATCCATGCAACTTTTCTGTTGACTTTAGGTGAGGTTCTCCACTAGTTTATAAGCCCTGGAAAAATAAGATACCTTTCCGTTATTACAATAAAGTTATCATTTTGTATCTGCTGATCAAGGCAACTGTTATCATTTTTCTCTTTACTAGGAATTTCATGACAACTGCTTTAATAGAGAGCCCTCTGCAGCCCTGTGCTTATTTTTCATACCTCATTAGATGCAATATACAGGGAAGTGTTCTCCTACCTGCTTTCTTAAGTGAGGAGCAAAGACGTTGAACTCATAATGTTGAAACTCAAGCAATCAAACAACAAGTTCTTTTTCACTGAGGAAAAATGAATACCTATAAATAGTTAGTGACAGGAAAAAGACATCATAATCAAAGACACATTGGATCTTACTAAAATTATCTCATAATTGAGAAAACTCAAATTCCACTTGAAAGAAACTGTAGAAGGCACAGTTAGGAAATACAATGAGTACTATGCAGTAGTATAAACACAATAAGTTTCATTTACTACTAACTTTAAGATCATAGACACTTTTCATTCTTTCTAAACAGTCTGAAAGACTACTTGATATAGACTACCCAGTAGAGAGAAAAAGGTATCAGAGAGTGTGTGTCTGGCTCATAGGAAGGTTTTATCACCTATCACCCGTACATTTCAGGCAAACATGATTCTCTGTGGTTTAGGTCTCTGCCAGGTGGAGTATGGGTGAATGTTCCAAGAGTCTGGAAAGAGAAAAATATTTACTGTGTTCATCTAAATTCATACAGAATAGGGAGGATGTCTCTTCCCATCCACCAGCAGCTCCACTTTCTGCCATGGTACATACAAATTAAGCAGGCCCAAGTGCTGTTTCTGCACACTATGTCAAAGTGCAGCCACGGGGCTCCTCCATCCCATTGTGTCTACCTACAGAAAACACACTTGAGAGCCTTAAAATTGCCTATTCCTATGTTTCCTGCAATGACAAGACAAGAGCCATACTTTAGGGCACAAGCTTATCTCCACTAAATGTCAGGAAAATATGTTTTGAACTAAATAACTGGCTTTGTTGAATTGAATGTGTACCTTTCTGTGATAGCATATCCTTTGGCAGTGTATGATCTTATTCAGGATTAGAAATGTTAATGTTTCCCTCACAGAGCAAAGACTCTTCATTAAACATGAGTTTGTTCTCCCAGTCCTTCTACCTTTGCTCCTGCTAGATCAAAATGTAAATTTGTTGCACTGAAGTTTTTGTAGAAGTGAAACTAGGAGCAGAATGTTATCTCTTCACTCTTTCTATCAGCTTGATAAAAAATGCAATAAGAAATTGCTGTCTTGCTATGTGGGCCATTTTGCTTCAGCTTTCAGCTAAAAGAATGAGAGATATTAAGAAAATTAATGGCAAAGTTATAAGTAAGAAATCTTACTCGTTTCAAAAAGTTCAGTGTTGGCACAAAACTTGACCTTGAATACGAAGATGCCATCCAACCAGCTTCTCATTTCATGTAGAAGCCTAGAGGTGTAGTTAGTAGCCTAAAGAAATATTGCTTCGAGAGTTATAAATTCAATTTTAGTAATAAGAAGCAGTTAGGTCTGGAAAAGAACTGGTTGAAATCTGTGAATTTAAAGCTGGAGGTTAGGGAACTAAGCTTCACAGTTCCTGGCCATTTTTATTTGTTACTATATGCAAGAAGTGTGCCATTTCTTGTAACTGTGTGGGCTTTCTGTCTTCCAATGGTATCTATTACTTCTCTACTGACAGCTGCTTTCTGGCTGTAGCCTTAGGCTCAGCACATACGGCTATCACTTTGCCTCAACAATGCTGTCCTGCTTTGACTTTTGCCAAATTATGTGTCATATATGCTAAAAAATATCTGCAGTTAAGGAAGAAGAAAGAGAGAAAAAAAAAAGATTATCTTTTCAATATGGTAATGTAGAAATAACAATAACTTTAATAAATATCTATATTAACATTTGTATGTATAACCTCTACATAATATTATAGCTGGCACCAACTGCAGCTCACTCAAGAAGTAACTAATGCATCTAGAGGAGTAACAAGGTAATGTGCCTTTGGAAGTACTGTAAACATTCCACGGTATTGTCATTGGGATGACAACATTGGTGGTTCAAATTTGAGTGACTAAAAGTTCATTTTAAAGGAACACCCCATGTTTTGGGGGTTACGTATGATGGGACCAGAAGCATGTTCTTAAGTGTGGGTTAGAAGACATGTGGGCCTCTGCTGGAATCCCTTTCTGTCATTCCCCCTCTGCCACGATGAAAATAAAGTTTCCAGTTCTCTGATTTGAGAAATGTTCAACATAAAAAAGCTCAATCTGAATTTTCTTTGGAAAAGAAGACCAGTTTTGTCACCCAGCTGAGTCTGGGTGCACTGCTTGCTAATGGGATAAATCCAGTGTGCAGTGAACACAACCAACAGTCAGTCCTAAAAGATGATGGTGCTGAATTATTCTTTTCCCATGTGATTACGGTGCAGTATGAGCAGCAGTATAAAGCCTATATGCAACCAAACCAGTGTACAGCTTTGTCACCTATATGACATCTCAAAAGCCTCAAATTCTTGTGAGAAAAGTGCTATTAACTGTCTGAAATTCAAGTGTCAGGGTGCTATCTACCACTGTGCTGACATGTCATTCAGCAGTCAGTCAGATAAGAATAACTTCATCATTTTCCACATTGTTCATGGTTTTGCTGCAGGTCTAAGTTAGTGAAATTCCTACAGAGGGTAATGAATCCTGTCTTTATACATTGGCTGAATTTGACTTGATCTATATGCAAAAGTTAGTTAACAAATGTTATATAATTCATCACATTCCTTAAGATGATAAAAATTTCCAGTGTTATAGTAAATGCAAAATAATTACTTTCTGTATTGTGATTTGTGATATCCTGTTATTCAACAAATGCAAGAAATTGGAGAATGAAATGAATATTTATAGCTATATCACCCAGGTGCTTATCTGAAACTATAAGGGAGATCACTGTTGCCCCTAGCTCACCTTCTAATCAAGAGTACCCAAGCAATAACTTCAGTCATACCACATCTCAGACAGCTGTTTATGCTTGTCTGGTTTTCCCTTCATTCCTTTAGAAGAGCCTCACGATTCCAGTGATTAGATAGTGTGTTCATTTCTGAATATTATCTCAAGTTATATCAAGTTTATTCCAATATGGATGGAAATACCTGATTTAAACAACCCCAGCGTTCCTCAGATGTACTTTTACTGACAGACTTGGACAACTTAATTACCCAAGCACATTACTGTGGCAGGTATTTTACTGGCACAGAATAAAAACATGGACCCTGTCAACTACTGGGCAAGAAAAAGTCAAAGCCTAAGAGCTGTTTAAGAATACAAGGAATAACAAAATATTATGGGTTATTGTTGCTGTTAATGTATTGACAGGCTTTCTGTAAAGGTGTTATGGTAAGTAAGAGCTTTAAGAAGGAATTTGAAGATTACAGATATTACAGAATTATTTAAGTTGAAAAGGAGCTTTAAGATCACCAACCTTAAACCTAA
This sequence comes from Phaenicophaeus curvirostris, assembly GCF_032191515.1. NCBI lineage: Eukaryota > Metazoa > Chordata > Aves > Cuculiformes > Cuculidae > Phaenicophaeus > Phaenicophaeus curvirostris. The sequence goes on from NC_091431.1 coordinate 70,531,272, forward strand.
AACTGCAAAGTTCACCACTAAACCATGCCTTTAAAAAAGCTCCAGGGGTGATGACCTAACCACTTGCCCTGGACAGTCTGTTCCAGTGTTTGACAACCCTTTCAGTGAAGAAATATTTCCTAACAACTAGCCTAAACTTAAAGTCTCCTCTTAGCCTCCTTCACTCCAGACTAAACAACCCCAGTTCCCTCAGCTGTTCTTCATAACACTTTCACTGCAGATCTTTCACCAGCTTTGTTGCCCTTCTTCAGACACGCTCCAGCAACATTCTCCTTATACGTAGGGGCCCAGAACTTAACACAGGATTCAAGCTGTGGCCTCACCAGTCCTGAGTACATCAGGACGATTGCTTACCTGGTTCTGCTGTCCACAGTATTTCTGATGCGAGTCAGGGTGCTATCGGACATTTTTGGCTACCTGAGCATGCTGCTGGCTCACATTCAGCTGACCGTCAAACACCATCTCCAGGTCTTTTTTCCACTGGGTATTTTTCCAGGCATTGGACCCCAAGCCTGTAGCATTACATGGAGGTGTTGTTACCAAAGCACAGGACTCAGCACTTAGCCTTGTTGAACCCCACATGGTTCTTTATTGATCAAATCTGTCCAGATCACTCTGTAGAGCCTTTCTTCTTTCACTCACACACTACTTGGTGTTGTCTGCAAACTTACTGAGGACATACTTTATCCCTTCATCCAGATCATTGAGAGAGATATTAAACAAGACTGGTCCAAACACTGGAGAACACCACTTGTGACTGGCTGCCAATTGAATTTAACTCTGTTCACCGCCACTCTTTGAGCACTGCCATCCAGCCGGTTTTTCACCCAGCAGAGGGTATGACCATCCACACCATGAGCCAGCAGTTTCTCCAGGACAGTGCTGTGGGAAACAGTGTCAAAGACTTTACCAAAGTCTAGGCAGACAACACCTACAAGCTTTCCCTCATTCACTAAGTGTGTTGCCTTGCCATAGAAGGAGATGAGGTTAGTGAGGCAGAACTTGACTTTCCTAACCCCATGCTGACTGGGCCTGATCACCAAGTTATCCTGTAAGTAGCTCCATGTCCATCCTGCCACCAAGGTCAGACTGAAAGACCTGTAGTTTTTCCAGATCCTCCTTCTGGCCTTTCAGGTAAATGTTGTCACATTGGCTGTTCTCCAGTAAAATGGAATATCCGCATCAGCCAAGACTGCTGCTAAATGATTGAAAGTGGCTTGGTGAGTACTTCTGCCAGTTCCTTCAGTACTCTTGGGTGGATCTCATCTGGCCCCACAGACTTGTGCATATCCAGGTGGAGTTGGAGGTTGTTAACCGTTGTTATGGCTCTTGTTCATTGGAAAGATGTAATGGCTTTTGGTTATAGAAAAGGCCATGAGGATTAGTACAGTGAAAAGCACAAAGTGGTTGAAAATTTTACAAGCTGATGATGCAGGTTCAACACCATATGCCAAATGGAGGTCAGAATTAACCTCTCGACATCAAGTGAAAAATTATTACAGAAGTAATTCTGAGCTATGACAGTCTTTTGTACTTGGTGTGAGAGATAGCAGGAAGAGGGTGAAGAAATGAAGGAAAAAGAGAGACAAACCCAGGCTATCCATCAAGAAAAATATCTGCAGCATTCTCAGATAGATAAAAGGGATATTACAGAAATTGAGATGTAACGCGGTGAGAGAGTTTTCCAGCATGGATAGATGTGAAAAAGTATAGTGTAGAGATGACCTGAAGAAAGAGTCAATTAAACTTAAAATTTGGTTTCTGAGGGCCTAGAGAGATCTCTGTATCACAGATGTCATGTAAGTTTGCTGGGCTAGATATAAAAAAGCAAGATGGTGGCTACTCAGAGCACAGCCTCAAGGACCAGGAGATGGGAGGAAGGCTCAGCAGAAGCCCTTACTTCAGATCCAAACCAGGGCAAAGAGACTCAGGAAAAATGGATGTGGAATGTGGAGATTGGCTCTGTGTTTTGAATTAAAATAACCAGAAACAGTTTTGACTGTTGAATTTATCCTAACCCAAACTGAAGCAGCAAATTAAAGATTTCTGTATCAGTTGACAACTTACTAACATTTCAGTCTTCACAACATTATTGCTTTAACTCTTCCTTCATCATATTTTTTTTGTTTGTTTGGGTTTCTTTGTTTCATTTTGACTTTTCTTTTATTTTGTCAAGGATATAAGAGTATTGGTAAATGAGAACTCATTATGTTCTCCTGTTTTCCTTTGAATGATGTCCTCTACCCCTTTTTTTCATCTTATGTCTCCATCACCCCAGTTTTACTAGTTCTCATTATATCTACTTATGCAATATCCTCTTCCAACTGTCTTGTCCAGATGATTCACTAACGACTGGACTAATGTCCCTCTCGTTCCTCAACAGCTGAGAGGGTGAGAGAATGAAGGGGTCAGGCCATCAGCTGCTGCAAATTGGAGCCGCACCATTGGTTTAATTGAAACAGTGCCAGTTTACACCAGCTGAGAATCTGAGCCTGGGGCTCAGTTCAGTCTAAGCTAAAGGAAAACAGATCTTTAATCCATTCACCCACCTAAAGTTTGTTACCTTATGTGTGTGAGAACTAAAGTTGGTTCCCCATTGGCTCCTCGGAGGAGCAGCGTGCAATTAAGGAAAAGAGAAAGACATTTGCATGTAAAGATTTCCTTTCTTTCTCATGACCCTCTCAAAGACATCAGCATCTTCACACTTTATGCACGCACATTTGGTTTCCAAGAAAAAAAATCAAAATAAACAGTAAGATCTATGACAGAGTCACAGCTTCACTAATTTAGTATAACAATGTCTCTTTTACACCTGAGTTTGCTGATGGTAACACTGTTTTTGGTTCATAGCACATACATTTCACATTAATGCTTTTACAGACTAAGAAATAGATTGTAGCTGCAAACACAGAGTGACTTTGGTGACCCTACTGGAGGTTTTACACGTAAGGGTTTTGAATAACAGACTTCAGAACTTTTTTCCTCATTAACGGCTGGAAGGAGCAGAGATAATTTCTTGTACTGAACCCTTTGGTCTAGCTCTTCCATTTCCATTTCTGTTGAAGTGTGAGCATATTGCAAAACACTGTGTCTAAACCACATTCCTATTTCTTATTGTAGGCAATTAGACCACCAGCTTCTCTTGCCCAATGGTACACGTTCTGCTTATTCCCATGGACTGAATAAAATATCTAAATTCATGTTCAATATTGAATTTTATTTTAATTTTAACCAAAAAAAGTACCAAATTTCACTACATCAATGCAGACTTATTTTTTTGAAAGTTTTCAAGGCTGGCCCATGAATATCGAGATGTCAGACACTGGGATTTTGACAACTGTATTGAGAAAGCAGAGACAATATTACAAATTAATGGGAAAAGGAAGGGAGTGACAATAGAAGAAAAAAAACACAAAACAAAACCAAAAACCTGAGGGTTTTGTAGTTTTTTTTTTGGCAAAAAACTATTGTAGAAACAAATGTAGATGAGGGGGGCACTGAGCCATATAGAAGTGAGTAATTATCTACTGTTACAGGCCTTATTATCTCTCCAAATGTTTGCTAAAAATTCTGTTGGGCAACCATCTGGACCATGAGCTTTAACAGTGGATATAGAGTGAATTGTTGCTTTAACTTTTAGATAGGAAAATGTCTTTCTTTAATTCTTTCCTGTCATCCTATGTTAAATAATTTAGCTGAATGTCTCCTAGATAGTTTTTGGAGTCCACAGAGTGAGCATATTCTAAGTGATATCATCATATAAAATATTCTTTGAAAGTTTATATATGTATATTTTACCACTAGAGAATCTGGGGACATTTTGCCATCTGTTGTAAGGGTTTACTCAAGCACCTATTTTCTCTGCTACTCTTCTCTTTCTCTTTTTAAATTACTAGGCTTAATAATTTGCCTAATTGGTAGCCTCCCCCCACATCTCATATGATGAAAAATGCATATCATTTCAACATCCTCTCTGTGTATGAAACTTAGCAATTCTCCTCCAAGAATTTCCATTGTTGCTGTATCACTGTAGTTTTGAACAGCAAATATCATTTCCCTCATTCAGGCTGTGATAAATAATTCAATAACATGTCATCAATAACTATAGACCAGTTGCTTAGCTTGAAAAGTGTCTGTAGTTTGCTGTGAAGGTCATTGCTATCAATTATGCACCTATCTTCCACGTAATGTTTCAATTTAGTATTATAATGATAACAACAATAAATGATCTTTGTTCTTGTGGGAGATATTTTACTAGCATAGGTTTGCAACTGTTATTTTTTTTCCTAATTTCTAAATATGCTGTGTAAGACACTAAGTTTTAACTGCCTTGCCCAAAGTCACAATGCTGCAGAAACATCAGAACCAGAAATATAATCAGACACCTAATGTTCTTCACTTGCTTTTGAATATTTTCTGTGAAACAATGCAATGACCAAGCCATGGGGCTTCTCCACGTGGTGGCTTTCAACTTGCCCAGTTTCAATTTGCACTCCGATCCTGTAATTGGACTGCATCACATTTGAATTTACCTTTTGAAATACAGCCCTCAGGCAGTCTCTGCATTCCTCCAGCTGAGCAGAGATATGGGTGAAAAAAGTTCTTGATTTAGCTGCCAGTAAGTGTCCAAAGCACTTCATGACTGACAGTCTGTAGAGAAGCAGTGAGATCCCTCTGGAGCTAACAAGAAGATTCAGTTAAATCAGTCTTCCAGTCAAGGATAGGACTGTTCCAGAAGCAAAGAAAAGACAAGAATGTGACTAAATACTTTCAATGTCCCCGATTTCCCCCTACACTCTTGTTCCAGATGAGAAGAGGTCTATGTACTCTGCATGTGGTGCAGGATCTTCCTACAGCGCAACACTACGTACCTGCTGGCATCACCCATCCCTCCCCTGCAATTGAGGGGAAGGAAACCAGAAAAGGTGCATACAGGTAGGTTTTCATCTTCTCCTTAGGCAGAGATCTATTATAAAGTGATAAAGAATGGTAATATTCCAGATAATAAGCTATCTTTCTACTCATCTTTTGCTGCAGTTTTTCTTACCTTCTATATTTCCAGTACTTTTTTTTTTTTTTAAATTCACTTTCTCTTGTTCCTTCTGGCTAAACTGACTACTCTGGTGGTATTAATTATTTCTTGAGATTGATTGCTCTTATAACATTTTTCCCTTTGTGGCTTCAGAATTTCATAAACTTGGATTAATCTAGCTTATCTGAGATCTTTTGGTTATAATATGTAAATAAAAATAACATTTCATAAAAAGGTTAACATTTCCAAACTAGAATTTTGATTTTTCTAATCTTGTTTAGAATAAGATCTTTGAAGTTATGGAGCATTTCTTTGTAACTTTATTTGCAGCAGTTGAATATTTAGTAGTTCTGAAAATCAGAAACAGTGTGTTTGAAAGATTGACCTGAAACCACCCAAAACAGAAAGTGTAGGTATAAGAGAAGGGATGGACTGAAGTAATCCAGGGAATATATTATGGCACAACCATCATTGTAAAATACTTATGAGATGGGGAGAGGAGGGGGAAGATGGATGAACTCACTTGTACACTAAATGACCCTGAATGGGAAATGAAACTGATGGCAGGACTTCATAGCTTAGTTTACATACTTTCAAGTCTTACTTAAAACACTTCCATTGAGAAAATCAGGTTTTTCCTGTCCTCCAGAGCATCTCCAAATCAGTCTTGGAATCCACAAGGAGGACCTTAATGCAGCAGTGTGCAAAAGGGCTGATCTTTTAACAGTAGCAATGAAATTAAGAGAATAAATGGGAATGGCCTGTGCTAGCACTCACTGATGGTCTTAAGGAGTAGGCGAACACATGATTATAAGTAATAGCTGCAGAGAAGACATGTGAAAAAGTGTCACTATAGCTGAAAGAACTCTGCTATGCAGAGAACAGAAATTGCTACAGCAGATTGGAAATTCAATCTTTTTAGTGCAATCTTCTGCAGTAGCTAGTATTGGAGTTTCAACCTAAGAAACACAAATTTTATTTTATCCCTAAAATCTCTTTAAACTGAACTTCCAAGTGGCATGTTTGTAACTCTCACAGACTTTTTCTTCCATCTAAATAACTCCCCTCACCAAGTCCTCCTGACCCCGCAGTATAATTTGACAGTTAGTCCCACAGACTGATGTAAAGAAAGGTGAAAGTAACACATTGTTGTATGTAGAGGAAGGCTTCCTGAGCTGTCCTGGACCACATGTACATGTACATATGTAAGCATATATGAACTTTCCACATACCAAGAATGACACAGTAACATCACTGAGCAGCCAAAGGACACGTAACTAGCTGTATGGTTACATATGCTGTTTGCAGAGAAATGTGAACCTCAGGCACATCTAGTACCAAATATTTTGTCTTAGAATAAGTGCTATCATTTAAACTTCGCCTCTCCTCTACCACATCACTATAGACTCGGGATATTCTGAACGTGTACTTGCCTTTTACAGCACTGTCTTTCTGTTGGAAACTAATGAACGTGCTTATTACAAGGAGAGCTTTGGAGCTGTGGCTTATTGCAAACCCAGAATCCATCCATTGATTTGTCCATTTTTTCATCTTTCTCTCTCTTCTCTCCCTGTATTCAATGTCCCCTCAGAAATGCAGATATGACCTGCCCAAGGCATCAGCATAAAGAACATACAGGCTGAATGAGGGAAGCTCAGCACATTTTTCAATGAAAAAGAACATCTGCAGTTTTGCTAGCTGGAGTAAAAATGACAAGAACTGTGTATTCTCATGCTTCAGGGCATAAACTGATCAGTACCTAGGGTCAGGTACACCCCAATCAGTCACAATTAGGAACATTCGCAGAGTTTCAAACTTTCTCCGAAGCAGGTGGTTTTGGCTGCTGTTGCTGACAGACGCAGTAGGTTGAGTGGCCTTCTGGCACTGGATGAGGGACAGGAAGTGTTGAAATTCTGTTACAATATAATTTAAACAGAAAAGTTAAGGCCTTTTGAAATTCTACCTGAACCAAACATTTACTTTATTCCTTTTATTTTTAAAGTAAGAATCCCTTCCCCTCTTTTCTCTGATTCTAGCAGAGTCTTTTAGCCAGGGAGGCTTGTCTCTAAAAGCCTTTCTCTGGGCTACTTGAAGCAGTTTATCGACAGCATCTTTCTGCTATCTTTTGTTTGTTTGCTTTTATTCCTAAAGACAATGGCAACAGTATTATTTTCCTGTATTCTTTTAACTTTAGATGTGGTGAACAGCAGACAAAAGGAGGTAAAACCTGATGGGAGAGTTCACTTTTCCTGCCCTTTCAAGGCATGAGAGAATAGTCATTTTCATAAGTGATGCTGGCTGGACAGTCTAAATGATGGCATGTTGAAATTTCATATGAAGCTGAATGATTTCCATATCTGCAGATCCTCTTCTGTGGCATTAGTTATGCTAATAAAGTGGTGCGACTTTTCTGGCAGTGCTTGAGGCAGCTGCCAAGCTGTGACTGAAGACTCTATCTGGGGAAATAACTCAGCAAGTAAAATTCAGATGGCCAGCAACCTGCTCGGGTTCCTGTTCCTCATCCAGAGCTGTGTATAAGCTCTATTGTTGAGCGCATAATAATCTATGCCTAACTCAGACACAACCCCGCTGGCATCTCAGAAATTACTTTGAAAAGCTCTTTAGGACAACCCAAGTGTTTGCTTAATTTATGTGCTGATAGGCATTTCTATTACATCAGTCGCCAGCGTGCAGAAAAGACTGGCAAAGTTATTAGGGGTAGCAAAAGGAAAACAAAAGAGAGAGTCAGTTTGCACATTGTGCCAGATGAGCCCACCAGCTGCTGGAGGAAGAAGCATGTGCCACTCCAATAGTGAAGGAGGCAGGGTGAATATAAGATGAATCTGGATTTGAGAATACACCCTTTCTTTGCACAGCACTGGAAGACAGAGCCAAGCTGGTGGGAGAACAGGAGTGAGCTGTAGAATTCAAATTCAACCCTCTGTCCCTAAGGAGAGTTGCTTGAAATGCACAGAGCTCTGAAAACCAAAGGGCACGTACTCATGTCCGTATGCGAACTTCCTCTCCACAGAAAGGAGCCACACCTAAATCTCAACCAGATACACTGTGCTTTCTCAGGAGCTAAATTCACTTGGCCATATTTTAGAGGTTTTTTTACTTGCTTATATCCAGTTCATAAAATTAAACAATTAAGTCTAAGGAAGGAACCATCTTCTGTCAGCTCTCCTCCTGGTTCCTATAAAGACTTTGCACACATGATTGTGTTCTGAGAGTATTCCTAGTGAATAGTCTCCCATAAGAAATAGTTGAAATAGCCAAGGAAATTTTACTTGTGGTATCTGTACATGTTTAGGAGGCATTACTCTTTCTTTCATATAGTTATGACAACCATTGTTCTTCTGTTCAGGCTGATTGAAAGAAAACATATTTTACAAATGATGCTTTCTGGATGTTCAGGTTGAGTTTTCTTTCCTCGTGGAAAATACAAAGACAGATGAGACAGTCTCATGATTGTCCCGCTGACTGTCCTCACCTGTGGGACAAGGCATTTTTCTTTATTTCTTCCTGGATTTCCTGGCTTCATGGCTGTGTAGCTGGTTTGGGTGAAGAGAGACATAATTTTTGTTATACTCCCTTCCTCTCTTCCAACATGTATCTTTTAAGAAGAAAGGCACTATTTAAGTGCTTTAGACCAGCAAACACATCATTAGGACAGAAACTTCCTTTTAAACTCCTTAGTGAACCAGTCTGTCAGACTCACCTCTTTCTTCCAGACCTTCAATGCATACATATGTAGGACAAGTACATAATTTATCTATGTAAGTTTTAAACTCTGTATCTGCTACAGTAACTGACATGCAAAGCACGTAGTGAATTTTAAGCACATGTAGAAACCTTTCTCCAACAGAGAAAAGTTGAGAAAAAGCAAAACAAAAAAAAACTGAAAAAAGCTCCCAGCAGTGCAAGGTTGTCCTGACCTTTACTACACTCACCTGGCAGCCCTTGTAACCCTCAGTAGCCCATATTGCCCTTACTCATAGCAAACCTCAGACTTTGTGTTGAGTTTACAAGGTCTCAGACCTGGCCTGTTAGATTTATTTTGTCCTAACTTTTCTTGACCCACCTGCAGCTTTGTTTTACTTGACGTAGCTGTAACTGTAGTTCTTCTAATGACTAGAGGACTGTGGCCAATTTGCTTTGTTTCTTTTTATCTTTGTATGTGATCACCATGGTTTTAGAACTTTAACACAATATAATGTAGAAACATGTGATATGATGTGATGATACGGAAGTGTAGGGTGATAAAAGGTGGGTCATCAGCTGGCTCTGGAGACTCCCAGGCTATAAGCAGCTCTTTACGGTCAGTTACAGAAATGTAAATCTAGAGCTGGATTAAACTATTTGTACAGAGGAAACAAAGAAATAATACCCAGTGTAAATAAAAAGTACCATATCTAGTATATTCAGATGTGGAGCTGTACATCACTGAAGAAAGGAAGGTGTAAAAGTGTGTCAGGAAGCATATAAGAATGACCCCAAAAGGATCCTGAGGTGAAGAAACAGAAACTATCTACATCAACCTCTTATTCATACTGGAAAAGGATTCCAGATCCTGACAATTTGCCATAAAGCCTGCCACTGGCACCAGGAGGAATCCTCTGACCTTAGGACGCTTTGGAGTGGGAAGTGGGAGAGAATAATACCAGAAAAAATGGATCAATCAGAGATGTGTGTATGACAGTCTCAAATATATTATTATTAGTGCTGAAATTTTTTCAGCATGGAAGTATATATTCTTTCCTACACTAATTAGATGGGGACTGATAATGATAAGATGACTAAGCTTTTATTATACTAATAATGAACTCTTGGCTTTATATTTAAAATATGATTACTATTTGCCCATAAACAAGATTCTGAGAGTAATATAGCATCACATCCTACATTTCCTATGACTTATCACTGTCTGAAAGACGAGATTCATAACCAGTTTAAGTTGATGAAAGACAATAAAAAGGATGTCTCCATTCCCCTTCACCCATTACTAGTGTCTGGATATTTCTTCATCATCAATTGTGCCTTTTCTCACTTTCTTGTGGACCCTTGGACTTTGATACAGCTGAAAATGCCTCTTTGTTATGAGGTTAACTCTTGGCTATGATATGCTCAAAATCTTATTTATGGGTGAACAGTAAACACCTATAAATACATATGTAAGTTCAAGATTATATTGTTAGTAAAGCTGAAATTGTAGCAGTCTAATCTAAGAATCATTATTAGTCCAGGTCTAATTTCACAGAGGCAAAGAATACTTCCATGCATGAAAACTTTCACTAACATCAATAACAGTAACAAAAATATAGCAATGTCAATGCCGTATTACAGGGTGATAGGTTTACAGCTACCTCAGTTTCTGTGCTCATAACCAGAATTGTAAGTATTACCCCCAAAATGCTGCTGTGGAAGCCTTACAGAAGCAAGTGCACTCAATAAGAACACACTCCCAAATCAGTAGCAAATACAGTAAATTTTGGTGATTGAAGAAGGATAGAGACAGGAGTCAGGAGTAGAGGAAGGAAGGAACATTGTAAGTAAGCTTTGCCACCAAAAAATTAGTGTGCCACTGCACCACATTCTTGCTATTTGCTGCCTATTATATGTTATTCCCCTCTTCTGAAGAGTTCAGTTATCCACTGGGAGAGCAATGAGATGTTATCTTTCAGTCATCCAATCAGGGAACATATGATTTCGGAGACACAACGCAGTTTGCAGAATAACAGAAAATGAACAGCTGAAGTGAATAATTCACGAACTATCGATAAGTTGCAATTTGTTTCTATAAACTATTTGATAAATACTTATGCATAACTATCACATTCATAGTAATCAGAACAGTTTGGGAAAAAAAGGCTAAATCTCCTGAATAATTTATTCCCCAGAAATAATTCAGGTCTCTCTCATGTATTCCTTGGAGTCTCTCTCAGTGGCATATTACCAAAAGATACTGTGCATTAAGTGGAAGTTGGCTGTGCCCCAAGCAGGACAGAGTGTGAGTGTTTGGAGTACAACCTGCAATGTCTAGAGAAATCCTTGTCTCTCTCAAAGATGAGCTGTGGAGGCGAAGGCACAGATGTGCTGTGTGCCAGGCTCCAGCACTTCAAGCTGTTCCTTACAACCAAGAACTGATGAAATCAGTGCTGAAGCATATGCGGCAGAGAGAGAAGGGTTTAAAAAAAAAAACCAAAAACCACAAACAAACACCAAAAAGCCTCCAACAGCAAAAACAAAACAGCCAAAAAAAAAAAAAAAAAAGATATTTGGAGAAAATACAACCTGAAAAACAATAATTTATTTTTAATTAATTACCAAGTGCAAGCAATGTTTGACCTTCACAGCTGGACTACAAAAGGAAAACTACTCCTTCTCTTCATTGCTTCAGGTGTAAAAAATAGCTGAAAACATTGTTATATCTTTTTCCCTTGTATTGTTTTAAAGTAGATTATTTTCTGGGGGTTGTTAGTTTATTTATTTCTGTGCACATTAGCATTTAAGGTCTTATCTTCCCTGCTTTCCATGAGGACCCTACAGATGGCAAGAGAACAATAGCAATCATATTTTGAAATCTGAGGCACTGAAAAAAGATTACTTTGTTGGATTTTAGTCCAACATTATGAAATGTTGCTCTTAATTTCAAAGTTGAGAGGTTCTTATGTTATAATTTATTTACCAGACCACAGTCAAGTATGTGCATAGAAGCATACACAGTAATTCTTCTTTTCCTCATAGTTTAATATTGCTGTAATAAATTTCTTTCAAATACTGACCAAGAACAGTTTGGGTAAGTGTCTTCTTGATTGCAGCAGCTAGCAGAAGAGCTACACCCTCTTTAGTGGAACTGAAGCAATTTTATCATTGATTTAAATGCATTGATTTTTCTCCTTCGTACAACAGGTACTTAAATTCAGCTAGAATTTTGAGATTTTGAGTGCAGACAAGAAAGCAATAATAAAATTTCCCTGTTGTTGATTGTTTCTTTGGGGAGTGTTTTCTCCCTGTCTGTTACAATAAAGGTAGTTATTTTCATTCCTCAATGCAGTTTTCCTGAATAAAAAGATAGCCTTGGCCTCATGAAGAAAAAAAAAACCAACAAAAAAACCAAACGGCTAAGAAATATTTCCTTCCAATCAGTCAATTGAAATGCACCTTGCACCCTTGCAAAAGGAGAGCTCTGAACGATGATGAATAGGTCTTGATTTTGCAGGTCTAAGTGATAATTGAACCACAGTCATTCCCAGTTTGCTTGTTTTTCAGCAGGGTTGTAGCTAGCCAGGTTCCCACAAAACTGGCAAAGCACAGCCAGTAAAGTCTTTCAAAAATAGTGTCACCAGAATATCCAAATCTTGGAGACAAGATGAAAAATTTAATCGGAATTTTGAATCAAAATAAAGCATTCAATTTTGTCTTCATTCTGAACGTTTTTCAGGATTGTTTGGGCACTTAGTGTTTGAGATATTTTTCATTAGTTTGCTACGAGGCTGAAGATTCTTTGTCTGCTTTTTTTGCTTTGAAAATTGATAATGTAGACAGATTTCACCACAAAACATTATTTCGAAACAGAAAAATGAATTTCAACATTGTATGATGAAATATGTGGACTGATGTTGTTCAGGAGAACTCTTCTATCCCTTCTAGGAGAGCTCAAAGCAATTAGTTGATGTTTGTCTGTAAAATTCATAAATTAAATTGTTTGCTGGAGTCTTTCTGATCTTTTTAAACAACAGACTCTTTGTAAATCCATCTAGCTTAAGGTATTGACCCTCCTGTGTTCAAAGAAAATAAGGAAATTATGAAGTTCAAAAGAATTTTTATAAAAAGCCATTTTCTAGGTCTTACCAATTGGTATTATTGATCAGTGTGGTTGTTTTTTCTTGTTTTGATTAATTATCTATTATATTGCTTTTGTTGTGTTATTTCCTTCAGCAAACATCATGGAAGAATTGAAGAAATATCTTTACAGAATGCAGTTCCAGAGTATGCCATTAACCGTAATATTTTAAAACATTTCTGATGTTCTCTGAGCCACTTCATGACACAAAGATTCTCTAACAGTTTTTACAGTTGCTTAGAAAACGAAAAAATAAGAGTTGATTTCCATTTATGAGCAGCAGTTTCAAATCTCATCAAATGGAAACAGAACTTACTGAGTTCCTCAATTTTACAGTAGGTGATTTGGTCTGGTAAGAGAAGAGGAAGGTAGACATTGAGTTTTAAGACAAAGAAGCTGTTATTTTCCTCTAACCCCCTAAAAGATCAAAATCCTGGCTTTAAGCAGAGGCTAAATAGGATCACCAGTGAGAAACTCCCCCTAAATGTGGAAGCCACTGCTGGTTGGAGTGGGATGTGAAGCGCACCATAGACAGTCCCTGATCAAGAAAATTATATAATGAAGGTAGGTCAAGAAGAAGTGTCCTGGAACCACTCATTTGGAGAAGCTTCTTATATCATTAGCCATACAATTTTCTGAGCAGGCAAGAATTAAAATTGTGGCTAGTTTTAGAGACATAAATCTACTTCAGTAAAATTCCATCTTGCTGACCACAGCCATATGCAGTTATTGCTGAATTAAACACTCTAAAAACAGTGGAAGCCTGATTTACCTGTCAGAAAGTGTTAAACTCCTGGCAGAGCTAAAATTAGAAGTTAAAAAGGCCCATTTTACTCTACCTTCTGCAGTAGTGCTGTACCTTTAATTTTCATAATCTGTGCAGCTTTAAATTCAACATTTATTTTTAACACATATATTTTAATGAAACATGAAATATAAAACGAAACTCCAGTCTGCCTCCTATAAGCATGGAGAGAAATCCTAATTACCTGTTTCAAAAGTATGAAGGTCTTTCTAATTTTCCAGCAGCCAGGTTCCTTAGACAGCACTCAGTATTATAACTATTTATGCCAATTGTGCTATTTCATGCATAAAATTACAGCATTATTGTTGGAATAGATGCTGAAGAGATATCTAAGCAGGGTGTAATCACTTCACTTTCTATCAAATTGTGCTTCTGAAAGGTATCATAAATTTTATTAGAAGGCAAGAGGCTAATGGAAGCCAATCAGCGTTAATGCTGATAAAATTGCTTGCATTTTACATTATAAAATGGGGAGATATTTTTATCGGAAGGTTCCCTCTTGTTTTATTAAGAGCGTATCATGGAAACTAGGGTACAATGGAACAACAGAGGGTAGTCAGTAAAGCTCTCTGGTTTCTTATGCTGGTTTAGCTTACAAAAATTTGTGTCTCAGGATGCTTTCTGATCTTTGACACTACAAAGTGAGTGCAAAATAGATGCCACAAACACTCAGGTCTGCTGGCTTTCACAATGCTTTGCAACTACAAGGTGCATGTCTTTGATGAAAATATTAATGTCCCAAATGTTATTTTGTCTTTTTATTATTCAAGATAATTGTTTTCTATTAGGCTGTCTATTGAATCTGTGGAGAGGGATAGATTTTACGACTCCCCAGTCCATTTTTAAAGCTCCACAGTAAAAGAATTAGAGTGAGTTTTGATATGAGAAGGATGAGATAGGGAGATAGTGATGGAAAAAGGACCTTAACCCATCAAGAAGTAATTAAATGCTGTTTAAAGAGATTGGTCTACTTTGACAGTAAATTAAATGATCTATTTTTTCCTGTTAACAAAATTTTGTACCTAATAGAACCACATTCATGAAGTCATTTGAAAAAAATACCTGGTAGAAATTAATTTGGGTTTTTTTCACTACATCATAAAAACATGTTTGTTTCTGTCTTATAGGCAAGGAAATCAAGGGACCGAAATGTGCTGGGCAAAGCCCCACAGGGAATTTGCAGTAGAGCTAAGACTGGAAAAGGAGGTAGAAATTCACTGCTAGTTGCACTTGGTGAATTTACAGACTGGCTATTCCATGCCCTGGCACTGCAGGGACAGCACCTTTTCAGGATTTGAAAATCTCAGTTCAAATACTTGCTTTGCCTGACACAAATGCCTAGCTTTATCCCTAACATACACTGTCATTGCTTATAAAACAAATATTTACACCATTGCTTTTCAGACCGTTATTGGTAATACTATTAATGTTATTAGCACTATTTGCACTGTAGCCACGAAGCCCCCTCTAAGACAGGGCTTTTTTTGTCACATACTGTACAAATATGCGTCTAAGGATGGTCCCGATCCTGCTGGATTAGCAATCTAAATAGCTAGGGCAAATGGAGGATGGGAGAAACAGTCCTGGTTACTGAGAAAGCAGGCAGGTTTTCCTATGTTTAAGAAGGCAAATGACAGGTAACAGAGCTAGGATCTGTTCAGAACTTTGTCACTGATTTTCTGGGTAATATATTACTTAATCATTCAAAATTTCCTCAGATTTTCACAGGAGTAATGCCAACAATTTATTCCAGGTTTCTTTCAGGTCTACAATTGCTGGCATCTAGACTCACTTCCAGCTAATGAAAAAGAGTCATTGACAGGATTTGGCCCATTACTGAATTTATATTCCTGCCTCTGGTAGTTATATATATTCCTGTCAAAGCCCACGTAGTGTAACACTTGGTGTTAATGAAGTCACAGTAAGGATGGATTTGTTCTCATTCAACTACATGTTTTAATTCAAAGACCACATTACTGTTTAAGTGATAGATTAGATAAGGGTAAAAACTGTTTATTTCTTTTAATTCCAATTATGTTTTAAAATTCTGTTTCTGGTTGGCTCTCATTTATTTCAAGGGTTTTGTTATTATTTTATTATTACTTTGCCTTTGTGTAACACTTTGTTTTCTAATTTAATCCACCAATTTTAAATACTATTTTCTTCTTCATCCATTGACAGCTGCATGACTGATTTTACTGGACAAAATTTATAACAATGGAAGAGCAAAAAGGAATATACTCTGAATCCAAACTAAAATCATGTTAACAATATATTCTGGTTTATAGCCTCAATTTTAATGGGGCACCCAAGTCTCTCTAAAGTCAACAGCCTGTTCTCATATGCCAACCCTGAGTATGTTTTTGTGTACCTGGAAATAGTATAGCATTGACTAGTTTATCTGACTTTACCCTCTGAAATCAGTACCTCTAGAACACTCGTCTCAGGCAGACCTCAGTGTTGAGCAGAGCATTCTTTTTACATTTCATGACAAAAAAAAAAAAAAAAGATTATTAACAATACAACAACAACACATGTAAAGTGAAGTTCGGACTAGAAGAATTTATCCTAACTGATGGAATCATAGAATCATGGAATCACCAGGTTGGAAGAGACCCACCAGATCATCGAGTCCAACCATTCCTATCAAACACTAAACCATGCCCCTTACCACCTCGTCCACCAGTGCCTTAAACACCTCCCGGAAGGTGACTCAACCACCTCCCTGGGCAGCCTGTTCCAGTGCCCAGTGACCCTTTCCATGAAAAAGTTTTTCCTAATGATCAGCCTAAACCTCCCTGGGCAGAGCTTGAGGCCATAATATGGAGGCCATAGAATACGGTGATAATTTCTAACACACACATAGCAATCTTGGTAAGTACACCCTTTGTGTCAAGACGATACATTTGTAGAAAGGACTTTGATATTTAATAAAACAAATCACAAGACCACAGGTTAATAAAATTGTGCTCTGTTAGTGTGCAACCAAGATATTTTCTTAAACTGTAAACACAGTTGTTATCTCCCAGTATCTTAACTTCTGCTGCTCTGTGTTTGTGTGGTCAATGTTTCTGCATGTGCTTGAACATTCTGGGCTATCTAATACCTACATTACCACCTCTGTTTCTGTTTCTGCCTGCCCAGCCTGCAGAGCCTCTTGCAGAAAATAGAGATGCTGACAGTGAAACTGGTTCCTCTCCTTAAGGCAGCATCCCAGTGGTCACAATAACCACAGTGAGATGTCAAGAAAATTGTTTCCTTGGTAAGGTAGGCTTCAGGTGGGGCCAAGTATCAATTTCTCCTGCTGAAGCTCCTAACCTTGTGCATACAGATGAAACATTAACCAGGTAGGTGATGGGCCTGAACATAGCCCAGGGACTGGGACACCTCAGGGATAGCCCTGCAGTCACTGGTTCAAAGGCACACAGAGAAACTGAGACCCTGCATGACTTCTATGTGCCAGATCAATGTCTCTCACCAGCAGGGGCTGATTTCTTCTCTGTTTATTCAGGAAGGACAAGGGATGCATTTTTCTACTTGTGTTTCCTATCACTTGATGAAGTCACTCTGTTCTTTATTTTTCAGTTTGTGGGGGTTTTAGTGTTCTTTCTCCACTTGTGTGTTAGTAATGGGATCCTTTTTTCCAAGCATTATTTTCGTAATGGCAAACTAATCCAATGAAACTCAGGCTCAGATGAAAAATACATAGACATTTTAGGCATGTTTCCCTGTCTATAGGTTGTAACTGAAGTCAGCTACAGCTGAAGAGAGAGTTTGCAGTGATGTTCATTCAGTGTTGATGGTTGTAATACATCTCTTCAATAGCCTAAATTCTGGATACCCTTCTATGAGTTGAGAAACCCCTGGCACGGAAGGTGCTGTAGTGATGCATAGTCAGAGGAGAATAGGTTGCCACATACACGGATCTAACATTAAGCAAGTTTGGACTTCATTCACAGCCTAGAAACATTAAAATCCCACCTTCCCCTGGAGGTTACAAGATTCTCCTGTTTCTAGAAGAAAAGTAAAAGTAAACCTGCTTGGGTTTTTTATTGTTTAAAGGCTCCAGGAGCACGCAAAGTTCATTCAATCTCTATATGGATAGCACGACCCTTGTGATAATGACTCTAAATGCAAACAGCAAATGATTTGCTGATACAGCACTACACTGTAAACACTTCTCAGACTGATGATGGAAAAATATGAATTATGAGTAGCAAATATTCTGTATTTTTTCCACTTTATGTTAACATTTCTGTTTTGCAGTGTCCCTGAGATGGATATCAGCAGTTCTCAATTTACAAACTTGTAATTCATTTGTTGCCATTTATTTTCCTTTTACAAAATGAGCCACAACTGCACCAAAGCTGGAATTCTTACGTGGTGGATTAAGAGTGCTCTAGCTTGTTGATGCCCTTTTACAGAGGAGAAACAAAGGAAGCTTATGCAAGGAAATAAAAAATTCTGTCTAAGCGTATGAAACAGTTTATAATAATACTCCTTACTTTCTAATAGAGAAATAGGGTGGTTCGCATTCTGCCCTTGAGTATTCTATTGCTGTCTATGCCTTTGCATTTGAGACCTTGGAAAAGAAAAAGTACTGGCAAACATATCCAAAAATATGAAGACAGGTGATAAATATCTGAATAGATATTGGACTATGCAAATAACTTATTTTTTTTCCTTTTCTTGATTTCCTTCTGAAGTATGCATAGGTCCTCTGTAATGCTTGAGCAATAAATACACATCACCACACTAAGTTAGCATTATGGCTACCTGTCAGGGATGTGAAATATAGAACCTTCCCAAATTTGGGGAAGTTGGTCAGATTTAATGAATGTTATCACTCATTCAATAAATATTGTCTATGATTTCTTTATAAAGTTATGAACAGTTAAGAGGACAGATAACAGATAAGAGGACAGATAACAGAAGTGCTCAATTTGGATCAGTGACAATGTGCAATATGCAAAATCAGAGTTCAGTTTTATAATGACATAGTGATAGACTGAATAGAATAGATAGATGCTTTTTTTCCTTAAAAAAAATCAGCTTGAGGTGTATATCAAACTAGGATTACAGGCTTCACACAAGGGATGACAGTTTTGTGTTGGAGACATTGAATCAGAATTCTGGATAAAAAGACTCAAGTTCAGCACTCAGCCAGACTACCTTAGGCAAGCTGCTTGTTTTCAATCTCCTATTTATTATGTAGGGATAATATTTTCTTTTTCCATTCATCTGGCTTGTTTATACCATAAGCTCTTTGCAGTATTATTTATCTCCAATGATTTGTAAGTTGATCCCTTGCAGAATAGACCTATATATTTGAATAAATCAATATGAAGAGCTAGGCAAGAAACAGCTTTTTTGCTCTAAAGACATTTTCAGCATTTTTAACAGGAAAATGCAAGTTGTCTTGAAGATTTTTTGTGAAGAAAGACACAAACCACAGCATGCAAGAAGCTTAAGTATGTTTTATTCCCACTAACCTTGCAGTTAGCTGGAATGTGGGAAATGGAAATACAGAGTCTGGACTTGAACCAGGCAAAGTGGGTACTTGAACCAGAACTGTCAACATTAGACTTGCATGTGCATTTTTATAACTCTGTTACACATGGTTGGTTCTGTGTTACCTTTGAGGACTCTTGATCTAACTGGAAAAAAAAAATAAAAAAGAGAGAAATCCACTGTGGAAAGCTTTATTTTTCAAACAATATTCCTTCTTATAAGAAAGTTCGGTTTCAGGTTTTTGCATTAACTATGCATGTTTTGGATAAAGACATTATTGTCCTGTTCTTTTTGCCCCTTTTGTTGTGTTTTACATGTCTGGATTTTGAAAGTATTTTTGTGCAGTTTTCCAGTTTCTTTTAAGACATGTGTTGCAGGTGTTCTCCCTCATAATATTTGTTGATGTATATACCAAGCCTAAAATGCAAACCTCAGACTGCTTTTAATTTTTTATGTTGGAAGTAATGTGGCAATAACTGTCTACAATTGACAAAAGTATGTTTCCCCCTTACTCACTTGTTTGTGAATCTGCCTGATAGTATTTATTTTAAAATCTTCACTGCAGAGCAACATCCTAAAAATATTACATCTCAAAGCCAGACTTCTGAACCAATGACAGCCAACAAATGTAAGTAGAGAATAACACTTCTCTGCTCTAACAATCAACCAGAGATGTTAGTAAATATCATATTTACAGTACATATAGCTCCTTTTGCTGATTGTATATGCATATGCACAAGGAATTTCTCTAGTAATAGACAGATTTTACCAGATCATTTTCCCATATAAATAACAGAATACAGCTTTCTGGTTTAGACTTAACGTATGCATAAATAAACAATATGTGTATTCATACTGAAAGACTATTCATTAAAAAAGATGAAAGGAAGAAATTCTCAACAAAACTAATCTCACTATGTGCATTTAGGTATCTCGTCTAAGCATAGATCTCACCTCAAAATGAATACTGCTTTCAGATACATCATACTATTCTCTATTTTTCCTGATCCAATATCACAATGAATTGTTGTACTAATTACAATACACTGACTATATGTGGAGTTGTACACAACCTCAAGCAGAACACTGATCCATCTGAAAAAAACCAAGTTTTAATGTTTCATAAAATAATGCTTACACTTTGTCAATTTTAATTTCAGATTTTTTTAGATTAGTTCCCTGATAAGCACAGCTTTAGAAATATTTGCACGACCAGGACTGAACTACCATTACAGAAAAAGAATTAAGTAGTCAGGACCACTGTAGAGGAAGCATTTTTACTTGTAGTGCCAGCTTAAAAGAATAAAAATGGAATCATAGGTTAAACTAGTCACCTTTGATGTCTCTAAAGTCAATGGAGAAACACTGACCTATAAGAAGACATTTAACCCCTCTTAAAATGATTATCAGACAATACATCTCCCTTTCATTTATAGTTTAAATATTCTGTTAGTTTGAAGTTGAGATACTGTGTAAACAGCTTGCTGAGCTTTCAAAATCATTCAGGTCCAGAGCAAAATTAAGAAAAGTCCAAATTTGTACTCATGTCTGTGTTCAGAGGTGAATCAGAATCTGTGTGTATGAGCTCTGGAGTGCTCAGCCCTGTCTTCACAGCTGTTGAGACAGTCAGTGAAATGCCCATGACTTTCCATGTGCTCAAAGTTATAGTAATGCTGTATTTTCCCTTCAATTCCAAAAGTATGCCCCTCCTTAACTCAGACTTAAATATGTAATGAAGACCAATGCTGAATGGCACAAACAATTGTGTTGGGTCAATGCAGGTGAGTTCTGAATGCAGATACACCATGAAACCTCCATCCAAAATCTTCCTAAGGAAGTGCTAAGGTGTTGTGCAAAACTTTGTGCAGAACAGTAAATATAATAATTCTGACAACCAAACAAGGATGCTGTTGAAGGACATTATCAGTAATGCCACAGGATGCTATTAGCATTAATAGAATGCTATCAGCAAAAGATACTTGTTTAGAAGTATTAGATGTCATAATAGAATTGAACATGAACATAAGGAACATCTGTACATTCAAAGTCTTTCCTGGAACATAAAAGGAAATCCTGAAAAGTATAAGGAATTTAACATTAAAGAAAAAAAGTTACTGCTTTGATAAATACTATCAGGATTTACAAAATGGCAGCAAAGTGAGAAACATGCCAAATAATATTTGGCTTTGGCCCTAACTTATAAGTCTGTCAAGGACTTCTTTTGCCAATTGGTGGAAAATGGATTACTGTCATTTTTCAAGGAACTGCACATCATTTTCCATTGATTGGCATGCCAAATCCTTCACAAAGTAATGAGTCAGGCATGATGCAAATCATCACTGAACTGTCACTTTGATTGCATAGCCCTCTATCAATGTGATTAAACTGGTGTGGCATCCAAAAGGTAATGAACGACTCTGCTTGGCTTCAAAGGTTGAAAGGAAAATTTTAATGCTAGGCGGAGAAAGCAAGAGGCAAACAATAAATCTGTGAGTGACATCAGTCAGTTACATGTTACCATGCTTGCAAGTCATTTTTGAAGTAAAATGATAAAATGCTGATCATGGCTCATGATGAAAGGAGATTAACCTGGAAAATTTACCATCAACATCATACATCCTTGCTAGGCTGTCACAGCCATTTCAAGGCATTTACCAAAACTGAGTCTGGAGGTAAGATGTAGACTTGCTTCTTAATTAGCCAGTAATAGTAAAAATGTACCTGTTACACACAAGAACAACAGAGATTACATTACATTTTAAATTTTCTTGTTTTTTCATTTTCACAGCAAAATCCTAACAAAGCACCCAAATATCATGAAATGCTGAGCACTTGTAAATGCTATGGAATTTACATCATCAAGCCATCAAGACTTCATCTTCAAATCCCTTTTGATGAAAGGGAGTCTCTGACATACACTGAATTGGTTCATTTCCTTTTGGATTTAAAGATTAATGCTTGTAACCACATATGTTTGAGGCAGCTTTATTAGTTATGTTAGGTCTCTGAAAGGCTGAAGAGACTCTATGTTCTTTCCTTTGCTGAGGAAATTGATACTTTCTTGCTCCTTTTAGTTCAAGTATTTTCATTAAAAATTTCAAACTCCAGTCCACTATCAGATTTGAATAAAAATCGCTAATGATCTCCAAAATTAGTAAACAGGACCCCGACAGCTACAGGCACACATCTATACACAAGTAGAAGTACTATGGCCAATTAGGCAACTTATATTCATGGGTGGGCTAAAAACAGAAATAAAGCCATCCTACACCTGCTTGTCAAGAAAATATTACCTATAATAATTCTTTTTATAGCCAAAAAGAGGCATTCACTGTTGATATATTATTGTGGAGGAGCTAAAAATGTAGATTTAAGGATCAGTCTCTGAACAGAAGTATTCAGAAAACTTTTTCATGGATCTGAAAAGCAGATAGGCATTAAGTTCTCAAATATCCAGCATCTTTGAACTAGCCCTAACCAGCCTTCCTGTTAACATTCGTCTTCAGTAAAAGCAAATAATATCTTTATCAATTTGCCTTGAAGTGTTTATGGTCATTCAGACAATAACGCATTCTGTTCATTGTGGGTGAGAGAATGCTTGCTTTGATTTTGGTTAAACTTGGAGATTCATCATTATGTTGAAATCACAAAAAGTTTGAGAATGTTGTTGAAATCAGAAGTTTCTATAATCTTCTAGAAAGCTTGTAAGTTTTTTCTCCAGTGGAATTAAGCCACTCCTTGATACAGGAAGAATTCCCTTCCCTTTCCATTTTATCCCATTTAATGTCTTCTTATATTATTCTCTTCCCTCAGTAGACCAGTCAAAATTAACAAGAAATTAAAAAAAGTGAAAATGTATAAATCTAGAGTATCTATTTCATCAGTGTCACTCCTGTAAATAATTACTAAAGTTCTCAACCTTAACTTTTTTATTGTTTTGCTTGTACAATAATATCGCGATGGTGCTCCCAGTACATTTAGGAGGCCATCAGATTAGAAAGGTATCATTTTGCAACCAGCTTCCATAGACATAAATTACGCTAAAAAAAACGTGAAATAATAATGAATAAATCAATTTATTTGTAATCATTTGTAAATAAGAGATTCACAAAACGCAAGTATGCTCTAACACTCACAGCTTACAGAAATATTTGGTTCTAGATAGAGTCAGAGATGCATTTATCACATAAAAGTGATTTAGGCTGTTCTTATTTCAATTTAAGAAAAACAAAGAAAGAATGCCACAATTCTTCATGTAAGGTGAAAGAATGTATCTTAAAATAAAATCATAGACTCACAGAATCATAAAATAGTTTGAGTTGGAAGCAACCTTAAAAATCATCCATTTCTAAACCCCCTACAATATGTAGGGACACTTTTCACTATGGTAGGTCGCTCAAAGCCCTGTCCAACACAGATTAGTGTCTGTGTGGGGATCAACACCCTGAAGATTTATAGATAAAGTCTTGTGAAGGCTTATGTTTAGATAATATGCTGAAGTGAAATTCTTCCATTTTTTTCATTATGTTCTATGATCATGAAATTCAAGTAAAATCATATAATTTTTAAATTAACTCTGCAGGTGATTTTCAGGTTAAAAGATATTGGGATAAAGCTTGCCGTTTATTTTGGTGGTTATGTACATAAAGCACTTCTTTGCATAATGTTTCATTCATCAGTGACTTCAATTCAGTGTCACTTAAAGATGTCATAGCAGAAGCCATCTCCCACACTCCTAGTGTGAAATGGAAACTTCGTTTTTCTTTTTAGCTATAAACTATGTCCACAGCCAGGTACCTACTATAAAGACTGCTCAAAGGAAGAGATCTGAGAACAAATGTCACGCAGTGCATTTTTTTCTGACTGCGCTTTTGTCTTCATCAAGGTCTGACAAATATTGGCATTATATGTCACTAAGAAGCAAAAGAGCATGCTTTGACCTTCAAGAATCCTCACAATATGTACATTATGTTGATGTGCCCTTTGTTTTGTCTCTCTCAGTTTGCTTTGACCGCTTTTGCAATGTGGTCTAATGCAAGGTTGTTTTACCAAGTTTCATTTGCCTCTTTTAACCATGAACTGGACAACAGACTCAGTCTGACTTTTATGACTCAGTGTTTTCTTTACCTGGACTCCCATTGTGATCAAGGCAACCATATAAGTTTGTGTTCAAGTATATTATCAAGTACGTTATTCTGATTGTGTTTCTGAAGTGTTTTCTGTCTTTGTGTCAATGGCTCTGAATAGAAAACAGGTTGAACACTTCATGTGACTTGTCCTTCGCACAGGTCTTTCTGAAGCAACTGGCTTATGTTTTGGAGCTAATATTGCACCAGGAGTGAAAAGTAGTCCAGAACACTTTTAACTATCTCAATTTATTCAGTTTCCAGATGTAAATGACGATGTGTTAACATTATTTTGCAGTTCAGTATTCTTCAATAGATAGAGGCTTTTATACTGAGAAGGTCCAATATATCGGGAGGATGTAATTTATAAAGGAGGAAAAATAACACTGTTGTGGAAAAATACAGATTACCACTTCATCATGCTGCAGGAGACTGCTGTATCTTATAAGTAGAAGCAAAGTAAATAACCCTGAAAAAAAAAAAGAAAATCTAGGAAAATTAGGTAACTGGCATCTCAGAGAATCTCAGTCGTCACCACAAGTACATGCACACTTTTCCGTGATTTTTAAAAGGCCTCATCATCAGACTTTCTTATGCCCATTGAACTGAATGGTAAAAAGTGTGAAACACTCAGAAATGTACTAGGAGGCAAGTGTAAATGTACTTGCTGGAACTAGAAGGAAAAAAGTAGAGTGACTTTAGTTACAATGCATTACAAGAAATTGCTCCAGAAGGAAAACGTAAAAATGAGAAGACATTTACAACAGAAATTGGCTGATCAATGATAGTAGTTATGTAGCATTTCCCCCTTACATTGATTTATTTTTCATAGATCCATATATTCATAATGCCAGAGAGGCATTACAGCAGCTGATCTGACCTTCTGTATGTTATAGGCCATAACATTTTAACCCATTATTGTTGTTTTGAACCCAATAATTGTTTGTAACTAAAATATATTTTAGATAGGCATTAAAAAAAAAAAAAAGAAAATGCAGAGACTTACAGATGCTGCGTTCCACACACTCCCAAAGTCCTGCCCCTGAGTCCTTTACTATTGATTTTGGAGTCCTTTTGTAAAATTTGGTTTGCTTTTATGATGTTGTCCTAAAATCAATATTCATGAGTTTTAAGACATTTTAATCATCAGCCCTGGTACTACTTGCTACTAGAAGCTGCAGAAATTTTAAGCCTCCAGAATACATCTAGAGTAACCATGAAAAGCCACCTGCTGAGATTAAATTTGAATGATTAGACCCAGTTATGCACATCACTGGATGACAGTTTCAGGGAATAAAGAGAGTTTCTTTCTATTTCAAATTAAAGAGATCTCCATTGGTCTGTAGAATCTGCTTATTGTAAGATGAATATATATATATGTGTACGGATAAGTATGTATATATGCGTGGAGAGGCATAGACATACATATGTGTGTATTTTAATTAACTTTTTTTCACCTATGCAAAATATATCATATTCAATAATAAGTGGTAAGAGAAATGAATATGCAGCCTGTCACTGTAGCTCAACCTTTTCTTAAGGGTTAGGTTATTTTCCTGAAGAAAATGTGGAGTTGTACAACTGAAGGTGAGCAGATCTTCATATAGTGCTATCCTACTCCTGGCTAACAACTGTTCGTGCTTATTTTAGAAAAGCTGGCACTTCCTAGAATTTTTATATTTTTTTTACTTATTTTAGTAAAATCATCAGTGGACACTCTACTTTGTGATGGATTTAATGTCTTCCTGTTAGACAATATATGATTAAGTCCCTCAGCTAAGAAAGTGGCAGATTTGCCCAACACCTAGAACTTAAATGAATTTAAGTCCCTGAGGTGACTGGGATAGCCAAAATGCTCATACTTCTTGACATGTGCAATGGAACAACCTCAGATGCTTTGTTTAGATTTTTCATCACTGAAAACCTTCTTGACTTGGATTTTCATACAGGTTAGATATTTTGTCATCTGAATGTAGGTTAAATGTAGGTTCTTAAATGCCACTCTCCTGAGATAATGCTTACTATTCAGGTATGAGACCTAAGGGTTACAGTAGAAAGTTTTATGAAAATGTCAGCTCAGTGCTCAGTAGCAGTCAAAAAGAAAAAAAAGCACATCTAATATTAGAAATCATTAGAAAAATATTTAGAGAATGAAACAAAATATTTGTTTAGACATTTGGAAACAGAGATGGCTTAACCGTGTTTTGACTACAGTGTATGTCTGCTGCCCTCATCAGAATAAGGGTGAGAACTGGTTAAAAGATTTACAGAACAGTAACAGGTGGTGAAAGGTATAGTGAATTTTCCACTTCTGTTATGATATATTGAGTTAGCAGTTTTCACTTTGGAAAAAAAAGAGATGTTTTACAGGTTGTATGACAGAATCCTACAAAACTGTAAAAGTTTGATGATGATTGTGCTGGTTTTGGCTGGGATAGAGGTAATTGTTTTCCTTCGAACCTTGTATGGGATTATGTTTTGAATTTAAACTGGAAACAATGTTGATAATTCAAGGATGTTTAATTACCACTGAGCATCATCTCCACAGTGTTAAGCCCTTTATGGCTTTTCACACCATCCCACCAGCAAGTAGGTTAGAGGAGCACAAGAAGTTGAGAAGGGGCACAACTGGGGCAGATGACTCCAACTCACCAAAGGGATAAAGCCTGGGGAAGAGGAAGAAGAGGTTATTTGGAATAATGATGTTTGTCTTCCCAAGTAACTGTTATATTTGATGGAGCTCAGTTTTCCTGGAGATGGCTGAACACCTGTCTGACAATAAGAAGTAGTGAATTAATTCCTTGTTTTGCTTTGCTTGACTACACAGCTTTTGCTTTACCTATTAAACTATTTTTATCTCAGCCCATGAGTTTTCTCACTGTCCTCACTTTAACTGGGGATAGAGTTTATTTTCTTCTAAGTGGTTGCACTTACCAGTAGCTGAAGTGCTTTAGCTTCAGTGTAAGAATTGTTAACACTCATCATTTATAGTTGTTTACAGATAATATTTAAGTTCAACTAGGATAGAATTAATTTTCTTTGCAGCAACTATTTCTCTAGATTTCACTAAGACATGAATGTGGAAAAATAAATCAAGGACTTTCTAAGTTTCTTGTGTTTCAGAAGTGAGAAAGAATAGGAAATTAAGAGGTGTGGAGCCATGATAGGTGACCCAAACTGGCCAACAGAGACATTCCGTATCATGAACTTCATGTTCCCTATATAAATGGGAAGTTAAATGCTGTGGTTATTATCATTTCCACCTTCTTAAAAAAAACTTGGGAATCTGAGATTCAAGAAAGATTCCCAGGCTTCAAGGATTATCCTCTTTTCCTCAACAACTCTTCTGTAAAATTGGGTTGCCTTTTTACAATGAAGTGATAAAAAACCTAGTGAAAGTCTGCTAGCCACACTGACTCTGTAGCATCAGTGATTACATAAGGATTGCAGAGAAATCCTATAAACTAAGCTTTCTTTCTTGTCCTTTAAAAGAACTGTATAGAAATTCTCTTGGGACACAAATTCCTGGCAGGCATTGTTTTGATAAAATATTACAATAATATACCACTAAAGCAGTAGCAATGCTAGGTATTACAAAAAACACGTCAAAAGAGAAAGCTATTCTTTCAGTGTGTTAAAATGCATCACGAGAGCAACAGTTGCCAGAGGAAAAAGGATTGTTATAGGCCAGAGTGCTTTAGAGGTTCAGAGAGCACCATGAGTGATGTGTATTATTATTTATTTGTTGGGAGGTTTTTTATTTATTGTTACTGCAGAGTGGGCTTCATACAAATCTGTATGAAAATAGAGAATTTTGTAAGTATTTTAAAAGAAAATTTTGCAGTACATGATGCCTAATACATCATCACAATCATTCAGAAAATGCATCCCATATAGCTGACACATTTAATTTTTGGAATTAAAATTTCAAGTGAAAACTTAAAAGAAAACATACAGCTTAAAATTATAATTAGAAATCCCTTCTTTATCTTCTGCTAATTTTAAGAAAATGTTTACTTATGTCCATGAAAAAGATTTGGATTTATTGTGGCTTATGTTACTGGGCAGATTTGGGGCAGGAGGAGGAAGATTTTAACTTTTGGAATCATATGAGTTAGCAAAAATCTCTATTTTACTATTCAAGTCATTTTCTTAACCCTCAGTATTCAAAATAATCATTTGACAATATTCCTGAAGTACACCTTTAAGATTCAGAAGGCAAGATTTTCACCAAATGGGAAGGAAAGCATGAATAATTCCTGCTTCTGACAACAGAATAGCAGCTGAAGTCCTCAGCCTCTGCAGAAAGAACCAGAGTAAGATTTTATATCCTTTAGGGAGACTTACTTGACCCTTAGATTACAAAGGCTTTCTGAAGGGTAGATGGAAAACCTCAGTCATCCTTCCACCCACATAAATAATCTTTCACTTGAGGATCTGTCCCATCTCCTGCAGTAGTGCCATAATTAACAGTCTCATTCAGCAGAAATGAATAAAAATACTTTAAATTTTTCTGCAGAACTCAAAGAGATGAAAGTTATATTTCGACCCTCCATCTATACCTTTTCCATAGATTAAGATATTCTATCAGTCCAGGAAAGGGACAGACTTTGCTCAAGCCACCACTTAGTCAAAGCTGTCTCATCAAGTAACTAGAGTGATATCCTTTCATTTCCTTTATTGTCAATTCACTTCATGGTACCACCCAGAGGTTATTCTGAAGCATGTTACAAAGGACTTTCATTACACAGAAGAATGTGACCCATTGTTCCTAGATACTCCAAAGACAGAAAGTCCTCCACACCCCTTTATTTCATACAGAGCCAACAAGCTGGTACTGCGTCAGAGAGAATGCAGGCACTTTTTCCAGTTGCCTTGTCAAGAACTGTAATATGTAATAAAACCTTGCTTCCATCCTGCAGAAAAATTCTTTTTGTTAAAATTGGCATCTCTGTCTTGTGGCCTTGAGAGGCTGAAATACAGGGTGCAACTTAATCAGCTAGAACAGTGCTGTGCTTGCTGTACTGAATGCATTCCAAAGGTTTCCAAATTGTAACGAGTGGTCAGATGGTGTGTGGACTGACTCACTTCTCCCCACGAACACAGTATTTTGCCAACATCTGCATTATATTGTGTTAACAATTACAATATCTCACAGTTGCTGTTTTCTTTTTATCTCCCAAATACATCTATTTAACTGTTCTTGTGTCAGAATATAATACAGTGTAAATATTTCTAGCAACTTGGTGTTATCCCACCAGTTTTCTTTCACAGACATGTCTGTAGTTGTTCCAGATAGTAATAAATAAACTAACTAACAAATAAATAAAAAAATCTTGGTTTAAGTTATTTCTAGGTAAATTAAAATGCACATCTTTGAAACACACCACCTCCTTCTGCAGGTGTACAGTAGTGCATCTCTACATGCCAAAACCAGCACCATCTTTGACTGGCTTTAAGACCAACTACACATCTACAACTCTCTCTGACTCTCTACAACTACCTAAAAGCAAGTTGTGGACAGGATGGTGCTGGTCTCTTCTCTCAAGTGACAGGGGACAGGACGAGAGGGAATGGCCTCAAACTCTGCCAGGGGAGGTTTAGGCTGAACATTAGGAAAAACTTTTTCACAGAAAGGGTCATTAGGCACTGGCACAGGCTGCCCAGGGAGGTGGTTGAGTCACCTTCCCTGGAGGTGTTTAAGGCATGGGTGGATGAGTCGCTGAGGGACATGGTTTAGTGTTTGATAGGAATGGTTGGACTCGATGATCCGGTGGGTCTTTTCCAACCTGGTGATTCTATGATTCTATGATTCTATGATTCTACATCCCCCAGCACTGCACTCACCCAGGAAACTGCTACTGACACAATGCCACACATACTGTCCTGAGGATGCTTGTTATTACATCTTGTGGTAAGGTGGGTTCTTCCCTTGGAAAAGTTAAGAACATAATAGCAAGAGTATACACAATTATTAAAGTAAAGCTGCTGTATTTGAGATGCCTGTGAGATTATTCTGTGCATACGCAGAAAACACAATGCCAGTTGCAAACTGGACAGAACTTCAGATGAATCCAGTAATTTGGTACCAGAAGATCTAAACTGAAGAACTTGCATCTTGCATTGGAAGCAAGCTGCCAAACTGGAAAACCAATGCTGTCAGATATGAAAAAACTGTTCCAGTGTAAAAGTTATAGTATTGCCCTACTGTGTATAAAACAAGGTGACTGGTGACATTAAAATGAAACAACACTGTGCATCTAGGGCTTGAGTCAGAGCCCTTGGAAAGGGTTTTGCAAGCAAAATATGCATTAGAGACACAGAACAACCAAGTATTATTCTAATTTCTGGAGTTTTAAAACTAAAGGACAAAGACTTTAAAACACAACATGACTAGATCTGCTAGAGTCTACAATAATACAAGTAATAAAAGAGTAGTATGAGGATTCTGTGGCACGTTTGGCAATTAAACCTGTGTTTCCCAAGTACCAGGGTAGGAAAGGTAACACACACACACACACGCGCCCATACACGATGATAAGATATGTTTTCATTATTAAGTGCAGCATGTATTTATAAGCAAGTACTAATCACTACTATATTAATAAGAGATAATGTATCCAAAACCACAATCAGTTATTATTCTCAGACAATTTTCTTTGTTTCTTGATGGTTGCCCAATTCTACTTGTATACTTGTAATTAACATTTGGTTGACTATGGCTCAGTCTTTTGAAACTTGATTCAGTTCTTTACACAGATGACTAGCACCACATGAGTATTACCTGGTGAAATCTCACCTGATTATCAGTCACCACCTCAGAAAGTCATGGGCTTCTAACAGTCTTTTATCTTGGCTGTCATATATAGCTAGGACTGTGCTTCATCTTCTCCAGGTCTTCTGAATTGGGACTACAGTCTTAGAAAAATTAACTTAGCCCTGCTTCTTGCAGGTTGGACTCTAAAATGGTGGGTTTCAGTTTGCAGTTAGTGCACATAAATTTAGGTGTTGTCAGTCTGTCTACTGACATGGACTTTGCTTCTCCAAGTTGTTCTTACAGTAGTCAATGCAGTCATCAGGGTCTTGAGAGTAATCCAGCCTATCCCAGGCAGACATGTACATGTTGTCACCAAAATGCTTCGTTAGATCCCCATAATTACATTTAAAATGTAATCTAAACTTAGATGTTGGCATGTTAGATATCAGTCCAAGTGATGAAACTCAGGTCTTCTTTCAGTAGCTTAAGAATATATATCTCTCAGTGATAACTGATAGCGTAGCTATTGGACGCTCCACAAGATAACCTGAGACATATGAATTGGCATCAAATACCTAAATGTGGACAACTAAACTGAGGCCTTCATCTCCACATAGTGTACTTGTTCGATTAGCATACCATATTCTAAATAACTTTTTCATATTTGAAGATGATCGCATCACTATATACAGCTGTTTTCTAGCACATTGACCTTTAGATGCTCATCTAAGTCAGGCTAACTATTTCAAGTTATGATTTGGGAGAGCGAATTTTGGTCTGTAGACATCTGGTTTCCATCTTGTCCATCTCCTCCATGTTTGTCATGACTAAGAACCACTGGAAAGCCTAGTCGAAGTTAGAAACAAGGAAAGGAGAAAAAGCACTTCCAGTACGGTGCTGCTCCTGCCACCAGAAACAGTTTGAGAAGAACATCACAGGAAAACCAAGCAGCAGGCTCAGAACAATTAATACATTCTACATCCTTTCCTATGTTTTTTTCACATGAAAGGAAATATTTAACAAATATATATATAAACCAAGGAATCAAGTATAAATATGGGAATCCTCTGCGAGACTGAGAGGGCCAAGATGCAGGATCATTTTTTGCATGTTTGCTGTGATTTTGTATATAATTGACAATCTCCTAGGCTGAAAAAGGCTAAATGACCAATCCCTTTTACCATCTTTAACTTTCCCTTCTGCTGGCTGCAGTCTTGTTCAGTGGCAATTTACTTATTAAGGATGTTTTATTCTCTCTGTATTTTTTTTTTCCTTCAAACTATGCTTGCTCCATGCTTGCTTCCTAGGTTGACTCAAGTACTCCTTACATTCTCCAGACTGACTCTTTCTTTCAGTCTTTTTTTTTTTTTTAATTCTGCATATAGACTCTACATATAGTGCCTGTCCTTACTTTCTCACCTGTTGCTAAGTTCACAGCCTACTTTCAAGGCTCTGTTCTGCTTGCATTAACTAGCCCTGCACTACCTGCCTCTTTTAAGGATCCAGCTCATTGTGCTATAATTTCCTTCTCCAAAGGTCCCCTCTTTAGTCCAAGACTGTGACCTGTCTTTCCTTGTCTGTGCAAGGCTTCCTTTTCATTCTTCTCTTCTTTACACCAAAACTCAAACCCATATCAAGGTACCTTTTCATTCTCAATAGATATTTATTCATGCAACACAGGAGAAGCAGAAGCAGCCTGAACAACTAAACACTCAGGACACAGAAGCACCACCAACGCAAATTAAAGGTGGCTCATGAAGCTGAGATACCTGGAAGCAGGTAAGTTCTCCTAGAAACTTTGAATGGGTTCAAACTACAGAGAAGCTTCAAGTATTTTCCCTGCCATTTGAATTTTAATCTATAGGGAATTAACCTCTTTAGATTAGATGCAAAATATAGTTCTTTCTGAGAAACCAACACACACATGCACACAAAGCCCTGAAGAACTGAGCTGAGATCAAAACACTTGTTACTTTGAGATTCCTCTGGTGAACTTGAATCCTAGTCTTGAAGGTGAAATCCGTCTTCTGAGTCCACAGAGCTTTCTGTTCCCCTGGAACTTCTTACAATGTCTATAAAGATTTCTGCTCTTAACCTTTCTTGTGTTATAAAAAGCACAGCCACATTGCTCATAACTATTTGATGTCTTACATAAAACCCTTTAAAAAAAAATCCCAAGATAGCATCAAAAGAAAAAGTTGCCCACAGTTGTCTTTAAATGCCATGCTTATTTAATATCGACATGAATATAGAGTCACTGCTCTTTGAATCTTGGACTCCCAGATTAGCAATGGAGGCACATAACCTGAAATCTGCCAGTTGTTTAAAAAAATAATAATAAAAAAAATTTCACTCCATAGGGAAAATGTGTCAAGAGTAAAAGGCAGTGAGGGTGAATTTTGGACAGAGTCCAGAAACAATTGTAGGAAAGAAGCTGCTTTTTTTTCCGACAGCCTCCTGACATGCTTTCTTCAGTTTTGCCACAAAGTTGAAGTCTTTCCTCAGGAGAAATGTGTGTGTGCATGTGCGAGCGATGGTAAACAGAAATTTTAGACACGGGCGAGGAAGGAGGGAGATGTAGGACCTCTGAGCTGCCTTGCCAAAATATGAGCTATTATTTCAGATAGTTTATTTTTGAAATATGCCAACTATCATTTCCTAGCAATTCTAATTTAATTTTATTTTATTGCTTCCAACACAAACACATGCCCACATGTGCTCACGTAGTCAATGTATAACGTGCATGCATATTCTAACGTATAATTCTTTTTCATTTATTATAGTCAATGCATAATTATACCACAGGTCTGATCTTGAAGACTAATCATTTCTTCCATTGTGATATGATGAGAATGTCATAACACATTAGCATCTTACTGACAGCTGCAGAATATAGAGATAGTCAAGAGACCAGGCCAGGAGGGCAAGAAAAAATAACAAGCGAAACTCTAATAGCCATCGGGCACCGAGTTCTCTCAACTCCCATTGATTTCAGTAGTGCCTAGAACCATGCAGAAAGCAAAGATTTTTCCGTGCTTATCTTTCTCATAAAAAAAAATGAAGAAAATTTTATTTCGACACTCCACTGAAGTGAAAATATATTTACTGCCTCATGAGCGCATACTATTTTGATAACAGTGTTCAGCAATCTATTTCACTGGTATTATATGTATCTTAAGAAGCAGCTTAAGAGGCAGATTATAAAGATATTTTGTCAAATGTCCTCTTTTTGCATGTATATCATTCCTTGTTGGTAGCAGAAATATCAGTTTGTAGCCTATAGACCTATGATAGGATAAGCACCTAGGAATTGCTGTTTACAGTTAGGCCTGCAGGGCTAAATCAGGGCTGGAGTCAAATCATGTACACTTCAAATGCATGAGTCCTCTGAGAACTTACCATCTAACTAGGAATTACATTTGCATAGCAAATGACCTTAGCATTAAAAAATAATCTCTTTAGTTACTTTTTCCTTCTTCCTGTTATGTGATGGGGAATGAAACACATTTATAAACAAAAGAGAGGAAATTCTGAGAAATATAACAAAGAAAAATATAAAATAATTAGGATGTAGAATTTTAGAGATAGAAATATGAGCAAGGGAGAGGTAGAAAAAATATTATTATTATTATTATTAATAATAATTTAATAATAATTATTATTATTATTGCAATCCAGACACATAAAGAAACAAGAATGTTTAACTAAATAGGAAATCCCAAAAAATTTTCTCTCGATTGAAATTTTAATTTTTTTCACTGTTTTTATCGCCATGGACAAATCAGTGAAAACACATTGGCCTTACACTGCTTCAGTCTCTGTTGCTAATGCTCTTCATTTGGCCTTTTGTGTTGATGTCAGATCAAATTGGTATTGGAAAAGATTAAATTCAACGCACATTAATTTCTGAGGCCACATCTCTATCAATGGAACAAAGGCTTCTCACCAGCGATGATTCAGAGCTGCAGCAAGTGTAGATGATCTGAAACAGAACCTGGAATATTCTCTTTGTTCTCCATTGGCTACAAGGTAAGATTAGTCTATGTGTATACACCCATAAAACCATGATACACTACAGTGTCCTTTCTGGGTGGATTATTCCAGTGCCCCTTAGTTAAGAAAATGCCACTGCGATTCATTGTTCAGTGTATATTAAGTGACGTCGACAGCTCTAGTTGTTTTGTCACCAGTTTTCTCTTCAGCTCTCACATGAAGAAATTAACTATTTCAAGCTCTAAAAATCCTTCCCTTTTCCCCCACTTTCCATGTTCTTAATTCCATGTTTGTAATGAATGTGATAGCTTTACGTGTGTTACTTTGCAGAATTTTAGTCACTGTTAGTATACATAGCTTCTTTATTGACTAACTTCCACCTAGCCAAAAGGTCTGTGGTCCAAAACACTATGTCAAATACTCACAGTGTTAATGAGAAAATCCCTCTCTCGTATTCAGTGAACTTTTGCCCATTCTTAAGAAGCAGAATTCTTTTAAAGAACCAAAATGTTTAAATAAGCTTAATTTTACTTGCTAAAATCTTTTTTTCTCTCCCTTGAGGTAGATTAAAACAGCAACTGAATATTTGTCAAAATTCAGAATTTCTGTACCAGTGATTATGAGAAGAAATACAAAATTAAATAGAAATCATGTAGACTTAAAATGGATGATAGCAAGGTAAAAGTTGCATCTTTACTTAAGTTTTTTTTTCATGCTGTTTATGTATTCTACTATACAACAATACAATCACAGGAACCTTATGAGGTTAAATCCTGCCAACTCCTTTTGAAAGGTACACCCTCTGCTTGAATTGGTTTCTTATAAAACAAAGAGGAATTTGAAATTTCGTATGGGTTTTAAGTCTTAATGTAACGTTCAGTGATAAAAGACTTATGGAAAAATACCATAAAAATATTTTAGATGGATTTGGTTTTAATTTGGGGACTTTGAATTTCTTCTCTTTTTTTTCACTAACATTGTGCAATTAAACTGCTCTTATCATAGATGACAATTACTGGCTACTCCAGCTTTCCTTAATTTTCCCAAGCCATAGCTATCAAATTTTCTGGACAGAGGAGTCAAACTGCTTTTATGAAAGTGTGAATAGGAGTATAAGCTGGAGATAGTAATATGACTCCGAAATATAAGAAAACATATACCGATGGTGACACACAAAGGTCAAGGCTAGAATAGGGCAGAATCTTCTTTGATTCTGGGAAATTCCTCACCACTTTATTGACACATCAAATGTCCTTTTGTTTCTTCTCCCTTTCCTTCTTTATCTTTGCCTTTTACTCTTCTTTTTGTCTTGTCATATCTTTTTATTTTCTTACTTGTGTTCCTTTAGTTTTCAGGAATTTCTACCTTGCCCCCACCTTACCTTTCATCAGCTGAAGAGATGAGTAGAGAAACAGCTAATATTGACGTTAACGAGGTTTTTCAATGCAGCCATAATGCATCTTCACCTCAGAAAACATATATGTAACTCAGACCTACCCATACTGTGATGGCTGAGAACTGGAACAAGAGCCAATATGACCCTATTAACATATCAGCTATACAAATTAACTACATTGAGCGGTAGATTATATCCATCCAGGCAGGCTGCTTCAGTTCTACTAGAGTATTAATACCCAATCCTTAGTCATTTATCTTGTTCATCGACAGATTTTCTTTACATTAGACTCATCACAACATTATGATAGGGTCTTAGTAGGTTTTGTTCGATGTCAGGTGCTATGGCTGACCTTGTACTAAAATTCTCTCATTTGAATCAGCACTGTGATTCAAAATATTACCTCCTTGTGGTTTATACATTCAGAGTCATCATGCTTCAAATCCAAACACTTTTTTTAGTTTGTTTTAACTGAGAGCTGGGATCAATCCCATGATTTTCAATTAAAGTTTAAAACTTCACAGTGAAAAATCCTTAGTTTTACAGGAGGATCAATAGTTCTCTTTAAAAAGGGTCAGACCCGCCCCACCCCACCCCCAAAAAAAAGCATCTTTAATTCTACTGAAAAAGTTCCTTTTTTTTTTCTTTTTTTTTTTTTAAGGAAGGAAATCCTATTAATTTTGTAAAAGATATAGGAAATTATACTTTCCTAGTCTGGCCAAAAGCTGTATGGCATTGAAGCCAATGGGGAAACAGAAGTATTTAGGAAAGCAAAGTATAAACTGAATCTCATTATTAGGCAAAAGTATTTATCCCTTTTGAAGTACTATTAAACTATAATTTCATGTTCTTGTCTGTATTGATGCCATCCAGAGAAAGTCAGACTTTTTAGCATCTTGTTGGGGGTTAGGAAAGTTTGATTCTGGCTCACAGGGAAATCAATCCTTACTTGTTTGTTAGGAGGATTCAACATGCAAAGGATCATTTCAAAGAAATAAAGCTCTATATTGATAGCCCTTTGTGAGAGAAAAATAAGGAAAGGTTGAGTGTTATTATCACCAGAAGTTATAATCCAGTTGGAAATAATATTCTATTCCCTGAGTTGTTACTGTTCATGAATCCTTCTTTTAATAAGGAATTGAAATTAGAAGTTTTCAAGGAATTATTCCTCATTCAGCATATTTCTTATAACTCTCCAGCACTTTTTTTGTACATAGACAGATCACTGCTCTTAGTGAATACAAGTTTAATGTTGGACTTGTTTCCATAAGGGAAAGAATGTCTGCCAATGTGAATCCCTGTTATTGAAAACTGGGATCAAAAAGTAGCTTTACTGGGACAGCCTGGATTTAGAAGCAAAGTCCTCATGTGCCAGTGTTTTCAGTTGTGCCTTGGATTGTCCTTGACCTCATTGTAGTCCTGTATCGCTATAACAAATATGCTCACCTTAAGCTGATGTACATTTACTTGAGTACTTGGGCTACTCTTTGAAGAGGGAACTCATGCTGCATGGACTATTTCATTTAAACAACCTTTATGGTTTTTATTTTTCAGACTAGGTTTTCAGCAGGTCCTTGCTTACATAATTACTCTTCTGTCTGTGACAAAGATCCGGTGGGTCTCTTCCAACCTGGTTATTCTGTGATTCTGTGATTCTGTGAAAGATCACTTCAGACAATCAATAAGGGCTTTGAGAGATAGATGCTGTCATATCAACATGTTTTTAACACACAGGAAGACTGAGTACAGCAAAGTACTTACATACATGTCACAACTTAAGCCATGATGACTTCCATTGACTTTACTTCCACTACCCACATATTTAAATTGGGGACATATTCAAAAACTTTGTCCAGTCAAGATTGTTCTATATTACAACATAAGATAGTTAGCACAAAAAGGAATAATTCTGCCTGAGCTGCCAAAAGCGAGTTGTTAGTGTGGGGTAGAATGCAAGGTGTGGATCCACAAAACAGAAAGAGAATAAAAAACTGAAGATGATAATAGAAAAAAAAAATCTTGAAAAGGCATGACAGCCATGACATTCATCCATAAAAATGTAAAGAAATCCAGAAAGCCAAGGTCATCGATCCATCTTTTCTTCATCAATTGTGGTGAAGTAATGCAGCTCATGGCTATTGAATGTAAAGATCCCCTGCTGTTCTCAAACACTGGGTAGAGAAATACAATGAGTGTTCAAGAATTTTTAGGCCCCAGTGGGGTGAATTAAGGACAAAGTGTTCTTGAATAGTGATTTTTTATTTTTTTTTTAACATTCTGGGGTAAATTAAACCCCTAACAGAGTCAGTATATAATTCCCAAAGGTAGAGCCCATATCCACAGTGGCTGAAGTAGAAAATGCATCAGTGATTTAATGAAAGCTTCATCAGGGAATCAGTTTTGATCCCATTTACACTGACCTTGTAAAACTGGAATAACTTCACTGAGAGCAGAGTGATCAATCTGTACAGAGAAGACAGTACTGGAAGCAATACGTGCCAACTGTCTTTGCTTTCACTATGTAAATGCCCTAAGAAAAACAGAAAAATAAAAGATCATTAGGCATGAGGTGCCATGCTTACAAAAACGCACATGAAATCCCCTTCAGAAGGGATGTTTTTTCCTATTAAAGTAGCTACTCAAAAGAAATATTTGCTCCAACTGTACTGTTAAATAATTATTGCATCCAACCTGAGTACGTCTTAAAGAGTAAGCTAGGTAGTGCCTGCTGATCTTTTCAGCTGGAAAATTTGTCCTAAAGGGTAGAATGCAACATTATGGATCAGAGTCCACCAAAAAAAAAGAAGAAAAAAAAAGAAAGAGAAAAGAAAAAGAAAAAAGGAAGAAAATTGCCCTGCAAGCTGATAAAAGCCCATCTTCCTGCTTTTGACAAGGCACTGTCATTCTTCACAGCTTCGCATCCTGTAGACATTTAGAGGGTCATAATTTCTAGTTCAGTTTTCTTTTTTTTCACCACCCTCTCTTCTGAGTGGAACAACGTGCTGAGGAGTAGGCTAAGACGGCCTGAACTAATTCATCTTGTGACCTTTTAGTGCCTTCAGAGCAAAGTGATTTAATAGCACTTAATCTGTCAAAAAACTGAAGCTTTGTACTAACTGTATATTAAGCCAGTTTTTATGGAGCATTAGCTGAAGTCCTTCCAGTTTACAAAATGGGGTGGTGCCTTGATTCTTTTTTCTCTTTTTCCTCCCTATCTTCCATGAATCCCTGTTACTCAGTAACACCATTTTGTATTTAAGGGAGACCAGGAAATACTCAAGGCAAGTAACTATATGCATTATAGGGTCCATAGGAAAGGTCTCTTCCCACCCCTGTGAGATTTATAGCACAGGGCTCTTGGAGCTCACAGCGGATTGAGCAAACAGCACATTCAGGCTCCAGTGGTAATGAAGGAATCTTCTCAGTCTTGGCCATGTGCCGCAAATGCTAACCTAGATTTAAAAAACATAAAAAGGGATTATTTGAACAGAAAGCATTGAGGCAAATTTGTGACAACTAGTTCCTGCTTCTGTTGCAGCTTTGCCTTTGGATTTCTTTCTCTAAATTAAATTGTTTTATCTGATTTCCTTATCAGTAATCTAGGTAAAAATATATTACTTTTTCCCCTGATTTTTTTTTTTTTTTAAATCATTGAGGTCAAAGAAATACTGGGCATGAACAGCCTCCTTTTCTACTTGAAAATGTAAGCATTGAAGAACTTCATCTTTCTATAAAACAATTCAATAAGAGCAAATATGGAAGAATAATAAGAAAAATTACCTGGTCAAAAATAAAAATTTTTACTTCTAATTTTTCACATTCATTTTCATCTCAAAAC
The DNA here is from genome assembly GCF_032191515.1 of Phaenicophaeus curvirostris. NCBI lineage: Eukaryota > Metazoa > Chordata > Aves > Cuculiformes > Cuculidae > Phaenicophaeus > Phaenicophaeus curvirostris. The sequence continues at coordinate 70,571,576 of NC_091431.1, forward strand.
AAGAAACAAAGAGTTGAAAGATCAGAATTTCTTTGCCAAATTGAAGCTTCCTCAGAAAAAAAAAAAGGATATTGACTTTAAAATGTTTACCCTGTGGCTGTGATGAGAGACTGAACTGCCTGAACACTTCATGAAACTGACAGTCCAGGGATACCATGTTGAGGATTGTAAGAGGAGTGTATCTTCCAATGCATCTTCTTGGTTTAGTGTTTTACAGGAATGGTTTAACTCAATGATCCAATGGGTCCCTTCCAACCTGATGATTCTATGATTCTGTGATTCTATGAAAACAGTCCATGATGAGAAGATGCTGTAGTTTACTGCCGTGTTTCAGTCAGGGGAGGGTTGTTTCACGTATCCCTTACATGTCCCCTGATCTCAGTTTTCCTTTTTCAAATATATAACACAGTAATAAATTTAGAATTCAGTCTCATTTTTTTTGGAATTTTTATTTCAGCATTTTTAGATGCCTGAAGATATGACTCCCCTTGCAGGAAAGAACATGTAATTGTTTGAGAGTTTGGGATTTTTTTTTCAGAAAGACGTTGCTAGAAGCATAGATGGGTGTCTTTGTTCTTTCTGCTCATACCTTGGCTCTCAATCTAATTCACTCTCACATGCAAACCTGTGTTCCCTTTACAATTTCCTCCTCAGATGTCTAATCAGTTGTGTGATGTCCTCTGCTCTGCCCTACACTTCCCATGGTGCTCATTGTACTGAAGCGACAAAGATTAGGATCCCAACTAGGGGTTTACGCTGGTTTAGATAAGAGTAAACCCACAGGAAGTCACTTAGTGCTCTCATTAATAAAGGTAAGAGTGCCAAATATCACTAAATCTTGGGTTTATATGGAGACTTCAAGGTTTTTTCATGCTGGGTGAGATGATTGTTAGGAATACACACACAAAGTGAGTTTGCCTCGCTGCACTCACATATCCTGGACACCTACCTATGCTGCATCAACTTTGTGAGAGAAACAAATTGAAAAAAATTTGCCAAAGGAAGAAAAAAACCCCAAACCTTTATGTCTCATGCAAGACAGTAAGATACTGCAGTTGACTTTGCTGGCAGTGGCAGGTAGAGGTATGCTGTTGAAGCTGTAATGAAATGCTGATTTCGACCATAACAATATAGAGCAGTAATTCTTCATAACAGGGCAACAAACTGTCATATAATTACTTTTCTAAATGTGAAAACATCAGTTTTCATTAAAAAGCAAGGAAAAAAAACAAAAAAAAACCCCAACACTGCATCTTTGTAACAACTGTTTGGTAAACTTCCACTCATGCAACATCTTTCTCCCTCTCTGCGTGCATCTTAGATTATTATCATTATTATTACTATTATCTTAATGTAGTGCTTAAATTAGTCCTTTGTAAATTTTTTATAAATACACAGAATTAAAATCTTGCACTGCCCTCAGAGAATGCAAGTTAGGCGAGATGAAGCACAGATAACTAGAGGGCATGATTTAAGACAGACAGCTCCAACTCTATAAATTTTCCCAGTCAGCATTAGAGTTGCTTAATATTTTATGTAGTATTCCTTGCTTATATGTGACATTTTCAGCATCTAATAAAGACACAAGCCTGGGATTTCTTTTTTCCCACTCCCTCCCACCCTTTTTGTAGATTATTAAGTATCAAGTAACTGACATGGGACTTATATTTTCCTCTTTATTTTCTCCTGGGGTTTTCTATCGTCATTTATCAATAGTTACAGGCATTCCTGAATGCAATTCTCTAATTATTGTTCTGGGCACAAAATTAACTTTTTTTCTTGAAAACAAAGTGGAAAATTGGTGTGAAAATTCTTCGATTGTTTTTATATCCTTCACACCTTCTATGCAGTTTTTCTTATATTTATTGCAAGCAATCATGACTAATAAATCACCAGAATTTGGCTATTCTTAATGCTTTATAGTATATCAACTCTGCCAATATAATCAGCAGTTATGCTTGTCTATTAAACTGTTGATCAAAGGCAGCAATTTCATACATCAGTCTTCCCTCCTTCACACTACAATGCCATAGAATCATATCATAGAATGATTTGGGTTAGAATGGACCTTAAAGATCATCTCGGACCTATTTTCTAGACCTGGTGTGTCTCCCGTTCACCTCAGAGGAACTCCATTTTTTCCAAGTCCTCATTTCTTCCACGCTCTTTTGCTGACAGAACATCAGGCAGCTTGTTCTGCCATCTGATCAGTGTATTCCATAGTTTCCTATCCCACGGTAGCCACAAATTCTTTTGGTGAGAAGTGACTCCTTAATGAACACTCAGCTGTACCAATAGTTTCTCAGGATGACTGGTGAGGACAACAATTGAATGAGAGGGATTGTCTCTCCCTATGAATGCACGGTACCTGGCAGGAAGAATCCTAGTTATGGTTGTCACTCAGTAGTAATAAAATTTCAGTAATTGTGTGGGTTATTAATAACAAAGATGTCATGCATCAGCACCGTATTAGTGTAATGCAAGCCTTGCCTTCAGTGACATATGTCTAAAATGGAAATGTATTTTTGTAGTATGGTTACTGAACCAAGACATTAGCTTTCTCCAAGGTTCTGCCTCTAGTCTGGGCAGGTCACTTAATCTTCATTTATCTTTGTTTATCTTCTCTATTAGGATGTCAGGTTTTGTTGACATAAATGTTCTCCTATTATTCTTAGGGATTGCACCTACAAAATGGAGCCCTGACCTCAATTAGGCATGTAGGCACAAAACCAGGAAAAATGACAAAAACACCTTGGGATGCATCTAACTAAAATGTAGATGTTCAGAGGGCCAGTACCTATATCTCTTCAGAGGCAATGGAAGGAACTTGCAGCTGTCGAAAGTGGTCCATGACATTTTCAGGTAGATATTTCTGATGGCTTAGAAGAATCGCACCTTGAGAGTGCCAGCTTTTCATCACAAGGAGAGAAAGAAACATAACTACAGCTGTGGATGACTACCGAGAAATGAAGACTTATCTCACAGAACTCTGTTCCAACCTGGTTATTCTATGATTCTATGAAGTTGATACAAGTCTTTTAGCTTTCTCATGCTTATTTTTCTTTCATCAGCATTCAAACACCAAGAACAACTCTTAGCATAGCCATGATGATTAAAAAAAAAAGAAGTAAAACAGGATAAAAAGAATATAATTTCAAATTACAAGGTTCAATGTGACAGCAAGACTTCATTCATTTTTAGAAATACAAGAAAATGCAGATTTAAAAGAAAGGATGCAGAACCCAAGCCCAGGGCTTATTGCATGTTTTGCTAAGCAACAAACAAAAATATCTTTTTTTTTTCTATTACTTTTAATTGAAATCGAACGATACGGTAGTCAGAACCTGGGTACAAACCAAATTATTCTTTTTTTTTTTTCCTCTCATCCAAAACAGAAAGCAAGCTTCATTTTAATTAAGCAGACCTGACAATATTCTTTTCAATAACTGCCTATGGATGAAAGTTAATAAAGTCATTGGGCCAAATATATGCATGTGTAATTCCAATTACACCACAGTCATGTTTAATATAAAATCATCAACTTTGTATTCAGCCTGGGAACCAAGCCTGCTGACATCAGTGTAAGGATGAATTAGATGGATGGTGCACTTTATAGTGTTCCTGTGCAGTTAGAACATCCTTGCCCTTTCCTTATTACAGCCAAGATTTAATTAAAATTAAATTAAAATAAAAAAGATATTAAGAGTTTTTTTTATGTCTGTATTAAATAGTATTTGAACATCCTCTTCATGTTTGCTCTGAAAACGGGATAACTGCAAGATTATTTTTGACCAACTGAATTTACTTGACAATCATTAAATACTGTTCCCAAAAGGTAAAATTACATGTGCTGTTTTAAAAAAATTTTGCATACTAATATTTATATGGAATTTATTTGCATAAGGTTACTGTGGATGGACGCTTTTGAAAACTTTATTGCTTTGCTTCCTAGTACCAAGGGTTTGACTTCAAAAAAAAAAATATTGACAATACACCCCTTTTTTCTTCAGTTTATTTTTCAAAGAACTCATTACTTTCAAGCACTTTTGTTACGCGCAGTTAGTTATGTGCACTTTTACATGGCACATATAATGAAAATGGGTCTCTTTTCAGAACTTGAAAATTCAACCCAAAGACCTTCAGGTCTTTGACAAAATACTGGACTACTTATTTTGATATCTACTTGTGGGAATTCATGTTTGAAAATACTGGGTATTCCTTAAACTCATCTCTTGAGCTATACATGAAATGAATAGACCCTGTGTGCAAATCCTGTTCAGGTCACAGGATGAGCGCGTTGTATGCACTGTCTCCAATATCTTGCATGAACAACAGAAGAAACTCCACCTTCTTGACTTTGATATTCCCCATGTCTGATAGAAAGTGTTTTCATATTTTACTTCTATTTCCCAGTGTCTTCCCTGAAATTTTTATATCTTATTCATTCATTTTTGAAGAGGGCTTTTCTCTCAGCACGTTACTCAGTATTTCTGTTCTTAGTAGTGCTCCTGAGGTGCTAGAAATTAATTCTCTAGTTTACAGCTTTGGCCTTAAGATCTTTGGGGTTGAATCCCTTTCCCTATTATGACCAGCTTATAATTAATTTTAAGTTTCTGTCCCTTTCCCTTGTATTGCAAGAGCATCCAAAGTAGGTGCAAACCTACTACTCTAAGTAATAAGCACAGTAATAATGAGATAATAAAATAGAGGAACATCACCAATGCTTTTTTGTAAGAATTAAAAAACGTTGACAAAATCGGTGAATTAAGGCAATCAGGTATATACCTTGTAACTTCTGAAACGTAACTTGAATATGCTAAAATGCTAGCTTTAAATTTACACAGCACTAACTTTTCCAGAACAAGACCAGAATTCATAATTTATTTATATTGTGATTTTTTTTCTTGATTTAACCTTTATTTTACAAGGAGGCCTCTTGAAATATTAATATTCCTTTTTTCTACAGAGACCTAACAAAGGTAAACAGCAAGGTAGTGCTCATACCCAGCAGGAACAGAAAGAGAGGGAGGAGATGTGTTCTTCAGGGGAGGGGAGAAGGAAAGAAGAAATATTAAGTACATACAAAAAAACCCCTTAGATAATATAGCTTTCCTACATATTCTGAGTGCAATAATTCTTATTTACAATCTTAAAAATTATCTTCTATTTTTCATCATTTTATAACTATATAGTAGCATCTCAGTTTGTATTTAAAGTTCTATAGAAGCATAAAAATAAATAAAAGAAACTTCGCTACACGCATGTAAGAAAGCTAAATGTCATAGTCCCTTTTTGGCTATAATAAAGAAATGAGGCTCATAGCTAGATGCAACAAAATATTTAAAGGACTAGAAGCAAGATTGTCATGTTCATGATGAAAAGGTTACATTAAATGCATAGTTTCCTTTTATAATACTTGTGAAGACTACCATGAATCAGAAAGGGCATTCAGAAACTGCTATCCATTAGCAATTGCCTAAAATTTCTTTTCCCTGGAGGTCCAGTTTAGCATCTGAACCAGGTTTGTAAGGAAATCTATTTTGTCAAAAGTGGACAATCACATGGCAGAGAAGAGCTTGGCCCTTTTAGAATGAACCTGCTGCACTTTGAACCTGGCTGCCTGCAATGGAAATGCTTAGCTGGTTTGAACTTCTGGATTGCTCCTAATTGGCTGTGGAAAGGGATAGTCTGTAGGTTCTGAATCAAGCAATTACAGAATAATTTCTTTTGGTTGGGACAGCTGGAGGGCATCCCATTTAGTCTCTCACTCAAACAGCATCCCTTCATTTCCCATGCGTCAGGTTGCTCACAGCCTTGTCCAGGTGATTTTTTAATATCTTCAAGGATGGAGATTCCCTAACACCTCTGGGATTTTACTTCAGCATTAGACCACTCTAGGAGTGAAGAGCTTTCCCTTGTATCTAATAGTAATTTTCCTTGCTACGACTTCTGTCTGTTGTCCCTTATCCTTTTATTGTGCAATCAAGAGGCCTACTTAAAAAGGTAATACTGACTTGTTACTTTCTGAAAGTCACACACAATGTCTATGACAAAGTCAAGATTTCTCTTAATATTTATGCCCTCAAGTTAATACCCATCTTTTAATCTCTCCTCATAGCTATCAGTTATTTTCAGCTTGCTTTATTTAGGAGATAATTGCTTGAAGATCAGGGGAAGCATTGTGTGCACTTTAGTAAAGCTTAGGAGAAAAAGTAAGAACGTCCTACCACTTTGTAAATACTTGGAGATTTTCAGAGGCAGGGTAATTAATGTCATTTAATTGATGGTCCAAGACAACTGCAACATAAGTATCATAGCACCATGTTCATCACATTTGGTCAGCACCTCAGTTTTATGTCGCAGCTGAGTGACAACGCATCAAGGAGCACAACTGCTTTTTTCAGTGCTATTTGGCATCTGTGTGTAACCAGAACTCTATTAATATTACAGTCTATTACAACACAATATTAACAGCATTGCTTCCAAGTTAAATTTTCCTGATCCTCTTTTACCCAAAATTTTGACATATTTGGCAGTACTCAAGAGATGATAATGTCTATTAAATCCACAGAGATATATGTTTTGACTCTAGGTAACATTTTAATTAAAACAATTATTGTTTAAATTATTGACTGAGAAAAGAAAATCTCAGTGTGAATTGCAAGGAAAGTAGCCACACAATCTCAAAGTGTATGGATTGCATTTCCTGATAAAGGGAACAGAAATTAACATGAGTCAGATAAATCATTGTCTGATTGACAGGACTTCCTGAGTTTGCACTTATTTTCTACAAAGTTTCAGGACACAAAGGAACTAGTTCAGATATATATTTATTAGAATTTTGATAGGCTGATCAACATTTCCAAGATAAGCTAATATAGCCTTTCGTTCAGCTTGTCCTTCTCACTGAAGTCTTTTGAAGTTGAATTGGTGATTGTGATATTTCTGACCATCAGTCGTCCTATATGAAAAGCTGCCAAGTTGGCTTCAGTTACTTGTCTCCATGCCATATGAGCAATACAGTACTTCAGAAAGATATAATAGAAAGTCCCAAAGCAGATGCACTGAGTTTCAGTGGGTCTTTGTATTGATAGCACTAGGGATTGATAGCAAGGGATATTGATAGCAAGGGATATTGTTTCAGGTTAAGAAAGTCAGTAAGAAATTAAGTGTCTTTCTTGTGCAAAGGTCATGAGTGGGATTATTTCCTCCCTAAAATGAGATTTACACTTTCATACAGAAAATAAAAACAACCAAGCAAACAAATAAACAAACAAACCCCAGAAAAATATCCATCACAACTTCTGTATTACTTTTCCACAGAAGTTGCAGCTCTGCTTCCCTTCCCTTCCCTTCCCTTCCCTTCCCTTCCCTTCCCTTCCCTTCCCTTCCCTTCCCTTCCCTTCCCTTCCCTTCCCTTCCCTTCCCTTCCCTTCCCTTCCCTTCCCTTCCCTTCCCTTCCCTTCCCTTCCCTTCCCTTCCCTTCCCTTCCCTTCCCTTCCCTTCCCTTCCCTTCCCTTCCCTTCCCTTCCCTTCCCTTCCCTTCCCTTCCCTTCCCTTCCCTTCCCTTCCCTTCCCTTCCCTTCCCTTCCCTTCCCTTCCCTTCCCTTCCCTTCCCTTCCCTTCCCTTCCCTTCCCTTCCCTTCCCTTCCCTTCCCTTCCCTTCCCTTCCCTTCCCTTCCCTTCCCTTCCCTTCCCTTCCCTTCCCTTCCCTTCCCTGTTTTTTCTTTACCTATTCCTTCTTTTCCCTATTCCTACTCTATTCCTTCCCTTCCCTGTTCTTTCCCTACTCTTTCCCTCAGTTTTACTTTTCTTTCTCTACTCTTTTATCTTTCCCTATTCTTTCAGTGAAGACAAAGCACAGCCCACTCAGATGAACATGTTAAAAGTGTGTAAAAGCAGATTGTGCAATCCTTCCACCGTCATATTGCGTACAACACTGCCAATAACATGCTCCAGTGCTCCATGAGGCTTTCGCTTCCCACTCTGCAAGATGCCCAAAAGCAATACTCACCCCAGGTTCATCAAACTTGTATTTTAATGGAAAAATTGAACAGCAACCTCCCACACTTTTATATCAGCAGCTTTGCCTCTAACACACTCCGTAACTTCCATTTGGGAAGTTATTCTGCCTTCATGTAGTTAAGGACTCCAACACACAAACCAGACATTGCAGGGTAATAACTTACAAAGCATCAGAAAGTCCCTGGAAGCTGCATGCACATTCTTGTTCCAAGACACTGTTCAGCAGATACGAGGTAACCACTCTCTCTTAGAGGGTGCAAATTGACAGTTATGGTGAAGCTCGTACCTAATTTGTTCCTCCCACTGTGCCAATGCCTGGTTGTATCACTCAGTCTCTGCTGTAAGGACTGTTAGAATATGCATATAAATTCTCATGCCACTTCTTATCTCCTATACAGGGAGATAAGTAGAAATGATGATAAATGATGAGGAAGTATTTCCTTTCTCAGTCAGTAAGCAGGACATTCAGCATAACTCAGTGGCCAGCATCATTTAACAATACCTATTAACTGCAGAGGGAGAGGGAGAAAAACCCACATCGGGCAGGGATTAGCTGGAAATGTATGAACATGATGTAAAAAGGCTGGTGTTTTGTGAAATTCTCTCCTGTGAGGAAGGTTAGCACGAGGGTCTGTTTTCAGTGGTAAATATTACTTACGTAGAGCCGTGCCTGCAACAGCAGCTTTAGCTGCTTTGGCAGATAAGCATGGCTTTTCTTTCCTGACAGAAAAGCAGTGTTAGCATCCCTAAGAGTGTAATACAAGGAGTCAGCATCTATAAAAATCTTGAAGCTGATATTTAAAAAAAAAAAAAAGTATTAAAAATCAAGACTCTGATGCTTAAAAACAGTTTATTCAGGCTCCTGTTGGTATGTTCTGGTCTTCTCAACAACTTTTAATAATGATGACTACACAGCATGTTGCTTAATGGGGTCTTTATTGTCACCAGGATGCAGTTCTTCATCATCTCTTTCACATCCATTTTGTCATTATTCTGCTTCCAAAATGTTTCTTACTCCCAAGATGTCCATGAAGTCAATACAACATCATCTCCTGAGTCCTATGGGTATTTGAGGATGGGGACTGGCAAACCTAATGCTCTCTGCTGAATTGAAGGTGATACAGATGAGATCTGTAGAACAAAATATCTGATGGATGCTTTTACTGCAATATTTTAAAAGACAAGTAATAATAATAGTATGTTTTATGTTACCTTTTTCTTGAAGAATTTACCTCAAGTCTTACGCTTGCGGACCTGCATGAGGGAGACAAGATTTTTCTCCCGTGTGATCCTGCTACTCTCCAGTGAACACAAAACTTTAGAAGCAGCCTGTCACTGTCAGCGTACTCTGGTCAAGCAAGGTCAGTACTGCTGGAATAAGTGGCTCTATATTTATTCAGTGCACCTCCCCAGTTCTCTTCCAACAGAAGGAACAAGCTCGGTTTCAAGTGAATTCACAACAGTGAAAGCTACTGCCAAAGGCAGGGTGTCTGTCTGTAAAAATCACATCCAACCAGCATGATGTGTCTGTCAGAGAAAGCTTCACCAAGGCAGTGCAATGTGAATTATCTGATCAAACCTTCCCAAAGCAGATGGGGAGAGAAGTGTGCATTTGCTTACAATCATCAGAGTGAACGTCCAGTCCAAACATTCCCAATGAAACAGGTGCAGCCCACCCATATAGGCAGGTATTTACAAGTTGGTACACATGGTTTTGCCTACAGAAGCCCCAATAATGTCTCATCTGAGACCTCTGAATATTGTATTATTCCATTGTGTTCTAACAGGTAAGAAGAGATGTTCTGCAATCCATTACTTCATTTTGTTCCCTCACTCCAGTGTTCTCCATAAAGACAGAAGAACACACCTCTTTGTTATAACATTTGCCCAAAAACTTTATTATGAGGGGAGAAATAAGAGTAGAAATCTTCAGGCAAGTTTTTCTGGTCATTGAACAAATTCAGACCTGAGAAAGGGAGGCAAGTTTTGACAGTATTGTGGACTCAGCCTAGACTGAAGGCACTGCCAGAGTGAAGGCAGACACTATCCCAACGTTCGTTCAGAGCTAATGCACAGGAGGAAGAGTTCAGATTTATTTTGATTGTAAATAGTGTGTTGAAGCTAGAAACCTTTTTGCAGAAATTTTTTCTCACCATCATTAAGATTCATTAGTTTTAACATGGAAACATGCACGATAAACTTTGTGGTACCTGTGCACGTGATTGATGGATATCACTCCCTCATGTTGCCCTGGCCTGATAAAAGATGCTTACTTTCTAGTACTCCAAAATGAGTCTTGGAGAGCTTATTTGCTGGTATTTTCAACATCAGCATCATGTCTCTGTTAATGCTACAAAATGGATTGAAGCAAAGTGAAATTCTGGATTGTTCTCACCCAGCACAGTGTGGCAGCAGGTGGACTTAAGCAGAGTTCTGAGTGGAAGAACTTATTAACTTGAGTTGAGTCCCAGACAGCACATGAACCCAGAGGGTATGGCTGTACTTGTAAATTAAATGTCCTGGACTCTGAAGCCAACTGGCATAGAACAGTCTGCCTTCATGCTAGTAAACTCTACCCCTTTCCAAACTAGCTGAGACATTGCAAAATTAAGTGGGCCACATTCATGCCAGGAAACAGTCTAAACATTTAGTAATATCACTATGTTTCAGCACCCAGGCACACTCAAATTTAGTAGTATAAACCTAGCCAATCTGTCTCACGTGGTGCAGCTGAAGTATCCTTATCCTCTGTTCCCATGCCACATTTTGGTTTTTTTCCCAATGATAATGAACAAAAAGCATCTCCAAGTTAGCTTCACCCTTGACATTAGAAACACATTTTTTCCCAACCAGTATGATTCAGTATAGCTGAGTTGACTGGGAGCGAGTGTTGAAAAGCCATCAGCCATTGGCATCAGTGTCAGATAATAGTTAGTACATCAGCTCCAGAGTAGCAGAGATCTAATTTGGTTATTCTGTCACCACACACAAAGATTAGAGGATTACTGATTGCTACAGCATTATTTCCAATGCAGCTGTAAACCCCTCCTGCTGCAAGATAATTCTTCAGACAGTCCAGCTCAAGTTGAAATGCTATGGTATTATGAGTGTCCTACAAAGAAGTACGTACTTGATACCTGCAGAGTGGTTAGACTGTCTAATGGATCACACAAAAATGTAAATATCTCTAAAACTGGAGAAAGTCCATGGGTAGGTGTGCTGTTGTGACACTCCTGGAAATAAGCCCCTTTGCTGCACTTGAAGGGTGCAAATCACAATACTTTCCTTCAGTGAAAGTAATCCTCCTATGAGAGTGGGGAAAATATAATTTATTTTCATACCTATGAAATTATGAAGATTGTTTATTATTCCAGTCAGCTCTAGAGGATAGGCACTGCATAAATGAACAGCTAGAAACAGGTGATAGGGTAGTTTTCAAGAGTTTGTGTCCATTTTAAAACTGATTCCTGTATGATCATATTTGCACTTGCTTCAGACTCACTTTAAGCTTTCCTTGCCAAGTAACCCAAGCTACAACTTGGTAGCAACACAGTGCGTTTACAAGTTGCTCTTTCAAAAATATTGTGACATTCCCAAAGTCCAAAGGGTTATATAGTTTCCATACATGCATGTGTATTCACACCTATAACGGCAAAATAAAATAGATTTTTATTCCTGCTCAACAATTAAAGAAATTCTGAAAAAATATTTCAAAATGTATTTAGCAAAAGTAATTTTTATTGTTTTATTTATGCAAAAATATGTACTGCTATTCTGACATTACTACCACATTATTTTGTGAAAATATGAAAACCTAAAATTGCTTATACTTTTTCATGCTGGAATAACCCTTTGTCAATAATAACAATAGTAAGTAAAAAATACCTTAGTTTAGGTAGCTACCAGCATAGTTCACCTTTTTCCTTGGTTCTCCACTGTTTTTAAAGCTCTCAATTTAAAACCAGTCCTAATTTTAAGCAATAGCTGAAATTTTCCTTATTGTAAGAAACCCTGTCTCCTGAAGAGCACATCAAAGAGTAAGAATGGAGTAAATGAAACCAAGATGGTTTGTAGGTGTTTCTCCTGAGAATTACATTTAAGATGCAATATTTTCTGATTTGCAGGAGAGATTTATTTTCTTATTTTTTTGTTTGGTTTTCCTCTGCAAATCCAGCACATATACACCACCACGCTGGCCTCAAGTTGCACCAGGGGAGATTCAGATTAGACATCAGAAAAAATTTCTTCGCCAAAAGGACTCTGGTATTGGGCGGTAGAACAGGCTGCCCAGGGAAGTGGTTAAGTCCCCATCCCTGGAGGTCGTTGGAAGATGTGTAGATGAGGTTCTCAGGGTGATGGTTTTGTAGTGAGCAGGTAGAGTTGGACTCCATGATCACAAAAGTTTTTTCCAACCAAACAATTCTATGATTGTAGGCTTGTTCCCACATCCTTTTCTCTCCCACTCCCTGCCTCAAAAAAATAATGCCCATTAAACTGAGTATTGTCATATAAAGAAAAGTCAGTGAAACCTCAGGAAGCCAACAAGGGATTCTGTTCTTCCCATTATTTTCACTTGGAAGATACTCTAAAATTTAGAGGAATGATGGCACACATCCAAAAGGGGAGCTTTCTGCTAACTTTACTTCTGAGAATATAGCAGAGCAAATGCAGATGAGAAGACCCTTCTTATCATAATCTTTTGACCTCATTTTCAAGATGAGAATAAACTCCATGAAATTAGGCAATGTACTGTACAAATCAATGGTGAATAGCTAGCACTAAGTTCTGAGCTATGCAGTATAACTGACATGTCTCAAAAAAAACAGTAGTTACATGTACATTGTTCTGCAAGTGGCAACTAAGACATTTTTTTTAAAAAAGAAAAAGAAATCCTTCAAATTCTGCACTAAAAGGGAGCCAAAGCCAAGAAACTAAGCCAATAAAGACTCCACAATCATACAGTATGACCAATGATATTTATAGACAGCAAGAAGCCCTGCATTCAGCAATTTCCCAGGTCAACAAGGAACAAATGGAGAAAGAAAATCCATGAAATAAGAAAAGGAAAGGCCATCCTGTGACTTAACATCAGCAGGTAAATGGTAGAGCCAATACAGTACTCATGGATAAAATAGAGTCTTAATTAAATAGAAAATACTTTTAACAGAAGGTGTGGAAGATGAGTGTTGAAATTGCCTTCCTTTCTTGCCACTTGGAAAGCAGATTTTGGTATTTAAAGCACGTATTGAATCTTCCTTAGCCCCCTGCTCTCATCTGGGGAAGTGAAAGGAGAGAAGAGGAATACTAAGTAAGATAATGCAAATAAAACAGTTAAACATCCTCATGTGATAAAGCTAGATGCATGTTGCAAGGAGCCCACTCAATAGGACCTTTACAGATATTTTGTCCTACTAGATATCCTACTGGAAATTTGGGCTTTATGGGTAGGTGATTCACAGATGTATGAAATGTGTTTATATCTGTAAATTGTACACAGCATAGGATCAGAAAGGCTTTCATTAAAAGGCAGAGGAGCCCTTAGATGCAAACAGATTCAGTGATCCATAGGCAGATGCAACTGGTTCATTGCATGTGAGGAAATCAGGATAATGAGACAGTAACCACAATATGAAGTCTATGGTAATCAATCTGGCAGCTCCGCTCAGATTTATTGGGGCTCCAGATCTGATGTCCACCCAGGCTTTTAGCAATTGCAGAGACCTGGCCACTTGATGATACCTATGTCCTCTTAATTTGATTTGTTTTCCTTTTTATCCACCTTTTCCTTCAGCCAATATTTTACTGAAAATCCAGTTTTCATTATCCAACCCCAAATAAATAAAACCTCACCTTAAAACTATATAAAAAATGAAAAAATAAAAAATGCACAGAACATCTTTACAGGTACCTTTTATATATGCTTTGCTTGCCTGAATTTCTTGGAAGTTTTCTTTTGTTATTTTTTCTTAATCAAAACATGAAGACTAACTCCTATCACATTTTGGTTTAGCTGTGTTGGGGCTTAAAAATTTGCTACATCAGCTCTGTGCTTTTGTAACAGCAATACCTAGAACAGTCCTTTTCCTCGTAAATAGCATCACCGTATAATACAAATGCTATGTATACATATGTAATATATACATACATATATGTATATCTTAATGTTCATCAATAACATACTGCACGCTGCTTGATATTGTAATAACAGCCCGTGTTTGTGGCAGGGGAAATATAGGGAACAAATGCTTTGCTTTGTTTTATACTTGACATAAACATTGCTGGAAATACTGTGTGCAAATGTAGGCTTCTCAGATGGGAAAAAAAAAAAAAAGGAGTATTTTTAACGGGGATTATTTCATTGATAAAATCACTGAGAATTCTCTTTAATTGTTTCTTCACTCATTTGCAGACCTTTTGCCCCACATTAAGTCAGTTGTGCTTCCAGTCTAACAGAATTTGATATACTTGTAATGTCCCAGGGAAATCTTCTCTGTAACTAGGATTGAGGACTTGCAATAACCTGGGATGAACCTCCTTTCACTAAATACTTCCCAGGTTTTACTTTGAGAATAGAATCATAGAATCATAGAATAACCAGCCTGAAAGAGACCCACCAGATCATTGAGTCCAACCATTCCTATCAAACACTAAACCATTCCCTTTAGCACCTCATCCACCCGCGCCTTAAACACCTTCAGGGAAGGTGAATCAACCACCTCCCTGGGCAGCCTGTTCCAGTGCCCAATGACCCTTTCTGTGAAAAATTTTTTCCTAATGTCCAGCCTAAATCTCCCCTGGTGGAGCTTGAGGCCATTCCCTCTTGTCCTATCACCTGTCACTTGGGAGAAGAGGCCAGCACCCTCCTCTCCACAACCTCCTTTCAGGTAGTTGTAGAGAGCAATGAGGTCTCCCCTCAGCCTCCTCTTCTCCAGGCTAAACACCCCCAGCTCTCTCAGCCATTCCTCATAAGACCTGTTCTCCAGCCCCTTCACCAGCTTTGTTGCTCTTCTCTGGACTCATTCCAGAGCCTCAACATCCCTCTTGTGGTGAGGGGCCCAGAACTGAACACAGGATTCGAGGAGCGGTCTCACCAGTGCCGATTACAGAGGGAGGATAACCTCCCTGGAACTGCTGGTCACGCCGTTTCTCATACAAGCCAAGATGTCATTGGCCTTCTTGGCCACCTGGGCCACTGCTGGCTCATGTTCAGTCGGCTGTCAACCAACACCCCCAGGTCCCTCTCCTCCAGGCAGCTTTCTAGACAGACTTCTCCTAGTCTGTAGCACTGCATAGGGTTGTTGTGCCCCAAGTGCAGGACCCAGCATTTGGCCTTGTTAAACCTCATGCCATTGGACTCTGCCCAGTGGTCCAGCCTGCTCAGATCCCTTTGGAGCCTCCCTACCCTCCAGCAGATTGACACTTCCACCCAGCTTAGTGTCGTCTGCAAACTTGCTCAGGGTGCACTCGATGCCTTCATCCAGGTCAATATTCCATATTGCACATTCCACATGAAAAGGGACACTGAGAGTACGCTGTTATGTTGGCATTCATGTCCTGTAGATATGATCAATAAAGCTTGGAGTCATGTATTTTACTATAAAATATGCAGCAACTACACCATGTAAGACCTGCAGTTTGAAGTGCTGTAGAATCACGCATTTGGAACAGAGTAAGAAATTTGAGTAAGAAATATGAGGTGTAGTAATACTAGGGGGATGTCTCTACTTTTAAGAGAAAGAAGGAAGGACTGGGGTTATATGTCTAAATTTGACCCGATGCTACTGTCCCTAAACAGGAGCCTGAACAGCAGCAGTTTATGTTCCTCACATCTCTACTAGGAAGACAGAAGGAAAAGAAAAGATATGCACATCTAGATTAACTCCACTGAGGCGAGAGAAGACATTTCGAAAAGTCTCCCTGGCATCAGTATGTATGATCCCAAAGCATGGCCGAAATTTATAGAAATTTTAAAATCAATTAACAAGTTAGGTTCTGAAGAGATATTGTAAACTGTCCAAAGTAATAAAATCAGCAATGCATGGCATTACTTTACTCTATGAAGAGCTTGAATAAATAAGACATTTATAAAAATGAGCAGAAAATATGAAATGAATATCCCAAGAACCACAAAAAAATATAAACTAAAAGAGAAATTGAATTTTCATCTGAGTTTCAGAGGGCGAATGCAGTTGTGAATTTTATACATAATTTATAAGGGAAATTGGCCAGTTCACTCAGGTATGCACCATATCAACTTTTAGGAAAGATTAAGCAAGCTGTCTTCTTTTAATTGAAATCAAATATAGACATGGAAGAAAATGACTTCTACCCATGGAAGAATATGATGATGTCACATGACCAACAGCATTTACAGTGTACAGGGGCCTTTCTTCTACAAAGTAAACTTCTGCTTCAGTTCTTAAGCAGACACAGACCGATGTAAGCACTTGACAGATTCCCCCACCCCTGAGCTAGTTCTCCCTTACCACAGTCAGTACATACACCTACATTTGACTTTGTGTACAGTAAGGAATACCTATGACCTACATACTGTTTGCATCTCTAAGAGCATAAGAATTGACATAATAGATCAAACTAGTGATCCATTTAGTTCAATATCCTAACTCTGAATTAAGTGTCAGATGCTTCAGAGAAAGACATAAGAAAGTCTTTAGTGGGCAATAATGGAATGACCTGTCACAGGGAAAATTTGGTGGGGACCTCCAGAACCACTGAATGCAATTTCCTGCTGTGCTAGGCACCAAATCCTAAAACGGTCTTCCTGAATATATAAAGCTCAGTCTTAACTTGTTCCATAAAATACAAACTTTTACCTTTCCTGGATTGTTTCAAGTGATTAGGAAAGGTGACCACCACTCCCATGTTCTATTACTGGCTCTGTCACTGTCTTACCATGTTTTCTTTAGCAGGTCATTTAAACTCACGGTGATTCATTTTCCCAGTCTGTAATTATGCTTCCTTATTTCACTGGAAGAGGATTCTGATGACTACAGAGATCCTCAGCTAAAAGCTTGCAGAAGTCTAAGTGCTTATTCTGACAATAAAAATAAAGATAATATTACAGTCAACTTTCCATTAACAAGCATAACATAAGGTAAGGATACTCTGGTAATGGAAAGAACATTGATGATGTAGGTATCACTGGTTGTTGAAAAATGAAATTTCAGCTGCCTCTCCAAGAGGATTGCTTGCTTTCTGACCTAGAAGATGGCAGTGGCTGCTCCTTAGCTTACTGGGGGAAATTGCATTTCCAGAGACCCTCCTGGGAAGCTCAACGAGCTGGTCAAGTTTTCTTTCACTCAGTGAGCTACATCATTAAGAGAAAGACATGGCAAATACTTCCTGTGTTGTGTAAGAAATGTACTTGGAGTCCCCGGGGGTTTCAGGTGTACTTTAGCCAAACCTCCAAACCTCCATGCCTGGCTATGCCTCACACAGTGTGGCAACTGAGTGGGATGAGAGCTTTGCTCTAAAAGATGCAGTTAATTCCTGACACATCTGAGCCTAATGCTCCCAGAGCTCGGCAAGATGAAGACCAACCAGACCAGTAATTTCTACTCCTGGGAGTGCTCTCCAGTGACCCTTCAGCTGTGTCATCCTTGAAAAACAGCAGGACTTACTAGCACAGGCTTGAAGGAAGACCATGGTTGCCATCAGTCACCCGTCAGAAATCAATAGCAGGGAATAATTGCCACTGAGCTTCCAAGTCCTGTCTTGAACCTCTAAGGCTTTTCATAGGGAACCTGAAATAGAAAACAGCAGGTAAATAAACACATGACTAAATTCTGAACTTCACAGCAATGTAAGGAAAAAGATCAGATAACACGTATTTCTGCACAAGCTAAAGAATTATTCAGTATTCTTTTTAATCCCTTTACTAAAAAGGTCTAGGATTTGACTGTTCCTTAGCTCAAGTGAAATGAGTTTTGAATTTTGAAGCAGTAAAATTTATGCTCAATACCAAGTCAGTCCTTCAAATATTAAATGAAAGCATATACAAGGTTCAGAACAAGAATATATTCTTGACTGGTAATAAACAAAGCAACCTTATTTCTTGTTCAGAAAGAAGATATTTCATAAGTTCTCTCTTGTATTAGTTCTTTGTGGATATAAACTGGATGGACTTAGTTAGAATTATAGAGTTATAAAATTACTAAGACTGGAAAAGCCCTCTAAGATCATCAGGTCCAACTGTTAGTCCAACATGACCCTGCCTACTATAAAACATGTCCCAAAGTGGCATGCCTACACATTGTTTGAACAGCTCCAGGGATGGTGACTCCACCACTTCCTCAGGCAGCTTGTTCCAATGCTTTATCACTTTTTCAGCAAAGATTTTTTTCCTAATATCCAATCTAATCCTTACCTGTCACAACTTGAGAACATTTCCTCTTCTCCTACCATTTGTTACTTGGGAGAAGAGACCAACACCCACCTCACTGCAACTTGCTTTAAGTGAGTTGTAGAGTGGGGTAAAGTCTCCCCTCAGCCTCCTCTTCTCCAGGCTAAACAACCCTGGTTCCCTCAGCTGCCCCTCATAAGCTTGTAGCATAACCATAGGCTTTCATAACCTAAAGTATTCTAGAAGTCTTATATTCCATCCCTAGGTCCACACATCTTCTGAAAATCAGAAGTGAATCCCATAGTATATTTCTTGATGCTTTTCTGGTTTGACTTGACAAATTTCAGTAAAAAGATGGTCCACCAAAATAGCGTAATATGCTCCACTGCTTTCAAATATCCACTAAGTGTTCCAAATAAAGAGAAAGGGAGAGAGAAGGTATGTATAAGGATATATATGCTTATGCATATCATAGAATCATAGAATCATAGAATCATAGAATCATGGAATCATGGAATCATGGAATCATAGAATCATAGAATGGTTTGAGTTGGAAGGGACCTTAAAGATCATCTAATTCCAGCCCCCCTGTGATGGGCAGGGACATCCCACTTGATCAGGCCGCCCAAAGCCCCATCCAACCTGGCCTTGAACACCTCCAGGAATGGGGCATCCACAGCTTCTCTGGGCAATATGTTCCTGTACCTCAATACCTTCATTGTGAAGAATTTTCTCCACATGCCTAGTCTAATCTGACCCTCTCCAGCTTATTCCCTAGCCATTCCTATTGGTCCTATCACTGCATGCGTTTATAAAAAGTGCCTCCACAGCTTTCTTGTAGCCCCTTCAGGTACTAGAAGGTCACTATAAGGTTTTCTTGGAGCCTTATCTTCTCCAGGCTGAACAACCCCAACTCTCTCAGCCTGTCCTCATATGGAAGGTGCTCCAGCCCTCAAATCATCCTTGTACCCTCCTCTGGACCCATTCCAACAGCCCCACATGCTTCTTATATTGAGGATTCCAGAACTGGGCACAGTACTCCAGGTGAGGTCTCGCAAGAGATGAATAGAGGGGCAGAATCACCTCCCTCGACCTGCTGGACACACTTCTTTGGATACAGACCAGGATATGGTTGGTTTCTGGCCTGCAAGCGCATGTTGCCGGCTCATGTTGAGCTTCTCATCAATCAGCACCCTCAAGTCCTTCTCTGCAGGGCTCCTCTCAACCACATCTTCCCCCATATATATTTATATGTATGTGTAAAGAGCAATATATACAAACAAGGAGAAAAAAAAATACATATATGAGGGAAAATACTAGAGGCCCAAGAGGTTTATCTTTTTCTGTGTCTGGAGAATCAGCAAAACAGCAGCACTAGAGTCACATCAGAACATTGAAAACATTGCAGGCTGTAGCATAAATATCTTGGAGACAGTTGGGGGGCCTGATCAAAAGTGGTGAGAAAATTTTGCAGCAGAGAAATAAAGATTCATGCAGAAAGACTGGGAAATAATATAGAGGAGCAGGCAAGAAGAAATACTAGCACAGAAGCAGAAAGGAAGATAAGTTCTTTAGCTAAAAGGGAAAAATAAATCAGCAGAGACAGAAAAGTAATTTTCAGCCAGTTAGGTAAGAGAGAGAAGCAGCAGAGTTTAGAGATGAGTTTAATACTTGTACAGGAATGCAGTTAAAGTAGAAAGAGATTCTGAAAGAGAGAAAGTTGCTGGATGGGCAGGGATTTTGCTGTTTTAAGATAAGAATTTGATTAAGAAGGAGCCATCAGAATCTAGAAAGAGCAGTTAGATTGCAGAAAAGACCAGGGACCTTTTCTACCCTTCTTCAACACTTCAGTCACATATAAAAGCAATTCTGGACATTAATAGGACTCTTTCCATTGACTTAAGTGTGCTTTTGAGCAGGCCTTTACAAAGTAGTACAAATCTGAAGTGTCATCCAAAAGGCTTTACACAAGGATCAAGTTTTTCCTCTCAGCCCTCATATATAATCTGATCAATATCTCTTTTTTTGAAGTCTTTTGTTTTAAAGATTAATTTTGATTCTTGTTTCTGAGAATGGATGACTACAACCATTAGTCTGAACTATCTCACTGACAGTGAGGATGGCATAAATCTGGCAAAGCAACATGGTCCCCGGAACATTGGTCCTTATCAGTTCTGCTACTCAATGAACAATTCTACTAGAGATACCTAGATAACTGTCAGAGATTAAAATTGCCCTGCACATTATTAACATAGAATAGGGAAAGAAAATATAAAGGAAATATAAAAGAAGAAATGTAATTAGGATTATATTTTTTTAATAAAAGATTTTCAAACTTGTATCAATCAGACAGATGAAGACCTTAGAGAAAGAGCCAACATTTAATCAGTGGTTTTCCCTGCAGAGAACAGTATTTAACAATTAAACAATAACTGTTACACATAAATCAGCAAGGCTTGCCATGAATGCAACGACCAGTTTTTCAGGACTAAAAGAGGTGAAATGGTTTAAACAGCCTTATATGTTAGTAGGACATATCTCAGCATTCCGGAACATGTATATTCCACTGTGGAGTTCTGCATTTCCATTGCAGGACTCCAAGATATTCTTTCTTACTACTGTCCAAATGTTTTGATTGCTATAGGAAAGAATTTACTGATGACATTGCCAGAGAAGTTTGCCATCATTCATGTTTAAACATCGGTCCAACGAAAAGCAGAGTCTTGCTGACCACCCAGCACACAAACCAGAGTGATGAGTAAATTCACACTCATCTCCACATTCTTATTTTACACTTTTTTTTTTTAGCTAATTTTACTCTGATTTTACATAAGGGAGAAAAACAGAGGAATTTAGATTAATACAGAAGGACAGTTTAAGAAATATGAAAGTGGCTCTGGTGAACTGTACAGGTCCTGAGGAAATAAGCTAGAAGAAGTTCTAAGGATTTGGGAGAAGAGAACGTGTTTCTGTTTAGCTCAAGATACAGAAAACTAGACTTATCACAGAATTACTTCTCTTGTTTACTTTTTTTCTGTATCTTCTTATTGGCATTTCTAGCACACTAGCATTCCGTAAAATCATGAAGGTAGTATTTACACCTTCTTCTAAATCATTAATGAAACTGCCAAATGAGAATGCACCAAACACAAATCCCTTTTATAAACACTTTCCCCTTGGCTTGCTACATTGTTGTTTATTACCGAAGCCTGTTTATATACCTAGGGCACTTTTTCCTCCATCTGACAGCATTCAAATTCAAGTCAGTTTGGATTAATTTTCTTCATCAGCTAATTTTATAATTAATTTTTAAAAGTGAAGAGGTTTAAGGGGGTTGTTTTTTTGTTTTTGTTTTTTTTCACTGGTTATTTTTTCTTTCCCTTTGTTATTTGTTCTCCCCTTTTCCATGTGGGCCAAGGAGTAAGTACAACCATATTATTGATAATGAATATGATATAGCAAACATATTAAATGATTTTCAGATGTTGTCCTGACACAATGCATTTACACAGTGAAATTATGGAGATAATTGTAACAGTTGCCCTTCACTGAGAATGACTGTACTTACCAATGGTGTTATTAAACTAATGACTAATGACTTTCCAGGTATATAGGATCCATCTGCTGCTGCCAAATATAAAAATTATTCCAAATACTAAAAACTGGAAAGGGAGAGGAATTTGAAAGAAAACAGGATACCAAATTGATAAGTAATGATTAGACAGATGCTCAAGTACTTGGATTATGTTGTGTAGCTGAAATCTGCAATGGAATATTTAGCTGCAACATATTGCATGTCATAAAGCATGGTCCTATATTTTTATATGTGCTTTATAACATTTTGGGCTGGTCTTTGATACTGAATAGCTTCATATCAATAAGCATTCCATAACTGGTATGGTAGAAGGCAAGTTCTGAAGTTCTGCAGAAACACTGCACTATCTCAGCTAAAAACCAGATGATGTCTGACATGGGTGCTCTCACATCTCTGCTCAGACCTATTTCATGTGCTGTGCTGTATGTACATCAGAAAATAATCTCTGGTCGTGGAGTTTAAGCCTGCAATTGAGTGTTTGAGCTAGATGTGTTCTCCTCTTCAACATTTCTCTCTACCTTTTTTTCTCTTACAAAAGCACACACACCCCCATATGCATACACACATTCAGGACTTCTTTCAGCATTTTGCTTTTGACAAACACTAGTCCAGCCATGAGAAAGTAATATTTAATGGGTTCCACCCATAGATAAAAGCTGTGTTTATAAGGTTGCCATAAAAAAAAAAACAAAACACCTTTCTTCTTGAGGAAGTAAACCACTAAACAGAAATTGAATGGCTTTTGCAAAAGCACAGAGGAGTGAATGGCAGAAGTCAAAACCCAGCTCATAATGTAGAGTTCTGCATTTTGGAAGTTGTTTTACTTCCATCCCCTACATTCCAGATTTCCCTACTGAGGAAAGTTTCTGAGCGTATGGTGTTCCTTCTGCATTTTTGAGCACAGTGCTCTATGACTGTTTCTATCCTGGGACTTCCAGCAAAAAGAAAAAGCTTCTATACTTGCACCCCAAGGGTTTTTTTCAATAAATCCCCAACAATTTCTTGTAGACTTCCAAGTATGTCATTGTAAGAAATATAATAAATTTCTACCAAAAGGGCAACGTTTTGAACTACTGTCTTGCCAGATACTTGTCTGCCAGCAAAAATGATAAAATAATCAATACTTTTCATTTTCAGATAGTCTTACCAATAAAGAGATAACATTTTGTTCTACTTTTTGTTTTGATTGTTATTATTTTTTAGGGAAATAGTGTTGACCTTAAATAACACTACAATAACAATCCTTCACTTGAATGCCAAAATGACCAAAGAAACAAAGAGCCAGCCATGTAACCTGGTGTAAATCTTCACTGATTTCAGAGCTATGTGACCAGATGTCACTTCAGGTAGAACATGGTTGGACGTCATCATAAATCTGCTTGAAAAATCTTAGCTTCACGACAGATTTCTAGTTTTGCAGCCTTAAAAGTGTGCAGTTCTTTAAGCAAGGTTGTAATCTTAGTTATTTTGTCTTTACACCTGTCAAATATTGTGAAAATAACCTTTTCTAAACCTTACAGGAGTTTTCTGACAACAGTTTTGTTCAGTATAATTGAATGTAGGTCAAAATATTTAAACACTAGGAAGATGTCACCTAGAGCAACTTCGAACAGCTCTTAATCTCTGGGAGATACACATGTGACTTTCATCAATAATAGAAGATCTACAATAGATTGATGCTTTTCTGTAAAGGCAGCAAGAGTTCTGGGGAAAGAGGAAGGGGTGAGCTAAATATGTCACAAGGGGTTGACAGTTGGGTAAAAGACATACCTTCAAGACATCTGAGGACACAAGATCATGACTTGGTCATCAAATTATGGGAGTTTAATCTGGAACTAAATACCGCCCTGGAACATTAACTAATTTTATTAGGAAACTATTTATCTTGCCAAATATCAAACCATAAGTTTCAGAAGAGATGACCCAAATTCACATGTAAGTTCACAGACGAAGTAGTAACAGAATTTGGGAAACCTGGCTCCCTCCCTTGAGTGTTTTCATCTGCCAGTATTCAACACAGTAAAACCCCAGACTTCTGTCATTCTAAAAGCAGATGGGTATTGGATAGAAATGTATTTAATTTATATGTTCTGGTCTCACTCCAAAACCAGCAGTCATCTGCATTCAACCTAAAAGGTGAAGGTTGAAGTAATTGATTAAGGTTCTTCTTTTACATCAGTGTTTAGCAACCACAAATGAACAAACCTTTTCACAACAGTGATGAGTATTTGACCTTTTAATCACGTATTTCAAGGTTTCTAGTCACCTGGATATATTTTAGTTTGATTTTAACAGGCAATCTAAGAAAGTCTGTTCCCCAGCATACGTATTTCATATTGAGCAAGACAAAAGCAATTGACAACACAAAATGTTCCTCCAATGAAAGAAAAAAAAGAGAGATGGAGAGAAAGAGAAAATTAGAGGATTTTCAAGGTCCACATTGCAAATCTGGTTGATTGTCCAAGGAGTCTGCACATGAAAAATCATAGGTAATATGAAGATGCTGACTTAAAACATGACAGAAAGTTCAAGCTCTTTATGCCACAGGGAGCTACTGATGTGCAGAGATCTAAGGCTAAGTCTTTTACATTCAAGCAACTACTCTGATTATTAGATTACTTCAGGCTGAACATCCATGCTTCTGGGTTGTGGGGTTTTTTTTTAGTTTTTTATTTGTAAGCAGCATTCTCAAATGAGCCTCATCCTCTATACTAAAATGCAACTACTGCTTCAGAAAACCTCCTCACAGTGTTTCTTCCTGTTCTGCTTGTAAATAGCTATGACATTTGTTCATTGAAATGTAATGAAAATATACAGGAAAAAAACAAGGACAGCCTTTGTTAATTCTAACCTCAGTGGAATATCTCCCAGTATATTTTGGGATATACTGTTGTGAAAGTTTCAGTAATAAAAGTCTACTGGATAAGTGGGATTTACATAATTTGGATGAAGATATTGTGAGCCACATGTCAGCCATTTGGACCAGCACAAAATATCCCAACTTGTGATCAATGAATGCCAATCCAAAACTAAAGGATGATTTGTGAAATATTGTAAAAGCTTTGTTTTTAAAAAAACATAGTCATGTATGTTTGGCAAGTACATGCCAGAACTTGCAGGAGAGTTTAGCTGTAAATTCTTGTAGTTCATGCAGTCAGAAAGAGTCAGAGGTCACCTTTGAGCTTCTGCCAGTGCCTAAGTCAAATGTTTGTAATTCTAACAGTAAAAGGGCTATCTGTTAAAATGAAGAAATACTGTTAACTGAAATTGCTAGCTTCTTTTTCTAATCATCTCTAGAGCTGCAGGGTAACCTGCAATTGTTTCCTTTCTTATTCTTCTTTCCTTCTCCCTACCATGGTATTTGTTGTTTTAAAAACTGAACAGACTAGTTGACAGTGGAAATCCAGGACATTCAGGATTTATGTAGAAAACTTGCTTAGAAACAATGCATTAAGTAGCTCTATCAATATAACTCAGTGTTTGTGTTGAGATACAAATACTTAAGAAGTGTAAAGCTAAATGTGAAGTAAATCTGAATTTCCCCTGTCAAATCTATCAATGAATCACCTTATTGAGAGACCACTGCAGTCAATCTAGTGCCTACACGGAATTTTAGGGCAGAGTGAATAACAGTACGGGATCTGGTTTGAATTTAGGCTATGAGAACATTTTAAAGGTTTTCAGCATGTGGAGAATTATAAGTGTCTTGCTAGCCCCATGTCTGATCTGAGAGGGGTTTTGATAGTAGTAGATACACTACTTCAAAGATGTCAGAAAGGGTGTGACCTGTTTTCTCTCTTCACAGATGGACAAAACTGTCCATCTGCAATCCATCTGCAAAACTGTCCATTGCAATGCTGTTTTCCCAATACCACTTATTTCTTTGTTCACATTGATAGAAATCTATGGTAAAGGTATGGGGGCTGAACTGTAGTTGGGAGTCTCATTTTCCTTATGGGAATTCTTCCTTTTTAGTCTGTATGGTGGATTATGTAACAACTACTAAAGTGATGGAGCGAATATTTTATATTCGTTACTTTATAGGTTACCTAAAATCCTTTTGATCTGCCTGTGCAGAGAGCTACACCAATATGATAACATGCCTGCCTATTTTAATGATGCATTTTCTGAGAAGAAAAGTCATACACTACCTTTTTGTCCTCTCCACAGTGAAACCTAATGAGGGGAAATTCAGGCTGTTGCAGAAGATTGGAAAGGGGTAAAAATTCTCAGATGCTTTGGATGAAAATTTGCAAAGTTGGCTGCAAATACCAGTGCATAGCCCCTGACTGTTATTTTTAATCTCTCATTGACAAGGAAAAGCTTGCTGGGATTTGGGACTTGTTATCTTCATTTTATGGGCCACTGCTCTCAGAATAACAGGGCTGATAGAGAGCTGGTGGTAAGTCAGTTGGGAAGGAGAGATGGACAACAGAGCTGCACAAACCAGAGAGTCTGAGTATGTGAAAGAAAAGTGCTATTAATGTTTCTGGCAAGGAATAGTGATTTCTTCATCAGTTGAAGGAGTCCTTGTGAAATAGTATAGCAAATTATTTATTTATATATTTAGTCATTTATTTTAAAGTTGACTTAATTTGGAGTGACATCCTTTCTTTCTTTAAAACCATTTAGATGCAAAGGTAGTTGAGGAGTTTTGAAAGGCATTTCCAGGGAAATGTCGCTATGTTTCTTTTTTCTTTTACGCATGTTATCATGTCTGTTATGAATATTAAGATCTGAATGTCTCCCTCTTTCATGTAGTCATCTACAAGTCTCCTTTCTTGCTACCAGCTCCACACACCCCATCCCACCCTCCCAAACCAGAAAGGAAAAGTAGCAAAGATAAAGAAATATGGTCAGTGTAGTAAGTCTGCCTTTCAGTGGCTTCATACTGGAGCAGTCAGGTTACTCAGATGAGGGGGTTTAGGAATCCAGTACCGTGCAGTGGGGTGAAAGTTTCCACTTATTATATCCTTTAAAGAGAGTACAAATGCTGTGTGTTATTTTACTGAAGACTGATCTGTTAAGACCAGAAGATCACTCGAAATTACAGATGACACAACTTTGCACATAATGTGTGGTGTAAAAGTCATTCAGGTTTCCTTCCTTCTGTTGACATGGATTTCAAAGGACAACACTTGCACTGATGGTATTTTATAAATTAGTCTTTAAACTGATTTTAGGAATTAAGCCTATTTATTTTTTTTGTCTAATAGTTGACATTAATAGCAAAACTTACAGCAGTCTTAAAAAGTTAAAGTTGTTGGAAGTTAATGAAAGTTAAATTCCAGTACCTGAAGGATGCCTACAAGAAAGCTGTCAAGGGTCTTTTCACAAAGGCATGCAATGATAGGACTAGGGGAAATGGCTATAAATTGGAGAGGAGAAGATTTAGACTAGATATAAGGAGGAATTTCTTCACTACGAGAGTGATGTGACGAAGCTGGTGAAGGGGCTGGAGAACAAGTCTTACAAGGAGTCATTGAGGGAACTGGGATTGTTTAGCCTGAAGAAGAGGAGGCTGAGGGGAGACCTTATTGTTCTCTACAACTACCTGAAAGGAGGTTGTGGAGAGGATGGAGGTCGCCTCTTCTCCCAAGTGACAGGGAACAGGACAAGAGGGAATGGCCTCAAGCTCCACCAGGAGAGGTTCAGGCTGGACATCAGAAAAAAAAATTTCACACAAAGGGCCATTAGGCACTGGCAGCGGCTGCCCAGGGAGGTGGTTGAGTCACCATTCCTGGAGGTGTTTAAGAGATGGGTGGATGAGGTGCTGAGGGGCATGGTTCAATGATTGGTAGGAATGGTTGGACTCAATGGCCCCGTGGGTCTTTTCCAACCTAGTGATTCTCTGATTCTCTGATTCTGTGGTAAAGCACTGGAACAGGTTGCCCAGGGAAGTTGTGGTTGCCCCGTCCCTGGAGTTGTTCAAGGGCGGGTTGGACGGGGCCTTGAGCAACCTGATCTAGTTGAAGATGTCCCTGCCCATGGCAGGGGGCTGCAACTGGGTGGCCTTTAAGGTCACTTCCAACCCGAACCATTCTATAATTCTATGATTCTGCCTGGAGAGCTCCAGATCTTTAGTTATACTTAAGGTTTCAGTTTGCTCTCTTCATTGACTTCTTTCACAAAAGAGAGGCATCTGTTCATTTATTTATTTCACTGGAGCAATCTAATTAACTCAGTTCATCTGTGTGAAGAACAAGCAGGAGTTTTGTTGAGAAGTAGGTATGTGAGTATTAAATTCCATTACTTTATCTCACAGGAAAAATCTAGTACCTGAAATCCATTGGGATTTTACAGTCAGAGTTTTGAGGCATATTATCTACCCCATAATAAGAATTTATAGGAAAGACCAAAGCAAAAACAGCAAATGGGATAGGAAGATGACATTATACGCAGTGCATGGAAGCAAAAGGGTCGGTAGTTCATAGAATTGTCAACATTTTGACACAGATAATTCTGAAAACATCCACCATTTTGATATCCATCTGGACCTAATGAGATTTGACACAGTAGACCCCCTTGAACTTCCATCCCCAGAATGTTTTCACCTTGCCTTTTGGATGTGCTCACAAGGGAAACATGTCGGTCCTTTCATGTCAGACCTTAATTGGAGCATATATTCCCTTCCTCACTGCATCTGTTTCACTAGGGACTTTCATCAGACGAAGTAAAGGGCTTTTTCACTCTCTAAGCCCCCTTTTATACAGAGCATTCAGCTTTTCTACAAAGAACCTTCATTTTTTCCCCCCTGTTTTTGAGGTCTCCCACTCATTCTACTATTGAAATGTTGTCTTTGTGCAGTCTGTCCTCTGTATTAACTTCTCCTTTTGCATGGTTCTGTCTGCTCCTATGTGAGTTTGCATTGGAGGGGAGAGTGAGGGCTCAGTGAGAGTGAGGGCTTCTGCATTTTATGAACTGATTTTCTATCAGCATCATATATTGCAGGAGAGATTCATCTTTCCTCTTTTTGCCTGTACTCCACATCTACTCCTGAACCTACATTTCTATTCCCCACATTTTTCAAACCCAAAGATCCACATTTTTCCCAAACCTCTCTACTTCATTCCCACTTGCCTTATGATTGTTGCTTTGTGAATCCTTTTCAGTGAATACTCTTTCTTTTCCCTGTACCCTTTGTTCATTTATTTTCTTTTCTCCCTCGTTAACCGCCACACAAAGGCATCTTTCAGTAGATAAAATGGTCCCTGTCGGTTTGATAATTGTATTGCCTGTATTCATAAAAATGTTACTAAGAACCAGAAGATTTGACCTTGTTTGGTGTTTCTCGGTCGCTATTGTGGCTCAAATTTTGGATCTCAGCTGAGCAAATCATGTAAACATCTGCTGTTTTCTGCAAGACTGCTATTCTACTTGATTTGATTCAATTCGATTTGATCCAATTCAGCTCTTATGTAGAGTACTGTAATTCCCATAATACCATAGTGTTTAATGCCCTCCAGTACTGCAGAGACCAACTAATGTCTACTTCCTAAGGGTGATCCTGATTCTCAGCTTCACTGGTGTCAATGGAACCTAAGTGCTTTATTTGGGTCAAATTGTGTGCTGAATTATGATCTTGCTCTTTGACTTCTGTGCAATCATATATGCCTGTAAACATTGTGCATATGTAAAAGGCTATGTTTATCAATTGATTTCTTAAAAACTGTTCAAGAATTCAGTTGTATGAAACCAAAACATTAATATGATGACAATTTTGAAAATAAATCTACCATGTACAAAACAAAAGGCTTTGCCTTATCCGTATTTCTCCAATGTTTGAACTGCAATGCATGATTTTGAACTTAGCTATGTCATTGAAAGATTATGTAGAGTACACAATCATGTTTAGAATGCAGCCTGAATTTCAGTTATGTTTTTAACTATGCAAATTAAAATGACTGTTTCAAAAACTGCAATAAGCAATTTTATAATGATTGATATCTGAACACAGCATTTCATAACACGTTCAGAAACAATTTGATTTTACTACGTTTTACCATGCCTGTTAGGAAAACCTCTTTCAGATTCATAAAATGAATGAATTTCCTAAAATCCATGGGAAATTTGTTTTAGATGTATAATTCAACACATATTTGAAAAGAATCAAATAGTTACTTGTAGGAAAGAGAAGCAGAAAAGGCTCAATTCTAAAATTGTGTTCAACATTTATCACAGAAGAAAGACAGCCAAAATAGAGGCCACCACTCTTGAGACTCTAAGATAGCTAGATAGATCTGACTATTCATTTAGATTGCATTACAGATCAAAGCATACCTTCCAAACTTGGTGTAAAAAAAGGTTCCTGCTACAAGAAGGTACACTCTGATAATAAAATTTAATAATTACTTTTCTAAACTGTCTTCCTCATGCAATTAACAGGCCATTATTGTCAAATACTCAGGACTTAACAGGTTATGTAGCATAATGTAGTGGATTGAGTAAGAAATAAGTGCAATAATTTTTCCTGCCAGCCTGATTTTTTAACATCAATACTGTCCTGTATATTTACTCTCATAGCATTTATGCTACCCAGTGTTGCTTGACCTTAAAATCCAGACTAAGAATGAGATGAGCCAAGCCTCCAGACCAAAATGACTGGGGTTGTTTGGAGATTTCAATATAACATGAAAAGACAGTTTAGTGGAACTACACATACTCTACAGTCTAGAAAGACATACACATATAAGTAATTCAATTGCTCTAAATTATAGTAATTCTGTTTTGAATGTGTAGTGAAGCATACTTCTAGAGACCGCTCCAGCCAAGAGCACACATCTGAACTAGTCATTAAAACTTGCTTTGCTAGCTGTTGACAGTGGGAGTACCTGGGCTCAGAGCCTTCTGAAAATGTAATCTTTGCAATAATATCCAAACATTTCTGATAAACTGGTCAGTACTTTAATATGACACAGTGTTTGTGTAACTGTTAGGAACAATACGTAACACAAAACACTGCAACCCGACTGACTTTTCAACATCAGGATGTTTTTTAGGTCCTGCAGATAAATAACTATCCATGAAAGGCAGAAATAGAGTTTGAGATGGAGCCTAGCTTTTGAACAAATAGCAGAGCCTCCCCTTCTTTGGGGAGAGACCAAGGAGAATGGATAACCTGAAAGAAGCCCCATGGGAAAGTCACACTGTTTTGAGTAAATCTTTTGAGAATAAAAAAATCACGAAGAAAACAAGTTGTGAGCATGAACTAGGTTAGATGATCATTGGAAACACACCTTACAAAGCATTTTTTGTATAACTCATTTATTTTATCATTTGTTGTTTGAAAACAAAATGCCTAAGTTACTTCTACTTTGAAAAAATCTCCATTTGCTTCAGCACATTCTGCCTAAGCACTTCGGCATACTGCATTATGCACATTGTGAAATTTGGGGGCGTAAATCTTCCCTCTGCGCAGAGTCCTTGTTTTTTGTTTATAAAAAATAGAGTGTAAGGGGACATAAAACGTAAGTGAATCAAGCCCTCAGCTAGCATTTAATTGATAAGAACTAAAGCTAATATTAGATAACAAATAAATGGTCTGTTGCACAGGCATTTAATTAAACACCAAATTAATGCAGTAATGACCTACTGGAACTAACAGCCAGAAATGCTTTACTGCAGGCAAGCATCTGGAATGTTTCACCTTCTTTTCCCTCGCCCCCCTTTACCTCCTGTACAAATACATTGAAAAGACATACATTCATTTTTAATACTCAGTCTGGAGGACTTCTATTTTGTCCTTTACCCTGTCTGAAATCCTGACCTCAATGGACAGCAATCTTTGCCTGCACCTCTTTCCTGATAGGCATAGCAAAGAAAAGGTAAGTTGGTGTTCCCCTCTCTTCCCCTTCCACATCCCCCTTCTGCATCATTATCTAGTTGAAACCCAGTCTTGTACACCTTGGGTGATTATACACTGCCCAGAAGATTAATTGCAGACAGTACTTTGGATAATGGTCTCAGGTAAGAAGCCTACCATGCTGTGGAGAAGACACAGGAATCAATACATTTCTTTATCTGTACAAGTCCATGTCTACAGCAGTGCTTTCAATCATACCCTAGAATATCTGAGAGGTGCAGCAGATTAACTCTACTCAGACCCACTCAAAAGACTTTCTGTCAGTCTTCTCTCCAAGCCAAAATATGCACAAGAGTCTTTAAGAGCTTTAGTCATACTTTATCATCCTCTGCCACGCAGTCGTATGACGTTACCCCTGTACTACAAAGTAAACTTGTGTGGCTATTAGGATGTACATGAGTTACTGGGTCTAGACTCAACCTACCTGGCTCTGGACATTTAATCATGTAAGCTCTGCAGTTTCCCTGGTTTCCTTTGCAGTCAGTGGAGGAAGATATCCCAAACTCCCTCCAGTGGCTGGTGCAAACACTGGGTGAGCTGCACCTCTCCTGGCAGCACCTTGTTCCCCCCAAGAGATGAAGAAGCATCCTGCTTGGCCCACAGTGACGGTTACACTAGATATGTCAGGGCTCATGTATCTTTCCAGAACCATAATGATTTTGTGATTATTAAAGTAAACTCGTGCTCTAGACATCCAGCTTCTAGGCCAGCCTTGTCCCAGTTTCAAGCTTTCTAGTTTCTCTCTTTATAAAAGGACATCACCACATGAAACAAGTGCATCCCTCTGCTTCGCTGCAGCATTGTTTTAATTCAAACATCCATATAAGTGGATGAGGTAAGAATTGAGGCAATGCCACTACTTCAGCTGTTATCTTACTAATTATGGTATAAACGATAGAGGAGGTGAAAGGACGAGTCTTCAATTGTATTCCCACAGTTCACATAGAATTTAATGAAAGTTAGGTTAACCTAAGTACTTGGAAGTAAGCTCAGTTCTCACAGAGCATGTGTGGCAAAGAAGGTGCAAACCATGTCTGCCTATGCACATTACACAACAGATTGCATTTAATTTTAGAAGGGATATTGTATCACCAGGTTTTGCCTCTTTATCAATGGGCTTCACAGGCTGAGATAGAAACAGAATCAATCCAGCATTTAGCCTCTCTGGTGTTCTCATCTTCAGATTTCAAATTCATTTGGCTACACTAAAAAAGAGTTCATTTAATACTTATTGTAATATGCTCCCATCGAGAGGAAAGCTGGTTTTGGAGGAAAACCTCAGATATCTATTTTACAAATCTGCATTTAACCAAGTGATATAGATTTGTTGTATTATTAAAAGAATACTAGTCAAAACAGTCACTGAAGTCTAGAAAAACATTAATTTCACCTTAAAATAGACACCTGCATATGAATGACTGAATAATGCTCTAGACTCCATTCTGTATATTGACTAGACTTTTACTACCCATGGCTTAGATTGAAAACCTGATATCAACAGAATTTATCAAAAACTTGGTACTAACATGATAGTTATCCTAGTAATAATAATAATAATAGTAATAATAATAACCACAACAACAAGAGCTCTGCAAGTGAACTGCAAAGAAATTGAAGAGATTTATAATAATCCCAATGATTCAGTATGTGTCTGAATGCTGAATGCATCTTCCAGACTGTGTCTGGGCATTATATGCCACTGTTTTTTGAATGAGTGATAAATCTGAGACTTTTCCTTGCCATTACAGACTTATTATTATTGTATAAGAAGTAAGGGTTGACCTTAGGGTCTTTTCCACATGGCAAGGACAATAATCATCTAGTTACTTAAATTCTTCTTGCAGCTTCCAATACAGACCTTCAGTATCTTTTCCCATCCTCCACAGTTAAGAACTAACAATATCCATTGAAAAAGCAGCTTTTGTGTGCTGTATAGAAAGCAGTAACTTTTCAAAACTGGATGACAATGCTTTGATATATGGCTAAATGCATACACAAACAAGTCCATGGAAATGTATGTTTACTCATACACTCTTCAGACAAATCCTATTCCCTTTTATAGTCACTGACTCTTATTGCAATCACTTTGATACTTGGCTTGAGAGCATTTATACTGATATAAGTAATGGAAAACTTCCTGAATGAGGTACAAATTCTCTTTTTTTTCTCGGGCAATAGATAAAATGCTAGCTACACCTGCTCTAAACAAAAATACAGGTAACACCTCCCATCAGAGCACGGAACAGTGCTAATTAGTTCATTAAACATCCCGGCATCCCTGTGGGGTAGGTATGTATTTTATTATCCCCAAGTTAGCAGGCAGGTAGAGTTGACTAACTCAAAGAAACACTTATGGTAAATGAAGGAACTCTTAACGCCTATTCCTTTGTTCTACTGGATAAACAGGCAATAGTTCAAGGCAGCTTTGCTTCCATATCCCATTATCTTTGTTATTTTCTGCATGTCACGTGGCAATGAGGCAATAACTTTTTCAATAGTGAACGAAAGAATTCTTAAAACAAGGTATTTTGGTGTTATAGTAAAGGAAGGATTGTTGAATTTGTAGGGCTTCTGTTAACAACCTTCTTTATTCTCATGCTTATGCACTTTTTCCTGTAAGGTTTGCCAATATGGTTTGCAGGAAAGCATGGTGTGACTTTGAGAACAAACCTGATCCTTTCCAATGCAGCCTGCATTGTACACATGTGTACACAGTATATGAGCTAGCACTACTAAGGATAAGGCATCTGGAATTTCAAGTTCAGATGGCTCAGAACCAGATTGAGCTCATAAAATGAACATTACCACAGCCACAAAACTAACCGAGGTAATCATGTACTATTTAGACAAGCAGCAGCATTGCCCTTTGAAGGGCTTTGGAATGTGCAAGTCAAGTATATGGTTGCATAAAGATTGGGGATATTACACCCAGAGAAATCCTTTGAAGACAACAGCATCATTAACTATTTACATTGTGACTCTAACCATTATCACATTTGACAAACTGTTTAATTCCAAGGAGGAAAAATAAAAATGAAAAATAAAAATAAAAATAAAACAAACACCCAAAGACACAAACAGGAAAAGAAGGCAGCTGTGTGCCAACAAAAGCAGTTCAGAAATGAAAAGCAGGCAAGATGTCAAGCACCTCAAAGGAGAGAGATGGGAAATAAAAGGCTCTGCTGTTTTCCCTGTTCACTTGCTTTCATTTGAGATAAATCACAATGGTTTATCAAATTTGGGATTTAATACAACTTGGCAATAATTTAGGGACATGCAAGTAGATAGAAAGAGCCTATACTCTGACACTAATTCTTCATATCGAACAGTCACTTACATCAATTACAATGGTCAATTTTACCCATATATGAGCACGTATGTATTGTATCCAGAATATCTAAGTAATGATTAGACTGAGTGTTTGTGGTATATAAAATTAACCCAATGGATAATTTGGTCTTTGACTCAGCTGCTGTTTTCTTAGACCAGACAAAGGTCATTATGTAGCAGTTGTAAGAAAAGGCTGAGGCTATGGAAAGTAGATATAATTTTTCCCACTACGTAAACAGACTCGGAAATATGTACTGAACTACTGACAAGAGCTAATGTATAAAACACAAAATGCCCAACTAATTTCAGCCATTTCATTTAAGGCCAGAAGACTCCTGAGGAAAAACAGATTTCTTAAACATGAGCTGAAGTGAGTTAAGGCAATTTATTGTGTTCCTTTCTGTGTCATAATAAGGTGAGAACAATTTTCTACATAAGCAATTGTTAGAGCTACCCAAAGAGCTACTTCCAGCCAGCTCTGATCTTCATCTGTTATACAAGTTCAGAGCTAACTAACAGGTAATTTACAAAGCTCGGGAGAAAGTTTCTCCAATGCTATAGAGTTGCTCAAATGTGTCTACTGAGATCATGAAACTGTGACCTAGGAAAAGGTATTTTCTTTTTTAATCAGCTCAACAAAATACTCTGTCACTTATTCAAAAATTATTTTCATATACAAAGAATAAAGGTTTTGTTTAAGAACAGGGGGTTGGGGTTCCTCTGAGAAATAATGTTCTCATTGTGGGAGAGGGGCAGTTCCCTCTGCATTTGGTACATCACAGAAACCTTTACATCTTCTAATCTGCATGGTGTCACACTTCACTCCTGTAAATATGGGACAATAAACAAACATCTGCACACTCATTTTTTAGTGATGAAGATATGAATAAAAACATAAGCTGTAATGCCAGTCTGGTTTTGAATATGTGACATATACACAAGCAAAGTAATTAAGACATTCCTTTAATTGTGTCCATTTTAGTATGTTATTGGTTATTGCACACTGCATTTCTCATTGTCGAGGGGAGAGTACCTGTTCAGTTAGCACTTATCAAATGCCTTCCTTTTTTTTCCTAAAGCAAAATACAGTATTATGGTATGTTTTCTACATATTAATCAACTTTTATTTTGAAGACAGAATCATGTATTTCTTCCCAAGCTTTTCAGCAGTTCTCATCAATATACCATCTGTCTGCTTTGTAGGCATGAACATATTTACCTTCACAAGACTAACAATGTGCTGTATAGGTGGAGATATCAAGGCACAAGGTGAATCTGAAAAATATTATGTAATTTTGAGAGTGTGTTTTTATATAAGAGTACTACGACCCTGTTTTGCCTGTTAGTTCTTTTAACATGTTCACAATCATTTCCGAGGTCGTCTTACACAACCTCCTCCTCTGCTGCTCCACTGGTCAGGGGCTGAATCAAGAAGTCAGGAGTGGAGAGTGAACCAGCATGGGCACCGTGGGCAAGGGCTGAGCTGAAATGAGGCTCCTGGTTCACAGGGCATGGTTGGGTTGGGATCCCGACTGAGGTATGGCAGGGCCATGAATAACCTATGAATATGCCCAGGATCCCAACAGCAAGTCATAAACCATACATCCCATCTCTTTCTGCTTTTCAAACACCCTTTATGTGATGAATGTCACCTTGCTTCTTTTGTCCCTCTTTCCTATGACTCTCAATGTCTTTTTGCCCTAGACATTTGTCTCAGCCTCCCCTATTCATACCTAAACTTCTCACCCAGTAACAGTATCCTCTTCATACTTAATGACATATTACAAGTTGGCTTTGTGCTCCAGTGCATTGCAATCTTCTGTCACATCAAAGCCTGGATAAACTGTTTTTTTCCTACCCCTCGTGCTCCAGATTAGCTAACAAAATCCCTTTTCTCATTTTTGGTCAGC
Source organism: Phaenicophaeus curvirostris (assembly GCF_032191515.1). Lineage (NCBI taxonomy): Eukaryota > Metazoa > Chordata > Aves > Cuculiformes > Cuculidae > Phaenicophaeus > Phaenicophaeus curvirostris. Next base: position 70,608,661 of record NC_091431.1, read on the forward strand.
TTTTTGCACCTGCATCCAGAGCAAAGCATGTTAAAGCCCTTTGGTCCAAGATGAAATATTTATTTATTTCAGCTGCTGAGTTCTCAGATATCTTCTTTGTTAAGCAAATAATTTCATTTTGAAAAACCCTATAATCAGTCACAGAAAGATTACAGAATAACAACAGGCATACATATGCACACAAATAGACATGAAAACCATCTATTAACAGACACATAGCACAGAAAATTTCAACCTGATAACACAAGTTGTCAAAATTATTATTAAAAATATGTGGAAACTTTTCAGTAAACGTTGCTGTCAACCTCACTTAGACTACTTTAACAAAAGACCCCCATTGTATCTAGAATAAGTTCCAAATTTAGTTTCTTGGGTAAACAAAGTATGAAATATGCATACATTACATGACATATGGCAACCTCAGTTATATTTAGACCAGTGAGTTGCCTTAATCTGGATTTAAATATTAGCAGACTAAAACTTCAGAAGATTATGTTCAGGATTTTCATGTATTCATGCATAAATTTGGACATTAAATTAGTATTTAAATAGTTACAATATGTCTGCTTTTCAAGACTTCTGAGTCAACCATTTCTCCAGTCTTCTCTGCAGAATTTATAGATAGGGTAGTGTTTCTTTTTATTTCTGGTTAATAACAACCTCTAAAAAATACAGTTTTATGAACTCTGAAGTTATTTACAAAGTCAAGTCAAATGTGAAGAAAAGCTTCAGACAAAAAAAAGAGCAGAAATTAAAATATTACAAAAGTTAAACTATATTTTATAAAGTACACTTTTTTCTTTTAATGGATATTGAAATTCACTACTGACCCACTATCAAGTTGAGGTAAAAAGACATTAAATTACAGTTATGTTTTACCATAACAAAAGCTCTTACAGACCATATGGTGGGGAGGAATGAGTGATCTTTCATATTTTTTTTCAATAAAATAAAATGTATTTCTTTGCTAATAATATATTTTCCCTCTCTTCTTGTTAGCTTACTCAGCAACAGAAATTTTCCCTACTTTCATAAATCTTAAGCAATTCGTCTGAAAATCACATGCTGTTTTAAAAAGACGTATTCAGAAACATGCTAACATTTTAAATCGTGCTGTTTAATATTTTTATCTTTCAGGAAGATACATGATAGTGATAATTGTCTGAATTTGATGATTTGCACAGCTAACACCATTGCATTGTTCTTTGTAAGTGGTAACAATGGTGCCAACGCAGAACTCTATGAAATGCCACATCGTAATGATATCAAGCTGTCATGATTTCATAAAACACAGATGAAGAGTTTCTTCACTGTTAATCTTTGGATACTAACCAGGGAAACTTACAGAATTAATTCTCTGCAGAAAAGAGAAAATACAGACTCGGGCTGGTTCTTTCCAGACCTTACCTTGGAGCAAATGAGTCTTTAGAATAAGGAGAGCATCTTAACTTAAGAAAGGCAAAGTGACATCTCAAAACATAGCTGCTAGTTGTTGGGGTGAGGAGGATAGCAAATTGATGCCTTGAAATTGCTTGCTTGACATGATGCTCCATTGTCTTTTCTCCTGCTCGACTAGACAGATTGGTCATGTCTCATTTTCTGCAACTGAAGTTATAAGGTATTTATTCTGTTGCCACTACATGTGATCTCTGTGAGCAGCATCGACGAATTTCATTAATCCACCTCTCTATATACAGAAAGGTACTGATTTGCTTGAATATCTGTATTCCAAATGTACAGTAACTGACCCATTAAGCTGTTCATGGAAAACTCAAAGAAAAAAATAATCAGAATTTTCTTAGAAAGGATCCAAAAGTCTCATGTAGAAAACATCATAGGAACTCTTTAAAGCTATTGGATTGACTGTCAATATACTTAATTTAACACAATAGTCGATGTAAATACAATTACTGTACATTCATTAAGAACGAATTCCACAGTGGCAAACATTTCAATCAAAGTAAATTTTATCTTTCTTAAATATTTACTCTCTTTTTTTGCGGGCAGATTTTAATTCCTAGCTGATGTGCAGCAGGAAGTCATAACTTCAGATAGTCCAGGAATCGAGCCAAAGTGCCACAACTTGATTATGAATGAAATGCCACCTGGATTCCACATTCAGGCTGAGTGACAAAAGCCACTAGAACCCTCCATGTCTCTTTATCCATCTTTAAAGCTAGACAATGGTAATGAAAATGTCCTTCGAATAAGGTCTTTTTTTCCCCCCTTTCTATATAATATTTCTAAAACTCTGTTAGATGCCAGGACAAATAACACCATTCTTCCTCTCATTATACATCTTTCTTTTGTAGAGAGCACAGATTGGACCAGGCACTTCAGTTGAACTGCCTTTCCCTTTCCTAACAGTTTGTTATTCTCTGTCAACTTCTCACAAACCATTTTTTACAAAGCTTTTATGTCAAAGTGTAAATTTAATTCCCCTTGCTGAAAAGTCCTTCACTTTATTTTTGTTGTTAGACCTTCCATGTTATTACCATGTCTCACCTAACCTTGTAGAGCCTCATATGCCCACTAAACCTTTCAAAGGCATCACAGTATTTTCTTCCAGGGACTCTTTTCTCTATTCCATGCATACGCTTGATATCCTCTCCTTAAGATTCCCTTTCGGTGCATGTTAGAAGACGTTCTTGAACTTGTCCACAGCTATTTCTAATTTGTCTGATCTTCATCAGTCAGTTTAAAGGAGCATAAAATGTCATCTGCCTCATCCGTCACCATGTGTGTATTAATGTATTTATCTGATTCAGTTCCTCTTGCTCATCTAGGCTTGATGCAATTCTGAATCTTTCAGATCTCCTAATTTATTTCAGTCACTCTTCGGGCTTACTGAAGTTGAATTTCTCAGGTGGACTAGTCTGAAATGATTCCATGCTCTAGCAGTTCTATATGCAATTATCATCTTAATAGCCTGTAAGCCCTGTTTCATACACTCTCTTTTGGTCTGCAGCCAGGCAAAGAAGCCTATTTACCCCCAAAATTCCTTGCTTTCTTTATGGAAGCAGGAAAAGAAGAAAATCAAATGAAAACCAGCAAAAGAAGCCCGTTTTCACTGGTTAGCTTGGTATAGCCAGCATGTTAGATTGACACGGATGCTGTTGATTCAGCTGTGTTACTGCTTTGGACACACCACACTGGCATCTGTGACCATGATCAACAATAGCTGATCCATTTCATTCCAGATAATCTGAGTATTATGTCTGGCTTACATAGCCAGTAAATGACTTAACTCTTTCTCTCAAACCGCAGTTTAGGTTGAGCTAGAGAAAAACTTTGCCAAAATTCTTTTCTCTCACTCTTTGTCACTTTGGCTTAGGTCAAAGAACCTGGTTTAACAAGAGGATATTTCACCCCACCAAAATTTAGGGGACTGAGACATAGGTGCTAAGCTTTAAATGCCTTTGATCCTACTTTTATAGTTCATAGAAATGGTCCCAGCCATCTCCAGAGGGTTATTCTATATTTCTTTGAAAGAAGCCTCAGCTATGAGCAAGCAAGGATAGGATTAATTTGATTAAATATTAGTTTCTCAAGAATACATGCCTATATCTGAAGAAATCCTCATAGGTTCTTTTTGTATTCAGCATTAGGCTAATCAAAACATCTGATATGCAGTTTGCAGAGCTCTTCATCTCATCTGAAACTGTAAATTTACCTTTGATCACTTGGTCTGTACTACAATCTCTACCAGCTGTATTTACTAAATCTCATTTTCATGCATAAAGAATTAACATTAAGTGAGATGCATGTTCTTACAGAACTGGGCAACTAAAGAAAAAGAAAATTATTTTAATTTTAGAATCACTACCCTGGATTCTTGATACAAAGCGGGTGGAAAATTAAGATGAGATGAATGTGATTTCCAGCATTAACTAATCTGAGATCTTTTGAATTTTCAAAAGCAATCAATTAATGTAAAGATTCTTTAAGAAAAGGCTACAAACGATACACTTCCACATTTCCAGAGGTGCCCAAGCCACCTTGCAATCTGATGTTTGATTTCTTGTCTAGTGAAATTCGGATTCTTTCCCCTGAAAAAAAACATGTTTTCAACAGGATAGAGATTTCTCCCTTCCTCCCATATTGGATTTATATAGTGAGAAGTAAGATGTGAGCTTCAATGCAATTATGAAGACGAGACAGATCTCTAAAACAGGAAAACATTGATTATCATCTCCTCTTCTATTCCTTCTGTCAACCTCCACTAGACTGGGCTCCTTAGGGCAATTTGACAAAGTTTAGAAATAAAGTATAGGTATTTCTTAAGTTTGGTGGAGATACTTTTGCTGGCATTTCCCTTGAAAGTTAATATGCTCCACTTTCAACTATTTTTATGCTACTATACAAGTACATCAGCTGAAGCTGATCTAGGAGTTTCCATGATACAAACACAGCCCCTTATGTGAAACAGTGAGTTTTATTTATAGTGACAGGATACTCTTGGTGCTTTTTTTCTGTTCCTGTGTTACACGCAGAGATTTATTTACAAGTGGAAATACAGCATTGACTACCCTTTGCTGCCAACAGCAGATGAGTTCTGCGCTTTATTTAACTGACTTTGTGTCAGCTTCAATTTCTTGGCTGCTTAGAGTGCAGGTTCTGTTGGTCCTTCCAAGGTATCCTTTGATCATGCTCTGTGTTTGGTTTCCTACTTTACCCCTTGGGTCTATGGTTTGCTGCAGGACTCCTTCCCTCAACCTTCTTCCTTTGTTTCTTGAAAGAAAACAAGTACATAGGTATTATTTTACAAACTCCTATTATCATAGAGGAAGCGAAAATAATCTCTTCAATTACAATGTGCATCAGAGTAGCTATGCCTAAGCAGTCATACCCATAGCAAATAACATTTTATTTTTCGTATTTTCAAAAGACTAGAGACCAAGATTTCTCTTTTCTTTAAAAAAAAAGGACGAAAGATCTAATTTTACTTTGTATCACTTAATTCCTGAACATTCTGAAAAACAAAATGAGCATTATAGGGGCTGATTTCACATTGGATGACCTGTATTCTGAAATAAAGGATGGACTTCACAGTTGCAGACAAACACTAGATCTTAGGGCTATTCTCTTTCTTAACACACAAGTCCTGAAAAATGAAAATTGCTTTTGTTCTCTGTGGTCTGGAGAACTTCTGGCATGCTCCCTTAGTTTCTCTTGTCAGAGGTTAACTGAGGGAAGTTTGTAAATATTTGTAATTTACAATGATTATGGGAACTCCCTGACCAAGAAATGTCCTCTAGGTGCTACTTCAACACAGTTCAGCATCCTTTATATGGTACCAAGGTGATGTAAAATTATTTAAATATAATTCAGATAAAGATTTTGATAGTAGAAGTGACAGAATAGATATGAGAATATCATCTTTTGAGATTTTGGAGCTTCACTAATCAGAAGCAAGCAGGTCTGGAAATCTCATCCTTCCACTCTCCCCCAAAATAACTGAAAGAATTTCCACATCTTTCAGGAAGAAACCTGAAACACAAAATCACGAATAAATCTAATCTCACAAGATGTTAGATATACTTTGAGGATAATTTCCAGCAGCTGAATTTTCATAAACACCTAACATTCTAAATAACTCTTCTCTGAGTTCCTCCAAAGTTGGTTAATGGGAAAAGAAAGCATATTTCCAATATATATACACATACGTATTTTACATATGCATGTGCACATGTATGTGAACGCACATGTATAATTCCACCTTTTTTAGATCTCTTTGTGTGTTAATCATGTTATATAAGTATGAAAGGAAACATACACACTTGCAAATACACAGACGAGACAATTTATCGTTGTATTCCTGTTAGCAGGGACATATTCAACAATGTAGATGTTTGGCCCAGAATAAACTCTATCCTCTTGTCTGACCTATACATGAACAAATGAAAAGAATTGTGGATATTGGAAATGATGACTGGATGAAAAACTAAAGCTAGTATTCATTTATTAAAACTAAAAGTAGGGAAGCAGTCTTGTTTTCTCTTGCAATGTTAGATCAGCAGGCTACAAAAAGTAATTTAGTGTTTTAGTGTTTCAAGTCCAATCTAGAGGGGCTATATACATGTATAATAAAACACTATGTCAACCTCAATAGATATGCTAAAGACTGCTTCTCATATTTTTTCAGCAGTCACTGACATACTACATCTTTTTTTTTTTTTTATTAGAAGATAATTTCAAGGACAAGAAAGGCTGAGATGTACAAGTGGTTCCTTTTATAGCCTGAGGTGTATCCCAGCCATACCTTGACCCTCTTCTCTTTTATTCCAGTCCATTATAAGGGAAAATCTGGGTAGAGAGATGGAAAGAAGTTGCAGAATGATTCATCTACTTTCTTGGTCTACATAATCAAAGAACCAAGTCTGCTGGGAGCATCACAGACCTCAGCAGGTGCTGGGAACAAGTTGGGTTACGGACATTTGGGAGATCTCAGACACTCTACAAGTTAAATGCAGAAAGTAATCACTAAGTGATGCCTTAGCAATTTAGAAATGTCGTATGTAGAGAAGACTGTCATTTAAAGAGAATAGAAATTGTATGATAATAGAAGTTGCATCAATGTACCACAAAAATTAAGAAGACCTAAGGAAGTACAGGGTGAAAACACAAAAGCCATATTTTTTTCTGTTTGAAGCTAAACTAAACACAGGCTGACTTAAGAATCATTGTTCCTTAAACTTGGCATGAAGACATGAAGTCCTTGTAATAGCACTTATTGTCTTTTCTTTTTCATGCTCCTATCGTTTTTAAGATACATGCTTAAACAGGATAAAATTATCGGTTCATGTGTTAATGCAACAATACAGTGAAGCCATACAACTCTTATATTTAATCAAAATTTAATCAACCTAATAAAGGCAAACTGGATAAGAAGAGATAAACTAGAATTTCACATTGTATTCCAAAACTGATTGATGTTTTCAGGAAACCTGCATCCAATCTACCCACTCTTATGCATTTAATTATTTAATTATTTCTTTTTTTGGAGGGACAAACTAGGAAACTCTAAGAGCAAGCTCTTTCAAAGCCCAGAGTTCGAACAATATGATCTACCAGCCTTACAGGACAGTGTACATCATGACCTGGGGTCCCCGTGGACACCCCTTAGTGGTTTTGAATAACCTTCATTGGTTATAGTCAGCAGGTTTTCTCCACATCTGAGTTTTTTATACAGGTTGCAAAACATGGACAGAAATTTGAGTAAGTCCTTGGACTATCAGGCTTTTTGGCTATGGTCTGCTACAGGCTACTGATTCAAAACATAATCACAATGAACAGCATTGTAGACGTTTCCCACTTACTGAAGTATGTGTGACTGCTCTGACTACACTGCCAGGTCAAATGCCTCCCTTGCTACTTTTCCATTTCCCAGATACATCCTTTATTCCTGCCTGTGCAGTGCTTCCCACTCAGACTTTCTCACTTTCACAGACAACACAAAAATATTTTTCTCTCTGAAATATTGCTAAACTTTCACATCTAGTTCACTTACCATCACCCCAGAAAACATGATTCTCCAGACTAAATGTACATTCCACTTATTGGCATTCAATATGACCAATTTTCTTACAAAATCCTCTGCCATAACTTCAGTGGTTCTATTAACCTGCAAATAATATAAACAAGAAGAGTTCATTTTCTGTTCAAAGCCCTAAGTTCCCAAGAGCTCTTTGCACAACAGACACACTGCCTTCCTTTCAGGTGTTTTCAGTCTTTGACTGAGAACTTATGGAAAATATTTTTGATAGTTATAAATAAAGCAGCTACTTCCAAAAGGCTAAACTCGCATGATTTTTCTTCCATGGTCTCAGAAGTCCTTCATGATGCCCCTTACAAAGTCACATCACATTTTTAATCCACATTTTATGTGGATTTTTCATCCTTTTTTGTTCATATATTTCATACATCAGTATTGGTTTATGTTATTTTCTTCTTGCCAAAACCTGAACTTTTGCCTTGCTGTGACCCTTAACTTGATAAATTTTTACAGTTTTTCTAAGTTTAGGGCAGAGTATTCTAGGAGTCATGTCTCACTCTTCAGTCTTTGATTTCTATTGTAATCTGATCTACCATCAGAGAGTCATTGAACTCTCTGAAATTATTCCAACCACTCATGCATTTTTACCTCAACTGTGTTACAAGGGATCCAAAGTTTCTCTCCAAAGTTTTAAATTTTTTTTGCTGTGAAACCAGTCTCTTTCAAAAGTACCTCTCTTTCCAAGATCAAAAAAACTCTTCAAATTCCTTTAGTTCTTTTTTGAGAGACAGCTTACACATCCTCATTCATGTGTAATGTGTAGAATATTCAATGAAATTTCCAGTAGTGCTGGAATTTGTAGCTGATATTCTTTGTCCTCTATTCATCTCCTTTACTTGTACTTTCTGGTTTTCATTTTCTATTTGTAACTCTATTCTACATAAAGCGTAAGTTTCTTAAGTGGCAATTAGTACCGAGCAGTCACAACTAGCAACTCTGAATAAAACCATGTAATTTATGCAGAGTAACAAGTGGACTAATGTATTAGCCTGTTAGCATTGGGAAGGTCTTGTGAGAGATGGGAACTTTTATATATAACTTAGTTTGACATCCCAGCAAACCCTCACAATTAATCAGAATGTTTAAAAAATTTAAAGTTTCAATTTCAGTCTTTGAAGAGCAAGATAACCTTTCACATGCAAGTGTTCTTATCCTTATGAGATATTAAAACAAGATTGTATAAACAGAATCAGGCATTTGCTCATTCATCATGAAGCAAGACCGCGAGACATGAATATAGTTTGAAATGCACACAAAATCATTAATCTACTTTATTTTGTATTATGTTCTGTGGTGAAATATTTTTTTCCAAAAAAACTCTTATCATGGGAGCAAGTCCAATGGATAGCATCAAAAATGCTCCAGAAAACATTACCTGCAAAGAAAAATAAGAAGATACAGAGTTTTTCGGCTTTTAAAAAAGATGACTGAGAAGAACATGATAACATTCTCCAAGTGCATGAAAAGCTATTGCAAAGAGGGAAGTGAATCTTTGTTCTTCACATACGTAGACTAGAAAGAAAGGGCTTAAGTTTCAGTAAGATTAAATTTCTCAGTAGAAGAGAAAGTGAAGCACCACTTTTGATTGCTTAGGAAAGTTGTGGAGCCTCTCTGAATTGGGATTTTTAAGAACAGTTAGCTGAGTATCTGTTAGGAAAATGAAGTGTATATTTGATTTGAGTACTACCTGTTACTGTTCTTCCACATGGGAAGTGACAAAGCTGAAGTATGTAGCCCAAGAGTGATCAAAAGAGGCTTCTGGGCCTTGGGAAGGCTAGTGAGGGAATCTGGAGCCCAGGTGAATTTTTTTCCTCCCTCTTTCCAGTTGTGGGCAGTGTCATTGGAAGGAACAGATGGGCCCAATCTATTTATACATGGCACCATGGCTGATGTCACGGTAACAACTTCGAGGTTTTTGACAATGGGATGGCCTACACTGCACCTGCTTTACAGGCATCAAATGGGAGACACCTTTCTCAAAGGGGAAGGAGGACCTTTGCTTAAGAGCTTGCAGAACTCATTATCAGGCCTTTAAACTAGATGTGAAGGGGGAGGGAGATAACATTGGGTTTGCTTATGACAAGATGCAGGACACACTGTGGTTAAAGGCATAGAGGGCTGGTATGGGCTCTCCACCTATTGCTCCAGGGCATGATGGGGATGCTGCAGCACAGTTGAAGTCTTGTGGAGATGGAGGGTGTTCCTGAGGTAGTAGGAGCCAACAAGGAAACTTCCATAGAGCACCTTAAGGGGAATACGGGATATTCCACAAGAAGGTGATATGGCCAACTATCAGCTGTGACCTGATTGATGTTACTGAAATCTGGTGGAATGAATCCTCTGACTAAAGTGTAGCTATCCATGACTACAAATTGTTCAGAAGGGACAGACCAGAAGGAGGATCAGAGGCATTGTCCCCTATATCGGAAAATGTACAGAGTGTGAAGAGCTATCCCTTAAGAATAGCTACAAGCAGGTCAAAAGCTTATGGGTGAGAATAAGAGGTCTAGGCAACAAAAGGAACCTTGTGGTTGGTACATGACACCTGATCAAAGGGAGCTTATTGATGACGTCTTCCTCCTCCAGCTACAGGAGGCTTCATGCTCGCAAGCTCTCATCCTGCTGGGGTGCTTCAGTCACCATGGCGTCTGCTGGAAAAGCAGCATGGCAAGCTGTAGGCAATCCAAGCGACTCCTAGTGAATTGGTGATAATTTCTTAACACAGGTAATAGACACCCCTATTCAAGAGGATGGAATACTGGACCTGATGGTCACCAGTGCAACTGAACGCATTAGTGACATCAAGAATGGAGGCAGCCTGGGCTGCAGCAATCACAAATTTGTGGACTTCAGGGTCCTGAGGGATAAGGGACAGGCAAGGATACCCAGGAAAGCTGTGGAAGCCCACGTCCTGGAAGTGTTCAAGGCCAGACTGGATCGGGCCTTGAGCAGCCTGGTCTGCTGGGATGTGTCTCTGCTCGTGGCAGGGAGATTGGATCTGGATGATTTTAAGGTCCTTTTCAACTCAAATCATCCTATAATTCTATGATTATAGATTCCATGATTCTATGTTTTTGTCATAAGAGAGGCAAGTATGTTATAACTTTTCAATAGATTTTGACTTTTTTTAAAGTTTCGGGGGAAATATAAAAATCTGAGTAGCAAGTTCAAGCCAGTTGACAGTGCAGCTTTTCATAGGCTACATCTGCTCTGCAAAAGGTTTCCACCTCAGAATGTGCTCCCTGGCTTCCAGTACAAGTGCTTCAGAGTGATATACACCTACACCCCTATAGCTCTCTCGTGTAATTTGTGTTTGTAGGATTTGGTTTTATTTCACATTCCAGGTATCAAAAATGCAGCCCCTTAGAGTGGAGTTTTTAAGGCAAGAAATTGACACTTTCTATTATGTGCCCCAGAGAAAAGCAAAAAACCACATAGCACTGTTGGAGGATACAAAAAAGAACCATGTAGGGCATAAGGACCAAATACATCTTTGATTGCATTGTCTGGAGGCCTGGTCTCAGAATTCTTCCTCTCAGGTCACTGCTTTTATTTCATCTTTGAGGAAGTAAACAGGATCACTCCAATACATACCTGGAAAACAACTCCACAGTAATGCTGTGTAGATGACATGAGAGCCTTCTCTCAGGTGCTCTACTAGGAATTCTTCTGTTCACCATCGTGGACACAGCCTTCATTGACTTCTATGGACTGCTTATAAAATCACCCAAAGATACTCAGAGATCCACAGATTACGAAAATTTTACAAGATCCTCGGCAAGTTCATTCTTAATGATTCTTTGATTAATGTGGTAGATGCGAATTAAACCAAAACTTGATACTATGGTCCTGTTTGACAGAAGCAGGTAAGTAACAGTTGTTGGAACTCAGCTTCGCCTTGGATAGCCTTTGTGTCTGGCTAATATATCCCCAGAAACTACAGAAATTTTGGCGTGATTCCCAGCAGAATGATTTTTTTTTTCAATCCAAGAGACTCCAGCATGTCTGGGATGCAGAAAGTTTCATCAATGCATTCCTCCCCTGCTGTTCACACCTTGGCTTTACTGGAGGATGTGAGAATAGAAGCTGTTCCAGTGTTTGGATGGATTTCAAGGCTGCCATGCATAAAAAAATGCAGGAGTACGTACCTTGCAGTGTCCTTACTATAGGTCACTATGTTGTCTTTTACATTGGCTGTTCAGAAATCATAGTGACAAATACAGCATGAATTCTGAGAAAGATTGTCCCCAAGTTTCACACAGTCTCGCTGCATGTGAATGGGTGTCTGATTTTTTGGCTCTAAGGCTGATTGAAATCATACCCTTTTCTCAAAATAACTCAGTCACTTCACTGTAGTTTAAGAAGGCACTTCCCAGTGTTTCCACAGGACTCACCATGTGGCAGTGGCTTGGTTGCTACTATGTGCAGCACCGCATGAAAGCTTGCTGACCAAATCCTTATTATCCCCACACATCAACACCGATTTGCAGCAAACTTTTTCCCCCATTGCCCTTAGAAAAATGTGAAAGCAACAGCATCCCACACTGAATCCAACTGCTCTTATTCAGGATCTGATAGTATTGCTTTATAATGATCATAATAAACAGAGAATCCTCGCTAACATTTCCAACGCACCATACAGCTTGGCATTTTCAATATATATTTAAAACAACAAACCAAGACAAGGAAATGCCTTTCCCAGAAATTGCCAACCTATGCTCCGAGATCTCTTGCATTTTGCATTGTGTCAGTCTGTGTCAGAGGCTTCAGGAAAGGTAATATAGAAGATGAATGGAAGTCTATCATCTCAGTGCCAAGATGAAAAAGTGACAGCTCATAATGAAAAGAAAAATAGTTTCCATTTTGGGCCTCTGTAAGTAAGAAAGTGACAGAGCCATGGGAGCTGTGAGGCTGAAAAATGGTCCCTTTGACAGACATGCCTGTAAGTGAAAGTGCATGGGATATAATACTAGCCATAATATAGGGAATAATGATTATTTTAGGGATCACATGATTTTGAATAAATCCTTGACTACTCCATAGAAAATGTAACTGAAAGAAAACTAGGAAAAACTGTAGTTTCATTTACAGAATAAATGACCTAGAGATGTTTTTTGGCCTCTACGTCTGTGATTGAAGCTTCTGAAAAGACTTTTAATATACACAGGGTAGCCAAAATGAGAATCAAGAGCTTCCTGTAAACCTGAAATGGCATGTATTTCTCATTATTGAGGAAGGGCAAAAAACAAATGCTGGAAAGAAGGCTCAAGCTGATGAGGGTGAAGATTCTAGTCATAAAACCTTTCATAAAGCTTCTTTTTATTAAACCCACATATGACATTTGCTACTGGGTGAGGTGAGATAAGAAATCTTTCCTATTTTCAGAATTGCCATCAAAAGCAATACCTATAGGGGCAAGTCATACACATGTAACATAAGGTTTAGATTAAAAGTGGTGCAAACCACTGTATGACATTCATATTTTCAGTTTAAAGGAGTGTTTAAAGTCAACTTAAGGCAACTTGAAACTGGTAAGTCCACATTTATCAACATAAGTTTTTGTGTAGGCTTAAATGTATTAGAGTTTCAAACTGACTTTGGTTAAACCAGTGTGACGTCCCTTGATAGACAAGGCCTTGGGGCAATATTCAACCTCGTGTGGAGGACCAGCAATATAGACCTTAAAATGGAATTACACGGTGGATGAATTCCACCCTAAAGCATATTTAAAACAGTTTTCCCTGCATGGCTTCTTCCTTTAGTGGCATTCCTCAAGAGAAAAGGTTAATAAGGATAATACTCTCTTCTTCCACACGAGTGTCTATTCCATGATCTTAGTGAATTCTGAAGTCCTTAAAAAAGCATTTATAGACTTTTATGAGACATTGCGTTCATTTTCCTTTGCAGTGTCTTTCAGGAAAGTAAAATGCTAATGAGGATATGGTAAGAGTGGATAGAATTATTATTGGATTTTCTTTTGCAGTTTGGGTTTCATTTTTTTTCTTTTCCATACAAGGAAATAGAGAAACTGATGATCCAGTTCGATCTCTGCTAAGGAAGAGAGAGAGTTCATTGTGTGAAGACTGTCTTTTTAACTTTAAAAGGCTTTTAACATGCTGTACAAGGAAGGAATATGTATGTTACTGTCCAGCATCGCAAGAATTTAGACTTAAAGCAGGAAAAGGAATTTGAAGCTATTCAAAGACACTATAACTGGGACAAATGGGATGAATTTAAGGAAAGAAAAGGCTGACAGTTAGGGAAAAAAGCCTTTCCTAGCAGTGTGGAGTTTTAGACTGCAGAATAGTCTCCCAAGGGAAGTGGTGAAAGCCTAGTTTCTTGAGTCATTTAAAACTGGAGTAGACAAAGCACTCTGGAATATACTCCAGGGAGCAATCCTGTCTTGGCAAAGGGATGCACAAAATAACCTAATAGATCTCTCCTATCTTTCCTTCCTGTGATTCTCCTATTTCATAAAACTCTGTGATTGAATGAAGAGCAGAAAACTTTAACCCCTTTTTCAGAGACAGAAAGCATGTTTGACAAGATATTATGAGAGGAAAATCCTCTAGCAAAGAAGAGAAAAAGCTACATTTTCCACAGTGAATTTTCAGCTCCTTTCTATCCAGGATGAAGAACTGCAAAGAATGGCTCAAGACTGCCTGCTGGAGGTCTGCCATTTTCAGTACAAATCAATGTTTTGTTTCTTAATTTCTCTAAAAGTCCCAGTTGTTTAGATACTACTCTGTTTTATAGGTTTGTTTTCTCTTTTTTCCCCAAAAGGCTGCAATTAAATCTTTAATAACTGAATGACTGTCTTTTTAAAAAATAATTGACTGGTTACTCTTAGCAGCTTGGGCTGTGATTATACTATATCCCTGCCCAGTTTCATACTGAGAAGGAACAACCAGGCCTACCCTTACATAACTGAGGCCTTGAATCAGTGCTAAGAGGTGTAGGAGGAAGGACATATTATGCTCTATTCCCCTTTTCACTTGAGCAGGTGGGGAAGGAATGCCTTGGCTTCTGCCTTGCAAGACATCAGCCAAAGGAGTGGAGCAGGTGCAGGTAATGGTGTAACCTGCTGCTGCTAAAACTGAATTTTTGCAGAACCTCCCAGATCAAGGAAAAAGTCATTGGTTTTGCATAGAGGAAGACAGGGAAGTTAGGCTCTGAAAACTATTTCGGAGGAGACCAGTATCAGTGTAGCTCTTCAGGGAGCTTGAACAAACACCTTCTTGGCCCTGTGCAAAAGATGCAAAGGCATTCATGCTATGCAAGTGCTTTCCTTAAAGTCCTGCCGCTCTTACTGCTGCTCTGGACTTCACAGTGGAAAATTCAATTCAAAGGTCAAGACAGCTCTCCAAGACTGGGGAAGGCAGCTGGCATGAAAAGCACACTGCTAGTAGAAATGGCTAGGAGTGGACCATTCAGGTGGAACAGAAATTAAAGTATTTGTTGCTCTACAATGTATTGTTTCATTTTATTTGCTTTTAAACTTTTCTGGATCCTTTGGTTTGAGCTTTTACCTGGATAAAAAAACTAGCATATGCATTCTCTTTACACATAGGTACCTTCAGGCAGCATGAAAATAAAAATGTCAGGTCTGGAACAGAGTGGGGATACGTCTCACTAAGTATCACATGACAGAGGACAATGGGATAAGATAATAGGATGATACGGGATAACTAAAGATGCCTGGAAAAAAGTAAAAAAATATAGCAACCATATAATGACACTTACTCGGAGGACCTCCCACACCTCCTGCAATTTCCTGTTCAATTTGCACATTGTATTACAGAATCATAGTGGGAAGGAACCCATAAGAATCATCAAGTCCAACTCGCGGCTTCTTGCAGGACCTAAAACTAAAGATTATATCTACAGTGTCATCTAGAAGCTCCTTGAACTCTTGACAGGCATTTACAAAACTTGTTGAAAACAGAAAGTAATCCAATAAGTTTTTCAAAACTTAAAAAAATGTAACGTCCATAATACCCTTGGGCAAGGAGTTCTACAGATTAGGTGCTTATCATATCTAGAGTCATCTCTTTTTGGACCATTCTGAAGATGTTAGTGGCCAACTTGCTTTGATTCTTCCCTCGCAATTCTTGCACAGCAAAGCACGTGATGATGGATATAGCAGTATGTCAGCTGTAACTGCATCAAATTGCATAATTTCTTATTTATGAACAGAAAAGCACTAAAGTCTGCAGTTGTAAAAGTGGTCATTTAGGGGAGGGAATTCTGTAGTTTATGGTACCCATAACTAAAATAAGATGAACAAACCCTAGTTCAATCCTTGTTTGCAGATGTACCTGTCACAAAAGCATGCAACTGAGGAAAGAGTCATTTTAGTTGCTAGGATGCCAGGATACAGTATCTAAGTACTGAGAAAGCACTCACAGCTTAGGCTTCGGTTTCTTTGGAAAGATTATGTGGGTTGCAGTTGAAGACATCCTTATCTGGATTTTTAAAAATATACTAATTCCAAATGATTACTTTTTACTTTAGAAGAAGAAAAACTGAGGGATAAGTCTCATTCCTTTTAATTTTTGTGGATCTTGGAGACTTTGGACATCACTTGAACTACTTGAGCCTTTGCATTCATTTCTAGTCAATGGGACACAAGGGGTCCTAGGCAGCTCAGGAAAACCTCTATATTGGAGATACTTTGATTGAAATGGAAATGTTTTCTCAAGGAGATGTCAATTCTGAAAACGTTTTCTATATCATCACTGAATACACTGATATTGTAATTTCATTTTTATTTTAAAATAATAAATGATAGAGTCTAAGATGTCACTCTTCAGATCACTGTTTGAGAAACATGCACTGTAGCTAGTTCTCTGCTGATTCTTGCTGTTCTGACAAAACACAGCAAATCTGCTGCACTCTGTTTGTAAGGATTAGCAAAATGCTGCCCAGAACTAGAGTTGGTAATTTACCAGGAACCTGAGCTCGGCACTGGATTTACGCAGAGCAAACCTCTGCTAAAGAAACCTAGACCTCTTTCTGTCTTCAAAGTACTTGGCAAATACTGAACTATATTGAATGTTTTTTCAGGAAAAAAAAAATGAGGCAACTTCGCTGCTTTGTATTTGGAACTTTATGGCTGATGATTTCCATGTCTGAGGGAAAACTAATATTACACATTTTTTTCCAAAATGATCTAAAGTATTGAAAACATTTGGTAAGATCACGGAGATAAAAGTAAGTTTAAAGCAATATTAGAATAACTCAGAAGGTCAAGTCTCATGACTGTAGCCTCAGCTATCAAAATCCAGTTTTCCCTCCTCGACATAGAGACATGGCCATAGACATCACAGGTTAGCGTCTCCAAGACTGCCAGGACCTTTCAGTTCTGGCTCTTCTGCCTGCAGTGTCCCAGAATTTGCTTTGATTCTTTGTAACCGCTGTCTAAAAGATTGGGCAGTCCTGCAATCTCGGTAACCTAAAGCCATTTCCCAGTGAAGAGGAGGCTTACCAAGACAAGACTCTGATTTTGCTGTGTGGCTGCTGATGACCTGGGAGCAGCATGCTGGACATCTCTAGCCTGCATGTTCTTGAAGAAAATCACTGTTCCTAAACCTTGCAGGAGAAAATAGATTCCATGCCACTTGTGGCAGCTGCAGTTCGTATGGACGATTGGTTAGAATGTATAAAAACAGATTTCCCAAACCAACTGTATTCAATGCAACGTATTTTTCATATGTTTAATGGGACAGAAATTTTTATATAAGAGGCATTTATGAGCACTGTTAGCTCTTTGCCTAGGGAGTGGGGACCTGGTAGGGGGGAGAACTAGCAGGTGCAAGAATAAAATTAGTTTTATCAAAAAAATTGGAAAGGAACTGAGATTTTCTTTCCCTACTTTTGCCTATAACCGCTGATGAAACACAGTCATTAGGCACAAAAATTCTCCTTGTGCACAGCTACTTCACAGTTAAAGTCTTTTCTGGGGAGTCAGGCAAAAGCACTGTGCTTGAGTGGCTGGCACAAGTAACTCAACGGCATTGGCATTGGAGCCTTCAGTTTAAGCCAATACTATTACAAAGAACAATTCTTCGTTATCAGTCCTGGAAGCTTCCTCCATACCAATTGGTTCTTTCAGAGAGTCAGAGAGTATTTTGTAGCTCCATGGTGAAGCTTCATAGTCCTATAGCGTAAGAGATAAAGCACTGTCTCCTCTGTCCTCATACACTGGTTCCCAGTCTAGTTTAAGGGAGAATTTGCCCTGTTCCTTCTTACACACTTTTCCCTTTCTTTAACTGAAGAAATATAAACCAGAGACCTGGAAAAAAGTCTGAAAATGGTTTTGCTGTCACTATATTCCTCTTCTTCCATACTGCGAAGTACAAAAAAAGATAGCAGAGCTCCCAGCTTAGTCTAGATTCAAATCCTACCTCAGTTGTGTTCGCACATAACCTGTTAATTTCTCTTTGCAGCCATTGAGGATATATTCAGAGAGCACAAGCACTGTTCTGAGAATACAGTTGTCTGAGGTCATTTTTTCATGTTGCAAGGGGGCTAAAAAACTGACTTCCATGAAAAATTAAGTTCAGCTTTAACTACAAATTTGTCACTGTGCCCAATATGATATTAGGACTTACTGCAATCATTTTTGGCCCAAAATATCAGGCAAGGGATCTTACTAACACAGTCTATTTCAGAACTTCATTTTACTTCCTTTTATTTTTTTTTTTTTTGTGAGCTTGAAGCAGTGATAATTGTGCATCCCCTTGGAAGACCTAAAAAAATATTCTTTTTAGGTCAAGATTTGAGAAGAAAATGTTAATCTTAACTTTTCTGTCCTCCAAACAAAAGGGAAGGGGAAGATTAAGCTAACTCGTGCTTTAGTTCTCACTAAGGCTGAAGTTCAGGTTGGGGTTAAAAAAAGGTTTTCCTTCCAAATTCAATTAATTTTACGTGCTAAAAAATACACAGCCCCATACAGAAAAATGGAGAAACAATTTCTAACCAAATAGGAGAATAAACACATCAAGAGTTGGAAAAACGATGCCTCCCAGCAAGAGGAGTAGGAAGGAGGAAGATGAGTAAAGCTCCCTGAAAATAAAAGAGCAGATAGAAATTGAGAGTTGTAGGAGATGGATAAATAAACAACAAGGTTACAAGTTCACAAGCCCACCCGGCAGGCACTATTAGGACTTTAATTTGCTACAATCACCAGCGTACATGGTGTGTGCTTACTTCAAGGGGAAGGAAGTCGATTTTCTGCTTCTAACTAAATATTCTACCAACATATCATGATGCCTGGCCGAATTCACCAAAGCATGTCTTTGCTGTTCTTCATTGGATTGTGTTCAGACACAGTTGTGGTACCTGTTAAAATACTTTAATGAATCTGATACTCATGAATGGTGCTGAAATGACAGCCTTGGAAATTGAAGTCTTCTATCAAACTACAGAACTTGCACGGTATGGATGAAAATAGTGCCAACTTCTGCCATGCTATCCTCTCAAACTGTCTCAAAATAACCTGGAAAAATTATTTCTGGTGGTAGCAGCACTTCAGCCACAATGCTCGGTCATTTCTTCCTACTTCAGATATGATTCCCAGCAAGTGTATGGATTATCTTGGAGATTTTATGCTGCAGGCAGGAGCTGGGCAAGAGATTTTCAAAGAATTATTTCTTATCAGAAAAAAACAGTTGCATTGAAATCAGAGTGTTCAGGGAAAGTGTGAAAACTATAACATTCTCCAATGACAGGGTTTGAAATAAAATGCTTTTTTTATATATATTCCATTCACACTTCTTTAAAATTCTGTATTGCTATAATTGTGTTATTGTTTTCTATATAATACAGCTTATATTATGAACCAGATTGTGGTATTCTTGAAATGAATCACTTTATACTGTCAAATTTTATCATTTCAGTGTTTCTAAAATGAATGCTATCTGAATTTCAATAGCAAGGCCAATGTAAAATTGGGGAATTATATTTTGATTTAATAAGAAGAATAAAAAAGGCCAAATTCCCTCAGTTCTTTTTTTCTCTCCATCCTTCTCTTTTAATCTTTTGTAGACAGGGAAGAGAACATCCCTGTTTCTCCATAATCTACGACAGGCAATAGTGACCTGAGACATTGGAAGGAGAGGCTTCGGGTCAAATACAAAATGTTGGTTAAGCTACGACATTCAAGAAAATTTTGGAAATATTGGAGCTTCAGACCAAGGTAGGACAGTAGTCCTGGTTAGTATCGTAAGTTATTTATCTATTATTTATCTACTTCACCTCTGTCCTGCACATTCAAATCTGACCCAACTCTAGTGATGGGCGGGAGAGGAAGGGCTGTGGTCTCTTAGTGCAAAGAGACTTCAGTTTCTTCTTTCTGAAGAAGATGTATCTGGAGACAAGGAGAATATGGAGGATAGATCTCTCTGGTGCAGTCACAGAGGCAAGGATGGAGAAGGAGATCCTGCTGAAAGCAACACAGAATGAACAATGAGAAAGTTAAGAAGAGTCTGCAAAGACCAGCATGCCAATTGTTCAGCTCTCCCTTTGAAAAAACATGATATCAGCTTAAGTGATAGGTTGAAAAAAAAGAAACAGAAGAGATAATCCCTTAAGGATGTGTCTGAGAGTTGATACAGCAGACCTTTACACAGAAAAACAATGTTCATGGTACGTACCAGCTGATAGCTGTTCTCTTTTCTGACCTTTATCTTCAGATGTGAGGACAGACCTGAAAACTCACTCATGGCTTTTCTATTTGAGAGTTATCTTTCTCTTCCACTTATCACATGCCTGCAAAACAGCACTCAACAATTACCTTCACCAAAGATGAAAGTATTATTACATTCTCAGTATGCTCACTCCCACTATACTTGATTTTTTTCAAGCACTCATACCAAATGGTGTACTACACAATTATTTTTTTTCTATACTTAATAAAAACTTGTGGACCCGCCAGCCATTTTTCCATCTTACTGATTTCTGGAATAATCTGTTTGTGAGAAGAGACACGACCTTCAAAGAAGGCATAATTCTTGTCTTATCACAGAATCACAGAATCACAGAATCACAGAATCATTAGGTTAGAAAAGACCCACAGGATCATCAAGTCCAACGATTCCTACCAATCACTAAACTATGCCCTTCAGCACCTCATCCACCCATCTTTTAAACACCTCCAGGGAAGGTGACTCAATCACCTCCCTGGGCAGACTCTGCCAGTGCCCAATGATGTTTTCAGTGAAAAATTTTTTTCTGATGTCAAGCCTGAACCTCCCCTGGCGGAGGTTGAGGCCATTCCCTCTTGTCCTGACCCCTGTCATTTGGCAGAAGAGGCCAGCACCCTCCTCTCTACAACCTCCTTTCAGGTAGCTGTAGACAGCAATAAGGTCTCCCCTCAGCCTCTTCTCCAGGCTAAACAATCCCAGCTCTCTCAGCCGTTACTCATAAGAATTGTGACTTATGTAAAACTTATGGCTTGCAGAAGACAAGCAATCACTGAGAATTAGTTCCAAGATAGAAGTGGAATAACTTGTCAGCACCATGGTCATGTGTACTCATTTGGACTATGTCAAGTACCCTGTATGCTCCGTTCTGTTCTAGTCCTTCAGTGCCCAGATAAGTCATTGTGAGTACCACAGTTTAGGTAGGGTCTGAAAGTGGAAAACAGAGTAAAAGAGGACTAGCCCTGGAACTGCATTTATCACACAGCATTGTTAACTCAGGTGTTCAAAAATCATTTTTTGCCTCTGTTCCTCCTTTGTTGTGAGATGCAGACATGACTGCCAGTACGATAATAACGTGGCACACAGTACCATCCAAAGACTAGATGCTGTGGTTAATTCCTGGCTAATCTTGTCAAGACAACTGTGAATAACTGAGGTTCTGTCATTAAACATACCTAGACTTGGTTTTCCAGTCTTTCAAGTATTTACGTCCCAGACTGGAGCAGCCTCCTTCACTAGCACATTAACCATAATAACACGTCATAAGCAAGGTCACAGGCTCTGTATGGCTTCCATCTCTGGGACAGATCCTGTATCGTGGGACAGTGCAAAGTCAAATCATGAAGAATCACAGAATCATAGAACCACCAGGTTGGAAGAGACAGATCATCGAGTCCAACCATTCCTATCAAACACTAAACCATGCCCCTCAGCGCCTCATCCACCCATCTTTTAAACACCTCCAGGGAAGGTGACTCAACCACCTCCCTGGGCAGCCTGTTCCAGTGCCCAATGAAATGCGAGAAGTCTCACATTTGGTTTGGGTGGTTGTCTTTTTGGTTTATATTTCAATAATTAATGCAAATCTAGTGTCACAAGGTCACAAATAATCTACTGTATCTTCCTCTGGGGCTGAGGAACAAAGGACCTCTACTAACCACCAAAAATTATTTCAGACATATCTTACTAGATAGCTATACCAATGTTTCTTGTATCCCTAGCCAACCCAGTTTTCTGGCAATCTGTGGAAAAAAGCATAATTAAAGTACAAGAGTTAGACCTTATTGATAAGATACATCAAATTAGAAGAATAACACACACCCTAAAATACATGGCATAATCATGTGATTAGTCTGTCTGCCTGCAAAATGTCTTATCCTGGTAATGCACAGGAAGACTTTCTATAACATATCTACTCAGTTGGGTTTAAACTCATTCAAAATATGCTCTTGTTCTTTTAGGGAATGGTTGACGGGACTGAGAGACGGTGAATGTGCAATTGACACAGCTTTTTGTGCCAGATCAGCTCAGCACCTTTGAGACAGAAGCAGTACTGCTCTCGGGACTAAAGATTATGCCCATAGACCCTGACTGATCAGCCTTGCTGTCTCCTAGAGGTCCAAACCACATCTGTGCGCCCAGTGACAGCTGTAAGCACAGCAAACTGAATGAAAGCTTAGCTCCTACACCTGCTGCATGGAGTATACAGAGTTATTCTGGACCTCCTGATTCAGTCCATCCAACATAATCTGCCTAAGCCTCTGCCTCAGACTGGTTTTCTCCCAGTGAAACTCTTTGCTGCAGCTCCTAAGGCAGCCCAGCAACTCTGGGGTTCAACGTCCTCTACCTTGACTCCTGATTTGGCCCAGCTACATTCACATGCCACACTCCATGCAGACCTTCAGCTGGCTGCTCCATCCATGTGGGGCTTTTAGAGACACTCCTCTGGATTTATCATAGAGTATTATGAATATAAGCTATATTATGAGCTAAACAGAGCTTCTCCCCCTCCTAAATGAAGCTCACATCACTGCCAAGAATGTCCTTGCTTTGGAGGGTGAGGGACAGCCTCCTCTCTTGAGGACTGGGAGTCATTCTTTCCCTCAGCTGGAAAGTGGTGACAATCTTTAAATTGAAGTCCTTCATAGCTAGCTTTCAGGATCTACCATATGTAAGACTATGTATAGTGTTTTCTTCCTCTGTTTTGAAGCTATTCGTAGACTCTCACTCCTTTGGTCTATAATTGGAGTTCTGCTAGATCTAAATTAAATTCAAAACCAACTAGCAAACAGGTTGTTTTGCACAGGTATTTCATGCATGCAAATATCTATAATTATGTAGAAATGTGTGGAATTCATACATATTTAAATATATGGCAAAAGAGAGCATGCTGCTTCTTTCAGAACTCAGGCTATCTGAGAAATGGCTGAGTTAACATTACCTTGTTGTTCAGGAGCAATTAGATTATTTTGCTGCATTGTTATGTTTCTTAACTTGCTGTGGTTGTTTCCTTTTTCCCTTTGTCTGTTTCTTGTGGCTGATGAAACCTATGCAGATCTGAAAAGCTGCAGAACCGCATTGTCTGCATATTCCTTTCGCTGTTTCTCATCTGAAAACAGTACCTCCTGGCACCTGGAAAACCATCACAGATGCAGAACAGGTGATCTTTACAGAATCCTATTCAAAATGAACAGTCTGCCAGGTCCATAGACAACAGAACACACTGCTGACTCCAGCTGGAGCGAGCGATTACTTTGATAACAAATTAAAACAGGCTCAGAAATTGGAAATGAAGGGGCTATGCAAGGATGAATAAACTCCTCAGATGGCCCCAGTTTTGTGCAAGTCTATCCAACCCAAGTGCTATAAATTGGTGCTCTTTATAGTTACTGTTTAGCCACTAACATCCCTCAAGAGGACGAATCAGGATCTGGCTCCTGGTGCAGTGCTATCTTCCATCCTGATTGAGGAGACCATTTTCTCTTAACATGTTCAGAGCGCTTCCTTGGGATCTTAAAAATTCTTTATGTGTCATTTTGCTTCTTGCATATGCAGACAATTGTAATGCTCAGTTTAAAAATGTTCATATATTTTCTGTCTATGGGAATTTTACAGCACTGGATAATTCCTGGATGATTACTGTTTTTAATAACCACATAATTACTGTATTAATCAGAACTGTCCTATTGGCTTCTGTGTGACACAGAAGGGCAGCAGCAAGATAGAGATATACACCATATTTCAAAGAGCCCTACAAGTTTTTTGTGTTCACTTTTCAATATGGCATATGTAGAGGTCAAACCACAGGAACAGGCTTAGCAGCTCTCAGCCAAGAAAGCCATTGAGGCCAATGTCTCTCAACAACAGTCAATTTGTAAGAATTGGAAGAAGTTATAATATATGAAGCTATCAAAAATGACAACTCATATGACAGTGCTAATATGGAAGTATCCAGTACCCTAGGAATGTGCACAGGTCCTTGGGTTGTGATCGGACACACAAACACAGATAAGAACAATCATTCCCCATTAATTAATATTCTAAACAATGCTGAATTAATTTTGAAATCAGAAAATAAACGGGAAGGTCAGAAAATTTCCACAGATTCTGTGAGAAGACAATAGGCTTGTTGCATAGAACAAAAGGAACAAAAGTAGCAAACAGCCAGATATTATGAAATATGATATTTGCATGACTTGGTGCCTAGAAAAAAAACTTTTCTAGCATTAAGTGCACTTCTTGTTTTGTGAAGTCCTTCCAAAATGTCTGGGGAGGACATGTGGGTCTGCACAGGACTAGGCAATATATAAAGATACCCAGGCTCTCTCTAAAGCAATGTTGCAGTCATAACCTCATGTCATGCCCATGCAGTGCTCAGAAAATTTGAATTAGAGCAAGGTATAGCACTGCTCCTGCTCACCACCACATTGATGTACCAGCATGTTTGGAGCCAGACTGGCAATACCCAGCAAGAGACGAGTTGCTTGTGGAGATGAACCATCATGGACAAAGATCCAGGTTTGCTGGAGAGAGAGTGTTCAACATTTGTGCTGAAAAGAAGCTAAGACAAGCTCCACAAAGTCTCTTTTGTCTTGCCCAGAAGAAGCAAGGAGCAACAGAGGTGTGTGGTGAGCTGAGGATGGGTGTACGTCTCCAGGAAGCGGTAGGAGCAGAAGCAGAGCACTCTCAGCCAACTGACGCAGTGAGGACTGACTGCAGAACAGCTTGAAATTATCAAACGCAGTCCCTGAAATGTTGTCAGCTATGACAAGCAACATTTGTATTAAATATAAAAATTTAAAAGCAACCATAGTACTTAATTGTAAGTTACTGCCTTTATCAGTCACTCCTGAAGACTGAAATTGTCAGAGTAAAGACAAATTTCCTTTCCGCTTTTGATATCTGCTTGAGTGCTTTATATTTCTTCTTAGGATGTTTGGCAATGCTTTTCCCTGGATGCTCAAATTTCCTTTGCTGCAAATGTACATAAGCAGGCTAGATGCTCAGCATTCAGTATCTCAACCCCACAACCAAGAGGTATCCTGTAATGGATGTGAACCCTGAAAGTAAGGTTAGTTTTGTTAGTGGGATTAGGAAAACATCCTTTGATTTGAGTTGATCATCCCCTAATTTGGTCTGGTTGTATGAAACCGAAATAGAAAAATGGAAAGCAGCGTCTTTTTTTTTTTTTTTAACTGACTTTGATGGACAGTTCCTTCTTATAATGTACAAATAATCTTTGTGACCCTGATAAGCAGGTCTGATGATACTCAGCTGAGTAATGTACCAGAACTGAAATTTCCATTTACTTGATGTTTTGCACAGGGCTTTTGATGAAGTCACTGTCACCTGCTATTAACTTAATATCAAGTCTTAATAGGGTCCTTTTCTTTCCATCTTCATGCCGTTGGGGTCCAAATTAATTACTAAGGAAAAAAAAAATCTTCACATAAATCCTTAAGCTTCACAGAAAGGAAAAAGTTTCCAGTGCCAGTTGAGATCTAATGGCTCATTAGGAAAGTCTGTCTCAACTAGGCATCAGTGATGTCCCTCCTCTTTCATGTACCTTTCATAAAGACACTTGAAAATGTGCTTAACTTTAAGCTGGTGCTTAGTTATGTGCAAAAGGATATCTGATGTATTTCAACTTTAGCACACACTTAAGCAATTTGCTCCATCAGAGCTGTTCCTGGCAAGAGAAAACATCATCTTAATGTTTCTTCATGATTTGGCTCCATCCACAGCCTGCCTGAATGCTCTCATCTTTGCTTTGCCTCACGAACAGGAACTGGCAGCTTTAGAGAGATTATCAGGGAGATTGACTCAGAACTGAAGGGCACACGATAATGGAATCAGATTTACCTACAGATGCTAAAATCTTTATCCTTGGAGACTCTGCATGGGGAAAAGATATTAACAAATGGAAACACTTTTCTTCTTAAAAGGAGCATAGCTTTAATGGTGGATAGATAAATATACACACATCAAATATATAATAGAAGATTAATAATTGTAGATATATTGATTTTACACGAGTTACTTAATTCTAGACAGTCTTGTTCTGTGAAATGCTGTATTTCTACTAAAATCAAGCTATTCAAATTATCATTAAGAGTAATAGGAAAAAGAATTTTTTGTTGTTTTTTTGTGGGAAAAAAACGTACTTAAAATATAAACCTGCATTGCAAAAATATTTTACTATTCCTCCCACCACCCCTTTCTCTGAATGCTCTAATGACCAGAGGTTTAAAGGCAACTATAAATAGATAAAATATGCTCTATTCCTTTCTTTGCTTGTGCATTACCAGGTATGGTGTATATCTAAAGAGGAAATGAGTGACAACCCAGCATGCAGTCTGTTCTGTGGGAATATATGGCAGGTTTCAATTATGAGGTATTTACTGCTCCTCAATTCTGTGCTTGCTTTGGGGGTTTGTTGAATTACATACTACTTTGCTGTAGAGAGGGATAATTTCACTGAAACTAGTGGAGTCAGGTTTGCTAGCAAACAGGCTCGACTTGATGATTTTCTCTTACTCTGATGGTACTATTCACTTGGCATTTTGCAGATGGGGAAATGGAGTCTGCATCAGGCAGAGGGTCTTTACTGAACTCTTTCTCATCAGCATTTCCAGCACCTCATATTACAGCAAAACAGAAAATTACACATTTGTAACAATCTGACTTTTCTTTGACAAGCCATAGTCTTTCCAGCAAACTACTGAACCTGAGTCAAGACTGGTAAATACTTCACTTCCCATCCTGGGTCCTACAACATGGCTTCAAATCAGGTTTAAACCTTTGATAACATGATGGGAGCTACTGGATGTTACCCAAGTGTAAATAAAAGGTAGTAAGTGTTTCTTTCTATTAGAAACGTAGCTCTCTATGAAAATGGGGATTGCTTTGTGGAGTAGATGACTCCCACATTTATTCGTTTATTTTTAGGTGCTTCCTATTAGAGAATATCTTTTGCTTCTTTATAGAAGCTCAGTTCCCTCTAAAATGATCTGCCAGCTGCTGAAAAGAACCTCATATAGAGCAAAAATAGGGGAGCTGCTCTCAATACAACTTTGTTACCTTGGGGCAAGGTAGTTACCCACATCCCCAGGACCTATTCAGGTAGGTTCATGGGGCTCATCAGTGGGTAAACCAGGGCTCTACATCAGTAAGAATGCCTGGTAATGCCCTCTGTAACCGGTCCTAAGTGCACAGTGACTGCCAGCGTTCTGCTGCTTCCTTTTTAACTCTAGCTAACTCAGAAACCTTTGCCGGTTTGGATTCGCAAATAGTTCCTAGTTTTTCAGGTGCACTCACAGAAAATTGCCTCTTCAGTTTTCCTGGGTTGTTGCAATGTCAGCTTCAGCCTGGTCCCATCCAGCTGCATCAGTCAAACTGAGCTCCACAACATGACACAACCTGACACAGCTGACACAGCCAGGTGTTACAAACCAATGGACACGATGGTTCACAAACTATTCAAATTACTTTCAGATACATATCCTGCCTCTCTGCTCAAGTCCTTCCCAGCTGTCTCTTTTCTCAGCTCCATATGAATCAGGGTTGGAGGAAAGAGAAGAGGGGGAGATGGGGGAGAAAAGAAGGAGGCGGGAGAGAAAACATCCAGCCTGGCAAAAATAAAAAAATAAACTGAATTCTTGCAAATCATACTGCCTGCAAAATTAACTCTTTGAAGGAGCCTTGCAAATATCTCAGCTATAAATGCACATCTATTAGATTAAACATTCATGGTCTGCAGTACTGGGTACTTAAATAATAATAATAATGAAAAACTACCTTTGTTTATAACATGTTATAAGATAAAAGGCTTGGAGCAATTTTATAAACCTGGAGATATACAAGCCTAGCAGCACCGAAGAGCCAGACAGCCAGACTGGACATCCACCCATGTATGGGCACGCGATGTGGCTGGAGTGAGCAGTGTCCCTCGGAAGCCAGTGAGATGATCAGTAGGAGATACTGCTAGCCAGCACCGATCTGGGGTGATGGTGGCCTACTCTGAGACAAGCCTGGCAACCTCCATTTTGCAGAACAAAAAATATGGGTTGTAGAGATAAAGTGACTTGCTGGAGGTCATACAACAAGATTGTGGCAGAGTCAGAAATTTAGGCATGAATTTAGTTATCCAACCAGCCATCAGTCACCTTGGGGGAAGGTTCAAATGCAGAAAGAAAGGCTAGATACTCAACTTCCAATGAAGGTCAGCGAGTGTTGAATGCCTCATGTTTCCCATTACTGCCGGAAATCTCCCCCTCAGAATCTAAGTGCTAAAAAATGCCACCTCCCTCCTGAATATAAATCTCTGTGATTCTCTTCTGCTCTTAATTATACTGGTCTGAAGCAGGAGAAATAGTTTGGAAGTCAATGGATTTACACCTCCTTAGTCAAAAGCAGAATTCACCCTACAACCTTTATGTCTATACTTTTATATTTTTTCAAAAGCAAATAAAAATATGGGTGAAATCAGCACCATAGACCATTAAGCAGGATTTTTTACTGGTCTTTATGCAGCATGTGTAAGACAGCCCAGAGTCCTCCCCTGAGGTTTATGCTCTTTTTATCTCTTACAGACAGTCTCTGTGGGATGCATCTCTCTGTTCCGATTTATTTGTAAGCAAAGAGGAAGAGAGAAGGAGGGAGACATAGAAGGAGAGAAAAGAAAGAGGAAAAGAGAGAAAGAAAGAAAGAAGAAAGAGAGGAAAACAAAAAAAAAAAAAAGCGAAACCCTAAGTTTCTGAAATATCAGTTGCTCTGATATTTGTGTGTCTGTCTCCTAAAGAAACACTAAGAAGAAAGGCAAGCAAACAAAAACCCCAACCACAACATTGTTCCTGGAGCAGCTGAACTAGCCGAGTACAGCAAGCAGTATATAGGTGTCTTGTGCTGCTTTTATTTGTTGTATAATAGGTGCCTACTGGAACGGGAGAAAGGGCATGAGAAGCTGTCCTTGTCTTTGCAGAGCATGAATAGCATTTATCTCTGTGCAGTGGGCATCGCCAAGTTGGGTTTTTGTCAACCTGTCAATTCTTTTTTTCCCTTTTTTTTTTTTTTTTAACAGAAAGCAGAGTTCAGTAAATAAAGATAAATGATTGTGCTCCTTGTCTGCAGACCCTGGAGCTAAACTGAACAGGCCTCTTATGGTTTGGACCTGCTTCATTGACTGTTCAGACAGCCCAGTAATACGACAGATGTACCCAGCCGTTCCCTCTTCCCCGCTGTCCATTAGATTATGTTCATTTTGTCTGAGATGCCATTATAAGTCTCAAGGTCAAATAAGTCACAGAGAAGAAAGAGGAGGACTAATTTTTTTCCCTGCTGCCCTCCATGCATAAGGGCTCATTCGCAACTTGCAAAGCACATCGTCTTTTAAGGTGCACATACAGCTCAGTACAATTTATTGAAATAAAATGCAGGTGTAACATTTACCCAGAGGCTGCTCTGGCATGACAGCAGAGGATACTTCTCAAGAATGATTTCGGCTGCTTTCCTAAAATTCTAATGAATTATTTGTAAGTAAAATTCATTAAGGGGGAACTTTCTAAAAAAAGAAGAAAAAAATCCCAACAAATGTAGCGGAAAGGAGATCGCAAGGTCTAAAGCCTGTATTTCAAATGACACTGGGAAAGTTATCACATACAGAGCAGAATAGTTGAAATGTGGAGGAGGGAAAGGAGGAGGAACAATAGCTCTGGGGTAAGAGTACAAAAGATCCTTCCAAATGAACCTCGTTAAAAATACGGGGATGAATTTTATCCTTGGTTACAACAGGGTGTGTGTCATCCTGTTGGACTTTTGGGTAATGACTAGAGATCTACATAATGCCTAAGAACAGAATTTCCACTCCTGAGCCTGCAAGAAAAAAAAGTATAAAAAAGCAAGAACAGAATTTCTCTTCTTTAGGAAAATCTTTCTCTTCTTTAAGGAAAAATAAGAATGGCAATTAAGGAACAACAAATAGGATTAATTATATAGTTAGCATGATTTTTGTTTTCCCAGAGCTTAGTTCTGAGCAAACAGGAGGATGTCCATCCAGTTCTGTGAATTTTGGACTATGCTTATTCATAAAGCTAGAATCAATATGAAATTTCAATTAGGAAAAGGTTTAGGGGAAACTAGATTTGCCTTTTTCTAGTCACTTTCATTATTAGTAAGTTTTTACTTTAATAAACAAAAAAAAAAGATTAAGAGGAATACTACTGAAGACAAATAGTCCAACAAGCACCTCCCCATACCTCCCCCCCAAAAATTCCACAATTTAAAGTTCCACAGCACTTTAACAGTTTCAGACTTCCCTTGACTTAATCACTACATCTCTAAGGAAAGAAAGCATCATTTAGACTTTGTGGCACATAGATGAAGGCAGAGAGAAATTAAAGGACTTAACAAACCTGCAGCTGGTTGATTATGGCAGAATCTGGAACTGCTTTTGCCTGTCCTTTGTCTCATGTTTGAACTGTATGTGTTGGATAGTCCCACCTCTGCAGCCTTAGGAGAGGGCAGACAAGAGCTGGATTTAGTGCAGCCAAGAGTAGCTTTACTGTTACAAGTGAAAATAAAAGACATCTTTTAAAAAGGATATTCAGAAATTAATCTGTAAGGGCAAGTTCTGATCCTCAACTCATGTTAGGGGAAATCCAGCGTCACCAAATATCTCATAGCGTTCAACGATTCCAAACTCCTGACTTTCAAAACCTGTCCTTTAGAAAGTTGACATAAGAAACAGGCTAAGATAAGGAATAGAATTTTTTTTAGAAAAGCAATATGAATTACTGTATTTGGATCAAATTTAAGTAACTTCAATAGTCCTCTGTGGTTTAGTTTTACTAAAAAGAAAAAGAAAAGAAAGCTGACACTGAGCCCACAGTGTTCCCAGAGAGAGAGACTCCATGCTTGCTGGATGTGAAGCTATTGGTTGCTGCCCGTGCTTTCCAAGACTGCTGAGTGCATTGAGGCAGAGCCACGCTGGGGCGCACAGGGAGGCTCAGCCTTGCCCCTGCTCTGAGTTTGCCAGACGCACACCAGTTCTTGCCCAAAGTCCCATAACAGCACTCCTCTGTAGTTTGAGCTAATAAGTCTTCCTTTGCTAGGACTATACAAGCAAAGAAGCCTGAGGGAAGCATGAGGAAATGCTGAGCAACTGAGACTCTCCCCGAGGCCAGCCGCATGCTGCAAAAATGCAAAAGGCAAAAGTAGCTGCTCTGCCATTTCATAGGCTGCCACATCCATAACCCCCTCTGCTCTGGTCAAGACTTTACTCTTCCCCATTTCAACTCCCCATGGGAAGCCTTAACATTCATTTCTTTGCAAGGCTATTTTGGTCTTTGCAGTAACACGCTATAGTGATGAGCACAGATTATTCCTTAGGGGTGTGAGGAAGGACCGCTTTATAGACACTTTCTTCACCCTCTGCATGCAAGATTAAACACAAGTCGATATGAAGTATGTAGGGGTAGAAAAAATAGAGCCATAAGATTTTTAAAATATGAATCCACTCGAGTGAAACATAGACTAAAGTCTTGCAAATGCATTTTTGAGTGTGCTGCATTACTTTCCCATCGAGAGTTCTCCCCATGGTCCCTTGAGATACACGGTCCTCTGAAGCCTGTAAAATTATTCTAATCAGCATTTGCTTAGCATTTCAGAAGTTCTGGCAAACACAAGCTAATTAATTCTCACAGTTCCCCCAGAGAAGGAAGATCTCATTTTGTTGATGGTAGCACAGAGGCAAAGATAGTTTAAGTAACATGCCCAAGGCCATATTTTGGATTAGTGTCTGCAACAACATTGGAAGTTTGGGACTAGCTACCAGACCAGGACACTTCTTCCATGAGTCAAGAATGCTGGTTGCAGCCCTGAATATTTGATGGAGTCAACTAACTTTCCACCATAGTGAGCTTAGCTTTAAGCATTAAAGTCTATAGCTTTTTGGCCTGAAGATGTTTGAAGGAAGATGTTTGTCTTCATGAACTGTACAGGAAGTTGTGCACAGATCTGAGGATCTTAAAATGTAAAGGCATGTTACCTGAGAGAACAGTATACATTACCTTTTCTTTTGTGGGGAATAAAGTGATACAGATTGGGAGGAAAAGAGTGGGAAGGGGAGGTTATGCATCAGGTTTTCTTCTTAATAGCTTCTTCTCTTTATACTTTTGAGAATAAATTATGTGGTCTTCTTGTTTTTCCTCTCTGCATGTAACATAAAGCATTGGACCAGAGAATGAAACTTAGGAAAAAGAAAAATATAATGAACATTTAAGGTCAGGTTGGATGAGGTTTTTGGTATCTGATCTGGTTGAAGATGTCACTCTTCTTTGCGGGGCGGGGCTTGGACTAGATGACCATTAAAAGTCCCTTCCAATACTAACAGTTCTATAATTTTACAAAACTGGGAGTTTTCTGGCCTGTAAGAATGTGTGATGGGTCATGTTGCACAATGAGTATCATATTATACCTGGGACAGGATCACACATTCCTAATTTTCAGAAATAACCAGAAATATTAGGAAAGTAAACAAAAAGTAAAACTCCTATCATGATGATATCAAGTAAAGGTTATTCATTAAGTGTTTTTCTATTACTAATTTGTTCTGAAAAGACAGAAATAGACTGTTTAAACTTTGTCAAGAAAATGGATATCTAGGCCTCTTCCAACTCCCACCCATTTTTCAAACACCTTTCACAATTTTGACTATATAGGCATTGAGGGATGCCCTTTGTGAGTAGGTAGTTGAGCAAAGATTGCCCCTCATGTAATATGTGTTATTAGTCTCCTTCTGGTGTTTTGATGTGGTAGAAGAAGTGACTTCCTAGAGGAATCCCTCTAAGAACTGCATAAAAAAGAAGATGAGAGTAATTAAGTAGGTATGTAAATTTCTATGGAGGGAAAACTATATCACTTTTGTGAAAATAAAATAAAACAAAATAAAATAAAATTCTACAATTGTTTCCATTTCAGTTTGGGCTTGAAGTTAGGATTCTCAAAAACATGTAGTATAACAATCTGGAAAAATAAATCTATCTTTAAACAGTGTTTTAAGGCTTTCCTTCAAGATAAAGATTTCTCTTTTAAAATTCTTTATGTAAAGAAAAAGCTAAACAATATGCTTTTTACACAATAGTGTTATTGTTACAGTCTCCTATTTTACAAACAAAAACTTAATGAAATCAGACCTTTTCCATTTAAAGCTATCCATCAAAAAATCTCAAAGGGGATAAGTTATACTCATTGTGTCTTCAAAACTCCATTGATAGGGATTATTAAGATATCACTGAAATGAAGGACCGGTTTCAATCTGCAGAAAACTCTACATGCTTTGATTCTCTTAGTTAATACATTAACATAGTTAGAAATGCCCTGCAATCAAACAGTATTGCAAAGAGAAGGAATATGAAATGAAATGGAAGTGCAAAGGAAAATTTTTTTCCCAAGGCAGGTCATACTAAAGAGTGAAGCAGAAGAGTATCTAGGTTTTCTATACCTTAGTGCTATTTCCTTTGGATGATACTTGATGCCTTCTTTGCCTCAGTCCTTAATAGTAAGGAAAGTTGTTCCTTGTGTGTACATCTGCAGGAGCTAGAGGAACAGAACAAAGCTCCTACGATCCAAGAGAAGGTGGTTAGAGACTAGCTTGGCCAATCAGACACACACAACTCTATGGGGCTGGATGGGATCCAGCTGAAGGGTATTGAGGAGCTGGCAGATGTGCTTGTCAAATCCCTTTCCATCATCTTCCAGCAGTCCTGGCTGACTGGGGAAGTTCCACTGGACTGGAGGCTGGCTGATGTTGTGCCCATCTACAAGAAGGACCGGAGGCAGGATCCAGGAAACTACAGGCTTGTCAGCCTGACCTGGGAAGGTCATGGAACAGGTGATCTTGAGTGCTATCATGAAGCACGTGCAAGAGAATCGGGTGATCAGGCCCAGTCAACATGGCAGGTCTTGCCAAACTAACATGATCACCTTCTATGACAAAGTGACTCACCTACTGGACAAGGGAAAGGCTGGGATGTGGTCTTCTTGGACTTCAGTAAAGCCTTTGACACAGTTTCTCACAGCATTCTGCTTGAGAAACTGTCAGCCTCTGGGCTGGACAGGCGCACACTCTCCTGGGTGGAAAACTGGTTGGATGGCCGGGCCCAGAGAGTGGTGGGAAACGGAGTTAACTCCAGCTGGAGGCCAGTGACAAGTGGGGTTCCCCAGGGCTCAGTGCTGGGTCCAGCCCTGTTCAATGTCTTCATCAATGACCTGGATGAAGGCATCGAGTGCACCCTTAACAAGTTTGCAGACGACACTAAGCTGGGTGGAAGTGTGGATCTGCTGGAGGGTAGGGAGGCTCTGCAAAGGGATCTGAACAGGCTGGACCGCTGGGCAGAGTCCAATGGGATGTTTAACAAGGCCAAATGCCGGGTCCTGTGCTTCGGGCAGAACAACCCTGTGCAGCTACAGACTAGGAGAAGTCTGTCTAGAAAGCTGCCTGGAGGAGAGGGACCTCGGGGTGTTGGTTGACAGCCAACTGAACATGAGCCAGCAGTGGCCCAGGTGGCCAAGAAGGCCAATGGCATCTTGGCTTGGATCAGAAACGGCGCGACCAGTAGGTCCAGGGAGGTTATTCTCCCTCTGTTCTCGGCACTGGTAAGACCGCACCTTGAATTAGGTGTTCAGTTCTAGGCCCCTTGCTACAAGAAGGATGTTGAGGCTCTGGAGCGAGTCCAGAGAAGAGCAACAAAGCTGGTGAGGGGGCTGGAGAACAAGTCTTACGAGGAGCAGCTGAGAGAGCTGGGGTTGTTTAGCCTGGAGAAGAGGAGGCTGAGGGGAGACCTCATTGCTCTCTATAACTACCTGAAAGGAGGTTGTAGAGGTGAGGCTGCTGGCTTCTTCTCCCAAGTGACAGGGGACAGGACAAGAGGGAATGGCCTCAAGCTGTGCCAGGGGAGGTTCAGGCTAGATATCAGAAAAAAAAAAAGTATCACAGAAAGGGTCATCAGGCATTGGCAGAGGCTGCCCAGGGAGGTGGTTGAGTCACCTTTCCTGGATGTGTTTAAAAGACTGGTGGATGAGATGCTCAGGGACATTGTTTAGTTGCAGATAGGAATGGTTGGAGTCGATGATCCAAGAGGTCTTTTCCAACCTGGTTATTCTATAATTCTGTGATTCTATGATTCAGTGAATCGCTCTGGCAGAAGAGCAAAGTTGCATCCGTAGTCTTTTCTTTCTACTACAACAGCAGTCAGACCTTTCTGAAATGTATTGTTATATGGTGGGTGCTGTACTATTGCCTTTTTGGTTAGAATGTGGAGCCAAGAAATATTACCATGCATGAAACCGGAGTATCTTCAATATACAGGAGAAATGAAAGGAACTAGAAAAAATAATGAAAATAAAATACCACTTTGTCGTGTCCAGTACCTACCGGAACAGTCATTCTCATCTATTTGAATAGCCAATTGAAAATTACATGTGAATATGATCCCAGTCTTTAATAGAGACTTGGAATTTTTCTTTCTGATTTGTCATTTCTCTACTTATTTTTCTCATCTCTACATACAACCCTAAAGAATTCCTCTGCCTCTTGTGATATTATTTCATCTTTACGATGCTTGTACCTTATTACCATGACTGCCTTATGGAAAAACCTGGGTTTTCTAGGGTTGATGTTTAGATGTATGTGTCTGCCAGGAAAAGAGAGAAGTCCAGCCAAACCAGGTGAATGACCTAAATTTTTCTTCCCACAACAGGGTCAAATGGCATTTGATGGGAATGAAACTTCAGCAGACTCATATTACGAACTGAAAAATTATCTATGTCTTAATCTTTTGAGCAAAAATTAACATCAATGAATGCTCAATGCATAATAACTACACAGTGTTTTCTTCATTGTGCCAGTAGTTTATGAATCCGGAGAGCTGCACTTACATCATGTAATTTGTCTTCCTAAGATGACTCCAAGAAGAAAAATGTCGAGTAATTATATACTTGTTACTCTCAGGAATTTTCATTCCAGGCTTAAGATGAAGACTAATACAAGAATTCGGGAAATAGTCTATAATCTCTCTTCACTTATTTAATGTAGTTTACCTTCATTGCTATGAGGTTTTAATTGATAATTCAATAGCATATTTATATTCTGTCTTGTGCTTGCTGCACTAATTCTATTAATTCATGGAGTGGCTACACAACATTGTGCTAAAATCATTATTTTCTTTTTAATAGAATATAGTAACAGACAGCAAGTGACTCGGCATACGGTAGATTGTTCCATTTATTGAAAATCAAGATACTGTATTTGCTCTATTACAATAATGAAGTTGATGATTTCCAATCTGTTTAATATACTGTTTCTGCATTTGAATATTTATATTAGATCAACCAGCTGGAGAGATAACATCATTGTTTTTACTCAGAATTGTATACCAATTATTAACAATAAAAGTGCTATTTCCTTTTTTCCTCAGACGGGATCACAGGAATTCTTATGCCCATCTCATGCAAAGCAAATACTTGGAGTTCAGCCATAGATTTTTAATTTTAAAGTTCCAGCTACAGATATTTATGAAACTGCATAGAAACGTCCTTTGGGGAAACTAAGACATAAGATAATCATAGAGCAGATGTCAGAATGGACTTCAGTCATCTCTAACCTCCAATACCACAATACATTTGCCCTCAACCACTTGAATGATTGCTCTCAAACATGTGGCAATAAGAACAGCATAACAAGAAGTGATGTGATGTCATCTAGCCCATTTACCTATGTCTATTTTCTATTGTTCATTATAAAGCATTATATGAGTAGGATGTAAGTAACTTGGAATCAGCCTAAATGTATTGAAACTTTTGGTGCTCCACTTCTTAAGTTGTTGGGGATTTAATCCTTCCATTGCTGACCTTCATCTGCCCCTGTTCTAATTCAGCTTGATATAACCTTGTGTGCCCTGGGTTTGAGCCTGGGAGTGCTCCCACAGTGAAGTCTGGAATTTGAGATGCCAGATGTATACGGTCACTGAACGCAAATGCCAGAGGGTCAAAACTTTGTTGGTAGATCTCTGTAATTCAGTGGAACTGTGGTGATTTCCACCTGCAAACGATGTACCAGCTTGGTGTGTAAGAAGCAGACATGATTTGTTTTAAGCAAATTTGCTAAACAAAAGAACTGCCAGGAGAGCAATAGTGAGTTTTCAGCAGCTATTGTGGTATTGGAGGCAGCAGGAAAATCTTATTTTACAGAAATCCATAGAAAGAAATGGTAGAGCAGG
The DNA here is from genome assembly GCF_032191515.1 of Phaenicophaeus curvirostris. Lineage (NCBI taxonomy): Eukaryota > Metazoa > Chordata > Aves > Cuculiformes > Cuculidae > Phaenicophaeus > Phaenicophaeus curvirostris. The sequence continues at coordinate 70,646,193 of NC_091431.1, forward strand.
ATTTTGGTCCTATTTATGTGCCCTTTTCAAAGAAGCCTATGGACATGCAGAGCAGTGGAACTGGCAGAGCTCTAAAGAAACTTCATAGGGTTATAGAAATTACTCCAAAAACCTACAAGATTTATTAGGGAGTTTATTTCTTCTCCACAGGTTTCTTTGAACCATCTCATAGAAGTATATTTCATTGTGTATTTTATTTTACAAGGTGGTTTAAAAAATTATATGAGAAAGTTTGTAATTTTCTGTGAAGCCCTATAGGATTTTTCCATAAGGGAAATATCTCTGTGTACCTAATACATGCAGGATATTACACTGCACAAGAATTGCTAATGAAAAATTTAACTCTTGGTATTTCTTTCAGCACTAATGAGAGAAAGACTATTCAGGAATACATGCAAAGTATCCGGTAAAACACTACCCTGGACAACACTGTGACTGGGGAAGAGAAACAAAACAGCAAAAGAAGCAGCCTGTGAATATTTATGAGTTGATCTTATGACTTATCTCTGTATTGACATTTTCAAGTTAAAAAACATTTGACTAAAAGAAAATGGCTAGTTCTCAGCAGCAACAGCAGCATTCCACAAATTTCCTAGCCTAGAGGCAGCATGCAGAAAGAAATAAGAGCAAATGATGTATACTTTGATGTAATGTGTAACCTGGGGGGACTACCAGCCAAAATGGGGGGAGGGGGATATGAAAAATTAAAATGAAACAGGAGAGTAGGTCGCTGCCTGTAGAATGAAGTTTAATCTCTTGTACCATTTGCAGTAAGAATGGAAGGATAATGGGGAGAGGGCACAAGCAAAACAAATAGCTCTTTGTTCTGTTGGTTTAAAATTGTTTATTTTAGATGGTTTCAAGTAATTAAAGGAAATTGCAGTCTCTTAACTATAAGAAAGATCATTAAAGAAAGTTTGGCAGGGAGAGAAAAAAAAGATAAAGTTCATTGTCCCAATTAGATGAGAAGTGTTTTGCTGGTGGAAGTCACCCAAGAAAACCTGGAGAGGAAACAGAGAGAACAGGCATAATCACAGTTTCAGCCCAGAGAATCAAACCGAACATCAGTAGAGAAAAAAATACACATTGATTTATAGCTTCACAGACAAAGGCAAATGATGGGTTGTATAAATCACATCAGACAGAAACTTACCATCATTGTTATGCAAAACAAGGAAACAACACTGTCAGGAAGTTGAGGATGCTAATGTCAGTGCTAATCCTATGAAGACTAAGGAATGCGCTGAAGTATGTAAATAGCTCCATTGTCTTTAAAAAGTCCTCACAGGTTTAAAGTTAAACACATGCTTAAGTATCTGCAAGATGATAGCCCCAATAAAATAAAAGTTATGTTCTGTTTTCCTAACTAGACAAATAAACAGTCTCCATTCTGCATAAAACAGTTAGCATCAGGGTGTTTGGGGGGTGGGTGGGAGAGTTGCCTATCACTGGAAGAGTGTATAATCATAAAACCAAAAAGGATTGGTTAATCAGAGGATGGATACAAACAGTTTCTTAAACCTGTCACTCATTTACCACTGATGCTACATCCAATAGTCCATCCTAGAGGCCTGGGATCAGATTCTTCTGCATTCTAGGGGTATATAAATTGTAAGTGAGTAATGCAGTGTGTCTAATCCAAAGAGGGTAGGAGTCTGCTAGAGACTCTGGCTAACCTGTACTTTGGGGCAGCTGGAGGACCACATTTCAAGCTCTTCCTATAGCCTGAAATGCCACTTTACAAAGATCCTGTCTTGCCTCTGCTTACATATGTGCTAGGGTGGGAGGAGACTGGTCTTGTTTTGCTTTGGAAGCTAACAGGAGCTACCAAGTGGAGGCATGTGCTCACATAAAGGTTTTTTGTGTATTTTTTTAAATGCTGCCGGAGGGAGTAGCAGCCTAGGAATATCATTTATGGCAAGGGGTCATGGTAGGATCTGGGACATGGTTGTGTGGATTCAAATATATCTTGCTATGAATTCTTGCAAACTATAAAAGACAAAGGTTCTCACTTGGTATAGTAAGTTCAGACAAGCTTTGTCATTCCATAACATATCCTGAGGACACTTCAGAATAAAAACAAAGAAACAGCATCTTCACTCATTACTGCTAATCAGCTAAACCAGGTCTACATTCAGATCTAGCAGCTGGACATAACCATAAAAGCATGTTGTGAAGTAAGAAACATCATAGGCTAAGAGAAATGCTTTAACTACCTTATCTACACTGTTACAGTGGCATTGGAGCACCAGAGAATTTGGAAAGGTTGCTGCCCTAGAGGGATGGTGTTAGTGACACACTGGGTAACAGTATCTGGATGAAAGGGCAGAAAATCTTTCTCCATCTGTCCATTTGCTTCTGACCCCATTTAGATATGATTTATTGTAGACAACTAGTTTGCATTTGGTCTCTCAGGTGTGAGGCCAGACAATGATCTTCCTTGCTACTTGCATGCTCATTGATAAAGGGCTCCTCTTTTTATCCAAGACCACACAGCTCTCCCAGTGTGGTGGGTATTATTACAGTTGTAACGATTAAGGTAAAGAAGGTGGCCGTCTGCTTCCCATGTTGTCAGCAAAGTTTCACCGTGCAAAGTTTTAATTGCCTTTCAGAGTAGATTCTTCATGTGGCATTTCTCTCAGCTTATGCATTTAACAAAGGAATTAACTTTCCCATTGTGACCTCAGCTTCAACAAAGGGTGCTTAGTATGAGCTGCCAAAGAAAGTGATGCTGGTTACCACTGCTCAGTGTATGAATATCAAAGTTATTCTTTGCATATCCAAGAGATTTCAAAGCGCTTTGTGAACTTGTTCTCCAAGATGTCCGTGCAGTGCCCTGTGACTATCAGCAATCAAAATGAGATAGTATAAGATTTATGGAACATGGACTGCAAGATCAAGGAACTCTACTTCTGTTGCTACTATCACCACTTGCAGCACTGTAGCACACGTAGGGCATGGTCAAGCATCACAGCCTTAACGTAGTAAGTGATGCAAACCTAGAATGGAAATTTAGCAGCGATGCAACAGACAACTTACTACCTAACTCTCAGGTTTATCTAAATCTTTAGACTCACCTGGCTGTAGGAGAAGAGGCAACAGATGAAGGCTGCAAACACATGGAAAAGCACAAAGTAACATTGAGGAAATCATGGTAACTGTAATAGGCAACATGCATAGCACACTAGCTACCTTTCCATTGTCATTAAACTATTTTATTACTAGGGAAACAAAGGCATGGGAAACAAAGTCATAGGAAACAGACTGTGCAGGGCTGCAAAGGGCAGGACTCATGATGCATCATCTTAGACGTCTAGGCTAGTCTTTAGCTATCTAATAATGTAATAGATGTCTAGGGTCCCTATAAAACCAGTGGATAGAGACAGGCAATTCCAGAGAAGCATTGATTTCTAAGCCATCCTAGGATAAAAGCACCTTCCAGAGGTGCTTGTCTGCTCTGCAGGTGGCACTGAGAAGTCAAGGCAGATGAGGAAACAACTCTTATTGTCTAAGTGTGTATTTTAAGGGCTAAATTTTAGTGAAAAGAAATATAATCCACTGGAAAAATTTAAGACTAGCAGCCACTAGTACCTGGACCTCTTCAAAACACTGCATAAAGGCACCTTAAAAACTGCTGAGACAATTGACAGTAAACTGTTCAAAAACAGGGACAATAAAGCAACAGAAAGAAATGTGACTTCCTAATACAGAATCTTCAGCTATTCCACGGGTAAAACAGATTGATAGGAATTGAGGTATACACACACATACCCTCATGCACACACACATATATCTTTCCAATTAGGAAGGAAAAATATAGAATCTGCTGGGTTGAACAGGAGCACTAGTGAATTATCTAGTCCATCCTTTTGCCTGGGGCAAGACTGATTTAATTATCTCTAACACTTCTCTGATGGATGAGTGTCAAACCTTCCCTTGACTATCTCCAATGAAGGTGATCTGACTACCTCCCTTGGGTGACTTGCTTCATTGCCTTAAATGTACAAATAGTTATGAAGTTTTCCATAACAGTCAACCTAAATATTCAGTGCTTCATCCAGAACCTATCACTCCTTTTTTTTTGTTCTCACTGACTAATGAGGATAATTGGTTCCTCTCCTTTTTCAGGGACATGCCTTTATGTGTTTATGGACATTCATCATGACTCCCTTTAGTCTTTTTCTCTCCAGACAGGACGTGCCTGGTTCTCTGAAACCTCAGTAGTAAGAAGCCTGAGGCATAAAGATGAACACATTGCAAAAGGCAGAAATACAGGCATTTTTTAAGGTAACAAGGAGGACTGGGCATTTTGCATTGCCAGAAATTCAGGAATTGAATTTCAGAAATATGAAGGGTGCGAAGGTAAGACTAAAATGACCTATGAAGGCACAATATCATTCATCTGTATGGGATACCACATAAAGGCACCTGTCAGAGTACAGCACAAGCAGGAGTTCTGCCATTACCCATACTCATATGGATAAAGACAAGGCCCCGTTGCTCAATCTCATAAGCAATAAGTTTAAGTTAATTCCCAAGTGTATGTACCAATACGAATCAAGTTTGCATAGCTAAGACTAGTTGGTTTTGACCCTTCAACCTGCTAGAATTTGTACTGGCTGCTCCCTATCTCTGATTTAATTTCAAAGAGCAGACAATGTGCTCTTCACAAAAAGGCATTTAAAAGGTTAAAAGGGGAGAGGAACACTAATAAAGCCTTCTTTGTATTTTATTCTGTCATGTGGGTTAGCTGTCCCCCAGCCTATTCAGTTTGAAATGGCATCAATGCTCTTTAGAGACCAATTCATCCTCCTGTTCCTGAAGTGCAAACAATTCATAGTATAAAACAGCACCAGAAAGCAAGAGGAAAAACTCTGTGGGGCTGCCAAGACTCTAGCTTCATGCAGTGAAATTGCCAGACTTCTAAACAAGAAGGAAAGGTGGTTAACTCAGGCCTGGATAGATGGTTAAGGCCCTGGATGTAGAATTCTCTCAGAGGTATTTGGAGAGTCTCTATTTGAACAGCACCGAGTTTGTCATAGTCTTTATTGCATTTGTTTTCACAGTATAACTATTCCTGCTTCACAGATGCTGAATTTAAGCAAAGCGAGAGTAAGACCCAAATTTTCAGAAGGACTTGTTCAGATTTCACAGAGCTTTAGGTAATCAGTGATACCTCAAACTCAAACACTCAAACACTCTCAAACACTTCTGAGAAGCTGAGTTCTATCCTGAAAAGCTCTAGGAAATCTTTCTGCTGTAACCTGAATTATTACCACTGTCTGAGACACTCCTTTTAGCAAGCTACCCTTCCCACATCATCACCAGCTGAAAGAAAAGTATGCTTATACCTCAGACACCCCCATACAAATCTCTACAGATTAACTGAAACTACTGGAAAAGATTGGGATGGAACTGAAACACTGTGAAAGGTGAATACTGTCAGCTGATGTGTGACCCTTCACACATACCCCTTCAAATATCTCTGCAATGCTAGTGTTTCTCCCTCTCTTTGCTTTTCCATATATCTGAAAGTCAGATTGAAGAACATATTTCTAGAAGAGGACTTATAACTAATGGTCCTATGCAGAACAAGGCAGTGCAGGGACGGATGACTGGATCTGACAAACCTGAACACAAAAGCTCAGCTGCTTACTCTAGCAGCATGCCTTCCTTAAACTAATATCTCTTCCAAAGTATTGATAATCTGAGGTTCTCCTAACATGGGGGTAATTCAGATGTAGCTCACACAGTGGCTAAGTGTCTGAGTGAATATATTTTCAGCTGCCATATATAGTATATTACAAAGATGAGAACTGAAGCAACATGTTCCTAATCCCTTATTGGTAACCCAGTCTCTGGGTTACCAATTGACCTCTACCCATACTTTAGTTTCCTTAAGTAAATATGCTGTTTTGAAGAAGGAGTCTGGAGCAAGCTAACAAAACAAATCTCCTAGGAAGTCTTGAGAGATTACCCACTGGCTAGATATCACAGCTTCATATTGAAGAGGAACTTGACTGTTGACATTTGTTATTAATTCTGAAAAGCAAAATGCCTGTGGTATTTTTATGTGGTATTTGTGTATCCCTAATGTCTCATCTGCTGCATCCTGGGCACTATCATGCTCTCACTGACGTCAGTAAGGGTCATGCCAAGAGATACAAGGCTTCTCATTGGCTATTTCTGCAAACACTGTATGAAGCTACTCTTATTTCTCAGTGTTTATCTGGTTGTGATTGGGAAAATCATTTTCCTGAGCTGGCACTTGCAATGACCTGTCTTTATTGTGCATGAGTCATGAACAAAGTGTTTCAGGTCTTGTCCTCTCATATAATGAAGGACATTCAGTAGTCTTACCTCTTAAGATTTTTTTTATATATTTATCGGAGGACATGGAAGTTCATTTGACAGTACAGTCTGATACAGACTTTAGCGTCTTTCTTAGCTAGATATTTTACCTAGATGTCTTCCCATTCTTTCCCTGGTGAGGAAGGGAGGATGTGTCATTAAGACAATTCGCAGAGAATTTTACAAAAAGCGCTTTCCACTGCTGGGACATTTGCAAGCTTGCACAAGAACTTCAGCTAAAATGTATTACCTGAATGAGTCATTGCTAAGAAAAAAAAAATAATAATGTCTTGGGAATGAGAGAGAAGTTTTGAAAAAGAATTGTAAAGTGTTTCTTTTCTTTCTATAAAAGTCAGTTAAATGATGAGTAAAGGTGACAGACTAATAGTTCTGTAGGCAGATGTTCCCCTGCTAGTCCCCACACATGACTAGAAGGGGGAGTGCTTGCATAGTTTTCTGTAAGATTGCTTGACCTGAGGGCTTTCACCCTGTTCAGAAATGTTTGTGTCTGATTAGTAGTTTACTTTCAGGTGTGAACTCAATTTTTTACTTCTTGCAGATACTGTCCACAAGCACTTCAATTAGGACCAAATGGTAAAATGAACAAAGCATAGATCAGTTTCTGACCATGAAGACCACTGAACAGTTGGTAGGAATTTCAAAGAAAACTACTCAGATTTGTGTTCAGCTGTGTCAACCCTTTCTAGGTCTTCCTCACGTTATAAACATCAGACAAGTTTATAAGATTCTCAGTGGCTTTTCACTGAAAGATTTACTTGATTGTGGATAAGCATCCCCTTTCAGAGGGGTAGAATTGTTGTGGGGTATACAATACCATAAGTAAAGAAACTATCAGATTATTAAAACATGTGTCTGAACCCCAAATTACGCAGGTTCAGCTTCCAGATGATTAATTTAGATTCCTCCTGTGATCTTGTTTATTTGCTTCTCTCCCTCATTGTTCATGACCTATACAGTAAGTGTTACAGCTCTTCTGACACCTTGTGAATTTGGACCATGATAAAGTCATATGTAACTGGCAACAAAATGTACTGTGCTGATCATTTCCTTTTGTGTGTATCATACATGAACTCTGAATTTTTCTGGAATATACTTGCACTTCCTCAATTAAACACTACAGAATTCCAGTGAGTCTGACTAAAATAGCCTTCATTTTATCCTCACAGTTTCCACAGATCTGTTGCAGTTTCTGTTGAAAAAACAACCAGTTAATGTTTGGGGATATTCAGCATATGCTCAGAATAGCACCATTAACACTCAGACCAGCTCCAAGTTCTCCTACACCCGCAAAACCCTTAGTTCATGGATGTCTATTAATGCAATACAATGAATACTTTTTAAAATGTGCTTGGAGTGTCTCATAGGTTCATGTACCCAGAGATGAATAGGATTGTCATGCTTTTTTTCCTTTCTAGAAATCTGGAGTGCCAAAGAACCCAGCTCAGTACGATCTTAATTGCCAGCAAATGTTAATGATATACCTGAGCACCTTCAAACTGTGTAGATGCTTATCTTTGATACCAGCCCAATACCAGGACTCAGGTCTACCCTAACAGTCAGTTCAGATGATCAGTGTCTCTGTCACTCTCGTAGCTACTGGAAAGCTCTTTGATCTCTACAGCAATTCCGAGTTTGTCATTTTCCTACTTGCTCAGATGCTTACCCATAATCTCTCTTCCAGATGTGTCAATCAACAAGACAGCCAACACAAAGTTTTTTGCCCTCCAAACCTATTTCAGTATCTCTCATGCTTACTTATGCTTGTATACACAAATTAATTTAACATATCTGGGGGATTTCTGCTGTATGAATACAACAACATATTTTTCTTTTTTTTTGCTATCCAGCTCGCCCTTGTTTTTCCCCTTTGATGTGTAATAATGAGGTGGCACAGGGGAAATGTCTTTAATCAATTGCAGAAACTTATAGCACTATCAGGATTGCATGTATCTCAAAACGCTTTATCACTGTCTCTTTCCAACGTTGATAATTCTGATGTATCTGGTGTACTGGTGTCATGTCATTCTATTACATTAAACAATCTAACATAACAACTGAATGCAGTGAAATGATGAAATGCTGGCCTGCTTTAGAAAATATAAAAAAATAATACACTTGTTTTCATCTGGGAAAGCTGCTATTTATTCTGTGGCTTTATGTGATCACAGGAAGAGCCAAATAAGCAGGTACACAAACCAAAGATGAGCACAACTAAGTCACAGAAATACAGCTCACGTCCCACCTTAGGCTGTCCATTTGCAAATATGAATAAAAGCAGAAAGTTTACTTGCCTTTTGTAATCACAAAAGAAAAAAGACGGGAGATCAGAAAAGATACTTTAGATCTCTGTTTCTGGATTTGTTTGTAAATATGAATATTTTGTATATTCCTTCCTACAACAGTTGCTCCTTAAAGTATTCAAACCTACCTTCCACTCAAACCAGATACTTCTATTCATATTGCGTATTTCTTATTTTAGATATGTTCCCAATGAAAATTATTTTACTGCAGTCAAAAGTCCGACTATAACTCATCTAGCCACCTTGAGTTAGTTTTGATTTAGCTGCCTGTGGAGCTTTGCATGTCAGAGCTCAGCTGCGCTTCTGTCATAGTATTTATTTTCCCCCTTTTCCCTACTCCAGCAAGGTTTACAGCCCACACCAAACTTTACACTAGCATGGCTACACAGCTGTCATATCTGATAGGCACTTTCAAGCCAGCCCAGAGACACACAATTGCGAACCACGTCTTTGTCAGTTACAGAGACATGTAAAAATGGCTTAGGGTAATTTAACACTCAGCAACATAAACATTGTGTATGGGCACATCCTAAGTATGGATTTACACACAGTTACTCGTCTATTTAGTTGGCAGTTGTGAATCTAGAATATTTCAGCCAATATCATTGGGCAGGGAAGAGGGCCGTATTATCTATGATAAAGTTCTGTCAGAAGTTTATATATACAGGGTATATTTATTGCCCGCTCCAGTGACTGACTTCTACACATACTTATTCTGAACCTAGAGTCATTACTGACAGGCTAGGGGAAAGAAACAATAGCAGAAAAAAAAATATTGTCCATGTAAAACTTTTATACCCTTAATTGTTCACTTTCCTAATTCTTACATAAATTAGCTCTGACTGTTGAGTCAAAAATCTCATCTATTCATGATTTTTCACATGCTCACACACCTTGTCCCATTCCTGCCATGCCCAAGGCACCTGAACCCAACAGAAGACCTGTTAATCTGTATTTCCTCACTATGACTTGCTACCTGGTACCTTTTGTTGGTATTGCTCTAGAAAAAAAAAAACAACAAAAAAACCAAAAAAACCCAACTCTTTGAAAGCACTAAGAGAATAAATGAAAATATCTGAGGAAAGAGGAAAAGGTCTTTGCATAAGCATGATTTCCCCTCTCCTCAGGATGTGTTTAGGATCTTCAAGACATTTCCTATGCCCTTCAAAATGAGTATAATGTATAATTTGTTTAGTTAATTAAAGAATTATCATTTATTAATATAATAATCAAAGACAGTTTTAGGTTAGCATTACTAGCTGAAATCATAACTTTGGGCATTTATCTCTGGGTTAGTAGATACAGGACCTGCAATTATTGATGGTGTTTCGTTGTTGATTGCTTTCTTTGCCATGAACCTCATTGCAGGATAAATAAGGTCAAGCAGACCAAGTGTCATGGTCTCAAAATGTGAGTGACTAATGAAAGAACAAACTTATTGATTCACATTGGGCAGGAGTGGCTTTTGTGTTTAAACAGCATCCCCATTCCTTGAAAAGCCAGTTGCACTGAGTGTCCTCCAAGATTGTCTGTTATGCCACTGAGAGCATGTCAGGTGCCAGTTGCTCAGGGACTAAATCTTTCAAAAGGAACACTTAATGATTTTATGAATTTAATAATATACATACATATAAAAATATATACCAAATAACAGATTTGCTGCATTAGCAGCAGTAAAGCGATTTCTAGCAGTAGGTCATCTTTCATGTATATGTACATACAATACCAATTACACTCCATAACACTTCACATAGAATCAGTAAAAGTATGTGTAATTCATCAATGAAACGACACAGATTTTTCTAGTGGTGCTTGACCCTGTATTTTTCTTTCCTCCTTCTCTTTCTATTGCATTCATTCATCATGTTATAGATCCATTCAAATCATAAACTCTTCAGGGTACAATCTGTGTCCTTAATTTGTTTCTGAAGAATCCCACATACTATTATATACATAATAAAGATCCCAAACTTGTGTAACCCTCAATACAACCAAACCCAAGGTCATCCACGTGGCTGAAGCTGTGTCATTGAAGCACAATAGACAAGCTAAGAAGATTAAACTGACAAGTAGACTTGAAGACTCTAGTATGGAGGGGGGAATAATACAGAACCAAAGCTCCGTAAAGGGCATAGTATTTTAACCACTTGTGCTCAGACACTAAAAAACTCTATAATATAATTCAATTGTAAATGTCTCAGAATTATAGAAAAATCAAAAAGCTTAAGTCCCACTGATTTCAGTGGCTAAAGACAAAATATCTTGTGGATGAAAACTTGCAGTCAAAGTTTAGATGCTTAGGATTCTAAAAATGTTAAACTAATGGGTACTTGGTATAACAACCTGGTACATTTTGGTAGAAAATTCCCAGATTTATTTTGATTTAATACCTTCGCATGTGAGAACCGAACCAACATTGTTCATTTTCACTGGTGAAGGATCAGACAGGGAAGAAAAGGTATCTCCTCAAAGCTTTAGGTTTTTTCACACACAAAACTCCCTTGGTCTCACAGGTGGTATAATTCCTTGAGGACTGCTCACCCCAAAATTTTCCAAAGGAAGGCTGGTGGAAAAGGATGAAGGGATAAGGCTCCAGAAAACAGATTACAGAGGAGGACCTTCCCCAGGATTTTCTAAAGCCTTAACAGGGCCTTTCTTAACATTCTGCTAAGGAATAAGTTTCCTCCCACTTTGATAAATCCTGCTCAGTAGTATGATTGGACAATTTTCACTTGTGAAACCTGTAATTAGAGTGGTAACACCCTTCAACAAAACCTCTTCCCTCGAACTGCAGTGAAGTGAGGTGGTAGGGCTGCATCAAAAGAAGAGTGATCGGCAGGTTAAGGGAGGTGATTCTGCCCCTCTACTCCACTCTTGTGAGACCCCACCTGGAGTCCTGTGTTCTGGAATCCCCAACATAAGAAGGATATGGAATTTTTGGAACAGGTCCAGAGGAAGGCTACAGAGATGATCAGAGGGCTGAAGCACCTCCCATACGAAGACAGCCTGAGAGAGTTGGAGTTGTTTAGCTTGGAGAAGAGAAGGCTCCAGGGAGTCCCTGTAGAGGCCCCCCAGTACCTGAAGGGGGCATACAAGAAAGCTGGGGAGGGACTTTTTACAAGAACATGTAGTGATAGGGTGAGGGGAAAGGGCTTTACAAAGGAAGGGGGAAGATTTAGATTAGACATTAGGAAGAAGGTTGGTGAGACACTGGCACAGGTTGGCCAGGGAAGCTGTGGCTGCCCCATCCCTGGAGGTGTTCAAGGCCGACTTGGATGCGGCTTTGAGCAGCCTGGTCTGGCAGGAGGTGTCCTTGTGCATGGCAAGGGAGAGGAACTGGATGATCTTTAAGATCCCTCCCAACCCAAACGATTCTATAATTCTATGATTCTATGAGATATGAGTATGGGATAACTCTTCAAAGCTTTTATATGAAACACAGCAGCAAAAGCCTTCTCCTCCAGCATGGCCTCCTTACACCTCCCTTAAGCACCTGGGAGGTGGAACAGAGCAGGGATAATTGGGACAGAACAGCAGAGAAAGTAGCTGAGGCTTATTTTCTAAATAAATCAATTATTAGTAACTATTCATTTTTTTTGTCAGCATTTATCAGGCTTAGACAGAATTGGCAACCTGAAGTGAAATGGTATCTTACATTTTTGTCACACCATTCTTGTCATATATATATATATCTGTTGTCACACTATTCACTGAGTCTCCACATGGGTTAAATTAACAAACAAACAAACAGGCAAACATTTAAAATAAGAGAAAGAAAGAAACTGTGAGCTGAAAATAGACTGTGTTATGGCAATTATATTTAATAGAGAGCATTAAGGCAATTATATTTTGTTTATTGTATCAGAATTTAATGCCAGCTACCAGGCTTCTTTAGACCAACACACTTGTCTTTGCCATTTAAGAAAAAGAAATAAATAGTAAAGACAAACATATAGTTGTACCAACAGGAGACAGACAGTAAGATATTATGTGCATCTTGATATATGAGGTAGCAAAACTGCAATAGTATATATATGTGATAGCTCCATGGTGAATATTAAAAACAAAAAATTGGCTTTGTCCACAAAAAACCCAGAAAAAATATTCATCAGATTTTCAGAATGATTACAGTGGTGATAAAAGGATCTTGTTTCTCACATGTCTTTTTGGAATGACTTTGTGTGTACTGTTTTTTGCTATTAGCTGGTGTCTAACGTGATGAACTGGTTATGAACTCTTCATTCATCATCTAAGCTAAGAGAACACCTAGATGACTTGGTAATGAACAATATAGGGTGGTGGGTTTTTTTCCTCTCCCTTCTCTCTCTCTCCCTCTGTGACTCATTTTCAGGATTTCTTGTCTGACCTTGCTGGACAAATTTTACAACTCCACCGTGGAAGGTTACAAGACATCAGAGCTTTTAATTCCAAGGGCAGCATTTCCTCACCCCACCAAAGTTAGCTGGCAGTTCCAAGAAATAAATGACTTTTGCTGGGCTCTTAAATAATATGATTTGCATGCTTGAAATGAGATCGCCAAAGTAATTGTAGAATATTGCTTGCCATTACAGTCATTAAAAACAGGCAGATGTAGGATCACTCTCATGGAAAACTTTCCTGCTGGGTTTTCATGGAGATAAGTGCAGAAAATCCACTTCTGAAAAGATGTTGAATAGAATGAATTTGCCATTCACTGACTGTCTGATGATGATTTGCTTGTTAATTGGGAGTTTAGGCTTTGGAGAAACCTTAACAAATGTGATTGCTAAATTCTGGAGGTTGCCTCTCTCTTTGCAAACCATGTTTACAGCTATAAATTCTTCTTTCATTGTACAACATTTTAGCAGACTTGTCAGTAGGGAAATAGTGTTGCTCATTTTCATATGGGGACTTTCAAAGGTATTTTCAACATCATTGCATGGCAAAAATGTGTTAATTTAATTCATAAAAATGCTTAACTCTATGCTTAATTTTAAGTACACACTTAAACCTTTATGTCTTCTCAGTGACTTCAGCAAGTGGTTAAATGTAAGCCACATTTTCCCAGCAAGCAGGGTCTGGTAAAGCTAGGTCAGAAGTAGCTAAATAGTTGCACTGGTGAGGGGGGGCACTCAGGGAAATGGAGATTCACCTAAACAACTAAACTCAGCTGCAAAGTATTAACCAAATATCTGCTCAGCGTTTCATCTGCAAACTAATTTCTTGCCTGGTATAATCCCTGCCACAATCAGCCCTTTTTAGAGTGGTATCCAACCATCTTCTCAGACTCTATGTCATAAATACCACAAGTCAGTGGTCACTGAAGCACACACAGAGTGCACACATATAGCAGTAAAAACATCCAGCCTCTGCATTTCAGCATCTTCTTGAAAGATAAAACACCAATTCAGGTGAAATGAAAAGAAGGAGTTTCTTGTTTATGGACAAAATTGCAACAAGAGTGAATTGTGTTGGAAGTTCGTCACTGATGCTTTGCAGGTCAGAAGCAAAACCTCAGTGATATTAATGCCTCTGAGACAGCCTTGGTGTCTTTACCTCAGAGTACCTCTTCCAGGCACAGGGTGGTGAAGAATAGAGAAAGCTTTTGTTCTGAAGGGCTTGAAGACACAAAATAACTGGTTAAAGTTGGGAAACTGATATTTAATGAAGATCGCCTCTAAAAGAGCATTTCCAAAGCAGAAGGAGGAGAAGGAGCCATGGATTGGCTGTGAAATTACTTTGCTTCCTCTTAAAGATGTTGTACCTGAAGCTGTTTGCCTTTTCAGAGCGTACAGGTAGTGCAGTTGGATCCTGACCTGACATGCCAGCCTGTGATCCAATGGATTAGTGCCTACCAGCTGCATTGTACATTCTCAGAAACACATGCAGCTCCAGAAAATGGATGTAAACCTTGAGAAATATTTTCATAAGGAGCTGCATGTGCCAACACAGCAGAAATTTTTGAAAGCAGGAAAAGGCAAGCCAAAAGTAGAGGGTTAGGAGAGGCAACTGCTGGATTTCTTGGTGAAGTGATCTTTCTACCCCTCCCATTCCATACAAGGGAAACGAATTTCTGAGCTACAGCACTGTGTGTACCAGAGTATAATCTTCACTGCCAAGTCCCTCCTCACCACTTTCTGCAGGACAAGCCTAGTCCCTGGATTTTCTCCTGGGCTTCAGGAACAATGAACAGTTTTCCCCACAGTCACTGCCTTTAGTCCCTGTTCTGAAGACAGAGAAACTGAGTCTCAGGTTGCTGAGGCATCTCACCCAAGGTCAGTAGAAAAGACAGAAGCAGAACCCAGGAGTCCCACTTGCCCCTTCCCTCTGCTGTAACCACTAAATCCCCCAATCAATAATGAACCTGTTACAGCAGACTCATATTATATCTAATGTCAGTGGGAGTAAAAAAAAAAAAAAAAAAAACAAGAAGAAGAGAAGAAGTTGTAATAAAAGCACATAGGATAGAGATACACATTTCTCTTTAGAGCAGTAAATCTTTCCAAAAGGAACTTGGTTAAAATTCTTTACGTTAAAAAAATGAGGTCCACAGGGACTCCAAATTTCAGTTTGATTTTTAGCTGAGGCATTTTTTTTTTCTTTATCAAACACTTGGTGCTGTAATGTGATAAGGGCCCCATGCAGACCATAAAACTAATTTATCATCTGTAAGGTGTACAAAGAAAATGGTAACTGCCTGCTTGTCTGCTTGACATATGAGGTCATTTTTGCCGCTAGCTTTCTAATACTGAGCAATTTTATCAGCTATTTATATACATTAATTGTAGGCACCCATATGTTCACCGTTGTATTTAATAATGCATTGCATTGAATATGCATTCCTTAAGTTTTAGCATGCCGTGTGCATCTTTTATTTAACTGTTTGGCTTGCCTATTAAAGCCCATTATTCAGCTCTGCTGTGAAACTCTCTCTCTCTCAAGTGGATTTATGTTTCTTTAAATCTTGCTCACCATGTTGAAAGGCAGTGGCATGAACAAGGCCACCTCTCTTGTCCCAAAGGAATAGCAGCAAAACAAGCAAAATAAGGGCCATGGTCCACTTAATAATACTAAACAAAAAGGATTATTCAATGAGTCTCTTTCCTCAAGGGACAGCAACGTATTCACGCTCTACGGTGTGCACACAGACATGGCTCTCTATCAATACAGGAAGGGAATTAAACAAGGGGCCTGATTCTGATGCCAGCTCCACCAACTCCTGAGATGCTGCCTGTGACTGAAATGAGAGCAGGAGCTTGGCTGAACATGTAAAATTACAGCAAATATCTGCAGTATGCTGCTCTGAAAGATGGCTATGAGACAAGGAGGATTTTATCCTCTGCCATGCAATCCTGATCTAGTCTAGAACCACGTCCTAGGCTTAAACCTGTTACCTCTGAACTGTCTTATTCCCCGGGGCTTCACTGCTCATCACTACCTCTACAAGCAAGTGGAAATTGGGGGAAGAAAAACTGATATCAAAGACAATAGCTCTGGGAGGGTCTGTACCTCCTCAAAGATGCCTTTCACTGATGCAGATACTTGCTTTTCCCATTCAAATTCCTATACAGTTCTGGTATTACTTTATGTCTGATCTATACTAGCAGCAATTATTACAACTCTTTGCCAATTCAGTCGAGCTGGATGGAGCATCTGGAAGGGAAACTCTGTCCATTCTCTCATCAAAGCTGGGAAAATGGGAGCTGCACGCACACACACATATGAGAAGAAGAAAATTATCCTGAGAAAGCCTAACACAAACTAGAAAAAACAGGCATCTTTCTGTGAGGATTGCAAATATGTCTCACAGATTGAAAAATTTTCAGCAGCTGGAGATACCCCTCTGAGTTATCCAAATGGTGCTCCGAACACTACATCCTAATTTGGCTAGCACGTATCTCTGTTGCTGCTTTTTCAGGACAGGGTGAGAAGTCCTCAACTGTGTATCATATGCAGTGTGCTGCCATCAGATAAAAAGGAGCTGCTGCTAGCCTCAGAGGCGTACTCCGATGCTTTCTGGAAATCTGAATTTTAATCTCCTGCTCATATTTCTAAGGAGCAAAGGAAGAATATGTATTGACAAACACTAGTTTTCAGCCAGCCACACATTTCTTTTGGCATTCAGAAACATGTCAAGAAATATACTTGGGGGAGAAAAGTCTCCTCTTTATGATTTTTAGTTTGTTGCTTTACTTCAAGTCCTCTTAAACCTGAAAAACCAAAGCTGCTCTCTAAAAACTTTGTAAATTACATCTCAATATAAAATGAATTTCCCAAAGGCTAAACTTACAGGCTGTGTTTTTAAAAAGAAGATTCTCTAGCAATTCAGCTGCCTTTGTAAGAGGTTTTTATTGTCTTCCACTAGGTAATGGAAAGCCTACATGGAGTTTGTGGGCAACAGGTCTGAAACAACAACGATGCTTTCTGACAGCTGAGTATGTCGGTGATCCTTTCCAGAGACCACAGTAAGAGCTTGAAAGTGCCTCAGAGCTATACTAGCCTTCGGCCTCATATGTCAAATTCAAACAAACTTCTGGCTTAGGTCTGTGTGTGATTAAATTATGAAGAGGAATATTCTCCTCTAGGCATTCTGTTTAGTGTACTAAAGCGCTTTTCATCTAAATATTTTTTGTTTCATTTAGTGTCCATGAAAGGTGCTGACAGATAGCCTCCACCTCCCCGCCAAACAGCTGCCTAGCAATGTCTGGAAAAATCTTCCTGCCTGTATTGCTCATACATGTGCCTCTGCATGACATGGGAGAATCTCCTCTACAGCTGAAAAGGCATTCTGGACACTATGCAAGCACAATGTTCAATCTTAGATAATCATACTAACTGTATTTTATACCAAGATCTCAAAGCATGTTAAGAATAAGCATTGCTGTTCACTTACAGAAGAAAGTGAGAGATGAGAAAGAAAACACTTTGCTCACTGCAGCAGCACTAGCCAACAGCACCTGGCTCAGGTGTTGCTCCAGAGCAGGTATAGGATTTTAATCTTTCCTGAATTTTAACCATTTGTCAAATGTGCACTGATCCTAGTGAGGACTTATCTTATTTTTTCCTTCTCTTTCTTAACATTTATTTTTTATTAAATGTAAAAAGCACCCACGTCCATGAAGTGAGGCACATGAGTTAGGGGCTATTCTATATTTCCTACTGTACAGCTCATAAGACCTCACTGACTCTGAGCTCCCCCACTCCCCATTGGTCCTCTTTCACACGTGCTTGGAAAGGCACAAGTGAACATGCAGCCCTCTTCAGTCCTCTGCTTCTACATCCACAATCTGCAGGGCAGGAGTTAAGGAGTAACACAGTTCTGACTCTCCTGCATGGGCATAAAGCCTAAATTAAAATCTTTGCTACAATCTCACTATGTCCCAGAAAGCAATCTACATGACAAGCATAATAAATAACTGTTAAGAGGATTCTGCAGTGTTTTAGGTAGTGAGTAATGAGAAGTCAGCTTTGGGTGTTTATAAGCATGATGAATCTTTAACTAGGTTTAGCTAGGTTGAAAATTGTTAGGAAAAAGAAGAAAAAAAAATGAAAAAAGAACTGTTTGTCTTTCACTAGCTGCCAACACCAATAACAGCAACCAGTCTGAACAGAAATGTTCAGGAGATGTTATATTTCAACACAAGCCCCTGAAAGAAAGAGGTACCCTTAGAGTTTAGTCTTGCAGTTCAATTACAGGAGACCTAGCAATTTTCTGGTCCCAAAAAGACACCCTCTAAATGCAAAAGCAATCATTTTTATTCATTTTATTCTTTTTATCCTCCTCCTCCTGAATCCTGTCACATATCATTTTCTGGATGATGCGTACATATAACCAGCTGCAGCTATCTAATTGTAGCTACACTTTGACCTCTGTCCCTGAAAGATCAATTAGAGGACCTGAAGGGACAAGTGGTAAAATTAGAATGAAGGGCAAGGCCTAAAAAGCCCCGCTTTCCACTCTAAGGCAGAAGGGCAGCTTCTTTATTGCTGGGTCTAGTTGTTGCTCTAGCCCTATTACCTCTCCCCACTCTCACCAGTAAGGTCTTCTGCAGAAGTATTGATCATACCTTAAATCCTACTTCACCCACAGTACTGCGCTGAGGACCAAACTGTGATGAATTCCCAATGTTTTAAATCAAACTTATTGGGTCTGTCTGCACCCTTCAGTTTAATCCTGCCTCTGACTGTTGTGACATTATGGTCAGGGATATTGCTGGGGATTTAACACTTTGGCCATTCTAGACACTTTCTATAACGAAAGGTGAGGATTTGATTGGTGTCAATCATTCCTCAAGCTGTCTCATGGAGTTTTCAGCCAGCATAACTTTTTAAGGACTTTCTTAATGAACTGGCTTTGCTCCTATTGCCACCTGTCAATTCCAGCTCACTGCCACTCAGGTGCCCTTCTCTTATGGGTTTTCTTACCTTCTCTCTTTCCCTGTTTTGACCTTAATACAAGCTACAGCCTTCCCTGCTTTCCAGTTCCCTCCTGACACTTCTCATTTCTTAACTCTCTGACCCCATTTTGATTAATGAGAAGGTCATTCCAATATCTTGGAGCACCATGAGCCTTCCACCAGGCAATTCCCCTACACACAAGCTGTTCTCCTTTGTGAAGTTCTCCAGTATTTTGGTAGAAGTTTCCTAGTTTAAGGGTCTTTTTTATTTAGGTTGAAGCCAGCATGGAGAAAGAAACATATACAGATAGCTTTCTATTTCCTTAGTCCAGCATTAACTATCATCCTGGATGATCGGTGACTGAAAAGGTGATTTCCCAAGATGAAAGCTACCAAAAGAATGGCCTCAACCAAATCTGAGCTAAAAAGGCTGTATCTGAAAACAACAGCATTCTGTAAACAGCTGCACACCAGAAGTAACTATAATACCACTACAAGAGTGGTCTGCATCCATCTCAAAGGGAATATGAGATTGGTATAAATTAGGCCAACTCTGCAGAACTCCCATCAGCAGCTATAGCACCTACTATATGTATATAGGTTTATATAAAGAAGTTATAGTAGCTACAGGAAGCTGCTAAACGTGTATAAAGAAAGTATGAATCAGAAAAAAAATAAATGGAAACGGGAAATATTAGAAGAAATCCAAAGCAGAGGTGCTGTTAGGCAGGCTTCAAATCCAAATTAAACATCAGCTTTTGTGCCACCTGCTCACATTCTGATGAGCACTGCTGATTTTTCCTAGTACATACTTAACTTTAGACTTGACCCTTCTGTCAGGGACGTTGGTGGCTAGTGCTCAGTGAGGGTTAACTGTGGCTCCTGTGGTGTGCAGGGAGGCAGGGGTCATCTTTGGAGCTGCAGGAGTAACCAACAGCAAGATTCAGTGTCATGAGATTGTCTGCATCGTATTTGGCTTTTAAGAAGATTACAAGATATTCCTTTCTGGTGCAAATGAAACTAGTGGATTTGCATGAGTGGAAGATGTGGGAAGGCCAGCTGCGTCTTCTTTTACACGAATAGGAATCAATGGTTACTCCACCACTAAGAGCTGGTCAAAATTTGAAAGAGTGCTAAGAATGACCACCACCCCATTCTGTCCTCCTCTGCATCAAGGCAATGGATGAAGTATATTTCAGTATTACCCCTGCTATGTCATCTGTCTAGTGTGTGTGAAAGTAGCATCACTGTCAGCGCTTTGTGCATTTATGTTTCAGTGTTTCATTTTCAGCATTGCACTGAAAAATGAAATGTATCAACGCACATAAACTCCCATTAATGGGATATACTTCTACAATTTACACTCAGGCCTTGGAAGTATAAATGTTTTCCCACTCCATATTTAAAGTTTTCTGTGATTTGCTCAACTGTGTAAATTGCTGGCTTTTCCATGCAAAAAAGTTTCTCAAGCTAGTTCTAAAGTCAGCTTTTTATGACAATGTGCTATTTAGAACATGGATTTTGGAGGCAGGACTCCTGGAGCCCAAACTCATCCTCATTCACAACAATTTTACAGTTGCATTACTCCATCCGTTCCAGGTAAAGCAGTCTCTGTTTCCAAGGTAAGAAAAAACAAGTCCTGCTGATCCTAGGTGTGTGATGGTAGCTAACGCATTTTACTTGTCTATGCCTCAGTTTCCTCAGCTGTAAAACAGGATTAGATGCTCAAATTCTCCTGGGTGTCACAAGGTAATTTCTACAAGCACTCCTCAGCACTCATAAAGAAAATACTTTCCAGGACAAAAGCACTTTTCAGAGGCAGTAAGATAATGAGCTGCTCTTGTGCCACACTGAATCTTTTTTGCTGGTATACATGGTTTGACTGGGGGAAAAATGAAAGAAAAGAAGAAAACAAAAGAGGAGCTGTTAATCACCCTTTATCTCCCTTCTCCATGCTGGCGTTTCAGTGTCAGTTGCCATTGGCTTAACTAAGGGGGCTACAGACCAACCCGTGTATTTCAGGAGAGAAGTCATCATCCACCTCCCAGACTGGGAATTGCTTTTGCACCTGGCCTTTGCACAGGCAAACTCCAGGCGCTGTCTGCTGCCTGTAGGGCAAAAGTCTGCTTCTACTGAAAACAGTGGCCAAGCTTCCTTTTTCTCCAACCGTACCAAGAAAAAACACAAGTAAAAATAAAAAGGGATATTTCTATTACACAGAATGAGAGTCAGTAGAGAGGCTGACTGAGCTTTTTTGGGTCTCAAAAGTCATATAAACAGGCTTCTAGGCCTAATATGGTCATGACAGACACTTATGGGTTCACTGGACTTTGCAACACTGTAGAGAAGCCATGGAAGAGTAGGAAATTACTTAGTCCTCTGATGGGCTGCAGGAAGGAAAAAAAACCCCACCTTTTCTATAGAAAACCAAACTGATAGAAGTACATACATGTGCAAATATCTATAGATACAGGCAGACACGAAGACAGAGAAAGAGGTTTGTGCTTTTCAGTTGCTCACAGACACGGCAGTAGCACAATGTGTCTGGAGCATGTGGCCAGGAGGGAGGGTGAAGAACAGATGTGTTTGTTCTTCTTAATGCAGCCCCATTAGGTGAGAACAGAACCAAATCCCACTTCTCATCCAGCTTAAACCACCTCGTCTGTCTTCAAGTACTTTGGAGAGGACATACAGCCATAAAGGAGTTGGCGGCACAAAAGCATTACCCTCCTCTGAAAAATGAGACGTGTGGTGGCCCGGCCAGGAGACTGCAAGGAGACAGAGAACTGAAGTCAGAATAGGTGGTAGATAAATAAGGTGCTCCCACTGGAATACATTACTAGCTGATTAGGAGAGCTATTCAGGTTATCAATATCCAGATAAAGCACAGGCTGTGAAGGGGAACTCAACCATGAAGGTGGCCTGCTGCTGCCTCGCCTCCAGAGCTGGGAGGACTCAGTTCCAACGACTATACCTGGAAGCATCACTTTCTCTGCACTATCCTGCGTGGAGATAAAGGTCTCCATGCATGAAGTTTCCCTGGACCTCTGATGGAGAGAGGAAGGGAAGGTGGGGTAGTGGGAACATGGCGTGCTAGCAACAGAGCAGCATGGAGCAAGATGAGGACGCAGCTTCCTGGATGTCCCACCATCATCTGGCTGACTCTGAAGGAGCACAGTTTGAAAGATCACAGCCTGACCTGCTTGCACAAAAGCCAAGAGCTGTGGTATTCAAAAGGGTCCAGATTTGACTTAAAAAAAAACCCAAAAGATAAATAAAATATCCTGCTTCCTCCGTCTGATAAAAAAATGCAGATCTGTCTGGTGCAGTTGATTTAAGAGTTCTTTATTGAAAGATTCGTTTATTTTAACTAGCTTTAAATGGCAGCATGGCACACATAGCCCAGCATACCTCTGACCAGCAGTGCCTACTCACACTGCTGCTTTCTGTAAGTTTTGAGAAACCAAGATTAATCAACAAAGCCCTACATGCATGGAAAGCTCAGCACAGATTGAGGGGGGAACTGAGAGGATGGGCTTCAGGATCATCTGTGGAGGCTTGATCAGATAGGAGACTAAGGGACCAACAGGACCTGCTAGCATTTGTTGCTGCCCTACACCAGGCATAGGGGAAGACCCTGATGCTCCTGTACCCTGGTGGTAGGGAGATCCCACCATTCCCCAAAGACATGGAGTAAGTGGGTAGGAGGTGGAAAATGTGGTGAGTCACCTCTGCAGTGGTTCATTTTGGACACAGCTGGTGCCAGACAACCCAGAGCTTGTCGGCAGCAGTGCTTCCACTCTGAGCTTGCTTGTGGAAAACACCCACCTTGCCAAGGATGACTGAGATTCCGTTCAGCTGGCTGATCCTCCGTGACCATATCGTCTGTACTCCCACCTATGGGTTTTGCTTTAGTTTGACACTTTCTGGGCTCTTGTGCCTGCTGTAAGTGGTTTCTGTCAGCTCCCTCTCCCTGCTCTTTGCATCGCCTGCTCACCTTTCCATGCCTGGCTGCTTGCATCCCTGCCTGGCTCATGGCTTACTTCAGTGTCCAGCTAAAGAGGCAGGGATGGTTGTTTCCATCTGCCTGATTCTGCCTCTTTTTTTTTTTTTCCTTCTCTAGCTACCAGTTTTATGCCCTGCATGGAGCAGAACAGTCTGAGACTCTGCCTCCCCAAACCAGCCCATCTCTGGTGTCACAGGGAGCCTTCATTCCCTTCACACGTCCTGTCCTCATGGCATGAGATGAATCATCGACCGATAAGCCCCAGAAGCCCCATCCTACAGCAGCAGCTGCTAAGATGCTCCCTGCCTGTATCCCAGGCTGGGAGTCCTGAGAGCAAGAGCAGCGGTATTTTGGAGAGTTAAACAATATACAAAGAGCAGAAACTGAGTGCAACAAAGACTGCGGCACAGGAAATGAAAGTTCAATACATCTTTATTTTGGGGCTCTACAGCTCAGCATTCCCACTGATCCTTCCTCCTCACTAAAGCCTTTTCCACACCCTCTGTGCTTTCTGTTTATGTTCACCTGCTACCCAATTAACTCCCCGTTTAGCTGCACACCTGCAGTGGCTTTATCCTCAGACCACTGCACTGGAGCCATTAACCCTCTAGATTGCATTCGGCTCTGAAAAATGCCCATCTGAACAGCTGGAGCATTCATCTGTGAATAGGAAATATGCTACAGTAGTTCATGGCTGGAAAATCTGTGATGGGGGAAAGAGAGATTATGCTTTATTATCAATTGACTTGTGTCACCAATGGGCTTTCTGTCATAATTGACTAATGCCACCCAGAGTGATATGTACTTCTGTTGATAGCTGCATTGCAAGTTAACACTCCAGCACAATATATGTTTTCGTTCAATCTCTATAGGAGAAACTCATATATGGCAGCTGGCAATGCCCCGAGGGGGGAAATCAGCCATCTTGGGACCTAGTGGAAGGCACTCGACTACAAATGACAGGAGAAGAGGGAAGAACTGGGAAAGTCAAGACAAAATTAGTCAGAGGAGATTCAGCTTGTCGCAGAATCTCCTGTCTGTCATACCAAACTTTTTGGAAGCAGTCAAAGAGCTGGAGCCACCCTGAAGCTGCAGAGATGCTGCTGTTGGAGTTTGGTGATTTTTTTTTTTTTCTTTTTTCCTTTTCTGAAAGAGGAGGAGGAGGAGGTAAGGTCAGTAAAACTGTAACAATTTGTTAACTGAAAGAATGCTGCAGAGGGTGACGCATAGGACAGGAGATAAAGGGCTGGTGTTGGCAATGCAGCAGCAGCAGGTCCGGAGAGAGAGAAACTTCAGCATGGCTGGGGGGAGGGCTGGGGAGAGGGGAGGCTGGAGATGACATCGTCTGGAACAAAACCTGCTGATTGCAACCTGCTTGTTGGAGGAGGAAAAATTAACCTTCCTGATCTCTCATAACACAGAAAAAAAGAACAGTCTAGACCAAATACACTTTTGCATGCCTCCTCCAGACATGAGCTTTTGCTTCAAGGGAGCCTTGTGATCTTATTCTGCAGTCCCCCTCCCCAGGCTGCAGTACTAGAGACCTCAACACCTCAGTCTGCTGTGACACCCTTAATACAGTGGTGAGAAAACTAGGAAAATGGGGCTATGCCCTATTTCTGCCACAAAACATTTTTTGTCATCTCGTGGCAAGGCACTGCCTCATGCCTCAGTTTCCCTCTGTGCAAGGCAGAGACCGTTCACAGGGCTGCCCAGATGCTATTAAAAATCTGCAGAGCGTCAAGTGGAAACTTCTGCAGAAATGGTTATTGTTTAGAACTGAGAAGGCAAACTAGGCAGAATAGGAAAAGTAGGTTTAAAATATTTTACATCAGCCTGTTGGAAAGCAATAAGTTATCAGTATTAATCTCGAAGCTTCTCTTCCCCATCATTGCCTTGCCAGAAATGGGACAAAGCATGGGGACAGCACTTTTATGCCTGTCCCGTGCTGTGTGATCTCAACTTTCAGGACACTCAAGTCCTCCTTGGTGACACCGGTGACCCATGGGCTGATGCAGATGTTAGAGCATCGGGCACAGGTGGTCTTCCTCACCTTATTTCATCCCACATCCATCCCTTGACCACCCCATCCCTTCACCTGCGCTATAACTCTTCCTTCAAGAGGAGCTGAGCCTGCCGCCCATCCCTGCTGCAATCACCTCCTGAAAATCTTCTCAGCACCAGTCGATCTCTCCCTTTGCCCACATCCACCCACAAAAACACACACTCTTATCTCTCCCATTGCACACACGGTGCCAACATCAGCTTAAAAAAAAAAATAAAAAAAAAAAAAACAGGCCAGCTCCGCAGCAGATGGAGGACTGATACAAAACTGTGCCGGTCAAATGATCCCCCCCTCCTCTTTCCTCTCCCATTCCTCCCCAATAAGTGAGCAACAAAGAGGGGGAGAGGGAGGGGAGAAATGGCCCATTTTCCAGCTTGTGAGATGATTAGCACTGAAAAAGGATTTGCTGCACCAAAATATGCCTGGAGGTTGTGCAAGCACCAGCTGCCATCTAGTGGAAAGCTGGTCTGATTTGTCACCAGCAGACACTGCCTCATTTACCTCCCCAGCAGGAGGTGAGGGAAGTGTATTCTCCTAAATGTGTTAACTTAGCAGTGTTATACACTAGAAACAAATTAATATATAATTCTTCTGTGTCTTAAGGTCATTAATGCCGAGGCATAAATTAATAGAGCTATTCCTGTTAATTCATTTTGGCGTTTGCTTCTGCATGTCTGAGCACATATGTGATTGGGGCGTTCGTCTTGTTTCTGCTGCTGGAAATGATGAAGTCCTGAAAAAAGCTTTGCCATATTAATGTCATTTTTTAGCCTAAAAGTCAGGGAGGCATGGGCTGTGCTGCTTTTTTCCCATTTGCACTCCTTCAAGGCAGGCTGAAAGCATGGAGTTACTTTTAGAACAAATCCAAGATGAAACCGAAGGACACAAGTATTTTTCCTCACAGATGTGTGTGTCCTATGTATAAGCAGAGCATTAGAGCACTCTTCTGAGAACTGCAAAGAAGGCTATAACGCACATTATCCGATCACGGATGCATTAAGCTGTCCTACAGAAATATAGATGTTTTCCTTTCAGATCAGAGAAAGAACAGACATAATCAGTGGAGAATGAGAGAGCTGCTTCAGTTTCCTTTTCCACTTCTTTCATTTCCCTGATTTTCTTCTCAGGGACACATCCTGCCACGTGCCACACAACCCCAGCACCGTGCTCATATGTGGCTGCATCCCCCTATCCTGGAAGAAGAGGATGGAGCTCAGTTTCTTGTAGGGCTTGGCCATCAGAAAGGGACCCCTCTTATTCCTACCCTATGGCCAGGAATATTTAACAAAAAGTATTTTGTAGTTCTGTTTTATTAGTGGAACTACGCTGGGGGAAGGATTTTTTGGTTAAGCGTATAATTTCTAATCACACTCAGAGGAAGATAAAATGAGTCTGGCACTGGCCATACCCAGCATGTGGGTTAGCAATACCTCCATAGCCAAAGCACCCTCACACGAATGCAGCAAACAGCATCCAGGCTATATATTTTCAGACAGGGAAGAAACTGATGCCCACCTTCCATCAGCTGCAAGAATAGAAAACTCTTCTTTTGTTTTCTTTTTTCTTTCTGTTTTTTAATTTAAAAGCCCAAACAAACTGAGGGGGAAAAAAAAATCTTATAGCTTCTCTAATAGAACTCCTTCCCAGATCCTTGCCCAAATTTCTGCAGAGGACAAAAAAATTCTGCATAGTAAAAATGTCAATGAAGTGTCTGCATGAAAGATGCTTTCACTAACTGAAATGTCTCCTGGTTCAGAAGAAAGGATAAAAATTGTGTGGAAAGGTTTCAAGTTGATTTTTTTTCAGAGCTTCTTAAATCAAGAAGGTCACCACTAATGCATTTCTGTATTTTCTTTCCCATGCTTTGGTGGGGTGGATTGCAATATCAAAAGTAAGAGGTGCTTTGCAGCAAAATACTTGCAGCTAAACCACCATGAACTTTATTACTATTTGTATTTCCACCTTCATATGGATTTGCATTATTTGGGCAGAGATAAACCATACAGGCAGAAGGCAACAAAATTAGCATGCCTGGTGCAGCGGATACCAAATTGCAAAGGATAATGGCAAAGGATTGTACCTTTCCTCCTCTTCTCCACCTAAAAGCAGTATAAAACAGACTAGGTCCTATGTAACAAGATTGGGATCCCAAAGCAGCGCCAGAGCCAGCTGCCACCACCTCTTTCATTCTCTTCTGCAGCAGAGACCACCTGCTCCCCTCCTCCTCACACAGATCAGAGTCACCCAAAAAGGGTTCCTCCACGACAGCACACCCCTCTTAATGAGGAGAAAGAGCTGCTGCCGTTGGTCCTTGCCAAGAGCCTCAGCTGGTACAGAGCAGAGCATCTCCCCTCCAGTCCATGGGTTTCTACAGGTTTACATCTCCTAGGGATCTGCCCCAGTGCTGCTAGAGGTGTTTTGGGGTGAGTCCCCAAACTCAGTTCTATTAAGACAGTTTCTAAAAGAGGCATCAAGAAAACTGAATTCATAATACCCTTATGAGGAAGACCTGTGCTGTTTTCTGTAGCATTGCAGTTAAGCACTGAATTTTACACAATGAAGCTAGAATGGCTCTGCTGAAAGCAAGGTAGAAAATTGCTGTTTGTTACAATTACATGCCAGTGTTTGTGAATATGTGTCTACCTATATATGTGTATATAGGTGATTACACACATAAATGAATGTGTGTGCATGTTTGTGTTTTCTTGGGTTGTTGTTGTTTTTTAGGTTTTTTTTTTGCTCTGGACTGTGTGTTTTGGATTTTGTTTTGTTTTGCTTGTCTCATGCTCTTAACAGTAGTTAATTCCTGGAGCAACATGAGATCAAAATGCTGCTTGCAAAGCAAAAGCAGAATACAACTGAGACTGATGGAACTGCTCGTGCATCTGGGTCCCCATCCACTCAGAAGAAGGAAACTCCTCTGGTGTGGGTTTGGCTCAGGAAAAGTGAGCACCAGGTCTGCCAGGCTTTGCAAATCCTGGGGAGTCAGCTCCAGCCACATGATGAAAGCCACTGAAATCAAAGCTTAGAGTTTCATTCTTTGGCTGACATCCCTTAATGTTGAGCTCTCCATGGGGCAACTACTAGTTGTGATTAATGCTATAACTGGGAGCATGCGAGAATTTAAAGGAATATGCTAAAACAGGGGACTTGGAGACAGAAGGAGAGAGACAATAAAGGACAGTGCTACATGTCACTGTGGCATTTAAGGGGCCAAATGTCTTCATTTCATCTTTCTCACGTGAGAAGACGGGAACGAAATCCTGCATTCTGCATTCCTTTAATAAAAAAAATATGTTTCATCCCAGTGGAAGGATGTGTTTCTTCCTGTCAATAAGTGTCAGCAGCTAATCTGAACCTTTCAATAAAACAATGCCATTAAATAATTTATCCTGGGAAGAAATACTGATGGCTGTGAAATAATTTATGGATTTCAGATGTGTCAAACTTTAAAACACTGAAGGGAAGAAATGTGGGGAATGGACCAATGTGAGATTCCCCAGAAGAAAGCAAAGGAGTTTGTGAGATTTTCCCAATAAAAAGAAAAATCATTGGGGATGAATAGCCATCTTGAACATAAATCAAGTATGAACTAATATTAGATATCACATGCAAATGCATCCTTTATAAACATAACATGTAAAAAGATACCAGATATACTTTTAATAGAAATGCCTAAAATGGCTAAAGAAAGCAATAAGAATGATAATTTAAGGTGATGTCTGTTATTGGCCTGACGCCTGCATATAATTGCTAGTCTTATTACAAGGCATTAAATGAACACATCATATGGAAAGCAGAGACTTCACCATAAGGGTGAGTTTCAGTAGTGAGTTAAAGGTGAAATTGCAAGAGAAAGTGACAGATGATAAAAAAACAGCTATTGAATGTATTTTTATAAAAGAGAAAGGGGAGGGATCTGTTTAAATAGAGCTGGTTATTGCATAGTCTGTTAGCCTTATTAAGTAAATATGCTATTTA
This sequence comes from Phaenicophaeus curvirostris, assembly GCF_032191515.1. Classification (NCBI taxonomy): domain Eukaryota; kingdom Metazoa; phylum Chordata; class Aves; order Cuculiformes; family Cuculidae; genus Phaenicophaeus; species Phaenicophaeus curvirostris. The sequence goes on from NC_091431.1 coordinate 70,675,293, forward strand.
AACCCCCTTTGAAGTACAGGAATGGAAGGAAAACAACAGACTGAATATATGTAAGCATGTGGATCTGATGCTCTAGGACATTTCCTTTTTCTTCTCTCTCTTCTGTTTCTGTTTTTTTGGTTTTGTTTGCTTTTTTTTTCTCCTCACTATTTATTTTATTTTATTTTCATTTTCATTTGGCAACTTCTGCATTCAAAGCCCAGAGCCTGGAATTTCATACCTATTTAACACCTGGTTAAGCAACACTTAACCATTGGCACCAGCTGACTGCATCCCCATTAAGCAGAATTACTCTCATCATAGACATTGGAAATGGAAAAGACCTACCCGGTCATGTAGACCATTATACCACTACCAATGCAGGATTGTTCCATTTAGTAGGAAAAGAAGAAGGATGGGCTTGTCAGGGGGTGATGACTCAGAAGAGTTTGGTTCTCTTCCCAGCTCGATGTTAGACTTCCCAAGCGACCTCCAGAGAGCCACTTAACCTTGTTGTGTCTTGGTTCCCCATCTCAGCAACAGCTTCCGTTCTTCCTCCTCTTGTCCATTTGCCTTATAAGTTCTTCAGGGCAACATTTATTTCTACATAGCTGTGCCTGCAGTTGGTATTAGAAAGGCTCCCTAATTTCAGATGGAGATGCAAAATACAGCTGGAGAATCTGTAATAGCCTGTGCTCTGTTTAAGGTTTTATGTGTGAGTAATAATATGGGTTTTATTCTTTCTCTGAACAAAGGGAGTAACAAGAAAGCAGGGAGATGGAGGCAGATCGAAGATGACCTTTAATGTGAATTATGATCTATTTCGTTCTTAAAACTGATTTAACAATAGAAATTACGAGCTTTAAATCCTAACTTATTTCTCTACAAAAAAGCCTTTTTCTCTTAAGGTCTCCTTGCTTTTATGTTGAAGCTGCCTCTTTTGGGCCAGCACAAGGTACAATCTAGGATCGGAAAATGCATCTGTCACAGAGGAATAGAAACTGTCAGCTAAAGAAATCCTTGCAAAAGTCAGAGAGTCTGAAGACTTACTACAGTCCCTGAATTTATGTTAAATAATTCATATGCTAACACTTCCTGCTGGTAGCAGTCACAGGGAAATCCCAAGCTGAATTTAACAAACAAAACAAAACTTTCCGCTCATCCCTTCTTCCTCCAAATGGACTGTGGCCAGCAGGGCTTGCCTGTGATCACCAGTGAGGCTGAGTGGGCTCGGAATAGTCCACAGCCCTACTGGCTTTTGCTGATGCCGTGGAAGATCCTGTAGTGGCATGCAAGTGTGATGCTACCACAACATTCTCTCCCTGGGCAATGGGAAGTTGATGGAAATATTTGGCCAACAGAAATATTTCCTCCATTGAAACCACCTGCTGTTTCACAGGGATGTGCAAAGCCACATCACTTCTGCCCTGCCCCCTGTGGTAGGTGCTTGTGGGGCAATCAGTTGGGTTGTCATTTGCACGGATCCAGTAATGTCTACATCTTAAGACTGCCTTTAAATCATTGTTTTGGGCTGTTCTAACAGGTGATATGACACCGAAGAGGCTTCTAGGCCTTTTTCCCTGATGTGTGAGTGAGCTTAGACTGCTAAGAAAACTGGTAAAGGCACTGCTGACTTTGTCTTTTGCAAGAAGAAACGTTTAATATTTATTTTATGCAGAGGCACATAGTTGCTCCAGGAACCGATACTTCTTCAGGGTTGTTTCCTACATGATAGGACTGTTCTGCATGTTGCCTGACCATCACATGTCTAGACTAGTCTCTAAGTGGAAAGAAAAAAGTTATTTTAAAAGTAAACCTCACTTCTTTGGTGATTTTTTTCCTTTTCTGTACAGTTAATCAACCAACTCTGATCCACCAGTTATTGTTTGATAGAGGGGAAGAGGCTAATGGTAGAGGAAGAGGCAACTTTTTAAAATGTTAATTAAATTTAAAAAGATATTGTTGTTAACACTGCAAGGGCATAAAGGATTAGTACTCTACATCTTGGAAATGTTAAAATACAGATCAAAATTTATGGGAATATATATGTGTATATAAATAATGATAAATCTAATAGCTACTCATTAACTTCTGTGGCTTTATATCAAGCTTAGAAAGAGATCATAAACTAACATGAGATCTTCTAATAAAAGATAGGATTAACCTACCAAATACTTTCCCTGTTAACTTAATGTCTCAAGCTAAGGAAACTAGAAACAAAACGGTGCCCTTCACAATGTAGTGTCCTTTATTGGTATTTTTCTTCACTTTTCTTCTTCTTTTGACTAAGCCAGAGCCTTTTTCCCCATCCAGCATAAAACGATATCAGACCCACTGCATACAATGATATATGCTTCTGCCTTCAGTCAAGAGAAAGTACATCACTATTTTATTGGATGCTGGTCTCAAGAGCTCATGAACTCAACAAACACCCCTATAAATTACTAGAAAGCCACACCAAAGTGTAACAACAATAAACTTGAAATGGCCTAAGTGGCTTTGCTCAGCCAGACCTTCAAATACCACTTCTGTAGGAGATTCCCATGCTGTTTCCTTACTCATTGCAGCTATTACTACCAGATATATTAGGTCAGACATAACAAACTGCTTGTACCTTTCCAGTCAAGAAACAGATTAAAAATAGTTACTTAAAAAATAATGTCTAACAAACAAACTTTCTGTAATGTAACTTTTCTTTGAATGCAGACGTTTCTAGTAGACTGAGGAAATATGCTATATTATTTGGTTTTCAAACTGACATACCATATAGGAGTTAGGTGATGTGGTGGTGGAAACAAGCTTCAGAGCCCATGAGATAAAGTTTACCTTGCTAATGACTTCACTCCAAAGGTGAACGTGCAGTTCATTACTAAAGTCTAACCCCTTCTGGATTTCTTTGGCAAGATTGTGAGCGTAGACATTAATTTAATGCTGATCCTGCTGTTCAAAGCATTTCTAATGTGAGCACATGTCCAATATCCAGTAGAAATTCAACTGAGTGCTTTAACTCATGTCACATCTTCTACCAAGCAGCCATTATCTGGTGTTGATTTCCAGTCACTCCAGACTGGAGGCAGATTTAAACCAATTATCTCAACTAGAAAACTATTTGTCAAGGAGTATGTTAGTGACCAGATTTCCAAAAGTGCACTTTTGGGCATTTCTAGTGTGCTCACTTCACCTACTAAGCAAGAAGTAAGAGCTTTCTCTACCTGATCCTTGACATGGTTTTGACCAGCAAGAAAGGTATGAGTGAATTATCTGGAAGCTACACTTTTGAAAGGTTTCTTGCACCTAGCTTCTTCTGAAAGCTCTGATATCTGTTGCTTAGAAATTTTGGGTTTCTGAAGTTAATTGTGGGTGATGCTTGTATCTGCAGAGTCTCTGGGAAGAAATTTGAAACTTGTTTGGTTTGTACTTCTGTGTCCTCCCATATTAGATTATTCCACAGCCATTCCTCTGAGAAGTTATTTTGATGTTTATCCTCTTTCTCTTAATTTCAACCCATTATCTTAGTTATTTCCCCCTTGGGTAATTTTGTTCCTCCTTGGGTGTTTGTACTGCTCAGATATTTGCAATGGGCTCTTTCTCCCCGCCTCAGATGTTGCTCAGCCCTGCTGTGCATACTGACAGTTGTTCTTGTAAAACTTTCCTTGTAAATCAACCCCTCCAGCTCTCTAATCATTTTTGTTGCACTTCTCTGAACTCCCTCCAGTTTGTCTTCATCTCGCTGGTAATAACTTTGCCTATGTGTCATTTGGCATTTTCTCCTTATCACATTCCAACAGAGCATCAAACCTTTTGCCCTGTTGCTGTGTGCTGTTGTCAGGTAGACTGGACTTGAGTGATTGACGTAATCCCTTAATTTGCCGGAGGGGCAGTTTTAGATTTTTGTATACCAGTAAATTGGTGATTTGAGCCAAATATGATGCTGAGGAGGGGGGTTATTCACTCATCTTGTCTAAACAAAACTGGAGCTGATTTTGTGGATTCAAATCCACTGAGCTGCTGGGTATTTTTCCCTGCCGTTTCTGATGTTGGAATAAAACATCAGTGCTAATTTGATGGCTTTCCAAGCAGAATTCAAAATTCAGAGAAACAAATCCTCCTTGTTTCTGGACCTGGCCAGCTTCATTTTTGTCAGTGGTAGCAGAAGCAGGGAGAGACAGAGTTTCAGGCAAGAAGAAACAACTCTTGCATAATCCCAGCTCTCCAGTCCTGCCCCTAGTAATTCCCCAGAGACACAGCCCAAGAGGGAATGGTCCTTTCTGGCAGACATACCCATGCTCATTCTCTGCCTTAGACTACAGGTCTCCGTTAGATTCCACCTCCTGCTCTCATCCGAAATTTACATTCTGCCATATTTATTTTCTGACAGTTTTTCAAGGTTGTTTTGTTTTATTCATAGAAAACAATCCCACTCCTGAGCAGATCCTGTCCCAGGGGCCAGGAAGCCAGAGGGGTTTACAGCCTACCCTGCAAACCTCGTGTTGTATTATCAAGCTTGTTTTAACGTGCAGCAGAGTTGATTCAGTTTCACTGTCATTTCTGAGCAACATGCCTGTCTGAAGATATTCTATGGCTTGAATATCCCTTCCACATTGAGAGCTTGCAGGGTCCCTACCAAGGTTTTAAAAAGACTGAATTCTCTGAGCAAAAGGTCCCTATGACAAAAGATTGCCTACCTTTCCCATGATTACATTCCCAAAGGTGAATGCCAATGTGTCAACAGAAGGAAATATTTCTCCTGCTTTCTTCAATAATTTATTGGCGTTCACAGCTTTCCCCTTCCTGATGACTGCTCCTGCAGCTCTAAGAATATCAGCTCCACTGAGAGATTGAAATTTACTTGTCACAGCTCTCCCAGGCAGTTATGAACAGCATGGTGCAGGCAGACTCTTGATTAACAAAATTAGAGAGAGGAGAGGGAGCAAGCATGCAGCTACCCCACCCTGGACAACTTTAAAGGTCAGCCAAAATTCAGATGTCTCTTTTTGTAGATAGACAATTTTATCTGAAAAATAATAGGGGTGAAACCATTCTCAGAGCCAACTGCCTCCCAGCACCGAGGTGCCGGACGTACAGACTCATCATCTCCATGAAGCCCTATGTGGGATGAATTGCACATTTCAATGAGAGCAACATCTACCTCAACTCATTCATCTCTTGGCTTTTGAATGAAGAAATTCCCCTATAAGGTTGAATTTGTCAGAGTCAGTGACTCCCAATGGGCCACATTCAGTTTTGTGATCCAGATCTCAAATTAGCAATCATGGAGAAGAAAGCAAGTCATTAATTGAAATGCATAGTTCATTACTGGAAGATGGTTGGATGAAACCTTGAAAATAGTCTTGCAAATGCATACTTAGAGTAAATAACCAGGATTAACTCAAATTACCTTTTTCCTTTTGTCAGTATGGCATCACAATATAGACTTCTAGCTCAGAAGCCTTATATTACAAAACTGTGTCTGGGCTAAGATGTCCTGCCCTTCATAATAACAGCCCATTAGTATTAGCTAGTTAGCTCACAGCTGGCCAAACAGAAGAAAGAACATCAGAGCCCAGGTCAGCCTGTGCCCATCTATACTGACCAGCCCATAGCTGCAATCCAGCAACTGCACAACTAATGAAAAGGTCGTAGCTAGCATTCACTGCAAATGAATGTTCCTATGGCACATCAGAAATGAAATCAATGAGCTCTAAGTTAACATCAGAGGAGGTCAATTGTATTATCAGTATGGCTTCTGTATTTTTGTCTATACACGTCTTCCTAAGAAAAATATGGGCTTTTATTTAAAAAAGAATCTGCAGAATGTTTTGTAGTACTGAAAGAGTGTGTTTTGAGGGTAATTTTCAGAGAAGAAGGAGGTATTTTAGTTGTTCTGTTTAGAACTTTTCTTTTTCTTCTGTCTTGTTTTATGAAGGCAAGGAGAAAATAGTTTCTTAAAGAGGCTTGCATTTAGTTTAAATGGGTGAAACTTGGAATTTATTTAAATGCATTATATAACTATATACAAATTTCTCTGAAAAGTCAATCACAAATAATTTTGGAGAATATTTTCTTGATGGAGCACAAACTAAAACAACATTTTAAAATTATCTTTTTTTATTTCCTAAAAGGAAAGATTACCCTGCTATCATGAGCTGGTCATCCTTAGCACCTGTCTCCTCTGTGCTTCCCACACTCACCACCCACTTCCATTCCAGTCTCTACTTGTCAAGGTGTCAAATACTTTAAATTAGCATTACAGAGAAAAGAGATGTCCTCTTGCATTAAACACATTGCAAGTCTCCAACAGTTCTTGTGCTTTGAACTGCAGGTAGCACCTCTCCTACCCTGAAAAGAATATTTTTCCAGGGAGACATAAAAATATGGTACAACAAGAGTTAATTTTTGGTCCATAAAAACTTTCCATGTCAATAAGTAGATATGCTTCTCTTAATTTAAAAAAAAACCTTTTATACATATTCAAATGCTACTATATAATAACAGTAAATGTCCTTGTGAAAAGTTACTTTAAAGGAATGAAAAGTGTTTCCTCTTCTGAAAATTTGAGACTAGAATGTCTGCACATTATTGAAAAGTTGCATTTCATTTTTAAGTGCTCCATCAACCTAGCATTATACTTCCCTCAAGTATTCTGAAGAAAACAGGAATTTTGTTCTGACCAGCTCTACATCCCACATCTAAGACTAAAATTTCTTCCTTGGAGTGATTTTTCTGACTCAGGGTACTACAAGGAATGAGGGACACACAATGTATAGCTCACCCTTAATGCTAGGATGCATGCTAAAGAGGGACAGACTGTCCTTGCTTGTTGTAGACAACTGCCTCAACTTTGCCACCATCAATCACCTGGTGGTAGAGTGCATTTCAGAAGTGAAGAATCCTCGATAGGAAACCCATTATCTCGTCGGCCAGCCACAGATGGGAGCTGTGATAGCCCCTTCTTCAGAGTCACAAGGAGGAAGACCTGGAAAGAAGGCCCAGGCTTCTCCTCCAGAACAGCTGAACTGCTTTGGAGAAGCATGCACACTCCAAAGGACCATACTGTGCTGGGAAAAGATAGAGTCTTTATGACTTTCCCAGAGATATTTTTGTCTGGGAAGCCACTTCCTGACCCAAAGAGAGACTAACAGCTCTTTGTCATCACCACTTAGTCTCAGGATATATAACCTTATGCTTCAAGACCTGAGATAGCCTCTAATTAATGAAGTTGAGGAAGATGGAAATGTTGAGCTGGGGCTCAGCCCTTTTATCTGGTTGAATACTCTGGATCCCACAGTCCTGACTCTGCCTTGGTGGAAGAAGCCCCAGCAATCTTCTTGACAAAGACCACTTCATACCTGTTATAGAGACAGCAAGCCATTACCTGCTTTTCTTCTGTTTTGGTTTATTTGTCTGGCTTTCTTCTTTCCTTTTTTATATTTTTTTCCCCATTAAAAAAGCCAGGCACTTTAAATTGGACTCAGACAAGTAACCAGTTTGTAATGATATGTCGGACTTCCCGTAGCAAGAGTAGGTAATTTGGCTCCATTCTGAATTTAGATTTTTAATTTTCCTCTGTCACAGAAAGGATTTTTCAGCAGAGACTTTGGATGCACAATAGCTGCGGGCGTTTAATCTGCAGAGTTGCTCCTGAGGATACATACAGAAGCATCTACTGTCTTTGGTTTACATCCAGAGAGAAAAGGCAAAGGTGAATTTGGAAGGCATCCAAAGAAAGAAAGAAAAGAAAGTGGTGTTGCTAATTTCACATATTTCTGTAGTGGCAGTGTGTGTCTTGCTAGCAGCAGGATGCCATTAATGTCCCCAAGGCCCAGGGAGGTCCCTTGGCATTTAACCTCAGCCATCCTACTTGTTGCATAAGCACAGGACTTCTGTTTCCAAAATGTCTGGTTCTAAATGAATTCTTCGAAGAGGTACAGGGTAAGGAAATGTTTCAATAAATATGTAACATTCCCTTTCTTCATCTGTTTTATTATTTAAATCTAGAGAAATGTTCTACAGCATTGAAGCCCCTTATTTCCCTGGTTTTAAAATGAGAATGAAACCCTCATTTCCTGTGTTCCCTGCTTGAAAAACAGCAAGTGAAGAGCTACATCTCAAAAGCAAAGCAATCATTTCCATGAACAGACTCAAGAGAAGACAGAAACTGGCTGAGCCTCACTTCCAGGTTGTTTTATGCATGGTGCAAGAAAAGATTAGTGGTCACAAGCTCACAGAGTCATCCTTGAAAAAAATCCAGATCTCCCTAAAGCTTTGCATTGATTGTACAGAATGATCCCAGAAGTTTTGTGGTGTATGGAGAGCACTCTGACAAAGAGGGTGTTACTATTCTCAACCTAATTTTGCAGATGGGAGACTGAAACTCAACCAGATCTCCTGAAGATATCATTCACATACCCACTGACTGCTGGCTGGCCTTTATGCTAGATATTATTCCTCCTACAGTGCAGTTAGCAGAAAAGGCTGCATGCCTACAGCCTGGCATTACAACACAAACCACTCTTATAAAGGATTAAGCTGAGATGCTGGTTTGCAGGCTAGAGAGGCTGAAGTGAGGGTACATGTTCCTTTGTGGCTCTGGGCAGCACAAAGAGACAATCTGTAGCTGAAAGAAGGGTGGAAGGATTTAAGTCATGGCACAGCATTTGTCAAGAGTGCCTCTGTCAAAGCTGCAGGCAGCAAGCAGATTAAGCTGCTTGCCCAAGGCTGCTGAGGAAAGCTGTGTCAGCACTGAACCCAATGCAGATCCTAGCCCAGAGTTTCATTTGGAACACATCACCTGGGCAGGCAAACCTGAGCTCTGTAGCACCAACATGATCATGGCTCCACTGTTCCTGTTATTACAAACCACACAGAAACACAAGGGCAAAGGCGGTGAAGTGATTTACTCAGAGTCTCACAGAGAAGAGAACCCTAATTCCAGTGCTTCCTGCTCCGAAATATTTGCCTGTGCCCCTTTAAGCCTTATGATAAGCCTGTCTTTACTTCTGCCTTTTGTTACTGCTTACAATAAAAAAAAAAAGCGTGCTCACATTTCTCTTGAAACTTATTTCTCTTCAACAGCGGTAGCCCCAAAATTACTGCTAATTTCCTGCAAGGAATTTGTTCTTTGTAACATACTGTATGGCACTTTTCGTTTTCCTCTCTTCTACTCTTTTTTTCCCCCTTCTATCTGAGACTGGCACTGAGTCTATTGAGAACATGCAAGTGTACTTGCTTTTGAATGCTGCAAGGTAAATGCTGAAAATGACAGCTTAAATGGAATCATTAAAGCAGATGTAAGTATTATCTGAATGCTTCTGGAGTCTCCTATGCACAGCAATAGCATCTTTATTTTCTCTCCTGATGCATGCACCTTTTAAAAGGGAGCTGACAACCTATTATTTCTTACTTTCTCCCCATTTTGAAGGCTGAACTTAGGGACCATGTTCATATCTGAAAGCTATAACCTATTTGCCAGGAAACGTCTGAAAATCTGACCAAAATAGAGGCATGGTGCAACACAGATTATGATATATAACTACTCATTTTAGGCTACTAAGCAAAAGAAAGAAAAACATAGCAAAATGTCAGCTACTGGTTTAAAGGGAACAGAGCAGTGTGCTCCTTATTATGATTAGACAAAGGGACAAAGGGCAGAGATCTGGAGGCTGCCATGTACTCTTCCAGCTCTAAAACCTGATTCCCAATTAAAGTGGGATTCATCTCACTTTGCTACCCAAAATGTAATAGGCAACTAGTCCCAGCTAGTTAAGCTCTTCATATAAGTGATGTAGAGAGAGTAATTTCTATAAGATGGTTAATATCACTTGCCTCACAATGGGGTGAGTCACTAGAAGGTCCTTTATCCTCCAAGGAAGGGAGAACAAACCTGCAGATGAAGCCAATATGGCAATCCTAGACTAGATGCTGATCCTTCAAACATTAAGGATAGGTGACATGAATCACACTGATTCATTTTTTGGTTGCTCCTAGCCCTGGACTTGGTACCATTGCCAGATGAGCTAATCTACTCTGAACAATGCACTAACCATTGGCGCTGCAGCTCTGCTAAAGGATGACTGCCCGGCATGTACTGCAGCACTCAGCTGCTCTGCACTGGAGCAGCACCAAATCACAACCTCAGAAAGATCAGGCAAGGTGATGGATAGGCTACTTTGGCTTTGGAGATGCTGCCACCTCTTCTTCCCTTCAGTTTGAGGTCCTGCCTGTGCATTGGTCATTTGGGGGTTCCTCTGATCAGCTCTTAGCTCATCCCTCTGCTCACACTTTTGAGGCCAAACAGCAAGCTGGAGGCACAGAATTACTTCTTTTCCAGATGGTCCAGTTCACCCCAGGGAGACATATGGTCTCTTGTCTGCATCTGAATGAGGTAAATTACATTTTATGGTGTTTAATCTAAACTGTGGAACTGAACACCAGTCTGAAGAGCCCATCACAGTATTAGTCATCCCTCAGCAGAGAAATGGCTACATTAGCCCTGTCCCATGTGCACTAGCCTTAATTCAGGGTACATGTGGTATTCATATATGGAATGAAACATGTTGCGTTTGTGCAGATACCTGGTTAATACCATTCAGTATTAAAAACTAGGACAACAGGCAGGAAACGTAATGAAATAGACACTCAGATTCACAGACTCAAAGGAACAGTAGGTAACAGCAGCAATACCAAAGACCCAAGCTCTCAGTTCAGTGGGAAGGGACCACTCAAAGCCTTGAGGAGGGTCAGCCAGAATTTCCTAATGGCTGATAAGAGAGAAACAAGATTGCCATAGGTCTTATGGGACAGGTCAAACTTTCTGTGGGATACTTGAGGGGACTTCTGGTATTGTGAAATACTTGCCATGTAAAGTTTGAAGTTTTAAACAGCTCTCTGGTGTACTGTGGATTGGCGACGACCTTTTAGCTTTGAGATAACAAATCCTTTTTTCCACTTACTTCTGAGAAACCTGAAGCAAGTTCTTTGTTACAATTATGCACAGATTTTATGGTTGCTGTTCTTTTTTGGGGACTTACTAGACTCATACCTATCTCCCTGGCTTTCCAGAAAGCCCTTGCATAGTTTTGTTACTGCACAAATCCAGTAAGATATCTCACTAGGTGTTTTGCTAATGGGTGCCAGTCCATGAAACAATACTGCTAATTAAGCTAGTTTTTTGACATTCAGACAGCCTGAAATCTGAGATTACAGCCAAGTGAAAGTTTCATTTATGTAATGTTTGGAAAGGATTTTATTTGCTTGCATGCTTGTTGTTTTGCCACAAAACAAAAAAGCGGAGTTTCAAAAGAAAGCTGAAATTCTGCTACCCATGGATTATGTGGAGATTCATGTAGGCATATGTTTGAACTGTGGATATACTGTTACACAGTGTATGTACAGCACTGGCTCCCCATCTAAAGAACTGGTCAGACTGTGAGGCTACACTTATATTTAATGAAGCCAGCAGGTCCTAGGAGCAGACCTGGGTTGGTCCTGGCCCTGCACATTTATATTGTCCTTGTAGAGTCATAGATAAGTATATATAGATATCTGAATCATAACATATCCTGTGCCTCACTGGAAGCATTGGTTTAGGACCTGGGTGGCCTTGATTTTATTATTAGCGCTTCTACTGGCCTGCTGCTCAGCAGTAGGTAAATGAGGTCATCGCTTTGTGACTCTGTTCCCTTTTGCAAAATGTAGATAAAAACTCTTTTAATCCTGCTGATGAAAGGTAGTAAGATGAATAGCATTCTTACCAGTCTTGCCTTCCTTATGCTAGGGGTCTTTGTGAATCCATTCTATTAACAGCTCTAAAGACCATAGAAATCCCTATATAAATTAGACACAAAACCTTGGCAGTGCCATGAAACTGCAATTAGGAAATGAAAAAGCTATAGTTTTCAGAGTAACAATAGACTTGCCCACATTGCATATCGTGCATAGATTTAAGTATGCATTTAATAGTCTGACTGGTAATAAAAATATTATATAGATACAATATGTTTGAATTATTATTGCTACTCTGGAAGAACTGCACTGTTTCTGTACCCCAGCTCTTGTATGTTTAAATTTGTAACTTCACTGTTAAACTCTCAGACTTGTTTGCATTCAATTTCTTTGAGCTCTCTAAACTAGATACGTACGTGATGCTGTGTGTTAAAGCTAAATCAATTGATTCATAATAGTCATGTGGTGTTCATATTAAGCCAATTAGGCTCAAATTAACACACACATTTATTTAAGCAAGGCCCTGAACTTGTAAAGGATTTAAACATATATTTTGAACTCTGGCTTAACAAAGTTCCTAAGTACATCAGTGATATAAACCCTGTAAGACATAGCTCAGCTGCCTAAGTTAATTACTGAAGCAAACTGGAAGTGGCACCATAGAGAAACAGTATGAATAGATGCCATCTCAGGGCTATCAAGAAAAAAAAAAGGGAGATAAGGAAAAGACAAAATGTTCACAAACTTCTTTGGTAGCTCCAGATTCAGACCATGACATGTACATATATATGGTATAGTATGGGATCATAGAACACTAGGTTAGAAAGGACCCATTGAGTCTAGCCATTCCCATCAATCACTAAACCATGCCCCTCAGCACCTCAGTGCCTACCCTAGTGTTTTTTCTCAGAGATCTAGTAGGTAGAGGTAATGCCACATCAAGTATTATTCAACTTGTCATGAAGTGAACATTTACGAGTCAATCAGACAAACATCTCTGATTTTCACTCCTCAAATCTCCACTGACTCCAGTAGGAGCCTAGGTGTGAAGCTCACACATAGACTGCTACCTGCAGACACAGACATATGTAGGCTCATGTAGGCATCTGAAGTGGGAGCTGGGCTTCACCTGTTGCTGTAGAATGATTCATTGAAAATTCCCTTTGAGGAACTTAAGATATTTCCACAAGTGCAAATCTTAATTTTTCAGTTAGAACCAGTATAGGTGAAGAGGTTCTGCCTGTTCCTACAACTACACATATGCTTAAGATGTTATTGAATCTGGGCCCAGAGGCTTTAGTTTTAGTATGACTAATATTTCTAAATTACTAGTATTCATAAGCCCTTTGCCTGTGACTTTTACAGAATATTGCCCCCCTCTTTGACTAGATGCTGCCAAAAGTTTCAGCATTGAGAATTACACTATTTACTCTGCTCCTAGAATTTTCACATCCACAGACTTAGATATATAATCAAGCTACATTGCTACCCACCTGCCACTGTGGCTGCTCACATGCTAACAGCTGCCTATCTACATGTGTGCACTTAGCCTTCTCTGGTCATGAAATCACGTGAGATGGCTTAACGCTGCATAACACTGACTTAAGAAGGGTTACTGTAGTGCAGTACATCTTTAATTCCCTCAAACACAATCATTTTTCTATGTCTAGGTGATGGGCCTGAAAGTTTTCAATGGAGTGCCTCTGTTTTGTGAGTGCAAAGGCAGCAGTAAACAAAGACACAGACTTCAGACATGAAGAAAAATTTAGAGGAGTGACAGATCTGTCCAGGGTGTGCAGAGGAAGAGTTTATCTCTGCAGTAACTGTTTGCATAGCAATACAAAGCAGAGGATAGTTAGAGGCAAGGCAGCAAGATCTCCTGCCACCTGTTTTTTGGGCGGGAGGGGGGGTATGTCTTCTGCAGCTGTACAAGACTTCAGGCAAGTAAAAAGGTCATATACTGGCCCAACTATTTGTGGTCAAGAATTTGTGCCCTCAGAAAGAAGCAGTGCATAGCCCTGTTTTATGATCAATAGCACGAATGGAGTAATTTATCCAAATTCATTCCCAGAGTAATTTTGCCACAGCCTGCAGAGAACTACTATGGTTGCATTTAGCCCATAATCTTCCTCCATCAAGATATGACTATACCCTCCAGTGGGCAATAAAGTGCTTTGGGGCATCTAATTGAAAGTGTGACAGTTTTACACTGTTGGGAAGAAGCAGTTGTGGGTGGCATGTGCTCTGCTGGCATCTGAGGGTAAATACAGCAGGATATGCAGCAGTCTACAACTGGGAGCTACATTATGCATGGGCTGGGAACAGCAAGCCAGTGCCACAATGCAATTATAGCTTTAAACCATGCCCAGTGTGTCTGTTCGGCAGCAGTAGACAGACAGCTCCAAATCATTATTTTTTTTCTGCTTACTTAGCTTCTGGTGATTAGGTTTCTGTTTTGCAATTGTGGTGACTAAATCAATTAACGTTCAATTTAAAGAAAGAACTCATAAATACTGTACAAAGGTAGTATTGGCATACCCAAACTTTATAAAAAAAAGGTGGGGGTAGGGGGAAGGAGAAGAGAGGAGACTAGGTTTCCAAAGTGAGTAATCCATCTTAGAAGACTCTGCTACATGCAGAAACTTCTGCAGTATGAATAAATATGCATAATCAAAAAGGGAGCACAGCTCGCTTCTCTCTATTGCTCATTTGATATACCTCTTCATGTCATATCCACTTCCATATAAACAACACAATAATAAAACATCTGCATTGCTAAATAACACTACTGTGTTCTAATTCCTCTGGAATGACATGAATAAGAACATCCTACTCCTGTTTATTAGAATTTATTGATGACATGAGTGTGTAAAGTAGCAGAAGGCATAATTAATCCTGGTACAGCCCCAAGTTACATGTCTAAACTTGACAAGGTTCACTCTTGACTTGCATTAGTTTCCCTTGTTGCACGATAACATGAGGGGCTTTGACAAGGTGCAGATGTCCTGCTAAAGGAGTGTCACAGAGGCAGTTTGCTCCTTGGTTCCAGATCTTGCAGATGCGAAGGATGTGTTAGGGCTCAGCAAGGAATGATGAGGGAAATTGGAGCACTTGGTAAAAAAGAAAATAAGCAGCCCCATGCCTGAGACAGCAAACAGCATGCTAATGATGTTCAGTTGGGAGGAATAGTGAGCTTCATCAGGGTAGAGCAATAATATCGGCAGATTTAGATAAATTAGAAATAAGAGAAGAAAATAACAAAATTAGATCCATCTTACAGAAGACAATTTGAAACACAAAGGAAGCTGGAAGGAAAAACTGAAAACAAGCCGTAATCTTGTAATAAGTCTAGAGGGATGTTGTGTTTTGACCCCAGCCAGCAACTAAGCTTCACACAGCCGCTCACTCCCTCTCTGCCAGCATGA
This sequence comes from Phaenicophaeus curvirostris, assembly GCF_032191515.1. Lineage (NCBI taxonomy): Eukaryota > Metazoa > Chordata > Aves > Cuculiformes > Cuculidae > Phaenicophaeus > Phaenicophaeus curvirostris. The sequence goes on from NC_091431.1 coordinate 70,690,421, forward strand.
TGGGGAGAGAAATGGAAGTGTAAAAGCAAAAGAAAACTTGTGGGTTGTGATAAAAGCAGCTTAACACGGAAAGCAAATGCCACAGACACAAGCAAAAGAGAATTCATTCACCACTTCCATGAGCAGACAGATGTTCAGCCATCTTCAGGAAAACAGGGTTCCATCACACAGAACAGTTGCATGGCAAGACAAACACCTTCACATCAAATTTCCCCCCCTTCTTCCTCCTTCCCACAGATTTATATGCTGAGCATGACATCACACGGTGTGGAATATCCCTTTGGTCATTTGGGTTCAGCTGTCCCAGCTGTGTTCCTTCCCAACTTCTTGTTCACCCCCAGCCTACTCATTGGTGAGATGTGCTGAAAATCAGAAAAGGCATTGATGCTGTGTAAGAACTGCTCAATGATAACTGGAACATCCCTGTATTATCAACCCTGTTCCCAGTACAAATCCAAATCATAGACCATACTAGCTGCTATGAAGAAAAATTACCCTATCCCAACCAAAATTAATGCAAGGGGATAACACATGAGAAAATAAACATTGCTTGCAATGTGCTGTGGCTATGAAAACAGTGGCATATAGAAATTTAACATCAAGTTCAGGTAACTTTATCCATCCGTTTCCCAAGCCATAAAATATATGAAACTTTAACAGCTCCAAGCTACTCATTTTTGGGAGCTGAGGTGCATAAGCACTAGTGTGCATAAGCACATCTTTAATTCCTAAGGCCTATGATTTTAGATCCTTAGGATAGTTTTTCTGACATTCGAGGCACTGGGAGGTCACCAGACTTCCAAGATTATAGACCTCTAGTCCTCGATTAACCACCTTCCTCTTCAAGGGTCAACACCCTCTCTCATTTTTTATAGTGAACTGTCCACTGTGCGCATGGTGACCATGTGAGCAGCATACACCTGATGGATGGGAGCATGAACAAAACACAGCTGCAGGTATATCCCCAAGAGTGGTGGGTACAATGTGCACTAGGGAAAAGAAAGAAAAAATTCAATGATTTCTTTGCAATCTAGTAGGTTTGAACCAACAGATCTGAGAAAAGTACCTTAACTACAAGTGAATGCTCTGAAAGAGGAAATCTATAATTCTCTTCCATTACCTTTTCTATAAAATACATCAAATCCTGAACCACATCAGGTCTTACCATCTTAGTTTTAGATCAGAAAGCACCCAACAAAGAGCCGATACAGGCAGTTTCCTTTCACTCTTCCTTCGCCCTGCTCCCCAAAACTTTGCTTCTCCCTTACTGACTTGGAAAGCGCAACCCAGAGAGAATCCTACAGCCTAATAGCTAGGCTCTTTACTCCTCAAGGAAGCTGGTAACTGCTTCCATGGGTAATGAATACCTCAACTCCCAAGCTACTGGGCAATCAAAAGTGCCTCCTTGCTGCTGTATTTTACTGGAGATGACTGGCCTTCATTGATCATCTAGACCCAGATGAAGGTCTTTGGCACAGAAATCCAGGCAGAGTGAAATTTTCAACAATTTTATGTGTTTATGCCCTATCTCTTGCTTCATCATTTCCTTGTCACTTCTTTTCCTTTTGCTTTGTATATGAAGGTGAGGCACCAGAGCAAGAGTGTTGTGGACTTCCTGCAGCAGCTTTTTCAGATGCAGCAAAGCTGAATATTTTAGTACTGAACATTTTCATGGTGCAAGTTGTAAAAGCTTATGTTTTCAGTGCTGACAGCTCCTGGCTTAAGCCTTTGTTATGACCAGGAGTGTGATTACTGCCGAAACATAATATATCAGGAAGAAGTATATATCAATGTCCTCTATATGTATATATGCAAGTCAGGGTGGTAGCCATAGCTAAGACTATAGGTTGACCCTTGGGCATGGGCTATCAAAAAGATTTTTGAAAACAAGAGGGCACTCAGAGAAGAGCAGAGAGTTGGAGAAGTCGAATTATGAATGACGATAAAGCAGAGCTTAAAGTACATATCTCTTCTAAATCGTGTTTTAAGAAAAAAGGAAAAATCAAAGAATCAGAGAATCACTAGGTTGGAAAAGACCCACAGGATCATCGAGTCCAACCGTTTCTATCAACCACTAAACCATGCCCCTCAGCACCTCACCCACCCGTCTTTTAAACACCTCCAGGGAAGGTGACTCAACTTGTGGTGAGGGGCCCAGAACTCAACACAGGATTCGAGGAGCGGTCTCACCAGTGCCAAGTACAGAGGGAGAATAACCTCCCTGGACCTGCTGGTCATGCCATTTCTGATCCAAGCCAAGATGCCATTGGCCTTCTTGGCCACCTGGGCACACTGCTGGCTCATGTTCAGTCGCTGTCAACCAACACCCCCAGGTCCCTCTTCTCCAGGTAGCTTTCTAGCCACTCTTCCCCAGTCTGTATCTGCACAGGGTTGTTGTGCCCCAAGTGCAGGACCCGGCATTTGGTCTTGTTAAACCTCCTGCAATTGGTCTCAGCCCAGCGGTCCAGCCTGTTCAGATCCCTTTGGAGCCTCCCTACCCTCCAGCAGATCCACACAGTCCCATCCAGTGGGACTTCCCCAGTCTTCCAGGACTGTTGGAAGATGATGGAAAGGGGTTTGGCCAGCACATCCGCCAGCTCCTTCAATACCTTTGGATGAATCCCATCCAGCCCCATAGACTTGTAGTTGTCTAGCTGGGCAAGCAACTCTGTAACCACCTTCTCTTGGGTCATAGGAGCTCTGTTCTCCTCTGACTCCTGGGTTTGTACACACAGGGAATAACCTTATTTCTATTAAAGATTGAGGCAAAGGAGGCATGAAGTACCTCAGCCTTGTCCTCATCCTTTCTCACAGTTGTTCCATTTGCATCCAATAGGGATGAATATTCTCCATGGTCCTACTTTTATTGTTGATGCATTTATAGAAAGATTTTTTGTTGTTTTTCCCCAGTGTATATCCCTAGGAGATCTGTCCAAACACCTTTTATATTGCTTTCTTTTTTTTTTTTCATATTGCCGGGTTCTGCACTTGAGGCACAACAACCCTATGCAGTGTTACAGACTAGGAGAAGTCTGTCTAGAAAGCTGCCTGGAGGAGAGGGACCTGGGAATGTTGGTTGACAGTTGGTTCTACCAACAAGCTTCAGTGCAGGTATATATAGAAGAAACAACTGCTTTAATCTATGGTTCTCAGACAGTTTCTAGTGTAAGTGTATTAGGAGAAGACTTCTTAGGAATTAGTCTTCCTTTCTCCTTAAAACAGAAGCTGTATAACCTAAAGGTGACAGTAATCCCTGGCCTTCACAAGCTTTTTTTCAGATTATTGTTTGTATTGGACTAATGTGTGCTCAGGTGGCCAAGAAGGCCAATGGCATCTTGGCTTGGATCAGAAACGGCGTGACCAGCAGGTCCAGGGAGGTTATCCTCCCTCTGGACTCGGCACTGGTGAGACCGCTCCTCGAATCCTGTGTTCAGTTCTGGGCCCCTCACCACAAGAAGGATGTTGAGGCTCTGGAGCGAGTCCAGAGAAGAGCAACAAAGCTGGTGAAGGGGCTGGAGAACAAGTCTTATGAGGAGCGGCTGAGAGAGCTGGGGGGGTTTAGCCTTGAGAAGAGGAGGCTGAGGGGAGACCTCATTGCTCTCTACAACTACCTGAAAGGAGGGAGCTGGCCTCTTCTCCCAAGTGACAGGGGACAGGACGAGAGGGAATGGCCTCAAGCTCCGCCAAGGGAGGTTTAGGCTGGACATTAGGAAAAAATTCTTCACAGAAAGGGTCATTGGGCACTGGAACAGGCTGCCCAGGAGGTCGTTGAGTCACCTTCCCTGGAGGTGTTTAAGGCACGGGTGGACGAGGTGCTAAGGGACATGGTATAGTGTTTGATAGGAATGGTTGGACTCAATGATCCGGTGGGTCTCTTCCAACCTGGTTATTCTATGATTCTATGATTCTTTTTCTTTTTTTTTTTTCATGTGTACCCTCTTTTCCCCTCCCTTTGCAAAGAACTGTGGAAAACAACTTTGAGCACCTTCAGTCACAGGTGCATTTACTTCAAAGGCTTGTGCGCTGATTATAATGTGCCTGCCCACAAGCCACTTCATTCATATGGGATTCATATGGGAATTTTCACAAATTTGTCAAGGGTGCTTCTCAGATTCTTCCTGTCTCTTACGAAAAAATTATTTTAATATTTTTGTTTTCAGGGAACTCATCTGCTGAAATGGCAGCACCCATCTTTCCTCTTGTTGACAGAGTGATAGTAAGATTTTGAAACAGACAATTAGAAATGTGAGGATATACTCCTCACCAGGTACACTCTTTGTTTTTGGTAATCTTGTTTAATGTTTCCTTGTGTATATTTACTTCTGAAATGGTGATGCTAAGGCTTACATACTCTGAAATTCAGAATAATAGTTTCTATTTTGGTGAAGTATTTTACGATCTTTGCCTGGAAGCACCAGCAGATACTCAGTAGTGTTGCTTTTTGGCAAAGAAACTCACCTGCTAAGTAATAACAAATTCAGAAAAAAAGCCAAAGTCACAATAGGTGCCTTCGCTTCAGGATAAATACGTTATCATCAGAGGAGCATCATGCTTTGGATAGTGCATGTTTATATTGTGTGTGAGTGAACTAAAGCCAAATTTGCATTTTATTTCCCTGTGAGAGCTTGCTTTCAGCATTTCTTACTATCAGTGCACCGATTAAGGATATCCCTAGAAATCGTTTCTCAATTTATAGATATGTGCATATATCTTTACTTTTTCATGTGCAACAGAATTCCAAATCTACCTTGTTCCTCCTCTAGTATTTGCTTCAATACCAATTGCATTGGGCCATTTTTAGGCTAGGAAATAGACAACTGGTTGCAAGTATAGTAGCAGATGTCTCTGGACTCATACAGGAACAGCACAACAAGACTGAGAGGAAGCATTTAGATTCAGAGTTTCAGTGCAGCTCCTAGTATTTCCATCAGCAAACTTGTTTCTCAGGAAATTCACTAGTGAAATCATAAATTTTCCTAAATTCTCTAGTGCCTATAGTTGCAACAAAAACACTCATGTGCTCCACCATAACAGTATCTGTATTTTGGCAGACAGTTTGTAAAGTCTTCAGGGATTGTCCCTGTTAACTGGCAACGTAGATAGAAGATGTGATCACGCATCCTAGAGTATCGGGAATCTACCAGATTCTCTGCAGTTCACACTACCTGTACTGTCCTTTAAGTTCATGATTATTTTGGTATTTGAGGGGTTAGAAAATACTCACATTTAGTTTTTTAACACCTGCCTACTGCAGACAGATTCTGAAAGCAAGGAGGAAGCAGTGGATTTACAATATTTTACAGCTGTGATCCCTCAAGCTCTACTTCATTCCTCTGTATGTTTTGTTTTTGTAGATTTTCATTAGTCCCAACAGGAGACCTCATATTCCTGCTTAGGATTTGGAACATTCCATATTTAACTTTCTTTGTCTTCTTGCAAGAAGAGGATATCACGTTGCAGAAAATCAACCAACAACCCAAATGTATTATGTATTAACAGCAGGCAAACTTCCAGTAGCACAGGGAGTAACCTACTCCAGTTTGATTAGTACTCATGAACATATATAATGTTAGGTCCAGTTTTTCAACATGAACTTTTAATGGCTTACGTTTGAGCATGAAAGTCAATCGCATAGCCCCCTTCCTAGTCTCCAGGAAAACAAACAAACAAACAAACACACACACACACACAGGTAGAATGTATCTTGTGTTCTTGCCACTATGCTGTATTGCTAGGTGGAATATTCCCTCTTGCCCATAACTAGAATTGATTCTATTTCTGCTTTTTGAGGTTTTGTTACATTGTACAAATTGTTGTTGGAAAGTGTAAGTTCAGTTACTGTTCTTGTAGAAAACACAACATAGAATCATAGAATCATAGAATCATAGAATCACCAGGTTGGAAGAGACCCACCGGATCATCGAGTCCAACCATTCCTATCAAACACTAAACCATGCCCCTTAGCACCTCCTCCACCTGTGCCTTAAACACCTCCAGGGAAGGTGACTCAACCCCCTCCCTGGGCAGCCTCTGCCAGTGCCCAATGACCCTTTCTGTGAAAAATGACATGAGAACATGAGTAGTGAGGTCTGATCCAAACAGAGGATGAGCCAAGCAGCTTCTGTAGAATTTAGGCTCTTATCTCTGACACTGATGCAAACTGCTCCTGCTATCAGCTCAGTTGCCCAAGAACAACTGAGGTTCAAGCACCCCTATTTTCCCCAGCAAAGTACCAAGCAAGCTTGGAAGACACTTGAGTCTCATCATCCAAAAGCCAAAACTGCTAAGCAATAGCCTCAGATTTTGATCTCTCTAACCTGCAACCTTTACATTGTACCTAAGTAGCGGTTCATGCTGAACAGCACAGCCCACCTTCGGGATGCAACAGAGATGGACATAGCTGATGGGGACTGTGGGGATTAGGTTGGTGCAGTGAGCAGCCTTTAAGAAGTGTTTTACTCAAGTTGCAGATGTAAAATTTCAGTCTCCCTTGTATCTTGACAGTTGTCTAATGACTTCTTCACACTTTTTCCTTCTTATCAACTCAACTACTGTAAAGTTACTTCATTGTTAGTAGAGCTGAGATTTGCCCAATTAAGATCCTTAATTACTTTTCAGGATTTGACCAGATAAAGATCTCTTGGCATCTGTCACTGCAACAGGGATTTTACTACTTCTTCAGTCCCATTCTTTGTCTGACTCATTTAAAATACAGTCTTTCATGGGAAGAGACTGTTTCTTATTTTGTGTTTGATCGAGTGCCTGTGAAAACTCATCTTCCCTTGAGTCTCTGGCTCTGCCCTTTGTTGATACTGAAGAATGATGAGAAATAGAAAGGCAAATGTCTTCTTAAGACAAAATTTCCTGCTCCTCCCCATTCTGAAATCCATAGATCTCACTTTGCATAGCATTTTCATAAACAGAGAAAACTCTCTATAGCAATGAAATAAAATTAAGATACAGTAGTGCCCCACAGAACACCCATCATACTTTCAAAATAGACCATTCACTTACTGTAAAGGTTATTTCAAGCCAAGAATCCATTTATTTGAATGCATTTCCATTTTAATCAATATCTTTTAGAAATGGCCTCTTTTTTAGTCACGTAAGGTGAATTGATATAATTTTAAGGACATGTATTTCTTTCCTAAACGTTCTTATATGGCAAGGACATGTGTGAGATTGGATTTTCACCTCTGGTAGATACGAGTCAACAGCACTTTCTTTATGTCAGTGCAACAAGAAGATCAGTGCCAGAGGCAAGGCTTTCAGAAGAGGAGACGTTTCTGCAGCACCTGAACACCGCGGTGACAATATCTCATTTGTAATCCTAAGAAATATCTTACTAGCTCTGCAAAACTTTACTTTACTCCTGAAAGTCTGAGCCACATTCCACCTAAACCAACTGAAAGACTTGCATTATCTTCAACAGATTTTCAATCAAGTCCTTATCCAAGATGAGTACTTTCTTTTAAAGTGCGAATAGTATGTAATTACCTTTCATTAACATCAAATGTAGCAGAAGATGGGCAAGTATTTTTTTCTGCTTGGGCTTGTACGTTTTTGTAACATTTGCAAAATGCTGACTTATGCACACAGTTACTCTTGAAACACAATTACTGATATATAAATCTACATTTGTGTTTAAATGTCACTGGTAACAAGAACGCTTCTGATGACAAATTTGTTTATCAAATATACATCAGAAAATGGCACATTAACTAACAAACTGTTTAATAAATTCTACACTCAGCATTTTTACAGACTGCCTGGGCCTTGTCCAACCAACCCTGATGCGAAAAGAAATGGTATCATTAATGTCTAAGGATCCGGATTAAACTCATATCAGGAAATTCTTAGATTTTTGCTTTTTGTATCCTTTAAAGTACAGTTTGTTTCACTCTGGCACTAGACTGCGTGTGTCTATGTACTGAGATTACAAACTGAAGTCAAAGGTATGATTGCTGTGGATTTCAGGGGAATCTGAAGAGTCTTGTTTTACAAAAGTGATAGTGCTACTGACTGGTTTGGTTTGGTTTTTTTTGAATCTGAGAAACACATAAAATTAATTATCATGTTTAGATTTCAGAGGGATTGTTAGTTTGATGACAAGGAATGCTAAAGGATAACAAGGATAATCAAAGCTATGAAACAAATCTTACGTAAAGAACAGCAAAGACGACAGGGACTCAGCCTGAGAAAAAAGAAATGTGGGAAGATGCACTACTGGTCTTAAAAACACAGAAGATGACATGGCAAAGGTAAGCAAAGAAAAACTTCATTTTTCTTTCTAATGCTAAAATTGAAAAGTAGCAACCGGAGCTATCAGATAGCAGGCACAAAGTAAATAATAATGAGAGAGGCTACACCAGCCTTGAAGTTGCTTATGTCTCTTTCCTGACTGCAAAGGGAACAAAAGACAGAGCGTGGTTACCTAAATAAAGGAGGATAATGATATCTGGAGTGCTCTAAGGTATCTGAAACATCCATATGAATCATCCACCCAAAATCTATAGAGGAACAGTACGTCTCTAGAGTGGCACTGGAGGGTGGAGGAAAATACAAGAGTTTTGGGTGGTGTTGGAGATGGGCCCAAAGCACTGTTCTTTGAAATTAGTCTCCCTGTGCTACAGTTTCTCAAGATGTTGGGTGTGGTAGAGAAATCTGGGTGTGAAATCCTGCTCCATACTCCTTCTTGGGTGGGTGGCAAATCACTGCCCTTCAGGCATTTTGGGGTACCCATGAAGCCACTCTCTGATACACATAATGACAATAGGAAACAACAGGCAAGTGAAGAGATTCAGGAGTATGCAAAATCAACACGAAAGAGAGATGATTTTTACCTCTGTTTACAGCATTGGTGAGATTGATATCAGAACACATTTGAATAGATACTGAAAAATTGTCAAGGATACAGTGACGAGCCAGAAAAAAATATAAAGAGAGTTTAGAGAAATGCCTTGCAGTGAGAGATTTAAGCAGCTCATTCTGTCTAGCATATAAAAGATGTATTTTAGTATAACCTGAAAGTCAAAACTGAATGATTCAAAACAGAAAAGTCAAAAAGCAACAGCTTTGTTAGGAGGCCTAACCCTCTGTCTTGATGTGACAATGCATCTTAACAGAATTACAGTGATTTATTTGTAGGCTGGGACAAAGTTACATGGCCCTTTCCTGAATCTGAAGAAATGTTTATAAATACGTTTATGTATGTGATGCTTAAGGAATAATAAATAAGTAATTCTAGGTTTAGAAGAATTGCTATTATTTTACTAAATGTTCTATTGAATGAGTGATTGGGGCAATTACAAAAATTCACAGGCAATTTCTGTTTTCTCCCAGAGAGATGAAAAGAAAAAGAGGAAATTTCATTTTTGCTAAAGAATGTTATTAAACTGTTTTTTCCTAGGATCTCACAGACCAAAAATGTATAGAAACTGGTTTCCAAGGCCACAGCAACTGGCAGAGTTTTATTTTTTTCTCCTATATCTCTCTTCAGAAAGCTCACAGAGAAAATAATCATAATTTTTTTTAAAAGCTCTATCAATGTTATTAAAAGGGATTCGAGACATTCAAATGCTTTCCTGTAACAGTAAGGAAATTACGGATAATTGTTATTCTCCGTTACTCTTTGAGCCTTGTTTATCCACATCATCCCTGCAGCATTACGGTGTCTCTCTGGCTCCTCATCATCGTGTGCTCATTAGGCATTAACAAACTGCAAGTCCACAGCTGGGGATCAGCAGCAAGTGTGATGCCCTGATATGACTGTCTCCCACAAAACAGAGCTCCAGCCCTCCTTGCAGTAACTCAGCTCTGGTGGGAAAAGGAGCTTCAAGTCACTTCACCAACGTGTGTCATAAATCCTTGCATTCACAACATAGCATTTTTTCCTTTCTTGTAGGCTAATACACAGGAAAAGGAAGTTCACTGGCATCAAGTGTCCAGAAGCAAGCCAAGTCAGACACACAAGCTGTATGGCCATGTTAGCATGCTGTCATTCCCAGGACATGAGTTCATATCAAATGATAGAGCCCATTGCCACATGAACCACCACCTGCCCAGTTCAGTGGATGTACAAAACGAGCTTGTGTCTGCACAAAACGAGCTTGTGTCTGCTTGCACTTGGCTACACAAATACACTTGTTTATTTGCAAATGTGTTGTATTTAAATGCAAGTTTCAAATAATAGACACATGGTGTAATTGCTATATAAATAGGAAGGTGGTTTACACACAAATATAGCAGTGCTATTAGAGGTGATCATTAGTTATTAATATAAGAAGTTATTTGAACATTAGCATATTGTTATTCATAGCAGAATTCATTATGCATTTGGAACATACGTAATAGCTTCCTTAATAAACTTAGAAGAATAAAGCATCCCTGTTCTGTAGATTGCTAGAGATGAACAATTAGTGATTATTAGTGATTATTAAGGTCTGAAATTTTCTAACAATTACCTGTATTTAGAAAGACTATTGAAAAAAAAAAAAGCCTGAGAGTATTTTGACCTGTTTCAAAACGAATTTCAGCTCATATTTAAAAATGATGAAATTAAATGGGCAAAAAAGAAAATGGAAAGAATAGAAGAAAGTGTTAAAACTCTAAAGATATGCTGAATGTGTCCTCCCAAAGAGCAAAAGCAATTAATTCCCTATTACATGTGCCTTAAAGGATTATATATTCATAAACTGACAACTCGGAAAAGACTATCCCATCAAGATGCCAAACCAATCAACTATGACAGAAGCTCATATTTAATTCCCTCCTTATCCAAAAAGAGGTATGTCACTGCACCACTGAAACTGCACAAGGAGAGACTATAAACCTTTCTTATTCCAACCAACAACAAACATTGCTTCTGTCTTTCCAGTGTAATGATGTCTTTCCACTTACTGCTTTCACATCTCACACTTTTTCTCCAATTTTTCCAAGATATTGAAAAAAGAGCAAGGAGATGAAGAAGGTCTGACAAAGCACCAAAGAAGAGCTACTTTTTTTTGCATGATGTTGTTTCTAGGACGAGATCAAGGCCAGTTTTTTCTGGCAGTCACAGCTCTGTGTGATTCATGTTCCTAAACGAGGGTTAAACTCACTAGCTTGGATGCTTTCTGGGATACAGCTGAGGCAGCACTAAATTAAACATGGATCACTAAAGCCATGTGAGATGTTGAAATAAGTCCAGGTCAAACTGTACCCTATCCTGATGCAAGTAAGCTTCTTTAGAGGTAACTTGGAGGTATACATGTATAAATGATATCAGCAACCATAGTCATATCACAATTCATCAACTGCATGAATTTTAGTAAGCTTATTTCACTGTTGGTAAATTTTATTTGAACCTTTCTTTTTTATTTTCCAGTGTGTTGCAATAAATAGAATATTGTAGTTTAATTTATTTCCAGTATTTTCAATTAGATTTCTAATGATTTCAAGTATGGCAGTTAAAAAGAAAACAAGCTCATTTGGGCTAATGCTGACGAATAAACAAATTTAATTTTGATTTAAGATTCCTAATGTTCATTGATTACTCCATTCAGAAACATTCCTTGAACAATCTGTTTTAAATTACAGAGTTTAAATATTTCCTTTGGATTTCTAGGACTGTACTTAGGTCACCTACTTACATTAATGTCTAACTGTTCAGGTTTCTATTACCTACTCTTCTATAAGACTCTCAGTCATTTATAAATTATCTTGGATACACATAACACATTTAAACTTTACTGTTGTGGGGAGGAACATGCACTGATGGAAGTCTAAATAAGAACATCTGTAGGTGTTCACACATTGTCAAGCTTCCTGAAATACCTTGGTGGAGAGGATGATCAAAGAGGCCAGAAAAAACTTGTTTGTGCAAGTAAGTGAACTCAGACTAAGATAAAACATGAGGTTGAAGGTCAATGTCAGCTCTCTGTCTTCTTAAATAAATAGGTCTGTTTGGTTTTATTTTCTTTCAAAGTGAGGCTCATTAAGGAAAAGAAAAGTTATGTATACATAGAGGGAAACATTTGCACAATGAAAATTCTATTAGTTGCTTGCTCTTTTGCATTCATTTTTGTACCACTCTTAAGACATATCGAAGGACACCATCTACCTAATTCAGAGAAAATTGTGTCTGAATTGGCTTTGGAGAAAGAGGTTCAGACCCTACCATCTTTTGTTACTTTAAACTAACTGCTTTACAAATGCTGAAGACAGGTTTACTTGGGAGCTCCACAGCTCTCTCCTACTGCATTGCTAAAATGAAATGTTTCAATATGCTTGAAAGGAAACATTCTGACATTATGAAAATGCAAGGAGAAGATTGAAATTATTCATTTGGACTTACTCCCATAAAAATGTCACTGAAATCAGCACATTTTCACAACATGTTTTGAATCGGGCAAAGCCACATTTTTTTAAATCTGGAAAATTATTTCATTACAGACAAATGGCCAGATCTAATTACAAGTCACTGAGCCTTTGCTCAAAAAATCAAATCCATTAAGACAGCACATAGCCTGTTCATACTGGGGGATAGATTCTCCTTTACAGGTTGCTGTGTAAAACATGTTTCTCCCTTGCAGAAGAGCTGGTCTTTGATCCCTTTGGGACTGCAAGCTAAATTCATGTCTTGCCTTAAGTGGTGTCCACAATTTGTAAAAAAAAACCCCAGAATTAGAAGAATGTAATAAACAAGTCAAAGGCAAAAGGAGAAGGGTCCATCCCAACCTTTTGAAGAAAATTATCATTGACTTCTGAGTTTAGCTCTGGAAATGAAAAGCAGGAGGTACAAAGCCATGTCTGTATAGCACCAGGGTCTGAGCAAAGATCTGAGACAGGACCAATTGAGCCATCATCTGAACCGGAGTCAATACAGCCATTTGAGAGCAGTCCTCTGTCCAAACTGATTAGGCTGCTGAAAAGCTGGATTTTCTGACTTTTTCCATGCTATGAAACTAAATGTGCCTTAGCCCACAGTGTGACACCAGGGCATGCAACAGCTCACATCAGTACTGAACCCTCCAGACTGCGGCAGCGGGGTGGCTACACCTTGACTACCTCTTGGGAGTGACTCCTGCCCCTTGCTAACATCCAAAAAGTGTGCAGAAACAATTTGTGGGAGAGCATGTTTGCGTGAGTTGAAACTGAACCATCAGTTTATCAGTGTAGACAGTAAAGCTGCAGTGCCCAGCACTATTTAGTTTAGTAAAACAAATATGGGTGATTAATCTCCCTGTGTGACGGACTGAAGTGCTTGTATCTCTTAATGAGTGAATGTCTCAGCCCCAGCAGGGTTGTGGGACACACAGCCTCATCATGGAGCCTGTGGCCCAGCAGAGACTTGTCCAATGCCGGTCTGAGCCCTGGCCTCATTACAGGGCTTCAACGTCAGACCTTGTTATAACTAGTCTCTAGTTGACCTATGCTTCTCTCTCTTTCCCCACGTCCTTCCCAATGTGACAGGTGCAGCACGAGCCAAGCAGACACCATTCACCTCCACAAGCTCCAGGGACGTGCACTTGTAAATCAGTAATATTGTCTCACCAAGCAAAGCTCTGAATAAGGCCCTAATTGTAGCATTTTTGTGGAAGAATAACTAAGAGAGTAGCTGGGTGGCAAATAAGAAAGGAGTGATAAACATCAGGAATTGCCTCTGGAGATATGGGGAGAGCAGCAGGGATGAGTAAGTGAAAGGGAAAGAGTCAGGAAAGTAGTTAATATGAGGAACATTTGTATGACATTAAGGAAAATTCTGTGAGAGATTACAATCCGTGAAAGATTAAAGATGAGTAAAGAGATCCAGACACTTCGCAATGCTCCAGTTTGGTGTCTGAATCTTTGACAGAAGATGTGATTCATCAGCCCACACAGATGCCTTTTTTGAAATATGCATGCTCATTTCACCAAATGTGAAATTTCCAGGCTAAGCAAGCATGCTGCACACCCAGTCAGCCCTGAACAGCCTGGCAAGGGTACACTGCTACTTTCCCAACGTATCTGCCAGGCTTGGTAGCACCACCACGTACTCCTCCATCCTTCTCCCAAAGGGTAGATGAGAAGGGTCTCTTTCCTCTCCTTCCTTTTCCCTCCTTTTTTTCACTTAGGAAAGTTCTGGGTTCATTCTGTTGTGGAAAATATATGTGTATATGTATATGTATATGTATATGTATATGTATATGTATATGTATATGTATATGTATATGTATATGTATATGTATATGTATATGTATATGTATATGTATATGTATATGTATATGTATATGTATATGTAAATGTATATGTATATGTATATGTATATGTATATGTATATGTATATGTATATAGAAAAGACGGTGACAGACTTTTTAGCAGGGCCTGTAGAGACTGAATGTTTTTAAACTTAAAGAGGGTAGATCCAGACTATATATAAAGAACAAATATTTTGACAACGAGGGTGGTAAAACACTGGAAGATGTTGCCCAGAGAGGCTGTAGAGGCCCCATCTCTGGAAACATTCAAGGACAGGTTGCACAGGTTTCTGAGCAACCTGTTCTAGTTGAAGGTATCTCTGCTCATTGCAGGGACATTGGACCTTTAAAGGTCCCTTCCAACCCAAACAATTCTATGATTCTATGATTTTGACTCTATATAGCCTCCTAAGGTCTGAGGAAACAAATGTCTGATGGATGGAGATCCATAAGACCTTTGAATAGTTATCCAGAGAGTGCCAAGAGCCTCGCATTTGCTGAAAAGTTGTGCTCTGCTGGCCACAGTCTGGTTTCACAAAGAAGATGCTTCAAAGCTTGTAACCATGAGTAAAAGTCACACAAACACCTGGTATGAAAGATGAATGGAATCAGTTGAAGTAACACCTGCCCTTATCTTCAGTGATATCATATATCAGCTTCAGTAAGTGGGAACTGGACATGTCCATGAAGACAGACAGCTCCAAAACCTAGGAACATCAGATATAGAACCAATATTAAACTTTTTCTGTTTAATTGTGTAATATTATTTTACCAATATTGATATGAACCCCATTCCTCAGCTTCCTGCCACACCACTCAGTGTCATGACCCCTTAGAAAAAGTCATTTTCTCTACATTTGCCCCTCTTATTCCAA
This sequence comes from Phaenicophaeus curvirostris, assembly GCF_032191515.1. Taxonomy (NCBI): domain Eukaryota; kingdom Metazoa; phylum Chordata; class Aves; order Cuculiformes; family Cuculidae; genus Phaenicophaeus; species Phaenicophaeus curvirostris. The sequence goes on from NC_091431.1 coordinate 70,705,512, forward strand.
ACACGTGACCAGTAATCATTAAATAAAATTAAATGAACAAGCAGACAAACAAATCTTCTTATGCTTAAATGGACAAACAAATACAGCTAAATACTCAGCTGCTTTTCTAGTGCCTTATTCATGCTTGTATAAATAATTTAATAAAAACTTCTATCAAAAATAACTGAAGCTGCTCTGGACTTTCTTTCTTTTGGAATCTTGCGCAGCAAAATTTACGCATCTTTGAATTGGAATTTATGTCTGACTTGCCACTGAGTACCATCACCTCTGTTGGTGAGAATAGCCTGAATTACTGCTCTGGCTATGAACTGGACTAGATGACCTCATAGGTTTTTTCCAGACATGCTTTCTTAAGTCTATTAAGGACAACTCTCAAAACTCCACCTCTGAGTACGCTGCTGAGAGGGAGGGGTCATGCCAGCTTGTGGTCAAGGCACCAAACCAGGACATGTAAAATTAAATTTCTACCCTTCCTCCTACCCTAGCTGATATGGGGATGGATACAGATCAGTAAAAGGAAAAGTAATATTATTCAAAATGTTCACATTAACTCGGAAACTTAGACTGAAAGCCAGGTTATTATTTGGGACACAGAGAAAGAATTTCTTTCAACACAAAAAAGAGATGAATTAGAAAAGACAATTAGTTTAAGCATCTCTATTGTAAACTCAATATATTCAGTGTGTCCAAATTGCTCCGAGTGTCAGTGACAGTTTGAAAGCTATGGGCACAAGCCAATCCACACTAATTGTCTCTTCCCTGGATAGGGCACAAAGTCAATACTGCCTTTTTATAAATCTTAGAGGATCAAATTTCCTGAATACCTATGTTTAGTCCAATTTAGGCAACTATGTATTTACTGCAACAAATAGGGCTCATGTGCTTGGTGCTGAATTTCTCTCTCATAGCTTTATGGATAAATGTGGAGACAGGTCACTTACAGCTTCCTTTACAAGTGTTACTGACCAGAGTAACTATGATGTCCAGCTCCTACAGTGAGATATTCTTTGGACATATGTAACCTGAGCTAGACACCAAAACTGGATATCACTTACTGCAAATATTGAATGTAATTCTGTGGCTTTCGTGTTTGAATGATGGGATTACGTAGGTCCTTAAGTCCAGTACATTGAGACACCCGAGTATCTTAGAACAGGACAGGTGAAAAATAGAAAGCTTAGAAAAAAGGACAACCTTTTCTCCTTCCTCTTTGACAGTCAAATACAGATAGTCTGTAGAGTTCAGCTGCCTCTAGGTCATAGTAGAGGTTAGGTGGAAGCTGGGATGCCCACCTCACCTAGCTGAAGAGTGTAAGGAATGTTTTCATACAGACATTTCAGCACAACTCAGCTAGATTTATACCGCTGCACATCACTCACAGACACGTTATGGACACCTAAATTCAGGCGCAGACATGGAATCTAAATTCTCACCCAGGGTGAATCCCATCCTTCAGGACTTCCAATGGAAGCTGGCAGTGAAGGAAGGAAGGATTTCGGGATTTTGCCCTGATGGCACTTACATTTTCCACAAATTGTGCTCCATATACTTCTCCAAATCAGGTCCTACATTACTTTTGAAAATTGGGCAGGTGTTCCTTCATACCTTATATACACCTCATGATTTACATCTGGAGACACCACACAGCAGCAGCCAACATGCACCTATATTTCTGAGTACTGTCACAGCCACTGTTATACAAGAGTTAAATATTGCTGTGTATTATTTTTAGTTGCCTTGAGAAATATATGGGGAAAATACGAAAATATAGGACAATGTGCTGCAAAAATAAACACTTAAAAAGGAAATAAATGAAATTGAAAAACAGCCCTGTGCATATGATTATCATTTCAAACAGGGAAAGCCTGACCCATTGCATACTCCTGAGAATGTTCCCCGTGGAAAGGTATTCATATATATCAGCATTTGTAAGATCCAGAACAACATTGGGGTCATTTTGTTTAAAATATACTGTGAACTCAGCAGGATACATCTGCTTTATATTAGTCTTGTGGAAATACTATAAAGGGCTTTGGGGGGCTTTTTGGTTTTTTGTTTTTACTTGGTGGATAATTGAGATAAAACTGAACTTGTGTTAAAAAGAAAGCAACGCATGCTACAAATATTTTACTATCCTAAGATACTGAAAAGGAAACAGAAATCAGAAAAACAAATATGTACTTTTGAGTAACTGTTTATTAAAATATCTAATGATATTTCAATATTCTCTTTATTGTTATATTGCAGTAATGGTCTTTTTTTTCCATTCTAGCAATATGAAAAATTATATTTTAATACTTAATAGAGCTGTAGCTCAGACTTCAGATCAACTGATCGCTTTTTGGGATGGAGTCAACTTTGTTCACCTTGTACTGTCATTAAAGCATGTGCAAATACAGCAACTGGTTTAAACTGATCTGATTTGGTAGCATCTTTGCTGTAATTTTTCATTCTCCTTGCACAGATCCAAATGACAAAGGAAAGGAGAATCAGGCCCTCCACACTGACAAAGGGTTCTTATCTTCCCAGTGTTTTGCTAGCTGATCATACTGCTTCCTTGTCCTTTCACTTAAGGGTCATCAAGATAAAAGTGTTTATTCAAATTCTTTTTTTCTCTCTTGCTCCCAACTCCTTCTATACCTAAGTCTCCTACTAAGGTTGTACTGTGGGCCCCTGACTATTTCTCTGCATGTGTTCATGGTCTGCTCTGCATTTATGATTTTGCTTAATTGTTTAAAGAAATCATGTTAAGTCTTAATAGAGAACACACAATGAGGATGAAGCAGATCTTAAACACCATTCTTTCTTAACTTCCCCTTCACGATCTTTGCAGCCAATGCAATCCTCCTATACGACCTGTCCTGATGTCCCCAGTCCCCGCTCTGCTCTGAGACAGAGCCAAGCAGTAGGGATTTATCTGCACAGTCTTACAGCCTCAGAATCAGTATCTTATACAATGCAAGATCAGGAGCTGCTACAGTCATCTGTTTATTTACTTTCTTTCTCAACTTAAATAAAACAAGAGGGGGGAAATGTTCTAAAGAGATAGTTCTTGCTTATGTGAGAAATTCACAGGGAATAAAAATAAAAATCTATTTACCTTCAACCACTTGCAATGAATTATGAATACAGAGGTGTAACCAATTTGCATAGAGCACGTACATGCAGCTCATTCTTACTTAATCCTTTTGCTTGAGCTTTTTATTATTTCTTATTATTATAAATTCAAGTACGGAAGACAATTTCAGTATCTGAAATATTTAGAGAGGAGACTGATTATATTATTATGTAAAAAACTGGTTTTTATCAATTGATTTAGCAAATTCAGGCTCAGACACTCTCCTGTTCTGCGATCCCCCATCTTGATTACTGTGACATCCTATTCACCTTACTTTGATTCATATTTCCATGGTATCAGCCATTCAAAGCACAAACAGCAAAGCACAAAAATGAGTGTCCATTAGTTTACTGACGACATTTCAGTTTCTGGTCCTGCCTCTTTTATTCCTCATCTGCAATATCTTTTCCAAGGTTTTGGTTTCAGCTTCTTTAAATTTACTTCATTTTATACCAAAAACAACAGAGATGCCAAGGAAAAGCCATGTTTGATAGCATGAAAGGCAAAAGATCATTCTTCTGAGGATGGAGACTATTTGAAGAGTTTCTCAAGATTAAGAGGTGGGCAAAAGCGGTAGGGCTGTGGTCCAAGGACTTGTTTGTAGAGCAGTGGGAGGGTAGCACCTTTGCACAGTTTGAGAAGCCGCTGTAGAGAATAGGGTGCAAGTGACACCTCTGATTACCCCAAGTTCACTGGATTAATGACCAGCACCTTTGTTGTATATTGCTGACTTTGACTGCAGTGATGGCAAAACCCACATATAACAAAGATACAAACGAGAGCAAGGAAAAGGAAAAAAAAGGGGGGGAGGAGGGAGGAAGCTCAGAACAAACAAGGGGAAAAATGGGAGCAGAAGAAATGCAGAACAAGGAAGGTTTAAGGGGAAGAGGGGCTGTATCTGGGAAACAGAAAAAAGGCAGAGATGGTGGGAATTGTCATGTGGCTGTAACCATGAACTTGAATAAGCCCGAGGGGAGGAATAGGGTGTAAAAAGAGGGCAACCAGAAAAAGCCTGCCAATCTATGAGCAGGGGAATTAGTTGCAAGGAGCCATGAAAAGGTATCCATTCATCTACAGTGAGAGCCATACACATCAGCGAAGTGGAAGCAGAGGAGGAGGAAGAAGTAGATAAGAAAGCAAGACAGATCAAGAAGATTGATCCCAGAAAAATCACTTTTTGGTTTAGCTCAGGACAGATGGCCGCTAATGGCCCTGGTCAGGCAGCTTTCAGCAGAGGGGCAGAGGGGAAGAGCCAACAGAGAGGCAATCAAACTGGAAAGCAGAAGGAGCAGAGGCATTCTCAGGCATTTTGGATACTGTGGAGGGAAAGGAGGAAGGCTGGGAATCTGAGAGGCAACTGGAAGGAGTAGGGCATTTGGAGACCTCTGTTACTGGGTGATGCTGGTGTAGGATCACCTTGAGGAATCACTAGCTCAGAAGAGCCTTCTGTCCTTTTATTGCTTCTCCTGTCTCCAAGCCTTCTCCCCACCAAAAAAAATCTCCAAACAAACAGAAGAGGGAGAAATTATGATTGGCAAAGCAGGAAAACAGTTAATGGCATCAAGCAGAGCAAAACACTGTCACGCCCCAGAGCTCCATCCAGTAATAAGTTCGTGGCCCAAATGTCAAAAGGGTTAGGGCATTCCCTTCCTACTCAGACAGGCCCCCAGGGGAGAAATACATTTTGTCCTCATTTAGAATATGGCAGGTGAGAGGGATGGAAGAGGGGAAGGAGGCGTAAGATAACTGAAGAGTAAATTGATTTACATTTAAATGTTATGTTTTTATTACCTTTTTTTTCCACTCAGTGTGAAATCTCATCTTTTAAACTAGACAAACTAGAGTAAACTATTTTTTATACTGTGAAAAAAAATGATTGACACTCTAAGGTAATACTTTTTAAATTCCTCCAATTAAACAAAGCGAATTTAATTTTAAGTTTAATTAAAAGGAAATTTAATTAGAAAGAAGATTAAATTTTAATTAAATTTCTTCAAAATCCTTATCCTTGCCTTTACTGCTAATATTTCTCTCGGAACCAAATCCCTTTTTAATATTCTTAAATTCTATTCTAGTAAACTTCTCCTTTATATTAAAATTATATCTGCCTGGATGTACTCGCTACCAGGAAAAAAATCATTACCCCTTTTAAAATACTTGAAGAGTACACCTGAGACACCGAGTAACTCAAGAGCGACCAGTGGAACATTTGGATATGCTCTGAGTGAGACATTGCTAAATTAACCCGCCTGCTGCTGAACGCTCCACAGGCAGGCAGGCAGGCAAGCATCTTTGTTTTGCAAGATATTCCTTTCCTGCATGCAGTTATCTGCTGCTCGGCACATCCGTGATGTCTGTATGGGCTGTACTGTTCAGCATTCCCTGTGCTCTGCTTGTGTATCCGCTTTTCTTCTGAATTTTTTGTTTTTTTAAATCTGTTTTAGACTGTTGTAGAGGTTCATGTTGGTTACAGGCCCCCAGGATGGACTGAGCTAAATCTGTCTTGCACTTAACCTTTGCTCTTCTGTATTCCTCCACTCTGTACAGCAAATAATGTGTGATAATTAAAAGGTGATTGGTATACAGTACTATATAAGGTTTGTGCAAGGCTTTGCAAGGCTCTGCTTGGTAGTCCCAGCAGAAGGAGACAGATGGAGCACTGATGCACACACTCTGCCTCTTGACTACTCCTAGGATGTATCTCCTGGGCATGAACTAACAACACGCAGCAAAAGGGAGCTGATGCTGACCCAGCAAGCCCATGAATGGAAGCAACCATAGCAGCTAATGAGCCATGCTCTTGCCCCTTCAATTTTGTTCTTTTTCCAGTAAGGACAACCATGTCTTATAGCAATAACCAGGTGAAAGGAGAATTTGCAATGTTGGGAAGTGGGCAGGTAGGATGGATTCAGAATACACCTGATGCTGTGAAACTGCTGCTGCCTGCAGTTTGTGCTGGGGCCTTGTGCAAAGGGCAGGAGGAGGAAGATAACAGACAGTGCTGGCCTTGTAGCCATATCCTTTGCGCTGTTGTCAGGGTCTCCATCTTCAAGAGCTTCCATGGTCATAACGAGCTAATTTAAACCCATTGTCCCAGATTCAGAACCACTTGTGTTTATTTTAAAACGTTGTCATGGTGACCATAAGTCTCAGCAATGAATGCTGGCTTGTGAAGCATCAGTATTAATGTAGTAACTCTTATATATAAAATTTCATCTGTTTAACTAAAAAATTGCTATACTCAACAGCTGTCTAGCTCTTCCAGAGTCCCTTCTTTAAGAGTAGCCAGAACCAGACATATCAGAAACTTCATAACAGGCCATTTACAAAAACCTGCCCATAGATGATGCTTGGCCTACAAACCTACCTACTAGAGAAGTCACATACCCACTATAAAAAGCACCGCAATGTTTGTACCTGTGAAACTCAACTTCTCATGGTTTTTGCAGACAACAAGCTCCTGATGGTGCCGAGTGGTGATGCAGAGCACTCATTCAACTTTTGAAGGCCTGCTCACAGAAGACATTTTGCAGAATTTAATAGCTCCACTTACTTTGCAAAGCAATCCAAATAAGACACAACTCCCCTGCTGAAACTAAAGCAGAGTTCCCAGCAGTGCCATGCGAGTACAGTCCCAACAGCCTCACCACCTGCATATCCTACTCTGCATCTTGAGAAACTGTCTAACAACTATCTATCTGCCCTCTTTAGACACTTCTCTCCTAGTTGTTGGTATTTATGAGCTCATTCATGTTCCTCCTGAATAGTAGTCCTATTTTTTTCCACATTTTTGTCTTTTAAATAACCTTTCCACATTCCCTCACCCTAAAGTCCTCTGTTTTGTCCCTGAGGGCACCTCATTCACCTTCTGATCTTCACGTTCCCCATGCTCCTCCCCTGCCCACCGAGAAAGTCAGCAGGAGATGACCTTTCTCCCTTTCAGACCTGGCTGAGGTTCCTGAACAATGGTATTATTGCCTTGTGGATCCTTTTTTATCCCCCCATCTCTCTTAAAAATAAACATGGACCAAGTGACAAAAATTCATACACTCGGGAGTATGGGCTGCAGTCAGTGATTGTAAAACACACAGATCAAGGACTGATTAAAATACAGTGAGCGATTGGTATAACGCATTTTTTTTTTTCACAGATGCAGTCCTAAAAGTATTCTAGGGAAGGCCTGAGAAGATGGTAATAATCTTTTATTTATAGCGATTAAATTGTTAACATGATGGAGATTTATATTCTTGTTATTGTATACCACTGCTCATTTCCAAAATCTCTCTTTAGGGAGGAAGGTATTTTTATTACTAGCTTCTCTTATTCTAGGATCAGCACAGATGAGATCTAACAGGCAACACTAAAGATTGAAACAGGAATGGAAATAAGTAAAAAAAAAATAATAGTTACCCTTTTTTTTTTAATGAGAAACTTAGACACAGAGTAATCAGCTATGGATACCAACCACCTGGAAATGTTCTCTTGCTAATTTGAAGAATTCCACAAAGATCACCTGGAAAATCTTTTTGCAAAAGAAAAGAAAAAAAAGAGGGGGAGGTGGATTTTAATCCTGATTTCCTAAGCGTTAAAAATAATAATTAAGACAAGTAAGAATATTTGGGTTACTGATTGAAATTCTTGGATAAATATTATATTATCCATATGATGAAATAAGATATCATCCAGATATCTTGGAGAAAATAATTAAAATATGTAGGTTTATCTTTTAACTGATGGATAATTTGTATTCATCATTTGTATTAGTCTATAGTCTTAGACTATGCAGAGGACTGCCTTTGAGAGAAAAATTGCCCTGGCAGGGGAATTACAATTCATCCAGCACTGCTAGTATTACAGTCTGTTTCAATGTGCAGAAGATATGTACTGTACATACCTAGAGATCCCCAAGTACATGGAGTCCAACACTGTCATGACCATTCAAAAACACAGCAGAGAAAGACAGTGGATGCTTATACTCATCACTGTATTATAATATGTTCCTTCTGAGAACATAGCCTGAGCCACGTAGTTAATCACTGGGTGTTATGACTCCGACATGGAAAGTCTTCAGCATATTGGTGTTGTGTTATGGTAATCTACATGTCTTGTCATGACATATCATCTGAGAAGGTAAGACTCTAAAAAAAAATAAAAACAATGCATATGAAATTGAAAATAAAGGTCCAAGAGCATAGCACTATATCCATTTCTGAGGATTTGGACTTTCGCAGGTGATGTATCCTATCTGTGGTTCAGAATTTGTGAAAGACAGGGGATACAGGCAGTGCTGGACTGCACAAAGTCAAGGTCAATCTGATTCGGTATGCCATCTAGCAGGAACAAAGAAGGCACCAGAAGAAGGTTCAAGAAATTTCTCTCACAAGAGAACTTTCTTGCTTTCCTACAGCAGGTTGAGATCTTCTCAAGCCTGGAAGTCTAAGGATTTATCTCCTTTCTCCTTCTTATGTTGAAAGAAAACTGTTCTTTACCATTGTGTATTCTGCAGACTATCTGGAGAGTAGGAGCTTTCATCACGTAGACGCCAAAATAGAGAGAGTTTTATGGGGTGTGTTTCATTCCCGTTGGGTGCCCACCAGCCATGACTACTGCCCTTTGGGCCACACAATCAACCTCCTCACTCATGAAGATAAATATCGTATCAGCCCTGCAGTAAGCCATCATCTATTCTTGAGAAACAAAGACAGTATATAGCATGACCTTCCTTGAAATATTGGATCTATTTACACGGGTTTGCGTGGACCACATTACTTATGAGTCACCAAGGGGAAACTGAGCTCCTTGTAGATAAAGCGATCAGTGCAAACCACTGTAAATAAATCTGAAATTTCTATGAAGGTCGCACTCTGTCTGATTTATACTTCAGCATCCCATGAAATAATGTTGACCAGGTAAGTGGTTTTCAATTATTTTTTTTTATTCACATAAGGAAAAAACCTCTTTTTTGTAGTATAAGGGACTGCTCAATTTTAAAGTGCATCTGGTTAGAGAGATGACACATGCCCAGGAAATAATTTATTATTGTCAGTCGTAAGGCTAAATGTTACTGGACCTGATTCTGCCACCCTCACTAACCAGAATGACTTGCATGGATATACATGGCAGAATCAAACCCAGCAGCCGCAACAAATGATCCCTACAAAGTTTGAAGCTCCTTTTTACTGGTTAATCTATACCTTTGTTTTCACAAGTAGCCCCAGCACAGGTCAAACCCAAGCAAAACCTTTGTGTCACTAAAGCAGAAGTTATCATGAGCAGGGCTTTTGGTCCTGGAACATAGGTAATGCTCCAGTGACCAAATTACCAGAGTGGAAGTCAGGAATCTGGTTTCAGTCATTAATCTGGTTTGTGACCAATTTTACTTCCCCTACCAGCTTTCATCTGACCTGTCTTAAAGCAAGTGAGCCCTGGCATCAGAGAGGACTATGTGACGCTATTATTATGTGTGTAATAACCATTAGGACTCCATTTTAGCTTCAAAGGACTCTTCTGGTTGAATACGTATCCAGATACTTCAGTTTTTGCTTTGACCAGAAATCTATGAGCAGATTCCCTAAGAATATTGATAAGTTTTCTACTTACTGTCCAGAATGCTGTACAAACAGTATCTGTTAAGTGAACTTGATCACCTCATTTGTCCTTCTGAGCCCTAAAACTGATGGTTTAGTGCTCTAAACAAGGCAAAATAAAACCAAACTATTTTGGAGTGCCTAAGCCAAGCACAGGAAAAACAATCTTTTGAGATTTACTGCTGGAAACTTGAATTTGCCTGAACTGTTACTCTTTCTCACCAAAGAAGTTTTACTTAATGCAGAGTGAGTCAAAATTCCCACTAAAACACTCAGGAAAGAGATGCGGCTACCTGCATTATTGTTCTTACTATATGTAAGCATGCATAAACAAGGAGACAGAAAAAAGATCTGTTTTAATATTTAAGGCAATTCTGTACCTCATTTGAAATATTAAATTTGGTTCTGCTTGCCTTATCTTTTCAAAGGTAAAAACAAAGTGATAGGACAAATTAGTTAGTGTTGACTTTCCATTGTCCTGCTATCCCATTGCTGCTGACATTCACCTGGTGCAGGAAATTCACAGTCGATATAAATAATTTGATTAGATGTCTTTTCATTAGATGTCTTTTGAGCCTCTTTTTCACTGTGTAGGGCAATACTGAACAAGCCTGGCTGATCTGTATGTCTAAAAGTACATTGCTGAGAAAATCTGACATTTGTTAATCTCAGGCTTGGTGGCCAGCAAACTTCCTGTTATAAATCTCTCATAAAAAAAAAAAAGCTTAACAGCTTCATGAAAACTAAGTCTTTTTTTGTCAAATGGAGATTGTGCAAACTTGTCTTTCTCATTCCAGTCCTGATTTTCCTTCTGTTTTCCAACAAAAAGCAGCCCAGAGTATCTTTGCTCAGATGCTGCAGAAAAATGTGCCTTCATTAAAATTTCCTGGAAACCATGCCCAGCACTCAGATTTCATTCCAGTTTTTAAACTTCTTAATTAAATGGGCTAAGTTAGAAGCTCATCTGAAGCTCAGCCTCCCAGGGAGTCTAGCTAGAATAAGGTTTTTTGTAAACTAGACTAAGGTTTTAAAACCAGATTGGTTAATTTAAACCAGACTGGGACCAGCTTTCTATCAGCCTCAGCATTTCTGGCACACCTCAGGACCTTTTATCAAATCTATGCCTCAGCAAATTTAAATGCTAGTTTAACTGCAGTTGTTAGTTAAATGACAGCTAATTACATTCTTGTAGCTCAGATTAATCGCTGTAGCATACAAGTACCTTCCACATTGGATAGCACGTATCTGAAATGTCCCTGGAAAAGCTGAGTCAGAGCCACAGGTTTTCTCCTTAGTGTGAAACCACCTTTCTGACCTACAAAGGGCAAATCTGAGCACCTATCCTCTCTCTAGTACCATCCTCGGTCACAGAGGATGGCTCAGCTGGGTTGGCTGTTGCCTTCCCAGCAGACTGATCAAGAGCTGCCCCATGACACATAGAAGTGGAATCCAAAAAAACTCCTAAAATAGCACTATCACATTAAACAGGTGGGGTTTTATTACTACTACTAATACCATTATGACTATGCCAGTTCTTCTCACAAGTATGGGACAAGAAGAAAATCCAAATTGTCCAGGGTCCTGTGTAAATACAGAACAAAACTCCTATCCACATACTAGAAAACTGCAACCTAAACAAGTTTATAGTTGAATAACATCAAGTGATTGCTATTGAATTTAAAATGAGTGCAATGGCTTTAGAGTAATTGCACTGGAAAACCATCTATGCAAAGTATTAATTCATAATTTTATTTATTTCATTTGGCAGTTTGTATTGCCTCCTTCTCTTCATCCGGATTTATCAGTAGTCTGGCGACCCTCAAAGACCATTTGAGAAGTGGTACAGTTTTGGCAAGAGCTAAATTCTAGCAGAAGACTCTCTGAAACTCACAGTAAATCTCTCCGTTCTGTTGCTCTACAGACCCCGCTTCACCATCTGCCTTGCGAATTGCATTTTTGTTGCAGTATTTCACAGGTTCTAAAATATGGTTATTACAATCCATAAACCAGCTTTCACAGAGATTATTAATTAAGTCCAAAATATTGTACTGACGTGTTTTGTGAAATATGGCATATACGTCACACCACCAATGCCATTATAACCCATCTGCATAATATTAGACTGGAGCGCTTAAAACCTATAAGTTTTTTATTTGTTGCGGGGTGGGGGGGGAAGGTTTGTTTTGTTTTCCCTTGTAGCAGTCCAAGAAGTAAAACCCGGACCCTTAAAGTCAGCTGGATGAGATAAATTGAAACGGATCTTATTGCTCCCAAACACTCTCCTGGAAATAATGGCATCTTGACATTTTATCAGTCACTCATGCTGTCATTCTCAGCGGTATCAGCCAGAGCTTGAAGGATAGAGCCGTAAAGAAAGGATTGTCAGCCATAAACATTCCTCAAAACCATGAAAGCCACAAATGAAAGCTTAAGTAATGGAGGACGGAATACCCTTGATATTTCAACAATTACCTGCAACAACAGGCTTTGTTCAGAGCCCTGGCCATTTTTTCAAAAGCCTTTAGTTGTCATGGGCAGAATAGCATAGGGGGGGAAGAAAAAAAAGAAAAGGAAAAAAAAAAGAAAGAGCAAGAGAGAAAAAGAGGAGGATCAAAATCTTTGATGCAAAATGATAAACTTGAGTGGCTGCATATATGAGGAAGTTCATGGAAATTTTTCATTTTTTTTATAATCAAGATTTATTGCAAGATATTAGAATTATTAGACTTGTAGTGAGACACTCTTTTTCTCCTTTTTTCTCCAAGAGATCATTAGAAAGACATTCATGCTGCTGAGCTGTTACCTCTGTGGCCATTTCTGATGTCAAATTATGGAAGAAAAAAATGACACTTGCAAGCACATGGCAATTGAAGGAGCTTCAGTAACAGACAGAAGCGAGCAAGTGGGAAAGCAAAAGTGAATTCAATTTCATTAAACTTTGAAAAAAAATCATATTTTTGTGGAGGACAAAAAAAAATAAAAATAGAAGAAAAGCTAGTTTTGAGAAGTCTTCATGCCATTAATTTAGAGCTCATAGAAACTAACTAAAATGCAGTGCTTGGTATCCAAGTAGACCCAAACTCTGGAGGCAGCAAACATGAAAGGTTAAATGCTCTAGAAATTGCATTTGTAGAGTTTCTCAACTTAGGAGATTAATAGTTACTCAAAGCAATGGATAAATATTAGCAAAGGACCATTAGCAGAGAAAAACACATCAGTGAATCAGAGCTCCCCAGCTTATCAGATCAATTTTAAATAGGTTTATCTTGGACTTTTCCAGCACCTTAATGAGGAACAAATTGGTTTTTTACCCCTTTTTGTTTCCTGAGCCTTTGTTGACTTTTTGATGTTACCTACACGCAACCATTAATATAAATGGGTCAGTGGCATAAGATTGTTAATTCCCTCTCCCCTGCAGGTTCCTGAAAACAGTCATTTTATAAAATTTCCTTTTTATTACTCTGCTCATGGTCATCTAAAGTTTAAGAACAAATGTGTTACTGCTGTCTAGTAGGGAGACAAGACCAAGGAATTAACAAAAACGAGACCCAAAAACAGGAGGCCAGCTTTTCTTTTTTTTTCTGTTTAAGTAGACAACTATGTGAAAAGCTAAGTTAGAGCTTGTACAGTGGCATAAGTGAGCCTGTGACCAGAAAGAAAAGAATCACATCCTGTGTTTGCAAATATTGAACCAAATCAATTGAATAGGAAAGCCCTTTTTTTTACCTTTTAAATCTCTAAGAGAAAAGAAAAAAAAAAAAGAAGAAAGTAAAGCAAGACAGAGAGGGATATTTGAAATGTAGTCCTTGTTAAAACAACAAAACACAGTGGCTGCACTTTTATAGAGAAGAGAGCAGAGCAAGGATACTCCTTCTTAACTAATCTCATTTGCTCACATGCAGAAACCTAAGTCCATATGAAATATGCAGACACACACTGTCATCTCAGAAACCTGCAAGTCCTTATAAATCCTGGACAATTTCTAGCACTGTGATGTGGATTTCTTGAACACCCAAGATTGTTTCAGATGATTCAAAGCAACCAAGGGAAAGAAACTGGAAAACCTGGACAGCTAAACTCTCCAAGACATGCAGACACCTGCCTCTAGGTCCGTTATCTAATGGACTTCTGTGGGAATCATATGACATTTGGCACCTAAATGCTTTTATGGAGCTGACTGTAAGATCTGTAACTCTATCTGAAATTCATAACATTGCCTTGCAAGCTGAGGGCTGGGTTTTGCTTCTGACCAGCTGAGTAAATCTTGATGATCCCTTACCCAGCTTTGCTATCATCTGGCATTGAATGAGTTTAGTTCATTCAAACTGCAAGGCTGAATTGCTCTATGCCACTGCTAACACAGCCTCCATCTTCTTTGAACACTACCAAATACTGAGGAATCAAAATAGTTTTCGTGTCCTTGGGATGTTGAGAAGCAGATCATCATTTTGGAATAGTGCTGGAAACTGTTTATACCCTGTGGTGTCTGTGAGATGGAAAGTAAATGCTCTGCAGACCTGTAAAGTCCCATGGAGGAACATGCCCCCACCTTCATCAGTATTTCTACAATGAAGTACATCATGCAATCCCCCTCTACCCATGGACCTTGCAGACTAGGGACACCTGTTCATTCTCCTCCCTTGATTCCTTAGCCATATAAAACCAGTAGGTTCCTGCAGAAGTCTTACCCCATGACTGGTGCTGCCCTACCTTGAAAATTGTGTGCAGATTCGAGCACCACAGTATAAAAAGTATATCAAGCTACTGGAGAGTGTCCAGAGGAGGCCACAAAGTTGGAGAAGGCTCTAGAGAGGAAATTGTATAAGGAGAAGCTGATGTCACTTGGTCTGTTCAACCTGGAGAAGACGAGACTGAAGGCCAACCTCTTTGCAGTTTACTGCTTCCTCACAGTGGAAGGAGGAGGAACAGGCATTGATCTCTTCTCTCTAGTGAATAATGGTAGGACCTGAGTGAATGTCAGGAAGATATGCTGGGGAGGCTGGGTATTGGGAAAACGTTCTTCACTGGGTATTGGGAAAAGGTTCTTCACTCAGAGGGTGGTGGAGTACTGGAACAGGCTCCTCAGAGAAGCAGTCGTGGTGCCAAGATGAACAATATTCAAGAAGCATTTGAACAATGCACTCATAGAATCATAGAATCACCAGGTTGGAAAAGACCCATCGGATCATCGAGTTCAACCATTCCTATCAAAATCCACTCAGACACATGGTGTAAATTTTGGGGTCATCCTGTGCAGGGATAGGACTTGATCCTTGTGGGTCCCTTCCAGCTCAAGTCTTTCTGTGATTCTGCTATTCTGTGATACGAAGCAAAACTTTTTACCAAAAAATAAAAATTAAGTTTTTGACATCAATAGTTGGGTTTATACATGACTTGGATGTGCAAGGTCTAACAGGATAATGTAGGAAACCATTTTTATACCAATCACAGCTGACTAGCTGGTGCAGCTGCCCTTATTTTTTTCTTATAATGGGAATCGTCTGAGTTCTGCAAATAATGATGCTGGTGCGTTTAGAAAACTTCTTTTTGATTCATATATTTATCCCATTTTCATGATAAAACAAGTGCTTTTTGTGAGAATACTTCATGGTTTTATAGGGGGAAGAACAGAGTTACCATGAGGTTAAATGTTGCAGTGCAGGTATAAGCAAGTTGAAATGCAGAACTACATTGCTGCTTCCTCCAATGAAATATGCATTTTAACTTCTACAAAGACTTGTTTCTTGCTAGTCTCTGTCAGCAGGAGCCATCAACATAATAGTGTTTTGCTGACCTGTGAAAGAGCTTCTGGTAACCACTATTCAAGAGCTCCATTAAGACAGAATCATTTAAGCTGATTCCAGAACAATGTGAAACTTTTGTAAAATGAGGTTAGGAGGTTGATGCATTTTATGTAACCAAACGCAACCGTTTTGGACCTGAACTTGTGAGCTGCTGAATAGTCTCAACTTCCATTAATGTTAAAGACATGCTCAGCATTTTATGAGATCAATATCAATGAAATATAAAATCTTAAGATAATGTTTTAGTTACAGTAATAACAATGAAAGTGCATAGAAATTTGAAGACATTTCCAAAACAGAACAGAACCAATGGCATGTTTACTTGTTACTGATGACAGTTTCTAGTTAAATCCTTGCCTTGCCTTTCTTAGCCCTGCCCTTCCTCACCTTCTCTCATCTTTAGTCTGAAATGCTTCTGAGAGAACCAAGTAAAGTTAATCTATTTCATGAATTTTTGACGCTATTCTTCAAGAATTATCGAGCATATTATATGCTAATAATTACTCGTGCAGCTCTAGTTTTTAGTAAGTACAACATAACACAGACAGTCCATTAAATATAGATGCAAGGGCCAGTATCCAACACAGATAATCAGATCAGAAATCTAGCCTAGAAAGAATCCAGTCCAATTCCCTATTTTCTCAGGAAAACTTATAAATTAGTCTTACATTTAAATTTACAGAACACCATTCAAAGCCGTGTTGAGTCTAGCTGACTCCAACACCAGACAGGTTCCATGTCCATATTCCTCTAACAGATACAATCCTTATCACCTTTCCAGGCTAAATACATTAATTTCTAGATCTTGGTGATACCGGTAATGCCTATGACACCTGAACCCATAGAATTTTAGATTTCTTCTGGAAGATGTTTAAGATTCATTCCTACTGACTGCAGCAGGCATGGACAGACTCCACCAGCCAGGTTAAGAACTACAATGCCTTCAGAACTAAAATTCACCAGTGTAAGTGGAAACATCACTTCTCAGAAGCAGGTTAGTTTATAGACAATTTCCCGAACAAATTCTTTCTTCTTGAAACTCCTAGGATTTGAACACACAAATCACTATTCTTTCTCAGGCTATTTATCATTTTTAGAGGCTATAAATTATACACGCTGAGCACCAATTTTATACACCAACAACCATAACAATGCACTTGAAAAAGAGAACACTCTGAAGGGTATATTCCCCTCTCAAAAATTAAAAAATAAAAAAAAGTGTAATAATGCGATGCCAAGGTCTGCAGCAACCTTTTCCATTTGAAGATCTCACACTGGTTTCAAAGGGACCACTAACCCCCTTAAATACCTGTGATACACAAATCTAGCCATTATCTTCATAGCTTTCCACAAAGGGTGTGAGATAGGGGTAGCATCTTAGGGTTGTATATTTTCAGGGGAAGTTTTGCAAATGTTTTCCCCTCTGGCTAGGACTAGTTCAACTCCAACAGTTTTAAGCAAATTCTGGAGCAATGTATTGATTGTTCTCAGCCAAGATAGATTACATGCTATATAACAGCCTGACAGCAATATTGGATAGACCAGGGTCCCAACACCAACCGACTGTTGTTAGTACTGCCAATAAGCTAATTCATAGAGTGGAGAGCTTATTCCACAGAAATCAAAAGTGTGTATCACCAGCTTCTCCCAGGCCAGGGATTCACTGAGGGAGTTCGGGGTCTTCCACTTCGTAGATAGAAGCATGCTGGCTCTTCGGAGAGCTTGTTACACACTGGAAGTGGGAGGTCACCCTCAACTCCATGCCAAAGGAGGCACCCTGAGTCAAGAGGAGTAACTCGCAAACACAGAGCTAGCAGAATGGAACCTCAGAGACACGCTCTGCATCTCAGTTTCCTTCTGGCTAACGCTTGGTGATTCCCACTTAGCCGCCTTCTGGATCATTGACTGGAGCTAACTACCTCCCTCTAGTCATCAAGTAGCCACTACGACCTGGGACAGAAGTCAGGCCCAATTTAAGCTTTCGTGCTTGGTGTATAGCTGGAAACACCTAAAACTGAGCTTAGCAGCCTGAGCTGTCATATTCACTGGTGGTTCAGTCAGTAGCTCATGTTACGCTATTCAACCCACCCTAAAGTGCATTCTGACACTGGCCTAGCTGTAGCTCACCACCAACCTTATCAATTACTTGAAAGAAAACCTCTTGACTCCATTGACTGTGCAGTGCTGACTGAAACAGATACATAGACCCATAGCAAATAAGGAAACATTTTCATCCAGAGTTTGAATCTACAGTGAATTTCCAGCCTGGATTGCATTCCTCCTCATTAACCATCTATCTTTTCAGATACTGTGATGCTAAAGTTAGCTGCCTGAGTATTGTCCTCTGTGCTTATAGCCCATATGACTTTTTGTCTCCTGCCTTTGCTTTATTAAGAGTATTTTTTACAAAGTTTCCTAGACAAACAGCTCTAGGGATGCTTAGCTGCTCACTCAGGGTCACCAGCACAGAAGCAGAATCTGAACCTTTTGCGTCTTCTGCCCTCAAATCACTAGGCAAACCTTCTTTTCCTGTGGAAGACACATTTTCCATCAGAGTTAACTTATTTTCCTGATGAAGTCTCCTCTGAAATGTCTCTCCGTCTGTCTCCAAGATACTGTTTGTCTCCATTTGAAAACCGCTCAGCTCAACTCTGACACTGGCACTGGCTCAGGGAGGTCATGCCATACTGGGGCATGCTTATCTTTCAGCTTCGCTGCTTTCTCTCTTTCTATTACTACATATAGATGGTTACAAATCCTTAGGAGATTACAGATATGCTATATTCCCCGAGAAACTCATAAACTAATAAGCTATTTCCCAGATACCTGGAGTTTAAGTAACTGGAGGAAATTTCAAATTTTTGTTTTGCATTATGACCATTATGAAAGTCAATCTTTCTTCACCCTTGTTACAAAGCAAATTTCCTAATAAATGTCAAAGTGGCAGCATATGCAAAATATGTGTTGCTTTACTGGATTCATCAGTTTGCAGCTCGTTACATATATCCTATGTTATAAGGATATTAAGGGAGTTTGGTGTTAAGGGCTGTGAGAGACTGGTTCCCCAAACTCCAGCACAGCAGTTGTGGTAAGAGCTGTACATGCCATGAATCAGAGCATCTCTGAAGCAAGTGAGAAAAAAAGATGAGAAAGAAAAAGTCCACAGAGGCACCTGGCCAAAGTTATAGGGTAGGTCAAGGGGAGAATGAAACATGGATCACAAAACTCTCAGCTTATACTAAGTGTTCTTGCCACAAGGTGAAATATGAAAAGGACTTGTTCATCTAGACTTTCTATTTCAGTACCTATCACTAGATGAAAGTCTTCTACCCTTTGTCCAGAATAATTATAGTTTAAACGTTCTTGAAGTTTACCCTGGACTTTCAGAAGTCAGATTGAGAAGTAAAACAAAATTATCTAGGAGAAGAAAAATCCGTTTGCTCTGCCGTCACTGCAGAGGTGTTCACAGGAGATGTGTAATCTGCTGATTTTCCTCAGGGAAGGCTGCATCATAATTTTTGCACTGTGTTCCTAAACCAAAATGAACCTCCAGCCTACACACTCGGTTTTTCTCCCTTCCACCTGCCACATGCATGTAACACCCTGAAGTGTGTAGTCTCTGCTCTTTGTAAATATACTTACCTGGGATATGAATTCAAGTCTGAGCTGTACTTTGCTTGATCTGGAACACGCTTTGCCAAGAGGATGCAAACAAGAACATATAAGTGCTGACAGTTCTCCAATGCAATTTCCACAAATTCTCCTCCAGGGACAGATAAATAATGAAACAACTCAATGGGAAATAACACTAAAGCATCTCAGCCCACAGAACCACAGGATATGCACCAGACACACATGGGTGAATGCAGAAACGCTGAGAACATTTAGCAACACAGATAGGACTTTGGGAATCCTCATGCTTGTGTAGGCGAACTGAAGCGTAAATCTGAAGTAAATGGAGCAACAGTGATGCAAACTGTCATAACAGAGTGAGAACTGGACTCAGAGATCCTACCACCTACCTACTTGATAGAAAAAAAGGTTCATCATCTCTAAAGAAGGCATATTTCTTTAAATTTCTCTTTAAAATGCCTACTTTACCTGTTTTGGTGGTGCTGAAATGCAAAATATTCATCTTACATTTTTCACAGCTGATTCCCATTCTGCTAATTCAGTTATGCAAGACTTGACCCAAAAGATTCCTCTCTCTTGATTTTTTTTTTGCTACTTTGCTGATATTTGTAGGCAGTTTTTATGTTCAAGGCTGTCAGTAAACTGAGTTTGATCAGGCAAATTTTTACTCCCCAGACAGTGCTGCTGAATTAGAATGGTAGAGTGTGCTCTCAGCTAAGTGCATTAAGTAAAACAGCATAACAGCATGCAGCATTTTAGACTTGTAGCCTACAATTTCCCCTCCTGCCCAGAACTTATCAGGGAGATCTATTTACATCCTGCAAGCACAGGATTTTTCCATTCAGTTACCATTTCCTTTCCTATTCATTACTAACACACTATTAACCATTTCGACCACTGCTGAGCATTGAGCTGATGTCTACAGAGAACAAGGTAAAATGATTTGGAGGCAGGGTTCCTCCATATTAGGCATGTCCTTACAGATCTCTTTGAGCTTTACGACTACTAGAAGAATGAAAAACTTTTTCCTTACTTGGTACAGGGCAGCCATATGACACCACAGATCCTAGTATGATCTGTGGAAGTTCTCAGACATATTAGGGTCTCCAAGACTGATTTAATGCTTGTTATTGACAGGATCGACTTCATTTTATTCTAGGCAAAAGACAACTGGAGAATCTGCAGTCTTGTTCTGCAGTCATGAAGCTGCATGTCATCCTCCTATTTCAAGAGTTGCTTCCCGAATCCAGTCTTCTCAGCCAGGGAGATGGAGTGTTGGCTCTGATTTGAGGAGATAATGTCAGTGACCCAATTTTCTATCATCATTTCTAGGTATAACACATAGTTTTAGATATTGAGTACCACTTTATTTTTCTTCCAAAAAGCAGCTGTGAAGCAACTGTAGACTTCTTTCTATTAATATGATACCTATTGTTCTTTGGGAGGTTTTCTGATTTTTATGCAAGACTTCAGTGTCCCACTTGGATCAACCTTTAACTACAAGGGCAGGAGAGGGTCTTTAACCACCTTGAAAGGGAAATGCTTTTCATATAGCAGCTCTTCAGTTTTCATATGGCTCTTGCTCATTGTGCTTTGATCCTATTGATGCCGAATGCTCTCTTGCTGTACCTCAGTGTGATATAATGGAAGGAATGCCATGTGGTAGTCTGCAGAAAAGTCGATTAAACTAGCAAACATAAAACTGCAAACAGCTTTTACGCGTCACTAATGGACTGGGACCGCTTGGCTTTTATGATAGCTCAGAAAACCTTACACACCTGAGGTGTTGTAAAAATGAGTAACAGTTAAAACCAGGAAGAAATGTAAAGGATGAGGGGCAAAGCTAGATGGGTTTTGGCATTAGCTATTCAACAATGTCAGACCATGGTCTGTTTACAGGTGCAAACAAAATGAGCTCTCTTTCTCATGGGAGAACTGCCTTGAACCCAAACGTACCCTGGAAACTTTGTGATCAAAAATTTTACCGTTAATGGAGTCCCTTTCCATCTGTTAAAGACGGAATGGCTTTGTTGAACAGGGACACTTCAACAGGAGGTTCAATGTTTGGCTAACAAACTCTTCTGAGTTAGCAGAAATACTGGTTATTAAATAGTTTCCCACATTGTGTTTAGCTCTGGCTAGTGCTGTCCACTTTTTGCTTCCAGAGGAATAAGACCCTCAAGGCTTTTTGCCTCATCACTTCATTGCCATATGTAAGTTCTACATGGCGCTGTTTTCCCTCTTAAAGCCCATGACTCAGAAGGACAAAAGTCTGCAAAATCCTTTTCTTTTCTCCGGTCCTTTATTAGCAGACACATGGAATAATTCTCCAAGATGAGCTTAACAAAGCAGTATCAGAGAAATGACAGTTTTCTATAAACAATGCTGAATATTGCAAATTAGATGCCTGAAAATCATTTGATCATTAAACAATAGAAGATGTCTTCTGTAAAATCAATAAACCATGAAAAGGAGAAGGTAAATATGTAATTTAAGATTAACATGGTCTAAAGAAGATGTTGGCCAAACACAAAGGTACTCGGGGTGTCATGCACCTTTAAAAGATCCTGTTCCCAAAGCAAAACTGAAGTCGGGTCTGACATCTGATTGATACCAACAGGCAAGACAGAGAAATCTCCAATGCTGGCTCAACTAGGCAGCAGACAGCAGGGTTTTTTATGGCAAAATCTTTTGACCATCATAAATTTTCATGCTCTCTACCTGGATACCATGGTGAATGGCAATAGATTAGATCCATTTTTCATTCTTCTCTGAGTCACTGTATTAAAGGAATGTGACACTTAGCAATCTAGTCATGAAAAAAATAAAAACTCTGCAATGTCTTATTAATATTCCTACATGTAGCTGAAGTTAGCTTGCAGATAGTATAGCTCAATTAAGTGCAAAACACACATCCTAAAGAGAACTCAAGCCCAATTGCATGGCTTTGACCTAAAATGAATCAGGTTTGATCTTAACTGGTCAGGCACCAACATATATATTCTATTATTTTTTATCTTGCTGTGGTAATTAATGTGAGAAATGTTTCATGCCAAGTTAGCTTTGCCTGTAGTGTCCTCAGATTAAAGGGAAATGGAAATAGCATCTCTGTCAGAGTGGCTGCACAGTGCTCTCATCCCCTGAAGGAAATCCAAACTCTGCTGACTAAGAAGACTTCAGCTTTTGATCATGAGTTATTGGATATTGACCCATCATTCAGTCAGGGTTGCAAACTGACTGTCCTGAACTGAAAGGGTTGGAATCAGATCACATCCAGGGGGAACAGTTCTCCTAGCAAAACTTCCTTCCCATCTAAATCAAGCTTACAAATAGCAATTCACGTTTGTCAGGCATTCATCAAATGTGACATGCTTCATGGAGCCAGGCCACAAAAACACAGGAACCTGTCATAATAACCTCATGCAAGAGAGTAGACAATTCTGATGCTGTATGACATGCCAGGTAGCAGATATTGTGCTTCCTGAACAGGCGAATGTAAAACTCAATCTCCTAGAAAGAGAAATTGTCACTCATAAATTGAAAAAAAAAGAAGACTATCTGATCCAATTAAAACGTACATTGATTACTATCAGGTTGTGGAAATGCTGACATGCAGGGATTGATCCTGCTCAAAGATGTTGCATAAAGCAGCAAGACCCATAACTGGAAGCCACTGGTCTTTCCAAAACCACAAGAAGTAGCTGCTAATCCCAAGCAAAAAAGTTCTCAAAAGTTACGTATCTCAGCCTATCACTTAGAAGCATGACTGTTTTTGGCAGTGATAATCACTATTTTTGCTATATTTCAGAACAGTATGTTACAATTTAGATACTTTGGTACACTATCAGCATAATCTACTGATCCTCCTGTAGTAATAAGTGGTCTGCAAGACTTAGGGCTATATAAGGACCGATTCAATAGAAATATAGAAGACAAGATACAACGAGCAAGAGCAGTTAGTGTCTATCCAAGCCCAACTTGTTTCAACAGGACAGCAGAACTGCATCAACAAGTAACACAAGAGGAAGATTTTGAGATGTAGCTGGAATCAACAATGAAAGAAAAGTAAAACAAGACAAAACTTTTCAAAAAAAAAAGATCCTTTTAATAAAACTGCTTTATTTTCATAACTAGGGAATTATTTTGGAGAAATCTATTTTGCCCTATAATTTTTTGTCTTTCCTCACAATTTTCCCTTTTCAAGTGGACATTTTCCCCTCCTCCACCTTTTTTTAATATCTGTTTCTCTCTGTATTTCACCCTTCCACTGTCCCATTTTCCACAGAGGAAAGAGAAATAATGCTAGGAAAATTTTTGCTGAGAAAGGATGGACCAGACAATCATTGAGATCCTTGAAGTCCCTTCTAACCTAGTATCTTATAATTCCATGAAATAAGGAAAATTAAATTAGGGCTGAACACTTTCCATGACAAAAATCTCAAATAAACAAAAAATTAAGTGATTTGGAAAGCAAAAAATTGTAATGAAAATAAGATATTTTCTTTCTTCAGTAGGATTACTGGAAAACTGTCATATTCACTAACAAGTTCCTTTATTCTCTTGTCCTAAAGGAAAAGAAAGGTGGATGGTTTTGGCTGGTTGTTGGTTGTTTTTTAAAGCTTCTTTTCCTACACGCCCACCTGCCAACCTGACTATGTGTTGAAAGGAAAAGCCTAACAAATATTATTTAAGTCTGTGGTAAATGTACTGCTAGGGTTAAAATACAATAGATAAGGGCTCCCAGTGAATGGTTCAGATGCCCAGCTGAGTCCGGTAGAGCCGTGTGTGTATGTTTTATTGCCAAAGATTGTATAAAATCATACCTACATTTAGGTATCTGAGTGCCCTTATTGGATACTACACAGACTGTATCAGTTTATTGACTTCCAAAAAAAGAGTATTGATATATCTTGTGCATCACTTAGAAAATGCTGTTTAATCCATTGATGAAATTATAGACACAAAATATTAAAATAAATATCTATCTATGTATCTATCTGTCTGTCTGTCTGTCTATCTATCTATCTATCTATCTATCTATCTATCTATCTATCATATTGATATAGTTTAGATCAGTAGAAGAAATGATATGCCATATATTAGGAAAATATTCCAGCTGAGTCACCAGAAGCAAAGTAAAACTCAAGCCTTCCCCTGGAAGAAATCATGAAGACTCAACTGTGTCTTAGATCCATCCTTTGGTACAAGAGAGAACTGCTATTGAAAGTAATAGTTTATAGCTATTTTTTCAGGTAAAAACATAACTGTCAGTAGTTTGCTGATAGAAATTTTCACCCTTTAGATGATCAAGTTCTAAATTACTGTGACAGGCAGTTCATTGCCAACGTATGGCACTACTCTGTAGTTAGAGACAGGTAACAGGGCCCATACAGTTTATACACACCTAGCAGTCTGTAAGCTAGAACTTACAAACCTCCCCTGACTGCAAGTCACCTTGAAAAAAGCTCCACATAGAACTTCACACAGGCACATCCTTCTTCTTAACACAAGACATAAGATATCTTCTATACCATGACAAAAATAAGCAAAAAACCCTCTGGATTATTGACAATTTGCAGTGGGAATGAGGTGCCTCATGATTAATGCCCTGTGAGGAGGATGCTGTAAACAAAACATTATTTTGTATTGCAAATAAATGGGTCTGCGAAGTACTGTGTAAATCCCCCCAGGTACCAATGGTCCGTAGCTCTGACAAAAATGCATTTGCAGAGCACTTAGTGTCAAGAAATCCCATCTCTTGGTGCCAAAGGGTTAAGAGTCTCTCCAAATCTGAGGATGAACTCATTATAATGGGCTATTATTGAAGGAAGAAGAAGCCCCAAGACTCCTTCCCTATTTCTTTGCTGGGTTAGCAGAAGGAACCAAAGAGCAGGTTTGAGTGTGCATAAAACAATAGTAAGCTCCATAAGGAGTGAGGATTCCAAAGTAAATAGAATACTGAAAGTCAGCAGAGGCAAAAGTTAACTCAATA
The DNA here is from genome assembly GCF_032191515.1 of Phaenicophaeus curvirostris. NCBI lineage: Eukaryota > Metazoa > Chordata > Aves > Cuculiformes > Cuculidae > Phaenicophaeus > Phaenicophaeus curvirostris. The sequence continues at coordinate 70,730,646 of NC_091431.1, forward strand.
TAAAATACTTGACCCTTAGGTAAAGCATTAAAATGCTGTTTTGGCAGCCAGAACTGATAGCAGACTTGCTGAAAGGGTATTGGCTTCAGAAAGAAGACAAATACAAACCTAATCCCTTTTTCCTGCCACATACTGGAGATGAGTGAAACCCAAGGGGGAAATTCTTATTACAGCAAATAGGTGCAAGTCCAGAGGAAAAATTAAGTCAACTTGACAATTTACAAATTTCCTTTCAAGCATGAAAGGTGGATGAAACCAGGTTATTTTTAAATCCAGACCACCGTATTTTGTATCTGTTAATATCACTGCCACAGAATAAGGGACACAGGAAAACAGTTCATAATGAACTCAAGCTTCATCTCACTGGAATGAAGCCAGGACAAAATAACTTTTGTCAGAGAAGCAATATTAGAAAATCTAATACAAGGAGGAGACATTTTTCCTTCTTCTCATCAGGGGCAGTGAGACTTGGCTGTTTATCCACAGCTTTCCAGGTGAAGATGCAAACCAATGTAAAATCTGCTTATCCCTGAATTTGCTGGAGTAAGGAATATACAGCACAATGTTCCTCAGAAAAAAACAGATATTCCTTTGCTGTTTGCTTCATGTGCCTTCTGATTTATTCCCCTGCAGACAAAAGAGGATTAGGTATAATCAAAGTTTGCCATCAGCACACCTGTACTATTCCACAAATGAAAGACCTTCAGCTTTGTGGAAAATAGCCATACTGTTAGGTGGGCATCTGCTTAACTCTTATGGACCTTTAACACATGTTCTGAAATGCTCAGGCACGCCAGGACCTAGGACTATTAAATCTTGCTTTTGTAAGTGGAAAAATTGCAATCCATGCTGTGTTACAGTGAAGCGATCGTACAGATGAAATTATATCCTACCCACTACCCAAAGCCAGGTACTCTGTGATCCTGAATCACAGGCTGAAGCGTTCCTGCCTCCTTGCTGGAATTCAGCAAGCTGCACTTCCACTGTTTATTTTGGGGGTAGAAAATACTCCTTCAAATGCGTTATCATTTGGTTTAACACAAGCATGATAATGTAAGTGAAGATTATACATGGGGCCAAAATACCTAGTTTTCATCCTAGGGGATGAAATGTAAATTGCTGAAACCACATCCTTCCTTAGTGTTCCAAAAAGGGGTTGTTTGACTTTTTTTCCCATGTTGTCAAGTCAAGTGCCTCTTCCTGTTGAGTGAGGAAATCAAAGCAAACTACTCTGTTCAGAGTAGGGATTTGCATAAGTTCTAGGCACATGGGACAGCCATGAAAGCATGTTCTACAATAAGAAAAGATCTGATCCTTAGGAGCAAAGAAATGCTAGAGGTAAAGAAATTGCATTTCAGGGACTGGAAGGAGTTTTGTCTTTTTTTTTATTTTGCAGACCATAGAGGAGCCAAAGTGAGGTGGCAGATAAGATGAGAGAATTGGTTTGGGAATCTGCTTTGTTGCTTCTTACAGAGGTCATCCAGGTGGCAAAACACATCCATTCCTAGGGGCAGTCTGTGAACTTAAGGCTGAAGCTGTGGAGAGTTTTGCAGAGATAATTGCCTGGAGGAGAGAATATCAATTAAAATTCTGAAATGGAAAACATCACGGAGGCTCATAAACACACAATGTTTAAATGTCTCTGTCAGCAGATACGCTGGATTATCATTTGCTACCTCAGATAGCAAAAGGATGATCAGCCAATAAATACAACAAAAATATCATGCCCGACCACAACAAAATGCTGCTGGAAATTTCCACACCAAGAGATCCACCTGGTGGTATATCTTTATGATTTTTCTCAGTAGGACTTATATTTGACTTATGACTGAACACAATAGATATGTGTCCTAGCTAGCATGATAGGTTCTAATGTTATATAGATGAAATTAATTATATAATTGCTAACATGAATTGTGCTGTAGTGCCATTAAAACACAGTAAGTGTTGGCAGGATTGGGGCCTAAACTGCTACCTCATGCAAACTTACCCCAAATCCCAAATTATTCCTTTTGAAATAGTGCTCTCTTTTTGACAGCAGTTAATTAGAGAATTGGTTGTGGAGAGATCTATATGACTATCTATATTAGTGTATAAATATTCATATAAATAAATATATAAATATCTAGTGATGAATATATAAATATCTTTGCATGCAGAGATTTGAATAAGCATTAAAATACATCTTGGTTCCAGCAATGTCAATAAAATTAAAACTAGCACACAGAAAAGAAAATCAATTGGTTTCATTTTTTAAGATTTTTCAGCACAGATTCATCCTCTCTAATTTTATATACTCCATAAATAGCCGTAAGTTAGGACTTGGTCACCCTTGAATTTCTCTATAGCTGAGAGAGAGAAAGCGAGGGAGATACTCTTTGAGAAGATGACTCTGATCCTTTGGGGGTTAAATCACCCTCTGGAGGTACCTATTTTATCCCCTCCAGCAGCCAGTGTAGGATTACTACTTATTTAGTACACTAGCTAAAAAGCTAGAAGTTGAGTTTGGTCCCTAGTTCCAAATTCCTTGATCAGTCAAACAAAACAATGCTTTTCCTTATCTAGTGCAGATCAGGGGAAAGGCATTTGAAGTCAGTGAATTTAACCTGATATGCACAGTTGTTGAGTCCATCCTGGAACTGGCATCTGAAAGCAGTGCCATCGAATCCAGAAGTGTCACCCTAACAGGACTTGCCTCAAGCATTAGTATCCATGAGATGCTCCTCTCCCTCCTGTTTTCATTAGATGCGTGTTTCCACACACCTGGATGAATCTCAGATTCCTTGCAAAGTTATCTGCTAAAGTTCAAGCACAGTTAGGATGAAACACAGCAGGTTTTTCTCAATTACTAACAACATTGTACAGTTCAGTAGAGAAAATTATATAAGTCTGAAGAAGACGCCTAGGCTCCACCATAGGTAATAGAAAATGTTAAACTCCTTCAGAAGGCAACTAATTCACAGACTCAGTCTTGCTTTTGGTAAAGTAAAAGTAGTTTCTGTGGGGATATGAAATGTAGAATCATCTTGCAACAGTGATAAATTTAAGAGAGATTAGGCATTAGGAGAAAAAGAGTGAAGACAGCAGTACAGCAACTAAACATCTGAGCTCAGATTGTACAGAATGGAGTTCATCTCATCCAACTTCATCCACTTAAAAGATCATCAGTAGGTACACGCTAATCATCTAGGCTCCCTTCCAGTTGATGGAGAGAGACAGCATGACCAGAGGGTCCATCTGCCTGGTGTCCACTATTGGCACCGCTGGCCCTACGGCATATGCCAGTGTTTGCCATCAGCTTCAGTAAAAGCCTTGATGACTAATTTCTAGATGCCTTGCTTTTAGTCATCTTAAGTGAAGTGACATGTTTCCATACTATATATTTCCCATGGAGGCATATTTGTTTAATTTAACTTTTGAACTGGGAATTGGCAACAGCCCTTCAAGAATTCTTCTACTTTATGGGCTTAGGGCATGTAAGGCATCGAAAAAGCGTGCTAGGTCACCTAGTCTAACCACTATAATCATGTGGCTATTTATTGCCACATGATTATAGCTGTATGAAACCTAGTCAGTTCATTTTGCTTAAACATAATCTGTATTTGGCTACATTTACCTTTTATTCCTGAATTGAACACATCAAAAGCAAGAGAATTTCCCTCATGCCTGTTAATTTGTTCTAAGACTTAATTCCCTTCTCCACTATAAACATGCACCTTTTTCCTCATCTGAATTTGCCTGGCTTCTGGCCACTGATTCTTGTTAAGACTTTATCTTCAAGATTCAAGATCATTTTACAACCCAGTATGTTTCCCTTAGGAGGCAACTTGCACATGGTCACAAAAGAAATACATAACAGAGAAACGAAGCAAACCTTACAGTGAAATCTCAGGATAATGCCCGGTTCACCAGCTCATCCATGCTGTTGACAGCACTTTGGAGAATGGGGATAGATAATGGTTATTAATGCAGCATGCAGAAAAGGTTTTGCAGGTGAGACTGTGAGAAAGGACAGGATTACCTCTACCTCTCCCAGTCATGCACAGGCCAGTACGTGGCAGCTGGGGCACAACAGAAGTGATCTGGCTATGCAGGACCCAAATTGCTCAGGAACTCAGTAATGAATGGCTCTGCCCTCTCATGAGGGAGGTTGTTACCAGCAGATCTGCTTCATCCTTTTGCTGACATAATAGTAAATGATGCCTTAATTGTCTTCTGACTTTCATGGACCAGATGATGCTATCTGCAACACTGCAAACACCAGGTATCCATGAACCCAGAAGCCCTCCTCCACCTTCTACTCCTGGCACCCTGAGGTTACTGTGGCAAAAAACAATGAAATGGCATGCAACTTCTATTGAAAGAGGCAAATTTTGCATATGAGAAAGCACCTTCCCTCTCCCTGGAACTTCACCTTGCCATTATGAACTGAAGCTCTGCTCTCTGCCTGCTGCAGTTCCACATAAAAAGAAAATTGTTTCTCATAAATTACTCCAGAAATGCACATTGCATGTTAATTGTAAAATAAACAGTTTAAATTCATTTCATTGAGCACAACATCAGAAAGAAAATGAGCCAACTGCAGTAGATTATTTTTGTTGGATAGGTTTCAATCATCTTTACTGATGCCCTTCATTCTTCTCCTGATTACCATCGCTAAAAAACCCCACAGCAAAATTCATCTGAGTATCTAAAAATAGAGATATTTATAACTTGTCTGTTTTTGTTTCACTTCTCTCCTCCTCCTTTCCTCCTTGCATTTCTGATAAGACTTATTTCAGACGCTGGTGAAAGATGTAAAGCACCCATGCAAGGACTACATACTGAGGGGAATCTGGGGGCTTTACCAACTTCTTTCCTATCTGTACTATAGCTGGTCAAAGGAGTAGACTCAGTTAATTCCCAGTTGCTCTGCCAGGGGTCGTCGCCCCATATGACTTGTTCTCTCAGCTGCTTATGTGAATACTGCCTACTGTCACTCAGATTCAGCTGGATTAGCAAAACATTCCTAATCAGACCTGTTAAGCTAACTCGGTTCATTTTCACTAGAAAGAGAATAAGGCAGACAACACAAATAGTCCATTCAGCAGACCAGCAAGAGTAGAAGGGAACAGACAGGGTTAAGAGCAGAGCAAATATATGGGGTTAGACAGGGAAAAGCAAAATCTTCAGCTAGTTGCACTATAACCACAGAGATGTGTGATCAAGGCCTTACTGCACTCCTCATTGGGAATAAAAGTACCATAGCTCTATTGACTTCACACTGACGAGGAGACAGATAAGAAGACGGATGCAACAAAAGCAAGTTTCACAAGTCTCAGAGACAGGTGAATGTCACCCTTCTGAGTTTCTCTTTGATATTTTGGTTGACATCCCAAAAATTAAGCAATTCATACTGAAGCCAGCAGTCTACATGTTGAGCCTACACGATGACTTTGTAGGTTGTAAGTCATAGCTTAAGGCACAAGATAACTTGAAACTTAGCTCAGGCTTGTTTAAAATTCAGCTCAGGTTCATAAAACTACAAACCTCAGTGAATCCTGTGAACTTGGCTCAATTTTAGGGTTTGAACAGTCGAGGTCTAAACACATATAAAATACTTTTTTTTTTTTTTTCCAAAAGGAGCCTGGGAAACAACAGAAAGCCTTGGGAAAAGTTCCTCTGCATAGGAAAATAGCTAATGCATCAAGTTATGGTTTCTTAATGGCATTCAATTAACACATCACCGTTGTTAGTTGATTAAAAATTAACTGTGAATACACATTTAACATTTAGTACTTACAAATGTTCCTTGATTTATTAAAATTGTCAGGAGTTAAGGAGTCTTGGGATAAGCAAGGAATATTTTCTTTGCCTATTTTGGTAACTCTGTAATGAAGCAAGCAGCTTTTAATAGAGAATTCAGACTTGCTGAAAACTTTTCTGCGAAGCATATTATAAATCATTCTTCATATATTAAATACTCACTTTGCTCAATTCGTGTTGTTTGTGAAAGTGTGTATTCACTGACAGCAGTTGCACTAGAAGAAACCCCCTTTTTCAGGACTGCAGCTGAATTTCCAGTTGTGTCAGTATTTGCCAGTGGGGACTCCTCTGAAATCATTCCTTTCTTTGGGAAAACCTGATGCTTCATCCCTGGGTCAGCGTCAGCAGAATGGCACTACGGGAGTTTTTCACACTGACTTTTTGGGTTGCAATATGCCAACAAAAGCCACCACGGGCCTCTCGCTGCACGGCATCCTGCTGCCATGGCTACATCAACATGGCAAGAGGTGACACCCCCAGCATGTGGTCACAAGCAAGCAGGAGGAAAGCTGTTCTCAAGCAAAGCACAGCCACATGCTGGAAAGCGACGTGCATCCTCCGCATGGAGGGTTTTCAAGAGACTGGCAATCCTACTCAACCTGTAATGTTATTTACAAGACCATCTCCAGCAGACCTGCTGATGCAGACAGCCAGTATTCCCTGTCATTTGACACTAGCATACTTCCTCTTTTTCTGTGTGATTTCCTAAATTGGGAGGTGTCAGTACCAATGCTGCATACAGGACTGCACATGTGGTTACTGCAATCACATGTTCAAACAGACATTTAAGCCTGTGAAGAAATATTTGTACTCTCAGATGTGGCTAATGTGTTTATTGAACCAGGTCCAGGCAATGACAGGCATGAGGACACTGCGGAAACAGAAACAGTCCAACCAAGACGTAGCAATAGCAGTGCAAAGTGCTCAACATTTCAGCTAAAGAAGTCAGGGGAAAGCGGGCTTTCTCCTGCCTGAGTCCTGACATTTAAGATCTGCCTGCTTTAGTCCACAATTGTGCCTCTCTGATTAAGTGTGTGACATATGGATGCAGATCATGAAAACAAGACCCCTACAATGTGAGCATTTGGTCACCCTGCTCATGAGATGCTGACAAAAACCTTATAAGCACAGAAGTTGTTTTCTAGCACTATAATTTTCTGTCTTTGCTTTCCCACACTGCTGTACCCTCACTATTACACAAACACAAACAAGAAAAAAAAGAAAATAAAGAAAAAAGCTTTAGAGGACTTTATATCACATACCCTTCTGCCTTGCTCCTAAAGAATGCAGCAGTGTTTTTCCCTAGTTCTGCACCTAATGAAACTCTTGTCCTGATGCAGGGATTAATCTGATTATTTATTTTTTGCTTTAGGATGATACCATCTCCCCTCTCCTCTCTTCTTCCCTGAGTGATTAGGGATCTATTGTGTTGAGCAAGATGGGTACTGTGTTAAGAAAAGTTGTTATCCTTATTTCAAGGAAGGGAAGTAAGGTATGGAGAGATTAATGATTTAGAGGGAGTTCGCTGAAGCACAGTCAAAAGCATCCTATCCATTTCTGTGGGCTCTGGATCAGCCTCTAAGCATAAGCTTGCTCTGCATAAGACACCACTGTGAGATAAAGATTTAAATTGGCTCCAAAATAGCTGAGTGTCTGCACTGCAGCATTGCTGCCTGAAGAGATGCTGGTTTGAGCTGCAGGAGCAGACTGGCCACCCCAGCTTGGTGCTGGTAAACTGAGGTCCTGCAGCCTCCTCATTCAGAGCTGACTCCATGTACAACAGTGCAGGATGTATCAACCCAATAAGACAACAAATGCCCAGGAAAACCTCCCTCAATTCACCTAGGATGTAGTAAAACTAAGAAAATAGTGCTTTCACTCATAAACTGCACTTCATCACTATCCAGTCTTTAAGCACATCTGCCAAGCTGAAAAAACAGGGTTCAGGATGAACCTGAAAGCAAGAACTAGCCTTCACTTTTTTTCTCTACTTAAGTCTTCTCCTATGTTTGGAGCACCTTTGTTCACTTCAAAAAATCCAGTTAGTTCAGTAATTTGGTGACAAAACACTCCCTAGAAAAAGCATAAGCATTGCTTTACAACACTAACAGTAAAACACCAACATGGTCTAGAAGAAATGCTTTTTAATGCTTATTTTTTAAATTAAGACCTTTCAATCTAGATGTTCTGGGAGAAGTTTTCAAGGGCATCTAGGTTCTTGAAGATACTAGTAAGTGGTAACCAAAGTTAAGAAAAGATGGTTATCTCCTGCTGAAGTTATGGGAATTAAATACATAAAAACTTCCGAAAATCTTCTTTCACACCTGCTGATCTTTCGTCTGAGCATCCCTGAAAGTCTCAATCTTGTGTGTATTTAAAAATGAGACCCCTTTGAGCATGTCTGACACCCTTACTGGTTGAGGTATTTTGCTAACTTTACTTACAGTTTACGAGGACCAAGAGAAAGTCAGTATCCCCTTTTGCCAAGTGGGGATGCCAACCTTCACATGGTTAAAAGTCCATGAGCTGAAGACAAGACTACCAGAACCCCTCCAGATATATGTGCTCTATTTACTAGACTAGGCTCATCTCACTATCTTCCCACATGAAACACACCTTTGCTGTTACCAGCATTTACTGCTTAAGTCTGAGCCTGACATTCTTCAAGAAAATTAAGGGAAAAGGCTTACTCACCCTGATCTTCTTCATGTAATGAGCATGACAGAGCTTAATGTGCCTCAGAGACAAAGGAGGATCTACCCAGGCAACAAAAAAAATCTCACTGAAAACAAGTACTTGTCAGGCTGTGAGATAAAAGGCTCACCTCAACACACAGAGAAAAGAACAGAGCATAAAAATAGGGAAAGGGAATCCAAATAACTTGAAGGAAGAAACAAGCCCCTGCCCTGGTCTCTCCCAGGGCTGCCCCAGGAGAGCACCACCCACTGCAGTGCTGTCTGGAGCACCTTAGAGGCAAAGAGAGGGGTCACTGCCCAGGGGCACTTTATGGGGTGCACAAGAAGAGTGTTTTGGGATAGAAGGGGACTTAAGATGGGATGTCTAGGGCAGGAAAGAAAAGATGGTAAAGTTAGACATCAATGTGGGTAGGGAGAACCAGACATGGGAAAATTCAGGGGAAAAGGGATAAAACTGCCAGCTGTGTGTAAACAGTTCTGTCCAGTGCTCTTCTCTGGCCCTGGTGGGTGTGTGTGGGTGTGTAGGGGGGTAGATGTGTGAGAGAGATGGGGGAGAGAGTGTGTAACAGTGTCTGCAAGGGGGTCTGTACTGCTGTACCCCCAAACACAGAACTGCAACCTCAGGACCTTCTGTGTCCACACGCCAGCAATATGGGCAGCTACTGGGCAAACTTAGGCACTGCAGGATCCTTATTTTATAAATATATGTTCATTTTGCACTGACAAAATGTCATCCTATCAGCCAGAGAGGGGACATTATGAGGCTGTGGGTGTCGACTGTGTTTGTGCAAGCACTCTGTGTTTCTGTGATCTGTACAGATCTGAATATATCTATATCAAAACATTTACGCTGTATATGTGTGTTTGTGTGCATCTGTGCCTACTGGGAATACAAGCTCAGTCTGGTTGGACCTGGGACGTGGGCTGCTGGGCTGCCAGATTCATTCCTTCCCTAGCAATACTCAAGCCACTAAAAAATGCAGGAGTGCCATATGCTAACCTGCAACAAATACACTGATTCCAGCATTCAGAGTGAGACTTTGGAGGTTTGTAAAAATACTATATTATAATGCGCTGCTTGATAAGCTTTACCAGTGAGATCCAAGAAATTGAATGAGAAAATGAAGGTACCTTTGGACAGACCTGCCAGGCAGATGGACAGGGGAGCCTTTCTGTTCAGTTGAATGATCCCAAGCACAATTGCACGGAAGAGTTTATGGTGCAAAGGAAAGATAATAAGAATCTAATGTGGAGGAAATGTTCAGATAACAACTGTCTTCACTCTCTCTCTCCAGGCTGATATCGCTTGATGCTTTCATTTTCTGATACTCTAACATCCAGGCTGACTGTGATCTCTCTTGATGAAGGCACTGAAACAAATAACAGTTGGGTGCCTAAATATCTCTGAATATCTTTGTGGACCGAGGTCTGAAGACCCTGAGCACTAAAAATTCAAAATGGATTTAGATTCCTTCACTGTAGAACAATAACTTTTGCAGCAATTTTCCCCCAGACACTCTCAACAGTCTGAGACTGTAATGAAAATTTTAGAGACATTGAAGTCTCTTATTTCATATTCAACTAAATGAAGACAATCTGGAACCTGGCATATCTCACTTTTTGATTAAATAACAAGACCTATGAAAGAGGCCTTGACTGTAGTAAGGCTTTGTGCTGAATTTGAAAACATCAGGGATGATCCAAGCTGTACCTAGCAAATTCAGAGACCTAACTCCTGGATCTCACCATGGTTTAGGCACGAGTTAGCCACCCACTCTGCTGTTCAAACTGAAGGGTGCTCAGATGATGTTTTCAGGGTAAAAGTATGGACACCCAGAGAGTTAATGATTCCCATGGATCAATCAGTTGAAAGGAGGTATGGTTTGGATGACAATTTGAGACTACTTTTAGCACCAGTCTTTCTTTGAGACTGAGATGCATTTGGGAGAAAGAAAGCAATGAGTTCTGTGAGCAGTGTTTGCAATTAGAAATGGCTTCATCTCATCTGGTTTTTCCCATTTCACTGGCAGCAATGAACCTGAGCTCTCTTCAGTGACAGAGGTAAGCAGAGACTTCTATAAGCTATGCAGCATGAACTACCTACGTAGTTTTGTCTCTGTCTTCCACCCATAAGAAGAAACCTGGATGTTTAGCTTAGACTAATATCAGGGAAGACAGAAAAGATGAACCTTACTCAGCACTCTTTCTTCCCAAAGCCCTAACCTAACCGGCACTGAATTTAAACAGGAGAAAACTTTGGGAACTGACCATTCATTTCAAAATCTTGCTGTATAATTGGAAGATATTCATGAGAGCAATACAGCTTGTTAATTACTAAGCATTAAACATATGAGGCCAGATTTTGACATCTTGACAATGATGGTAATCTTGTATACAAATAGTCCTGCTGCAATAAATTGGACAATTTGTGCAATGGGATGTACCCAAGGCTACGACAGACTCAGTATGAATCCAAATCTGACACCTAATATTTATGATAGGGGACTAGATGACTCAGGGCTTCGAAACAAAACACAGAGTTTTTCAGCCTCCAGCTACCTGCTTTAATCTCACCACTGTCAGCCGTGACAAAAAGTCAGCACCACATGACAGCTGTTCAGAGACATCCTAATGAGCAGGTGATGCTGGAGGTCCTGGTGGACATCACCCGGGGAAGCAGCGCTACGCCCAGGTCTCCACGCCGGCGGCAGCAGCAGAGGAGCGGTGGCCTCCAGGTCAGGGTTGGAGCATGTCGGATGGCACAAAGAAACCATCACGGCTGCAACTCCTGCAGCATCTGCCTGAGGAGATCGGCGTGTCTTGGCTGCCCAAGTTCAGTGAGGACAGATCTCCCCATCAGCATGCACAACACAAAACAATCCACCCCCTCCGCCCTGATAACTTTGGCTCACCAGTGAGGCCTAAACCATGTATTCTTCAGGGAACGCAGCAAACCTGGAGACCATAATTAAAATATGTTAATCTACACTGGGCACTTACCCATGGATAAACACTTCCATTTGGCATGATTTCCCACAATCTTCTTCTGAGATTTGAGAATGATCTCAGAACCCCACTCCTTTCCCTTTTGACATTTTTGGTCTTACTTTTGAGCCAAAATGATTTAAAAAAAAAAAAAAAAAGAAAAGGAAAGAAAAAAAAAGAGAGAGAAAGAAAAAAAATGACACTTTTTTCTTCATAAGCTTTTTAATTCCAGTTCGTTTTTACTGGGAGTGGGGGAATGCTGTAGCTAAGCTACATGTTCATTATAGCCAGGGGGGGAAAATGAGGTTGGCTCCCGGTTTTGCTTATGTTGTTAAAAGAGCCTCTGAAGCTGCAGTTCTGGAACAGGTCTCCTCTTTCTTTGAAAGCATGCTGTTTGATAGACTGTCATTTGTCCCCTCCTTTCAGAAGAGCCAGCTGGCAGCTAAGTGCTAAAGCCAGTGACTTGCATGTGTTTTTCTGACATTTAACAAATGGGAACAGCTTGCAAATCTGCATTAACTCACTCTGTCTCACAAATAATCATCGGCTACGCGGTGTAGACATTCGGAACATTAGCACAAACACAAAAGGGAGCGGGAGTCTGTGGGAAAAACAAGTTGGCAAATAAAAGATTGTTTTACTAAGGGACAGATACAGCTTTTGGTTCAGATAGAGGGTTTGGATATAGATCCTGAATGTGGGGGGGTTGGAGGGATGGGAAGCGTGTGGTGAAGGGAACTAATCCTTTCCCTCGAACCGCAGGGGAAGCTATCGGATTTGCACCTGAAATGAGAGCTTCTTTCACCTACCATTCATAAGTGTTTATCAGTGAAGTATTTTCATTTTGCAGCCACCACCTGAGATAGTCAGAGAAAAATACAGAAAGTGCACCCAATGCCAAGCTCTTTCCTCATCAGTGCTTCTGTGTGGAAGCTTATGGATGTCCCCGAGTTTTTCTCTTTGTAAATTAACATAAGAGTCTGCTACCAGGATAATGAATACTACTGGACGGTTCAGGGACTAAAGCAGTATGGATAAGCCCAACACAGAATCAGTTCTAAGACTAACATACAGCAAGCAAAGCATTTACTTTGCAGGCTCAGTGAGAGATTCATACTTTTCACTTGAAAAAGAAATGGATACTTAATTCCTTCAATGTTTTTGAAAACTACAGCCGCAGCTTTTAGGGAGTGAAAGAAAAATCTAGCTGTTATTTCACCATAACAACTCTTTTTTAACCACTTCTGGGGAGTGAGAAAGGCGCATACCCAAGCACCAACACAGACTCCATCCTCTGCTCTAAAAACGCTCCATGCTTTGTAGGTTCACACTCCTGTAGGTCCTGAGGGGACATGAAGCACACATAAAACGATGGGAAATCCTCATGTACAGGCCTTATCAATTTGAGGCGATCGTATTCCTTTGTAATAGCATCCAGGGACAGGACTCCAGCATTTAGATGAAAACACCTCTCTTGCTGAAGCTAAGGACTAAGTCCTGTACCTGGGATTCACTGCAGACTCATGGGACCCAAAGGTGCATCTCTTGAGGCCATGAATAGTGACTCACAGTAACAGACCTGGTGCCCCTCCTAAGACAGAAGAAAACCACCACAACACTGGCACAGCTGAGCAGATACTGAGGCAGGATATGTAATTTCCAGACAGTACCTGATGGATCGGAGTATCATTAAAAATCATTTTGCTGAGTGGACAGCAGTCTCACTAGTCTCACTAACGCCTAAGAAGCCCAGGATCAAACTCATGCTAGCTTTTCCACTAGGCAGGAGTCTTCATCCCCTAAGATCCTATGAAGACACAGCCCTTCAGGAACATGACTGGCCTGCAGGCGAAGCCTTAGTATGCTCCTGAAATCTTAGATATGTGGACTTCCATTATAAGCAAAAGCAGCCACATGCGTTCCTGGGTGTGCCTGTGCAGTTCAGTGCTCCATGGTGTAGAAAACCTGTCCAAAAAAGAGCCTCAGAGCCATAGGTGCTGGCTGGGGATATTTGCCCTCACCTGAACATCTGCAGGCATGTTTTTTGACTTTTCAGCATTAAAGATTCAGGATTCCAAGCAAATAAGAGCTATTTTTTTGTACTCAGCTGTGTTCCCCTCTACCTTCCCTCTCAAATATTTAGTGTACTAGTAAAAATTATCTGGTCATTCAAATCAGCTACAGGAAGTTCAAGACCATGGATGATAAATTATATACAACATCTCTAATTACTCTGTCATCTGTTTTCCCACAAGTACTGGGCAATTTCAGTGAAGCCTTAAGTAGGAAACTCAAGTCACACTTCCTTAGCACATGGGCACTGTAGTGCGTATGCCTCTCTGAAATATAAGAGCTGCCTTTTCTTCTGTAGGATCAACATTTCTTTTCACTGCATTCCTCTACCTCCTTTTCTCTCTCTCCTTACCTCTCATAGCACTCGGTAAGATTTCTCCTGACAAAATGTCCATCTGTAAGAAATAAACAAAACAATAACACCTCGTAGGCATGATGTAAGTGTTGGTTTTTATTTTTGTTAAGATATTTATATATTTAATTAAATACAGTCCTGGCAGCTTCATAATTGCTTAAGAGTATTCTAACAAAAGCCTAACTACTGAAGTGGCAGAATGGTATGTTCCTTCATTTTCCTTGCTTTCCTTTAGTGTATTCTGTGTAGTGCAGCAATGACTGCATGATTTGCCATTGCCCTGAAACAATCTCTGCAAAACTTGTTTGATTCCCCTCCCCACCTCCAACTGCTCATATGCACAGATAAACATTTTGTATCTGGAGCAGTCCCCAGGGAAGTTCATGGGTCAAATTCTTTCCTTGTATGTTCCTTGAAGTCACTGAAGTTTCACCACTGCAGGTAAGTTTAGCCCCTTCAAGCAAAGCTCTGCAATCATTACAAGAGGTATACTGAAACAAACCCAAAAGGTATTCCTATACACCAGATCAGACAGACAAACAGAGCAACAGACAGACAGGAAGATAGGATTTGCTCTGAGAAGAAATGATAAATACTTTCATTGCTTTGCTAGGAGACATGCAACTCTGGGAAAAAAAAAAAATGGAAAGGAATTTCAGGGACTTGTAGACAAATTGCAACGAGTGAAACATAAGTTACCAGCTGGAAGAAAGAGTAAAATCTTTTCAAGTGTGCTTACCTTGGTTTCTGTGCCTTAACCCCCTTGACATTATAGAACATGCCTGGCCTATAGATAAAACCAGTGAGTGACTTCTGAAGATGCTGTAATGAATATTTATAAAACAACACAGCACAAAATAAAAACTTCCCAGAAGTTTACTTCTGAATAGCTTTGATTGTAGAAAATAAGTAACTCCTAGCCATCAGCTAGTCAAACTCAGGAACTGCAAGGTAAAACTCACACTTAAAGGTTTCACACATAGACTATTAACAAAGCTAGGTCATTTGGTGTAAAGCCATTATGCAAGAGCAAGCCTCAGCAATGACATCAATGTTACAGGTATTCCTCAAATTTTGTTTTTTGAAGAAAGTACCTGCACATGGTAGCTGCCGTGAAGCTAAAGAACAGACCCTGTCCTCAGGGAGAATTTGTCCTCTGCTCAAGGAGCTTTGGATCAGGCCCCAAAACTGCTGGTTTTGTCTTAGAAAAGCAAAGAATTATGAAGCAGCAGATAGTGACTTACTTTTTCCTAAAGAAAACCTAGGCCTTAGTAACAAAGCCATTCCCTACTAATTTTCTGGATGATGTAACACTTTATAACATTTTTAGATGCACCTTTCCAACCTTTATGTCATTCATAGTTGTTTGTATAAAGATATAGCAGGATTGTTTGTTCTTTTTTTTGTTGGATAATCAGAGATACCAAACAAATATTTGCAGGTTTTAGAGCTCAATGGCACACAATACCTCAGAGACAAATAATCTGAGATACTTTTAGAAAAGATCTAGTGGCATTTTATGTTTTTAAAGAGTATGAATCAAACTAACCTTTTCATGTACATTAAGCAACACTATTGATCTGCATACCTCTAGGGACGGTTTGTAGGCAGAAGAGGTCGGGAAGAAATGCTCCCAGTTGCACAGCAGGGTGTTCAATAGGATAAACTACACAGGGACATTTGATATTTATCCTTTCCTAGAAAATCTCACTGACCTCTCCAGCACTCTTCCTTGCTCTAAAAATTTACATGGGGAATGAACCCAGAACAAAGCACCAGATTAAACTATTGAGCCAGACATAGCATGTGAGAGGACCTGCAGCACAGAGTAAATAACAATTTTGAGTCCTATCTCTTCAAACTTGGACTGAAAGTCCAAAATCTGGAGTTAAGGTCTATTTTCAAATTTCCAGGTATCCAATGAAAAATCATTCCTATAGACAGAAACTTCTCCCTAGTCACTTTTGGAAATCGATTGTCTTTCCTGGAAACTGGAAAAAAGGAACAGCTGCAATTGAGCTATCTTTTCCATGTATCCTGCATCCGATCTTTTCCAGCCTTTCTCTCAAAAAATATAAAAATTGTAAGAAGTCAAAATGTAACACAAGCATTTTTAGCTATGTGTGCAAGCGTTTGCATGTAAGAGGGTAAGATGGGGAGAGGATTACTGCCCCATAAGTGTGATTTAATCCAAAGAAGGTTGATAAAGGATCCACTGTAGTAGGATGTATTAAAAAAGAGAGTTATTGTATCTTCCGAACTGATCAAGGTGATAAAGTAACTGATCACACAGAAAAACTGCTGGAACTGCACCCAATTCTACTCTATGAGTAAACAGAGTCCTGTGGCTCATTCAAGAGGCTATAAATTTAAGCTTGGTATTTCAGGTCTATATCTAAAGAGTGACAGAACCTCATATCTCCTGATTCATCCAGAAAGAATGCATCATCTTTTTGTACCAATCTAATCAGGAACACTTTTGCCATGTCCATTTTTCTTTTTAAGTCAAAAAAGGCAGAGAAGAGATTTAGTCTTTTTTATTCTTTTTTCTCCTTTTTTTTTTTTTTTTTCCCTCCTGGATATGGGGAAAATAAAACCAACCTCGACTTCGCTAAGCCTCTGACACAGGTGCCCTGATGATGCATCTCACAGTAGAGCAGTTCATTTCAACCCTGTGCTTTAAGTACCATCTAGTGGTTAGAAAGATATTTGCATTTCTGCTGTTAGAGGATCTTCAGAATTAGATTTCTCTCATCTTTTAGAGAAGAACTGGTCTCATCATTTTCTAAAATGAAATAAAGAGAAAAAGAAACACACTTTCATTCATTATTCTTCCCCCTTTTTAAAAAGAAAATAAAATCTTTATGTCTTTTTTTTCCTGCCTCGTCTCAGTTGTACTAGGAGTACTGCAATATTTAGCAAATTCAGAGGAAAAAGGGCTGAAGAAAAATTTAGCTCTGCCTTTTCTGCTTTTACAGATGAAAAATAAATGTCAATGCATGATCTTTCGCTTTGTTATATTTAAAAAAAAAAAAGATTTTTTTCATTAAGAGCTCAACCCATATGTCTCTGAATATGCATTTGAGAATTGGCCTTCAATTTCAACCATTTATTACTTCTGAAAGTATTGCTCCATCTATCTGTCTGTCTTAAATTAATATCTCTCTTTGTGTCTTCCCCTTTCCATATTGTCTGCCATCTGTTTTATGATGACTGAAAGATAATGCCTGGTTTGCTTGTTTGATCAGTTATCTTGCTTTCTGTTTCAGTGGACATTGGTTAAATGTACACACGGTCTTGCTCTCCTGATATCAGCAAAATTACACCATAAACAGGTAGAGGTGACCTCCTCCTTTCCACTAAATCTGTGTGATTCTTTTCTAGCATAAGGCTATAGATGTTGGTTACATAAGACGTAGACAGACACTTTTAAATAATCATTTGCGAGAACCTGGATTTTGTATCTTCCTACATTAGACATTTACAATAGATTAAGTGAAAATGCTCCTCAAGGCACCTGTCTTCTTCCCTGCTTACAGAGGGAGTTCATCGATGAAGGACAGATGAGGCCCTTGGACCATGATTCAGTTCCTCGCCATCAACCTCCAGCACAGGTCAAATTCCCCCAGGAAGGAAGGAGCCTTCAGGAGACCTGCCTTCTCCCTGACCAGCAGCCCAGGGTCAGAGGGTAATAACAGCAGCACAAAAGGTTCGAGTCCCTGAATGCAAAGCCTCTCCTTATATGCAGGGGAGACCACTCAGTACAGCTCATGGTGCCAGGGGACAATGCTGCTCACCAAGAAAGAGCTGGTACCAGGACAGCTCCAACAGCTCCCTGGGAACCACCAGCAGAGCTGACTAGCTCCTTACCACCTACAAGGAAGAACTCTTTAAACACTGGCCTGGGAATAAACATCCTTAGGTGACTAAATTCAAGTGTTTTACTTATGCACACTATCCCACTCAATGCTTCAGTCAGACAAAATTTGGCAAGACAAATTGCACCACAGAAGGTTACTAATTTCACCTTGTAAGTCTAACTGGCAAGTGATGTGAGAAAAATAAAGACAATAAAACATTTATCATCTCATACTGCCTCAGCATGGGTTATTACCTTCTCAGAGCTTGTCCCCACAAACATTCAATTTGGTATTTGTCACAAGTGATGGAACAGGATCCCATAAAGAAGGTCCTGCTGCTGCTGCTGGAAAATGTTTCTGTCCCTTGTTCTTGGTCCCAGCTCCTTATTCCATCTCCCCCACACTGGAGATTTCCAGCCAGGTCTGCATACAGCCACAGTCTAACTCTGGAGATATCAGAAGTGTGTGCACAGGAGGAATTCGCACATGACAGTTTAAAAAAGTCAATTAATTTCTTACCTGTGAAAAGCAAGAATCATTTAACTACCTCTCATTTGACAAAATTTAGAGATTATCCCTTTTCCTGTTAGAGTACTGCTCATGCTGCTTGTATCATACATCATAAATCACTACCTAATGTTGAGCTGTGCAGTTTCATCGTAGAAATTCTGCTGAAGACATTTTGACATAAGCACAAGATTTATTGCTGGGCAGCTAGTGGATCTGACGTCTGAGATGACAGATATTCTTTTTTTCAATTGAGCATAATGACACCAAAAAGAACAGGATCAACCTTAACATCTCAGAAGTCTTTTTTCTGGGAGTTGCAGATGTACCCACATGCAGATTTTTGAGGAATCCCCATCAGGAGAAGCAGCAGCATAACACAGGGTTACCGAGCAAGAAAATGTCCATGCTTGTTTTATCAGGCAAATGCATTTGTACCACAGGGGTTGGAGGTCCTGACCCCAACCCCTGCAGGATAAATACATTTGCAGGTGTGATGGAGTCCTGGACTCAAGCTAAGCTAGTGGGGGGATGCCGCTTTTACACTGGAAGACAGGGCACATCTGCGCACTAAAGCCCATTTCTGTTACGTTACCCAGAGCGAATAGTTTATTACGTATCATTACCTCTGAACAACAGATAATCAATTTGGATGTGTCCTTATTTACCTGGACAAACACTGGAAGGCTTTGCAATTTAATGGCCTAACTGTTTGTTAGAACAAATAGACCTATTCAATTCTGAGATCACAGTCAATCCGACAGTTTATAGCTGGTTGGTTTCTGCTTTTGAACTGTGAAACTCTGATTTGTTTTCAAGATGTAAAATTAGCAGTAACATTTTCACGTACTAACGGATAAGTCCCTTATTGAAACATATGACTGCACTTGCTCATTGCAGAGTGAAAATAGCCTTGCTCAAAACCCCAGCACAAAGCCTGTGGCCCGCCTGAATTTCACATAAGCCCCTGATGTGATGCCAGGTGTGAACTGGTCCAGGCACCGGATGTCTGCACAAGAGTAAATTCCACCTATTAATTTACAGGTTGAAGCAGGAGGTTTTCCACTCATTATTAAATTACACTGTTTGTATACAGCTCTGTAGAGCAGCAATGGGGTGCCTGAACAGAACATGGTCATTTAAAACAGTAATTCTTCATTTCATCTCTGAAATGATTAGCCTTGGTAAATCACTCTGAACATCGAAAAGGATGTTAAATCATGTCCCCTTGGCTTAGCAATCAAGCCAGTGTAAATAAGCACAAGGTTTAAAAACGAAGGAATATTTGAATATAAACCTCTGCATTCAGCTCTTAGAAGGAAAGGAGTCAGAAAAACATAAAAGGAAAGGAGAAGCAACAAGGGAAGAAAATGTGTTTTACCATATTAATATGTTGGTTATTTCTTTTCTGTTTAGACGAGTAAGCCAAATTGAACCGCCAGAATCAGACAGCCAAAGTAAATTATTGAGAAAATATCAAAGTGGACTTAAGTGAGAGATTAGAAGCTGGACAAGGGAAAAGGCTGGTAAATGAAACAGGCTGAAGAAGCAGCTCCAGTGAAAAGCATCAGGCCTGAAAATCTGCTTTTTTTTGCCAGCGTGGAATGAGTTGCTGTTTCCAGTACAAACATCACCTTATCCAGCATCGTGGTACAATGGACTTGCCTGACTTGCCAAAGCTGATCTCGCAAGAGAGGGCAAACACTGAAGTCATTGTGTCTTTGCAAAAGGGAGCAGTTCAACTCAAAGAACTTTATCTGGTGAGTCAGATGGATAGGGTGGTGGTCTCTCAAATCAGCTGAATGATACCTGGGGGCAGTCAGAGAACTCACAGCCTGATGTTGCTTTAGTTAAGAACAGAAACACCTCGTAAAGCATGGACTGAGCTCTCTGCCCCAGCTGCAGACTCCCTGCTTCTGACAAGACAACTGGGCTTGCCACGAGGCAATAAACACCTAATAATTGATGTAGTCCCACCTCACCAAGAAGCAGGAAAGAGTTTTCAAAAGTATAAAATTCACACCTGAAAGCCTTTCCTTTGGGGGAAGGAATACCTCATCTGATGGACAAGCTTGCACTTCTCTTTACCTCCAAGAAGGGATCCTGTTTGGTAAGAGTTGTGCCTCTGGTTTGTTCGAAGTTATCTGAAAAAATACCTACTAAATACATACACATACACATAAAATAATTCTTAACCAGTTGTAATCATCTAGTGCTCACACAGCAAGTGAATTCATCAACTGCAATCCTGAACATGTTTTATCTGTCGCTTTAAATAAATCACCTACTGTTTCAGTTTTTTTAAAATGTCTCTCTGACAGGCATTGTGAAACTATTTGACTGCTCCAGTGACAGCCCATTTGGCTCTGGCAGCAAGTATTAACCCTGTGGGTGACAGTTCTTGAGGGGACTCTCACAGGTAACACTAATTCTGACTGGTTGACTGGTGGCTAACTCATTGACAATCCTTTCGACACACTGGAGTACACGCGTAGTGCATGTGATAAAGAGATACTCCAGTATACATAGTGATGTTCAAAGAGGATGCTTCTAAGTGGCATGTGAATACTCCCACCACTCTCTGTCAGCAGGACACCTGTACCAAGCTATGCAATTTATCTATACCTATATAAATTTTTCATTGTTTTTCTTTAAATTAGGTATCTTTTCCTCCTTCCAGAGATTTTCCTCATGAGTAAAGATAGTTAAACAATAATAACAACCTGTAACAACTCCTATCCTTTGGTTTAAAAGCCCAGACTCTTTTAATCTCACCATCTAAATTAGGTTCTCTATTCCCCTGTTCATTTTAATAGCCCTTTTCTGTAACCACTCTATTTTGGATTTGTCTTTTTGCGGCCATTATTGCCTCCAAGTTACTCTTAGAAATGTTTTGCACCCACTTTTCTTTCAGTTGCATCACTTTAATCACAAAACAACAGACAGCTGCAAGGAAGCCCTCATCTTTCCCTTTTCTCAGTAATAACTGATCTTTCTATTCAAATCAGAAATGCTTAGTTTAAACTTCCTCCAAAGCTTAGGAATGATACTAAAGTATGGCTTCAAAATGGATCCTATAAGCAACCTGAAGGAAAGATTCATATCGAACACAATGTTTTGCTAAAGTCCATTTATATTTTGGTTATCTTACCCTTGTCCATGCTGAGACGGATTACTTTTTACTTAACAAATATTTCCACTTAATTGTGCATTGCTTAATCACCAACCAACAGAAAGAAGATGCCTTATGAGATAGATTGCAAGCATGTCAAGGAGGTTGTATGAGAGGTAAAACTGCACAGGACTCAGAAAACACAACAGCCCCTGTAGCTCCCATTCAGACAGGGGCATCCATGAACTTAGGATGCTTTATTACCTTATTCATTTCCCAGTGACACCATTACCAACTCTATTTAAAGGCTCCATCACCTAATAATAAAACTAGTACTCACTGCCACTTTGATTCCCCCATTCAAAGCACTCTGAATCAGTGGTATTTTGCTCACTCTGCTATAGTCTTAGATTTCTTTGTTTCCGGTTCTTGACATAAGTGATCATATTTGTCAATCTTTTCCTGCATTTTCAATTGAAGATTTTTATACAATGGAAGAAAAAAAAATATTCTACAGCAAATCCTTCTCCCTTTTAATATGATTAGCACTAATATTATCACTGTCATTACCCAACACAGATGTAAGTACTTTAGCTCTTTTTGCTAAGGCTTCTTGCCTCAGAATATGAGTGCCATAGGAAAGGCATTTATTGGAGGTCCTGAATAAACTTCCAGAAACATTTTTGGACCAGGGTGCTCTAAGGATTTATTTCGTTATTGCTAGGGATTCATCTTTAAATTAACTGTGCCTTTATGGTACTAAAATCCTGCTTTTTCATTAGTGACATAGCTTAATTGCTTCACAATCAGGGGAAAAAAATTAGAAATAATAAGAAGAAAGAAAAAAGAAGAGTAGCAAATACCTGCCTGACTTAAACACATTAAGCAGCATGGTGCAGAATATAACTTAACAGTCCAGTGAACTGTCAGTGGCAGAAGTAATTGGAAATTGGTGGGATAGTTCTTCAAGTGATGGGGATAGGAGTTTTTCATGCCTATTTTTAATGGGCAAATAGCTCTCAGGGAAGCTTCGTATTCTGTCATTAATTTGTAAAGATCCTTTATAATGTAGAAAAGTTAAGATAGCAAAAAAAAAAAAATTCCAATTACATGTTTAATGACTTGGCATTTGTGGTAATGCTATCTAGCACTAATTCACCTGTTGGAAAACAGTCTATCTTTTAGCCCCTGGGGTTAATAGAGTGCAAAAGCCCAGTCTTATCAGAGGGTGGGAGAAAAGTGATTAATTTTTTCTACAAATAAGAAAGAAAAGCAAGAATGACAAAGTTGATTACGAGTTTTCAACTTGCTTTTTGAACTTAGGCTATTTATTAGATATCTTTTTTAAAAAAATAACAGAATTCTAATTGCTGGTGTCTATCTGCCTGTCAGTATTCTACAGGGAGGCATGAGGGATCTCAGCTCCTCTCTGCCCAACATGAGCACCCACTGGAAGGTGGCGTATACCCAGATCATGACATTGGGCTACAGCGATGATGCCGTATAGCCTGCCCTTGAGATCAAGGCCTGCTTCACTTCTACATGGAAACGGGATCCATAATAAAAAACATGGTTTCATCAGTCAATAGCAGGATGGATTTATCCTGTCCTCAGCTGCATACTCATAAGTACACTGAAATCGACAGCAGATGCTTAAATGTAACTAAAGTCAGAATTTGTTCCACAACAGCAAAGAAATACAGCTTATGCAAACATCTATATTCATTTACACAACTGTCTTTATCAGCCACTGCTGTATTTGCATCTTATCCTGGACAAAAGGCTAGCGAAGACATTTGTAATGAAACTGCCCATTTTAAAACACTTAAATAGTCTCTACTATAAGTCGCATATTCTAACTGCCTGCCCTGGAGTGAATTTCTGAGTCCACTGAAAGAAGAGATGCAGCTTTTGCTAGGTTTTACTGTGTTGCAATATCTTCCTTTGCTTAATACCATATTTGTCCGTGTCAAGGCTAAACTAGGATTAGCAGCAGAAATATTAGATGATGTTAGAATGGATTAGCAGCAGAAATATTAGATGATGTTAGAATACATGCAGTCCGGTCTAGTCCATGTAGAACACTGAGATACTGGTAATATAAAAAAAAACCAAACAAAAAAACAATCAAACCAAAAGCAAACACTTGTCATCAGTCCAATCTCTAAAACTAGGAGTTTCACATTAAAGGTAAGTGCTGTCTAATGGCTGGAAAACAGGCCCAAAATCAGGCTTATCTCCCCTGTCCGTAACTCAGCTCGTGGTTCATCTGTTGGGAGCTAATGAAGGCTGAATACTGAGCATCCAGATTTCATCTGGAATTCTGTAACCTTGGGTTTTCTGAGCAGTCAGCCCATACAATTTGCTTCTGAGCCATTTGGGGCCAGTTATTGTTTTGTTGTTAACTTCAATTGGATGAGAAAAATTCAAACTTTGTATTCCCTGTGCCTCAGCACCTCCCATCTGTGGAACTGAAGCAACAAAACCCACTGCAAGCTGAACAATTTGGACATATCCGTGCTTAGAGAACTCACCCTTGCAATGTGTCCTTTGTGATCTAGTTATTACAGAGAAAATGTATAAATCTCATCTTAAGGGCAGGATTCACCCGATTTAATATTAGTTTATAAAAACAGTGTTTAATACAAGTAGGTTATCAAAGTTCACTTTACAATTCTTGGCAAAAAATGGGTTTGTAAACAGTGGCACATCCCAGTCTCACACAAGTATTGACGGTGTCTCCTTCACTTGACTCTAAATCAAGGTGAGGCTATTGTGGACAAGATAAAATTATGTAACTGTATCCTACTACAATAAACTATTTTTAAAGAAATGAACAACTTTTTGCTTATGGCCTGGTGCCTTATTTGTATTTGGATATTCTGAAAATGGATTTTCTCGTACATGGATCCATGCATGGATGGGCTACATTTTGTCTTTAGATGCATGGTCAAAACTCATGGGTTTTTTAGGTATTTTTTAGGGGTTTTTTTTGAAGTTGCTGTTATTGTTGCTTCTCATTTGAAACAATGTAAAAGAGATGTTCAGATACCTTGGGGAAGCATGGGGTACAGGTAAAAAATATGACCCACGCTTATAAGAGTTAAACTTATTTTCCCTAAGTTAGTTGAAAGTGATGTGCCCTCATTCCCATGGCATTTCCTTTAGTGCAGCTGACAAATTTTTCAAGGTGTTTCTGCACATCCTGTAGGGAAAGCAAATTGTCATCAAAATTGAAAATTCAGAATATGGGTTTTTTCCCCCTGAAGGTCCTTAGGGCTCTTGAAATGCTAAGTAGAAAACTGAGCTCAATGCATATGGAGGAGATTTTCATATTTTAAAAGACAGACAGAGTGTCAGCCGGCAGACACAGCAACTCCAAGGATCTTCAAAAAAGCAGAAGCAGAAAAGTTTACTGCTTGTACGGCGGACACATTATTTTAGCCTGTGTTCTGCAGACTGAGAGGTAGATTGCCTAGGGTCAGGGGGTGACCCTGCCCTGCAGCATGAGTATTACTCCTTTTTTTTTTTTTTTAAAGTGCAAATTTACATTTGGCTGCAGCCTGCAACCTCCTTAATGATGGATCAGCCTTTTGTGCAGGTATAAGCTCTGATTGATGGGGCACAGGGATAGGAGAGGAGAATGGAGAAAACAAGTTTATAAATTTGACATAAGATTTGAATCGCAGCAGGAACTCTGCCAGTCTCCTTAGGCATAAAATTGGACTGGCTGCAGATATGTACTGTATGCGAGATGTTTCAGCACTTATTGCTTTCATTATATCTTTACTTACTCAGTTAACAGACTACTGAACTTGCAAAATCTGGCAGACTGTTTTTTTTTAAAGCAAATTTTATGAGGGAGGGAGGGGTAGGAGGAACTGGAGAAACCTGAAAATTACATATCAGATTTTCATCTGATGTAATCCAATATAATTTAATTGATTTCACTGGAGTTACACTGATTTTCTCGTTAGCTGATGACCTGACTCGGTATTTTTGGTTTGCTTAAGCTTTTTTTTTTTCCTTCTGAACAGGCTACATTGACATTTTGTGCTTCCTATTATTATTCTTCCCATTCTTTGTTTTGGGAATTATATGACTTATTGACTAAACAGCATTAGAAAACTAAAGTTAATGGGCCAAACTCTTCCTTAGTGCAACTTTACTGAGTTCAAGTTATATAGGGATGAATGAGCTCAGAGACTACTCCAAAGACAGTTGTTGCAGTAAAAGGAAAGTCCACAGCTTTGCTATCATTTCAATAGAAAGTGAATGTTGCAAGAAGCCCAGTGCTTTCATCTTTAACTGATGTGATGAAACCTGAGAGTACTGAGCATAAAGAATCGTAAAATTGTTACTAGTTTTAATGTATTAGAACAAATCCTTTAATATGATCAAGAATGCATTTAATAATATTGTTCACATCCACCTATTCCCTGAGGCACTCTGAGTTGTACGGCCAACCTGAATGACCATCTTCTCCATCATATATCTAACAATGGCAACTGAAGAAGGGGCTTACTGGCTAGTATGACACATGTCTTAGAAGCAAAGTGAGACTGTGAGGATTTGGGTCCTTAAAATAGTAGAAATGTAGACACCAGTCTGAATCAGGCTCAGAGAAAAAAGACTCTAATGGTCAACCTTCTCATGGTCTTAGTGGAGCCAAAACCTTTTTTTGCTTGTAAAGTGGAACTCACTGAGATACAACATAAACAGTTGGTGCTGGTAGTAGTAAAAGACAGGACTGAATGTGGGAAAAGATGTCTGCGAGTCTCGGGTTTCTTTGAGCACAAAGAATGATGTTGTTGTTCCTGGACAGAAGGCTAGGGAAACAAGAACTTGGAAAGTTTGTTCAGCAGTAGTGTCATTTAGTGCAAAAAAGCCTGGCACACACTAGACAGTTAGAAAATACTGTACTTCCTACTGCAGCGCTTAGGAGCTAAGTCCTGCAAGAGCAAAGCACAGTAGAAATGCAGAAGGGTAGATGACTTCTTCCTCGAAGTACTCTAATTTAAATCTAACAATCATTAGGTATGACAAAATATAAAATCAGCTGGAAAGTGAACCTTGTTAGGAAAAAACATCATTCCATAAACCTAAGTTATTGGTGCTCTGAGTTGTCAAAGAGAACTTTACACTTGCCTTTGTGTTTTCTGGATGAAAATCCACAGGGTCACCTTTATGAGAGCATCACCTCTCTATAGGGATGTATGCTGCTAGCCTAACATTCTGTTAGGCTTCAGACATTTGCTGCCTGCTCCATGTGGTCTCAATCTGATTGTTTTCTGAGCACATCACAGGGACAGCTTTGTTCCAAGGATAGCATTATGAGAAGGTCCAGGTTTGGGACCCAAATGATATTTCTAGGTTTTAATTTAACTAGAAATTAATGATGGGTTTTGACTTTTTGCTTGCTTTTTACAGCTAACTATTGTTCTGCATGGATAATTAATATTATTCAGTATCTACAGTATTTGAATCAATGACCTTTCAATGCATCTATAAATATGTGCAAAACTTTTATTTGAGGAAGGGAAAATTGTGTTCTTTTATTAAACCCCATTTGTAGTAATTTTAAAAGGAAACGTAATAAACTCTATGTCAAACATCTCGCCTTCGTGGTTCTGAAAATCTGCTGCCACTGTGGTATGCAAACAGCAGAAACTCTCTTGTACATCCAGCATGTCTTAGACATGTCTTAGATATTGCTAGACAGAAAAAAGTGGTTACCAATTAAGTTTTGTTTCAGTTCATTAGTGAACAGAAGTCATTACCATCTGACAGACTAAGGGTTATGTATAGTTTTCACTCATCTCAGTTGAGTTTCTAGTGGACAGAAGTCCATATGCAGAAAAGATGAAACAAAGCAAGTCTGACAAAACAGCTACTTTCAGCAACTTTGCTGAAAGTCTTTTCTAAGAATGTGGGGGTGTGCTGAATATCTGAACTGATCTGTCCTCTTGCTTATCGTGGTAGTCTCACTAGCAGAAAATAGATGGCATGTGAAGAAGAAATGCCATCCTCCGGAAGATGGTACATACTTCATAGGAGGATTGAGAGGTCACCTATTTCTTTGTGGCTATCAGGTGAATATGAACTGCGAGTGATACTTCTGCTTCAAGACAAGAAAAATAGCTCCATTCCCTCCAAAGAGAATCGTGCCAGCAGCACAGCTCTCTACTGCTCCCTCTGTTTTCTTGATGCTTCACCACATCGGGCTTCTGGGACCTGACAAACTATCACACTGAAAAACAGAAAAGGGATGGGGGAGATTTTAACGCATGAGCGAAGCTATGAAGTGTCAATGCCATGCTTGCTATAGGTGTTCTGTTGACAAGACTGGTATAATATTGGTAAGTAACTAAATCTAGGTGTAGCTAGCCAGTTACTTACAGTCTTCATGAGAAAAAAATAGATCTCTCTTTGTGTACCCTTCTTCAAAAAATTTGTAAACGCTTCTAAGGTGCTAAGTTAAATTGGTATTTCAAGATTAACTACTCAGGTAAACATTAGAGCACTACAGGAATGTCTGATCGGGCTGTGCTGGGCACAAAGCCAGGGCTTGTCCCACTGCTCCAGCCAGAAAGCAGGGCACGATGAAGGATGGCCAGGGCAGCCCCAGCCCTGAGCATCAGACACCTCCATAGGGATAGGACATCAGCCCAAGTATCGGAGTTGGCTCTTTGGAGCCCATGGCTGGGCCAGGCAGGGCTGTGGTGGAGCAGAAGATTGATACCTATGGTGTTGCTGGGGCATGGATCCCCCCTAAATGGACCATAAGCAGGGGAAACTGGTGACCATTAAAGCCTATCAGTCCCTCAGGTTTCCCAAGAGAAGGGACAGATGCTGTTTTTCTCTTGGCACAATAAAGGTCAGAGTTTACTTCACAATGTACTTGGAGCATCAGCAATCTTGATATTCTGGATCACTTCCAGAACTACGTCTTCCTATCACATATATGCAGTTGCCTGTACGGTGCGTGCGCTAGTTCACTCCTAGCCCCGCTTCCAGAACTTATTTACCAGCCCCCTTAAAGAACAAAGCCAAGTAAAGTTGCTAGGGTAGTTTACTTATAAGTGTGCTGCAGATCAATAATATGTTGTAGAACAGACTTCCCTTCTTTGAAGCAGGTGCTTGGAATAATCCTGCCCTACTTCAGTAGGCTACAAACACTCAACCACCACAATGTGCCTTCAGGCTGTGCTCTAGATATTATAAAAACAACCTTCCTGCAGGCTGCAAAACAGCCCTTACGTTATATCAGGCACTTTAGAGCTGGAAAACACACACGTACGAATAATCATATCTTTTGGCCATGAGTGGTCACTGAAGCTTAGAGACGGATCAAATATTATTGTAGTTCAGATACAGATGGACCAGTCTGCAGGGGCCAAGTCAAGATAGGCTAATTGTGAGCCACAAATACTACTTGATTCAGGGGCAACAGCCCACAGTTGCTGGTTTTAGTCATGAATGCCAGGTGCCCTGAAGGATCCACGGAAGTGGCAACAGAGAGTAAATGGGATAGTGCCCTATCTAGTTCTGCATCTGCTCTGTACCAAATGGCTCTGTTCAGCTTTGGTGTGCTACCTCGATTGTAGCAGTGTGGCACGTCGTACAGACACTGCACCCACTGAGACATCTGTCACTTCCATCAAGATCTGTGTCAGTAGTGCAGGCAGTGATTCCCAGACATGTAGCGTGTGTTCATTGCTGCACTTTCAAAGTACTTTCAGATCCTACAAGGTGAAAAATGCTCTCTATCTGCCTCTAGAGCTGCATTTGAGAACTTAAAAATATGACGTTATTAATATGAAAGTAGTATAAAGTATAAATTTTATTGTTAAAAATGTCTTTCCTAAATGTTTTTCTCGTCTTTTGCCTCCCACAGGCCAATTTAGTTATTTAGTTACGTATGCTGGAATCTGAAAAACCTAAGAAATACACATGTTCAAAAAAAATTTTAAAAGCCAACTTCAGATGCTTTCTATGGTATTTTCCCTTAGCTTTTTCTCCTCATAAATAAACAAAACTCGACCAATCCCTTAAAAATGCCTCTGTAATGGGGAACTGATGGGAACAAGCGGAGATAAGATTGGTAAGATTGTTTAACTGATACTACTAATTCCATTATCTGAAAAAGGATCCAGTTTTTCGTAAGACAAAATAATGCCCAATCAGGTACACAAATAAATGTACTTGCCTTTTGTGTACACACAGAGATAGATCTACACTGCTTAGCTTTCAAATTGTGAGATCTATTTGTCCTTTAAATTTTCAGTTTTATGTTTAACTTTATCTCCACAGCCAAGAGCAATACGTTGTTTATTGTTGTTATGGCAAGCAGAGATTTTATGTAAAAAAATGGGCTGGAACCAAACTAACAAGCAAACAGAAGCCATCAAAAATTATGAGGCAGACAATAAATGAACAGCAGCTGCCAGAGCCATAGAAACCGTAAATGTGACCAGAAAGTGACGTATTAAGATAGCGAAAGCTGGATAAAAGATCAATTGTTTAAGTTATTTTAACATCATCTGTACAAAATAGTGTTAGAGTAACTAAGTTTAAACTAAACTTTCCACTCATGTCATACGCCAGCTTAGCAGTGCAGGAAAGCAAAGTCTTCATTTTAATGATACATGGGTTTGGGGTTGTGGCTTTCTCTAATTTGCCAGTAGTTTTGAAGCAAAAGGCAAAAAAAAGACCTCTCGCTCACAGCCTCTGAGGGGGAAAAAAATAACTTGGAGGTTAAATAGCCCTTCCTTCCATAAATAAGGGTTCCAGCCCTGCTTCATTCTCTTCCTCCACTGCTGCTGACTTGCAAGAAGAAAGGACTTGCTTGGCAGGTGTTCTGCATCCTCCTGTTAATGATTTTTCTTGTGAAAATGGAGGAGAATGTGCTGGTTCCAAATAGCAATTGGACAGGGCAACTCTGTCTTGGTGCTTCCTCAATATTCCTGTGCTGTACTCCCATTTGCCTTCTCACCCCAGTGCCTAGCAACCAGATTTAGTGGAAGGCATCCCTGTCCATGGCAGGGGTGTTGGAACTGGATGATCGTTAATGTCCCTTCCGACTCAAACCATCCTATGACTCTATGATCTATAATATGACTAGCGCTGCCTATCCTAAGTACAGCAAGAAAACCAGTGCTTTTTATACTTCTCCTCAGTAGCACTGAGGAGTCCAGTGGCTGTGATGGATCATAACCCATGAACCTCCTCCGTGGTCACACAGGGTAGTCTTGTCTACACAGAAAGAATAAGTATAAAATGTGTTATTATTACTTTTCTTATTTAGTAATGTTGGTGTGTAATTGTGTTACTTGAAGGTGCCTGCAATCCTTATTAAGTCTCAAAACACTAAGGATTATTTAAAATCATATGTTTATTTACAATATGCAAGCTGTGAGTGATATTACTGTTGCCTGTGTCAGATACCGTCATTCTGCACACATATTTTAGGATTTTGTTTTCTTTTAGGTGATGATAGCTGAGCACTTACGGCTGCTGACAGCTGAGGCTTCAGTAAAAACATAACAAACTGTCAAAAAATACTCCCAAATTAAGTGTGGCAAGAGTCATGGTAAAATTAGTGCAATGGATGCAGTGATCAACCTGTAATGTCTGTGTCTTGTGCAGCATTTGCAGCACAGTGGCAGAGGCCAACTGCTATTTCTGCTCGGTCTTCTTCAGAGGCATCAGTGACATAACAGGAGTAGGGAAGTGATTTTCCCCTATACTTGGCACTGGTGAGGATGCACCTCGAATCCTGTGTTCAGTTTTGGGCCCCTCATACAAGAAGGCACAAGGACAAGAAGGACAAGAAACGGTGTGACCAGCAGGTCCAGGGAGGTTATTCTCCCTCTGGACTCGGCACTGGTGAGACCGCTCCTCGAATCCTGTGTTCAGTTCTGGGCCCCTCACCACAAGAAGGATGTTGAGGCTCTGGAGCGAGTCCAGAGAAGAGCAACGAAGCTGGTGAAGGGGCTGGACAACAGGCCTTATGAGGAACGGCTGAGAGAGCTGGGTTTGTTTAGCCTGGAGAAGAGGAGGCTGAGGGGAGACCTCATTGCTCTCTATAACTACCTGAAAGGAGGTTGTAGAGAGGAGGGTGATGGCCTCTTCTCCCAAGTGACAGGGGACACGACAAGAGGGAATGGCCTCAAGCTCCACCAGGGGAAATTTAGGCTGGACATTAGGAAAAAATTTTTCACAGAGAGGGTCATTGGGCACTGGCAGAGGCTGCCCAGGGAGGTGGTTGAGTCACCTTCCCTGGAGGTGTTTAAGGCACAGGTGGACAAGGTGCTAAGGGGCATGGTTTAGTGTTTGATAGGAATGGTTGGACTCGATGATCCGGTGGGTCTCTTCCAACCTGGTGATTCTATGATTCTATGATTCTAAGAAGGACATTGAAGGGCTGAAGTGTTTCCAGAGAAGGGCTGGTGAAGGTTCTGGAGAACAAGTCTTCTGAGGAGCAGCTGAGGGAACTGGGGTCTTTTAGTCTGGAGAAAAGGAGGCTGATGGGAGATCTCATCACTCTCTATAACTACCTGAAAGGAGGCTGTAGCGAGGTAGACGCTGCTTTTCTACATTAGATATTACGAAAAAATTCTCTACCGAAAAAAGAACAGTGAAGTACTGTAAAAGGTTGCCCAGGGGAGTGGTGGAGTCACTGTCCCTGGAGATATGTAAAAGATGTGCAAATGTAGCACTTCACAACATGGTTTAGTAGGCATGGTGGCATTGGGCTGATGGTTGGACTTGATGGTCTTAAGAGATCTTTTCCAACCTTAATGATGCTATGATTCTATAGGTCAAGAATTGCTGACTCCAAAGTTACCTGATGTTTGACTATCCCTGGAAAAACTTCAGGCATACAGTCCACCACACTCACAGAAGCTGCACCTGCTTTCCAGGGCACCAGATGGTTTCAGAGGCAAAGACTCTAGCTGCAGCGTGGAGGCCCAGACTGAGTCACAGGTGCTACTGGGACTCCTAACAGAAAACAATGCAGGTGTCACAAAATCATGGAATGGTTTGGGTTGTAATGGACCTCAAAGCCTATCCAGTTCCACGATCCTGCCATGGGCAGTGACACCTCCCAACTGGATCAGGCTGCTCAGAGCCCCATCCAACCAGTCTTGAACACCTTTAGGGATGGCAGGGATCTGAACAGGCTGGACCGCTGGGCTGAGTCCAATGAGATGAGGTTTAACAAAGCCAAACGCCGGGTCCTGCAGTTGGGGCACAACAACCCTGTGCAGCTACAGACTAGGAGAAGTCTGGCTGGAAATCTGCCTGGAGGCAGCTGGGGGTGTTGGTTGACAACAACTGGACATGAGCCAGCAGTGGCCCAGGTGGCCAAGAAGGCCAATGGCATCTTGGCTTGGAGCAGAAACGGCCTGGCCAGCAGGTCCAGGGAGGTTATTCACCCCCTGTACTCGGCACTGGTGAGACTGCTCCTCGAATCCTGTGTTCAGTTCTGGTCCCCTCACCACAAGAAGGATGTTGAGGCTCTGGAGCAATGAAGCTGGTGAGGGGGCTGGAGAACGAAGTCTTACAAGGAGTCACTGAGGGAGCTGGGGTTGTTTAGCCGGGAGGAGGTTGAGGGGAGACCTCACTGCTCTCTACAACTACCTGAAAGGAGGTTGCAGAAAAGAGGGAGCTGGCCTCTTCTCCCAAGTGATAGGGGACAGGACGAGAGGGAATGGCCTCAAGCTCTGCCAGGGGAGGTTCAGGCTGGACATCAGAAAAAAAACTTTTCAAAGAAAGGGTCATTGGGCACTGACAGAAGCTGCCCAGGGAGGTGGTTGAGTCACCTTCCCTGGAGGTACTTAAAAGATGGGTAGATGAGGTGCTGAGGGCATGGTTTAGAGGCAGACAGGAATGGTTGGACTCAATGATCCGAGAGGTCTTTTCCAACCTGGTGATTCTATGATTCAGTGGGGCAGCCACCACTGCTCAGTGCAACCTGTGCCAGGGCCTCAGCACTGTCATCATGAAGAATTTCTTCCTAAGGCGTAATTTAAATCTTCCCCCTTTCAATTTAAAGCCATTCTCCTCATCCTTTTACTCCATGCCTCTGTGAACAGTCCCTCCCCAGCTTTCCTGTAGTCCCTTCAGGTGCTGGGAACTGCTTTACGGTCTCCCGGAGCCTTGTTTTCTCCAAGCTGAACAACCCCAGCTGTCTCAGCGTGTCAGAACCTTCACGTACATCACTCGGATGGCAGCTGCCACATGACACAGCCTCCCACCCTCCCACGAGGGACGGGCAGCCATCTCACGCCTCGCAGCCATCTCGCCATGCCCCTCATGGAGGCGGCCATCTTGCGTGCCGTACAGCTGGCGGCGGCCATGTTGGTAAGACGGGCGCGGCCATCTTGAGGCCGCCCACTCTGCTGCCTCCGGCTGGCGGCCATCTTAGTAAAGGGCCCCTAGCAGGGTGAGGCAGCGGCGTCCCGGCTCCTTCCTTCCTTAACTAAGATGGCGGCGGACGCGCATGCGCAGAGCGCGGCGGCGGTCCCCGCGGGGTGCTGTGGTGGAGGGCTCGGGCACCGGCAGCCGCTGAAGACGCAGCCATGGGCGAGGCCGAGAAGCTTTATTATGTTTACAGCTGCGATTTGGACATCAACGTGCAGCTGAAGATGTAAGTGGGGGGGGTGGGGGTCGCGGCTTGTAGCGTCCCGCGCTCCGCTGTGAGGGGGAGGGCGGGCAGGGGGGCGCCTGTTCCCTTCGGGGCTGTGGGGAGGAGGCGGCTCAGCTGTGAGGACAGGCTGAGAGAGTGGGGGCTGTCAGCCCAGAGAAGAAAAGGCTCCAGGGGGACCTTAGAGCAGCCTGCCACTACCTGAAAGGGGTTACAGGAAAGCTGGGGAGGAACTGTTCCCAAAGGCTTATAGTGATAGGACGACGGAGAACGAGTGTAAACTGGAGAGGGGCGGATTTAGACTAGGCGTAAGTAAGAATTTCTTCACGATGAGAGTAATGAAGACCTGGCACAGGTTGCCCAGGGAAGTTGTGCCTGCCCCATCCTTGGAGGTGTTCAAGGCCAGGTTGAGTGGGGCCTGGGACAGCCTGGTCCAGTGGGAGGTGTCTCTGCCCATTGCAGGCGAGTGGAGATGTTCTATGATTCTGTGTGCATCGAGATAAAGGCTGGTTACAGAGTATATTTCCCACTTACATGCCTAGGTATAAATTTTCTCAGAGATCTTATGCATTTTCTGTTACTTTCCAAAGTCTAATTTTAATGTTATGAAACTTTGCAGCAGTCAAAACTCTTGCTAACTTGGAGCTGGCCCCAGCTTTCTACTTGAGTTTGCCTTTTAGTTTAGTGAGGATTCCAGACAGGTGATTTAAGAAGAAACATCTGTTTAGCACAAATTGTTCTTCACACAATAGGTTATCTTTTTCAAAGAAAGGACAGTGTCTGAAAAACACGATTTTAAGGAAAGCATGTTATCAGAGCAATAAAACATGCTGTCAGAGGGACATTCTGTCTGACTTCCACAAACTGCAACTGCTTAGACGAAACTTAACAGTACTTTAGCTTAAATCATAATATTCCACTTTGAAGTATTCCATATATTATATCAAATCTTTCTTAAGACTCCTTTAGGAGTTTTAGAAAGTGAGCATCCTTCATCAGGCCTGGTCAGCTTGAAGGAGCAGCTCCATCAATCGTGTGCAGTGAGACAAGAGCTGGTTACAGAATATATTTCCCACTCACGTGAATGTATATAAATTTTCCCAGAAATCTTATTCGTATGCTATTACTTTCCAAGGACTCATTTTAATGTTATTGTGAACTTCACAACAGCCAAATCTCTTGCTAATTTGTGGTTTTGGAGCCAACTCTCTGCCTCACCTTGCATTTGAGATGGGGAAAGAGTGCATGCAGAGGTGATTACAGAAGGGGGATCTGTTTAGCACAGACCATACTGAACACAAGACGTTCTCATCTCCAAAAAATGATTATTTTCTGGGAAAACATGCTATCAGAGGAACATTCTGCCTAAAAACCCACAATTACTTAGGTGAAGCTTTACTTTAGTATAAGTCAAAACTATTCCACTTTTTGTAGTAGTAACTACTTGTATCAATGGGTCCAGTGGTGTTTAGTATTTTCATTGATGGTATAGATAGCTAGACCAAGTACACCCTCAGCAGGTTTGCAGTTGGCACCAAGCAGTTGGTACAGTTGTTACAGCAGAAGGATGAGATGTCATCTAGAGGGACGTGGACAAGCTGTGTGAACTTCAAGAGGTTCAGCAAGGCCAAGTGCAAGGTCCTGCAACTGGGTTGTGGCAGTCTGCAGTTTCAATTCAGGCTGAGGGGTGATATGATTGAGAACAGCCCTGTAGAGGAGGACTTGAGGTGCTGATTGATGAGAAACTCGATGTGAGCTGGCAATGCATGCTCACAGCCCAGAAGACCTATCAAAGAAAGGTGGTCAGCAGAGCGAGAAAGGTGGTTCTGCCCCTCTGCTCCACTCTCATGAGACCCCACCTGGAGCATTGTGTCCAGTTCTGGAATCCCCAGCGTAAGAAGGACATGGGACTGCTGGAAGGGGTCCAGAGAAGGCCACAGAGGTGATCTAATGGCTGGAGGACCTCTGCTATGAGGACAGGCTGAGAGAGTTGGGGTTGTTCATCCTGGAGAGGAGAAGGCTCTGCGCCTCTCACAGACACCTTGGCCTCAGGGTGCAGGGCTGCTCTGTGGGGCCAGCACTGTCCGTCCAGTGCTTGTGTCAGTGATTACCATTGCCCACTCTGGTGTCACAGCTCGCCCCTCACTGTGAGGGAACAGAGGTCACTCAGCTGCACTCCTTCCTCCTCACCTCCCAAGGGCACACGAACAGTTACAGAATCACAGAATGTCCTGAGTTGGAAGGGACCCACAAGAATCATAAGAGTCCAACTCCTTTCCATGCATAGGACAACCCCAGCATCCACACCGTGTGTCTGAGTGCATTGTCCAAATGCTTCTTGATTATTGTTAGGCTTGGTACCATAACTCCTTCCCTGGGGAGGCTGTTCAGTGTTCCATCACCCTCTGACTGAAGAACCATTTCCTAATGTCCAACCTAAACTTCCTCAGGCACATCTTTCTGCTGTTCCCTCAAGTGCTATCACTGGTCAGCAGAGAGAAATCAGTGCCTGCTCCTCCTCCTTCCCCTGTGAGGAAGGAGTAAACTGCTATGTGATCCCCTCTCAGTCTCCTCCAGGCTGAACAGACCAAGTGACTTCAGCTGCTCCTTGTACAGTTTCCTCTCTAGAGCCTTCTCCAACTTTGTGGCCTCCTCTGGACACTGTCCATTAGCTTGATATCCTTTTTATACTGCAGTGCCTGAATCTGCACTCAAGTTGCACCTGATCAGGTTCTTTATTGTAGGCATGTCCAGCTGCTGCAAGATGTAAGTATGTTCCTAACTGGGTACGTCCAGACTCTCCTGTGGAAGCTAGTGTTACAGCATGCTGATTTATTTGCTTGTTCATTTTTTTAATTCTTAAGTTTTGTGTTTTCCTGCGTTACAGCAATGAGATGTTTGTTTTTGTGTAGGAGGCACATCACTGGCTCTAGAATATAGTATGCCTAATATTGCTATTTATATTGTGCTTTTTTTGGAAAACTGACTTGGAAAGACTTACTTGGGGGTTGTTTAACTTCCAATTAGAAAACAGCATCTGAAGTCAGGTGCATGTGTCATTTTCGCTAATTCATTCTGCCTAACTAGAGCTTTCTTTATGCATCAGAGCATATGTCGACCTGGAATGTACTACACTTCTTGCAAGAAACTTGTTTATCTACTGTAGAGTGGTTTTGTGGTACTGATAGATTTTTTTGTTTGTTTGTTTGCTGGAAGATTTATCTTGCATGTTTTGCATCATGACCACAGTTTTTTTTGGTTTCACGTGTGCATCCATAGTCAGATATTAAATATGTATTATTGTTTTCATTGTGGTGTAGCTGAGGCCTGAATAGTTCTATCATCTTACTATTTAAGAGTAGCATTCTGCACATCATTGCAGAGCTTCAGTCAGGTTTGATTTCAACCGCCTGCTTAGGTTGTCTTTGATTTGTTGATTCAAGAGACAGCTAGCATCCAAAGCCAGTCATACACTTCCCATTTCATACAGTTTAAAAATAAGGCTTTTCTTACCATGTTTCTTTTTCCGAATAATATTTGGAGTGGTTATATGA
The DNA here is from genome assembly GCF_032191515.1 of Phaenicophaeus curvirostris. NCBI lineage: Eukaryota > Metazoa > Chordata > Aves > Cuculiformes > Cuculidae > Phaenicophaeus > Phaenicophaeus curvirostris. The sequence goes on from NC_091431.1 coordinate 70,768,245, forward strand.
TTCTTTATTGTTGTTTTTTTGTTGTGGTTATTGTTTTGGGGTTTTTTTTTAATGATAGCAGCATATGTCATCTCATTATTTTCCTGCTTAGGGTACCTCGCTGGGTGCTGTCTGAGAATCTGCAGGTTGTACTAGAAGTTGACTCATAGAATCATAGAATAACCAGGTTGGAAGAGACCCTCCGGATCATATAGTCCAACCATTCCTATCAAACACTAAACCATGCCCTTCAGCACCTCGTCCACCCGTGCCTTAAACACCTCCAGGGAAGGTGAACCAACCATCTCCCTGGGCAGCCTGTTCCAGTGCCCAATGACCCTTTCTGTGAAAAATTTTTTCCTAATGTCCAGCCTAAATCTCCTCTGGCGGAGCTTGAGGCCATTCCCTCTTGTCCTGTCCCCTGTCACTTGGGAGAAGAGGCCATCACCCTCCTCTCTACAACCTCCTTTCAGTGAGTTGTGGAGAGCAATGAGGTCTCCCCCTCAACCTCCTCTTCTCCAGGCTAAACAACCCCAGCTCTCTCAGCCGTTCCTCATAAGGCCTGTTGTCCAGCCCCTTCACCAGCTTCGTTGCTCTTCTCTGGACTCGCTCCAGAGCCTCAACATCCTTCTTGTGGTGAGGGGCCCAGAACTGAACACAGGGTTCGAGGAGCGGTCTCACCAGTGCCGAGTCCAGAGGGAGAGTAACCTCCCTGGACCTGCTGGTCACACCGTTTCTGATCCAAGCCAAGATGCCATTGGCCTTCTTGGCCACCTGGGCCACTGCTGGCTCATGTTGAGTCATATATCAACCAACACTCCCAGGTCTTTCTCCTCCAGGCAGCTTTCTAGCCAGACTTCTCCTAGTCTGTAGCTGCATAGGGTTGTTGTGCCCCAAGTGCAGGACCCGGCACTTGGCCTTGTTAAACCTCCAGTGGAAAGAGAAACAATGATAGCTACCTTCCCTGCTTTTCCCCCATCCCTAACACCTGAATCAGTATAGCAGTAAACTCTGTATTTGTTCATCATTTCACATTCTGAGTTCCTCTCCTACACTTGGTTTTTGTTACTAGCTAGTAAGGCAAAGTGAGGATAGCTTCAGTACTGCTTAATCTGAATATAATATATGGAAATAAAATAGAATTTTTTTTTCTGTGGATAAAACAAGTTTTGATGTATTTGTTTTTTCCCCCCCATTTTCACTCTCACCCCAACAGAGGAAGTCTGGAAGGGAAAAGAGAACAGAAGAGTTACAAAGCTCTCCTAGAAGATCCAATGCTGAAGTTTTCAGGACTGTATCAAGAAACTTGCTCTGACTTGTACGTAACCTGTCAGGTGTTTGCAGAAGGGAAGCCTCTTGCTCTTCCAGTTAGAACTTCCTACAAAGCTTTTAGCACTAGATGGAAGTAAGTGACTATCTTTCATATTGTATTCCAGTTAGTTACTGTGGGCATCACGTTAAACAAATAAATGTGTATTGTATTTATTTGTGTCAGAAAGATTTGTTTTATGTTGTGTTCTTAAAGTAACTGATGCTCCTTAAGTCTCTGTATGGTTTATGAAGTCTTGCCCTGACAGCACAAAACCAACCTTTTTGTGCAGTGCGTAAGTAATAAAATATTTACTTCTGTATTCGGGCATGGTTCTCTGCTTAAATAATTTCTGAGGCCTAGACTAGCATACTTTCATACTGTTTGTTGGACAGACTGATCTTTAGTAGTAAGTCATCAAACTAAGAGTACCTTTCCTTTCCTCTGTAGCCTTTTAATTTTGCTCAGGAAAAGTATTTGAACGATCAAAGCCCACAAGGAAATCATCCACCTTTCCTTAGAAATTCATATTCTAAGGAGAATCTGGGTTGTATAAACAAATTGAGTAACTTGTTCAAAAGCTTTATGACTAACAAAAATGTTTCTCCACAGCTGGAATGAGTGGCTGAAATTGCCAGTGAAGTATCCAGACTTGCCTCGCAATGCCCAGGTGGCTCTGACCATCTGGGATGTATATGGACCTGGTAAAGCTATTCCTGTGGGAGGAACAACGGTCTCACTCTTTGGGAAATATGGGTATATTGCTTTTTTTTCTGTGGTACAGATTTGAAGCTCAGTTGTGGATAGTAAAGTAACAGTGGTTGCGAGAGATTTTTTAAAAAAATTTTTTAAACCATACTAACAGTTCCATGTTTGAAAAATCGTATACGTAGATGATTTACTTGATTTCTTCCTGAGTGTAACTTCATATATGCTACATTGCAGTGTTGTAAAAAAAAGTTACCCCTTGCATAACACTAAAATTAAGGCCTGCGGGTTTTTTAGATCTGTAAGCTTGGATTTTAAGGTGGCAAATGCTTAAATCACTTCATATTTATACTTTTGTAATGCGTGGATGCCAGTACTGAATAATTATGGCAATTTATTTAATTGGCTTGCAGTTGGGCTGTTAATGCAGTGTTATTTATAAGGAATAAAGTGTAACTCAGTCAATTAGTAATTTTCAAAACTGATAATATGTGAACCAAAAGAACATGGGTTTAGTAAATTTGTGGGTAATAACACTGGGATGGGCAAGTTTACGGTAGTGCTGGAAGGTGACAATACAACAAAAGGATCTTGACTAATTGTAAAGGGGACTGAAAAAAAAATGTTGCAGTTTAAGGAATTCCTTAAAGTATGAGGCCATGGTAGTTTTTGTACTTCATAGAATCACCAAGTTGGAAAAGACCTCTTGGACCATTGGGTCCAACCATTCTTGTCTGCCACTAAACCATGCCCCTCAGCACCTCATCCACCTGTCATTTAAACACCTCCAAGGAAGGTGATTCAACCATCTCCCTGGGCAGCTTGTTCCAGTGTCCAGTGACTCTTTCCTTGAAAAGTTTTTTTCTGATGTCCAGCCTGAGCCTCCCCTGGCAGAGCTTGAGGCCATTGCCCCTTGTCCTGTCCCCTGTCACTTGGGAGGAGAGGCCAGCTCCCTCCTCTCTACAACCTCCTTTCAGGTAGTTGTAGAGAGCAATAAGGTCTCCCCTCAGCCTCCTTTTTGCAAGGCTAAACAACCCCAGCTCTCTCAGCCGCTCCTCATAAGACTTGTTCTCCAGCCCCTTCACCAGCTTCGTTGCTCCTCTCTGGACTCGTTCCAGAGCCTCAACATCCTTCTTGTGGTGAGGGGCCCAGAACTGAACACAGGATTCAAGGTGCAGTCTCACCAGTGCCTAGTATAGGGGGAGAATAACCTCCCTGGACCTGCTGGTCCCGGCGCTTCTGATCCAAGCCAAGATGCTGTTGGCCTTCTTGGCCACCTGGGCCACTGCTGGCTCACATTCTGTCAGATGTCAACCAACACCCCCAGGCCCTTCTCCTCCAGGCAGCTTTCTAGCCAGTCTTCTTGTAGTCTGTAGTTGAGTGTAGTCAAATACTGAATGGGGAGTGGCTGCCCAGGAAAACAGAAGATTTGAGTTTTAGAGTAAGTCTTCAGTTCTGCATTATTCAGCATCATGATGCTATTGTGAAATGTGCAGACAGCACTGAATATATGAAGAGTCTACTAGTATGTGCCTTGGGAACAATTTTGTATCGTCCTTCTCCATACATGTCCACTTTGCTGGCATATGTTTAGTTTTATGTAACTGACTTTCAGCAATCTAATAAATAGTGGGAGTGTAAGGGGCTCTGTGTCTTTGAGTGTCTAGCACATAGGTGTGATGTAGGAGGAGTAAAGACTAGTGAGGCTGAAGAAAAGCCCATAGGAACACTTTTCTAGTATGTAGGTAGCATGTGGAAATCGCAAGAAGTAGCCTTTTTTTTTTTTTATCTTGTTAGTAGCTAAAAAGTAATAAGACTAAACTGAAGTGCAGGGAAAGATTAGGTTAGCATTAGGAAAACTGCTTTAGTGACGTGAGAGTGCAGAAAATGACTGTAGAGAGACGCATCTCTGTCATTGAAGATACTGCTTTGACAGAAAGGTTGACTAGCCTTAAGGCAGAAAATTGAACTAGATCAATTGGACTGTGCTCTAAAGACTACTGGTTGTTTTTATAGCATTGAAGAATAGTTCCTGGAAAAGGATGCAATTTGTAAATGAAGCCTTCTTTCCACCAGGTGGGGCCTGGGGGAAGTGGATGGAAAGCAGCAAACAATGGCAAATTGTTTTATTCACTTGTAAATGGAGACCCTGGTAGTAGTATTCCACAAAGTGATCTGTAAATTCAAGGTCAGAGGGTCCTTCTGGTTGGTATTTCTCATTCTGTATGGTTGACTTTTTAAAGCATTACTTCCAGTTATATTTACTTGAAGTTATTAGAAGTAAGTGATCCTCTCTTATGGGCAAAACTAATGCACTTGATTTCCTGGGGCATCTTTTGAGGTGGATTAGCACGAATATGCAAGAGGAACAGGATTTTGCATAGAAAATATGTTGTCAGTTACCCTGCAAAGTTCTGTTCACTGCACAGTTCTAATTACCAATGCTATTTCAGGCATAGAGGGAGAAAGTGGTGTGTTGAGGGTTGTGGTGTGTATGTGGGGTTATTATTAGGCAGCTCAGAAGGCTGCTTTTCATCTATTGACCTCCAGATGAACCCACCGACTTTGGGAATTACACATTCTTCTTCCACTTGTCAAATAAGTTATCTTAGACAGACTTGTATTCTAAACTCTATGTGCCAATAAAAATGAAGGCTGTAGAAAGCACAGGGTGCAAAGTGCTTTTGCATTTTGGTTAAATTACGCATGGCAGTGCATGTTTGCAGGGTTGGCAGAAGAAGCTACTTAATTTTCTTGCAGCTGCTGCTATACTTTGATTCCTGGCAGCTGTATTATTTTGAATTTACTGAAGTGGTTCTGTTTTTTTCCCTGCAGTATGTTTCGTCAAGGAATGCATGATTTGAAAGTCTGGCCCAATGTAGAAGCTGATGGCTCAGAGCCCACCAAAACTCCTGGGAGAACCAGCAGCACAGTCTGTGAAGATCAAATGAGCCGCTTGGCAAAGGTAATGCAATAGAAAGTAACCTTTGAGATGTATGGCAAGCTTGTACTTCTGCTGAAGTGAAATGAAGACAGGCTTCTTGTGTTGTTTCCTCATGTGAAAGCTGTCTTCCTTTGTTTACGTGTTTCATAGGATTTGTGCAAAGGAATAAACTAGATCACAGTTGTTTGTTTCTGAAGTATTTTTTAAAAGGGAGCATATAAATACCTTTTAATATACATAGCATTCTGTTGTAATGTCTTAACATAGTAAGTCTCTGTAAAGAATGAAAATGTGAATATACCATGAAGGTGCTTCGAGCCACAATTCCATTGGGTTCAGTAAAGGCAGCTTGCAACAGTAACTTGTGAGGACAGACTAGTTTCTTTCAGTATCCACTGGTTAGATATAAAGCTGGCTGGTATAGTGTTTATGGATGTATGATGTCCCTCTATATTAGAAAGAATTTGAGTAGAACTGCAAAAATTAACTGAAGTTTAATTGGTTTAAGCCCATGAATGTGTGTTTATGTTAGTATTTTCTTCCAGCTTGATGGCAGAGTGTATTTTTGCCATCAAAACTACTTTTGGAATTAATCAGTAAATATTGGTTCTTGACCTGTTTTATTAGCCGATGTCACATTCTTCTGAGCTTACTCCAGGCTTGCAAAATCGCTCTACCCTCATTCTCAGTGTACTTTCTTAATCTTGATCTCCCGGTTTTCATGCTTACCTTCTGACAGCTCCCAGTGAAAGATAGGTCCAATGCCATAAATGTATACGTGTTCTTATCTAGAGATTTATCACAACAATAAGCTAATTTTCATTTAGACCCTCACTTTCAGTTTGCATTGAATTTATAGGGAAAAATTCATTAAAGATTTCTGCCAGTGATGGTTCCCCATTTCTTGATCATAGCAAGATAAATTCCCTTTAGCCTAAGGAAGATCTGTAGACAGACACTAAATATTATGGCTCATTTATAGTTTATCAAATGTTTACATGATATATGCAGTGGGTGTGTGGAAAAGGGTGTAGAACGTAGGCTTTCCCTTGAATGTTTGAGCTGTTCTGCAAGCGTGACTGTACTAGTGTTTTTTCTTTCCTTCACTCCCTTATGCTCCCTAGCTCAAGAAATACAAATAACAGAGAGTGTTTCAGTTTTAAAATACCTAGGTCTGTTCTACCCTGTTGTGTTGGCATATGGGCGATAAGAGCTGAAAGCCTCTAAGGAAGAGGAGGGCATTCTCCTTTCCTGTCCCAACTGAGAGTTCTAGTTAATAGCTAATAAAAAGCTAGTTACATCACTGCCACCTTTCTCTTCTCTTTTGAAAGTTGTTTTGGGAGATAGTAATTTCTGCAAGATGAGTGTTTTCACTGATATTTCATTGTGCTCATTTATAAAAACATTTTAACATCAGATGCTGGTGAAGTGAATAGGGTTTCTGGGTAGTGTGTCTATGACAACTTTTGTTTGCACAGCTGTTTACACAGCGGATGAGATTCTTGTCATATATCATTCCTCAATAGCTGTTGTTTGAGTACAGTCAGCTTCAGTTTTGCTGTGACTTGCTCATGAGTTGCTGAATGTCCCCTGATGCTATTGTATGTGAATGTGTATTTAAGTATAGGTAAGAGGAGTAGGACTAATTAAATGCAAGATGAGTTTCTGCCGAGTTTGTTATTCTTAGTTTGGTTTTTGTTTGTTTGTTGGAAAGACTTGTAAGTGTCATGCTATCGATTGATGTCTGATACCACAGGCCAGATTAGAGTCCTCCAGATAAGTAACTTCTGAGAAGAGCTCACTGAAGGACCTGTTCTCCATCTCAAAGTTAACTTTATTTTCTTGACATGCTTTTGTGTGTGGTAGTTATGATTAATCGGGAATCTGCATCAAATCAGTGGCTGGATGCTAGAGGAGTTGCATCTTTTTACCTTAAATAGTTGGTACTGCAGCAAGTCTCTCATTTCACTGTTGAGGTGCCATATGGTTGTGCTCTTACAAAACATATGCGTGTTGCTTGTAAAATTGCTGCTGATGAAAAAAACATGTCTTAGCATCCTGGGGGTCATTGTGAATGCAGATTTTTCCTGTACTAAGGAGTATGAATGGGAGGAGTATGGCATCCCTTAGCACACTCAAATATTAATGATATTAAGATATTTCTCCCATGAGTGTTGTGTTAATTTATTCTACTTAAACAAAAAGTACTCTTAATTTCTTTTTGATCCATTCATTATCTCACGCCTTCTGCTGTCTGAACAAAATTAGGTAACAACAGTAATGGGATAGTATCTAAAGGGATGCCTTTCAGGTAGTAGCGGATAATGAATGCTTATTTCCCTGAAGGGAATGCACTAGCTTCTCTCTTACTTAAGCTTTAAATAGTAATACAGGGGAACGATTCTTCATGTGTACGTATTTGCCTACAGATCTTGTGGGTCTTGCATGCAGGCCTAACTAGTTGCTGTATTGTGACTTTTTTCTTCTCTCTAAGGGAGGTTTGCAGGTTTAAGAGATTAATTTCTTCCAAGACATACAGAATAATAAAAGCTTGATGATTAATTCTTAGAAGCTGCAGTGGTCTTTCAAGGTTTGCGTCAAAATGTTGTTATTTCTTTCAAACTATACTGTGGTATATACTGTGCTTAAAGAAATTTTAGGTGCATCAGCTGGTTTCAGCAGTTTCATACATGTTACATGTTACACTTTGCTTTTGTGTTTCATGGAATGAGTTCACAACAAAGGGCATCAGATGCATATGGCTATTGTTCTGTTTAGTGCTTCTTGATATGGCCAGTTCCTACAAAATCTGAGAAGGAGTTTGTTTTTTTTTTTTTAAATGGCAGGATTTTCTTCCTAACTGAATAGGTTTTAGGTTACTTTTAAATTGTGACTTCTTTTGATTTACTTTGGTAGAGCCAATAACTATTGTTGAAGTTGAATATTTAGTGAAAAACTTTAAACCTTGCCTCTAGTAGACTATGTATGAACTGATAATTAGGAAAGTTGACTTAGGTGACATGTTTGTGAAATGGATAAGTATTGACAGTCAGAGGTAGGTGTCATGCTTATTTTCGTAGGTAATCTGCCTTAAAAATTCAGAACTTTAAAGGGCACAGAGGCTGTGGTGTGGGCTGTAGTATATTCCAGCTCTTTCTGACACATAGTGTTATCAAGAAAACTAAATTACTTGGGAATTTTGGCTCCTTCTTAGAGTTAGGAATTATTACCCAAAGCATTGTTAGACCACAATACCAAAATAAACTTTGGAAAGGTGAATAAGAGTGAAAAAAAAATTCCAGTGAACTTACCTTAAACAGGAATAGGTCACTTTGTGGAACGTGAACAAGCGATATGGTCTGTTATTGTTGGATATGAAGAGACAGTTGATTGAGTTGGTAAAAGAAAGGATAAATGTTTACCATCTGATCTTTGAGAGATCAGTTCCACTGACATAAGAATGCCTGCAGAGAGACTTCAGAACACTAACATTTCATTTCATCGATAGTTTTGATGGCTGATTGCGGTCTTCTGGGGAGTAGGCGATTATTTGCCTGTTAATGTCAGCATTACTTTAAGAGATGTTAAAAGCCATTTGATTCTGTGTAATTTCTGAAGCTTGGCTTCTTGTGAGTTTGTCATGAACATGCTCTCCAGAACTGTTGAGATCTGTACCTGGACATGAACTTGATATTTTTTGAAAGCACATTGAAGTGGCGATTGTATTTAGTCTAGGATATCTTTGGTTTGCAATAATAATTGTGCTCATACTGCTAAGATAACAGTTCACTGGGGATTTGGGTGAGAATGTTGAAACAGTGCTACTTCTGCAAACTCTTAACTCTTTTTTTTTCTTCACGGTGATTTTGGTTTTTTGCATCTGTAGTGGTGAGCTGCTGAAAGCGTAGTCCAGCTATCTGATGAACAGCAACCTAGACAACTCCTAGTGTATGACGAGTCTTAAGTCTTCTGTGACTTTTTTTTGAAGTAGCCTAATCTCCAATTCTGTACAGAAGTAGGCTGCTGTTGTGTGCTCCTACACATGGTACCTTCCATTCATATGCTGTCCTTGATCTCTTCCTGTACTGCCTGTCCCCTACCTGTCAGATGAGCAAGAACTGACAGTCACTGTGACTGTGTGGCCTGTTCAAATTTGAATGCTTATGGATGGGCAGGTGACCACAGAACAAAGCTGATGAGACGTTAGTTGTAACCTTTGCCTTAACAGGAATAATTTGAGAGTCTCCTCACTAGTCATTTTCTAGGCAGATGTTAATTTCTTTGAAACGTGAAAAGACTTGATGTCTTCTGGTCCCTTCTTGCATCCTGCAAGGATTACTAATTTTTTGAGGAACATTTGTGATTTCTTAGAAGCTGAAAAGGCTATTTTTGGTCATATCCATGTTGCCTTCTGCTGAATTTTTCTTAAACTGTTGTGTGTCAACGCATTTGAAATTACAGGTAGTATGGGTCATATCATGCTTACATTCTCTTCCACTCTTCTACTATTACGTATTCCTTTAAACAACTCAACTTCCATGCTATTACTACAGCAAGGTATAGATGTAAGAGTAAAATGTGAACGATTTTTCACTTGTCTGAAAACAAAGAGAGAGTAAGCTCGCTGTGACTTGCTGTAAGTCTTCAGCTGACCTTACCTTTTGCAGAGTGTAAGTGCCAGTCTCAAAACTTCTTAAAGACTAGCAAGGGCAGATTGTTCAGCTTGATTAGGTTTTGAAATATCTTCTTTTTTTTGGCTTGGTAAGTTTCACTATTTGAAACTTGGTAACACAAAGATAGAAATATTTTTGTTACCTGACTTTGCTTAAAAAATAGGCTTTTGTTTCTGATGTGCTTGGAATGGGATTTTGGTCTTTGCTGCAACTGATGTTTTAGATATTAGAAATATTTCTGTGGCACGTCTTAGTCATTTACAATCTGCTGTGTGCATACTGTAAAACAGTTTTTTCCAGTTCTTTTATTTATTTTCTCTGATTTCCTGTTAGTGTTCCAGTTAAATTATAATTTTGATATTCTTTTTCATGCTCTGAGCTATTCAAATGTTATCATTTCATTTTTTTTCATGCAGCTCACCAAGTCTCATCGGCAAGGTCACATGGTGAAAGTGGACTGGCTGGACAGACTGACCTTCAGAGAAATAGAAATGATCAATGAGGTAGGTCAGTTCATATCAGTTTTGTGCTTTTTTTTTTTTTTTTAAGTCTTGATAGTATGGAACCCTTGCTTGCTTACAAGACTAAATCTAAGTACCTGTCCCATTTTTTTTCAACTGCCAGGAAAGGAAAAATAATTCTTTAAACTTCTAAAGTTGATTTTATTTTCACGATAATGAGAATCAAAGAATCATAGAGTGATTTATATTGGAAGGAGCTTTTAAAGGTCCTGTCTAGTCCTACACCCCTTGTCCCAATCCAATATTGGGGAGTGTTCTTAAACAATACCAAGAGCGAGATTAAGACACAAATGAGGTCAGATGCCCTACAGTCTTGTGAGCTTTATTTTCTAGAACAAGTGATAACAGCGATAGGATAGAGAGAAAAGGCAGGGGGCGGGTGGGGGGCGGGGAGCAGAGGCAGTAGCCGCCGCTGCATCCTCTCCCCCCACCAAAGCCCGCACATTAAGTTCTCAGCTTCAAGTAAACTTGATCATGGAAGACAGAATTTGGAATACCTTTGAAAAAACCACTATTAGATACAACTAACTCTAGGATTTAGGTTGTGATGGGAAGCTTTTTTTTTTTAGAACATTTTTTGTTGTTTTTTCCCTCATTCTGTAAATGAGAAATGGTTGTATATAAATTTTCTTGTGTCCCACCTAGAATTCAAAATTCTGAGCACTTTTTCCCATGTGAAGCACAAAAAAAAAATGCATACATGAGCAAATCTTTCTCTGAAAGTGGGTGAGCTGCAAATCTAATCTTATAGTCCAATTTTCCTCTTTGATGGTTTTACTGAAAAACATGATTTTTTATTTTTTTTTTTAATTTTCATAGGATGAGGGGGGAATAGCTTTAAATTGGAAGACGAAAGATTTTGATTAGACATCAGGAAGAAATTCTTCAGGATGAGGGTGGTGAGGCAGTGGCACAGGTTGCCCAGGGAAGTCTTGGCTGCCCCATCCCTGGAAGCATTCAAAGCCAGGCTGGATAGAGCCTTGAGCAACCTGATCTAGTGATAGATGGCAGGAGGGTTGGAATTAGATGATTTTTAATGTCCTTGCCAACTCAAACCATTCTATGATTCATTGCCTTTTTGCAGACCTTTAGTCCACAGTGACAAACACTGATGAAAACAATGTGATTGTGTCTGTTACATGTGGATGCTTATCATGAAGTGGGAGTGTGAGGAAGTAAGAATGTGTGGAAAAAGGTGACAAGTGGTCTTAAGTAGTGCTATGAAACAATTAACTGGATAATTACTACAACAATTGGTAATCTAATTAATTAGTTACAGCACAAGGGAAGTAGAGTATGAAGACTGATGTACTTTAATATATGATACACGTCTGTGGTGGTTCTCTTCTCAGAGGGAGAAACGAAGTTCTAATTTTATGTACCTGATGATTGAATTCCGTTGCGTCAAGTGTGATGACAAAGAATATGGAATAGTTTACTACGAGAAGGTATGTGCCTTGCAGGCTTTGTGGTTGTCTTTAAAAAGCAACATATGCACATAAAATGGATGGGATTTTCTGCTGAGGTGAAATATTCTGCTGCAGGATAGCAGCAGACAGCTGTCAGTGGCAACTGTTTATCATAGAAACATAGAATAATAGAGTAACCAGGTTGGAAGAGACCCACCAGATCATTGAGTCCAACCATTCCTATCAAACACTAAACCATGTCCCTGAGCACTTTGTCGACCCATGCCTAAAACCCCTCCAGGGAAGGTGACTCAACCACCTCCCTGGGCAGCCTGTTCCAGTGCCCAGTGACCCTTTCTGTGAAAAATTTTTTCCTAGTGTCCAGCCTAAATCTCCCCTGGCAGAGCGTGAGGCTGTTTCCTCTTGTCCTGTCCCCTGTCACTTGGGAGAAGAGGCCATCACCCTCCTCTCTACAACCTCCTTTCAGGTAGTTGTAGAGAGCAATGAGGTCTCCCCTCAGCCTCCTCTTCTCAAGGCTAAACAACCCCAGCTCTCTCAGCTGTTCCTTATAAGGCCTGTTGTCCAGCCCCTTCACCAGCTTCGTTTCTCTTCTCTGGATTTCCTCCAGAGCCTCAACATGTCCATACAAATCAAATAGTATAGATGCAACAAGATTGCAGAAGTCAATCATTCATGTAATACAGTTCAGGATTACAGAACTTAATAAGTGTGAATGATTTTAAACTTTTTGATTTATGATTCCTTCAGTCATCCAGTAGTACTTTCAGAGTAACTGTGTGTAAAATAATACCTTAAATCAAGAAGAAATGTACCTGTGTTGATTAGTAACTTTGTAGAAGAGAAGTTATGAAAACTTTGCATAGGAGATGTGCGTTTTCTCTAAAATGAACAAATATATAAGTTTAGTCTTTCGTGCTCAAAATACTTAGGGAATTGATTAAGTAAAAGACATCTGTATTTGAACATCTTGTATCCATCTTGTCTTCCTGTTAGAAATTGCCCTCAAAGCAGTACATTCAGTATTTTTTATGTGGTCATATTTAATGTAATGAAGGATTGACACTGAGCTTAGCAAATGTCATTGTAGCATTGAAAGGCATTGTCAGTACTTTCGTGGACCTGCGTATTGTGGAAAGAACCAATGAAATGGAAAAAGTATATTTATAATCACTTTTTTAAAAAATTGTCAGTAATTCCCTCTTAAAATTTTCAACTTCTTTAGGTTCATAAGAAGTCACAGAGTTACTGAAGAGAGTGCAGCTTTATGGAAAGAGAAACAAAGCAGAAAAAGATATTGGAGTCCTGTTGAGATCAGGGCCACTAACTTTAAGCAAAATCTATTCTAAGAATTTTTAAAAAATCTGTAGTTCAGTACACAAAATATTAATACAGCGGAGAATAAATTGTGATTATTTTTGTATGCATGACAGCATTGGCAGTTGATCTGGACAGAGCTATCATCTAGCTTAAGATTCTTGAAGAAAGTAGTGAAAAATACAGTAATAATTTGAAAAAAATCTCCTTAACTGTATGTTCCATAGCAAGTTGTATATAGTTTGTGAATGTTTGGGGAGAAAACTGTTTAAATGCTATTATACCCTAGGCCTTTGAATTAAGATGTTATTGAATATCGAAAACTATTAACAATAATTCCTTTAACACATGCCACTATAGAAGAAGCTGTTAAGGTTGTTTTTCAAATTGCTTCAGTCGTAATAAAAATGAGAGGCGGTTGAAGAAATTTTTTAAGCCATTGTGAGAACTATGACTTGCAGAGATGTCACAAAAATAGCGCATATGTGTGCCCATACTCCATCCATATATCCTGTAGAGTGGTAGCTGCCTTTTTAATGCTTCTGGAGGAAACAGCAGTTCCGCTTGGCTGTTGATGTCTCCTCCCACAGCATGAGGCAAATGTGTGGGGTGTTTTGGGAAGGGGATGTTTTGAGTTTTTTTCTTAGTGTGTAGCATTTTGTGGTGGGGTTTTTGTTTGGTTTTGGTGTGGTTCTGTTTGGTTTCTGGGGGACTATTGGGGGAAGGATTCATTGGTGGTTTGTGTTTTGTGAGATATGGGTTTGTTTGGGGAGGGGGGCGGTTAGTGTGATTAGTTTTAGGTTTTTGGTGAATTTTGGTAGCTAATAAAACTGTGCCTTAGGCAGATGTCTAGGTTAGCTCTTCAGCATTTCTTTTTATGGACTGTAATTGACAGTCCACATCCACAGTGGATGTGGATGTGGATGTGGTCTTCCTGGACTTCAGCAAAGCCTTTGACACAGTTTCTCACAGCGTTCTGCTTGAGAAACTGTCAGCCTCTGGCCTGGACAGGCGCACACTCTCCTGGGTGGAAAACTGGTTGGATGGCCGGGCCCAGAGAGTGGTGGGAAATGGTGTGAAATCCAGCTGGAGGCCAGTGACAAGTGGGGTCCCCCAGGGCTCAGTGCTGGGTCCAGCCCTGTTCAATGTCTTCATCAATGATCTGGATGAAGGCATCGAGTGCACCCTGAGCAAGTTTGCGGACGACACTAAGCTGGGTGGAAGTGTCGATCTGCTGGAGGGTCGGGAGGCTCTGCAAAGGGATCTGAACAGGCTGGACCGCTGGGCAGAGTCCAATGGCATGAGGTTTAACAAGGCCAAATGCCGGGTCCTGCACTTGGGGCACAACAACCCTATGCAGTGCTACAGACTGGGAGAAGTCTGTCTAGAAAGCTGCCTGGAGGAGAGGGACCTGGGTGTGTTGGTTGACAGCCGACTGAATATGAGCCAGCAGTGTGCCCAGGTGGCCAAGAAGGCCAATGGCATCTTGGCTTGTATCAGAAACGGCGTGACCAGCAGGTCCAGGGAGGTTATCCTCCCTCTGTACTCGGCACTGGTGAGACCGCTCCTCAAATCCTGTGTTCAGTTCTGGGCCCCTCACCACAAGAAGGATGTTGAGGCTCTGGAGAGAGTCCAGAGAAGAGCAACAAAGCTGGTGAAAGGGCTGGAGAACAGGCCTTATGAGGAGCGGCTGAGAGAGCTGGGGTTGTTTAGCCTGGAGAAGAGGAGGCTGAGGGGTGACCTCATTGCTCTCTACAACTACTTGAAAGGACGTTGTAGAGAGGAGGGTGCTGGCCTCTTCTTCCAAGTGACAGGGGACAGGACAAGAGGGAATGGCTTCAAGCTCCGCCAGGGGAGGTTTAGGCTAGACGTTAGGAAAAAATTCTTTACAGAAAGGGTCATTGGGCACTGGAACAGGCTGCCCAGGGAGGTGGTTGAGTCACCTTCCCTGGAGGTGTTTAAGGCACGGGTGGACGAGGTGCTGAGGGATATGGTTTAGTGTTTGGTAGGAACGGTTGGACTCGGTGATCCGGTGGGTCTCTTCCAACCTGGTTATTCTGTGATTCTGTGTGAATGGGACCTCGCTGCAGCTTTTTCTTTTTAGCCTTTATCTTTTTAAAGTCTTGCTGTCTTTTGTCTTTTTAGACTCTTATCCTATAAACAGAGATTGTAAAGGAACTTGCTATTGCGAAACTCCCTTGTGTTATACATCAGAATGAAACCTACAGTATGTCAGATTCCTCCATGAAACAAAATTATTTGCTCTTTGGAAATCAAGGAAATATTTTCCTGGAGAGTATAGTGGAGTATGATCAAAATACTGAGACAATTTACTAAACATTAGCTTTTTACATTAGCATGTGCTGTACTTTTCACAGGTGCAAACTGATGAGCATGGCTACTATATGGTTTTGTGTCCTCATAGCTCTTTTATTTTATTTTTATAGTTGAATGTGACGTTCCTAAAAATTATTTCTCTCCTTCGCCTTCAGAAACCAATGATTATAGATTAATTACTCCTGATTTACACACACAACTTCTTTTGTGCCATGGTTCTAGAAATACGTGGGATGCAGGAAAATAGATTCAGACTTCAGGCATGCATCTTTCTTTTAACAAATGTTTCTGAAGAGTATTAAAAGTGCATGGGACAGGGTAACTATGAATTGGCTGCTTTGGGGAAATAAAGTAACTGAATGTGTAATGCTACATATTAAAGCTATAACTAACTATAGTTTGAGGGATTTGTTGTTATGAAGTAGCTTTTCAACAAGTTCTTGACCCTTTTCTGGCAGCAAGAAGAAACATTACATAAATTGGTGCCCCAGTTTCTCAGTTTTGTCATGCATCCAATTACAGAGTACAGTGTACATACCTGGCATTGCCATTCTGGTACATTGAGTCTAATGAAAGTAGGTTCTGTTGTCACCTGCTAGTGACTGATAGCTGAAGTGGAGATTACTTGTCATAGTTTTGTTGATAAATCTGTTTTCAAGGGTTTACGAGGAACTACCCTGTTAAACAGTGGCTGATGGAATTTGAGATTCTTTGACTCAACATTCAATTACAGTGAAGTGAGGTGGCAGTGGCTCTTCGCATGTTCTCTGTTAATTTAATTTTAATACAACATTTAAGATGTGAAGGATAGCAGTCTGCTAGTAATGAGAGCAGTGCTTCTGATTCTCCATTTAGGCAAAAATTCAGTGTGACTTTCCAAGTGCAAATTACACCAGTATTTATCATTAATGTGGTTTTGTGCAGGTTGTAAGTGAAACCTTTACTTGAATAAATAAATTGATTGCCCTGCTGCATCCAGTTTATTAAAAGAAAAATGTCTGATTATAAGAACCTTTTTCACGTCTTGAAAGAAAGAAAATTGGTTTCTAGAAGTGGATGTCAGTTTTCTTTTTGTATGGGAGAACTTGATCCCACTGATGTTACTGGAACTTATGTTTTGTCTAAAGATAAATAATAGATAGAAAAAGGAAAGTAAAAAGCCTTATTTATTGATGTTGCGTTACTGATTTTCAGGTGCATATAGAAAAACATTCGGCACTGGTGAGACCGCTCCTCGAATCCTGTGTTCAGTTCTGGGCCCCTCACCACAAGAAGGATGTTGAGGCTCTGGAGAGAGTCCAGAGAAGAGCAACAAAGCTGGTGAAAGGGCTGGAGAACAGGCCTTATGAGGAGCGGCTGAGAGAGCTGGGGTTGTTTAGCCTGGAGAAGAGGAGGCTGAGGGGAGACCTCATTGCTCTCTACAACTACCTGAAAGGAGGTTGTAGAGAGGAGGGTGCTGGCCTCTTCTCCCAAATGACAGGGGACAGGACAAGAGGGAATGGCCTCAAGCTCCGCCAGGGGAGGTTTAGGCTAGACGTTAGGAAAAAATTCTTTACAGAAGGGGTCATTGGGCACTGGAACAGGCTGCCCAGGGAGGTGGTTGAGTCACCTTCCCTGGAGGTGTTTAAGGCACGGGTGGACGAGGTGCTGAGGGATATGGTTTAGTGTTTGGTAGGAACGGTTGGACTCGGTGATCCGGAGGGTCTCTTCCAGCCTGGTTATTCTGTGATTCTGTGATTCTGTGATTGCTGGTTCACAAAATTCTGTACATTTTGTTTACTTTTTGACCAGATGAACTTTTCTGTTTCTTGGAATAACTGAAAAGAAGAAAAAAAATCTGTTTCTTATTTTCTGTTCCCCTCTTTACAACTGTCAAAAGTCAGTAAGGTGCTATTGCATCGTTCTTTCAATGCAGTGTAATTCACAATACATTAATATGACTTGTTTTTTTGTTGTTTTTTTTTTTTTGTCCTGAAACTTGAGATGTTTAATAGGACTTTAACTTTTTGTCATTCAGGATGGTGATGAGTCGTCTCCAATTTTAACAAGTTCTGAAATTGTTAAGATTCCAGATCCCCAGATGTCTATGGTAAGCAGTGCCCCATACAATGCAATCTATCTTACAGTATTTTTGCTGAAGTTTTCATAAATGGAGATTAAAGTTTGCCCATATCCCTGTCTTCAATATTTTAAAATTCCAGTGCAAAGATGTATTTGGCCAGTTGAGAAATACCAGTGGGTTTGACTTTTTTGTAATCTATTTTATTTTTGCTGCTGCTAGGTTAAAATACAAGAATTGATTTAATGCCTGTGTTTATCTCCTCCTTTCCATAGCTAATGTGCTTGCTTCTGAGGTGTAGGAAAGCAAAGAAGGGGGATTGTTAGCAAAGAGGTCAGAGGGTGGGATTATAAGGTAAGAGGGAGCTGAAATAAAGAAATTCATCGGAAAGTACAGTAACTCTTGGTCTCTTTGTTAAAATATTTTCTCCCTACACTCTCTTGTATGTTGTCTTTCGTGTAGACAGTGCCTAAGTACAGTTCTAGAAAAGATTTCCATTATTGTGGATGCCAATTCAGTGGGACTGGTATTGGCAGCTTTGGGAACCTTAATGTAAGTGGGCTTCTACTGGCAACACTGTTTGAGCACCGTGTAGTCTAACACTGCAAGAGCAAGTCTGACAATGCTGAAACTGCCTGGGCTGCTGAAATCTCATTGACACTGTGGCTCCTACTGTGGCTCCTACTGTTGCTAACATGGCATTAACAGTGGGAAAACTTTTTGACAAGTTTTTCTTGCATACAAAGCTTTGTCCTGCAAGCATCCTGAAAGCGTTTATGAAATGGCTAGCACGTTTGAGTGCTGTCTAAATCACAGGTGTGTTGAATGAAGCGCTTGCATTTTGCAGCAGTTCACCAAAAGGCAAGATAGGGTTTGTAAATTGTGTGAAGTAAAAAAAGCAAACTAAACTTCAAAATCCCCAGCCATACTCTACATATTAAAGGAGTTTCTTCTGAAACAACAACAGCAAAAGTCCAGAAGATGCTGTAGTTTTAGATGTGAATTTTAATTGTCGTGCGTTGTTCAAGATACTGGTGAGTGTTTGCTAGATGGTTTCATTTCAGTAGTAATTATATCTGGAGTTTAAATACTCAAAATCCCAACTTACTCCTCTGTGTTTAGGAGAACTTAGTAGAAAGCAAACATCACAAGCTGGCTCGGAGCTTAAGAAGTGGACCTTCTGATCATGATCTGAAGCCTAATGCAGCTACACGAGATCAGCTGAATGTAAGTCTGTTATATGATGGCTAAATTCAGTTTTGTTAGGTTGTTAGATATTGATATGTGGTGACAATTTAAGAAAGGTGCAGTTCACCTCGGTTTATATAAGGTAGTTAACGAAGAAATATTTTTAAATGTTTCTTACAAGCGGATAGGTAGATGAGTCCCACTTAGAAAGCAGCAGAAGGCACTTGCTAAGATTTTTGTTAAATAGTTTTGGGGATATAAATATGTATCATGCAGCTATCACATAGGTGTTAACAGTACTCTTTAAGACAACTCTGTTTGTTGGCCTATGCTGCCAGTTCAGTCAACCACATAACTGAGGCGTGTCACCATGATAGCATGAGAACTTTGTGTTGTTGGAAAGCTTTTTGTTCCTAGCTGGTTTTATGTGTTGTCAATGTGCTTCATCATAGTGTAGTCTGTTAACTTGTTGCTTATGTCTGTTCATGTTTCTAAACTCACTTTCTGACTATGTATCTAATAGATTATAGTGAGTTACCCACCGACAAAGCAGCTAACATACGAGGAACAGGATCTAGTTTGGAAATTCAGATATTACCTTACTAATCAGGAGAAGGTAAGTTGAATGATTTGAGAGGACTTAATAATGCAACGGATTCTTCATCTGGCACTCATTCTAGAGAGTTACCACTCATTCCAGAGAGTAACAGAGATTTAATGTCTTAGAAGCTGGTCAAGATTGTTTTAACTTTTTCTACAATGTTACACATAAAAAATTGTTGACTGTCGTTTTTCATCCAGTCATATGACCTAGTTGTTACTACAGCAGTCATTGTACAAACACTGACCATCAGCTGGCATACCAGTGTCGCCTATTTCATCTTCAGGAAGGAATAATTATTAAAGATGAGCTTCTTCATCCATTTTAGACAAGGGTTGGTATTACCAGAATAAGTAGCAGCACACCAAAAGCCCAAAGGAAATAAAATAAGTAAATAATCCCCCAGCAGTATACATATTTTGTATAACGAAAACTGTGGTAGAGCAGCAACCATTGACTTTACATTTTACTTAAAAGATAACCTAGCTGCAGTTTTGGGGGACATATTAAAACAATCCAATATTGTGTTGTCAGTTACATTAGTAAGTGCTTCTGAAAATATAGTCTGAATCTAGTTCTGCTTCAAAATGAAGTGTTGATTTCCTGGCACGCTTCTGGACAAATCTTCCAGCTGCAGAATGAGCAGGTTCACGGTGCCCTGAATGAAGAGCAGGCTGAAGGGCAGAGTGCAAAGTGTTGTAGTGAATGGGCCTTCATCTAGCTGCTGACCCATCACCAGTCATGGTCCTCAGGGCTCAATCGTAGAGCCAGTTCTGTTCAATGTCTTTATCAATGATCTGGGTGCAGGAGTTGAATGCACCATTGGCAAGTGTTCTGATTATACCAAACTGGGAGGTGCTACTGCCTCTTCTGAGGGACCTGAGGCCTTGCAGAGGGATCTGCATGAATTGGGTGCATTGGGCAATAATTAATGGGATGTTTTATAACAATTCAAAATGCCAGATTATGCACCTAGAATGGAGTAATGCCAGGCAGAAGGAGAGCTGGGAGAGAAGTGTATGGAAAGTAGCCCTGCAAAAAGCAATCTGACTGCAGTCTCAATGAGAGTCAGGTATGTGCCCTGCGAAGGGCAAACTGCATCCTGGGGTGCATCCAACACAGTATAACCAGTCAGTTAAAAGAGGTGATAATCCTGCTGCATGTAGCACTGATGAGATCTTAACCTTGAATACTGTGTGCAGTTCTGTGTCCTACAGTTTAAGACCAATGTGAAGGTCCTTGGATGTCTAGAGGAGGGCAGCAAAGCTGGTGAAGGAACTACCTGTGAGGAGCAGCTAAGGACTCTGGGCTTGCCTAGTTTGGAGAAAAAGAGCCTGAGGGGCAACCTATTTGCTTTTTGCAGCTTCTTGAAGAGAGGAAGTGAAGAGGGAGGTCCTGAAGTTTTTCCCCTGCAGCTAATGATAAGGCACATGGGAATGTTTAAAAGTTGCACCAGGGAAGGTGTAGACTGGGCTTTAGGAAGTATTGCCTGCAGAAGAGAAGGCTCCGAGGAGATCTTATAGTGACCTTCCAGTACCTGAAAGGAGCCTACAGGAAGGCTGGAGAGGGACTATTCATAAAGGTTTGTGGTGATAGGATGAGGTGGAATGGGTATAAACTGAGAAGGGCAGACTTAGACTAGACATTAGGAAGAATTTTTTCGTCCTGAGAGTGGTGAGACACTGCAACAGATTGCCCAGGGAAGTTGTGTCTGGCCCATCCCTGCAGGTGTTCAAGGCCAGGTTGGATGGGCCTTTGGTAACCTGATCTAGCGGGTTGTCCCTGCCCATGGCCAGAGACTTGGAAATGGATGATCTTAAAGGTCCCTTCCAACCCTAACTATTCTATGATTCTATTTCTTTACTGAAAGCATGGTCAAATCCTTAATTCGGCTTCCTAGAGAGGTTATTGATGTCCCAAGCCTGTCAGTGTTTCAGAGGCATTTAAAAAATGCCTTTAATGACATGCTTTAACTTCTAGTCATCTAGGCCTTTGGACTAGACTACCATTGTAGGTCCCTTCCAACAGAAATAGTCTATTCTGTTCTAAATCATTTGTTTAGCATGGCTTTTCACTGATACCAGTTTGTCCAATCCCTCTAGGCCTTGACGAAATTCTTAAAATGTGTCAACTGGGACCTACCACAAGAGGCAAAGCAAGCACTGGAGCTACTGGGAAAGTGGAAGCCCATGGATGTGGAAGACTCTTTAGAACTTCTGTCATCTCACTTCACCAACCCAACAGTTCGACGCTATGCCGTTGCCAGGCTTCAGCAGGCTGATGATGAGGTATTGGTCTGCGGGTACATGTGAAAGCCACCTGGTCTCAGGACTTTTAGTCTCATTGAATACTTGATTTTTTTTACTACTGTTGAAGGCATTTAAGTGAATAATACTGGTGGAAAACTTAAAAAAAACCCACCCATAATTAATTCATTGTAATGCTATTTGCTATAATCTATTAAACGAGGACTTCATATTATTAAGTTGCCGTCATTGATAATTGTCAGTCATTTCTACAGCTGATTTTGTCGAACAAGGTAAAGCATCATTGTTTACCCCAGAACCCTGTAATTAATTTTGAATGTTAACCTGCATAGAAGCGTTCTGAACTTGAAAAGTCTGGTAAAAGATTTCCAACAAATTCACCTGGCAAACTGAAGCAGAATATAGTCATACTGTTTTACTGAAGAGAGTAGAAAAGCATCTGTGGAAATAAGGTGTTGTAATTGTATACTGATTAGAATATGATGAGCTGTGATTTCAGAGTAGAGCCCACTTAATAGATGCTAATCTTTAATTTTAATTATTTATAGATTTTATTTTCTTTTGACAGTAAAAAAAAGTACTTTGAATGCATTACCATAATTCTTGAGTCCTTGGCAGTCAATAGAGAGCATAAATATGTCTGATATTTGCAAGCTTACTTCAGTAGCCAAGGTCATACTGCTCTGACTTTAAAAATGTACCTTTGGCAAAACAAATTAATTATAAACAGCACATGATTACAATTTTATTCTTCATTAAAAAAATGGATCAGGTATGTAGGGTTTTTTGGATTCCCCAGCTATACAAGGGATCAAAAAAAGAAAATACTGTATAACAGAGGAGAGAATCTGAATTCCTGGTACCATTGCTGAATAATTTTTCTGGCAGCCACAAACTGCAAATTTTATTTTGTGGATGCTTGAAGCAAGAACAGCAGCTTAGTTTAAGAGAACTTTAAAGCAGTAATTGCACTTAAGTATTCACTCAATTAGCACTTGCTACCTTTACGTAACAAAAAAATAGTAATGTAATAGCTCAGTATCTTTTAGGAGTCACACTCCTTGCAACACCAGTTTTGCTATTGCATATTGCTTGCTAGGGAGACCCCAATTTCTGTATCTTTAAGCTACTAAATTTTGACTAGGCTTTTCTGAAAATTAAGAGTTCTGAAAATACATAGAGTTCTAGTCAGCTTTGGCTCCTTTGATTAATTTTCATTTTTTTGCTTCATGAGGATCTGCTGATGTACCTGCTACAGTTAGTCCAGGCACTGAAGTATGAAAACTTCGATGATATAAAGAATGGACTGGAACCTAGCAAGAAGGACAGTCAGGGTTCAATGTCAGAAAGCATGACAACATCTGGAACTAATGGTGCAGAATTAGACAGGTAAGAAGCCTAGATTTCCAGTAGAACTGCAGAAACATGTAACATACTTTCTTCTTTCTAGGGACCACTGCATATTCAACATCGTATTTTATATTCAAGCGGTGACTTAAAAATAACCCCTGAGCTTTTACTGAATATATTTCCTGACTACAGACTGTTTACAGAGCAAACATACTTAATCTCAAAGTTATGGCCTTTGGCCTTGCCACAGGAAGGGAAGACAGTTTCTGGAGAGCGGGAAAAACGCTGGCATTTCTTCCTGCTGCCTTTCCAAAGGTTAGGGTGTCTCCAGTGAGGCTGTATGAATGTGCTTCCCATTTTCATCAAAGAATATGGATCTAAAAGTCACATCAGTCTGAAATGAAAAGAATGTTGGTTTTTTTTATCTCCTGCAAAAAGAAGGTATAAGGAGAGTCCTGTGAATATAAAGGAGCTGAGGAGGAAGATTTTCACTCTTGCAGGAATCCACATGAAGGCTGAAATATCTAATTAATATGGTATTAAGCAAGGTGTGACAAACTTGGTTAACTGAATTCTCATGTGAATACTTAATATGAATTTCCAGAATTTTTAGTTTTAAGCTTCAGTGTCTAATCACTTGTGTCACTAGGGTGTACTTTTCATATTAGAAGAATATTGTTTTTCACTGATCGTGTTGCTAAGCTGTAGAGTGGGTGTCCTGGGATGTGTGGTGTATTTTGAGGCTGCAGTGGCACTTGTCTACTGTTGTGTGGAATTGCATTCCAGAGACAAGTGCTTGCAGGTGTTGCGTGTTAGTAATTTCATCTTAAGAACATTTCTAAAAAAACTTATCCTGAAAATACGGGTTTGCTAAAATCACATCTACATCTACTCATTTTTTTATGGATGATGAAACAAAATGCCAAGAACTCTGTAGCTGTCCTGGTGTAGATTTTTCCCATTTTCAGGAACTGCAGATGTCAAAGTTGTTTATGCAGTTTGTTCTGAAACAGAGTTGAGATACTGTCTTCAAAGATACTTTTTTTTCCCAGTTTTCTGCATTTTATTACACTGTGGAAGTGAAATGCATTGTTATTTATGCGTATGCCCCAAGCCCCCCAAGCAAGAACTTTGAGTCATGCCAATTACATGCTTTCCTTTATGTAGTTCCCAGATCATGAGTCCTATTCCACCTGTTTCCTCACCACCTCTTACTTCTAAGACAAAGGAGCTTGCAGACAATGAAAACCTTGATGTAAGTAAAGTACTTTACCTTGTGTTTTTGATTCTTGGGGCTTTTTAGCAACATAGTACTGCTTTTAGGTTTTGATTTTGAATGTTTGAATCTTTATACTGTATCCTACTGAATACTTAAAGAGTTCAAAAAAATAATGCTAACAGAATAGCTTAACTGAATTTTTTTACAAACTGTCTATTTATGTTACATGGTCACACTACCCATAACGGGGGACTGGGCATTGAATTCTTCATAAAATTGAAGTACTCTGTTTAAATGAGAAGATAGCTACCAAGGGTATTGCATCATGATTAAATACCAACAATTTCATGTGTTGAGGTGTTCTAATGCAGGTCTTTAATGGAAAGTGTTTATCCAAATGTTTTAATCTACGCAGTCTGTTCTTCCTATAGCCATGTTTTTTGGTGTGGGCATCATGTTTTTGGACCTCTGATTTAAATCCATTCTACATGGAGTGCAAGGGTTATACTCGCTTTACAACACAAGTAGAAGAGTAATAAAAATGGGACTGGAGGGAGGGAAAGATAGAAGGTAAAGACAGTTTGAGGGAACCTGATTTTAATCTGATGTGCAGTTAATTGGTCTTTGAACTAAAGATCTGTGTTCCATGTTGCAAATCTTCCTTTTTGGGTCTCAGTACTGCTTAAAAAATAAGGCTCAAATTGATCCTATCAGTAAAGATATGCAAATTTCTTGTTAGTTGGAATATTAAACTTAACAACTAAATGTTTTGCATCCTCAGCAGGTTGCAGAACAGGGTAGCAAATGCCTTTCAGAGTTAAGGCTTAAAGCAAAGGGTAATAGCATAGAAGGAAAACTTAATATATTGTAATTAAAAACTTTACACTAAAAGTTTATTGTTGGAGAACATCGTGTACTTTTGACATGTTTGTAAATACATTACTGTAATGTGAAGCTGTTATTTCTTTATAGTGTTGCTGGATTTGGAGTAATATTAGTGCTGATATGATTTAAGCATTAAGTTAAATTGCATACAGATTTAGGAAGGAATGTATCAGAACTCTTTGTAGTTATTTTGTGGTTTTCCATAACTTCATTTCTTTCAAGGGCTTAGACTTCTATATAACTTAATTTTACTTTTCTTAAATCCCTTCCAGCAAGACCTTTGCACTTTCTTGATTTCACGAGCATGCAAAAATTCCACATTGGCAAACTATTTATACTGGTACGTTACAAACTCTTTATTCATACTGTATCGATGTCTAATTGAAATCAAAACTATAATGCCCAGAAGGATGCACAGCAAGAGACCTGTCTTTGAGAACTTGAGAATCTCAATTTCTGTCAGGATGAAGTAGTAGACTTAAACCAATATGCGTTTGAACAGAGGCATTAGTAAGAGAAAGGTGAAGATTTTAGAAAGCACAGGTATGCTTTGCTGTTAGACAAAGGAAGCTGACTTGTTGGGCAGTAAGTGCAGTGTTATAAACTATAGTTAAGATTTAATTTTTTAAGTAGTCATTCAGTTTGTTTGTGGTGATGAGAAGGAGGTGAAGTCCATCTTCTCTGCTTTTCTGTTTGGTTTGTGTTTGAAGTTTTTCACAGTGTTGGCTGGACTATTAAGTTTATACCATTTAGTATTAATCAACAGTGTACTTTGTAAAGGTTTATAAAACGCTTGCTTTTTGCACTAACTTAGTGATTGATTTAGATTCCCCTTGTGATTATGCTATGAGCACAAACAAAATGTCGTTTCATATATGTGCTCTCTTAAGGCAGAACTTCATTTGTGAATAGTTTGTCTAGTTCATGGAGAGGTGAATTAGCTCAGCTAAGGATCTTGTTTCACTTCCATAGTTT
Organism: Phaenicophaeus curvirostris; assembly: GCF_032191515.1. Classification (NCBI taxonomy): domain Eukaryota; kingdom Metazoa; phylum Chordata; class Aves; order Cuculiformes; family Cuculidae; genus Phaenicophaeus; species Phaenicophaeus curvirostris. Next base: position 70,794,004 of record NC_091431.1, read on the forward strand.
AAGAATTAAAAGCCTAAACTAGTCATTGGCATGCCTTCTTAGTAAGCATTTGCAGATAGAATTATCTCGTTTGTAGAAATCTGAGGTAAATAGAGCTCTTTGCTGTGAAAGTTAGTTTTTATGTATATCTGTTAATGTGTATACATATAATCATATACAAAACATAGCTGTTCACTTGTGTACATGCGCATATTTTAAAATAGAGAGCTTAGATGCCTTGTAAACTGATGATTCTCACTTGTATCCCTCGTAGAGGTATCTAATAATTAAAAATACTAATGCATGTTATAATATGTTAATGTGCTATGAATATTAACCACAGATAAGCTTGAATTAGGAGCAGTGTGATATGTGACATAAATGTACTAAATGGTTCTTACAAAGTTTTTTAAAAAAAATTTAAAAATGGAATCACTCTCAGGGTAGCTTAGGAGTCTTTTAAGTTTTATTGTTTCATTGCTTTTTCAGTAGTGTAAACTTAAAATACACAAGTGCATCATTTCACTACAGTTCCCTAGGGTACATACTTCTATTGATAGTAGTGGCCAAAGTTAATTTTTGGCTTCAGAAAAAAAATGCTAATAAATTTAAATGATATAAATTATTGCAGGCCTCATTGGTATTGGTAGAAACCAAATGCTTGACCTAATCAAATACTCTTCGTTTAAAATAAGTGTAGACAGATTAGCTTATTTTTGTCATTTTGATAGAAACTGTTCACGTACGTTTTGGCAACACAGAATGGTTTGGGTTGGAAGGGACATTAAAGATCATCCAGTTCCAACCCTCCTGCCATGGGCGGAGACAGGTCCCACTAGATTAGGTTGGTCAAAGCCTCATTCAACATCATCTGAAGTCATTTAGTCTTACAGATGGTTCAGAGCATCCAGTACTCTGAAGTTTTTGTCTTAGGACTCAAAAAAACTCCCAAAACACCATCAAGAAAACCCAGTCAATTTATTCTTTGTTTTCTTTCCAGACATCTCAATTTCTCAGTGACAAAATACAAATGTTGCAGCCACTGTTTGAGCTGAGGTAGCCATAAATCCTCATGGCTGCTGATCAATTGCTTATTTCAGCTATCCAGACACAGCATGCACCTAAAATAATCAATGGAAAAAGTACAATAACCCTTGAAAATCAAACCTCCCTGCTCGGTCACTTGTCATTGTAAAGCTGTCCTATCCTTACACTTTCACAGCAGCTACAGAAGTCAGTGCTACTGACTACTTTTTCCTGTCTCTTCTTCGGACATATGAGACACCTGTTCAAGAATGAAGCATTACTCTTACTCTTTGTGTCAAGATAGCGTTGAGAAACCAGGCTTTTTAACAAGTGAAGATGAAAATGCCATGTTTCAATTCATTGCTTCTGTTTTCCTTGAAGTTTTGATGTACAGGCATCAGAAATATGGGCTTATTTTTATACGCATATTACTGCAATATATATGTGTCAATTTAGTGAGGGAACAGTGTAGAACAATATGTTAGCAAAGTTCTAGAAGTAATGTTTAGCTGTAGATTTTGTTGAGATAATACTTGCAGAATAAGTTACGTATGCCTTATTTTAATGTATGTAATACTTCATGTGTTCGTAAATAGGACTAGTCAAATATGATCAGCTGAAAATAAGAGACCTCTAATCTTGTCCTATAATCATTTGGATGTAAAGAGATTCCGCACAAGTGTGTAGGGAAGGCGTAATTATAGCTGTCAGCATAAAGTCCAAGTATCTTTGCTTAATGTGTAGAGTCGCTTTTGAATTCAAATTCATTGTTTGAAAATGGACTGACTTCCTAATTTCTTCCTTCTGTTAATAGTGGGGTTATAAGATTTTACTGAGCAAAAGGAGATCTGTTTCTGTTGATCGGTAGAAGACCTTCCATGCATAGCTGCTTTTTCATTGTCAGTCCTGTGAATAAACACAGCAACTTTCCAAACAACTGCTTAAGAAAATAAGTTTTCAGTATAGCTGTCCCAAATTATACTCTTTAAATCTTGTACCTGAATTATAGTTTTAGAAACAAAGACTTATTTTGGAATGTAGACTTTTGAGAGCTGGTTCAGGATCAATACCATCTCTTCCACCATTGCAAGTGATAAAATAGGGAACAGGTAGGGTGAGATTCTTCCTGTTTTTACAGATGTACTTGATCATGCAGCTGTTTTGCTGCCACTAAACGGTGTAGACGGTAGGAGCACAGTGGAATGCCCACTCCTCCCAAATGTGCTGCTTAGTTGGAGTGGCCATATGATGTGGACTTCTGACTTGTCCTATTTGAGTGATGTTGTATCACTGTAAGTGAAAGACCTTAAAAACTTTGATGGACTGTCCTGATCCAGGTGGGAATTTGACTATGCAGTTTTGAAGAGTCTGCTTGCTTGTTAAAATCTTATTCAAAGATTAATTCTGTTTTTAGTTCCAGGCCTGTAATACAGGGCTACTGTATTTCACTCAGTTGTGTGAAACCAGAGAACAGCATAACTTGGGTTGTTTTTATGCTGCAGGTATGTAATAGTGGAGTGTGAAGATCAAGACACTCAGCAGAGGGACCCAAAGACTCATGAAATGTACTTAAACGTGATGAGAAGATTTAGTCAGGCTTTGCTGAAGGTAATGCCTCTGTATAAGAAAATACTTAGTGATTTGGAATAGTCATCCTTTAAGCAGCCACAGGTATCTAGAATTAGGATGTTCTTTTGAGTCATATATATTGAAATTCTAAGAAAGCTTCCAATTTTGCTTTAATTTTGAGTTTGTGTCAAAAAAAGTACTGAAGAAGAAAAGAACAATTCTTGAGACCGTTTTCCTCAGTTCTATTGCTTGTTCCTGTTAGTAACATGCTGGTCCTAAAATCCTATGCATTGTGTAATCAGCCTGTTTTATTCACTCTTTCTTTATTGGAAGCACTTGTCCTTGCAGTGCAAATTGAGATGAGACCCATCTTTTGAACTCGCAGACGGTGTTGTTCTGTGTATCGGCAGCAGAGGGTGCTGGAGTAGCAGGGAAAAAAGGCAAAAACACCAAACCAAACCTTTAGTGAATTGCAATCTATAATTTATTGCACACGTGCAGTCTTTTGCTGATTTTAGTATCTCTCACACTTTATGTTAATTTCTATTTTAGGGCTATTACTTATATCTGACTCTTACATGTTATAAGAATATTCCTTGTGCTTATCCTTACTAACTTATTTTGTCTACGTGAATAGGTTTGTCATGCACTGAAATTGTTGATGCAAATTGAAGTGCACTGGTAGGTCAGATAATTGATTGCTGGCTACAGTGATTCTGATTGTGTTTTACAGAAAATATCTTTCGAATTGACAGGAAATTGATCATTATTCAGTTACCTCATGAAAACCTAAAGGTCTTAAGAATAAAAGAATAATTCCTAGATAAAATAATTACAGAACAAAGAACTAATTTTGTTTCTTTTAATTCATTTAGGGTGATAAGTCTGTCAGAGTTATGCGTTCATTGTTGGCAGCCCAGCAGACGTTTGTAGATCGGCTAGTTCACGTAATGAAAGCAGTGCAGCGTGAAAGTGGGAATCGTAAGAAAAAGGTAATTAAGGGACTGGAAAACTTATCTGTCCGGAATTTGACAATAGGAAAGCTAGCTTTTCACTAAAAGTACTTAGCACTGAAATTTAGAGCAGATGTTCCTCTGTCCTGTAATAATTTTAGCTAAACTTTGGAGGAGTTTCGATGGGTCAAAGTTCCAGAGTTTCTAGGTGAAAAACAGAAGAGAGACCCTTGAGAAAAATAATGAGGTATTTTGGTTAAAGGAAGAGAAGCAAACAGGTTGTGGGGATGTGGGAAGGGAGCTGTGGTGTGGGAATTATGCTAGGCTAGACAGCAAAATTTGACCAGCAGTGAGGTTTCATTTGTTCCAAGAAGAATTCTTTTAGGAGGTGTATGTTTAACAGAACTTTGTCGTTTGTTGCATCTATAGGTCCATTTTAAGAAGCTTTGTCCTTAGTTAAAACATGTTGACTGAAGTTGACAAATGGGTGTGGAAAGGAAGCAGGAATGACAAAGGGATTCATATTCATGTATTTTCTTTTTCTTTGACACACATCCATATTTTTAAACATTAATTCTGCAGTGTATTAATTTTTTCTCACTTCTTTTTTATATCTGTGGCATATATTTGTGCAGGAAAATGAAACACCTAAGTGTTGGCATTGTTTTGTTATGGAATTATGTGGATGTTCTGTGTATCAGTGATGAAGGTGTAATCACTAAAACAGGAGGAGGATTATTTAGTTCAGGAGAATGGGCCCTGCTTGTGTGAATCATTGAGAGCATTTTGTCAAGTTATATGAATTGGATATTTATTAATATATCTTTTGTTAAAAGACTTTTTAACTGTTCATAAATACATAGTATGTTTTCTGTAATGTTTTGATAAATTTTTTAAGCAAGTTTTCCATTCTTTTATTCTTTTAGAATGAGAGGCTTCAGGCTTTGTTAGCAGATAATGAAAAGATGAATTTAGCAGATATGGAGCTTATTCCACTTCCTCTGGAACCTCAGGTGAAAATTAAAGGGATAATCCCTGAAAAAGCCACACTCTTCAAGGTAAATGAGATCTTCTTGAATAGCTGAAATGCAAACAGTTCTTATGAGCACTAAGCTTAAAAACATCAGTTGAAAGATTTAAAGGGGCTGACATCGAGGCAAAATGTGAATGTAATGTGCCCACAAAGCAGTTAAACAACTCTTTATTTTCTTTGTGAAATTCTGTTTTCAAGTTCACATGCAAACATCAAAACAGCTTTTATAAGACTGATACAGTTTATAAAGTTTATGAAGTCCCCAGGCCGAAGGAATGCTTCCTAGTTCAGAACTCCTCTGAACCTTAGTTAGAATGTTCAACAGGTATGGCACATATGATCAAAATCATACAAATCTAGTCAGGTACACAGTTTCTTAGCTACATGTATGTATCTATTCCATTGCAAAATAGAAGTGTTAAATTGTTAGAGACTGGAAAGAAGTGGGATGGTCCATTTCATTCTGTTGCATTTCATTCTGTTGCAGTGGACTAACAGGTATACCCGTTGTGGTTAAGGTTAGTTATTCACAGCAGTTGCTTATGATGGTATGGCCATTTCTTAATCTAGTTACTAAGCAGTCAGTATGTTGTTGAAAGGGCTGCAGTTATTTTGCTTCTTATACTACTTGAAATGTAAGTTATTGCCAGTGTCCACTGATGTAGGACCTCTCTATAAATTTACAACCATCTAATCAGATTGACTCAAGTTACTGTGATCTAGTTTTGAAATCAAAATGTGCTTTTCTGCTCAGGCCTCTGTCCAGAAGGCATTCTCTCCCAGTTAAAAAATGTTCAGGCTTCTGTGGCAACCAGTGTTAGTTCATCATCTCTATCTCTGAGGTCAGAAATCATTACACCTCATAGTTTCAAACTTTGACAGGCTGCTTGTTGACTGTAATGTAATCTGTGTTTACTTAAAAACAGAGATGAACATTTTCCCATAGTTTTCCACGTATTATCTCTTGATTCCCTAGATTTAGTTACCCTGTATACCAGTTAATCTTTTTGAAGTCTATGCTTCAATTCCATGTTCTCACACTGCAGGCTGGAGGCAAAGTTGGAAAGATGTTGTCACGGAAGCAAGGTCTTGCAAATCTGGGTCAGATTTTAGCATGAATTTAAGGGTCAAGGGAAGTGTGCTGACAAAAAGACTGCTCGAACAACAACTAGATGTTTTCTATCATGAATAACAGCTCAACGGCTCAAATATTAAACTCTGTATTCTTGATTTTTTTTGTTTGTTTTTCGTTTGGTCAGTTGCAATTGATTAAATCATTTATGTGTGTAATTGATCCCCTTCAACCCTTTTTATGCAGAGAAATAGCAAACAAATTGGCTTTCTCAAACAACAATGTAAAAAGACATTTTTACTTTCAGTAAGTAGATTAAGGAAACAATTAGTTGTTTAAAATGTCTTGCCCCTAGCATTTCTTTGATGTTTATCCTATAATTGTGTCTCTCTTTGATCTGGTCAGTTGAAATCTGTTTTGTTGTGACCTTTTTCGTAATGTTTCTATGTTGACTGGAATTCCATGCACACAAACAGAATTTGAATCCCTCTGTCCTCCTCATCTGCTGGGGGAAGGCGTGGGTGGGAAATGTATCCTTCACATTCCTTGCTAAAGAAGAGGGAAAGCCTTAAGATACTCTTATAAAACATGCCTGGATCACGCTTTTGGTTACTAGAAATGGTATGTTCTAACTGTTGCATACTAGACAGTGAGTAGCTGCTTCTAGACGCTTTAGAATTGCTTCTTTTCTACCACACTTGAAGAGGGTGGAAGGAATTCTGGTACTTACTGATACTTAGTGCTACTGTTCAAAACCTTTTTGTTACTGAATTTGAAACTTGAATCCTGTGAGCTGACACTTGGCTTAGTTCATTTCACATTCACAATGCAGTAAACTAGGATCTATATTTTAAAACTACACTGTAGCAACATGTTAATATGAGCATTGCTGTGAACTCGTTTCCTTTTCTAGAGTGCCTTAATGCCTGCTCAGTTATTCTTCAAGACAGAGGATGGAGGCAAATATCCTGTTATTTTTAAGCATGGTGATGATTTACGTCAAGATCAACTTATTCTTCAGATTATTTCACTCATGGATAAGGTGAGGGTTATTAATCCACATCCTTGTTCTTGATTTTCCTTGTCAAGAGCAGGACTGTTGAAAACTGTTAATGCAGCTTATGTTGCTAATATGTTTCAGGGTTCTTGGATCTTAGGTGTTTTTTTATTTTCTTTATAGACAGTCAGTAAGCCTGCGTGCACTTTAAAATAAATAATTAAGTAGATTGGCAAACTGATTTCCATTCATTACTGATTTCAGTGAAGAACAGTGGAGATCAATGTCCAGTGCACCTTCCTTTTAGAAGTAGAAGCTGCCTTTCATTTGCATTCATCTGTCTCTTTTGTGTGTGTGTTGTTTTTCCAGCTGTTAAGAAAAGAGAATCTGGATTTGAAACTGACACCCTATAAAGTGCTGGCAACTAGTACAAAACATGGTATGGATACTTCCATTTCCTAAAAATTCAGTATTGGTAAGGATCTCCTTCTGTTAATAGCTTGTTGTAATACACTGTTTCCATGAGAAATGTTTCACTTAGTACAGCATTCTAAAGGGGAGCTCAAATGTACTTCAAGGGGGCCTATAGGAAAGATAGGAACAGACTTTAGCAAAGCCTTTTGTGACAGGACAAGGAGCAGTGGTTTTAAACTAAGGAAGGGTATATTTATACTGGGTATATTTATTTTATATTTATATAAGGAAGACATTTTTTACATTGAGGGTAGTGAAACACTTAGCCTGTCCCTGGAAACATTCAGTGTCATGTTAGGTGGATCCAATTGAAGATGTCCTTGCTTCTGCAGGCGGCTTGGACTAGGTGGCTGGTAAAGGTCCCTTCCAACTCAAAGCATTGTGTGATTCTGTGAAATGTTTAAGAAAATCTTGTTTCAATATAAATCATGGAAGGAAACAGCCTGAGTGACCACAATATTCCAGAAAGAGCCTGGTCTGGATTTTGGAGTATTATGACAATCAGTAGCGTTAACTTTATGGCTAGGTTGCTCTGTGATCTCAGGCAAAGAACTTTAACGTTCGTATTTCTATATCTTTGCCTGAAATGGAGGAAAAACTAAGACAAAACAAAATCAGACTTGGCTATGCTTTTAGATGTGTTCTGGATAAATATTTAGAAAGCTATTACTGATCTTTCTCTTCTCCTGAAAAATTGTAGCAGCAGACCTTTTGCAAGCTAATTTGGAGTTAATGAAAAGTTGGTTTTAAATGACTGAAGGCAGATAATTGAGATAAAATTTGGGTTTTTGCCAGTGAGAAACATTTGAATGAAAGTGTTGCCCTTTAATAGAAGTGTTTTAGAGTGGCTTGGAAGTCCTATGCATTGAAAATTTTATTTGGTTGTTTTTTTTATCACAGGCTTCATGCAGTTTATTCAGTCAGTACCAGTCGCAGAAGTTCTTGCTACTGAGGAAAGTATACAGGTATGTGTTGGGGCATTTTTAAGTCCTCTTCTGGTAAACTGTAAATTGTGGGCTTTGATCTCAGTGAACATCTTCAGTCTCTCAACTAATAATTAGAAGTTTAATTACAGCTTGAAACTTAATGGTTTACAGCACAACTTTTGCTTTAAAACATGTACTTAAATCACCAAATGAGTATCTCATATTCTAACAGTAGTATTATTTAAATAAGTAAAGTGTAATGTAGTTGCGATGCTGAAATTGTCGCTTAGCTCTAATCAGTAATGGTAGGTGCATGACACTTCTGTACTGTTTGTTTTGAAGTATTTCTGTCAACCACTGAGTAGTTTTGGCTTGATACCTTTTTAGAGTGTGCTTTAATGATTTCTTTTTTTTTTTTTTTTGGTGTGTGAAATATCTGAATACTTTGTTCATGTAATTTCTGAGGTCTGTTTTCCTACTATAGTGGATGTAGAGATAGGGTGTGATTTTATTTATTTTGACCTTTTTTAACAGCAAACTTTCTGTAACTGTTACAGAATTGAGTAGGGACAGATAATTGAGTAGTGGCAGACAAAATTCATGCTAATTTCAAGTACACAAGGTGGGTAGCAGAGCTGAGCTGGTTGAGATAGATATATAAGAATATACCAAATTGCCATGTGAGATCTATTGCTAATACGTTTTTTTTAATGAAAACACAGCATGTTTATGTTGGATTCAATTTGTCACAGTACGTTTTTTTTTTCCTTTTTTTGTAGTTGATACTGAAGTTTGCATTTGTTTATATCTCAGTAACTGGGAGCCAAAGCAAATGACTCGCATCTACTATGAACTACATATATTAAAAATCTGGAGAATTATCATTTCTGTCATTATCATTTGCTTAACTACTGAGCATATAAAATGTGTATCACTTATTAGAAATGCCTGTCGTTAATCAGGCAATGACCAGTGTCAAGTTGGATAAGTTTTTTTAGAACTTACCATTCTGTAAAGATTGTCATAAGCTTCATCTACACATTGAATGATTTTATGGTTTATAAAGTGTTTTCTTGGCAATCCTTTTCAGTCTTGGAAATGTGCTATTCATATTCCAGACCATGATATGTTTTTATAAAATATATAGAAAGGTTTGTGAAACTGTCATTTTGCAATTACTTGTAACATCGTGTTCCAATCTAAAATAGGTACCCTGCTGTTTTAGTGGCTGTGCAGACGTGAAGAGCAATTCTTCCTGTGAATAATTGCTAATCTAAATAGACAAGATGCCGAAAGAATGTGATCTAAGATTACTTCACAGATCAGTCGCAAAATACATTAGAGATCAGATAAATGAAAACCAGATGAACATTTTTAGGTGTTATGAAAGTTTGGTTTATACTTTTCGGAAATGTACTTTTTGGGTGCCACAGCTGTTTTAATAAAGATGTACACTGAAAATAAATATTAAAAAATATTTCACTTCTGAAAAGATTTTAAAGCTAGTAATCCAATACTGGCTGGTAATGCAGCTCGTAGGAAAAGTTATTCTGATGTTTAAGGATTATACTTACCATCTATCAACAATCTTGAAATTATGTTTCATGGTTTGGAGGTTTTTCTGTTCCACACTCTATAGATTAGCATTTGGATGGTCTGAATTCTGTTTGCGGCTACTCAGTCAGCTTTTTTAACATATATCAAAAGGGTTTGTTCCACTCTAAGCAGATAATTAAATCTGTCTCCTCACCTTAAAACTCTGATACATGTTAAAACAGAACTGCCTTTCAGGCAAAACTTTAAGTAGCCTGCAGGTATCTTCCTTCAGTACCTTCTTGTCTTTTTTTTAAGATTCTTTTCAGTTTTCTATTTTGATTTTAGTTGCTTACATGTTATTTAGATGCCTACAAATCTGCCCTTACTTAGCTTTTTGTTTGCTTGCTAGAGGAAACTTGTGCTTGGGCTTGAATTTAGTTTATTTATCTTTTGTCTTAAGAGAAAAAGCAGTTTTCTTCTGAGTGGTGGGACAGACTGCTTAGACCCTGTCCACATTTCATGGGAAAGATGAAGTTTCCTTTTGGTGACTTAGATTTCTTCCTTTTAAACTTGGTAGAGGTTGATTGTATTGAAGAATATGGAGGTGTATAATGACAATAAACCTTCTCAGAGTGTGTGTCCCAAATGTAGTTACTAAGCTTTACTATTAGTCCTGTTTTAGTTTTTGTTGATCTGACCTAAACACTTTCCTGTGGCCGTATTTGTACTAAGTTATTAATCAGTAAGTTTTCAATGCATTGTTAATTTTCTGAACTTGTCAGTAAAGGAAACTACTTTTCAATTTGAACTTCAGATCTGTGTCTGTTGAATATAAGAATGTGATGATTAAGACAGAATATAAATAAAGTGCTATAAAACTAAGTTAGGATTTACTAGATTTTTGGGGAGAGGTTGTTAGTGTAACGGATTGTAGTAATGGCCATTTGTGGTCATGGTTTAAGTATTCTGTTGATTCTAAAGGTGCTATTTCAGATCATGTGTAATAAGTAAATATGCTGATGTATTCCTCTCTAGAACTTCTTCAGGAAACATGCACCTAGTGAGACTGGCCCTCATGGAATAAGTGCGGAAGTGATGGACACATACGTTAAAAGCTGTGGTAAGTTACAGTCTTGCAACTGGTAACTCCATATATGAAGCAAATAGGCCAGGGTACATGACTACAAACTAGGCACTGTGCACGTACTTGATGGAATCCCTGTAAAAAGAATAGTTTTGAGCCTGACCTGTTATACGCAATTCCTCTCCTCAGCCCCTTTTTGTTCTCCTTGGAAGAGACTAGAAGTTAAATATTCTTGCTAACAAGCAATGTTACCTCTGGCCCTCCACGTCATGAGTTGGAGCCTTGGTAATTTAGGGGCTTGTAAAGTTTTTATATAACAAAAAATCATCTGTATTTGAGGTAAAAAAAATTTATTTGTTTTTAAAATGTCTGGTTTGGTGGGGGGTTGAGGCTAAATTCAACTACTTGTTTCATTTGGATGACAAGAAAAAGAGGTAGTGTAGCAGCAATGTTAAAATATCACATTTGCTCTCTATTAAATTACAAGCAACTTCATTCTAAATAAAAGGTAATTCAGTTGTTGCTCCACAGTATCTTCTCCTTTCCCTGTCTCTTTCTGTTGGCTCAGTCTTTCAAACTCTTCTGTTTACTGGGTGAAAGTAAGAGTTGAAATAGTTCACTGTTTATCACTGACTGGCTTACTGCTTAGCTTGTGAATTACACTGATGTATATGTTCAGATTTAAATCAGTATCTCGTGCTTGTTGACATTTGCCTGAAAATATATTAAGTTCAAAATGCGTACGTTCATTTTGCTCTAAATAGTTTATGTTCCTTTGAAGTATCTTAATCTTATTATTGAATTAATTTAGACTTTTGATGTTAGGATATGCGTAGTAGGAATTGAAAACCTAGCAGTAATCGAATAAACTTCAGATTTTTATTTTATTACTTCATAGTTCTGCTAATCTTTTATTATTCACCAGCCCCACCACTGCCCCCAATCTCTATGGTACATCTGTTACCAGTGGGTAAGAAGTAACATAATGTCATGTGCTGTTGCTAATTGTGTGGAACTTATTACTTTCCAGGAAAGGTACTTATATTGATGTTTACAATTTACTTGTTACAGCTGGTTATTGTGTAATTACTTACATCCTTGGAGTTGGAGATAGACATCTGGATAATCTTTTGCTAACAAAAACAGGTAATTCTTTTAGCATTATAATCTTACAACAGCAGTTGTTAGATTTGTAACGTATTGGAACTGTTTTGCTTTATATTTCTTGTGAGTGTAACTGCTGAGTATTGTAGGTGAGAATATATTTTTAAACGTAAAGTTATATTGTCTCATTTAAGGTAATAGGTGATCCAGTGAATCAAAGTTTAGGTTTAAACCATTAGTAGTGTGAAATGGCACCTGAAGAATAAGAAAGCAAGTAGATAAATTGCTCTAGTAATGCGCTAGTAATGCTCTAATTGCACTAATAGGCAAGATGTAGCAGAATGTGTATCTGACATGATTTTTATGTCAGTTTAAGAAGCATTTGTGTATCTGTCAGTACTGGAAGCCTAACTTCACCTCATAAGAGATGTGTTTATAAACAGTGGGGGTTGTGTATAATTTTCAGTTTGCTTATTTTACAGTCCTGTGTCTACCATCACATTTTTTACACTCAAAGCTGGACCTGTAAGGTTGTGTTTTGGTTCATGGTTTTGTTTTTTTTAAACAAAAGAATTATCTTAAATGATGCTACTCTTCTTGAAAGTAGTATGGACATAGCATATGGTAAAATTTGACTTCTTTCGCCTAAGACCAATAAATGTTTGACTGTTAACTTAAATTTGGCTAATGTTAAAATTACAGAGGTTTTTTTTAAAGTCTTGGTCCAAAGCTGAAGAAAAGGACTCACTAAGGGATATTTGTAAAGTTACTTCAACCCCAAGTATCCTAATTGTTCTTTATCAAATCATTTAATTTTTCATTTAATTGTTACATTCTTGCTTAATAAATTTTTATTACATACTATCAGAAAGCAAATTAAAGATTACTAATTGGATACCAGTTGTATTTTAGTACTTGTCAAATCTGCTTTTCTATGTATACGATTCCAAATATAGTAGGTGATTAAGACAAGTATTATTGGTAGATATATGGAATGAGGTATAATATTGATGACTTCACTGAGTGACTATGCAAATTCTTATCTTGGACTTGTTTTAATTTTGAACAAAATGTTTCTGTGAGCTTTCCAGGTCTGTATTTTTTTCAAAGAAATTTACATGGTATATCCCTGAAGTGGGAATGTCACCTGAGACTTGTCAGAGTGGGATTCATGGCAGCATTTTGTATTTCCCATGAATCTTGTATTCTTGATGAAGCCAAACCACTGCGCAGCAAAAATCGAAGTGTTTCATCGTCATCCTAACTGAGCTGGCTGGCCCATTGAGCTTCAGTTGAAATTATACATACTTTTTTAAACTTTCTCTAAAACCAGAAAGAAACAGAGTCTTTTGTGACCTGCTCGTTATATATTTTCAGCTGGGGGAAAGAAAGTAGTAGTATTTAATGTTTAATAAAGTATATGCTTTAGTTTGAGGCAAACCCCATGTGTCCTGAAAGACTAAAATAGCAGATACGCGTTTTGATTCTCCCCTAACTTCTTTTAACTTTTTAAAGGGTATTTTTTGTTGACATATGTGTGGATTAATAACAGACTACATAGAATGAATAATTCTAGTAATTCTAAATTCTCTACTAGAGGAAATGAAGGGTTTGAAAATTAAGCTACTTAGACTATTATAATCAGTGCCTTGGGGGTAGGGAAGTTCTAATGTTTTAGCTGAAAATGAATTAATGTATAGCTGCATGTAAATTCACGACATTTTTACATACAAAAACATCCGGTGGGTCTCTTCCAACCTGGTTATTCTATGATTCTATGATTCTTCTAGGATAATTGTTTTGGATTTGTTTGTTTATTTCTTGCTTACTTTTGAAGTATAGCTCCCAATAGGAGTTTTGCTACCTTGAATACCTTCGTTGCATAGTGGAGAGTTAGGAGTTGTGGTTAAGTGTTTATTATAAAGTGAAATATTTATTGAATGAGAAGCATGTAAATAAGAAATGTTATATGGGGAAAAGAGACACATCCAGGTGGAAAGCTTGTAAGTTTGCAGTTAAAACTGTAGCATGTTTTACTTTGAATCATATGAAAGACTAGAAAATTGACCATTGGGCCTTGATTAAAGCAGGTAGTCTTGCTCTGTATGCATAAACATCTACAGCAAGTCTGTTTTGTCTTATCTGCTAGGAAATGTACATTTAGAAATCTGTCTTGAGAAGTGTCTATCATTTATCTTAGGTGACACATATAACTGTTTCCGTAACAGGCACTGATTGCACACTCTGAGTAGTAGTATTTCAGTGTTTTGATTCGGAGTAAAGTACATCTTGCCTGTCTGTGCTAAAAAGTAACATCACAGTGGCTCTTTGGTTTAGTGGAAGAATTTATGCAGTACAGCAGAGGGCAGCCCACATCCACGGTAGATTCAGAATCTGAAATTGTTTTCATCTGCTCTGTTGTATACAGGGAGTTTTTTTGAGCTATCAAGAGAAATACTTGTGTGCCAAATACAACAAAGGCTTGCTACAAAGTCTCATTTCTTGCTACTGAGAAGCCCTTAAACTTATGTTAGAAAAAGCTAACATCATGCTTCTCGTGAAGAATGGAAGCTTTAAGTGTTTTTCTTCAAAATTGTATGAACTTATATGCATCCTTTCTTTATTTGACGTATTTATTTGATGAATTGAAGCTTTCCAGTAGGGTAAAGAATTCTGAGCACCATATGTGGGTTCACATACTTTTCTGGGATTTATATGGCAATATACATAGTTACCTTTTCTGGCTCTTCCGTTTAATTTGGTGGATATAGCCACACCTGTGTTGGACTCCTTCCAATAGAATTGTTGCATCATCTTCTAAAATACAGATGTCTATGCTTATGGCAGATACAGTATAATTTAAATATTAAGCAGCAGGTACTGAAGTTCATAAAAAAAATTGTTTCCCACTCAATGTTAGAAATTTATGGTTTTGCTCTAGAGGATAAAATGTCTGTTATCTGGGTGAAATAATTTCTGCAGTCTTTCATGGGTGTCTTATGCCTGTAGTTCTTGAAACAGGGTGATTTTCTTTTTTTTTAAAGTAGTCTTACACAATATATCTAGATTTTCAGATTCTAAATGCTGTACCGGATACTTCAAGGGCAGCTGTGGAAGTTTGTTTGGAAAGATATATAGGGAATCTTCAGTCAAGACATCCTCATTGATCAGTAATGTTAAAAATTGCAAGAATACTTGCATCAGTTTCACAAATGTAATAACAGCTTCGGCTTGCTTTGTAGACAAACACAGGTGTCACTAAGGTCCCGTCATATCTACAGGCTGTCAGTAGATATTTTAGGATATCCTGAGACATCCAAATGGCATTCTTGAGTAGCACTGCATGTGTGTGTATGGCCAATTAACTCTTGCCCAAGTGACTGACCAACTTAGTCCTCCGATAACCTTCGGGGACCTGCATGTAAATCCATATTCCCATTACAGGTTCTCTAAATGCTTTGATATAAACTCTACACCTCAAACTGCTCTGTAGCAATAGAGCAAATTGCTACGTGGATGAAAATAGCTTACTAATATCAGAGGGCAGGTTCAAAGATTGAGGGTTCAGAACATGAGAACCACATTGGATTTTAACATCATGTGTAATTTGGTAAAAGAACTGTGCTGTCTCCTCATTTAATGCTTAGAAGTTAGGGCTGTGGTCTGTCTTCTGTGTGAAGTGCAGCAGTTGACATGTGATTTATTCTCCATTCTCAGTTAGAAAGGGTTGCTGGGCAAGATAGAAAAGATCTGAACAGCTGCATATGTGGAATGACACGACATGTTTGTACTTTCAGAACTTTTCACTTAAAGCCATAGGTGACAAAAATGGAAAAACTGTAGGGTATGAATCTTCCTTCTGTATCAATGACTAGATAAGTACATCAATAAATACATTTATTAATGTTGCAAACTACTGCGGTATGTAAAAAAGCAGTGAAATTTTTAAATAAGCTTACAAATGTTACTTGTCCTAATAAAGTAGCATGCTTTTCTTATAAAAATCAACCAAATTAACACATACTGTTATCTTTAGATATCTTTCTGCAACTCCCGTTTCTGTGATGCCTATCAAAGAGAACATGAACTTTTAGCTATTGACCTGCTGAAACATTTTCTCTTTTAGGTATCTTGAACAGTGTTTCTCGTTTAGCAGCACACATCTGACATCTTTTTTTTATTAGAGTATGCCCACACGGGGTGTATTTTGAGAATGGACAGCTTGTGGTCCAAGAAGGAAAAATTACAATGCTTAGCACAAGCTGAGCCTTATCCATTATATGGATGACTATAGTAAACTTGACCTCCAGCTGTTGCTGCATACTGAGGTTAAAATCTATATCCTAAATAAGTCTGTAGCAATTCATACTGTGTGCTTCTGGTTTTGTGTAGTCTTAGAGAAGTAATAACAGGTAACTGATGAAAATTATGACAATAAATTAGGCTTTCTGGTTTTTTTTCACCATGGCAGTGATGTTACCAAAGGAGAAACATTGATGGTAGCATCAGAATTTGCTGGGAGAGTGAAGAAACCACGCTATCCATCTGTCCATGCATCAATCCATCCATCCACTTACTTTTGTCAGATGGACTTTTATCTTTTTATTCCAAATTTAAAATAGGAATTCAGTTAAAATAGTCGCTAATTCATACTTTTTCTGTAAAAGCCAGGTTAAAATAGCTATGGTAAGTGCAGTTTACAGAAAATATATTGGAATTAAGAGCTTGGGAAATTTTATGTATCAGTTGAGTAATTCAGTTTAAATCAGAATTTAAAATAGGAATTTAGGAAATAAATTTGAAATACAAGTTCAGTTAAAGTAGTCACTAATTTGTACTTTTTCTATAAAAGCCAGATTAAAATAACAGTAGTAGTTGCAGTTTACAGAAAATATATTGAAATTCAGAGCTTGGGAGATTTTATGTGTTAGTTGGGGCAGGATGGATCCCCCCTTTTCCCAAAAGTGGTAACAGTTAAGTTCAGAACAGTTTCATAGAATCATAGAATAACCAGGTTGGAAGAGACCCACTGGATCATCGAGTCCAACCATTCCTATCAAACACTAAACCATTCCCCTTAGCACCTCGTCCACCCGTCCCTTAAACACCTCCAGGGAAGGTGACTCAACCATCTCCCTGGGCAGCCTGTTCCAGTGCCCAATGACCCTTTCTGTGAAAAATTTTTTCCTAATGTCCAGCCTAAACCTCACCTGGTGGAGCTTGAGGCCATTCCCTCTTGTCCTGTCCCCTGTCACTTGGGAGAAGAGGCCAGCACCCTCCCCTCCACAGCCTCCTTTCAGGTAGTTGTAGAGAGCAATGAGGTCTCCCCTCAGCCTCCTCTTCTCAAGGCTAAACAACCCCAGCTTGTTTGTTAGGGTTTCTTACCTGTTAAAAGGTAATTGCCACTGGGCTGATTTTATTTTAGTAATTATCTTTGCTTTCTGCATTTTGTTTAAGGATTTCAGAGTTCTGTGCTGGTTTTCAGTAGTTCTTCCTCACAGTCCTCTGGTGAAATAAAAATTTCTGTGCTGCTATATGGCAACATTCTTCTGTACTAAGATGTAGGCATTAGCAGTAAAAATGATGGACAAATCAGCCTCATTGGCTGCAGTCAGATGGTATTGGCTATTGCAAGCACCAGGTATCAATTTTTTGTCTTCCCAAGTCCATAGTTCTCTTCATGAAAGATCACTTCACTCTCAAAGCTGGAAGGAACTCGAATTGACTTTGAAATCCTTCATGCCCTGGCTACTTGTCAGGGAAACTTTCCATGTTTGATGCCTTTTGCTTCAACTCTGCAGAAGCCTGTGTTCCTTGTTCTGTATGTTAGAAAAACAAATGTCAGTAGAAAACCGTAATCGACCTTTAAATAAAAAAGCTTATAAGTACACAACAATACCAGATTTTAGGTTTTGAATAAATAATTTTCTGTGTGCCTACTACATTATTGCATATTCCCGGAAACATCTCATTCCCTGCAAGTCAGTAAATGCCTCATGTCTTGCTTTTTCTACAGTAAAACACCTTATCTTGAGAGTGGAGAGTGATTATTAGGGGACAGATCTTCAGTGTTAAATATACAACTTCATTTGCCCAAAGCAAGCGTGTTCTTTGCATGTTCAGATTGTACTTAAGTCCTCAAGGAGAATGTGTTGGGCGTCTCTGTAGAAAGCTTTAACACTTCAGTACTCCCTCTAGCTGCCCACTTGATCTTTACAGGTGTGGCAGCTTCAGAGAAGCATCAAGGGTAGCCTTCTGTCCGTATTCAGTAATATGGTATGCTGATTTAATTGATCTTGGAGGAGCTGCATGAATGGAAATGAGTTAAGTCTATGTTTTGGACATGGATGTGAAAAATATGAAATATATTTAATGTATTTAAATGAAAGCTTTTAACATACGTTTTCAGTCAGCCTAAAAATCTGTTGAATTTTGAAGTGCAGCTGTGGAAGCTAGAATGCTAATACAGAATGGTCTCATCTTTACTTTCTTTTATACTTCATTCCTAATAATACATAAGTAAACTATTTGATATCTGATTAATTTATGTGAAGATGTATCAGTCACCTAGTGAAGTGGTTTAGATGCATCTTTGTTACTAATTTGAATTATTAATTATCCCTTTTTGTTCCTTGTCTCCAGAGCAGGCTGAAAAAAGATTTAATTACTGCCACAAGAGTTATTATTTTATTAAAAATCTCTCTTGACTCTTCAAGGTGACAGGTTTGAATAAGTGAACAGAAAAGAGACACCTCAAACTTTTTAATTAAATATTTTTTGTAACTTAATGTTGTATGGGGGTATATATATCAAAGTCACTACTTCAAAAACTTAGCGTACAAAAATGAGCTCTAAAAGTAACTTCTGTAACAGCTTGAAAAAACTGTTGAAGGAAGTAAAGGGGTTTTTTAGCACTATTTGATGCATGAAATGTAATGGTGGTGACATTCATCAGCTAGCAAATACTCTGCTTATTAAGCATCCTTATGATATCCGTTAGAAAACTGATGAAGTTTTTTCTTGGATTGAGGAGAAATGCTTATTACAGATCTCAAACAGCCTTCTCTGATAGAATATTAATATTCAATGACATGGTAAAAGAGGGGTGGCTAAATGAAAAATACTAGCTGTTCCATTTTTTTTCAAGAGCCCTGAACACCTAAGTTTGTGAAAATATTAAAACCTTGGCAAACAGATCTCTGTCTATAATGTTCGTCAGTTCCATAATTCTGAATCAAGACTCTCTATGTTCTGTGCTACCTGTGACTGTCAAGATATCATGCTAATAGGTATTTCTACCTTCTTGTTTTAAAGATCTTCCATCTTGTATCCACTTTTCATTCTCTTCTGTGAATTAATCATATAAGACTTTTACGTTTATTTATGTCATTGCATAGCTTTACTTTTGGATGCAAAACTTAACTCTCCTAACAGTTCAAATGCATCACTTCTTTGTGCTTCTTAGTTTCCTTCCTGATTCCTCAGTACTGCAGATCTCAAGAAAGATGGTTTCTCTCTGTCCTAAGAAAATTACTTAGCAGATTTCACTTATAGGTATATATTTATTATTTTAAATAAATGTTTCTTGACATATCTGAATTCTCCTCATCTTTTTGTAATACAGCTCTGTTATCGCCCAAGTCATTATTTGAATTACGCATTTCAAACTGAAAATTTGTTTGCATAACACTGTAGAATACTTTTTCGCTTTAGAAGGTCAATATTTTCCACCTAAGAAGCAAGTCAAGACACTTCCTAGAAACTGGCTTCCTAAGAATTATCCACGTTACTACTTAGATTTCTGTTGACAACATTTTTATTTGCATATTTATACTATATTTAATGTTCAGATTATCTAAATATTTTAGTAAGTTTTTTTGAAGTAGCTGGTGTTGGTAATTTTGCCACCTATTGCATCTCATATGAGCTTGAGAACTATTGAAGAGGAATACAGTGAATACTCCCCAGTAAAGGTCTGAGTGGTATTATGAACAGCATGGCTGCACTCCAGCTCTTAAATAGGAAAGGAAGTTGCCTTATGCATTTGGAGCAAAAGATGTATGTAAGTTTGTCACGTTAATGCTGCAGAACCATTTTAAATGTAGTCAGCTGATCTGAGAAGGGAAACGTAGTGATAAACTGTTGTTAACCCTTACATTTTAGTACTGAAAACCTGTCTGATAGACTTTGGCACATTTGAAATACAATTTCAGATATGGAATTGTAGTGACATTTCCTTAATACATGTGAAAGCTGTTGATATGCGTTAACTTTACTCAAATGACTCTTAAAGAATTTTGAAGGAGCTTTTAAATAATTTTTGGTATTTAGTGGCTTCAAAAGGTCTTTCTTGGAATCATAGGTCCTATTTTCCCTTTGGTCAGTTTAATGTACAGCTAAAATAGCATATTTCATGTGACAGCAACCAAGTAGGATACTAAAAGCAATGCAGCGTCTGTATTAATATTTTAATTTACCAACAAATTCTCGAGAAATAGTGAAGAATTAGTAGTATCTGTTATATAAATATTCATTTAATATCTACTGGCAAGTTTCAATGTTGATTCAGTGTTCCAGTATGCTCCATTGGTTTAAAAAAAGGGAAGAGACTAATCTTGTTTATTAGTAATGAATTTGAAATCAGATTAACATTTTAAACCCTTCATTTCAAATTGGCAGCTGAAGATGTAAAATATATTGTTATAAGCCTTACAGAAAACAGTGAATTGTGTTGTTTTGAGAGCTTCTAAGTATCTCCTAAAGACTGTGCTTATGTATTTATTTATTTCCAAGTTTTGCATTGAGATGTGATAGTACATGTAGTGTTGAAATAATTAATTAATAATAATTAATGTTTGCCTTTCTTTCTACAGGTAAACTGTTTCACATTGACTTTGGTTATATTTTGGGTCGGGACCCTAAGCCTCTGCCTCCCCCAATGAAGCTGAATAAAGAGATGGTGGAAGGTATGGGAGGCACGCAGAGTGAACAGTACCAGGAGTTCCGTAAGCAGTGCTATACAGCCTTTCTCCATCTCCGCAGGTAACAATAGCATCTTGATGCTGAAGTTTATTAGAGACACCGTAAAGCAGGAATTAGAAAAGTAGTTCAATTGAAAATTCAAAACTTGCTTGAAGTCTGAATGAAGACACAAGAGTTTGTGCAAAACAGAGGAATGAAAACATCAGAGATACATCCATGTTGGTGTAATGTGGAACTGGAATGTAGTCCTTCAAGTTAAGGTCCCCAGTTTTGCTTGTTTAATAACCCAAATAGCTTTTTTCATTGTAAGTTCTATGGTGTATTTGCCTGTAAGCAAATTTTTCTCTGCTTATTGATGATGAGTTAACTGTCATTTTAACTGAGTCATTACTCCTGTGCCGCTCTGTTCTCCCCCAGTGATGCTCAGATTCTTTGCTTTGAAGATGGCATACATAAGCTTAGTTGGATACAGGTCCTACGGGACAAAAATCAGCCAGTTGTAGTTATAATCAAGTTTGCTAGCAATTTCTGTAGGCACCCAAAGTGGTGACAGATAAAACCTCTTTGGACTGTATTTATTTACAAACTAACAGGTCATTCCTTGAGGTTTGGAATCGGCTTCACTCTTTGGCAGTGACCATATCACTTATCAGCTTTCTGAGCCAAGAAGCTCAGCTTTGTTCTGTTTGAACAGAGCACTTTGGAACTCTTAAATGATTGATTTAGTACATCTTCTTGGAGATGAAAAAGTTTCACTTCGATATCAAGATCACATGATACCGCAAACCTCCCAAGTATGTGGAAAAAAGTTAGCAACATGAAAGCATATGCAAAAAGTACATGGAGTATGACAAGTAGGTGGTCAGTGACTTGAAACAAAAGTGCTACGATAGATATTGAGAACTATTTAAAAATACTTTCCTATTAAACTGAGCAAATATTGGAGAGACTATAATTACAACTATAATCTCAGGTATTAAAAATGAAATCATCTTGGTTTACACTTTAGTCCTATATCCAAATTATGGCTGTACTCCACACTTCATGATGCTCTTTGTGAACTCTTTGGCGGCAAAGCCAGCAGCAGCAGTCAATTGGTGAGATTTGGTGGCAGAGACTCTAAGTTTTGTGGCTGGGAGCTAGATCAAGGAGAAAAAAGACATTCCAGGAAGCTCTGTGGAGCAAGGGACACACGGGAAGGAACAAGGGGTGGATGGCTCCTCACTTCCAGAGGCAGGAGCTGACACTTGGCAGCTGACAAGGTGAAGGGCATTACCAGAAGCAGCCAGTGGAGATCTAAACAGCCCCTAGAGAGTGCCAGTGACCAGAGCGCAGTGAATAGGAGCAGGCAAACAGGTGTGTGGCGTATCAGAAGAGCATGGTGGGGCAATTTGTGTGTGCAGTTCATGTAGGCAGGGCAAGCAGGGGCGGTGCAGGAAGGGCACTGGAGCTCGGCCAGAAGGACCATGCTGTCCACTCAGCAGAAAGTTAAGGCTTCTCCAAGCTCTGCACCAGCCATGACTGATGCTGCCACCCAGACAGTGCCCCAGTGGCTGCACGCTGCCACATAAATGTTGGGCTGCAGGATGTGACCACCTTCTTGCACTGGTATTGGACACCAGTGGGAAAGTCACCCGTGGGAGATGTGCTTTCCTCCTCCAACAGGTGACAGAAGTCAGGGAGGAGGCGAAACAGGCTGGGGACCATTAGGGAGTATGAGAGGGAGATTGACCACTGGAATAGCACTCTGTGGTCCGTGTCTCAGACCCAACAGGTGGACGTGCCTCATGGAAAAAAGGACTGGTCATACTCTCTCAATTTTGCAGAACAAGTCTTACAAGGAGAGGCTGAGAGAGCTGGGGTTGTTTAGGCTTGGGACAAGGAGGCTGAGGGGAGACCTCATTGCTCTGTACAACTACCCGAAAGGAGGTTATAGAGAGGAGGGAGCTGGCCTCTTCTCCCAAGTGGCAGGTGACAGGATGAGAGGGAATGGCTTTAAGTTGCATTGGGGAAGTTTAGATTGGACATTAGGAAAAATTTCTTCACCAAAAGAGATATCAAGCACTGGAATAGGCTGCCTAGGGAGGTGTTTGAGTCCCCATCCCTGGGGGTATTTAAAAGATGGGTAGATAAAGTGCTTAAGGATATAATTTAGTAGTGGACAGGTACAGTTGGACTTGGTGATCTCAAATGTCTTTTCCAACCTAGTGATTCTAGGATTCTGTGATTATTAACAGGTTAAAAGCAATTGAGCAGCATGAAAAAACAGCAAACACTATTAATTACTTCAGAGAACAACCAGGAAGGGTAATATGTAGTCCATGTTCTAAATTTTGATTTAAATTGTTTTGTTATACTGTATTTCTTATTTGTGAAATAGTTGAGTTGGTTTTAGTGTTTAAACCTAGTCATTTCTATGGAAAGGTCTGTTGTGTCAGTGAAGGATTATCCATTGCATTAATTTATGTAGTGATTTGCTACAAAGAGCATCATTAAATGTGGAGTACGGCAATAATTTGGACATAGAACTAAACTGTAAATCAAGATGTTTTCATTTTTAATGTCTGAGATTGTAGTTGTAATTATAGTCTCTCCAATATTTGTTCAGTTTAATAGGAAAGTATTTTTAAATGGTTCTGGATAAATATCATTAAGGCTTTCAAGAAAGATAGCGTAGGATAATATTGGTATTACTATAACTTACTTTAAGCAGTTAGAACTAAAAATAATTATGATTACTTGCTTGTTGAAAAAAGAATAATTAGAGGTGGAATAGCTTAGTTCTAACAGTTCTACATGTTGACACAAACCCATTCACAGCTACTCCTTCTGGCTAAGTAGCGTGAACTCATAGCTTCAGATTGCCAGGACTAAATGCAAGCTGTCATCTCCATGAATTTGTGTTATATTCTTTTTTCTTTATTTCCCTGGGGTATAAACAGTTCTCTGTATAATTCATTTGCTGTATCTTAGTGTTTCAGGGTTCCTGGTGGAATGGGTGTTGCATAGTGAAAATACATAAAATGAGTTTAAAACTTCTAAGTGGAAAAATAGCTCTGTTCATTGTTTTAGGCTGGAAGTAGTTTGGTGTATGATCATTTGTGTCTGGGGTTCTTTTGATGGTTTGGGCGTTTTGTTGGGGAGGTAAGGGAGTTGCTTTCCACTTCTTTGAGTATCAGTGATCAGTTTTGTGTGGTTTTCAGCAGTGCTGTAATGGAGGAGCAGCCTCTCAGTTTTGAATGTGTTGCAGGACAAATTGCGGCTGGTGGAATCCATTCTTGGGCTGTAGCAGTCTTTTACACCTTCATGGTACACGGTGAACCTAGTTAAAGCTGTTCATGTCCTGTTGCATGTCAGCATTTCCCTTCCTCCAAGAATTCCAAGTTTACACATCTTCCCTAGGATCCACCAGAGAAGAATTTGGCATCAATATTTGAAAGTTTTTTCCCAGAGTGAGGTCGTAGATTGTAGGGATTCCCTCTCTGTTAGTCAAGTGTGAACTTTGATGTTCAGTTTCAGTTAGTAGACAGATGTGCTGAGCATCAAGCATATAATTGATGAGATACTAAGTGCTAAAAAAATTATTACTGTTCTCAGAAAAGGTAACAGTGGAAAGTGGAACTTTTTTCCCATATGGGTTTCTTTCTTGATACTGTAAGAGACCTTTTCTGCATAGAAGTAGAGTTACTTTTTTGGATTTCTTAAATTTTTGCATAACCTCCTTGTTTTAGCACTTTATGATTGTGTTCAAACTGTAAGTTTAATCAGTCTTCAGTCCAGCCAGGTGCTTACTTGTTTTGTAAATTAATTTGTACTGCATTTCTGAGAAAACAAAGGATGCCTTCATTTCAGAAGGACTTAGGGTTAGGTTTAGATATTTAATTAAAGCTCCTTAAACCAAGAAGAACTGAGCGCCTTGTTCATTCTGCCTGTGGATGGAGGTCACCCAGTCCAGAGCAGAGGCCCTTGTAACGCAGATGTGAAACACAATTGATACAACTTGTCTGACAAAGGTGTTTGGTTTTTACAGGTCAGATTCCTAACTGAATTGTTTCAGCAAAATGTCTAGTCTTAGGATGAATTTGGATTGTCATTTGATCAGTTGTGAACGTCATGGCATATCTGTCAAGGATGTTGCCTATGGGAAAGATGACAGCTGTCTCAAGTAGGAAGCTTTTCCCTCTCTTAAAAATTCCTAATTTTTTTTAATACTCTAAAAATCTGTGAAACATGGCAAGGATCCTCGAGACAGCTAACAAATTTAATTAAGAAGCTGTTTCATCCTTAGACCAGCAGACTACTGAGCTAAAGCAATGTTGAGGTGAGAAGCAGAGGAGGCCTGCAGATAGTATAGTGAGCAGGACTTTCCTAAATTTTGCCTCTTCCCATTCTATATCCCTCCTGAAATTACGTTTTTTTTTTTTTAATAATTGAGGTTCTTCAGATGATCTTCCACTTCCAGTGCTTTTTACTTTTAAGTACCAAGAGCAAAAAGATGTATTATGGAACAGAACCAGTTTTTAACTGGCATCAAGCAATGATGCCGAGACCTTTAAAATCTCTTTTACAAACCTCCATTGCTTAAATCACCCTGGAAACCTGTAATATTCCTAAGCTCTTATTCACGATGTGGTACAAGAGCAAAAGGGACTCAGGCTCTGGACTCCTGGGCAGCTTAGAGGGAGAACTACCAATGAAGGCTGCAAGTGAGGTAGGAAGAGACTTGAGAGAATGTAGATATAAGGTTTAAGTGTGTTTAAAGTGAGATTTACTTGTTTCAGGCAACTAGGAAAAAAAAATGTTAAAAGCTGTGGTGACTGTTCCAGCACCAAAGCAACTGGACTTCCAGATTTCTTAGCCAGAGCTGAACAAAATGTTTTGTTTCTTTCTTTTTATCTGTGATTAAAGTGATTACCTTTATTCCGGTGCCTTACCACTGGGAAAGTGAAGCAGAACAGCTGAAAGAAGGGACACAGAAGATTTCTGCCCAATGTTTATTTTAAATATTTGTGGTATAGAGTGTAAAAAGTCACACTGGAATGTGTTAGGTAGTGCTAATTCCAGTTAATAATAGCATGTCAGGAGTTTGTGATGGAATTATGTTTCTCAAGAGAGTCTTTTTGAGCAGTATTTAAATTGTAAAATATGGCTACAAAGCACTCCTTTTGTGTAGTTAAAATACGTTATACTCCTTACAATTGTCAGCTTTTATATATTCAGCAGCTTGCTAATAAGCAAGTTTTGCTGCTAAGAATTTGTGTTCTGTCATCTGTGAAGCTCCTAGGTCTGCTAAAGAGAGGACTATTTCGTATTTTGAAGTCAGTTACATAGTTTATCTCTGAAAGAGGACCTAGACTTCTTTGCATAGGAAGGGAAGTTTCAGTTTATTCTAAGCAACTTGAAAATTATAAGCATCTTATAGCTAATTCCCTTAATCAGCAAAGTGATGTTCTTTAAAAGACAGGTGAACACTTCCAACACTATGTTAAAATCGTCTTGTCTTTTTTAATGATTATAACTTACATTCACACTTCATAGGTGCAGCATTCCTACTAATGTTATTGCAGCTTAACAGGGTGACTGCAGACTTGGGTCTGGTTAAATCACTTATATTCAGCTTGTTATGACAAAAGCTTTTGCAGCAACTTGAGAAATCATTTCTTCTAATTGTGAAGACTTCAGCTGTTTGAATGCTAATTTGTATAGTATTGCTATATCACTGATATCCTTTTTAATAAAAATAACCTTTGAATAATTATTCTAGAATATGCTTGTCCTACCAGAGTTACAAAAGTTCATTAAACCCTACAATATCTGAAATTATAGTTTATATTTATATCTCTTTACAAATATTGTTACAATTTTTAGTAGTTTATGACTGAAGCAGAGCAATTTGTTCAGTTTGGGCTGCTTAAGATAGCTTAAAGGGTTAAACTTTCACCACTAATATCAGATACCTTACATTTTTAACATAAATATGTTCAACTAGAGTTCTACAAATACATTTCATTTGAAGCATTTCCAGTTTGCACAAAGTGACAGTGTATTCTTAGATAAAGTTGTTTACAAAATGTCTTTTGTACAGTTAAATTGTTTTACCTAATCTGTTCTTCCACTCAGGTATTCCAACTTGATCTTAAATTTGTTTTCCCTCATGGTGGATGCCAACATTCCAGATATTGCCCTTGAACCTGATAAGACTGTAAAAAAGGTAACTGGAAAGCTTTCCTTGTCTTTCAGTGACCAAAGTTGTCATGTCATTAAATTTTCAGTCACTTCTGATGACTCATTTCTAACTAGCAAACTGAAAATACTTGCTTGCATTTTGAGTGATTTCTAGAGTCTCTGAAGTTAAAGATAGGAGAATATACTTTTGAGATCGCATAGGACATCTGCCTGTAAATACAGAATTGGTATTTATCATTGGTATAGTAGTGCACAGTCTGATCTAGCAGTCTGTTCCAAGTGATATTTTAGCATTTTGCTAAGAACAGCAGTCACACTTTGTAAAACTTCAGTAAGTGAAGGAATCAATACTGACTCCATAATAAAAGATTCTTCCATCAAGTCTAGAGTTCTGTTGTGTATGGCTTTATAAAACCAGTCTAGCAAAATTTACAGCCAGTAGACTTGTATATTTCTGACTTCAATTCAGGCTGATGCAAAGGAAAATTCTTTATTTAATGTCTCGACAACAATTGACATTAAAAATATTGGATAAATATTCATCTAGGTTTCGTTACACTTACATTTTTAGGCAAACAGTGGCTTTTCTATAACAGATTTATAGTGAAGGGCTGTCTGTTTTAATTCCACAAAGACTTTGTGGAGCCTGTGTATCAAATGGAAATCAATTCAGTGTTATTTATATTAGAGTGGTGGATTTTCTCTAAAATATGCTGTTCTTCAGTGTTTTCAGTAAGATATAAAAACAAAGGTTCAAAATCTGAAAATTAATATTTCATATTCTAGTACAGTACCCTGAAAGAAAACTCAAATGTGACTCCAACCAAATCTTTTCCTTTTTCATGTGAGGGTTCGAGCATTTCTATTCGGACTTTCTTGGTTTCAGATTGATGCAGAGAGTTAATTTCCAGGAATGTTGGGCTAGCCAGGAGTGCTGAATTTTCTGGTAAAGATGACAACCCTTCCTCCACCAGGTTGTTTTCTTGAGAAACTGACAGCTAATTATTTGTCTGCATCAGTATTTAAAACCTCACGTTTGTCCCTAAACACTCTGCAAAGATTGAATGGTTTACTCAATACTATATGGAACATGGAGACTTGAAGTAGATGTGACGATTCAACTCGTACAAAGTTGTAGATGATGAAAGTAATGAGAGTTTTATAGAGACGTTCTTTCAAAGGAAGAAACCTTCCTAACAGTATACTTAAAACACATGCTTATGAATTTCTTCTTCATAAAGATGACATGTTTAGTTCTGGCTACGTATTGGAAGAATGTGGAGAAGTACTTTTTTTTTACTTCAATGATACAATAAGGAGGGGAAAACCCTTTAGACTGCAAACTATACTAATAGGTGTACAATAAATCCATGGAGAAATTGAGGTATGTATCCACAGGTAGTGCAGGAGCTAATTTGGAGAAGTTTGTTGTTGACTGAAATAATCATTGGGAGATCAAACAGATGGTTTTGTTGTATTCCAGAAGTGCTGGTTCTGTCATGTTTTCAGCAATAAGTTTAAGACTTGCTGTGTTTTTTAATCTTGATATTCTCTGTCCAGAGTTCACTGTTGCTTGATAGTGTTCATTCTTGCCTTGAATGCTTTCTTCTGAGCTCTGACACTCCCAGTGTTCACTGGCAATTAATACAATATCCTCGTTAGTATTTTGGTGTGGTATTTTATGTTGGTAAACTCCTTAGAAGTGCGCTCCAATACTATATTGCATTCTGTAATGAATGATAATAGGATGTCAGATTCTCTTAATGTTTGTAAAGGATTGTTTTAATGTGAGTATTTCGATTGTTCTAAAACTTCTTATTCAGTATAAATTTTCCATATGATTCTCTTGAAATAACAAATTGGGATACAGAATTGAAAACCAGAAAGTCTTTTCTGCAGCTGCTAAGTAGGTTACAGTTCATTGATGTACAGTAGTTAAAAATCAAGATTATGGGAAGCATGATTTTTTTTTTTAACCTATGAATTTGAATTTTTACCTGTGAATTCGATCAGTGTGGTTACTTTTTAATTCCCTTGCAAAGTAGAAATAACAGTGCCTTCTTTGCATGAAAAGAACATAAGTCTATTTGTTATATAGTTATTAGATCAAATACAGCAATTAGTTATTGGGATACTGAGCTCTGACAGTGCAGCAGCTTGATGAACTGTGACTTTCATCCTCACGGTAGGTTCAAGTCTGTCCTTTCACAGAGGCTTTAAAATGTGAAAAGAACTAGAACTGAACAAGTAGGGCAGGTATTTCTGATAAGAAATGTAAATCACTTTCAATCTTCAGATGTTTTGAGAGGGAAAGATTTTACTTTCCCAAATTCTCTTAAGTTCATTTACAGTTTGTTTCTTTAAAAAAAAAAAAAACAAAACACAGACAGTAATGTATTACCAGAAAGCTTGTTGATAAATTTTTTTCTTTGTAATTCAAAGGCTTCTCAGCCCTTCACCATATATTGATATTTTATGTAAACCTTCAGTTTTTTCTGACATCTCAGCTTTTTTTAACTCCTATTAAATGTTCACATTTGATCCTTTGATTCAAAAATTGTCCTTTGAAAATACTCCTGGAATTTGTGGCATCTCCTAGTGGTATCTCTAAAGAGTAGGTGAATAGAGGACACTTCCACAAAGCAATTGTTGACATCTTGGTCTACTAGATGGATACAACTACGTTCATAATTCCTGTGACAGCAGTTATTTTCTTCAATACTCAATTTGTAAGTTTTTTTTTAGCTTTGAAAAAACGGTTGGCAGGTTGACTCTGAATAGACAAGGATCAGAATCATATTAACCCATTGCAGCATGGTGAAAAGGTTGTTATAGTTTTTAAATGATGTGTTAGAAAACTTTGGATATTAAGTGCCTGTTAGCCTGTCTCAAATCAGTTAAGAGCTTTTTTAGTACTGATACAAAAAGGAACAAGGTGTTTTGCATCTCATGGGCTTAGTCGCAAGTTTGTCTGGTCATTTAACAAGATAATACTGTACCTTGTTGTGTTAAAATTGAATAAATTATTTCAGCATCTCAATTGATTTTTTTTTCCTACTCCTTAAAGCTTTAAACAAAAAATCCATAGATATTTCAACAGACTCAAATTAGCTCAAGATCCATTTTGGACTGACCTGTAAAATTTGGTTACCTTTGATGTATGAATCCGATCAGTAGCCATTTCAACTGTGATATCGCTTTCATGGAAGTCAAAGGTGGAGATTTACAAACATTTCTTCATTTAAGAAGATACCCTGCTTAATAGTGTGGATTGAACTTCATAGCCAGCATTTTCCCTATCATTGCTGTGATAACACTCACTCTGTTTTTAGAGCCCTTATTTTTGTATTAGGGGCTGATGAGCTAGTGAGGCTCTGATCTCAGGCCACTGAATTCAAGTCACTGAGGTAACTAGACAGATTATTCAGATTTGATGGTAAATTATTCAGATTTATTCAGATTTGATGGTAAATAAGAATGCCAACTTAAGATTAAACTACGAGAAAATTTGTACAGTAGGAAACTGGAAAAGGAAATCATGTTTTTAAAGAAAGGAGTAGGTATTGAAGGGAGTGAGTGTTGTGCTTAAATTATTTTGGCAAGCAATTTGTTTGGCATAGAGATCATAGAATCATAGAATAACCAGGTTGGAAGAGACCCACTGGATCATCGAGTCCAACCATTCCTAGATCCTTGATACTGGAATTTTTCAGTAGGTGCAGTTGTACTGCTGGTACCGAGTAGGCATGAATTATTCTAAAGATTACTTCAAAAGAAAGATTTTTTTCTTGAATGGGCACAGTTTTGACTCCTCATTGTGGTGTTAGGTGGCAGCTCATGTTCCAGCCTAATCTGTAGCTTCACACAGTGACTTAAAATGGGCAGGGAGATGATTTATGTTGGAGCAAGTATCTTCCTGCTGGTGAAAAATATCGTAAGATGTGAAAACTTGCTAGTAAGTAAAGCTACATTTGGAAATACTTTCGGGGTTTCGCCTTTCTAAACTTCGGAAAGGAATCTACTGAGTTTTAAGATTCAGAATGACATTTGATTTTTGTAATCTGGTATGTATTCTGCATAAAAACAAAACGTAGCCATAGGTATCATAAGGCATATGCAGAGTAAAATAAAAATAAATTTAAATAAAGAACAGTTTGTCATTTTGTATGACTTGATTTCTTGTGCTCTTTTTTTGTCACTTCCTCTCACTAGTTAGACTGAAAGATGTTTGGAAGTCAGCAGTCTGTGGACTTCCTTATGTTCAGACAAATCAGGAAGCAAAGTATGATCATAGAAGAAAGTATTATGGGGAACTCATCCTCTTCAGTGAGGCATTGGATGGTTGGAATTAAGATATTTTATTTTAAGGAATTTCAGACTGCTATTCTAAATGAGTCTTATTAGAAAAATCTGAGTGCAGAAAGCACTTGTAAGGAATATTGTTACTAACCTGAGGAACAAAAGGGAAAGCAGAATCTTTGTAGGTGGAGATTGGTTTTGCCAAAATATCATCTACCTTCCAGTAACAACATGACATCCTAAGGAGTGAACTGGCAGCATGTGTAATCCAGCTTCAAATCTAACTGAAAGCATATTGTCTGAGTGTCATTTCTGTCCAATAGTTGTGAAATTTCTTGGGAGAAGTATGGATTAAGTCAAGGCAAAATTGGAACAGCACCTTATGTTATGTACAACTTTCTGTAAAATAAGTATAGATTACACCTGTTTGACATAGTTTATGGCACAGGGTGGTGTAAGCAGAGCTGAACGCTCTGTCCCTGTCATCTGTGAACATACTTTTACATTCTTCTTTTTCAAAAGAGAACAAGCTCTACACAGACTGATTTTACTCATGGGACAAAGATGGGAATGTCAGTATTTTCCTCCTTTTAGTACAAAAAGTAACAGAAATGGATGGTAATTTCAGTTGAAGATGCAGATTTAGAGTGTATCAAAATTTGACAAGTACCTTCTTACTTGTTTTGTGTAACATTTGTATTCAGTAAGTGCTGACCTTAATGATGCAATTCTCACACTTAAAGTTGGACTGAAAAAGAATTAGTCAGCATTGGCCTGTGAAAGAAATAAAAAGTATTTTTCAAGGTTCACAATTATTCTTTGGGTGTGTATGGAAAAACACTTATAACCTAGCTGTCTACTTTCATTGTGCATAAACAGTATCACAAGGCAGATCAGGTAGTTCCTTTCAGTTGCAGAAAAAGTTTTGATCACTGTTTGTCTCCATAGAAAAACCCCAAAACCAGTTAATACTAACTACACAAAATTGTTCCCATTCTCAAAACCATAGGAACCCTCTTCTAACTCCTGGTATTTTATTTAACAGTAAAACTTTTGTCATTTTTTTTACCAAGGAAAAGTAGCTGCAGAGATTGAATTTGATCCTTCTATCTCCTTTTGTCCTTCTCATACTATTTATAAAGGAAACTGTCAGTCTAGTGTGCTTCACCTCATGGTTCATGACACCATCTCCTACTGTCACCCTCAGATTTAGGCTGTTCTGATAACCCACTTTGGCTCAAAAATGTCACTAAATTAAATTAAATTGAAAAGTAGCAGAAGATTCTCCCCGGTTTGCCTCTCCATTTCTGTGGCCTCTGAGGTAATTGCCTTTAAATTTTCCACTCTATGCTTATTCTTTTCCACTTCTTAGCTTTCAGGAAAGGGCTGAAATCTCTTTATGCTCATATGCTGACTTGTCAGTGCATAACTGATAACAAAATAAAGATTTCCCCATGCAGACCTTCCTCCCCCCCTTTTCTTTATTTCAATACAGCTGCAGCTCTAATTGCTAATTGTTGGACTTTTTATAAATTAGCTATAAATTTAAGTAGTAGTGACTGAAATCTGGAGACAATCATACAGATAGTTTTGCGTAAGGAAGACATACGCCGTCACTCTTCAAATGTAGCTAATGTATTCCGCATTGTTACCTCCTAACAAAAAGAGCTTTTGATTTTTATACTGGAAAGCCAGATGGATTCTGTCTGTCCTTCACAGCAAATTTGACCTTTAAATTAGAAGACATTAGGGACCAGTGATTCATTGGCACACAAAGAACTCAGCAGGCACTAAAAGACAGTGTCCTAATTGACTGAGCTGTGTTTCAGATGGCCATTGATTAAAGAAGGTGTTGCAGAGATGCTGCAACTGTTTCATTTACAGGCCGGGTTATTATGAACATAGGTGGCACAAATACCTGGCTTCCAGTGAGCCATAGTTAGCTGCTGTTTGTGAAAGTAGCCCTTTCAGATGTAACAGCGCTTTTGGGCTTACACAGAAAACGGCTAAAATCAAACCATTCAGGACAGTGGAGAATTTTCTTCCTGCGGAGCATAATGCTGAGAGAACTCCTGTGTTTCCAAGTCTGTGTGAACATTAGCTGGGTCTCATATTCCTTGATAAGAAAATGAGTAGTGTAATGGTTTGGAAACTAGCAGTAAGGGAGGGCAGGTGTGTTTTGTTCTTTTACATTAAATGTATCAAAGTGAAATGGTTGTCGTTCTACAGGTATAAAAGCTGAAGCAGTGATGAATGTGACTCAAGGTACACAAAGAGTTTCTGAACTGGCAAGTTTTGCCAGTTTCTTACCTGGATTATAGTAAAGATGCCTGTGTTCTTTTTTCCTCTGTCCTCACCAGAAGACAGTCAGTGGATAATTGAGACTAAAGTTCACAAGTTAATGAAAGAAAAGGACTTCTGGTTTACTGCCTGATGTGCCTTTTTAGGCTGTGGGTATCTGTCCTTTTTTATCTGACTGAAAATACAAGTATTGGTTAAAAGGTGGAGCTAAGAAACATGTCTGAGGAAATTTACTTGTATAGGTGAAATGAACTTAAGTTTTGCTTGCTCAGAGTCTGTTTCTATCCGTATTTATATTTGCTTACTGTTCTGGGGAGATTTATTCTTTGTAAAAATGTCATATTGACACGGAGCTAGTTTTGCCTTGGCAGACATTCATCTTTTCTGTCTGTATGGGTGATGACACTACAGCTGCGCACCCAGCCTTTCTGTTTCTAGGCTGTTGATTTTTACATCTATGTTAGTTTGTTTCAAAATGAAAAAATAAAGTAGCTGGAATAAACGTGACAACATAAACCAAGTATAAGAAGAGTTCTGTGTTCCTGTTGTTTTATATTACGTTTCCTATAAAATTATAAGGTTTTGACTAATGTCATGAAATTCTGAGCTGGAACAATATAATCTTTGCATATTGCAGCATCTGAAACCCTATTCTCATGAATGATCATTTCAGAGATGCTAACTAATGTCTTTACTGGCCTCTAATTAGAATTAAAAAATTACAGAAGCCTAAATGGGCTTGTTTAGAAACCACTGGGTAGTTTTGGTTTTTTTTCAAATCAGAAGTTTGGATACAAAAGCTGCTGTTGAAATAATCTTTCAAATGAAATTGTTTATACAGTGAATCTCAATAGTTTATACAGTGAGTTGTTTGGACTGCAAGCAACAGGGAAAGCAAAGTCTTTTCCTGAAAAAATGAAATAGTGTAAGGATTCAGTCAAAACATTCAATGCCAGTTTCTGCTACAGGAATGTTCAATGCTGACTGTTGGAAACAGTTATAAGGCAAAACAGTAAAAGTAATCATGAAAACACCACTGAATATTGTGTTCTTTTTTGGCTATGAATTGATCTTTTCCTGAGGTTTTAATAGTTGCCACGTTGCTCACATCAAATGCATCCAACCCAGTGAAGGACACTGAAGTTTCTTTTCAAGTAGCTGATGTTACAAGAAGCAATCCCGTATTGGAATGAATTATGTATATAATAGTCATAGAAAACATCAGCAGTGCTGTTTAATGTTGCTGGAAGAAAAAATACTAGAGCAGCCACCAGTCTTCAGAGTGACTGACTTGCAATTAGTTTAAAAACTAAACGGCATTGAGAAAGTTCTTACACATACCTGTGATATGTTTGCTCAAAATGTATTACTAGCTTCTTCAGTAACTGTGAAAAACAGCTACAAATACTCATGAAGTACGAATTCACATAGTGCCTTGAAGTGTTTATAAACACTTCCTAAGAATTTCTAAAAAGTTTATTTTAATCTTGAACCTTAAGTACCTCATCGATTTTTAGGTAGTATTTTAGCAGTGTGAAGATGCTTGCTAGTAAAAAAGAAAAATTCCTGAGTTTAAGAGAGGCATAACAATGGCCTGTGCTGTACAGGAGGCGGTAAAAAAATAAAAATCCATAGAGATGTGCTCTTTGGTGAGAGGGAAAGGGCAATGCTTAGAGAGCAAAAAGAAAATTTGAAAATCTTGGAACTTTGCAATGAACTGCATTCATCTTTGCTAGTGTTATTTCCTGGGCTTGTGTGTAATCTCTTGATCCTATAACGTGTCACACTTCCAAGAATACAAATTACCAAAAAAGAGAAGAGTAAACTTGGAGGTTCATTCAGCTGCATGGAGACCCAGACCTGTCATTGTTTCAGACCTTTAACTGCAGTTTGATAATTAAGATTTTCTCAAGTATTTAATCTTCTCTTTGTTGCCATACTGATTTTCACACCGTGCACATCTCTGTGGGCCTGACTGGAAGTGTTCTGTGAAATCAGCTTCATGCAACCTGTTTGATACCATTTTCAGAACAATAGTTTGTTTCAGTTGTCTTAGTTCACGTAAGCAAAGAACAAGTGCGTGTTTACCAGCCCATTGTTCTGGTAGCTGTTATGTTTTTTCCCTCTCAGTTAACTTTACAACTTTCTTTTTTTCTAGTGAGTTGTCAAATCAATTGTACATGTACATGAAGTTTACAGGTTTTGCAAATTTGTGTCTTTAAACAGGGGGTTTTGGTGGAGTTTGTGGGGTTTTTTGGCAGGAAATACCAGCGTTTTCCATGAAATGGTTTAATTTTTACTTTAGTCTTCTCTCTTATGATGTTCTAATTTTCTTATAACAACATTTATTATTTAAATAACAGGCTAAGAGAGTTTGGGTTGTTCAGCCTGGAGAAGAGAAGGCTCCAGGGAGACCTTATAGTGAGCCCCCAGTACCTGAAAGGGGGTACAAGAAAGCTGAGGAGGACCTGTTTACAAGGGCGTGTAGTGATAGGATGAGGGGGAATGTCAGTATATTGTAGATGGGAAGATTTAGATTAGACACTAGGAAGAACTTCTTCACAATGAGTGTGGTGAGACAGTGGGACAGGTGGCACAATATTCTATCATGTTAACTGACACCAGCTTTCTTCCAGAACACTTCAGATTTAGCTATAATAAAATTTCTACTCTCGCAGATTCATGTAACTGTTCTTTTATGCTTCATTACTACTACTGTGCTTGGGGATAGGAAGTGGACAACTTGAAACCTTAGTGTCAGTTTCTTCATGAAAGCTCTAGTGCCTTATCCACCATTTCCATCTTTTAGTTCTGTTCAGACCCGATATTTAAAATCAACATGTGTATACAACGTGGAATTTAAAACTTCCCTTTCTGGCAACAAAGCAAAAGCTTAGCCAATGTTCCTTCATGGTGGCAGTTGTTCTTAAGTGCATAGAATGAGTGCATTCATCAGAATGTGACCCCTGTAAATACAGGCTTTTTTATCAGAAATCCCTTCCTAATTGCACCCCCTCTGTGAAAAGCCATTGGCTTTCAAAATACATGATTTACCTTGGAACTTGGAGGTTTCAAATAAGAATTACTGTTGGGTTTGTTACAAGAACCATAAGTCAGTATGTATTAATCTTGTTGCTGCTCAAGGGGTAATTTGTCATCTTACTGTGTTTCTTCTCAGCTATGTTGCTGCAGTCATTATTAATTGCAGTGCTGAAAAATTTTCATGCAGAGAGCTAGGACTCAACAGCATTTGATGCTGCTGCTAATTGCAAACTGATTTTAAGATTTAACTGGATAAATTTCTTTACACATAAATCAGTATGCCAGTCTTCCTGGAGAAGATGGGAAGCGGGTTTAAAAAGTCAATTTCATAGAATGAAACTATTTCTTATTATCAGTAACTGCAAGACTTTTTGAGAAGTTTTTCTGTGAACAAACTAGAAGGTTGCTGAAGTGTGTAAAATGATTGTTACAGGGATTTTTTTTTTCTTTCGAAACTACAGCTAGCAATTTTGCTGAATTCTCATTATATCACCTTTTCTGCTAACAGATCTGATAGAAGTCTGCTCTCTGATTTTGGGAGGTATTTATGCTTGTGCATAATTTCAAGCTTGTGGATAGTCTACTAAATTCAGTTGGATTCTACTGTGTGCTTCGTTGGCTATCAAATTTCTCAGACATATGCAGGAGAAACTTTCTTCTCATCATGTTTCTTATGAAGACAAAAGTTCTCTGTTAGTCTTGTCATATCTTCTAAATCTCTCCCTGGTACTTGCTGCCTTGAGAGTTAGAACCTTTTCAGCTTAATCTGTTATTTTGTGTTGATCAAATTTCTTTTTGAGGGGAAATTGAGGAAAGAAAAAAATCTATTTATACTTACTTCAAACATACCAACAAAAGAATTACAAAAGTATTTTGATTGAAGCAGTGTCACCTTCACATAACTGGCAGGCTAACATGATTATTATAGTAGCACTAAAGGGCGTTGTTCTGGAATGCATTGTCTTTTGAAAGAATGCAGGGTAACACTGAGCTGAAATCTCAGAGTATTTTGCTTTCACAAAAAGAGTGTTTATATATATGGTATCCTTGGTGCACAGAAAGAATACAAAATGGGGAGAGAAGGTAGCATCATCTCAGTAGTAGAGCCTTGTTAAGAACATTGTTAAAATAATCTGGCTTACATTTTTGTATATGCTTAAAAAAAGTAAATGCATGGAAAATGCTCTGGCAAGACTTGATTCTGTCTTGTAGTCAGTCTCCCCAGTTGTATCCAGGAGAAGGTTAAGAAACAACTTAAAACATTTTACATTTGCCTACACAAGAGTTTTTGATGGACAGTCTTTAATGTAAAAAGCTTTAACAAGCTCCACCATTTGAGGTGGAAATTGGACAAATTCAGATAGGAAATAAGTCACAATAGTTAAATAGGGCACTTAATCATTGAAACAATATAGCCAGAATGTGAAGCATTCTGTCTTAGTAGGAGGACTCTGTAAGAGATTTTCACAGGCAGAACAGAAGTTATAAACTTGATACATAATTGTTTGATACAATTTTATCTAGCTCATTATGCAGAAGACTGAAGTAGATGGATATGATGGTCTCCACAAGAGCTTGCATCGTTTGAAATTTATGTCTGTGAGAATAAAGTATGTGATTAGGTGGCTGCAGTTAATTTTCTGTGAGTAATATGAATTTGTTGGGTAATTTTCTTATTGTGATCGGCACTACTTTGCAAGGTAACTAGAAGTTTTCAACTTTCAGAATCATAGAATTGTTTAAGCTGGAAAAGACCTTTAAGATCATCAAGTCCAACTATTAACCTTACACTGCCAAGTCAACCACTAAATCACGTCCCTAAGCACCACATGTACATGTATTTCAAATACCTCCAGAGATGATGACTCCACCACTTTCCTGAGCAGCCTGTTCCAATGCCTGACAGCCCTTTTGGTGAAGTAATATTTCCTGTTATCCAATCTAAACTTTGGGGATAGGATTTACAGAATGGTGGGATCTTCGACACCTTAATTCTGAGAAATCATGGACTTGCTAGGAGTACAAATGATTCTCCAAACTGAGCACCCAAAGTCAGCATTGTTATCCCAAAAATGTGATATTTTTTGTTTTTCAGAAAGAGCATGGATGCTTCCCATTCCTTTGTGCAGACCTTGCTGCATAGCCAGCGCTTCAAAAAGCTTTGAAAGGGGTGTATTGATATCTGTAGCAATTCCTCAGATCCATGCATCAAGAGTGCTTGAATTAATCCAA
Organism: Phaenicophaeus curvirostris; assembly: GCF_032191515.1. Taxonomy (NCBI): domain Eukaryota; kingdom Metazoa; phylum Chordata; class Aves; order Cuculiformes; family Cuculidae; genus Phaenicophaeus; species Phaenicophaeus curvirostris. The sequence goes on from NC_091431.1 coordinate 70,832,799, forward strand.
AATGCTTATATATGCATCTGCCTTTCATAAATGTGAGGAGTAAAGCACGCCTGCAAAACTTACTTAACTCCTGTAAAGCAAAATGTTTGGGTTTTTTTTTTTGTTTTGTTTTAATTCCACCTAAAGCTCTTTCCAGCTCTCTATGCAGATTTTTTTTTAGTATCGCCAAAAGAATATCTGTGGTAGCAGTGTTTTTGAGATGTTGCCATCTGGAGCAGTCCTGAACAATTGCCATGGAGATAGTTGGAACTCACTGAAAGGCATCTTCTGCATCTTTGTAAATATTCATGGGTCAGGGCTTTGCCAAGGCTGAAAGTGGAAAGTATAGATGTTGTTACTGCATTCTTAATTATGGTGCATTCAGCTTTTAAATTGCAAATACTAAGCAAAACACGTTACTGGTAGTAGTTGAAATATGTTGCTGTCAAAAGAAAAAACCGTGTAAGGAGTACCAGTGTCTCCAGCCAACACTTTATGGATTGTGGATGTAATGAAAGTTAATTAAATTCTCACCTGCAATAAAAAGGTCAGTTTTGACAGGGTAGATTTCCTTGGCTTTAACTATCATAGAATCATAGAATGGTTTGGATTGGAAGGGACCTTAAAGGTCATCCAGTTCCAACCCCCCTGCCATGGGCAGGGAGACCTCCCACTAGACCAGGCGGCTCAAAGCCCCATCCAGCCTGGCCTTGAATACTTTCAGCAAAGAGACAGCCATGACTTCCCTGGGTAACCTGTGCCAGTGCCTCACCACCCTCATCCTGAAGAATTTCTTCCTAATGTCTAATAAAAATCTTTCCTCTTCCAATTTAGAGCTATCCACCCTCGTCCCACCATTATAAGAAGTCCCTCAACAGCTTTCTAGTAGGCCCCCTTCGGGTACTGGAAGGGTGCTGTAAGGTTTCGCTGGTGCCTTCTCTTCTCCAGGCTGAACAACCCCAACTCTCTCTGCCTATCCTCATAGCAGAGGAGCTCCTGCCCTCTGATCATCTTTGCGCCCCTCCTCTGGAGGTCTTCCAGCAGTTCCATATCCTTCTTATGCTGGAGATTCCAGAACTGGACACAGTACTCCCAATGGGGTCTCATGAGGGCAGAGTAGAGGGGGAGAATCACCTCCCTCATATACTGGCCATGCTTCTTTTGATGCATCCTAGGATACAGTTGGTAGAATGCACTGTTGAGCTCTATGGAAAACATTCTTAAGTATTTGCTAGGTCTGTTCTCGTCCCTTGTCCCTGAAGATCATTTCTTGAAGAGCTTAGAGATTATTTTCCTAAAATTTAGTGCTCTGATTATAATCTTTACCTGTCTCGTATCTCTTAGCTCCTTGAACTCCACCAGTGCGTGATTGCTGCAGGCTGTCTCAGATCTTGCCATTTGCTCAGGGGCGTGGTTTAGTGGTTGATAGAAATGGTTGGACTTGATCCTGGAGGACTTTTCCAACCTAGTGATTCTATGTGATTCTGTGCGTGTCCATAATGAGCTCACTTGCATTGGTGACCATCAGGTCCAGTATTGTATGCTCTTGAATAGGGATGTCTATTACCTGAGTTAAGAAATCATCATCAATGCAGTAGGAGTCACCTGGATTGCCTACAGCTTGCCATGCTGCTTTTCCAGCAGATGCCAGGGTGATTGAAGCACCCCAGCAGGCCAAGAGCTTGCAAATGTGAAGCCTGTAGCTGGAGGAAAAAGGCGTCATCAGTAAGCTTCCATTGATCAGGTGGCCTGTAGTGTACACCAACCACAAGGTTCCTTTCGTTGCCTAGGTCTCTTATTCTCACCCATAAGTTTTCAGTCTGTTTGTGGCTGTTTTTCAGGGACAGCTCTTCACACTCTATCCATTTCCTGATATGAAGGGCAATGCCTCCACCCCTCCTTCCTGCTCTGTCCCTTCTGAACAGCCTGTAACCACTGATAGCCATGGGATTCTCCAGGTTTCAGTATCAGCAATCAGGTCATGGCTTTCTAACAGCACAGTAGCTTCCAACTTGTCCTGTTTGTTGCCCAAGCAGTGTGCGTACTGTGATTATGTATTCTTTACTTAATTGCCATATGGTTTCTGAAAGACAATTGTATCTGAAAGTAAGTTTAGAATAAGGAAGTGATGCATACTTCCAGAAGTGTTTTGGATTATCCAGGCTCTTTCAACTTTCTATTTAGTACACAAAGTTATATGTTTTTTCTAAAGTGGTGTTTCATTCTTGTTTAATGAGCGCTAAACGTTTTATCTTTTTCTCATAGCATTTTGGTTCTGCTTATGTCCAGACACTTTTTTTAACTTCCTGGCTTCAAGTTGTGACATTACTAGTTCAGGGAATGGAGTGTATGGGGTGTTTCTAGCTTATGTTTAATACTCATTTTTGTGAGGCAGCCGCAGCCATTTTGCATAAAATTGTAAATTCCCAGTAATCTGGTGTAACGTAGAAATAAGATTCTGTACTGAAGCTCTGCAGCTGAAATTATTGAGTCTGCTACTGTATAGTGTGAATAGAGTGGTGTGTGTCTGACTGCTCAGTTAAATTCATTTTTGTCATCTCCACCTGCCGTCCCAGGTGCAGGACAAGTTTCGTTTGGACCTGTCTGATGAAGAAGCTGTCCATTATATGCAGAGTCTAATAGATGAAAGCGTCCATGCACTCTTTGCGGCTGTGGTGGAACAGATACACAAGTTTGCACAGGTGAGATATCTTCTCATTTGGTGGCCTCTGTGAAGGCTGAGTAAGGTGAGAGGTTGCGAATGATAAGTTCAGGACTGAACTTCACTGTTTATAATGTTTTAGTTCCCTTTTCCAGCAAGTTAAAAATGTGTTCTTGCTACCAGGTCTGGAGAGCAAGCTCTTAGTTGTTCTAAATAATTCTTTAAAGCACCTTAGCAAACGTGCTAAGTGAGATATAACTGGTTATATTACCAAGGGTAAAAACTGCAAGTTGGAAGTTTCTTCAGCACTTACAACTGTTTTTAAAATCATAGGACATATTTGTTCAGAATAGTTAAAAGTACTCAAGAATTTGAACCCATGGCTTCTGGCTCCCAGGAATCATGTTGTAAGCAACAGGCTCATGCATACAGCAGCAGGCAACGATTGTGTATAAAAATCAAGACCACAAGTGTTTATTGCACTGATGCAGGCCTGGCCCAGTTGTCTCGTTTCAGGCTTTTTACCTAATGCTGAGTTCCAGTGTGGAGACTTTTTTCCTGAGGCCCTGAGCTCTCCTCATGCATTTGCTGCAGTTTGCTACCTGTTTGTTTTTAGCTCTCCATTCTACTTTGGGTATCAGATTTGTAAAATGAACACAATACCGCATTGCTTTATCAGTGATTAAGGCATCTTTTGGCTCCATGTGATGTAGGATTCTTCTGCCAGTTTTGGAGTTCAGATTATTGACCCCATTCAGATTCTGTAGCTTATTACACTTCCAGGCTTCCCCCTGCAAGAATACTTGATCCTTATAAGTGTGAGGAGGATACAAAGAGACTAATGACAAATGAATAAGCAGTTGACAAGTCTTAAGAATCTAAGGTCTTTTTAGAAACTTACTAAAAAATCCATCAAAATTAAATGTAATTAATGTCTATTCTCTTTATATTGGAAGTGAGGTAGGACACCTTTTAGTGATATTTAGTACTTCATTAGTTAAAATCATTATCTTTCCTTTTTGTCTGAGTTGGTCTTAAGAATTTGCTGCTGGAGTCTTTACAAAGTCTGTAAATCGTTAGACAAATGAACTATTAATGTGTCATTGAATTTGCTATAAAGGGGTCATCTTACACAATGGCCAGTTGAAGCTTTCAGTTTTTTTTCAGATATAATGGCTGCATTGAATTGCCAGTGGCCTTGCTGTTAATAGTAATACAAGTTGTCTAAAAAGACCCTAAAACTCTACAGATATTATAACACGTGCCTATACAGCAGGTTTTGGCTTAATGCCACACAATATTTCATTTGAAATTCCCTTCAACGTGATTTTTGTTTATTGATAGATTTTTATTTGCTTACCGCCTCAAAAATTGTCCTACAAGGAGCCTGTGCTGTCTACTGCAGCAGTTAAGAGCTTTTACTAAGATTGGTTATTATAGTAACTTGTTGTGTATCAGCATATTATATATGTTACTCTGTATAGGTCTTGGTTAAACAAACCTAGATATTTGGCATGAGGTTTGTATTCTTTTTTTAACAGTATTGCAAAGTGAGTTCAGTTCAAAGCCGTGTTATGAAGCCTTTAGTTTAGTCTTCAAAGTATCTCTGTTATCTGACCTTTTTACGTAGCACTTGTCTCCTCCTTAACGGTTGTCAAAAAGCTATTGTCTCAAATGTAAATAAATTTCACATTTAGAATAAGTTACTGGTGGTGGTGTACGGTTGTATTCAGAGGAGAAAAAGTGCAGACTAATTTTAGTTGATACTAATGAAGGCAGGATAGCCATTTCTTCCTGGACAGTTGCTTTCATTTTAGCAGCATTATTTCTTTCTGCAGAGGAAGGAAATAGTCTCCAGTTGCAGTGGCTAATTTCACATTTTTTTATCTTGTAAATTTACAGGTCAAGTCTTGCCTCATATTAAGCAGTGATTTAAAAAGTGAAAGCATGGAGGATGAGAGGTCTCCCCTCTAAAATGTGGCTGTAGAATTTGGGGGTTGTAGTAGTGGTTGGCTGCTGTCTGTTCAAATTAGGCTGTAAATCTTAAGTGGCTCTGGAATATCTCCAACCCGTGGTCCCAGTACTGCTGCATCTCAGAATGCAGCTGTAGTTTCTTTCCCTCAGGACAGGACTTCTGTTTTCCTTCTGTTGAACAACAAAATTAAATAGGGAAAATCTACCAGCAGGATTGTGCATATTGGATGAAACCATTTGTCAAGAGTCAGATAGAGTTGGTTTCCATGTTCTTTGTTCCCATTAAGGGTTGTAAATAGCACCTGCCTTTTGTCTCTTCACCATGTTTTTAAGCACACATAACTTTTGTTCTTTGAGAGCAAACCAAGCTGAATAAAGGCCGTATTATGTGTTTTCTGATTTCTTATAGTATTGGAGAAAATAAGCCTTTTGCCTGCCTGCCGTGGAAACAAGCAAATGCTCAAGAGAGAGACTTTCTCAAGCCCTTGTGGACTTCACCAAACAGTTTTGGAAGGCAAAAGCTGCAGGTCTGGTAGCATGCAGAATTGAGAGCTCAGGAGGTAGAGAAGCTTTTTGAGTCTCTGTTCACTGAAGGTTTCAAACCAAGCATTTTTTAAAGGAAAATGGTTGTTTATACCATCCTTGGGGATCAGATGCTATGACATTTCTTTCCAGTAAAAACACTTAGGCCTCAAATGTTGAAGTAAGCCACTTCTCAAGCCAAAGATAACTGGAAGAGGCTGGATTTGATAGTAAATTCTTGTACCCGTTAATATATTTTCTTATTTAAAAAAAGAAATCATTGCTGTACTGAACAAGAGTATATACGAGGTTACAGTACTGAGGTTACAGTTCCTCACTGTAGAAAAACCACAAAACTAAGGCAATCTCTTCTCTTCCCAACAACTTTGTTCCTTGAGTACCTTCTAAATGTAACTCATATGATCCTTTTATTTCCCACCTTGGTCAATGTTATCATTCAGAAAGGACAATCATTTCTTGCCTGCTTACAAAAATGTTTTTAAGTACTGATAAGTTACCCAGCTGTAGGCAGCCAATTAAATTATCACTAATAAGCTCAGCAACCAGAATGCACAGTGAGCGGTTCAGTATTTTACACTTTTAACTCTGAATGTTTTCTGTACAGTGATTATATATTCTTGATGCTAATAAACTCTTTGTTGTTGCAGTCTTGAGGTGTTTTGTTTTGTCTTTTTAATCTTACCTGCTGAGACCTGGCATACTAGAGGATTATGTTTATAACTCTGAGCTTTTTGCAAGGAATTTCACTCCTCAGTTTGCTTGATGGAAGAATAAGGCCACTCATAAAATGTCTTTTGTGCCTCATGTTGAGTTCATAATGAATCTGCTTTGAATGATCAACAGTGTAATTAGCTCTTCATAAATGTGTGCATCTCTTCAAAGGGGTACCCTTTTAGTCCTGTATTTTTTAATAACAATGTAAATCAGGAAGAAATCCCTCCCAATTATAATGGACTAGTTTGAATCTGAATCTGATGCATATTTGTGAGTCGGCTTGCATTGTGCTGCTTTTGCTACCAAACACTGGAAAAGCTTTGATGGGGGAGAATCCACTAGGGCTGTGGATTAGTTATTTCAACACATTACCCAAGCTTGATAGTTAAACACAATATCCATTCGGTCTTTCTTTTCCTTTGTATGAGTGACTTCGAGGAACTGTTTTGCCCTAGTTATGCTGTGCTTGTGTTAGCTGGTAAAACACAGTGCTACAGAGGAGCCACAGTGGTACCTCTCATCTTCAGTTAATTGTTCATTGGAGAAGCTGCGATCGTCAGTTTCATGTGGGTTTTTTTTTGGTCTTGCTTAATCTGACAGAAATACACGCTTCTCCACTGCCTGCATTTCATGTGAATTCATTCAGCATACAGTACTCAGTCATACTTCCAAGGATATTTTTGAGAGCATGGAATTTTCTGACATACAAAGAAAACTCTAAAAATAAATTATCTTTTTTAATTTGTTTTGAAGGAACATCCTGTATGCCCACATGTTTGTTTTTATGATGTAGCCATGCTTCAGTTTGGCTGAGTTCTTGGCTTTTTATCCCTAGCCCTTTCCACTGTACGAATATTAGGACTTCTCCGCAAGTTCCTTTGAAGAAAACTCTTCTTTAGAAGAAAAATTTCTCTTCCTCTTGCCCAAAACTAGTTATGAAGAATATGGGCATGAGACATTCTTCACCAGTTCACTGGACAGGCCAAGGGGGACTCCTTGTTAAAACCCAACTGACATCATCAGTCTGTTCCTACAGCACATTCCATTGTGCAAAGAGGTTTATAAAGTGTTAGATGTAACTTTTATAAACACATATACTAATAGATGGTTATTCACTATGTCTTGTGGTTTAAAATGAATATTAATAACTTGTACGTATGCTGGACTATGCAACAGCCTGTTAAAACTATACACTAAGTCAATTATAAATAGTAGCGTGTAGAACCCAAATGGTATTTGAGTGTGGTACAGTCTTAAGAAGATCCTCACTTCACTGGAAATCACTGACGACTCTGTAAATAGAGAACAGAAATGGAAAAGGCAACATGACTCAGTGGAATGTAATCCAGCCAATGTGTTCATCTGTGTTTCTGCTTGTTGAGTGACTTTGCATATTTTTTCATTGTCTTTCCAAAGAATTTTGCAGAGCACATACCAGTTGAGTGCTGACAAAGTGTCTGGATATGTCTGTGATACAGATAGTGACTGTGACTGTTTTCAGGCTGGGCTGCATATTCTATTCCCAGCTCCTATGGGCCCTTAGAGCACAAAAAACAGGACAGCACTGGAACTGCTACAACGTACTAGATGTAAGTAAATTAAGTACTTTGTCTTGTCTTCTAAATACTGCTGGCTTTGTTGTTCTAGTGTGCAGTCTAAAACAAAAAGCGCATTTGCAAGGCTGTGGGGGAATAGTGGCCTTGGCAAAGGAAAGGAAGAGCAGAGAACAGGAATCGTAACACCCTACAGGGTGAGGGCAGCAGCAAAGGGAAGTAGCATATCTAAATGGCCTGCTGTTTGTAGTCAGCAGAGGTTTTAAAGACCCAGTATCATCAGTGGATGGTAAAATACCACGGTTATTATGAAGTATCTGAAGCATGTACATTTAATGAGTCTTAAGGGAGTCATTGAAAACAGATTGCCGATGGATTCTGTTAGAATAGATTTTTGTAACCTCTTCAACTGGTGTGATGATTCTTCGTAATAGTGAAGCTGCTTGAAGTGCAATATTGGGTGTCCTCCTGTCCTTCTAAGCAACTATGACTGAGAAGGAGCAGTGCTTAAAAGTGAAGAAATTTCACTTTGGAGCATGATATACCCAACCCCAATGGCTTTTAGAGTAACAATGTGGTTCACCTGCATGGGTTCAAACCTGAAACAGCAGGAACATTGCTTGATAAGGAATTAATAGCTCATCTACACAAAGACATTAATTAATTAAACTGTATGTGGGATGGTCCTTTCCAAAGTGGATTAAGCTATACCACAGGGAAGTACTTGAATTCTGAATAAAAACGCTCCACAATTAGATGTTTTGCAAAATTTAACAGAGCTGCTTTGGATTCCTTCCCTTGACAGAAACATGTTTGTGCTATTTTTTCTGCGTCTCCTCATTCATGCTGACAGATCAGAGGATGGTGATTTTAGAGACTGGCTCTTGGGAAGATGTTCATTTCAGAAACCACAGCACACGGGAAATAAAGCAATGTGGAGGGAAGGCTGAGCCAATGTGAGCATTCTGGGCGACAGTGGAATCAGTTCTTCCATGGAAAAGCCATTCAGTTTTCTCCAGCCTGCAGTCCTCTCAGTGACAGTTGTATGATGGCACTTTCCCCATCCTGCTAGGTGCTTAGACATTAATTGGAATACGTAATCAGTAAATCATACCGTTATACATTCCACACTGTCAAACAAACTGCTTCATCTGTCCTTGATCTATAAAATAGGAAGACTTTTTGCACAGTCCTTTTTTCAGCATCCTTTTTCGCTGTGAATCAGATTGTGAAGTTAATTGTAATGAAAGGGCTTTCTCTCCCATGTCTGTTTAATATAATATCTCTCACTGATTAGAGACTGAAGAATCCATATTGCTAAAGAAAAATGGCTGGCCTTTTTGTTTTTTTAATAGGTTTCGTTTCTGGCACAGTCATATGTATTTCTAGCTGAGAAGATAGGAAGTAATTAGGGAAAATCTTTGCTTCTAACAAACCATTGACAAACTATTTCTCTGAACTTTAGGTGGAATAACAAGCTCCATGTCTGCATGCAGGTGTAGAGAGATGCGTACTTATGTTGCTGAGCTGTTGTAGTACAGAGGTACTGTGCCCCAGGACAGAGACAGAGCTTTTCTTCTCTTCCAGTAAATACTGTGTTGGGTTTTTTTCTCCATATCTGATTGTGTGAACTGTAGTCATTCAGTCCAGTCAGCTGTCTGTCAGCTGTCTTCCTAGTGCTGTATCATCATCAACTGACATACCAGGGAGAGGTTTCTGACGAAAGCAGTCTGGTCTAGTACCAGTGTCTGTTCCCTGAGGTAGATAGCTTCCATTCCAGCTTGAACTTGAACTTTTTTCCCTTTGTTTGTCCCTGCTGGGAGCCATTCTTGTGTGGATAACTGCTTTACTTCTGACGCTCAGGTTTGATCATGCAGTGACTGACTCGGATACTCAGTTTTCTGATCCAGCAGAGGTGAAGAGTGGGTGGTTGATGCTGTAGTGATTTTCTGATTCATTCATCTACCCAGCAGCATGCCTGGCAAGAAGCTTGCTCTTTAAAGGAATGATTCTCTGCCTAGATTTTGCCAAGACAGCATTACACTGGGAGTTAATTCAGTCTCTGTTCTGAGGGAAAGCACAACAACAGACATAATGAATGAGGTAATTTTAAATATGAAATACACTCTAGAGAGATGGCTACCACAAGATCTGTGCTTGTTGAAATCCTGAATGGGGAAAAAATGTGGATATATAGTTTGGAGGTGTGGTTAGTCCACACAATTTACTAAAACATGTAAGGGGTATCTTTTACAAAGATGTTGCCTTCTTGCATTTATCTTTTCCAAGTTGCGAACAACATGCTAATAAAAATTGCTGAGTGGCATCTCACTCTGCAAATTAGGAGATTACAGGTTCTGCTCCTAACTCCATAGATGCTGGGTTTTTTGAAATGAGAGCTGAGTAACTCAGTGTTACAGTCCTGGCTGTGGCTTTGGTTGTCTATTTGCCTTGAAGATTTTTCATTTTTCAAACTTCCGTTACCCTCCCAGCTCTGTAAACTCAGTGGTGCAGGACCGGTTTTTAACTTGTCTCACACAAGAAGCACAGTGGCTTGGGGCTTTAATTTCAGATGGATCTGGGAAATGCCATTGTAATCTGCCAAACAACAATATGTTTTGATTGCATTTTGCATTGAGCCTTGGTTTGTTGGCTTGTGTTTTTTTCCATACGTTGGAGCTGAAAGATGCCTGAAGAAATGTACTTGCTGGGACTCCTGTTCCTGTCAAACACTGTTGTGCTGGTTCTCTCCATCCTTCTGTCTTCGAAAGCTAAAGTAAAATTAGGGAGAATGAAAATTTTTCTTTCATTAACTAATCCCAAAGTTCTGTATATAGAAAAAGAGCTTAACAGAAATGCAGCAAAAGAAGATAATCAGTTTTTCAGCTTAAGCATGCAATAGCCGCAAGATACATTGTCAGGCCTTTTTATCAGGGTCCGTGTTTTCTGCTTGTGCGTCATCCAGCTTAATGGGTACCTGATCTTGATTTAATATGCTGCAACCAAATTATTTCATTCAATGAAGAGATATAGCCAGAACGATAGCTAAAAGCTGTATGTTGTTTTCTAGTTTAGCACCATATGGATTGTAAATGGGTGTGTACAAGAACAACTGAGAATTACTAGTTCCAAGGATTATTTTCTCATTTACAGCTAGAGCAGTATAAGAATCAAGAAGACCAGCTCATTTAAGGTTTGTACATCAGCATAAATCAGGACACCTGCAGTTCAGTCTTACATCTCCATTATGCCTGTATACAAAAGGCTTACTTAGCATGTGTTTTTCCACTCTTTCATTATTTTGTTGCCCATAGTCCCATACCTACTAATGCTCCTCAAGAGCAGGTTTAGTGTTGAGCTTTTTGTTCCATCATAAATATAATTTTCTTTGTTACTTAGGTTTTTGCATATTGAGTCTAGTGTACAACCACTGTTGCAGCTTGCCATTTTTCAGCCATGGTGTTGGTGCAAAGGCAAGCACGGGCGTGGTAGTTGATAGCCCTCCTGGACTCTAGCTATTGCTCTAGAAGAGTGTGGATTACACATCTTCGATGCTACATTTTTCAGCCTGCCATGGAGGTCTTGGCTACTCGATGCCATTTCAATTGGCTGCTTGCATTTATTTCTAGCCAGATTGAAGGCTTTTGTGCCTGCTTCAGGATGAGCTGACTCTGAAATGATTAGATTTCACTGACTGCACTGAGTAGACTTTCACAGACCATACTGGGGAGTTAAATGCAAGTACTTAGATGAATCCGAAATGCATACATGGCAGCTGGGTTTTCCAGTATTGGCATGTTCCTTGCCAGCACCAGACAAAGGGCATCTCTAACTGGTTCTCCTAGTCATGAGAAGTTTGGATCATCTTAAGGAGCTCTGAGGTCCTACTAGTTGTCATTGAAGTGTTCAAGGCACTAACCCTTCTCCTTTGCTAAGAGGAGATCACAGTCTTTGGCATGCAGCCATTATGTTACTATGAGCAGTAGAATTAACATTGAGATGTGGATTAAGTGTGCATTGAAATGACATCTGGGCTAATTTGACTGTATGATCACACACTTGTTTTCTGAGTGGAGTCTTTTACAGGAATGTTCAGAGAAAGGATTAATTCTATCACATTTCCATCCATCCATCCAGTTACTCTGAAAAGATTGTTTCCATGAGACAAACTTCTGCAGAAGTTTCTGTCTAGTATATACAGCCCTTCGCTGTACACTGAGGTACTTTTCCCGCTTTCAAGTGCCAAAAAACTTAACTAGAATGATGTAGATGAGAGGTCTCCCCCAAGAGCTGCGGGAAGTGATAGTATCCCAAGAAGCCAGACTGCTTTCACCTGAATTTGTTAGTAGATTATGTTGCAGCTTTCTGGAAAGGCCATCTTCTAAGAAGCTGGGGCAGAGTCAAATGCATTCACACAGTTAGGCATGTCAACCAAGCTTAAATCACAGGGTAGATAGATATTTACATTGCCCTAGGAAATCAACCAGCTGTTCTGTTATGCCCATCTTTGGGCTCTAAATCTCTATATATTATCAAATCGCCATGGTAGATCAGGTTGAGATGTGCTTGCTCTGATCTCTTCTCTTTACCTGCTTTCAAACAAATGTGTTCAGGTCTGGCAGTGGAAAGATGGCAGGTGAGGTATAAATTATTAACTTATGTAAGATTGAGGGTTACATGAATTATCTAAAGTCAAACATAAATTTTATAGAATCATAGAATAGTTTAAAGATCATCCAGTTCCAACCCCTGCCATGTGCAGGGACACCTCCCACTGGATCAGGCTGCCCAAGGGCCCATCCAACCTGGCCTTGAACACATCTAGGGATGGGGCAGCCACAGCTTCCCTGGGCAACCTGGGCCAACGCCTCACCATCCTCACAGTAAAAAAAAATCTCCATAATATCTAGTCTTAATCTCCCTCCTTTCTGCTGAAAACCATTCCCCCTTGCTGTATCAGTACACTCCCGGATGAAAAGCATACACACACCCATCTTTCCTGTAGGACCCCTTTAAGTACTGGAAGGTCTCCTTAGAGCCTGCTCTTCTCCAGGTTGGTTTTTTTTTTTTCATGATGGCAAATAAAGCAAATAAAAAACCAGCCACATTCTTATACTGATAGTGCTGGGGAGGAAAAGTTTGGATAAGAGAGTTTCCATACATCCCTATTGGCTAAAGACCTGTATATTCAAACTGAGAAGAAAGAACAAGAGGAAGCAACAGGATTTTGTGGAAAGAACCTGTAGAAGGTTGAAAATGTTTCAAAATTAGATGACATGGGGATTAATTTAAGTCTGGGCGAGAAAGTTCTCTCTTGAAGATGAGAGCAGCTGAAGCTGCCTTTGAACTGATGTCAGTGGGACACTGATTAAATACATCTTGTTTTTAAAGGGCTGATGGTCCCTGTGGAGCAGTGATTAGAAACCTAGATCAATTATATGTCGGTATTGGTTTAAGACTGTTTTTTTCCTGCTGTTGCCTGTATTACAAGCCTTTGGGATGAGGTGGTAAAAAGGAGGAACTCCAGGTTACAAACCTGGAAAGGCTGTCAGGTTTGTTTGGGTAGGAAAAGCCCCATAGACTATTGCATCTACTTGCTCCACCTTCCTTCGGGGTAGTCCAGCTTTGTGTTTGGGGATTTTTTCCCATGTCTACCCAGGGTGAGTACTGACATGCTGTGGCCAGTAACTGAGCCTGATGCTTGCTGTGCCTTCAAGCCGTCACAAGCTTTATCTGGAGGGCTGAACACAGCTGTAAATGCTTTAAGTCCCTTTGTCTATAGTTTGATTGCTTTGATAATATTCTTCCGTCATGAATGATGAAAATTAAAAAAATATTTAAAGCATCAGAGACCAAAGAAACATGAAGAAGCAGTGCTGGATGCAGGAAAAAAATGTTTTCATTAAAATAGAGTTCTTAGGGAAAGAAAAAGGGGGAACATCAGTGCTTAAAATGTCTTTTAAACAGAATTTGAGTGTCTGTGGTACTAACAGCATCCGCTGAGTCAGACAGGACTTTGACAATTCTCTTAGTTGATCTCTTTGACCTTAAAGTGTGTGCCTCAGGATGAGCACAATATTATGCCTGTTTTGCTAGGTTTAACAACACCAAAACCTAAATCAGGACTCTGAGAGCAGGTGACCCTCTCAGTTTGTGACAGGTTCAATCTGATGGATTTGTTCTGAGGAAATACGAGAAAGATGCCCCTTCAGAAACTTGGACATCATGCAGGGTTGTATCAGCCACATCACAGCAGTTGTCTGCTACTGATAGAACTTCTCCAGAAGGATGGTCAAAGTCTGTGCCCCTTCCTGGTTCCGAGCTACAAACTAGGGGCTGAAGTCTTTTCCCTGATCTTCACTTTGTGATTTCCCTCAGGGAACTCTCTACTGGATGACAAGTGAAAAATCATCATTACCCCAGGGGCTAGAGCAAGGAGGTGGCCAGAACCACTCCTTGTAGCGTGATGCACCAAGCTGTTGGAAACCTCAGTAATTAGAACTCACAAAATCATCTAGTTTTGATGGCTGATTGATATTAATTACCTTTAGGATATAATCCTTCCTGCCTCTGACTATTCAAATACTCACCTGAAACATTATGAGAGAAAAAGGGGGAAAATTTCCACTTGGAAACTGTTTCCATATCCATTATCCTTAGCCCATTGTCTGCTAATTATTCACTCTGTGTGATTACACATTATTATACATTGCAGGAAAGGCCCCATTAACATGGACCATTGACAGTTGTTATACATAACATCTATGAACACAAAGAGCTTTGAAAAAGCAGTCTCAGTCCATAACAGTCAAGTTGAGCCTACACTCCAGTGAGTCAGTTGCCTCTTAGACAGTTTGGACAGATTTTCCTTAAACGCAGCGTGTACTGATTTTGTTCTCGTGAATCATCCTTCCATGGAAAGACTTCCTATGAAAGCAAATCTTGGACATGCTGACTAATGGAATTGAGGTTGTTGGGGTTTTCTCCCTTTCCTAAAAGGAATCAAAACTATAGATATATTAGTACATATATATTTAGTTCAGATCTGTTTTCAGAACAATGTTTTCAACTGCTGGAGCTGTCCTATTCAACAGTTAACTATAGTTTATGGAAATATTATATGCTACGAGAAATACCCCAGAGTGATACTGCAGTACATGAATGGCTGCTCTGGAAGGATAGTTTCCCCCTGCAGGCACTGGAGCTCATTCTGGGATTCCACTATAACCATGTGCTGTGGTCGCTCAGTCTGTTCAAAGAGGCACCTATCCAAAGGAAATTACTGTCTGCCAATCACATGGTCCAAGAGACATGAAAAATGATGCGCTGCTTCCAAGGAGAAGCAGTCACTGGCTGAACATGGGGGCCACAGAAAAAGGACTTATTTAATTTGGTTTCTTCCCAAGGGATGAGGCAAGGAGATCTTCCTCACGGGGGCTTTCCATGTAAGATTTTCTCTAGTGGAAAATGCAGCAAAGGCAAAGCAAAAGCCCAAAGACTCATTCTCACCTGTGTCTGTTACTGTAAGATTGTGTGTGGTGACATCATCTCAATTAATACAAAATGCAATAAAAAATCTGGGGCTCTTCCAAAACAAGAAATGGTGGTAGGAGAATGGATAGAGACAAGAAAAGAATTTAACTCAGAGACTTGGAACATAGTTGAAGTACGTACAGATGAAAGATGCCTTGTTAGTGCATAAATGCACATAAATAAATTCCTGTGCGCTGCTTAGAGCCCCCCAAAAGCTGTGAAATGAGTGGAGAAGGCTTCCTACATGATGAGGAGTTGTACTATGGGATTAAAGGGAGACCCCAGAGCTCCTCCTGTCCCTCCTTTGGCAATGTTTCTCCACTTTGGGAATGGGTAGCTATTCCTGGTCACACGTTTCTTAGCAACAATAAAGGCATATCTGCTGTTTCCATGCAGCAGCCTGTAAACATCTGCTGTGCATTGTGCCTAGTTCCCAAAGAACATCATTGCTCGAGTTCTCCCTGTTAGTGCAAAAGCAATTGAGTGCAGCAATGTGGTGCTTCTCTCCTCTCAAGCCAGCTGCTCTCTCTCTTTCTAAATAGTCCTTTCTCCATTATCCTGCTACCTCTAAAGGGCTTTCTGGCAGTGGCTGAAATTCTTTGCAGAAGTTTCGTCGTGGGCTGAGGATGGTTTGGAAGACTGGCACCCATTCAGCTTGATACTTAGTCATTTAATTCTAATAATCAAATCATCCACTGGGACAACTCAAAGGCATGGAAGTCCTTTAATGAGATGGATTAAACTTCTTGGAAAAAAAAGGGTTTAATAGCCATTAAAAGCCATTAGGCTTCTTTATTTGCCTCAAGCATGCTGGCAGAGGTATAGGATATTGCTCAAGAGTTTGAATTGGGTCAACTAAAGCTGTTTTCTAAGAGGCATATTTGTGAAGAAAGATTAGCAAACTACCACAAAATCAGTCACAAAAGGAGAAGAAAGAAGGAAAACCTAGAGAAAAATGCAGAGACTTCTTGAGATAAAATCTGCCTTCAATAAGTCTTTTTTCATAAGCAAATCAATTTCTGTGTTGTGGAAGAAGAGACTTGAGGTGGGTTTTTGTGAACTAGAGTTAGTAAAATAGCCACAATAGATGAAAATGACAACATGAAAAAATAATTAACAACAGTAAACCTGAACTCTTATTCTTGAATCATCACCCTTTTCTCCTACGAATAGGAGAAAGTGTGCCTGGAACACTTCAGATGACCTCTAATTTTGGCTACGTCTGAAAGTGACCATTTAGAAATGGTCACATTTAGAAAAAAAGTCGCCATTTAGAAATAAGATTACAGTGTGTACAATATTGATTCTTGATTGATCTGTTGAGAACGCCCTAAGATGTATAATTCATGGCAACTTCTGTGGTGTCTTATCATAGACCGCGTAGATAGCAGACTGGGTCAAATGTGTTTATTGCAGTGCAGTCATCACCCATCGCTCCTTTGCTTTCTTACAGTGTCAAATTTCCTTTCTTCTAAGTGCAAACCAAATCCAAGGGGAGCTTCTCTTGGATACCCAAAATGGTCATATCATAGAATCATTAAGGTTGGAAAAGACCTCTAAGACCATGAAGTCCAACCATCAGCCCAACACCACCATGGCTACTAAATCATGTCACGAAGTGCCATGTCTACACATTTTTTTAACAACTCCAGGGAAGGAAACTTCCCTGAGCAGCCTATACCAGTGCTTGGCTACTCTTTCTGTGACAATTTTTTTTCTAATATCCAATCTAAACCTCCCCTGGTGCAACTTGAGGCCATTTCCTCTTGTCATGTTGCTTGTTATTTGAGAAAAGAGACCAGCACCCACCTCACCACAATCTCCTCTCAAGTAATTGTAGAGAGAGAAATAAGGTCTCCTCTCAGCCTGAAACAACTTGTTCTTTGACCAGTGGAAGCATTCAAGAGCAGTACAGATTAGTCTGTTATAGAGTAGTCAGTCGGCTGAATTTTCTTGTGCTTGATAAGTGCAAATAGTAACAATGTTTTGGTTTGGGGGTTTGTTTTTTTTCTTCCTAAATGGTCATAAAAATTTCTGGTGCAGCTTCTCTGTTTAATGATTCCTGGTCTCACACTACACCTGTTTTAATCAGGACAGTAATTAATAAGGTCTCCCTTCTGGACTGAAGATTCGTTTCCATGAAACAAACTCATAAAATTCCTTTGAGACTTCCCTTGTCCATCAGATATAGTTGAAACTAGCCAGCCGTTACACTGCAAATAATGGACAAATGGATGAAAATTGATAACATAAACCTTCCAGCTTCAGCATAACATCACTGAAAAATGTTGGTTTATGCCTTTTATGTCTGTCAAATAGAATTATCTAGCTAATTTCTTCATTGTCAGTCCCCCAAATAAGGCCTATTTGGATCTTCTATTTTATAAAAACTTAATTTATGAACTCAACATGATGACTTGTTAAAAAATGCTGGTTTGTCCTTTTGGATCCAGCAAGAAAGGCTTTATCTTTGTGAGGAAGCATTAGCCCTCAGTTTTCCTCACCTGCACTGAACAATTTTGTTGTACCTTTTATTATCGTTAATGTTAAATTTAAAATAATCAACATTGCCTCGTGTTTCACCTTCTGAAGATACCCTTTACACTGTCCTTCAGTGGCCTTTTGAAGAGAATGGGGCAAGTTTGGCCAGCAGTTCTATGGAAGAAAATATAAAATAGCTGTGAAAAAGTCTGGACCTATCCCCTTAACATCCTGGTCTGCAGTTTATTGCAAGCAATTTGAGCAGTGTGAGCCCGGTGAAGGTTTTAAAGTCCTGCTATGCAGTTTGAGAAGCCCCTGAACTTTATAGCTAGCCCAAACAGGGCAAAGAACTACACTTTGCTGGGATTACAGCAGAGTTCAATCAAGGTGCAACAGTTATAACAGCGGTACTCAGCTTTACAGTTATGGCTCTAAGCATTCCAATAAATTACTGCTTCCGGAGCCGTGATGGTTTGTGACTTCACATCACTCGCAAAGGACCTGTTTTTTCCAAGCTTCAACATCTGCAGAGAGGCTGAGAGGCTGTATGTGAGAAAAGGAGACAGAGAATGATCCCTCTGGCTAAGGCAGGGATGCAGTTAAGGGCACAATAATCTCTTCCTTTCTGAGAAATGATGGAAAAGCTCCATAATGGAGCAGACGTTTCCTGAACTGTACAGATGTCACGTTAATGCTGTACCCAGGTGTACAACCAAAGCTAATTGAGACAATCGAGCAAAAGATTGGTGCATCGCAAAAGATGTCAGTCCAGCACACAGAACCCAGGTGTTCCGTGGGAAATAATTAGATCAGGGAGAGAAGGAAAGATGAGGCTTTGACAGGGGACGCAGGAGACTCGGGAGGGAGAAAAAACAAAAGAAAAGAATAATTAAATTAAGGAGCTTAGTATACCAAGGAGAGGGGATAGTGCTGAAAAAAAAATGCAGTGTGTGGCTTTGGGGCAGTTGGAATTTGATGGAAATCCCACCTTGGCACGCAGGGAGGGCTATTTCTTGCTGAGGTTCCCTGATGCTGTTGACAGCGCTAGGGTGGGCACTCCATGGCTGTGTTTGCAAGTGAGTTCCTTCCAGCAGAGCCTGGGCATGCAGTTTGGACGGGAAGAAGGGACTGAGGAGGCTCAAGGATGTGTGCTTTACAATCCCCTTCTCCCCCAGCTGGATTTTTTCATGAGGAAACAGACTGCAGTAACAGTCCTGCCTTTCTGATAGAGGCGGGTTTCCAAAACATTCTTTACATGCTCACTTTGAGGGTACTTTCTGCCATGTACAAGATAATCTGAAAGCTGCGCTGTGGTGCTGCTAAGGTGCAGACCTGTTATCTGTGCAGAATGTGGACAGCTGAGCACACCAAGAGCTGGGCTCTTCCCCCCTCCAGTGCCAACTTGGGGACGTGTGGGACAACAGTCTGTAGTTCTTTTTGTTTTCTTCCTTTGTTACAAAGGGAGACCAAATCCCTTAACACAGGCATTCCAATTTTAGACTTACCAACTTAATGTGATGTTTATTTTGACTCAGGAGTGGCATCTGTTTCTAATCAAGTAAGTTTAGCAGCCTGGAAGTTTTGCTACATCAAAGTACCATGGCTGTAAGATGTTGTAACATTTGCCTGGACAATTTATTGGTAGTCCATGGGGTTACCCACTATAATCTTGCTGTTTGGAGGCTGAGTGTTCACTTTGTGCATATGAAGCTTTTACTGCTTGCTCTTACTGATGAATGTATGTGAAAATGGTGTCAGTTCTACATTTCCCATGGAATTTGGCTTGTTTTCCCACCATCTGTCTGCATTACTGACTTTCAAAACTGTAGACTGAGAGATAAAGACTGATAGTTTGTCAAGGCACCTCTCTGGTGCTTAGCTTTTTTCAGGCAAAGTGATGAAAACACATGTTGAATCCTAGTCATATCGTAGAGCCAGAGAGTAAGCCCTAAGTAGTCACGTAATAACTGTTCTGTAATGCCCTAGAAAAAGGTAATGAAGTATTTTAGACTTCTATGTGTTGGCTCTTGTGAGCTGTGTATCTTCTTCAAAAGTGATGATTGAAAAAAATAATTCAACAGATAGGGAAAGGAATAATGTATTTATCCAAACAGTTGTTTGCTTTTTTTTAAAAAAAAAATCTTCAGCGGGTATGATGACACTTTTTTTTGAATTGGATCTTTAAGCAATTTCTGACTTCTAAATATCGGTGTTGTATTTGACTTCTCATTCATTGTGGGCGTCTGATGGTGTTGGAACGATTGCAGACCTGTGAACTGCTCTGGTCCCTGTATTTGAGTTTTCACAGAAGACTCTGGCAGAGGTGGGGTTTGTGCTGTTTTGTATATGAGCGATCCTTAGAGGGCAGGATTTCTAATGCACCTTCTAGTTTGTTGTTCAGAGAGACACAGAACTTCTTCTGCTGTTTCCATTGTGTAATAAATTAAGCATTTGTCTAATTCACAGTAATTTTCATGACACAATGTCTTGGGTTTTTAGGTGACTCCTTGGATTTCCATTTTTACTGTATAATCTCCTCATATCCTCATTTGGATTCTGTAAAGTCAAAATTAGATTAGAGACTCTAGTTTTAAAAGATCATTTATATACATTAACTCAGGGAAAAAAAAGCCCACTATACAACTCTTTGGCATTGAGCAAGGTCTTAACTGCCATGCAATCACATTGAACTGAATCTGTACTAAAGTTTGTTCTCCCCAGGCGGAATGGGCACAGTAAACCATTTGACTGAATGGCTCCACCGGGAGTTGTTATATGCTCCATTTTTTCTGCAGTGTGCAAAGTTCCTTGCTGTCCCTTTGGCTGTGTTCATACAACTGTGTGTGAGGTTGCAAGTAAACCAGGTCTCTGAAATTATCTGGGTTAAAACAAACTGCACAGCCTTGTTTTCTGATTTATTTCATCCTTTTTGTATGTTTTTGCCTTGGTCAGCATTGCCATAGACATTGGTGTTCTGGCATAGCAGGGAGAAATGCAGGGGGAAAGGGAAGGGAAGGGAAGGGAAGGGAAGGGAAGGGAAGGGAAGGGAAGGGAAGGGAAGGGAAGGGAAGGGAAGGGAAGGGAAGGGAAGGGAAGGGAAGGGAAGGGAAGGGAAGGGAAGGGAAGGGAAGGGAAGGGAAGGGAAGGGAAGGGAAGGGAAGGGAAGGGAAGGGAAGGGAAGGGAAGGGAAGGGAAGGGAAGGGAAGGGAAGGGAAGGGAAGGGAAGGGAAGGGAAGGGAAGGGAAGGGAAGGGAAGGGAAGGGAAGGGAAGGGAAGGGAAGGGAAGGGGGAAGGGAAGGGGGAAGGGCAATGAGAAAATCTTTAGAGAAGGAAACTGGAAGAGTGCATGTATTTTCTTACTTGCTTGCTGTGCTCTTTACTTTCCTGATAGGCAGGTATCTGAGCTGGGCATATTGGTAGTAGCCAGTTTCCTTTGAAAGGGAAAAAAAAAATGGGCTGTGACCTTAAGTTAGAAGGGAGGGACCAGCACAGGAATACTATATTGCGCAGGCATTTTGCTGGCATATATAATGAATTCCTTTTTAATACCCACAGTACTTTGTAATTTGAACTGCTGTCTGCTATTTATTTTACGGTAATCTGTGTAATTTTTCTGTGTTTTTTATCTTCCTTCCCACTGCTGCTCAAGTTATGTATTTTTTTGCCAGGCTCCTGTAATATTAGGAGGTCTTTTCAAGAAGGAGGGATTGGGTTTGTGGGGAGGCAAATGTTCAGTAAATTATCTTTGCAATTTGTAACTGTCAGAATATCAAATACAAAGTACTTGAAAAAAAATAAAATAAAGCAAATGTTTGCATTTACATTCCATACTGGGAACTTAAATTTTAAACTAAAACTAAAGCCTTTATCTGAACTGTCAGTGTTATAGATGGTGCTTTCATATATATAAAGATTTGCATAGTTTTTATCAAAGTGATGCACTTAGCTGATTTACCATTCCAGTCTTTTATTTAGAAAGGAAGAAAAGATAATATTTTAAAAGGATATGAAAAATGGGTTGCCTTATTCAGGCCAGTCCATCAATATGTCTTCTGTTGGTTCACTTTGGATACAGGAGTGTTTTTGGTGGTTGTTCAGTAGTGAGATGAACGTCTCTCTGGGTCTGGACTTCCGTCTTGATTTTCAAACTCCTTCTATAAAGTGTCACTCCTCCCATTCTCTTTTGGTACTAGAAGTCCTACATATGGTGTGAAAGCCTTGGCCAGTACTGGAGATTAATTTAGGAATCTCTAGTTGGAACAATGAAGTGTGGTTTTGTTTAGTCTGATTTTTTTTAAGCCCTGAATTAAGTTCATCATGTGATTAAGTTCATCATCTTCAGATCTCCTGAAGATCAGCTTTAACAGATGACACGCTGTGTGTTGTGTGACCATGCTCCAGAGATGGTGCAAATCTACCTTAGTTCTCCCAAAGTGAGAGTTCATCACAGCCTAATTCAGTCTATCAGAGCTGCCTTTCGCTGTCCCGTTGTTGGGTAAGCAAGCCAATAGAAACCCAATCCATTGCTTTTGAAGTATGGCATTTCTTAGGGCTAAAGTCACTGAACTGATCTGCTCAGTGAGCTCAGGAAGACAAGGGCTGACACAAGATGGGTAGGATGTCTGTAGCAGTCACGTTTTAGCTTATCCTGCTGTGGAGCAGCACTTTTGAACTGTCTCTGACTGTTGACATGGAAGATTTTAGCACTGGAAGTGTCCATTTCAGTCCCTGGTGTCTTACATGCGGTGATTTGTGTAACAGTCTCAACCAGGAAAATTATATTAAGGGGTATTCAATCCAGTGCACTAAAGCATAATAGAATTGGATAGCAGGACGTTTAGGTCAAATAAATTCAAATGGAAAAGAATGAATTCTGTCAAGGTGTTTAAGCACATTGGAAGTTTACCAAAGTAGCTGGTTAATTCAGAGTGGAGCGTTTATGCCAAGACTGGATCTCTTATTAATGATAAGCTATAGTTCAGCCACTAGCAAGTTATTGGGCTTGATAGTGTTCAGTTAAGAAGAAAGAAAGAATAATTTCCTCCGCCACGGTGGGTGAAATCCTGTGGCCTGTGTTAAACAAAAGGTCATGTTTGCAGAGGACTACGATCAATGCACTCTGTGCTAGTAGGTGTTTTAAGGTTGCTATTTGTTATGTGTTCTACTGAATATATGAAGTCCCAGACCTCCTGTATGTGAAATTGGTTGCATTTGTATTAATCTCTCAAAAGTTTTCTAGCCTTCGAACATGTATGCCTTAACACAAACGGTAACAAACTACAGTGTCATCTAGGCACTCCTGTGTTGCTAAAGCCCTAGAATTTATGGTATAGTAGCTGTGGGTTTAACTCTCTTTCTGAGAAGGTAGTGAAAACTGGACACAATCTCTTTCAAATTTAGGTTTTTGTCCCCCATTACCTGAATGGGCTGTACAGCTTCAGCATGAGGGTACCTGGATTCCCATCTGGGAGTATCCAATGACTGAAAAGATGGGTCCAACTCCTCTAAGTGGAGCAGAGATGAACCCGTAGTAGGTGAGATGTGCCTGAAAGCAGTAGGCATGTGCATCCATGGAAAGTCCAACTCCAGAATCCTCTCTAGAGAGGAGGCATTAATTTTTGTTATTCTCTTTACCTCCGAAAAATGTCAGTTTCCATCCATTTGGCTGATAGTCTGTGTTATGTTACCGAGTTAGGAATGGAAATTCCAACTCCACCTGCCTGTGGTTGTGGAGTTACCTGGAGCATCAGGCTCTCCGCAAGCATCATCTTTTCTGGTGAAGGTCTAACTCTCTGCCACAGGGAAAAGAAAACAACTACAACAACCCAACCCACACATGATCTTCTCCATTCTAAAATAAACCTCTCCATTATCTTCAGTCCTCATTGATGTCTATGTTCTTCCTGAAGCCTCCCCAGAAATTCCACATGAAGCTACTAGAATCAGGGTTCAAAAATTCTTCTGTCTGCTGATTTGGTGTGCTACACTTGTCCCCAGGTTTCACTGGTCTATGGAAAAGAGCTTCTATCCCTGTGACTGCATTCCTCTTTGTTGTTCTCCAGACCATACTGACAGTTCCTTGTGAGCATCAGTAAATTAAGGGGTCTTCTAGGCAGTGTGTTGTCCACAGAAATGTGACAGATGTTATGGGCTCCAGTGCCCTTTGGTCCCTTTGTACATCAAGCCCTGAAGGCTGGATCCAGCTTATCTATGTAAGAATCTTTGATTTAATCTTTAAAGGTGAAAATATCTGTCTCTTATTTGCAAAGGATTTACAATCTGCAAATCACAACACAAGGATTTTGTTTTCTTTTTGAATATTGTGATTCTTAAACTTGATTTCAAGATTTTTGGAGTGGAGAAGGGCAGACCTGTATTGCCATGCTGCTCCTCTCAAATGTGTGTACCTCCTGATATTACATTTACTGCTGTTACAGAGAAAAGTGAATTTTACTGTTTGTTACAATTGTATGAATAAAATGCAATAGAAATTACAATGTGCTATGGGAGGTTTGAGGATAGGGCTGCAGTTCTAATATGGGGAAAATCCCCCACTGCTGTCTCTTCCTAAGCAGCAAGCATCTCATCCATTTCCCTTGTTTCCTCTCTTTGATGTTCTTACTAAAATTAATCACTTGACAGCAGCAATGGCTTGCTACTGGTCTCCTGTGACTTAGCTATCTATCAGGGATTTTATTTAATATAAGAGTACAAAACCTTCTTGCATTCAAATCTGTTTTGATGTTTAGGAAGTTCATAAGTTATTATCTCCCTCTCTCCCCATTTGCTCAAGACATGTAGGGCTTAGGAAATTTATTCACAGCCAAGATGGCCATCTGAAGTTCTTGTGGCCATCAGTATTAAAACTAAGCTTGTCCTGCTCCTTAAACCCAGGTTACTGGGCTTTACACAGAGCCTGTGAGACATGCCAAGGCTGCAGCAATTCTGTCATGCAATGTACATGTTAGTCTGGGAGTAGTTCTCTCTTCTGCATATTTGTTAGTCTGGATCTCTCTGAAACAAAAACCATGGCACAGCCTCATAACAAGCCTGAAGTGAAACTCTCCACTGAAAGATAGGGCTGTTTTTCAAGGAAATGGGCAGGGAATTGAGATGTTTGTTAACAGCCCTTTTAAAAATGCTTACAAATGTTTTCACTAAAATGTTTCTGTAAGTCCTGTTAAAATAGGGTAAATCTCTTCAGCCAGCTGATGGAATGGCAGTTTGACACTATTTAATTCCTTGTGAGAACGTTGTCATTGCTTTAAAAGAGAAGACTACCTGCTCAAGGACTTCTGGAAGTTAGGGCCAAAGCTCTGATGTGATGAAAGATGGGAAAAGTGACATAGTTTTTAAGAGAATAGAGATAATATTTGAAGGACTAAACTTCTCAGCTTTGATTCAGACTGACTCTGTCTTCCTGGGTAGATAATTTAGTCTTACTTAATGGAGACAGCCAAGTCAGACTGTAGTAACCCTTCTGTAGCCAGCGGAGAGAGGTATCTCCAGAGGAAAAATGGGACCACTTCTTAATCTTATAGGGAGACTAAATTGAACAGGGAGAGAAAAGAAAGTACCCTAAATGCTACAATAATACATAGAGCAAATGTTGATTAAAAATGAAAAGCTTTTATAAGTGTTTTGATATGGGAACCCTTTAGAATTAGATACTAATTTCTGTTGCTGATTTTTTTATCTGAGAAAAAAAATCCAGAAAAATGCAGAAATTGCTACAAAAATGCTGAGAGAATGACCATGAAAAGGAAGCCGAGTTGGAAATTACGTGTTTGTCTCATTGGCGTTTATTTATTGAAATAATTTTCAAGATCTCACATCTGTTGTATTGGGTGAAATGTTGGCAATATGTTTTTCTATCAAAGACTTTTCATTTCTTTTTGAGCATTATCACTGCTGCAGCTGGTGTGGCAGACAGAAATGGATAAATTGATTTTTGAGATTTCTTCCATGACACAAAACCTTAAAAACTTACAAGCATTGACTGAAGTACCGGAGAGTGCTGAATATTCAGGTTACTTGAGTTCATGTACCCATTTGACTCCAAAGGGAGAGCAAAGAAAAATAACCTTTATGAAACCTAATATTTTACATAAGAAAAATGGTTCTCTTGTTCTTTCATATTGCCAGTGACTGAAACTGGAGTCCTCATTTTTTTCTTAATTTGAAGAAGGGCAGTACTCGCAGGTATTTTAAATGCCATTATGACAGTGGCATTGATGACTCCTCAATAATTCCCTAAAATCAACACAAAACATTTAATGATTTAGGAGTTGGTTTCTCATTCATTGGAGACAGGCTGCTATCCCTAAGCTGCAGTAAATGTATCTAAATCATCAATTCTGATTTGAGTCCTTAGGGAGATTCTATGTTTTGCAGCAAATAGAGAGGGTGGTAATTAAGAATAACCACAACGAAGTGTTTATAGTGGTAACAGTTGAGTTGAAATCACACAGAAGGAGCAATTTTTTCAAGTCTAAGCCAAGACTGCATTATCATCAGTTAGATTACTCCCCAGAAAAATGGCAGAGCCACTTATATAAATATTTGCTTCCTTTACCTGCTGAATCAACACCATGTTCCTACAACACAGCACCAGTGGGGTCTTACTGGAAGGAAACCATGTCTGTTAAATTCAACCAATGCCAAAGACTACTGTCTAGTAATTTAATCTGCTGTCAAACTTGTAATTTGATTTCATTATGTATTGTATTAATGCAGTGATTTGATCATTCTGAGTCTATTGATTTACTGATTTAATTTTAATTGTGACCTTAATTTGACCATCACGTTGTTCAGTCTTTAATTATCCTGGTGAAAATGTGAGTATATTAGCTCACTAATAGGTGGTCTTAAGTGAACATTTGCTTGCTCATCCTTTTAAATAAATCCATTAAAACTATACAGAACTGTTTTATTCTGTCTGCCTGCTATGTGGGTCACGCATTCTAAAGATACAATTAACCTCAAGTGAGAAATTTGCAAGCCACTAAGTTATCGCATTGAAAAATAAAGCCAAGGTCTTTTCACCTTATTATGTAAGACACTATAAAGCCTTCAGTTTCTTGCTGGAGAGAGAATTCCACAGCAGAGATGAAAAGATAGGATGAAATGAACAGAAATGCTGAAGTTTGGTGTTTTCTTTTTCTTTTCTTTTCCATTAGGATATCACTCATGAAACAGTACTACCAAGGGTCCATCTGGTGGCACTGTTAGCTGAAGTCTTTATTTCACAGGCAGATTTTACACAAGAGAAAGAGAAGGAAAAGGTCAGTTCTCCTAACAGTGGTCAAGTGACATGGTCAAGCCTCATTTTTGTGCCTGTAGCCTCCCATTCTCTTCAGTCTCAGGCTTTCTGCAGGTAGAAGTATCTGATTTTTTTTTTTTCCCGGTGACAGCAAGTACCAGAGAGTAGAAAAATATCCCTTGTTAAATAAATGCTCACCTACAAATATATGTGTGACTTTTTCCCTTTAGTGTAAGAAATTTGACAGTAGTCTGGCAAACTTATTAGCAATCCTGAACAGAATTTCAGCGATTTGTAATGCAGATGTGATGAACCCATAGATGTATGGAGGAAACATATTATTGATGAATTCTTATTTTATACCTTAGAAATTGTTCAATATGTTCTTACTTGAAACTGCTTGAAGAGTCACCTTTGCTCTTTCACATTTCATGTATTAATGAAGAGTTAATATATCCCCCTTTTTTTGTCTAAATACATCCCTTTAAAGTTGTTGAGATTACCTGCTTTTAGTGATACGACTTGAGGTCACTGATGGAGAGATTCAGGTCCCTAAACCTACATATCCAGGGCCATTTTAGATGCCATAGGCTATCCAAGGCACTATCCCAGAGTTCTACAGGACCTTTGTAAACTTAGAATGCCACAGTCCTGTAGGGAACAAACACAAGGCTGCTCTCATCAGTGGCTACATACAGCACTGGTGTAGGAGCTCCTTCCACCTTCCCCTCCTGTCACTTGTTTGGTGCTGCCTTTGTCACTCTTAGGAACTTTCAATGAGTTAATTTACCCCACTAAAATGGCAGCAAATGTCTTGGAAGAGGGAAGAGTAGATAGTTTTCTGCTGTTTTATTTAATTAAATTGGTACGGCATGGATCCAGAGCCAGGTTAAGGGAATGTAGGACCTCATGGCTACGAAAGAGGAACAAGGAAGAATGGTGGAGACCTCTTCTTCTGGCAGCAGAAGTCCATTTTTCTGCAGCTGAATCAATATATCTTGTGTCTCCCCTTGGAGGTCTTCGGCATTGTCTCCACCAGGCCAGCTAGCTCTCCACCAGTTTTGATGTGTGAAGATATTTGTCATCTCCTCAGCATGAGATATAACCTATACAGATCTATGCACCAAGGTTTGTAGTGCTGGGTGGATCATGTGGCTTTTGAAGATAGGATCTAGCTGCTATTATGAGAAAAGCATCCCATGCCTAAAAATGCAAGTAGGTACAGTTGGGCATTTCTGAAAGCAACATTGAACTGGGTATTTAACTCCAGATAAACACTTGTGAAAGTCTTGCTGTAGTCCCTAACTTCTTGTTCAGAAAGAGATGTGCTAGCTCATCCCAGGACTACATATTTACTCCTCTTCGGAAACTTAGGTAATTACCCCTTAAAACATCCTGGTTAAGTTAGTGGGGATTTTGTGTGTGGTCGCTGTCAAAGTTTCATTGAGTTTAGGTCCCCTTTTTAATCAGGCCATTAACTTTTAAAGAAGCAATTGAGATGAGTACAATGTAACAGCAATAAAAATAATTAGGGTTGGTAATGGGTCTTTGCTGCTGTCTGGGAATTTGTAGAAAAAATCAGAGTTTTGATGTGCACAGTTATTGTCATGCTGCATTGATATTCAGAATGAGGGTTGCTCAATGAATCTCTCTCTCATTTTTCCAGTATGATGTGAGACAAATCTACACAAAATGAGAATATCTATGTGTTCAAAATGCAGACTTTCAACCTGATACAGTAAGAAAGGAAGTTTGTAATTGAAAATTAATTCATACTGGAATGTGTAGTCAATAGACAATTACTGAGATACAGCTTGTGTTTATTGCTTGAGGAATTTTACACAAGATTTATAACAACTAAAAGCAATTACCTTTACATGTAAAGAATAGTCTCAAAAGATGAAACTTAATTACTGTAGAAGCCTTCAAACATTCTTTATCTCATGTAAATAATCACCAACCAGACAAGAATTTAAAAAAAAAAAATTAGATGTGAAAGTCATCATGTTATCCATGTCAAAAAGTAGTACAGAAAAATCCCCATATTTTCCAAGATTCTTGTTCTATCACTTTTACAGGAGTGTAGCACACTGTTTTATTCCGGATGTATGAGGTGAAAATTAGATATAAGGTTTGTGAAACTGAACTCAAGTATGCACGATTTTTTTTTTTTACAAGTATTATGGTGTACCACTGCCCCTCCCATCCTTGATGTCCACTCTTTAGATCCTAATGATAATTTCAGGAAAATGGGAGCTACAGTCTTCATGTGGAGATTCTGAAAGTGCTCCCTGGGTATATTAATTCCCATTTGTGGGAATGGAAAAAATTATCTGGGTGTCAATCCAAGCCCAAACTAATAGTCTACTCAAAGTTTTACTTGGTAAGAAATTCCTAATGGCATCACAATGGGATTTTCGTACCTTGGAGCACACTTCAGCCCTTTTCGCCTGACCTAGCAGGCATGTTCAGGCTCATTTAAAATATAACACTAATATAGGAATAAGTTTTTAATGACTTATGCTTAAGGTAATTAAGATCCCTATTCTGAAACCCTGGGAATATGCCTCGTGATTGCAGGGGAGTTTTGGCTCCATGCACAGGTGCAGAGAAGAAAAACTATGTGCATCGCAGTACATTTTCACCCTGGAGTGAAAGGAAGTTGCAGATTGGTTACAGAGAGAGAAGTAAGTGTGTGTGAGTGGAGATTTTCCTCCGATCTTCCCTCTGCAAATTACTTCTGAGATTAAAGCAGTAATTAGGAAAAAAAAAAGCCACAAGAAGATTTATTGGCCAGTGAGTCTAGATCTCTGGGTTGGAGATGCAGCAATCTTTTCATTTATTTTTGTTGCTAGGATGGCACCTTTAGCAACTTCACTGAAACAAAAAGTAGTGCTAAAGCGACTCAGGAGAGGGAGAAATGTACTCGGGGAACGTGTAAGCCCCTGTGATTGCTTTCTCAGCAGCATGTCACCAGGCTCAGTGGGGTGAGTTTTCCTTTGCAGGACCCAGATGGTATCCTCAAGGCTTCCTGGCTGAACAAGGGAGGTGTCCTTTCTTTCCATTCCATGCTTTGCGTTCCTGAGTAAAGGTAGTAGTAGTATTATTTGGCATTAGAAAGAAGGACAGACAGAAGAACACCCTCCTTTTGGAGCCCCTTCCTGAGCTTCAAATCTTAAAGTGAAGTATAGTGACGTGCAATTACAGGATATAGATTAACAGGGGAAGATTTCTCTGCTTAACAGATCAGGTTTGACTGGGGAGTGCCAAAGCTGGAGGGCCAGTGGTAGGACCAGACCCCATGTGAGAGTGTCGAACCATTGTATCATGCTCAGTCTGCTCTTTTTTCATATGCCGGGGGGAACAAGGATTTGATGGCAGAACAGATTTGTTCCTTTGTGAGCAGCTTTGGCACAAAAGGCAAAATGTATACGTGGGCTGTTATACACAGACCTCCTGTGTGACTTCTTAGCACTTGATTACATTTTAATTATTTTTGTAATGTGAAAGTGAGCCTACTCTCCTGAGAAGAAAGAACTGTTTCTATTAATCTAACAGGTTATAGCAGAGGATCCGTGATTAGCTATGTGCTTTTTATTATACTCTAATTATTAATAATGAAGAACCTCCAGGAGCCCCGTTTTCCATAGTGAATCCCATTCAATTGAGCTGTCAGATAGTTTATTTTGGTCTAGGTTTGACAGACGGATGAAAAGTGCTGTGATTTTTTTGTGTGGAATTGAGCAGAGCCGAGTCAGGTGCCTAGAGCTGATGTATCTCCTGTAACACGGTAGCACCAAGAGCACCTGTTCTGAGTATAACACAAACAGGCTACAAGAACATTCCCTGCAAAACACAGTACACAACCTGATCAAAGAGATAGTTTCCTTCATTTCTGTTGTTACTGTTAACTGCACAGATGGACTCTCCAGCAGTTAAAGCTACCTTCACTGCCATATAATTGAAGGAAGACAGAGAGCATTTGAGGGATCCTGATCTTGTAATTCTCTAGTCATCTACAAAGGCCAGGCCTGGAAACAAGGGTATGATATGTGCTTTTGTACATATTACAACATCATCTTTCAAGCTACCTATTGTTTACTCAGAGTTTATTCAACTGCACCTTTTCCAGGACAGATCTCTACAGACATATCTCTGAACAAACTCAGGGAGAACTAGTTTTCATTTCCTTTTTACACAGACAGAACCCATTCTTGCAGTGGTTTTACTGAGAATTCATAGTTCATATGTTCAGATAACATAAACATACTGCAAAAAACAGTGAACTAAACCCGCAGTTCTAGGTTATCTGAATTTTTCACGTCTTGATAACACAGCCTGATTATTCTTCTGTGGTTTTGTTGATTGTTTCTGGACCTAGTAACTTCCCAGCAAAACAGAGAATTTAACAACTATAATTTTTAAGGAGTCCTGCTTCTATTTGATAGCTTCTGCTAGGAAAAGAGCTTTACAAGATTAGTGTCCCTCTGAGCAATTAAGTAGCAGGGTCCCCTAATCTCTGAAGCCATACACAAAACAAATGGAGTAGTAGATGTTGCTTCTCTGGGATCATAACAGTTATTTATTGCTTTTAATATGTCTGAATTTGCTTGGATCTGTCAGGATATCCTTTTGTACCACTGTCAACAGAAGTAATTCTAACAGTCTGTGGCACTGATAAGGTGAAATCAGAATTACGACCAATTTATTTTATGTTTTCTTGCACGATGAAGGAAAAAGAGATCTTAGAAAACTCTATGGAACTTCAGACCCTGAGGTTTTCTAGCTCTCTCACAGAAACCTGTTGCTTTAAAGTTTCAATTTAATAAAGCTTCTAACACCTTTCTACTATAATGCAGTTTTTCCGTGAGTTTTCACTTTTCTAAGCATAACAGGACAGAAAACTACTCTGTTGATATCCTTGAATCCTGTGTTCAGTTCTGGGCTCCTCTCCACAAGAAGGATGTTGAGGCTCTGGAGCGAGTCTAGAGAAGAGCAACAAAGCTGGTGAGGGGGCTGGAGAGCAGGTCTTATGAGGAGCGGCTGAGAGAGCTGGGGATGTTTAGCCTGGAGAAGAGGAGGCTGAGGGGTGACCTCATTGCTCTCTACAACTACCTGAAAAGAGGTTGTAGAGAGGAGGGTGATGGGCTCTTGTCCCAAGTGACAGGGGACAGGACAAGAGGAAACGGTCTCACGCTCCGCCAGGGGAGATTTAGGCTGGACATTAGGAAAAACTTTTTCACAGGAAGGGTCATTGGGCACTGGAACAGCCTGCCCAGGGAGGGGGTTGATTCACCTTCCCTGTAGGTGTTTAAGGCACGAGTGGATGAGGTGCTAAGGGGCATGGTTTAGTGTTTGATGGGAATGGTTGGACTCGATGATCCAGTGGGTCTCTTCCAACCTGGTTATTCTATGATTCTATGATTTTGGTTTTTACCAGCCTGTAATATAGGTCAAGGTGTAGCAGTGATCAAGAGGGTGGGAAGAACCTCACAAGGATGTTTCCCCCTCACACAGGTTATCCTGGGTGTCCCTAAGATGACTGTCATGTCTCACATTGTTACCTTATCATCTGTTGTTTTATTTGGTCAGAAAGGGTGTATTCTAACAGAAGAGGGGCAGTCACTTTGGTAAATGCTGGAAGTGAAATAGGAAGAAGCATAATCTGAATAATGGAGGGGGTCATAAATACATATTTTGGAAGCTAATGATCATCTCTTTGTGTTTTCAAGCTGGCAGGGGGACTCTGGCTCCATGTGTGTTTTTTTGCTGTGGGGAGTCTTTATCAGGGAGTGTAGTAATAGGATGAGGGTTAATGGCTTTAAGCTGAAAGGGGGAAGATTTAGATTAGATTTTAGGAAAAGTTCTTTTACTGTAAGGGTGGTGAGGCACTGGTACAGGTTGCCCAGAGAAGCTGCAGGTGCCTCCTCCCTGGAGTTGCCAGTTTGCATGAGGCTTTAAGCAACCTGATCCGTGGAATGTGTTGCTGCCTATATCAGGAGCGTTGGAACTGGATGATCTTTAAGGTCTCTTCCAACCCAAAACATTCTATGATTTTTTACAAAGAGTTCACCAGCTTCTCAAAGCTCTTCATGAAAACAAAAATTCCTCATCAGTCATCACACAGTTTCGATGAAGACAGGCTTTTCCTAAAGAGTGGAAATAAAGTTTGAAAACATATTTTCACAGCCATCATCATAAATTATATTCATGTTACAGCCTTTGAAACGTAAGGTTTACTTGTATGACACTTGGATAATACTTGAATATGACGTATATCCTCTGATGAAAAATGTGTTCTCCCAGAAACTCTGTGTGCAGAAAGAGACAACTACTATGCAGCAGCACAGGCTTCTAGGAATAATCAAGGAGGTACAGAAACATCAGGCCATGAGGAAGAGGGAATTTCCTAGGATGACCTCCTAGTCCTGACTTTCAAAGGAAAGCTATTCTACACCCCACTCTTTCCAAAAGCCTCACCCTAAATCCTCCAAAAGATGCCTGTGAACTGGAATTCAAAACAGCATAGGATAATAAAACCATCTGGACACAGGAGGGACACTGGCTTAAAGTGTGTTTCAATTTCTTCCTCCTTCCCCTTGCCACCTCCTACCTTTCCCAGAGGTGACATATCACTTATCTCTGCTCTCTCCATAGGAGACAGTCAACTCATCATCTTTTCCCCTACAAGCATTTATTTTTGCTTTACAGATACTAGCAAATTCTCTCTCGGATGATTTAACTAATTACCATATCAAGTTCAACTCATAGCAAGTGTTCTCAACCTGAATTTAGCACTGACAGTTGCTGTTTCTCTTTCAGACCAAAAGAAGAACTTGTGTTCAGAAAGCTTGACTGTTTCTCCATCTATAGCAGATATTACTTTTCCCTAAGCCCTCACTAACCCTTAGAAACACAAAAGAGCTCTAGGACTTTTCTTCTGAGGCCCATGTTTCATGCCCTGAGGATTATGGCAAGCGTTTCAAATGCAATTATTTGATACTGCAGTTTCAAATGAATAAATTACCTTCCCCTATTGAAGTCCAGACTAAATCTTGATGAAGGGAACAAAGACCTTTGTTCCAAGGTGGGTCTGCAGACCCCCTCAGGAGTGCTGGCCTCTGGGGCTGTGAGGCTGAACAGTCAAAATATGCCTGGCGGGGAGCAGGTAGTAGATGTGAATTGCTCCATCTGAGGGCTAGACTGGCCTTTTGTATTTGCACAGAGAATCAACTCGCTGTCTGTGCTCCCAGTATTCTCTTTCCATCACAGACTTTCTATATATTATTTGCAGTGGGAAGAAATTTGTAGATTTTTTGATTCAAGGAAAATGATGGTAAAGAGAGATCTACAGATGGCCAGGTGAAAGAACTTAAGAAGTGCCTATAATCGGCAAAAATGGAGCATGCTGAATTGGTTATTTGTGGACCATCAAAGGAGAAGGATCAGCTCACTGCCCCTCCTGTTAACCCCATCAAATAAATTATTCTTCAAACTCTTTCAGGCTTGGACCCTGTATTGCTTTGTATCATAGCAATAGAATGTGTGGAGAAAAGAATTAGTGGACTGAGTAAAATTTATGGTAACATGTTTTATGGGGGTATAGGTATGATTTACTAATGGGAAACATAGGGGAAAAATGAAAGGTGAGGAAACAGGTTCAAGGGAGACTGGGAGGAAGAAAGCATAGGGAAAGAAAAAGGAATAGAAGGGGCTAGTTAAGTGCAGGTGGGTTACTGACCAGCACCTTTGCCCTGTGCTTGTGCTCTGTACTTATCAAATGGTATTTTTGACTATGTTATTTATGGCTGTGGTTTTAGAGGATGCATGTGTGAGAATAGCCAACTTCAGGATCACAAGTCTCAGAGGTGCGAGGGTCCAGGTGTCAGGATTTGGCTGACAACAGGGGACGGTGGCAGCCAAGCTCTTTGGGGCTGGGGTGGCAGAATCTACCACGTCCCATAGGCCACTGAGGCAGCTGCCTCTCAGCAACTCTTGATTTCTCAGTAGTAGTTTCCCTCCCTGCTTTCTTAAGGAAGAAAAATTACAGAGGAGAGACACTTCTGGAAAAATAATGTATTTCAAGCTGAATGGCTTTATTAACTGTGAGATGGCCTCTCTGAAACTGTGCTGCTATGTCCCACCCATCCTGGAGAGGAATTTGTGTCCACATTTGAAGTTTACTGAAAGGTTTATGTGAGGATGTCTGCTGTGATTTCCATCAAGTTTAATGGCATTTAAGATCTAACTGTTCCAATAGCAAGATGCTGCTCTGTGAATTTTATGCTGAGTGTTTCTATTAAATCTTTATAAACAGAAGTATCTGCAATTGCTATAGCTGTCTTTCATGTCATCGGCTTAAATACCAGCAAGATTAAAACTGCTGTATCACTGAGAAGTGAAAAAATCCATGTGGGCTCTAGTTGTCTCAGAAAAGAGCTGATCCAAACTCCAAAAAAAGACTTGGAAAATTAAACTTGAGCTCCTCCTGATGTAACTTTGGCCACGTTTATATATAGTAGCTGCACAGAAGACTTTTGAACCAGGACTGTCATGAATAGCAGACACTTAAATTTCGAGAAGCCTCATAGAATCACAGAATCACAGAATAACCAGGTTGGAAGAGACCCACTGGATCATCGAGTCCAACCGTTCCTATCAAACACTAAACCATATCCCTCAGCACCTTGTCCACCCGTGCCTTAAACACCTCCAGGGAAGGTGACTCAACCACCTCCCTGGGCAGCCTGTTCCAGTGCCCAATGACCCTTTCTGTGAAGAATTTTTTCCTAATGTCCAGCCTAAACCTCACCTGGTGGAGCTTGAGGCCGTTCCTTCTTGTCCTGTCCCCTGTCACTTGGGAGAAGAGACCAGCACCCTCCAGCACATCTCCACAGGAGCTAAGTTTTTGACAGTTCCTTAGAGCTGGAAGATTTTCTTCTGGGCCTGTTCAGGAACAAGTGATGTGGTGACAGATCTATGTCGGAAGTCACTAATGGTGTTCCTCTATCAGCACAGCCTAAAATGGTTATTATCTTTTCTGTGTATCTCAAGGTATTATCCTGCACTTTAAATAGCATTTGGAGAACAGACTTGATTTCATTGAGATGACCTAACCTGACACTGGGCTTCATGACATACCAGAAAAATTTGATGTCCCAAAATGTGTATTTCAGGGTTAGGATGAAATGTTCCCATGAAGACATTTTTTTCTGAAGTTCAGAAATGTCCATGGAACTCCTAAAGGAAAAACATATCTGTTCATTCTTAACTTTTTATTAATATTTCAAAAAAAAACCTTTGTAACTCTCTAGTGAGAGTGCAGTTTAAGAAAATACCTTGTTTATAGTCTTCTTGCAGTCTTTCCAAAATTAACTATTTCAGAAGATTCTGATCTGAGGCTTTGAGCAACTTGATGTTGAGGAGAGGAGAGGAGAGGAGAGGAGAGGAGAGGAGAGGAGAGGAGAGGAGAGGAGAGGAGAGGAGAGGAGAGGAGAGGAGAGGAGAGGAGAGGAGAGGAGAGGAGAGGAGAGGAGAGGAGAGGAGAGGAGAGGA
This sequence comes from Phaenicophaeus curvirostris, assembly GCF_032191515.1. NCBI lineage: Eukaryota > Metazoa > Chordata > Aves > Cuculiformes > Cuculidae > Phaenicophaeus > Phaenicophaeus curvirostris. The sequence continues at coordinate 70,869,055 of NC_091431.1, forward strand.
GAGGAGAGGAGAGGAGAGGAGAGGAGAGGAGAGAGGAGAGGAGAGGAGAGGAGAGGAGAGGAGAGGAGAGGAGAGGAGAGGAGAGGAGAGGAGAGGAGAGGAGAGGAGAGGAGAGGAGAGGAGAGGAGAGGAGAGGAGAGGAGAGGAGAGGAGAGGAGAGGAGAGGAGAGGAGAGGAGAGGAGAGGAGAGGAGAGGAGAGGAGAGGAGAGGAGAGGAGAGGAGAGGAGAGGAGAGGAGAGGAGAGGAGAGGAGAGGAGAGGAGAGGAGAGGAGAGGAGAGGAGAGGAGAGGAGAGGAGAGGAGAGGAGAGGAGAGGAGAGGAGAGGAGAGGAGAGGAGAGGAGAGGAGAGGAGAGGAGAGGAGAGGAGAGGAGAGGAGAGGAGAGGAGAGGAGAGGAGAGGAGAGGAGAGGAGAGGAGAGGAGAGGAGAGGAGAGGAGAGGAGAGGAGAGGAGAGGAGAGGAGGAGAGGAGAGGAGAGGAGAGGAGAGGAGAGGAGAGGAGAGGAGAGGAGAGGAGAGGAGAGGAGAGGAGAGGAGAGGAGAGGAGAGGAGAGGAGAGGAGAGGAGAGGAGAGGAGAGGAGAGGAGAGGAGAGGAGAGGAGAGGAGAGGAGAGGAGAGGAGAGGAGAGGAGAGGAGAGGAGAGGAGAGGAGAGGAGAGGAGAGGAGAGGAGAGGAGAGGAGAGGAGAGGAGAGGAGAGGAGAGGAGAGGAGAGGAGAGGAGAGGAGAGGAGAGGAGAGGAGAGGAGAGGAGAGGAGAGGAGAGGAGAGGAGAGGAGAGGAGAGGAGAGGAGAGGAGAGGAGAGGAGAGGAGAGGAGAGGAGAGGAGAGGAGAGGAGATCCTACTGTAAACATCATCCATTTGAGAGAAGGTGTAAAAAAACTGTAATACAAAAACTAGAACCTTTTGAAGATCACTGAAATGATTTGTATAAATGTTTGTTTTATTTTTTTCATTATTAGTTTAAAATAATTCATGACTAAGTTTGCTCTATTTATCCCAAATAGTAAACATGGAATCATGGTTGAAGAAAAACAAGCCCCAGAGATGTAATCTGATTAGGACAGCCAAGCCTTATCTAAAACTTCTGTGCCTTCAGAATATGCAATGATTTCACCATTACTCAGAGTCTGGATTAATATTATCGATTCTGTTTCTTCTGGGAATTTAGCAGTAGCACTTGTAGGAAGGCTGTTTTCATCTCTGTGATGTTATTATATATATACTGGACTTTGATTACACAATCTTGTTTCCTGGATGGTCTGGATCCATTTGAACAGGACATTCTGAATGAATTACTGGCTGTGACTGTACATACCCTGGGTAGCATTGTGCAAAACCATAGAGCTGTTAGATCCCCTCATGTCTCCCAGTCTGAAACAGACCATTCATCAAGTTTACAGGTTGAGCTTGAATTCCCAGTTATATAACCTAATTTGTACTTATCTTTTTGTGAAGAACTATCTGATATTTCACTCTGAGTAGGGGTAAGGAGAGCCAGCGCCCCTGCAGCACTTACCTTGATGGTGTGGAAGGCTTATGTTGGTGTCTGGGAGCCACACAAAATGTGGTATTTCTCTCTTGGGAAAAAAAAAATAAAGGAAAAACCAATATATGAAATTAATGTGCCTTTGTGAAGATTTAAAACAGATGGGGAAAAGGTCAAGGATTCTTTGTTGCTAAGTGTGTTTCTATGACAACTGCAATGTGTACGTTATGAGTGAGCAATCATTTGTTCCAGCTGCTGGATCATTAAAGGGGCGGCATCTCCCGCAGTACTGGGAATGTTATTCATGGCTTATTTACTTTTCCTTTATCCCTCTTTAAACCAAGGTTCAACAGGTAAGACTCAGCGAGTATGTGAAAGCTTCAGTTGATCACACCAGGCTACATGATAAGTCTGGATGAGTCTGGATTGCTTAATGCTTGCCTTAGAGGATGCTGGGGAAGCTTAGTAAGGAGATTAGGGAGATTAATTTATATCCAATCATGCAATTAAGTTAGTACACTCATGATGAGATATTCCACCATTCTATGACGCTGAGCTGTGTTAGATGTGTTTCTGTAGAATTTATGGCATGATGAGAGATTAATGTGACTTATTTCTGCACTCATCTGTAATACATAAATAGTAGTGTGTACAAAGACTTATAAAACATTTGGATATTGCCTTAGAAAAGATTAATTAACTGAAACAGTGGGAGAAAACTACTTCTTTCTTGACACTTTTAAGTAAGAGGAGAAATCTGTCATCATGTCCATTGCTCCAGCAGTGTGTGGATCTGTTCTAAGCAGTGCAGACTTTATTGTTAATAAGAGTAAAAATTGTGAAACTTTCCCGTTCTCCTCATTTAACTTATTTTTTCACCGATACTTTCACTAAAAATGCCTAAGCAACAAAACAACAGTAGGACAGAGTTGATACAGGGCTAACATTCAGTGACACTGAAAAACATGCTGTGTATTATTACTGTTCTGTGATTCGCATATGTGGAACAGTTGACCATTTCAGTGTCTCTGAGCCTATCAGTTGCTTCTGGTGGCATGTGTACTCCTCTGTCTTCTCTACACTGGAGTGCAATACTGCATCTGACAGCCAGAAAATGACTCTCTAGCTTTCAATAACACATCTCAAACTGCTTGTGTAGTTTGCCATTCTTAATAAGGTTCTTTTTTTCTTTTTCTTTTCCTTTTCCTTTTTCTTTTCCTTTTTCTTTTCCTTTTTCTTTTCCTTTTTCTTTTTCTTTTTCTTTTTCTTTTTCTTTTTCTTTTTCTTTTTCTTTTTCTTTTTCTTTTTCTTTTTCTTTTTCTTTTTCTTTTTCTTTTTCTTTTTCTTTTTCTTTTTCTTTTTCTTTTTCTTTTTTTCCCTTTCCCTTCCCCTTCCCCTCCCTCTCCTTTGTGATGCATATGGGGAAAAGCTTTACACAAGGAGCATTAGGAAACTCTGAACTTACCTGTTGGTAGGTATGACAGTCTGGTTGCCATCAAAAGACTTGTTGTAACAGGGAAGAGAGAAATTTTTCTATTGTCATGACTTGCTTTGGTCAAGCAGCAGCGTTAATGATATTTAGGTGGGAAGCAAAAGTTGCAATAAAACCCGACCTCCAGTATCAGAAAGCCAGGTCACTATATAGACTTGGCTAACAATTCTGTTTTCTGTCTTTTGACAAGTAGTCTTTCTCTTCTGCACATATTTTTTTTTTCCTGACACTGTCTTTATTGCAGCTGCTGGAAAAAGAACAAAGCAAAGCAGCTGCTCTGTGTTTTGAATCCCGTCCATCTTGCCTCACTTCACCATATGGAGTGATAATGGACTCTGCTATTCAGATCTTGTTTCATTCTTTGAGAAGTATGGAGAGGGAGGTATTTATTAAATTCAGTTGAGAGTGGCAGGAACAAGGCTAAGCATCCTGGAAACTGAGCATCCCTCAGTGGTTTAGCATCTACGTGGTTTAGCATCTATGTGGTTGGCTGTCTTTCTGGAAGATTTGTCTCAGCTGTCCTCTGCTTCACAGCTCTTTATCCCTCGGTTTAAGCTTTTCACAGCCAGACATAATGTACATTTCTCCATGCCACCTCGTGTAATTTTGCTTGGTGAAAGAAGAGTTTATTCCTCACTTCACAGCCACAGCCTTGTGAAATAACTAATTACTTCAGTGGCTTCAGCTTGGTGTCTGTGCTTGCAAATACAAAGGTCTGGACTTACATCTGCTCCGAACTGAGTACAGACAGGACAATTTAACAGCACATTGGAATGAAATATCTCAAAGGTTGTTCCTGTACTGGGTCGCTTGCATTTGGAGAACAGGACAGGAAAAGAAATTTGATTGGGACAATCTGCTGAGACTGAAGATGAGAGGGAACTGGAACAAGTTGTCCAAAGATACAGAGGTGGGATGAAAACTGATGCACTCCATCTCAGATTTACCTCAACAATTTTATGTAGTGCAGTCCTGTGACGAAAGCCAATCATGCTCCATTTTGGAGTTACTGAATTTGATGTTTGACTTCTTTTAAAAACCTTGAAAGCACTTCTAATTTTCTGTTGCTCCTTATGAAAACACTAATCCCACAAAACTTTGATTAGAATATATTTATATATATATTTTATATTTACACACACTTTAATATCAAAATTCTTCAAAAGTAATGACCTGTTTCACCATTTATGCTCTGAGTTGGAGAAGAGGTAGGAAAAACCCCATATTTATGTTGTTCCCAGTGCAGCCTAGACACATTTAATGCAATTCACCCATAATTCTGTAGCACGTTTCCTAAGGTGCTAAGCCTTAAACTGTACGCATGTGGAGGACAGGACATTAGAGATAACCTTCTCTGAAACCTTATTCTTAGTGGTTAAAATTTAAGGCTTAAAAAATGTTCATTTGATTCTCTTACAGAACGCCCCACTGCAAGCAGTTATAAAATGCAGCTGTTGAACTAGAACAGCAGATATTCACATACACTCTCACCACATCACATTTCAATGAAAAAGCTGCTCTCATTGTCAGTCTGACATGACTGAACACAGCTTGTACAACTATTGACTGATATGCTCTTCTCTACAGACTTTCACATGCCTGGATTTTCTAATGGATAAAAAAGACTGTCCCGAGTCCTGTGTTGTTCGCTTTGCTGCCCGGCTCCCTCTTCCTCCACAAGCTAGTCAAGGATCTGGGCTCTGATCTCCCCATGCATCAGTGGTTCTCAGTCTCTTTCGTGTGAATATATATGTAGAGTGCACCACTCTGCAGATGCAGATTTGCTTGCAGATTAACACCTTTGTGAGTCCTTTAGGGGAACATTTCTTAAGTGAAATTTATCTTCATCTAAAAGGCTTTAGCTATAAAGAAAGCAGAAAAATTAAACACTACTTAGACAAATAATCAACACGTCTGAAGATGGAGCCAAGTACTGTGTGATAATTAATGTGACTATTAATAAACATTTGCAAGAAAAACCAGCTACTTTGCAAGGCATATGCTGTAAAATGAAAATTTATTCAGTTAAGAAAAAAGAAACATGTCAAAAAGAAACAAAACCTCAAGAAATATAAATCAAAATGTAGTGTAATCCTAAATAAATTGTTTATTTATTTTGTTGGGGGATTTTTTTGTATTTTTTTACCCACTGCAAAATAGCAACAGCTCAGATATAAAGTTCTATTAAGAAGAAAAACCAAAAGACTGAACCTACCAGCCTGTGACAGAGGCACATCACCACTTCTCTGCAACTTTCTTGGATGGCTCTGTTAATTTTCAAAACAGTTGCAAAAATTAATTAAGACAACAGAGTTACAAGAACAAGCTGGAATAACGGCTAATTAATCCTCAGATTAGAATAGACTGGATCACAGTTCTTAGGGCTTTCAAGAATGTCACTGACATAAGGTGGTGGCTGAGCTCCTGGGTGTCACAGGAGGAGCCACTGTTTTTCACCAGGATAATGCCAGGGCTTCCACCACTCTCTCAGACTAGGAAACTGTATCTTCAACACTGAATTTGAGCTCTGTCATGGAACAAAGTTCCCAGCAGTGGATCCAGAGGTACTGGACACACTGTCAAGCTCCCAAAGTGTTCAGGTCTTTTAGAAGTCCCTGGAACAATTTCTCTAAGGATTTCACTAACAGAAACTGTGAACTCAACTACCAGCTTGACTGGAAGGTAAACCGAGGCAATATACTCTAAATGTCATTAAGAACAATTACGTTATTTGCCCTAAATCATTTTTGTTCTGTTTTTAAAAAGAGAAGTATCAGAAGTGAAAAGATTTACAATACTTATTTCATTAATTGATTAAAGATTCAGCTATTCAGCTCCAGGGTGTGCCTTTCCTGATTTACTACATATCATAGTTGTGAAATACTTTTCTTAAATGCAATAACTTCAAAATCTCTCTCTAATGACAGGGTGTTTTCATTCTCCTTAATTTAGGGAAATCTATAAGCAAACACTCTCTGTGTTGCCAATGCTTTCCTTAAGGAATTTTCTAATTCTACTTCCAGACTTGTCTTTTATAAAAAAGAAAAACAAAAAACCAAAACAAAACTAATAAAAATGCTATAATAAGTTGACGTAACATTTCTCTCTTTTAGGAGAGAATATAGCGGAGAATTTAAGTAGGCATAAGCTCAAAACAGCACGTAGGAAATAATCTATTTTAAATGAAGGATGCTATCTAACTCTTTAAAATTAAAACTGGAATTTGCTTACTTTTGTGGAAATAATAATTCTTTTCATTAATCCAATTACTTCTGTTTTTCAAGACACTATGGCAATTGTGCAATTCTGGGGTAGGGCGTACTAAAGAAGTACGGACTGCCATTGATAATCATTAAGTATTTAGTCTGAGTCTTTCAATTATTTAGAGGGTAATTACTTACAAGAGTATTGTAATCATAATCCTTCACCTCTACTGATGTCAATATGAAATTCAGCTCACTATGAGAGTTTTTACTCTGTGTATTATTACTTTTGACTCACAATTACCCGTTTCTTTTACATTAAGTTCAAGGCACCTGCAAGTCACTAGGAAGAAGTCCAAGTGCAGTGGTGAATCCCATATGTAATTTCCTCAAAAGAGTACAATTCTGAGAGTTAAAAATAAAATAAACTAATAACATGGTGGGTCTCTGGTTTATTTTGCAAGATGAACCTCTAAGGTATATGAGTATCAAAAGAAGTTTAGGCTGGTAGTACTGCTGTTTTCAGTAATGCACTTTCAAGAGTGTGTGTGAGCATTTGCAGAGAAGGAGTGAATACTTCTACTACAAATTCAATGACAAAAAATGAAGAGGGAAAATGTTTGACACACAATAACTAAGTGCTGTCATACTGAAGGAGTTAAGAGTTAAAGCCCTCTTGGGTAAGAATGTGTCTGTGAAGATCTCAGAAAGTAAATGATGAATTATGAATCACTATCATTGAATTGGCATACAGCTGACCTGGAAAGAAGATAGTATAAGAAAGTACTAAACGTCTTAAAAAAGAAACCTAAAAAAGCTAAGCCACTTCCTTTCTTTCCACCAACTTGCTTATGATTTCAACTCATATGTTTTCAAGGCAGTATTTCTTTTAGAGTAATGAAAGAATGGCAAAAATTCCCATTTGTGTTATTACAATCTTGGACATCCCAGCTACTGATGGAAAATTTTATGTGAGAAAAATAAAGATTGATCTTAACAAGTATCAGCAGTAAAACTGATTTTTGTCAAGAAAATATGATGGGTTGGATAATTATTATTTTGTCTCTTCCAACCTGGTTATTCTATGATTCTATGATTCTGCATTCTGTATCAGGATGTTGCAATAAATTTGACAATTGCTGAGGTTACATTCCCATTTTAAGCGTCAGCATGTAAACTGATATTAAGAGGAGTAATGATTTTCAATGCTGAAAATGTCCATATAATGTGGTTATTTCACTGACAAGGTAAAACACGTTTCGGAGATAACTGTGGTATTGAGCCACACAGCTCACCACCTGACTGTCAGGAGAGCAAGCTCTCCATTAACGGCTGTTCAAATATCTTCAATATGCTTAAAGAGATAGCTGGTTAACCATCCAGGATCCTTTTACTGTCTCTGTAGAACAGGAGGTAATGATTTCTCGAGTGTCGGTGGCTGATATCTTACAAGTTTGAGGGGTTTCATACTATGTAATTTTTTTTCCAGCTTGGTAAATTCAGAGGAAATGGCTATCATCAGAGATTCATTATAACAGTTGCTGAGAGGATGCAAATGGTTTCCCAGTAGGCGGGTGGAGCTGGTCTACAACCACGAGTGTGACCAGGAGTTTTGGTAAGAAGGAGGTGGAGTTAAGCTGAGAGAGTGAGAGGTGATTTAATTGAATAATCTCCTAGGAGGAAACCTTCAAATGTGAAGGTAACTTTTAACAGATCAAATAGCAAATAGGTCTTCGAGGATTTTGTAGAAAATGCATGCTCTTCATAGAATCACAGAATAACCAGATCGGAAGAGACCCACCGGATCATCAAGTCCAACCATTCCTATCAAACACTAAACCGTGCCCCTTAGCACCTCGTCCACCCATGCCTTAAACACCTCTAGGGAAGGTGAATCAACCACTTCCCTGGGCAGCCTGTTCCAGTGCCCAATGACCCTTTCTGTGAAAAATTTTTTCCTAATGTCCAGCCTAAATCTCCCCTGGTGGAGCTCGAGGCCATTCTCTCTTGTCCTGTCCCCTGTCACCTGGGAGAAGAGGCCAGCACCCTCCTCTCTACAACCTCCTTTCAGGTAGTTGTAGAGAGCAATGAGGTCTCCCCTCAGCCTCCTCTTCTCCAGGCTAAACAACCCCAACTCTCTCAGCCGCTCCTCATAAGGCCTGTGCTCCAGCCCCCTCACCAGCTTTGTTGCTCTTCTCTGGACTCACTCCAGAGCCTCAACATCCTTCTTGTGGTGAGGGGCCCAGAACTGAACACAGGATTCGAGGAGCGGTCTCGCCAGTGCCGAGTACAGAGGGAGAATATCCTCCCTGGACCTGCTGGTCATGCCGTTTCTGATCCAAGCCAAGATGCCATTGGCCTTCTTGGCCACCTGGGCCACTGCTGGCTCATGTTCAGTCGCTGTCAACCAACACCCCCAGGTCCCTCTCCTCCAGGCAGCTTTCTAGATGGACTTCTCCTAGTCTGTAGCTGCACAGGGTTGTTGTGCCCCAAGTGCAAGACCTGGCACTTGGCCTTGTTAAACCTCATGCCATTGGTCTCTGCCCATGGATCCAGCCTGTTCAGATCCCTTTGGAGCCTCCCTAACCTCCAGCAGATCGACACTTCAACCCAGCTTAGTGTCGTCCGCAAACTTGCTAAGGGTGCACTCGATGCCTTCATCCAGGTCATTGATAAAGACATTGAACAGGGCTGGACCCAGCACTGAGCCCTGGGGAACTCCACTTGTAACTGGCCTCCAGCTGGAGTTAACTCCATCTCCCACCACTCTCTGGGCCCTCCAGCCAACTGGTTTTCCACCCAGGAGAGTGTGCGCCTGTCCAGGCCAGAGGCTGACAGTTTCTGAAGCAGAATGCTGTGAGAAACTATCAAAGGCTTTACTGAAGTCCAGGAAGACCACATCCCTTGAAAAGTCCATATCATGCCTCACTACATCTTTGTATTTATAAAGGCGCATCTCTCCCACATGCTACACTTGGGTTTTGAGCATTAGCAAACCTGTCATCTTCTCAAGCACTCTCAGCTTGCAACTGCAGCTAAAAGCAGCTCTAAAATGTATCAAGTATCCTAAGAGAGCAGAGATTTCAGTATATGAAGGAGAACAAAAGTTACCTGTGATGCTCTTCCTTGTCATGGCACCTTTTCTATCTCCCTTCTCTCACTCTCTCTTTCTGAAGCAAATAAGAAGTTTACTTTGATTCTGCTCAGCCAGAATTTAACCTTTTTTTTCCTCTGTGTTGCCTTTTGGCAGGTTGATTTCCTTCCTTCCAGTTCTATCACATTGCAAAATCTTAGGGATTCCAAATTAATTTTATTGCTTTTTTCTGATGTATGGAGCTCTTGACTGAGACTTCTGCTCTTTAACAGATTATACCAATGGCTGTGGCTCTAGGGGATGCAGGTGCTTTACAGGTGGGTCTGCAAGGCAAGAGGCATTAGGGAGAAGAAACATGGCTATTTCTTGATGTAGTTCAGATCCTGATTTGGTGCAAACTAGATTTTCACTACACTCAGAGAAACTACATATATTTTAAATAAACTTTGTCTTTGTCCCTATTTACACTACCTTTGAACAATATTAAGCAGAAGTTCAATAATTTAATTAGGCTTCTGCATGAAATATACCATTCAGTTTGTACATAGACAAAAAGAGGATCCTGAAATTAAAAACTGGAATAAATATTCCTTTTCCTACTACCCAAATGAATATCTTTTCACTGATGGTTCAGTAAGCCTTATACAAGGTGATCCATTATATTGACATCTCTAAGGATACTTTTGAGAATAAAGCCTCCTCGTAGCAGACTGAAACCCTGAACTATGATCTATGTAAATAGCTTCTTGCCAGCACTCACAGTTTTATCTTGGATATCAGCATTGGGTTGCTTTTAAATGGCCCAAGTTCATGGAAAATGTGGTGTTTTGAGAAATGTATTTTTATTTGAAAAACAAGTACAAAAATAGAAGTCAAAAAGTAAACCAAAAGCCTGACCCTTACCTAGGACCTCAGAGGAAACACGGCTGCTGTTGCATCTTTAACTCAAACAGAGGCACTGATGAGTTAAAAAGGCTGTTGTGTGCCTTAGTAGATTAAAAGTGCAGGGTTGTTTTCTGAAGGATGAGAGTTTTAAAATACAGCCAATTTCCAATATACTTGGCATCATTGTGGTAACCCATCAAAAATTCCCATTGTACCACAAATACAAGGGATTAAGCTTATGGGGTTTTTATGCCTCAGGCTTTTCACAGCTTCTATAACTGGTTATGATGTTCTGTTTGTTATGATCTAGCAATCTCTTTTTGTTCCTTGGGTTTTGATCGCCCCACCCTGATGTTTTACTTGGGAGTAATGTAATATTTTTGGAGTTCATTCTGCTGAAACGAATGTGAGCACAGCTTTGGCTTATATTTTCAACTCAAGATATCATTACTGTGTGTTAAGATGAGAGCAGCCCTGTGGAAAGGGATGGGGGTTCTGGCTGATGGAAAGTGGTATGTGAAGTGTGGCTGAAGTCACTTGGTGTTTTCAGCCTGGAGGAGACTGAGATGGACCTCATAGCAGTTCACTGGTTCCTCACAGTGGAAGCAGGAGGAGCAGGCACTGATCTCTTCTCTCTGCTGAACCATGATTGGACCCAAGAGAATGGCAGGAAGATGTGCCAGGGGAGATTTAGGTTGAATATTAGGAAACAGTTCTTCACTCAGTGGGTGGTGGAACACTGGAACAGGCTCCTCAGAGAAGCAGTCATGGTGCCAAGATGAAAAAATATTCAGGAAGCATTTGGACAATGCACTCAGACTGTCTTATATAGGGTCAGGATGTGATGATCCTTGTGGATCCCTTCCAACTTAGGTCATTCTGTGAATCTGTGAAATTTATGTGTCCAGCCATTTAATTTCTGCCATTTCTTTTCTGCTACGTACATAAGATAAAAGCAAAAATACTGCTCTTGTTATTGCTTGCTTTAGGAGGAAACACAATCGGCTTCCATTACACTTTTAAAACATTTGATAGCTAATTCTGATGTCTGCAGAACTCTTCAAAGACCAACTAGCCGTTCATTGATGTGCTTGGACAAGCAAATAGGTAACACCTTCTGCAATTTTAGACACAGCGGGAAGGCAAGATTAACCAACTGTGTCCTGTTTGAGTGTCTGGTGCCCCAACCTCGACTTGGAGAAATAGCTTAGGATGTGATTATACACTGAATGGAATTCAGTAACTGAGGGATTACTAACAAAATGAGATGATAGGTAATTGTGAAAATACTATGCCATCATGCTACTGTTTCCTGATTCTAAGAAAAGTGTTTTCCTGTAATAAGTCCAGGATTTAAATAAGCATTTTACTTCTCCCATCTCTGGATTCAGCTGTTTTTCTGTTGTATTACAGCACTGCAGAAGCAAGAGGATCTTTCTATAGACACACGCAAAATGAAAAATCAGTTTCATTCTGTTGCACATGGTAGAAACACAGACATTTGAAGAGGCTGGCACACAAAGGCATCTGCCCTTTGAAATTAAATGTTACCATCAGCTTCATGTGGTCAGCTGGCAAAAACATATCAGGGAAGAGACAATGAGCAAAAGGATGTGTTAAAATGGGGAGTCATTGATGTGGAAATAAGAAGGGAGTTCCAGATGCTTGAACACATCTGCTGGGTAAAAGATGACTGGCTGTAATCGACTGCTCCTTGGCCTGAGATGAAGCATCAGTCAACACGGAGGAGTCAGCTAAGTCATAAGCCAGAAAGAAACAGGGGTTTAAAGATACTGTATGTGAAAATACAAACAGCATCTCACTGTGAAGCTAGTAGAATTTGTGAGCCTGGTTCATCTGTAGGATGGAGGAGAAAGATTTATAACAGGGCTTGGAGCATTTCTCACTTGATGTACAGACACACAGCGTGAAGCTGAGATGACCTAACAGATATTATGATGTTGAAATTAAAAAACCAAACCCTTAAAATCTCTGCTTTATGGATGAGGAACAGAAAAACAGTGTTGACACCTAGATAACTGTGTATTCCTGGGCTTGGTCTTGAACTCATAAATGCTCAGAGCAACCTAACAGTTTGATGGTCTGCTTCGGTTGGGCAGCAAGTAGAAGGAGCCTCAGAAGAGAGGTGAAGATGAACTCCTACTCTTACTTTGACTCTGCACACAATATAGATACAATGAGCTTTAGCCAGCTAGCTCTGAGATGCTTGATCTAATCTCAATGTATTTAGCTGTGTGCTCCCAAAAGAGCCAAAAGAAAATAAACCATTGATCTTCATAGTTCAGAAGAAAACCTGTTGACTGCAAAACTAAGGGTAGTTTTAACTGTGAAACTAAGTATTTTCTTAATTTATTAACTTTAATGAGCCAACTATCATGAGAGTTACCATCAGATTAAAAAAGCCGATGTCCACGTGTCCACACATAGCTACTGTTATAGTCAGTGAGGATTTGGAGCTCAGTTGTTTACCAATAATTATCCAGAGCTATATGAGATACTTTCAGGTGTTGTCTATGTGACTTTCAACTGCTACTGAAAAATGGTGGAGCCTCCCACAGGTCATGTCTGTCATCTGCCATTCTCCTCAAATGTTTCAAGCCACCAAAGGCAAGCATGTAGATAACTAAAGCCTGACCCCAGTGGCAAGTTTGCTGAATATCTCCACCTCCAGTGACCATACTAAGCACATATCCAATGACCTGTGAATATCCTTATTTAGGTATCTTAGTCTTGAATCTCATGCAAGTTTTAATTAGCCTTTGAAAACTATAGGAAGTTCGTGAATTCATTAGCATCTTAGTGTTAAAGACAAAGGATTTTGAAAAATGGAATGTGCTTTTTATTGTTTCATAAACCAAGCTGTATTTAATTACTTACGTGCATATCAGTCTCCAAGAATCATTGCTAGAGATATCCTGACAATAATTCTCCTCTATAGGGAGTTGCTTTTGTCTTCTTAATAAATTTGTGGCATAAGGTTATACCCTCAATGTTTCAAAAGCATCCCAAAGGCCTAATTGTCCATCTGTCCTCAATGTCTACTGTTGTGTGGGCACTACTGGTAAGCTTTCAGATGACTGTCTGGTGCAAGTGGAAGGAAAACCTTAAATTTGCCTGCAGGGTTGTAAAACTCTCTGGTGTATGGTTATCTGCAACATAAATGGGGCTTCAGAAACTAAGATCTCAGCTATAAAATACTGTTAGTTCCCTAAATCCCCACAGCTGAGGATCTATTGCCATACCAGCTGACTAGCTGATGGAGGAAAAAAGACATAATTCTCAGTCCCAGGCCCCTTCTTATTCCTTTCTTCTTATCCCAAAGCAGAACCAGAAGTGAACTGTAAGGTAAACAAGGCAGCAGGTTTTGGTTTTGCAGGCTATTTGCCACCACTGCTAGCCAGATAGAAGTGACTTGTGTCTGTAATAGAGATGACACAAAGCATAAAGAATTCTCTGTTAAACAATAATTCTGGTCAAAATGTTAAAAGCTTATTCACTACTGTGTGTCAAACCTTGAAAATAACTGTCAAATAATTATCAGAAGAAGTTCATTCAACAGCGGTTGCCTGGGTGATTTCAATGTCAAGTATGACCACCTCTATGCAGTTTAAATACCTTTTCTTTAAAGACAGGTGAATATTTGCCACGTTAGTCCACTGTTCCAACAAGCTCAATCTTTGTTCTTGTCAATTCGTTGCCAAGGCACCCCCAAAGCAAGAGGCATTTTTGCATTGCAGTGCTGCATGGCTGGCATGTTAACAGCTGTGTCCCCAGGGAAGTGTCATAGATATGACAAAGGGAGGAGGAACACACATTGCATCTGAAATTCCTAAATGTCAGGGAGAAGGGAGAACAGTGTGATTACCTATCTCCATCCTTTCATTCATGAAGGGTTTTTTCTAGTGATACAGTCATCAATTTAATTGTAAAAACATGAACGTAGGGTCTCCACCGTTTTCTCAGGAGGCAACTGTTGCTTGGACTAAGCTGCTAGGACAGTGATTGGAGACATAATTTCAGATTGGAATGATGGGAAACAAGAAAAAAAAGGAAAAAAAAATCCACTGTGTTTTTTTGAGGAATGAGAATAGTTACTAATATTTGTTCAGGAAGGTGTCATTAAAAAACAGTAAAGAAAGATTATATGCAGAGGAAGAACCACAGTCATAACATCAGATCTCCTCAATGCAAAGAAGCTTCAATTACCATAGATAATGTTTTTGATAAGTTTAAAGAGGAGAGGCAGATAGCTAGAGGAAGACAATGATTCTTTATTTTTCCCATGGGACTGGAACAATAACTGAATATACTTGTATGTCCTATGAAGAAAAAAGCAGTTGAAACAGAAAATTATGAAGAAAACTAGAAAATACAGTCCACTGAATTCAGAAGACTGGTGGAACTGGTCTCAGTGAAGCAAATAAAAGTCAGGAAACAACAGTGATAGTAAAGGAAAAGGAAAGGAAGGTCTTGTTTACCCGTAATTACAGATAAACAGAAACATTGTAAGTGCACTTTTGAATACCAAAATGCAACAGAAGAGAGTATTGGCTTAATTTTTGGCAAAAAGGACTAATATTTCAAAAGTCCAGGGATATAATAGATAAGGCAACTCATTCTTAACTAAATTTCTTTCACTAGAAGTTTTAAAGAATGTTATATGATGTTAGTTTCCACATAATTTCACAGAAGCCTGCATTATGGCTTAAGTGACCGTGTATGCCCTCTCCACATGACCATCGTGAGGCTTGTGTGCTTACATGATGGGGAAATGCTCACCTAAGTGATGGGTGAGCTTTATATAGAATCATAGAATCATAGAATAACCAGGTTGTAAGAGACCCAATGGATCATCGAGTCTAACCATTCCCATCAAACTCTAAATCATGTCCCTCAGCACCTCGTCCACCCGTGCCTTAAACACCTCTAGGGAAGGTGAATCAACCACCTCCCTGGGCAGCCTGTTCCAGTGCCCAATGACCCTTTCTGTGAAAAATTTTTTCCTAATGTCCAGCCTAAACCTCCCCTGGTAGAGCTCGAGGCCATTCCCTCTTGTCCTGTTCCCTGTCACTTGGAAGAAGAGGCCAGCTCCCTCCTCTCCACAACCTCCTTTCAGGTATTTGGAGAGAGCACTGAGGTCTCCCCTCAGCCTCTTCTTCTCCAGGCTAAACAACCCCAGCTCTCTCAGCCGTTCCTCATAAGGCCTGTTCTCCAGCCCCTTCACCAGCTTCGTTGCTCTTCTCTGGACTCGCTCCAGAGCCTCAACATCCTTCTTGTGGTGAGGGGCCCAGAACTGAACACAGGATTTGAGGTGCATTCTCACCAGTGCTGAGTCCAGAGGGAGAACCTCCCTGGACCTGCTGGCTACATCTTTTCTGATCCAAGCCAAGATGCCATTGGCCTTCTTGGCCACCTGGGCCACTGCTGGCTCATGTTCAGTCACTGTCAACCAACACCCCTGTAGGACAGGATTTGGCTAGCTTCAGGAAGACCCCCAGCAGAGAACAGTTGATAAAGGAGGACGTGCTGGACGTGCTGGAATTAGTCGGCCGCAGGCCTTGGGAAGAGCGAGATAAGGCCTTTGTTTAGAAGGAACAAAAGAGTACTGGCTACGTGAGGATGAGCACGGGTGTCTGTGGTTGCGAGACAGTCACCTTGATAAGAGGAACTATTGTTGTTACTGAAGGAAGTACATGTTTGAAAAAGGCTTTTTTGTATTAACCAATCTGTGATCGCCTAGTTTAGTGTAAGGACCAATCAGTTTGAAACACGCTTCTTGTAACTAGTATATATATGTCTTAAAAACACAATAAAATTGACACTTTTTGCTTGTATCAAGTATTGTCCCGTCTCTCAATCGCGGCAAATTGGTGACCCCGACGTGATACCGACGTGATTGCCAAAGGTCAGAGAACCACCTATCTGGTGGCATGCCACGAGTTCCACAGAACGTTGAATGAGCTGCTGAAAGGAAGCAGGAACCGGCCGGTAAATAATCCCTCTGGAGCATAGAGGTGAGCTGTGGGAAACGGGAAAATGGGGAACCAGGCTTCTTCCCCTGAAAGAGACGTATATGAACTTATGAAAGCCCTTCTTCAAAAGCATGGGAAAAATATCTCTGGGCATGATCTTAAAGTAATACTTAAATGGGTACAGGCGAAAATACCCACCGTAACTGCATCCACTATCTTTACACGGGAACTCTGGGATGATGTGGGGGTGAAACTGTGGGATGCAGCAACTATAGGGAATGCCGAAGCGCAGCGCATGCTCCCGTGGTGGAGAAGTATTTTTGAGACTTTGAAAGCGCAAGAAAAAAGTCAGCAAGACAAGGCAGAAAGAGAGGAGGACTCTCCTGCCATGCCCTCACTTTTGCCAAAGGATGGGAAACCTGCTGCGCCGTTGGAAGTGTGTGCTGCTAGCTATCCTCCTGAGGAGGATCCCTTTGATCCAGGACCAGTGGACCCTGAAAAGGGACCAGACCTCTACCCCCCCGATCCACATGATGTGTGGATTAATATAAGGCGTCAAGCCTTAAAGAAGGGAGAGTTTGAAATCGCAAAAACCATAGTAGCCCCCGTTATTTATCAAGGTCGGGGGGCCAAGTGGGAGGCTCTTTCTTTCCCAGTTATTAAGGAATTGCGCCGTACGGTAACTGAACATGGACTCTCCTCTCCGTATTTTGTAAGTCTATTGTCCTCTGTCTTTGATACCTATGTCATGACTCCACATGATTTAAAATCTTTAGCACAATTGTTACTGACGCCTACACAATATTCTTTATGGGAAGCTCACTGGAGGGGGGGACTACAGGCACTTCTTTTGACTTATGTGGGTCATGGTAATACTGATATAGCCGCGCTAACCATAGAACATCTTACAGGGACAGGACGACATACCAACCCTGTGGACCAGGTTCGAATCCCACGGGAGGCCCTTGAGGCGACCCGTGAAGAGGCCAAAAAGGCTTTTTTGAAAGTCCCCGATTCTCAAAAACCGCAAAAAGCGTTTACTACTATTACCCAGGAACCCCAAGAGCCTTATATGCAGTTTATAGACAGATTAAAACAGGCCTTGGAACAACAAATAGATAATGCAGAGGCCCGGGAAATTTTATTGCTGAAATTAGCTATCGAGAACGCTAATGCGGATTGTAGGAAACTGTTAAAATCTCTCCCGAACCAGAATCCTACGTTGATTGAAATGGTGGAGGCTTGTAACAGAATTGGTACTATGGATCATAAATTTGAAACTATGGCTGCGGCTTTTGCAGCCATGCGCACCCCGATAAGTCCAACAGGACCGGGGAATTGTTATGGTTGCGGCAAGCCCGGCCATCTGAGAAAAAATTGTTTAAGTACTAATGCTGGAACTCGGCCCCAAGCACCTGGAATTTGTCCCAGATGCCGAAAAGGGCGCCATTATGCTAATCAGTGTCGCGCCAAGTATGATTTTCAGGGACAACTGATACAGGGAAACCGACCACAGAGCGCGGGGCAGCGACGCGTGCAGACACAAATACCGCAGCCAACCTTTCAACACCCCTGGAGGGAAAGAGCGCCGCCTCAAGTCTTCGCCCAGCAACAGCAGGTAGTGCCGGACTGGACCTGGCAACCACACACACAGTAACACTATTAGATTCTTCGGTTCACTTATTATTGACAAATGTTTTGGGACCTTTACCCCCTAGGACACAAGCGTTATTGTTAGGAAGGTCATCTACTACCTTGTCGGGACTTTTTGTATTACCGGGGGTCATTGACTCGGACAGTGTTAATGAAATTAAAATCATGGCATGGACCCCATTTCCCCCCTGTACAGTACCGAAAGGTAGCTGTATAGCACAATTGGTGCTGATTCCCATGGGAACGGATTCCCCTGATTCTCGCCAACCCTATCTAAGGAGGGGAGGGTTCGGGTCTACAGGGGACCCACAAATTTTGTGGGTGCAGTCTATCTCTCAAAAACGACCCCTATGTCAATGTACCCTCATTCGTGGGAAACAACAAATAGTGCTCAGTGGGATTATCGACACTGGAGCTGATGTTACTGTAATATCACAGGCCAAATGGCCACCACAATGGCCTTTAACCAATGTTTCCCAAACATTAGCTGGAATTGGTGGGACTGGTAGCAGTCACCAGAGTCTGGAATTGATCCAAATTCAAGGTCCAGAGGGACACATAGCCTCCATTAAGCCTTTTGTATTGCCAGTTCCCATGATTTTGTGGGGGCGTGATGTGTTGTCCCAGTGGGGAATGTCTATTCGGACCCATTTTTAGATGGGGCCATTGAAGTGCGCGACACCCTGAAAATAACCTGGAAAAATGATACCCCCATTTGGGTGGATCAATGGCCCCTTCCACTGGAAAAGCTTCGCGCCCTTCAAGAATTAGTTGCTGAACAATTGCTGAAAGGACATATTGTGCCTTCTACCAGTCCTTGGAATTCACCTATTTTTGTCATCAAAAAACAGTCTGGCAAATGGCGCTTGCTCCATGATCTTAGAAAAATTAATGACGCTATGGAAGACATGGGGGCCCTACAACCCGGCCTTCCGTCCCCTACTATGATCCCTCGAGATTGGCATTTGACTGTTATCGATCTCAAAGATTGTTTTTTCAATATCCCCCTGCATCCAAATGATGCTCCTAAATTCGCTTTTTCCGTTCCAAGCGTTAACATGCAAGCTCCGTTGCAAAGATACCAGTGGGTTGTGCTACCACAAGGAATGAAGAATAGCCCTACAATCTGTCAGTGGTATGTGGCTAAAGTGCTTAGCCCTGTCAGGACCGTTGCGCCCAGTGCTTTACTATATCATTACATGGATGATATTTTAGTGGCTGCACAACGCCACGAGGTCATGGAGGAAGCCGTAGCCCTTGTCATGACAGCTGTCGATTCGGCAGGCCTTTGTATTGCGCCGGAAAAAATTCAAAAAACATCACCATGGAAATATTTGGGCTGGCGTATAAGGGCTCAATCCATAATTCCGCAACCTTTACAGATACGAACAGACGTAAAAAATTTACATGATGTACAGAGACTACTAGGCACAATCAATTGGGTCCGGCCGCTGTTGGGAATTTCTAACACGGACTTAGGCCCCTTGTTCAGGCTGCTCAAGGGAGACACTGACTTGCGTTCCCACCGCAGTCTTGGCCCTGAGGCCATTGACTCCTTACAAAAGGTTGCTACGGCAATCAGCTTTAAACAAGCACATCGGTGGGCTCCCGAATTACCTTTTTACCTGATCATTTTAAATCCCGCTCGACAGCCTCATGCCCTGATATTTCAATGGGATTTTGAAAAATCAGACCCACTGTTAATAATTGAATGGATTTTTTTGCCGAATCAATCTTCAAAAACTATTTTGACTCAGCATGAAATGTTTGCCTGTTTGATAATTAAGGCCAGGCAACGTTTGCTGGCATTATCAGGAGTAGATTTTACTCGTATTTGCTTACCTGTAACGAATATGTATTTACAGTGGCTTTATCAACAATCAGATGCCTTTACTATGGCACTAACTGACTATGCAGGTCAACTCACATCCCATCCACCTTCACATAAGTTACTTAATGCTGATTTTCGTTTAATGCCTAAGCCGAAAAGGAGTGATCAGCCATTGCAGGCCTTTACTGTATTTACAGATGGGTCTGGAAAAACACATAAGTCAGTTATTCTATGGTGGGATGACCAACATGAACGATGGAACTCGGACATAGACACCGTTCTTGGATCCCCCCAAATAGTGGAACTGACTGCAGTAGTTCGAGTTTTCCGAAGGTGGACCACACCACTTAATCTTGTTACTGATTCTGCTTATGTTGCAGGGATTGTAGAGAGAGCCGAAGCATCTTTATTGCGTGACCTTTCACATCCTAACTTATTTGCCTTGTTACAGGAGCTTATTTTTCTTTTGGACTCTCGCCCTCACCCCTATTTTGTTATGCATGTTAGGTCACATACTTCTCTACCTGGCTTTATTGCAGAAGGAAATAGACGGGCCGATTTATTGACATTACCAGTGCAGGTATTGCCCGATCGCATAGCACAGGCTAAACTTAGCCATTCCTTTTTTCACCAGAATGCTGGAGGTCTCAAACGGCAGTTTGGCCTCACCTCTCAGCAAGCATCTAATATCGTTGCTGTATGTCCTGACTGCCAAAGACATTCTTTTCCGTCGATAGCGGGAGGAGTTAATCCCAGAGGACTACAAAGTTTACAGCTATGGCAAACAGATGTAACTCACTTTCCGGAGTTTGGCAAACTGAAGAATATTCACTCTTCTATAGACACCTTTTCCGGTGCCTTGTTCGCTTCTTGTCACACAGGAGAAAAAGCACGTGACGTCCGTAAACATTTGATGCGTGCCTTTGCCACTTTGGGTATACCCTCTCAAATAAAAACGGATAATGGCCCTGCATATATCTCAACCGCAACAAAAATATTCTTTGACTCTTGGGGTATAACCCATATTACTGGTATTCCTCATTCCCCCACAGGTCAATCTTTGATTGAGCGTTCTCACCAATCACTGAAACGCCTGATGCAACAACAAAAAGGGGGAATAGGAACCGTCACTCCTGAGGAGCGTTTGCAGAAAGCCTTGTATGTTTTTAATTTTTTAAATTGTTCTTTGATAGATAACAACCCTCCAATTGTTCGACATTTTAATACAGCTGTGTCACTCGAGGTGCGAGTCAAAGCCCCAGTACTGGTTCGCGACCCAGAAACAGGTAAGGTCATGGGACCATATCCTCTTGTTACCTGGGGCAGAGGTTATGCTTGTGTCTCCACAGAGAAAGGTCCACGATGGATCCCGGCAAAGAATGTGCGACCCTTCCGTGAATCCTTACAACAATCATCTGGTGAAAACCTCAGTCACCCTCAGGACCAGTCTCCCGGACAACAATTTGATGAATTTCCTGAAGAAGATCGGGACAACAGGGACTGAACGCTGGAAACGCGAAAAAACTGTATGAACCAGGGCAGAGAAACACTCGTTGTTGGAATCATTTGTGCCTTATGTAAATCTTGTGACCCTTGGGTCTTGTGTATATGTTATACGTGGGAGAAGGAGTGGTTGCATCGAGCAACTCTCGCCAGGTGATGGTGTGAAGACTGTTTAGAAAAGGAGATTGTTGTAGTTAAACTTTTGCTTGTTATAGGGCATTAATCATTAGGGAATGACCGATATTTATGTGAATATATAAATTGGGCTAATTTAGTGGGAAAAAGGGCACGAGAGGTTGTAATCTGTAATTTAGAGTGTAGCAGGACAAACCTAGTACCCCGCCATATAGGCCGTCCTTAAACAGGACTGGAATCAAACAAAAGAAAGATGCAAAAGACGGTTTGCTTGGAAGCTAGAAAGGGGCAAAAAGTTGTTCCTCAGCTAGTAGTTTTTATCATGATTATGTTGGGGAGCACGCAGAGTTACCCATTCCTGCCTGCACTACCCAAGGTCAATATATGGGTGACACTAGCAAATCTCACAGGACAAGATACGTTGTGCCTTGCCACTGCCTCTCCTAATAATCCATTTTCTACGTGTCTTGTGGGATTGCCACTAGAGGAGTGGCCAATACCTAAGTTTCTCCTGGAAACCCTCTTTCAAAAGGGCATATCCAGGAATGTCACCAACTGCTGGGATGCGTGGACCCCATATCTTCCACTTGCCACCCTAGAGCCACAGGAGATTGAACTCCTTGGATCAGTAAAAATGGATTTTTGTGTCAGGTTTAACTATACAGGGAAAAATCAGTCCAAGGCATGGGATGTTTCCCCCGTCCACCCCATCTTTAAAAACGCTGCTATTTGGTGTAATTATACAGCAATGAAATTGTCCAAGTCTAGCAATGTTCCCCTTTTATTACCACCAGGAATATTTTTTATTTGCGGAGACAGAGCATGGCCCATGATCCCCTCTCATATAAAAGGAGGACCATGTAGTCTTGGACGTCTATCTGTTCTAACTCCCAATACATCCACGATTTTGCAACATCGCCTTTCCCACAGGGCAAGACGAAGTGTCCATACATATACCTCTGAGTGTGATGACAATGTGGAGTTTTGGTCTTTTGGCCCACGCTTTGCCACCTCTCTTTTGTTACCCGGGGGTGCAGCTGCAAAAGCACTGGCAACCCTAGATAAACTCGGCTGTTGGCTGGCAAAACAAACAAACGCTACTAGCAGTGCGCTTTCTGGACTTTTATTAGATGTAGACAGTGTGCGACATGCTACCCTGCAAAATAGAGCTGCAATAGATTTTTTGCTTTTGGCACAGGGACATGGTTGTGAAGATTTTGAAGGTATGTGTTGTATGAATCTCTCCGATCACTCGGAATCTATTCATATGAGCATCCAACAGCTCAAGGTGGGAGTCTCCAGACTTCAACAAAGTGACAGTTGGGATTGGTTAGATAAGCTCTTTGAAGGATGGGGACTGTCGGGGTGGTTAAGGAGTCTTGTAAAAATGATTGTGTATGTTTTGGTGGTCTTTATTCTTTTACTACTCTTTTTGCCATGCCTATTACAATGCCTGCAAGGACTAATGGCGCGTTCTATGAAGAAGATTCTTGTTGTGCAACAGGAAGGGGGAGATGTAGGACAGGATTTGGCTAGCTTCAGGAAGACCCCCAGCAGAGAACAGTTGATAAAGGAGGACGTGCTGGACGTGCTGGAATTAGTCGGCCGCAGGCCTTGGGAAGAGCGAGATAAGGCCTTTGTTTAGAAGGAACAAAAGAGTACTGGCTACGTGAGGATGAGCACGGGTGTCTGTGGTTGCGAGACAGTCACCTTGATAAGAGGAACTATTGTTGTTACTGAAGGAAGTACATGTTTGAAAAAAGCTTTTTTGTATTAACCAATCTGTGATCGCCTAGTTTAGTGTAAGGACCAATCAGTTTGAAACACGCTTCTTGTAACTAGTATATATATGTCTTAAAAACACAATAAAATTGACACTTTTTGCTTGTATCAAGTATTGTCCCGTCTCTCAATCGCGGCACACCCCCAGGTCCTTCTCATCCAGGCAGCATGATTGGGAAATGCCCACCTAAGTGACGGGAGAGCTTTAGATGGTATGGATGCTTTTGCTTACATGACATGTAAGTATCTCCAGAACTAATGATGGGGAGTTCTGGAAAGAAAGCCTTCAAGATAACGTATCTGATGCTTGGGCTTTAAGCTATAGATTGGGAAAACCCACAACTTAATTCATATGGGAACTATTTAAGGGCATCTCATTGAAACACTACATGAAGTGAGCAACAACTGAGTCTTGTCTTCACAAAGAAAATTTCTGGTGAAGGGACATGCCCTGATGAAGTAATTGATACATTTGCAAAATTGAAGAAAACAGCCCATTGATCTTGATTCCACTTTCATCCACCAGGCAGCAAAAAGTCAAGTTGCAGACTGCTGTATAAGCTGGTGAAGAGCTTGATTTGTCTCATATCCATTTTGGAATAATTATTCCTATTGGAATTCTGTCTGACTGTGCAAGGTGAGCCGGTTCAATTATTTAATCATGCCATCACTCTCAATTTGAAAGGCCAGCGCTAGAGCAAATGTGCTTTCTGTTTAATTTATACCAATACTTAACCTAGTTGGTCTGTTCCCTGTTTGCGCGTCTTCAGTAATGTATCAGAATGTAATGGATATTTCCTCCATTTTTATAACTGTCAGATTTTATGAGTCTCACATTCAGTGAGAGCTCTGAACAGGAAAGCTTTTTTCATCTATATTGCTTTTTTACAGACACAAGGAAGCTGGGTGTGTGATGAGAAAGCTGAGATCACTTTAAGCCTACCCCTTTCATACTGAGAAACAGAGCTCTGCAATTTCAGTATATATCTACAAGTAAATTAGAAATGCTTATATTTACTTATTATTTCTGTAGTAATTTGTTTCATTGTATTTTGACACCTTTTGCAAGTATGTTAGCTTTCTGAGTATTCTAGAGACTATAAGCCTTTCTAATGTATACTTTGTCTGCCTGTAGCGTAGCGTTTAATATTATCTTCAATTTCTGCTATAGAATTTCCAAGAATCGTTTTAAGGCTTACTTGGAGTTTGTCTCTCCCTTTAGATGGTAAAATGTAGGGAGCAGAAATCAGGACAAACAGACAGACTGGAAAAAAACAAGATAAAATTAGGAGGTATTTGGGGATTTTTTTTTATATGAAATTGAATAATTTGTAGGGTTACAATATTAGTCATGAGAATCCAAGCATAAATATTCAGTAACATGAACTTTATGGTGATGATGAAGTTGCACTGAATTATACTTGTGAACATACACGGAGTTGAAGATTGTTGGGAAATTATTCTTTGTAATAAAATTCTATAGAAAATTTTGATACAGAGTATGTTCTTTTAAATTTTAAACACTAGAGGTTCTGGTTTCTACGAGGCAAAAAAAATCTAATTTAAAAATACAACCTCAAAAACCTTCAAGATTTTCTGAAAATAGCTTAATAAGGTCCCCTTTTCAAGAAAAAAACCAAAACCTATCAGTAAAATGAAAAAGAGTAGATAATAAAATATATACTTTACCTTTGGATATTTCTGAAATAATCTTGGACAGGACGAGCTTTGCACAAGGTTTGAAATTACTTGGATCAACCAACTTCAAAAGATGATTCTTTTGACTAGAATGTTAAATCTTCCTGAAACATTGTTCCCAGAAATCATGGTTAAAAAATAAACAGAACAATTTCTGCAATAAAATGTAATTCCACTGGAATCAAACCCTGCCTTGATATTACGAGCAAGGAAGAAGTTGGGTGAAGGCATGAAGCTCTGACAATATTTTGACGTCCTCTTTAGACAATTTGCAGTACAGTGTTTTGAGCATCTTTTTGAAGGAACTGTTCAAAGCCAAACTTCTTCCTCTCTATTATGATTTTAAAACAAAAGTTGAAATCTAAACATTTCAAAACATTAAAAAAATGTGATTTTGAAGAAATCTTTCTAATGCTTCAGATTTGTTATAATTTTAAGTAAACAGATTGTATTCTTGAAAACAATGTGAAGTGGTGATAATTCTGCATAGTATCACTTCCCAGCTGCTTCATGACCGTGGTTGATCTCCATATCCCAAAGTACTCAAACAACCACGCTCCAAATGGTAGCAATCTTTCTTCCCACACTTCTTCTGTAGGTAAATGGAAATTACTGAAGTTACACGTCTTCAAATCTTTAGCATTTATCTACAACTAAACATTTTATGACTTTATTTTATATCTGCTCTTTCTGCTTCTTCAAACAAATTTGACAAAATACCACAGAAAATAAGCTAGAGATTATTAACCAAAGGAAGTCAAGTAAAGTGATGCTCAAACAATCTGTATTCAAACATCAATTATTTGAAAAGTCATACATCAATATATGAAAAGTAATAATTGAAAAAAAACCCAACAGATTAAGGCTGTGAATGAAAAATAACGATCAACTGTAATATTCCTTAGTAAGCTGACCAATAAGAGTTAACCCTCTAGTTGTAACGGTTACTACGTTTTGATTTGAGACACAACCATATACTTTAATTTCTAACTATGGAAACAATATTAGGGTGTGTTATGTCATCCAGTGACAACAACTTACCTGACTGCCATGAAGAACCACTGATGTTATGCAGCCCATGGAAGAAGAACCACCAAGTTACTCATTGACATGGCAAGAAAGATACAGAGAAAGCATATTTCAATAAAACTAGTATGCCAGCTTGTGTTTGGACCAGTTATGTGATCATGGAACAATATCATGTGATGGAGAAGCTGTTGTGAATGCAGCAGAGTCATACTTCTGCAATATGAGTTCAAAATAAGTTTGAAATAATATTTGCTAAGGGACATGGAATAGACACTGCAACTGTTTGCCCAATAAAAAAATTCAATATGTGAATGAAATTGAAGCATACCATCAATATTGACCTAGAGAGAAAAGCAACAATAATCTTATAGCTCATTGGAAAAGGCCTGGCTTTGTTAACCTTCTGGACATGCTGCAAAGCCATTTGTTTTTTTTCCCTTCTGCTCTGTTAAAGATTTCTTGGAAGACATAGATTGAACTTGCAGTCCTGCAGTGCCAACCTGATATGATTTATCTCTGTACTGATACCATTATTTCGTAGGAATAAGTGTACAGGAAGCTTTAGAAAGGAACAAGGAATACAGAACACTGGTTTTAGAGAAATAAATGAGCATGTAGAACAGATCCACATAATTAAAAATGTAGAATAGTTGAAATGAAAACTCCAAGACCAACTGTTCAGGGAAGCTGGCCACAGATTTACCACATATTTTAGGCATATAGCGACATTCATAGAAAGGAGAGAGACTTTTCTCCAGCAAAGGACTGGTAATTCTTCTCAGCTGTAATGGCAATGCAAATGCCCTAGGAACACACATTAAATGGACAACTGGGGTGCAAGACTTTCTCTGGCTGAAGAGGCAAAGTTAACAGACCCTGGGTAACCTTGGTGATCTATACATGTTTCTTCCCTACATCTGCATGTTCAACGTGATTTTAGCTTCTCAGTTTTCTGTGACTTTTGGCATAACACATGATATTTATGAATCTTTCTTTCTGTTTCTGGTCCTTCCCTCTATCTTAAAGTGAAATGAATATATCTGAGGTATTTTCAGACTTAAGAACCCGGTTAAACAGAACATTTCATCCTTAAATTCACGGTCACAGGTTGATTAATATTTACTGTTGGAAGCTCATGAGCTTCTAGGAGCTCTTGCTTTGAAGAATAAAATAGCTTTAGAAGAACATGAACGACAGAGTGTAAGTAGACCAGAAGGTGGAGATCTGAGAAAAATTGTTGCCTTCTTCAAGAACAAGAGGAAAAGCTGCTCATGCTGCTTTACTAGAGATGAGACAAGAACAATGGGAGAACAGAGAGCTGAGGATGTGAAGGATTACTGAAAGCACAGGAATGAAAGAGAAAAAGAAATACCAGGCTGAGTACTAAGGATGAAGCAATGGAGGTGTCATGCATAGTAGCACAGATTAATAATGACTAAAAACTTGAAATGCGTGTAAAATGATCATATGTCAATTTAAGGAGATGCATTACAGTTCTTCATCAGTCCTGTTAGAAACAAAGGCACCAAAGAGGATCCAGACACTTACTGTGTTCAAGCAAAAGGAGCAAATGAGAGTAAACCACTGCTTCAATTTAATATCTTTTCAATCTCAAGCATGAGTGCCACAAAACTAGCTAAGATAGTAGAGATTCTTTAGGCATAGGAGTCAAACTTATTACCCACTGCACTTAAAACAAAAGAACAAATATCACATAGGTAATCTTATCTATCATAAGCTTAAGTACTAGCTTTGATTTGATTATATAAGGCTTTTCTCATGTTCCGTGACTGACAAGTATATTGCCGATCTGTTTATGTCCTTCTGCACAGTATCTGTTGCTGCCTCTACATTGAAGCACGATGGCTTTTCAAAAATGGCAAAGTCTAAAAAGCAACACGAAAAGTTTTGAGTTTTTCTCCTAGTACATCTTGAATGCTAATAATGGAACAGACACGATGCATTCCAGTTTTGAAGACAGGCTGCATAAGACATCAAAAGTACAAAAAAAATACAAAAAACCCAGACCGAAATAATGTTTTCTGGGTGGTGGGTACAAATAGCAGGTAAAAGTGCAGAAGGATACATTGTCAATATATCTTCTTCAGGGCTATATGAATACAGTAAGTACAGATGTACAACTAAGTTATATACTGATTATTTTTAAAAAACTATTTTTTACATTGGGACTATTGTTTTGCTTGTGTACATAGAAAAGAGTGATTTTAAAAGTTCATATAAAACAGAACTTTTACAAATGGATTCAGGCAATCTTTCCATTTTCTCTGTACAAAACCTAGATTCTGTAGATATTTTGTAAGAATGCTGAAGCCACCAATAATCATAAGGACCCCCGCTATGCTTCTACCTTGCTTGGACTCCAAGCAGTTAAAACCTCTCTGAAAATTCACCATGCTTCCAAATGAAAGTTTCCAAAATGAGTCTCAAAGAAATCCAAATGTGTCATTTAACGTAATTCCTCATCTGATGCTGAGCCATCCATGGCAAGTGTAGTAACTGCCTTCCAGTCACTGAATGCTAATGTAATGTACAGTCATGCCATTTGGAAATTTAACTTGGAGTCAACTTTCGATAAGCCATTTCTCCTTTCTGATATGAAAGTTTTTTTTCAAAATGGACCTATTTGTGTAAATTGCAGGCAGGCCTGCTCAAAGTCTGACTATTTTACACAGTTGAGGGAAAGCAGGCTAGTGCGTTTTATGGAGTGAGCTATCAGGTAGATACACATTTGACACAGAGTGCGCTGAGTTATCAACTTTCTCCAAGGGCAATCATATATCTTGTGTATCCAAAGCCAAATTATATTTGACATTTCATTTAAAGCCTGAAACATCCTGATGCTAAAGCAGAGTGTGAGCAGTAGGAGTAGGAGGGCATTCAGTCTGACTGGATGGATGTTTCTATTCCTGCCTTACCTGTCTGGGTTTTAGACGTGGTCTAATTGCCTGCCATCAACCTATATTTTAGCCAGATGGAAATCTCAGACTTAATTATTTTCCAGTGACACTGCTTCCTATGTTAGCTTTTGCCTGGCCATGTTAAAGGGGACTAATCTGAGGCAGCTTCAGACGGCATCATAAACAGCATTATTTATGTAGTAGGTTGTGAAGATTTCTTTGGTTATACACCCAACCTTCACATCAAGCCTGATAGTGTGCAGATGGAAATGCAGTCCCTGCCTTTCCCAATCTCAGCCTGTTCAAAATCTTTGTGTCTTATTATGGGGCTTCATTGAAGCCAAACTTTTCTTGCTCTCAACCTCAAATTAAAAATCCAGACTCTTTTGCTGAGCTGGTAGATAAGTGAAATTCAAAGGGATGCATATGGCAAAAGTAGCACTAAACATTTTTATCTTTCATCACAACCATGGAAATACTCAGTTGCTAGACTGATTTGTGACATTTATTGAAACAGACTTAAAGCTTCTCTGTTTTACAAAATGTCACCCTGGAGTCATGGAATATAAGCCATATCTATGGAACTGGGTTGAAATTCTGTGTTCATTTCACTTTTATGAAATTATTTTCCAGTGAAAACTGGATCAACAGTGATGACCCAGGCCTGACTGAAACATTCACAGCAGGAAGGGGTTCAGGATGTAATTTCCTACATATTTCACAGTGAAATTACTTCTGTATTTTGACAAATCCTCAGCCATACCATCCTGGGTCTGTTGTGAATATCATTGTACGCAGTATGATTATTAGAAAGGACTATTTTTCTGATTAAAAATATTGTTCATGGCAGCAAATGCTATTGCTGAGGGTGAGAAGGCTCTTTATATGTGCCTGCATTATTTCCTTCATTATATTTCTATTTCACGTGTCACAGACAGGCACATCTCATACATCTTAATTATATGATTATCCTCAAGATGGAGATATATTTTCTGGCTCTAATGTGGGGGAAGTTCCAGGAGGAGGGGTATATAAATACAAAAAGAAATACAGGAAGTCACACTTAATATCAAATTGTTTTCACATTTCCTTCCTTATTGATTTTTCAAAAGATAATTATTGTGGGTGTAGTGTGAGCAGCTCTCATTAAGAACTTGTTGATTGTTAACTACTGTTATTGCTTCAAATATTGGAACTTGGAGAGAATAGATAAAAGGAAAAATTAGGGTCAATATTTTATTGCTTTAATGTTTGTTAATTGCATACTTTAGGTACTTACTTTACTATTTTTTTTCTTAATGAAATGGAAATTTAATTATCCTTTTTATGCAATGACCTTCTCTCTTTTATTAAGGTCAAAGAGAGAACATATATTCCTTCATAAAAAGCAACCTTGGATTGATTGAAAAGACTAAAGCCCATTCAACTCTTTTACTGCAGAATAGCCAGTCTTTCAATTGCATCTACACTAAACTGTGCTGGAAAGAACAGAAGCATCAGTGTTCATTTAGCAACAACACTCACCGCTGTATGTCTATTGAAGAGTGCCTGTCTTATCCCTTCATATTGTTTACTAAAAAGACCAAGGAAACTGGCAAAATGCTGCTAGAATTACAGGTTCTCACTTTTCCTATGTAGATAAATTTTTTCTGAATTTTCATTTTCAGTCTGAGGAAGTTGGCATTGACATCCTCAGCACAGCTTTTCTGCCTATTCTGAAAGGCTCTCCTGAATTTAGACATTTTCCTGGCTGTTTTGAAGTCATTGCAAATTCCTTATACATGCTAACGTAGTATTATTACATCAGACCATGCAAGTGAAACAAAGAAATAATCCCTAAAGCCCACATGGGGAACAGAAATAATTTACTGGGCTGATTCTGCAAAGACATCAGCACATTGTGTGCCTGGCTACGTGTCAGAGTTCTCAACTTGGTGTAGGTCCTTTGTTTTCTGTGGAGGTCACAGGAAGGATTAGGCACCTACAATGTGTTGTACCGTAAGCAAGAGCAGGTGCTGAAGATATAAAGAACACCACAGACATACCAAAAATATGTCTATGATTTCCTCCCATGGATGGGTTTGGGGTGAAGGGTGGAGTCATGATTGAGACAGGCTTTCCTAAAATATCCCAGCTCCCCAATTCCACTCCTGACTGGGACCTGCTCGTGAGGCTTTTTGCACCAAAGCATCACTACATAAATTTGTTTCCTAGCTCACTGATACCTGACATTTTGGATTCTTTGTCACAAATTTGTGAAGCAATAGCAGAGACCCCCCCCCATGCATATTGCTTTTTTGCTGTTCCTAAGCTTACCTAGGAAAAGGAATTAAGGGTTTGAAAACCTTCCACAAAAAACAAACAAACAAACAAAAAAACACCCCCAAAAAAACAAAACCAAAAAGAACCACATGGAATTTCATTCCTCATCAATCTGAGTGTGCAGAGCACAAAGCTTAGACGTGGTCCAGGAGATGGTGCTACTACCAGCCACATTAATGATAGAAATTATTGTGGCTGCCCAGCTCAATGCTTGCTGCATGCTGGAAGTGTGTTCTGAGTCATCTGCAGGGCAAGTTTTTTCAGAGGATTTAAGCATGAAAAGATGAAGAAATTCTATTTTGAGTCGCCTGCTGACCTTCTTCCTATCTTGGTTGGTCACTACAGGAAGAAACAAAATTACCTCACTGCTTGTATAACCAGGCAATTAAATTCTTTGTAAAGCTGAATACTGGACACCTACATGCTTCCACGGATCAGGTGCTGGTATGCATTTTTCCAAGGCCACAGAGACTATCTGCAATGGATCAAGAGATTTCATCTGGAATTACTCACACTGCCCTTGTCCTTTGCACAACAAAAGCTGCCACTGCTTCTCTGCAGCTGCCTGTGTCACTTGCTATTTGAAGGATGGCCTGGCTTTTAAGGGTTTGTCTACGCTGTCAGCCGCAGACAGACACATGCTGTGCTCTGAACTGGTAAACGGGAGGTACCTTTCCCTAGGAGCTCTGCAGAAATGTAAATGCAAATCGCTGCCAAGTTAATGAGTCCACATGAGTGACATTGTGCCCTACTGGGCTTTAGGCACATGCATTTCTTTCAGGGAGAGCAGTGATGTAGTGATCAACATCCATCTTAAAACAACATTATTTTGTTTGGTGTCTGGGAGAAAAAGTATTAGAGAGACAAATAGGATTTTAAAATAACAAACAGCAGGAATATATATTTAGTCTTAGTTTTCCAATTTGATGTGTCACTCTGAGTCAAGTTAGATAGGCTCTGATTCCAGGAATGAGACTTTTTAATGTTCTAACAGAACATCAATTTTCTTATGGAGTGGAGCTTATGTCAATGTTATTGTTCCCTTTATTTTTGTTAGCATGCATGACTTAACATTGAAATCTTTAGGTTAATACCAGAAGCATGAACCTGATCTAATTTCAAAACCAGACTGAGCAATATTAAATAAATATTTAAGTGGAGTTGCCATAAACATGATTCTCTGTGTTACTGCACTACAATTTCAGTGCTTAATTTGAGAATTAGGTGTTTTAAAACAAGCAAGGGGTAGCTACAGATCCTCCACTTGCTACCACATGGATACAAAGTGATTCGATGATCTGGATGAGAATGGTTTAGAGCTGCAGAGGCACCTTACTTGGAGTTCAACTACTTGAGTGACTAATAGGAAAAGCAGTTTTCACTAGATAATTCATCTGATGGTTGCCTAAACTTCTCTCTAGAGAGGAACACTTTTGGGAGTAAATCTGTTTGTGAAATACGGTGGAATATACTGACAGCTACCAAAAAATAAGGACTTAATTAATGAGACACTTGTCACACTAATGAGTACCAATTCATATGAGGAGTCTGACACTCCGGAATTAACATATTTGATTGTTCTTTCTTGCTATTGTTATTTTCCCTGAAATAATCTTAGCATACAAAGTCCATCGATAATGATAGGGTGTCTGTTTATAAACATCTCAGTGTCACTTGGACTAGCATGTGGAAGTTTCATGCACAAAGCAAAGCTCAGGTCAATTTAGTAGGAGGATTAAGCCATTAAACAGCCTGAGCATAAAAATCTCTGTACCTGCTCTCTCATCTTCAGTATCGCTTAACCAGCAGCATACGTGTCATAAATGCTGCATCATATGCCTACGCACTCCTGCCCTGGGTTAGCATAATAAACACCCTAAATCGTATTACGCTGTGTATCAGTTGCTCAGTATTCAAGGTCTGTTCCTCCCTAACCTAATATTATGATTTATCCCTGCCTTTGATTTTCTCTATTGACTGCTAGCTGTTTCTGAAAGGTTACTGTGGAAACAGGAAGAGGATCCAAAGATAGCAGTTTGTCTGTAGCATGTCTGTGAATCCATATGTCACATCTATATGGCCTAGAGGTGTTGACATGCAAGAACAAACACTACCATAGGGAGGGTTTGCAAGTTAGGATATTGCAGCAGTCACTCTTCTGTTGGTATTACAAAAGTGCACAGTTGGCAAGTGTATGGAAGTCCTAAATGCCATTTTTCCTGAAGGATGCTCCATGACACCTTATGCACCATGACTAAGAAAGAATAATTGCTTCTGCAAAATTCTGCAAAATATAGTAGTCTTTTCTTGATTTCCCCTAACCTCCCCTCCCAAACACCCCGTGCCCTGGGGGAGGTTTAGAAAGCTTGTTTCCTTCTCATAATAGTATTTTGCCGTTGTATCCTCCATCTATAAATCTCAAACAATCGGTGTAGCCCTGTCTCCATCTTAAAAATCAGGAGAAAGGGGCTTTGAATGCTGAATGCCCAGCCCTCCTCCTGCCCTGGTTGCACAATTTGAGTCCTTGAACTGACCTCAGTGGGAAAGCCAGTCCAACACACAGCCTTAGCCAGACCCAGCCTTCATCGACAGTTCCCCAGATTCCAATCAATAAATGTGACTCTGAATGAGCAGCAAGGTAGACACCTAACATTTTGGGATATTTTAGCCTAACCAATATAACATATCCTGGGATTAGATGAATTTTCTTCATAATTAAATATTAGTTGGACTAGATGTATACCTAAAAATTATTTCACTGTTTGCCTAGGCTTGCTTATGTCTGTGCTCTGGGGGCAGATTTTTAGTACTGTAAGCTCCTTTCAACCACAGATATCCCCTGTATGTCTTTTCTGGGAAGGCAACTACAAATCCTGAAGGTAGGTGCTGGAATTGAGAGAACAACACTCCTGTAGATCTGAAAATACAGACGTCATTTCCCTGCTGATGCTGTATAATGAAGAGATTTACCTGCTAATGCCTTAGGAGAGAACATTTTCCTGCACAGGGCAAAGAATATTAAAAAAAAACCCCTTCAGTGTGCCATGGTTAGAAGGAGATTAGGGCTCCCACAGCTTCAGCTTTCTGTGGCTCTGTTCCTTTTCTTTTGTCCTACCATAAGCTGGAGCCCCCTCCAAAGCAGATTTACCAACATTGCTCTGTGTACTGCCTCACTGGCTCTCCTGCCCTGCAGGCATCTGCAGGGATGCATAATGCAACAGGTAGAAAACCTGGGGTGGGGGATGGATTTAGTTTCCCTGTGCACTACACAAATAATGTTCTCTTTTACCCCACTTAGAAGTGGCAGGCTTCGTCATCTTTTTTTCTTTGTTACCTCCCTGCTTCAATACCATCTCAGATCCAGAGGTGCTATCATTGCTCGTGCACAAGGCTCTCCTGCCCCAGGAGAAGAGGTGCAGCATTCAGGTCTGGTTTATGTAGGATGCCAGGGGTGAGAGACATCAGGAGAGACTGGCATTTCTTTGTGCAAAGCACTGTAAGAAGGGGAGATCTTGCCCAAAAGAGATGCAAGAGGCAAAATGGCAATGAGGGTGGGAATATGCAACTGAGCTCCCTGTTGCAGGCAGCCTAAATATCTTGCTGAAGATCACACATAGGACTGATGACAGCACTCAAGTACTGATTTCTTCTTAGCTATCAGTTAGAAATAAAAATTAGTAGCCTTTCAGAAGATGTATTCCAATTTCATAGATGTGGAAACTGAGATACAGTGCTGTAGTATCCCAGCCATCATTCTGCAGTGAAATCAGTGGCAGCTAAAGATCTTTTGGTGCTTGATTCCTCTTTCATAAATATTCCAGTTTTGGGTAGATGTTGAAGTAGAGACAACTGAAACCACCTCTCATTTGCTGTGACAATGCTTGCTGAGAGCTAAGTGTTGTATAAGCATTAGTAGAAACAGAAGAGAGAAAGCATCATCTGAGTGCTGGAGAGACCCATCGGTATCCACTCGCGTGGCTGCAGAGCTGTCATGTTTCCTGAGTTATTTGTAAGGTCAAAGGAAGAGAGAGGAAAGACGACTCTCTTGACACCATCACATAAGCTCCACAGCCTCTCTGTGTGTAAATGGTAGTGATCATCTCACTCAAATCAGTCTTTGAGAGATTTGGGGGTATTTCATTGCCACATGTCCAATAAGCTGGAAATTCTTGGTGCAGTTTTCATCTACTTAAGAAAAAAGTAAAGCAAGAAAACAATAAATGGGTATAAATGGGTATAAAGAGCTGTCTCCTTGAGAAACCCCTTCAGGCTAGGGGTAAAGCCCATTAAAAGTTGCATAGTTTTCAATGTAATTATGATTTTCATTTACAGCTTCAGGCACTATGGTAATATAGATGATTTATAATGACAAATTCTAATAAAAAGTAATAAAAAAGCTTTCTTTAAAGGCAGGATTCATAGAGGGAAAGTTAGACGAATGACACTATTATAAGAAGATTCTTGGTCAGTTTAAAACAAAAATTAAATTGCTTTCTTTGAAAGTTATTTTGTGACCAAAAAGAACTTTAAAATATACTCAGCTTGATGTAAACCATTCTGTATTATGATAAACCAGAATCCATGTGTTTTCTGCATCTCTATCAAATATTCATTGTCTGTAGAAATCACTACCTTTATGTGTTTGTACTTTTTGAATTGCTGTATTAGTTTCTTGAAAGAAGTACACTATAATTCTAAAGTCTCCCAATAGCTGTTCTTTCTGCAGCTTTCCAAGCAGCAGTAGCTCAGGGCTTGGCATCCAAAGTTACTCCCCAAGAATTCAGAGCAAAAGGGCTTTCTGAGATTGCCTGCATTAGTGAAAGTAGGTAGTGCACTGAGGAGGTCTAAATAGGGCAAATGTACTGGAAACAAGAAATCAACAACAACAAAAAGTGCAAACAGGCTCAGAGGTCAATGACTCCTTTATGCAGCAGCAGATGTCAGAGGCACCTATGGGTTAAGAGCAATTCCTCTGAGTTTAACTTTATTACATTGATCATTCAGTTTGATTAAAAAACAGCTTGTACATTCACAGCAGAGGAAGAAGTTAAAGTGAAAAGGTCATCAGGACGGCTGCCTCTGTGGGGTGGTGAGAGACAGGCAATATATTCATGTAAAATATACAGTGAGAGCTTAATCTGATTTAGGAATTGTAAAATCTTCTCTCATATTGAATGCCCCAAAAAAGTTCTCACAGCCTTAGAAGTAAGTGTTCTGAATCATTCAGGTTACTCAATACTTTTTTTTCATTTTTTTCTTTTCTGCAAAGTCCGTCTATAAATTCAAAATTTGTTTGTATTAAGACGAATTACTGGTCCAAAGGAGTTGTACTCACACCTGGGGATCAACTGTAATGTAAATGCACAGCAGAGATATACTAATGCAAGATCAGTGAAAGGGAATATTGTGCCTTACTAAAATTGCTATAACTGATGTTGTGAATTACCCAATTATTTACAATCAGACAGAATGATTGCAGAATGATGCGTTGCAAAGCAGTAACTCCAATGACAGGCCAGGATACTGTGTTTGTATGCAGGAAATGCACAAAACAGAAGGATGGGCGCTCTCTCAATATGTTTGCAATGCATTTGTGAATGATCCACATGTAAATAAAAAGGACACATTCTACTTGAATCAGAATGGATATGTATGTGAAATACAGGTATGGTAGATTTAATGACAACCATAGGTATGGAAAGGTGATTTTGGGAGGCAGGGATTTAGAAATGCAGGCTGAGAATCAAGCGCTATGGCTTAGCATTAAAGCATCAGTTCAAGACATATGTAATCTGTCCTTCACTACGTGTTGTTCTTCCTGTCTGTGAAGTGGAAATGATGATACTGGCCTCTTCTACCAAGTATTTTACTTTAAATATGGCATGAGGTGTGAGAAGTTACAGATTTCTGTGAAATGAGGATGTATAAATTAACTACAAGTATAAATACCACTGTCTGGCCTTCCTAATAAACTAGAATACTTTTCTGGTTTGGAAGAGGAATGTTTCATTGATGTGTGAAACTGGAATTTGGAGTCATGAGTCTGTTTTTGGGTTCTGCTTCAGACCAGCAGAAAAACAGTTTCGTAGTCTTAAATGAGCCTGAGAGAGACAGCTTTTGCTTCCTGTGCACAGCAGATTTTTTTTTCCTGAGCAGCTCCCATGATTGCAGGATAATTCAAAGATTTGCCCTTGGTTAAATTCAATTTACCTATACATCTTTAATTCCTCTTGTTTGCACAGAAAGGGCACTATTAAAACTGAAGCACAAGGTATTACTAAAAGTAAAAAACTGTGGGGTTTTATTTATTTTTTCTGTAGTATTAATGTAAGAAGTTACACTTCACACAATTTCTTTCCAGATCACTTTGCATGGGGTACCAAACCCAGCAGCCTGGCTATATATTTCAACTTTTTTCATCTCGGTGTGACTTCTAGCTCTTCCTCGAATCTTTTCTTTGATATGTGGTGGGTCTTCCCCATCTCTCTGCTTAGCTGTTCAACGATTGTTGTGCTTTACTTCAGAGGAATTTTCTTTTGTGTG
This sequence comes from Phaenicophaeus curvirostris, assembly GCF_032191515.1. Taxonomy (NCBI): domain Eukaryota; kingdom Metazoa; phylum Chordata; class Aves; order Cuculiformes; family Cuculidae; genus Phaenicophaeus; species Phaenicophaeus curvirostris. The sequence goes on from NC_091431.1 coordinate 70,906,623, forward strand.
GAATTTAAGTAATATTTATGTAAAAGGACTAACCTTAGAGATGCTTATTGCATCTAAGTAAATTCATCTGTGGGCAACTGTACTGAAAATAGCTTTGCTTCAGAGCCTGTACTGGTGGTCGCGTATGTGATTTGCCATTGTCTTTAGTGCGAACATTTCCTATGTAAGATACTTCTGTGAACTACAATTTTACGTGATACTTTTTAAAAGAGCTTTCTTTACTCTCTGAGTTTTATAAACGGTCTTTCACTGAAGAAAATGCTGAAAAGTGTTCATAGCATTTCCTGTGGAGTTCAGCTTGACATTGCTTGTGCCATGCAATGAGGTCTAAATTTTGTATCAGGGATAATGGAATGTTAAAAGACAGGACTGATCATCACTGGACCCCTTTGGCTGTCTTTTGATAAACAAAAACTTCTCAACATAAAATTTTAAAACAATCTTTCAAATAGCAGTCAATCTCAATAAACTGATGAGAAGTCATTTCTTCCAGGCTCTTTATGTATGCTCTGTAAGACTTATACTTCTGTATTAAGTAGGTCTATTCAGGAATTTTCTAGTAAGCATTATCATCAGATAATTAACATTCTTGGATATTTAAATTGATAATGCTACTCTGTTTTGAGTTATTTCCTTATATATATTTTTGAATAATTGAAATACCATATTTCTGGCAGAATGGAAGGAACAAAATATGTAATTTTAAGTTTAGAAAAGACTTTTTGTTCTTTCAACTTTAAAAGTTTTAAAATTATCAAAATCAAAGTAAAATAAGCCATTTCAAAGCCTGAAAAAGAAAAAAAGCCTGTTCAGATGAGCCAAATTGTGTTTGGCAAGGTCAGTGCGTGATTTTAAGGTCTGTATTTTCATCTTGTGAGTAGAAAATCACTGTGAAATCTCAAAGTCAGATTTCTTCATGCCCAATTCCAGTAAGTTTCTCAAAAGACATTTAAACTCGTCCTGTTACTTGAACATATTTTAAGTGAAATGCTAAAAGGAAACAATTGCCTCACTTAACTGTCTTGTTAAAAAGTTACAGCAACTAGTCAAAGCTAGTCATACGTATTGCATTTACTGAGTGTATGTGAAGACAGTGGGCAATTCATTGCAGTTACTTCAGAACCATTCTAGGGAGGAACTAATTATCTCCAGGAGTTTCTGTTGTCAGTATGTGTTGCTCTTAATTACAGGGGAAACCAAAGTTGCTCTCTAAGTGACTTGCTTCACTTCTGTGTGATTCAACCCAACTGAGATGTATCCCAGTGTCAGAGCAGTAATGTAAATAGATGATGAAATCTTTCTGAGAGATTCTTTCATTTTGTTTTGCTATAATCTCATTTTATGCCATGTCTGAGCAATGTATATAGATAATTTAACCAACTGAAGGATCCATTTGATATGAAGCTTTGTAAAAAATGCTTCAGCAGTTAGTGCTGAGGGCTGATCTTGCAGCAACTTTCAGCCTGACTGTTCCCAAGGACTTCAGGAGATGGTGATTTGTATGGAAGAATCAGCCTTGTTTGCTGTTCGGAAGTGGTAATGTTAACTTCAGAGAAAACAGTTCAAGAAGATAATTGAAACCAGTAATACTTTAAATCTTTCTGTAGTAAGTAACTGAAGGTAAATGTAAATACACCAGGGATGGGGTTTATATTTACGTTTAAATTCTGAGCTCCATTTAAGAACTTGCGTTTTCACTTCTGTAGCAGATATTTCAAATCCCTTTCTTTGTGCTACCTGCTTATTTCTGCCTTGTAATGAAAGCCAACACTTTCTGTTTTTCTCACTGTACACAGTATCTAATAACTAGCTGTGTGGTCCAGGTGCTTTCATTTTTCCCCTGCAGAAAGGAAGGAAAAAAAATAATCTTCCCCATTGAATCTTTATAGATCCCTGAAATGTTAAATCTAGTAAAGTTTTCGTATTTTATTAAGGAGGTCAGTAGTTTCCTGAGGCTTTTTCTATTCATCCTCAGAGTTGAATTCTGTCATTTACTAAATCAAGTATTGGTTACAAGTTGGGGATGAAAGAAGCAAAATGAGATGCAGCCTGGAGTCTCTACTGTAAGGTTGAAAGTTTAAATACCATTTTGGGTACAAAGCCTTGCTGAAATCCATATGTCATTGCCTTTACAGAATGGGTAGGCACCTACTCTTCCAATTTGTGTGGGACACTGCTCAGAAACCAGCATATGGATGTTTCAGCTGGAGACTGCTTTACTAATGAATATCTCCTCCACCTGATAATATTTCACATAAGTAAATGAGCTCCTCCCACCAGGGGAAGAAGAACGGCTCAGAGGGAGTGCCTCGAAAATAAGCATTAATATTCTTTGTTGAATTGTCATGTAAAGACATATATGTGCTCTATTAATTTGCACAGAACAAGCTCACAAGAGGCCACATAAACTAGTTTATTCTACCAAGGAGCAGAAGTTGCATGAGATCCAAGGAATCTCATGGGTGTTTATATTTATATCTGCAAGTGGACTTTGGTGACCTGACTCCCCAGCACAATTTGTTAGCCAGTTTGTAAGAATATGTAAAATGCCCTGAAACTATTGAAACTATTTTCATTTCAAGAATGATAGAAGGGTTACATCACTTCTCTTTTGCACGTAATCATCCAGCTCTAGGAGGTGCCTGGGAGGTGTGAAACAATGATCACAACTCCCTGGGGTCATCTTAGCTCTTTCTTATTATTTCTCACTACAACTCTTTACACTTTGATTTCTTTTCCTCTGAGAGACACAAATTCAAAATGAGATGTGGAGGTGCACTTCCACAAACCAGCCTGGCTGTAAAGGCGAATGGAAGCAGGAGCACTGGTACCAGCGGCAGCCCTTGAAGGTCTATGGGCCACTACAGACATCTTTTTTCCTAGGAAACTCCTGGATTTTAGCTGTTGACACAACTTTCCTTTCTCGAGTTATGTAGCAGTAGAATGGTTGATCAGATAAAGAAACTCACCCTGTTTTTCAGACAGACTGAAGATTCCAGCTCCTGTCTAAATAATAAACTTGCAGATCATAGAATCATAGAATTATCGGGTTGGAAAAGACCATCAAGTCCAACTATTCCTATCTGCCACTAAACTATGGTCCTGAGTACATCGTCTACCTGTCTTTTAAATACATGCCAGGGTGGTGACTCAACCACTACCCTGGGCAGCCTGTTCTAGTGTCTGATGACCCTTTCTGTGAATTTTTTTTCCTGATATCTAGTGTCAACCTCCCCTGGTGCCGCTTGAGGCCATTACCACTTGTCCTGCTACTTGGGAGAAGAGCCCAGCTCCCTCCTCTCTACAACCTGCTTTTGCTCACAGTTCAGTGAGCAAAATTTTAATACATGGAAATCTAACAGAAGTTCAGCTCCTGTTTCCTGCCACTGCAAGAGCGTTTGCATTGAAATCTGTGGGATAATGGCAAGGCAGTAAAGAACTGAAAAAAAAATAGTCCTAAAAATGTTCAACTTATATTCTTTTTTGGCAAATGATTGTATTCCTGCCTCTACAGAGTCATGTACTGAGTAAGATATTTCCCCTATGGGAGAAAAAAAGATAACTAACTGCTCTACAGACCTCTGTGTTCTGAAAGTTGGTAATGTGTTCTTGATAAAAAAACCCCCCACATTGACTACAATTAGCCTTTCCTCTGTGTGTTTGTGTGTGTGTGTGTGTTTGTGCACACACACTCAGGAAAATAAGGAAACTTAAGTTTATTGTAGAGGGAGTCAGCAATTTTGCTCAAGATCATCACCCTTTATCACATAAATGTCTTTTTCCTTTCCATTCTCAATAACAACAGCAAAAAAAAGTGTGTTTGTCTGTGTTAAAATTAGCTATTACTTTGAAAAAAGAGTCTGTAAAAGCTTAACTGGTCCTTGTCTTGATAATTACCGAATACCAACCAGAACTGACTTTATTCTAAATGTTTCTGAGAGGGTGATGAATTCTCTGTTATTTGATGGTACAATGAGAAATTCCAGCAGCTGGGCTACAGATACTTCAGACTCATTTATTAGTTTCTTCTCATTTGTGCTGATCCCAGTCCACTGGAAAATCTATTCCAATAGGATGTCTAGACATGTTGTGTCCCTTACACTTATTCAGATGATGCCTTCCAGCTGAATACAGCACCAGCACAAAGCTTCATAGCACTCAAAGCTCCAACACAGCCAAGGAGGGTGTGTTGGTAAGAGGTTAGTCCTCCAGCTTCCTAGAACTTGCAAAGACATCTCACTGTTGAGGATGTCCTGAATAGGGTCTGCTTATTTTATCTTGCCTCCAGAAGGAAGAAACCTCTCATTTAGATGAAAGGAGGGAAAAATTTAACTTAGTTGCATACCAGCCCTTGCTGTAAGACAAGTGCTCATCAAAGTGTTATTTCTGACTCATTTAAATTGAGTGGAATGTTTATAATACATGTCTGTAATATTTTCTTTTCAAGAATAGCAAATCTCAGTATGTTGTGACACAAATTACATTTTCCTAGCTTTCAAATTTTAGGATATGTGAAGCGCTCTTTCATTATAAGTGAATGAGGGATCCTATTAGAGAAAATGGTCATTTATTTTCTTTCTTTACTTCCTTTCCTACTCAAATCTGAAGTTAAAATAATTCATCAAGAACAACCTGATAGTTATTATACAGTCTTTCAGCCAGTTTACAGAGATACATTTATATAGAAATATATAAACAACAGTTTGATGAGGGAGTCTGAGGATATGTTACTAATATCACTCTTTTTGTTATTCTAATTTTGGAAACTATGGAAAAACATTTGATTTATAAAATCTGAAAGAAACCATACTCATACATGTATGCATGTATTTCCTTATATACGAGCACATCTCAAAATGCTCTTCAGAACAGATACATGTAAGAGCATTACAAACTGTCACAGGTAGTGCTGAAGCAACTGATGTGAATCAGTTCAATGGATAATCAGTTCATTTTGACCTATTTAGCCAGCTCTGCTAATGAAATCATAGATGGTTAAAGCAGCAAAAATAGTGACTTCCAAAGGCATGCCTGACATAAAGCATATTGAGATGCTGTAATGATACATCATCTAACTGGCACGTACCAGGATGTTGACCCCCAAACATTGTGTTAAAAATCTGTGAAGTTCAAAGCATTTTTGTTAAAAACAAGGGAGGTTACTCTTGAACTCTGACTGGCATCCTGATTCCTAGGAGCTAAACAGCCCAACATTCCTGTTCATACAGCTCCGCTGCCTATAGTCTCCAGGGCCATAACTCAGCACAAGAGCTTGATGTCTAAGTTTAAAGACAAAATTAATTGCACTGTGCTCTTTAAACAGACAAGAGGTCTGCACAATCCGCAGGAGACTTATGGCTGGCAACATGATGGTCTTTGAGGTGTTATTACTTCTGTCTCAACAGCGCTGCAGCGGCACCAGCCCACGGGGACTGTCATCTGTAGCACATGCTAATGAAGCTCCTTATTGTTCAGGATGGGGTAGCCACATCCATGCTTGATTACTAGGAATGGTGTGTGGCCACCATGCCTCTTGAAAGCATAGTCAGATATGTTCATTTATTACTTCAGGTCAAAACTGTGGTAACTGCCTTAAAAATAAAATAACCATACAGATAATGAATTCTGCTGTCTGGAATAGTTGCCTGGCCTTGTTAGTCTCACTACTGAAGATTTCACTAGAGATCTACTAAGCACCACTGAATAAAGAGAGACTTCATCCTTCAAAGCATCTGAGGACTTCTACTCACCAATCTCTTAATGTTATTTTATCTTTCTTCAAAACTTGAACTCAACGGTCCTCATCACCACGAAGTAGGCATGAACACAAGGCTGGAATGATGTTGTCTGTCACGCCCAATGCTCTCCCGGTTGCACTCACATCAGTACCTACAAAAAGAAGCCCCGTCACCTTCCATGTCTGTAGAGCTTGGAACAGACTGACAGGGCAGTAGGGACCTTGAAGTTTTTGTGATTTTTCCTGCTGCTGACTGATTTTAAGAGCAATGAGTATTCCTTTTCCCTTCTTCCTTACCACCTGTGTCTACTTTTAATGCCTGTTCTTCGATCAACTCCCTTCAAACTTGAGGAAACTTTCACATTCGATGATCAAAAAAACCCCAACTCCTCCCTGACATGAAGGGCAAATAAAACGTTGATCATTGCGGCTCAGGTGACAGGTGCTGAGTGCCAGGGGCAACTGTCACTTTGCTGTGTCCCAGGTTCATGGAGCACCGAGTGAAGCTTTGTTAAATGCCACAGCTAGAATAAGAGAAAAGAAAGAAAAAAATCCTTCCTTCAACAGCTAACTTTAATGTGTTCATGATTTTCAGATCTGTATTTGGCCATGGAGAAGGTTCATTGAAAGCTACAAAGAAAATGCAAATATCTTTAAGCATAAGAAACCATTTTTTTGTCTAAAACAGTCTGTAAAAGATTTTCAGAGCTCAAGGATGCTGTCAAATGTCTTGTTTTTCTGCATTTTCCATCACATGGCCAGCAATAATTTTTACCTTCCATGAAATAGAAGGACATATCTGTGTGATTCATTGAAATGAAGAAGTGATGAATTGCTGGAAATGTGGGGACAATTACATATTAGTAGAGGATTCTGTACTGCATTAATTTGCAACAAAACAGATGCAAAAAGAAGGAAAAGCAGGCAAACTTCGACAGTAAATGAGACAAATTTTGACAGCAGAAGGAATTTTCTGCTGGCACAAAGTGCTTTGGGAAAAGGATAATTTTTACTCTGTCTTCCAAAGAAGTCAATGGCCATTTCTATTTTTATGGTTTATGGAAAAAAATTCCAATATGTATTTAATTAAATACTGTGACCTCTAGGTATTAGCCAAGGTTTTATTTTGTTTGCTTTCAAGTAGCTCTGCAAACAGCATCTTCTAATGTGGGACAGGCAGTGAAAAAACTGTACAGATCTGATGTCAAACAAGGCATTTGATCTTGCCTTTGGATGTCTGTGTTAGCTGAATTCCATGCATAGTTAACTCTAAGTAAGTAGCCTAAGTTTTCATCTGTTTATATTATACTGTCATCAATCTCATTTTCCCAGCTGTAATTACAGTGGTAGCTCTGCTATTGCTCTAGCTATATACGAAAAGAAAACATTTGCATATGTCACATTAGCCACTTATATGCAGAAATGTTGTATTTCCATAGATAATTGTTGTATCTGAATACCAGAGAAATTAGATGTGATGAGACCTGAAATGAAAAGTAAAAGACACAGAACTGAATTCATATGAAGGAGTTCAATGAAGTTTAGGCTCAGTTCCTAGTTACAGATGCAATTACTTTGTTGCCTTCAAAATCTGTGTCTTAATTCACAAGTAGGAGTCTAGACAACACGGGAGGGGAGGAAAATTATCTGTCTTCACTGCAATAAACTTTTTAGAATTGAGAAAATGACAAGCCTTATCTCAAAGGGCTTACAAATAACTTTTAATAGATGGATGGCTCTATCTGCCTGGATAAATGGGCATCAACTGAAAACGCTTCTAATTACTATTTTTTTGAAGTTAATTTTTTTCATGGGTTTACAGCTATTGGAGACAAGTAATAAAAGAATAACCATATTCATGCAGTATTTATTTTCTTAAAAATCATTGGTTTTTTATAATACTGCTTGCTTCATGTCTCCCTAACTACACTCTGTTAGACTAAATATCTCCCCATCCCTTCCCTAGTGAGATGGTGGAGACCCCATCCCTGGAAACATTTAAGGCAGGTTGGATGAGGCTCTGAGCAACCTGATCCAGCTAAAGCTCTCCCTGCTTCTGCAGAGGGGTGGACTATATGCCTTGTAAAGGTCCCTTCCAATCAAAAGCGTTCTATGATACTATAAGCTCACAGGAGCCTGCAGACCAGATTGATGAAAAGAGAAACCTGTAGTTCAATAAACAAGCAGGAGAGGTCCAGAAAGAGCAAAGAGCATTGATAAAACAGTTACACGGTGAAGAAGTATTGAACCTGGTGTTTCTAATCAACTGAAATTAAGTCTGTAAGTTTATTTTGAGTACCAATGAGCCAAGAACAAAGCTGAAGCAGAAGGAACAGAATGACATCCTGGCAGGGTAGAAAAAAACATATGGTAGGAACCCTCTCTTCTTTGAGAACGAGGGTTAATGCATGGACTTTTTCCCATTAATCCCTTCAGCAACAGACAGAGGTCTTTATGGCTAGCTTTTAATCATAGCACGATCAAGGGCAGCTCCTTTACTTTTGTAATAAACTCAGATAGAGTTTAGGCTTGGATTTTTTTTTTTAATTTTATTTCTCTCCTCGTTATTCTTCACACAACATAATACATTCAGTACTTAAAAACAAAAGGCCTAGAGCATGCGAAAATAAAACTCTGAAGTGAAGGAAAACGCATCAAGGAGATAAACAAGTACAAGTATCAGATGAGGGAAGGCAGAGTTTTCAGGAAGAAAGTCATTCTGGCCACTGCTGTGCTGGGACCATTTACTTGTCAAATGGTGCTTAATCATAATAAATTAAGCTTTATTTTGCATTTTGTAACATGCTAACTTGGCTCAGCAGGTAATGGGAGGAGTCCTGGGTCGCCAAATGGTGTTTAACCGAGAATAACAACAATTTCCCCCCTGCAGGCTGGCATAAATAATGAATTCAAAGTGCGCCTCTTTTGAGAAGATTATTCCAGCTGCTTCTTGTTCTTAAAGCTCATTGGGAGGTTTAACACCAGAAAGTCAGCCCTCCTGAAGCTACAATTATCATCCTCAAGCAGCAGTCTTGGGAAATGCTGAGTTTTATCAAAGCAGCTTTAACACAAACTGCAAGGGTTCCTGGAAAGTTCAGTGAAGGTCCAGCCAAGGTGACCCACATCCTATCTGAAGGTCTGGTATGGGATAGCCTCAGTGTGTACAATGTGGGTCTGAAATATCACCAAATCTGAGCTGTGCTGATACTTCCACCTTCTTTGCACCAGCTAAAGTGCTAGTTTGGGGCTGCAGAGAATAATTCCCAGAGCAAGGATCTACCAGGCAAGTAAAACAGCAGAGGAGTTTTAGGTGAGACAGTAGGGGAAGGAAAAATAAAATCCAAAATTTTCTAAGGCTATATGATAAGCATGCAAAAGATTGCCTCAGGCAACAGAGGAACTCCCATTCCTGTAGGAGATTATAAGGACAGGGTAGATGAGCAGCTGTCAGGAGTGGTTTAGGAATAGTCTGCCTGCTTTTGAGTAGAGAGATTGACTAGTGAGTCCTCCGAGGTCCCTTGCAGCCCTGTATTCAATGACTGATGGAAACTGTGACACGCAAGAAACTTGCTTTCAGGTTCAAATGGGCCATATTTGGTGTCCCCTCCTGTTCTATGGAGCTACTAGCTGTTTCGGGGCTCTCTGCATTAGGGTCATGTTCAGATCATTAATGAAAGCCATGACTGGCTGCAAATATATTTTCCTGGGTCTAATAACAGGTCTGCCACTTGTTAATAGCAATTTCCTGATGGGTATCTTCCCATGAGAAAAAAGGAATAAGACCCAGTAACTGTAAGGAAGCTACCGAATGGCCATTAAATAATAGAAACAAATATGCCTGAATATTTACAGTTGCCTGTGTTTTGCCTGATTTCTGGAGGCAGAGGTAGTTTTGGCAGGTTTGTTTTCCCCTTTTGTCCCTATAAACTGTTGTAAATTATCCCCAAGTCCTATCCGTCAGACCTCAAAATGAAACCTTAAGGGAACAGAGCACTCAAAATAATACTTCAATCCTTCTTTGTCAGCAAACCATCAGAATGTCAGTGTTAAATGCAGCCTCATGCCTGTGCAGCAGAGCTGAGATTAGCTACACTGCTGCCCAGTCTGGGGCCTGTAGTAGCTGCTGCAGAAAACTACAAATGTTTGTTTTCCATCTTAAAAAGAGACTCTTGAGAATTGCTCTTAAGCCTGCTGGAGATTAGCTGTGTCTTGAAGGTCATCTTTTAAAAACCTCATTGTCGCAGGATAAAGCTCCGCTCTATATCACAATGGCTTGGCTAAACTCAGCCCTGTTAGATATTTGTTTTTATCAGGCAAGGTACTTCTGGGGTAAATATGGCTAATTTCTGTTCTCCATCACTCAGAACACTGTACTTGTCTTGTGTTCTTCGGCTGACCCTCTTTGCTGTAGTGTCTTTGTACTTATGGGCTTTATTTTTGTTTGTGCAGTCGCTTGCAAGGAGGAAAGTTGATGCTTGCAAAGAGGGGGATGACTTCCCATGCTGTAATGGAATTGGTACATGCAGTGTGCCTCAGTTACCCTTGCACAAACCTTAACAATAAGTAGTGATAGGATGAGGGGTAATGGTTTTAAGCTGAAAGAAGGTAGATTTAGACTAGATATTAGGAAGAAATTTTTTACTGTGAGGATGGTGAGACACTGGCATAGGTTGCCCAGAGAAGTTGTGGATGCCCCATTTCTGGAGATGATCAAAGCCAGTTTGAATGAAGCTATGAGCAACCTGATCCAGTAGAAAGTGTCTCTGCCCATGGCAGAAAGGTTGGAACTAGATGATTTTTAAAATAACTTCCAACCCAAATTAATCTATGGTTCTATGAGTCTTCTGATGATCCTAGGGGTTAAAATTTGCTATTGCTAAGCCAGAAAACACAAATTTCTTCTCTAGAACTACACATTTCCTGTTGCAATGGATTATTACATTTTCTTTTCAGGCTTTCTGTGCTCTAAAAGCATCCTATGTAAATTGAAAGAAAAAAATGAAACAAAGTGAGGCTGATTTGGACAGATAAACAAAAGACCATGTGAATTAAATTTATGTTTTAGCTGGAGATACACGAGTTTTTGGCAGAAATCTCTTTAAATCCTGTTTCAACAGCACAACTATGTCTGCAGTAATTCATAGGGTATAATGTGAGGTTTTATAGAGGCACTTTGTACTATATGCTGTATTTTATTTGAGAGAGAAAAAATATTTCTGTCTTACAATTGTTTACTATAAAAATTATACTGTTTTCCTGGCTACACTGAATGATCTTTCTCATACTCAATAGTGTTATTAGTTTTAATGAGAGATGTTTAAATTAGGCTTTACTCACCCTGTTTATTAGTTGTAGTCCCGCGGGATTCCCATAACAGTATGCCTGGCTCTCTTTACAGCTAGAGAAACAAGATCTGTATAAACACCAGCCAAAACTAAGAACAGAATGACTAAAACCAGGAATTGGTAAATCTGAGGAAGAGATGATAAAAGCTGCAGGAGGGAGAGCTGAGTGTCTGCAAGCTCCATTGAGAGGGCAGGTGCCCCACAGAAAACCTTTCATCCAATGTTATCCGATTCTTAAAAACAAACATATTAATCAGTTCAGTCCTTCTTAATGGCAACAGGTCATGTGCATGGACACTTAAAGTTGTAAAGTTATCTTAGAAACTTCAAATGCAAAAGGTACACTGCAGTACAAAGCGCAAACTTATAGAAAAGCCTTTAGAAATGTCAGTATGCGTAAGTACATAAAAGCATTTATTTAAAGTTCTGTAAAATTTGGGAATGATACTATACTCATGAAGATAAGATGATGTAGGAAGGATGTTCCCAGATAAGAACACATGAAATGAGGCAACCTGGTGTGATTTTAACAGGGTGTGAAGAGAGAATGATCCATGCTCCAGAATTAAGTGGAAAACAGCAAAGAGAATTCTTCTGTGAATATGACCTAGGAATTAGAACTGATGTGTATATCCTACAGAAAAGCTGCAATCCATCTGAGGAAGCAAAAGATAGAAATATAATTGCAATGTTCATGTGCCAGTGTGAAGGGTAAGGCTCTAAGTTGGGAGATTTATACCAAGGGTTTCTGCCCGATTCTTGTGACTCAGCTGGAGACAACCAGGGAGGACAAAGGGGACGATTATTAGCCAGCAATATGGAAAGACCATGAAAAATGCCAGAACTATCTGTCAGTATAAGTAGAGATAGGGAAATATTAAAGGCATTGTACAAGGCGCTGAGACATCTCAATGGGAGTTATGTGTACAGTTTGGCCATCTGTAATAGCAAAAGATGAAATAAATCTGAAACAAATGATAGGAGAGAAATATAGAATGCACCCATGAAGTGTAAGGGGATAAATAATAAGAGCTTCTACAGAGAACATGAGAACAGGCAGGAAATTCTCAGTCCTGGCTGGTTTAGACTTTCACAGAGTCCTTGCTGGCCACAAATATGATAATATAATAAAAAAGGTGAATGTTATTTCAAGATGTGTGATGAGAAGTATTTTTATCAGACACGGAGAAGTGGTAACGTTTTTGCTTGGGGTACTGGCTAGACCATATTCTTAAAACAGAAATGAGGAAAAAGAAAGTAAAACCCAAAACAACAACCCCCTCTATTTACCTGTTCGTATGATATGATTGCTATTAAGATCATCCTAGAGGACTGAATATCAGGAAAGGAGAAGATCTGCTTTAACTGGATTAAGCTGTTGGCCCGAGAATAAATGGTTATGAGCAAGGTATGAGTATATATTTATGAGCCTAATATCTGAAGAGATTATCTAGCTACCAGGGTAGAGAGGGTATAGAAGCTCTCTTGGTGGATGGAAGAAGAACACAGAAATCTTGCTGAATGTAAAATGGAGTTCAGAAAATATGTAGCTGGAAGTTTAAGCTGAAGAAGCCTGCAGTGTTGAAGGGTTCTCAGGAAGTAAGTGGTTAAATTAGTTCAATCCCTTCAAATTTAACATCAGTGTAATGGCACTTTAGGGAAGGGGGTGACGAAAAGAGAGAGAGAATTAATTTGATCTGTCAGTCCAAAGTGTAATTTAGATCTCTTTCTTTATGAAATGGTCTTAGAATTCTAAGGAAATAAGTCAGCTACTTATACCGTAATGAAGATCATCAGCATATTACCTAATTGACACTAGTATTTTATAAAGGTGTGGAAAGTGGAATCTTAATATGCAATAATCGCATATGCACAACTTATTAGCCTTTTCTCTGAAGCACCACCTTATTGCACTATCAGGCTAGTTTTAGAAAAATAATTCAAAATCATGTCTCCTTTGATTGGATTTAAAAGAAGATCTCTGTTGCATTTCTTACTCTAAAAAACAGAAAACAATAAATAAGTAGGAATAATGCTCAGTATTATCTGAAAGATAGAAGCTTATTTTAGCAAAGGAAACAAATAAATGCCCCTAATCTGCTACTATATGATTGCACAGTGAACAGAATGACTTTTTGTGATGATGATTATTATTTGAAAAATTTTGCTTCATATCTCTACCTTATTACAGACTTTCTCAGAAAAGTCACTTTATCTCTCAGTACCACCATTTCCCCTGTGTTTAAAAGAAATAATATTGTTCCTTTGCTTGCCAGGGATGTTGAGAGGACAAATATTTTCAAGACTGAAAGGCTTTCCTTAACTGTAGTGTAGGAGCTGAGTTATAAATAAAAAAAATCTAGTCTCGTAGACTCAGTTTCATGGGTCTGTAAAATGAAAGCTCTCATCTGTCGAGAATACATGTGGTTGGTGGGAACTGAAGTGAGAGAAGATGATGTTATGGTAGAATTAGTCTGATAGATATCCATAACCAAGCATACTATCTCCATCTCTGGAAAAGAAAATACTTAAATGTCTTAAACTCAGTCAACTGTCTAAATATAATGATGCTATCATTATATAGTCAGCACTCATTGACAAATGCAAGCCACTGTAGAAGCGTAAAGCACTTCAAGTAAATAGTAACACAATTTCATCAGAGGTTAAAAAGTGCACCCTTAGTCCTGGCCTCATTCATATTATTCTCTATTTTTTATTTTTTTTAGTGAGTTGGTTATTAAGGTTGTTATATTATGCCCTTCAATTTATCTGGGTACATCAGCTGGCAATGGGACCCTTGAGTGATAAAAGAGCCTTGGAGTTGGGATTAATATTATATTTCATATAAAGAAAAAATTCTTCCTGTAATATAGCCACCTTCAAAGATTACTAAAGACAGAAGTTTCTGCTGGTTTCTGAGCTCTGGCCAGAAGAGGCTTGTCAACGTCAAACGAAAAATAAATCTTGCAAACTAACAGAAAAGGAATTTGTCTTCAGTTTATTTTTTTTTATTCAGTCCAGATGTTCTAAATTAATCAGGTGTTCATATTTGTGGACCTGAGGCCCTGTGTATGACTGCATGCACAGAGAAATAAGTTTCTTAAGTGATGTAAGTAGAAGGCGTGAAGACTTGACAAAAATCTGACTTTTCTGATGGAGTTTTGCATGGCGTCCTTTTGCACATGCCATGTCTCTTTCTGTTTTTGAAAAATGAAGAAAAAACAGTGACTGTCTGTCCCAGTGCGTATACAGTAGTCCCAAGACATCCAGAGTGCTTCATGGACTTCTTAGTGGGACTTTTGGGCTGATGATCTAGAAGGTTTGTGCATAGTTGGCTCCACAGTTTGTTCTCCTTACTTGTCATTTGTGCTTAAACTAATTCAGATTTTCATTGCATGTGTAGCCATCAAGAATTGTATCTCTTTCTTTTCAGATAGTAAACCATTCTGACACCCAAAAAATCAGAGAGATCCTCTAGTCCACTTACAAAACCAAACCCAACACTTTCCTGCATCATGATGTCTCCCTAGTTTTGGGTGTCTCATGTCTGAGCAGTCCCAGAAAAGGGAGTATAGGGATCATTTAGAGTGATTCTTTCACGATGCACTACAGACCACACACAGTAGATTGAATAATTCTTCTCCCTTTGGGAAGATATGGGCTTTAGCAAGAGAAGATGCTAGTGCTGGTAGATTTTCCAGAAACCTTATCATGATGGTGTGTTTCTCTTCTCTTTCTCTAGTTTGAAATGGCTTATTTAATAAGTTTTAACTTTGATAACAATTCTGCAGTCTAGTAGATCATGTCTCAGAGGTACATTTGTAACTGTCATCTCAAGGAGGAAAAAAAATCCTGACATTCAGTCTGAATTAAAAGGCAATAAATGTTTGAAGAGATGAGAATTAATAAATAATCTTTTATTTCTTTCCTTATAGTAATTATTCACTCTGGGCCTAATCTAAATACTAGCTTCTCTCTTCCCCCCAGGGCTTCTAAGCAAGGTAGGTGAACATAGAATTTGGTTCCTTGCTTATCAGGACAAAGCATTTCAACCTGGATGATGAGCAGAACTAAGAGCCTCAAGATCTTGTCTTGCTGACCTGGCTGGAAACAGAGGAGAAGAGGATGGGGAGTGAGCAAGGAGCAGAAATGACCACATATATATGCACATGCTCCTTCCCAGAGGAGAAATATGCCAAAAGTCAGTGCCTCACATGTCTGCACAGTCAGGTGAGAGGAAATCACTTACTGAAAATCTTTCATTTATAAAAAAGCAGATACCCCAGACTGGAGTCTGTGTGCCCAGTCAATAGAGCTCTTTGTAGTCTGATGGCCTGAGAATCTTGGCCTGTGCATAAGAGTGGCTAAACTCCACCCTTCCTAGTGTCCAGGTCTTAGTTTTAAATTTTATCCTTCTACTTTGTGCAGTCCCAGAGGACAGAAACTAGTGGGCAAGGAGGAAAAGAAAAAAAGAAAGTTAGATTGGTCAAGATTTAAATTGCCAAACACAAGTGTTCTAAATTGCATAGTTATGTTGTTATTTTTGATAAATTCTGTGTTCCTTCATTAGCAAATACCTAAAGAAACTAATTGTGATTTGATTTAATAGAGAAGATGGTGTGTAATAATAAAGGAGCAGGGTGCAATAATAAGTCCAGGTAATATGTGTTTACAGGTACACAAGAAGAGAGCAATAATAGTAGCCTGGGCTTGGTGGTCCTACATTGAAATGACAGCATAATGTTATAACGTTAGCATTTCCTATATGACATTCTATGGATACTTTTTCTGTTTTCCTAAGTAGAAAGAACAACCCCCCTGTTGAAGAGCTGGACTTTTGACCATTACTGCCTTGCAGCAGAATAATCATCTCTTTCACCTGTTTTAGTGGTAAATGGGAACCTTTAAACATGGTGAAAAACAAATGTTTCCTCATATGCTTGGAGCTAGAAGGGAAGGAAAAATACCTCCAAAATATGTAGTCAAGCCTAAGGCAAGCAGTAGGTAAACTGACTTAGTGGAGCAAGACATGTTTGTCATGCTTGATTTTAGCAACGTCAAATCTTATTTAGTTTAAACAGGACACAGCTTTTCATTTAGTGGTCAGTGGATGGACAAGGGAAATCTTCGGAAATTCCTACTAATAACAGTTATTGAGCTCCAGCTGGGAGGATTATCTCCCTGAGTTGTTCTGTTTCTTTACAATGACAACAGAGGGACCACAGACAACTAGCTTCTGGCAAATTTCTAGTTTTTAAATTGTTAAAATCAGACAAGGTCAGTCTAATCTGTGCCTATTCTTCTGGGAATTCTCATGTAGTATGTGCCCATCTGAAACAGGACCAGCAATACCTGCTTATGAAGACAAACAAAAGAGAAAGTCCATCAAGGTAGGTGGAGCAGGAACAGAGAAAATGACAAGCCCCAGGCTACAGGTCATTTTTGACTAGATGCCATCAGTAGAATAACTTGTTGCCATAAGAAATCCCACCTTGCTTCGGTTGCCAGAGCTATTTCAGAAGTGTTCTTTGACAAATGGAGTTTTGCAGGCTCCCTCAAAAAAAAAAAGAATAGGCAGGCTAGTTTTGTGGTACCTTTCACAAATGCGAAAAAGACCTGTGTGACCCTGTGCAGATAAATCACAAAAGAACTTTAAGGGTTTTGAAAACCTTCATTTCCGTTTCTCTTTTCCTCAATTTGCTGAGAAGGAAGCATGATTAATACCTCGTATTTTGTGTCGTAGTTTACATAGCTGGTGCTGACAGCTGTGGATTGCTTCTTACTAAGTGTTTTCTCTTTGCCCTGCACATGAACTGCAGGTGTTACTGTCACAGTGACAATCATACTGTTGCTGTGGAGAGAACATAATCTTTTCAGGGGTTTCTTAGCTTCTTGCTAACTGTACCAGTGGATTACTTCTATGCATTATAGAGAAAAAAATGACATAGAGGCAGTAATTGTAGGATTTTTTTCTTGCATATCCAAGCTAAGCAGGAGCCACACCTTCAGAAAGCAAAATTTTGTATGTCTTGCCTCTGCTTTTCTCTTCATATGATGTTTATTAGCTTGGCCTTGACCTCTGACACTGTGAAGAGTATGAATATTTTTTTAGCTTATGATGCAAACTAGGTCATTGCAGCCTGCAATGGATTAAAATGTTGGGACTTCATTAAAAAAGTTTAACTCTATTTTATTTAATTTCCTTCCTTAGTCACAGCAAATAGATTAATATGGTAACACTTTGCAGTAAGTGGACGTTAATTAATGCTGAATTACACCAGAATTCCTCTGGAATCGCATATTAACAATCACACTAAGTCCAAAGGAACTTGCCATGATTAATGTTACTGTAAGGAATTCTAAAGAAATTAATAACCATTTGTCACTTACAATAAACTGTTGCCAATTAATTTCATGCCGTTTTCTGGCAAAGTCCTGCTTTGCTGTGAAAATGAGGTGCTGGAAGTTTAAAGCCTAGTACACTACAGAAGCGTGAGCTTCCACTCTTTGACCTAGTCAGGACTTTTCAGTGCAACTTATCCTGTTTTTATTCTTTGTTTGGGAAATAGAGCGGATGTCCCTTGATTTGGGATACAAAACCTGGGATAGAGGAAGAGTAATTTTAATGCATGTGCCATAATTCACTCCTCAGTATTGGAAATTTGAATCCTCAGACTATTCATTACCTTGACAAACACTGTAATGAGTGCAGAAAATGGCAGCACATAAATCCATTCTCTTGACAAAGAACGTAATGAGAATGGGAAGTGATACAAACCAAATAGTGATTGCTTTACAATCTGGAGACTGTATATACTTACTTCTTGTGTCACAATGGCTCTTCCTTCTTGTTTCCTTCCCTCCTTGTCAGCTGATGACTGAAGTCTAGCAAGACAGTGAAAACCTGTGGCTTTCCAGGACTCCCTGACATCCAGTCTCCAGCTGCACAACCCTTTTTTGTTCACTGAGTAGCTTGACAACTCTACAGTTCTTAAATGAACTAATAATTTAAGAGATACTTGACCTCTGTCAGTAAATCTCTTTGTTCTTCTTTCCAAAGGCATGTGTCTCTCATTCATCATCATCATAATTTTATTCGCAAGAATTGCTTATCTGGTTTCAGAGGTCAGTGTTGACTTCAGCAATAATGGAACAGGTATGAGAGGATGTGGACAATTAATTCCAAAGTGCAGCATCCCTAAATTCTGTACAATTTTGTCTGAAGATAGTAAATATATGCTGGGAAACTGCTCAGGAAACTTGCATGCACTTTTGATAGTGGTGTTATACACAAATGGTGCAAGAGTCAAGTTGCTGTGGTCTGATATGGACCACAGAATCAAGTTAATGGTTTTTACAACACAGCTGGATATAGAGATCACTTGTATATGTTGTGCTGTATGAATGATCATGTAAAAGATTTTACATTTTATATGAAACAGAATAATCAACCAAATGATTAAATTGTTTTCAGAGGCTAGATTTTCTTCATTTGTCTGAAAGACTTCTCTAGTGGCTAATGAAGGATTCTGTGATATCCTGTTCCTCTTTCAAGCTCTAGTCACTTCAAAACTTCCATTCCAAACTCATAAATTTCAGGAAAGTCGGTCCTTTCTGAAGGACAGACCATCCTGGACTTCCCACTAGGATGAAATTTTACAAGGACGTATAATAATTCGTACTGTTTTTTAATGGCACGATGGAAGCCTTAGCATTGAAAAATGCTTTGAGAATTTTAACACACACAAAAATATTACTGACAATAATTATAATTAATAAAATCAATTACATTGCCTTTTTACACACAAATTTATCCCAGTACCCAATAACGTAATAATGTCATTCAAATCTTAGCATCCTTTTCTTGGCATCAAGAGCAAAGATCATTTAATATAATATAAAATTTCTTCTCGCTGCTGTATACTGAAATCTAAGCATTTATTTGAGCCTTTCTTTTATCTTCCTTTTTATTTCTGAGGAAAATGCTCACAGGGTATAACACAGCTTGCTTAACTGCATAATACTTTATGCTGCAAGTTCTTTAATTTTTTGACACTGAAATCTGAAAACATCAGATCAGTGAGACAAAGACTTTTTTAAAGTATTCAGTATCAGAAAAAAAATATCAAAGCTTGGGGAAACTGGGAAATAAATGCACAAAGCACAACCAAGGAAATATTAAAGATGAATGCCTAATTTTTTCCCAGTGCTTTGTAAAACAGCCTTCCACCTCCTCTGTATTCAGTCCCAAGTCCTATATGACCTTCGGCTCTAAAGATGAGAGTCATATATTTAACTACAGTATTTTTTATTTACTATGGAAACTGAGATGCAAAACACTTAATCTGCATCATAAAATGGAAAGTGGCTGAGTTTGCAGTGACCTTGACCAGTCCTACTCCAAAAGTTGATCATTTCAAAAAAGTGAAGCCTTTTGGCTGTGCTAAATTGGACTCAAGTTCATGGCATGTGTTATTTTTCAATATCTGAGTTCTTTTTTTTATGGGGAATCAGAGAATACAAATGTGGATGTTTTGCATGTATTTATTTATGAGTGCATAGATTTTCTCTGGTTTAACGACAGTGAGCGGGAAGTAGCAGTGGGAGGTTTTCAGGGGAGTTATCCATTCAGACCCTACCGACCTTCCACAGAAATTGGATAGCAAGCCACATTCTGTCAAAAGCAAAGAACAGAAAACTGAAGTCAGAAGCATTAACACCCTCACCAACTAAACATATAAGTGAATAGATTGACTGACATCAATGAAAAAATTCTTTTCCCTTTTGAATTTAGAGTGGAGGCAAGGCATCAGCCATTTCCTTGGGTGAAACAACGAACTTCTGCATGATCTGTTCCTTCAGGCACAGTCACAAATCCACAGCTGCTTCCTATATCCCCTGTTTCACAGCATGTTGTCCTTTGATTGCCTTATAGAGCTATGGGTCAGGTGTTTTTTTGTTGTTGTTGTTGTCGTCGTCATTGTTGTATTTTTTAAAAAATATGAACCAAACAAAAAAATTCTGTTACGTTGAATTATGATTTTTATTAGAATAAGCATAGGCTCATGGCCAAAGAAGCCAAATATCATATTGTATTTTTGGTGGGTGCTCTGTTTCCTGTTCAGTACTTCTTAGATGCTTTAATGTCTGTAAGCCTGCTCACTATCTCTCTTTTTCTCTCTAGTGGATGGTTGTCATTGTTGTTTTTGGTTTTGTGACATTGGCATGCTTTCCCGTATAGTGGTAGGAAGTGTCTAGCTCAGGCTACCACCTAGTCTGGCAACTAGAAAGCTGCTGCACCCACCAAAAGCAGGAGAATAACTCAAGCAAATCCTAGAGGAATATGTGTGGTTCATTTTTTAAAGGCATTGCCAAACCTGCGGATGCTTAACAGCTGGTCAGTGGCAAAGAAGCATTTGCAGGCATTTGAAAATTGGCTCTACTATGCTATTCAAAATTTATTTGTTCAAAATACTGCATAACATTAACATTTAAAAATTGTCCAGGTGGGAGAGAGCAGTGGAATAACTTTCCCATGCTACCAAACCAGGGGACAATGAATGTGGTAAAGAGGTACATGGGGATGCTTAAGGTGATGATTAAAGACTAATCAAACCAATGTGATAAATGGAAATAGATTTGTAAGGTTAATACAAATTCCAGAGAACACAGACCATTTTATGGGATGTGCTATATAACTTTTGCTACTTCCCACAAATTTATGGTCTTTTTACAGAGATTTGAAGCAAAACATTGTAGCAATTTGATTCTAAAGGTCAATAAAGGAAGAAAAAGAAAAAAAGAGGAAAAAAATGGGAAAAACAAAAAGCCTGTGGAGGGCATTTTGTTCATCCTGTTTCTGGTAGTGTTATTTTGCCAATTAAACTGCTATAAAGATAATAAAAAGAAAGCATCTGTGGAAAATGAAGGTTTGCATTTATGAAGAGAGATACTCTGAATTCTAAAAGCCTTTAAAATTATATTTCCTACTAAATAAATAAATCAATCAACAAGTTGTCCAAAGCTACATAAAATCCACTGCACATCTGATTAGTCTTTGAGCTATTTTAGAGGGTTTTTTTAACAAAATAAATCCTTGCTGCAGAAATGTTTATGTGCAAAATTTGTAACGCATGCTGAGGAAACAGATTTGCCTTAAGGCCGGGATTCTGTCTCCTTACACCAAAATGATTAGAAACATGGACAAAATCAAACTAAAGTAAAAAAAAAAAAAAACCAAAAAACACAAACCCCACAAAAACACCCATAAAGAAGAGTGATTAGAAAGACTGAATGTGCTTATTTAAAAGAAAGAAGAATAAAAAGAAGTGAGGTGTAAAAAAGCAAACTAGGAAGAACTCCAAAAGGAAGGAGTGAGCATCTTCTCCTCACCCTACGCCCACTGTTTAGGTGGTAATTTTGAGTCATACTGTGGTCCAATGTTTTGCACTCCTGTGGTAAGAGTTATCACAGATGTTCTTTTCAATGTTGTGATCTAGGGAATATACGAGGTGCACGTCTGAAAGCTTGCTCATTTGTCCATTTAACTGCTAGTCTAAGGAAGCGCACTATCTTTTTTAAAAAAGGTTCTCTTCTTTTTAGAAGAAGGAGACAAAAGCAGTCTGTACTTTGCAGGAGGACAGAAGATCTGAGAAAAAGAAGTATAGGAAGTGATAAGTGGTGGAGTGTGTGTCACAGAGACAGAATGATGCTCTGTTTGGTAAAAAGAACAGTGTTTTCCTTGAGACATTCCTGAAAGTGTTGATAACTTTGAAAGGAGGAAAGTGAAAGGGCCAAAAAATTACCAAGTATTGAGAGAGGTTTTATTACAAACCACATTTTAGAGAAGTTAAAAAAGGACCTTATTGCTCTCTACAACTACCTGAAATGAGGTTGTGGAGAGGAGGGGGCTGGCCTCTTCTAGCAAGTGACAGGGGACAGGACAAGGGAGAATGGCCTCAAGCTCCGCCAGGGAAGGTTCAGGCTTGACATCAGAAAAAAAAATTCATGGAAAGAGACATTGGGCACTGGCAGAGGCTGCCCAGGGTGGTGGTTGAGTCACCACCCCTGAAGGTGTTAAAAAGACGGATGGATGAGGTACTGAAGGGCATGGTTTAGCGATTGATAGGAATGGTTGGACTCAATGATCCACTGGGTCTTTTCCAACCTAGTGATTCTGTGATTCTGTGATTCTATGACCTGTCTTCTGAGATTTCCTAGGACTTGCCAAGTCATCACTTCGTGTAGTAGAAAGAAAACCCTTGCAACATATTTTAAACATGACTGCATAATATGATGTGAAAGTGAGAAAAAGAGCCTCTGCGGAAAGACTTCGCAGCAGTTGAATAGCTGCTGAAGAATATATCAGTTCAGAGAACCTTTGCTTAGCCACCACAGACCAGCACAGGCAGAAAGGCTGTGATGAGTGATGAGGAGAGGGAAAAGTAACCCACTCATTCCATATTTAAACAACCCGCTGGGAGAGATTTTCCAAATATTATAAATACTGCTTGCATCAGACACAGATGGAGTGGGAATTGAGACCAAACATACTTTGGAAAAAAGCAGTAGCACAGTCATAAGCACTGCCTTGGTGAAACCCTGTTCTTCACATGCTTATCATTAGCCATGGAGCAGGTAAGCAGGTAAAAGGTCACATTCTTAAGAAGCATTTTGAAATGCACAGTGTTCTCCACTGTAATATGATCCTTTGGGTCATGCAAAGAAGAGAGGAATGGAAGAAACAGATCTATATTGTATGAACAATAGTCACTAATGGAAGAGCCCTTCTAGAACTAAGAAGCCTTCCTGAGGCAGTCTAGGTTGGGGAGATACACATACCTTCCCCTCCACACAGGTACCACAGGTATCCACATTACCCCATACATACTCATTTTGACAAATTTGCTCTAGTTCATGAAAAACACACTAACAAAAAAAATCTGGCCTGTTCTTGCTCACAAGACCTTTGAGAGTGAAATTCAACACAGCATGGACTACATTCATGGGTGCTTTGTGAAATGAAATCCCACTTCAGACATCGGTGCACAGGTTAAGTACTCTCTTTATTTCCAGCATTATCCATATAATATAAACTCAGAAAGAATACCCTGAATGTCCACGCTATTTATAACTTTCCCAGAAAGAAGTTAGCAGGTATAACAACCTCCCAAAAGGTGGGATGTAAGCGTCATGAGAGATTTCAACTGGAACAAGAAATGGAGTATCTGCCACCTCATAAATGGAATTTAAATTTAATTAAGGTGGAGAGAAAAATACTCATCATTTTTCAGTGAAATGCAGAAGCTTTTGGTGCAGTTATCTAAACATAAGAGAACAGCCTTTTAAAAATTTTAGTTAGAAAATTCTCTGGGTAAAAAATATCTTGTAATCTTAACTCTCAAGTTCGTAGTTAGATGACAAAAAAACCTGCGTCTAACTGTTGCTCTGGGTTTCTATTATGATTCTGTCTCCTGAATCACAATAAAGTATTGAAATCCAGCTTCTTAACACTAAGAGCCTGATTTTAGAAAATTAAGCTTGAGTGCTGTTTTGTGTTTTTGTGGTGGGATCTGATCAGATTGGAGATAGGCGGGTAGGTAACCCCTAGTGCTTCTTGAGTCTCCAGCTCTCACTTTTGGGTAAACCAGAAGAAGGAGTAGGAAGAATTGCTCTATTTGAATGAGCTGCTATGTTTTGTTTTCCTACCTTGTTTCTCAGACGTCTCTTACATAGTGGAATGGACCACATTTCAGGAAGGATAAAATTCCTGGCAACTGGCTTCCTGGTGCAATCTTTCCCAAAGAATATGTAAACCTACATGCACGTCATGGACTCCTGTTTGGGTATCTGGAGATGTGCCTGGTTATATAATTTCCAAACATGCCTGCTCTGTTCTCATATTTGAAACTACATCTGCCACTGAATCTAAGCTGGCTATCTCACTAGGTCTTGGTGCTTACGAAAGCAAAATCATAATGCTAACATATAAAACTAATGCAGACCGTTGTGAGGACAGTACACAACTTCACATATAGCACACACAAAATGATTTCACCTAGTTATTACATTGTGAAGTATAGAACATCTGGTTAAGCTGCTGGATATCTATTAATAAAAGCATTTAGTCTTGATTTAAGACTTCAAGCAAAAGTCAATCCATTATGCTCTAAGATAAAACGTTCCAGTGGTTTATAACTTTCAGTGTTAGAAATGTGAAGCAATTTGTAATTTGAATATTTCTTCTGCTGTGAACTTATAAAACTCATTATATTTTCACTCTCCTAGATTAAAAAACTTAGTGTCAGTTATTGTCTTTTCTCGTAGGTTCTTTTGGATTGGTAAAATCAAACCATAACCTTTTTTTGAGTAACACTTAGAAGGGAATTTCCTTGGTTTCACCAAAAGGCTTTTATTTTTTTCTTAACTTCATGTCAATCTTGTGGTTCTTTCTTAATTTCAATTAGTGCACTAGTAATGTTTGGACAGGTTATATGAGGATGGCATAGCCTTTGTATCCTAATTTTAATAAGACCATTAGTTCCTGTTGATTTACATCCCAGGATGACCTGCAGTCTCTCATCTGCAGTTATGCTTTGAGTTGACGCTACAGAGTTTTATGCTCTCAAACTCATTCCAGATATACTGATTTGTGGGAGATTATCCTTAGTCCTGTGTAACATAAATGGTTTAGTTCTGTATGCTTGGCTGGAATTTAACTGTAATATTTGTTCAAGTTAATACAGAAGCTCTTTAAAAAGGAATAAAATTAATTATTTTGATGCCAAGCATTATGGTTAAAGTTCTTAATATGCTTTTAGAAAATCTGGGTTCTATTTTAGGCTTTTACTGTAAAATTCCTACATAAATCTTAACCATCAGGGGGACTTAATTTTCCCCTGCTCTAGCTCTACTATATAAAAGAGTGAAAGAATTTTTCCACACCATTTTTATTGTCTAGGCAACAAGTAAAAAAATATTGCAAGCCTGAATAACAGGAACATAATGAAAGACTAGAGAAGAAATATGGAAGGAGAAAGCACACAAACAGAGCAAGAAACTTGTAAGGAGCATAGTCAGAAAAAGGGATTCCTAGGCCATGTAAATTTGAATTTTTTTATTACATGGAATATGATCTAAATATTCAGTTACTGAGCTTCATTTTACAATTCATTGGTCTTTCCCACATTTAACATCCCTCTTCTGATAATGTCAAATCTCTGACCTAAGCATTCTGTTTGCCAATGCCGCTTACACCATCTGCTTGCAAATACAAAGTGATGATGTGTTATATTGCCAGTTTTCTGCGCTTGAAACACAATAATTCAGTCGGAGAATTGTATGTATGAGGAAGGCCATGAAGGTGATCAGAGGGCTAGAGTACCCTTCCTATGAATAAAGTCTGAGAGAGCTGGCGTTGTTCAGCTTGGAGAAGAGCTGAGAAGACCTTAGAGCAGCCCACTGATAACTAAAGGTAGCCTACAGGAAACCTGCCATTTTTCAAGTGTATTTATTGACAGGATAAGGGGTGATCGCTTTAAATGGAAAGATAGTAGACTTAGATTAAATATAAGGGAGAAATTCTACACTGTGAGGTTCGTGAGACACTGGAACCAGGTCCCCAGAGAAGTCATCCCTGGAAGTCTTCAAACTCAGGCTGGATGGGTTCTTAGCAGCCTGTTTAGTGGAAGGTGTTTCTGCCCGTGGCAGAGGAATTGAAAGCAGATGATTTTTAAGGTTCCTTCCAATACAAACCATCGTATGACTAAATGACATTTTATATGTATATTTATCTCTTGTCACTACATATGTCCAGTGAGTGTGTTTGGATACACTGGAAACCAATAAAGCATCGGTTAATCTTGTCAGGGCTGTGTGTGCACACACATATACTGGTCTGAACTCAAATCACTGTCCAGCAGAGACCAACACTGTGGAGCTGGAGCATGTGCTCAGAGCTGGACAGCAGAAAAACAGCCATAGAGGTAGGCTGACAACATCAGTTGAGCATTAGTATGGCAAGCATTATGCATTTTAGTCACACAGCAAAAGCTGACATTTATATTTTTAAAATATTTGTCTCAGCCAGATACAGGGCATAGTGATTAAGATACAAATGAGATCAATTCCTCTCCTCTGGAGATAAATTCAGATTAATTTGCTCTCCCTTTCTTACCACTGTGGGGTTTTTTTCCATAAAAACATTCTCTTTTTTATTATTCTTTTCCTTCCTATTCCCCTCTATACATTCAACAGAACAATTAATTTGTATTCATGCATTATTTCTAAAATGATGCCAAGACACTGAATTATCTCAGGGGCAGTACTGAAATGTGATGGGTATTTAATTTAGACAAAGTGCAAATGGTTTAAAGAGCTGTCCTGAGTGTGCGTGCATGTTTGTATCTGTGATATGTAACATTTGCAAAAAAAAAAAAAAAGAAGTTTTCAGGCTTTCCTTTAGAGGATTTTGGGGTCTAAATGAGATCTACTACTGAGCTTTGTTTTCCACTCCAAACAGATGTTATGTGTTGATTTATTCTCCTTTTAAAATAAACACTCTGCAAAAGTAGAAAGGCACTCAGTTCTGCTGCCCTCAACATCACTTATTCCACTTACAAGTCAGGGGGACACTAAGGGGGAGTAGTTCCACAGCACGAGCAATGTCTGCTGCAAAATACTATAAAGAATCATCTAGACCTTGTCCCTTTCTTCTGTCTTTTCCTTCTCTCTTTATATGGGATTTAAAGTATTTGTTGTTTTAACTGCAACCACTTAACTCCTCTGGCTCCTGAAGTAAAAAGCGAGCAGGCAATTCTTCAGCGTACACTCCCAGATCAATACTTGAAGGTTCGTTTAGGTGTTTGGCTGTGTGCTGTTAACTAATTCATCCCAGCAAGACCTGTGTGTTCGGCTGATTACATTCATTGCCCTCCAAGGAGCTGCACATAAAAGCAGCCATCTATGGCCATCTATGGTATTTCAGTAATGAGAGCTCCAAGCGAGGAATAATTATTTTAGTGAAACAATGATTTTTCATGGAGTTCAGTGAAAGAAACTGGATATATGTCACCATCATGGGAGGCAGGGAAGAAAATCCCAGCCCAAGTTGTTGCTGTTGAGAAGTGCGGAAAGCTGGAGAGCAGGCATCTATGGCCGTATCCCATTGCTCTGGCTGCCCCAGAGCTGGCCCTTCATCACAGGTCTGGCTTTTTCCCTTCTAAAAGCTGTGTTTGCCTTGTTACTACTGTGAACAGTAGCCAAGTCCAAGACAACATCAAACTGCTCCTACTTGCCGTCCCTGTGGAATTCCTTTGTGCATCCTTGGTTATCTTACCCATTCATACCATACTTGCCTGATTTTTAACTGTGATAGTTAAAAATACAAATAATAATCAAGATGTGTTATCAAGATACTTAAAACGTCAAGTCAGAGAACAAATTAATTAGCATGCAGTTCATAAATTTGGCATTGATGAATTACAGCATAGCTATTGATTAATCATATATCAATTACAGTGGTCTAAGCACTATAACTACAAATCAATTTAGTCCTACCCATGAATTGATACTCAGTGTCAGAAATTAAATCAAAGACTCTGAATGGTAAGGCTAAGGTTTAACTCCCACCTGATGCAGAAGTAACATTCTTGATTAGCGCTAATGGAAAGCTAACTAGATATGCCTGCAGTGTACTGATATGAGTAAGAGCTTCAGCTGATGGAAGAATCCCTCACTATTTATCTTTTTTGGGCCCTCCTATAGGCATCTTATTAATGAGAAAGCATGACCCCAACCTGCATGTAACAGAGCTGCTACTAAGGTAAGCAGTTTGTTTATTCAACCACAATACTGTAGGAATTAATTTGCTAAGGTCTATTTCTATAGCACCTTAGTATGCCTAGATTTTATTAAACACAAGAAATATGGGGAAAAATTTATGCAAATTATTCTTGTAGCTTCATTGGAGTATTTAACGGGATATTTTAACAGGGTATTATAACAGGATATTTTAACAGGATATTTGCTGAGGGGTGTGGTTTAGTGATTGATAGGAATGGTTGGACTTGATGATCCTGTGGGTCTTTTCCAACCTAGTGATTCTGTGATATTTTTTGCCATTCCTGGCCATAATTCAGGAGAGTAGAGAACAGACTTTAGTGAACTAAGCACAGGCATCACTGGAGAATAATTAATTTGAAAACAGTTGCTGAGCAGTTTTGATAGCAAATTTGAAGACTGTGTGCTTTGTTTCTCTGTGTTTGTCAGAGATCTTTCGATTACACACACATACATGCAAATAAAGTGTAAGTTATGTGCAGCCTTAGTAATTTTTTCAAGGTATTTTACAGTTTCCAATTTAAAATAAGAAAAAGAACATATTCCAAGAGATCCTAGATAATCACAAATTTTTTCTTTTACCCATTATGAAAAAGATAATGGAAGTGGTAGTTTTGTTGAACCAAATATTTCTAGTTTGGGTGGGATCCTCTCTATGCTACCGAGAGACAACTAGTAAGTAAACTATTGACAAAACAACTCTTTTTTGAGGAGGTGTATTTCATTTAAAGGAAGACAAGGCTTTCTAAGTCTTAGAATAAAATGTTATCTTCTTAAGATTACAAGTCTAATGATTTTTTTATGTGGATTTCAAATGCATCTTCTCATCAATGTCAGCTTAGGGGCACTATTAGTCTTGTGTGTGACGTGGAAGTGGGCACATGCATGAGAGTGGTTGTATAGAGCCCTGAATATCTGCCTTCTTTGCTTGCATCCTGCCAGTCTGTGAACTTTAAAGCACGCATGCTCCTACATTGTTTTGACTCGATTTATATTATCCAAATGTTTGTGAAATACCAGGAAGCAGAAACTCTCTTTTCCTGTTGTTTGTAGGCAGCTAGGTCTGCTTGTGACCGCAAAAAAGAATTTCTGCAATGAAAAAAACCCCAACATCTAAGCTCCATCCTCCCATTCCTGGAAGTAACAAAAGCCTTGTGGAACATATTGCTACACTGTTGTCAACATAATGATAGTATTTGTAAAAATAAACACCCACTAAACATTCCAATAATTAAAATGCCTTTTTTTTTCCTCCTCCCAACCTTATGTTCCTTTGAACACAATGACATCAATGTTCATTAATTCTATATTTGAATGTTCATCTTCTGTGGCAGCTCTACCAAATAAACAAAGTAAAACAATATTTAACAATGAGAAGATGTAAAATGTTTACATGAGAAGAGAATAAAACCAGTGATGGCAACAAAACTCTTCATCAAACTCAATTATACAGACCAGGCACAATCTGCCACAGCTGATAGATTGCCAACTTTAGTTATGGTATTTTGCAAAGAGAAGTGTTTCATCCACAGCCCTATGGAAGAGTTTGCTTGTTAAATGTCATGAAGGAAAAGCTCAAAGTGGGTGAACTCTTGGCAAAAATTTTGATCATAGTGATAGCCAAGAAACTACAGGTATAAATCAGATGTGGTCGTTCCCTCTAGAACGCTAGAAGATATCGATTGGGTTACCAATTGGGTACCTTTTAACAGCAATAAGCAAAACCCTTCAGGAAAAAGCAAAGCCTCTTCTCCTGAAAAATAACCTTTTAGCAACTGGCAATTTTTGTGTTTAGCAAACCCATTTAACTGGAGATGTGTGAAAGTTAGCTAAACAATAATCTAGAAAACAACTGATTTTAATACTTTTCATCACCCTGTATTGAACAAACGTGTTGTCTAAAAACAAAAAGCAAAAAAGATATGAACCATTCATTTTTTAGAAGTGTACATTCCTAAGACTGTGGCTTGTGTTTGAGCAGAGGATCAACAAAAGTATTTGGGGTTAACTGAAATTCAAAGACAAATTGGGAGTTTGACTCTCCATAGACTAGCCTAAACTGAGCTCAGAAACCAACCTGTCTTTCAGTTGGGAAGTTTTATAAAATTTATGCATCAATTTAGGTAGTGGGATGTGTTTAAATGGAGCATTGTACCAATCTGCCTTTGTCCTATTCTCTAGACAGGGATATTTGTATTTTTATTAGGGAAAAACATTGCTTGTTCTTACTTTTAAGGAGGCAATTTAGAGTAATTATTTCCTTCCTACCTTGAGTAGAAAGTGAAAGACAGCTAAAACATGGAATAAAATTTTGAAGTGTGTATGCTGCAGTACACATAAATAAAAGGAAAATATCAGAAAGAGGGACAGCTAACTGTAATGTCACTTATATGACTTACAGGTGAGAAGCTTCTATGAATATCAAGAACAGTCCAATAAAACTGCTCAGTCAACTTCTTGGTGCAGTAACAGATCCACCTACACCCATATACTTTTTTGAGGGGTCTTAAAACTGTCTGAATTGCCAATACTTTTAGATGTCCATCTAAAAGCCCAGGCTAAGTGCCAAGAGGAAATCAATCTATGCTGACTCTCTGAAATCTTCCAAGTGTGATAAGCCTAATAGGAACATTTGTCCATTTTATGTTTCCTTCAGGGGCTTTTACAGTGAAAATCTCACCTCTTTTCTACTGCTTTGCATGCAACAGTGATTAATTTTCAGTTGGGTGTACTCACTCAAAGCAAAATTAGCTTCTTGCTAGAGCTGTGTGATAGTGAAGTCCTTTCTAGCATGTTTTGATAGAGAACTACTTTCCTTCAAAAAAAAAAAAACCTGATAAAAATGCCTATGAAACCATGCACATTTATATAAAGGCAATAAAACTAAATGTGGTGGCAATACGTAGTTAGTGGTTGTTCAGCATATTTTCAGTTTCCTTGGAAAACCTTGCAAGAGCGTTTGCTCAGTTGCCTCTGTTCTGCCTCTGTTCTTCAAAAGAAGGTGCTGAGAGTTTCCCAGCTGCTCTTGCACCCCAGAAGCAAGAGACACCAAAAACTTTTTAGAAGTTTCTCTTACATTGCTGCAGCCCTATTTCATTATGGACTAGCGGGTGAACAGCCCTTATGTGTCTGTCTGGCTGTTTAGATATGTATCTTACATTTGTTACTCTGGCATCTAGAAATTAGGCTCCGTCTTCGGTACCATGTTTACTCATGCCCTGTCACCCTTGTTCCATTTCCATTCCTTTATTTCTTCCTTTCATTCAAGGTTTCCTTGTTTTTGACTTTATTAGGGCTCACTGGTGTGCCTTGAGCTGGTTTGGGAGGATTCCAAAGTGGTGACCCTGCACCTCAAAAATAGACAATATATGAAATGGCTGCAAAGTGGCCTCCCTATATCTGAACTGAGTCTTCTGCACCTTACTTCCCTCACTCCGTTTCCAGCAAAGAAGCAATTCACAGGAGGTAAAGATGACAGTGAAATTTAGTCAAATAAGAGGCTGTGAGTACGCAGGTAAATCTACAAAACAACCTCCATTGTTCTTGCTGTTTCACAAATGTTCTGCAGAGACACTAGCTAAAAGCCAGCACATCTTTACTTCTTGCTCAAGAGGAAAGCGTCTTCCAGGTGGTTTCTTTTTATTCATTTAGAGAGAGTAAGCTCCATCTTGGAGCCGCGGACACTTGACTGATTGATTCTCCTGGAAAATCTGCTGGTTGGAAAGACTGCATATCACATTAGCTGCTTCAGAGTTACTTTAGTAATTGGTTCCAAAGGAGAGGAGAAAAAAAATAAAAAAAAGATTTGTACCAATCTAGGTGTAACTCCTTTACCTATTTATTTCTGATTCAGAATTGACAAGACCTAGATCAACTATTGACAACTTCATGCTCCTAAGAATGGATGTTTCAGGCACTCTTCAACTGCCAAAGAATCACAGATTAACATATTTTAAGCCTTTTGCTTTTATGTTGTCAAAATGAATGGGATGTGGGTCAGTGATATATGTGTCTTTTTACTTTTCTTGTATCTTATTGATGATTTAACTGAAACAAATGAATGCTTTCAATTCCAGTAGTCAGTAGACCAGAGTTTACAGTGTAAAAGTTATGGCCCAAGTCTAAACTTGGTTTCCTTCCCTTGAGGATATGTCTATCTAGCATGCAGTTCATTGCCTCCAGACAGACTCCAGCTAGTTTTTGAAGTGGTTAGCACTAGTAGCCGGCAGCAAATCTCAGGCTGACCTTCAATGTACTGTACTTTGAAATTGTACCTAGTACAAAACTCTAGGTCTTTACAGAATTTTTCCACTGAGGTTTCTGAATTTTAGAGAAAAGTGTGTGGTGCTGCAGTGGACTTCTGTCACACCCTCATTTAGCACACTTCCCCAAAGAACAAATTATCTTTGTTCTAGTACCTGTTCAAAACCTGATGGAGTGTGAGGTTGAAATTCTATACCCGGTCTTCCATATTAAACACCATGTCTATGTGATCATTATTAACAACCCTGACACAGGACTGGTAAACAGTAACTGTTCAACTACTATGGTTAAGCTTTGCACATATTTACTAAGAACATCATGGATGTTTAAACTTTGCATGCAATTAAAGGTGATTTGAGATCTTAATTAATTGACAGTAGATAGGAATAGGACTGTTAAATGAAAGACAGTGTCTTCAGCTCAGGAAGCAGCTGAGCATCAGCTCACAGGAGGCTTGGAGACAATTTAAGGGGAAAAAGACTTCTTTAATTTCCTGTCCTTCTACACCTGGATGCTGTCAGATACCAGGTAACATACTGGGCATTTAACATGAGTCAATGTAGCTCTCATTAAACACTTAGATTTACAGGGATGATCAGGTTAGCATTTAATCACCTTTTGAAGGGAGTGCCACATCTTTTTTATCCTCAGCACTCATTCTCTTCCAAGGACAGTTAAACTACATGTGTTGCCACTAAACCATCAGGGAAATAAAAGACCAAGATACAAAATGCTTCATGGCAACTCTGCTGTATGAACTGCTCTGGTGCCTCACCTGCTTTATGAGTTACTCATGGCCCATATAACCCTTTTCTGATTTCCATCTGCTGAAGGAAATCTCTGCCCTGCCAGTTGCTGACTAAGCTGTTTTTGTGGCTGAATTGAAGGGATAAAAGTAACTTTTTTTCTCCACACAATTGTTGTAAAATTTAGAGAGAAATTAATGCACTAAGACAGGCCTTGAGCAGAAGTTCCACCACAGATCCTGACATCACTCCGATCACAACAACTCTTCTTCTATGAATCATTTAATTTTTGATAAAAAACCTTATAAGGAGGTCAAAAGTTGGAAATCTGTCATGATTAATAAACCTTTATCTCCCATCCCGCAGTAGTCTAAAGACCTCACCAACTTTGCTAACTGTTCCCTGGAACAATCAATGTCTAAGGGAGAAATCCTGATGTTACTTATATCCTAATGGTGTAATTAAAGTAAGTGAATGGAAAAGGAATTTAAGGAAGGGCAGAATATTATTCCAATTTACACCATGTAATATTGAATTTAATTCATCTTTGCATTAATTTACTGAGGCATAGATGAGAGGTGAATCTGACCACACGGTTATGTCATACGTGTAATAATCACATTTTTCAAACGCTTCACATACCTGTTTAGCCCCAATACAGTTATGGTTCTAATGCATGCTTAAAATTCATTTTGAAAATCTGATTGCTGTAAGAATACATCATCAAATTTTAATTAATCCCCAAGAAAAAGCTGGAATGGGCATCTAGGGGAATCTTCTCTATTGAACTGCCACGCTGGTTAAAAAGTATTGCAATAAAATTCCAATTCTTTGAAGCACTGTTTGGATTCTGAAAAACTACCAGTGCATTTAAATATTTAATGCAGTTGATAAGCAAGTTCTTAAACATATTTTTAAATGAAATTTTGTTTCTGCTATTATATGATTATTCTAGCTTCTGTCACATATGAAAGCGCCTTGGATGTTTGAAGTATTTAAAGTGGAAGTCTGCTAAGTCTCTAAAATCATGATGATTCATTCAAATTACTTTGGATCATTATTCATCATTAAATGGCAATATTTTCACTTTTGGAAATGCAATTATATATCAGGCCAAAGATAACTGACACTCATACTCTTTATGCTTTAGAATGAGGTGTACATATTAATCAATGCAGATTCAGCTTCTTTCTGCATGAGTGTCTCAAGGTCTGGGAGGGATACATTTGCCATACCTTAAGTACCTGAGTCTGAGGTAGTCACTATATGCTCCATTTATGCTGCAGAAAACTCTGTTAGTAATTCCAGACAGTGATTCATCCCACTTTAAGATGGTCTAAGCAGGCTAGGAGACTCAGCCTCCTGAGTTACCTGTTTTTTACATTGATTGAGAAGCCTACTGTGTAGTTGAACTGTGTTATGTAATTTGGAAGTACTTGCTGTTTGAGCAGATCTGGATTAGAGAAAGCTGTACATCTTGACCGATACAATCACTCAAGCATTGTATGAAATGAGAATGGACTGTCTGCATGACGCTCTTCTACCACCACTGCTTTGGTCAGGATATAATTTGTCCTGGGTTTTTTTTTGATTTGTTGCTTTGGCGTTTTTTGGGTAGTGGATGGGGTGGGGTTTTTTTTTGGGGTGGGGGAGGGTACCTGCTTTTTTGGAATTTAGCTAATATTGAGGAAGAGACATGAGCAATTTTTCAGTGTCTTCCTTCTCTTTCTGGTTCTCTGATTTTCAAGTCAAGACATGTTTGTTTTGATGTGTTCTTTGCTGGGGCAGTAGCGTTGGAATAACTCACGTTGACGAACGAGATGGATAGGAAGCCACAGGAAGCCAGTATGTTTTGAAAAGTTATAGAGCCAGATCTGTGGCTGTGTATTACATTCTTCCAAAGAGGATATCCAGCAGACAGGGAAACAACAATGAAAGCAAATTAGCCCTGTGTGTTATATGAACCTTACTCACCTGAATCAGTATTGTGTCTTTCAGGATTGTGGAGGGAAGAACACCAATCCTCCCTTGCCCCATTCTCAGGTATTATGGTCTTACAGAGAAAAGTCTGTAAATGTGATATATTTACATGTATATTTTATGAACCTTGAAGAGAGGTAGTTATTCCTTTCAGTGTATTTGTTCTTCAGTTGAGGACAGTTGTCTGTCCTCAGAAAAGAAAATGAAAGAAATATGTTTTTTTCCTTTTCTTTAAGAAATCAAAGAAAATATGGCTAGAAGGGACACCTAGAGTTCATGTAGTCCACCGTCTTTCATAAAAACAGGGTCAACTATCACTTGTGACAAATTCTAGTCCAACTTTTCTTAAAAATCTCCAGTGATGACAATATTTCCTGATGTCAGATTTTACTCTTCTTTGCTTTGGTGTAACAACAGCTACATTTTACTAGCTACCTTTTACTGTTGAAAACCATTACCACATTTTTCCTCAATTTTTCTTTCATCCAGATTAATGATCTTAATTTCTTTAAACTCTTCTTCTAGTTCATGTTTTCTTCACTTGACCAAATCAGTCCTGTACACTTTTGAGGATCCTTTGCAAATGGTCCCCATCCTTCCAAACTATTGCATCTTCTACTAACAAGCACAAGTTCAGCTGTGAATCTTGTTCAGCTGCAGTTTAATGTTACTCAGATACCATTCTGCAATACTGCAACCAGACCAGAAATCCACGTTATTATTTGTGTAGTTCTGCATTTCCAAGAGTTAATTTTACAGTTGTCCTTCCTGAATGACCCAGCAATTTTTCTCCACTTATCTGCCGTTGTTTTGAATTCTAGTCCTTTTCCACACTGTGTTTGTAGATTCTCACCTTGGTGCTCTCTGTGGCTGTAATAAATATGCTTCCTATTCCTTCATCCAAACTGTTTATAAAATTATGAATGGTACATAGGTAGAATCATAAGTAGCCAACAGTATTGAGTAGGGGTAGATATCTAATTTTGATACTTTGACAGCAGCTCTGTAATCCTGTACTCTAGAGTTTCCCTGAGATAATGTTTCTCAAACTTTTTCTAAGTCCTTCACATAAAACAGTGTCAAAGCTTTGATAAAGTCAGTATATGACATTTCCTGTTTCTCCCTTACGCACAAAACTACTTTTTCATAGTAAGAATTAGATTAGTTTGATGTGATTTTTTTGATGAATGTAAATTAGCTGTTGCTCTTCTCTTATTATTCTCTAGACGCTTATGAGCTTTTGAACAATTTATTCCAACATCTCTGTGAGACTATGACTTCAGCTAAATCTGTATATCTGTTACAGTTCTCTGAATCTTTTAAAGATAAACCATGTATTTTCTCTTTTCCAAAGCACCAGGAAAAAATACGGAATTTTCTTTTTCTAGGATTAAACCAGCTGTTCTACAAGAAGACTTACAAAACTCCAAAAATCTGTTTTATAGGTATTAAGAATTTATGCGAGGTCTCCTCTGCATTCAGTTATTGAGTGAGATGATAGATACTTATGCAGGCTTGTGGTTCAGACACTATTATAGCTACAGAATTGTAATTCTGTTACAATAGCCCTATCTACCACAGCCCTTCAAAACAGCACAATGGCACAAGGACTAGAATTGCAATTCTGCTTCTTCAAATTCTTACAACGCAGGGAAAAAATTCTCTTTGCTGTTAGCAACATTATTGCAATGACACAGGTGATCTGTTCAAACTCAGGAAGGAAAAGTTAACGATACATAAAAAGTTGCATTCTCCTATCTCTGCCCTTCACCTTCTGCAGTGTTTACAATATTTGGAAGGCCATTAGGTAGAAATACACAAATCAAAGGTATCCAGAATGCACAAGTTTCGAAGTCCTGTCCTCAGATCTTTTTCAAAAGTTTGTTCTGAAGAGTTTTATACTTATAAGGAAGTAAATGAATAACCAAGCAAAGAAGAGTTGAAATATAGAAATATCTACTAAAACTGCATTAATCTGATTTAAATCCAGGCAAAAACTCAGAGCTCTGACAATACTTGGACTTGCAGAAAATGTGACAAAAATGCCTTGTTTCTTATATATTGAATGCAAACTACAAATAAGCTATTCTCTCCTTTACAGCTCCATCATAAGATAATTAATTTTAATCTCTCCAAGCCACATATTCTCTATTATATTTCTTTTGTATTTATTTATTTCATTGTAACTATTTCTTTTCCTCTTGATTCACTTGCAATTGTATTTCTTCCCTGTCTCTGTCTGGTCTGAAGATGAATACGAAAATCTTTGGCCTTTCAATACCCTGTTAAATTACAGATAGCAGGTGTGTGGGTATTAGTGTATCTTGGAAGCAGAGTCCTGCTTTATTTATAGCTCTTGGTTTTAGCCTTCTGTGTCTTCATGCTGTAGTACTCTCCTAGAATGCTTCCTGATTATGATAGTTCATAGACAGCTTTACTAACAACTAAGATCTTAGTTTATTGCTAAAACAAGTGATGTGCTTATAACAATCACAATGAAATTTGGCATGCGTAATAATATGATGAACATCTCATGGGATTTGATACTCTGTTTTGATATCCTAGTTTGAAATATGGCTATCTTGCTCTAGTATTTGATTGGAGAACTAGCGTGAGTTGACTCGTTTACCAGGAATGGTATTTCTGACTTTGATAGCTGTATGGCTAATGGGTTTTCCTATAGGTAAGACACAGGCAGCTTAAGAAACTAAGTAATTTTAAGAGACTTGTTCCTGAAAGCTTCTCTAATGGGCCTTCTTAGTCTGAGAATTCTGCACACAATCCTGTTCTTGGCTTTGAAATGAAAAAAACACCACCCAAAGTGCCCCTTTGGCCCTCTTCCCTCCCTCCCTTGAAAAAAACCCAACAACCAAAACCAAAACAAAAAAATCAAGAATCATGATTCAGAACGACTTAGATTTTGGTTAAAAGATCCAGTAGTTAGGCTCCTGGATGCAAATGCCTACTTCTGAGGCTTGGTTTAATGCATGTTTCACTAATGAAATAAAATCAGCAGTGTCGTGATGCAAAACTACAACGAGTTGGAGCAGAAATGCTGAGGAGATGTTAGCTCCATCTAACTGAAGACAGGGATCCTCCAGTTTGGGGGCAGTATTGCTGGTGTCTTGCAAGGACTCTTTACTAAACATTCAGGAAGGTCAGTATATTTTGGTGTTGTTTGCTATAAACTATGTCTGCTTCCTCAACCAAGGTGAGTGTCCCATTGCAGCAAACACAGCAGTAATTCATAAAAGAAGCTTTCTTTATTTTAAACGTGAATAGATAGAGATGAAGGATGGTGGAAGTGAAGCACAGTTGTTCTCAACTGACAGGTGGAAATTGACTCACAAATAAAATGTTGAAAGACTCAGTAAACTGGGGAATAAGTAGTGAATTGTGGGTTTATGGTAGAATCACAAGATAAGTGGTAAAGAAAGTCTTGTATGGGGATCATCTGAAATCCAATATAGAACATTGATTTTTTTTTATATATATAGTATATATATATCAATGTTATGGTTGCTAGTGTTATTTCTGCCCGCTGCCTTGACAGTATTTTCTTTTTTAAGCCATTTCATATACAATAGGACCGCTACAACCTAGTTCCTGAAAAATTATTGGTTTTAAATATAGCTGCATTTCAGATGAACGAGGTTCAGAGGTGGCATTCTCCTGTCTGCTATTACACGAAGATCACAAGATCAGTAAGATAGCAAAATATATTAAGATAGGCAGTGAGATGATCAGTAAGGTAGGTCTTTGTAGACAAGTGAACATGATATTAAACTTGAATCTGCTAGCATTCCTTCTTCATGAGCTGTTTTGAATTCTTGATTTTTTCAAAAGACAAAGTTGTCCAAAACTAGCAAACTCTGTCAGCAGATACCTGGTTCTTTTTCAGAAAGTACATAAAATACGAATTTTGCCAGGATTCAGGATTTATTACAACAGCTTCTCTACAGCTTTAGACTTAGTAGCATTTAGTACCTGTAGTGAAGTAATGCTTAATAATGATATGAATTTCCTCATTTTTTTTATTTTAAAGCTCGAAGAAGATCTGCCAATAATATAATTACAAAATAATCCTTTGATAACTTATATCTTATCTTCTTCAAAATATCACTTACAAAGTAGACGAAGCACCTTGACCTCTTAGAGTGAGAGATCTTTTATATTACCGTGCTGTTGTCATTAGAAAAGAGATGCTAATTTTTGCTTATTGCTACTGCAATACTATTTTTGTTCCCAACGTAGGATGAGAACTGCACGTGTACGGTGTCTACTCTTACTCTATGTAGGAGGGACACCAGATGGATATGACAAATAAATGGAAGAAGCGCAAGGTACCAGTAGCATGATTATGATTTGTGTAGTAAGTGGCAGTCACAGCACACCCACCGTCTAGCTATTGTTGGGTGTTTTGTAGTCATTATGGCACAGCAGGTAAACATTAATGGGAAAAGATTACATACTGTGAGACAGAGAATTAGCCTGTGTTAATCATAGGAGCTCAGCTGAAGTCAATGAAGCAGTAAAGTTTTGGGCCAGCTATGGAAATGGCTTTAGACTGTTCTTTTTGAAAAGATTTTTACTCTCCCCCACCATATCCTTCAGATTTTTCTCTCTACACAGCTAGTTCTTCAAACGTACAAATATCTATACTTATTGTGGAGGAGTTATTATTATTTTGGGGAAGAGAATACAATACACAGAATGTGCCTGGGGGAAAGTTCTGTATCTGAAACTGTCAGCAGTTCCTGTAATTATACCCACTGTCAATATCATCTGTTGGAATTCCTCTTTCATACAATATGCTTTTGTCCTCCTTCATCAATGAAGCTGAGTGTGACATCCTCTAACAAGGTTGGTAGAATGGTTATGCGACTCAATTATTAACTAAAATGCAACTCGCATACTGCAGCAAATAGAATTTCTTCTGACAGGCTGCTTGTCATATTATGGCCTTATTTGATTAACTCACCCCTTTGGAGGTGTTCATGATCTCATTATATCTTTAATGATAAAATTCCCTTCTGCTATGTGCTATTTTATATTACGTTAAAAGGGACTCATTCATTTTTCTCTTGTCACTCCCATAATTGGATAAATATTTAACAGGGGCAAGTTCATTAAATTTCTGCTAAAACTATACTCACTACCAAAATGTATTCCAAACACCCTAAAAGTTGGTCTGTTGGCCATCAGGGGAGAAGGTGGTAAATCCAATGAGACTTTCCCTCTTGGGGATCACATGAAGTTCTTATACTTTTGTACTCTGCAGAGCCCTCACAATGAATAACAACAAAGGACTTTACTCCAATACGAGGTAATGTATTTAATAGATTACACTGCAGAGAGTTTAAATTGGAAGGTGAAAGCCATCGATGAGGTGACATGTTACTGTATTAATCAAATGTGAGAGGTAGTGTGTCTTTTGGTTAAAATGTGAGAAATTCAGGGTCAATGTTCTGAGTCTTGTGCTGCTGAATCACAAGGCCGGGAAGAAATTCTTAAGTTGTCTTTGAAAGGAATTTAATTTATGTCAGCAAATACAGTCTGTATGTATTCCTTGGGTCCATAGGCCTCATTCTACCATGGGACACTTGGATCTCCAAACATTTTGTTTATACATATACCTAGAAGAGAGGAATCCATATGATGTCAAAAACTGGCTTCACAATTTGTATCCAGAATAATTTACCAACTTAGAGAATTGATATCAAACACAAGTACAAACAAACAGTTAATGCTTGAAAATGAGAGTGGAATCACGGCTTTACAGGACTAACAGTGGTTTCAATGCTAGTATTTTTTTTTTCATTGCCTCTTTTCCCATGGCTTTTAAATAATACGATCACTTATGATATCTACATCTGTAGTTAAAATGTTTTATTCAATCACTTTTAGATTTTAACATTAAAATCACATTTTGACAGGATCACATTATGCAAAATGTCCACTAAGATAATCACTGATATTTTGTATTTTAAAAAATAGGGTGAAGTATATATTTATCAAAACTGAAGCCTCTAATTTGATTATATCTAATTTTATCTGGCTGCCTATTTTCCAGTGGGGTGACATGAAATTCCAGTCATAAGATTTTAACACCAATTAATCTATAAAACCATGGATTCCTGTATAGTAGGATAAGTAGGATAGCAATAGGTCTTCTAGTCCATTCCTTTGCCCCAGTAAAACATCACTTCAGACAGTATCTTTCATATAAATGTGTTCATAGTCTGTTCTAAAAATCCTCCCATGTTAGAGATTTCTTTGCTTCCCCAGGCAAACTGCACCAATATTTCTCTGTCCTTGCCAAGAGTTTTGCCTGATGTCTTCATTATATATATTCTCAAATAATTTCACATGTCATTTTAAATCTTCAAATTAAATTTATTTTATAAAATGAGGAATTGGAAGTAGATGGGTAGGTCTGTGGGAAAAAAAAAGTAAAAGAAGAAAACCTGAATGAGAGATATTGTAAAGTGTTAGAGGAAATGTAAAATTTTCCAAGTCTTTTATGATTAAATTATTTATGGCTTTCTGCTGTTTAGAGGCACCAAACCTCTTCACATTGTGCAGGGTCTATGACTGAGTCTCTGGAGGCAAATGTTTCTCTCCTTTAGCTATATACAGAGACAGTTGAGACTGAAGATGACATTAAATGGCCAAATTATCTAGAATTATCTCTTTGTGTCAAGTCCAGAATAATGTGGATGCATTTATGGACAAGGAACCTGACTCAGTCGGCACTTTGCCTACAGCCACTCAGTCTAGGATACTAAGAAATGCTATTTTGTGAACATGAGCTAATCCTTGATGGTTGGCCTCTCTGTGAAAGTACAGTACCAGAAAGCTCTAGTTTACCAGGACAGACAAAACCTATAGTCCATTGCCTAATTCCAAAAGTTCCAGAAAAGGCCACAAAGGAAGGTCACGTCTAGTCATTTGACATAGCAACTTACATAAATTAAATTTATTCAGGGATCTGTATGCCAGCCTGAAAACTTTTAGGGGGTTCATCAGTTCAAAAAAAAACCCAAAAACTTTCAAAGCAAATCCTAATTCCTTATTCTTTGCTTTCAGTTACTCCACCAGGCAGATGAAAACTTTTGTCATGTGATACAGATGGACAATCACAGAATGGCATTCTGGGTAATAAGCACTGAATAATTTTACTGGGAACCTGCCAAAGACTGAAAAAGAATGATGAATAAATGAATAAATGAATAAACAAATCTGTTTGCAGAAATTAGGGTTGATTGCTAAATGATTTGCCATCTCACAAATGGGGCTAAATTAATCGTGAGATTTGTTCTGTAATAGAATGATTTGTCCTTTATAGCACCTGACTGAATGCATGCTGAATTCAGCTGAAAGATTCTCAGCTGCTTCTGTGGACTTCAAATTAGACCCATGCCACATTATTCACTGTCATATCATCCTGCGCTCATGGAAAGAAAATTGTCATTACTTTCACTGCAGATGTGGGGAAATTGCAGTACAAAGAGAGAATGGCCATGGTCATAAGAAAGGTCACCAGTACAGCTCACTGATACAAGCTATGGGTGGGAAAAGAGAAGGCAACAGTCATACCGATAAGGTTTTATTGCTGTGTACACAGAAGTGATAATAATCCATAATAGTCAGGGATTGATTCATTTGATATTGGGTGTGACTAGCAGGAGTTTGGGGACAGAAAGTGAACTTTGGATTACCTACAATATCACATCAAAGTTATTTTTTTTCATCAGGAGCATTCTTTTTCTTCCTACTACAAATTTTTTTATCTGCAGTATGAGAAAAAGTCATCTGCCATCTGAAGTCCCAGGTAATCCTGTCCTAGACCTTCATTTGTAAATCAGTATGTGACAGTTGTACTATTTCACCCAAATTCATCTGTCCTTTTAACTTGCAGAGGCCAAATAGGAAGCAAAATAGCTTTTGCTCTTAACAGATCAAACCAAAGAAAAACAGTGGCAGAGGGATTGGAACTAGATGATCTTTAAGGTCACTTCCAACCCTAACTATTCTGTGATCTGTGAAATGGATAGTGTGCTGATCTCACTCACTCATTTGAGGGAGGGGAGATTTGTTTATCTCAAGAGTCAATAAAATTGCAGCTTAGATGAGTTTTCATTCTGAGTCCTGAAGTAACTTTCTGAACTTTGGAAGGAACTTGCTGCAAACAAGTTAGATTCCAAAGTGTTTGCTAGTTTAACCTATGGTTAAGTCAAAGAACATATGAAGGAACTAAAGGGACATAAAACATCCTACCCCTGGATTAGAAAAATCTGCTCCATTCTGCTGCTGGTGTAGAGGGTATACAGCTTTAGGCATCTGGTGCATCCCTCTGTGAGCATATGAGTGCAGGTGAAAAGGAGAGTGTGGGCATCTAGCTTGATCCCCACAATTTTCCAGTGTTCAACTGAAAAGGAAGCATAGCTAGCCCAGGAACAGTCCTAAAACTGGATGCAAATTTTTACTTTGTTTTCTTGTAGTTTTGATTTTAAGGTCAGAATTTTAATAAAGGTATGGGTCCTGAAATGACCGTAAACAAGATAGAGTCAATGCCTTATAGGTTTTGTTCTCATAATGGATGTAATGACACTGTCACCACCTCCTAATTACAAAGCTAGAAACAAATATTTTAATTAAGTTAGATTTTATTATGTGTAACAAATGGAAATGGTGAACATGATACCTTTATATAATGAAGAGAAAACAAATTATTCACTAGACTTCAATTTCATTAATTTGATACCAATAGCATGCACTACTTCAGAAGTCTGCAAGGAATGGGACATTCAAATGATGAAATCAGAGGAGAAATGGTGTAAAAGTAAATATTTTCTGTGAAGAAATGGTGTTTCTCAAACAGAATTAATACTGTTTGTTAAAAAAATAAGAAAAGTCAATCCAGTTCAGCTAAAACTTAATAAAATATTTTGTTGTTGTTACATAGGATATTTGCTATTAAGGAGTAGAGAAATGAGGATTCCTTCAAGAGCTCTAAGAAGGTAAGAAACTGTATTAAATGAAGTAATATGAGGCTAGAAATAGCTTTCTGACAGAGGCTGGATTCATGCATTATTACTTTTTTAAACAGTAATCTTGGCATGAAATATTGAAGATTGCTTATGAAATTTGCTGATGGCATGAAGGAGGAAGGCATCATCAGTGCAGAGAAAATATTAGGTGCCACATAGGAAAAAACGGAGAATGTAGTGGACAAGGGTAAAGATGGTTAAATTTTCTATTACAATGTGGAAGCTCATGAGCTGAAGGAGTAATAACAAGAATTTCATGTATAAACTC
This sequence comes from Phaenicophaeus curvirostris, assembly GCF_032191515.1. Lineage (NCBI taxonomy): Eukaryota > Metazoa > Chordata > Aves > Cuculiformes > Cuculidae > Phaenicophaeus > Phaenicophaeus curvirostris. The sequence continues at coordinate 70,950,854 of NC_091431.1, forward strand.
CTAGGTCATCACCTAGTAACATCTTAAGGGAAGAAAGATCAGGATATTCTCGTCAGTCATAGGAAGAGAGTGTTTAACAGCATGCAGCCATGGGAAAAGCAACTGTGATTGCTCAATGAGGTATTTTCAGTAGAGATAAGGATTAATTAATTGCTCTGCACAAAACTGTGATGAGAACTCTCTTGAAATTGTATATATAATTTTGAAATGCGGGTTCAGGAAAGAAGTTACAAAACTGGAATAAGTTTAGGTATTAACCTTTAGAGAAGGAAGATTTAATAATAGTGAATTAGGAGGCTGATGCTGTGTGTACACTCTAACCACTGTCAGCTCTGAGCATGTGCTAAGCCTAGCCCCAAACCACCATAAGTTCTGTGCTCACAGACAATAAGGCAATGATTTTAAGATCCTATGTGCTGCAGCAAGTCATAGCCTTTTAGCAGAGTTTCAATTCCTCACTAGTATAATTCAATAACCTGGAGCATCAGCAGATAGACATAACATCTCCACAAAGTAAGAGAGAAGGGATGGTTGGACTTTAAAATTCTACAAGAAAAGGTTAAATTGTTTAGCTGAGGCCAAGAGGTGACTAAATTACTCAAACTATTTAGGATACTGTGGATAAAAAGGGAAAAGTATGCTATGAAGCTGAGGAACCACTCTGTCACTAAGTCAAGCTTGTCCAATGAATGTATAAAAGGTCTGTTTGGGTGTTAATGCCCGAATGCCAACAGTCTTCTCTGTGTTTAGTTGATTTTTCTCTATCCTATGGGTACCTATCACAAGATATGGAAGTTTTCTTAGTAGTAAATGACCATAATAGTAGGTTTGTTCTGGAAAATATTATGTTTCTGTTATTTCTCATTTATACAAGTTTGGCTTCTTCTGTTGCTTTGGCTACTGTGACTGCTTTTGCTAAGCTCCCTTCCCTGACCTGTCTGTCACTCTTGCTTGTGTTGCTTTTGGTGTCCATGCTGGGGTAGGATAGTGGGAGACAAGAGAAAACTAGGGGACATTTATAGTGGAGGGTATTGAAGTAGGAGGCTCCCAGTGATACATTCAAGGCTGCTATAACTGCTTGATAACAGACATCAAGCAGCTACCTGTCTATGGGCTCTGTATCATATCTGTCTGTCTTGTATGAGGGTCTTATGCACCTAAGACCATCTCAAACATTGCTAGAGGGCTATGGAGGTAACTAAGCTAGTCAACTCTTCAATTTCTCTGCTAACCATTAGAGCATCGTTGTCCCTCTATTTGTGATCAACCTGGCTTAAAGCTGACAGTTGTTGTGGAGGGAAAATAATAATCTTGCATGCAGAATAGTACAGAAATAGAGTGACTTTCTTGAAAAATTAGGGTTTTTTTTTTAAACAATACACACACTTGAGAAGGGTGGGGGAGAAGGCCCATTGCTGGACTTCACAGAAGGACTGAAAAGACCAAAAGGATCTGAGGAATAGAATAGGCCAAAGGTTTCAAACTTGTAAGCTTAAGGTTAAATATGACAACAGTTTATATTCTCTGAAAACCAAACTTCCTATTAGACCTCTAGTGCTGGGAAGCCAAATTTTTCACATTTGAGCTGTGCAGGACTAGAATTAGTGTCAAACCAAAGAATCGTCTTAGCATGACATTACCACTGTTTACCATCTTTCATCTGTGAAAGCAGTACATCTTAGGTGTTTAAATTCATACCACAATCAGTCCTTTTGTCTCAAGGTTTCAGGAAGTACTCACATAAGTATTACACAACGTATTATTCACACTCTTTAAAATCCTGATTTTTTTTTTTTAAATTTTGGAATAAAGAAAATGACAAAAGAAAGGCCCATATTCTCTCTGTATTGGTGCAGATTTTCAAGTCAGTGCAACTATGTCAGCCTAGACCTGGCCTACATTCCCATCTTTACAAGACTGCAAAATCCAATTGCCTAAGACAAATAAAAAAATAATAAATGAAATAAAAAATAAAACTATGAAAAGAACAGCAGATGAGAATAAAAATTATTCAGTGATGCAGCTGCTTAGATTTGTTATCTTCACACCTTAGAGATTCCATTATGTTTCCAACACAAACTGACTGACTGCTTTTTTTGTAGTCTACTAGTGCACTAAATATCCAGGCATAAAATATACCAAAAAAAATCTTCCAAGCCAGAGGGAATACGACGTAAATGTGTAGAACTCTGTGTCTGTGTATATATGTCACATCAGTTAAGAAGGAAAGTATAGTTCCTTGATTGCCTATACAAGCTCCATTTACTAAACAGTAGAAGTACCAGACATACATTTTTCATGGAGCATTACATTGGCCAAAGGTCGCAAAAACAATTTCAGAAGCAGCCTGCCCACATTATTTTTTTGAGATCTTGATTACAAATTTATAAGAGACATACCCTAGACATTGAGAGATGGTCTCAAAGATTACTGTCCTTCCTGCCATCTGCACACTCCACTGGGAACATTAGAAACCCTGTCCATCAAGCAAAATAAACAGCTCTTCTCATGAACAGGCCCAAAGAATGCCCTATAAATCATACTTGTCAAAAATGCTAGTAGCATTGCAAAAGACAGAAATCAATCCAAAACTCATTAGTTCACCTGACAAGTGCTTAATCTTATATTGTTTAATGCCAACCTGAACAAGTTGGGTAGAATAGAACTATGCAAACCAGTGGCTGGATTTTCTATTATAGAAACTTTTGCAGTGATTATAGCTTCATCTTTCTCTCAAATCTTCCTTTTCATTCTTCTTTTCTCTATGCCACCTGCCAGAAGATATTGACTCCAACAGAGTTTTCTTCCTTCTGAAGGGATGGATAGGTACATCATGAGTGCCTCATTTGATAGCTTGCAAGACTGTACATCCACATTTTGCAAATGTCTTCTTCTAAGGAGGATAAATAAGTATGGATAGGATTACATAACAGTCGAATGTAGAACTCGTATTTTGTTTCCTTGAAATATTGGAGGAGTGTGTGGTTTGATTTCACTAGCTTTATTCAAGTGATTTAAATTTGACCAGGAACTGTTATTTTGCACCCAGAATTGCTGGTTTGGAATGGCTTTCATCCATGCTATTGGACTCCCTGATACTCTGAGAAAGGATGTATGACTATTACTAATTCTTCAAGAGTTGTTTCGGAGACCCCTAACTGGCAGTGACCAAAACTATGTTGAGATGATGCCAACATTCTTAACAAATCAGATGATTTACTTCTAGGGCAGATTCGAATTTACTATTATATTTTTAGTCTTAACAGATTCTGTCTAGTTTACTAGCATATGCAGAACCATAGTATCTAAGATCACAAAAGTGAAAATATGTTTCAGTATAAGAAAACATTAAATTTTAGGAAGAAAGTTAGTGTTGAAGTGACACCAAAAAATCCACATGATATATAAGCAGTTATCTTATTTCTCAGTTTGTACAAAACCAAAATATCAACTCTGGAGAAGGTATTATTTTCCTATGAGCTGAAATTTGCGAAATGGGGAGTGTTTGACATTCTTCTTAGCACTGTTATCAAGTGGCCCTGTGGATTTATGAACATCACAGAAGAAGCAGAAGAAGGAATCCACACAGCCAGTCGTAAGCAAAGGTAACAGCACCGCACAGTAACTTCCCATATAAATACAGTGAAGAGCCTATTTGTAAGGAATGTGCTCCAGTCAGGCCACAAGACTGAGGGTTGGTCTGTCTAGACTTTGAATGTCAGAGCATCCGTTGTGTGAGTAAGAATTAGCCCTGCCTTTTACCATGTGCTTGTCAGTGTTGTGTATATAGCTATAATAGAAAACCGGAGTTATAGCAGGGATGAAATTATCTTTTTCTTCTTCTTTTTTTCAAATTAAAGAGTCAGTTCAATATTTGAAGCAAGAAATCCCCTTGTCAGAGTTGTGCATCTTTGCACAAGGTAGTTCCCTGTTTCTCAGATATTTTGCTAAAGTCACTAATTGGATCCGAATTTGGGTAGTACCTGCTAATGACTTATTCTGTATTTTTCAATCTAACTGGCCCAAGATATGTGCAAAGAAATTAGGTGTTACAAAGACTGATTATATAAACCAATGCTTTACAATAGCAGGAGATAGGTAAGAAGTTATCTGGAAGAGAACCTGGTTTGAGAACTAGAGCGTGGGAATATAGGATTTGGAACTGGGGAGAAAAAATAAAAAGATAGATTTGGGAGTCATTGAGAGGAAAACAGCTGAAAGGATTTGAAAATATAAGGGAGTAGGTTCGTGCTAGTGCTGGACCAGAACACGGTGAGAAAGTATATTCAGTTTTAACTGTGCAAAGATTGTATCAAACAGCTAAGTACATCCATTAGTATCTGATAGCAGATGCTCAGGAAAGATTTACAGCCTGCGCTTGTTCAGGAACAATAAGTTCTGTAAATATATCCCCCATCTGCTTTTCACAGAGCAAAAAGAAGAGAGAAAAGTAGAACAATACAATGGGATTATAAAATTGTGTAGCAGTAGGAGTTAAGAAAATGGAAACTGTGGGTGGTTTCTGTGATAGATGCAGGAGAACGTGAAAATCTTGTTTGATATTCTAGCTTCTGATGTACCTTCACCATTCATGGGTGACTTTTAGTTCACTCTCATTCCCCTTCTCACATGGCTCATTTTAAGGGTGGGAAAAATGGCACTTCCAATCTAACAGTCTATAAAAAAACTTACAGACTTTAAAGTTCTTGTACTCTCACTCCTTTGCATCCATCTTTCTAATCCGTCATCTCCCCTCCCATAGAAGCTACATTTGCAGGGGTTCTCACCCCTAATTCCTGCGTTATTATTTCCCCAGACTCCTGTCCACCATCAGCTTATAACTTTCTTCAGTCTGCATGGCGACAATGCTTTCCCATCGGCCCCTGTTTCTTCTGATCATCATCATCCCTTTCTCCTTCCCGTTGTACTAGAGTCTCACCTGTACCACCCTCTTGCTGGTGACAGTTCATTCCCCTTCTCTACCTCCCACCTCTCAGAAAATGGATACAGCAGCAAAACTCCTACAAATATCTGTGTCTTCAGGATTTTAGCTCACAGATGCATTTTGTTTTTAATGTCTTGCCATTCCAGGTAAGAGTTAGTATGGATTTCCATCCCTCATTTATACCCTTCCTAACACCCCTCAGAGCCTGCTTTTTATTCCCTCCATGCAATCATCACCCACCTTATATGGAAGGTAAGGAGATTTGCCTTATACCATCTTACACGGAGTTTTGTCATTAATATAGGTTTATTATGAGCTCCCATTTACCTGGAAGGCAGCAGGGATGGTGAAGACATGTATATGCACAATTATGTTATTGTTGGCATGCTCTGAGAAGTTCCAGATGACGTAGTGTTGTTTTGCTTCAACTGTATTTACTTCAATAACAATTTTTGCTGCATCTTTTGGGAAAATAGTCCACTTAAAGATGGACTGAATGTTCACATAGGGGCATGGATGACAGAACTGGGAATTTTTAGAAAAGCTAAGAATTTTGGTCTCAACTTTTAATTTTTTTTTTCAACATAAAATGTGAATAGCAACAACAGCCAAAAATAAATGTAATAATAGAACTTCTATCCTAGGAGAGTTTCAGAACTCCACTGTACAAGGTCCTGTACAACCTGATTTAATTAAACCTACATTTAGCATCAGGGTAGATCAGATAACATCCGGAGGACTCTTCTGACCTTAATTACTTTATGAATCTAAGATTAGCAGCTGTTAAGAGCAATGGCCCTGAAAATGAAGATTTGAGATACACAGGGAACAACATGATTATTAACTATACCTTTTTTTGGGTCTCCAATTTAAAAAAGTCATCTGACAATATGTAGGCATAATGATCTTTATATCAGGGGATAATTTGTTTTCCTAAAGGGGAGAAGGAACCATAATTTCACTTTAAGCACATGTCTGAATATCAGGGAATTCATGGGATTTGAAAATGTGCATAATGCTAGGTATGGGTTACATATTTCTGGAGCTGCAGCCTATGGCGGGGAAGCAACATTAATAACAGAAAAAGGCAGCTCCTAGAGATAGAAAGAGATTACATCTCTAAGTACTTCACCTTGGAAAGTCTTTTAGCATTCCTCAGAAAACAAGACCATTATAATGAAAAGTCTTCCCTTGGTGACCCTTCAAATCTTATTAGTAAATGGGATCTTTCCTTCTGCAGGGGCTTGATTGACTAACAGAAAATAGAGCAATTCCTGCGAAGTTCACAGGGAAGAAGGCTTGATTCTTGTGTTTCTACCCGTGTTATGGACGATATGAAAAAAAAGTGCCTGTGGGTTTATGTCCTGTGTTTCACCTTATGATCCTCCATTTCCAAAAGGATTCAAGAGAGGCTTCTCTAGCACTGGAAAAAACTTTAAGAACCCTGCTTTGTAGTTCAAAGAGAAAACTCACATCTATCAGTAAGAAATAATTATTTTGTTTTTCTAGTGAGGATTCAGTAATATAAACAATTAACAGATAAAGTTCCAGGGTTTGAGGCCAAGATATTTATTGACTTATAAGGTACTTAGCTCACTCCAATGTAAAAACTATAATGATAGTAATTACGTTAAAAAACAGATCACTTAAATTATTTAAAATTGCTCTACCAGAATTTAACAAGATGATAATTGCTCCAGCAGCTTTTATGACCTGCAGGGAAAAAATTAGCCACAGGAAAAGGAAGATCTCTACCTGGTATTTGTATTTAATTCTTATTTATTTATTTAACTATTTTATGAAATTATTTTTAATATGGCATCTTCATTTCAAAAACACCTGGCATTTGGGGAAGTAGACTGAATACTGAGGACAGGAAAATATTCAAACCTATCGAAAATGATGGTTAATCTAAAAGTCCCAAAAAAGAAAGATATCAGAGTATTTTCAGATTGAGTACATAAATAAACCTTTGTCATAACTAATATATGTAGCTCAGAATCTTTGTTTCTCAGAAAAATTCAGACACCTGATTTTTCTTTTCTCTTTCCAAAATGGAACAAAATGTCACATTATGATAATTCCTAAGTTTTTTTTATGCATAATTAAAATATTTCCTATTCTGATTTTTGGTTAGATGTTTAGTACTGTTAGTAGTAGTGTAAAATAAATTCTGTAATAAAGGTCATTGTTTTTTGAGCTTGCCTTCTCAAATCCAACACTCAAATGTACCAGAAAGCATGAAACGAAGTGTTTTGCTTTTATTTTCATATATCTTTTGGAAAATAAAAAGTAAACCATATGGACATGTATAGGTAGAGAAGAGATCAGAGGACCAAGCTGGTAGAAATGTCCTCAAAGGAACCAGAAAACCCATAAAATGTGCCTCTCCCAGACCATCCTTCACATTTCCCCCACAATTTTATGAATTCCACCTGTGCTTCTATTAAACATATTCTAAAAGGAATTTAATCAGATTATCTCAGGTTGATGTAAATGCTCAGCCTGAACTAAATTGTTTCAATTTGCTGAACATAACAAATAAATAAGTAAAAATGCTGATCCTAAGTGATGTTTGCTGTTCTGATTTGATTTCATTTCTGACCTGAAAAAATCAATTACTTCCACAGTCAAGTTTTATCCCCCCTTCTCCTCTAACTTCATACTTAGGTTAATGGACTGTTGAGTCAGAAGGGACCACTGTGTTAATGTAATCTGACTGCCTGTGTAGCACAGACCATGGGATCTCCTTGCACTAATTCCTGCCTGTACTAAAATACTTCTTTATTAAAAAGGAAAAAAAAAATATAAAAAAATCTTATAGCCTTAATTCAATTTTATTTGTCATTGTCAGAAGCTCAGTACTTCTCAGAGGGATTAATTCCAGCCAGGACTATGTCTGTATGCGAGTAAGTGTGAGAATTTTAAAATATATGTATATTTACAAATCAAAATAGATTGGTTTGTGGGTGGGGGATGTGGGGGATGTATTTGGTTTTTTTTTTTATTTGGTTATTTTTTTTCCCTCTAGTAAGCATAGACTTATTTAACCCATTCTTGGGAATATTAGCCTACTTTGACAGCTAAACACACAGTAGAAAAAATAGTATCTGATCCCTGAATTCCTCCCTGACTCTGATGGTTTTAAACCTTCAGCTGTTATTTTTCCTATTCTGTTTAAGTAGCAAACTTAAAGAATATTTCTGCACAATGTTTCTCAGAGATAACCAAAACCTAAAGCATTGTAGCTGTCAGTTCATACATTATTTACAGAAAACTTATCCCAGATTAAGGTCTGTAGTGATGTAACTACACTGCTTTCAGGACAGAGCATCTCTGCATGGCATTATACTACACTATACAAATGTATCATCTCATTTAGAGGCAGCACTGGCATCTCTGCATGGGGTGCTGTTGCACCAGGTAGGCAGCTCGATGTGTAGCTCTTCAGGGCAAGAACTGCCTTTTCATTATGTGCATGTATGTGTAACTGCCTTTCCCTGGGGCCTCTAGGTATTGCTGTGCTAGAAATAAATTATAATCGTGAATAAGTGACCTGGACACATGCAGTCCAGGAACCTCTAATGTATGCAAATGGTGTTCAGTGCAAAGGGGTAACACTAAATCCAGGCAATAAAGTTAAGTTATAGTTCTAACCTGTGCATTTTAAACTTTATGTGAGCTTGTTATGTAGAATGTTTTGCCCCACAAAAAAAAAAAAAAAAAGTGTGAAATAATAACATCCACCTGTTTACTATTAGCAAGGGCACAAGAAAATTCCTAATTGCTCCCAATAAGCTGTGAATGAGGAATATTCTGACTGTAAGCCCCACTGACAGAAACCAAGTAAATTATTCTGTTCCAAATAGTCAGCCATATATTTGCAAATTATCTGCTTGTGAATTTTACAGCATGCACAGCACAGAGACATTGGCCTATAATTATGCAACAGCTGAGCATATGTAAGGGCTGGGATAAATATCCAGCTGGGGCTGAGTACAGTCTCAGATGGATATTAGTGGGGTTATGTTATTGTAGGGCTATAGTTGTAGCAGGGAATGTGAAGGTATTAAGTACATTAGCTGGCCAAAGTCTTGTAAGTCTAATACTCTTCCTTCTTTTTGGTCTTGGCACTGGGTTGAAACACACCCCATTTCAAAGCAGAAATTGGAGTCACAACACTAGTAATTTCGTGTTTGAAGGAGATAATTGAATTTCATGCCGTTATGGGGAAAGGTGGGTGTCTTTCTTACACTTGATTCTACAAATTCCAAACTGGTAGTTTTTGTTGTATGTAAGGATATTGAAAGCCCTATGATATTTTTATAAGATCCACAAGTTTCTACATTGTAGTGGCCTCCTCTCCACTCTTTTCTTTTAAAAAAATCCCATTAAAGCTGAATCTGTTTTTCAGGAGAACTAAACAACAAAGGGAGAAGCAATAGTGATCTTCAGGAATCACAAATTCACCTGCTAGAAGTGTCCTTGGCAGTCGTCTTAGAATAATTTGTTGTGGGTTTGGATTGTTTTTAGCAGACTTTAATGTATGGCACTCTGTTAAGAGTTGTTTCTCTCTGTTCAATAAACACCCAGGTCAGACTCTGTTCACCAGTCAGCATTAAGGCTGCCTCTGTCCAAAAATTATCTGGGAGTATGTTTTCTTCATGTCTTTTGGGTAAAGAGTTTTTTAACATTGATATTTATATAAGTGGTAAATCATTCCAAGCTTTGTACTTAACATTTCAGATCAAGTATCCTACTGAGATGTGAGCAATTATGGAGGTAAAAAACATGTGTACACCAAAAAGCTCCCTATATGGGTTTACAAAAAGTGCTGCAGGAGGGAAAAAAAACTAAGAAGGATGAAGCAGAATAAAAGTCACCCTCTCTGCCACAGTGGAGCCATTTGGTGGTCAAGAATCACTAGCCAATATGCTTTGTTGGGCATTAAGTTTGCAGTATCAAAGAGCACTGTCAGGAGTTCCCGTTGTGATAGTAATACCTTCTCCATAATGATGCATGTAGCTTGTAGTGACACGCACCAGAGAAATATCCCAGAAGTGCTTCAGCTGAGAAAAAAAGGTGATTAAAAAAATATTATTTGTGCTTTGAATTCTTACTTCAAGTTTAATTTCAACAGTAAATACATGAGGAGAACAGTAATTATGTCTAAGAATATAAATCCTAGTAGTTAAATTTCCATAAAGGCTGAACATACACTGTAACACAGGAATCACATTAAAAATTTGTAACTTCTTTTGAAAGTGTTGGTCAGAAGTGCAATCCATATCTGTGGCAGAAGGATGGTGGTACAGCACAGGAAATACTATTTATAATACTCTATGGATAACTGCCAATCTTCTGAGTTAAAATCCACAATTTTGGCTTCAAATATCTGAGACATTTAAACTATGCCTTTCTAATTAACTAGGCAGGGAGAGACTCCTAATCTCTCAGCATTAAGATTTTGGAGTTAGAAAAAAAATTCTGTACTAATGAAAATTTAAAAAGGTGAATTTTGGTGAATTGAACAGCTTCAAAACACCAGTATCTCGGTTCTCAGCTTATCTTGCTTGCCTTAGATTGCATGTATTTGTATGTTCATATGCATATATATGTATTTTACAGGAAATGCAAAAGATTAAAATCATCTTGTAAGCCTGAATGATGCTAGAAATCACTTTACTAATAAATACTGTTGAAACATTCACGTTATAGCAATGATTAAAGCTCCTCAGTAGCTGAAATAGGAATCAGAGCTTTTGAAAACAATTTAGCCATGGCTTTTTGCATTATTATCTGAAAATGTTTGTTCTTCATTGCAGAGAGTGTCTGCCCCTTGTGTGCTGTAGAAACTAGTTCTTTAGCCTGCAAATATTGAACCTCGTAAAGCTCAACAAGGCCAAGTGCAAGGTCCTGCACCTGGTTTGGGACAATCTGTGGTTTCAATACAGGATCAGGGATGATGTGATAGAGAGCAGCTCTGCAAAGAAGGACTTGTCAGTGCTGATTGATGAGAGGCTCAACGTGAGAAGGCAGTGTGTGCTTATAGCCCAGAAGGCCAACCGTATCCTGGGCTGCATCAAAAGAAGCGTGGCCAGCAGGTTGCGGGAGGTGATTCTGCCCACCTACTCCTCTCTTGTGAGACCCCACACTGGAGTACTGTGTCCAGTTCTGGAATCCCCAACACAAGAAAGATAGGGAATTGTTGGAACGGGTCAGTGGAGAGCTATGAAGATGATCAGAGGCCTGGAGACCCTCTGGTATGAGGACAGGCTGAGGGATTTGGGGTTGTTCAACTTTGAGGAGAGAAGGCTCTGGGGAGACCTTATAAAAGCCTTCTGTTACGCGAAAGAGGCCTACAAGAAAGCTGGGGAAGGACATCTTACAAAGAGCTTTAAATTGGATGAGAGACTATTTAGATTAGATATTAGGGAGAAATATTTTTTGATGAGGGTTGTGAGACACTGGCCCAGGTTGCCCATGGAAGTTGTGGCTGCTCCATCCCTGGAGGTGTTCAAGGCCAGGTTGGATGGGGCTTTGAGCAGCCTGGTCTGGTGGGAGGTGTGCCTACTCATGGCAGTGGGCTTGGAACTGGATGAGCTCTCAGATCCCTTCCAATACAAACCAATCCACGATTCTAGGCTTATATGAAATGTGTTATTTTTGCTCTTTTACAAAAGAAGCTGCTCTATAACAGATAACATAGAAATCACTACAAAGAAAGAGATAAGCCCAGTTTCCCAGTTTTCTTAGAGTAGATTTCACCATCTTGTGGTAAGGCCCAGTATGATTCAGGGTGACTTCATTTTCTGTTAGAAGAATAGCGCAAGGGATTCCCATGGTGAGAGAACAAAGAACAGCAGCTCACATCCAAAACAAAAAGGGGGTACCAAGCGGGAAAGTAGGGTGCTATGAAGATAGTGGTACTTCCTGCAGGTCCTTAGCAAAAGATCTTTCAGGCAGCTATGACTTTACGCTAGTACTCATCAAGATTTTTAATACTGACACCAAAAATTTCTTGTATTTTTTAATAATAAAGGAACACTGGGTGTTTGAATTCTTTCTGTAGGTATTATGAGGAGTAAAATGCAACAAAACACTTATAAGAAATCTTGGAAATGAGAAAGAAAGCAAATCAGCAGTTTTAGTGTTTGATAGGAATGGTTGGTCTCGATGATCCGGTGGGTCTCTTCCAACCTGGTTATTCTATGATTCTATGATCTGCTTTGGTGACTTGTGGGTGCAGTTTAGGAGTCAGCAAGCAGAGCAGGGTGGTGGCATTTGAGGGAGAAGTGTGATGAGGAAGGAAGAGAACCTGATATGCGCATTGTATCGGTTGCCTAGGATGAAGTGGATGATGCTTCCTCAACTCAGCAACCAATCTTGTAGTTTGAAGACCTCTTCTCTTCCCAGACATCCTAATCCACAATGCCACAACAAAGTCAAGTCTGCTTTCTGTGGGAGCAATTGGACTTTTCCAGCCCTGACAGCAGAGGCTCTTGATGCTAGGCTATAGCTGGGGAAAAGAAGGGTTTTTCTGTGTGTTGACCCTTCATAAAGACACCATAGCCAGTGCAGAGACACCCACTTGTAGGGTGGGGGATAGGAGCTGGGAGTGATGTAACATGTAATCCAACTAACTGACATAGGTGCTTATTCCTGAATCATGACTGTGACACTCAAAAACAAGGGCAATAAAAGATACCTCTTTAAACTGAGGAAAATAATACTCAATACCCAGGAATAAGTCTATTTCCACCTGGTTCCTTGCTGTAGAGGTATTGGAGCTGTAGATGAGACAATACAGTGAAAGAACAGCAGGCACTTAGCTAGCAGGAAAATAATCGTGATCAGTGTGATAAGTACAGCTGAAATTACTCCTCCTTTCCCACCCCTTTCAAAGATACAGACCTCACGATAAGAAAGCAGCTAGGAAAACTAAATTTATTTTGCTAGCTAGAAGTACCTGTAATTTATTCCTGAAAAATATAGAGATCATGCTGATATTATAGAACAGATTGAGAAGGGGAGAAACCATGCTAAGATCCCTGCACATTTTCTATGTCCTCCCACAGTTTTCCCTCAGGGGCTGAAATCACAGCCTTGGTGTACAAGAGCAGTTTTGACAACAGCTTTCCTTGAGCCAGATTTTCACTTCTAATAGTAAAGTCGAAGATTTGTCGCTTTTTAAGTTATTTTTATTAATTTCACTCTTCTCCTCTCCATTCTTATAATATCTCTACTGGTTTATACAGGACAATAACTCTAGTTACTTCTCTATTAGCATCCTGCATGCCCTCCCCACCCTCATCTTCACTCCCTTTTCTTCCGAGACGACCTTGCTGGCCAGATTCATGAGTCTTGCCTCAAGCAGTCAGGTAGAGAGTGGATGTGTATGGGAAGAGGGGTGGATTTTATTTCAAGAGCTGCTGCTGGTAGTATTTGGATAAAATACTTGCTCGTGATAAATAAGCTCAGCTTGCACTGAAGCACTTCTCTGTCGAGCTCTCAGCACTAATCCTGAGAGAAAGCTCTTCCTACCTGGAGCAATGAGTCTGAGCTGGTCTGGTCCTTCCTGCAAAAGAAGTGCAGGGCTGAGTTTCTAACACAGGTATAATGCTTGCAGTGTCTAGTCTTGTGTGACTGGGGCTAGCTTCAGTACCTGTCTGCTGCACTGTCAGTACAATTGAACAGAAAATTTCTTTTGTTTCTGGGGGTTTGGGGTTTAGCTTGTTCGTTTACTTTAAAATAAAAATTAGAAAGAAATGTAATCTATTCATCAAATATTCAAAAGTGACAAAATATCATCTCTAAAGCTGCTTTTCCAGATCCTTAAATCTCATCCAGACATCCTCACCGTGCCCTGGGGACAACAGAGCTCCTAGGGAGAGGAAAATAGGAGAAACGTCAAGTTTAAGGTTGCTCCCTGCTGCACAGGAGCAAACCTTGACTTCCCACTGGCTAAAAAATGTTTCTGGAAACAGGAAAAAAAAAAAAAAAAGTGGTTATCTCGCATCTAAAGAAGGCTGCAGGAAGCATCACTAAAAATATGATGCCCATCAGTAAGACTGGGAGTGGGAATCACTGTCTGCGGCAGGATGGACCATGCTGGAGAGGCGAAGGGGGGCTTTGGGCAATGCCGAACGTCCTGCTTGTGGTGGAGTTTGGGAAGCAAAAGTCAGCAGAGCAGCTGCCGTTTCTCTTGCAGCACCACCCGCTTGGAAATTTCCATCGGCTCTGCCGCGGGGCCAGCAGGTGGCACTGCGAAGTAGCCCAAGGCGAGGGAGCAGCACGGCTGGACCAGCTGCCTTCTCTCGCCGGGAAGAAGATGCTCACAAGCCACAGTCTTGTTTTATTTTTCTTGGGTTTTTTTTTTGTTTTTTTTTCTTTTTGGTTTTTTTTTTTTTTGTTACCGTTATTCTACCCACTTCCCTACCACCTGGCACCCCCCGAGATGAAAAATGTAGTCATCAGCATCAGCGTGGATGGGAATGCAAAGCAAAAAATGACTGAAAATTGGATTATTCCCCTTCTTGAGATGGTTGTGCAGTGATAGGAAGATTTTTCTAACCCCCTCAGCTACCTTCAGGTCTGGCGTTGTTCATGGTTAGTACAGAGAAATCTACCTTTTCCTTACCCCTTCCAATCTCTCTCCCTAACATCTCTCTGCTTTTTTTCAGTGAGACAGTCCAGCAAAAAAAAAGTTTGTTTCCACCATGTGAATGGGGAGGGTTTTTTACCCCAGTGAGAGCTAGAGCATTCTCTGTGCTTCTGTCTGCTTTGAGGATGAAAGATCTTAGCTTTTTCCTCTGGTTTTTGCACTGAGAGCCACAGGTATCTCTATGAGAAACCTGCAGCCCTAAAACTGCCACTGGCTGTTTTTTGTGACTTTGTACCATTTGTTTCCTTATTTACTCTTGGGAAAAGTTTCTCTGTTTCATCTGCTCAAAGGAGAGGCAGTCTCTTACTTGCCACTCAGAATAATGCCACAGAGATCTGATTTTATCTTACCTGGAGATATTAGCATTTTAGCAGTAATTACTCTACAGGTTAATCACCAACTTTATATATAAAGAGCTCGTATTTACTTTGAGATGTGGCATGGGGAAATGAGAATGCAAATGGACTACTTTTTGCTTAGAAACCATGTAACCTGCTTTATATATTTTTTTATTACATTACTCTGTACACAAAGAAATTCATCATCTTGTTAAATGGGCTTTAAAAAAAGCTGTCTCGCAGTGTGTCTCTAGGCAAAACAAGTCCTGCTATCACGTAATGTGATTTGCATTTGCAGAGGTTTTTGGAGCTGCATCTTCCTGGCACATCACATCATTGGAGAGAGAAGCCCTGGTTTGGAGTGATGGTTTCATCACAATTCGCATGTGGAGCCTAAACTTCCAAACCGATGGCCTATCTAAAGTCCATGCAGGATCTCCACATTGACTTAGCACTGCCACATTGCCCAGTTTACACGGGCCTTAAAGGTCTCAAGGCTGTTTTGGCCCCACAAATGCATTTATGCTGGTCCCCATGATTTGAGGCTGTTGGAGACTCTAACACAATGGTGCGAATTTATCTCTTCATAAATAATGAAATCCTCAGACATTCATTCATGATAAAGATACTACATATGGGAAATGGAGGAATTAGTCTTAGATCACCAGTTTTCCACTCAGAGTTTACGAGTAACAGGAAATATGAAAGAAAGGGCATTTTTAGCCAAAGGAAAACAGACATCGTGCTGTGTAAGATCATTATCCCTAGCACTAGAGTTCTTGTGTATTTAGTTATATTTATGTGACTGATTCACCAATGTATTACAGAATCACAGAGTTGTTTAGATTGGAAAAGACCTTTAAGATCATCCAGTCTAACCACAAACCTCACACTGACTAGTTACACACTAGGCCATGTCCCTAAGTGCCACATCTACATGTCTTTTAAATACCTTCAGGGGTGGTTACTCTACCACTTCGCTAGGAAGCCTGTTCCAATATTTGACAGTTCTTATGGTGAAGTTCCATTTCCTAATAACTAATTTAAACCTCCCCTGGTGCAGCATGAGGCCATTTCCTCCCATCCTATCACTTATTACTTGAGAGGAGAGCCCAAAAGCCTTCTTATTATAAACTCCTTTCAGGCAGCAATAAAGTCTCCCTTCAGCCTTCTTTTCTCCTGACTAACAAAACCTGTCCTAGTTTTACATACCTAGTTTTATCATAAAATAATTTGCAAGGGACCCTTAGAGGTCATCTAGTCCAAATGCCTGCAATAAGCAAGGACATCTTCAACTACACCAGTTTGCTCAGAGCTGCATCTGACCTGACGTTTAATGTTTCCACAGAAGCAGCATCTACCACCGCCCTACGTTACCTGCTTCAGTGTTTCAACATTCTCAATGTAAAAAATTTCTTCCTTATATCTAGTTTGAATCTACCCTCTTTTATTTTAAAACTATAACCCCTGTTGCTATCACAACAGACCATACCTAAAGGTTTGTCCCCATCTTTCTTGTGAGCCCCCTCTGGGTACTAAAAACCTTCAATAAAGTGTCCCTGGAGCCTTCTCCTCTTCAGGCTGAACAACCCTTGCTCTTGCAGCCTTTCCTTATAAGTGAGATGTTCCATCTCTCTGGTTATGTTTGTCCTCTGGTCCTCTGGTCCTCCTCTGGTCCCTCTCCAACAGGTACGTCTTTAATGTACTGAGGGCTCCAGATCTGGTCACAGAATGCCATGTAGGGGTCTCGCAACAGCAGAGTTGAGGGGCAAATCACCCCCCTCAGGCTGCTGGCCGTGCTTCTTTTGATGCTGCGCAGGATACGGTTGGCCTTCTGGGTTGTGAGCACACATTGTCAGCTCATGTCTAGCTGTTCATCCACCAATTTGATTAATTCAATATGATTAATAAAGAAGTCAGGCCTAGGGTGAATGGAAAAAGTTAAACTGGTAGTGTCCCTCAGAAAGTGGGAAATTAATGCAACAAACCACTGGTTCCCTTGCTTAATGGAAGACCTTGAGGGTAGCAGAAAAATAGCTTGTTAGCATAAGGAAAGAAACTCTTAGGCTGCATTTATATAGACTCATCCTCCTTTGGTATTTTGTGGCATTTCTACACTTCTTGCTCTGGTTGACATGCTTAAACACACACATTTTCAAGGTCAGTTTCACATTAGCACATTTACAGCTAAGGGCACGTGGTTCTCTAAAGCACTGGTTCAGCTCAACCTGTCTGGTATTCCAATGTATTGCACAGCTCACTCATATAATCTCTCAACATTCTGAGCTATGGAGCATGTTATTACTAATAGAGCAATATTTGCACCTTCCCTAGGGAACTTGAAATCATCTGACTGCCAAGTGCCAACGTGTGTGTCCTGACCATTACGACATGTCAATCACAGTCCTTTCAATAACTTCAGCAGAGTTATGGAGAGGTTTTCATCTTTTGGGCACCTGACATCGTCCCTATTCTATCAGCTCAGTTTACCTCATCCGCGATTTTCTGTAATGGTATTGGGATTTAGAAAATTTGTTAGAGTTAAAACAGTCTAACATCTCCACTACTTTCCGATCCTGGCTGGTTTAAATAATCCCCAGAAAATGAAGGTAGTTTTGTGGGAATTCTGACTTGTATCTCTGTTGATAGACACACTGGGATTTTACAGGAGTCTTTTATTCTGCTATTTAAGATGTACTGACTCGGTGTTTCTGCTGGGTATAATTTTACAGCTAGGGGAACTGAAACACAATAAGATCAAAGGCTTTTTTTCCAAAGAAAGGAACGAGTTAATAATACTAGTAGGAACAGAACAGACAATAAAAACGTTGCTTCTTTGTTTCCTGCTATACCTGATTAGCAACTTCCCCCTACAGTATGAGTGGCTGTAATTAGGGAAATGGGTGGCTTTGCACAAACAAATTATTTCCATTCAGTATTGAAAATACTGCCTAGCAGAAGTTCAGCACTACATAGCCTCCCAATACTGTCTTTATATGAGTTGGAAAATAATAATTTAGGTGTACACATATACATATGCATACACTTACCAGCACTCTAGTTTAATGGAGCATTAAGCTAATGCCCCGTTAAGTTACAATGCAGTTCTTTTGGAAGCAAAAGCAACATCTATGTAAATATCAGATAGAACTATTATGATCTGCACAACTGCAATAAATAGCAGATGGCTATGCAGTAATGGGACACTAAAAAAAATATTTATCACATCTTCTGAGAGTACCACTGCTCCTATTTGTTGTCAAAGTGAATGGCTATGTTTAATGTGTGGCCATTGGCATGGCACCTTTCCAAGTTTGTGATGACATTGCAAATAATGCAGCAGTTTCAGTGAAAATGACCTGGTCCTGGTACAATCATCCAGCTTCCCCAAAGTCATACTGCTCTGCATCTAGAACAAGCATGGGGGGGTCGGGGGTATGGTTTGTATTTTCGTGTCCACTTAACAGGAATGTGGATGAATTGCTCAATAATATCCCTAAAACTCCTAATGTATCTTTTTTTTCCTCTGTCCTGTTAGGCCATGTGTTCAGAAAGGGTCTCCTTCTAGAGGAGTTTCCACATGTAAAAGTGGCTCTCACAAGTCTGGCAGCTCTTCGGTCTGTGTCTGCACCTGTTTGAACTTACATACACAGCTGCTATGAGAGGTCTGACTTAGACTTTACATTGGACACACATAAAGAGGTACTTAAGTAGAAAAATTTTGAAACTTCAGGGCTTCTTTCTTATGTTCTTATTTTCTTATATTCTTTTTTCTTAAGCACAATGCCTTGTACTTCTTTTCTCCTTCTGCATCAACTCTTTTCTCATTGCTTAGCTCGGACTTTTGTCTTCACCTTCTGCTTGTCTCTCTCCATCTCATTTTATTTTTTTCATCACATGACATGCTTGACTTCCTTGTTTACTTTAGCATACTCCTACATGTTATTAGCAGAGCTTATGGACTTCTGTCTGTTTAATGACCTGTGCTATTTTAGTGCTTCAGTTTGGCTCTACCAGACACCCAAGTGCTCATGCACCCCACTTGCACACCTGTGTTTCTTTTCTGTGCTTTTCCAGAGATGAAACGTGATAGTGTCATCCTCAGTTTCGGAAGACTGAGGCCTGACCGTAGACTGATGAATCTATTCCCAGGTCCTGATTTTAGTTTGTTATGCATGATATAAGTTAGTGGCCTTTACACTAGGCAAAGTTAGTCTGAAACTTTGCTGAATCTGTCTATTTTTGACTGAATATAAGGACTGAGTACCAAAATACATTTCTAAGGATTGACAGGGATTTGTATCAGATATACTTGTCTGTTAATCTATATTATCTGTACTTCCAAGCAAATGTGCAAAAATGAGCCTGTTCTGAAGTTGATGCTAAAGATGATCTCTTGGTAAGGATAGTTCAGCCTTACAAATCAAATCTCAGTTCATCTCTACAAGAAGTCAGAAATTCAGAGTCACCTTAGTAGAATTTATATTTATTATAATATATTTATATTTATTGTATTATAATATAATTATAATATATTTATATTTATTATATTTATATTTATTTATATAATAGTCTGGCAACTAGCTCTCCTGATTCACATTTCAGTTATGTTTTCTAACTGCTTTCTGTGGGTCTGGCAACATGTGAAGTACCAAAACCTGAAGCTTATCACATAAAAAGAAAACAGAGACAAAATCATCTCATGGCGAGATCAGCAGAAATGTAGCTTTGATTACTGTTCCAGCCACTCACCTTTTGTATGATCCTGGGCAACCTACTTTTCCCATCCCTACCACCATTGCTATCCATGATACTGAGAAAGACATTTGTCCATTAGAAAGTCATTTGAGACTTGTGCATGAAAGGAGGTGGGTTTAAGAGTCTTTTTGGAATCTCAGAATAAACAGAAAACTCCTGCATGGAGAAACGTTATCTTCTTGATGGGGAGGGAAGGGTTAAAGCCTGCTGCTTGCCTTTAGCATGAGGGCAGGCAACCCAACCTCATTGTGTGTGCAGAGCCACCACAAAGCCCAGAATGCTTCACCAATTAGTTACTGCTCACATTTCCCTTGTTTCATAAATCACAGTCATACAAGGCTTGGTCACAGAATACCAGAAGAATGCAGTTAAGATATTTTCATTTGAAGCAGAGGGGAAGGGAAAGAAAAAACCCAGAAAGAACAAGTATGCTTATAGTAGGCTCCTTTTCTTTTTTTTTTCTGATATAAACCAAAAAAGGAGGCAAGTTATTCTCAATACACAGAAGTTGAATAATTACCTCTGTTCCTTAAGGCAGTGTTATCATATTCAATGTATTTTTTCATTAAGCGTATCAGACAGAGATCAATGAATGTAGAAGAGTTCTCTCTTCCTCGTAGCAGTGAGTGCTAATGGTGGTGAATTGCTGTGATACTGCACACCTTTCAGAAAGAAACAAATGCTGTGCACTTCATTAGAAACCTGGGTCTTTGCTACAGTCAGAAGAAGCTCCATTTTGAGCCCTGATTAGCTGAAAGTTATGCAGCTATAAATACACTGTAGTATAAGAAAGGATCTTTTTTTTGTTCTGAGCCCCTAACTAATGCTATTCAGTCAGGAGATGAGGGGACTGCACACAGGCAATACTGTGTCTTGAAGATTGTTTTAAAAGCAAACATTTACACGCACCCAGGCTCACTACAATTACAGCTGTAAATACTGAAAAATTAAAGTTTTACACATAAGACAACCAGCAGACTCAGTGGAGGCAAGTGTGATTTTTTGACTGTCATTTTTCACTAAGTGTCACCATGACACATGCTGGTTGTATCTACCAGCTGATTGTGATATAAACATGCAGACATTCCACTGCAGCCTCTTTTTGACATTTTTTAAATGCCTGAAAAAGTCTGGAACTTCTGTAAGCCTATGTAGAACAAAACAACATATTTCAGGGACAAAAGGAAAAAGAAAACTTTTGTTTGGTGATCATGTCTTCTTTCCAATTTCACCAATAACATCTTAGAATTAACTTTTAGCTAGTAAAATTTTATTTTATACAAAAAGAAGAAAACCCAAATTCACTTTATCAAGTCCCAGCAGTAGAATTTATTCTAGAAGTAGAGACTCTGTAACTGAGATGGTTATGTTTGAATTATTCACTTCAATCAATATAAAAAAAATGGACATTTCTTCAGTGTAGTTTATGTTTACTTTTATTCATGTAAAACCAAACTAGGGAGGTTCAACAAGAAGAGTCTCTCTGAAAGAGCTAGAACCGTATGTCTTTTAATTGACCAACTGGAAAATGACCTTCTGCTTATATTTATTCAAGATTCATAAAGATAAAATAGATGTTTGTTTTAATTCATCTGTATCATTAAACACAGCAAACTACACCTCTCCTATCAGAAGTACGAAAACAGAAACATGAAAATAATTGTATGTCTTTTCAATAAGGTTACTCACAGGCCTTACATTAATGACAAAATTAAGGAGTCATAGATCCACTCACTTCAATAGAGCAATTATAGTTTCTATAAACAGAGGATGTCCTGAGATTTATTAAACAAATATCACATATAAAGAACACCAAACAAACAAACAAACTGTGAGGAGAAACTTTATTGTTTGGTACAAATATTCCCAAGAGATTCCCACTGAAATAATTCAGAATAATTCAGGGAAAGGAGGAAAAATTGCACAAAAGTAGTTTTCCCTTGAAATGCAGGTTGTCTCCCTGCAGTGTCTTGGCACTTGTAACCATTCCTGAAGAATGAAATAGTCTTGGGATTATTCAGCCATCATGTTTAAACAACTAGGTTATGTTGTTTACTGTCACCTTTTGTAGTTAGTTTGAGAACAAATGCTGTAATTTCCTTCTTTGTCAAATTTAACTTTGCTTTTGCTTTGGCAGAGGGGTCCCTTGTGAGAACACCACGTAGTTTATTTGTGTTTCATTTGTAAAGAAAGTAGGCTTGGATAAATAGACACATTTCAGAAGCAAACTGATGTGGAAGTCAGCATGAATATTTTGCCCTCTTAAATTACATTTAACCTCTATCTGCAAGAGTTCCAGTGGCCTGCAGACACTCCCTTGGCACTCTGCAGCTACATTTTATGCCCTAAATAAGCCCGTATATTTGTGGGCATGTATCCTACATGGACTATATCTATGCATCCACATTTTTACTATCTTGACAAACTGCGTATTTCACCTTTGTCTTTTCTGCCATTGTCATTTTCCTACCATACACAAGACACGTGATTCTGTACTAACTGAAAGGCTCAGGCTGGTTCCTGCTATAGTTTTCTTTTATTGGCTTTCCCTGAACAGTCTTGATCATTTTCATTCTCTGTGTAAGTACATTTAATATCTTACACAACAAATAACATTACTCATGCTAATTGAAGGCAGTTTGGCTTGACGTGGCCAGGAATATGAAACCAAAGGAAATCAAATAAGGCTTTAAATCTCTAAAAAAATCATGCTGAACAGTGAAAAGAAGTTAACAATTTTAGCGCTTATTGAAGGCACTCTATTAAAAGGAAAGATTTGGGCTTTTGAAACAATGGCTGATATGTATGTGAATTAAACATCTGGAGAGAATATGAAAAAGAAAGCAACTCATTTAGAGGGAAATGAATCCCCTATAGAAAGCGTGCTAATCATAAGGACAGAATTTAGTCTGTAACTCATGCTGAGGAAGGGATACATTAAAACATTAATTTTAAGAGTCTCAATTTCATTTTTATTTATATTTAAGCATTTAATCCTCAAATAATTAGTCATTACTAGTATTTAATGACTGGTTTGCTAATTGGGTATCCCTAGATGGAACTAAAGGCAGTTAAACCCGAACAAACTGATCGTTAACTACAGTAATGATCAAATTCTTTGAGATTATTACTATTATAAACCATAATTAACAGTTTATAACAGCTATATTTTATTTTGTATTTTGTTTCCTCTAAAGAAAACATCCTGTAGTACTGCTGTGAGACTACGTTAAAATCCTCATTATGAGGTATGTTGCAGCACCCATTTCCTCCAGTGACAGCAGGAAATATCTAAGTGTTTTCTTAAAATAGCTGTTATAGTAGGTGGTTTGTTGATGGCTGAAGAAGGCATTGGTGATGCATTCTATCACTTAGGAAGAAGGCAAAAAAAGTCAGAATATGCTAAGTGAGCGGAAGCCTAACTCAGTTTCTACACATTTGATGTTAACCTCTCAAATGGGTGAAGTTCCAAACTCCTTTCGGTTTTGGTTCATTTACTATCATAAATAACTCTTCTTGCACTTCGCGTAGTGTAAAGGCCGACTTCTTTATCTTTATATTTTGTCTTAAATAATGTTTGAGTATAGGGCTGTTTGTGTCTGAGGGGGTTTTCTGTGGTTTGTGGTCAACAACGACATGTGGACGTGCAGGAGTAAGCGCTGCTCTCCCTCTACCTACCTGCAGATGGGCTAACAGTCCTGGGTGGGCTGTTGCAGAGGTAGCACGTGCTACTCCCTCCCCACCCCAAACGTGACTACACATACACACTCAAAGGGCGCAGGCAGAGCTAGTGCTGGCAAGGCTCTGTTGAGCTGCCAGTTACCATGAAGACTCCAGCTGCAATTTGAGAATCTTCCCGAAGGACCTTCTCTGCATGCCTCAATTCAAGAACTTTGACAGCAAGACCACCCCTCACAAGCTAATAGGGCACAGACTTAACCATTAAATATTGCTTGCCAAGAAGGCACAGAGTGTGTGCCCATCACACCATGGAACCAGCCTGAAGAAGTGTTGCTGAAGAACTACAGGACCATCTGTTTCTGAAGAATTGCTGTTGGAGGAGTTGCAGTTGCTGCTGGATGGATCATGTTTTTCTGAGGAACTACTGTGCCCCATTGAAGTGGTGCTAATTTTTCTTTTTACACTATTACTTCATTCTCTCTCCTTCGCTGACTTATCTTACTGTACCTTCTTTTTCCTTGGCACTATGGTGTATCAGATTGAATACGAGGCATATCACTTTTCACTTAGCGACCTTGGCTGTGTTCAAGGTATCAGATTGCAATCTTGTTTTGCACCTTTGAGAAGTTACAACTTGGAGTCAACCTGAGTTTCTGTTTTGTGATTTTGTCTGTGTCCAAAACAAATAGTGCATTTGAATTTACTCTTGGAGTTTTTTTTTGGTCTCTGATTTGCTGCACAGATATTGAAAGAACCTTATTTCCCCTCCCTCTTTTACTGCGCAGATAGAGGTAAGCCCTAACACAAGCCGTGTCACTGGTGTTGGGAACAGGTCATAGAACCAAGGAGCTTTGAAACTACCTCAGGAACATAGCTAGCTTGACTTTTTGGCCAGTAATTGCAGTAAACTTTTCTTTTACATGGATGACAATAAGCATGATTAGCTCAATTAGCTCACCTAAATTGCTACCTAACACATAGTTAGTTTTGAACCAAGATGATACATTTCTCTCTTAAGAAATCCTTGATCAGAGTGTGCATTTTCAGAAATATATGGGTAAATATTACATTCTGGGCAGAAAACCAAAGTAGACACCTAAATCTGACCAACTGAGAAACTGTTTTGTTTTCTTTTTTTATTTTATTTTTGTGCATAGACTAGATCTCTATGGATGATAATAGCAGTTTAGATATCTAACTCATACACAGACAACCCTTTTCATATAGGTGTCTACTTCATTTAGATGCATGTATCTGAGGAATTAATTTCTCTGGGTGAGTGATCTCCAGCCCTTCTAAGTACTAGTTGATCAATAACATCTCATCCTGTCTTATTCACTTACATAGTTCTGTTTACAACTCAGTACCATGTGCATTTCTTGTTAGTCTGTCTTTCTGATGCTGCTTGAATCAGTCCGTTCATATTTAAATACATTAATATTTAAATAAAAGTGATACCCCTCAGGGGTCCATACTTGGACCAGTGCTGTTTAATATATTCATCACTGATATTGACAGAGATTGAGTGCACCCTCGGCAAGTTTGCAGATGACACCAAGCTGAGTGGTGTAGTTGCCACATCGGAAGGATGGGATGTTATCCAGAGGGATCTGGAGACGTTGGAGAAGTGGGACTGTGAGAACCTCATGAGGTTTAACAAGGACAAGTGCAAAGTCCAGCACCTGAATCAGACCAATCCCTGTTTTCAGTACAGGATATGGGGATGACATGATTGAGAGCTGCCCTGCAGAGAAGGACTTGGGGGTGCTGATCAATAAGAAGCTTGACACAAGCTGGCAATGTACCCTCACAGCCCAGAAGGTCAATTGTATCCTGGGCTGCATCAAAAGAAGCATGGCCACCAGGTCGAGGGAAGTGATTCTGCCCCTCTATTCCTCTCTTGTGAGACTTTGTGTGTAGTATTGTGTTCAGTTCTTGAATCCTCAAAATAAGATGAATATGGAGCTGTTAGAACAGGTCCAGAGGAGGGCTACAAAGATGATCTGAGGGCTGGAGCACCTTCCCTATGAGGACAGGCTGAGAGAGTTGGGCTTGTTCAGTGTGAAGAGAAGGCTCTGGGAAGATCTTATAGAGACCTTCCAGTACGTGAAAAAAGCCAACAAGAAAGCTGGAGAGGGACTATTCATAAAGGCTTTCGTTGACAGGACAAGGCAGGACTGGTACAAACTGGAGAAAGGCAGATTTAGGCTTGATATAAGGAAGAATTTCTTCACCATTAGAGTGGTGAGACACTGGAACAGGTTGCCCAGGGATTGTCGTGGATGCCCCATCCCTGGAGGTGTTCAAGGTCAGGTTGGATGGGGTCTTGAATAACCTGATCTAGTGGGATGTCCCTGCCCATGGCAGGGGACTTGGAACTACATGATCTTTGAGATCCCTTCCAATGCTAACTATTCTATGAATCTATGTTTCTACCTCATGTTGTTGTAATTATTATTCCTTAAATTCATCTAAAATCCTTTGACCTAAGCCTCTGGGGTCTAAAGACCTGTCAGTCTCTTAACATACCCATTTTCACCTTTTCTCAAGAAAAAACAATTTCTGACAGAATGCCAGAATATTTTTTGTGTCTCAGGTACTGTGTTTTATTTCATGTCCCAGGTGCTGTGTTCCCAGACTGTGATCATTAACTGGGCCTGAAAGTAAAACCTGATTATTTTTATTTTTTCATATACTTAGGTCCTAATTTTATTTCTTCATTCAACAGGAGTTGTGTGTGATTTTCACTTATGAGAAGTAATCTACATTAATCAGCACAGACACAATTCCTCTTATCTTTTAAGCAGTCTAGTTTTGCTCCATGATTCACCTTTCCTATTCCTCTTCTACTCCTCACATTTTCCTGAGTGTTTGTACTACCTACTAAAGGCTAAACCTACGAGCTATTCAGATTTTTATTAAGTCCTTAAGCACTTCAGTTGTCTGTTTTGTCCACAATTTTCTAGTTTATCCAGGACTTATCTCTGCCAAATTAGAGGTCTAACCTTAACCTAAGTCAAGCTATAATTCACGTGCTTTTTTCCTGACAGTAATTTCTAAATGTAGTGGACTATAGATTGTGGCAAATGTGCTCAGGTAGTGCAGAAAAAACTGAACTATAAAGTGTCTTGCCACAGAAATAGAAATCCACTACTTTAACTCATTAGCAGAAATTCTGAACAGAAAGAATGGAGAATAAGGATAACAGAGAGGGGGGTGTCTTTCTATTTATTTTCTTTTCATGGGAACAATTTTGCTTGGCCTTTTATGTAATTTAGTTGTAGACCTTAAAGAGGGATAGGCTGAAAAACAGAGTGGGCATAATGGAGATTTTTTGTGCTAGGAGGAATAGAGAGAGACCAGGATGAGGATCAGGAACACATTATTGTCCAGGATGATTTCAAGGATGTACTTTATGAGCTCATGTTATCAGTACAGCCTGAATTTCAATAGGAGAAGTAAATAGCTGCATACCCAGGAATTAGTCCCAAAATAAGAAAATGCTAAAAATACTACTTAATAGACCTGCAGGTCTGTGCATTCCTCTGATGTGAAAGAGGCTGCTGGAGTTCTTCTCAGATGCAATTGTTATTGCATCAGAGGAAAATAACATAATTCAGTCTAGTATATCCATTTTCCTAAATGAAGGGTATGTATTACAAAAGAGGAGGGTGAAAAGTTACAACCAAGCAAAAAAATTGCACAGATTTTGAAGTATGTAGAAATTGTAAAAGTAGAGGAGTGTTTTTGTCCAGAGCCCTAGTTTTGCAAAAGGAAGTTGTAAGAATAATAAGAAGTGAAGGAGTGTGGAAACTGGTGGTGTAGCAACCAGAAAAACATGGTTCGAGGAAACAGTGTAATAACAGTCATGCCCTGTAACATACTGTAGCAGCCAGGATGCTGAGCTCCGATCAGCAACTAAGCAAATCTGGGGAAGGGTAAAAATGAGAAAACTTATGGATTGAGATAAGAATAGTTTACTAACATAATAATAGTAATAGTAATATCAATAATAATAATAACAATAATGATGGAAAATAGCAAAGAGAGAAATAAAATCCAAGAAAGACAATTGATCAAATGAAAACAATTGTATACCACAAACTGACCAATGCCCAGCCAGTCACTGTGCAGCAGCCTCCTGACCAGTCTTTACCCTGATTTTATGGTATGGGATGTCCCTTTGGTCAGGTAGGGTCAGCTGTATCAGATGTGTCTCCTCCCAGCTTCTTGCACACCATTGGCTCATTCACTGGTGAGGCAGGATGTGAAGGAGAAAAGGCTTTGACTCTGTGTAAGCATTCCTCAGCTATAACATAAACATCCATGTATTATAGACATTGTTCTCCGTGCAAATCCAAAACATAGCCCCATAAAGGCTACTGCAAAAAAGATTTACTCTATCCAAGCCAAAACTATCATGTTAGTCATTCATACTTAAAGAATGGCTTAGCCACCACAGAAAAACACACAGGGAGAAGAAGCAGATCCATTAAAGTGTTCTACAACCAAAATTAGTAAATTTGGGAAAATATTGATGGCTATAGTAGAGACAAGGAGAAAATACAAGGTTAGATTTTAGCCTGGAGTCTATTTCTGACCTCAAATCATCAGTTTGTGTTGCACTGCTTAGTGGATGGTGGTACAGACACAAGTAGTAATTTCAGAAGCAACACGGAGGAACCAGTAAAGTACTTAGAGAAGTTAAGCCCACGAGAAAGTCATAACTGTCCAACTACAGATTTAACCTAAAACACCAGGATCAGTACTATAAACGCTGAATACCTCACTAGGATTCAGAAACATATCAACTTGTTCAGCATAAAATGTTGCAGATGATTCAGACAAGGTGATGCACAGTGCAGCTTTGCTGTCCTATACGTTACAAAACCCAGACCAGCCATCGAGCAGCAGTGGTGCTGGAGGTAGTTCAAACCAAATCTTATGTCTTGTTCCTTCAGTCAAGATGCTTTACAGTGGCTCATGGGATCAGTATAAAATCTATGACAAAAACCTAAATTTCAGGAGATAAGAATCTGTCTAACTGTCCAAACACAGAATACAAATGCTCATGTGCTTAATTTACTGGGGGACTAAGTCTACAGCTAGTCACAGAAGAACCACTGATTTTTGCAGACGTGTTTCTGATTCCACAGGAGCTAATAGCAAAAACTACATGTTTAGAAGGTAGAAGATCAGAAGCTGTGTAAGAGCACAATATTTTCCTCAAACTTGTAAGACACTGCAAAAATATATTGACTCAGGATTGTTTCTAAACCTAACTTTACACAAAATTGTAAGTACCACTCACAGGCTGCTGATAGCTTAGTCTAACATGCTTACCTTAGCTAAAACAACTCTTCTCTTTAGAAATGTAATGTGCAGTAATATCAGACAAGAAAAGTAGTCCAGTGCTCTAACTTCTAACATTATGAAGTAGTTTGTCAAAATTCCCCAGGGAATCTTCCTTCTTCTCATCTAGTGCTAATAATGGTATCATTACAACTCTCACTTCACAACTGGGTACATGAAGAATGCATACTTTTAAGTGCAGTTTGTATATTCAGCTGTTTAAGTGATACAAATCGGCTACTGATGAAATTTTATTAAAGTGAATTTGATGCTTGACAATAGGTTTGCATTTATGTAGTTAAAACAGATGTTACCACTGCAGTAAGCTCTCTACACATTGGGGTTTTTTTTGTTTGTTTTATAATTGTATCAGTTTAGAATGTCTTCAGCTGTTATTCTTTTTTTAAATCCCAGTATACAGTCATGCCTGAGTCTGGGACTGTTTCTTCTTTATTTTATTTTTGTTTTAAACTCTGTCCTAGATCTTACTGTGCACTATGAAGTTTGAGAAGAGGAAGAATTTTCTAAATTAGGAAGGAAATAACCGATTTAGACATTAAAAGTCCTACTTCCGATGCTGCAGTTCAGGGAACAATAACTAACTACTGGGTATGATCCTAAATGGAACATGTTTAATCATTAAATGAGCAGTTCATTTTCAGTCCTAGCCAAACTGTAAACATCATTATGAGCATCAAGACTAGTTAACAGCTTTGCTAAGAATGTCGCATTTCTCTACTAGCTTCTACTGACATGAAAATTATCTGACCTCATGGTCATAGACCAGTGACCAATTTTTTTGCTGTTGGCAAACTTTTATCATATTTAAAAATTCATCATATTAACAGTGAATTAAATAAGTTTCTATCAACTGGCTTTGATTATGTGGATTGGAAATTGTCTTTTGGGGGTTAATAAACTGCTTGTAAGATATGTTTTCTCTGCTTGGGTTGTGTGTGCTTTTTTAATAGAAATAGGAAATGAATGAGTTTGATCTGCTGTGCAGCATCAAAGGTTCATGTCTAGTGTCTCTGTCTCCAGTACTGCTCATTTACAGTGTCATGTGAAAATTAGTTACGTTAGAGCTAAATGCCGCTCTGAAACACAGAAACAATACCCTCTGTCTCCACTTCTACCATTTATTAGCATTTCCATCTCTTGCTGTCTCAGAATGAAGAAGAGCAGGGAAGCATCTCACAGCAGATCTCATTGCAGCTGAGACACCACACCCGTTTCAGGGCTGAAACATTTGGAGCCTGGAGTAAGATTGCACGTGGGAGGCCAACATGATCTCTTACAGATCAGTAAACTTCATATTTAGTAGAAGCACTTTTTATATAAGAAACCTACAGAGGTGTATAGAACACATCTTTGCCTAGCTGGATTTCTCATTATGAAAGATAATAATTGAAAACCTCATTTAGCTATTAATGTCTACAAGGTGATTGTGCTGTTGTATTGACAACTCTTCTCTGAGTAGAGGTGGTTGTTAGAGATCAGGCTGCCCGGAGCTGTGCATATTAGGCTGTCTCATTACCAAGACGTGATGAGGATCAAGAGGACAGCAATGATAAGTCAAAAATCACAGATCACAGAATCAATAGGCTGGAAAATACCCGCTGGATCAACGAGTCCAACCATTCCTATCAGCCACCAAACCATGTCCCTCAGCACCTCACCCACCTGTCTTTTAAACACCTCCAGGGAAGGTGACTCCACCACCTCCCTGGGCAGCCTGTTCTGGTTCCCAATGACCCCCTCCGTGAAAAAAATTTTGCTGATGTAATTGGCAAAATAAACCCTGTTTTAGTAGATGTTTTGAGTCCTCAGCCCACCAAAGCCACAAAAGCCACTCTAACCCCTGCAGAAAACCCTTCATAGCACAGCAACTGACCCCCAAACTTCTTTATGTGCCCGTTGTGACAGTTGGAAGAAATTTACTACACAAACATTTTAAACACATTAGTGCAGGTGTTAGTGTAGCCTACTTATTGTATAGCCTGCTTCCAGCCACTCCTCCAGAATCTCGTTGCTCCCTCATAGATCACAGGGAATGTTTGCTAGAGTCATGTGTGTATGTGAGGTACCCTTAAGTTATCTGAAGTGACACTAAGGTGCTATCTGCTGACAATAACACAGGCTTAGACATTAAGCTTCCATTTACTTGAAGATGTCTTACTCTGAGATTGAATCCCAATCAAGTTTGCTGCTCTGCCAAGTCAGTGCAGAACATGTTGGACCAACTGCTGACAAAATAAATCCTTATGTGTGTATATATATATAGCATTGAACATAAAGCACTGTACGTTTGACTAAATAATAACAGGTCAGCAGGACCCAGAAGTTCAGCTTGGTTCACTGCAGGTTCTCTTAAAATTCACAGCCCCTTTTATGTTTATGTCAACTGTTATGTGCTTCTGGTTTTCAGCTACAGGGTTGGTCCTGATCTACTTTGAAGGAGCAGTAGAAAGAATATGCAGAAGCAGAGAGCATAGTAAATAAAGTTGGAACACTTATCTCAGTGACTCATGTATAAATGGGTCATATATAAATGGGTGCAATAATGCCACTGTAGATCTTACTGGGTTTTCCCTGCTTTGAAAGTGTGAGACCACAGCAATCAGCAATTCAGAGCAAAACTCAGAACTATGTCCTGTTGTGTAACAAATCTCAGAAAACCTTTTCATTACATATATAAAAAATTGAAGCCTAACCTTATTTTGTCATCTAGATATATTTTTCTCATATAATGTTTGAATTAATCCATTTATTTGAAGGTTTCTGTGTAAGATTGAAAAGCTGTAATTAATTATTTTTACTGTGTTTCATTTTGAAGTACATTATTTCTTGCTTCAATACTACATCATATGGGATAGTTTGATCTTGTATCCCTATTATTTAGAAAACAAGCAATTTCACACTTAAAGCCGTTAGTAAATGAGTTTTACAGGAGATGAGAAAGAGAACTGGATGAAATCTATTAAATCCTTCTGATAATGTGAAGACTTCGCTGAATTCTTTATCATCATTAGCTGTTAGAGCCACGCTCACCACCCTTTTGATCTGTCACTTAAGTGTAAATTATGCTCTCTCTGGCTCGGTCCATTTACAAAACTTGCAAGTCAAAGCAATTCTCATATTTTCCAGTGGCTGGAGTCATTTACATCTGGCCTTTGGCCTTAAAAATTCTCATGAGACACATGCATAGTGTATCCTAGGCCATCATAAAACCTTTAAAATGATATGAAAATCAACTGATACATTGGAAATTATAATCATACATAAGAAAGTATGATGAAAACTCTAGGCACCTAATTTATGTGTTTGTGATAGAAGTCTAGTAAACATAGGCTTCACAGATGTATAGTGGGTAGCGCAAGTCTAATTTAAGGTCTCTGAATTGTACTGTAAATTCTATTTCGTTATTGAATACATATAAAGACTATGGAGAGTAACCTCCCAAAAAACGCATATCTAAGCAAAATTTTCACATTTAAGCACAGCTAGTAGCCTTGTTTTTTTCATTCCAACTTGAATTCTGGTTATAAATCACTTTTACAGAGGACTTTTAACTGTTCGGTGAATTTTCTCCTTTACTGGTATATAATTAATTGCAATAGTGCATTTTTGAGCATTCTTTCAGTCAATATGATGTTCTGAAAAGAAAAAGAAATAAAAAGGACATATTTTCATCTTCCTATTCAAAATAAAGTTGTACAATATAGGTAAATCTAGTGTTTTGTTTGATCTTGTAACCTTGGACATGCTACGTAGGCAATAAAGAAAAAAACCTAATGAAGACATAAGAAAATTTTGGTGCAACTCAAATCTCCTCTGCAACTAGTCAGAAATATTTAAGGCAAAGCTTGTCTTATCTTCTTCTTATAGGGATTTTTGTCTTTTATTGTTATCTTAATCTATCATCTGTAAACAAACAGGAAATTACTTCTAAGACACTACAGCAAATTACTTCTAAGACACTACAGCAAAACTTACACAAGTTGGACATGTAGAGTTTTAATTGGTCACCAGAGAAAAGTTGTAAGCATTGTATCAGTGAGTATGGAAAAATAAATCTTCAAGATCAGCCAAGTCTATTTAACATATATTATGTGTTTATTATTGTGGAAGCAATTGAGCAAGCAAAGGACACAGCGAGAAATCAATATTTTTCACTGCTAAATAACCACAAATCTTTTTATAAAAAATGGTGTTCTGTTTTATAAAATGGCGGCAATTGAAGGTACTAACAGCTCAAGTCTTTTGTTAAATAAGAATTGTCTGGCTTATGAAAGAATAGCCACTTTAAAGAATGCTTTATAAATAAAGTAGTAGAAATTCCCAGCATTCATATCTTAAATGTAAAGAGGAATGAAGGAAGGACACCATATATGCAAAATAAGTATGTTGGTAAGGACATTCTAAAAGCCCGTTGCTGACAACTAGTAAGGCTGGAAGACTCTGTGCAGGTTCAGAACTTGTAGTCTGCATCCATAGAAAGTGGGACACATTTTTATTCCCACTTTATGGATACCTGAACAAGTTAATGCCTTCCTAATTCAAATCTCAGCTTTGTTCATGAGTTCGCCAACCAGTGTTTTCCAGTAGACATCCGCCTCTTGCCATTCACCCATCAGGGAAACCCATCACCTGCTTCTAGAGATTATTTCACTAACCACCTCCAAAATAAGCACATCTGAGATGCCTAAATTAAATTAACAAAGTCCACTGAGTAAAAAAATATATAAGTATCTGCATACTTATGCAACAATGTAAAAAGTAATTAGGGATGGTGAATAAGAAAATGCAAATCTGTTCCTTTCAGACAGGAGATGTAACTTTCTCCACACTGAAAGCTTTCTCGTGACTGCGGATGATCATCATAGGGCAAAATGTGATGCGGCTACAGGTTCCTTGAAGGAGCTCTCCTTCACGCAGGCAGCCAGGACGGCTGTCCCTGATGCCTTACTGGTACAGAGTCTTTACCACTGAATCCAGGCAACTGAAAGTCTTCTCCATAGATACCCAACTCAGTGCATCTCTGAAACATTTGTAATACAGAAGCCAGTCATGATCTTGAGCTAAAATATGTTGCATCTTAAATGGCTATGTACACATCTTTTAGATTAAAGCTTGTTCATATATGAATGGTTTAGAATCATTGAATGAATAAATCATAGAATTGGTTTAGAATGAATCACAGAAATATTTTAGAGACTAAATAAAATAATCAGTTGCAGTTAGCATCTATCTGTGTTGATCTGCCTATTAATATATTTGTTGAGATCATAGAACGATGGAATAGTTTGTGTTGGAAGGAACCTTGAAGTTCCACACCCACTGCCACAGGCAGGGACACCTTCCACTAGACCAGGTTGCTCAAAGCCTCATCCACCATGGCCTTGAACACCTGCAGGGATGAAGCATCCACAAATCATCTGGGCAACCTCTGCCAGGGTCTCACCAACCTCCTAGTACAGAACATCATTCTTATATATAATCTAAATCTACCTTCTTTCAGTTTAAAGCCATTACTACTTGTACTCCTTGTCCTATCACTACATACTTTTGTAAAAAAAGTCTCCCTCCAGATTTCTTTTATCACCCTTTAGGTCCTGGATGGCTGCTATAAGGTATTCCTAAAGCCTTCTCTTCTCTAAGCTAAAAAAATCCAACTGTCTCAGCATGTCCTCATATGCAAGGTGTTCCAGCCTTTAATCATCTGCATCCTCTGGACCCACTCCAACATCTCTATGTCCTTGTTAGGTTGGGATGCACAGAGATGGATGCAGTACTCCAGGATGGGTCTTGCAAGGTTGGAGTAGAAGGGTAGAATCATTTCCCTCAACCTGCTGACCTTAAGTCTTTGGAAGCAGCATATGATACCATTTGGTTGCTGTGCTGCAAAGGCACTTTGCCAGCTCATATTGAGCTTCTTATCCACCAGCACCACCAAGACTTTCTCTTCAGGGTTAATTTCAATCCACGCCGCACCCAGCCTATATCTGTGTTTGGGATTATACTGACCCAGATACAGGACCTTGTACTTGGCTGTATTGAACTTCACGAACTTTGCACAGACCCACCTTTCATGGCTTTAAACTTCACTCTGGGTGGCATCCCTTCCCTCCAGTGTCTCAGCCACACCACACAGCTTGTTGTCATTGACAGACTTGCTGAGAATGCACTCAAACCCACTGCCCATGATACTGACAAAGCTGTTAAACAGTGCACGTCCCAATACAGGCCCCTGAGGAACAGCACATGTCACTAGTCTCCACTTGGACTCTTAGCTGCTGACTGCAACACTTTGAGTGTGACCATCCAGCCAATTGTCCACCGAGTGGTCCAGCTACCAAATCCATGTCTCTCCAAATAAGAGACAAAGATATTGTGTGGGACAATGTCAAGTGATTTACACAGGTCTAAGTAGACAGTGTCAGTTACTCTTCCCTTATCCACCAATGTTGTAACCTCATCACACCAGCCGGCCAAACTCGTCAGGCATAATTTGCCCTTAGAGAAGCTATGTTGGTTGTCACAAATTGCCTCCTTATTTTTCATATGCCTTAGCATATTTTCCATGAGGATTTGCTCCATGATCTTGCTGGACACAGAGGTAAGCCTGACCAGTCTGCAGTTCCCTGAGTCTTCCTTATTTCCCTTTTTAAAAATAGAGGTGATATTTCCCCATTTCCAGTCAGTGGGAGCTTCACCAGACTGCCATTGTTACTCAAATATGATGGGCAGTGGCTTAACAATTTCATCCTCCAGTTCCCTCAGGAGCAGTAGATACATCTCATCAGATCCCATGTACTGGTGCACCTTCAGGTTCCTTAGGTGATCTACAGTGGGCACTTCTTCTATCTCCCAATCCCTGCCTTTGCCTTCTGCTACTTGGGTGGCATGGCTAGAACCCTTGCTGGTGAAGGCTAAGGCAAAGAAGTCATTGAGTTCATTCTCCATACACCACATTACCAGATCTCCTGTTTCCTTCTGGATATAATGAGTGACAATACAATGGACTGAGTTTTCAGACCCCTGGAAGTTTAAATATGATGTAGTCAGCAGTAGGGTAGTTTTGTCAAAAGCCTTCTGTAACAAATAATTTGATATAAAATTTGAGAAAAAATTGCATAACCAACAAATCATTTTACTATTTGTGTCTTGTGAGGATTTAAGATTTGCATTTGGAGAAAGAACAAGTATAAAATCCTTTTTTCCAGCTATGATTGGAAAAGAAAAGCCTGTAGTAGGGGGAGTGGGTCTATATGAGAGATGCAATAAATGAAACAGTTAAACTACAGCATTTCAAAAAAGCCACAAAAAAATTCCTCATCCATGATAAACCTAAAGATCTTTTGGATTTCCTTTCTTTTTCTTTTGGGTTTTGCATTTGAGTTTTTTACATTTTCTGTTGAGAAGCAGGCAGTCGAAGCAGCAGCCGTCCTAGATCAGTCCAGTGACTGCTTCATATTAAAATCATGACCTAAATGTCAGTGATGGCATGACTCCTTTCAAGTATCCCAAAGCCCAAAGTAATTCCATTAACTCAAATTACCTTCTTTTAACTTCCTTTAATTTACTAGAGTACTCTGAAATCCAGTTATGATGGAGATCACAGTGATACAATATTATATCCCTCTGTGAGGGATACAGTGCACTAGTTTGTTAAATGAGAATAATTCATCCAGTGTATTTCCGAGGATTATAAATTCCATGGTAAAAAAAAAAAAAAAAAAATTTAGCTTAGAAAAAATGAATCCCCAAACCCTGGAGAGTCTATACTGTAATGATATAAATCAATATATATTGAAGTTTTTACTAGATAATCCTAACCAAGATCCCAGACTTTGAGAGCTCTCAGTCTGACATAAACAGATACAGATCTGTGGGAAAGTAAAACAAGTCACAGCTCAAACTCCCAAATAGTTTTCATTGTTGCCAAGAGAATATAATGTGTGGTGGAGCAAAATTTCACAGAACACTTGATTTCAGTTACAGGGGTGGAAAAATAATAATTCTCATTTAATGCCAAATGCTTAGAAGTCTGCCCAGGTAAAATTAACTTTGCAATTATTGCTATGAATCAGCACTCTAACAGATTCCAGTTTGTACAAGTCATTAAAAGAAAAGAGATGGCTGATTGTAATTGATGGGGTGGAGCACTGAGCCTCCTGTTTTCTTTAGAAGTTAATGCAGGAACCTGGCTGTAAGAGAGCTGTGCTTTTTCTAGTATTTGCCGTAATCAGATCTGGGAAAGTAGGTGAGCTATGAATAAGAGAACACCTACTCTAACAGAAGGAGATTGCATCTGACCTCAGTATTCATGCCATGTGATGATGATTGCACATGTCCTTGCCTTAAAGAAGTAAAAGTACAATCAAATGGCTTAAAATTAAATTGTGTGGAGGATTTTTACCACGTTTTCCTTGCACAACTGGATGTGCAGGCAGCAGCCTTACTTATCCCTGGCTTGCTACTGATCCTGGGGATCATTAAACATCCTGGTTGCAAGTTGCCAATGTCAACTTAGTCCCAGAAATGGGATGCAGGGCTTTGGAAACAACAAAATTCTGGGAATGGGTTGTTTAAGGCCATGCTGTTGTCTGGGCAGTAGCAGACTACTATGTTCTCTGCAGCCTTCACACATTGTTGACCTGGCACATAGCAAACAGCATGAGGAATAGTGCATCCAGTTCTGCAACTTAAACATGTTCCAGGTCTTTTCCAAAAGAGAATGAAAAGATTTTCTTGTTCCCAAAGGGATTGCCATGTGCGTGAGAAGTTTATCTGCTCCTATGCCCGGTTGACATATAGGACACATTTTACTGTTAATAAAGTCATGACTAAAACAGAGAAAAGTTGATGAATAACTAAAAAAAATCCACCCAATGTGGCTTTTTGATGTGGTGATACTTTATGAGTCCAGAATGACCTTCCATAACCTATGGCAACAGCCAGTCAGGCTGACATTAGAAAGCATTTCAGGACTTGTATGCATGGAAGCAGTCCATACTAGAATTCCTTATTTGTTATGCCTTCTTGGAGTCCTTAAAGGCAGTGATATTGTATTCTCACACCCAAGGTTCTGGAGATTTTATTCTGCAGTTATTCCTGGTCAGTTCCATCCATTACACAGCTTAAGCTGGATCGTGACGAAGGCTGAAACCTGCATTTCCCAAGTCTCATTGTCTTCACTGAATGTTTCCAGTGCCCTCAATACAGACACTGGTGTACAGTTTCTAAAGAAGAACCTAGTGTTCAAATGTTCATAAAAAATGTCCATTGGGTTTACAAAAAGTTGGGCTTTGTTTGTTTTTTGTGTGTGTGTGGAATGTAAGCGTTTACAGAGTTCTGAACTTCATTTTTGTCTTGCTGTTTTCTAGTTTGGGTTGAGGGGGGAAATTTAGTAAATCTGTTATGATGGAAGGTATGCAATTTTCCATTCTGACCAGCTCTATATTCATTAAATAAACATTGAATTCTGAAGACAGGATTTAAAATGGAGTCAGTATTCATCGAGGGACACGTTCTAGCTGAAATGACAGAAGAAAATGTTGAAATATTGCTGTTTGTTATAGAAGCATTGAAGTCTTTGAATCATTCCCAAATGATTTGCTGTTATTGCTACTGTTCTGTTCTATTTTTTCTAGCCTCTTCTTTATTTTTTTTTATTCATTTTCTTTTTTTTTGCTTTTTTATTTGTGTGGTTTATAATTTTTTTCTGTTTTCTCATTGACTAATACAAGACTGGACTAAATGTTAACTAATGGACCTAAGGGAGCCATTCACACTGACAATCTATCCAGTGGTCTCCATCTGTTCTGTCCCTTGTAAAGTACTTCTCACTGACTGGCTTCATTGACTGTCAATATAAACTGAAGGAGTGTCATGGATGTGGGGGTATTTGTAAAAATGTTCCTGTTTTGTCATAGGCCATTTGCCTTCTCTGGTGTTATTTTCTGTTTTGTTCTATGGTGAAATTAGATGTTAATGGAAACCATTTCAATCTACAAATAGCAATGAGAAGGAAAAGGTGGCATCTGTTGTACATAACCAGGCCCTTCTACACTGCATCAGAGCTGAAGCAAAACTGGCACCCATCACCATGTCTTGTAAAGAAATCTTTCTCTTGCTAGCATTGACCCAGCGCGGTGGCTTCACCACCCTCTCGCAGTCAGAGGTGGTGTTGGGAGATTCCCTACAGGCTGCTGTCAATCCATTCAAGTTAAAAGTAGTTAAAGTAATAGGTATTTGTTTTGATGAAATACCTCAGAAAAATGACATGTCTAGGCCTATCATATCACATATCATGGCTATCACAGGGCTAATTTAATGCTCTGTGTGTTGTACGAGCTTCAAAACCCTCGAATTCCTGAGATTTAGTATACAGTGCTGTTAAAAACCAAAAAGAATATTTGGCTATTTAATATTTCATTATCTTTTTTAAAAAACTAAGCTTATTATTAGATGAAGATACAACAAAAGAAAAGATGTCGAAGACTACTGCATACCTCTAAAGCATTACAGGTAGCCAAAGTTACCTTTGCGCAAACATGTCTGTAAGTGTTCTTCACACTGTGTAATTCTCCGTTAGTTAAGAAAAGCAGCTGCTGAAGGGACTTCGGGATTTTTTCCCCCTGTATTTTCCTCCCTTCGTTCCATATTATCAAATAATTACTGTCTGGGAAGCTGCTTCAAATAGACACAGAAGGGGTTATGAGTTACTTATCAAATTAACATTAGGTATCTTTATATCAATTTCACTTCCATCAGAGGAAGACATTTCTAACACTTGTATGGCGCTTACTGTTTTAGTATCTTAGCATGAGAAATGAAATGATCACTTAGCTGAGCAGCAGTCTCCATCCAAACTGTCTGTACAACCACTGCCGCGATCCAGCTGTACTGGAAAAGACCCTGCTTTCTGCTTCATTTTGACTTTCATATAACACAGCTGTCCCCTGACAAAACATACCAAGATGAGCCTGCACTGAGGGCAAGTGTTCCTTGGCGCACTTTGTGTGGTGATAGTTCTTCAGCAGTAGCAAGAAAAAAAGAAAACACTTCCTCTATGCCCCCAGGATACAGTCAGTTTTCAATACTGCTGTCTTTTAATTCTAGCCTATTAGACACTCCCTAAATCTCAGACTTAACTTTGCCCAGTAGAAATGCTCAGAATCTATTTATCATTATCTCAGCTTGATGTTATCCCTGATTTATGTGTTCATATTGAGGCTTCTCTCAATTCTACCTCTGTTAAATTCAATCGATCATAGTGTAGCTCTGCTCCGGGTTCCTCAATAAGTTAACACTGTTAGCATTTTCTATCTGAAAGTAAAATGCATTATTCTTCTCAGTTTTTGTTTAATCTGAAAGAGAGATGATAGCACCAATCTCACATATTTGGAGAGCAATAATCTTCTTATCTGATTATGCTAATCAGCAGTTAGAAACTTCCTTCTCACTCTCCTTCTAAAATTAAGTGTCTTCCTAATTTTTTTTTTAGTTCCATCTGGTCTGGTATGTTGGCTTTGCTTTTCATTGCAGAGCTTCCTAGAATTTTATTCGTGGGAGTAATTTGCCACAGTTGTGCATTTCTACTGCCTCCCTTGAGGAAAAAGTGTGTGCAGTGGGGTGTTCAGCTTTTCCAGGGTTTGCCTGGATTGGACTAAATGCATCAGCTACTTCTTGTTACTCCTACATTAAAGGAATGATGGCTTTGAGATCACCTTTAAGTCCACCTATCATCTTTACATGTAGCATACAACACCATTGTGCACTAACAGTGTGTCCAAAACACGATAGATCTGTCAGCCCAGTGCTGTCCCTGAGCTAATCATCCATGGTCTCTCAAAATACATAATGCATTACACAATTACAATACATAATCTCAGGTGAGGTGCTTTGCTCTCCTGTGTATAAAGATTTATTTTTTGCTTAGGTATTTACGCATCATTTTCCACTGTGAAGCATGGACTTGGTCCAGGGTATCTATCAATCTTGCACTGTGCTGTAAGTGCTCTTGTGACAGGCAGACTCTTGGCTGAACTAGAGCTGATAGTCTATACTGTGGCAGCTTGTACTGAAGAACCACAAATATATAACAATTAGTTTGAATACTCTGTTGACAGTGGATGTCAACTATATACTCAGTTCTCTCCCTTACCCTGATCCTTTAGGACAAGCTTAGTTAAGGGAGGAAAGGAAAAAAGAGGGGGGGAAGAAAAAGAAGTAGAAGAAGAAGAAAGGAAAAACAACAGTTTAGTTCTTGAAAAACCTACACAGCCTGGAAAACAGCTTTTGAAGAAAAATATTGTCATCAGGAAGTAAGATCATGAAAACTCACACTGGGAAGTCAGAAAGCAAATGTACACTATTGCAAAGCCT
Organism: Phaenicophaeus curvirostris; assembly: GCF_032191515.1. NCBI lineage: Eukaryota > Metazoa > Chordata > Aves > Cuculiformes > Cuculidae > Phaenicophaeus > Phaenicophaeus curvirostris. The sequence continues at coordinate 70,991,985 of NC_091431.1, forward strand.
TGTTTCATTCTTCTTCCATCTGTTGATGGTTATCACTTAGGCAGATATGTGATGATCTGAAAACTAAAAACAGAATGAGAGAAGTGGGATGAACTTAATCCATCAGCTAGATGAATAGCGCAGAGTTTGCAGTATTTGACAACTGTTTGCCACATAAAATGACTGTGGGTGAAAACCTAGTCATGAAGCCAACTGGAAACCTCTTGTTGACTCCATAGTGATATGCCCTATGCTCTTGTGTCAGTCAGGTCCCACCCTCCCTTATTCTAGAGCAGGGCATGCCTCTAGATATTGGAGAATATCTCATTTTGATGCCAGTTCAGTGACTGACCTGTCTGTCGTGTCCAGTGACTGATGCCAACCATGAATGTCAGCGGAAGGTGCGCATCTGCCTGCAAGAAAGAGGTCTGGCACCACCAGCTGGTTACACACAGCCCACAGAGTGGCTGCCAGATGGCAGCCATGGCTTCAGTCCATCCTAGTTCAGATCTGGATGCTGGTTGTCTTCAAAAATGCTTACCCAGAAACTGCATTACAAGAGAAACTTTCATTCAGACCCAGGTGCTGATTAAGATGAAGACCACATCCTATGGCAGGGAAGGAATTTATATTTGCAAATAAATCACTGTCTTTACAAGTATAAAATAATGTATATATGTATATATACACGTGCGTGCATATAAAACAATACATGCATGTTTCTATAAACAAATGTGTATATACATATGTGTGCTTAAACGACATATACCTCAAGGATTAATGAAGGGCAAAATTTGGGTGAAATTCATATGTATGTATATAGCATGTTTCACCTCCTTCAAAGTTTATAGCTTTGCAGAATTTGTGTGAAAAAACCCACTTAAAAGGAAGAGAAATATTTTCCATGGATAATACAAATTAGTCCAGTTTCTGGATTGTGATTAATAAGGCATAAATATTGGGGAAGATTTGCTTCATATGGACGTCCAAAAATTTGTATGCTTATAGGAAACTTGTCAAAAAGTGTGATCTGGAAGAGAGAGTTTTGTTTTTCCTTCTATGCTGCTTTGGAATTTTTGCAATATATGTGTATTAATATTCCCCTGTTAATGCGGGAATAGATTGGAAATTACTTTTAGGCCCTAGTTTTAGAGTCGTTTACAAGGAACTCCCACAAAGAATGTCTAATGGTTTGGAGAGAGTCATTTAATATGTACAATTAAGGGAACAAACCAAAATGGTGCCTAAAAACCACAGAAGATTTAGAAATCAATTAATGGAAAATTTCTGCAAAATTGATTCTTTATACACTACCAGTTTTTTAGAAATTGCTTTATATGTGAAGAAACATCTAAGATTTCCCACTCTTAAAGCTGTTTTTATTTTACGTGTAGGTAACACATAAAAGGTAAGCACTGGTGGAATAAGTTTGCATGAAATTATTTTATTAATTGCAATTAATTAATCTTATTTAGGGATAGGCTGTACCATAAAGAAAACAAAATCAAAACAGAGAAGACAGAAGGAAATAAATGTAAGAAGAAATTGTTTCACCCTAGTCACATTGTGGAAAACAAAAATTGTGAAGGCACTTGACATAGTAATGCTGAAGCATTTTAGTATGGCATTTTCAATTGAAATGATGCTTCCAGCATTACTGAGTCAAACAGTTATGTTTCACCATGTTAAATCTAATAGAAAGGTTTCAGTTTTATATTAAGTACCATTTTCTAAGTCTAGCAAGGAGAATTTGGATTTCTGTGAGGTTAAAATGTTAATAAAAAACTTCTTTGCTGTCATACCATGTAACAGTGCATCATGCTCTAAGGTTTAGAGATAACAAAGGTCTACTTCTAAAAGGCCTCTACTAACCAAGCAGGGATGGGACAAGAAGTCATGGGCCATGCAGTAAGACAGATTCAAGACAGATGAGACAGAATGACTTCTGAAATCCACTCCAGGATATTCCAATCTTGCTGTTATTTCTGGTTTATTCTCATTGCAAAAGCCACTAATAAAATCTCTTGTACTTACTGCTACAGATAAATAAGAAAATAAAATAAGAACAGCTTAAAAACTTAAAGTATTTTAGAAATATTTTACTTATTTTTTTATGGCTCTATTCCCTTTTGAAATGTCAAAATCTTTTTTAAAAATTAGTCATTAAACAGTCTTTTAGATATTGAAAAAAACAGTAGTGAAGGCCACTTCAGTGGAAAGAGAGTATATACGATTGAGATGGGATAAAATTTTGTTAAATCTGATGTTATTGTTAGATCATGTTTCCTTAAAAAAAACATTGTGAAGGAAATGAAATGAAATGAAATGAAATGAAATGAAATGAAATGAAATGAAATGAAATGAAATGAATAACAAAGAGAAGTATATGTCTGGCTTTGACACTGGCACTTTGGGTGTGTGGATAGTGACATACAGATTCATGGCTTTATCCTCAACCAGCCCGAGTCAGCCTGACATCTCTCTAAATTCTCTCTTTACTGCTCATGGACTTCTAAACACAGGTCATGAACCATGAGCATTTCAATCTCACTGAGGGAGTGGCTGAGTCTGGGTTGGCCAGATGCTCTTTAGAGTTTCTTACATTGAACTGGGTAACTAAGGTTTTACATGTTAGATCTGGATTTTTATGAGCTTTGAGGCAACCTGAAAGGAGGCCACAGGCATACAAATTCTCAAGATCTCTGCTAAAGAAATATGTGCCACACACAAAGTCTGTCCCAAAGACACAATGACCTGGCAAATCTGTATCAATGCAGGATTTATAGGTCATGGTTTAAGCTACATTTGTGCTGGGGTTCATAGAATTAGAGTAAAAGATGCACTCTTGGATGAAGTTTGGAAGATGAAAGAAGGAAGGAGAGGATAAACTGAGGAATAGAGGATGACTAAGAACAGTGAAGTCACAACAGGACTTCTTTTTTCCTGAAGATAAATTAGAGAAAGATGTAACAGTGTCAGTGTCACTTGTTCTTCTTTGACCTGGTTTGATCCTAACATCCCAGAACAGTGAAACTTCATTTGTGATTTCCCCAGTCTGAGAAAAATGGTATTTTCACACTTGACATGGATCTTCTCATATAAAGCAGTCTAAAATCTTACCTTTTCTACCAAGTGAGTGGAGGAAAGTGAGGTTCTCCAGAGGCTTATTTTAAATAGAGATAATCCTTCTCTGAAGGTATTTATGTACATGTTTAGGTAGATATCTTATATTCTTATTTTAGAATAACTTCTTTATTAGGTAGATACATTCCTACCAGTTATAAACATGGAAAACTTGGAGCACAGTTTCAAAACAGAAGCTGCAGAGAATCATCAGAGATAAGACTCACTAGAAGAAAGACTCTTTGGTATTGACCATGCTTCCTCTGAGGTATCATAGCAGTATAGGCTAATTTAAACCAAACCAGCTTAATTTAGTGAAGGGTGAAAGAAATCTCACTTTAATAGGCACTGGAAAACTGTTTGGAATACAGAACTGTCATGACTTAAGTTCAGGAATGAAAACTGATGCAGAATTTGAACTACAGCAGAAGTTAGTTGCCCAAACACTTAAACCATCATTTTTCTCTAGACAAATCTCTCTTTCTAAATGTAGGAATAGATTCTCTGTTTGAACCTGATCTCCCACCTCTGAAACAAGAAAGGAGAAATATTATGTCGTTATAAAAACTAGGTATTTTTCTCAGCATCATTTTCCTATTCCTAGATGAGTCTGTGGAAGTCATATCTCATTCCCAAAATCCAGTACTGCAAAAATAGGTTTAGTCAGAAAGTTCTTGGTGTGCAAGTAGCACAATTTCTGAAGGAGAAATAGAGGGAATGTGTTAGTTTTAAGAAGACATGATGTGGTTGAGCACTATGCCACCAGGTGCCTCCTTCCACTAGGTTGTCTAGAAAAATTCTAAAGTTCACAAATGAATAAATATTAGAAAAAAGGAAAGAAAATTGAATGCATCGACATACAGCAAATACTTGAACAATGAAGTGAATGAAATGCCAGATGGAGGACTTACAACACTATAAAAGATCCTTTATAGGAGTCAGTAATCTTTTATTATCCAGTAAAAATTTGGTCTGGGTTTCTGTCCACTAATAAAAGTCCAGGTTAACCTCTCAGCTTTTTAATATGTGGGTTTTTTTAGAATATCTGGTTATTCCTATATAAGCAGGAATCACAGAATCACAGAATAACCAGGTTGGAAGAGACCCACCGGATCATCGAGTCCAACCGTTCCTATCAAACACTAAACCATATCCCTCAGCAAGGAACTTCCTCAGCAGGAAGGAACTTCAGATTCATAAACTTGTTAACATTTATCACTAAACCCTACTGCAAAGTTAAAGTGATGTAAAGTAAATGAATCAATCTATTACGTTTTCTGGTACATCACACATTCTGGTGCATGATGTAAGTCTGCCACAGATGTTCCCTCTCTGTCTTCTATGCCCACCACTATTAAGGACAGATTTTTGTTAGTGGTGTCATCTCTGACAGAAGTACGGAAGTTTGAAGGTGACACCAAATTGGGAAGGATCTACAAAGGGATCTGGACAGGCTGGCTTGATGTACTGAGGCCAGCCCCCTGAGGTTCAACAAGGCCAAGTGTTGAGTCCTGCACATGTGCCACAACAACCCCAGGCAGTGCTACAGGCTTGGGGAAGAGTGGCTGGAAAGCTCCCAGGCAGAAGAAGGATCTGGGAGTGCTTGTTGATGGAATCATAGAATCGCTAGTTTGGAAAGGTCCCACTGGATCACCAAGTCCGACCATTCCTATCAATCACTAAACCATGCCCTTCAGCACCTCATCCACCCATCTTTTAAATACCTCCAGGAAAAGTGACTCAAGCTGCAGCAGGGGAGGTTCAGGCAAGACATCAGGAAAAAAATCATGGGAAGGGTCATTGGGCACTGGAACAGGCTGCCCAGGGAGGTGGTTGAGTCACAGAAGTATCAGAAATGGTGTGGCAGGTGGGAGTAGGGAAGTGACTGTCCCTGTGTATTTGGCACTGATGAGGCCACATCTCAAATCCTATGTTCAGTCTTGGGCACCTCACTACAGGGAAGTCATTGAGCTGCTGGAGCATGTCAATAGGACAGTGGAGCAGGTGAAGGGTCTGAAGCATGAGTCTTGTGAGAAACGACTGAGGGACCTATGTTTCTTTATTCTGAAGGAGGCCAAGGGGAGACCTTATCACTCTCTACAGCTACCTGAAGAGAAGTTGTAGTGAGGAGGGTGTTGGTCTGTTCTCCCTAGTAACAAGCAGTAGGACAAGAGGAAAAGGCCTCAAGCTGCTTAAATTTCTTTATGGAAAGTGTGGTGAAACATGGGAACAGGCTGCCCAGGGTAACAGTGGAGTCACTGTTGCTAAAGCTATTTGCATGGTGATGTATAGTGGTGACACCTTGGGACATGGCTTTGTAGGCATGGTGGTGTTGGGCTGTCAATATTACTTGATGATCTTAAAGGCCTTTTCCAACATTAATTATTCTTTGGCTCTATGATTCTGCTTGGGGCAAGACCAAGTATTATGGGTATATAAGGTACACTTCCACTTTCCACTGTCAGACTCAGGGAAAATGGAGGGATTAAAATATATTATATATTTTAATATATATTAAAATACACAGTAGGACTTGCATGAGCTGGGTCCAGTTATGTTTTTTATGTTGCTTTGGAAGAAAGCACAAATACTTTCTAAGAAACAAAGTGGTTGAATAACAGAAATGAACAAAAATCCCCACATCCAAACAAACTAAACTAAAACAAGCAAACAAAAATCCCTAAAAGACGCATACACAAAAAGACAAAAGGTCAAAGGCACCATCCCAGCAGGAAATTCTGTCCCTTCTGTTTAAAATATTTGTGAGTACAGATGCAGAGGGTTGTACTGGTCTCACCCAGGATCATATTTATTGTTGTATGAACCATTCATTTGAGCAAAAACCTACTGCCCTTAACACTGGAGAAGGAATGAAAAGGTTTTGTAGTTTCCTTTCTTTTCCTACACTTTCCTTTATGCAACCAATCCAGTCCCATATCCCTCACCTAAAAAAATCAGTTCATGTCTCTCTGAAGAAAAGGAGTGTCCAGGCATAGCTGTTCACTGCCTTTTCAGGCACCAGGTGTAAAGTACCCTTCCTGGCCTTCAGTTTCTTCTTGAAAAGCCAAAAGACCAGCAGGTCCGGTGTTATGCCTTCTGGCCTCATGAGGGCATCTTGGATAGACACGTATGTCTACAACATATCAGACTCCTACATATCACTCCTGAGGTCTCTCCCTCTGAGTTTGACCAGAGGAAAAAAAAAAAATGCTTTCTTTATCCAAAGAAAAATAGGGTGGCACAGCCGCATTTCAGTTTTGAAAGCAATTCACCCTCTGTCCTTGAGAGTAGCCTTTTGTGGCCCTATATATCATTTCTTCTTGTCCTGGTTCCTCAGTATGGAACAGAAGGTAATTTCCAGAGATTTTCTCTGTACAAAATCACAATATTTAGTGTTGAAGATACTGTGTGTTTTATGTTTTTATTGTTTAACCTAAATAAATTAATTGGTTATATTCTCTTCCACAGCTAAGTAAACCTTGAACGCCTTTATAATGGAAACAATTTTGTATTTTTCTGTTTTGCTTGTTTGCTTTCCAACTGTTTGCTGATGGATAACATTCAGCTCAGTCTGATTTAGTGAGAAATCATGCTTTTTAAATGCAAAGACTAAATATGGTCTACTGGCTTCTGTGTAACTGTAGAGCTCTGATGGCATACAAACTAAGTAGCTTCTTATCATTTTTGATTCTGTCATGAAGCAGAAAATTGCAGGGTTTTAGTTATATGGTAATGCACAGGCTGTTTCTAGAATTCCAGCTGGAATGGGCAAAACAAGAGCATCAAAACTGTCATAGAGTTATTTTGGATAACAAAGAAAAAGAGAAACATTTTTATGTGATACTGAGGCAGTTGTATTGGAGGATATGAGCAAAATAGGGAGAACTGAGCACAGAGTCTCAGCCTTAATCACTCACTAGAGTTAGCAAAGTGACAATTATTTGCAATAGGAAGCAAAACTGCGTAACGAACGAAGTTTGTCACATTTCAGTGAAAATCAAAGCAAAAGCCAATTGCTGAAAACGCTGTGCAAGTCCATAAAGCTGTATTTATGTACCTTAGGAAAATACACACGTCTGGATGTGTCATGGGTTTAAAATAAATCACAGTGCCTGGATTTTGTTTATTTAATAGGTAGTTTTTTCTCTTACTATGAAAATCGGAGTTAACTGTTTTTTTATTCTATGTCTGAGTCTGTGTATAAAAACCTTCAGGACAGCATATCACACTGACCAGTGTTCATTCAGTGAGTAGACCAGACACTGCCAAAGGTCTCATTTCATGTTCAAAAGCTCTTGATCTATAAGAGTCCGAGTCCTTGTTGGACGTCATGGTTTAGCCCCCCCGAGCCAAATTCAGCAGCTAAAATTGTGCAGTTGAGCCTCCAAAATCCCTTTCATTTCTCACAACCCACAGGGAAAAGAGAGAGCTAAACGAGAGGAAAAAGACTTATGGGCTGGAAACTAAAACTAGAGCTTTAATGAAATTCTAACAATAATACTAATAATGAAAATAATCAGAAAGTAATAAAATATATACAAATATACAAGATCATGCCTCCACCATGCCCCTTGATGACCACACATCATCACAAATGCTGCAGAGCAGACACAAGGGGATGGATCCACATCTAGGAGAGAGCTGAACTCCAGAACTGGATTCAGGAACACAAGGATCTGGGATCGGGAACAGCCAGACAGATGAGGTCCTCACTGGGTATCGGCCATAGCAGAAGAAAGGAAGACTTCAGTCATCTCATGAGTTTATACTGAGTATGATGTATATGGGATGCAATTCTCTGTTAGCCAGTTTAGGGTCACCTGCCCTATTTTCCCCTTCTTGCAGGTGTGGTCCACTTCTGCCAGCTCAAGGATGGCCTTGGTTAAGTATCAGCATTACCCTTTTTGCATACCAGTACCCTGTGTTATCACTTTTAGAGAAGAATGCTGTCTCAGAAACGTGCAATTAGTTTTCAGAGAATGAAAATTTCTTACAGCAGCTGAGTTAGACTCTCAGTTTATCTCAGACCACAACACTGGATAAAACTTAAACCTGCTGTGACTTTGCACTATTTTTTAAATATCTCAGAGTAAAATCTAGCTGGCAGGTTTCATAAATCACAAGGGTGAAATTTAAAAAGCTTTTTCAGTAATACCTGAATAAAAGATCAGCCTTTCTTGATCCTGAGGGTGCTTTCAAGTTCCCTACCCCAACCCTTTTTTCTTTTTCACCTTAATTTTCTTTTTTTTTTTAATAATAATGATGCTCATCTCTGGTGAATTATTTCAAGATTAATGCAGAGAGGTTATTCAGCCGCAGTTTAGCATTATTGACTATGTCATTATATGAGGCTTGCTAGTTGACCATTATGTCTTGTTTGCAGTTTATATGGATGCTGAACTGGATGTGAAACTCAATATTACATCAGCAGCAAATGCAAATGTATTGTATTTACTAGAGGGAGAGGAGGGAATCCACTACCAACAAACCAAAAATAAAAAAGATTAACCCATGCTTCAATAGGTTTATTTGGCAGACTCTATCATTTTGCTTTTCCAAATCTGCCGAGCTGACAGAAACCTTAGCAGTGATGTGGCCCTCTCCCAAGTCCCCGATGCCCCGGCAGTGCTAGCTGCTGCTGTTGAGTCAGTGACAGCCTCTGACTTCTCTGTTGAAGTTGAAAGGCCTACTTACGGCTCCCAACCTGCCTTTTCCAGGTCACAGCTTCTTTCCTGAATGTAAATCCTCCACTGGGATGTGGCAGTTGAAATTCCTGACAAGATCACTGCTGCTGGCGATAAAAGACCGCCCTTTTTTTTTTTTAGCAGTCGTTTTGCAATAACAAATTTTCAAAGTACTCCAGTCTTCTCATTAACTTTGCAGGTAGCAGGAGTTCCTATCTATTTCATCTCCTTTTGCTAGAAGGTTCAATCCCCTTAATCATGAAATAGCTATGCTTGTTCATATCACAGTATTCCCTCTTTTTTTGAAAGAATGTTTTGCAAAAGAATGAATAGAAACAGTGGCTGTATTGCTTACTGATTTTTAACTATTCATCCCTGTAATATATTACATTTTTTTTCCATAATTATGAGAATTTTAAAGAGGTAATCACAGAATCACAGAGTTGTAAGGGTTGGAAGGCATCTCTGGAGATCCCCTAGTCCAACCCTACCTTGCTAAAGGAGATTAACCTATATCAGGTTGCACAGGAAGGTGTCCAAGTGGATTTTGAGTATTTCCAGAGAAGGAAACTCCACAACCTCCCTGGGCAACCTGCATCCTCCATCACCCTAATGGTACAGAAGTTTTCCTCATGTTCAGGTGGAATTTCCTGTATTCCAGTTTGTACCCATTGTCCCTTGTCTGGACACCACTAAAAGCAGTCTGTCCCCATCCTCCTGACACCCATTATTTAGAAATTTATAAGCATTTATAAGCATTGATAAGGCTTCTTTTCTTCAGGCTAAACAAGAACTAAATCTCTCAACCTTTCCTCTTAAGAGAAATACTCTAATCCCCTCATCATCTTTGTAGTCTTCTGCTGGACTCCCTCCTGTAGTTCCTTGAATTTCTTGGTCAGATGAGCCCAGAACTGGACATAGGACCCCAGATGTGGCCTTACTAGGGCAGAGAAAAGGGGGAACAGAACCTTCCTCAACCTGCTGGCAACACACCTCAATGCATCCTAGGATAACATTGGCCTTGGCCACTAGGGCACACTGCTTGCTCATGGTTAACTTTGTGTATGCAGGGCTTCTAGACCGTTCTCTGAAGAGCTGCTTTCCAGCCAGTCAACCTCTAACCTGTACTGCTCCATGGAGTTATTTCTTCCAAAGTGCAGAACCATATATTTGCCTCTGTCAGCCTTCATTATATTCCTGTCTGCCCAGCTCTCCAGTCTGTCCAGGTCTCACTGAATGGCACCACAACTAAGGGTACACTCTGTCCCTTCACACACGTCATTGATGAATATATAGAACAAGACTGGACACAATACAAATTCCTGGGTAACACTGCTGGCCACAGGTGTCCAACTGGACTGTGTACCACTGGTCACAACCCTCCGAGCTCTGCCATCTAGCCGGTTCTCAGTTCATACACTGTCCACTCATCTAACCCACGTTTCCTAAGCTTCCTTATGAAGAGGTTAAAAGGCACAATACCACATCTAACTACAATATGATTTCTTTGTTGCTTTTGTTATATAAATGGGCAATTTTCCAGATGTAGAAAAAGAGAGGAAAGCTTCACTGAAGTCACTATTCCCCAAACAACCCAATCCAAACAGCACTGGAAGGAAAATAATTGAATTAAGAAAGTGGGATGGGGGTGCAGGTGGTGGGAGTACCCGTTATTGGCACAAGTCAAATGAGACAAGGTCTTTTGCCAGCTTTCATGCAGTGGGAAATATTTTAGGACATTGATCTTATCAATGTACATTCTTTCCAAGGTTATAGTCTTACCAAGTACTAATGGGAAGAAAAAAAGGAACACAGCAGTCACAATACTGCTTTTTATAACTTTTAAACTTCGTCAATAATTTTGATTCTGCTCTAAGTTTTGCAAGGAAAAAGAAAGTTCTTTTAAGCAATATTTTCAGTGAATATCTTGCACTTATGGGAAGGAATATGTTTCAAATTATGACACATTACTAGACAAGATAAAAAACAATCCTCTTCTATACCTTTCCCCTTTTTCTCCCCTAGAAATTCTCAAATTCTAAGCTAAGAGTAGCCCTAGGAAAAATAGGGTGAGGTTTTTGTCTAGTACAGTTCTATTTTAGGGTAAATATCTAGCTGGATTCCTTTTAATGTGGCTATAAGTTTTCTGTGGAGGAGGATGAAAGAATTATTTTATTTCTGTAACATTCCAGTCCTGTACTAAGGGATACAAAAGAGAAAATAATATTGCTAAAAAAAGGTGAATAAAGCAAGAGATAGTGAACCAGTTGCAGCTCTTACTTCCTTCCCCTTCCACCCCCCCCACTCAAGTGAAAAACGAAAGAATGTGAGAAACAATATTTTTTTTTTTATTTTTTACTACTATTTTTATTTCCCAAGAGTAAAAATATGCAAGTAGAAAAGCTGTTTGTAAGGAAAAAAACCCAACCAAACCAGGTGGGTAGTATTTATTATGAACTAAGTTGAAATGTATTATTTTTTTCTGTCTATAGTGAGGCAATTAAGCCACCAAGTAGAACCATTAGTAGGACCCAGAGGTATTACCAAGTGTGTCTGTCAAGTGTATCCTCTGGGCACATCCTAACTCTCATCTCTGTGGAAGGAAAAATTAGGCATGAGGCCAGAAGAAAACTGAATCAGGGTGCATTGAGCAGGAATATGGGGGTCAGGGCTTAGGGGATGCCAAGGCATAAGCATACCTTGAACAGTGGATGTAACCAGAGTTTGGTAAGGTTCTTTGGGCTCTCCTTGGCCCAAATGATAGAAAAACCCCACATGCATGGAAGCAAGGTATCAGAAGAAAATTTGTGATAAAATTTTTGTTGACATAGCTAGCAATGTTATGATGGTTTAACAGGTGGGAATATATTAAACAAACTCAAATCAAAATGTGTCATGTGTTTTGAGTGGTGAGGGCAATTATGGATAAGCACATTTGAACCAGGAGCTGGGTAGATTATCCATAAACTTACATTTGCATTTCATGATTGATTTGACAAGTTTTCCAGTTATTTATGTTTTTATGATGAACAGCTAAAGTTCTGTTCCTGACAAAGAGAAATTCAAGAAAATATGCAAGGCAAATGTCTGTTCTCTTGGACTTTGTCCATGGGAACTGCAAATCATGTAGTATCATGTTTGCAATGGACAGGATTGTGAAGGAAAGAGATGTTCTAGGCGTTTCTCACACTAGCACATTCTGTATGTTTTTGCACAGCATAAACCATCACCCAAGGCTCTATTTTTACAGCTGAACAGATGAATTGGATTCAGGAGCCACTTCATGAAATTCTTTACCTAGTTTTATTCCTCAGGTCAAACTACATAATAATTATGGTCTCAAAATTATGAGTTTATAGTCCCAATTATGCTATTATGGTCTCATTATGCTCTCAAAATCATCCAAGATTCTTAAGAGTCAGCACAAAGGTTAGGAAGGCTTGAATAATAAGTGATAGTCACAAAGCCAGGAACTGGGCTGTTGAAATAGATATTGACCTCCTCTCTTTGCATGGGGAGGGAAATTGGGGTGCTGCAAAGTACTCTTGAAAGGTTGTACCAGGTATCCCTCTGTATTCATTGAGAAAACTGAAAAATCTTTCACTGGTTGAAAGAGGTGAGCAGTTGGTCTATGAAAGACTTGCATCTGCAAGAGCCATTCTTGAAAATGAGTGATGTTTTCCTAGGATAATGGCCAATATTATTGTAAACGTTTTCTTGTAGACGTAAATATATATGTATATGAGATAATTTACTTTATTCCATTTAATTTATATGAGCTTATTCACCTGTTATCTGTGTAGTCCAAAAAAATTGATATCAATACCTTCTTTCCTTCTGTGTCAGCATTGAAGAAAATTAATGCCATAGAGACAATATGAAGAGAACGATGGCAGCAGAGCATTGATCTGTCCTGCTTTATAGACAAACCATGATGATGATGGAACACAAGCCACTCTTGATAAAACAAAAAGCATCTGGTTCATAATACTTTCTTCAAAACATAAAGGCACCTTTCTTCAAAATTGGTCATGAACTTTTCCCTGAGAAAGCAGTTTTAGACAGTCCGCTGTTTAAAATCTCTCAAATTTTTAACATGGAGAAAAATTTCATGAGAAGGAACAGACAAACACTGATCTGAGCTCTATCATGATTTCTTTTCATTGCCATGATGTTAGAACTATTCAAGGAGCACAACATTTTCAAAAATTCCAAGTAATTTTAAGCATCAGAGCTCAGTTGTTTTAGAGGGATCTGACTTTCAAAAGAAGAGTATTCAATAATTCCAAACCAAATCTCATTGAAGGTGTTGCAAAGCTAGAAGAACTGAATCATGAAGTTGTCAAAAACTTGCTAATGTTTTTGATGAAAATTAGCTTGACCAATTCCCACAGCCTCTGGAAACATACCACCTTTTCACACCTTTACTTTTTATGCTGCTGTCTGGAACAAGGATCCTGTCTCTGTTCCTGTATGCAATGACCCTATCAAAATATTAATGCTGTGCAAACAATTATAGATATAAAACCCCCATTATCTCTCTTTCAAGAAAAGAGGTTGAGTGTCAAGATAGCTTAGCAGGTGTTATACTATGTTTTAGATCATTTCCCTGTCTCATGTGACAGTCAATAACATATCAAAAAATATTGCAGCCTCTGTATTTCAGCTGGCAATTTTGTCCTGGTTAAACCAGTTCTGCTACAACTAGAGGTGTCTGTATTCACTACCCTGTCAGTCAGTCCTTGAATGCTGAGAGGTTTCTGAGTTCTCCCTTAAAATGCGTCGTGAAGGATGTAAAATGACTGTAAGCTTCAAAGGGTAAATATAGAGGTGGAATTCTCTTCATCAGTGACTTAAGCCAAAGAAAAACAGGTTTGCACAGAAATCTCCTGTCCTACGGTACCTTTCTTTGGCACAAACTTTATTATTACCTGGTAAGGCTGCTAGTCCTCTGCATAGAACTATACCATGGTCTGAGCTGAGAGGGCAAGGTTATTGTAAAGTTTATTTAACCATTTAACAGGATTTGGGTTTTATCAACTGAATGTCTCTCAGAAAATTTACTTTCTGTAAGCTAATTTATCCACATGAAGCAAATCTTGGTCACAGAAGCCACATTTATATCTTTCAGTTTAAGAATACCAGGAAATGCTGCTGCTCTGAAAGTCAGTGTCCCACTTTTAATTACTGGGGTAGTCCCCAGCACCTTTTCTGTCAGATACAGCTAACTATTCCCAATTAATTTCTGGGCATAGTGCAGGAGCTAGCATGAGTGAGGGACCATGCACTATAAGAAATTTGCATATAGTCACTCTCTTTCAGACACTAAGAAATTTCATAAGAAATTTTAGTACTATGGATAATGAATTTTCTGTGTCAGATAGCTTCTGTGTTTGGAAATGGTTGTGGGAACATATGATTTATTAATATTGTTGTAGTCTTAGCTACTGAGTAACATAATTTTAGCGAATTGTCTCAAATAAGGAGTGCCATTAAATAACATTACTAAGTTTAGAAAGGTACACTCTCTAAATGTAGGAAGTACTATAAAGAAGAATGTCTATATGTTCTGTTACAGCTTATTCTTATGTAAGAATTTGGACATAATCTTTGGTTGATCACACAATACTGATTGTCCAGGACAGGTGCTCATTTAAAGTTTCTTCATTCAGTTGCTGCCGCAAAGGACTGTATTTCTTGGAGACTATGACCAAACTCTTTGATGTACCCCCAAAGCAACCTGTTTTCTTGCCATCTTTATAAAGCTTCCATTGTTCTGACTCATGATTTAAATAAAAATATTCCCAAAGCCTCCACAAACTCATCCAGAAGGAAAGACCTTACATGTAAATGCACTCTAAATAGAAAAAATCAAAATCAGTTGGAGAAAATTCCTCACAGCAAGATCACTAACCTCTCTTAATAATATGTACTGATAGACAAATACCTAAAAATGTGTCTAATGTAGTATGATCTTATTTAATATGAATCCTAGGACTTCTCTCTTGATTCACGTTAACCACAGCCACGTAGGTGAGGAGCCTTGTGAATCTTTTCTTCTCTACAAAAAGAAGACTTCCTTACTACAACTCTTGTGACTCACTTGAAAATAACCGGTTTTAGTTATCTAAGGAGGTCATATCTTTGTCCCATTATATTACTTGCATGAATCGGACCTGTTTATTTTAGATACTCTTCAAGATCTGTCCATTAAAATTATAAAATGCTGTATAGTGTACCTAAATTCTAAATGATCTTAAGCATCATCATATTCTTCACGTACAGCCTGTTATTTTTCCTCTTGCCTTTGATATCTGCTCACTTCATATGACTTGTAGGAGAAAGCCACATGCAAAAAAGTTTAGCCTTGAGAAGAGGAGGTTGAGAGGAGACCTTATGGCTCTCTACAACTACCTGAAAGGAGAGGAGGGAGCTGGCTTCTTCTCCCAAGTGACAGGGGACAGGACGAGAGGGAATGGCCTCAAGCTCTGCCAGGGGAGGTTCAGGCTAGACATCAGGAAAAAATATTTCACAGAAAGGGTCATTGGGCACTGGAACAGGCTGCCCAGGGAGGTGGTTGATTCACCTTCCCTGCAGGTGTTTAAAGGACAGGTGGATGAGGTGCTGAGGGGCATGGTTTAGTGATTGATGGGAATGGTTGGACCTGATGATCCAGTGGGTCCTTTCTAACCTCGTGATTCTATGATTCTATGAAAATCCCCTACACAAGTTTTTAAGGAACTGAATATTAAACTCACTTATCTATATTAGCAGGGCTTATATGCTGTGATTTTAACAATAGGACTGATACAATGACAGCACCTGATAGGTGTAGTTTAGCACATTGTTTCAACATCTATCTTGTTAATATGACTGACTGTATATATATATATAATACACACAGAGATGCAAAGTTATATGCCATACCACCACCAAATGAATCAGATCATTTGATGGCACAGAAAATGCAGGAAGTCATACTACAGCTCACAGTTCATGTAATCAGGGTCATCCAGGCCCTCAATATCAAAGATTAAGCTTTTAAAACCACAATAAATGAGTCAGAAACCTTCAATTAGATACACTAACTTCTTCAATAACACTTGAATGAAAAGTAAGTCTCATTTAATAGTGAAATAGTGGATCGACTGTGGCTGGTGTAATACAGTATAATCGTGAAATATAGGAAAGATAATGACTAGTGTAGTCATTCCTGAGTACATTGAATATCTTAGAGAGAGAAGGCAATAGCAATAAGAAATAGTGTCTTACCTTACTGCAGGGCTTTCCATCATATGATCTCAATGTATCTTACAAAATAATAGCAGTGATTCACATCACTTCTGGGAGAGATGCTGCTATTACAGCAGTACCTGATTATATCATTCAGCATTTAGAGCTCTCATGACCCGAGACACTGAACAACCTATTCACTGAATATTTCTAATACTCCCTCTGACTACCATTCCTGCTTTGTTCCTCTCAAGAAACATGTGGCTTTCCTTCCCCACACCCTCCTCAAGATTTTCTTGACCAACATGGATGATATAAGCTTACTTTTTAAGGAAGAAAGGTGAGATCTTCACTATGTGCCCCTCTGAGCAAGAGCTGTGAAAGAATAAAAACTAGCTATCATAAAATTTTAGATGGACTAGGAAGGAAAAGTCACTGAGGAAAAATGAAGTCGTTGTGACTTGAGAATGCAACTCTAAGCGGACAAACAAGGTGAATCATACTATTGTTCTGGTTTTTTTTTTTCAACCTGTGTTGTAAAATTCTGTGTTCTGGATCAAATGTTAAGTCCACATGGGGAAATATAGGACTCACTGGGTAAAAAAAATTGAGGTCTGCAACTCCAAAGCAATCCCTAATGTAGAGTGTTGTGTGAAAACAGAGCTCTAGACTACGCTGCTCATTGCAAGATTGCATTGAAGGTGTATACTGCAGCACTTCAATTTTGTATGGGCACTACCTAGCTCAAACTAGTAATAGAGAGCATTTAATGGAGAAATTTAATTGACTGACATCCCCTTGTTGGACTGCAGATTCCTGCAAGCACTAGAACACGTGCTGCCATGTATATTCAGAAGAAATCCAGTCTGTGCTGGAAGCTACTTAAGCTCAGTGATAATTCATATGTATAATTCTATAATTTAGGCATGTTCAAAGTGGTAAAATACAGTTACTTTGAAGCAAAGTCATAACAAAGTCACAGCACCAATGTCTTAAGATCTACTGCCTAGACACCAATCTAATCTTAGCCTTGGAGTGACAGATACTAACATTATTGCTTAAAAAAAAAAACCTCAAAAAATGAAGTCCTAACTGCTTACAGTAGATATTTGCATCAGTATTTTCTTTCAGCAGGAAAATACATAGTTTTATATTTAACATCTTCATTTTTCTCAAACTGTAGATCATGTAGTTTGAGTTTTCCCTTCATTCCCTTCATTTGGTATTTCTGTATCTGTGTATGTATTCTATATGCATGTAGACTTCTACGCAGCTCTGAATGTATAAGTATGACAGTGTTACCTGTTTGCTGGTAATGAATACAACTAAACAATATCAATCAATTAATTCCATATCATTTAATGCACAATGCACTCGGTAGATGATATCCAATTGTTATCCTAAATCAATGATGAATTAATTAATAAGAAGGTAAATGAAGGTTGCACCTAGTATATCACTGGGACTGTGTCTGTAGTGGATCTACTGCTTTGACTTTTTCACTGATATTGCAATCTTCCGTGAATAAGTTCTCATCAGGATGTGGGAAATCTGTTTCTTGGGGGTCCAGCTCACATCTGACTTAAGTTTATAAGAGTTAAGGGGCCAGAGAAGGCTTCATTGGTTTTGAGTAAGAGCAATGTTGGAATCCAGTTTGAATGCCTTGATATTAAAGAGAGCCTACATTTTAAACTTATATATAAAGCATCAGAATAATTCAGTATTGCATTTGTGCAGTAGAGAACTAACTTGAAATTATCCTAGTTGTTAATTTTTTCTATTTACTTCCCAAACAGAAGTATAGTCCTCCATGTGCTCCACACAATTCCCAATCAATTGGTAAGTTTTCCAGGAAGAATACTTCCTAATTTTTTTTTAATTGGCGGCATGACAAGGTAGCCAAGAGTCTTTAGCACAAGCTCTCCTTTTAGGGGGGAGGCTGTTACAAATGTTCTGAGATCCAAAACAGAAATAACATGCTTAAAAAATCAATACCAAGTATTTAATGAAAGCCCATCTAATTAGCCATGAAAAAAATCAATTGCAATAGGATGGGAAGGGAAGATTCTCCTCTCAAGGGATTTGCCTTCTATGGAAACCACTGTAGACATGCGAATAGTGCTATCCTTCTTCTCTGTTTCTTCTGACATTAATTTTGGAGGGGGGTGTTGGGGGCTCTTTTGTTGTTGTTGTTCATGATGCGTCCTTGGAAAATTACAGCAGTCTATATCCTGGCCCCACGTTTGTGCATGTGCTGGAGAAAAAGTCTTCTCTTCCCCACCTCCTTTCCCAGAACTAAGGGTTGGGTCCTTGTTACTTCACCCTCCCTCTTAAAGAAAGAGTATGAGAAGAATAGGAATGATATTGACTAAAACTGCAAGGCTATATAAAACTATACTTATACCTAAATATATTTTAAGATCCTTAAAAAGTCAAGTCCTTAAAAAATTCAGAAGTGTTTAGTTGAACTTGGTAGGAGTAGCACCTTGCTAAGTAAGTGGAGGGGGACAAATTCCCTGCCGTACTTGAAGTATCTGCGGAATCTGTTGAAGTTACAGAAAGCCCTCCAAAGTCATCCTTCCTACTCCTGCACTGTAAAGAAAGAAGTTTCTTGTCACCTTCTTCTTCTAGCACAACAGAGCTCTGTCTACCATTTCCCCTGCTGGAGAAAGCTAAGTATAGGACAAAGGCCATCAAGATATAAACATTTTTGTTTATGTCCTTTCCCTAAAGATCTTTTAAAAATGTGAAATGAAGGAAATTCAATAGATGTTTCAATATTTTCTGAGAATTTATTCTGTTTCATTAGACCTAAACAGGGGTTTCCATTCATGGAAATGTAAATTTTCCCTTTGCTTTCACAATTGACTCCCTGAGTACTTTGGTTATAATTTCCTTTGCATACCCTTCATTTTTCTAATTATAACATAAAACTAAATGTCTGTAATGAGGTAGAACGACTTTGTACTACATGTGTTGATCAAGAGTTAGGAGTGAGGACTGCCACTGTCCATATACTGCTCTGCTCCCTCTTCTGAGCTCCCACCCAAGTATTTGCTGTGACCTGAAAACCAGAATATTCATTTTAATTGAAAGCAAATCACAAATCTCCATCCTTGAAAGGTGACCAAGTCTCTCAGGATGGGATAAAATATCCAGACACTGGTGAGAAAATGGGCAAGGTAGAGAATTATAAATGATAGAATGGTTTGGGTTGGAAGGAATCCTTAATGGCCATTTAGTCCAAACTCCTTTGCAATGAGCATAGACATCTTCAACTTGATCCGATTACTCGGACCCCACCCAATCTCGCCTTAACCATTTCCAGGGATGGGGCATTTACCATCTCTCTGGGCAACTTTTTCCAGTATTTAACCACCATACTGATAAAGTATTTTTTCCCATATATCTAGCCTAAATCTACCTTATTTTAGATTAAAACCAATATGCCTTGTCCTATACAACAAGCCCTGCTATAAAGTTTGTCCTTATTTTTAAATATTGAAAGGCCACAATAAAGTCTCCTCGGAACCTTCCGTTCTGCAAACTGAAATACACCAACTCTCTCAGCCTTCCCTTTTAGAAAGGGGAAGTGTTCCATCCCTTTGATGGTTTTGGTGGTGAGAAATACATGCAGAATGCTGTTATCAACATTGTTCTGGTAAAAATGTTAAGAACAACTTTCAAACACATAAAGTGTTCTGCCAACATGATCATGCTAAAGCAATATTGTGAAGAAATACAACAGCAGGGAAAGATCAATATAAATTATAATGTCTTGAAAATCCTAAAGCTCTGTGCAATGTAATCTAGGTTCTCACTTCACTTTACACAGCTAAAGGACAGACATCTAAAAATTATCTCTTACCCTAAAATCCCTGTCTACGGAGTATGATTGCAATACAGTTTCTTCCAAAGGATGATCCATCTCACCTATCTTAAGCTCCTGCTTTTGATAAAATAAATCACTATCTGAAGGCCTGTACCTGTTAACTCAGTCTAGGATGACCAGGTAAGAGTCTGATTTCTAATTTGGTGATTTAGATAAGACTAATTCCTTCCTAACAGGTCACTTCAATTGAACATTTTTTTTTTTTATTTTTTTAGCAGATTAATATCTTCTACAAACTGCAAAATAGCATGACACAGGATCTGTAGAAAATCTGCTGTCCAATGGAGTATCAACTAGAGGCCAGGCAGGATGACAGTCATTGTCTGAAATGGCACAAGATCTCCTTATGTGGTAACTGAACTGAGCTTCAAGTTTTACTGTGACATTTTTTGCACTGTGGTCATCGTGTTTTCAGACAGGAAGCAATATAATTTGCTTCCAGACAAAATAGGAGATTTTGCAGCTGATTTTAACCCCTGTAAATTTCTAAATCTGCAATATGACAGGAAGTTAGGGCTAGACTTTGAAGTATTACTTATATACTTAGATCAAGAATCTCTGCCCTGAGCAACTTGATAGAAAGAGGGAGGCGCATGAGCTGGACAAGTCTTCAGAGATTAATGCTTTGCTCAGTTAAATTTATGTATAGAGCTTTTGTAGTTCTATTAGGTGGACTGGATAGTCTTCTTAAGGCCAGACACGCATAGAGCTGATGATGCAGCATCTAAATTAAGCTGAAATTACACTCACTTTCGTGTCAATTTCAGTATTAACCTCTCAAAGAAGAATAGGGATGACTTCATAGGTTATATTCTTGGCTCGGCTACAGATTCAGTTTCTGTTTTACTTTCTCTGTTCTTGTAACTGCCTGTGATGATACTTAAATATTTTTGAGTCTTTTTTGAAGCTCAATTACGAGAAATTTTTAAAGATATTTGAGGTATTTATGAAAACAAACTAAAAATGAACTCTCTCCTATCCTCCTAGTTATTAAGGCTTATTATTTTCTTATGGCTGTTTAGCTTGTTGGCTTTCAGAACATTGAATAATCTTCTAATAATGGCGTTAGGTATGAAAGACAAACTAGAGATGTTCTTTTTCTTTGACATTTATAAAGAAACTGTGTGTCATGTAGTTTGAGAAAAAAACTGTTGTCTTTCTATGATAGCAAGATTTTTCATATCTGCTTTTGTCTCTCAAAATGAGATGTGTTTTATGTACATTGTCTCTCTTTCATCACTTCTTTCTGTCTCTTCCTTTCCCTCCCTCTCCCACATACATACACAAGTATAGTTGTGGAAGTGCATGGTTCTAGGAAATGCATACACATACCAAGTTAAAAATAAACTTGGCAGGAGGTCTTGTTTTGAGCCTTGCATGTATCTTTCTATCTATTTCACTGAGGGACACGCAGGGTGGCAAGCAAATTTGGAGTTTGTATTTTAGGACTTAGTGACCAGGTAGCTCATAGTGGGTAAATAGTGGGCTTGGCATCATATTAACTATAATTGTGTTAGTGTATTGTAGAAAAAACAAGTTTTGCCTTTCATCATCATCACAGATCTAGAACCAGAGACAACAAATGGCAAAGAGATAGAAGAACAACTTACAAATTGATAAGTGTAAAGAATGAAAAAGTTCTTCTATCTTGGCTACTTGATTAGCTATACTGTATACGCATTAGAATATTTCAGGACTTCCTTCCCCAAAAGTCCAAATCTTGGTGCGATTCCAGGTTAAGTTGAGTCTAAGAACTCTTCCTTATTAATAAACCTTTTCAGCCAAATGTAGAGCTGACTTCCTTTACCGTAGTGGAAATCGCTGGGCTATGGGGTGACTTTGGAACATTTGCAGAAGAGAGGCTGGTGTCTCTTAAGATTGATGTTAAGATGCATTGAAAATTAAGAAGCCGTTGTTGAATCAGCCTTTTCTGTGAAGAATGGCGAAGCCTTGGCATTATGCTTTGATGTGTTCTGGACTTCTGCCATCCTGACTATTTTCTAAAGCAATAAACAGAACATATTAAAGAACATTTCCAGGCAATTCACTTGTCTGTACACTAGATTTTTAGGACACTCCCTAGCACTTACTTGGCCACACCAAACTGTTTCTGGACATGGTACAGGATCTGCTGAATATCAGAGCTACTTATAAAAGGCAGTCTGAATATCATCACCTATGTGATGCTGGGAGATCTCAGTAATGTATATGCAGATCGTTTTACGTCAATAAGCATCAAAATCAGGATGTAGGCTGGGATATGTTCAATTTCTACAGATACAGCTTTACTATCCTGTTTTGAATTCACTCTTTTCTAGTCTATGCTTCTAGGAATCATTTTCGTGCCGATGAGGATAGGTGAGGCACAAAAGGATTAACACGTACCTTCGCTTTTCCTTCATAAAAAATTGGGATGCTGTCCTTGACTGGTATAGGATCATGTGTCAGTGTGGTTAAGGAAGGTTGCTTCTAGTGTTTCAAGTATTCAGGGTGGCAACTAAGCCAGACTCTAAAAGAAGGAAGAACACTTCACAAAATGTAAACATTGCTCTTAAATGTTGGTAAATAAAAGCTTGTGTGTTATGTGGTTGACACCAAAAAGTGTCCAGTATGATCTAATCAGCAGTCAGAGAACTGAGGCTGGGGAGAGATGAAGTTTCAGGACAGACGTCATTTGCTGAGACATTATCAGTTCAACCTGAGTAAGTCTACCTGCTGCTGAGCACGTCTGCAGTATTTAGCTTGAATTTAGACATGTTTTGTACAGCTACATTACCCAAGTCTACCTGCCCCCTCCTCTTTCCTTTTTCAATCTTGACCTGCAGTTCAGCAGTGATATGAGCCAGTAGATTCTTTCAACTTAGTTTCTCCAGTCTAGTGATCACCCAGCCTTTGACTCAGGTGTCTGCACTTATCATTCTAGTTCTGTCTGAGTGACACAGAATAGCTTCATTTCTAAAATCTGAAAACTTTAGCTACTTAGGTGAAGCCAAGGTGTCTCCTATAGCACACATTAGTAATAAAACATAACTGCATTCTTTTATTGTCTCTCTTGAGAGGAAGTTGTAGGTAGCAGGCATGATAGCTCATAAGCAGGCCCAAATAAAAAAACGGAACCAAAGCTATTTGTTTTCTTCAAGGGCAGAAGACAAACTGATATACACTAAATTTCTCATTTTTGGAAGGCAATAAACTCAAAATTGCCATCTACAAAAAAAAGGGCTTTCTTTACTTAGCAATTTTAGAGTTATTGGGCCGTAATAAAATGGCAGGTTTCAGTCTTCTGTGCATGCTTTAGTAACCATAAAACATTCCTCTAGCCTTAGATAGGGCTGACACTGGAAATTCTTAAGCTTTCTGTATAGGGCAGCTTTAAAGATATTTTCCTTCCAATAACATCTTTGAGCTAATGAAATATGCCTTTATCATTAATCTTGTAACAACAGAGGACATATATCCCAGGGCATCTCTTATGTAGATGATGTTGATTGTTTGCTGCACAGAATCCATCAGACCTGGAGGCTGGTGCCAGCAGGGAAGGTCAGACATTGTGAGTACTGGCCAGATCTCTGAGTTTTCTCACGGTACTCATGTGATGCTAAAGACAGGTATGCTCCAATCACTAATCTGATATTCCAACTGGAAAATTATAATCCCTAACAGATAAGATTACCTTAATTAATGTAGATCTTAGATTCCTTAAGTAATTAAAATATGCCATAGGTGTAGTCTTTTTATTTGTATTTCTGAAAAATTATTTTACTTTTTGTGTGTGTACAATTTTTGTCTGCCTTTCAGAATGGAAGCCCACTTAGTGTTTGTTGTTCATACTTTGTTAAGCAAGGAATATCTTGGGAATAAAATTCACAAGTCACCAAGGGGAATAAAGCAAAAAAGAGATCCGAGATATCACATTACTTTAAATTGTTTCTCCATATCTTGTTAGAGCTCCATTATAGTGGTTTAGACTTGTACATAAGACATGTAAAGCCCTGTTTCAGGATTGCACATGTAGGTAGTTAAAGCTATGTGATCCTTCTGTGTGAATTATTGTGAACAGGAGCAGCAACAATACTGTATAATGCTAAAATGAAATTTGAGTCTTCTAATATTATGACCAGAACATTTGCATTTTAATTGCATAGACAACAAGTAAATTAGATTTGCTATGTACTTGAATATATTGCCTATTAGTAACAACACCAGCAAAATGATATCTCATTTTCATGCTATTATAACAGGGTAAATCTCACAGTCTTTATTTAAATTCTGATTCAGCCAATAATTTCCTAAAATAAATGGCCTGTGAAAGTTTTTTTTTTACATCTTTTTACTGTTAATTTTATTGAATTGTTTCAGTTAATTATTTAACTCTATTTTCTTATTTTCAATATTTAATTTTAATCTAAATATTTGATTGCAACTATTCAATTTTAATTTTAATTCAAATATTTATTTGTCAATCAATATTTAATTATTTTATTTCATCATTCAATTGTATTGTTTTATTTAACTACGTAATTGAAGTAAATAATATATGTTTATAACAAATTAATTTAGAAATTTTGTGTGAAACAGAATGGTTCAATCATAAAGTTAAAAAAATTAAATAAAACACTTCCCTTTCTGTGATTCTCTGACTAAGTCAAGTGGCAACATCGTGCTCGTGTTGTGAATTCCACAGCTATATCTGAGCTAGACAGATGTGACCATTGTCAAGGCTTTGAGAGAGCAAGTCAATATGTGGTGTAGAACTTCATATTGAATGAAATATTTATTGGATGGATGGATGGTTGAGTGGATGGTTGGGTGGAGGGAGGGAGGGAGGGAGGGAGGGATGGATGGATGGATGGATGGATGGATGGATGGATGGATGGATGGATGGATGGGAGGAAAGAAGGAACAAAGAAAAGACAGAAGGAATGCTAAAATACCTAATAGATCTTTAGTAATTGTATATTTGTGGTTTTATGTGAAGTACTCAGGTATTCTATAACCATTAATGGATTAAATCACAGAATGACAGAGCAATTTAAAGATTTGAGGGACCACTGGAGGTAGTCTAGTCTTATCCTCTGCAGAAAGCAATTATGCATATCATGTATAATATATCTATCTATCCACACATACACAAAACCTTCGTTTTCTTCTCTTTCTTTTCCTTATGTGCACGCACAGACACACAAACACAGTTTCCAATGTAACCCCGGGAAGTGAAACAGATTCTCAGAAGTCAAGAAAAGGTTGCAGAGAATTAAGAAAAGTTTCACGGTCCTTACCTTTGGTGACTAAATATCCAGATTAGAGAGATTAAACAATGTAGTTTTTCTTTGTGCAGAGTAGGAAATATAGCACTCTCTGCAGAGATCGTCATTAAGTATATCTCTGTTGTATTTCTCTAAATGAATATATAGTTTAATATAAAAGTTTCACACAGAGAAATTATTCATGAGGGAAATTTTTGACAATCTCTGTAGCAATGAGGTTCAGACCAACCAATAAACTGTAGAAGCATATATTTTAAATATAATAATGAAATAATAGCATCATTAATTTGGAAAAATATGAATTCACTGCTTTAACTCTTGACAAAAGAACATCTTGATATTTTCAGAAAGAGACTCTGTAATTCTTAGAAGAGCTGTGGTCATGATGTAACATTTAACAGGTGATGCTCTCAGCTGCATGCTGCCTAATCATTTGAAGTAGGTAACTGAAATAGACCTTTTGGCTTTGAAATCTATTAACCCATGATTATTCTGCAATAGTGGAGGTCAGCAGCTGCTCAGAATATAGAGTTTAATGGCATATATTAGACAAAGGCCTCTCCCATGCTGTGATCTGGTCATCTAATGCAATAGATCCATATCCAGTAATGAAGTTTTCTCCCATAACAATGAACTATGAATCATAGAATAATAGAATCTCCCGGTTGGAAAAGACCCATTGGATCATTGAGTCCAACCATTGCTATCAAATACCAAACCATGCCCCTCAGCACCTCGTCCATCCATCCCTTAAACACCTCCAGGGAAGGTGACTCAACCACCTCCCTGGGCAGCCTGTTCCAGTGCCCAATGACCCTTTCCATGCAAAATAACTGTGAAGTTATTCCATGGACTTTTAAAAAACAGAATATCAGCTTTTCAAATTAGGGTAGCAGATTTGTCCAGATATTATCCTCCATAGTTAATGTCTAAGAATACCAGAAGCAAATTTTTGCCTCCACGTCTTTAAGTCAAATTCTCCATTCTAAGAAATGGAAAGAAAATCTGAAGCAGTCAAAAAATAACTCTGACTAAAAGCCAAATGAAAGGGACTACACGCTGGTGCCCTTAATCATAATAATTGTTTAGGTACTAGCACACCACATATATTGTGCTGAATGGAGTTAAATCTGGTTGGTAGCTGGTCCCAAGTGGTGTTCCCCAGGGCTCAGTGTCGAGGAGAGTTCTGTTTACTATCTTTGTGAATGATCCGTAGGAGGAGATTGAATGCACCCTCAATAAGTTTACAGGTAAAACTACATTGGGCAGGAAGGCTCTACAGAAGGACCTGGATCGATGGGCCAAAGCCAGCTGTGTGAGCCTGAACGAAGCTCAATGTTATGTCTTGTACTCATGCTACAACAGCTCCATGCAAATCTACCCGCTTGCAGTAGAGTGTCTTTTCCATCTCTGAAGATCCCTGAAAGGAGTTTGTGCTGAGATGGATGTTGGTCTCTTCTCACAAGTAGTAAGTGATAGGATGAAAGGAAATGACCTCAAGCTGCATCAAGGGACATTTAGACATGGATACTAGGAATTACTTCATAAAGATGGTCGTCAAGCATTAGCCAAGCTGCCAAGGGAAGTAGTGGATTCACCATCCCCAAAAGTATTTAAAAGATGTGTAGAAAAGATGAGGGAAACGTCACCATCAGGTTTTCATATGGATTCAGCCATATGCAGCCCCGGCGATTCAGCCTTGCTCTGTCCAGTCATTATGGTGCAGTCCCTCTGTCCTTGAAGAAGCATTAGGTCAGAGTTGAGAGTTGGAAGAGTTTGACATTACCCATTGAAAGGGTAATTGCGATTTTAGACTCTCAGAGCTCATGTTGCCTTACTATAAGCAGAGTAATTCAAGCTATGATCATCCTGTCAGTGTTGATATGAAAAAGCACTGCTGCGTCGGGGTTAAAAGCAGGGGCTATATCTGCCTACATACACATTTCAGTGATTCACTTCAAGTGCCATATAATTTGCATCCAAACTATATTACCTTTCTGCAGAACAAACTGATTCTTTCTAGCTAACCTTCCACTTCTTGTCTGATTCCTTTCTCCACAGTGAATTGCTGATAAGTCTTCTCTCTCGTCTTTAAAAGAAGATGAGATCAAATACAGAAAAGAGAGTGAGAAAGAGGAAAGGAAGTTGAAGATAAGGGAAAATGGATAAATCAAATCCTATAGCAAGTAAGTCACTCAAGGTACATACCCTGTAGGTGTCATCTATTTCTATTTTACAATGGAGAAACTGTGTCCTGGAAGAGAGTTTAAAAAAAAAATTGATAATCCAATAGCAAGGACAGGAAGAACCATAGAGGAACTATCTGTTACCTGGAGAAGTCATTTATTCCAGTATGAAATCAAACCAGATCAAATCTAACTCCATTTTGCACAAAAAATGCACTGGTACAAATAACTGAGTAGCTCTAAGTAACAGTGCCTTGAAGTGGCATGAATTCACATGAGATTGCTACACTGATATATGGAAATGCCAGTGAAGTCATAATTACAGCTACTGAAAGGAATACTTTATAATTAGCAAAATTATGTGTGGCCTTCACTGCTCTGCCTCTTTTTCTGTAAGTATTCATGTTTTTTAAGCAACCACATAGCTCATTAGCTACACATACACGAGGAATTTGCATCTTCAATGTGTATCAACTGGATTTCCTAATTTATGTCCACAAGGCCTTTAAACTTGCTCCGTAATTTATTCAGTGAATTTCACATCTTTTAGACAAGATGTATTGAATCTTGGGACCTGGGTTTTAATTGATCCCAATGTACAGGTAATACGTTTTCTTTTTGCAGCAATATCTGACGGGCATTTATTATGGATTTTAAAAGAATTAGAAGTCTCACACAGGTATAAAAGTCTATGAAATCCCTAAAGGTCATATCCACAAGAAGAACTTTGAAATGGAAGAAAACATTCTACTATTGAAAAATAATGATCTGTTGCAGGACAGCAAAGACCACATATGGTCTGCTCCAGAGCTCACTAAATGGGATGGGAGTCAGATAATTATGAATTTATATTTACAACATAAGGAGGGCAGCTGTGGGATCCAATTATTACGCTTAATTGGTTAGGGAATATCAGAAAGTCCTGCATTATATTGTACCTAGGATAGTTTTAAATAAATATTAAGGAAAATATATTCAGATAAGAATCAAGAGGGTAAGCAAAAGAGCATATCTGGTGAATTAGAAGACAGTGATTAGTTATTTGTGTGAGATTCTAGGAGGTATTAACCTGAATGACCTGTTAGCTTTCCATCTCAAATGCTTGCATTTTGCTTAGTGGAGTGTTACATATTTATCAATTACTTATGGCATGACTTTTACACTCTATCCTAAAATGTTGTGTGTTTTTAATTCTTCTGTGATAATTAATAGAAAGTAAGAAAAATCAAGCTTTTGATATGTGGAATTGTATAATTAAACGCTGTATCACACGTAAAGAGGCTGAGAAAATTTGGACTTCTGAAATTTAGCCTGAATACTGTTTCTCTTCTGTGCTTCTACATTCTGAATATTTAGCTGCATTTCAGTTATAAATGAATTATTGCTAGATGAGCACATTTCTTCTGCTGCTTGTGCACTGTAGGTCTCAAGATAATAAGCTTTGAACTGTAAGTTAACTAGAATTTTGAGTCACTAAGAAATTTTCAAACAGTTTGAAAGATTCTGTAAACTATATGTAAGGATTTCAAAGAAAACTTAAAGATGCACATGCAAGAAATCCCATTCATCTCTACATAACAACAGTTTCAGATCTTCTCAGCAGCCTTAAGATCTCAGCATATATTCAAAACATGTTTTTAAATAAAATTGCACTTCATAGACAAAAATGTGTATTAATTAAATCAGTGCCTGGTTTCTGCTCTACCTAGCTTATACTGATTTGCCTTCCCTCTTCTTATGCTTGAAATAAACAAGGTGCCAAAAGCTTTTTAAAATTGTACTAAGGCTGAGCTGGCTGAATTTGTAGTGGAACAGATAAGGAGTGCTTAAACTCCCATACTGCCAAAGTGGTATGTGAGTGTTAATGTCCACCTGAGCTGCAACAACTCCTCTAGAATACGACTGAACAGAACTTAATATCGTCATAGCTTTATCCCAGTAACACTCCATCCTGAATTTTTACCAATTAGGGACCTAAACTAGTTTGAAAGTCAATAGAATTCTTGCTTCAGGACTTAGATTTTTGAACATATTAGCTGTATGAATTGACATTTCATTAAAATGCTTTCCTGAATGTACCATAGAATATCTAAAACACCCTGAAAATCCATTCTCCAAAGAATAAGCAAAGGCCACTTGAATACAATGAGAATTTGATTAACCTACAGTTGTCTTAGCCAAACAGTCCTTTGGTGCAAAATAAAAATCATCCAAAGAAAGCGTAAAGTAATATGTCTACTGCCTAATGAACTGTGACCATAATGACTAGATCCTAAATTCTTAGGTCACCTTATTGTAAACTTTTTTGCTCCTCTATAAGTACATCCATTAAAAATAAGTTGCATCATTCAGTGAATTACATGTAGTCCTGCCCGTAGCCCCATGAGTAAACTTATACTAGACTCATCAGTGGATATGTAAAAAACTCAAAATGTGTACGCAAACAAGTGCTGGGACAAAGAATTTATACAGAAGTTAATAGAAAAATTCATACTGACCAGTCAACAAATTTTATTACTATAAAAGAGCTTATTCTCTGCACAATGCTTTGAATGGTCAGAAATACATGGAGGAAAATACTTCTGCATTGTTACTAGCTGGTCATCATGCAGCTAAATCGTTTAATATACAATGTTTTATTTTTTGAATAAGAGAGGCAAAGTCCTGCAGGATGTAAAATAAACACAGCAGAAACAATTCATTTTAAGAGTGCCTGACACTTAGCCCAGCTTGTCACCCATTCTTCACAGCTGGAACGCAGCTGGTCCAGAAGAAGAGTAGGGGTAGATTATTCTTAGGCTAATGTAACAGCAGCTGTGCCATTCACACGTCAAGATGTGCTTCATCATTGCTGTTGGACACGTTCTCACTGAAAAGAGTCCTGGGCAAGTCCGAGGGATGACAGCATAAAGGCTGAGTTAAACCTTTGCATGGTTGCTCTCTAATGGTTAGGGAAAAGCTAAGGCCAACACACTAAAATACTCTCACTACACACATCACCAGGTTCCTAGGAACAGAGAGCTGATAATAAGCTGTGGTTTTAACTAATATAAACTGCTTGAAGTCAATTAGCAGAATGTAATCACAGTAGTTGTAGTAGTCTACCTTCAGCAATGTGTGCTGACAGCTTGCTAAAGGGTTACAGGAAGGAAGGAAACCTTGTTTTAAATTTGGGTCAACTTCTTACCACCTAGCACCTTGGGCTGTGCTTCTGCAGGATGCAGTGCTGAGGTAAGCATTTGTGCGCTTTCATGTCCATGTTGCATAGGCATTCACAGGCAGAGGAGCTGTTAGAAGAGAAAAAAGCAAGTAATAATTTATTAGGATCTTTGAACAGGGTAAAGCCCATGTGGAGATCAAATCCCTCAGACAGGTTTTTTAACTGCTCTGGTGTTAGTGAAGTGAGTTTGCATTACAATGATCTTTACAACAATATCTTCAAATGGATTGGGTAAGACTTCTCAACCCACTGCTTTTCCCAGTTATTATATTCAGCTGGTATGTGCTCCTGTGTGACTATGCAAGCCCATGAATAATCCATCACTATATATAATCTTATGCCATATATAACATGTCTCAAATATTTTAGGCATATACAAAGCATTGCCTTGTATGGTTATTCCTGCATCTGCAGAAACCGTGTCTGCTGTTGACTGAGAAATCTCTTAACAAAGTACACTTTGGCCAATTCTGCATCATTAAAAGATTGCACAGAGCTGTTCATTCCTGTTTGGATGTCTGTGAACCGGTGTCCAAAACTTATATTGTCTCCGCAGTCTCTCATTTCAGGTAGTAATTATTGCACCATGCTAACTTATGCATGAACAACTGCAACTACGCTATGAAACCAAGACTCCAGCATCCAAATAAAAAAGTGACTTCATCCCTCCACCAAGATGAACTATTCTTTTCTTTTATTGTCCTTATACTTTCAATATTGATCTGATATTATCTGTTCTGCTGTGGACCTCATTCTTTCTGTTGCCCAAATCTTCCTCCATTTACCCCTTGAACTGCCAAGAAGATACTTTGGATATAAATCGCTTTTATAAAATTACAATTCTGTTCCAGAGAGCTACACTTATTTTCTTTCAGCAATCTGTGCTAGTTAAAGAAATGTAGTCCCTATAGTTTAGGCAGACAATTAACCCTGGTATCCCTAGAAACATATGGTTAGTATTTCCCTGTGGGAACCAAGAATAACTTAATTGGAAGTACAGTCTAAAAAGTGGTTGCCTAATTGTAGCACTGTTAATTCTATGGTATTAATACAAAGTCTTTCCCCCAAAATCGTTTAGAGAGTTTATATATATTTATATACATATATATATATATCCCAGAAGAAAAGAGAAATTAATAGGTTTAAGTAATGATGAAAAGGCACACTGAAACGAGTTTTAAAAATAGTTGAGTAAGCTGATGTGGAAAGAAGTATGTGAAGAATATCTTTCCACAGTACGGACTGTGGAGAAAAAAAAGAGGTTATGAAAATAATTTTTTGCCTCCTATTATTAGATCACGAACTTAGGAAAATGTGCATGAAATTTCTGCAAATTTCTTCTAGTTCCTAATTAGTTATTTTGTCTATATCTGTCTCCTTCACTACAAGTTTTGCAACAGTATGAATGCTTTCCATACATATTTGTTTAGACGTGTTCTTAAAAAAAGCTTCAAGTGCTGCCAAATATTAAAATTTATCTTGAAAGGCACATAGTCATCCTGCTAAAACTTCACATACTGCAATATTATATGCTGAGTGCCTCTGCATATTTGATTTCTCATACTGGAACAATAAGGTAAATCCGAAGGATGATTAGGATCTTAATCAGGCTAAATACCCCTTATATATAATAAAAATCTTTTAACATACAGGGAGGTTGCAAGTTTACTCTGTAGGTACTTGAAGTCAAACAGGTGCATCTGCAAAAAAGTGGTCAAAATTTTTTCCCAATGCATATTCTTTCTGCATTATATGACCAATTCCAAAAAACTCTCATAGCTTAGACATTGCATTGTGGAAATAACCACCAATAAAAAAAGCACTATGCAAATTGCTTGTAGAAAATGCAAACAGACAATAAAAAAAAGAACACCCAAGACTCTGGTGAGCCAACAATTCTGGTTCTTATTGGAGGTACTGGATGTTATGTGCTAATACAACTACCATAAAGGCAGTTGTGGAGAGGAGGGAGCTGGCCTCTTCTCCCAAGTGGCAGTGGACAGAGAAGGGGGGAATGGCCTCAGGATGCACTAGGGAAGGCTCAGACTAGGTATCAGAAAGGACTTAGTAGCTGTGATTTTGACGTACAAATCTGCTTTTCAACTTAAAAGACCTTTTCTCCTTGGGTTATTTAGGTGGTGGTATGACATAGGTCCAGGCTCTTTTCTGCACAAGCTTGAAAAAATTCAACCTTAAGCCAAGGTTTCAGCATTTGATTTCAGGAATTTCATGGTATTAGAACATGATTAGAGATGGGAATTTCATCAGCAGCACTTTGGCAACAAGTATTACATGTTCCTATAATTCACTATGACTTCATTTTGAGGCTTAGAGTTCAAAGGTCCTAAGGTTATGTTTAAACAGATAATCATAGAATCATAGAATGACCAGGTTGGAAGAGACCCACTGGATCATCGAGTCCAACCATTCCTATCAAACACTAAACCATGCCCCTTAGCACCTCGTCCACCCGTGCCTTAAACACCTCCAGGGAAGGTGACTCAACCGTCTCCCTGGGCAGCCTGTTCCAGTGCCCAATGACCCTTTCTGTGAAGAATTTTTTCCTAATGTCCAGCCTAAACCTCCCCTGGCAGAGCTTGAGGCCATAATGATGCAAATAACCCACTTCAGACTAATATAAGGTAGACAAATCCATGGTTGCATCTAGGTCTTTGTGATTTTTCTGCAGATGAGTTTTGTTCTGTTGTCAGTAAGGAAATTTTTCCCATCACGAGGGATCATTTGGCCAGTAATGCTTCATACTCCTCTAAGACACTTTTAAGGGAAGTCCCCAGTGCTTCTAGGAAGAGGGGATTACTGATTCATTGTGAAAATTTTCCAGTTCATTAGTATGATATAACCAGCATTTTGAATCAGACCAGAAATGCCTACCTTAAAAATCTAGCCTACACTCCTGTATTTGACAACAGCAAAGAACAAACATACAGGAAAAGAGGATAAGAATGAGGCAGCCTGGTTATCCTCCCATAAATCTGCTCTGCAAGGAGATCCTGAGCCTGAGGTTTTACTTATATCTAGTTTAATAGATTTTTTCTCTTCTAGCTTGCCTAATTGCAGTTGAAGTTATGCTGCCTCTGTAATAAAAAGAATAAAAATGAAGTTTTCAACTTATCTCAACATGCTAAGCAATAGTTCCAATTAAAAAAAAAATTAATGATAAATAATTGCAAAACAGCCAAAGGGGAGGAGTATTTTGAAGGCATATACTTTCAGGAACTGAAAAAAGTACAGATGATATATAGCTGTTGGATGTGTTGTCTCTCAATTTTTTTGAAAATACATTGAAAAACTTTTTTTTTTTGGTGGATTTACTCGTCACAGAACAAATGCTTTTTGTAAAAAATCTATTCTGAAATGAATACTGCCTTACGTTAGACTCAAAACACTCTTGCTCTGAAATGGTTAACAACATTTATTTATTTTCAGTAACTCTATATTGTATTAATTATGATCTTTTACAGATATAATAGGGCCTAAAAACAAAGATGAGATCACGTGCTTGTACAAGTATACTGGTAGACCCTAAATAAGAAAAAAGTGCTCCCTAAAAAGCAAAAACTGGGCAATATTTCAGCTAGAAAGAAGGAGGGAAAAAAACCCAGAATCATGTTGTCTCTATTAAGTAAATGTACATAGGAAATAGCCTATCCTAGTAATATCTTCTGTCATGACAATCAGAATTTTTTTTAAAACAGTGGGATTTTGATGATTTATAAAGTATATTTATATGTCCTCATGTAGGTATCAAAATGTGCATAGTGTGTGTATGGAACCATTGTTGTCAGGGGAGATCTGTGCAGTATAGTTAGTGCTGCTGCTAGAACTATAACCAAAAAACAGATCCTTGCTTTAAGATGGATTACACCTCCCTCCCTGAGTTCTGTTGCATGTGTTAACTTGGTCTCCATTGACTTCAACAAGGGTTTTGAACCTAACTGAATCCAGGCACTAATTAAGGTGTCATAATCTGCAGCCAAATCCGACTAGTGAGGCTCAATTAATTTGTCTAAATATCGGGTGTTTTGAGATGGCTTAGTTCACCTCAGCTACCTGAGCAGCTGAGAAGCTGAAGAGGCATAGATCCTGTACCAAGTTTGCAGATCAGCTGGCCATGTCTCAAACACCCTTGTGTACGTCAGAAATCACTAGATGCTTAACCAGCTGTTCTGGACCATAAATGTCCCTGTATGATAATAGAGAGCACCCTGGTAAAGGCAGTTCATGCACTGCTTTTTGGCAGGATGCAGCAGAATATCAAAGCAATGGGAAATGCAGGGGCTGTACTACAAGGACAGGTTTATATCAGAAGACTTACCCATGGCATCATTGTCTGAGGTCACCAAACTTCCTCCCAGTACATTATCATTAAAACGACAGAAAAGTGGGTTGAAAAGTCTGGGACCAGGTGATAAAGATGATAAAGAAGGCCCATGCAGCATGCTCAGAATTGTGTTTGTGTCGATCTCTGAAAGACTGGAACATGAAAAAGTCATACAATTTACATGGTGACTAGATTTGCATTATCTCTAGGTTGTCAGGTGAGACTGTAAATAGGTCAGATGATGCATCTATCTAGGCTTTAAAAGCCCTCTCCTTCATAACTATTTTAATGGTTTCTATTCTATTGCTTTCGTCCCCACCTCTTCTCATGGATTATTCTACCTAATAAATTTTAGGTAGCCATAGAAATGTTTGCATTTTAAAAACTTAACAGATTTGAGCCACAGCTGCACTATCCTGGAAAGCCAGACCAGCTTTGGGTAACAAGATTTATTTTTCCTCTTGTGCTGCCAAGTCAACCTGAAGACAATGTTAATAGAAAAGGTCACAGTCTGATAAGCTGACATGTCTCTAATTCTTCAGGACAAATCCATGGATGGTGAATTGAAATGCTACTCTGCAGCTCTTCAGGGGCAGAGGCATTAAAGTTAAATGTTACAGATGTGAAGAAATGGCAGCAAGCATGTTTGGTTTGCAAAAGAGCTTGTGGCTGTGTTGGTAGAAATGTAGCAAACACCAGCAGAATTTATTTTCTGGACTAAAGGATGTTTTAAGGACACACCACAGACACCTCCACACAGAGCAGATCTATCTGCCAGGGTGCGATTGGTGGTGTGCATCAGAAGGGCACAGTTCACCAGCAGAACAGATAATTTTAAAAGAAAGATCTAATTTCTGTCTTTATGCTCTCATATGCTTTGCAATGCGTGGAGAAGAAGGAGTGAATGAAAATATAAAGTTTTTTGGCTGCTCTTAGGATAACGGTTTAAGGCTTCATACTTTTCACCTCGAGGCATATTGCTTGCCTAATGTTTCAAATTCACCTGTTCGAAAGAATATCTTCTTTTGTCCTCAGTGGTGACACTTATAACAGAAAGTTGAACTGGGACAGGAAAGTCTCCAGGACCAAGCAAAATCATTTATACTTTTAAATAGAAGAGCCCTTGGGTAAGCTACAGTCTCCTGAACAACTTGTGGATGGTCTGCAACTTAGGACAAACCAGTGACCATTCCTAACAAGCATTAAGAACTGTTTGAAGAGCAAGGGAGGTTATAGGATGGAAGTAGAGGGTCCCTGCAGCTGATCCCTGCAAGGGAAAGTTCTTATTCTTGTTTAACGTACTAGTACAGATGAGGAAAGTGGCATATGCATCACTCCTCTTTCTTCATCTTGCTCCTCTGTAATGAAGAGTTTGCAGCTAAAGTTCGTAGAAACAGCTGAAGAAACAACCTGTGTTTGATCTTTGTCCAGGTTGATGGAGTATGAAGGAAAGGTAGGTTTTTGTTCTTACCCCATTAAGTTCCAGTGGCAATGAACAAAAATCTGCTACATTCAAAATTTTTGTTGCTTTCTGCTTCAAGTGAGAACTTTTTCCAGTGCATTATATCCTTCAGGAACGTAAAAATTTAACATTGGCGAAAATAATCCCGTCTTTTTGTGCATTGATTCAACAGGTTAAAGAAATATGAGATATTCCTCCCAGAATGGGCTAATTCATGTGAATGTGGAGGTTGCTAATGATACTTTTGCTGTTGTGACTCAGTGGAGACTAACAAGATAAACTGGCCTTCTTTCCTTCCACCTCTCTTTTTTTCACTTGTTCTCAGTTTGATAGACTGACACATTATAAACAGAGAATAATGAAATTGTTCTGCATTAATTATTTCTGTTGTTTTTATGCTAAGACGTCCTAGCAAAGATCAAGGTCCTGTTGCGCTCCATGCAGTTTGAACACATTATAAGGGACAGATGCAGTGATGAAGAATTTGCAGCAGTAGAATGCCCATGTGAAAAGAAAAATACATGCTAATATCTCATTTCCAGTACAAGCTTTCACAGGGATAATCTATCATGTTATATTTCCAGACATTTGGGGAATTTGTACTCATCTTTATATATACCAACAGATCGTTCAAATATTCGAGTGCAACTGGTACCATAGCACCTCCAAATCTGTATGAATTAAACTCAGCACTTTGATTCATAAGAATATTCATTGCTTTCAGCTTGCCTTCTGTCTCTCCTAGGTTGCTGTGGTGGCTGTTTACAATTTTCTGGTGCATGGGACTTTCTAGGGGTGGGCAAGAGGTGTGTCACTAGGCTGTGAAATAGAGATGTTTCAGCCAGAATTGTTTTTCTTCATCCCAAGCCTGTTATAACAGATTAACTAAGCAAGAAAGCTTAATTTATGGGAAAGAACTCATACTGCATTCATCTCAGCTGGATGGCACAGCCTGTGCTGCAACCACACTTAACGTAAAAGACTCAGAATTTAACAAGCACTAGATAAAAGGAAGCAAACAAACAAGCAAAACATTGAAAATACAGAGAGCAAAACCACCTAAAATGAAAGATTTGCCTAAAATCTGTGAAGGAGCTATCTTGTTTTACATCTGTGGTTTTTCACATTATTTATTTGCCACTATCTCTCAAGTGTCTGTTTTCTGTTTTCCATGAATCTTGATAGCTGCTATCTAGCCAAAGGCTTCTTTAAAATCTGAGAAATACTCATGCT
The DNA here is from genome assembly GCF_032191515.1 of Phaenicophaeus curvirostris. Classification (NCBI taxonomy): domain Eukaryota; kingdom Metazoa; phylum Chordata; class Aves; order Cuculiformes; family Cuculidae; genus Phaenicophaeus; species Phaenicophaeus curvirostris. The sequence goes on from NC_091431.1 coordinate 71,029,606, forward strand.
GTGGAGAACAGCATTCGAGCAGTTATAGTGAAAACATCAAAGCACCAAACAAGAAAATGAAAAAATAACCTAAATGTAACACTCATTTCAGAAGAAATTTTATAACTATCTGTCTACATTATAAAGTATTTACATGAAATTCTTTTTGGATGTAGAAACATGGAGTAAACAAATGGGACTACTATGAATTTACAGGAGTGTATCAGACCAAAGTCTCACCTCAAGCTTCCAGTTACAAGGATGAACTAAAAAAGAATGTAGTATACATATTATCTGCCACGTTACCACAGGACATTTGTCAAGACCTTTAATGAACGTACATCGGTGCAGTGTCATGACATCCTGCACTTGATATCATAAGAAAGCTTTGATTACAGGGGATACCTATATGCACACAATGAAAATTTGATTACTAATATGCAGTCTACGTTCTTCATTGCCCAGTTTGTGTCTATCACTGTCAGAATGCTAAAATCTTATCCTGTGCAACAACAGCCTTAAATTAAAAAAACCCAAAATTTAATGTTGTGGTCAGCAGCTGAAGCTATGACTCAGTTCTCGTTACTGCACTTTTGTTGGTAATTTCCTGTACTCATTTATTAATTACACTTGCCATGTTTTATCATGAAGGCGTTCACTTTTACTTTATTCACAGAAAAATAAGGAAGAATTTCAGTCAGTTAGACAAGTTTTAATTTGGTGCATGTGAATGCATTTGTGTATGAATGGGAGCAGGGTGTGGCCTTTCTCTGAAATCTTGCTGTAATTGCTGTCTACCATAATTTTAAACTGTCAGGAATAAAAACGGTTAGTACTGTGTAGTCACAGCAGCACAGACAGCAAAATATACCTGTATGGCAAAAAAAAATAAAATCTGACTGACTGACCTATATTTATTCAACTGCATGATATACAGCAGAATTGTATCATAGCTTGCTAATTTACAGCTAGCAATGCTTAATTCTATGTAAGAACTGTAGACCACCACTGTGAGAAAGAGCTAAATACACCTTCAACAAAATGCAAGCATTATTAACATTTCATACTCACTTCTTATGTTCATATGCAAGTCAAATGGTACAAACAAACAGAAAACTCAATGATGTGCTGTACGGAATGAAAAGACATGCCAATTCATTGCCAAAGTGTGCTTGCAGATTGAAATTTGCAGTTAGCTTTCAGGCCTTCTCTGGCTTGTTTAGCCACATTTTATAAACTTATTGACATTATTGTTTTCCCATGCCACAGTATCTTATTGAACACAAATTGGTTGTTGTTTTACATTTATCAGAATCATAAAGACTTCCTCTGGGATTGATGCATAGCTCTGTATTATTTGATATCCTTATTAATGAAAGCATATATATATATATATATTTAGTACCACTAACAGAGTTTGCAGCTGACAAAAAGGAAAAGATGCGGATGAGTAGTTGAAAACACAAGGGACACAGCATTCCTATAGGTAATCCAGCAAAAAAGTTATGTTTTAATGAGCTGCACACTTAAAATTGTAGTCTACATTTACTGATTGGAAGACTTTTCCTATCGACTCCAAGCAGCACTCAGGATTGTGCTAAATCACCATCTGATAAGGAGCTTCAGAGTGTCATTTAGGGCTATATCACTAGATTTTAGAATATTATCAAACAAACTTAAAAACATCCCATTTTATCTGTGTTTGCTGATGATACTTGCTTAGTAGGGGAATATTATATTCCACTACAACAATTGTTCACCAGCATCTAAACTATTCTTCTTTTAATGGTCTATTTTATATCTGAAAGACTGAAAGAAGGGCTAAAGTTCATGGAAGAATCTGACCCCTTTGCCTTAGAAAAAAAACCTGACACTTTAATGTTCTCAGACGAAGACTGTATACTGCATCAGCGTGAAGCAGAAGCCTAGCACAGGTTTGTACACAATGCTCTTTTTTATATCTGCTGATGGGCTTTCTGAGCTTGGTAAGCTGTGGCTCTGGTAGCATCCCTGGCCTAAACCATTCTCTTTCCTGTGCTGTTAGCTCTCAAACACCTGTTCATGCTGTTTAAGGCTTGCATACCTTCAATGTTATGCTGATACAGAATCATAGTATCATAGAATTGTAGAATCATAGAATTGTAGAATCGTAGAATCATAGAGTAGTCTGGGTTGGAAGGCACCTTAAAGATCACCCAGTTCCATCCCTGCCATGGGCAGGGACACCTCCCACCAGATCAGGTTACTCAAAGCCCCATCCAACCTGGCCTTGAACACTTCCAGGGATGGGGCAGCCACAACTTCCCTGGGCAACCTGTTCCAATGTCTCATCACTCATCGTGAAGAAATTCCTCCTTATGTCTAGTCTAAATCTGCCCCTCTCCAGTTTATATCTATTGCCTCTCATCCTATCAGTACAAGCCTTTGTAAAAAGTCCCTCCCCAAATACATCTCCCCAAAGATATATCTCCTGTCTCTGCATCCATCCCTTTTTTTTTTTTTTAACTGAATTAGGAAACTCAGAATAACATTGATGGCTTTATGAATAGGCTTTTCCCTTATGTGCATCCTATAATGATCGTTACTTGCAGATGGCAATTCCCGCCAGAGGGAACCAATGAAGTCCATATCAGTTTGAAGGAAGGGGAGAAAATAAGGATTTATTTCTGGGTTTTGGGGTTGTTTTAATTTTTGGGTTTTTTTTTTGTGTGTGTATTTTCCTAACATGCACGTTCAATGGTAGTAATCTATGCACATGGAATATGCACAAGAATGGGCTTGTGCAGACATGAAATGGAATGGGACTGTCTCTTGATGAGTTTCTCCCCACTCATTTTCAGCTTCCATTAAAACTGTAGCAAAATGAAACATCAAGTTGTTTTTCAAGCACAGCTGCACAAATAGAAGCTTCTCAGTCAGTAAACTAAATACCCAAAATATCTTGAAATAGCCTGATTACAGATTGTTATCAGCAGAAATGAAGTATGTTTCCTGCTTTCCACCCCTTTAGCCATTGCTGACTTGATGGTGATACTGAGCCCACACACTGCTGATTGTAGGAGCTCTAGATTTAGGCTCACAATTTCTCCCTCTGCTGGAATGCATAAATTAGACATTGAACTGGGGAAGCATCTCCTAGGCACCTAAGGCTTGTTACAGCATTCCTCATGGAGGGCACTGTAAAAAGTGGAAAAGAAATTTCATCTGAATTTTAGGATTAATTTCAACTTCTTCAACAGAAATGCACAATGATGTTGTGTTCTCCGCTTTACCTCCCCAAATGTGCATATGTTAATTTTTACATGTATAAGTGCTGCCAGATGAAAATGCATAGAGATTTCTGCTGTTTTTCTGATGCCCAACACTGCAAACTTCTGCCTTGTGAGGTTTCAGTGAGTCTTACAATAAGCCATTGCAGAAATAGCTGTACAAACCCTAAGGCACAAGTTTCTCTTTAATCCTATTCTTATGATATGGGCATGAACCCTGGATGTGACCTCTATTGGCCTGGGGCTGCTATTAAGACAAGTGAGGGATACCTGTACTCTGATTTGGCCAGCCTTATTTCCTCAAAAATGATGGTGTGCGTAAAAGCTGAGAACAAATTATGTCTCATTTGTTCTGCACGATCATGCTGGCAACCACCTCTCACAGACCCCTCTGCCCCTGTAAGCTGTATACAAGTCAACCGAGATATATAGGCATTGAATAAAGATATATATTCATATATATAAATGCACACAAAGCAAGAACAAGAGCTCATTTCTGTGCCTCATCCAACAGGCAAAGCCCCCAAAGACCTAAATGTCTCTTAGTATTGCATGGAGGGACTAATTTAACACTAATAAAAGACGTGGATATCAGGCATGAGGATATAAAGAAGTGTCCTTGCACAACCACTGCTGGAAACCATCTCTGTGCTTTTTCAAGCTTTCCTCATTGACAGACTGATAAGATTCGGCTTGTGAGATTCAATACAAGATCACTGATTGAATAGGTTCCGTGGCTGCTGATAAATCGTATCAATCTTGAGGCTGGAAAATAGGTGTTTGAACAACTCTTTTCAAGCTCATGTTGGTACACAGGGGATGCATTCAGGATGTAGTTGGATGTGAACAGATTTACACAGGAACATCCTTAACACTAAGCAGTAATGTCCACTAATGGTTTGCAGGCAACATTTTATTATAAATGGCAAATCATTATTGCCTTCTTTGGTATTAAATGTAATAACATTTATCATGTTGAGTTATTTTGGTATTCATGGAGGTGTCAGATGTAATTCCATAGGAATTACTGTTAGATGAATGCCCACTAAATTACAATGGAATTAATATGAAATTAGATATTACGGTAACACTATTATCAGAAGAGGTCATCGTGATTGATGTGCTGTTCAAATGAGGATACCAAAAGGAATTATAGTCAGACCTGATTAATCCAAATCAGTCTGCAGACTCCATTTTTATGTAGATTACAACACATTTTCAAACTGATAAATCAGCCAGAAGTACTAGTAAGGAAATGCAGACCACTGCCAAGATTTTCAAAGAGCTTCACTTCTGTGTACTGCAAAACAGGATATTTAAGAAGCCAAATAACTCCTAATGATAAATCAATTAGTAGAAAATAATAAAGATATTATCCTTGTTTTGGATTTTGTTGACTATTTTGTGACTATTTTGTCTCATGGTGAAGGAGCAATTCTGTTACCACTCCTGTAACAAACAGAACCTGCTTAGTATCTTATGAGCAAAAGGTGGATTTAGTGATGCAGACAGTTTCTTCCAGTCCTGTTTTAATAATCTCTACCTTAATGAAATTAAACAACAACAACAACAACAACAAAAACCAACGTATAAGATCTTCTGTTTTATTCTACAGAGAACCCTGGGACAAAGACATGAGCTATCATACTGGCAGACAAAAGGGAGCAGCATATTGGACATAGACCTTCAAAGGTATTAAGACTCTTATCTCCTCTATTGCTTCCTAGAGAGAATGTCACCTAACTGTTTTGCACCTAATTGTTTGTTTGGACTCAGTTTTCCACTCCTCATGTCACATCTATCAATTTGATTTTGCTTACAAGGTGTCAATAACAGAACAGTCTCTGACTGTATCATTGAGACCTTGGATGAAAGAACCTCTTCCATTTATCTCTGAATGATGCCAGTGTTGTACGCTAAGGGAAACAACAGATATGTTGCCAGCTACACTTGCTTCTCTGTCATCATCATAAGGTGCATGTCAGGAAATGGTGGATTAAAACCAGGGAAGCCGATCTGAAGATTAAAATTACTACTCTGCAAGTTGATCTGAGCATTATCCTCAACAAAAAATCAAAGGATTAATTTCCCTGAATATGAGCCTTTTAAATATTTGGTATGCATAATTCCCTGCCTCCCTCTGTTTTGGAAAGCAATTTTGAAATTTTTTTTAAGTAATCTAAAATGTTTTTGTTGTTAATTTATCTAAATTTTATTTTCATGGAGATATTAAATACCATTACAGGAGAAGATCCCAATATTTAAAACTCTAAAATTATACCTCACATCTCTATCAGAAAACAAGTATAAACAGTTGCTCTGTGAAGAGATTATGTATAAATAAAAGCCGTAAGGTAGGGGTTGCGGGGAGAAAGCTTTAACTACAGCTTTTCATGCAGACAAATTACTCCTTTGAGCAAGGATTTGTGGTATGGAGATGAAAGAAAATGCATATACTGCAAAATATACGGATGGTAGTAGACATTTTTAAGCTCCAATTACAGCAGGTGTTTTATACTTTGATTATCCTTGTCTGTCCAGCCACTGAATTAGGGGTTAATTACTGAGAGTAAATAGGCACTTTTAGAGAAAGTACCCTATCATTGTTTTTGCAGCCGATCAGCACTGTAGCAGAGCGAAAATTTAAGTGGCTTGGGTTGGAAAAGACTGTGATATTCCCTAGGTTTTGCTAGGAATTCAATTGCCTCACAAAACTGCAGGTTTTAAACAGAGAAAAGAGAGGAAATTCAGTTCTCATTCTATGTGGCTAAAGCCCATTTCCAGGACAAACAACTGCACAAAGCATTCAAAATCCCTAACAGGCAGAAGCAAGTCTAAGTATCTCATAATCTAAATAGTCACAGACAGGCAGGTGCTATTCTTTCCTTCTGCCACAGTATTTAGTGTAGTCCAGTCATAATTTCTTTATGGGACTTGCTCTATTTTTAAGATGAGAATTGTTTTTTTGTTTGTTTTGTTTGGGCTTTATTTGTTCATTTGGGGGCATTTTCTTCAGGCAGGGTTTTTATCTCAATTATTCTTTGTTTATTCCTTCATTTTAGGTTTTCTTATGAAGTGAGAATCTGTGCTGGTAGGTTTGAGCTGAAACTCTCATTGTCGGACCTTTCATCTTGTTAACATTACTAAGATTCATGTCCTGTCTCTTCATAGAAAGCTTAATTGTGTTCCTGACCTCTGCATATGTGCATAGGACTGACTGTACCCTAATCAGAGAATATATGTTTTTACATCGGTGTAGGCACTGCCTGACTGGAGCTATTGGACTTGTGCTCTTTGATGATCTCCCTGTAGTAAAAAACTCTGGTAATGGAGAGCAGAACACCCAGTGTTGCTGATCACATACAACAGTTTCTCAGCTCATCTTTCCTTCTTCCAGACCGTGCTCTGGTCCCATTTATTTCTGTTGGGACAAAACTTTTGAAATATTTTAAACAAATGTTTTAAATGCTCAGTAGAATAAAGCAATACATCCCTATGTCAAAACGGATGAAAAAGATTATTTTTTCCTCAATAATGCAAATTTTGCTCATTTTATTTTACCATGTATTGTAACTGATGAGCTTTTGTAAGAGAAACATGTAAAGGAAAATTGCACCCTTAACAAGTTTGCAGATGACAATAAGCTGAGTGGAAGTGTGGATCTGCTGTAGTTCAGGGAGGCTCCAAGGGGATCTGAACAGGTTGGACCACTGGACAGAGTCCAATGGCATGAGGTTTAACACGGCCAAATGCTGTGTCCTGCACTTGGGCCACAACAGCCCTATGCAGTGCTACAGACTAGGAGAAGTCTGTCTAGGAGGCTGCCTGGAGAAGAAAGACCGGGCGGTGTTGGTTGACAGCAACTGAACATGAGCCAGCAGTGGCCCAGGTGGCCAAGAAGGCCAATGGCATCTTGGCTTGTATCAGAAACAGCGTGGCCAGCAGGTCCAGGGAGGTTATTCTCCCTCTGTACTCGGCACTGGTGAGACCGCTCCTCGAATCCTGTGTTCAGTTCTGGGCCCCTCACCACAAGAAGGATGTTGAGGTTCTGGAGCGAGTCCAGAGAAGAGCAACAAAGCTGGTGAGGGGGCTGGAGAACAGGCCTTATGAGGAGCGGCTGAGAGAGCTGGGGGTGTTTAGCCTGCAGAAAAGGAGGCTGAGGGGAGACTTCATTTCTCTCTATAACTACCTGAAAGGAGGTTGTAGAGAGGAGGGAGCTGGCCTCTTCTCCAAAATGACATGACAGCACAAGGGGTTATGGCCTCAAGCTGTGCCAGGGGAGGTTCAGACCAGATATCAGGTGAAAAATTTTCATGGAAAGGGTCGTCTGGCACTGGAACAGGCTGCTCAGGGAGGTGTTTGAGTCATCTTCCCTGGAGGTACTTAAAAGACGGGTGGATTTGGTGCTCAGGAACATGGTTTAGTGTTTGATAGGAATGATTGGACTTGATGATCCAAGAGGTCTTTTCCAACCTAGAGATTCTATGATTCTATGAAATTTCTGAAAGACATATGAAGCTGGAAGAAACTACACAGGACCTACTGGTGACTTGCACTTGTAAATCAGCAGCTAGAGGACAACCACGCTTCTCTAGACCAATGGTCACCAAAGTGGGGTACATGTAACCCAGGAGGTGTGCAACACAATTCGTTGAGATATATGAAGAAAATATTTTTTGTACCATTAATAAGTACAATAAAAAAAAATTCTAAAAGTAATCATTATTTCATCTTTATCTCATCCTTATTTTAGATTTTTTAGCATGTTTTTTAAAGTGCATAATACGTGGGCATGGTAGTAGATACATATAATTTATAAGTAAATATATATATTCTCAGTATGTGCTCAAAAGTTTTTACCAATAGAGTTATACAATTCAAAATGTTACACGCTACTTTTCAAGATATTCTTTAATGGCTCTGGCTTCCTCTATTTAAGCACTGTATTTATTCCACTGACTGCAATGGGAAATTGAGATCTAGCTCACCAATAGGCATCTGATTTAGGTGTTTGAACTTCAGACATTGCTCCCACATCTTATGTTTGGGTGATTAACCATAAGTCCTGACACCTTCTTTAATGTACTCTTTGTAGCAGCACAACAGTTGTTTCTGATTTGTGAGATGTTAGTAGATGTTAAAGTGTCAACAAAGTAAAGGACAATGATATTAATTTTGTAAGTGTATGTGAAGAATGTTCTAAAAATGATACAATTATTAAACACTGATATGTTTAATTTGCTTGGTTTGGGGATTTTTTATTAGGAAATTCAGTTAAGATTCTGCAGAAATCTATTAGTTTTGTCCCCATTAAATTACGAAATAATTTTCAGGAACGGTTTCTAGATAATATTCAAACACTTAAACATTTATATAATGAAGAAATGAGGCATAATTGGAAAGAAAACTTTATTCCTAAATGCAGTAATTTTCTAGTTTGAAATTAACTTCTTACTTCAAATCCAGCAAATAAAATCCAGCTGTATATTCCTTCCTAGAAAAATAGATAAAGGAATGAATAGAGGTAACACTACCACTCTCGAAGACGATATAAAGCCAAGGATTCCTCATTTTTGAGCCATTTATATTTCCACTCTGATCACCTCTCTGGATGGTAGCAGAGGTTGGGAGCTTATTTGCAGACATTTAGTTCGTAGGAATAGCAAAAAGAAAGCATTACTCTGTGCGCTCTGACTTATGCAAATTCTTGTCTCACAGCAGATGGGATGCATGCCCCAAAGTTTGTCAATAAAATGAAGGAAGAGAGATAAAAATTCTTATAGGTCATGCTTTTGTATTTATCAGCAAAGCAGAGATTCATTCTTATTCACAACAAATCCTCCAGAGAGAAAAAAAATCTTCTGAACTTCTCTGCCAATTCAAAAGGATCCATAATACAAATTGGAAACACAAGCTGGATTATCATTTCCCAGGTTAGTATTTACTGGGCAGGTCTGCAAGGACTGAAAGAAAGAAATATTTTCTTTTTACTTGCAAGTAAACCCCCAAAATATTACTTTAATTTCATTGTGTTATATATATTTAAACATATATATATATTTTTTCATATTCAATATTCATATTCAATATTCCTTCCTCCCTTCCTTCTTCCCTTCCTTTCCTTCCTTCTATTCTCCCTTCCTCCTTTTCTCCCTTCCTCCCTCTCTCCCTTCCTTCCTTCCTGGATTGTGACAGGTTATGCCACCTGTGTGAACTTGTGCAGGGAGGAAACATTCCTCGTGTGCCCAACAGACATGTAGGAATCAATAAAATGCTTTTTATTTTTGTTCTTGGAACACCCTGCATGATCCTTGTCTTCTGAGGCTGTTTTGGCCAAGCTATAAAATCAGATCACTATTTTATATGACCAGGTGGAGACCAGTGGCAGAATACAAGCAGCTGCAGGTCAATACCAGCTAGACATAGGCTTTTCATTCTTTTATTTTCTTTTGATCTTTGGTGAACTTTATGACCTACTTGTAGGTTACACAGAGTTTAATGAAGCCAAGGAGGTCTTTCATTCAATGTGGGGCTTTATGGAGTTCATAGAATCATAGAATCATAGAATCATAGAATAACCAGGTTGGAAGAGACCCACTGGATCATCAAGTCCAACCATTCCTATCAAATGCTAAACCATGCCCCTTAGCACCTCGTCCACCCGTGCCTTAAACACCTCCAGGGAAGGTGAATCAACCACCTCCCTGGGCAGCCTGTTCCAGTGCCCAATGACCCTTTCTGTGAAGAATTTTTTCCTAATGCCCAGCCTAAACCTCCCCTGGTGGAGCTTGAGGCCATTCCATCTTGTCCTGTCCCCTGTCACTTGGGAGAAGAGGCCAGCACCCTCCTCTCTACAACCTCCTTTCAGGTAGTTGTAGAGAGCAATGAGGTCTCCCCTCAGCCTCCTCTTCTCCAGGCTAAACAACCCCAGCTCTCTCAGCCGCTCCTCATAAGGCCTGTTCTCCAGCCCCTTCACCAGCTTTGTTGCTCTTCTCTGGACTCGTTCCAGAGCCTCAACATCCTTCTTGTGGTGAGGGGCCCAGAACTCAACACAGTATTTGAGGAGCGGTCTCACCAGTGCCGAGTACAGAGGGAGAATAACCTCCCTGGACCTGCTGGTCACGCTGTTTCTGATCCAAGCCAAGATGCTGTTAGCCTTCTTGGCCACCTGGGCACACTGCTGGCTCATATTCAGTCGCTGTCAACCAACACGCCCAGGTCCCTCTCCTCCAGGCAGCTTTCTAGACAGACTTCTCCTAGTCTGTAGCACTGCACAGGGTTGTTGTGCCCCAAGTGCAGGACCCGGCATTTGGCCTTGTTAAACCTCCTGCCATTGGACTCTGCCCAGTGGTCCAGCCTGTTCAGATCCCTTTGCAGAGCCCCCCGAACCTCGAGCAGATCAACACTTCCACCCAGCTTAGTGTCGTCCGCAAACTTGCTAAGGGTGCACTCGATGCCTCCATCCAGGTCATTGATAAAGACATTGAACAGGGCTGGACCCAGCACCGAGCCCTGGGGAACCCCACTTGTCACTGGCCTCCAGCTGGATTTCACACCATTTCCCACCACTCTCTGGGCCCTCCAGCCAACCAGTTTTCCACCCAGGAGAGTGTGCGCCTGTCCAGGCCAGAGGTGACAGTTTCCAAAGCAGAATGCTGTGAGAAACTGTGTCAAAGGCTTTACTGAAGTCCAGGAAGATCCATCCACAGCCTTTCCCTCATCCAGCAGCCAAGTCACTTTGTCATAGAAGGCGATCAGGTTAGTCTGGCAAGACCTGCCTTTTGTGAACCCATGTTGACTGGGCCTGATCACCTGGTTCTCTTGCATGTGCTTCATGATAGCACTCAAGATGACCTGCTCCATGACTTTCCCTGGCACTGAGGTCAGACTGACAGGCCTGTAGTTTCCTGGGTCCTCCCTGCGTCCCTTCTTGTAGATGGGCACAACATCAGCCTCCAGTTCAGTGGGACTTGCCCAGTCTTCCAGGACTGTTGGAAGATGATGGAAAGGGGTTTGGCCAGCACACCCACCAGGTTCTTCAATACCCTTGGGTGAATCCCATCCAGCCCCATAGACTTATGGGTGTCTAGTTGGGCTAGCAAGGCTCTGACCACCTCCTCTTGGATCATGGGAGCCTCATTTTGCTCCTCTAGCTCCTGGGTTTGTACACAGATGGAATGACTTTCTTTACAATTAAAGACTGAGGCAAAGAAGGCATTAAGTACCTCAGCCTTTTCCTCATCCCCTGTCACTGTTGTCCCTTCTGCCTCCAATAGGGACTGTATGGTCTCCCTAGTCCTCCTTTTGTTATTTATATATTTATAGAAGGATTTTTTGTTATCTTTCACAGACTTTGCCAATCTGATTTCTAGTTGAGCCTTAGCCCTTCTGATTTTTTCTCTACACAATCTCACTTCCCTCCTGTAGTCCATCCAAGAGGCCTGTCTCTTCTTCTAGAGCTCATAAACATTTCTCTTCTTCTTGATATCGCTCAAGATCTCTCTGTTCAACCAAGCTGGTATTGTCCCCTGCCAGCTTTTTTTCCGGAACATGGGGATAGCTTTCTCCTGAGCTGCTAGGATTTCCTTTTTGAAGAGCTCCCAGCCCTCATGGGCTCCTTTGCCCTTAAGGACTGTCTCCCATGAGACTTTGCCAGCAGCCTCTGTAGAGTTCAAAGTCTGCCCTCTGGAAATTAAGTGCTACTGTCCTGCTAACCACCCTCTTCACTTCACCTAGAACAGAAAACCCTATCATCTCATGATCACTTTTCCTAGGCATCCCCCTTCTGCCACATCCCCGACAAGTCCTTCTCTGTTCACAAACAGCAGGTCCAGGAGGGCACCCTCCCTTGTGGGTTCATTCACCAGCTGTGCAAGGAAGTTGTCTTCCACACTCTCCAGGAGTCTCCTAGACTGCTTCCTTTCTGCTCTATTGTACTCCCAGCAGATATCAGGAAGATTGAAGTCTCCCACAAGGACAAGAGGCATTGATCTAGAGATTAATCCCAGCTGTTTATAGAAGAGCTCCTCAGCTGCTTCTCCTTGGCTGGGTGGTCTGTAACACACTCCCATCACAAAATCTACCTTCTGATGGGCTCCTCTGATTTTAACCCACAGGCATTCAATCTCCTCATCACCACAATCCATCCCAACAGTGTCCAAGTCCTCCCTTACAAAGAGGGCTACCCCGCCTCCTCTCCTACCCTTCCTGTCCGGCCTGAAAAGCTTGTACCCCACCATAGCTGCACTCCAGTTATGAGTCGTCCCACCATGTTTCCATGATGGTAACGACATCATAGGCTCCTTGCCCTATGACAGCTTCCAGCTCTTCCTTCTTATTCCCCATGCTGTGTGCACTGGTGTAAATGCACTTCAGCTGAGCTGCCGAGCCTTCAGCCCTCTTAGAGGGAACAGAGTTCATTCCCAATTGCCTGGGAACTGGAGTAGCTAGCGCCAGAGTGCCCGTATCTCTCTTAGCACCCCCAGGTGTGTTCTCCCCCACTTTTTGTGTGGTGAGGTTCTGGTGGTCCTCACCAGCACACTCTCTCCCAATCACCATTGCCCCACATCCAGGCTCGTTCCTGTCTAACCTGGGCTCAACCCCCTCCCGCTTCACATCTAGTTTAAAGCTCGATTTATGAGCTTAGCTAGGTTTTTAGCAAGGGCTTTAGCCACCCTGGGAGACACTTGTGTGCCATCCTTAGCAAGAAAACCTGGGGGTGCGTGAGCCACCCCGTGATCAAAGAAGCCAAAGCCCCTCTCCTCACACCAGGCTCAGAGCCAGGCATTAATCAAATTCTTCTTCTTGACTTCCTGTTTCTCTCTGTTTAGCCTTGGGTTGGAGCAGAATACTGTCTGAGCCCCAGAGCCCTCCATCATTTTCCCAATGGCCCTGAAGTCTTTCTTGATGGCCTTGGTCTTTCTGTTTACTAAATCATCATTACCAGTTTGGACTACTATCAGAGGATAGTAGTCTGTCTCGTGGACCAGGGAAGGAGGTTTTCTAGCTACCTCCTTCACTGTTTCCCCCGGTAAGCAGCAGACCTCTCTGTGGAGAGAAATAAGACTGTCACAATAAACAGACACTGTTGCACATCTAAAGCTTAGAGAAAAACCAGCGATTTTCTATACCATTTACCAGATAATTGGTTTGACTCAAAAAGCCTGCATGAAATTGGCTTCACTGCTATTTATCTGGAACCAATTATTTGAATAAAAACACCAGTTTTACCAGTTAATTTTCCATCAGCCATGCTGGCATAGAGAAGGGAGCCCATCTTTTGCTAGTTGCAGTAAAGCTTGTTTTAGAAATAAAACAAAACTTCTCTGAACTTGTTAATCCTGCCTCTAATACCCATCTGGTCTCTATCGCTGTCTCCTAAAAGTTAAGTAAAAGAAACCAGCTTTCTGTTTCAGCAAGACTTTGAGATATGGGAAGACAAATTTAGAATTTCAGCACTACATCTCCAGAAATCATAAATATATTGAGAATGTGTGCTTTTTACTAATGGAGTGTGTGATTTAAAAAATTTAGCATCCTGGCTCTATTCTGTCCTATAGTTTTTGAAGTAAATTCTAATTAGTACATACATTTCCACATCTGATAAAGAGTAAAGTTCTTATCTTGGCATGGGATATAAGTTTGCTTTATGTCCATGAGTACATGTGAACTTGTGAACTTGTGTGTGAATGTTAGTGGCAAATACTGATTTTGGCAACTGATGTGTGTATTAGTGTGTGGAAAGAGTAGGTGTTTTGCACATCTGCACAGTGGTGGACAGTAAGATCACAGAATCACAGAATAGTTTGTGTAGGAAGGGACCTTAAAGATCATCTAATGATGTATGTAAAGATTTTATAGGGAATTGTGAGCAAAATGCAGCTCCATTTTGGTATTTGAAGCCTGGTTTCAGTTATCAGGGGGAAGAATGGCAAACAAACTGTGACAGAAACATTTAGGCTCCTCATGCCTCACAGTGTTTCAAGTTGGAGTGTAGATTTGAAAGATGCGTTTAAAGTATGTGCAGAACATGTTTAGCCTGTAATGAACATTTCTCATTAAAATATTCTTTTCATTGGTGAAATTTCTTCTTAATTCTTCATATTATCTTCCAGATTAAAACATTAATTAATTTAGACGTGTAAAGTTTTGAACAGCTTCTCTGAGCACCAACAAAGGCATGGAAATACCACAGAGGATTCTTAAATGTCATGGGCTTTGATCATGGTCATTTTACCTAACACAGGCTTTAGGAAATAAAAATCCCATAAGTATCTACCCACCTCTATCAAAACCCATCACACAAGAGGGTAGACAGGACCATAGGAAAAGGCTAAACCTCTTTTACTGGAAATGGAAAGCATCAAGGAAAGATGCTTACAAAAAGGAACTACACAACTCTGAATAAATTTCCACTTGGAAGTCAAAGGGCAGGTGTTTTCAAACCCAGATACATTAATTTGAATATTGATTCAGCTTAAATAAGAACAACAGCTGATTAAATTAATTTCAATCCTTGCATTTTTGGCTTTGCTGTTACTGAAACAGAAAGAAGTGCTGATAAGAGAGGTCTGCTCTGTTATATTTATGTCCTTACTAAATATTTTGCAGGAACTTCTCTGGAGGTGTCCAGCTGACAATGCAGACCTTAGTGTTTAGAGAAGTCTTCTGAGGGGTTTCACATAAGTTTGGCCCAATATCCAACAAGGTGAAGTTGCTGCACATACTGAGTATTTACCCATTATGAGTTAAAGTGCCCTGAAAGCAGATTTCAAATTGGTATATAGAACAGAAGGCAAGATTAAAACCCCAAACCAATCTGCTTTAAAATTATAAATAATGTGGAGAGAATAAGGAACCTAAATCATTTCCATTGCCTTGAATAGGTTTCCGGAGTCTACTGTTCTTATAAGGAAAAGGAATGAAATGAATTCACAGGAAAAACAAAGCTTTTTTTCCCAGGTTTTTATCTTTTTACAACTGTTAAAGTACATTCAAATCTTTATAGCATTTATTGCACTATGATTCACTTCTTTTTATTGACAATTTTGATTTTTGTTAAAGAAACGAAAAAATCAACAAAAAAAGTAGATATTTTACTTTTATAATATAACCATGGTGCCATGTGTGTTTGAGTGTCTCATGCTTTTCTTTTCTTTCACCACCGAGACTGAACATTTTAATTCCTCAAAGTAGGAGAGGTAGACCTCTTCAGAGCTGGAGGAAATGCCAAACACAGTTTATCAGGATCGTGAAGCTCCTGAACTTTAACTTCATGTAGCCACAAAGTATTATTTCTGAATCAAATATTTCTCAGGAGTGTGAAAGTATGTGTCAGCTTCCCATAGTGCAATCTGGCCTGAGTATCTCCAGATCTTTTGCAGGTCTATATTTGACAATAAAAAATACCATATTAAAAAATCATCAAACTCCAAAACAAATACACTCTTTATTCTCCAGAGATTAATTTTTCATTAAAAAATTAAATCGCTACTCTAGGTTTAATCAATGCCTGAAGACCTCAGTGAAATCTACAGTCCAGATGGTACACTGCAAATTCAGAGAGGAGAGAAAAATCTACAAGTCTGCAAAAACATCATATAGCAATTTTCTCACGCCATGGTGCAACATTGGAGAATTCACAGTCATTGTATCTGAAAGAGTGTTGTAAATTGCTTCAGCTCTGGTTTTATGTTTTGCATTTGTTTGTTTACTCTCAGTCCTTAAGTAGTAAAGCAAGGTAATTCAGTTGTGAAAGTGCATATGTGTATATCTATAATTGCACATGTGCATACATATTTTTATATATATTTTATGTGTGTAATTTTGTGTCTATATATGCGTTACTTGTATATTTACAGTCATATGTGATCTACTCTGAAAAAATAGAGGTGCTCCAGAGGTCAGAGGTTTTTCTTTACAGAGAATAATTGTCTTATCTTCTTTCAAATGCATAAAATCTTTTTTGCCTTATGGGTAATGGTTATAATCCTTGTCTGTCATATTACTGTTATTCACCCTGTTTCCCCAGACACAATTAGTTAAATGGCTATCAACTGTAGACGATTAACGTAAGGGGACAAGGGGATGAGTCAAAACATAAATCAGACAATAGTGCTGTCTTCAGCAGAGAAGAGAATATCGACCAGCATGACAGCTTCTGCAAACTAATTATCAAAGAAACATTCCAATGTAATTGTGAAACAAGCAATATTTTTTTCCCCCTTTGCTATTTTAGTTAATGGCCATATATTAAAAGAACATGGAAAGGGCAAAAATAATAATAGTAATAATCTAAAGCATGAAAGCAACCCAAACAATAACTCTATTTCACTGACGTGGCTCTCCTTGTTTATAGCTTCCATCTGCCATGAGCAACTGGTGCAAGAAGCAGCAATTGCTTGCCTGGCCTTTTATTTCCCCAGTTTCTTCCTTCTGTCCATATTACCCATATCTTTATTTTTCACTTTAATTTCTTTTGTCTGTCATCTGAGGTACTGTGGTTTCTGTGATCACAATACTTTTCTAGTTTTCTATCCTTCCTTCAGATAATCACAGAACCATAGAATCATTAGTTTGGAAAAGAACTTAGAAATCATCACCTCCAACAGTACCTGTCTACTATTAAACCATGCCCCTCGGCACCTCATCGGGCCACCTTTAAAGCATCCCCAGAGATGCTGACCCAACCACCTCCCTGGGTAGCTAGTTCCAGTGCTTGATCACCCTTTCTGTGAAGAAATTTTTCTTAATGTCCAAATGAAACTTCCCCTGATACATCTTGAATCCATTCCCTCTCATCCTTGGTTGACTTTTGTGTGCATTGGTGTAGATGCACTTCGGTTGGGATGTTGATCCTGCTATGGTCCTGAGGGAAACAGTCTTAATTCTTAAGCAACTACTCACTGAATTATCTCACTCTTCTGCAGAGCCATTTCAAGTGAGGTGAAAGACCAAGAGTCCTTGCCAGCACACTATCCATCAGGAATTGGAGTGCAATTCCAAGGCTTTTTTTTTGATCAAGCCTGATTGTGTCCCCCTCCCACTTCGCATTTATTTTAAAGCTCTACTAATGAGGCCTTCTATCTTCTTGTTGAGTGCACTTTTGCCCCTAGGGGACAGGTGTACCCCATCCTGGGATAGAAAATCTGGTGATTTGCCCATCAATCCATGATTAAAAAATCCAAAGTTTTGCTCCTCACACCAGATTCTGAACCAGTTATTTATTTCCCAGCACTTCCTAATCTTTACCATGTCATCAGCAGTAGTAGGAGTGACAGGAGAGAAAACGTTTTGTGCCCCCAAACCCTTCACCATACTTTGAAGGGCCCTGAAATCCCTTTCAATTACTCTCAAAGTTTTTGTTGAGGTTTTGTTGCTATCTAACTGGAAGATCAGCAATGGATAACAATCCATGGGCCTGACCAGACCCACTGGTTTTCTCACTACATCTGTAACCGATCCCCCAGGTAGGTAGCAGACTTCCCTTCGTAATGAGTCCAGTCTGCAGACTGGTCCTTCTGTTCCCTTTAGTAGGGAGTCCCCTATGACAATAACCCACCTCTGCCTCTAATCAGAGGCCATTTTAATTGAAGGCTTGTTGTGTCTTAACCTAGGGAACATTTCTAATCTGCAGGACACACCATCCTCACTGAGGTTTGGTTCCACTTCCAGAGCTTCTTATGTATTGCACAAAAGAGACCAAAGCTGGCACAGGGAAGACACTGTGCATCCTGCTGCATCTTCCAGGAACCTTCTACGACTCTCCTCCATCTCCTAAATTTTTCTAAGAAATGTGTTGACTATTTACAACAGGATAACCCGAGGTAGGAAGAGAAGCCAGAACAGGATTAAATAGGGGAATTTGTATGTGTCTCAAGACAAGAAGGCTAGATAAGAGAACATAGCAGTGCTCTCCCACACAGAAAAAATAGTTAATTCAAACTCTGATAGATGGCAGAAAAATTTGAGGCAGTATAATAAGGGCTGACTTCATTAGTGCCTCCTTACTAGTTTTTCCCAACAGTAATAATAATAGCTCCATTCAGAGATAAGTGGATCAATGCCTGCCTCTCCTTGTTAGCCTGCTATACAGATTAGCATTAAATGGCATTTAATATGTGAATGTAAATGTAGATATCCAGTGCAGATGAAGCTATTCCAGAACACCGTTATAGTCCAGCAATAGTATTGGAGGATCCTGGGTCATGGTCACCAGCCCTAACACTCGGGAAACCTTGTCATCTCTGAAACACAGCATTAAAACTGTGAGGAGAGCAATTAATGTGGCTGTAGTCAGTGTATGTCAGAACACTCGCTCTTGATGTGAGTATTGCATATTAGAGACTTTGTAAAAGACCTAAATATGATTTACTTCTCATTTCAATATAGACATAAGTAAAGCAGTTAGGATTTCACATGGAGTTTAAGCTTGGATAGATGCTGGAACATTAAAACCTAAAATTATATAAATAAAATTTTTCGGTGTGTGTTTCTTAAGGACTGATGAGAGTGGAGGCTAAATTTGAAATGGAGGTTCAAGTTTAGGAAAGACTTAGTTGAACTCTGCTGACATCGACAGGATTGTTTAACATGCTTAAGAACATCTTAGCAAGATTCATCAAGCAACAGATGTAAGTGCATACTTTGGCTGAGCACCGGGTTTTGGTTTAGATGTGATGTTTTCTTGGGGTCTGTGATATTAAATGGTATTTTCTACAAAGAACACCAAAGATATGTTTAATGGCACTGGGTCCCTGAGGATCTTGAAATTCAGAGCTACCTAAACCTGAAATTATCATTCATGTGAGTACCTATTACTCTGAATAGTACCAAACAGGAGTACTTGTCTTTATAGCGAATCTTTCCACCTTCTAAGCAAAATACATGATAATTAGAATTGATTCTGTTAAATATAGCTGCTCTAGCCAGAATTCTGATGGCTTAAATCAGACAACTTCAATTCTCATGTGAGTGTATATCAGAAATTTCACTGTCGTGTTATCCCCAAATCTGCTTTTAATCAGTTTTCTTTTTTACAAAATAAAATTTCATAAGTAGCAGTTAGCATACAAATGAAAAAGGTGTCTAGATTTGTTCTCAAAATTTATAGTACTTTATATTTTCAAGTCCCAGTTCTAATGTCCATAAACTGACAGCTGACACAGTCCAAAGCTGTAAGAAGTAATGACATGTAAGGATGTGGCTGAAGATATGAAACATAACAATGCAAAGGCTCTTGTATTTTAATTATTTTTTTTCATGAAGAACACTATTTTTATCATATGACCAAAAATGTTGCCTTTCAAGCAAGCTGAAAACCTGTGATAAAAATGTAATAGCCAGTTCATCAATTAATGTAAGCTGGTGTAGCTGTATAGATATCAACAGAACTTGGCCGGTTTATACTAGCCGAAATTTTTTCCTAAAATTAAATACATGCTAACACAGAACAATGAAAATAACTGCGTGTCCTTTCAAATATATTTCTTATAGTTTTGTAATCACAAACTAGTTTTAACATCAGTATATTCATAGCTGAATATAACCTTCACTCCCAAATTACAAACTATAATCCTGTATTAGCATAATTATTTTAAGTCAGTGTTTCAACACTTTAAATAAAAAGAAACATATTAACTTCAATGCATTCAACACTTTAAGTGTTTCAACATTTTAAATAAAAAGAAACATAATAACTTCCTACTAAATTAGTTGACTGAATTTTTCAGACAATTCAGCTCAATTATGAGGTAAAGATGGCTTTGCATCCATTTCCGTCAGATCACTGGAACAGCACACTAAATTTTATGTGTGTTGCTTGTAAAGTCAAGACATTGTAAATTAAGACAAAGCTCTCAATAATCACCTATAAATCTCACATCTGTGAGTCTTCACATAAAGCCTTAATTCTACAGGAAACTGAAAAATAACAACATTCCTTAGTCATCAGATTTCCTCTGGAAAATTTGCACATGAAATCTATCAAAACTCATATGAATTGAGATAATTTTGGAGACAGTTTGGAAATGTTCCTCTCAATTGAGCTGTTTCAAGCAGTGAAGGTAAATGAATTTTGAGGTTTCAGATGGAGAATATTGAATTGTAAATTAACTCTTTTTTTATTAAAGGCGTAAGATATGAAACTTTGTATAGTATGTAATCATTAGGTCTAAATTAAGACTGAACAGGAGGAAAAAGAAAACGACAGAACATCTGAGTAGTCCACACATGGGAATGGCTCTGACACATGTTTCTAGTGAAAAGCTCTGAGGTGGTCTTGTCATTCATGAATGAATTAGGTTGTAGATTATATTGTCCTTTTTATAGGAGTTAAAGACTAATCTCACCAATAAGATTTATGGTTAGAGAGGAAAGCACTGTGTCTACGCCATTTAAACATGCACGCATATACATCTATATACATATGCATGTGTACATAGACACGTACAGGCAAAGATGCATATACTTACACATTTTATATATATATATGTGTGTTTGTGAGTATATATACCTTGCTTGGTTGCATTTGCTGTTTTATAATTTAAAGGCAGAGAAAAATACAAACCATTCCTTTATGCTATAAACAACTGCGGAAACATAATTTGTTTTTTATGTATATGTGTTTACACAAATACATGTATATATGTGTAAATTTATAGAAACACTTTTACCAGGGGGCTCCATCAAACAGCCTTTGTGCTTCTACAGGCTCACCAGCACCAGTGCAGCTTTATCAGTACTTTCAGCCACATGTTGTTCATTTATTCCCAGACTTTCTCAAATGCTAGTTGTTCTCTGCAGCCCTGGTGAGAAAAATGTACAGCTTAGGGCTGCCAGTACAAAAAGAAAAAATGTCTCCTTAGAAACGACCTGTTCCTGCTCCCATGGTGCTGTAAGTGATTATAAAGGGAGTTGGACTTGGTTCTCAATCCCCTCCTGGCCTTACATACACATTGATTAACACAGAATAGACCAATTTCCCAGCCCTACTTATTAAAATAATATCAGAGGAATTAAATCTAATCTGCCTAACAGAAACACTTAACCACAAAAGAATTCTGAAGACTGCAAAGTGGATAACAATTAAAAAAAAAATCAAAGAAAGTAGCATTTTTTTCTCTTTCTTGCTTTCCTTCTTAAATAACACATCAGCTGTCATCTCTCCTCACTTAGAAACCCTAAAACCCAAGAGATCCTGTTTACTTGACTAAATTAATTATTTAACTGAGTGATGGATTACATGACACAGATGTAGCTAAAATGCCCTAAGGAGATGATGAAAGAGTAAAAACTGTGAAACCATCTTTGGATGAAGAGAGCAGAAAATAGGCCAGTTATTTCTAAGCCTAGTCCCAAGTGAAGGCTGAAAAAGAAATGTTCCTTCTTACAGCAGTCTATTGTGCGCAGTAGGTACTGTATTTTGGCATTCTGCATTCAGATTGGATTTCTTCTCTATACTGTGTTCCCTTGAGGATATTATTTGTATATTGCACAGAATTTATCTTCTTGAGAGGTAACATCCAGAGTGTGTTGGTAACTTTGAGATTTCTCACATGATGTTCCAATTTCTGCTCAGTTTGAAGCATGGATTCTTCAACTTTCTTGATGAAAATTATCAATTCGTGTGAGTTAATATGTTCACTCAAGAAGGACCTTGTAAGTCAGGGCAATATTGGATTTTCTACTTGCTTTGGCTGTAAAGCTTTAAGTAAGAAATGGAATTATTTCCCTAAAGTAAATATTTTTCTTTCCTGCATAAATAAAGCCAGTAAATAACACTGAACAGTTGTTCATCTGACCATAAGATGTTCATTCCAAATCACTTGGGTGTTTCGAAGCTGTAAGAAAATTTAGGCCCATGACACACAAACCTTAAATTTCTGATCAAACTGAGATAAGTTTTACTTCTATGCCCCCATGTTGTCCTGTGAGTCTGGCTCTGAAAACACAGGCTGACTCTGTAAAGAGCATTGAAGAAGGACAGGACAGGTAATTAGTTCTTCCTTAGTTAGTGCAGAGCTCAAGACTGCAGGTGATCATATGGTGGGCTGATAACTACTGTTTAGAACAAGACTGTGAGGTACAGGCAATTACTCTGAAATCCCCACAGGGGCTATCACTGAGTGGGTAAAGCACTTAAGAAAAGGAACCACATCCTTCCTGTAACTGAAAATCTATACCTTAGTTAAGGGTGATGTTCAGAGCAGTGGAGAACTTCTGAGCAGAATATAGAAAGAAGTGGGAATGATGCCAGTGTCTCCAGTAACTTGAGTCCTCCATTCAGTTATAGAATCATAGAATCATAGAACGGTTTGGTTTGGAAGGGACATTAAAGATCATCTAGTTCCAACCCCCCTGACATGGGCAGGGCCACCTCTCACTCCTTGTAAGACTTGTTCTCCAGCCCCTTCACCAGCTTCATTGCTCTTCTCTGGACGCATTCCAGGGTGGTGAGGGGCCCAGAACTGAACACAGGATTCGAGGAGCGGTCTCACCAGTGTCGAGAACAGAGGGAGAACAACCTCCCTGGACCTGCTGGTCATGCCGTTTCTGATCCAAATCAAGATGCCATTGGCCTTCTTGGCCACCTGGGCACACAGCTGGCTCATATTCAGTCGGTTGTCAACCAACACCCCCAGGTCACTCTCCTCCAGGCAGCTTTCTAGACAGACTTCTCCCAGTCTGTAGCACTGCACAGGGTTGTTGTGCCCGAAGTGCAGGACCCGGCACTTGGCCTTGTTAAACCTCATCGCATTGGACTCTGCCCAGCTGTCCAGCCTGTTCAGATCCCTTTGGAGCATCCCTGCCCTCCAGCAGATAAACACTTCATCACAGTCAACGAACACTCTGGCAGATGAACTCAGGAAGCTGTAGTAGATACTAGGACATAAAACGCTATTACGATAGTATTTGCATTCCTTGGCAGCAAACAAATATTTATCTCTTTTTTAAAAAGTCTTTATTTTCAAATTAAGGCTCTATTCTCCAAGGTGTATCCATCTCCACCCTTTTATTTTTTTTTAAGAGATGCACAGAAGAATGACAGCTCTGATGAGGGGAGCATGGTGGAAGAGAAGCCTGAAGTTGTGGTGTCAGTCTGCATTGGAGACTTTGTGCAAGATGTTTTTTAATTTGTAAACTCGTTCTGGGATCTTAATACACATACTCTTATTTTTATCTAATAATTAGCAGTCATTTTCATTGTCTCCTCTATTTTCATGCATAAGACATAAGCCTAGTAAAATAAAAAGTCAGGAATAAGAATAGTAATTTTTGCCTTAGTGGAATACCACAACAGGATGATATCACCAGGTTAAACCCTTTTACCTTGAATTGGTCATGAATAATTCAAATGTTCAAATTATTGTTCAGCCACATAACCTTGTCTGTCATTCAGAAAAGGCCATTCTTTCTTCCCTGTCCAAATTTAATAGGTGTTTATTCACCTCCTCCCCACTCTGCCTTTTCTGTCTGAGACTTAAATTTACATGGACATGCTGCTTAGCTGTGGTGACTTGTGTCTGTGCAGGTCTGCCTATGACAAACTTTATCTCTTCCTGTTTCATCAGTAGATATCAACAATCAAGATATATGAAAGTTTTGCTGATTGTGCATTATTAGAGTGATAATGAAACATCTTGTTTAAGCTTCCTTCTCTCACGAAGAAAAAAATCCACCATAAAATCATTTGCAAACTCTGACATTTCCAAATGATACTAAGTGTATCTGGACACAGAAAATATATCGTCGCTCATAGCACTTGCAAATAATTATTTGATTAACTCTTTCCGAACATTGTTGAGGTCCAAAGAACAAAGGTGATAAAATTTAAGTGAGGAAAATGCATGAAGTAAATATACAAGAAAAGCAGTTCATATCTTCACTATTTATATTTGTTTAGATTGAAATATAAAACATGATGCCATTCATGTGTTTATGAACATAAACTGAAAAAAAATAGCAACCCAAATCAAATCTCATCCTTAATTTTTGGCTGAGCTACAACTCACCAATCAATTACCTTGCTTGATTTGAATGTAAGATGACATAAAACTGTTTGTTGCTATGTTTGTACAGCCGTTCTCATAATAAGGTCCTGAATGACAGTGGAATTCCAGTATGCTATTAGCACAAACACACTAAAGACTCTACCCCGTGTCATCTCTTGCATGTCAGAACAAAGGTTTCACAAGACA
Organism: Phaenicophaeus curvirostris; assembly: GCF_032191515.1. Lineage (NCBI taxonomy): Eukaryota > Metazoa > Chordata > Aves > Cuculiformes > Cuculidae > Phaenicophaeus > Phaenicophaeus curvirostris. The sequence continues at coordinate 71,054,051 of NC_091431.1, forward strand.
TCAAAGGCAACAGATAAAATCTGAACTAGGACCTGTACTCAGATGGAAGAGCTTACCTACCCTATCTCTTCATGTTACAATGTTTACAAACTGCATTCAGTTTTCTACATTTCAGCTTTAAAATTTCTTAACAAATTTATCCTTTCATTCTTTTCTTCTGTTGCATTTATAACGGCACAAATAGAAGAGGCAATATGGCCAAGCATGATTTCTATGTTTAACTTTTTAGTCTGGATCATCAACCAGGGAATTTCAGTTGTCATCTAGTTCAACTCATCTAATGTAGCAACATAACTGTCCATTAAGGGAACTTTAATTCTGATTCCCCTAAATCAGAAGAGAAGAGAGGCAGTTAACAGGTATTTTTCCCCTGCTTTAGGTTATGACAGTACCTACATTGTCTAAATCTTGATATATGACTCAGTTCCCTTTTCCTGACCCATTTAGACCAGTTGTATACTTCTCTGGTTCCTATAATTCCTTTCAGGCTGCAACCCTGTAGTGGTCAAAAAATCAATGTTGTTTTCAAAATCAATGTTGTACAGCAGCAAGGTTGTCCTCAGTGACAAGAAAACAGGGTGGTTTTGTAGCTTCCCTTCATTACTTTTACTGGCAAATAAAAAAGGAGATAATCTGCATTACAAAATACTTCATAGCTTATTTAAAGACACAAGAAAATTATTAGGCTGTAAACACAAGTTTAACCTATATTACATGACCTGTAATAGCAGCTGTAAATTTATCAGCCTATTTGGAAGCAATTCAAGCCAGCAACATGGAGATGAGCAACATGGGCGAGTGAGTACCAAGGTGCAATGCTTGGCTTGAAGTCTGTACTCCTCCAAATTTTGCAAAAGACAAGAGAAAATAATAATAAATATTTTTATTATTGTTTCAAAATCTTCTCAGTCTAGTTAATGAAAGTGGGGCGGAAAATCTACAGCCTTAGATTTTAATTTAGGACCACCATTAACTTGATGTCTTCTATTTCAGGCTGGGTTAAAGTGTTTGTTTATTTTTCTTTTTTTCTTTTAAACTACACTTCAAGCAGATATAAGATTTTAGGTCACAGCAAAAGAGAAATATGACAAGATTATTTTACATATGAACCTATTCAGGAGTCAAATTTCTGGAGTCCTGATTTTACAGATGCCTTACAGGTCTTCTGCAATCCTGCTATACCAGGGTAAAATAAGGATCGCAAAATGCATCCAATGAATATTTAGTCCATTAAATCTTCTGGCTGAGAAATAAGAACTAAAAAGCACCATCTGATACCAGTAAACCAAATTTACTCTTGAAGTAGCCTCTCACACAAGTGTTAAGAGGGCAGTGTTTGGGGCCAGTGGGATGGTTCACCTTATTGACAGCAAATTAAGAAATTCATTATAGACATTGAAATTTGTATGCATTTCTCAAAGGGATGAGATCCCCACATTCTGACATTGGAACTGATGTCACGTTCCTAAGGGAAAAGAAATTCTCAATATGTGACTCTAAAGATAAAAAAGTGAAGATGATTAACACACTTCAATAAGAATGAGAAAGCTTCATTTTTCATTTTTGCTTATCATGTTACACCTGCAGATTTAACATGAGATACAAGAGTGAAGTTTTTCTGGAGAAACCAAACTCTGTGTTTTATGGTAATGCTTAAGATATAACCATAAGCAGGCACCATTGTCAAACTGGTGTCAGACTGCTGGAAACAATAGCAAATAGGAATCTGGAAGTTGAGTTAAGAAAATAGGAACAAAAAGTCACCTGCTTGTAAAAACAAAGAAGTTTTACTTTAGAAATAGACTGAGATTCAAGGGAAAAAATTTTGATTTACATGTAAAGCAGAAAAAGTAGGGAAAGAGTGGAAAAAAGAGAAAGGTAAAAAACTTAAAAAAAGAAAATGAATAAATACGAATAAAAATGAAGAAAGAAATTTGAAAGCAGAAATAGAGAGTAAGAAAAGAAACAAACATATTTTGTCATCTCTATGACTCAAAAGAATAACCCAAATAAATATGACTGAGCTTACATTAAAAACAGGACTGTGAAAACATTAATATTAACAATACAGCTAATGAAAACATGGAAAGATTCTAGTTTCCAGTTAATGGCTGGTCACTAGTAGCGCTCCCTAGGGCTTGATGATGATTCTATTTAATATTTTTATCAATAATCTGGATGATGGGATTGAGTGTCTCAGTGAGTTTGCAGACAACACTAAATTAGGTAGTAGTGTCGATCTGATTGAGGGAAGGCAATCCGTGCAGAAGGACTTGGACAGGCTGAATTGATGGGCTGAGGCCAATTGCATGTTGTTTAGCAAGGCCATGTGGTGGGTCCTGCACTTTTGCCACGATGATCCCAGGAAACCCTCCAGACTTGCAGAAATACGGTTGGAAATCTTCCCAGAGGAAAAGGAGCTGAGGGTACTGGTTGACAGCTGGCTGAAAATGATCCAGCAGTGTGCCCAGGCAGACACGGAGAACAACTGAATCCTGTCTTTTGTCAGAAACAGTGTGGCCAGCAGGACCCAGGGAAATGATTCTCCCCTTCTGCTTGGTAATGGTGAGGCCCCACCTTGATCCTTGATGAGGTTGATTAGCCTAGAGAAAAGGAGGCTGAGGGGAGACCTTGTCGCTTTTTATAACTACTTTAAATGAGGTCATTGTGAAGTGAGTCTTGGTCTCTTCTCCCAGCTAATAAGAGATGGGATGAAAGAAATGGCATCGAGTTGAACCAGAAAGTTTTAAAGTAGATCTTAGGAGAAAATTCTTCACTGAAATGGTTGTTAAGCGTTGGAACAGATTGCACAGGGAAGTGGTTTAGCCACCATTGCTGGAGGTATTTAAAAGATGTGTACATCTGATGCTTACAGACATGGTTTTGTTGTGGCTTGGCAGTGCTAGGCTTGTGATTGGGTTTGATGATCTTAAAGGACTTCTCCAACCTAAACAATTCTATGACTCCATGTACGAGGACACAGAATGTCTAAGGTAATACACCATGAAGCCAGTGACATCTTCCACAGTAGAACAGCTTCCAAAGTCTCTTCTCTTTCAAGATAAAATAGAGAAGAGACAGCACACTGAAACAAGAAAAAAAAAGCAGCTAAAATCTCAGATACTCAATTGGTACACTACCTTAAAAATAAAACCCTGGACTTAAAACTTGTCCCTTGAACTGCAAAAATAAGTACTATGAAGAAGTCCTGTGAATTCTCATATTCATTTCTAATTTTTGTATTTTTACATATTTTTATATGTATTTTTTACATATTTTACAGTGCATTATTAGATAGTCCTTAATATTGTAGTCTTGAGCTGTGTTTGCTTACAAGCATTGCTTCATTTTGTACCTTGAAAGACTAGGACACACATCATTCCTTCAACATCACATTTTATTTTCCCTTATGCAATGTGCCAGACTGCGACTTAGTTGCCTTGCACCATCCAAAAACTCCATAACTTGTCAAATCTTTATGGATTTTTTTGATGCTCATCTTTGTGCCATCCAGATGTCTAGCAGACATGCACAAATTCATGTCTTTAACCCCTCTGTGAGGCAGGACAGCATTTACCATTCTCTTTGAATCTGGTATTGAGACGAGCATGTGGGTGTTATTGATGTGCAACATGATTCTTGGGCCTGTTTGAACTGAAGGAAATCAAAAGAGTTTCTCTGTTAACTTAGCTGGGCTTTGAATCACTTCATGTAGTAAGAAATAGTCATCATTTAGTTTACATCAACTCACAGCACATCTGGGTTAGTCACTAGAACACTAATTTCATCATTTTATGCTGTATAATATTTAAGGGAATACCGTAAGTTACTTATATAATAATGAAGCCTAACTAGTACTCTAACAAAAAAATTTGAGCTGAGACAAGCTTTTGTAGCAAGAATAGTAAGGACTAATTCCCCTGTCACAGTCTGCATATAGGCATTCTGTTTTGAAATCCAAGGTAAATTACTAACCTTTCAACAAACAAATTGTCAAATCCACCCTCATAGACACCACCTAAAAAGACTAAGTTCAGCTCAGCTGGATCTAACCACGTAAGTCTGAACTCCTTGAAAGAAATGACCACTCACAAAGTGATGCATCTGGTTTTATGTGGTCTAAGTGAGTTTTTAGATATCACACAGCAGCTGGAAATCTACTTCTCTAACACGCATGTCAAAAATCTGGTTTTTAAAGCTAAGCCAGGTGTTTGGGTTCTTCCTGCTGTCACACAAAAAACTGGCATCGTAAAAGTGACTCATCTTAGTCCATGTACCTCTCTTTCTCCATCACAGCTTCTCTTAGCATACGTTATGGGATATCAATCCAGTGTAAATCATATTAGTACAGTATTCCAGAGCACAGTTTTGACCTTTTCCACTAAAAACTCTTCCTCTTTTAAATTACATTTTCTGTGGTGTACATACTAAAAACCAAATAAACAAATAAACAAACCTGCATGATGTTGCATAAAACAGTAATCTGTCTTTTGATTAGGGACTTTTCTAAGATACTAATTTATCTACAGCTGGTGATAAAGATTCAGTGGAATTTTTTATCTTTATGGAACCTTGAATTTAGCATGGGGATGGCTTACACTTCTAATGAGGGGACTTCTGGCATCTGGTCAGAGTTTAATTCGCATGTCTTAGAACAGTTAATATATAGTGGCAGTCAAGCTGAGGCTAATCATCCACTGTCTGCCCATACAAACGATACAAGTAAAAAAACATGTCACTTAATGAGCTTGAATCAAACTTCAGTTAAATCAATGTACAACTTATGCAGACAACTGTCCTGACATTAATAGGGTTACTTTGGATTTACAAAGATGCAACAGATTGAGATCTGTCCCATTATATTGCATTAATTATGTATTGGTGTTACAATCTAATTATCTCCTTGGTTGTCTTCTGACCATTACAAAGGTATCTGTACACCCAACTCCAATTCTCCTTGTCATCCACGCTCATTAATACTAGATAACAGCTGAACAACAAGACAAGCTTATTTCATCGGAACAGCAAGTCATCTAGTCTTCAATACTAGCCATGAAAACATGTCGTGAATACTAGCCATGAATAAAGTGAGCAAGGTAAACTTCTTAGATATGGAAAGGTGTTAACAGAGTAGAAAGTCAGATAATTCCATCTAAATTGCCAGTATCCTGGAGTTTACAAGACTATAGAATCTGATTATCACAGAAGAGAATTTTAAGATGAAAAAGAAGGAAACAGACCTTTAAATAATAATTATGGCTTCTTTTCTGACAGTTTGAATAAGGCAAAAACATGGGTCTAATTTTTCAAATATTTTGAACAAGGAAACTATAAAATTGACAAGCAAAATATTCAGGGTTTTTTTCCTAAGTATTTCACTTCTTCATTTCTAAATGCAATTTCTTGCTTAGAAAACTGGCAAAATGTAATATTTTTAGAATAATCATTAGAAATAAATTACATGTATTTAAAAGAATAAAAGTCCTCCTTGTGCCTGAATCTTTTTTTCATTATTTGCTAATTAAAAAAGACAATATTCATTTGGGATTTATTTCAATCCATTCCTGGTTTTTTATTAAGCCTTGAATTTCATAACTAAATGATGATCTGAAGGATCAGTTACTCCTATAACTTTCTAAACAGCTGGAATATGCAAAACCTTAGTGTTCTAAGCAGTCAAGTATTTACTTTTGATAAATGATGGGAAGGAGTAGGCTTGGGGGGACTGGACATTGATCCTATAACACACCATGGGGTTGTTCAAGAAGGTGAAAAAAATCAGACAGAGAACATAGTTTCAGTGCTGTCTGAGCAGTTCTCTCTTGGTACTTACAACTGTTGCTGCCTGGCTTATCTTCGGCTGCTCCATCAATTGAGGATGATCCCAGGGAAATATCAAAGGATACAGGAAGAAAATAGTTGGGGGAAAACCATGCTAAGAAATGAGGAGGAGGAAAACAAAACAAAACAAATTTTAAGGGGTTATAGGAACACAAAGAACAAAATCAACAAGCGTTACTCTATGCAGCTGTAGCTCCTCTAGCAAGGAAAATACGTGAGTGAACCCAGCAATTGTCATGCCATGGACAAGCATCAGGTTTGAAATTAGAGTCAAAGCTACCTTCTGCAATGTGTCTCTCCTGAAAAAAACAATCAAGACCTCTATATACTTGTATGTACAACTTATAACCTGAAACATTTAAGATAATAAAAGTATTTTTAATAAAATGAAGCTTCTGATGCGTGCAACAAAGTGTTGAAAGCAGTGGAGCTGTTCTAGTATAAAGCTGGGTTAACACAGCGGTGAATGGAGCTTAGGTTTATGCAATGATGGTTTTTAAAGCTCACAAAGGCAGGAAAATCAGTGCTGAGCAACTTTAATGAAGTCTTTTTGTATGTATGTTTTGAAATTCAGGAGCTGGTCTTGTAACTAAAAGAGCTCTCAATGAAAATGGGGAAGGGAAGATCAGAGAAAGATTTATTTCTTGTATACTTACTGTATTTTTCAGTTATATATATTTAATTTCATAACCTCAAGAGTAATAGCAGGAGCAAATATTTTGCTAGGGTGATGCATTATTAATTGCAGAATAAAGTCAGGGAACCAGACGACTTTGGCACCTTATTCCAAGACCACATGAAAAACGCTGCACATAAATGACAGGCAAAATAAGCAACCTGGCATCTTATTGAACACAGAACATGATGTGTTGCAAAACCAAGAAGCAGCCTTGATTTATCCAGTGGAACTTGACATTTTATACAGGACAACATTGGCTTAACATTAATTAAAGCTTCTCATGAAAGTGTTATCTCTTTTTCCCCCTATTATTCTCACAGTCTGTAACCTATTTTTCTGAAAAGCTGCAGTTTGTGGATATGTATAAAACTGAGTGGCACTCCTGAATGGCTGACTCCAAATGTCAGTGTGTTGTTAGTAATCAAAACAGAGACCTCTCCTTCATTAATAACATTACACAGTTTCATGGAAGGGCATGTTAAACCTGTAGCCTCTAGTCACTAAGAATTTGAGAGAAAGATGTATTTTAAAGAACAAAATAAGTAAAGATGAGAGAAAAAAATCATCTTTTATTCTGCTTTGACAATTATTTCCATTCCCATTCATAAAGAGACAGGAAAGAAAGAAGTCCCTTTCTTTTAAGCATCAGTTGACAATATTATGGTATTTTGCCTAGGTCTTCGAAATTTGAAATACAAAATTGGTCTACTTTTGAATTACATCCATGTGCAGAGCATTGCCACTGCTTCCTGCCCACATAATGAGTGTTTTTTTGTATTCATTTACCAATGGTTAAACAATAGCCTGATTTTTCTATGCTCATACAGCAGTTAACTAAATGAAGGAAAAAATCCTAAAAAGATTGTGACTAACATTTATCTTGTCTAACTCTAACCAGTTAAAACGATGTGTTTCTAGTCACAGTCCATTATTTAAACTGTCTCTGCATTCATGGGAGAGAGCAAGGTATCACCAGAGAGGAATTAATCCTGTCCTAAAATAGATATTTAAAATATGTGTGATGAATTATTCTCTGAAGAGACCTTATTCTCTCCTTTCATTAGAGAGGATATATAGGAGACTACCTTAATTAAATGACTAATTTTTATATGGCTAAAGGTAGGTGAGGTGAATTGCAGATGAAAGGAAGAACATTACAAAGCTAATTATATCTTCCTTGGTTTTTTTCTTTGTAAACCACGAAGGAAAAATTCCATGCCTGGGAGATGCATGCACTCCTGTCTGTGAAAAGGGACACAAAGCAGGCACAACACAATGAGTGCTGTAGGAAAAGATGTATCAGGAAAAAAAAGGTGTCAAAAAAGTTATTTCTATGGACCTAGTAATAATCTGGAACAGGTATAAAAGTACATTACAAAATCCGTGGCATATTTTTATTATTGGTTTAGGTTTCTAATAGAAAGAGGTTTTGGGGTTTCATTAGTTAAAAGCATTGTCAAATGTTATCTCTGATTCCTCTCATGGCTTTGAGGACGCAGTCTGGGATATATCCAGACCATCTGAATTCCAGCCAAGTCTCTATGGCAGTCAATATAGAAATCTTAGAGCTTCAAATACCTCATTTAGAGAGCTTGTGGAAGGTGTGTGACACAGAGTAATTTATGTCCCCAGAATGCAGCCTTTGTATCTTCATGACCTAATTTCCCCATCTGCAAGATAAATGCTGTGATACTTTTGTCTATTTCAAGGGTGTTAAAAAGCTTATATCCTAACTCCCAGGCTTTGCTTTTTACATAACTTGTAGGGGAACTGCTACAAAAATAAAATCTATTGTAAATTATTAATGCAAATATATTTCTAGAGCTTATTTTTAAGGAACAGCATGAGATAGTAAAGAAAAAATATCAACTCATATATTGAAAAAGTACAGCATATTTAAAAAAATGAAGATTCATTCTTTTCAGACATTGTAATAATTATCTATATATTATCTTTTGAAACAATTTGCCGGCTCTGAGGAGAACAACATAAATTTCTTTGTGATTGGATGGAAATTGACAAAATATAAGGATTTCAGTTGTCAGCCTCTTAGTCATCCTTCAGTTTTGTTCATATAAATTTAAACAAGATTACAGAAAATTAACAATCATTACTCTGTGACAGTAGAAATAGTTCATGATCAGTGAATAGCCGGAAGGAAAAGCCAAAGAATTATTTTCTCCCATATTTTTTGTGAGAAAACTGAATTGGTATGAACACTGCCAGGTAAAGCACTTTTTTCTAAGATACAGAAAATCTGTTTTCTTGCAGCGTCTGAGTGAATGATAGAGTCAACCTCACCTCTAATTACCACCTATCTGTAGCTGAAAAAAATTAATCTGTCCCCAAGAGTCACATTCTTCTGGGTAGAGATGGAGACTCATAGATGAGCTCACAGATGAGCTTAGGTTTAGGATGCATATTCTGGTGAAAGAAAAAGTGGAGAGTTTTTCAATGAAGTGTTTGTTTCTGTGTTGTCTTAAGTGTGGGATACGCAAAGTGTTAATGTCCAGATATTCTGAGAGAAAAATATCCACAAGGATGAGAGGAAAACATGTAAAAATAGGACACAATAATGTGTATACTACGAATGATTCAGATCAAGAAATGGTTCCATCTTGCTAGCTTCTGTATGAACAAACAGGGAGATACAGTCCCATCCTCCAAGCCTTTAAGATTTTCCAATCTATCTCACTGAGTTATGAGGACCCTTCAAGAGACAAGCTATATATCTGTGAATGTTTTGGGAAAGAATAATTTAAACAAGTCTAGAAGTACAAGCCTGACATTTGACATTTGACTGATTTCCTTTCTTGCTAGAATTTGTGCTCAGCTACAGGGTCTAACGTGTCCTCATTTACATCTCAGTTCTCAAGTTTTATACACATTTCCCAGACTTGTCACATATCTTTGATCTCCCTTACTTCTATTGCTAATTCTTCCCATGCAAGTCCTCTTCCCTGTCATAACACCTAAAGAAATCTCTGTGGCATCTCCTCTCTCTACATGCCCCAGTCCATATTGAGGGGACGGAAAGAGCTATTTTGAAGGAGCGTACTTAAGTATCCATAAGAACATAAAAATGTAAGACAGCTATAATGATTCAAAAAAGGTCCTTCTACTGTCTCCAGCAGCAGTCAAAAGTGGATGCACCTGTTCTTACTTTTTGTCTCTGCAACATCTCAATGTGGCTTTTTGGTTTTTGTTTTTTTTTCTTTTTACTCTGTAGAAAAGCCATGATCTCTAAATTACAGACATCAGCAGGATTATCCTCATAACAGAAGTAGCAAACCAATCAAGCTAACATGGACCCTTTGTAAAAGCTAGGAAATATAAAATAAAATGCCTGCAGAACAACCTTGTGACTTTTTATTCATATGATCAAACTTGCTTGGAATTATCCAATTAATGCACATTTACAGGGCAAGAAGCCTGCAAATATAGCTGCATAAGCGAAATTAAAGCTATGAAAATATCTAAAACATAGTGAAGGCAGCAGAGTGTGTGTGTGTGTGCGTGCGCGCGCATGTATCCTCTCTGCTTACGAAGTTAGAACTGAAAAAAAAAAAGAAATGTTTTCTTAGTATTAAGGCGACATTTCCTGTCACCCTTTTCACTCCCTGCCTTGAATGAACATAACCATTAATTGTGTGAATAGAACAGTTGCTATGGCTAAATTGGACAGGAACCTCAGGAGGTCAAAGAATTCCTGCTTGTTAAAGCTACTGTCACATTTTATGGTTTTACAAAATGTCAGAGTCCATCATACTGTAACTCTGCTGCAGAGGATCCTGTCTCTCATAAAACACTAACAGCTGCCTTATGAAACTTTCAAGTAAAATCTCAAATCTGAAACTGAGTCAAAACTTCCCCCTCCTTTTAGCACTTCCTTTTATATTTTTGTTTACAATCTTTTCATGAGCCTGTGGGATTCTCTTTTCCTTTTTTCACTCTGTCCATTTTCTACTTTTTTTTTTTTTCCAGGCAGAACTGCAGCTTCAGAGAACTTGAGTGACAGCAACCTCTGTTGCTTTCCTACAACTGCAACCTCTCAAATGGTGGAAAGGGGCAATTAAAGTAACCACTAGAGTTTGACAATTGGCATTCAGCATCTGCTGCGCCTCTTTGGCCACACACAGCTGCCTTCCTTCCAAGGGAAATGCAGAAATGTGTAATACTTGTAATGTAAATGAACTGAAGTCTCTCTGAAGCATGCTGCGATGGTAACTTTATTTCATTCTGCTTTTTTCAGTGCCAAGATAGCATTGCTCTGAGCGTGATTCATGCAACAGAAAGACTAGAGAGGTGTTTTAAGTGCTGTTCTAAACAATGACATCCCAATCTGCAGCATAACTTGACAAGTTCTCAATGTTTCTGTGATCTAGTAATAGCTACAGTAATCTATCGTATAAAAATGCATTTTGTGTTTGCCTGGAAAAATATGTTTTTATTAAGTACATTGTGCTATGGTTTCATTGAGTCATAGAATTATTTGGATTGGAAATGAACTTTAAAAATCACCTAGTTCAGCTCCCTTACAATGGGTAGGGACATGTTTCACTAGCTCACATCTCCATCCAACCTGACACTGAAAAATTCAATGGATGGGGCAACCGTGACTTCTCTCAGCAACCTATGTCAGTGTTTCACCACTCTCATAATAAATAATTGCTTCCTTACATCATATTTAATTCTACTATCTTTTAGTTTAAAATTATTACGTGTTTTATCACTATAGGTCTTGGTAAACATCTCTGTCCATCCTGATATTGGGTACTGAAAAGGCACAATACGGTGTCCCCAGAACTTTCTGCTCTACAGGCTAAACAACCCCAGGTCTCTCAGACAGTCTTCACAGGAGGATGTCACAGACCTGCAAAGATTACTTTATTTTTTTTTTTTATGTTTGTATGTCTTAAATATTTGTCTAGGTGAGAAACTGTGTTATGGGTTTAAAGCAGTTTGGCAGCAGCAGAGGAAAGAGAGGGAGGTGCAGGAAGAGGTGTTGGCTTCTCTCCCCTGCCCGCTACCTGTGTTTGGGCTGCTAAGGTTTGTTGGACTATCCATGCCAGACTGGCCAAACCACACAAATCTGAACAGGAACACCCCTGACTGCACAAACATGCCCAAAGGGTTCAGGTAGCAGTTATTCTGGAAAGGGTCCTTTGAACTGTGAGGGACTCCTGGATCCTCCAGCCCCAATCTGGGAATTTTCCATAGGGGACTTCCACGCATGCTGAACCCTTGAGAGCCTTCCAAGGGGAGACACTGCAGGGGTACATCTACACTAGAAGTCTTAACAGGACCACAATATATACCTGAATATTGCTGTGTTTAATTATAGTAGTTAATTGTAGGCATGCTAACTGAATGGTTTTAGCCCATGACAACTTATCCCAGTCTAGTAGATAGTCAGAAATAGGTGTAGAATGATAAAAAAATGTTTCAAATAGGCAGCAAGTATCAGGCCACATGGATCTGGGGGGAAAGGAAACTGAGCTGCACTGGCACAAGCTGCTACAAAGATGGGAAGTCTTGGGATCCATTATTGAGTAGAAGAGACATAGGTTTTGTCCCTCTACACAGGTAAGCTCCAAGTTAATAAAATTAAGATACCTTTTATTTTTATCAGTTAAAACACATCTAGGGATAATTGTTAGTGAAAGGATCAATGTTTCCCTCGAAAAAGCACCTTAAAACAATGATGTTTGAGAAGCTTTAGTGAGTAGTAATCAAGGTACAGCAAAGGAATGAATCTCCTGTCACATTCTCCAAACAGATAATGCATTTTTCAATATTTAATGAGTCACACTGTCTGAAAGACGGAAGATAATACACGTTTTCATTATCCTTATTATTTTTAAGCTGAGCATATGCATATGCACATGTAGGGTCTGTTTTTAGGAATAATATCACAACATGTCACAGAAAGTGCAAAAATATATCTGTAGGAAAATGGATCTTTGCGTGTGTGTGGTAATCATAATCAGTCACACTGTATTTCTGCCTTGGGGTACACAAGCTGAAAGAAAGGTTGAGAACTACTGTTATAGATAATCCTCTGTAATGATTTTCCTTTCTTCAGGACAATTTTGACAACAGCACCTTGCCCTAGGATAGCTTCCTTTGATCCATTTTGTGACTGAAATACAAATTCCCCATTTTTCGTTTGCCTCTCTTCAAATTAATGATCCCTGCAATAAGGATTCCCTGCCCAAGAGTGACTTCTCCAAACAGATTAAATGAAACAATAAAGCTAAAACTCAGGATCAGGAATTGAGTCTGAAAGGTGGGAGGGTGCTTGGTCTTTATTTGTTTTTCTTTCTGCTTTCTTGAGGCTGTTGTCTTGTCCTATTAGACAGATCATCTATTCAATATTGTTTCACTTATCAAGAATGCAAGTAATCATCATTGTTAGTGGTAGAGGAGATCTGAAGATTTTTAAGGGATTATACTGAATTATGGAGACAAATTTAATGAAAAAATATACTAAGTAGTGTACGAACTGTTGGAACAGGCCCAAAGGAGGTCACAAAGATGATCAGTGGGCTGGGCGCCACTGCTATGAGGAAAGGCTGAGAGAATTTGTGTTGTTCAGCCTGGAGAAGAGAAGAGTCCAAGGAGATCTTATAGAAGCCTTCCAGTACCTGAAGGAGCTACAAGAAAGCTGGGGAGGGCAAGTAGTAACAGGATGAAGGAGAATGGCTTTAAATTGGAAGAAAGAAGATTTAGATTACACATTAGGAAGAAATATTTTGAGGGATGTGAGGTACTGGCACAGGTTGCTCAGGGAGGTTGTGGCTGCCTCATTCCTGGAGGTGTTCAAGGCCAGGTAGTATGGGACCTTGGGTAACCTGATCTAGCGGGAGGTGTCCCTGCCCAAGTCAGGGAGATTGGAACTGGATGATCTTTAAGGTCCCTTCCAACCTATTCTATGATTCAATGATTGCATATGGAATCATAAGAGATCCAAGATCCTCTGGAACTGTAGCATGAGATTGCTTAAAAAGGCAGCACTACTGTTTAGGCAATTGAATACCTCCTGCTATGGCCTAGGTGGACTTGTCCACAACTCTGCATTTCTACATTCTTATACTTCTAATAAGCCAGAAATAATTCAATGCAAATTATCAATTGACAAATGAGTGTAATGATAGTAAAGGAAAATGATGTAACAGTGTTTGGAAACAAATGAATTTCTAGCCTGTATGGTACAGAAAGAAAGTGAAGCAAAGATCTTCAATTCCTTCTAAGAAATAGCTGGTTTTCTGTTGCTACAATTTTTTTCATCAACCACTTGACCACTTGTTTTCAGTACTGATCAAGCTGTTTATTATATAATCAGTAACTCCCTTCTCCTAAAATTTAAGAAAAATAAAGAAAAATAAACTAAAAAAATAAAATATTATGCTTTTGATATTTTCTTGAGATGGATGTGTGCTTGCAGCCCGAAAGGCCAGCTATACCATAGGCTGCATCAAAAGAAGCATGGCCAGCAGGTCAAGGGAGGTGATTCTGCCCTCTCTATTCTGCTCTTGTAAGACCCCACCTGGAATATTGTGTCCAGTCCTGGAATCTTCAACATAAGAAGGATATGGAACAGGTCCAGGGGAGGCTACAAAGATGATCAGAGGGCTGTAGCACCTTCCATAAGAGGACAGGCTGAGAGAGTTGGGCTTGTTCATCCTGGAGAAGAGAAGGCTCTGAGTAGACCTTATAGTGGTCTTCCAGTACCTGAAGGGGGTACAGGAAAGATATGGATGGACTTTTCACAAATGAGTGTAATAATAAAACAAGGAAGAATGGCTTTAAATTAGAAGGGGGATGATTTAGATTAGTTGTTGGGAAGCAGAATTTTATAAGGGCGGTGAGGCACTGGCACAGGTTACCCAGGGAAGTCGTGGATGACCTTTCCCTGGAAGTGTTCAGGGCCAGGTTGGATGGGGCCCTGAGTAGCCTGGTCTAGTGAGAGATGGCCCTGCCCATGTCAGCAGGGTTGGAACTAGATGATCTTTAATGTCCTTTCCAAACCAAACCGTTCTATGATTCTATGATTCTATAACTGAATGGAGGACTCAAGTTACTGGAAACACTGGCATCATTCCCACTGCTTATTATATTCTGCTCAGAAGTTCTCCACTCCTCTGAACATCACCCCTAACTAAGGTATAGATTTTCAGTTACGGGAAGGATGTGGTTCCCTTTCTTAAGTGCTTTACCCACTCAGTGATAGCCCCTGTGGGGATTTCAGAGTAATTGCCTGTACCTCACAGTCTTGTTCTAAACAGTAGTTATCAGCCCACCATATGATCACCTGCAGTCTTGAGCTCTGCACTAGCTAAGGAAGAACTACCTGTCCTGTCCTTCTTCAATGTTCTTGACAAGAGTCAGCCAAACTATTCTATGATTCTGTGATACCATGATCCTATGATACCAGTGGATTTACTTGTTTTTCTCAATACTGTTGTTATAGGAATCTAAATTAGACTCAGCACCTTCATTGACTTCAGAGTGGCAAGCACATGTAGAAATAAGATTACCATTTTTATGTAAACAGCTGCCAGGGTTTTTCTTCCCTAACTAGCATATATTAATACCAGGTTATATTTTTAATAGCTATTATTAATAATATATAGCAATATATTTCTAAATTTTAAATCATATTTTCCTTCTAGCTTCATAAGTAAATGTTGTCTTTGGCTTCACCAGAGCATGTCAACCTTTAACTAGAGGACAGTATATTGAGAAGCTTGTTCACTTTCCACGCTCAATTAATCTTAAATATCTTTGAGCACCTTATCAAAAGTGTCAAACACGTAATGGCTTTGTAAAGTGTATTCCAACTTACTTGACATTTAACTGGGTTCAATAAACTTATTTTGTCAATATATTTATTATGTATTGCTATCTATTATTCCTATTTTGCTGACTTTGTCAGGCAAAATTCAAACTTCACTCTCCAAAGAATAAAATTAATGACTAATCTAGCAAATATTACATCTCTGTTTTACTACGTAAGTGGAGTAAATGGAACTTTCACGAAGGTTTACCATTTACCGCTACAGCAAGAAAGTCAGAAATGCAATTAACTGGCTTTTTATCTTTTTAAGCCCCTTCTTCCAGTGTCTGGCTTTGCAAATTAAAATTAGCTTGTTCCAATATTAAGTTTTGGTATGTTTACTGCCTTAAATCATGGGAAAAAAGTAAAGAAATAAAACCAATTTCATGTGATAAACAAGTTGAATAATTATTGCCCTGGGCTATCAAAAATGTGTGGATCCGTAGAGTGGCAATTTGTTCTATTTATAATATGTTGTTTACAGAAAAAGAACATTATGTTGATATGTAAGTAACAAAGAATTAAAGCATCATGGAAGCTGTGGCATTTACTTCTTATTTTCTTATTCTTCCAAAATAACAGACATAGACAAGGCTCAGGGAAAACTGACCTGTATAACGTAAAGCTGATGACACTGGAAAGTGTTGAACTAGTGTGTCCAAGAAGGAGATGAACCAATTATTTATCACAGGAACCATTTAAGTTTAAATTGCTGCTGACAGCATCATTATTAGTTTACTTATTCCTGTAATGGTAGCAAATCAGAAGCAGGGTTCATGTTGCTGGGTGCTTTAGATAGTTAAAATACATATTGACATGAAGATTTTTGCACCAAATCTTTTAAGTAATTCATAAAAAGAAAACCTGAGTCCGCCCACTCTTCATCTTCTTTCAGCTGAGCGCGCGGACAGGTGAAATCCAGTCATACAGAGTGTTGGCCATGAAGTTTTGCATTTAGCTTAAAACATAAACAGGAAACATGAGCAGATGTTAGCGTCTAAGGACTGTTAAATGATTAACTGGATATTTTCATTGTCAGCATATGAAAGATCAAAACTTTACGATCCTTGCTAATATCTCTCAGTGTGGAAAGTGACCTCTCTCTAAAGACATCAACAGTTTTTTCTTGCCTTTTATACTCCTAGGCATTAGAATCCATTAGAAATCACAGAAACAAAATATTAAAAATTTTCCACAGCATCAGTGGGAGCAATTAATAATTCAGGTGCATTATATGTTCAAAGAGCAGAGAACTGTGTTTATACTTTTTTCTGCCCATTTATCATGAAGATAAAGGGTAGCAGATTTTGTAACTAGGCTGTTAAATTTTCAAGAAGAATTCGTACAGATGAAATGGTAAACTCTGTTACAAAAATGGTAGTCAGGTTGAAACCCAGAGTCTAGTGAATGGAGTTGAAGGACTAATGTTCATTCACACATTAAAAGTGAAATTTCTCAGATGAAGTCAAGCACCGCGGGGAAGTCAAGGCTAAAATTTAACAGTTCTGGGACCATAATGTGGCCAAGACTTTTGTTGCCACAGCAGTATTGAAAACAGACAATCAAGCACTGAACTCTTTATTTATTAATCATTCAACCCCCTTTTTCAAAAATCCTTTGACTAAAACAGGCAGTTTGACTTGGAAGACATATGCAGCTCAATAGAGCACCTGTAAGCGTCTGGGTTGAAAGATGAAGCTCTTCCTGCAAAATGCAGAAAAGCTAAGCCTTTTATACATCATGGGAATGACCAAATGCTTTAACTCATCAAGTAAAGAGGAAAGCGAGGTACCTGACCAGGAGACTATTGAAATGAATTTTTATTTCTGAGCAGAGAAGCAGGGTCTCAGCAACAGGTTGTGCTCCCTTCCTTGCCCCCAGTTTCTGCTCCCTTACCGAAACACAGCTACTCATCCAGCCTCTTTTCCAATACTACAAGCTATAGGAAAGCTTCCAGTCTATATGCAATCAGAGCATACAAGCAAGACATCCTGCTGTACCCTCTTCCTTCTCATAAGAAGGTACAAAAGGATATAAGCGGTGTCATCATTTGATGCAGTGTGAAAATCACTCTTCTTTATGAGACTGTGTGAGGAAAGTGGTTGCTTAGTCCTACGCCTAGGACTAAGCGACCATGAGATGATAGGGTTTTCTGTTCTAGGTGAAGTGAAGAGGGTGGTTAGCAAGACGGTAGCATTAAATTTCCAGAGGGCAGACTTCGATCTCTTCGGAAGGCTGGTTGGTGAAGTCTCATGGGAGACAGTACTCAAGGGCAAGGGAGCCCAGGAGGGCTGGGAGATCTTCAAAAGGGTGGTCCTAGCAGCTCAGGAGAAAGCTATCCCCATGGTCCGGAAAAAAAGCCGACAGGGGAGAAAGCCAGCTTGGTTGAATAGAGAGATCTTGAGGGATATCAAGAAGAAGAGAAATGTTTATGGGCTGTGGAAGAAGGGACAGGCCTCTTGGGTGGATTACAGGAGGGAAGTGAGATTGTGTAGGGAAAAAGAAGGGCTAAGGCTCAACTAGAAATCAGATTGGCCAAGTCTGTGAAAGATAACAAAAAATCTTTCTACAAATATATAAATAATAAAAGGAGGACTAGGGAGACCATACAGTCCCTATTGGAGGCAGAAGGAACAACAGTGACAGGGGATGAGGAAAAGGCTGAGGTACTTAATGCCTTCTTTGCCTCAGTCTTGAATTGTAAAGAAAGTCGTTCCACCTGTGTACAAACCCAGGAGCTAGAGGAGCAAAATGAGGCTCCCGTGATCCAAGAGGAGGTGGTCAGAGCCTTGCTAGCCCAACTAGACAGCTACAAGTCTATGGGGCCACACGGGATTCATCCTAGGGTATTGAAGGAGCTGGTGGATGTGCTGGCCAAACCCCTTTCCATCATCTTCCAACAGTCCTGGAAGACTGGGCAAGTCCCACTGGACTGGAGGCTGGCTGATGTTGTGCCCACCTACAAGAAGGGTCACAGGGAGGACCCAGGGAACTCCAGGCCTGTCAGTCTGACCTCAGTGCCAGGGAAAGTCATGGAGCAGGTCATCTTGAGTGCTGTCATGAAGCACATGCAAGAGAACCGGGTGATCAGGCCCAGTCAACATGGGTTCACAAAAGGCAGGTCTTGCCAGACTAACCTGATCGCCTTCTGTGACAAAGTGACTCAGCTGCTGGATGAGGGAAAGGCTGTGGATGGATCTTCCTGGACTTCAGTAAAGCCTTTGACACAGTTTCTTACAGCATTCTGCTTGAGAAACTGTCAGCCTCTGGCCTGGACAAGTGCACACTCTCCTGGCTGGAAAACTGGTTGGCTGGAGGGCCCAGAGAGTGGTGGGAAATGGTGTGAAATCCAGCTGGAGGCCAGTGAAAAGTGGGGTTCCCCAGGGCTCAGTGCTGGGTCCAGCCCTGTTCAATGTCTTCATCAATGACCTGGATGGAGGCATCGAGTGCACCCTTAACAAGTTTGCGGACGACATTAAGCTGGGTGGAAGTGTCGATCTGCTGGAGGTTCAGGAGGCTCTGCAAAGGGATCTGGACAGGCTGGACCGCTGGGCTGAGTCCAACAGCATGAGGTTTAACAAGGCCAAATGCCGGGTCCTGCACTTGGGACACAACAACCCTGAGCAGCGCTACAGACTAGGAGAAGTCTGTCTAGAAAGCTGCCTGGAGGAGAGGGACCCGGGGGTGTTGGTTGACAACCGACTGAATATGAGCCAGCAGTGTGCCCAGGTGGCCAAGAAGGCCAATGGCATCTTGGCTTGGATCAGAAATGGTGTGACCAGCAGGTCCAGGGAGGTTATCCTCCCTCTGTACTCGGCACTGGTGAGACCGCTCCTCAAATACTGTGTTCAGTTCTGGGCCCCTCACCACAAGAAGGATGTTGAGGCTCTGGAGCGAGTCCAGAGAAGAGCAACAAAGCTGGTGAGGGGGCTGGAGAGCAGGCCTTATGAGGAGCGGCTGAGAGAGCTGGGGTTGTTTAACCTGGAGAAGAGGAGGCTGAGGAGAGACCTCATTGCTCGCTACAACTACCTGAAAGGAGGTTGTTCCGAGGCGGGTGCTGGCCTCTTCTCCCAAGTGTCAGGGGACAGGACAAGAGGGAATGGCCTCAAGCTCCACCAGGGGAGGTTTAGGCTAGACGTTAGGAAAAAATTCTTTACAGAAAGGGTCATTGGGCACTGGAACAGGCTGCCCAGGGAGAGGGTAGATTCACCTTCCCTGGAGGCGTTTAAGGCACGGGTGGACGAGGTGCTGAGGGATATGGTTTAGTGTTTGATAGGAACGGTTGGACTCGATGGTCCGATGGGTCTCTTCCAACCTGGTTATTCTGTGATTCTATGATTCTGTCATTCTGTGATTCTGTGAAATGGCGACACCAATGGGAAAAGTTGTTTCAAAGTGCCCCTCCTTGTGGCCCCAACAGAGCATCACACTACTCCCAATTTCTAACAAGTTATTTGTTATTTCACTAGAAGCTTTTATTGAAAGCCTTTTAATTCCACACACTGCAGTTATATTATGGCAAGAAATAGTCCCTGCTTCACAGATTTTACAATTGACTAGGTATAGGGCAGAAAGGAACTCAGTGGCACATAGATGTCACAAAGGATTTGAGCCCAGTATCAAAAACCCTCAGTCCACTGAGGTGGCCACTTCTCTATGAACCATCACTTTCTCTGTTAGAACAGTGTAGTTGGCTACAGGAGACTATTCATTCACCTTCATGGGTTTTGGTGATTCATTAGCCATTCAGATCCCAGAGAGAACAAGGAGGTCAAAGACTTAACTATGTGACAGATTAGTTTACATTAAAAAAAGAAAAAAAAAAAAAGTACTTGAAAGTGCTCAGATGGGAAAAGCTACAACACTACAGGGTTTAGTTGCTAGATGATGCCTCAGATGTGCCATACCAAATATGGTAGTCATTCCATCTGCTCCCAGGAAGAAACCTCTCCTGCAGAAAAAATGCAGAATTAAACAGGATGCTGGAAGAAGTATCCAGACCACTAACAAATACCTGCACCTCATATGACCCTGATCAATAGAGACATCTTGGTGTTGGAAGGGGAAATATGAGTTGCTGTAAACCTCACACCTCAGGTGTGAAGGTGCCACTGCGTGCATATAGCCTGATGCTGTGCTGCTGCCCAGTTTACTTCTGAAATTCTGGAGAAAGAAGGCATCCTTATATCTAACAAACAAGAAACAGTCAGAAGTGCTTAACTGGAAAGTGCTTATTAAAAACCTTTTCATTGGAAGAGAGATTAAAAAATGTTAAGTTTTAAAAAGATGGAGAGTACAACAGCCTCAGTGTAGAAAAAATCAACATTAAGTTTCTCAATTACAATTAAATACCATACATGTGCATTCCTGTCTTACTGTAGTTAGTGCAAGGTCTATGCCTCCAAAAATTGTTTCCAAATTATATTTATAAAAGAGGAATAAATTGAGAGAGAAGTAGATAGAGATGCTTTGATTTCTTTGTTCCCTTCCCATAAATATTAATGCATTTCCTAGGTGCTGCCATTGTGACATGCCGCGGACGGGGGCAGAACGTGTGCTTGCCTTGCTCTCAGCCTTGCTGCATACAAATGAGAGCTCTCACAAAGGCTGCAGGTGAAACGCACACACAAAGTGAAATTATAGCTGCCCCTTGTCAAATGCAGCAACATGGGCCAGTAAGAGCTGCTTATTCCATCAGTGGATAATGCAGTCATTGTGTCAGAGACCTTCTCAATGGTGTTGTAGTATTAGGGGAAAAAATGTAATGTAGGTTGCCAGAGAAAGCATGAAACTGGCAGTTTATCACTAATACTTCCTCCCCAACTAGACATCAGAAATGTTTCCTTTCTGTCACACTAGTTCCTTTACAACTTTCTATTCACAGCCTTTGTCATTTTCATCAGAAAAAAAAAAAAAAAAGGAGGACAGACTACAGAACAGGCTGAAAATGTATCAGATATGAATATATTATCGTGTACCAAAGCAGAGATTTAGTTTTAGTTGCAGGAAACAAATGAAATGGAAACCAATATCAGAAAATATTTCTGACATACTTTCTAGAGGTATAATTATTTTGATGATGACACTATGGGAAGTTTTAAATTATGAGTAAATGGTGGTAGATATCTTATAAACAAATTACAAATGGCAATCTTGCCTTTAAGAACTGAAATGTAACATATAAGAGGAAAGAGTCAGAGATAGATAAATAAGTTTTTATAAAGAACTTCTGAGAAAATGTGTTTATGTGAAAATGCAATGGACTTTGTTAAATTCAGTTTCTAATATCACAAGTAGCTCCATACCACAACTCTTTTTCTTTGTTTTTTAAAAAATACCACTTTTAGCATGGCTTGTTAGTGGTCAAGTTATCTTAAGGGGGATTTATTTTGGCTTTATACATTTTATAGAATCAGTCTAGCATTCTCATGTAAATAAAACATGTAATAATTTTCTAAAGATAAGTAACACATGGAGAAATCATGGAATCATAGACTGGTTTGTGTTAGAAGGAAGTATTAAAGGTCATAAAATTATCTTAAGTTTGATGACTTATTAAATTGTTTGCTCAAAGCTTATTACAAATTTATTACAAAATCCATGGAGCAAGTAGTCTGAGAGCCAAGAACATTACATTTTGGATATATTTTCCTTCACATGCTGAATAGAGATGTTTTCTCCAAAGTGAATAAGATCTTTAAAATTACAGCTTCCAGGATTAACTGAATTTAAATAACAATGTGTAGTAATTAACGCCAGCAAAATAACAGCACCAAAGACAGAATAATTTCATAATTACTGAGTGCTAAATACAAAACATTCTTTGTTTGGACCCATAGAGCAACAGTAATTCAGTTAAGTTTGTACCTAGTTTTGAGATGAGAAGATTTAGATATATATACAAAATACAATGATGAAATATGAGGAAGGATCTTGCATCTTTCAATGTATGACTGCCCAGGGAAAAATATTTGTTCCTTTAGATCTTGCACATCTCTCAGATGCATTCCAAAATATTAATATATGAACAAATGATTATGAATATATTAGTTGTTGCAACATAAAAGCAGGCATTTTTCATACGAGCTAAAGTGTATCTAGCCTACACTTTTGAATAGCTGGCCTAAAAATAATAAAAAAAATACCTGGTGTGGGGCTTTTACTTCTCTACAAACTCCCATACAGTCAAAATAAAGGCTTTGCTAAGTGCTCACATTGCATAGGATCTTGATTTGAAGTATCACTGGATATGGTTTGATTTGATCTGTCTAACTTCAAAATACAGGGGTTTTGATTAATGTTTTTTCCCACCTCCTCAGTCCACGCCACTTAGAATTTAATAATATAATAATGAAGTTCAGAGCCCCTTTTCTGGCATTATCTTATTTCTCATACTGTTTTAGCACTTTTAACTGTGGAAGACTTCAAATATCACAGAAGTTTAAGAAGTTGCCTTAATTATACTGATATTTCTTTACTAAGGTTTCAATTTTTAAAGCCCTTATTTTCCAGTTACAAAGTCTGTTTTTCATTAAATTTCGTGAGGATTAGACATGATCAGCTAAAAGAAAAATTGAAACTGCTCTGAATGGCTTATGAATAATAAACTTTCCAAACCAATTCCAAACGAAAAAATAATGAACCCTATGTAAACTCTTTGGAAGTAAGCTGCATATCAGAAAATGTCAGATAGGAGTAGTCAACATGGTGCTGCTGGAACTAGGTAACAGTGCAATAAGTACTGGTCACCAGAAGGAATTACTGTGGCTGCATCTTGCAGCTCTGGGACTAATAAGAATCTAATGTTTTTGACATCTTCTTCCTCATTCTTAATGTGTACTAAGCCCAAGCCAGCAATTTTTCATCCCTACAGGCACATACATCATCCCACTCAACTGCAAGAGAAAAATCCTTCTTTCTCATTTCTAGCAACTGAGGTCTATAAGCAGAATCACTAGGAAGCTATAAGGTTGCTCAAAGGATTAATTTCTTCCATGCCTGGAAATATTTTAGCCTTCAACCATCAGCTATACAAGACCTGAGAAGATCTGTCTCATCCAGTAATGACATGTAATACTGAAATCATAAGGTTTAATTTCAAAGAATAAGACAATAAATAGCACTGAATAATCTCTCAAAATACTTATGCATACAAGTTAGAAAGGAAATTATGTTGCAAAATATTCTTTGAGGTCTATGAGTTAAAAGAAGCCAGCGCTCACAGAACTTTTCTGTTTTTGAGAAAATAAATTCTTCTTGTCATGGCCCTGATCCTTTAATTGTGTACGATGACATAAGTCCATTTACTTGATTTCCAAAGCGCTGTAACCATTCACAAACTGTATCCATTCCAGGATCAAATTTTTGTATTTTCCTTCCTAACAGTTCCTCATCTTTGTGCAATATTCATCAAATTCTTTTGTTTATTCAACTTGTTTACTATCTCCTATGGAGAATCCCTGTTTCATGAACAGAATTACCTATAAAAATTCTGAAAATAAGTAGGTGAAAAGTCCCCACACTTCCTTCATTCCTACATTAATGATAATAAACCACAAGATAATGATAAAATATTGCTCAAAGAGAAGAAATTAGAGGAAACAGAGACAGAAATATCTTTGTGTGATTATTAGGTCAGAAAAAGATAAATAATTCTAAAAATCAGTCTTTCCACTGTGTGATTTCTTCTGTGTCCCATCTGGTAACTACCTGTTTGGCAGTCTAGAATTGTACATGTTTACATGAATATAATTTTATTTCTAATCCTTGGTAATTCACACTGGACTTGTACTTCCATTGCCCCTTGAGATCTATATGTGTTTATCTCCATTTATGTCTTCAGTATCCTACAGAAAATGTTATGCCTCTCTTGGGCTGGAGTACAATGAGGAAATGAAAATTTTCTCAGCTATTTTCCTCTCTTCTTGATGAGTAATAGAGGCAAAAGTTAGAAACAGTGTCTGCGGATGGCTTCTAGAGATTACAGAAATAGAGAAAGTCGGCTCCAAAGCCCAAGAAAGTAAATTAAGAGATTCTTTGACTTCAACAAGCTTTGGAGCAACACATAATGAATATAGGTTTATCTCTCTATCTCACGGAGAGCCTCAGATCAATCAACATTGAAGCTGCTCAAGAGGAGAAAATTATTTGTAAATAAATGATTCAGTGATTAGTTATGATGCTCTCCCTAACGCGTTTAACTACTCAATTGACAGCCTACAGAACTGATTGTAAAGTGGCAAATTTTAATAGTGAGTAATCCAGGACATGACAGGCTCTGTCTCTCACAAACACATTCCAGAAAGCTGATTCCGTAGTTCTGATATATCCTGATTGTATTTTCTTTTCACAAAGACTTTCATCTGGCCTTTATTATTATAACATTTGAATGCTTTTTAAGTCTTAATAAATTTATACTCGTAGTATCCCTGAGGCATTACCTTTATATAGACAAAGTTGCCCAAGACAAGGAACCGCTAGGCTAAAGCCTGGAGGAAAATGCTTCAGGCAATCACGTACAAAGCAACAGTTGTCCAGATAAGAAAATGCTGTGCACCAGGAAGTGCTGTCCATGGCATAGAACTGGGAAGTGTCCTTGATGAGGTCAGATTTACTGGGCTATGTGGCTCCAGTTTTCCTTTTTTCTTTCTGACAGATGTGAGATGGGGTTTTCCCAGAAAGTCATAAAAATTGTAAAACTGTGGACTGTAATTTTTGATGCTGTCCTCCTGAAAGCTAGATCTAATAAAATAGGTCATAGATTTAGTATGAATACCAGCTTGTAGTGTTGTAGCCCAGTAAGTACAATATTGCTGTCGCTACCAAGAGTCTTTATACTGGTTTTTCAGGGCCCCTGGAGCAAGATTTCCCAGGCTAACTTTCTTGGATTTGCGTTCACTTGCCTGGGGCTTTGTCTTAGCTACTTTAGATGAAACAGCATTTTCTAACAAGTCACTGGCTAAGTTGTTTTACTTTGTATTTGTACAGTACAATTGTAATTTTTAAATAGAGATATACAAAAAATGGTTTTGTTCATAATGAGACTTTTTCTGTAGTACAATTTCTTTCTGTTATAATCACATCTGGATAATAATAATCCGAATTAGACCACTCAGTTTTCCGTTATTCTAACAATAACTTCCTGCATTTATTTTAAAGCATTTTTTGAGCAAGGCATTCTCTGCCCAAAAGCTTACAGGATCAGGGCAAAAGATTACTATTGGTAACTGAGTATGTAAAAAAGGAAAGAAGCACAATATCAAAAATATAGCCAAACTGACTGAGTAGAGGATAAATACCCTTTCTGTGCATGAAGTAACCTTTGTGTATGTGCAGGAGGAAGTGCAATACACTGTACATGCACCTACTTAAGCTTCTGAGTGAGGAAATAATTGATCAGTATTAAAGGCAATTGAATTAGTTTGCTGATTTTTTTTTTTAAGATTATTTTATTTTTCAGCAAGCACACCCACAGGGAATTTCAGAGAGATTTGCACCTGCTCGGAGTCCAGCTTCTAGTTTTCCACTCCCATCAATATCTAGAACACCTTCCTTTCTTTGTAAAGGGCTTGGGCCTTATAGAAGTGATACTCCCTTGTAATCAGCTATTAGGATTCATAGGTGATCCTTAAATATCCTGCCAGTCCTGTCTTCTTTCTTTTCCAGCTCACATTGATTGTTGGACTTAAGAGGAACTGAATATCTCCCATTCTTAAACAACTGTTACACAGATCAGAGAATGGTGCAAGACAGTCAGTGCTGGAAGACCAGCATGATTCTACTTTTTACCATTCAGCAGATTTTGCAATTCACTTTCTTAGTGTCTATTGTCGTGCTAATTCCCAATCAGCCATCATATAGTGATCTTCCACTGTCAGCTCATACATATTCCATGAACTTCCCAGAAACCACACACTGAGAAGTTTCTCACTTTTTGCAGTCATTTATTTGTAGATTAGCCTCTTGACAGAAATAAAGACCATCTCGTGGTCCTCATTTAATTGGACTCTTAAGGCCAACTGGTCACATTTTCTTCTAATTTGTAGGGCTACCATAAATGATACTGCTATACTACATTGTCCTATTGCTCTGTAAAGTGCATGAAAGTTGTGTGGGAACTTCGATTAAGTGCTTTGTTAATATCTCAAGTACAAATGGAATGAGAACAGAAAATCTTTGCCAAAGTCAGTGAACTATGAAGTCTGCACTGTACACAAAGATAAAGTGATGCCTTCCCAGTATATTTAAGGGGAATAGAAAGGTTTCTGCTGTAAAAAAAGTAAGTATATTCACAAATTATAAACAAAAAAAAGATCAAAGTTGCTGACAAACTTTGGCAACAGTCTTGTACCACCACATCAGAGATGCATCAGACAACAAGTTTCTCTATAGGTTATTTCATTTCCAGTGCCTAGGTCAGTCAACTAGGGTTTACTGGACAGAACTTTGCCACCACAAAAGTCCTTAAAAGGTTAAGAAGGTATTGGTATGAAACTTCATAAATAAAAACTTTATTGCTTCCAAATACATAGGGTCCTAACAAAGATTATAGTTGTAAAAAAAGGGTAAAAAAAAGTCTGTGATACTGTGTAGAGATATTTTCATTAACTATGAGGTTTCTCAAAATTTTGGTCATAGAATCACAGAACTGTTTGGTTGGAAAAGACCTTCAAGATAGAGTCCAACTGTACCTGTCCACCACTAAACCATATCCCGGAACATGTCATCTACCCGTCTTTTAAACATCTCCACAGATGGGGACTCAACCACTTCCCTGGGCAGCCTCTGCCAGTGTCTGAGAACCCTTTTGGTGAAAATGTTTTTCCTAATATTTAATCTGAACCTCCCTTAGTGAAACTTGAGGCCATTTGCTCTTGTTTTATCACTAGCTACGTGGAAGAAGAGACCAATACCACCTCACTACAATCTCATTTCATGTAATTGTAAACAGTCATAAATTCTTCCCTCAGCCTCCTTTTCTCTAGGTTAAACAACTCCAGTTCCCACAAACTCTCAAAAGGCTAGTTCTCCAGCCCCTTCACTAGCTGTTATAGCTTGAGAAACTTTTAGGTGGTGTACTATGTTAAGGGCTTCTCTAGGATATTCCAAATTTACAACGAAAGACACTGAGGCTTATCACTAATGCCATCCTATGTAAAATACATTAAAGCTTTGTTAAGGATTCTTTATAGTATAACTCAAAATTCCTTTTCTGAGGTGATTTTAATGAATTATAATAGACAGTTTCATAAAACTCTATAAGTTATCATTCCAAGTCTATTTTTACTGCTATTGAACAACACTATGCCTTATTTGAATGTAACTCCAGAAAATTATTTGTGCTTTTAAAATTGCACACAGATTGTTCAACACAAGAATGATTTCCTGCATGCATTTGTAGCAATTGCTATAAGTGGAATTGACCCAGCTCCTTGACTGACACTAAAGAATGAATTAGGGTGGCATAACTTTCACTGAAATCCCCAGGTCCTATTAGCTGTCCCAAAATTTCCAGAACTGGAACTAGCAAGCATTGTCAAGATGTACAAAATGTTTCACTAATTTTCCCCTTGCTCAAGTAGCAAAGCAGCCCCATTTGACTTCCATGCAATAAATATCATAATTCAGTATATAAAAAAAATCAATAAAACAGAAAGATGATGACAGCTAACTTTGTATGTTAAATTTGCCAATTTTTTGATAGAGGTCTGCAAGCCTGACTGGATGCTCCAATGTAGTATTTTCAGGGAAAAAAAGAGAATTTACTCTAAGAAGGAATTCAGGTTCATCAGCAGCCAACTAAAATCTGTTTCTTTCCTCCCAGCAGGGATACAAACAGCTGTGTTATCAACATACGAGACAGAATCATCTGTTAATATTTTTGTTGCATGTTATTGGGGTATCCATAAGGATCTCTTAATAAGGCATTTGAAATTACATGGCAATAGCTCCCAACAAAAGGGATTATTTATTTATTTAAAATTCCAAACTTTCTCATTACATCTTTTCACCCATTGTTGTATTCTTCATCTAACTGAACAAAATCATGCACGAAATAGTATTCTATTTAGTTTAATGGTTAACAGAACCTGAATGGCTACATGCAGTGCATTAGCTTACTTCTGAAAGACTCAGTAATTTTTAATATAGCACAGAACTGTTCAGTGTATAACCTCAGTGAATAGACCAGCCTTATTTCCATTATCAGCAAATATATTCCAGAAAGCTGTTCCATTATATTTGTTCTTATATAATTTCATATTTTACAAAAAGTACCCTAAAAATAAAACTCCCAAAGCTCCACATTCTCTGGTTTTATTGTTAAATATTACCTCTGCTAGCAAGAAAATCTTAATGTTATTTCATTTTTTATTCTCACTTCCTTCGAAAGAATAGCAGCCTTTATCACCATTTGCCCAGTTATCTCATAAGTAAATTTGTCTTCTTCCAATATGCCTCTTTTGATAGAACACCTTCCTTAAAAACTACACTTTCATTAAGTACAATACTATTAAGGATAAATTCTTTAAAGATATTAAAGAAAATTTCATCTGTATGCTTTATCTTCCTCACATTTCAAATGTAAGTAAAAGAAAACAACATCCATGATAGCATGGAAACTGTATAAATTCTTGTATTTATCATTTTTATTGCAATACAATTAGAAAAAATGGTGAAGTAGAATATTGGTGTATAAGGTGCTGTAGAAACAGCTTAATAAGACTTCTCCCAATTGAGTCTGTGTAATGACAGATATGAATACAGCAATTGCTTTAATATCCATGAGATTTATCGGTTGATACATGTAATGGAATTCCAGAAAATTATTTTCTGTTTTTCTTTAGAAAATTTTCTGAATTTTAAACAACTAGAACTGGGAGAGGTTAATCTTCCACAGGATTCCATGTCTTAAACATCATTAAGATGTACATAAATAACATTTCTTTCATTTCTTGTCTTTATTATTCCAAATATGTTTCAAAATATTCCTGTCAAGTCTAACTTAACATAATTAACTCTACAGGCTGCGTTCTTACCACCAGTGCAGAAACCCCAAAAGTAACACTGTCCAGTTATTCTGAAGCAGCCTTCCTTTGCTGTAAGCTAAAGTGAATTATCCCTTTTGTAATGTTATGCTGATGCAGCTCTACTGCTTTTAGGGATAGACCCTAATGTCTTTATATGGATTTTGAGCTTTGCTTGGCCATTTCTTAAAGTACACAGAGTTTTATTGCTGATCTATGATTTCTTTTGGTTGCCCACACTTAGGGGACCTAGGACCATTAGAGATATCCTCAGGTATCCAAACAATCCAGATGGCATTGGTACGTCTCACACAGGACCTGAGGGAAATTTTACATGTCTGGAGCAACAGCTGGAGACCAGATGGCTCTGCCTGGGATCTTTCAGATTGTAGAAAAAATTATGTGAGGGGTACTGAAAAAAGTCCTTAGCATTTACACTTCAAGCATAGCTTCTATTTTCTATTATAGGTGTATACAGATATTCTAAAAAACCAATAACCAATCCTATTGCAGCCTTTCTTCTCCCAGTCTTTAAATTCTGTGAAAGTCCAATAAAAGAAGCTCTGCTTTTTTCTCTCTTCTGTTGCTGACAGTGTATTTATCCTTCTCTTCAGTTCTTCCCTCTGAAACAGCCATTCAATTCTTTTAGAAATAAATGGACTTAGCTCTAAGGTTGATTCCTGACCTCTTCAAAATTATTTAAGGTGCCCCAGGGCTTACTTGTTCATTTCTTGACTTTCAGCCACAGATAACCGGAAGATGACCTGTGCAACTGTACTTGTTCTATTATTCCTAACTCTATCTTTTTCAAATTTTATTGTCACATGAAATAAAAGCTTTAAAGCCTTCTAAACCCTAATACTTAAGTTCAGCTTCATGCAGCTTAACTTGATTGATTCCACTTAAGATTCAAAACATTTGTGGATGGATTTACCCACCTCTACTTAGCAACTAGACCTCTAACATACAGATTTCAATTAGATTCCCAAAGGGTGTGAACACAGGATGAAAGCCATACTCCAGCAAGTGTTTGGTAAGAACAGGATAACTGTCTTCAAACACATTAAAAATTGCAGTAGTGATAAAAGCAAAAATGTGTTCTACATTCGGGATAGGACAGCCAGGAAATAAGAGGTTCCAACCACAAAGACAAACCACCAGGGGCATCTTTTTAACAATAACTAAATCACTCAAGCTCCACAGAGGTTGCCAAGTAGGATTCCAACACCAGAAGTCTTTAAGAAATTTAGCAAACATCTTGTTAAGGCAGGAAGGTGTACAAGCTGACTCTTTACAGATCTTTGCTACTCTTTTTAAGTATATTTTTAAGTATCAAATTATATTTTAATTCATTAATTTCTCCTCTGGGAGAAAAGATTTGTATCTAGAATGAGGTATCTTGTCATCTAAATGAGCTTTCACAGTTTGGCCTTAAGGGTTCAGTTCAGAGGCTACAGAAACTTTTAAATCCTGTTATTATGAGCTCAGCAAATCTAACACTTTTAAAATAGATAACAACTATACTGTTACCTGACTTCCTTGACAGAAATTCATATATATTTCTTGGGGGAAAGAATTTCAAAAAAAAAAAGAAGAAAAAAGAAAGATTAATCTATAGCTCAGTACTAACTAAACAAAACCTTTCCATTTCCTTGCTTCTCCTTATCTGCATCTGACCTTGAGTGTTTCTTATACCTGACAAAGAATGAATATTTTTCATCTATCTTAACTTTCATTTCTCACACTCATGATTCAAGGGGGGAAGCTATAATAAACATGAACATTTAATCAATAACCTTGCATGAGGAGAACAGTAAGAACAGACTGAATAATGAAGAAATACAATTCTTACTCCTGTCGCATCTTTAATTAGAGCTTTAGTAGATGACGCAAATTACTGCGGTCCTGTGATATTACCTGAGATGTTTAAATGTTCTACAAAAGTATTGATTTTATTTTGAATGTCAGGTCTTGTGCTTGGCATTTTTTTCCATGAAACAAATGGATTACACTTGGAATTCTAATTAAGGCTCGTTTCTTAAATGAGATGCAGACAAACAGCAGTATAAGTATACAATGATCATACTAGTGTTAGCAACGTTCACATGAGTAGAACTACCACAGTTTTGAGCAGTACTGTATAGTACATTGTTTGCATTGAATGAGAGTTTTATAAAGATCTATATTTTCCATATATGATTTGACATCTTAAAAAAGATTGGTTAAGTTGTTCAAATGGTACAGTTTTTTTTATTTTTATTTAAATAAGCTTGGTGACTTAGCAGTGAGAAGTATTAACCTTTGGAAAAATCAATTGTCTTCTCATCTCATCTTGTTAAGAAAAACACACACATGCAAGAAAAACTCTACAGAAAACTGATAGAATTAGTCATCAGTGAATACAAACCTCACTTTAAACTAAGTTTTCAGCATCCATGTGAGATCTTTGCAGAAGATGGGCTGTGGCAAGGGGAATTTAGAGAGTGCAGCTGAATAAGAAAATAATGTCACTGAGAAGCTGAAGGGAAACACCTCAGCTCTTTGCTTTAATCCGTGACTAGCTGACACACAACTTTTTCTTTGTTGTATCTTGAGCTACATCCTTTAAAGACATGATTTTGTGGTGGACTTGGAAGTGTTATGTTTATGGCTGGACTCAATGATCTTAATGGTCTTTTCCAACCTTAATAATTCTGTGATTCTGTAACTCTCATGTCACTGCTTCTGACTGCTTTGGCTTTGAAGGTCTTCTGAGGTTGTATGAGATGTACCTAAATCAACAACATATACATCATTCTAGCTTATATGTTATTTTTTACATCACCTAAAAGCAAAACCTTCAGATCTCTATTCACATCTGTTGTTGCTACTAGCTTTCTTTTCTTTGTGCAGTTTTTAACTTCTCAAGACCCACCAAAACCAGCACCATCCTTTCACTGGACTTAGGAGTGATATGATGTGGACAAAGAAAGAAAAAGAAGCTGTTACCAAGACATGGATAGTTCAATTGCTTCCTATAGTGAATTGACAGGGAATTAAAGTAGTCCTATAGTCTAGTAGTCTCTATAACTAAACATTCATGGGTTATCCAAGTTAATTTAGCTTCTAAAGAGTTGATATGATGTTTCCAAATGCTAAAACAAATCTTAAAATTCATGCTTTAGGGTTTAAAACAACAGTTATGAAGAATCTTCCAATTGCTTATATGCCCGTAACTCTGAATTATGGCATGTTTTCTCTCACACACACAAACATGCACACACAAAAATATGCACACGTAGAGCTAAAGTACAGTCTCTGCATTTACAATATTTGCCACAGAAGGAACTAAATGACCTTTGAACTGTTAGTAAGCCATTTCAGTTATGCAGCCAAATATTACCTGTCGTGAATTCATTATATTCTCCCTAGTTATAGTTAATTAAAATCCTCAGAAGCATCAGTGCCTTGACCTGGTCATAACACTCACAACACAACAAAGGAAACTACTTTGTAAATATCTGTGAGTAAAAGTGAGATAGTTCAGAGAAAATAGAATAATTCTAGCTATGATACTTAACAAAAATCATTTTGCAAAGGAAATACGTGGAGCTTCGTATTTTAGGAGAAGCAGAAGGCCTTACTACTGTATTAATGATACAAAAAATCCCTATGTAATACGAAATTTTTCTTCAACTCACCTTTTTGGGCTTTGTGGAATTAGATAGCAATAAGCTTACTATTCCCTGCAAAACCCAATTCTCAGATATAAATATATTTTAATTGGTGTGATTGAATTTTAAAGCCATTTATAAGCACAATTTTACCCTTCAGCAGCTTTTTCGCCACATTGATTGTTATAAAGCTCAAAGGCACAGCACCAGGCCCACAGAGAAAGGCAGAAGCTATGTAGCAAGCCAAGAGAGTATAGGAGGTGCTCCAGTAACCTCATAACACAAAACTGTAGTACAAGGTCCACTATGTTGCTCCCACTTTTATCTCAGGGCATGTCCTAAAGAAAAACTTGTAAATCGGAAAAGAATTTTTCTCTGTTTATGAATAACCTATTGTTCTGACCTTTTTGCTTTGAAGTCAGTACTTGCTCCAGGGTGATTCAATGGTATGCTTTGGCTTTGATGTACAGTCTCAAAAGCACCATTACAAGCATTTTCTAGAAGGGAATACCTTGTTGCCATGGCTACCAGTGCATCACTTGAAATTGTGATATAGCCGGATTTCATCACCATGACACTAATTTTCTTTAGTGCAGAAATGGAGGGATTAGAAAATAACTGTATTGGATATAGCAGGGTTGCATTTTCTTCTTTCACTTCTTTAAGTTTGTGTAGGTGAAATCCATGGTTGTAATGGCAAATCTGGAAGCCAAGGAAAACCACGCCAACTACTGTTTAGGGAGGTTGGGCTGGGAAGACATACAGAGTATTTTTGGCTTTGCTTCTTATCAGGAAAAATTAAAATGCAGAATCCTGTAGGAAATCAGCTGTCAAACTTACCATATCTCCACTGCCACGAGATAATGACAGTTAAATTAAGAGCTTTCCTGGTGAGTGCTTGGCCCAAATCCAGCATTCACTAAGCTTTCTCAGCTGAATGCAGTATTGTGACTTGGGGTGTTAAGAATACATTTAAGATCCTTGGGCATGTATTTATCACAGAGAGAGCAAGGCAAGGAGGACCCACAACAAAGAGAGGGAAGCACCTGTACAACATCTGCAACCCCAGCAGTTCATTTATAGTCAACTTAGAGAAGAAACTGCTGTGAACTAGAGGAAATAACTTCTAGTTCCAGGTTCATCATGACCCATTCCAGCTCAGTTGTCTCTATACCTGCTACACCAATGTGTTCTGAGACAACACAAATGTCCCAGATTTAAGACAGACCTAAGTAGAAACGTACAGCAAATGAGTGCAAGATTTGTTTTCATCTGGGATGAACAGAAAAGAACAGTTTTGTACCACTGCCTGTCTTCATACCCCTTCAGGCTACAGGATAAACCTTTAAAAGTTAACCGAAAAAGAAACGTTCTGCAGCCTTCTAGTTGAGATATTTAAAGGAAAAAAACCCCAAACAACCCTAAATCATTAATTCATCTGATCGGGGAGCCTCTCAGTCATGCTGTTATCCTCAAACATTCATCACACATGAAGAATACTAACTGAAATCTCTTACATCTTATTGTCCTTCTCACTCAACTCAAACATCTAGAATCATCCCACCTGAATTATAAAGGAGGAAGGAGGAGGCCTCAACTGGATGTTCAAACATCTACTTTCAGAAGTTTACGATGGGGATATCTGCATCTGAGTTCTGCCAGAAAAGCAGAATTTACTTTCTCATAGACAGAAATCTAGTACCATCAGAAATACCCTTTGAGAAACGGCCGACATATAAAATGGGTCTTATGGAAGAAAACACTTGAAGAGGGAGTAGAAGGTATAATTAATAGACACGTAGTGAATCATTCCTTAAATTTGTCTAAAGTTGTCATCCAGGCTCAGCGTGTCCTCAAACAGGAGCTATCAACACCTTCAAGTGCTTTATTAGCAGTCGTAGACATCTGTGTTAGAATAGGATGAAGTTTATTTAAGAACATTTATTTTTCAGCATTGGCTATTGAAATGAGCTTAAAAACTACTTAGATTACATACCTTCAGGTAAATACAACCAAGACGATACTGTCCCCAGAGTTCTGTTTTCAAACAATTTTTAAAAAAGAATTTAGGTTAACATGTTTCAATGGAATAATGAATTTCTGCAAGAAAAATAGTAAAATAAAAAGGGAACATCTTAACCGGTTTCATTTTTAGCATCATTATTACTTGGAGTAATCACAGTTATTCCCAATTCACATCAATTCTGGTGGAATACACAAGCGGCAAAGTCCCCAGTGAACTGTCAACACACTTCCCAATCTTTAGTTTCAGCTGCCAGATGTTGTAACAAAGTAAAGATAATTGTGTCTGAGAAGTTGCTAAGCATGTATTTACATAAATTTGTCACTATTCAGAAAGTTTAGTCCATTGCATTCTTAACACATGAATTCCAAAGTGACTGGAGTGCAAATGGCTTTTTGTCTGAAGTTTGGTGTAAATCCCTTTCTAATTGAAATGCTCCGGTTTTGAATCTACTGTTTTAACCACCTTTCCTTTCTGCTGTTAGAAAGACTATATTCCCCATTTTGGTTATTCAGCTGTGGAAGATTGCTCCACTTCACAAACTACCCATTTTCTTTAATATTTAGAGGACCTTATAGCTAAAAGTTAAACTAGAAGTATCCTTAAGAAGTACTTGACATAGATCAGACAGGTGTTACAATGTTTGAAATTATATTCACGTTTTAAAATCAAATGATTTTGTTGCAGGCATTAGTGATCTTAGTTTGATATAAGGTTACATGCACATCCTCCAGTCAAATTTGAACCCACAAAAGTAAAGTTCAATTAAAATTATTAGCTTTTGTGGTGTCAAAAGTTTAAAGAGCAATTTTTATGAGTTCTCTCTCTAAGGCAGAATGACTTTTATCTTCTGCTTCCAGCATTTACATGTGGATTTACCAAGCAGAGCTTAACATCTTGAAGTAAGTCTGTACCAAAATATACCCTTTCTTATTGATTAAATGTACAACGTATTTTTTTTTCCTGTAAATAAACTAAATAAGAAAAGGGCTCTTGTGTTAAAGCTTTAACTAACCTACTAGGCAAAGCTGTCATTATCCATGGAGAATGAGAACTTGGAATTGCTCTTGTGTTAATTTTAACTTGTCTCATGACAATATCCTAGAGAAGATTTAAACTTGTCTCTTCCGCCAGACAGTGGGATGTTCAGACTTCTCCCATTATTCCTGTGTCTCTGTCCTGGAACAGTAATTTCAGGTTTAAGTAGTGGTTACTCAATACATATACATCACAAACAGCTTAATGTCATTGACTCTCAGTGTTGCTATTTATCTGCCTCTGTAGACAATTAATTTGAGATACATATCTAAAGCTACAAAAAGCATTTTAATGAAAACTATTAATTTTTTATTATTATTCGTTTTGTAGTAAAAAAGCCACACTCCTCTTAACTAAAGTTAACTATATTCTACGTACTATTCAACTTGTCCATAATGTGTATACAGACATGGTAGCAGTGATTGCAATTGGAAACATTTATTTGTTACCTGAACATTGTCAGATTTTGGTGGCTGAAAGTGATTTCTGTGAGTAAAATATTTTTCCCATTATAAAGAATATTGCATTATTATGCTTTGTTAAAAATATCAAAAAATTACTTTAAGTTTTCTTGAAAATAAGATTATTTAACAAAGAGTTTAGATGACCTAATAAGAGCCTTTTCTTCATTTTCTATAGCCTTGAAGACTACAATAAGATGTTATTTTAATGAGAGTTCAGTCTTCCAGACATGTTGTAAGATCTTTGTAAAATTTTAACACCTCTCTCTCTCTCTCCATTTAAAATTTGGCACATCAACATATGATGAAGATGAAAAAATATTGATGGAAATAGAACAGAGGAGATGCTGATTCCTGGAAATCATTCAAACCTCAAAAAAGGGTCAGTTTCAGGGTGCTTACTTCCTTAATTAAAAATCTAGTCAATAAATCCCAATGTCTCTTTCATTCACATTAGAGTGCCAAACCATGTCAGACC
This sequence comes from Phaenicophaeus curvirostris, assembly GCF_032191515.1. Classification (NCBI taxonomy): domain Eukaryota; kingdom Metazoa; phylum Chordata; class Aves; order Cuculiformes; family Cuculidae; genus Phaenicophaeus; species Phaenicophaeus curvirostris. The sequence continues at coordinate 71,091,087 of NC_091431.1, forward strand.
AGATTCTTCTGTTTCTACAGTCACATAATTGAAATCTGAATCCACTAATGTATGAATGTTAATTTGCCTTCTCAGTGGCGATTCTTAGTCTCTATTTTAGAATCATAGAATCATAGAATAACCAGGTTAGAAGAGACCCACTGGATCATCGAGTCCAACCATTCCTATCAAACACTAAACCATGCCCCCTAGCACCTCATCCGCCTGTGCCTTAAACACCTCCAGGGAAGGTGACTCAACCACCTCCTGGGCAGCCTCTGCCAGTGCCCAATGACCCTCTCTATGAAAAAGTCTTTCCTAATGTCCAGCCTAAACCTCCCCTGGTGGAGCTTGAGGCCATTCCCTCTTGTCCTGTCCCCTGTCACTTGGGAGAAGAGGCCAGCACCCGCCTCGGAACAACCTCCTTTCAGGTAGTTGTAGAGAGCAATGAGGTCTCCCCTCAGCCTCCTCTTCTCCAGGCTAAACAACCCCAGCTCTCTCAGCCGCTCCTCATAAGGCCTGTTCTCCAGCCCAGAACCGAACACAGTATTCGAGGAGTGGTCTCACCAGTGCCGAGTCCAGAGGGAGAATAACCTCCCTGGATCTGCTGGTCACACCATTTCTGATACAAGCCAAGATGCCATTGGCCTTCTTGGCCACCTGGGCACACTGCTGGCTCATGTTCAGTCGCTGTCAACCAACACCCCCAGGTCCCTCTCCTCCAGGCAGCTTTCTAGACAGACTTCTCCTAGTCTGTAGCACTGCATAGGGTTGTTGTGCCCCAAGTGCAGGACCCGGCATTTGGCCTTGTTAAACCTCATCCCATTGGACTCAGCCCAGCGGTCCAGCCTGTTCAGATCCCTTTGGAGCCTCCCTACCCTCCAGCAGATCGACACTTCCACCCAGCTTAGTGTTGTCCGCAAACTTGTTAAGGGTGCACTCGATGCCTTCATCCAGGTCATTGATAAAGACGTTGAACAGGGCTGGACCCAGCACTGAGCCCTGGGGAACCCCACTTGTCACTGGCCTCCAGCTGGATTTCACACCATTTCCCACCACTCTCTGGGCCCTCCATCCAACCAGTTTTCCACCCAGGAGAGTGTGTGCCTGTCCAGGCCAGAGGTGACAGTTTCCAAAGCAGAATGCTGTGAGAAACTGTGTCAAAGGCTTTACTGAAGTCCAGGAAGACCACATCCACAGCCTTTCCCTCATCCAGCAGCTTAGTCACTTTGTCATAGAAGGCGATCAGGTTAGTCTGGCAAGACCTGGCTTTTGTGAACCCACGTTGACTGGGCCTCATCACCCGATTCTCTTGCATGTGCTTCATGATAGCTCTCAAGATGACCTGCTCCATGACTTTCCCTGGCACTGAGGTCAGACTGACAGGCCTGTAGTTTCCTGGGTCCTCCCTGCGACCCTTCTTGTAGATGGGCACAACATCAGCCAGCCTCCAGTCCAGTGGGACTTCCCCAGTCTTCCAGGACTGTTGGAAGATGATGGAAAGGGGTTTGGCCAGCACATCCACCAGCTCCTTCAATACCCTTGGGTGAATCCCATCCAGCCCCATAGACTTGTAGCTGTCCAGTCGGGCTAGCAAGGCTCTGACCACCTCCTCTTGGATCATGGGAGCCTCATTCTGCTCCTCCAGCTCCTGGGTTTGCACACAGACGGAACAACTTTCTTTACAATTCAAGACTGAGGCAAAGAAGGCATTAAGTACCCCAGCCTTTTCCTCATCCCCTGTCACTGTTGTTCCTTCTGCGTCCAATAGGGACTATATGGTTTCCCTAGTACATAAACATTCCTCTTCTTCTTGATATCACTCAAGATCTCTCTGTTAAACCAAGATTTTTTTTTCCTTGACGGCTTTTTTTCCGGAACATGGGGATGGCTTTCTCCTGAGCTGCTAGGATTTCCTTTTTGAAGTGCTCCCAGCCCTCATGGGCTCCCTTGCCCTTAAGTACTGTCTCCCATGAGACTTTCCTGATCTTTTGCACAATGCTTTAGGAAGTACAATCAAATAGTGAAAAACTAAGGCTTCATTTTGGTTCTGGTTGTGAGCAGAGAAGGATTTTAATTGTCCAGGAAAGAGAATTAAAAGAGCAATCTGTCCATTCCTCAATGTGATGATATAAACCCAAGCTCTATAGGGTTGCTGACTGGATTTATTGTATGTCACACAGATCAAAAGTAAGGGTAGGCAGCTAAAAAGTCTTGATACCCAGCTGGGTAGGATGGTTTGTGAGCGTAACAGACACTGACTGTGCCACTGCACAATACTTCTCCTTGCCAAGTTAATTAAGTTAGGATTGAATGCTCATGGATAAGAGATAATAATATCAGCCACATACAAAGAGTATGTGATATTGTAGATTAGGTTTATAAGAACCGTTTTGTCTCCCTGACAAGGAGACAAAAGTATGCTGCAGTTAAGCTTGAAGAGATGGGACTCCTGCCATATTCAAGAACATGCTTTACTTTGGGGTTTTTTTGCCTTTATTTCTGTTTCTCGTTTAATAAAAATCCTTGCCTTTGAGCTAAAGGCAAGGGAAATGGCAGAAAAGGTGACAAGACCAGGAAACTGCCAGAGGTGAACTTTTCAACTCACAGTAACATCTCAAAGCAGACTGTAAATAGGATTACTTTTATTAGACTGCTGCCTGCTACAGCCATTCTTGTTAAGGGCTTGTCACTCTGTTCCTCGTGCGGAGAGGAGTGATGGGCAGCCCAAGCCGTGGGGACCCTGCACAGACCTCCCCCTGCCACCCGTCACTCAGGTGGAACTGTCCCTTTGAGTCAATAACAGTGTCTGTCCAAAGCATAAAACAGGATTTTGATGTACTTTGCAGAAGATGGGCAGGTGCTGTGATTACCAGTTCAACAGAAACACCGGTTGTCAGTAGATGGCCAGGGGAACCACCACGAGGCTCCTCCTCACTGTCGATGCTCTTCCAGTGCATTGAGACACACACCAGCATGTCACCATGTTGACCTCATTGGTAGTTAAACTATTCTCTGTTTTAGAGAGTTTGTTTTCCTCCCTCGCCTCCTACTCCAGTACCTGAATGACAAGAGGCTTGCTTAAGGCAATACTCAGTCTTGACTGAGTCTTAAAAAGAAATAATCAAGCTTTCAAGGAAAATCTCAAGTGTTTCCAATGTCTGGGCCACTGCAATTGTGTAAAGATCAAACCATTCTGAGGGAAGCACAAAGATTATGGGGATGTCTGCACCTGAAATTTATGGAGATGAAGAAAAGCAGATAAGAGGAATGGAAATAAGGAAGTAGCAATGGGGAGAGCTTCCTGAAGAGAACAAGTGTTACAATAAATTTTTTATAGTATGTATCTGTTATTGTAGCTAATAGGCAGGAGAACCTTACCTCTGCAAATCAACTGGAGCTACCAAGACAAGAGGAAGCTCCTGTGAAATTATCAATTTCCTCCCACTAGGGTCCAAAATACATATACACACAAAAACACACACACATATATATATGTATATGATTAAACACTTGCAGTTCTAGTTTCTAAAAGCTTCTATCATTCCTGTAAAAAACTCAGTTCAAGCTGGTAAGAAGCTCCCACACTATAGGAGGCTGGAAGTCTAACTGACTAAGGTGCTCATCTCATGTGTTTTAATCCATTCAGGCAATCCTCTGATGATTTAAATGCTGAAGTTGTGTTCTAGACAGACATTGCAGTAGATATTTGAACTGCATTGACTGAAATATTTAAATGACAGACCAAATGTATCTAAAGGAGGAAGCTGGAAAGCTGTGGGTCAGGCAGGAGAAAGAAAAAGGTATTCCTTTCACAATTGGCCCTTACACTGCAAAACATATTTGTACCTGTTTCAGGGACTAGAAAGGTTTAAACACTTTTTAAAAACGGTTAAAGACTGTTACGTTGCTATTCTGTAAATTGTCAGTAACATTGTGAAATTATTACAAAATTGGATGAGTTTGTAAAAATGTTTAGTCTGTATATATCTTTCAGGAAATACTTGCAGCAATACATTTGTAAATATTTCTTCTCTCAGAGAGCTTTATAAGAACGCACATCTCAAAACATACAGACAAAAAGCCATTAAAAACATTTAAAAAGCTATTATGTTTCATGATCTGATTATACTTATTCTGTTTCAGGACAAATATGCTATTGGAAAATTGTAGTCTTAGTCCAGTCACCTTCCTGAGAAAACTCCCATTTATATTCCTGACTGGCATCTCCTACTTCTCCAAGTGGTTTTGCTTACTTTGCGTGATACAAATCATCATCTAGAGAAAGACCAGGTCCAAATTTGTTTCTAATTTATCTCCACCAATGCATGAAAAGATAAGGAAATCTATTAAAAACGGGGTTACAAAGCAAAAAAAAACCAACCACATAGTATGAGCTATGGAAGACAATGATTGTCATTTACGTTGAGGCAGAGTAAAGAAGCTGAAAACACAAGACAATCTTTGGTTCTGTTTATTTCCAGATAAATATGTGACAGATTGCATTTTTTTTTAATGTGATTGTGTGGGGATTGTTTATCAATTTACTGTGAGATTTTTTGCATTAATTGCTGTTGGGTTTTTTTCAGAGGACAAGGTGAAAGGTTCAGTGTTGAAGTGATTTTACAAATCTTCTAGCATTCCCAGATTCACTTATCTTTCTCTGAAAGGATCTGTATATCTCTTCATCACAGGCCTTGCAATCACTGGCTATTATGCGAGGGTCAAACTCACTCTGAAGACAGAGAATATAGTAAATTAAGATGTATAAGTGATAAACCAGCTTAGGTTAATTGTGTTTTTATTTTCTCAAGAATTTACCAATGTTGTTAAAATTAATCTCATATTTTTGTGATTATTAAAAGAAAATTGGACATAGCATAATAGCCATGATCATTATCATCATATCTGGAAACAAGAACAGGGGAGCAATTCTTTCCAATTGGAAGTGTAACCAAGTGGCTGCATTTACCCATGTTTCTATAAACTCTCTTCTATTTCTTTATCTTCTTTTTCTGTTATTATTCTGCAAGAGATCTTGTCATTCTTGCTAACAATGTCATCAAGAAGGCATCTCTGCGACTATTGAAACTACTGTTCCTCTGAGTTTTTTATTTCCCAGGCCTTGCCACACGTTTTTGTAACTGGGTTAGAGACATATCAGGTTCCTTATGTGAAATAGTCTTTCTCTGCTGATAACTGAAAGCACAGAACAAAGTTAGACTTTGACCAAGTTAAGCTAAGGGGACAGAGGGGGGAGTGAGGGGAGGGAAATAATAAAATAAAAATTTTGCTACCTGAAAGAGATGAGGTGTTCTGGATGAGCCCTCCCTCATATTTGTGTTTGTCCACAACCAGATATGCTCTCTGATTGAGGCAGCTGTTTTACAAACCCTTGTACACCAAAAACACTCAGGCAGTGGTTGCAGGACTTTTCCACAAGTACCAATAAGAGGTGACATGTACAGCCGTGTTGAAATACCAGTATTCTGCTTTACCAGAGAGCTAGGGTCACATGTTTTTGTGGCTGGGCCTGATTTTACCGTATTTTCCACATGAGCTGCAACCCAGAGCACCAAGTGGATTTCGTACAATGCTGGATTTGGTGGGCATAGAGTGAATTTTCTTCATAGTAGCTCATATAAGGCTATATTTTGGATTTGTGCTGGAAAGTGTTGATAATTCAGGGGTGTTTTCCCACCAAAGTGTAGGCTCAGAGGGCAGAGGAAATGGTGATGGAGTCTGCTTTCCTGGAGATGGCTGAACACCTGTTTTCCCCTGGGAACTAATTAATAATTTTTTTTTTTTTATTGCTTTGCTTGCATGCACATCTTTTTGCTTTACCTGTTAAACTCTCTATCTTAATCCTTGAATTTTCTCACTTTTACTCTTCTTGTTTCCCTCACCCCTACCCCACCACGGAGGAGTGATTAAGCAGCTATGTGGGACTTAGTTTCTGGCTGGGGCTAAACAACAACACATCCAAAAAGCCAGTTCCAGTCCCTAAGACACTCAGACTCGATGATCCGGTGGGTCTCTTCCAACCTGGTTATTCTGTGATTCTGTGATTCTGTGATTCAGACAAGCTCACTGAGGCACCTAAGCTCATTTCATTAGATGAAGCATCACAGACTCCCTTGCATTATACTGACTACCATAACATACCTATTTAGTGCTATTTAAACTGTTGTAGGAAATGCTGAGGAGGAGGTTGTGAAACACTCATTACGGTGACTTAGTGTTTATAACAGCAATCCTTCCAGCAATAACGAATTTCCTCATGTGAAAGAGGGCTCCCCTTGGTAAAGGGAGTATTCAGCAATCAAGAGCCTCAGATTTCCTTTGCCCTCATTAAAATGAAACAAAAGAAGTATTGCTTGGCAAATGCAAACAAAGCAAACAAGGTGTCAACCTGAGCACCACAAACCAGCCGTTAAGCAGCAAAAGCTGTGCAAGCACTCCATGCTTTCAATTTTGCAAAAGATAAAACAAGAACCAATTTTGAATCAATTTTAGCTCAATCTTGATTGATCTTCCCTAACTTTAATCTTCCTGCTGCAGTCACCCAAAGGACTCTTTAAAGTTGATAATAGGAGAGATGCTTCTGGGTCTTAGGCCATCAGAATCATTTTGGACCAAGTCCAATGATCCTCATAGACTGTCGAGGAAGTGTTGAGTGAGTATTTTTGTCATTTACTTAACACCCATGTTTCCCCTGATATGACTGATGGTAATACAAAGATAAAAAGTCTAGCTCAAATGTTTTGTTATCCATAAGTGATCCTCTGAAAATATTTCTTTCCTTTTTTTTAGCCTGAAATTATTGGAAAGAAATTCTGGAATGAGAAATTGAAGTATTATATTGTACCTAGGCCTAATTAAATAGGTTTATTCAAAATTACAAAAAAACCCCTAGGATAGGATCTTAAAAATTTATTCCATTACTATCTGGTAAAGACAATATTTTGGCATTTTAAATTGCCAAGGGAAAGCACTAATGAACAAGGGAAACCTTTCTTTGATGGTGTTTTTTTCTGCTTTTATTCTGAGTAAAGGTATTTCAAATAATTTTCAGGGTCTCACTTCTTCAAAAAATTATTACCCTAGACATTGGAACACTTCAAAATAAGCATTGCTTCAAAATGGAAAAAAAATGGAAAATGGGTAATCTGCTGTTCAGATTTTTCACATTTTTAAAGTGAGTCACTTGTTTTTTTCCAGACTTGGAAAAAAACCCCACAACCAAAAATTCCTTAGTGTTTTTGCTCGTAGGACTATTTAAATAAATAGTAGTAGTAAACCAAGCCAAGTACATGATTAAGCAAACGATCTTTAATTAGCTTCACTATGAATACCTGAGCTTAATTCCTCATGCTGTGTATTATATTTGTAATTTACATCTCTTGCAGTGCTCATGTCTAACTGCAATAGAGGCTTCATCTATTACAGGGGACTAATAATGCTTTCCAAGCACACAAGAACAAATGTGTCAGGAGCTTTGAAGTTTACATACTGTTGCAGTGTGACTGGACAGGAAAACCTAAAATTTCCAAGTATAGTTAATCGAAGTCGAAAGTTTGGTAATACAAATAAGTGTTCATTTAATTTTTGGGAAAATATTATACTATTGCTCTTACTTCACCCTCTAATGGCATAGTTTAATCTATTTTAAAATATGAAGTAATTTCATTGTTTGAATTAAAATTTAATTTTCTTTCCAGTTAATATATCACATGACTTCTATCAAGAGTTTCATAGATAAAAGCAATCCCCACCTAAGCAGAAAAGATTTCCACTCCCCATATCTCAAGATTTTTTGTGGCTTTGTGTCTTCCAGTACAGCAACTGCTTTATTCTAGTTTTCATTTTGAAGTGGCACCTTCTTGGAAAAATAACATTTTTTTGGTTAGAAATCTAAGCCTTACAAATTACATCTGACCTCCTGACCCCAGTGTTAGCAAGTGGGTTGGATTCTACTCCTGCCCCCCCAAGAAAAATAATCCCTCAAGTATTACTCATTTTTATAGCCAGAAAGAGTGTTTCTCATAACTAAGCTAAAGCTACTCAATTGTGAAAAATGACAGTGAGCATGACTGAGAGATAAATTCTTCTGGGAAAAGAAAAAGAAAAAGACAAAGAAAGAAGATAAAAACTGTATAGGAACTTTTAATGTCATGTATTTCTACTCTTTCATAGCCTGGAGCTACAAAGCAAAGCTTGCACTTCAGAGAGTAGGGGACAGACTACTTAAGATAAATACTTTTTTACTTGCTTTAGGGGCCAGCAGTTATAGTTGCCCATAAATGTTTTGTAATACGCAGCCTCATAAATCCAGGTGACAATCTTCTACTTTTAGCCACTATAGGAATAGGCTACGCTAGGACGGGGTTTTAAAGCACATTGCCTAAGTAATTACAACAGGGAGATTTGCAGTTTTATTTCTTTGTCTGTATTTCAACATTGCTTAAAGAAGATGCCTTCTTAAAGAAAACAATTTGTTTCTTGTAAGTGTTTTATAGCCAGAGATAACAAACCATTTCCAAAAGTAGTTGTGTATTATCCTCCCTAAATCTATTTATGCTCAAATTGCCAAACTTGAGTATTTGAACTCATATACCTAAGCCTGCATCCACACAGGTTTGCAAATACACCTGAGTTTCAGAAGGGTTTCCAAGGCATTGCCAGAGGAACGACTCCAAAGTGCCTCCAAGATGAACACTGTGACCATGAAGCAAGGTGACTACTGGGTTTCGCACAGTGCACATCAAACTGTTTACTGTCTGAAGTCTATCTGGATCTTTTTACCTCAGCAATGTTATTGTTAATAATTATAGACTCCATACTAAGTCCTACTGGCATTTTCCTGAATTACCAGCCCATTTCTGACCATGACTGATGTCCCTGATGCCTGAGGTTCTGCTACAAACACCAGTTCTTCCAGAAGAAATAAGAGAAGGAGGAATTGAGGGGAATTTGATAGTTTAGGCATGGGACTGAATCAGAAAACCAATGCATAGCACTCTTTTCAAAGAATATAAATTCACTGAAAGTAGGGAAGGTTACGTTCACAGTAAAAAAGTCAGATAGGGACATAGCAGTATAGACCAATGCCATTTTTCCTTTGTCTAGGCTTCTCTCCTTTTCTGCTTATTTTATAGTGTTTCTTACCTGTTTCAGACAGAATTCACTTCCAAATTAGGGTAATATGAACCTGGTCTTTATCTAATCGGCCACATTCTTTCAAAGGCAAGAGGCTGAGTTCAACAAAATTTAGCTGAAATTGAATTCCCTCATTAGCCTTTTCTGTCAGGTTGCCACATTTTTGTCACAGTGACTGAGTGCCTATTGCTATTACTACTGCAATTCTGTCCTTATTTACAAAAGATAGGCAAAAAACACTTAACTTTGTTCTCTCCCTGTTACTGAGTTGCTTATTCATTTAAACATACAAGTATACAAAAACAAGAGAAGAAGTAAAAACTAGAAAAAAGTTCTGAAGATTCAGGTATTTCTGAAAATATGTATATTAATTACTGGAAATTAAATAAATTAATATCTCAGTCATGCTGTGCTTAGATGTTAGAAAACTATTGGATATTCGCCTGGAAGAGAGGGTCTTTACTTAGCATTAATCATCCTCATCAGCTAAGGGTGGCCTGTGAGCCACCTATAGTTTGCCTAATTAGTGCTATTCATACAGAAACATTTTCAAGGATCTGGAGACAGCAAATCAACTTTCAACATATATAAATATACAAAGTATGTGTAACAGGAAGGGAAAATATTCATTCAAGGCACATCTTGAACCTTACATTACTGATTCTGACTGTAATTTTCTTCTGTAAATGTCTATTAACTCGGTTTGCAGTGCTCAGTGATTCAGACACCACTATAGTCTTCACTCACAGTCTGCTTGTATGAGTTTATATTTCTGTCTTGTCCTTGGGGATTGCTTCTGCTTTCAGACTCTCCTCTATCTACCCACGGATGGTCAGCAGACCTTGCTGAATGCATAGGGACATCATTATGGAATAAGCAATCACCAGTTGGTCACTAATTGAATCCCTGCAGGGCTCTCAAGTAGATCACACATACATTTTTAAATTTTGTGTGCGAGATACAATGGCAAGCAAAGATCATAAGCATGTAGAACACCAAGATCTGATGTTTGATCTGCAGATCACCTATGCCTGATTTTCACTGCTACATACAAAACTGAATCTACGCTTATTCTGGAGATGTTGAATTTTTCACTTGGACTTCCCTCAGTTCCTAAAACTGCTGTTTCTTCATGCATCAAGCTTTAGTGGTTCAGCCAAAATTTAGGTCTCACTAAAAATCAACTAAGATCTCCTTTTGCCTCCAGAACATCTTCTTTTCTATGACTTGTGTGGAGCAAACCCCTTCCTGCCATTCAGAGCAGAAATACTAGTTTTCCAAACCTTAGTTATGTTTTTGTTCCCATTCAAATTAGTTCTATACAAGCTTATTAATTTACACAATCTAATCTAACCCTAACTGCAATGGCAATGGTAAAATAATAATGTTAATATCTGCCAAAAGTAGTTGAGATTTTATATAAATTAGATATGAACAAACCTTGAAATTCCACACCGGAATTAATTATTTTTAAAAGATACAAAGACAAAAAGAAATAAATAAGAGGATCAGAAAATTTCTTGCTTAGGAAAATATAAAAAAAAATAGAAAGAGAAAGAAATATGTTTAATTTATCACCATGGTCTTTTGTGTCTCTCAGCATTCAGCATAAGTTATTTTCCAGAAACAGACTACAAATGAAGAGAGTGCAGTATGACTTTGTGATAAACAAAAACATCAGACAGTAAACAGGGAAATGAGAAAGAGAATTACAGGTGCAAAGTAATTATTATTGTGCCACAGCTTTTCTGCTGTTGACCATTTTATTCCTGCATCTTCTGTCAAAGAGATCAGCATTTGTCTTGCAGAGGCACTGATGTTTTCAAGGTCTTTGCATTTATTAGAATTTGGTACTTCAAGACTTTGCTTTGCTTTGTTTTTTTTAAACCTCTTTTATTCTATTCAACACATTATAGAGGAGATATTTATACTGAAACATTTCCTAGGGAAGTAAACTACAACGGAATATGATACATTTATTGATCAGTTCTATTTCTTAATTTTAATATTAATCATTTTTAGTCTCTAGACCATGCCATTTTCTTCTATTTATGTGCAGTTTGTGAGGAAATTTCAAATTCATAAAGGCTTAAAAAGCTTTTGCTATAGTTAAGCCCTAAATAATACCATTTGAAATATAAATAACGGCTATTTATCCATCTCAGACTCAAATCATATTTAAAAATACAGAATTCCATTAGATGAAATTACAAGGATCCACTTTGAAAAAATCATAGAATTGTGCTCACAGCATGGTCATAGGTTACGCCTGAGACTTCACCAGGTACCTTAATATGACGATAAGCTATAAGGCAATACAGCATAAACTTGATCTCTAATGTCATACAAAAGGCTCAATTTAAAGGACAAGTCACACAATTTTGAGATAAGCATCTCCAGAGACTCATCCCTCTGAACAATTTTTCTCCATTGACAAAAAGAGCTTAGGGTGACCAGCTTAGATTTAGATGTCTAACCTTTAGATATCTCAAGTAAGATAAGACAAATCCCATAGGATTCCAGTGCTGCGAATGGTAATGGATCAACTGCCCCAAAGGGAGCAGTCTAGAAGGGAGTTGTGCTGAGTGGAGGGCTGCCTCCTCTGAGTCAGTAAGGATGGATGGATGGATGGCAGAGTCAGCAGCTCCGACTATCTGCCTTGCTCCTTGGCTGGGTCCCTAGGTGAGGATGAGGACAAAGCACCTCTACTCTCACAAAGCAAGGCTTCCCTGGGATTGGTGCAGCTCAGAAATGCTAGTGCTGTGATTTGTTCAGCAGCTAGGTAGGTCAAAATAAATACATTTAGAGCGTTTCATTTTATACTCTATAGTAAAGATGTTCTGTGGCATAAAAGACAATTTCTGCCTTAAACTTCTTGTTATCTCTCTGTTTACCATCAGATTATCAAGGAAGTGAATAAAAAAGATAAGAATCACCAACATTTTAGCAAAAACATAAACCTTGAATAAGTACATGAGATAACACATTAGGCTCGTTGAACCGTCTTGTGTTTTGTAGGTTTTAATCAAGTAAGAAGATTCATTGAATGCTCACATTACCCAGGGAAAGCTGCAGCAAACCTTTATTTCCCTCTTTACAGATATTCCATGTAAAATAATTTCCAAGTACATTCTCTAGAACTGGGAATTATAGGGAGAGGAAATCTGGCCATCTGAGACCTGCAAACTTGTCTAATGTTACCGCAGGTTAAAATTGATATTTAACACTTTGACTACATTTCCAAAACCGTGGTGAAGGCCAATGCCAGCTATATATGGGAAGCACTGAGCCACCTCTCTATGGCCACTTTTGTGTATGCAAATGTCAGAAGCAGAGACATGGGCTTGCAGGAGGAGATGACAGTGAAGGAATCTCAGTTCCATTGCTGGTGGCTTTTTGGTTTCTTTCTCATTTTTTTCCCCCAAACAAAGTATTTTGTAGTTCTGTGGTTTGTTCTAGTGGCATTTGTATTCTTTCTTCTTCATGGGATGGAAGTGTCAATCAGAAAGATTGACCAGTGTGTTGTGACAAAGGCTTAATCTACTGAGCAAGAAAGTATTTTTCTTTCATGATATGAACATGATGCTCCTTATCTCTCCAGAAAGCATGCATAGAACTCATGTCCTCAGCTTCATGGAGCTGTGGAGGAGATATTCCAGCCAGGAAAAAATTCTGGTGACTGATAGTTTTCTTTCTTAAGGATGCAGCAGATTACTTAACATGCATAACTTCACCTATGAATAAAAAAAGTGTATGGAAGCGTAAAATACCATTTGATTTGAAGAAAGTTTAATCCTACAGGTGACGTGGTGTTTGGTCGTATTGTCCTTGCAAGAAAACAGCATTGCTAAGCGTAAGAATATTGTAGATGCCCATAAAACTTAAACTTCTCTTTTCCCTGAATTTGCCTGTGAAGAACCTGTCACTGTGAGACCTGAGCATCCCTCTGGACCTTTACCTTAACTTGTCTTTCCCAGAGGGCTTGTTTAATCCCCTGCACAAAAAAAAAGAAGCATACAGATGTTGCCATGCTAGTTTAAGTACTGACATTGTGTGAATCTTATTTAAGACACCGGTCCCTCATAACATCCTTCTAAGTTGGAAATACATGGATTTGATGGGTGGACTGTTTGATGGATAAAGAATTGGTTGGACGGTCACGTTCAGAAAGGTGTTGTTCAACGGCTCGATGTCCCAATAGAGATCCGTGTGACAAGTGCAAAGGGATCTGAAGAGGCTGGACCGCTGGGCAGAGTCCAATGTCATGGACAGCTACAGACTAGGAGAAGTCTGTCTAAAAAGCTGCCTGGAGGAGAGGGATCTGGGGGTGTTGGTTGACAGTGACTGAATATGAGCCAGCAGTGTGCCCAGGTGGCCAAGAAGGCCAATGGCATCTTGGCTTGGATCAGAAACAGCGTGGCCAGCAGGTCCAGGGAGGTTATTCTCCCTCTGTACTCGGCACTGGTGAGACCGCTCCTCGAATCCTGTGTTCAGGTCTGGGCCCCTCACCACAGAGTCCAGAGAAGAGCAACAAAGCTGGTGAGGGGGCTGGAGAGCAGGTCTTACGAGGATCGGCTGAGAGAGCTGGGGGTGTTTAGCCTGGAGAAGAGGAGGCTGAGGGGAGACCTCATTGCTCTCTACAACTGTCTGAAAAGAGGTTGTAGAGAGGAGTGTGCTGGCCTCTTCTCCCACGTGACAGGGGACAGGATGAGAGGGAATGGCCTCAAGCTCCGCCAGGGGAGGTTTAGGCTGGACATTAGGAAAAAATTTTTCACAGAGAGGGTCATTGGGCACTGGCAGAGGCTGCCCAGGGAGGTGATTGATTCACCTTCCCTGGAGGTGTTTAAGGCACGGATGGATGAGGTGCTAAGGGACATGGTTTAGTGTTTGATAAGAATGGTTGGACTCGATGATCCGGTGGGTCTCTTCCAACTTGGTTATTCTGTGATTCTATGATTCTAAGTGGTGTCCCTCCAGGGTCCGTACTGGAACCAGTACTGTTTAATATTTTCACTGATATGGACAGCAAGGCCATGCGCACCCTCAACAGGTTTGTAAAACATACCAAGCTGAGTGGTGCTGATGCCTCACCAGAAGGATGGGATGTCATCCAGAGGGACCTGGACAAGCTGGATAAGCGGGTCTGTGTGAACCTCATGAGGTTCGACAAGGCCAAGTGCAAGGTCTTATGCCTGGATCTGGGCAGTTGGTGGTTTCAGTACAGGCTGGGAGAAGAAGTGATTGAGAGCAGCTCTGCAAAGAAGGACTTGGCAGTGCTGATTGATGAGAAGCTTGAAATGAGTTGGTAATGTGGGCTTACGGCACGGAAGGTCAATCATATCCTCAGCTGCATCGAAAGGAGCATGGGCAGCAGGTTGAGGGAAGTGATTCTCCCACCTACCCAACTCCCATGAGACTCCACACAGAGTCCTGTTACCAGTTCTGGAATCCTCCACAGAAGAAGTGCACAGAACTGCAGGAAGGAGCCCAGAGAAAACCATGGACACGATGAGAGGGCTGGAGCACTTCTGCTATGAGGACAGGCAGGGAGTGGGGGTTGTTCAGCCTGGAGAAAAAAAAGATTTCAGGGAGACCTTATAGTGGCCTTCTGAAGGCCAGTGGTATCTGAAGAGGGCTTACAAGAAAGCTGAAGAGGGACTTTTTACAGCGGCATGAAGGCTTTAAATTGGAAAGGAGAAGATTTAGACTAGACATTGGGAAGAAATATTTTATGGTGACGGTGGTGAGGCACTGGAACAGGTTGCCCAGGGAAGTTGTGAATGGCCTCTCTCTGGAAGAGATTAAGTCCATGCTGGATGGGGCTCTGAGCAGCCTGGTCTAGTTGGAGGTGTCCCTGCCCATGGCAAGGGGTTTGGAACTACGTGATCTTTAAGGCTCCTTCCAACCCAAACCATTCTCTAATTCTATGATTCTGTACTGGTTTTAATAGTTACTCTTTGAAAATCTATTATATTTATTCATGAGAGCATTAAGTTAATCATTGCTAATGATCAGGGTGCTAGCAGACAGAATCAATTATTCCAGAACATCCTCCTGAGTTTATGTGCTTTCCCTGCTGTAACAACTCTTGGTGTCTGCTGACGAGGTAATACTGCAAGTAAAATCTTAGTTCTCTTTCTCTTTCAAAAGCTTCAAAGATAATTTTTACCAAATAAGATTGTTAGAACAAGACTCTAATTTTGTGGCTTCTCAAGAGGCATACTTCAGTCTGTCTGGAGGTAAGTATGAAAAATGGCATGAGCTAAAGCAGTCAGACTTTCAAAGTCAACTCAGTGTCTTTTTTGCTTTCAGGTTGATGCTTTTGGGTATTCTTTCCGCTTCAGTATTTTTCAGCACAGGAATTCCCTTGCTGACTAATAGGATTCTAGAAGAGTTGTTCGTATACAATGACTGTATAAGAAATAGGAGAGAAACCTTTTTTTTTTCCTGTTGAACAAATCAGAGTTTCACATTTCTATGTGAATTCAATCAAATACTTTGTATCTTTTGTATGTTCAATGACACATGAGCATTTGCTTTGGGTCAATTTGTGTTTTTCCCAGTGGTCAAAATAACAGCCAAAAACATGTAACAGCAAAATGTAAAAAAAGGTGACAATCCAATATGGAGTTTTAGTCTCCTGGGAATTTTTTTTTCTTTGTGTCATTTGTCATGTAAATAGATATGGCTCTGATATGCGGCTGAGGGATGACCTCACATACATTTATGAGGTTCAAGATGGATCCCCCAACCTTGCCTTCTAAACTTCCCTCAGAGTGGAGCATAGGTGTGACAAGATCCACCCTTAGTCTCAGATTTGGTCAACAGTTTATTAACTAAATGATTATGCTGAAATACGTGTATGATGTAGCCACCAAATTTTAGTCAATTAGTGCTACCTCTAAGAGTTGCCTCAAAGGCTGTCACTTATGGGGTTGATACTTGCTGCCAGTGAACTTAATGGGCTGTCACCAGAGCAACCAAAGGGTTTCACAATGCCTGTCAGAGCCCTCTCAAGGACTATCACTGAGGCAATTTTGCAATGCTGAAAAAGTTGGTAATTTTTTTAAAGCACCAGATAAAACACATTCAGAACTGCCAGTGATAAATTAATTTGCACTAGATGATTATAACACATTAACAACGATCATATATATAAACTCAAGTTAGTGGTTATTGTCCTGGACAATATCTGACAAAGCTGCAAGCATGAGTGTTTCCCTAGAGGCATCCCTTGTGGGGGGAAGATAAGTATGAACCTCTTGACCCATCCATCAGATAAGGTGTTCCTCCCCCCAAACAAAGGTTTTTAGGTTCCAGTTTTATATGTCTGAAAACTCTTTGGGTCCTCTTGGAGGGAGTAAGTAAATTATTAGGTGTTGATTTGCTCTTGAAAGGCCTGTTGTGTCATCAGAAGTGGGACTCAGTGGTAGAAGCAGAGAGCTCAGTCTGAGCTCTTGGAGATGTCTTTGTTCTTAACTGAAGCAACATGAGGCTTTGAGGTCTCTGCCTCACCTCAGGTGTCACTTAGATGATTTGAGCATTAGAGCATCTTCTGATACATCTGTCTTATAAAATAAAGTTGTTCAAGTCAAACTTTTCCCTTTTGAGAAGTCACAGTGACTTTGGTGACTTTGCCCCATGTCTGCAGGATCAGCCTTGGCAAATTAGACAAATTCATTTTAACACACCATTCAAAACCATATTTCCAAGAAAAATATATTTGGACAGCTGTGAATGGAAGCTGAAGAATGGGTTTCCCTAAAGATTTATGTTATTAAAGCTAAGGTAGCAAACAATACAGTGTTAAATAAGCCAGTTAATATGAGAAACAAACCAGAAATTATTGAGGCATTACCCAGATAAGACTGGAGTTTTGACTTCCACTGCATGTTGTAAAGCCTCTAAAATCAGACAGAGATAATTTACTTTTTGGTTTATATCTGTCTTTCTGCCAGGAAATGTTTGTATTTTCAAGACTATTTCAATCTTATAATTTAAAATATACCTCTTAATCTGTTTTTTTCCAGAGTACTTGACAGGAAGACAGTGATTTGTCTTTGTTACCTGACTGTATGGAGAAGTAACAGTGGTTGTTACAAAAATTTTCAGTCCTTAGGTCAAATTCCTGGCAACTTAGTGAGAACAATACCTAAGAATAAGAAGAGGAAGTGATTGTTTTGCACCTGTTTCTGAACAGTGCAATTAACCCTACTTCCCCACAAATGCCAGACAACTTTTTTTTATGATGATATCTTAGTCCGGCAGCATATCAGTGTCTAAAACCTTTATATTCTGTAAGTTTTGTATTCTTACTTCTTCACATGAAACAGAAGTGACTTCTTTGTCCTACTCTTAAAATAGACTTCCACAGAACTATGATAATAAACTCAAGGTATTATCCTTAACCAGTCACATCATCCCATCTTCTAAATGACAGTGAAGCACACCAGATACTAGTATGGAAAAGATAAAGAAGTTACAATTTAAGGAGAAAATCTATTAAATATAGTATCTAATGGATTAATGCACAGACTTCTGAAGCAAAATATGTAACATTTAATGAGTATCACATTGTATATAGTGTATCACTTCCTTTAGTATCTTCAGAAAAAATCTTTTGGTAACATAAGGCATTTCTAATGATGAAAATGCTGTGAATTTTAAAAACTTCATAATTAATATGGAAATGGACTAATTACCTTTTCATTTGGCTTGGAGGAGAGATGAGAAGGAGTAGAAAAATGAATAGTGGAAAAAGTGTTATCCATCAATTGTATCATCAGTGAAAATGTTTTCATTTAAGAAAATGTGAACCATCACAGTCAATACCCTGTCAGACTTGTAAATGAAATGCAAAGTCATTATGAATTAGGTAGTTGTACAGACTATAAGGTCTCCTCTCAGCCTCCTTTTCTCCAGACTAAACAAGTCCTGTTCCCTCAGCTGCTCCTCACAGGACTTGTTCTCCAGACCCGTCATCACCTTCGTTGCCCTTCTCTGGAAGAGCTCCAGCAACTCAATGTCATTCTATTAGTAAGGGACTCAAAACCGGACATAGTATTTAAGGTGTGGCCTCACCAGCACTGAGTGGGAGCAATCCCTCCCCACTTCTGCTGGCTACACCATTTCTGACACAAGCCACACACACAAGCCTTCTTGGCCACCTGAACATACTACTGGTTAATGTTAAGCCAGGTGTTGACAAGCACCCCTATGTTCTTTTGCACCAGATTTCCAAGTATTCTTCCCCAAGCTTAAAGCATCGCATGGAGTTGTTATGCCTAAAGTGCAGGATCCAGCACTTGGCCTTGTTAAACCTCATATAACTGACCTTGGTCCACTGATCCACCTTGTCCTTATCCCTCTGTAGAGCCTTCCTGTCCTCAAGCAGATCGACATTCCCACTCTGTTTTATATCATTTGGAATCTTACTAAGGGAGCACTTGATCCTCTTATCCAGATCATTTATACAGATATTAAAGGGCACTAGCCCCTAAACTGAGCTCTGGGGAACAACTCTTGTGAGTAGGCACCGACTGGATTTAACTCCGTTCAACACAAAGGAAAAAGGAAAGGCATTGTTATAACCATGACAGATGAATGTGTGTGTGTCAGATACATCTCTTCCACTCCTCATGTGAACTAATGATGTTGTCAGGAAGCAGAATTCATTGTATACAATAGTAATTTGAGACTAATCTTCGTTTTTCTCAGACATATTCATCATTTGCTCTTGAGTTGGAACCAAATACTGTGCTCTGATTTGATTCAAGCTTCAAAGATGACTAACAACTCGATAAGCACTTAGCTTTAGGGTAGAGTTTTCTCTTGAGGAATCCAGTTTTTGGCAGCAATATTACAGCTGGTCAATGCACAATAGCATATGCGGAGAAGAGTGAAGTTAAAGAAAAGGAAGAAATAAAATGAGGACCTACAACAGAGTTCAAGATTTCTTAAACACATGGTTGACATCCAAGTTAAATTGCTACCATAACAGATTATTAGAGCCAAGTGACATGAGTAATTAATCACAGAATCTGAACTTCAAACTGAAGAATTTTATGTAACATCTCTGTTGTATCTATGCACACATGTGTGTATATAATCACGTATATAAGCATTTTAACTTTAAGTAAGTAATTTTGATAGTGTGCTGCTGGTGCTGATTGATTCCAGCTTGTTTCATGCCACTGCCAGCCTCTGTGTCTCTTTCCTTGTTGAAAATTAATGACAGATCTATCAAAAATGTTAAAAGGAATTACCTACTCCATCTCTTTGCAATCAGGCTGGTTTTAAGTATATGAGAAACGCACTTGCCACACCTAATTGCTTAAACTGAGGCTCAGGAAAATATTTTTATAACAGATAAACAAAAAGTGGATTCTGTATCTCACTATCAATGATCTACTATTCCAACAAATGAAGCAGAGAAACTTCTTCCACATTTGATCACAAGAATCTGTGTCCAGTTCCACTTTTAACATAGCATGATCCACCCTGTAACCCAGTCTGGTGGCTCTCATTTTAGTCATTTTTTTTCATCTACTTTTGGGACCATTTAAGTTGTGCTTGTTGTGTTTGGTTCCTTTTCCCACAGAAATTGGGAAAGAGAAATCACTCCCTGTAGGTGCCTGGAAGGAGCTGAGGCTGCCTGAAAAGTAGACATCTAATTTTGGACACGTATGTCAGGACCACTGAACCACAACTGTTGCTTCTGGTGTTGGCTGAAGTCAGTTTAGGGAAGTGTCTTTTTGAAATGTTAATTGTTATTTAGGTAGCAGGCAATAAACAATTCACTGATCTGAAACAATGAATTACACAGGAGGATGTAAAAAACTCACAAGATTGGCAAGAGATTTGGAATCAGAAGCCAAATAGACAGACAAGGGGGATAACTAATGATTAATTGACAGTTGTTTTAAAGACAGCAGGATTGAAACCTGGGGAGAAAAAACATACAATAGCATTGCAAAACAGATAGATGTTTAAGATAAAATTTGATCGTGATTTAAATGAGTGAGTGTACACCAGGAAATGTTATTCCATCTTATTTTAAAAATTTCTGGGTTTGGTTCATAAAGGCTACATAAATAATGCACACCAGACATCTACATCTTTCCTCTGAACAAATGACAAGAACAAAAAATGAGACAAAATAATTTTGGTAGTTTAACATGAAAACTAAATTCCTTTTTTAACCTGTATTGAGTAGTCTTTGAAGATCAAGTCTGAGGAGGAATGCCAGAAAGACTTGAAGGATGAGGTATTTTTTCTTTTTGTTTAACATCATGTTTGTAAGTTTGGAAATTTCTAACAATATTGAGAATGGAACACGTTGCGCCTGAAAACAAAGGAAATGAAATACTCTATGCTACTGGTCCCATATGTAAGGATCCAAACACATCCAAACGCTCTATGAGTAACACTAGGATGAGGTAGAGGTTAGCTTTTATTCACCGCTGGTGATGACAGGTGTTTTACCACAAAATTATTAATTTTTTTTTCTTTGTATGGAGATTAATATTTTTTTGTTATGATCTGGGTTTTTTTTTGGTTGGAATTTCTACTTTTTTATGGCCTAAAATGACTTGAAGGAATATCAAAAACATATCTTTTTACTAGAATTACCTGTCACAAAAGTCAAATATATAGATTAAGATTTATCCCAACAAGCTTTATACACATTGAAGTCTGGTATGTACTTTAATATCTAATTGTCAAAGACATGGAAGTACCTACAAAAGCAATTTATTCCACCTTACATGACTGTCTCCTGAGGGATTGAATCACCTTTGGGAAATGCTTATTCCTTTTAATTTTCTTTAACTGTGTTGTTGTGGTTGAATATTACTATGACGGCACATATTGGGAGGAAAAGTCTTCTACATGAAAATTACCTGCCATCGGGCAATAACACTGGCGTATAACAGATTGTCATAGAAGGAAATGGAGAATTTTGGGACAATTAAACACATTGCAGGGGGTAACTATATACCCTGTATTGATGTTTTTATGTAAATACATTTGTGTTGATTTTTGGGCTATGCAAAACTTGAAGAATGAAGCTTATTAACAAACTTCAAAATTTTTTTGCTGTCAATTAAACCAGGAGGATGAATATCCAGACTACTGTTCTTGAGACTTTTCCTTGACTTTTAAAAATATATTTCTATTTTTTAAATTCAGTAAACAGTACCCAGATTCCTTTTTAGCTTTGTTTTTGTGGAGAATGTAGGTAACCTCCTTAAGGAGTCTAGAACTGAAAATTAAGAGATTTGTTTGCATCATAATGACCTAATAATACAGCTGTTGAAAGAGGACAGAGGAAAATGCAGATGCAGGTAAAAATCTACTTACTTGCAAGGTCAGTTTCTGAAAATGTTAAATGGATAACACAGATTTCATCATTTCGAAAGGGATGGAATGATTATGGAATGTACAAAGAGTCTGAGATTACAAGACAATACTAGAAGTCTAGATGTTAGTTTGTAGACAAGTTACAATATGGGCTATATTCAGGAAGGGAATGCAAAGCGTAACAGGAGCTCCAAGATTTCTACTGGCAGTAAGTTGAAGATCTTGCTGTGATGATGTTCTGTACAACAAAAGGTATAGAAACCTGCA
Organism: Phaenicophaeus curvirostris; assembly: GCF_032191515.1. NCBI lineage: Eukaryota > Metazoa > Chordata > Aves > Cuculiformes > Cuculidae > Phaenicophaeus > Phaenicophaeus curvirostris. The sequence continues at coordinate 71,112,852 of NC_091431.1, forward strand.
AAGCTGCAGTAAGAAAATCTCGTTAGATGATTCTCTGTGTGATGAGCAGCAAAAGTGCAATTGCTTCCCTCAAACAATGCTATCATTAGTGTGGTATGAAAGCAGGATAAGCAGGATTTATTCCTCCGAGGTTCAATAAGGGTCTTATTCTCCGCCCTGGCCAAAAATTATAAAAATTGTAATTAATTGTAAGTAACGGTGAGGAAAATGCAACTACACGAAGTCTTAGGAGGACAGAGGTTATGATGTGAAAAAAAAAAGAACTGCAAAAGAGGAATTAAAAACATGGTTTTTAAAAATATCTCTTTATATTGACCGAGTGGGATCTCATTGCAGTGTTTCCTTCAGCAGTCATAGATTAGATATTGGTCTTTCCATGAACCATGGGAGGAAGAATCTCTAGGGAAGTTTTCTGGTAGTACTTTCTCATAGTACCTCTCTTCCTTTTCCTGAATGCCCTTACAGTGGTTCTGTAGACACAGGAACTTGGAGAGAGAGATCAATATATCTGTAAATATCCAGGGGCAGAATTGATTTTATTGATAATTTAGTTTTTTAAGGCCATATTCAGTAAAAAATGAATATGAATATTAAAAAATCCAGAATGGAGGGTTTCATATGCTGACATTTGGGGCCCACAAGGCGATTTAGTAACTGACAAAGATACGCTAGTCAAAAGATACAGCAAAAAACAGTGACAGGGTTAACATTAACATTCCCAGCTTCTCCCATCTTTACAGATACAGAGATATATTTATGTGAGGTTAGGAAAAGAAATATGTATCAGCCTGTGGAAACAGTAAAAGACCATATATTTTGCACATATTTTATAACATATGCCATACAGCATTTGTCACAGGTCTCTTGTACTGTAGTCAGGGCACAAAGTAAAGGAAAAAGAAAATATATGAACTTTCAAGTAGTCATTTTCATGTAATTGTCTGGTCTCAGCCCAAGTTTCAATCATATAAAACCCACCAAACTCTCCATTGATCAAAGTCTCTCCAAGAGGCAGTGCTATATTTGACATTGATCTTTCATTGATTTAGTGTTATTTAAACAAGGCTAAAATTAAGCTAGCATTTTCAGACAGATGCTCAAGAACAGAACTGAGTTTATTGGGCTTTAAAAAAAATTATAGTGAATAGAGGAATTCTGTTAAACAAAGTCAGCTGTATTCTTGTTAAAAATAATCCCAGGAATGGTATCAAACCAGATACTGGTAAGGTGTTCAAAACACACTCTTTTTTCAATGTTAAAGTCTTAATTTTTATTTTTATGGAGAGATTTGTTTTTGCCATCAAGAAGCCATGGGAGAAAAAATAGATGTAGTATAATATGTACAGGAAAATTGTGGAGCTAGACATCTCTTCCCCATTACCTCCTCAATAAATATAATGCATCAGATAATAGAAACCAATTCATGTGATGTACTGTAAGTCAGGTGCTATTAGAGTCAAAGGTGTTATGTCCCTTAGTAATTAGTTGCAATAATTTATAGCCTAATACGCAATAAACCGTGGTAATAGATAAGAAGAAAGCCAGAAATACCTCCTACAGAGAGTCTCCACTGTTTATTTGAGTTTTCATGGAGCAACATAGAAAGATTTTCCTACCTCCTCACAACCCAGGGCATGATCTACATTTCAACCTCTGCAAATTTAATAAAATAAATAACTACTTCAAAAAGATAAAGAAGTAAAAATCTGGAGAAGTCAGTGTCTCTCATAACTCTTTCCTAATAGCACCGTTTATGATAATAAACAAAAAATAAAAATAAGGGGAAGAAAATGACAAAATTTGCTTTCCTTTCCATGCATAAAATTTGAGGGAAAAGAAACAGAATTTCTAGACTCAGTTTCTAAATGAGGTATCCATATAGACCAATATTAATATTTGACAGATATAGGAATTGGGGCTTTATGATTCAATAGTCTTGTGGAAGCTTCTCCTGGCATTGTATCAGCACCCCAAGTATTTATCCTACACATCCAATATACTGACAAGTAAGAAAACCGCTAAAAATTATTCACCTGGCAAAAGACTAAAGCTGCTAATGCAGCACACATTGGTTAATTCTGACTTATACAGTCAAAACTTTCCACTGCTGCAACCAGAAATATTTCCATTTATTGATGGGCAGAGGTCTAGTTTTCTAAACATTTGTAAAATATGAAGATTTGCACAGAAATCAAAACTGTATCAGGTGCATGAATGAAGTTTTAAACACTTAATACTGTGCCTTATGTGAGAGGCAGCCTTGGAATACTAAAAATACAGAAACACCCATAAAAACCACTCAGTCTTAAAGAGTCAAATTGAACAGGACCAAATGTTTCTTTAGACCTTATTTATGCATTGTTCTAATTACATTTCTCTTTCCCCACCTTCACGTCTTATGTTTTTTGTAGTCCATCTAGTAAATTTCTACATTTATCTTTTGGTTTTCAGTATGTAAATCTTGTGGTATGTGCTTTCCTGAAATTTAGGCAGTTTTCATTGGTGGTTTCTCACTTGTAACAGTTTGATAATGAACATGTTAAGCAGTTTTAATGCATTTCTCAGCAGTTATCACTTTTTTATGAGTCCATTTTGGCTGTCTTTAATATATTTCTAATGTACTGTACTCTCTTACTGGTAATTCTTATATCTTTCATGCAGCTGAAGTTTGGCTCGCAAGGCGGTTATTTCCTGCGTACTCCTTTATTCCCTTTGAAGTGAGTCTAATAAATGCTCCATGTAATGTTACTGAGGATACCAATAAGAAAAACAGCAAAAGGGAATATATAAAAAGTGTGGTGTGACTTATTTTAGGAGTGACAAATGTGGCTACAGAAAGGAAGGACTATGTATATATATTTTAACTCAGTGAAGAAAGGACAAACTTACAAGCAGGTAATTAAGTTATCTTTTATCTGTAACTCCAAGTGAGAGTAAACAGCATTCAGTATAAATCTGTTTCATGATATTTTGGAGAAGGTTCAGGAATGCAGAACATATCTGAACACAGAACATTTTCTCCTACCTTTATTCAAGATCGAAAGAAGATTTGACTGAGGTTTTGACACATTCACATCAATTTGTATAAAGATGGAACAACATCACTTTTAATTTTCTATGTAATTACACACTTTTTTCCCTCAAGCGGGGACATGTAATTTTGACAAGAAAAGCCCAAATACTGTAGAAAATGCCAATTAAGTCACTCTGATAGGAGTGGAAAAAAGTCCACTATTATTTCTACTTAGCTTTCCAACTCATGTTTCCAGATTTAAGGGAAGTCAACTGAAAATCCACATTGTTATAGAGATAGGAGGGTGGATCTGGATTTTCTTGTTGATTGGCAAGTGATTCTGTTGACCACTCATGTATGCTGGTTGATAGTGGGCTTAACCTCTTCTGATCTAGAGTCTCATGAAACCACATTTGGTGAGTGTTGCCTTAGGACTTCTCAACAAGTGTGACTGTGTTTAGTTATCTACAAGTCTTTCTTTTGAAGCTGAACCAGTGAATGACGAGAATGCTTTCAATATCATGATACAATTTATGTATCATTCTTTCAGAGGTTTTAAGCTGATAGCTGTTCATTTTGACTTACTTTTGATTCTCATAATGGTTGTTTAGACTTTGTTGCTCTTAAGCAACAATCAAAGTGATGTCTTAGTACTACAAGAGCACCTCAAACCTGCGTGAAGTGCTATGAAGCATGGCTTGAACAGTATGCACTGGAGGGATGTGGCTCTGAGCAGAGCTATTCTTCACTAACCAGTTTGGAACCACTGAAAACAGCCATTATGGGATGCAGCACCAGTAACTCAATAGTTCACCAAAAAAGATGAAATTTATTGTTTAATCTACACAAAAGAGAGTGGGAAGTAGTGGCTATATAATTTTCCTATGATGATGTACTGACACAAATGTTGCATCCTTATCACATTCTTTCCCTTTATAGCTTTGGCTGTGTTTTTCTCTCTCTGTTTTTGAATAGCTTTATGAGGAATGGCTGAAAGAGCTGGGGTTGTTTAGCCTGGAGAAAAGGAGGCTGAGGGGAGACCTCATTGCTCTCTACAACTACCTAAAAGGAGGTTGTAGAGAGGAGGGTGCTGGCCTCTTCTCCCAAGTGACAGGGGACAGGATGAGAGGGAATGGCCTCAAGCTCCACCAGGGAAGGTTCAGGCTGGACATTAGGAAAAAAATATCACAGAAAAGGTCATTGGACACTGGAACAGGCTACCCAGGAAGGTGGTTGATTCACCTTCCCTGGAGGTGTTTAAGGCATAGGTGGATGAGGTTCTGAGGGGCATGGTTTAGTGTTTGATAGGAATGGTTGGACTCGATGATCCGATGGGTCTCTTCCAACCAGGTGATTCTATGATTCTATATTTTTTTCTTTCATTTTCTTTTGCTTTTGAACTTGGAGCTCTCAAACCCACTCCCAGTGAACAGGCAGTACAGACTTTTGCATTCCCACAGAACAAATTAGGCCTGAATTTTCAGGTGACCCTATATCTATCTATCCTTCTGCTAGACACTACATACACTTAACAAAGGGCCCTGTGAGGACTAAATGCCCAGGGGAAATATTCATACGCTTCATATGTATATTATTCTCTTACAGTCAAACAACTGTATAAAAATTACCTATTTCCTGGCTTTCTGGTTCAAAGTTAAAAGGATCCATCAGTGAATTCTTCCCATCAAGAGAAGCTGACAGGAAAATGTAGAAATGAAAGCTTTCATTATCTTTTGACATTTTAAAATTTCTTAATTTTCTGAATGCCTCATCAGTTGATTTTGATTTATATTTGGCAGTGGTTACTAACCTTTAGGGAAAAATCTGTTTACATAGGAAGCAGTCATGCATTTCATTTAGCAGGCAAGCCAAGACACTGAGATGGCCAGTAGTTACTCAGTGCAGTGGTGATGCAGCAGTGGGCCAAAAATCAACAGACCAGTGAATACAGTGAGCAGATAGGATAGTGAATATCCCACACAGGTCGTGCAAGGCAAAGAATCTTGTCAAAAAGCTTCTTTGCATTTATTAAGATGATCTCTGTACTTGACTGTTAATTTCGCTAATGACATTCACCCTGCATTACCAGAATAAGGAGGCTGACATAAATACTGAACCTAAATCCATGTGTGATCATGTAAATAATCAAAACCTGAATTTCAGTTTTTTTAAGATGTATCAATACCCTGGTCCGAATGGAATAAGTTTTGTTGGGCTGTATTGCGTGGGCTGATGTAGTCTGCTCTTTCTTGTTACTTCTACAGTATTGTGCAAGTAAAATGTCACAAAGGTTCTAGATTTCTGCTTTTTCTGGCTGTTTACCTGTGTTTAATAGAGTCTTACTCACTTTCAATTTCTGACTGCAGTTTATTAGCTTTGCCAGTGAGATGAAAATGCAAGGCAAACTCATTCAAGCAGATGTGAGTGTTTTTAAAAGAAAATGTCAGTTGTCTCTTTTTACCCCCTTACTGGTCCAAACCCCCAAATTTCCAGGAAATCTTTAGATAACCCCAGGAAAATTAGAGTAAAATATTTATAACTGAGTTAGAATAATTGGTTGATTTGGAGATAACTGGAAAGGTATCCCTGCTATTTTTACCCCATAGCCTGTAATATCCTTACTGTGACAACAATTTAATATTTAACAAAAATATAATCTTGGGAGATGATGGAATATGAAGACAGTGACCACATAGGTATTCTATGTTATGCACTGATTTTTGTATATAAATTATGTATATCAAAAAGAATGAAACTGCTTCAGTAGCTATTCTGGAAAAAAAATTAAAATAAATTGTTACTGTTAGTGACCTTCTCTGTTTCCCTATTTACAATTTTGATTTTGGAGGTGAAACATTGAATTTTCAAATGTTTTATTCTTGTCTTCATTAGCATCTTCCATGCAGTGATAGTGTGTCAGCTGCTTTTGAGAAAGGTTTGATGCATGTGGCCTTGCTTGAAAAACTTGTAAAGTTGATAGCCAAAATGAACAGCTGATGTGTGAACACAAGAAATAGCATTAGAGTTAAGGAGTCACATACTGGTGATTCTCTCTGTCTTTACTTCAAGTAGAAAAAAGCAGATCTCCTCTAATGATTTCTAGCCATTCTTTTAAGGACAGAATTGAGGATGAAAGGACAGTGAAATTATTCACGATGAATAATTACAGCAAAATCTAATCAAAATGGCCTGAGTTTCACAGGATAAATTTCAAAGTTTGTTATTCCAGCTTAGATCAAATCTTATCCATATAACTGACAGACATGAACCCAGAAGGCTATTTACTTCACCACCCTGAACAATCCAATTTCTTCCCAGTACTACTGTTGTTTCTGTATCTTGGAAAAAGCCTTAAATTTTGAAAAAAAGAAGTAAAATCTCCTTCGGATTTGGCATAGGATAATTACTTTTAATAAAAAAATGTAAATCATCAGAGTTCCTTGATTCAATACAGTGACTTCTGATTTACTTTGTGTGACTGATGGCAGAATCAGGCCAATTGCACTTGCACTTTAAAAGGCCAATAGTTTCATTTTCATAGGTAAAGTAGAGGGATTTCTGGCAAGCAGCTCTATTTCTTTGTTCGTGGGTGTTACCGGGGAAGCACAAGAAACTATCCAAATGTTGCAGGGCAAACCAGACTGATGGATTACTTGTGTAGAGTGTCCTTAATGTGAGATTTTCAGCTTTGCATCTCCACTGCTCATATGTTACCACTAACTTGGTTTTATGCTTCATTATTAATCTGTAAACTGTCTGCAGAACAACAGGAGACGAATGTCCAGGCAGAAATGGGCGGGGGTAGTCATTGATCAAACTGTTCAAGACAGTTCCCATTGATTTCTTGAAGATATGCATCCCTACATGTCTGCAATAATATGGGAATGGGTTTTGCATTACAAAAAAAAAAAAAAAAAAAAAAGAAAAAAAAAACAAAACCAAAATCCCATGTGTTTGGATTTTGTTTTGCTTCGAACATTATATGTGTATGTTGGGTTTGTTTTATTGCTAACATTAACATCAGTATGTTCTGGGGACTAGACTGCTAAGAGCTTTTTAATTGTGGGTAAAAAAACCCTGAGCAGAATAGTAACTACAGCTCTTGTTAGTGAAGAATTTAGATGACGTTTTTTATGTTTCTGAAAAGAAGCTGCTAAAGACCGACATTTTTTTGTAATGGTGACACTAGGTGGACTTAACATTTTTGATAAACAGGCTATATAACCCACTCATCTCTATGTTTGTGAGAATTTGTGTATTACATGGCTAGACCATAACACAAATAGGTGTAGTTTTCTCCTGACAATATGTTCCCTTCATCAGGAAGAAAGTTTTCCAGAATTTAAGGGTTTTATACTGGGAGATTTTCCACTTTTTTTTCTTTAGCTGGGGAGAGAAAAAAAAAAAGTGAAAGAGAGAAAGAAAACTGGGCCTGCCCAATCTAACTGGAAAATTCTGAGGGGAAATCACTTCTTTCAGATCCTGCTATATTGCATCTCCAGCAATTAGGCTGAACTTCCTAACAGGATATAAGCTGGAATCTGGTATTATCAATGAAAAAATAGTGGGAATTGAAAAGTGAGATATTGAATTTGGCTTAAAAGATGTCCAAGGTAGTTTCAGCAAGAAAGAGAGGTGTGTATATATATAGTGTATCTATATATACACAACCCCACATATATAGAGTCATAATATAAATTAGGACTGGAGACTAATTTTGGTGAAAAAAAGCATGGAATGAGATAAACTAATTTCGTTATACTGTTCGTTTCTGTCTCTTGGAAATATCGAATTAGGGATTTGATACAAAGCTGGAACAGGAGAAGTTAAATATTTCTTATTAAACTTTTATGACCGGCCTTGTCATATGCTGTACCTTCAGATTCTGAGGAATGAGAAATGTTAATATCTGGTAGAGATGGTAACTGGTGCCTTTGTCAAGATCCTCCAGTCCAGACATGAACATATTGTATTCCATATTATACTTTCTTACAAGGAATTCATGTTTCTGCTTCTTTATTTTTTTCACCATTACTATTATTCCAGGGGAGGTTCAGGCTGGACATTAGGAAAAAATTCTTCACAGAAAGGGTCATTGGGCACTGGAACAAGCTGCCCAGGGAGGTGGTTGATTCACCTTCCCTGGAGGTGTTTAAGGCACGGGTGGACGAGGTGCTAAGGGGCATGGTTTAGTGTTTGATAGGAATGGTTGGACTTGGTGATCCGGTGGGTCTCTTCCAACCTGGTTATTCTACGATTCTATGATTCTATGATTATCTAAACAGCAGTTAATTTAAGTAGAAGAATGGAGAAAGCTATGAAAGAATTTCCTGTCATGGAAGAAAATTTACACCTTTTCTATACAAGGACTAATTATTATGATTTATATAAACAATAGGGAGGGAAATTAGTTGTTCTTATGTTATGATACTACTTCCATCTTCCAATGCTTCTTGAGCAGCCCTGTTAATTTGTAGTTTACTAGAAATAAAGATTTCAGCTCTGCCTTGCAGCATTGTTCTGAAACAGACTTGAACCGGTTATTAAAACATAGAGTTTTCTGAGTCAAAGAAATAATCAAAATTCCAATTAATGTTGCTGCAGCATTACATTATTGTCATAGTAACAGTGGCATGAAAGTTTACATCAAAAGCCTTGTTAGGAAGTGCCCGTCTAAAAGCAATAAAATCCCTGGGAAAGCATTCGGAAGTTCAAAAGAATCTAATGAAAGAGGCCTTTAGGATGCAATTTCATTGATGATTATTCTTAGTTAATAGAGGCAAATCAACCAGGGTCTTCTATAACAAGGAGACTCAGTGGTTAAAACAAATATATCGAGGTAATAGTACTAAGATTAACAGAAAAAATAAGGCACCATGCAGAAACACAAAAGTACAGATTTCTGCTTGTAAAGGGTAAATCCACGAAATAGTGACAACATTAGGAAAATTCTGAATGAATAGGTAGGCAACTTGGGCTTAGAATGCAATAGGAATTTCAGGCTCTTGGAAACTGACAAAGTGGTTTACATGTTTAGGTGAATGGTCCTCAGCTTGCGACCTGTATATTACAGGCTGCTTAAAAAACCATCTGATCTCTCTTGGGTTTTCCTCATAGAAAAAGGAGGAAAAATATAAGAAAATAATGTAAAAAATATAGATGAGCATATTCTCTTGTTGGTCACTACATTACTTTTTATATGATTTCCATTGTGATGTTAAGGAATGTGTACTAAGTGTTTTTTAACACTGTATGTATTTTTGGGTGTAGAGGGTTGGTGGGGAAGTGGATTGCTGTTGATTACAGTTTGAAATCAATTGAAAATCACACGAGAAAAGCCATTCTCTCACAGCATTCCAGGAAAAGATTGAGGGATTGTCTTAAAGATGCATATTCTCCTGAGAGTTCTGCTTGCATGAAGAGTTAAAAAACCCAACCAAACAAAACAAATAATATACAGGAACAGAAGGTCATTCCAACATCTCCTAAACTCAGTAGGCTGTTGCATTTAAATGGAGACAAAGGTCTTGATTCACAGTCTAACAGAAAACTTAGTCCTTATTTTGAATCGAGCTTAGATTCAGTGGTCAAATTTTGCAAGCTGGGATACCTAAAATCAAGTGAATGTGACACACAGAAATAATTATCGGTCACATCCCCAACACATGCAATGCAGTCTTGTCAAACCAAAAGAAGACAAAAAAGAATAACAGATGTGAAATAGCTTTTAAAAGCTGAAAACAGAAGAGAAGCAAGCCCTGGGAGGAATGGGGGAGTATTACAGATTCATACACATTCAGGTAATGTTCTTTTTATCGTCTCTCACTCCTATAGTTCATGTTCATCATTAATGCCTTCACAGAGGGGAGGAAGGATGGAAAATCAGGTAATTAGTTACACATGTACTTTGATCAGAATTGCATTTTTCTTTTTGAAGTTGTTTGATGAAGTGCTAAAAGACAAAAGGGAGGGTTTCATTTATGGCAACTCTTCAGTCAGGCGTATCTCAGGAATGCTTCTGTAATCTCCACATTTAATCCTGTGTTCTCTAATGATAACTTAAGGGTGATTTGGACTTGATTTTATTTCCACATCATCAAAGCTTTCTTCCTGGTAGAATTTCAGCATTGCCATGTCCTCAAACTCAAGCCACTGTACATAGGTATGTGACAAACCTTTGCAGATGATAAGCAAAGAGAGATGAGGTCTAGGGAGATAAATAAATGCAAAGTAACTTGAAAAGTTAGAATTAGATTCAGATACCTATTGTTTAGTGCTCAGATATTGACTTTCCAAAGAAGAAAAAAACTTCCCCCCCTCTTTCCTGTTGGTAGTAACTGGTGCTATGTATACGTGGTCCTTTGTGGACTGACACATTACCTGCCACGCAGACAGGGGGCCCGTCAATATCTTCAGCTTATCATATCCTCTCTTTACTGTTCACATGAGAGACAGAAAAAGAAAACTGTGGGAAATTGCTTTTGTTAATAAAGAGTCAGGGTACTTTATCTCAGATACTCTACCCGAGCAAGTAATTTTTAGACTAGTGTTGATATTAAAACAAACTTGTAATCTAAAGAGAGCATGGATATACCCAGTTCAGCTGGAGGAGGAAGGGAAACAATACCCCATCAAATTCCATGAGATCTCATAGCTCTGCTTTTGGCCTTTCCTAAAACTGCAGGCAGGGAGCTGGTCAGCTTGTGAGATGAGACAGAAAGGCTGTGAGGGTGATTTCCCTTTGTGTCCTGGCTGGGATCAACATTTGAAAAAATGTTGTGTGTTAACTGTGACAGTTCTTCATAGGAACTTTTACTGGAACTTTACAACTGTGCCCTGTAATAGCCTTAGACAACAGTCAGCACGAGTCTGGCTTTATGACTTTTTTCCTCTCCATCAGGGAGTCCCAGGACACCTGTCCATATTGCTCCCCACAACCACTATAACTAATGAGGTTGAGGAGAACAACAGAACAGCATAGGTCACTCACTACCAACAGTATGACAAGTGTTGGTTCTGTATAAATTACCTTGTAGACACGTTTTGCAGAATATTTCATTATTTTGCGTGGCAGCTTCAATAGCAGCAGTACGGGACACAGCTCCCATTAGTAGTGTACAATATATTTTCTTGTCAGTTAATCTTGAAACCTGGCTACCGTTCCTCAAAAAGGCTGAATCTTTCATTTCCTTCTAATAAATACTTCCACTAAATGCATTATTGGGGCAGAGATGTCAGTAAACGAATGCTTATCATCACATTTTCCTTGTGGCCTATGACAAAAATATTTTCTGCAGTTGAAGCAAAAAGAGAGTAGGAGAGGTGAAGTGATTAAAATAAGGACAGGAGATCAAATCAAGTTTTGGAATAACAGCCCCCTGAACAGCCAGGTCTCCTGTAGACAATGCAAAGACTGGAAGGCTCTGAGGATTGAAAGAAAACAGAATATGTTTCACTGGGGAAAAAGAAGTCTGAAGAACAGACGTATATAAAATATTAAAATAACCTTTAATATCTTGTGAATCTTCTATGGTGCTTACTCTGGTTATGTACTTTATAAGATACCTGTGTGTTAAAACTGAGTATTTAATACTGGCATGCTTACATGCTTTAAAAGACAGTTATTGGAGACCTGGCTCTGCTAAAACTGTTGCTATAAATTATTTTGTGGTATAAATGTGTAGACCAGAGCAATAACACATTATTTCTTTTACATCATTATATTTTGCAGCTCCTTACAATGAATAAGCCATTTTGGACATGTTGCATATGTTTCAGTTTTGTACTGCATGCAGAAAAAAAAGCATAGCAGCAGCTTGCCATATATTCATTCCAAGTAATTATGATGCAGCTGCTGTATGGGTACTGAGGACACAAACTCGTCAAAAATTGAAGGGAAATACAAAGGACTCGTACAAGAATGACTGTGAGGAGATGGCGAGTGGAGGAGTGAGAAGAGAAAGTTTTAGGGTTTTGGGTTTTTTTCTTAAAACATTTTGAAGATCAGAGATTTGTATAGGTTTCTAAGGAAATGTGTCTGCAGGTAATTTACTCTGCAAAGTAATATTTCAACTGGTAGCTTCTTATTGACTGAATCTTGTTTTTCCACTTACCTTCCAGGAAGGACATGTTTAAACCTTTTTAGCTGAAAACTCTTGAAGGGTCCAGAGAACCAACTCTCCTTCATTTACAGCAAAATAACAGAAGTAATGCATGTAATCTGTTCACAAGCAGAGCCCTGTGCCTTCTAGATCTTGAGTCTCCATCCATCTCAGTGTGCATCCCTAACCTCATATCCAGTTAAAGCATGAAACGAACCCCAGTGGTTCACAGGGAGGATGTTATTGTCTTTGAGTCTCAAATCTTCTACAGGCTGAGAAAATCACTAAGCTTTTCTATGCCTCTTTGCCCCGATGATGGAGGTGAAATCTGTCATTACACCTACACTTTTTCTTTCCCATGTTGTTTTTTATGTAAGATTTTAAGCTGAGCTTCTTATCAATGATAAAATTGTACTTTGTAAACTGGGCCTATTCCAGTGTCAGAAGTCCCCAGTGAACTTTTGTGTAGGTATTAATGAGGGAGTGAGGAGAACAGGGATACTTAGCACATACCAGGCCTCAGAAACTCAGAAGCTGCATAAATGGAGAGTTTTTAGGCACTTTTTTTGAGGCTTTAAATCCCATTGATGCATTTAAGGAAAATAAAAGTGAAACTCCAACCAGCTTTATCATATCTGCCTGTCTATCTGTGTGCTGGTTTTACATCACCATCCTATCCAAGTATCTGAATAGTATTGTCAAAAAAAATCAATAACAGTGGTGTTATCACTGGTTGCCTGCTCTGGCTTTTCTGCTTTCCAGTGCGCTCAGGCTGGGTCCCTGTTTGTTACCTACATGCTGTGAGCACCAGCACTTCCCATTAGTGGGTTCCGCAGAGGAAGCGAAGCCATTTCACTTGAAATTAAGAGGCTCAGGAAGTGTGATTCGTTCTTTTTATCACATCCACCTTATACCCTGCTGAAAAGCAAAAGTCAGACTGACACACACATAGTGATTCTGGTGGATGGGAAATGTATCTCTGCTGGCACAGAGGGTTTGTGTCTTACCAGGGAAAACATGTTCTCACTTCCTCTGGAAAAGCACAGACAATCAACATCTACATCTGTGGCTTTGTACTACTCTGGGGAGGGCTTTGCCTATGCAGTTTGACTTCAGTCACTAGTTGAGCCTAAGAAATCTGAAGTTCTTTTTGATTTTTAAATTTCTTTTTCCTTTTTTTTTTTTTTTGTCAAAGCTCTCCTTACTTTTGCATTCTCTCTGTGTGCAATGAGGATTGTTGTGTAAGTTGCTCAGAGAATAATTATCCTCGCTGAGACCTGAGGAGGCAATTCATCATGTCAGACTAACAATGGCTGCAGATAGCACAGGGAAGCCTACATAACTAGGCATTGAAAGCTAAGCACAGAATGCACTGAATTTCCCTGGTGAATACAGAATTTGGAGTCGTTATCTCACATTTTTGCTGAATATCATTGGACATATTTTGAGGTTAACAGATGCATCGTTTTGGCTTTATTTCCACCTGACTGGAAAACAGAGGATTTATGGCTAATTCAGAGAACCCACCAAGCAATGCTATGAATAGTATCAAATAGTCTTTTTGCTAAATTCTGCTTGCCTTGGGGTTATGTGTAATTATTTCTTCCGATATATTGCATACTGAATTGTATTTATTTTTATTGTGATTTGTGACATTACATCCCTGTTCCACTTATTGGCATCTTGCAGATAGATAGAAATTTTGTATAAATTCATTATTTGTTTCAGAGGAAGGCTGCAGTCCTCTGTGAGAGCTTGGGCCTGGGCAAATAAACTTCATTGACAGCTCTTGTTGTGATGGGCACTTTCCTTAAAACCCAGCCTTTGCAGGACTCCTTCCAGACCTGGTATACCTGGAATACCCACACCAACAACATGCCTACTTCCACATATTTCAAAGTCCCAGTTTAAAAGTCTGTTGAAGGCAGGGAGAACATTTTCTATAAGCAGAGAAAGGTTTGGTTAGAGCTGTGTGTAAAAACACATTTGAACTAGTTTCCTGTATCTAACAGCACTGGTAAGAAGTTAAGCCACGTCTTACCCAAGATCTTCTTTACTAAAGGTATCTAGGACACATACACATAATTACACACATGCATATGGGGCCCTGGGAGGTGTCCCTGCCCATCGCGGCGGGGTTGGAACTGGATGATCTTTAAGGATGATCTTCCAGCCCAAACTATTCTATGATTCTATGATACATAGACATCAGTGATATTTGTGACAGCATGTGTATTTTTATCCTTCTTTTACCAAAGCTTTGATAATTTTTTGCCCAGAAACCGATTTTTAACATCTTTTCAAATGGATCTTCTGTAAGTCCTCTTATGTCAGTAAAGAGGGAGGATGGGTTAATTGACTTGGAAATATTAAAATATAAACTGTTGTAAGATAAATCACTTTTTTTTTTCATTTCACATCAATTTAATGTGAAAAAGTGTTTTGAATTTTAAAAAAGGATAATTAAAGAAATTTTTCATTTTCTGATTATTATTTTGTAACTGGACCTTTGAAATAAAGCTGTTAACTCACAAGAATCTTGTTCCAGGTGTAATCATAAGCTACTGATACAATTCAGGCCTTTTGTGCATGTCCTTTTGCAAGTTAAAGAATATTTTCACTTCTTTCACAGTAAAGGCAATAAATATTTTTAGAAAACTAAGGTGAAAAATTTAAGAGGCAAAGCTTAATTTAATTTTTTTTTCTTTTTTTTTCCTCAAATGAACACTATATAAATGCAGTTGGAAACAGAGCTATTCTCAAAACTACTGTTACAGTGGCCCAAAGAAATTCGGCTAAGAAAAGCTAAAATACAAAGTTACAAAGTAGATTTAAGATTGAAAACAATAATACACTGGGTGGTCGGCATGTGAATAAGAACTGTGCCACGGGACTGTCCTTGGAAAAGTGTAATGAAAGGAGAGGGAGTTTCTCTTACTTGTCTCTGTGGGCATTAGTATCTACCTTGTTGAATCATTCTCTAAGGGTTAGATCGCAGCATAAATTATCTGCCCAAGAAAGAGAGACAAGACACGTCATAGATCTCTCACAGGGTATGAAGAGGAAAGGTGAGGTCTAGGCTGCATCTCCAACCCCGCTGCTTTGTGCAGGGTGTTGACTAGGCTATCTGCAAATCACTAAACCACAGAGCAAAATGAAGGAGTGATGCCTTAGACAAGGGCCTCTGAAGCAGAGCTTTATATTTACACCTTGTTTTAAGACTGCACCTGACATCGCCGACAAGTCGCCCCAGGGATTCTCACTATTATAACCTACAGAGCTTGTCAGGTCAAGACACCATTGTGCCAGGGAGCAGACAGTGTCTGTGATAGCTTCTGTTTTGGCTTGGTTAGGAGGATGTTTAAAGCTTTCAAAACTCTGGAATTTTCCAAAACTCAATCTGTAGACTCACAAAGTTTAAAAGCTCCTTTTCTTCTTGCTGAACTGACAGGCTTCTATGTCAGCTGGTCAGGAATCATTTATCTGGATTTCACACTGGTTTTCATCTTTTGCAAGACATTTATGTTCCATCACTTGGTGAGTTTGACAGATTGGACTATGAGTCTTCATAAAATAAAATCAGTTTCAGTCAGATAACAGAACCCTGTTCTTTGGGAATTTAGAAAACGCACAACAAGCTGTAGCAGATTTCCTTACAAGAGGCTTATTGGTACACAATTGAAATTCCACTGTTTTGTTTAGAAAAGTAAAGCTGTGGTGATATTCCCTGTCAGGATGTTAAAACCTGTTTGGGGCTTTACTAATTACAGAACTAAGGAAAAGTTATTCATTGCGGGGAGCTACAAACTTCAGAATCTTTTGTGTACTTTGTTGGGTGGCCTTTGATTTCCAAGCTGCCATGCAGAGTTACTGATGGGCCAAGAAGGATCAAGCAAAAGCCATCTGACCCCAGATACTCAAGCGTAGCAAGTGAAATATTACTGCATACCTTTCTAATATTTGCCAAAAGTATTCCTGATGGAGTAAACAATGGTTTTTTTGGGTTTTTTGTGGTTTTTTTTTTTATGCGAAAGACTTGAGTTCGGAAGTGGAAAGCTGGTGGAGAGTTTCAGTCACAGGTTAGGGTATAAGGAAACGTATGTACTTTCAGTGCTTGGTGTGAATGGATGGTCTTTATCAATGAAGCAGCGGTTCTGAAATGTGTTGAACACATGATTTGGGATTTTGCTTGCAGTAAGTGAAAAGGCGGGAAGTGCCAAAATATACAGTGCTTGATACTAACCTGAAATGAAATTCTAGGAAAATTAAATTTTAAAAATAAAATAAACTACTTAGCTGTACTATTTCAACACCCCTCTCCTGTGACTTCTGAAATGGCCAGCATGGTGTGAAAATTGTGGTGAATTCTGTGATGTCTCCACTTAGCTGTGATGCAGAAAATCCAGCTTCAGTCTTTCTTTGCTGTTTTCAGACCATCAGGTTGGAGAAGTTAATGATGTGTTGTAATTCTGTTATGAACTGAACTGCGCCACCACATTTTAGAAATTCACCAGGCTGGGTTACATTTTCATTTTCCCCAGAAGATGGCAATTTTGGAAAGTCAGGATGATGCCAAAACAGTATATTAAAATTGTACCAAAAGCATTTGTTTCTCAATTCATGCTCTGATGTTCTGGAGATAGTTTAATCTCTGTTCCAAAAAGGAAAGGCTGGCTTTTTTGATGTATAAGATATTTTACCGTAGTTGAGAATTCCCTGACTTCAGGCAGAATCCCTTTACTTTCCTTCCCAACCCAGAGAATTACTGGGATCCCTCCCACAGTCATTCACAAGCATAATGAATTTTATAACTCATTGCACCAAGGATTTGCTGCTAGACTGTTAGAAAAATATAGTTTAGTGAGATGCTGTGGAGGAGTTTATGATTTCAAGAATATTTTAATTTTCATTCAGTGAATATGACCTCAGTTTTAGGATAAAGAAACAAAACTCACTCAAAGAATAGGCTCTTTATCCTATGTTATTTACTACCTCTATGTCACAACTCAAGCAACTTTCAGGCTCCAAATGTTGACTTGAAACACAGAAGTAACGAGGTTTCAAGTGCTACTGAAATAAGAGTTCATTGCTGAAGATCCAGCTGTTCAAGTGCGTTGCTCCAACAGCCATAGTCACACTTCACCTAGTACCAACAAAAGTCATTCTCCTGAAAGACTATTGAGTGCAGTTGTCTCCTGTTCACTCTTTACTTGCTTTGAAATCCTTCGAGGGAATATTACTCTATTTTTCACAGCCCAGGAGTGACAGTCCTTGTGAACAGTGCTCATCCCCATCCTGCCCCCAACATGTCTCCTACATGACATCACTGCCCGTCTGTTCTAAATACTAAAAATTTCTGTATAGATGATGTTATCTCAAAACTAACTTTTGATATAAATGGACAAATAAAGCATGACCCTGTTTTACAGCCGGGGAAATTGGGATAGCAAGAAGTTCAGAGCTTATCTAATGCTGCAGAGTTAGTGGCAGAGAAAAGAGAAATGTTAGACTCACAAAGCCAAGTCTTACATACCAGGCAGTCCTTCCTCAAGATTGTAGGAGTCACATTTAATTGAGAACTGATTTAGGATGAAGCAGAGATTGCCATCAATTACAGAGCAACATTATTGTGTCTAACTTTGCTAAGGCCTGGAATGATCCAAAGGTCTGGCAGGGCCAGAAGGGTCCCAGTCAATTCAGCTAAATGTGTAATTCTTAAGCAGAACTGAATTCTCCTAAACTGTATTTATGCTAAATTTCATGGCACCTGATGACCTCAATTAAAACCTTTCAGACGAAATCAGAAGTGCCAGCAAGGTCTTGCAAGATGAATGTCTATGGCTTTCAGCTACTAACTGCTGATACGAACTTGGTGATTTTAAAGAAGATTTTATAGTAATGCTGCTGCTGGTTTTATTGGAGGTGTCAGAATGCCAGTAGTGATAATGCCTTGCTGAATGAGCAGCTTGCTTTCTCTGATCCCTTTCCTAAGGCACATAATAGACATCATTAGCATCTAGACAAATCTCTCTTTATGGTACATTTGGTTGCAGAGAAGAATAAAGTTGTGTTTTCCTAAAGCTCCCAAGATTATTTCTGTTATGAACATGGACAAAGGATACAGACCTTTGCAACTCTACTGGTCTTATTAGACCAGCCAGTAATTACCCAGAAGAAAAGAATTCCATAATATTGGACTTAGCTTGACAAAAATCATGTAAGTTTGTGTGACATTAGCTATAAAACACATATACAGCACAACTTGTATGTTACAGAGAACTGTACAGAACAAATTCTATGTACAAGCATGAACACCAAACCCCATGAATAATTCTCATATGAGTGAATAAAGGTGCATTCTAAAGGTTCAAAATAGAAGGTCATATGTTTAGCATCCCTGAATATCTCTCCTTGAAAAAAGAAATGCATGCACCTACATCTGCTGTTCTTCTGGTGAGTTAGTTTTCAGCTTTAATTTTTCTAAGGAAGAAATATTTAAGCCTTACCAGGGACTTTAGAAACTTCCTCTTCTAAAATTTTTTAATAGGAAATCACACTGAAATGGCTGTTATTCCATTTGCTTCAAATTCAAGCCAGGACTTCATGAAGGTTCAAAAAATGTTTTCATTATTTTAATTGCAAAGAACGTTATTTGAACATATCTTGATGCTTGTGACAAGCAAAAGATTAGTAAAATATCCACCATGACAGGAATTATTTCAGCAATGATAGAAATAAAATATGCAATTCTGCGGAGAATATAGTTTTAATTGCATGTCTATTGGAAAATTTAGGACTTGATAATTCATTGTCTAATTAAGATGAAGTTTAGGCATATTTTTAACTGCATTGATCCATAACGTAAATATATTTTGGCTAAACATAAGATTTGCTTGAGCAATTTTAAATCCCCACAATCACAAGTGTGCAGCAACAGCAGTATCAAATTGTTCATTTAATGTTAATCACAGCCATTGTAACATGAAGCCAACTGGCTCTAAGGGACATGACCTTATCACAGTGGACAGATGGTAAAAAATTTTCAAGCCATGTTATGCCTTTTTCTTCAACACTTTTTTTGTTCTTAACTGCTGACACCATATATCAGTGTTATAGCGTCTGTTCAGGTGAATATGATCAGTTGGCAGTAAGAGGTTCAGCTCTGGGAACCTTTCAGCCACTGCTTTTTCAGCTATTTCTGTAAACTCACTTTCTGGAAGAAACAAGGAAGAAAGCAAGAAAGGGAGGGAGAGAGGCTTCTGGAAACCCTTTATCTTGGCTTAATTCCCATGTAAAGAGGAGAATAAATTAATGCAGATAATGTATTTTCCTGGCTCAGATGTCGTTTTCTCATGATTGGAAAGATTAGTGGCAGTGGAGGATGCCTGGAAAAGAGAGGTGGAGCAGCAAATATGAGAGGAAAAATATATTTGAAAATGTTTAACTTGACTCTAGCAGTATCTGCTAAACACCTCCAGCATTTGTAAGAGAGCTACGTTTCCCTGCATTAGTGCTGAGCTTCTGCTGCTTCACTGATGTCTGCAATCCTAGTGAAAGAACTGAATATGGTTTGAAGACTCAGTAGGAAAGATTCCTTAGAAAATGCATTTGCAATTATATCATATGACTATATGAATGCTCTGCATAACTGTACAAGCTACAAATATATTTTATGTGTGTCAAGTCTTCTATTGTTTTGTTTTTTCTACTTTTTTCCTCTGTTCTTGAAGAAGAGAATAGTATAGTCATCTATCACTATGATATGACAAAGGATTTTTTTTAAGGAATTTTGTTTTTTCTCTGTGTCAAAACCAAACTCATCTGCAACTATTTCCTATTTGGTAACTAGCTTGGCTGTAGTGACCTGGTATGCATTGGGCATATGTTCAACTTGATAAATGTGAGTGTTAGTAGGAAAAATAAGAACATGCCTCTCAGAAAGTCATCACTCAACAGCCCTAAGAGTAGATTTACGGGGATAAAGATAGAAAGAACTGTGAGAATCGTCTCTCTCAGCAGCAAGCAGTACTCATCCCTGATAAGTAGCACCCCTGCAAAGTTTTGTGGTTGCAGATGCATCAAACTGTGAGTGCACAGCATGTGTTCTGAGCTGAGAGGCTCATAGTGATTAAGTTGTACATTCAATTAAACCTAATGCCCCAATAACTTTGAGAAATGCCAAAGGCCTGTGGATGCAGAAAGCAACAAAATCTGCAGGCTCCCTTTACTGGCCAATAAAACTACTATAAGTGCTAGTGACTGGAAGGCTTGATCTTTATATACAGCTGCAAGAAGTGTTTCTGTTAGCTTTAGTGGTGGACAAGCTGGTTTCCTTTGGTTTCTGATTAGGTCATGAAAACTCTAGGTAGTGGTCCTGTGCCAGCTGGGGAAGGAGGTAAAGAGCGGATGTTCTTGTTTATGTTTTGGGAGTCAGAAACCTGCTTTTAATCTTAGTTCAAACCATTTTCTATTTCCATAAGGCCTTTTAAAAGTACATGAGGGAAAAAATTGAAAAAATAGACAAGATTAATGTCAGCGTTCTCTACTATTTAGAAAGCATTACTCCAGCTCTCCCACTGAGAGTTCCTGAAGAATTCAGCAGGATGATTCTGTAAAACGGGTGCAATTTTCATGCTTAATTTTAGTCCTCCAAAAAGTTACAAAATTGACAACGTGGCTGACTACAGAGCGAACTGAAGCACCTGTTTCAAATTACAAACTTAGTAATTAGGCAGACGCACCTAGTGAGCATACTCACTGTAAAGAGAAGCTCACTTAAAATTTAAGATATTTATGTCTAGTGGTGTTGAACCTCACCCAATAAAAGTGTAAGGTCTTCTTATCTTTCTGGCAATTAACTTGCTCTCTTCCATTCCCTGACACAGATCCTCTGCTTATATAGCTTATCACAAAGTGACCTCTCAACCAGGAATAGCTCTGTTAATGTAGGGGCAACAATGTAGATGTTTTCATTATGTGTTGTTTTCCCCTGCTACATCCTGTCTCTTCTTTTCCTGTACGAGCATCCCCTGTGACGGGTTTAGAAGTCAAATTGTAAGGAATAGAGCCTGTCCTTTTATTGTACTAGCAGAGACTTTGCAGGGAATCTAAGCCTACATTTGAATAAAGACTCACCTACCCTGCTGTATTTATTACTGCTGTTGTTTGTTTGTTTACCCTAGGCGAGTCATCCTTCAGTATGGAAAGTAGGAATCATTCATCATCCTCAATAAAGCACAGCAAGAGAACAAAAATAGCATTCATATAGACAGCAGAGCAAACCCAGAGCCTTTGCAGAGAGGTTTCCTTTTAGAGGAGGAGTCAGTGACCTGGGACACAGAGGACTGGGGTAGATGCAAGGGAGGACACTGTTTTCTTTCTCAGGCTTTGGGATGTGGCATGATGGTTATTAGCCAGAAAACACAGTGGAATGCAAAGTGGGAAGGCAGACTGTGTGACTGTGATGCTGCTGAACCAAAACTATAGGAAAATGTGCTGGTGAGTGAGTTGGAAAGAGGAAATGTGTACTTAGCTGGAATTGATAATAAAGCATGCTGCATTTGGTTTGGCAGCAGACGCCAAGAGCTTATCAAACCCAACATATTCTTATTCAGCAGAAGGCAGTACAGTAGTGATGTGACTGCTGAGCAGGCTGTAAAACAACATAAAAACTTTCTTATTGCACTTAAGTCATCAGAAGGAGGAGATCCTCACTGGGCTTGCAGGAAGAAAAGAGGCTGAGTCTTCTTGGAGCATACAGAGCAGAGCACATGGCAAATGGGAGTTTGCTCACAGAGGAGCTTCTCACAGAGGAGTGTTCTCACTCTCTTTTTTTTTTTTTTTAAAGATACATTGAGAGCTAAGTTGAAACTACTCTGAAAATTGTGAACTGTCCAAATAATTTTAATAAAAAATAAAGCAAATAAGAGTGTATAAAAAATTATAGACTGACTTTTACAATAGCTTTTAAACCAAGAAATTTTGTCAAACATGTATATTCCTATTCAGGATTTTATGGTTAAAATTCTAAGTTTGAATTCCTTCGAATTTGATAGGCAGGTGGTTGGTAATTATTAGTATTGAAAAAAAGTGCCAAAAGATTCAAGGATCCAGATCTAAGAGCAGGATGGTTGTTAGAGACACATTTGTTACAAATTAACACAACTTTGACCTTAGTCACACACAGAGAACTACAAAACCCCTTAGTATTAGCACATACATGTGTATGCTATACAAATAAATTTGCAGAATTTACTCCCTCAGCTCAGAACACCAGGAATTCCTTATTGAGTGTACTGACATGCCAATACAGAACAGTATTAATTACAAAGTGGTGATTGTCTGTGATTTCATGACATGATTAATTAACTTGATTTTCCACTGTGTGATTATTGATTGAAACTCTGTCTGGTAATTTTGTATGGATTTAGTACTGGAGCTACTCAAACTTAGAGAAAGATACATATGAGATATGGGAAAACTTTTTGCACGTTAAAGTCAAAGTCTCTTTGCTTAGCTCACATGCAAGTAATTACATAGCTGATATTGAGCACAGAGGGGCATTTGTTGCAATAGATTGGCCTGCAGAAACCATCAGATGCTGAATAAATCCAAAAGGTAGGAAAAATCCTTCAAGTATTTCAAACTTGTAATACTGTTACTGAAGATTTACAGGATATGTTTTCCATCTTCTGCAAAACAAGGGTTAGCAATAGAGATGAAATTGGATTGGACCAGCAGTCTGCTTTCTCAGGCATACAAGTGAATTAAAAAGAGAAGAATAAAAATTCTTTCTCTGCAAGGGAAACCTGGTGGTTGGCAGTCCAGACTGATGTCGAAGTGGAAATACATGGCTGATTTGTCCATGCATTTTTTGATTTATTAAGTACAATTGTCAGTGGAATAAAGACAAGTGAGAAATGGTGATATGAAAACACAAAGTATTTACATATAAAAAAGGGAGCATGTCAGAGAGGATAGTTCAGTTGTACTGGCACCACACACAGCCTACAGGAAGAGATGCTGTAAATTGTCAAGAAAAATGTGTTAAAAAATAGATATGCTGCTGACTTTTTAGAAAAAAATATCATATTGATGCCTCAAAAGACAAAGAATCCATGCCAGTGAGATTTCTACAGGAAGAGAAAAGCTGAAAAAGAGGTGGCAAAGAGATAAAAGATGCTGCAGATGTCATAAACAGTGAACTGGGTAGAAAGAGACAAGAGAAGGGCATCAGAGAATTGAAAAGAATAAAAAAAAAGCAGATGTAGAGGAAAGAAACATTAGGAAAGCATTGTGTTCAGTGTGTCATTAGGATTTTGATCAGCTCTCAGGAAACGAGTTCACTTTGATGCAGCCCACATCACTGCTTGTATAACAGGTAAAAGAAGTTAAAAATAATAAAAAAAGATAGATGTTCAATCAGCAAGAGCTTTATGAAGGGTACTGTATTACTGCATTTAAGGTGATGGTAAATGGAAGGAGATGTCTGAGCTGAAAAGAAGGATGTTTAAAGAGACAATCAGCAGCTACATTTTGCTACACAGCAAGGACCAGTTCAAGGCCCAAGGGACACATTTTGGACTGGGTACTGATAGAAACCATATAATTTCCTAGCAAGAGAATAGCACTGAATAGTAGAAAATGTAATACATGTTGCAGAGTCGCTGGGAGGGATGTGATAGAATAATTAGCAGGAACAACTAGGTACAGGATGTCATTACATGACAAGGATGATCATAGCATAGAGGGAATGGCCTCAAGCTCCACCAGGGGGATTAAGACTGGACATTAGGAAAAAATTTTTCACAGAAAGGGTCATGGCACACTGGAATGGGCTACCCAGGGAGGTGGTTGATTCACCTTCCCTGGAGGTGTTTAAGGCAAGGGTGGACGAGGTGCTAAGGGGCATGGTTTAGTGTTTGATAGGAATGGTTGGACTCGATGATCCGGTAGGTCTCCTCCAACCTTGTTATTCTATGATTCTATATCCTTGCAAAAAAAAAGTGTCTGTGTAGCGCTGCACTACCATAATGATGCAGAAGCGGCATGAAAGTGAGAGGAAAATGGTCCTTTTATGGCAGTCACTGTCTTTTGTGTGGGGGATCCCAAAAAGGAAAAAGCTGGAGTGACTGGTTTCTACACTACCTCCCAACAGGTGAGAAAAGCGCTTTCATAAAACAAAAAAAACAGGAAGATACATAAAAGAAGTTCCAGCAGCCAGATGCTGCTCAGTTCTCTCCAGCTAATATATAGCATTTTGATCTCGACACAAGATGAGAGCCTAGTAGCATTAATATACTTCTGATAGCTTCCCCTTTCAACTGTGGAAGCAAATGATACATCAGGGTAGGTAGTAGTATAGTATCTTTCCCCATTTTTATATGTAGTTTCATTGCCATCTTGATAAAACTCTCCACTGCATTTAATACAGCACTAACACAATATCCCTAGCAACAAGTCATCATGTTTAATTGTCTTATTTGCAATTATATCAGTTAAAATCCAATATAAAAATATGTATTTGCACATAAAATATTTCAGCTCAATGGTTAGCACAAGGACAAATTCTCAGCTCCTGGAATAATGTGGATGGATAGAAGTTAAAGGCATCATGGTAAACATTCTTGTTCAGTGGCCTTTTCACACTAAAATAAAACCATTATTCTTCAGTGTACTCTCATTTAAACTACTGGCTCACATTCACAGTGAGATTTAATAATGTATCTTGTATTTTCATGTTGTTAATTTTCCTCTTCTTTTTTTTCCCCAGTATCTCTACTCTTTCCCTTTATCCTCAAATTAAACCACATACATGTGCCATAATTTGTCTGATTTACAGGAAAGAAGAAACTTGGGAAGAAGAGGCAGAAATGTTTATTATCGAATGAGTCCTGTAATATACAGAAGTTGATCTGTGAGTAATGGACGTAAAGAAACTAAAGGATTTATGTCCTTCGTCTCCTTTCCCCTTTTCTGGCTGAGTCTTCCCATGGCTAATTTTTAACTCTCTTCTATCTCTCTTTTTTTTGGCTTACACCTGGGAAAGAGTTGGAATACATAGAAGGCAACCTGTGAATGTGTCTGTTGTTTTAGAATCCAAATTTAAATAGATGAGAGCTGAGTTTTTTTTCCACTTTTACTTCAGGAGTAACACTAAATATTTTCTTTCTTTCTGTAATGGTTTAGCCCCATCCAGACAAATTTGGCAGTTAAAGCTGTGCATTTGGGCTTCCAAAATCTCTTCCTACTCACACCCTGCAGGGAGAGCAGAGAGGGAAATCAGAGCAAAAATACTTCATAGAATCATAGAATAGGTTGGAAGAGACCCATCAGATCATTGAGTCCAACCATTCCTATCAAACATTAAACCATGTCCCTCAGCACCTTGTCCACCCGTGCCTTAAACACCTCCAGGGAAGGTGACTCAACCACCTCCCTGGGCAGCCTGTTCCAGTGCCCAATGACCTTTTCCGTGAAAAATTTTTTCCTAATGTCCAGCCTAAATCTCCCCTGGCAGAGCTTGAGGCCATTTCCTCTTGTCCTGTCCCCTGTCACTTGGGAGAAGAGGCCATCACCTTCCTCTCTACAACCTCCTTTCAGGTAGTTGTAGAGCTGGAAACTGAAACTACAGCTTTAATGAAATTATAACAATAACAACAATAACAATAATAATAAAAATAATAAAATATATGAGACAACCCACCCACCCCTCGATGACCATACATCACCACAAATGCTGAAGAGCAGACACAAGGGAAAGGGTCTATGGCTGGGAGGGTGCTGGATTCAGGAACTGGATTTGGGAATGCATGATTCCAGGATTGGGAACAACCAGACCAATGAGGTCCTCACTGAACATCAGCCATCACAGAAGAGAATGAGACTTTCATGATCTCTCAAGTTTATTCCTAATATGACGTATATGGGATGGAATACTCTGTTGATCAGTTTAGGGTCACCTGCTTTATTCACCCCTCCTCATAGATGCAGCTCCTTTTGTGCTAGCTTGAAGATGGCCTCGGTTAAGTGCAAGCATTGGCCTTTTTGCACACCAATGCCCTGTGTTAGCACTTTAGAGAACACTGTCTCAAAAATATGCAGTTATTTTTCAGAGACAGAAGTTACTTACTTCTACTAAGTCAGTCATAAAATGACTCTGATTTGTCCCAAACTACAACACTTTCATCCAGCACTACAGGAACTTTATATCTTTCAGAATTTGGCCTATCAAATTCATTGAATCTAACAAGGAGATAAAAGTTTATTGGAGGAAGTTAATTTTACTGACAGATGAACAGGTAGAATGAGTCCATGACTGCAGGAACTTTTTTGCTTTAGTAATACAAGTTAAAGAACTGTCATCTCAGAAATGCAAAGCTTGACTCTTCTGTGCAGTTTAAAGATTCTTCCAGAAATGAAAGTCATGATGGTGCAGTGGGAGGAGTGGTTGATACACCAAATGGTTGCATCACCTTTCAGAAAGGCTTCAAGGGGCTGGAGAAATGATCCCATGCAAATTTTTTTAAGTTTTACATTGGGAATTACCTACGAAGTTCTACATCTTGGGATGACCTTCCTTTGCAGAAAAGAACTTGAGGATCCTGCTTTGCCTTTGTAGCAAATGATCTCCAACAGCATCCTGGGCAAAAATAGGACCACAAAGAAAAAAAGTGCTGTAGACTCTATGAGGTTTCCAAGAAAGCTAGGAAATATAAAAGAACTTTCATTCCCAAGATCTCCAAATATCAAGAGCCATCTTAGGAATAAGGGTACTTTTCAGTGAAAAGATTAGTTCAAGAGAGCTAGAATATGTAGTTAATTTTCAGATTTTTTTCTGACATATGTACATATATAGCATATTTCTGAACAATTTTTCTTCTGGAGAGAGAAATAATAAGAAGATTATTTTAAATTTTAACAATTATTTTTCCCTTATATACTACATTTTTGCTCCCAAATATTTTAAGTAAGCAGTTTTGGGGGTTTGTTTTCATGCTGTCTTGCACATGTAGGTAAAGCTGAACATAATGACTATTTGCTAACACACTTCATTAACCTTCTTGAAACCATCTTAAAACTGACTCTGGTGTAGAAAATGAAGATTTCGATAGCTTCATGCTGAGCCGACTGCTGTAACTGTCTTGAACAATCTTAAAAGTTCTTTTGCTCAATAGCTGACATTTAAGTTTTTGGGGTGTATTACACTTTCTTTTTCCACAACAGTAATTCTAATGTTCATCGTCTTAATAATCATAGTAATATACTTTATGCAACTAAGCATTCTGTAATTTTAAGCATATTTAAAGAAACATCCATTAAATTCCAAGAGGGTTACAGTAAAGAAATAGATACGAATGGACTCTTCTAACTGCTCTCCATTCACAACTGTTCTTTCCCAAATCTACTTTCTTTTCATATCAAGGTAGCATCATCCTGCCAAGCTGGGCAGTGGTGTATTTTCTATTGGTGTTTTCTGGCAGTTTTTCTTCCCTTGTTAGCTTCTTGATGTTCCTGCAGTAGTCAGAGACACAATTTATGAAGCTCTTACCATGTCAGGTTAAAGCAATGTCCACAAGGTTAAAAGGGTTATGGGTCTTTAGCATCAAGAATAAAAAACACTTGTTTCCCTTCACGAATTTATTTTAATTACATCTTCAGAAAATGTCAACATTTATAGATAGGAAAGGGTGCTTTGGTCTTATAAAAAGACACTTATTCTCCATATAGAATATATCAGTGGAAATGTTGGTAATGCTGACTAGTTGGTCCACAGGATAGTGAGACCAATGAATGAAGTCTGAGAGTACAGCAACCCTAGCATTTATGTTTTAGCAAATACAGATGAAGCTATGGTGAGGCTGCAACTAGCTGCATGCCTTGAGGGTGGAATAAGGACACATACGAGTCTTATAAAATATTCTAAAGTCCCTATACTCCCAAAGCTAAGAAGGCAGAAGAGCCTGGTGTTTTCATGCAAGACATTTGGGCACTACCTGTAGACAGAGTAATTTTTCTATCCCCTTATGTAGGAAATTAGGTGTCTATCTTTTCCTTGTTTTTATCCAGGATGTGTGGTCTCAAATCACAGTTGGGAAGGCATTGAATCAGAGCAGAACAATCACCAGCAATGATTATCACTTATACTTTCTCTGCTTCTCTGTGATATTCTGTTCCTGCTCTGGTAAGCTTTTGGGGTTTTGATTTTTGGCTTTTTTTTGTTGTTTTTGTGGTTGTTGTTGTTTTGTGGGGTGGGATTTTTTTTTTGTATAATTGAAGAACTTGGATATAGACTCTCATATTGCTGAGAAAAGTTGTGGCTCCTGTGTCACTTCAGAAAGCAAGATCAGAAGAGTCTGTATGTGTCAGGGAGGGAAGGAAGATTCCCTGAGGGGAAGTGACTGAAATTACAAATCCAGACATCATAAATTTCAGTGGCTGCTGGTTTATAGCTGTTGGTGGGTTGGTTGGTTTTTTGGGTTTTTTTTGTTTCCATCACCAGACTCACTGTAAGAAAATCCTCCCTACTGCTCATTTTAGAAGATAAGTACTACCTATCAGCTTCATGACAAGAAAACATTAAGTCATTCCAGTGAGAACTGGGATGACAATGCAGCAGGATAATAAAACATTTTACGACTTAGGCTTTTGGCTGGTTTGATGCAAATTGGATATTTCAGTAGGCCACATTGCATTACCCATGTATTGGTAAATGATACATGCAGACTTTATCACTAAAGCATCCTATACATACCCTTAGATAGTATAGGATTGAGATCTGAAGTTCATCCTCCGCAAATAATGTTTGGAGGTTTTTTTGTCTGGAAATATTTCATTCAAGTCTGCTTCTAAATTTAGGAAGTAAAGGAGAAGGACGTGAAATAAAAACAAGACAAAAAATGATGTCATACTGCTCGCCATCATACATTTTGGTGAGCAGTTCCTTACGAAGCTTGGGTCCTACTGATGGATTTTGACATTTGGGATTTTATAGTATGGAGAAAAATGGCTGGAAAATGATTTATCAGAATGTTTTAAATCTCAAGGCCATGAAGTTTATCAGTGAGTTCTTTAAGGATAAAAAACAAACAAACAATCAAAAGATTTGAGTACTCAGTTTTTAGGTGTCTAATTTGAAACATTACTACCAGATATCGCTTTCTAATACTGGAAGCCCTGTCTGCGTTCTGATAGAGGCAAAAACCTAACGGCTACAAGAACAATTAAAATGACTGGTTAACAAGTTATATATAAGGAAAATTATAATTAGCTGGTTTAACCCCCTGTATTACTAGGACCGTAGACTTTCCCTGAACTGACTCCATTGTGAACTATAATTTAATTTCTAGAGAGAAAAATTAAACAATACAAAATCAAACCACATCCAATCTCCATTAAAATAGTAGGCGATAGAGTCTGAAGAACTAAATCATTGTGCAAGTGAGGCAAGTAGAAAAGGTCAATATTTTGCATATAATCCTTAGGATAAATAAGAAAGAAAATGCCATGTTTTACTTATACCAAGATGTATGCCTTATGCAGAATATGTAGTAACATACTTGAGAAAAAGAAAAAAAGGTTTAGTTTTTTTACAACAGGCTATAGGCCTGGTAGCTTGCCCTCAGAGATTTAACAAACAAAAGCATAGAAAGAAGCCTTTTTATAATATTTAATATCAGATTTGAACCACATTGAATCAGCTGGGTATCTTTCACTGAGAAGATAATTGATTTCCTCTGGGGAATGTGTTAGATCTCATTTGTTTGGACTTCAGTAAAACATTTGATATGGTGCACATAGGAAATGCCAGTGATGTTTGAGAAGAAAGGGGTGAATACTATAATTGCATGACGGATAAGGAGCCAGCTACCCAGGTACCCATTAGCTTTCTGAAAGCTGAATTATATTACCGGAGAAGAGGTTGTGTTTCTCCAAGACTAGTCAGGACAGGGATTACTGTTATAATTTTATTATTATTTTTATATATTACAGTGATACAGAGTCAATCAAAATAGCTATATATGACTAAGTTTAGTAAAACAGAGGTAAATATGCCATACAATTACTTTTTAGTAACACTTCAGTGCAACTTCTAGATGCTGTTTCTTTTTTAAAAGTAGAGCTACTTCTTCAAGAAGCACTAATTGATTCATTAATAGCAGTTAATTCTCTAAGGAAATAATCTAATAAAATTCCTACTGATCTTAACTGTAGCCTTTAATGCTCATGGGTCCAAGGTCATGAAAAGCGTACCCTGCATCATACTAGGAAGGGAGAAGAAAGGTTATGCGAAACAACAATGCTAAGTTGGGAAAAACCCCAAAACTATATGTTTAGACTGAAAATTAGAATGTTTCTAGCAATAAAACCAGTGGGATTTAAGAAACAGTGGTCTATTTAGAATAACAAAGACAAGAAATATATCCCATTTAAGAGGAGTCTGGATTATGAAAGAAACTATGTGTGATGGCTGCTGGAAAACTGCGTTTGTGGTAATCCTTGCTTCTGTCTCATTATCTTTAATGCCTCTGTGTCTTGCAATTACTAAATTCTAAAATGTGTCTCCAGATACCTATTTCTAGGAGAATTTTACTCACTGATTTAGACCTTGAGAGTTTCCCCACAGTAATTAACCTGTCGTAGGCACTGCTGAAAACAAATTTTCAGAGAGTTGTCCTATGGCTGGTGGGATCTCTGCTCTTTAATTGTATGCTGGTCAGCCTTTGGCAAGCCGTCAACTTCGGGTACTTTCAGAGGAGGCAAGAAAATGGCACGTTTTCATTTTCACTTGAGATTAGAAATGTTTAGAGACCATAAGTGAGTTTCACTCTCAAGTCAAGGTAGCTTTCTTTATCGCCTCTGAAACACAGTTTAATTATTCAAATGTCTGACTTAAACAGAACTCAACTTTAGGCTTGACACTAGTATATGTATGAATTATTACCTTCTTATTTCCTTACTGCTTGTTTGCAACAGTAATTCAATTTATTATAGTCAAAATTATTTTAATAAATATAACAAATTATGTATGTAATTATTACAGCATGAATTTCAGAACACAGCTTTGTTTACAAAGGAGACTGCATTAATTAAAATAGCTTGAATTATGCTAACTACAGTGTTGAACTCCCGTCTGAGAAGTACAGTAATTTGAGTTCAAGGGAGAGACAGTAATACAAGAAGGCTAATGATAATCCTGTTTAAGGTCATTGGCAACTAAAGTACTTACTGTACAGGAGCCTTCTGTCAGAGACAATTATAGTGAAGGGCCTTCGAATGGGGTTGAAACACTTGGAGTGTGTTTCTGTGACAGCTTTGTTCTTACAATATTTATTCTGTTTCTAGTTTATCTGCAGCACAGTATTAAATTTAATGTGTCATGAGCCAAGTGATTCATGCAAAACTAAATTGACAGAATGCAATGATGCTGTAGTTATACCAGAGCCTTCCTAATAATGACAATGACTTGTTAGGTCAACAGCATCCCCCAGGACCTAGGAGGTAGTGCCAGTAGTCCTGTTCATATAGATCACAAAAGTACTGCTGGCTGCACAAGGCTTTTGGAAATAAAGAAAAATCTTCTGGGATCACATTCCTTCATAGCTAGTCTTCAGTTCACACTTGTATTAGTTGCACAAATATTTTATTATGTTTAACTTGTATTTGTTTGGAAAGGGAAGAAGTAGATAGGCAATTAACTTCACATACTCTGTGATATCTAAGCTTCTCACAGTCTTTAATTTGTTCAGACTCACCAAAAAACTTGAAGGTATCATGAAGATTTCAGAAGGAAAACTGAGTTATGTGATACATTGTGTGGTTTTTTTCCTAAATGGTTGCAGAGTGTCCAGCACCTTGGCTTGGGGATCTAACTGTGATGCCATGCTGTTCCAAATAATACTATTCTCCACAGGGGTGGCCTCTGCAATCTGAAGTGGCAGAGGAATTGGAATAACCCCAGTGGGTGTGGCAAAAGCCTATTTCACACAAATAGGACATGTAACCCATTACCTAGGTTGGTCGTAATTCACTGCCAGGTTTTGAGTGACACACATTGCACAGGTTCCTATACCTTAAATCTCATGGGAGATATTTCATAAGTACTGAACTTTAGAGATTGTTGTTTGTGATATTAGTTGCCCATCTACAAGAAGGGTTGCAGGGAGGACCCAGGGAAATACAGGCCTGTCAGTCTGACCTCAGTGCCAGGGAAAGTCATGAAACAGGTAATCTTGAGTGCTATCATGAAGCACATGCAAGAGAATCGGGTGATGAGGCCCAGTCAACACAGGTTCACGAAATACAGGTCTTGCCAAACTAACCTGATCGCCTTCTATGACAAAGTGACTCGGCTGCTGGATGAGGGAAAGGCTGTGGATGGATCTTCCTGGACTTCAGTAAAGCCTTTGACACAGTTTCTCACAGCATTCTACTTCGGAAACTGCCACCTCTGGCCTGGACAGGCGCACACTCTCCTGGGTGGAAAACTGGTTGGCTGGCCGGGCCCAGAGAGTGGTGGGAAATGGAGTTAACTCCAGCTGGAGGCCAGTGACAAGTGGGGTTCCCCAGGGCTCAGTGCTGGGTCCAGCCCTGTTCAATGTCTTTATCAATGACCTGGATGAAGGCATCGAGTGCACCCTTAGCAAGTCTGCGGATGACACTAAGCTGGGTGGGAGTGTGGATCTGCTGGAGTGTCTGGAGGCTCCAAAGGGATCTGAACAGGCTGGACCGCTGGGCAGAGTCCAATGGCAGGAGGTTTAACAAGGCCAAATGCCGGGTCCTGCACTTGGGGCACAACAACCCTGTGCAGTGCTACAGACTAGGAGAAGTCTGTCTAGAAAGCTGCCTGGAGGAGAGGGATCTAGGGGTGTTGGTTGACAGCGACTGAATATGAGCCAGCAGTGTGCCCAGGTGGCCAAGAAGGCCAATGGCATCTTGGCTTGGATCAGAAACGGCGTGACCAGCAGATCCAGGGAGGTTATTCTCCCTCTGGACTCGGCACTGGTGAGACCGCTCCTCGAATCCTGTGTTCAGTTCTGGGCCCCTCACCACAAGAAGGATGTTGAGGCTCTGGAGCGAGTCCAGAGAAGCGCAACAAAGCTGATGAAGGGGCTGGAGAGCAGGTCTTACGAGGAGCGGCTGAGAGAGGTGGGGTTGTTTAGCCTGGAGAAGAGGAGGCTGAGGGGAGACCTCATTGCTCTCTACAACTACCTGAAAGGAGGTTGTAGAGAGGAGGGTGCTGGCCTCTTCTCCCAAGTGACAGGGGACAGGACAAGAGGGAATGGACTCAAGCTCCACCAGGGGAGGTTTAGGCTAGACGTTAGGAAAAAATTCTTTACAGAAAGGGTCATTGGGCACTGGCAGAGGCTGCCCAGGGAGGTGGTTGATTCACCTTCCCTGGAGGTGTTTAAGGCACGGGTGGATGAGGTGCTGAGGGATATGGTTTAGTGTTTGATGGGAACGGTTGGACTCGATGATCCGGTGGGTCTCTTCCAACCTGGTGGTTCTGTGGTTCTATGGTTCTATTGAATCATATTAGCCGTTAATATATTACTGTATTATTTTTTTGTCCATTACAATAAAAAAATAGAGACAGAAAATTGTTTTGAAGGGAACGTCTTTAGATGATGGGCTTGTCATTTTTTTCTATTTTTACAGCAGCATTTTTGCAAAATTATCTTTGTTTCTTTTTTGAGAAGAATTAAGTTACCTTGGTCTTGTCCTCTTTAAGGATTAGTTAGAATTGAAAGAAAAGATTAGAAAAACCAATTTATCATTTTGACAACAGTTTTATAATTAATATCTGGATTTATGGATTAAAAAACCCGTAACATTTTAATGAAAAACTAAGGAAACTCGCAATTAGATTGATTCATCTTCAAGTAGGTTTAGGATTAAATTTTAGACAAATAATGGAGTTGGTCAGATATTGGAAGACGTTTTTATCTTAATTTTGTCAAGTGTTCTGCACAATCTAATATAGTTTGAATTGCTTATGCTTATAACAAATTTATGGGTTAGGTTGTGTTATCAAGTAATAGTATTCATTATTTTACCATTTTAGAGAAGGGAGTATTATAACATTAGGTCAGGCATAGTGTTAGGTATGAGGACATACTTCTCCACAGATGGTATTCCCAGAGATGTGGGAAGACAAGAAATCAACAAAACCAGCATTTCTAGAAAGCAATGCAAAAGCTTATTAAATTTGCCAGCTTCAGTCTTTCGTAAGGTTACTGGGTGTTTATTTGAAATGAGGTGAGTTGGGTTAGTAAAATGATGGATTTTCATCATGTATATTTTTAATGGAGAAAATAGCCTCACGAAAAAAGTATTTTTCCATCAAAAAAACACAGTGATAGATATTTTGTTGCAGAATTAACGTGAACACTTACTATTTTAGAGCAAACATTGATCCTCTTAACTGTATGGATATGGTGGCTTGTTCTGCTTATTTTATTTTAAGCTAGCAAAAAGAAAAGCGAAATTTAAATCACATACATTGCCATGTGCATTGACCACAGACACATCAAAAATCAGCCACTCCTGTTTTAGCAAATTCATGCATAGTCCTAAGTTAAAAGATAGGTTATTTTCCTAATGTAAATGGGAGAAAAGAAATCATCTAGAATTGCTGTTCCCTGTTGAGTGAACATAATTTCCCTGTGTTTAAGTCTGAATAATTTTTATACTTCTTATGCATTAACACAGATCTGTTTACAGAGTTCTGAACAGATGCCAGACTAAAAAATAATATACACAGCCATGGGTTGGTTCTTCAGTCAAGAGATCCATTTCCTTCTCTGACGGGTAAAAGTGGAAAAGGAAAAATTGGAAAAGAGAGGGGAAGGAAAACCTGGTCCTTTAAAGCTTGTTGTATAGGCTGAACTGTGAGGGCAGAGCCATTTGGAGAGGGCTCACTGTGAGGTTTCAGGCAGCTCAGGGATGAACACGTGACTACTGGCATTCGGTTTCATCATTAATGGTACCATCTCTTTGGCACTGACTGAGGGACATTAAATATTCATGAGTTTCTTAAAGGCTTTTGGAAAGAAAGCGCTAGAAAGGAGCATTAACATGCTGATCTTTTTACTAGCCTGTGTCAGTGAGGAGATATTAAATAATTAAGTCAATTTAAGCTGGTTTTGCACAGAAGGAGGTTAAGATTAGCAGCCTCAGCGTGCTGGGAGATGCTGCCTTTTCAGCTGTTGCTGCTTTTAAGCCTACAAAACCAAAAACAGAATAAAAAGTCTAGGTTGACTCCCAATTAAAAAATACACTAAAGCTCTGTTTGTTCTGTGTTGTAGCACATGTGTTGGATTAGGAGTGCTTTTTTATGGCCCTAGATGGAAATGTGACCTCATAAAAACCTCTCAGTATGGAATATGTTCTTTATGGCTGAAAAAAAAACAAAATAAATTAAACAATTGTGGTGAAATGACTCAGTTTACTCAAGAAAATACAGATATTTGAAGGGATATTCCCCCAATTTCTGACTCCTGACACCCTATGCTATATTTTCTTTTTTGTGCTGAGTCTCAGAGAACTGAGGCAGTGGTTATAACCGACTGAACATCGTTGGAGCTGAATCTCCAGAAGGTTACCTCACCTTGGGATATTTGAATCAACAGAACAGCAGTAATTTTAACTAAGTCAAAATGAGAAAAGTAGGCATACCTAAGTCCTAAGTATACATTTTGGGGTGTTTTAGTCATACACAACGACACACAGAGATAAAAAGATTAGAACTAAGGAGTGTAAACCACTAAACACTTTCTTGGAATATATTTTCCAGTTTGAAACTTTGAGTGAGGAATGAAGTTGTGGTAAAAAATGCCCAAGATTGCCTTTGAATAAGTTTTCAAACTTTATCTTATATGAAGGTCTGGGTACAATTTCTCTCTCTAATTAGTGTTTAACTGTACAAACTGGGAACATTTCACCTGGGAGAGTTAGAAATTCCTTTCTTCTGCAGCATATTTTTAGGAGTCGATACCACATATCAGAAGGCTCCAGGCTTTGATCTGTAAAAGGCAGAAAAGACATGTAAAGTAGCTCTTCTGATATGGCAGGTGATGGTTGGGCTATTAGCTGCTGTGGGTAGATGCAGGTCTCTCACCCTCATTTTTCATAGCAAATTTGACAGCTCTTGAAACAGTCCTGAGACAGACTGGAGGGGAAAAAATAATACCATAGGATATGATATGTGTTTCCACACAGCTCTTCCAAATGGTGTTTGGTGCTTCCTATCGCAGAACAGAATCCCCTTTATATTAATTAACACTTATTTTTTCTCCAATACATTTTTAATACTTGTTTTATTTATATCCAGCTCATTAGCTTCCACATATTGAGCACAGAACACAACATATAACTTCTTACAAGAACTGTCTCTATCTTGGTTTAAACAAGAGTGGAGAGAGAAAACAAATAATAGTGCAGTAAATGCAATAATGGCTATAATAAAGTGAAACAAAATCCCAGTTTAAGCGAGATCAAAGCTAATCAAAGGCAAGATTGTGATGTGGCTACAGAATCAGTCTTCTTGTGACCCAGCTGCTTGCTGGAAAGATTGCTTCTGTGGGTCTATTTTAATGTTTTCTAAACATAGGCTTATGTCTATACCAGCAGCAGAAGTGCAAGTGCATGTTAATAAAGAGTCCGTTTTACATAGCTGTGTTTTTAATGCAGTGTTGTTTCCTTCAGCTTTCTTTTTTATTAATATTTAAGAAGCAAGTCACTTCACTATGATATTCAGATTCCAGGGAGACCATTCCTAAAACATTTAAAGTGGATAATGCAAATTTCTAGAAAAAGTGATAAATATAACCTTAGTCTCCTGACTTCTAATACCTGCAGGTGGGAAGAAATACAGGAGGTGTTTTAAAGATCCACGTTCCAGACTGACATCATTTTTTATTTCAAGAAAGAAAGACACACAAGGACAAAGCCATCAGAAGTTTGTCTGATGTATTCTCCTGGTCACAGTGAAGGTCTTTACAATCTTCTTCTGAAAGAGCATCTGGTAAAAAAGAAATCCTGGCTGTGACATTGGACTGGAAATATAATTTCTCTGTGCTTCAGTTTTGCATCAGAACTTGGTGATAAAAACTAGATTGTGTCTGGAAATATGGGTTTATTTTTCTTAGAAAGAAAAGAGAATAATAAACATTTTTAAAATTACATGTTCTAGAATATCTTCAAAGAAATTTTGAAATACAGAGTTTCTTTGTCAGAAAACCTCCCTTCCCATCTTCTTCCCCTGAACAGAGAGAATAAAAGGCAAAGAAAGTACGTTATGTGCCAATGATGCTGTTTGGTGCTCTCTTACTTTTCTATCCCTGATGGGGGTTTTACAGTAATTCTCCCACATACCTTTTAACTGATCATAGTGAAATCCCTGGGATTTAAGAAGTAAAAGTTTCACAAATGAGTCACCAACCATCTAAGGAAGTTTAAAGTCATAGAACAGAGCTCATTCCCTCCTGGAGCGCAAAATCTCAAATGGCATCCTGAAATCTGAGCCTCACGAACCCTCCTAATAGGAAATACAGAATACTTCCTCCTGTCTGTAGAAACCATATAGCAGACTAACAAAAAACCTGCTTTAAAACTACCTTTACAAGCCCCCCCCAAAAAAAATTTGGCGTTATTTTTATTTCCCTGAGGCTAATAAAAAAAGATTGGCTTTTTTTAGTGTTAGAGTGTGTTCAGAGAATCAAGTAGTTAAATAAAATAAACTAATTTCCCCTACTCTGCTCCTTATCTATGCTATCCCCCTTTTTGATCCTCGATCTTTCTGGTCGCTGGGGTTCTAGCTCAGCATTTTCAGCTGCAGGTGTGAGACTGTATGGAAACTTTAATGTACATATTTTTGGCTTGTGACTCTGTAGAGTATTTTGCTCTCAGCAGCATGCCATTTGGCTGAATAAATAAGAATTCAAAACAAACATACTTTCCAAAGGTAAAGTGCTACTTGTGTTTTGGCCTCAGCACTTACTGCACTTCTAAATATGCATTAGAGGCTACATGGGGAGTTTTATTGTTTTATAGTTACTGTGGCAGCAGCAATGGAGCACAGAGTATGTATAATCTAGATAACTAAGGACGGGAACTAAGAAATTTTAGTTACAACTGTTCCCTTATCTATAAGTGAATCTACATTATCTTCTTATTTTTTTGCACAAGAACTTCAAGAAAAGCATAGCAGGGACTCTCACTACTTCTCCCTTCTCCTCCTTCATATATATCCCACTGATACAAAAATATAGGTCATTCCTCTCACGTAATATGAAGCAGATAAATGGACGAATACACTCATAAATCCTTTAAATGACTAAGGAAAGCTCATTCAAAACTCTCAACTGACATCCTCATTACTGCTGTTCGACAACACAAGGCTATTCATGCAATCTGGCTCACACACCATTGTTTGAAAACCATCAAAACCACAGACAGCCACATGCTGAGATACAATAAATGTCAAGTCTATAGCGCATATTTTCTAGAATTGTTTAATACTGGCACACTGTGTGTGCCAAAGAAGGCATAATCAAACAGGCAGCACTCTTCATTGTGGCCATCCCATAGGAGTTTCAAAATTGCTCAAATTCAAATGTGTAGAAGAAAATGATGGAGAGGAGACACGTTAGACTTTTGTATAGAAGCTACCTAGCAGAAAGCAAGTAAGCACACTGTTATGTCAGAAAGTTTTTAATCCAGCAGTACAAAAAAAAGTCACCACCGTATGTCAATGACATCAACTTCTAGTAAACAAGGCTGAAAGAAAGTCTTTCAGATTCGAAGTTTAAAAGAACAGATGGAGGGCAGCCAATAATATCAATTATTGTCACAGGTCTCCTGACGTGCCTTGGTCAGGATTTAGTGGACCATTTCAACAGTTATTACCCACTGGCAGCTGATATTACTGGATCTGCAGACATGCTTGGGTTTTGAGCACAGTTTGGTATCTCTTCTTTATATGTCCAGGATATATTAATGGTTAGTGTCAAAATATTTAAGCTCATCCACATCTGGAATATAAGACAGAGAGATATTCATTACACTCCTCTTTCTAAGATTATACTTTTTGTAATATAGTTAAGTAAAAATTAAAAATAAATCATTTGCTTATACAGTTTGCTTAGACAGAAGAGAAAAGAGCAAAAGAAATTACTTTCCTAAAAAGCACTGTTGAGCAATGGGATCCAAATTTATTTAGGACCCCTGGAAAAGTGAAGAACAGCTAGGGAGCAAGGGTGGGAATTTTTCAGTAGAACGACCCTGTGCCTGGGATATTGTTTTCTTTACTCAAAAATCCTGACTGGATGTGCATGTCTGCTATTTGGCTAGATTTTCCCTGGGAGAAAAGAAATTCTTTGATAAGGCTGCCTGATACACAAGAATCTGGGATATATTCATGACATGTAAGAGAAACAGCTCTCCACATTTACAGTTAGCCTGACACATCTCGGGAATGTCAGATTTGCGGAACAAATGATGTGTGCATCACAGATGTCTTGGGATGACTGAACACAAAGAGATGATGTAGGTAGTACACGTCCCACAGCTGCAAACCACTGGATTCACTGTCTTTCCCATGGATGAGCTCATGTTTCTTCTTGGGATTGACAGTGACACTTGTAAGTCAAGAGATATTTGGAAACATCATGCATGGTTCCGAATTGGGTCATAGCTGACCAAGACACAAATAAAACTTCATCCAGCCTTTCATCCCAGCTTTCCCTTTCATTCAGAATGAGCCTGATGTCAGAAACATAAACAGGAAATTTTCATTGGTGCTCTGTGTCTCTAAAAAGTTGCTGGTTTGAAGACCATTTTTCTACTACAGTAAGAATGTGACCTTGAAGGACTTGGCCCAGGCTCCCTCTGACAGACGTATTACATAGGCTTGGGAATGCAAGGGAAAAATTACTATTAGTATAAACGAAAAAAAAAATAAAGACCAAATAGTAAATTCCTTTCAGTGGATGGATTTATTTTTTTTTTTACTGAAGAAAATTATTAGCTTTCCCCTGAATAATAATAGAAAAATAGAATCAATAAGAAATGAATCTTCTTTTCTTGGGTTACTCACATAGACAGAAGTAGGTCAGAAGCTAGAATCACAGAGTCTTGAGGAATGTCTCTCAGTCTTTTAAAGCTAAAAGCTTTCTAGTTCCCCTCAAAATTAAAAGCCTAACAATCCCAGTGATATGGCAAAACTTTATTTTCCATTTGCAATTGAGTAGTGTTATCCTTTCTTTTGTAATTTTATTATTTGCTTTCATATTCCTCTCTATGTTTTACTTCCTCTCTACCTTAAAAAATGGCTATTACAATTATGCCACAAATCAATTTCTGTGTTATGCAGTCAACTTGGAGACAAAGACAGATAAACATCAGTCTAGTTAAACTCAACCAGAGATATATAACTGTGACTGAATGAAGAAATAGGATGCAAATGTGCAAAAACCAGTAAACTAATTGCTAAACTGCAGAAATTATGAAAAGGGATTTTTCTCTCTTATCTGGAGCAGCAGATCTCCAGGAAATATCAACACAGACATCTTTTTGCAAACATGGGTACTCATTCTTTGCGCAAAAACAAACTGGGATTTTCTCATTGTTAAAGAAAAAAAAAATATGTATAGAAAACACATTTGTAATATTTTGAAGCTTTTCAGATAATTCAGAATATACTGGAGGAAAAAAAAGCTCTTCTGTGGAAGAGAAAAATCAAAGTGAAGTACCTGTGTTAATAACAGTTAAGGTTAATAATTCATACTTGGTCCACACAGCTGCTGCACTGAGATGTGATTAATTAATGTTTGTAAAGCACTTTACAATCCTTAGGTTTCCAGAGCTATAATATATATAAATGCAAATGATGATGGAGATTACTCTTAATATTTTAGAATTGTTGCTTTTTATGTATGATCTCAGAAAGCTTGTGAAATCTTAATTTCAAACTGAGGTGTTGTTAGTGTGTCATCCTATTTTGACATCTATACACACGATTTCATCACTCTTCAGAGGTCCCCAGAATAACAGATGTAATTACAGAATGATGAACTGAATCACGTTCACAGTGCAGTCCAAAAGCTCTATTATGTCTCTATACAGAACTGTGATAGGAAGTTAACAGTGCGACAACATAATGAAGTTATTTGTTCACTATACTATATTCTACGTCATTAAACTTCATAACGGCTGCTATTTCTTGGATTAAAAGTCAAAGGTATTTGCGAGTTTTAGTTGTGGACCTCCAAAGGAAAATATGTGACAAGGTCATATTGAATTTTTCCTTTTTTATTTTTTTATTTTTTTTTTACTTAAGGTCCATAGGCTAAAAGAGGAGCTCATAATTTACCAGCAACACATTATTTTTTTTTAGTTAGTGAGGTTGCTAGTGATGTCATTTTGGAAGAAAAGACTCTGAAAATACAGATCATAAAAACAGTAAGAGAACTTATCATTTACTTATTTCCTAAGAAAAACAAGGCTTGTGTGGTACAATTCTGCATGAGTGCACGACCGATTATGTGTTTGTTGGTTTACTTCCTTCTCTAAGAACATATTTAACAAAAGAGTGATCATTTCTGATAGATGAACTTTTAACAGTGTTCATGGGAATATATGGGCAGGGAGAAGAGAAAAACATGCCAGTATTCTAGTTGAGCTTCAAGCTACAGTGTGTGCTTTGCTTTTTATCACTACCAGAAACTGCACATAAGGAACAATGCTAAAATATTATCTGTATGTGAAAAAAACCTTTTAACTCATGCATTCATTTATGGAACGTAAGAATTAAGAAACTAGTTGCCAACATCAAATAACATCAGAAAGTAAAACTACAAGGGAGCAATTCTCCTTTAGTTCTGATACTTCCTCTTAGGTAACTGTTTTGGTTTGCTTCATAAACGGGTATGATTTTGTTTCCACAATCAGGAATGGTCCAGAATAAAGGCATTTGAGGTAAATTATAAACTGATAAATTGAGTGCACCTGGGAGTATTCTGAGACATGGTAGTCAACAATAACTTACATCTATGCCAGGAAATGAATGATTCAAACCTCAGAAAAAGTGAGGTTGCATGTTAATCACAGGGAAATGTCCTTTAATTATTCTAATTATAAAGTGATATCCAATAATTACTTAGGGAAAGTGCTGGCTAAACAAACTTGTAAATGTTCTGTCTGATGATCAGCGTAAAAGAACGTATTCCAGTGTCTATGAATATTACCCAGTATATCTCTGTTTCTGCAATGGACAAATACATAGCATACTTTAGACTTAACCTATCATTTTTTTTTTTATGGCTGTCTGCTTTTGATTTTTTTTTAACTTTAATGAAAAAGAGCAAAATGGGAGGGTGGAAAAAAAAATACAACCCCTAGTGTTAGGATATCATGAAAGATTTTGACATTCCTGCCACCACTATGACAATTCTTCATTGGAAGTGTGATTGCATTTCCTTCTCTTCCTTTGAAGCCTGGTTTTGCTGATGAGAAAAAAATAACTATCATAGATTGTGACCAGACATACTCAGAATATAAACTTGGTGGAGAGGGAGCTGGACTGCACTCTTGAAAAATAAATGTAAATCAGAGACTTTCTGCACTTTCTCCAAAATCTAAGGAATCTAGCTTTTAAAATATGTTAGAAGAGTGGTCTTAGCAGTGTTGTTGAAATCATTGGATAGTAATACTTTAAAGCATTCCCAGTGGTGGTGTAAAATGTGCCAGGATTGTGCAGAACTAATATTTGACACAGCTTCATTATGTGATGTCTCAGACACAGATCCCTTGCTGGCATTTAATCAACGTTATTGAACATTTTTGACCCAACAAAATGAAGCTGAAATTTGGAAGTCCTAAGATATCTGACTCCATAAAATTATTTGTATCCACATTGAAGAGAATAAAATATGTATTAGGGTGTTTCTAGATTATAATATTGTAGTCTGCTTGGATAAGATGATGAGAAAGCTGAATTTTCCCTGCATTTTTCAATTTATTTTTAATTATATGATATTTTGCTCTAATAAATCACAGTCACACTCAGAATTTTCAAATGGATGCCAATTTTCTAAAATAATTTATCAGAAAATGTGCAGAACTGCCACATGGAGCAAAATGATAAAACTATTTGGAAAAGATTTATTGCATTGCTCATGGTGTTGATCTATAACTTAACATCATTAGTATTTTGCCTTCCTTCTGCCATATCTGACAACGTGAGGGCTGATTTAGCAGTGAATGTTAAACAACTAAGGATGACAAACTATATAGATAATTTATGAAAGGCTATTTTCCATGAAAAAACAGTGCTGAAACCTAGCTCTTTTCCTCTTGAGAATCTCTTGTATATTCTCACATTTAAGCCGTTACCATAACAGAGATGCACAGACAGACACCTACAGATATACAATTGAATCCCATTATGTAAAAAATTATATTGAAATAATTCTCCACCCACCTCATGGGGTTGGTGGCAGGAATTATAAATTTAATTTTGCTATCATCATCACACCTGCCTCCCCCCAAAAAAAAGATAGATAAAGAAATAATTGCAACAACATGAAGAAGTTGAGGAAACAATGACTAATAATGTCATTGATAAAAGTGAAATCCTGATGTTCTTTATCAGGA
Source organism: Phaenicophaeus curvirostris (assembly GCF_032191515.1). Lineage (NCBI taxonomy): Eukaryota > Metazoa > Chordata > Aves > Cuculiformes > Cuculidae > Phaenicophaeus > Phaenicophaeus curvirostris. The sequence goes on from NC_091431.1 coordinate 71,156,619, forward strand.
TCGATTCATAGAACCATAGAATCACAGAATTGTTTGGTTGCAAAGGACCTTTGAGATCATCAAATCCAATTGTACCTGTCCACTACTAAACTACATCTCTGAGCACCTCATCTACCCACCTTTTAGACACAGCCTGAGATGGTAACTCAACCACTTTCCTGGGCAGACTGTTCCAATGCCCTTAACCCTTTCAGTGAAGAAATTTGTCCTGAAATTTAATCTCAACCTGCCCTAAGGCAGCTTGAGGCCATTTCATTTCACCCTATCACTAGTTACCTGGGAGGAAAGACCAACACCTGCTTTGTTAAAACCTCCTATCATATGGTTATAGGCAGTGATAAGCCTCCATTTCTCCAGACTAAACAACCTCAGTTCCCTCAGCTTCTTCTGCTAAAACTTGTTCTCCAGCCCCCTCATCAGCTTTGTTGCCCTTCTCTGGACTTTCTCCAGAGCCTCAACATCCTTCTTGTAGTGAGGGGCACAAAACTGGACACAGTATTCCAGGTGTGGCCTCACCAATGAGAAGTACAGGAACAGAATCATCTCCCTGCTCCAGCTGGCCACACTGTTTCTGATACAGGCCAAGATGCCATTGACCTTCTTGGCCACTTGGGCACACTGCTGGTTCATATTTAGCAGGCTGTCAAGCAACACCCGCAGGTCCTTCTCCACCAGGCAGTTTTCCAGACACTCTTCACCAAGCCTGTAGTGCCACATGGGGTTGTTGTGTCCCAGATGCAGGACAAAGCACTTCACCTTGATGAACTTCATAATGTTGGTCACAGCCTTTCAATCCAGCCTGGTCAGATCCCTCTGTAGAGTCTTCCTACCCTTAAACAGATCAACACTTCTACCCAGCTTAGTGTCATCCACAGATTTACTGAGGGTATACTCAATCCCTTCATCCAGATCATCGAATTTTCATAAAGATGTTGCACAGAACTGGACCCAACACTGAGCCCTGGAGAGCACAACTTGTGACCATCCTCCAACTGGATTTAATTGCATTTACCACCAAACTTTGGTCCCAGCCATCCACTCATTGAGTGGTGCCTCACATTGAAGCAGGATGTGAAAACATGTCAAGATCCCAGTCAATCTTCCTCTGGTTATTCTTGTGCCTAACTTCCTTAATATATTCCCCATTTTCCATGCTCCCAGAAATTAAACCAGTGATTTTTACAAGCAAACTTTTTTCTCATTTAAAACTGTGTCACCTCTGTCCAGTGTGGGCACTTCTGCCACTTGAAAGAAAGGTAATATATAGATAAAAAGCACAAAATATGTCCAGTCAAAGGTGCAGTTGAATAAAGCATTTGCTTTGATACTTTCGTACTGAGGTCAATAGCAAATCACCTATCTATTTATAACAGAGTTAGAACACTTATAAATCCTTTATTATAGTAGCACAAAATATTTACCGAACAGCATCTACTACCATGCTTTAACACATTGGGTGAGACACAGGAAGTATGTTAATGAAATTATTGTCATTTGGGAAACAGCCCACTCTCTGGAAGCTTGCCTGAATGATTTGATCTGAATCCAACATAACTTGGATTTTATATTTTTTTAAACTCAAACATAGAGTAACGTGAATATATTAACTAACACTATCTTCATAAAAACCTGCCGCTGTGCTAAGATATTCCAGGGTCTGCAAGAATTTTGATTTTAAAATCTGCAGAAAAATGTAACAATTTTTTGGCACTTTTATGTGAAATTATCATAGTAATGAAAGTCCCAGTCTCTCAGTTGAGAGTTGAAATGGAGCCTTTGTGCCCAGCAAGATTTACACCTTTGTATTATAGTGGTTTTGTCTCACCATGTGTTTAGAATATCACAAAAAACAGAATCACCTTGGCAACATTACTTCTACTGCTCCAGTGAGATAATGGTTTTATGTAACTGCTGGTACTGGTCACTCGCTTAATTGCAACAGAGACCTGAAAAAAATGAAGCATGATTTTATTGCAGGCACCATAATGCTTACAGAAACTCCTGATCTTCATCTGCAAATCTAAGAGTGTACAATGTTCTCCTTAGGAGGATGCTCATGACGATAATGGTTTTTTTTAAACTTTGACAGAAACTGTGTAGTTTAAAACTCACCAAATCAGGACATATGAAATGGAGGGCAGCAATATTTTGCTTCTAACATGAAAACTAAAAATCAAAATTTGTGCATCAAAATCCCTGCCTGACTCCTTCAATACATGTCATGTTTTAATAACTTTCATAGTTTTCTCAATGTTGTGTATGCCCAGATTTCTAAGACAATGAACATCTGGAGTGGTCTCAGATGCATAAATTTGAGTCTGTGGATTGACAAGCTCTCTGAATCACAGCCTCTGAATCCTGAATTCAGAGTGATCTTCACTAGTATCCTACTCTGCTTTTCTTAATAAATTTCAAGTTAAACCAAACATTTTTAGGTACTTAAATACAGAGGAAGATATAAGCCTAAGACATAGGTTTAACTCAGAGTATTAATTAGGCCACCAAATCACAAAATAAGCCAGTTCTCATACAGTCCCCTTAAACTCTGCTTTCTGATGAGTAGCTCAATTATTTATCAGTGTTGGCCTTTAAATCCCATGTTCATGTCCCAGCACCACTCACAGTTTGATTAAAGAATTTATAAACCCATTTTGTAAACCTGATTTAGCAGACTGGGAGTAAAATCTTCTCACATGACATTTGGTTTGTTCTTCAGCCCAAAGTTAAATGCGCTGAGGACAGACATGATGTGAGGCATTCATGGATATGTGTGTGTGCATGCGTGGCTTTTTCTAGGTTATTCACCTCCATCATCTAGGAGGACTTGTAGAAAATTTGTGCCTATACATGCATAGGTCTTCTTGGTTTGTTTTGTTTTTGCTTGTTTTTGGGTTTGTTTGTTTGTTTTTACTCTTTTTAAATAGGATATATGAGATATCGTGGAAAATAAGCAGATAAAAAAAAGGAACTGAAGCAGATTTTTCTATAAAACATTTTCTTCTTTTTTCCTCATGAGGACCCTGAGAACTACTGACCTGTCATTCTCACCTCAGTAGCTGGGAAGATCGTGGAACAGATCCTCCTAAAAGCTATGCTAAAGCACATGAAGGACAGGGAAGTGATTTGAGACAGCCAGCACAGCTTCACCAAACGCAAGTCCTGCCTCACCATCCTAGTGGCTTTCTATGAGGAAGTGACTACATCAGAGGACAGGGAAGTCCCACAGATGTCATCTATCTGGATTTTTTTCTAAGGCCTCTGACATGGTGCCCCACAATATGTTGGTCTTTTCCAACCTGATGATTCTATGATTCTATGTCCCTGCTTATTGCAGGAGGGTTGGACTAGATGACTTGTAAATGTTTCTTCCAATCTAAAAAATTCTATGACACTAAAAGGTATTCACCATTCTCTTGCAATCCAAATTGACATTTAACAGTATTTTAAACCAAATTTCTTACACACTTAATTACAAGATAATTATTTGTTAAAAAAGAACCTTTATAAAGAACCTTTGCAAAGGGATCTGAACAGGCTGGACTGCTGGGCAGAGTCCAATGGCAGGAGGTTTAACAAGGCCAAATGCCGGGTCCTGCACTTGGGGCACAACGACCCTATGCAGTGCTACAGACTGGGAGAAGTCTGTCTAGAAAGCTGCCTGGAGGAGAGGGACCTGGGGGTGTTGGTTGACAGCCGACTGAATATGAGCCAGCAGTGTGCCCAGGTGGCCAAGAAGGCCAATGGCATCTTGGCTTGGATCAGAAACGGCGTGCCCAGCAGGTCCAGGGAGGTTATTCTCCCTCTGTACTCGGCACTGGTGAGACCGCTCCTCGAATCCTGTGTTCAGTTCTGGGCCCCTCACCATAAGAAGGATGTTGAGGCTCTGGAGCGAGTCCAGAGAAGAGCAACAAAGCTGGTGAAAGGGCTGGAGAACAGGCCTTATGAGGAGCGGCTGAGAGAGCTGGGGTTGTTTAGTCTGGAGAAGAGGAGGCTGAGGGGTGACTCTACAACTACCTGAAAGGAGGTTGTAGAGAGGAGGGTGCTGGCCTCTTCTCCCAAGTGACAGGGGACAGGACAAGAGGGAATGGCCTCAAGCTCCAACAGGGGAGGTTCAGGCTAGACGTTAGGAAAAAATTCTTTACAGAAAGGGTCATTGGGCACTGGCACAGGCTGCCCAGGGAGATGGTTGAGTCACCTTCCCTGGAGGTGTTTAAGGCACGGGTGGACAAGGTGCTGAGGGATATGGTTTAGTGTTTGATAGGAATGGTTGGACTCGATGATCCGGTGGGTCAAGGCTCAAGGGCTCAAGGATATATTTTAAGTCTGCTGGAATCCATCAAGTTAAAATCCTCCTCCTTGTGATGCCAGATTTTGAGTGCCAAACCAGCAGAAAATTCATCATTTTGCTGCTCTTGTTTTCCTGAGTGACTGATGTGGACTGGTTCACAAAGAGGGTCACTGAATATTAGCTGTGGACAAAGTGAGAGACAATACCATTGCTCTAAGCTTTACCTGGTCTTGTAGGAACATGAGGAATGTCACTGCCATAAAGAAAGACTGTGCAGACAAAGCTCTTAAAAATACAAAAACAAATTTTGCTGATTCCCTAGCAACCATCATCTCTCTCATATTAAAAAAAAAACCAAAACCAAAACCAAAACCAAAACCAAAACCAAAACCAAAACCAAAACCAAAACCAAAAAAAAAGCAAAGCAGGAAAAAAAGAAAGAAGAAAGGAAAGGCGTTTCCTTCAAAACTCTTGACTTCTGATGTATTGGGAAATACCTTTGTCATCAAAAATACTTTCAAAGGAACAAGAAAACAATTCTTCAGTGTTTATTACATAGAACTTGAAATGGAAAGAACAAAAACATACAAAACATGTTCTTAATAATCAAAATTAATATTCTGTGTCAAGAAGTCACAGATGTCTAAGTACTGTATCAATTTTATATATAGATAGTCTGACATTTATGTAATTTTTATATACATATTCTGAAAAACATTTATGCTCTTAAATTCATGTACATCAGATAGTAAAAAAATAATGCATTCTAGTTTTATGTTTAAAGAAAGGAAAAACCTCACTGGACATGGTGTAGCCATGGGAAGCCTTCAAGAAACCGATTTACTCCTCTTAAAAATAATGTAAAGATCTGCTCTGTTTTCACAGTGTTTCCTAATTGAAATGGTTCCTAAGTCCTTAAGAGCTGATTGAACCTGAATGCTTCAACTTAATTCTTATTTTGTTGAAGAATATTAGGATTTAAAAAAAAAACAACAACACAACAAAAAGCAAATAACCAAAACCCATGTTCGTTGAGGCAGAAGTATATGAACCTATATACACAACATATGTATCTGACATATCTCAGAGTACTGAGGGTGTTACCTGCATCTGTATTCTCTAAGGCCAAACCCAGCTCCTCAGATGCAATGCTCTGGCACTGCTTGGACATTGGCATAGGTCAGGAATCATCTTGTGCAAGTAATCCACAATGAAACACCTTCTTACGGTGTAGTTGTGTTTCTCTTCCATATTCTCATGAATGGCTATCTGTCCAAGGAGTCCTCATGCAACTGGGGTGTCCCAGGGTGTTCTACAGGGTTTCTAGCTGCTGCTGCAGATATACTGGGTTGTCTTCCCCATGCCATGTCTGTCAGCTCTGTGTGGGTTATGCAAATTCCTCTGGGTTGTTTAAGAGGCAAGAAAAGCCCATGTTTAGCTACTGACATCAAGTCCTAGTGGTCTAAACACTGTTTTCTACAAATAAAATCCAGAGAAATCTGTGAACTTTTATGACTCCTATAAAATACCCTTTCTACCACCAGAGAAGAAAAAGAAAATCATTCATGTTTCTCCAGGTTTGTCAGAAAGGTCTCATGCAAATCAGCCTCGATGTTATAGATGCAGAAATTTACAGGCCCAAAAAAGGTTTCCAGAACAAGTTCATTAAACAGGGTTGATGGTGGATCACTGAATTCACAGAAGTGTCTTCTGACTTGGTAAGTTTCTGGTTAATGGTGTCTAAGAAAAAATACACAACGTATCTGAATATGTTTTAATTCTCTTCCCTGGCATTCTGCTTTGACCTCAGCAGGAAACAGGTATTTAGCTGGCTGTAGCATAAAACATACATTATTCTGTATTGTAAATCTTTAAATAAGATAAAGAAACAAGATGTATACCAAGACAAGATTCTACTGAGAACATTTCATCCTATAAGAAGAGGGAAACCCATGAGAGATGTTAGTCATGTTACCTAAGTCATTGCAAGTGCTCAAACTCAGAAACCTAAACAAGAAATATGCCACAAAAATACTATTAATTGATTAGGATGAAGTACATCCCTTTCCCTTTCAACTTAATACTTTCTAAAGACAAGCGCATTTTATTTCTAGGTAAATAATTCTCATATTTCTTTCAAATTCAAGCATTGTTTTATTGTTGGCAGCACTGTGCTTTCTGTAGAATTATGAAAACTTGAGAGAGAAGCAATCTATTAAGCTGGGACAGCTCTTAGTAGTACAAGGCACAGTGCTTTGTCTTGTCTAAATATAGGTGACCTAAATGTAAAGGCTTTTAACAGTTCCCTTGGAAGCCTTGCCTACCGTCAAATGTGTTTTGCCTGCTGGAGTTAGCCAAATATTGAACAACTATTTGGTTCACTCTGTTACTACTAATCTAATGTACACACCCAAAGTCATCCCAGAAGACACCTCTCTCTCTTCAGCCCAATTCCATTACATTAGAAATCTCTATGATAAGTTATAAGCAAGTAGGTCCACCAAATGCAAATAGCCAGCTCATCCTCACCTTGAATTATTACAAGCCCAGTCTGATGCACTTGCATACATTCGGTATTTCTTTTAGGTAAACATGGCCACATGCTGCTTATACGTTTAATGGAAGCTAATTTTTCTGGCTTTCTCTACAGTGAAAGTAAAAGTATTCTGGTTTGTATGTTTTGGAAAAGAGTAACTGAAGGATACAAAAAGGACCCACAGAATATGTGTGCTGTAGGTATTATCAGTAATATCTGAGCATGGTTTCTCCTATTTTATTTTGGCAGCACAAAGATGTGGAGAATAAAATACTTATCAGGTTTTCTTTTTCACCCCATCCTTGCTTCAGATACAGGCTGCAAGACAGATGGGGGCAGAAGGAATTCTATGTTTTGAACACACAGTGTGTGTGTATGATTATACATGTGTGTCTCTGAGATTTTTTAGGATGTGTGGTGCACATATTTTCCCGGGAGAAAGAAGTTAGATAGTGCCTACCCTGCTTTACAAGATGAAAAGAATACCTGCAGCTCCAAAATAACAAAAACCCATTATATTTAGCTTCATCATTTTGACATTTTTTTACAGGAAAAATGTGTCAAGAAGAACTGTCATTCTCCTGCTGTTTGATCAGCACAACTGAGGGATGGTTGAGGAAGCACATCTGCCTTCAGATGCCTTCCCAGCAGTCATGGTGCCTCTGCTGTATCTCACAGTCACCTGAGAGTAAAGGACCAGACACAAACCAAAGGGCTGCAACAAGATGAAACAAGGGGAATTCCTCCTGTAACCTCCACCTCTGCTAGCCTCTGTCCCCTAAGGGGTCTAGCAGGTGACCGTGCGCCCAACAGCAGGTTTGTAAGGCAAAGTATGAGGTTTAGCACTCAGCATCAACATGACTTGCCTAGTGATCCATAAGGCAACAACCAAATATCTGGGTCTGCAATTTCTGTATGGCACCTGGGAGATGTTGTCCAACGAGTACAGTGTGCTTAAATATCAGGCTGAAGACCATCACATGCATTTGTGTATCAGTGAAATTATTGACACTAATATACTGCCATAGTATGCTGAGAGATTTAAACAGTGCTCTTCAGACCTGTTCTTGATTTACAAAATCTAGCTCGAGGTGGGCAGTCTGCAGACCGATCAGACCTCCTTATCCATTAAAAGTTAAGGTCCTTTTGTGTCTCAGTATGTCTTCTCCTCTCCTGCCTATTTGAATCACTGAGATCCCCTGTAAGGATTTTTATCACTCAGTGGCAAGTTGTTTGAAAGGACTCTGTCAAGTGAAAGAATTGATATGGTACTAACTATTCTCAAACTTCTCAGCAGTCCCTGGAGGTCTATCTTAGCTTGGAAGTTTTATCACAGCAATATTTTACAGCTTCTGTAACTTAAGTCTTTCTGAAGTTTATTGTTGGCAGGTATAGAATATTCTCCTAGGCTTTATGGTTTCATCTATTTTTCTTCTCTTCTTTCATCCACATCCACACAGGTCAAAGAACTCTTCAAAGTACTCCTTTGAACATCTGGCTCCTCAAAGACATCCCTGCTGTATTCTCTGATAACTTGGATCTCATCCAGTTTTGCTAGATAAAGGCTTATGAGTATTTGGTGAACACCTTATTAGCTAAACAGGAGAGCAGAAACAGGTTCCTACATTTTTCACTAACATCTGGTCTGAGAACAGTGGGAGGGAAAAAGCCAGCAGCGAATGATCTGCATGCACTGGTTGCAAACTGGTAGCTGCTCTCCCAGATGAAACCACATATTTGAAGTACCATTTAAAATCTTCAGCAGGGAGCTATCATACCATCTTTTATGTTAGTTATGAGGCATATAAATGAGGGGTTTGCTACTATCCTTCCAAAATACAAAACTGAACATTCTGCCTTTCCCCTACTTTTTCAGCTGTTCAGTTGAAACTAGCTGCTTTCAGTTTCTGAAGCACCCGTGGGATGGGGAATCAATAGACACCACACAGACCTTTGTTCTCGTAAGTATCCAAGGAAGATTTAGTGAAGGGGCAATTTATTCCATAGTCACCTATAGTCAGATTCTCATGAGAAACCTGATATGTACTACAAAGAAGGAAATTAAAACATGCCATTGATTTCACTGAGTTTTGATATCATTTCTTCTTGTTCAATTTTCTATTTTGTGCTGTGATTTCCATAACTTTTTGCACTGAAATGTGTTCCCAAGCCATCCTGCATATTGTAAGAGACCAGGACAGAACAAAGACCCCAATGGCCCTATGCTTCTTTAATCCCCTGAGAGAAAGTATTTATTAAAGGGAGAGGATGTGCCTGGCACTTAGAAGTCGAAGATGAGGAAAATGAGCAGAGGCTGTCTTGGTCTTGTCTGCCTCAAACACCCTCAGGGCATTAAAGAGACACTACATTACAAATTTTTGAGACATGGCAGTCTTGCAGCTATAAAAGTGGAAGGATAGAGACCAGCAGAACATCTCTACAAACTGAACCCCCTGTCAGCATGACAGATGTTGGAATCAGAACTTCTTCATTATTTTCCTTTTTTCCTCTCTTTATTCCCTCTTCTTTTTCATTTTTTTTAATTAAGTGTAGAGCCTCCTCTTTTCCTCCTTTTGATTAATTCATGGCCTATCATAGCACTGTGTTCAGTGCTGCACATTTTACATGTATGTTGTATTGTGTTTGGTATTCTGTTTGGACCCTCACCTTTTTAGTGCAGTGTTTTTGTACAAGGCCACATATTTAGCCTGTGTAATTAAGTACTGTGGGCACATACTAACAATAAGTGGTTTTGTGTTTATGGACCTTCAGTGTTCTTTTCACTGCATTTCTAACCAGAGGGAATTAACAAACTTTAGTCCCCTCTCCCCTTACATGATGAGCCAAATGTTCACAACAGTAATAATTTCTTTGACCTCTTCCCTTCATTTTGTTGGCCAACCAAACTGCATCATCTTCAAGATGAAGAAAATAATCATTGATTTCTCTTGCTGTTTGTATCAGCCATCTCATCCTTATAACCTCCACCAAACTTCTATGGAGTGTGCACTTGAATACTTTTCTAGTGTATTTTTGTCATTATATCTGCTCTTATTCTCTTTCTAGAAGGCATTATGACACATTCAGAATGTCAAATAGTGTAAGGCATTCTAAATTCACTTGGTTTTCATACACTTACTCATACTGTATTCTCCTCTACCACCTCTGACCATCCTTCCCATTACTAACAGTCAGTTTATTCTTTCTTCTTTATATTGTCTTTTGCTTTGGGTTATGACTTTTGTAATTTTTCAGAGACAGAAACTTCATTTTCCTTTCTGTGATTGAAATAAATTCATTATCGTACTATAATGTGCAATTCTTTTCTGGAGATAGATATGAATCAGCTGTAAGATTTCCACTATCTTCAGAAGAGCTACCCACTTACACTGACTGACTATCTAAAATGTGCAAGATTATTCATTCAATGTCCTAGATAAAGAGGTATCTATGATTAGTCAGCAGTGACTAGTCAGTTTGCAGGAAGCACCAGCTTCTAATTCAAAAAGCTGAGTGACTTTGGAACTCCTTATCATTAAAAATATTACTTGTTTTCCACATCATGAATATGAAATTAATGGGAAACTTATGAAGAGGATAGAAGACGCAGTGTCTTTAGTTTCATAAAAACACCTGGACCGTTTTTCCAATTTCTGAGAGTGATGTAATAAAATAAGTGAAATAAAGTTGAAAAACAATGAGTTAATCTGAACAGAGCTCAAGATGGAAAGGTTAACCTTGATGTTTTGAGGTAGTAGTGAAACTAATGGAAGGAACTGCCTAGGAAACTTTGGAAGGGGCCTAATGAAGTCACAAGCTTAATTTATGAAACAAATCTTGAATCTATGACCTCTGTTCTGATTTATTCTTTCCAAGACCAGGAATTCCAAACTGCCTTGTTTGCAGCAAGAGTAGACAAATGTAAAACTTCTGTTCACTCTGTTTCAAAGATATGAAACAGACTGCCTTCCTCTTCTATTAATTATACTTAAACTATGCGGGCAAAATTATTTTGTCTTCTTTTATATAAAGAAGATAATGTAATATTAATGCAAAATACTTTCTTGACCCTCCTAAAACTGTCTTTTAACTGGAATTGAGTTTCGACTGCAGCCTTGACAAATAATGGCTTTGGAACTTGGTCACGTAGTTGTTGAAACAGTTGTAAGTCTAAAAGAACTGCAAAAAAAATGATGCACGACAAAGTGTAGGAATGGGAAAATATCATTGTCACATTAATTATCTATTGACAGAAGATATACGGTAGGTGATGCAACGGCTTTGGATGTTCTTGTCTTTATTACCTCTTGGGGGAAAAGTTCAGATCATGAAATTAGTTTGGTGCTCTTGAGTGGACATTTGTCCTCATCACAAAACAACCTCATAATTCAGCATCGTGTAACAAAATTGGAGAGCTCAAATTGAGGAGGCTTAGAACCAGGAGCATCAGGGAGTGATAAATCAGGCTGGAGGTGCAGGGCAATGCTGCTTGGGGTGACTTTCACAACATCTGTGAGACAATGCCATCCCCATCACAAATCATTTTTGCCAGGCAGACATCCTAAAGGAGCTCCACATATTTGAAGGGACAGATTAAGCTAGAAATAGTGCTAAAAAGAGGCTGATCAGAATGGCTCTAAAATATTATTCTGTTTAACTGCCAATCAATTTTATGATAACATAGATTTTAATACTGCATTAAGCTAACATTCTATGATTTTGCCTTTCCTCTGCTAATTTTGAGGGATTTTTTCAGAGTCATGAACAGTGAGCAGTAAGCATGATGCACGTTTCTATAAATAACCGTCCCTGATGGGGGATGTCTAACTATGGCTAACTGTTGTAATTATTAGTATTTGAAGTATTTTAGCATAACTATCTATCCCAGGCATCCATATTTCAATTGCTATTACAAGTTCAGGCAAAAACTGGTTCAATCCTATGGCTAACTCTAAACTTTTTGTGATTTACATGAAACTAATCTATGGTCTTCAGTTTAGGTTTTAACAGTTGATAGAACTATCTCAGTACCACCTTCTCAGGTGGCACATTTCTTTACTGACACTGTAAGAAAATTCACTGGCAGCTATTTCGCTTATCACAAATATTACACTCCGGCCCCCAGAGACTGTAATGTTCAACCTGGGAGAAGACATTGACATAGTTGTAGAGCATAAATCATCAATGAGACAATAAACTCTGCTGATGACAAACTTCTGCTTGTTGCATACGTTTTCTTCTGTCAGTCATGATAAAGGGAGGGCTCAAATATCTAAGAAGGGCTAGGACTGAAAGACATAAAGAAAAAAAATATATTTTTTAATATTTTTTTTATATATATTGTATGTCTATATTAAGTAACGCATATAGCGGACAAAATGAAAATTCCTTCATTTTATTCAAGCTATGAATTATTACAACTTAGTCTCAAAATATATGGGGGTTTTGTGTGTAAAGAAATTATTTTCAATCAACTGTAAATACTTAAAACCATTAACGTATTTCATTAAGAGGCAATCTGAGACAATACAGAAAGGTTCTGTTCTTAAATCCCAAGGCCTGTATGCAAAGCCCATGAAAAAGGAAAATGTAAGTACTTTGATATTCTACCTTGACTTACAGCCTTCCCAGATTACTTGTCAACCAAATACAACATGTGATCTGCCATAACTGGGAAGAAGGGTAATTAACAGTCGTATATTAAGTATTTGTGAGAGACTCCGTGGATACATTTGCAAAGTGTGATTATTTTATTTTATTTATTAGCTGGCTTTAATTATAGTCCTGAAGGAAATTGAATTATGGTCCAAATGCAACACAGTCTGAGAGGGAGTAAATTATATCTGCCACCTTCATGGAACTGTAAGCAGCACAGCAAAATAAAGTGATCCGTTCCCTCATTCAAATCTTCCAGACATGATTAGACGAGAGACTAGTCAGAGATAGAAAAGTCTTTAGACACAGACCTATTGCTTTTTAATTCTGTCAGCTGTGTCTGACAGCTAAATACTATCTTCTGTGATGAAATTGTAATGATTAATTAGGTAAAACAGCTGCACCCAGCCTTTTGTGCAGTTATGACTTATGTTATACTCACAGACTATAACCTCCTCTATCTCTGCTCAATTAACTGAGGTCAAGCATTACAGATTATTGGGGAACTGGGCAATGGTAAATCAGAATGGCCTTCCCCACATAAAGGAAGGTTTGGTCTTTCAGAGACAAGACTTAATGCCAAGCAGTTACAGCCCCATTCTCTGCCATAGACATTGAGCCAACAAATCATTAAAGATGGGGTTTAACATACCTGAATTAAAGTTAGGCTTGGAGAACAAGCTGTTCATTATGGATCTGTCATGTTAAATAGGTAAATCTTTAGTACACAGTTGAAGGTTACGTGTTAGCCACCAACAAGAGTTAGTGCTACCTGTGAAAGTCTCATCAGAGGCTGTCACTGACAAGCTTAATACTTGCTGCCAGCCAGCCGAATAGCCTGTCACCTGTAGCAGTTTAGACAGTTTTGAAATGCTTGTCAAACAGACAACTTCGCAATATTGAAACAGCAGGTAACTTATTTAAAGTGACAGATAAAAACAACTTTGGGATTGCTGTTGATAAATTCACTTGTTTTATTAAAACTGGTGAATAATAGAAGTAACAATATCCAAATATCAGAACATCAGAAGTAACAACTGAAACCCAAGTCAGCAGTTATTTTCCCAGGGGGAACACCTAGCAAAGTCAGAGGCATGTTACTCTTACCAAAAAAAGTCAACCATTCTTGGAGAGGAAGAGAGGTGTAGGTCCATCAACACACCCATCAGGTAAGGTGGTCATTGACTCCTTCCCCACAAAATTATTTCAGGTGCCAGCTTTATACTTTGTGGAAATTCTTTGGTGCTTCTTGGTAAGATGAGGCTAAGTCAATTATTACATGTTGATTGGTTCTTGATGAGGCTACTTGTGTCTCCAGAAGTGGGAGTTCAGAAGTTGGGGCAGGGAGCTCAGTCTGAAACTTCAGGGTTGTTTTTGTTCTTAAATGAAGCAACATCAGGCTGTGAGGCCTCTGCCTCACCCCAGGTGTCACTCAGATGACTTGGGAGACCACCACTCAATCTACCTGTATTGTGAGGTGAGGTTGTTTGTTATTTGAATAGAACCACTCTCTTCTGCAAACTCTTCCCTCTTCCAGACTTATAGTGAGCTTGGCATTTGCCTTCCACAAGGCATGGCAAATCTGTTATACAACAGGAGCAACATAGAGTCACTGGAAAGTACCAGCCATTTCAGGTGTCAATTCTTCCTGTACTAACCATCCAAGCCAGACAGGACAAATCACCAGCCAGAGGAACCTTTCTTTCTCCTTATTAACCAAATAGGGACTCTAAATGAATAGATACCGTGTTCAAATTTTGTATGATCACAGTGGAAAGAAATAAGTGCATATTATTCTCCCCAATACATTTTCAGATGCCTGAAATTGATGTCATGAAAGATGTCATGGAAGATCCTTGGAAGGTGTGATGCTTTAGTCTTCTTGAAAAGACTAACCAACTATCAAGTATCTTTCAAAATGTAGCATGTAGGTGCTGGTTGTGGAGACATTCAGAACTTGGAGGTTTCACGGACCTGGTGCACCGAAAAACATGACTGTGTAAGCTGTGTCTATACTAGCAATTTGAACAGACCAAGGAAGACATCTGAGCACATTAAACTGTCAAAATTATACTAGCTTGGTTTCAGAAAATGGCAGGCTACCACTGCTGTAACGAGTTGCTGATCATGGTGCAGAACCTAGCATAGCCCAGGGACCACTTTGAACAGCAGTTTGTGTGTGATAACCATGCTGTGAAGGCTAAGAGAGTTTAATAGTATGGAAAGATGTTGCTTCATGCCAGATGACCTTAGTGTCAGAGAATGTGCATGTTTAATGTATGAATCCATTTAAGGTTTAATCTTAGATTGTATCTATGCCCTCTTCTGCAACCTTTTCTGTATTGCAAATTGTCTTGAAGCAAAGTACCCCTAAAACTACAAAGACAGGCCTGTGTTGAAATAATATGACCTGCAGTAGGGTGGGTGAAATGACATAATAATCAATACTAAATGGTTTTCAATTGACTCAAAGCTTAGGCATCTGCCTGAAAAAGACCAATGAGCATCCCTCAAGGTTTCTCAGGACAGTAATTTCCATGGTCTCTTATGTATGGCAAGACTGCTTCATTCCCCTCCATGCAGTGTGCAGTATTGGAACAGTCACAGATGTTACCCTTTGTTATTTATTGTCTCATAGCTGCCATCTGTTCAGTACAGCCTCTTGTTGTCTCTCCACCGATACTTAGCTCACAAAGTCTTCGGATAAACACATCTCTTTGTCTCTAGGAAGCTTAGCCTAAAAATCTCTGTGGCCATACATGTAAAAGAATAATAATTATTACAATAGTATAAATGCAAACTTCTGCTTTTGAGATCAGAAAACAGAAAATTCATCTTAAGTGTATGTATATGTTTGTATGCTCCTGAAATAGTCTTTTCAAAATGGATATATAACTACATGTAGTCTAATAAGACACAGTAAAGTTATGTATTTTGTGGAGAAATTTTAACAAGTCAAAAAAATATTGCTGGATTTTCTTGTAAAGAAAGGAAAGTCAAGAACAAAACATCAGACTGTAATGAATTGAAATCCTTCATGAAATCATAAACCTTTCAAATTCAGTAGAGCAAAACAGCTTGCCCCCATACCATCCAAAATGCAAACCCTGCAAATTAGTCAAAGAAGAAAAGTGAAAAAAAGGAACATTTACTAACGAACATACATAGTTTTCTAATTACATCAATTTTCACTCCAGGACATACATAAATGATGCTGACCACAAGTATGGTTTCATGGAAATCACAATCTTTATTTTTTGACAAAATGCATCAATCTTTCAGTCGTAAAATTTATAAATTAATTCAATAGTCCAGGGGGCAGGGAGGAAAGGAAGGTTGATGAAACTCTACTCTACTTCATGCCAGCTTTGAAAAGGAGTATTTAAAAGACCTGTCCAACTGATCAATGAAATTATTCACTTGGATGGTCAAGTACTGTGAAAGATGGTGACTTACCTGATGCAATTCTCTAGTATGCTGGTGGATGACTGCTACATCACAGGTGTTACCACATGCTGAGACAGAGCTGCGCAGCTCTAGGGAGGGCTCTGGAAAGAATCAGAGAGACTATGCCTTTGTGTGCTCCTTAGTGGGATGAAGGAATGTGGCCAATGGTGGAACACTGGAACAGGTTGCCCAGAGAATTGGTCAGTATCCCATCCCTGAAAATATTCAAGGTCAGCTTGGACAGGGCTCTGAGCAACCTGACCTAGTTAAAGTTCTTTTGAGAGACTAGTTGACCTTTAAGGGTCTTTTCTAACCCAAATGCTAATGAGCAATGAGCAGAAGAGACAGAGCAGTGGACATGAAACCTCCAGACAACTAGTACACGACTTGTACTGTGCTTGCCAACTCTTCCTGCTATATGGAATGGAATGTAATGAGAATGGAACTCTCTAGGGTCAAAACTGGGTGTCCCCATGATTCCATTTGGGCCTGGTTCACACACACACATTTGCAAACAGACACATGCACTTGTAGGCTGAGCACCGTCAAACCCTAAACCTACATGTGAATATCAAAGCTGAAGGTGAAATTGTAGAAGTCCTTAAATGGTCAAAAGGTCCATTGAGATTAATGTTATTCTTTCCTGGGATAGTGCATGATCTATGCATGTAGAGAGGAGTCAATAAGTGCATCCCTTGTCCTAAGTCTGGTGGAAGTTGGTTCAGCTTTAGATGCTGGCTTAAATCCCAGCATTTGATGACCAGCTAGAGACCACAGGGAAAATCCCCACAGTATTATCTCCACTAAGATTTGCAGAGGAGTGATAAGAGCAGATGCTGAGTGACTTTATGTACAATATAAAAGGAGCCACGGGGCAACCATGAATTGAGCCTTCAAGGAGCTATTTCTGCATGATGGCTGAAGAGAAGGAACTCCAGGACCTGGTCTGGAGATTGCTGTATCAATGCTTCCTTTTTGAACTATTACAGGTTACTGTGGTCAGCTCCTGATGGATGGCTCATGGGGAATTGCCATCAGGTTGTACTTTCTTTTTTTTTCTTCAAGGATCCTTTCAGTTTCCGCCACAGGCTATCCTTCCTCTTCATCTTCTTCTCTGCCATGGACAGTGAGGACTCCTTCCTTCGGATTTCCCTCACTAGTCCATGAAAGACATCATCAATGTAGAAGCGGAGGGCAGCTGAAGTCTCAAAAAAAGAGCAGGAGTATTCTCTGGCTAAGCTCATTCCTTCCTCAGTTGAGACCTACAGGGATGAGAAAAGTCCATAAGTATTACTTAATGTACAGAGCATGAACAAACACAAGAAGTTTACGGTATATGTAGTCTGACATTGGATAGTGCAAATCACCAGTCTCTGCTTTTACAGGAATATATTCTAACAGTATCCAACAGAGAAGAATCAGGAGTAAAGAATCAGACTGAATCCACGAGAAGCTTGAACAGAGTATACTGGTGATATTCCTGTGCTCAAATATATTATTTCTCTGATTCTGATGCACAAATTTTGCCTGATATTTACTCTCTTTAGTGCAGTAATCCTGTAGGTTGATAGCAATGGTACCTTTACAAATGTCATTAAAGTAGAACAGAATTCTGGAAAGACTTACATAGAATAAGGTCCTAGAAAATCCCTTTTTAGCATTAACCTAACCCTGGAGGCAACTTGACTCTTTAAGCACACCACCTTTGATACCTTAACATTTTTCAGCCACATTAATTTCTGAATGCACCTTTAAATAGTCTGGTCTTGGCAGGCCTATAGTCCTATCATTTAGCTCGTGCCTGAGCTATACAGTCATCCAAAAACCTATTTGTTTTTCAGTTCATTTTCCCTAAGTGGACTTGTGTGCTTACTGTTCTCAGAGAACACAGAGGAAATGTGTGTTTGCATTTTGAAGTAACGGAAAGAGAATGAATCACCATGAACCCTATTTCTTAAACCTTACTCCAAAAATTTCTGTACTGGCTACCTTTTGGCATTTCATCTGCAAACCGGGTGAGTGAAAGGGTGCTTGGCAAACTGATTTATGTGTGGTCTAAATAGTGTTCAAATGCTTATCATTAGGAGTACTACTGCTGACCACTTAAAGTAGTTTTTTTCTCTTTGGGAGCTAATGCAGTAACAGGGAGCAAGTCTGCAGAAAAAACTAGGAGCTACTCCTATGACCTTCTAAATGTTAATGTGGCTTTACAGCCAGTAGACTCTCCTTCCTTCTCAGGTTTTGAACAAAAAACTGAATGAACTAACTACATGCATGACAGGTATGACATGTATTCAAATCCTAGTTCAGAAATTCCAGACTTTGTTTTTTATTTGGATATCATGATTTATTTATATAACTTTCCAACCATCTGGATAAAAAGGCAAAAAAGTAGTTTGAGACTATCTTGTGAAAGGCTATTTAACAGGCTATGGAAGGTCTCAATTGCTACCGTCTATCACAAGACTGATCTTGGATTAGTTTTACTTTTTCTCTTATTTCTAGCTTTATGCATAAAAAGTGCCATTTATATTTATGGGGAAAATAAAACTTGGAGACACAAACAAACTCTCCTATACTTACCACAAGGAAAATGCCCTTTATGACCAAGTTATGACAACACCTCATTGCATATTTTGCATCTGCCTGTAAAGCTGCACAGAGTGAGAAACAGGATTTGGGGTGAAACAGAAAATTAGTTCATACCAGGCTGGAGGTAAAGGTGCACCAAGCAAGCACCTACGTAACACAGACTATAGAATTCCTCCCCATCACATTTGCATTGAGTTATAAACTTTGTAAGAGTATTAGGATCATTCCTTTGTGCCACGGGTGTAATCTTAATTTAGTTAAGAATATTGTAAGGGTAAGCAGGGATGTCGTAAGCCAACCTGAATAACACTCACTGACACAATGAAAGATTGTTACCGCTTTCCAACTGCTATAATTGCCAACCTTTAGCAAAAGGAGATGGGTAGCAATATGGTCCTTGTTTTTCTCTGGGCAGCTGTGTAAGCAAAATACGTGATTCAAAATGTCTATTGGGCACCATTGAAAAATTGATTGTCTGGATAGAAGACTATTTCAGTCCATTTTGGAGTTTTTAATCATTTTTTTTCTTTGCTATGCCTTGTTTGAGCTGAAAGAGGATTTTATTTTATATTTTTAAATACACTGCAGTTCTGAGCAAATGATTGCACAGAGCTGCAATTTCAGTGAAGATTTTATACATTCATTAACTATAAGGGAAAAAAATGTACATAAATTGAAACATCCTTATGTTAAAGAATGGTTAGGTCATAAATACTATTAACGTGCAAGCACAGCAATACTCAAATAGAAAAAAATGCCCTTCCCTTTGCTATGTGATTTGTTACACATTTTTTTCTCTTTCTTTCTTTCTTTCTTTCTTTCTTTCTTTCTTTCTTTCTTTCTTTCTTTCTTTCTTTCTTTCTTTCTTTCTTTCTTTCTTTCTTTCTTTCTTTCTTTCTTTCTTTCTTTCTTTCTTTCTTTCTTTCTTTCTTTCTTTCTTTCTTTCTTTTATTTTTTTTTCTTTCTTTTATTTTTTTTTCTTTCTTAGGAGTGAAACAGTGTTTTATCCCAATTGCAAAGAAAAAACTGCAGGGAAAACATAATATGCTTTCCAATGAAACTACAATGGCTTAGAGAACTGAAGAATACTCAGGAGAAATAAGTTGTATACAAAAATTTCCTCACAGTCTCTACATCTTAAGGCTCGTAACTTGTCCAAATTTGACTGGATTTCTATAAAAGCAGTAAAAGTTTGGTTTTGCACATTAGTTTCCTGGCAAATTACAGAGACAACATTAAAGTTATTAATGGCAATAATTAATTTCAAAGCATGGTATTTTTTTTAAACCTTAGCCTCAGGAACTGATTAGCTGCTTCAGTGAAATTTTATGAACTAAATCAGCATGAGGAAGACACCTGGCATGAGAATTTTTCAGGATATTTAGCTGAATTTTTACAGCTTCAGGGCTGAAAATAAGCTTCTCTGAAATCTAATGCTGTCACAATTATCATTACTGCTTCCAGCACCAATGAAAATATAGCTATAGTAATTTAATTAATTTGTTTGCTGAAGAAACTGTAAATATAGAGAGGAGTTTAGAGGAAAAATACATATAGTTCACAGTTTGGTCAAGAGACTAGACACTGATGGAATGAGAAACAAGGGATAAAGCCCTTGATGAGGTCACTGACACTCACATAATTCCAGGGATTTACCTTGTTTCCATCTTATTGCCAGAAGAGAAACTATATAATAGAAATCCCTCCCAAATCTTCACAGCTTAGGGACTTGTTGACAAATTGCAGCTTCCATGGGTTTGTATCAGTGGAAGATATGATCTGTCAGCATGACATAGACAGACAGGTCAGGGAGAGAGGTCATTGTGTTGAATATATATCTGGGAAGCAGAGCTTTATATCTCATCTTTAGAGTAACTCTCCGTGATTGAATCTGGCATTCTTTCCCAAAGTATAATTCTGGTTGTATTGATTCCAATTTAGCTTGTTCCTTTGCTGGTAAACCTTAGGAAGAGAATGAAAGGGGAAGACTGGTGAAGTTAATGAAAAATTCTAAAGGATGGGAGATGTTTCCTGAGTTTGATCCAAACTTTAAAAACTGATTATCTAGGCAGGTTTTGGATCAGGACTTACAGAAGCAGGTCATGAAGCTTGTAGTATAACCAAAGGACAAAATGCCTTTTAAGAACAAGTCCATAAATGGGGCACTGAAGCCTCATGAACATGATGTGTGAGCCCTGGGAAAACAACCTTTTCATGTTGTCATTGCAAAGTGCATTATTATGAATTTGGGCTCATGTAAGTTGTGAGGGAAGATATACAAGTTACAACAGCACATGGACTGTGGATAGACTTGACTGAATTTAGAAGTTTTTAACCTCTGGATACTTCAAAGCAGCTGGAACTCAGCACAGCTTCACCAAAACAGGAAGTATTCACTGTCTACAAACCACATTTTTTAGCATTAAGATTCTGTTTGTGGTTTCTGCAAACCCTCCTTGGAAAATTACAAATGAGATTAAATGCAATCTTGACAGCCTGTGAAAGCTGTGATGGATGAGCTGCCATCTTTAAGACAGCCAGTTCCCACTAAGATCAGCTCCTGCACAACTAAAAAGGAGAGTACAAAGCCACCTGGGCTGGATGGTGGGTGGGGAGGCACTGGCAATCATTGTCCTCTATAGGCAGAACATAAAAATACCAGTATCTGAGAAGGAAAGTGCAAAGAAACTAAACAGATCAATAGTCTACTTTTGCCCTTGGACTGTCATTTGCTGGAAAATCTCCATCAGGAACAGACTATTTTGTGTTCAGCTTTGTCTCTCCTTTGGTCAAAGCAGAAACAGAAGCATCCCAAAGTAGATTTCAATGACAGAGATCATATTAGCAGAGTCAATACCATCACCTTGGGAGAGGTAGTGGTGGTCTTAATGCAGGAAAACAATACATTTCCACTAGTATATCTCATCCCTGCAACAGCATGGACTATTTGAGGTGGCTTTTACAGCTTTCCCCTGTGATTGGGACCTCCAGGTTGCCATGGTGGGGGTTTGGAGGATGCAAGTTGCGTGCTATGCATTGCAAGGATTTCCCTACATTTCCGTTACAGATTTCAACCATTAATCCTCATTAACTTTGCGATGGGCGATAATAATAATAATAATAATAATAATAATAATAATAATAATAATAATAATAAAAAAAAAAAACAGGAGGGCTAAAGCACAACTAGAAATCAGATTGGCAAAGTCTGTGAAAGATAATAAAAATATATCTATAAATACATTAAAAATATAAAAGAAGGACTAGGCAGACTATTCAGTCCCTATCGAATGCAGAAGGAACAACAGTGACAGGGGATGAGGAAAAGGCTGAGGTGCTTAACGCCTTCTTTGCCTCAGCCTTTAATAGTAAGGAAAATTGTTCCCTTGGTGTGCAAACCCAGGAGCTGGATGAGCAGAATGAGGCTCCCATGATCCAAGAGGAGGTGGTCAGAGACTTACATGCCTAGCCAGACCCCCACAAGTCTATGGGGCCAGATAGGATCCACCCAAGATTATTGAAGGAGCTGGCAGATGTGCTGGCCAAACCCCTTTCTATCATCTTCCAACAGTCCTGGAAGACTGGGGAAGTCCCACTGGACTGGAGGCTGGCTGATGTTGTGCCCATCTACAAGAGGGGTCGCAGGGAACTACAGGCCTGTCAGTCTGACCTCAGTGCCAGGGAAAGTCATGGAGCAGGTGATCTTGAGTGCTATCATGAAGCCCATGCAAGAGAACCAGGTGATCAGGCCCAGTCAACATGGATTCACGAAAGGCAGGTCTTGCCACACTAACCTGATCGCCTTCTATGACAAAGTGACTCAGCTGCTGGATGAGGAAAAGTCTGTGGATGGATCATCCTGGACTTCAGTAAAGCCTTTGACACAGTGTCTCACAGCATTCTGCTTCGGAAACTGTCACCTCTGGCCTGGACAGGCGCACACTCTCCTGGGTGGAAAACTGGTTGGCTGGAGGGCCCAGAGAGTGGTGGGAAATGGTGTGAAATCCAGCTGGAGGCCAGTGACAAGTGGGGTTCCCCAGGGCTCAGTGCTGGGTCCAGCCCTGTTCAATGTCTTTATCAGTGACCTGGATGAAGGCATCAGGTGCACCCTTACCAAGTTTGCGGACAACACTAAGCTGGGTAGAAGTGTGGATCTGCTGGAGGGTCGTGAGGCTCTGCAAAGGGATCTGAACAGGCTGGACCGCTGGGCAGAGTCCAATGGCAGGAGGTTTAACAAGGCCAAATGCCGGGTCCTGCACTTGGGGCACAACAACCCTGTGCAGCTACAGACTAAAAATCTGTCTAGAAAGCTGCCTGGAGGAGAGGGACCTGGGGGTGTTGTTTGACAGCCTATGAATATTAATAATAGTGATAATAATAGATCCAAAAAATTTGTTCAGTGATGTTTTTTCTGAAGACACGATCCTGATCACAGACCAGAGACAGATCAGGATGCATGTTACCTAAAAGAGTGCTTATCTAAATCCTACTGAAGCTAACAGGAATTCCAGTGGTTTTTGTTCTGTCTCTGTGTTTTTGACAGACAATAATTAACACAAACTGTAGGCAAAAGATAATTATTGAAAAACATAAGGAAGGAAGCAGCTTCTTGGGCAGCCTAGTCTAGCTCACAGAGAATAATAAAAAGAGTAAGAAAAGCCATGAGTACTCTGAATAATGCCTAGGAAAGTTCCATGTCCTTCTCCTTCAGCCTTGATGGACTTTTTCCCAAGAGGTCCCATTCCAGAAACATGAACCAGGTACCAGGTTGTGTAGTAGCACCTGGATACCAGTTTAGAGGCAGGCAGGCAATCCAGATGAATCTGTTCAAATGTTTGGGGATCTTTTCTATTACAGTCCATTTCTTCAGCATATCTGTATAAATATAATAACTTTTTCTTACAAGTGCATACCTATAATGTGCAATAGGAGAAAGCAGGAGATTTCAAAGTATTCACAATTTCATCAGGTTTTAATAAACAAATTTGCCAGGAGAAAAAGAGAAAAATAATCTCATGGATCTAGAAAGTGAATTCCATCCCAGAAAACGGAATGCAAAAATTGGGATTTGGCTATATGAAGTGAATGATAATTTTATAATTCCAGCACTTACCACTCAGTTTATGCCAAAGGCACACTTATACAGAACCTTCAAGTTTTCTCATTAATGATGAACAACAAACAAGACTGACCAATTTTCAGTAGCACTGGCAAGCATCAAAGCACTACTCAGCAGTCTGGACAGGGACTGTATTTTGATAGATGGGCTGGATACACTGAAGGCTGAGCTTGGCATTCTTACATTGCCACCTGCCTTTCCTTGCACTAAAGTCTTTCACTAGAAACATTTGATTCTTGTGTTTAGAAACATGCAACCCCATTCACTAACCCCAAAGCAGATCTATTATACCTATGTCATTTTTGACAGGTATTAATTTTTAACTTGGACAAGAGTTGTATCAACAGACGTGGTGGCAGAGACTTTCTGCAGGCTGGTATAAGGATCTTCCCAAGTGTGAAATGCTATTGTTCCAGTCAGAGCTCAAATATTTGGATATTACAGCAGTGGATGGTGTTGAAATCTTGAGCAGAACCACATAAATCAGAAAAATCAATCTTTCTGTCTTTTTAAGACAAGCAGCACTGCTGTTATTTATTCACATAATATTTGTCATGGAATTTTTTTTTTTTTAAAGAAGGAAACAAATGTTTCAAGCCTTTCTGCACTTCTTCTCTTTCTTAAAATATTTACATTTATAAACTACCTATCATATTCTGGCCACTGAGCAATGACATTCCTGAAAGTAGGGGAATGAACAAAATCAAGTGGAAATCCATTCAGGCTGAAAGAAATGTTGAAGACTAGGCTTTGTGAGTAATCATTGTTTCTTCTCTGTGGCCAGACATTCAATGTGACTATGTTGACTATGTTTCATGTCTAAACAAATGCATATTAGATGCAAAAGTAAAAAAATCCTTAGTGTTGAAATCTCCTGTTTCCATCTCCCTCTACACAAATATTTGGTTTTATTTCAGAATTTGAAATGATTTTTAAAGTGACCTTTTGTTTAAAAATATATTTCCTTCTGCACACGTAAACATTCTGAAGGAGGTAGCTAGAAAACTTCCTTCACTGGTCCACGAGACAGACTACTATCCTCTGATAGTAGTCCAAACTGGTAACGATGGTCTAGTAAACAAAAAGACCAAAACCATCAAGAATTACTTCAGGCCCATTGGGAAAATGATGGAGGGCTCTGGGGCACAAATAGTATTCTGCTCCACCCCAAGGCTAAATCGAGAGGAGCAGGAAGTCAGGAAGAAGAATTCAGTTAATGCCTGTGTGAGGAGAGGGGCTTTGGCTTCTTTGATCATGGGGTAGCTCATGCACCCCTAGGCTTTCTTGCTAAGGTTGGGACACAAGTGCCTCCTAGGGGGAATAAAGCCCTTGTTAAAAACCTAGCTAAGCTCATGAACTGAGCTTTAAACTAGATGTGAAGGGGGAGGGGGTTGAGCCCAGGTTAGACAGGAACAAGCCTGGATGTGGGGCAATGGTGATTCGGAGAGTGTGCTGGTGAGGACCACCAGAACCTCACCACACAAAAAATGGGGGAGAGCACACCTGGGGTTGCTAAGGGAGATACAGGCACTCTGGCGCTAGCTACTCCAGTTCCCAGGCAATTGGGAACAAACTCTGTTCCCTCTAAGAGGGCTGAAGGCTCAGCAGCTCAGCTGAAGTGCATTTACACCAATGCACACAGCATGGGGAATAAGAAGGAATGCTGGAAGCTGTCACAAGGCAAGGAGCCTATGATGTCGTTGCCACCACAGAAACATGGTGGGATGACTCATATAACTGGAGTGCAGCTATGGTGGGGTACAAGCTCTTCAGGCGGCATAGGAAGGGTAGGAGAGGAGGCAGGGTAGCCCTCTTTGTAAGGGAGGACTTGGACACCGTTGGGATGGATTGTGGCAATGAGGAGATTGAGTGCCTGTGGGTTAAAATCAGAGGAGCCCATCAGAAGGTAGATTTTGTGATGGGAGTCTGTTACAGACCACCCAGCCAAGGAGAAGCAGCTGATGATCTCTTCTATAAACAGCTGGGATTAATCTCTAGATCAATGCCTCTTGTCCTTGTGGGAGACTTCAATCTGCCTGATATCTGCTGGGAGTACAATAGAGCAGAAAGGAAGCAGTCTAGGGGCTCCTGGAGTGCATGGAAGACAACTTCCTTGCACAGCTGGTGAATGAACCCACAAGGGAGGGTGCCCTCCTGGACCTGCTGTTTGTGAACAGAGAAGGCCTTGTGGGGGATGTGGCAGTAGGTGGACGCCTAGGACAAAGTGATCATGAGGTGTTAGGGTTTCTGTTCTAGGTGAAGTGAAGAGGGTGGTTAGCAAGACGGTAGCATTAAATTTCCAGAGGGCAGACTTTGAACTCTTCAGAAGGCTGGTTGGCAAAGTCTCATGGGAGACAGTCCTTAAGGGCAAGGGAGCCCATGAGGGCTGAGAGCTCTTCAAAAAGGAAATCCTAGCAGCTCAGGAGAAAGCCATCCCCATGTTCCAGAAAAAAAGCCAGCAGCGGAGAAAACCAGCTTGGTTGAACAGAGAGATCTTGAGTGGTATCAAGAAGAAGAGAAATGTTTATGGGCTCTGGAAGAGGGGACAGGCCTCTTGGGTGGACTACAGAAGGGAAGTGAGATTGTGTAGAGAAAAATTCAGAAGGGCTAAGGCTCAACTAGAAATCAGATTGGCAAAGTCTGTGAAAGATAACAAAAAATCCTTCTATAAATATATAAATAATAAAAGGAAGACTAGGGAGACCATACAGTCCCTATTGGAGGCAGAAGGAACAACAGTGACAGGGGATGAGGAAAAGGCTGAGGTACTTAATGCCTTCTTTGCCTCAGTCTTTAATTGTAAAGAAAGTCATTCCATCTGTGTACAAACCCAGGAGCTAGAGGAGCAAAATGAGGCTCCCATGATCCAAGAGGAGGTGGTCAGAGCCTTGCTAGCCCAACTAGAGACCCACAAGTCTATGGGGCTGGATGGGATTCATCCAAGAGTATTGAAGGAGCTGGTGGATGTGCTGGCCAAACCCCTTTCCATCATCTTCCAACAGTCCTGGAAGACTGGGCAAGTCCCACTGGACTGGAGGCTGGCTGATGTTGTGCCCATCTACAAGAAGGATCACAGGGAGGACCCAGGGAACTACAGGCCTGTCAGTCTGACCTCAGTGCCAAGGAAAGTCATGGAACAGGTGATCTTGAGTGCTATCATGAAGCACATGCAAGAGAACTGGGTGATCAGGCCCAGTCAACACGGGCTCATGAAATACAGGTCTTGCCAGACTAACCTGATCGCCTTCTATGACAAAGTGACTCGGCTGCTGGATGAGGGAAAGGCTGTGGATGGATCTTCCTGGACTTCAGCAAAGCCTTTGACACAGTTTCTCACAGCGTTCTGCTTGAGAAACTGTCAGCCTCTGGGCTGGACAGGCTCACACTCTCCTGGGTGGAAAACTGGTTGGCTGGCCGGGCCCAGAGAGTGGTGGGAAATGGTGTGAAATCCAGCTGGAGGCCAGTGACAAGTGGGGTTCCCCAGGGCTCAGTGCTGGGTCCAGCCCTGTTCAATGTCTTTATCAATGACCTGGATGAAGGCATCAGGTGCACCCTTACCAAGTTTGTAGATGACACTAAGCTGGGGGGAAGTGTTGATCTGCTGGAGGGTCGGGAGGCTCCAAAGGGATCTGAACAGGCTGGACCGCTGGGCTGAGTCCAATGGCAGGAGGTTTAACAAGGCCAAATGCCGGGTCCTGCACTTGGGACACAGCAACCCTGAGCAGCTACAGACTGGGAGAAGTCTGTCTAGAAAGCTGCCTGGAGGAGAGGGACCTGGGGGTGTTGGTTGACAGCGACTGAACATGAGCCAGCAGTGTGCCCAGGTGGCCAAGAAGGCCAATGACATCTTGGCTTTTATCAGAAATGGTGTGACCAGCAGGTCCAGGGAGGTTATTCTCCCTCTGTACTCGGCACTGGTGAGACCACTCCTCGAATCCTGTGTTCAGTTCTGGGCCCCTCACCACAAGAAGGATGTTGAGGCTCTGGAGCGAGTCCAGAGAAGCGCAACAAAGCTGGTGAAGGGGCTGGAGAACAAGTCTTACGAGGAGCGGCTGAGAGAGCTGGGGTTGTTTAGCCTGGAGAAGAGGAGGCTGAGGGGAGACCTCATTGCTCTCTACAACTACCTGAAAGGAGGTTGTTCCGAGGTGGGTGCTGGCCTCTTCTCCCAAGTGACAGGGGACAGAACAAGAGGGAATGGCCTCAAGCTCCACCAGGGGAGGTTTAGGCTGGACATTAGGAAAGACTTTTTCACAGAAAGGGTCATTGGGCACTGGAACAGGCTGCCCAGGGAGGTGGTTGAGTCACCTTCCCTGGAGGTGTTTAAGGCACGGGTGGACGAGAAGCTGAGGGGCATGGTTTAGTGTTTGATAGGAATGGTTGGACTCGATGATCCGGTGGGTCTCTTCCAACCTGCCTATTCTATGATTCTATGATTCTATGATTTTAAAACTTGTGTATGAAACACAAATGTTTTCTCTGCAGGTACTGATTTCTATTGGCCAAGATTCCACTAGAATTCACAAGTAGTTTCTGCTGGGACAAATCAGCATTTTTCATACAAAGTGCACCTTATTTTTTAACTCAGTCCATGGGGAAATAGCTATCTCTTTTCAGCAGCCTGAACAGTAAATGAGTAGCATGCAGCAGAAATTTGAAAGGAGAATTTTGTGGTAACAGTATTACTTTTAAATCCATTTTGAAGTCTTCAGAAGTAACTAGTTGAACAAACCTCACTCTGACTTCATGGCAGGCAATTCTTAAAGTTTGGCTTTGCCATCTTTCTAGATTACAAGGGTAGATGAGATAAAAGCGGCCATAAAATTAATCATTATTGTGGGGGGACTGCAATTAGTTCTGTTCTTCTTTCTCTCTCCCTGGAGTTACCTGAAGGCTGGTGTTTTACAAGAGTCTTTCATGCTTTTCTTCCTGCATTTCCACTCTTTGATACTTTCTACTGCTTTTACACTCAAGATTTATCAGTGATTGAAATGGAGTCTAGAATGAATAGCAATGGAAGTAGACAGGATTAACAGACTGGGCCAAGAAGAAAACATGGTCTTGCTGTGTGAAGCTATGCCCTGACAGACTGGATAATATGGAAACAGTGCATGTCACAGTACTACACATCTCACAATACCACCTCTTTCAACTTCTGAAGGCACTTGCATTACAGAGGCTTAGATATTCTTTCCCTTCCCCACATAACTTAGCTTTTTCTTTTGGGCAGGAAGGAAAATACACTTTTAGCAATGCAGAACATAGTAGGACTGTCTGGGTCTTCTGTGATGAGCTTTGTATGTAATCTTCAGGGATGGAGAATGAAGAATGTGGGATTGTAAAACTAATTTGCTCCTTTTTAAAAGGAACACTATATAATGGTGTTTAGAAGGATCAAATTTATAAACAAAACCAGGGAGATCAATCTTTCCCAAATTATGCACTACTCACCTGGTTAGTCACTGAGGCAGGATCTGAAAAACAGATTAAACTCCAAGCCAGGAAGTATCATACTCTCATTCAGTGCAAGGGAACAGCAAATTATTGAGGGCTGAGAAAAGAGTCTGAAGAAGCATCACTGAATACTTGTCCCTGTGCTCTTCACTATTGACCCCGTTAAATTAGATTGACATTTTCTCTCACCTGCTATGGTCAGCGCTACAGTCAAATAAAAACTTCATGCTATTCCTACCTATTCATCAAATGCACCTGTCTCACTCTTTTTCATATAAAAATATTCTATATCCAATTTTAATTCACACTTTAATTTCTGGAGATTTTTAGAATATTTTGTAGTGTCAATTACTGCCCAGAACAGATTTCTGTCTAGTCTTTCTCTCCCCGTTGGATTGAGGGGTGTTCTACACTTTGAATCCACCATACCCTTGTAGTACAGGAGCTATGCCTCCAGGTAATTTAATTTCTGTTTTGGGCGAAGGTTTTGAATAAAGAGAAGCATTCTTCAAGCAGTTGCCTAGTTTCAAAACATGCAAAACAAATAAGGCTCTTAGGTCTATTGTTTCCAAAATATTATAATGTTATTTCATTATTTCACACTTGTAATGCTAAATAATTAAATCAATGTCTCATTCCATGTAAAAATCACTATGGAATAAGGATTATGTATGCAAGTTAGACTCTATAGTTGTTCTTCTCTACTACAGACTATACTTTTATGGCTTTATCCTGTCAAAAGCAAGACTGATGAGTGGCTTAAAGCATCTTTATACCAGAAAATGTTTCTAGAGAGATGGCCTCAGGATCTGACTGAATTGGATACTTGAAGCCACATGATCTTGCATCAGTCAGCAATAGCTCTGAGTCTAATTTGAAGACAGTGTGGAAGTGTTAAATCCTTAGCATCAGTCTCCAAGATGAACAAGTACAGGTCAATTGCTCAAAGCATTTTTCAGAGATCTGACAATTTTCTAAATTGTCCATCATCTTTAAAGGTACTCTGATTGCAACACTTAGCTGAAGGTGGCCATAAGATAGTTGCAAAGATCACACATTTCTACATCATCTTGGAACCCTTACAGAAAGAGACCAGTTTTTTACAGAAAAAAACTAGGAACTGCAATTTTTAGTTCGCAAGAAATTAATATATTTTATTTTTTTTATCAAAACCAGAAATAATAAATTATTATCTACTAACAACAGATGGTTATTAAAAAATTACATGCAAAAGAAATTGAAAATGGAAATTTTACACTTTTTAAAAGCAAATTGAATGTTAGTAATGTTGAACTCTTATTTAAACACTGTAAGTCGTTGCTATTTCTTTGTGAGTTATCTATCAGTCCATTACAGCCAGCTCTCATATCTTTTCCCTATCTATAGCCTGGTGTAGGCTATTCTCATTTATGTGTTAGACATTAAAAATCCACTATTCACTTGAACTGAGTTCTTAATTAGGACATAGACTGGATACTAAGTAAATCCACCTAATACCTGATAACCTATGCAAATCTCTTTGTCATTATATTACTTTGCAGAAGGGAGTAACACAGCCTCTAAAAGCAATATTTTGTCCTGTAAAGCACTCCACTGACATGAGAATGTAAGAAAACAGAGCAGGAGTCAGTGAAGAGGGCAGAGCAGGCTGCTGCTTTCACTGTGTTATTTTCCACAGTTGTCTGTGGAAGAGTGGAAAATATAATTCAAAAAAAAAGTGAAGGAAATTAGAAAGAAATATGGAAGCTAAATAGAAAACAGAGAAGAAGCAGCAGAAACAGCAGTATATTTATTTGTGAATATTTGTACATAAAGTCACAATGAAGAACTATAAATAAAATTTAAAAAACCATACACAATCAAGCAAAGGTATTGGTGGTTCACAGAAATGTAATAATCTTTTGAGCTAAAGCATCCAAAGCCTGTGTCATTTTTAGATATGTGAAGATGCTACTGGAATTAAGCTCTGAATGATCCTTTATGCATAAACTGAAATGAGTTTCCGATATTGGAATAAAAAGGTGACCAAAAGATGTCTGTTCCAGTGGAGTGAACAGTGCTGTGTGTCCTGACACCACATATTGCTTCACACCATGTGGAGTACAACACACATGCATTCTGGTGCACAGTTTTCACATCTAAACATACTCCCAGACAGAGCTCACAGGCAGATGGAGAACAATGTGCTAAATTGTTGAAAAGAAACTTGCACCGAATCTCTCCCTTCTCCCTTTATATCCTTACAATTGTCATCTTCTGGGATTCAAGGATTCAGTCCATGCTGCTGAAATGGGTATTCAACAGAAGGGAGGCAGAGGAAGAATTTATAATGGATTTATAGTGATTTGGACAGCAATGGAATAGTTTAATATTTTTTTTCTCAGAAGTCATTTGCAGAAGTAAGGAAGTATTGACATGTACATGGTATCGAAGTGCCTTATGTACCATCTACAGAATGATGTTTCAACTTTCCACCAGTTACTTGGGATTCTTTTTGAAGAAAAAGTTACTTAATACAATGACAGGAGATGTTACATGAGGGAAAGGAAATAGTGAGAATTTTCCTAGATTATGTAATTTATTTTGAGGGTTGAGTAATTTTGAAGTTTATTGGGAAAGTTTGTCAAACAATCTCATTATGGGAAATACTTGCAGAGTGTCTTTATTAAACTAATGACATTGACCTTTGCCGTGTCAATATTAGTACAGGGAAAATATTACACTTTTCAGAATATTAATTGATTGATTAAAAAAACAGTCATGGGGGCTTCATTGGAATCCTCCTTTTCAGCTTCTTTCCAACATGGTGAAAGGAGAGCTCATGGATGAACAAAGGGTCTTTTCTTGGCCAGAGGAACATTGAAACAGAGAGGCTCATGACATAGGATCCTTAAAAGACAGCTGCATAAGAAGCATCATGTGATGTGTTCTGCCAGCATGGACAATACATAATAAAATATCGAGTCTGAGGAACTGAATATGAAGGCGATAACAATGAGAAATTAATATGCTGAAGGAAAAAAATTAAAAATCTTAAATGGCCAGAGGATAGGAAGAGCTGTAAGAATGCATTTAGCTAATTAGACATAACAAGCTCTCTTTTTGCCTGCTAACCTCCCTCAAATTACCTCTTTTTTGCCACAGGCTAAGAACACGCAGTCAGATAATTTCCGTGGTAACTTGTTTGTGCATCTGTGGTTAGCTTTTCCTATTTACAAGCTCCTCATTTGACAGACAGCCTCTTTGGATAACTCTTCTGTATTTGTTGCCTGTGGGCTTTGTTTTTCACTCAGAAGGCTAAGCACCTTAAAGTAAGCAAAGTAACAGCTAACAGCTGGCAGAATCTTAACTTTGTTGAATACAGCCCCAAATTTTCATTCATACATCCTCAAGACAGCTTAGATACCTTGCTAACAGAAAGTTAAGTGATGATGATGTTTAAGGATTAATCAGTAGGGTTTTTGTTATAATCTTACTTTTTGACTGAAGCCAAACAGGTTGGCTGGGGTGCTGGTTCTTGTTTATTGCAACAAAAGAAAAGATATAGTGAAGAATGAAGAAAGAAGTTTGAAAGGGTATGGATAATGGAAGGGAGGAAACCAGATTATTATGCTAACTTGAGGGCAGAATGAGAAAAAAGAACTTTAAAAAACAGAAGGGCAGAAACTCCTTGCTAAAAGCATCTGTTTAACCTCCTCTATCCATGATGTATCCCTGTATAAATGATGAATAATGCAGATATTCTTTTGATGTGTAAAAGATGCTGTATTAATACACCCTGGGAGCCCAAATCATGATTACAGCTGAAAAACTCATGTTCTCATCCAGTGTAATAGACTTTTCAGTCTTCTACTGATGAAGCTATAGCTCAGTTTACTTAGCAGCACACATAGACATGCACACACAACAGACACTGCTGGGATCACATCGAGTATCTCCAATATACCTGGCCTTACAGCAAAACTTGGGTACGGATGCTAACAACACACTGCTCTAAAGTCCCTTTGATAATGAGATGCATTCAGCAACAGCTCCGCTGTAGATTGGGGCTACTTTCTGACTTTTACTTATTTCCTGTGTTTCAGCTAGCTAGTTCAAACCTGCAGTCTGGCCAGACTCCGGAAAAGGCACTGAAAATGTTAAAAGACAGTATATGTAGTGAGGATGGGACAAGCCAGGCTGTTCTCCTGCCTCTTCTGAAGAATTATTTTAGAAATTCTTACAGGAAAAATGGTGAGTCATAAGCTGGAGTACAGGAAACCAAGTGAATCACAACTTTTGCATGCTCCCAGACAGAAAAGATCAAAAATGAAGGACAGGAAAGAGATAACACATAAGTTATGATAAATACTTAAATAATACTATGTGGGAAACAAGTACCTTAAAACACAGAGAGTATTAAGGCCTAGGGGGATGAATGATATGTTTTGTCAATAGTAACCTAATATGGCTGATGAAATATTAATAGTATTTTATCACTGATAATCATGGTGGCTGGTAGGCAAATCTGGAACCAGCTCAGATCCTATGCATGCCTAGATGAACAACACCACTGTGCAGACCACAGTGTGGAAATGTAACATTTTTACCCAGCCACACAGGTATAACATTGGCAAAGACAGACAGTAACTCATTTGATTTCTCTCAGGAAGCTTGCTCTAAATTTCCTAATGGCTGGGATTTTTTTCTTAAATACATAAATAAGCCTAGATTTTGGAGAATATAATTGTTGGTACTAAAAGCAGCAGCTGGTGAAAAATAGCAAATGCTTGAAGCCTTAACAGTTACTGTCACTAGAAATTCAGGACATGTTATCACCCCATTATTTTTTTACCCTAGAAATAAAATGAGTGTTATGAGATGGTTTAGAAAACAACAACTGCCTGTGGTAACATTTTGTTGTTCTTAATGGAAGGAATATTAATTAATGGATAGGCATTGACATCTTTAAGAAAAAGATGTGGAAAAAGTAATGTAGATCCCGTTTCAGACAGAAGAGGTAGTTGCTATGCCTGAAATTTTTCAAGATGGAATTAAATATATTCTACTAAAACATGTATAGAAAACAGAGAATCATAGCATGGTTTAGGATGGAAGAGATCTCTGTACCAGTCATTTAGTCCAAACTCCTGCTCATACTGTGTCTGCACATAGCAGATCAGTTATGTCTTGTTCAGTATGGTTTTGAACACTGCCAACAAAGGAAATCTCACAGCCTCTCTGGGTGATTTTTCCACTGTTTAATATTCCTGCAACAGGAAATAATTCCTCATAATTAATTGGATTTTATTTTGCTGCAAATCTTTTTTTCATTTCTTCTCATCTTTTCACTGTGTACATCCAAGAAAAGTCTGGTTTCATCTTCACTATATCAATTATTAGATGGTTAAAAACAGCAAGATGATTCCCTTTGATTGATCTCGCTGAACAAATCTACAAGCTCACATGTCTCATCCTCTCCTCTTACTTTTTGTGCTTCATCTGTAAGACTATCTTGGCGATTTCTGCTGAACTCACTCAGGTACATTAAGTTATTTCTTGCACTGTAAAGCCCCAGAAACAATATTCCAGATAAATTCCAAGAAGTGCTGAATAAAGTCAGCACATTTCCTTTGACCTGCTAGTTAGACTTCTGCTAATAAAAACCAGGATGCACCTGTTGACCTTCAGAGTAAGAACACATTTTTGGCTCATGTCAACTCATCTACCAGGACTTCCATGTCCTCTTCTGCAGAGCTACTTTCTCTCCAGTAGTGTCCAAAATGTGTGGGTTTCAAACTTCCTTTTGCTGAACTTTATGTAGTTTGTGTCAGAACATTTCTCCAGTCTGGCAATATCCCCTCTGTAAGTGTATCTGCCATATCACTCAACTAGTGCCATTAAGGTACCTTCTGTCCTAGCATTCAGTTGTTAGTCAGGATATTCAAAATACTGCCTCATAGCTGACCTTTAAGAAATGCTACTAATAATTTACTCTTAGCTGGACTTTGTACTGAACATCGTAACTCTTTGAGCTTAGCAGTCTGGTTAATTCCCATCTACCTTGTAGTATCTATCTAAACCATATCTCACTTGTTTGGCTACAAGATCACTAAGAGTGACTGAGCTGAAAGTCTTGTTAGAGTCAAGGTAAATATAATCTGTTTCTCTCATCCACAAAGTCACTCATCTGAAGGCCATCACAGAACTTGTCAGGCATGATTAGTTCTTGGTAAATTCATGCTAGCTGTTTGTAGGCATCTCTTATCCATCACGTGCCTGGACATGGCTCTTTGGAGGATTTGCTTTGTAAACAAAATATCCATTTCTTTTAAGGCAACTGAGACTGAAAAAATTTACAAACATAATTGCTTTGACTTTAAATTACTTAGCTCAGGCATTCATATTATAAAATACAGACATCAGCACAAGCTGTACAGTCCCATCCAGGAACTTATGTGTACACTCACCAGCTGACCCCACTGTCACTTCAGCCTCACTGAAGCTTCTTCTAAGGCTTCTCATAGAATGAACATGCAAATCATAGAATCACCAGGTTGGAAAAGATCCACCGGATCATCGAGTCCAACTGCTAATGTAACTGCTGAATTAAAATAAACATAACAAGAGATAATCCTGTCTCCCATAAGTAAACAAAGGTGGAAATTTTTGATAATTATAGGTTTTGAGCCATAACTTTTGTTTTTCTGCCTGCTGGATTTTTGATTTGCCTCTTGTTGGTTTGTTTTTCTAATCAGTTTTCATAGCTTGATTAGATACTTCCAAACTTCTTTTTCTTACTAGTATTTTTTTGAAAAAAATATAAACCCAAAATAAGCCACATAGAGTCAGAGAGTAGAATACAGCCTCTCAACCTGAGACAATGAAAAAGAGAACAGCAGTACTGAACTCATGCATAGGGGCAAGAGGGTTAAGCAAATAAAACAAAGTTATTGAAGTAAATGGAAGTATTCCTAGTATACTTCAGGCCCTAAAGAAACAGTTTAGTAATAAGCAGCCAACCACTTCTGAACAGGTGGTATGCTTGAGTACACAAAAAAATTGAGGGAGGACAGGGGGCAGTGAAAGAAATAAATAGTTTAAATTTAAGCTTAAAATTATTTGAGTTAATATTTGGTTTTAACCCAGAATGTTTGCCCCTTTTCATACACAGCTCTAGATGTTGAGACCTACCCAAAATAGGTACTAAGGGGGAAGGAAGAGGGGAAGGGGAAGAGAGTGGCAGAAAGCCATTAATTCTCACTGTATGATTGTCCTGGAGCCTCTGTATTGTTTTGAGATGATTAGTAACTGTCACATAACTTCCAGATAGAATGTGTTCCTTGCCACTTAATACCCATTAGATGTTTTCACTTCATTGTTCTCATTTTAAATGGTTCTTCCTCACAATTCTTGTGTTCCTTTTCTTCTTATCAACATTTGCACGGTACTTTTATCACCTTTCTACTTTCATTTGCCTAGGCTAAAGATATTAAACTGTCTTTAGTTTCCTCTGATAGGACCAACATGATAGGCATTGCTTGCACCTGTTCCAGTTTGAATTTTCCATCATTCATAAGCAACAATGGCTAATCTTAACTGAGATTTCACCTGTATATTCTGTAATAACTTCAGTGCTTCCATGTCCCTGATAAATATATCACTCTAAATACTTCTTGAAGCGATTTCTTTTTTTTTATGCACAATTGCATGAGGTTTGTGGTACATAATCGCTCTGTAAGTGGCTGATATATCCAAGCCTTTCTCTCCTGCCTGCCAGCTAAAGTGTTATAGCAAACAGTCTTGCTATTAGTCCTTAAGGGCATGGCCTTGCACTTTTTACAATTACATTTAATTCCACTTCTATCACTCCTCTGGGTCACACAGCTTTTCCTCTACAATAATCCTGTCTCTCCTAGATAGAAAATGCTCCCACTTTGTGTTATCAGCAAATTGTGTCATACTCCTGCATTTTTATGCCTCGGTCATTAATGAAAATGTTAAAGGTCAGCAAATTGAAGGGTAATTTTTAATATTTTTAGGGTGTAGATCCAGTTCCAAATGGTGGGGTCAGCACCAAATCCTCCCTTTCTAAAATGTTACTTAAATTTAAGAGCATGTGTCATTGTTTATGTGTGCAATCCAGCTGTCATAATTTTTTTTGCCAGTAAATCACCTATCTCTGTTGGCCCATCTCGACTAACCCATCTGTTACAGTTTTACAGAACATAGTGAAGAAATGACTGATTTATGAAATGCTTGATGATAGTCTCTATTTTTGTCAATGTGTGATCTAGACTTTCCAGCTACATTGGGGGAAAACAGTATAATGCCATCACTTTCTATGCAACAATACTGAGTTGACAGAGGCTAAATGCTCCATGGCAAGGAGCCATGAAGTTGTGCTGCTTCAGACACCCCACTCTGTGAATAACCTTTCATGTGGCTCCTAGCACAATGGGAGGCTCATCCTCATGACCCACGCTGGTCGGCAGTGCAGCTTTAATTCCAATAATCCAATGCCTTGAGGCTTCTGTATGAATTAACTTTGCAGGCTTGCTTCTAAGTGCCATTTTTTGGAGATGGGGATAGAGCAGATGGGGATTTGTACAGGCCAAAGTGTGGGAAACCAGAGATAAGGAGGAGGAAAAAGAAAAGGAGGGGGCTGGGTGGGAAGATATGAAAGAGAAACCTTTCATTTGTGTGCTTTGCATTGCCACCTGCCAACCTCAGGCCTTCTGATCTCCTCTCAATGAACCGTAGAGAAGCAGTTGGAAAGATCAGATATATGCTCAGGGCAATCTGTCAGAAACTACTTTGTCACGTTCCCTTACAGTGAAAACTGTGGATATAGAATCTATGTGTTTAAAACAGTAACTGCCCCATATACGGGAGAACTACTCTTTCAACGCAGAAAAAAAGCACTCAACCATGTTCCTGCCCTGACACCTTTTTCTTTTCTAATATCACTAAAAATATAAGCATTTACTTTTTTTATCTCCCTTAAGCATCTGTACCTTGTTTGTTTGCCTCTGGCAACACAGTTGTAATGTCATTCTCGAGAGACTACACTGAATTCGTTATAGAACAGATAAAATATGATTCTATGATTCTATGAAATAAAAAGATGGCAGAACAAATCAAAGGATAAATCCAACAGTTATTATTCAGGTCATTTACAGATATTATTCATCCCTATTTTACCACAGTACCAGCCTTATTTGGGCACCTAGTTGAGTCAATTCCATTTCCTCTAAGAGATGAAACAGATAAATGATATGTGTTCAGGTTTTTTTAAGTGCTGAAGTTTTGAGATATTTTTATTAAAGGATAAGTTTAAGTAAGTACATATTTTCCTTGAAAAGACAAGAATATGTGAGTAAAATTCTATACTTTTTTATTCCATATTTCTATGTCCCACACAGAATATGTTATATATCTCCTTTCAAGTTCAAAGCACTCTGCAGTTATCTAATTAAGTTTTATATCAACATCTATATAGTATCATCTTATAATACCTTTAAAATCCCTTGATAGGTGTCAAAGCTATATTTGGATAGTGAAGAGTATATAGAATGAAATAAAATATTTATCCATCTCTATCGTCTTCCTTAAAATAATTAATAAGATGTATTAAATTGAATGTTCCATCTTCAGTTTTAAAAACTATAGAAAAACATAATAAAATGTCACACTTATTCTCTTATAGTTAAGAATAAATTCCTCATTTCTTTGCTTAGCTCCTGGGGTGGTTGTCCTATCTACCCTACCATGTACCGAAGTGGCTGTTGGAGCATTTCTTTTTTCATTCAAACCTCATTTCACATGGGTTACAAACAAGAAGAAGCTGGGCATCTCATCTGAGTCTGCACAATGAAACCACCACATACTGGAAGAATTTGGCAGATGGGCAGTTTTTGCTGGAAAGAATTTAGGCATTATAATGAGGTCAGGTTTGCATTGTACTGGCAAGGCTCTATGTTGGGATGTTTTCACAACATTTCTCCAGGCTGCTCTTAAATGCAGATAGTTTGGTGAGCTTCTGTACTTCTATGTGGCCTAAATATACCCACATCTTTTGAAAGATGAGTTTAAAAACAGTTAAGTAATTATGCAGGCAATACAGTCTCTTTGGCAGTCCTCACTGCACGATGCTTTTCCATGGTGATCAGAGATTCATAAACGCACTGACAGACCAGTCTGCCTAATGTAGTCTCAGTCATATAATATCTTTCATTTTGTGCTAGCAAGTAGCTGGTTGTTAAAATAATTATCAAGTCTAAGCATCCTTCGGAACACTATGGCCTTTGAATAATGTAGTCTCACTTAAATTAATGCAAGGAAAATTCAGCTCTGATAATATCTTGGTAATTCCCACCTTACTGAAGTAAAATTCAACATATATTTTGAGATTGTTATCCTTCTTTTTCTTTCATTTCCACAACTTGCCAATATTTTTAAAACTGACTTGCGATTTAGTTTGTCTCTATTCTTTGTCTTATGACTGGAGAAACTCTGATTGGTCCTAATTTTCAAAGGTCAGGTTCTACAGTCTTTTCTAAATAAGAAGCATATATTCGCTGAAATAAATAAATATTCCCTGAAAGAATATCCCAAAATCTACTGTACATGGATTTTTTCTTTCATTTACTCATCAGTGACTTAACTTTACTCTCACTGCAATTGTATTGCTGACCTGTAATAGTTAGAGTGAGGCAAGTAAGAAGTGCTTTTGAAAATCAAGCCACATATCACACATACATCACCATCAGAGTCACTTTAAAATCAATGACAGTCATCAGTCACCCAAAGAAAACCTAATCAACCAAACAAAGGTCAAAAAGATACTCATTTGTATCTGGCCAGATCCATGGGGTGCCATGTATATTGTTAAAAAATAAAATTAAAATGATAGAGACAATTAGGCAGCAATATTAAGTCTTTTATCAGAAAAGTTTCAATCTTTACCATGTTTTATTTTTATTTTGTGAAGTTTTTGTAATGCATTCTGCAGAAGGATATTTTTGCTTGCCTGTTCCCCATCCCTCCTCCACATCTTTTCAGATATTTAGAGGCATGGAGCATAAGAAAAGAAAGTAGAGTCTTTTAGAGGTAATGTAGATCATCTCTGGGTCTGGTGAGTTCTCTTGCTGTGGAAACACGTCACCCTCTATTTCCATTGCAAGTAATTGTAAGCAGTCATCAAAAGGTATTTTATGAACCATTGTGCTTATATAAAGGAGCTGCTGCTTTGTCTCTGAAAGAAATTCACAATCATCCATTTTGTATAACTAGTCAGAATAAGTTTCTCCACAGTCTTTAGATCTGCTTTCTAAGACTTGCAGATCTCTCCCAGAAAGCAGATACCTCTCCTCTGTCCCACAAAGGCAAATGTGGTGAATTTTGAACTCTAGGACTGTACTTGAAGCAACAATAATAATGATACCAATCACTAGCTCTTTTCCACTGCCATCTTGCACAGTTTTGGACTCACTAAGCCTCAAATAGTACCTATGCATGTGTTATGTGTGCCTTTATTCAAAGATGAAGGAATAAAGGTGGCAACAGACACATAATCTTCTTCAATATTTTTCTTACTACCACAGTCTCAAATGTGCATAATATGCATATTTCTTCTTCACTGGAAGGCTAACATTGTACTGGAAGAAGTGTAACATTGTGCCCCTTTTTAAAAAGGGTAGAAAAGATGACCTTGGGGCCTACCGATCTGTCACTCTCATCTCTGTGCCCCCACAACATCCTTCTCTCTAAACTGGAGAGATATGGATTTGGTGGGTGGACAGCACAGTGGACAAGAAACTGGATGGTCGTATTCAAAGAGTAGTGGTCAGTGGCTCAAAGTCCAGATGGAAATCCGTGACCAGTGGTGTCCTTCAGAGGTCCATACTGTGACCAGTATGTTTAATATCTTCGTTGATGTTATTGACAGCGAGATTGAGTGCACCCTCAGAAAATTTGCAGATGACACCAAGCTGAGTGGTGCAGTTGCTACAGCGGAAGGACAGGATGTCATCCAGAGGGACCTGGACAAGCTGAAGTGTGACTGTGAGAACCTCATGAGGTTCAACAGGGCCAAGTGTAAGGTCCTACACCTGTGTTGGGGCAATCCCTGTTTTCAGTACACAATGGTGGATGATGTGGTTGAGAGCTGTCCTGCAGAGAAGGACTTGGGAGTGCAGGTCAATGAGAAGCTCAACATGTGCCAGCAATGTGCACTCACAGCCCAAAAGGCCAACTGTATCCTGGGCTGAATCGAAAGAAGCATGGCCAGCAAATCCAGGGAAGTGTTTCTGCCCCTCTATTCCTCTCTTTTCAGACCTCATTTGGAGTACTGTGTCCAGTTCTGGAATCCTCAACGTAAGAAGGGTATGGAGCTGTTAGAATGGGTCCAGAGGAGGTCTATAAAGCTGATCTGAGGGCTGGAGCACCTTCTGTATGAGGACAGGCTGAGAGAGTTAGGCTTGTTCAGCCTGGAGAAGAGAAGGCTCTGAGGAGATATTATAGCAACAGCCTTCCAGTACGTGAAAAGGGCCTACAAGAAAGCTGGAGAGGGACTGTTCATAAAGGCTTGTGGTGATAGGATGAGGGGGAATGGGTATAAACTGGAGAGGAGCAGATTTAGGCTTGATGTAAGAAGGAATTTCTCCACCATGAGAGTGGCGAGACAATGGCATAAGTTGCCAAAGGAAGGTGTGGATGCCTCATCACTGGAGGTGTTCAGGGCCAGTTGAGATGGGGCCTTGGGCAGCATGATGTAGTGGGATGTGCCTGCCCAGGGCATGGGGGTTGGAACTAGATGATCTTTAAGGTCCCTTCAACTCTAAGTATTCTATGGTTCTATGTAGACACAATAACATGTAATATTTATAGATTTTAAGGTGCAATTAAGTAATCAGACCTCCTCCAGAGTAACACAGGCTGTAGAGTTTCATTTGCTTATGTATCTTGTGTTAAAAATCTGCAAAGAAAAGTATCCACCCTAGGTAGGAAGGACACAAGAGAAGAAGCTTCTATGGCAGTATGTTCTATGGCAGTGGTCAAGCACTGTCGAAAACAGGCCTGCTTTCCACTATGAATGGGTTTTAACTGTAATTGAATTTAGCTCCCAGCCATTGCTATTTGTTTCAATGCTGGCTACAGTAAACATCAGCATGGATTCTGCCCCCATTTTTATTCCCCCAAGAGTATTTAAACCCTGTAATCAAGTGACCTCTCAACCTCCTTTTTAATAAGGCAAAAAGACCTAGCTCTTTAAGTCTCCCATAGTAATTTGTGTCTTGCAGACCTCATCCCTTGGATGATATATATTTTATGAAATGAAAAAAATATTTTTTTTCTTTTTTTTGATCCATTCCAGTTTAACAGCAATGTGATGCAGAGGCTGTTCTAGCAGTCAAAAAAATGGACATACTAACATTGGACAACAGGACTGAAGATTATTCTAAAGCAAAGCATAGCATGAAAATTGGTAGAGCTTTTATTAAAGTGATATCCAGAGTCTGTAGCAAGTGTTGGGCTAGATTTCACACTCCATAATCAAACACAGCCTAGAGATCAGTGGACTTAGTCTACAGAGGCCAATGAAAAGACGTAAGCTAGGAAAAGACATGAAGGGATAAAACATCCTGCTTAATTTACAGAGAAAATCTAATAGAGGGCTGAGAATAAAAAGTAGCTTTCCTGACTCTTTGTGATTTTCCTCTGCTCTCTCCCTTTTGCTTTAAATTAGTTTATGAATGTGCTCTGCAAACACTGATGCCAGAGATCAAGATCTCTTCTGCTCAGTCACTGAGCTGATGTGTAGCCCCTTGTGTTTTTCTAGTGGATATGTTTGATTTTGCTCTGAGAGCTCCGAGAGCTGCAGCATTTGACTGGTCTTGGAGAAGCTCCCTGTAAGACTGTAATGCAGAAGTGAGGATGACACAGAAAGTGAAAAGGAGGAAGATTCTTCTTCCTCCCCAAATCCTGCATCCTTTCTGCAGTAGTAGCCAGCTGCTATAAAAGAGGACCCAGAAACCCCACATGAAACATGCTGAGTGCATTAATTCAAGTATTGTGGGATGGGGATTTTGTTCTTTTTTGTCTGTATAGTATGTAACATACAGATCACTCTTGGTGCCTATACTGGGGCTTTACTGCCTTCAGACTACTCCTCAAATTGCATCCTACTTTATGGGTACAGAAAAAAAAATGGCTAGAAGGTAGGAGTAATTAATTTTTTTCCCAGAAAACATAGTTAGGATAACACTTGTTTTGTAAACTTCCAATCAACACACTCTTTAATGTCAATTAGTGAGAGGGTATGGAGGACTTTATGAAATGGTTTGTACTGAAGAGCATCCTGATTATCAAAAACTTACAGATTATAAGAAAGGCAAACTTTTTGTTACTTGTATGTGACCACAAATGCTACATCCAGAGACTAACAATGTCAGGTAGTCCCAAGGCAGGGAACAAACTATCAATGGTTTATTGAATTATATTTACTGTCTTTAGGTAAGGCTCATTTTTTTAAAATACAAAGAAACAAACAAAAGTGTAATACTATCCCAATAGAAAAAAAAAATAATAAAATGGATGAATGGTCATTCACTAATCATAGATATAAATAGCTGAACTTCGTACCCTGAAGAAATGTCCCCTTGCCTGTATTATATAGCAAAAATAGCCTGTGGCCTTGCCTCCCTTCAAATCACCTGTGGACATTGTACTGGGAGCTGTTACTTGCCATGCATATATAATCCTGAGAGAGCATGCTAACTATTAAGCAGCACAAATAACTCTGGATCAGTGCTTAAGGCCACTCCTTGGCCCTAAACATGAATGTCATAAGAGCTCTTGGGCCAAACTTTTTGTCATTATACTGTATCTAACAAAGTGGGGTCACACAAACTTGGCTCCAGAGACACCTACTGTGTAGACCTGCTTCGTCTAGGATCTTGGTATAAACAGTAAACACAGTGTTAAACCACACTCTGGAGATGCTTTCCTCAACTGTGAAGAGGCTGAGAAATAGCCTGCCTCCTAGCCTTGATTGCCTCATTACAAACAGGATGAACTGTTGCCCAAGTGTGACATATGTCATAGCACGCCTTCAATTGTTGTGGCAGTTATTTAAGAGGATTTCTTTAGTTTGTTACTATACTTGTTGCTATGGACTTCTATCAGGCAAAATAGAACAAAAGAGAGCTGAAGACACTAGGATGCTATATGATGATGTCTGAACTCATTCATTAGTCCAGGCAGAGGTGCTTGAGAAGTTCCCAAGTATGTATTCTACTCCAAAGAACTAGTACTCGCATGATTGCTGCTATTATTATTATTATTACTATCACTGTTGTCATTATAATTACTAATTTACTCTAGTTCAAAGTAGAGAGGCATTCACTTTTGTGGGCTTAGCTGTAGACACTACTATGGACTTCTTTTCTGTCAAGGAAGATTTTCTTCCTAATATTTGCAATAATAAAATAAATCCTGGCTTTCAGTCTACAGCAC
The DNA here is from genome assembly GCF_032191515.1 of Phaenicophaeus curvirostris. Lineage (NCBI taxonomy): Eukaryota > Metazoa > Chordata > Aves > Cuculiformes > Cuculidae > Phaenicophaeus > Phaenicophaeus curvirostris. The sequence continues at coordinate 71,201,205 of NC_091431.1, forward strand.
TTTTCCTCACTGATCCAGTGCACTGTATCAGCAGTTTCGCCTGATTGATATAGTCTTCTTACAACGCAATTCTGTCATATCTTTACTTTCTCATATAAAAACAGGTGCTGCATGCTTAGGGATGTGTATTTTACACCATAGTGGATTTGATGACTGCTCTGAAAGATACATTTAATGTATGAGTCTGAGCAACTCCAGTAACAACCAATATCCAATAAAGCTGATAGAGTTATTATTTGTTGCACTTTTACTGTGGGAAAATGTTTCACAATGTGAGATACACCCTGATTCATATCCTGTCATTTATCTGGAGGTATCTTCCTCTTAGACCTCGTTAACCAGAGAAAGAAACCTTTATTTTTCCACTTTATGAGGAATAAAACATGATAAATAATAACGGGAGAAATAACTGTGAAGCAATTTAAAAATGATAAGTTGTGAAAACATGGTATCTTTATGGTTTCTGCTAGGAAGATATGCTGCAGCAATACTATGATTCAGAAGCTGCTTTGCTTATTACAGATAAATTGAATATGAATAGACAATTCAAGTTGAATAACTCTAGCGTCAATCAAGACATTAAGATCTTGTGCCAGGTAGCCAAGAAAATTTATGCAGAATGAGTCAGGAGATGATTGTTGACAGTGTTGGGCTGTATAAAGCAGGCACCTTTGTAGCCTGAAAGTTTTCTGAATGTTTCTATAGGCAGAAGACATCACAGACTGCTCGGTGTACTACAGAACTGCCTCAAATCTTTCTGCATTATCACTGGTTAAGTGACACTTATCCAGTCCCTCAGGGTTTGCACAATGCTTAGGAAGAAATATCAGAACTTTTCCTCAGTACCAGATTTGCTTTTCCCTGTATTACAGAGGTTTTAACATGTCCATCCCTACTTTTATCTCTAAGCGATATGTTGAGCCAGAGTGAAAATCTTATTCCAGCCACCTAATCAAATTATCCAAGATATTTTATTAACTAATAAATAAGAAATAATGAAAAAAAGAATCACTTAAAGAAAGGAAATACATGGAGAATGTCAAGAAAGACTTAAAGATAGACTCTGTTTTGAATTACCTGGGCTACTATTCAAGTATTGAAAATCTTAAACAGATCATTTGAATATTACTTGTGACATTCTCTAAGAACTGGCTGATATAATCAACAAGCCACTCTCCATGACATTTGTAAAGCCATGGCATTCAAGGGAAGTCCTCAGCCGCTGAAAGGGGGACCCTGGGAGCAGCTGACCTGTCAGCCTCACCTCAGTGCCTGGGAAGATCATAGAACAGATCCTCCTGCAAGTAAAGCACATGGAGGACAAGGAGGTGATTTGAGACAGCCAGCACGGCTTCACAAAGGGCAAATCCTGCCTCACCAACCTAGCGGCTTTCTATGTGGAAGTGACATCAGAGGACAAGGGAAGACTCACAGATGTCAGCTGTATGGACTTCTCTAAGGCCTTTGACATGGTCCCCCACAATATCCTTCTCTCTAAAGTAGATATTTCAATTTGATAGATAGACTATTTCATGGATAAGAAATTGGTTGGATGGTCACACTGAGAAGGTAGTGGTCAATGGGTCTAGCTCTATCAGTGACAAGTGATGTCCCTTGGGGGTCTGTTCTGAGACTTGTGATGTTCAACGTTTTCATCAATTACATAGAGAATGGTATCTAGTGCACCTTCAGCTAGTTTGTGGATGACACCCAAGTTGAGTGGTGAGGCTGACACCCCTGAGGGGCAGGATGCTGTCCAGAGGGACCTTGACAAGCTGGAGAAGTGGACTTGTTTAAACCTCACGAAGTTCAACAAGAAGAAATGCAAAGTCCTGCACTTGGGTTGGGGCAAACCTCAGTACTGATACAGGCTGAGGGATGGAAAGATTGAGAGCAGCCCAGTGGAAAAGGACTTAAGGGTTCTGGTGGATGAGAAGGTGTACATGAGATAATAACGTGTGCTTGCAATGCAGAAGGCCAAGCATACCCTTGGCTGCATCAAAAGAAGTGTTGCCAGCAGGTCAGGGAAGGTGATTCTGTCCCTCTACTCCACGGCTGTGAGACCACATCCGGAATACTGTGTCCAGGTCTAGAGCCCTCACACAGGAGGCCCATGGACTTGTTAGAGCAGGTCCAGAGTAGGGCCACAAAAATGGTTAAACTTCTTTCCTATGAAAAGGAACTGAAATACTTGTGATTGTTCAGCTTGGAGAAGAAAAGACTCTGAGCAGACATTATTGCATCTTTTCAATACTTTATGAGGGTTTATAAGAAAGATGAGAAAAAACTTTTTAGCAATAAAACAGAGAGTAATGGAGACTAAACAAAAAGATGTTTAGTCTAGATATTAGGAAGACATTTTTCATGCTGAGGATGGTGAAGCACTGAAACACATTGCCCAGAGAGGTGATGAGGGACTCATTCCTGGAAACATTCCAGGTAAAGTTAGATGAGGCTCTGAACAATCTGATTCAATTGAAGATGTCCCTGCTCACTGCTGGGGGATTGGACTTGTTGACTTTCATGGTCCCTTCAAATCCAAAGTATTCCATGATTCCATGAATTCTGCAAATATGTCTTCAATACAAAAATAAAATGCGCTTACATTTTTCAGACATTCAGACACACATACACACATATACTTTCATAAGAATTTCCCTTTTGTTTTGGAGAGGTGAAGATAAGGAGAGAGAAAAAAAATGGATAGCAAGGCAATAACAAGTGGATTTGGCAAAATGCAAATTTTTAAAAAAACTAACCAAAGAGAAAGCAATTTGAGACTTGTTAAAATGTTGGAGATTGTGGTTTGCAGCTATTGTTTGGTTCCATACTGTTAAAGTAGAATATAGGAAACAGCTTTTCTTCTGTCTTCTTTAGTGGTAATTTTCAAAACACACTGAATATAACTTGAGTTTCCTAAAGCAAAATATAATCTTGAAAATTTACTCTCACAAGAAAGCTTTATGACCTGAAAGTGCAACATCAAAATTAGAATCTTATTATAGACATGGGACCAGTTTGGGGTGTAATGCTATTGTACCAATCTCTTCTCAGTGGGGTAACAGTGAAGTAAGAAAATATTATAAATTTTTTCAAAAACGCAGTACAGCAAAAAGAAGAAAAAAGTAGCAAAAATGCAGCCGAAGCTTTGTAAGAAAGTGAGATTTTCTGTAGCTTTCATTACCTGTAACTAAGTGTATCAAGTAAAACATGCTTAAATGCTAAAGAAAAAAAACATCCAATTTCTGAAACCTCGATCTGACATTTAGTTATTTTTATTTTAAGTGTTGTCATTGGTTTTTTCCCCTCTGCCTTCTTCAAGATCTCATTTTTATTTTACATTTGAACTTCCATGTTTCTCTTACATATGACAGGGTTTATTGTCGACTTTATTGTTGGCCATGGATGGAATATTAGAGGCCTTTTGAGACACAGAACATTTAGATTAAATCTCATCTAGGACCTAAAAATGAGAGTACCCTTGAATCGGCATATAAACTGAACATAAAGGTCTGTTTTCAATCCATGAGCTTTAGGCACTTCACTAACTTAATGCTATACACACCTCTTGTTCCCTGTAAAGTTAACAACAGGGAACAATCAATTCGTCTAAGATCTGAGTTGCTCTTTGTAAGACCCAGGGTTCCCCTATAGTGGTGAGGAAGCCACAACGACTAAATCTGCAACCACATATGATTTTTCAGTTATCTAAAAAGTGATCTATTCTAGACTGAAGTTCATCTTTATTTGTACCTTTATGGACACTTACAATAATAGCTACTGTTTTGAGATTATATTATGAAATCTGGAACTACATAGAATAGTTTGGGTTGGAAGGACCTTAAAGATCATCTAGTTCCATCTTATCCATCCTTCAAATTGCTATCCTAAATCCCAAATATTTAGTAGTATACACTGGTGTTTTTCCATGGATGTTGGAGAATGAGAGATGGTGAATTTTAAGAAGTTTCAGTTGCATTTCTTTGCTTTTGTTTTCCTGAAAATATTACTCTCTAAAATCTGTCTCTAATTGCTTTGTACTATTCCGGGAGACTTTGTGAACAGATATTTGGGGTTTTGTTACTAGAATTGTAATGAACAGTGAGAGGTAGAAAGCGTCCATCATGGTCAAAAATCAAATGTCTTCTCCTAGATCATAAATAAGTGGCTATAATTGTCTTAGATCATTATCTGGGAAGGGAAATTCCACTCTGATTTCTGGAACATATCTAGTTAGATTTATGTGAAGGAGAACCATAGAATCATAGAATCATAGAATCATAGAACCACCAGGTTGGAAGAGACCAATCGGATCATCGAGTCCAAACATTCCTATCAAACACTAAACCATGCCCCTTAGCACCTCGTCCACCTGTGTCTTAAACACCTCCAGGGAAGGTGACTCAACCACCTCCCTGGGCAGTCTGTTCCAGTGTCCAATGACCCTTTCTGTGAAAAAGTTTTTCCTAATGTCAAGCCTAAACCTGCCCTGGTGGAGCTTGAGGCCATTCGCTCTTGTCCTGTCCCCTGACACTTGGGAGAAGAGGCCAGCTCCTTCCTCTCTACAACCTCCTTTCAGGTAGTTGTAGAGAGCATTGAGGTCTCCCCTCAGCCTCCTCTTCTCCAGGCTAAACAACCCCAGCTCTCTCAGCCGCTCCTCGTAAGACCTGCTCTCCAGCCCCCTCACCAGCTTTTTTTGCTCTTCTCTGGACTCGCTCCAGAGCCTCAACATCCTTCTTGTGGTGAGGGGCCCAGAACTGAACACAGGATTCGAGGAGCGGTCTCACCAGTGCGGAGTCCAGAGGGAGAATAACCTCCCTGGACCTGCTGGCCACGCCGTTTCTGATCCAAGCCAAGATGCCATTGGCCTTCTTGGCCACCTGGGCCACTGCTGGTTCATGTTCAGTCGCTGTCAACCAACACGTCCAGGTTCCTCTCCTCCAGGCAGCTTTTTAGACAGACTTCTCCTAGTCTGTAGCACTGCACAGGGTTGTTGTGCCCCAAGTGCAGGACCCGGCATTTGGCCTTGTTAAACCTCATCGCATTGGACTCAGCCCAGCAGTGCAGCCTGCTCAGATCCCTTTGCAGAGAAGGAACAGAAGGAAATAAGAAAGTTTCTTTAAAGTTTTATTTTGGGGATTCTGTACTCTTTAAGTATTATTTATGTCTTTACAACTCTCAGTCAAGGAATTGATACTGTAAACTAAGTAAGTATATGATTTTGCTTTTACAGTTCCAATCTTTCCTTTTCAGTTATTATTGTCACTTAGTACGCTTCATCTAAAGAAGTAGATCTTATTTTATTTTATTTTATTTTTTTTCATTAAAAAAATCTGTTACATTTCTGTGCCTATATAAATAGGAGAAGTTAAAATAATATATGCAACAATCTCAATCTAGAACAGAATATAAAACTAGAATTTTTTTTTCAAAAGTATTTCTTAGTTTTACCGGAAGCTCTTTCCAAGTGAAAAGGGATTTACAATTTATTCCAGCTTCCAGAACTGTTCTACTGATTTGTGGGATGAACTTTTATGGCAACAATGTTCTACATCCATAAAATAGGAGAAATACATCTTTCTTGCCCATTTGGAGTTAGAATCCTATTGATCTGCTCATATTTATGCTTGTACAACACACTTCCATAGTTTCCACATGTATCAAAACAGTTATTAACTCAGGCTTTTTATGACATGGGTTTTCTCACAGAAAAAACAAGTATAAAACCTAAAATTGATAGAGTTTCCACTAAGTTGTTACAATAAAAATTTGGCATGTGTTTTATATTTAAAATTATTACTTTTTTATTCCATCGCCTTTGCAATATCATTCTAAAATAGATTGGAATTGCAGCACTACTTGAGTGATAGATGAAAGTGATCAATGTTGTTCCCTCAAAAAGTGCACTGACCATTTTAAACCTTTCTCTTGCTTTTATACGCATCTGGACTTGTTATTTATTTACCTGAATTCGAATTAACTCCACTTAAAGACAGGGTGAAACCTCCTTATTGTGAGGGTGGTCAGACACTGGAAAAAATTGTCCAGAGAAATCATGGAGTGTCCATCCTTGGACACATTCAGAACTCGATACAACCCTGAAGAAATTGTTTTAGTTGACTCTGCTCTGAACATGGATTTTGGACTTGAATATCTCCAGAGGTCGCTCCAAGGCTAAAGTAGTCTGTGATTCTATGATTAAATTAACAATCTATTCAGAAAGGAGCACATTTCTTAGTAACTCATTGTATGGCGCTATTTAGAACAAGAACTTCCACATACCTAAACTAGTAAGTTGTTGCAAAGTTAATTTGTCAAAGGACAAACTTCTGCATAATATTATCTTTACTCCAGCTGAGAACAACTTGCTTCAGTTGTATTTGGACAAAGAGAAGTCAAATGTATCTTCTACAGTGGCAATAAGATTCAAACCACCTGGACTACGGTGGTTCCCATGTTTTGAGTATAATTTTTGTGGGTACTTTTTGCACCACGTAAATCTGCTCTGAATCTGTAGACAGTAACTATATGCAGAACCAGACTCAATTCAATTCTCAATGTAGACTTGAAAGCAAAATCCCAGCGGGCATCCCACTAAAGTGCTACATCATAAATTTATAGTCTCATATTGTTCATAACCTTTAAAGAATGTAAAATTAAGAATGGGCCACTTGCAAAGAGTAAAATTAATCTAGTATGAAAAAAGAGAGGGATTTTTTGGGTTCAGAAAGTAAGAAGAAATCTCCCATTAATCTTGTTAATTTACTGCTGTAGTGTCATGAATGTCACTTCGTTTCTAGAGAGATTATGGTGGTTTATGCCTTTGACATATCTAGTTTAACTTGCCTGTATAAAACAAAACATTGATATAAACAGATATAAACAGTGAGTTAAACATAGCAGTCCCACAAATACATAAATTATAAAAGGAAACAATATCTAAGGAGATATATCCTGGCTTCCAGCAAAATATGTGCAACACCTTGGAGAAAAATCCTAGTGACCTCAAATCAAATAATAATACATGAATATATCAAAAAACCATTGTCCATAAAATTGAAAGGTACCTGTTTCAAAGCTTTCACATGTCTGTGATTATTGATGACGTATAATATAACAGTTAACAGTGATGGCCAGCTACAGTCTGCTTGATGTTTCTACCTGGTGCAGGTCAGGGTGCACACAAAGTAAACAAATAGCCTTTTCTCTTAGGATTTTTCACAGAGTGAAAAGAAACAAAACAGAAAGGGAAGTGAAGATATTAAGAAAACTCTGTTCTAAGTTTACACAAGACACTAATGTTTTCAAAAGTCTGCTGCACAAGCTTTCCTGTTCTTTTCATTGTAATCACTGAGTGGGAAATTACTGAGATGAGTATAGAAATTTTATTCAATAAGAATTTCTTTTTAATGCTTTTTTGTTAGATAATCAATTTCCCTGTGTACAATGTTTGAGCAATGCCACAATTCATCGTTCTCAGGTCAATTCTGAAACCTATTTTCTCTTATGTATGACTTCAGCTCACTCACCAAGCCTCCCTTCACCCTTTCTTTTACATAAATGAGGGATTTGCATTAGCTCAGCACTCTGCAGCACTGTTCGCTAGCACTTATCTTGTCATTTGTTTTCCATGAAGCAGAGTAAAATTGTCAGGATATTACAAGGACTATTTCAAGTCTCATTTTGTAAAATTACCATTGTTTAATGTTTTTAAGTACTTATAAAGTACCTGTTACTATGCGAGCCAGATTTAGAGGAAAAAAGATAACTAAAAGACTGTCAACTATTTTTAGAAGTATCTGAAAAATATATTTATATGTCAAAGACAATAAATCAAAAGAAAACATAGTCCTCTTTCATGAAAAAAAGGTCAAAGTATATTTTGGTCAATAAAATATGCTTTCAAAGATGTAATTATTTAGCTGCTAAGACTACTTTTTTTTTTGTGATTTCCTTCCCTCTATATTTTCTGTTCACCTAAGAGCTTTAAATTGGTGGTGTCAGTGTTCAGTCTGATACTATGGTGATGTTTGAAACAGTGTGGTTATAAGTAGAGAAGTTTGATGGTGGAAGGTACTGAAATAAATGATCTGGATCCAACAGTGGATTTCAAACCCAAACATACACTTGCTCTTCATTTAGTTCCAAGATTTAATTTACTGGCACCATATCTCTGTTAATAATCTATATCCACTGAACTAAGATGCTTGGTTCTACAATATTTCAGTGACCACTGCTTTCATGCCATGAAGATTCAGACCAAGTAACTTCTCATTACCTTTACTAGTCTTATTCCATCTCCTATATTACATCTTCGTGCTGTGTTTTTTTCTTCCTGCAAACTCTTCCAACTTTACTCTCTGCATGTACATACAAAGCCTTACAGTCCTCATTTCTGTTGCACCATTCTTTTCACTCTGTGAAACCACTGCCTCCTTTTTCCAATGTTTTCTACTTACTATGGAGTACAAACGGTCACATTATTCAATATAATTTAAGCGTTTGATGCACGTAGCCCATCATCTATTCCCCTGCCTGCAAACACATCCCAAGCAGAGTCACCGTTAGTTACTGTGCACCAGCAATCTGCAGCCATCAACATGCAAGGTAAGATTTGTTCCTGCATTGTTTATCTCAGAAATTATGTACTTTGAATTCAAGGAATATAATTTCTCACTCACAGGAAAGAAACTAGTTTCTACAAGGAAAAGTTTTGGGGCTCTTGGTCTAGGAATCTACTTCCCAGGCCTCTTTCTGGGGTAAAAGGAGCTTTTGCTGTTGCTAGTAGTATTTCTTGTAAGTTAAAGTATCTTGAGTGATTTAATATTTTTTACATTAAATCTTTTTTGAGATAAGCTATAGGTGGGTTTTATTCAAGCAGTGTTAGTATAATTAACAATACCTGTTTTTGCAAAATTCTATTGACTACCTGTAAGAAAATAAAACAAAACAAAGACAAATCTGGCTTTAAAACACTTTTTTCTTTCTGGCATTAAAAACACAGAAACCGTTTAGAATAAACACCTCAAGAGCTTTTGAAGCCTAGAACTGGAGTTTAAATCCCTAAATCAGGAATGTATCTACCTGAAGTTTAGAGCATCATTTAATATGAGCAGCTCATATAACTGAAATCATATTAAATTCTGGCCAAATTATTATCATGTAATTAGCTGTAAAGAAAATGTTTTGGAAGAAATGTAGATATCATAAAGAAAACAACTATTTCAAATTCATAGTGTCAATTTTCTCTATTTTTTTTCTCCTTCTAGTTAAAGGGCATATTTTGAAAGGAAAAGATATATCAAAACAAACAAACAAATCATCAAATTCATAAACCACATGGAAAAAAAATAAAACCTTACCAAAATGATTTAAATTGCTTTTTGATGTTATTCCAGTGAAACAATTCACAGTACTATTTTGTTGCATGACTAACCTTGAGCAGCTGAAGTCATAAGTCATTGCCTTATAAAAGAAAATTTTGTCCCACAGTTTAAACTAAGACTTGTTACCATTAGAATGTTTCAAGTCATATCACTTGTGAAGTACCTTTGGTAGTGTGATTCTTCCAATCAAATGTTATTCTCCTTAGTGGCAACTTCAATGTCAGAATTAGTCTTACAAGTGATTCTTTGTGTATTAAGAGGGAGAAATAAGCCCTTCTAGGGCTTATCCACCTTAGGGTGGATTTCATCCCAGTGTAGGACAAATGTTTAAGAGAGTTGAAGAAAAAGTTGCATAGTTCTTTACCAGTAAACTACTTCAAAAATTCACCCTAGTCTTTCATCTCTCTAAGTTTTATGGTACATGATTTGCAACACTTGATTACACAGAAATTTTGATATATAGCCTGGTGAGCTAAAATTATTGTTCATACTTGTTGCAAGAAGAGGTGGTTTAACACTCTGCTTTTTCTTTCTTCATTGTACAGTGCCAGTCTTTTATGGAAGTGCACTGAATTGAAGTTCATAGCACTATTTAAGTCGTCTAGCTTTTTTGGCTTGTTTTTGATTTGTTGGTTTTTTTTCAGAAATGATAAATAAGTAAAATATCAGAAATATTAAAAAATTTTCTCCTTTATGCAAGCTAGATACATGATACTTGTGGTGGAAACAAATACATTGTTACAAGCCTGGATGAGACTCTATGCTGAAAAAATACTATTTTTGTGATGTCATATTGTAATAAAATATTGGTAAATAAGAATAGCATGTGTTTCCTGTTAACACATATACATATATATATATATATTTTTAATTGCTCAATTACTCATGTAGAAAGTACTTAGAAAACAATCAGATGTGTCTTGACAGAAAAAAATAGATTTTAATTTTACAAGGCTATTGGGTTTCTCTGATGAACTTCTAAAGTAATCTAGGAAAGACATGTTCATTAGAGTCTCATTACTTGGCTGGGTAATTGCTGTTCGTATCAGAAACACAAATCACAAGAAAGGCTTATTAAAACAACCTATTAAAAATCTCAGACAGACAGACTGCTCTGCAGTATCTTCCACTAAGTCACGTAAACTACATCAAGGAAATTACAAAATTGGAAAACGTTGTTACGGCTATTTTGTTGTCTTTCTGCTTGTAAGAACAGGAAATTTTCTTCCTAGTATTGTCTCTTTATGAATACCTCATCCATCTAGTGTGCAGTGAGTAAAATATAGAATATCTGTCATTTCTTGTAGCAGACAATTTCATCTACTAATAGATGCTAGGAACTTTGTTCTTGCTGTTGAGTCTTTTTTTTTTTTTTCGGTGTTATACCCTTATATATTAATGTTGTTAACTCTTACCTGTCTACCTGCTGTAAAATGATCATCACTGAAGCTGATCACTGCCCATCACCTGTTCTTCTGTTGACCTGATCAGTTCTTCCTTATTCTCCTAACAGGTGCATAGATAATACTATAATTCAGATGCAACAGAGCTGATAAACACTGCTTAATATGAGAGGTACTCCTGATATTCCTTAAGGAGATGGTTAATTATTGTGAAATTTCACTCAACGCTAGTGAGGCAGTTTTGTCTACCTCTCACCATTAAAGTACCAAAACAATCATCAGTAATACAATACAGCCAGCACTCCCATTCAGTATTCCCTAGCATCACTTCCATGTTTTAATGAGTGAACATGAGGCCTGGCACATGTGAAATAAAACTTTCAATTCAACAGTCCAGAATTCCTGTCCAGAAAATGCCAGAGGGACTTTCTCTTTTTTTTTTTTTTTTTCTTCCCGCATAGGAATTGTTTACTCCATGATAGCAACATTCATAGGCAACATAATGATTTTACAGTCAGACTTATAAATATACCACTGTTGACAGCTTTTTAATGTTTCATCAGTTACATACTATGATGATGTGGAAAGACACATTTAGTAAATATTTGATGAATGTCATCAAGACAAGGGCAGAGTTACATTTCTAAGAACTTTAAAATTAATAATGGAGAGCTGCAGGATTTTTTTTTTTTTTTCTGAGCAACAATGTTGATAGTCCTTAGACCTAGGGTTCTTCACTAAGCTGCAGTCCAGTCCTCAATTGTTTTTATCTTTAGTTATTACTGAATGTGATTATAATCTGTTATGTTACTTTAATGAATTTTTTCTCCAAAGCAATGACTGTATCTTATCAAGTAAAAGGAAGGTATATTATTTTTATATCTGAATCATACTTTGATTTTTTTGTTGAGAAGGAAACTAGAGGAAGAATTATTTTTTTTTCTAATATACTGTTACTGTCCTGGTGAAAAATTGTAAAAGTTAACAACTTTGAATTATTCTTGTCATTTGAAATTAACTTATTTCCTTTCACAAAAAACAAAGTATGATTCAGATATAAAAATAATATACATTTTTACTTGATAAGAACAGTCATTGTTTGGAGAAAAAAATAATTCAAAAAGTAACCATAACAGATTATAATCCCATCAGTAATAATAAAGATAAAAAAATGAGACTGGATGCAGTTAGTGAAGAATAGGTTAAGGATCTCAACATGAGATAAAAAAAAAACAAATTAAAAGGTACAAATTTTTATCCTAAAGTTATAGCTCATATTCCTGTATGCCAGCAGGTTTGTGATCCCCTTTCCCAGAGACTTTGACCATCAATCTTTTTTTTATTTTAGGTATAGAATGCAAGGAATTTTATAAAGAATATCTGTATATAAAAAAATACTACTATTAAAATGCTTATTCTCATATGTTCAATTTTATAATTATATATCATATCATATTTTCTATGCAATATTAATTCTGCCCATCTTTCTGTGCAATCTCATTATCACAATCAGTATTTCTTTCTTAGCTAGACTTTCTGAATTTTTCCTGAGCATACTTGACTTCATTTTAACAATGCCTGTGCTGGTGGACAATCAGTGTAGCAGTTTTTTATGATGGTGCAGCCACATCAGTGAGCACAGGGAAAGAAATGGTTGTAATCTATCTGGAATTCTGTAAAGCCTTTGACACAACCCCCACAACATCCTTCTCTCTAAATTGGAAAGAGGTGAGTTTGATGGGTGGACTGTTTGATGGGTAAGGAATTGGTTGCATAGTCACATTCAGAGAGTAGTGGTCAACAGCTCAATGTCCAGATGGAGATCTATGACAAGTGGTGTCACTCAGGGTCCCTACTGAGATCAGTGATATTTAACATTTTCATCAATGATATAGACAGTGAGATTGAGTGCACCCTCAGCAAGTTTACATATGACACTGAACTGAGTGGTGCCATTGTCCCACCAGAAAGATGGGATGTCATCCAGAGGGACATAGACAAGTTGGAGAAGTGAGCTTGTGTGAACCTCATGAAGTTCAACAAGGCCAAGTGCAAGGTCCTACACCTGGGTCGGGTCAGTCCACAGCTTCAATATACAATGGGGAATGATGTGATTGAAGCAGCCTTGCAGAGAAAGACTTGGCGTCTTCATTGATGAGAAGCTCAACATGAGATGGCAACGTGGGCTTGCATCCTAGAAGGCCAACTGTGTCCTGGGCTACAACAAAAGCATTGTGGGCAGCAGGGTGAGGCAGGTGATTCTCCCCCTCTACTCCATTTACGAGATCCCACCTGGTTTCCTGTGTCCTGTTCTGGAATCCTCAACATAAAAAGGATATGCAGCTGTTGGAACAGATCCAGAGGAGGGCCACGAAGATGAGCGAGTTGGGGTTGTTCAGCCTGGAGATGAGAAGGGTCTGAGGAGAACTTATAGTAACCTTCTAGTATCAGAAGGGGGCCTAGAAGAAAGCTGAGGAGGGACTTTTTATGAGAGGATGTAGTGACAGGACAAGCTAGAGCAGCTTTAAATTGCAAGGGGGAAGATTTAGATTAAATATTAGGAAGAAGACACTGGAATGGGTTGCCCAGGGAAGTTGTGGATGTCCCATCCTAGGAAGTGTTCTAGTTCAGACTGGGTGTGGCCTTGAACAGCCTACTCTACTAGGAGTTGTCTCTGCCCATGACAGGGGGAGCTGGAACTAGATGATCTTTAAGGCTCCTTCCAACCCAAGCCACTCTATGATTCTATGATTCTTGTATCATCACATTCCTACCACTTGTGGAGAGGTGCAGAATGGTACTCTCCATATAATAGTCAAGAAAGGTATTCTTCTCTCTCCAGTTATCCACAAAAAGTAGAGGGACTGGTGACAATAGTGATCCTTATTTTGTATGAAGAAAGCAACCCTGCCCAGGAAAATTTCATTCCATTCATTTTGACTTCTCTGCTTGCCCTCCTTCAACAGCAAGCAAACTAAAGAAGAATATGTGCTCTACAGGTTAACCAACACCATTGACAGAGGTATGATTTGTGCATTTAAGAAAAGGCAGATTCATCTCAAGGGCTGAGGAAAATAAGGCATAGGCTGTGATAATTTGAAGTGTTAGAAGGAGATGTATATCTCCCAAAGAATCGTCTCTATTGTTAAGGAGATACAATGCCAGCTTCAAAATTTCTTCCTCAGTCCCATGCTCACATGAAGATCTAAGGATATTTGCATTACCAGTTGGGCGCGTGACTGATATGGAAAGGCACTTGAAAAGTATCACAATAAAACAGATCCAAAATATTAGGAAAGATGAATACTCAGTGACACTGCGTGAAATCTGCCTTAGGTAGCTTATGAGGAAAGTTCATTTGAATTGTCTCTATATCTGGCTGCAGAAAACAAAAATTTTATCTGCAAATAGCTGTTCAGTAGGTAGACATTAAATTTCACCACAAAGAGTATTTTACAATAATTATTTGACTAACTTGAGTAGTTACAGTATATAGTGCCCATGGTTGAAATTAAAAAGAGACAAATTGAAATGAAAAGCTGACTCTCAGCCAAAGCTGAAGGAATGCTGCTGATACCATCTGCTAGTACAGCCCACAGGAACCAGGAAACAACAGAATTAGCTTTATGCGAGAAATTATGTTTCATCTGCTTTACAGGGAAGATTAACAAGAGACTGTTGTCCAATAGCAATATTAGTACACATATAATATTTCCTCTATTTTGCTAGAAGTGATTTTAAATCTGTATTGAGAAATATAAATGCTTTATCCAAATTAAAGGACTTTTGCTGTGCAGAAAAATCAGATGAAATCCTAGCCATGTTCTAGGATATCACAAACAATTTTTTATTATTATTATTTTCTGCTCTAAATGCTGCTCTTTCTCTAGTAATTAGCGTTCATATGTGGGGAGAAGTCTTGAGTATTTTGAAGGCTATTACATGTGAGAATGATGGTGTGAGAATTTTGAAGGTTTGTGGGGTTTTTTTGGCTTTAGTCAAAATTATTTTTAGGTATGTGACTTATTATGTTAAAACATTCAAAAGATTAATTTCATTTTTTTTTGTAAATTGTAGGAAAGCAAGCTAAATACAAGAAGACTTCCAGTATATAAAAAAATCACAGAATCACAGAATTATTTGGATTGACCTCTAAGATCAAGTCCAATCCTTAAACAAACCCTGCCAAGCTACAACTAAACCATGTTTATAAGCATCACATCTACACATCTTTTAAATACCTCCAGAGACAGTGACTCAGACACTATCCTAAGCAGCTTTTTCCAGTGTTTGACAACCTAATTTTTCCTAATATCCAATCTAAATCTGTCTCAGCTTAAGGCCATTTCCTCTCATCCTATCACTTGTTACTTGGGAGAAGAGACCCACACTTATCCCACCACAATCTCCTTTCAGGTAGTTGAGAAGAGCCATAAGAACTCCCCTGAGCCTCCCTTTTTTTCCAGGCTAAACAACCCTAGTTCCCTCAGCCACTCCTAGTAACACTTGTGTTTCTGACCCTTCACCAGCTCCATTGTCCCTCTTTGGACACGCTCCAGCATATAAATCTTGTCATAAGAGACCCAAAACTGAACACAGGATTCAAGGTGTGGCCTCACCTGTGCTGAGTACAGGGGGATGATCTCCTACCTACTCCTGCTGGCCACACTGTTGCTGATAAAAGCCAGAATGTCATTGGCCTTCTTGGCCACTGGAGCATGCTGCTGGTTCATGTTCAGCTGTCTGTCAGCCAAGACTCCTAGGTCTTTTCCTACTGGGCAGTTTTCCAGCCACTCTAGTATTTCACAGGGTTGTTGTGACCCTAGTGCAGTACCTGACACTGAGCCTTGTTGAACCCCATACAGTTGACCTTGGCTCATTGACCGAGACTGTCCAGATACCTCTGCAGAGTCTTCTTTCCCTCAAGCAGATTGACACTTTTTCCCAACTTGATTTCACGTACAAACTTACTGTGACTCCTCTCACACACTTGATCCAGATCTTTGACAAAGATATCAAACAGAACTGGACCCTAATACTGATCTCTGGGAAACACCACTTGTGTCTAGCCATCAATTGGATTCATTGCAACCTTTCAGATTGCCTGTCTAACCAGTTTTCATGACACAACTCTGAGACTTGGGTGTTCAGAGGTGTTACGTTGTCCCTTTTGCAGACAAGGTAATAATATTCTGGAAAAGAATTGAAAACTTGCTCCAGTGATGTTGGAGCCCAGTAAAACATTTATAGAAAAAGGATATGACTTAAGTAGAACAAAAATAGTCCTAGCCTATAATTGGAAGAGTTTTTCACTACAGGTATTACTGAAGATGTAAAATGAACTTTGCATGTCCAGAACATTTTCAGCAGAACACCTGACATTGAGCCTATGCCTCAAAGTAGCAAATTTTCTGTCTGATGGCTCAGTGACCTAAAACGGAGCAAAGGTAGCTATTGTACTTAGCTTTAAACAACTGCAGAAAATCTTCTGTGTACTTTGACTCTACAGATGCACAGGGACTGAGGGAAGTTTATAATATTCAGTGTTGAGATTTATGCTTTCCTAACCATGCTAATCTAATACAATACAGTTACCAAGAAAAAAATGAACTGACACAAGGTAAATTGAGAACTAGGATTTTTATATCGTTCATTGCCAGATACTGGTTTCTGAATTCCTGTGAGCTCCACAGCTGATTTTGCCTAATGCGTAAGCAGTACGCATGTGCTTTTTTTTCAGACATAGGCCCTAAGGTTCATTTTGTTATTCCTTGTGCTGTGCTTTTTATTTTTATTTTCTCAAAAATTAAAATCGTTACTTAAAGGTAACTTTATTTCTTTATGTGCATGCAGGTTGTTAAGACTTACAAAAATTACATTTTGGGGTGTTTTCCCTCAGATAATGCCCTGGCTCTGTATGAACTATGATGTAAAGAGCCCACATGCCGTCTGTGTTATTCGTCTTGAATTGAATGTAAAAACTCCACTTGTGCTGGTATGGGAGAAAATAGTTTTCAGCAAAGAACACATTCATGGCTTGTGGAATCACTTTCTGCTTACCTAATAAATTAGCTCATAGAAATTGCATCATGAATTAATGCATTTTCTACACAAGGGCTGTATTACCAGTGCACTGTATTTGAAAGCTAAGGAGACAAGGTACTGTATGAGAATATTTTCACTAAAGGAAATGAGGTCTAAAAGAAGAGTTTATATCAAGAATAGGATAGAATCAGGGCTCTAATGATGTCAGTTGTCATTTTTTCTAAATTATTAAATTACTTCTTTTTTTGTAAATTTTTGTAATTTTTTTTTTGTTTGGCTGAAAATTACTGGAAAAAATACATCTCCAGTAATTACTAACCCATGATCCATCATTATCAAATGCATTGCCAGTGACGTTTTTCTACTGCTCAGCATTAGGTCGAGACTTTCTTGTTCTATATAAAGGATTTTTATTTAATTTCCAGTCTTTAGGTTTAATATCTTTGTGTTCCTTTATGGACACTATGTTGTTTTCACTTGGTTTATTAGCAAAATTTCCAGCATAATGACTAAGACTCCTGCTGAAACAAAGTCTTCATATTGTAAATTATTTCCAAAGTATCCAGTTTCGATTACACAACAAATGGCTCTTGTAAACGAAACCATTTACCATGCCAATTACTAACACTATGATATCTTATTTCAGATTATGTTAATCAGAGGAAATGTAACCTGGAGTGTTATTCTCTTGTCTGGAAATGTAATTGAAATTGTGGCCAGAAAAATCTTGTTTCTCTTCCATTTGAACCTGTTCTAGAAGTTGCATAAAATTAGAGAACAATCTAAGCATTAAGCACAGAGATAATAACTGACATTTCAGATCCACTAACACATAGTTTCAAATCAGATAATTTTATATCTGATCAGATTTATTTATCTGAAAAAAACCCACATTTGAAGGAGTGGGATTTTAACAATGATACTCATATTAAGTTGCTTTCTGAGACTAACCCAGTGCTAATGTTACTCCAAATATTATTTTTGTTTAATGAATAAGAAAGCTACACAGGAACTTTTTTTAAGAAAAGTCCTTAAGAACATCACATAACTACAGTATTGTCATTTTTATGAATAAAGTAAATCCTTGTTTTGCTGGGTTGTTTGTGCTATTTTAAACCCATGAAATATTTGGAACAGATGCTTCCCACTGCTGTGCAAATGCCAGGTGTGAAATATAAGTTCAATTTAAGCCAGTAGTACTCTTTTCACTGACTTCAGTGGGCCTAGGATTTCTCCCATGAATTCAGCTTTCAACATCCTGGTTTTTTTTACTTAATATGCAGCCAAAAGCAAAGGTTGATGTACAAGTAGCATTTAGCCAGCAGTAGCCCTAGGTAGTAACATAGTGCATCTAAATAGGAACAACTTTCCTGTTTCTTCTTTAATTTCAGAGGCTGATATCTTCTGCTTATCTACAACAGGGTTAAATTGAATGATCCTTGTAACATATGCACTTAGCAACTCAAGTTCTCTGCATTGAATACTGGAGTCATAACCTGGTTTGAAATGTATTTCTGGCCTATTCCTCAAATGAGTCTTTTTGCTGTCCAGGAAAGCAATAAGTGAATTTTACTTGCTTTATGCTGTACAGTCATAAAATAAATTCTTACTGTTTCTTGGTTAATGTTGTGATGAGAGATACAGCCTGATCACTTTCCTTCAATAAGGCTACAAATGTGGAGTGTCTTCTACAGTTTTCCTACCAGGATGCCATTTCCTAAAAAACAACAAACAAGACTAAATTTTCATTGGATGTAGAAAAATTGACCAAGAGTGAAAGAAAAGTGCATGGAGATTTTTTAAATAGTCTTTTTTTTGTGGATGCATTAGTTACTCTTGCTTCTATGGCAAATTAATTAAAACTCTGAATATGATATGCAATATGTTTCGAAAGCAAGCCGGAATTCTTCTCCCCCAAATAATTTCTTTTTCCCTGATACACTCTTTATGATGAAAAACTACAAGTTTCACAATATTAGGTTTCTAATTTAGTGTCTGTACTAAGGTAGGTAATCAGGATCCATAACACCTATCACAGTTCACAAACATATAGAAGTGTCTGTCTTATTTTAATCCTTTTGCACTTGAAACTTTGCAGCCTCAAAGGATCATAACAATACATAATATATAATGTACATTCATGCGTTCTGCTCAATATAGTAACAGCCAGAGCTACAGTGGAGAGAAATATTTAATTTAATTTTGAAGAGGAGTAGCTTATTTTAATGTTATATTTATTAAATACACTGACCCTAAGAGGACATTAGCAAAGGCATAATTTGAAGCCAGTGTTGAATTTCCAAATTTGTGTTCAACAGAGGAATAGCTATAAAAGCAGGTTATTTTGGAGAACTATGTAGTACTTCAGACAGTAGGGAAGTCTTAGAGGCACTGGACTACAAACTGACAAGATTCCTCAGGATATTTTCAATGGCCTGATTTTTTTCGTACCTAGAATTGCACTGATGAATGTCCTCCAATGTTTTTTGAAGGTACCAGAATAGCTAGAAAGAAATAAACTTCTTCCTTCCTTGTATCTGCTCCTTGGGTGTTGTGAAAATGACCATTCCACTGTGGATGAGGGGTAGATAGGCATCCCTAAGTGAATTAAGCACTTAACATGATCAAATACTTTTAAAATATTTTTAAGCTTGCGTATGCATTTTTAGATACTTTTAAATACCTACTATCCTTCGAAAAAACTTCTCAGCTTGAAGCCTGAATCTTGCTATATGACAGTTATTTCACAAATGGGTCTTAAGCACTTAGGTCACTTCAGCACTCTTGCAAATATTAATCATGGATAAAACATCAGCCATGGTCCAAGGTAAAAAAGTCACAACTGAGACATAACACCTTATTAAGGTATCACACTGGTCTTCATGACATTGATCACGATATCATAAATGCCACATGGTAAGTACATTGTAAACTGGCACAAGTTTTTTCATGATGCATTACAAAACCTCAGCAGGTTTTGTATCCTCCCTTCCAGAACGGGAAAAAAATTATAAGTTTTATGTTATTGTATCATGCAACAAAATTACAATAATGGATGCTGAAACCCAGGAAATTACAGCAACTTCTCAGGAAAATTCACTTCATAGATTGGAGCCCTACCATTTCTTTACTTCTAGGGGATATTCTTAGTAGCAATTCCTCAGTCCTGATACATATGTTTAAAGCTTTGCTTACTTAGGTATGCAGCTGTGTATTGAACAGCAGCTAGCTGATGTCATACTGGATGCTGTAGATCTGAAAAAAACACTCTTGACATATTTGACATAAATTAGTCATATAAAAGGCATCATTGCTAAACTGTCTGAACATAAAACAAAGTTCACTTAATATTGCTGAATGAGCTTGTCAGGTAAGAGTCCTCTAGCTGTCCTTATTCCACCAGTAGCATAAATAGAAGAATTATAGGGCAAGACCAGGCAAAACATTATAAACCTTTCAGCAGAATCTAACTCGGTGGACCCAGTATAGGGTCTGATCTTTCATTTTTGAAAATGCTTGAAATCAGTGTCAGTTTTGTCTAAACAGAAGTTGTCAGATTCTTAAGCACCTAGCTGTATGAAACTCACAATTAACTCTGAATAGTTAAATTTACTGAGCTGTAATCTTGGAAGCTTAATCATTAGAGTCTGATAGAAAAACCCTAAAAGGAAGAGGGCTTCATTTCACTCTTCAATAAGAGGCAACATGAAAGGGTGGCTGGGGAAAAAAAGAGTGAAAGAAGGTAAACTTTTTTTTAAATACACCACAAATTGAATAGTGTTTTCTAAGTATAGCCACCTGGAAGTTAAGAACAAATTCTTACGTCATCTCTAGCTTCCTTTCATACTCAAAAGAAGAGGTGGATATTCTTTGGTCAGGTGCACCACCTGACTTGAATTTCTACCTTTGGAGTGATTGGATTGTTCTCTGAATATATTTATTTCTATTGGTTACAGATAGTGTCTGTGAACAACAATTTTGTTTAGAAAATTACTCGTAAATGTAGTAAGATGAATCCCACCCTGAGTGTTCTAAAATTGCTTTCTTCATATGAGAAACATGATAGATAATTAGTTAATGAAAGTTAAGGCAGTGAAACTGCATTTTGCAAGTGTCCAGAGCTGGTCACCATCATGGACTGATTTTTTTCAAAATCACTTAAACAGCTGAGACACACCCCAATTTGTAGCTCAGTCCTAATCCTAAAAGAAGTTACTAGCTGCTGAACTCAGCTGCATTGACTGATTCTCAGTTCCTTTGAAAAATTGTTTCAGCTAGGATGTCAGACTACATCATACATAAGCACGGTATGTAGAAGATATTTTCAGTGTAATAAAACCTGTTTGAAGAGTAGCTCTATTAGCATTCATTTATGCACCTATGCCCTTTCCACTTTTTTTTTAACCTCTATTTCTCATGTTTCTGCTTTTTTTTCTTTTTTTTTTTTTTTTTTTTGTGAGGACTGGTACTATTTCCATTAGAGCTTATCAAGTCCTGAAATTTAACTTGAGTAGCAGCGTCTGACTTCTGATCAAAACGGATATGTCTGGTTCAACCATGCCACAATTAACAATGTGTTACCTCTGGCCCATGTATTTAATAACAGAAAGTATTTTATTTTTTGCAAAATGTGCCATAGTCATGTTTGGGTTTTGTTCGCAGGAGACTATTATGTAACAGCAGACAAGGAACAATCAGATAGCTAAAGAAAATAATCATATAGCAATTGTGTTCTTTCATTGAAATAACAAGGCACGCATCATGTCTGGTTTGGAAGAAGCTTTGGGTAGAATTTCAAGTTAATGTGGTTTTGGGAAAGGTCTTTTTTTCTTCACTGGCTAAAATTGCCTGTCTGGGTAGCTACCCTCCCAGGAGATCAGGAAAGTGAATCCTCACGCATAGCTGTTCCATGGCAAAGCTATCTTAAGTTAAGCAAAACATACATCAAATCAAATGCCACAGTTTAATCTTAAGACTAGAATAACTAAGCTATGTGAACCTCTAATACATCAAGATTTTATTTAGTTTTGTGCGAAGTAGCAGCAGTAAATACTTGAAGTGATTTTCATAGATTTTATAAGAGAATACAACATTTTGGCTTTCCTCAAGAAACACATTCTCATATGATTTGTCATGTCCAAAACATTCACAAAAGGCATGACATGGCCTTAAAGGACAAATTAGAAAGAATTCTGTTTGACTGACAAAAGGAAAGAAGCTTTTGTCTGCCTGATCTATGTCAAGTATGGACAATGAGCCAATGTAAAGGTCAGTGTGAACAATAGCCATGGGGATTTTTGGACTTCCAAAGATGAAACTGTATGGCCAGTAGTTATGAAATCTGTAAAGTCTGAAAAGAATGAAACACTTTCTGAAACTGATTTTGCAATTAGCAAAAGCTCAATTTTTTATAAGGTTTCAACACTTTTTCCGCAAAATTTTTTGACTGTGCATCATTAATGACATTTTGGGTAAAGGATACTTACTAGCAGAATTACATGCTTCATTTTCGTCTCTGTGAAAGGCAGATATGTTTTATAATGTATAATTTCAGAAGCCTGTCTCTTAATTTACGAAGATGGATTCACTGTTCCTGCAAACATGTCCTAACTGCTTAGTCACTCATTAAACCATCGATATTATTGCAATGAACTGCCTTGAGAAGGACACAATTAGAACTCCATTTACTTCAGAAGTTATTCATAGCATAGATTTAGAATAAAGGCAAACCAGAGAAGAGAAAAACAAACGTATATTTGGTGGCACAGGGCTGGGGATGTCGGTGAGAAAGAACCAGTCTGGGGCATTCAAGTAGTTTTGGATGATGTTTTATATATGTATGTGCCATGAAATGCAAATATCCTTTGTATGTGTGGGCATGAAAATGGATTTAAACACAGAAGTCCATAAAAAAAGCAAAATACTAGCTGATTAGCTTTACTGCCTCCAAAACTGTCTGATGGAATGCCACCCATATTTGTTGCAATTTGATGGCTAAACAAATTCTATTAGTGCTTGTCATAACTTCTGTGGCTGTGTCATATCAAAAACATACTCACTGAGGATCAGAACTCTGGTGTGATAGGTTCTGTGAAAGTGAATTGGAAGGTATGACCTCTTCCTGGAACAACTCAAGATGCAATTTCAGGCATAGCAGACAAGTGTAACAAACAATGGCCCGATCTCACAGTTTCATCTCTAATTATTTGCTTGCAGAGCGCAATAATTCATCATGGACACACGCTTCAGGAGGAAACTAATATTCCCATTCCTTGTGCTGGCTCAGCTATTGTGACTATAGGACCAGAATTAAAGTTCTGACCCATGTTTTAAAACATACTTCCACCCTACTACATTTCAGTAGCTTCTCCAAGAAGGTAAATTCATCATGTGTTCCAAAGACAAGATGTAGTCTGAGTTACAGTTTACCAGTGTCCCAAAGGGAAACAAGTAAAAACAGTCTTTCTGAGTACGTTGCATTTTTCACACTAATTATTTCCACTTTGGATTTTACTCAGAAAAAATGAATATCATAGTCTTCAAGACTAGCATGTAGTAACAGCAGAAATAAATATTCCTCAGACAACTGATAAAGTTAAAGGTTCTTTGTAGCTTGTAAACAACTTGAATATTGCATGGCATGTAAAATGGCACAAAAAAAGGAAATCAATTCCAAAACTGAAAATGAGAAATCCAAAATCCCAATAAACTAAATTAACAAAAATCAAGAAGGGCAAGTTTGTACCAGTGACCTTAGCTGCCCTACATTAAAGGGTAATTACTACCCAATCAATAGTCCTTATGCATAACTATGGACACAAATGGTCAATGGAAAGTAGTAAAAGAATGGTGATCAATAATAGAGTCTGGCACGCACTTGCCCAAGAAATTGGGGAAAATATATTACCTTTTTGACTTTGGAAAACCACTATATGAACCAGGATTCATCAAAGTGTGGGATTTCAGTAGTTTCCACAATATATCATTCTTTTTAAAATCTGTCCTATACAACTGAATTAGATGAACTGATTACAATGAAGCTGCTTATGATCAGCTTCTGTACAAGGTCTTTTTTTTAGTGTATGAATAGTTAACATTCCTGAAGAACACCTATAAACATTGCATGTTGCTAGTGAAAATAAACTCTCTCCAGCTGTTTTTTTGAGATCAGAATCTAATCAAAATATTGGGTTTTTACCAGGACAGCAGAAAAGACAGAAACAAGGGCCTAAACCTGAGGGCTTTTGTTGAGATGCTGAATCTCCAGTAGATGGAGGGTATTCGTTTGCAGGGACTTAACCCAAAGTGCAATAACAGGGAAGAAACTCTGTTATTGAATCCACGCAACATTGAATCTCGGTCTTGATAAAGACTCAGCTGCAAAAAATAACTTAGCATTTTTTCCTGATCATGTCTAGAAAACCAGTCATAACCAGTCCTTCAGAGCTGTACCTTATATTCCAGAAAATGTTCCTGATTTGTAATTTTTGCAGTCTAATTTACATTCACTGAGAGACAGTAGTCAGTCAGCTATATAATATAGAACACATTTGCCATAGCTTCACACATATACAGTCCTCCTTCTGCTGTCAAAGGACGGTGCTGAAAATTATCCCCGTGACATGGTTTCTACAGATAGCGCATGAATTTTTATTCAGACAATATCTAACTATTCCTTGTGATACTGCCCACGATTCACTCCCAACTGTTGAGTAAGTCAGAACAGAACAGTAGAATCAAAAAGAATTCATGTAAAAGTACTACAATTTTGTACTTTATAATTAGAAGGCCCTTTCCCAAAAGGGAAAGACAACAGTCTTCCTAAAACCAGCTTGTGTACACTGTCTTTAATGTTGCTTAGATAATTTCAAGGTAGACATGCTGCTTTAAACTAAGAGAACATGCAACTTCTTTATTTCCTCAAAAATTTATTATTAGAAGAATTTTACGCATTCTAATACTAAACCAAAATAATAATATTAATGAAAATAGAACTCTATTGCTAATATTTGTTTTAGGTCTCATCCATCTGGATGCACAGAGCACGTTGCCCTGTTTTTTAGTGTTATCCATAACATATTCTTTGTTCAAGTTGATAAGTACTGATGCATACTGACTACTGTCATTTAAAGAACTTAATCAAGATTCGTCACTTGAATAAGTGTTATGAGATAAAATTTACAATATTATAAGATAAAACAAAGTAAAAGAAATGTACCTTATTCCATCTTTTTCTATATTTTTTCCACTAAGCAATAGGATTGATTAAGATTGTTTGTTCAGAATGAATGGATTTGAATTTCAAAATACAACACCTGTGATCACCCTCCCCCATCCTTTTGCTTTCCCATTATTAATTTGCTGTTATGAATACTCAGTTTACATCTGGACATGAAGCTCAGAGTGACACCAGTCTCTGAATCATTTTACCCTGGGGTACTGATATCGTCTGTTCTGCCATTACCCACATTATCTAAATTGCTTAAACATGTTTATGCACAGCTAATGGATTGTATTGTAAGGAATAATGTTTTGGCTAGACATAAATCTGGTTTTATACCTCATTCCATGATAAATATGCTAACAGAATTTACGCATGATTTGTTTATACTTCAACACAGTGAACAATTGGCAGGCAGTGTTGTTGGTGGCTGATAGTATCATATCTTTAAAACATCAGGTATAGGTGATTGTGGCCTTCGTTTAAAACACATTAAACTTGCTGCCTGTGATATTCCCTTGTTTGGGATTGATTAAGGAATTTAACATTTTATTTTTTTTAGGTAGGTTTGTATGAGTAATTACTCGTCGTTCTCCTAGCAACAGACATATTCATGAAACTGATTGACCACTATTTATGGATATCCATTCTGCAACTTAAACACAGTAAAACAGAATTTAGTCCTGCACAGGAGCAAAGGATCCTGCAAAGGTTCTGTAACTTTTCAGGGAAGTTCTCCTTTGTTTTCTTCTCATCCCAAAGGTAACAGTCTTTCTAGTACCTAAAAGAATTCTCCAGTACCTTAGCTCACCCTCTCCTGAAGGAGAAAACCCATGCATTCTTCAGATGAAGCCCTTCTTGATTTGAAGGAACACATTTACATAGACCATGGCAGTTGGCCTCAGAGCCAGAGAACAGACAATGGGGCCTGTTCTTTCCTGATATAATTATGTTCTTTATTTATCACTGTAGAAGTTGATACGACCAGTACTGAAGTCCCTTTTTCATTCCCTGTTATCAGATTAGAGCACTGCTTCCACAGTCTTTATTAATTACAATTATAGTATATGTGCCTACATGTATGTATGTATAAATATTCTATATATATTCTACTACATATTTACTTCAGTTTGTACTTCATATATGTGTGTTACATTTGAATAACAGTTGAGACCTTTTACAGTTCCTCAGAGAAACAAAGAGGTTATGCATGTGGTTCATGTGGACTTGTAAAGCTGGGTTAAGATGGTGTTACTTCTGATTCTTCTAATACTGGTAGATTTTACATAAATAGTAAAGTTCCACTACATTTCTGTGACTCTACAATTTCATAGTCTCTTTGTTTATATTGGGATTGCAGTTCTTCCTTCTGTCCTGTAACATGGCTATTAGCAACTTGTGGCAGATATTTATGACTTATTTATATATTAAGTCGAGACACCTAAACTAGTGACCAATATTATCATTACTAGTAGTATCACAGAGAAGGTGTTATCTGTAACATGGCAATATCTCTAATATGCAAAATAGGGAAATGTGTGCTCCTTTAACATCTGTAAAGGGAAATCAATCTTTCCTTCCATATCCCTCTCATATTAAATACAATAAGCCTAGCTGCGGAGGAATGATAGGGAAAGCTTTCTGCTTTAGTAGCTTTCTGCTGTCCCTCCTTCCCAGTTATTGTAATTGGATAATGTTCTGTAAAGCATCCTGGTAATAACAGAAAAGGAGAAGGTGATGGTGATGGTCCTCTTGACATCTGACCTTATCAAAAAATCCTCAAGTGACAATGTTTCTCCCCAGGAATAATACCCCCTGTACTTGTTAACATTTTCAACATGAAGGATCAAATGCATCACAGAGAAACGACATTTTGGAGAACTCAAGCAAGATAAAACCAATTGCTTTTACAGGCCAAACATTTTAACTACACATAGCACTTCTGCAATCCTAGCTTGAAGCATTAGTTTTACTTTTCCTTAATTTTGCAAGACTGTTGCATAGGGGTAGCATTGCCTCATTATGACATGCACTTAAATGGTATTCAGCTTTGCTCTTTGCTTTGTTGAAGAGTCATCTTTGACTTAATATACAAAGAAATAATGCACTGAATCCCCATGTACCACCTTCCATGCCCAGGCACAGTCAGTCAATCAAACCACACAACACTGAAAGAGGTTAAAAGTCCTCTGCACGCTGTCATAATTCACCAAATATATATCAGGCAATAAAATCCTGTGATAACTCACCTTTCATGACAAACCCTGTAATGAGAAGTGAAAATGGGACAAATTCATCTATTCACTTGACATAGGTTGTAACTAGAAGGAATAAAACTAGCTCAGAATTAACCCATTCTTGTAATGATCACTCAACTGAAAGCAGATATTTCTCCTTGGCTGTAGACTCGAATGGGAGTTCTTGACTTTACCTTCTTTCTTGCAAGTGCCTCTCTAGTAGCATGACTAGAGAATTATAACCACAAATGAATGAAAAGCATCATTTGAAAGTGTCTAGCTATATCATACCTATTTCTATGGAACAGAAAAACAATCCAGACTTCTATTGAATTTAGATGTATATCTGAACCATTGTCTAATAATGTGTTCACTTAACAGCTCAAGTACTGTGTTCAAATTCGGGCCCCTCAGTACAAGACACTGAGCTGCTGGAACATGTACAGAGAAATGCAATGAAGCTAGTGAAGAGTCTGGAGAAGAATTGTTATAAGGAACAGATGAAGGAATTGGGGTTATTTAGAAGTCTGAGGGGAGACCTTATTGCTCTCTACCACTGCCTGCAAACAGGCTGTGTTGACGTGAGAGTTGGTCTCTTCTCCCAAGTCGCTAGTGACAGAATGAGGAGGAATGGTATCAAGTTGTGCAAGGGAAGGTTTAGATTAAATACTACGAAAAATTACTTTAAGAATGCTCAAGCATTGAAAGGGGCTGCTCAAGGAAGAGGTGAAGTCACCATCCCTGGAAACGTTCAAAAAGCATGTAGACATGGCACTTCAGGACATGGTTTAGCAGGCTGATGGTTGTACTTGATTTTAGAGGTCTTTTCAAACCTTAATGATTCTAGGATTCCATTAATAGCTATTCCCCTTTAAAGAAACCTGACTTCTTTTAGCATCTTTAACTCACTAAATTTGTATTTGCCTGGGAAACAGATGAAGTCTTTCCATTTTATGGAGACACTGTAAGTAAAGAACACATGATATGTTTAATGATAAACTGCAAGGTAACAAAGAAATGCAGGGACTTTTTTAGTCTCATCTTCAAAAAGATGGTGCCACTATCAAAGTGTCTATAGACAGATCCTCAGTTCAATGCAGTTTTACCTCTTGTATAGGTGATGGGACTGAAAAAACTACAGATACAAGTAATGCAAATTCCCCATATGCTTGAAAGAAGCCATGCAAGAATGTGTTGAAACAAAGTTGATTCTGAAACTCCTACTGTATCCAGTATTTAAAGACAATCATGAGGGGTCTCAAATGACTAGAGGAGGGTTTGAAATTTCATCTTTATAACTGTGAGGCTGAAATGCCTTAAATATCTTAGAACTGAGTGAAGAGGTACACAGCATATCAACAAAATATGGGTAAAGAGATGGCTCAACTATGTAAAATTATATGAAAGGAGAAAGCTTAAAAACATTAAGGCAATTGTATTGCTCATACATCATGGAAAACTACATCATACAGTATAAAAGTGACCTCTGCCTGTCTTGTCACACCATAACAACTTGTCTTTTGTTACTATGTCTGTTGACAGCACATTTTGTGATGAAGCATGACATAGCATGGAGGAAAATATGAAATGAAAAGGTAACCTTCTGTGACACGTATTGTATTAAAACACCAATAATAAAAGCAACTGATAACAATTTAATCTCCTCAGAGATGAATGCCACCCATTGTTATAAGGCAACATGTGTTTACAGATTCGAGTTAAAATGAGTTCAAGTAAATGGACCAGCATCGAGTTATTGTGAATAAAGTGACATCCTGGTATATTGTGGATCATTTTCTCTCACAATATATGTCATTCTGTTCTCTTGTACGGTGTCAGTACTAAGATCTATTCCCCAGCTAGTCCTTTTTCAGTAGAGAATGGAAGTGATTGGATATCTACTGTGATACATACAAGTACCTTCTGAAGATTTCCACTCTCTGGAGAGTTAGAGTTGTCAAAGGAGAAGAGAAACTCCCTCTGCCTTTCACATCAAGTTTAACAGGAGCATCCTTAGCTGGGAAGGAGTATGGACACAGGAGAAAGAAAAAGAAAAAAAAAGCGGAAAAGAAGATGATAGAGGAAACAGTACAGAAGAAATAGCAGGAAAAGACTCATGGAAAGCATGAATAAGGAGAAGAAAACAGATTCAGGTTTACTAATAAGAATGATAAAAAATAACAAAGGTACATTTAATGGAGGTCACAAACCATGGAGTGTGCTTGGAAATAGACAGCTCAAGCAAAGGCATTAATGTGTAAAAGAAAACTGGAAAAAGAAGAGGAATTGAAAAAGTTGAATATTCAGAAGAGAAAAAGGACTCACAACCCAGAAGGAGGAACACAGCATTTCAACCTTTATTTTACTTCATCACATCTCTATAACAGCAATATATAATTTTTCATTTCTTTGTTACTTCACTATGAAACATAACATTGGGAGAGAGTATTCTGTCATGAAGTATTATATTTATGATTGGATGTTTTTCTGGTCTATCCTGACACAGTCCACCAGAAACTGCATTTCTTTTCCTTAATTTTTTCTTTATACAGCATTCCCTCCAGATATGGCAACCTACCTTTTATTTCTAGCCTTACACTTCATTTATTATTATTCAGCATGTCACCTGCATTATACTTCTTTTCATATTATTTGTTTAAGAGAAGCTTGAGGCTGACATTTTTTCATAGTTCTTAACTGGCACTACAAAGAGAGACATTTCTGAAGAGAATGATCCTCTGTTGAGGCATTGATACAGCTTCTAGAACCCAAACTGTATTTGCATTTGTTGTTTGAACAATTAAGCTTATTTAATGCCAGTGCTGTTAACACTTTGAAATTGTTAGTGACAGACATTTATAAAAATATAAGTGGTAGGAGCAAGGTGATTAGAGAATCAGTTTTCACTTTCCAAAGACAGACAGAAAACAACAAAATAAACCAATATATTTATTATGCAGCAGAACTGAACCTCAAATGTTAAAAATTCACATTACCTAAAAAAACACATGGATTAAATTCCTAGGAGAAAAATTCAACAGAGATAGAAAGCACAAAAATATCACCTCTAGCTTAGGAAGCTTTTAGGCCAGAAGGTGTTTAGGCTTAGAATGTGTGCTGAAAAGAAAAGAAAAAAAAAAAAGGGGGCTGAAAGCTGGAGGAACGCAGCCTGCTTCTTGAGGCCACATCACCAGGACTCTGTCATGAGGAGGAGTGGCTGACATTGTTTAAAATGAAAATATCTACCTTGCAATGCAGAAATACTGGAAACAATGTGGCTATAGCAACATACTTCTGAGCAGAGTCTAATTAAGCAGGACTAATTAGTGCTTTGAACAGTGTCTTCACAGAAAAGACTAAACTGTTTCTGGCTGACAAATTATCTCAATAATTCTCATCTGCACAATTTTTTAAATTTTATTTTAAGTCTGGGATCTCTATATTATGTCATGTAGAGAAACATACAATATCCTTGTTATGACATTTGTTTTTCTTATTTTTCTATCAGTCCTTAAAATAAATGAAGAAGGAATTAATTTAAAATTTCACAACTATATGTTTTACATTACATGTACATGTACACTTAAAATTTTCTCGTATTTATTCCTTTTCAGGCAACTTTCCAACCTGCATTAACTAAAACTGTCACCTTATAAATAAAACAATCCTCAGATGTTCTTTCATATTTGCAGCATCAGTCAAACTATTTATCAAACCAAGCATGGATCCCTTTCATGTCAATAAAATTGTCATGAATTTCTTGTAACAGACTGTCTCAGCAACTGAAGTAATCATTTTTAAGAAATGGATATTTTGTAAATTGTTTTCTACTAAGATTCAGTGTCAGGTGGTAGATTTACCAATGTGATATATTTTCTTTTCCATTGTTGCAAGATTTCTTTTTATTGCTTAATTAGTATTTATTTAATAATTAATATGACCTAGGCAGACATGAACTAAAAATCATCTCTTCTCCAGTTAAGGAGTTAGTTATGATTTGGAAATATTTTCATCCTTACTTTCTGAATTCTTTAGTTCTTCATACTGTTAAACAGACATACTGTTGAACTATAATAATAAAAAACTTGGCAATGTCTTTTTACGAGCTACGACTGTAATTCTACAATTATTTTTTTTTTAATTAGTCTTCTCCAGATTAACAAGAAATGAGGGTAAAAAAAGTGTAAATATCAGTCACTGAAAAAATGAACTATTGAGAAATAAAGCACACTTCTGCTGTGACTTCTCCTTAGAGCAAGGCTCCTTTATTTTGCATTTCAAAGCAAGATGATTTGGACTATTATAACTTCTCACTTTGAAGAAAAAATATACAGTTCAGAACAGAAGAAGAGGAGAAAGGAATATATCTATTCCGTGTGAACTCTCCTCATCTACCGTCACCATTATTTTAAAAGGTATCCTGAACTCTGTGGTAGATCTCTGCTCCTCCTTTCCCTTAGAAGTCAGACTTCTCTTGCAGATGTAGTCTACACGCTAAAGAATTGGTAGCTCTTTCTTAGCATGCACAAATACTCTCCAATGACTGGGAATGATGTTTCACAATATACACTGAGTTAAAGGCATCCAGAAGGAAACAAACCTATGCTCAATGAGACGGCTGGAGAACAGCCAATCCATCTAACTTTTAATAAGACAACAGTGCTCTGCTTTAGCATCCACTGGCCCCAGCCCAAGTGCAGAGTTTTTATTATGGTAGGCCATAAATCATATGCAATATGCTAAGTTGTGCATGTTATTTTAGTCTCTATTACATTATTTAACATGAAGTGAAATAAAGAATTATTATACACACTATTTGTGAGAGACGGAATAGGAAAAAATAAATTATCTATGACCATTGGTCAGATGAGGTGGTAGAAATTAGATTATAATTTCCCTAAACATTTAATCAAAATAACACAAGGTCTCTGAAGAGGTTTTTAACATTAGTATTTTTCTCTGCTGTTTTTCTTCATGAAAGTTCTTCTACAGTCTCTTCCTCTAAATACAGCAGGAGTAGTACCCTGTGTTTTTCTGCTCCTCCTTTCTTCTATGCTATAATAATAATAGAGCAACACTCTTGTTGTCCTCAAGCTGTGGAAGATAAGACTGACAGGGTAAGGATATGTACGTACTGTGAACACAATGATTTTTCAAAACCACAATTTAGTTCTGAGGCCCCAGTTTTGCATCATCAAGAACGGGTGCTTGGGTGGCATTATCTAATCAATGTCCCTCTCCAAATTGTGATTAGTGTTATAGCTGAAAGAAGCAAACTCAAATAATCATAGAAATCAATCATCTAAAATCTAATTTCTATAAAGATACAAAAAAAATTGTTATTCTTTTTCATAAGAAAATTTCATAAGAAACTTTGGTAAAAGATTTTAGGCACTTCCAGCAGATTCTTTTCAA
Organism: Phaenicophaeus curvirostris; assembly: GCF_032191515.1. Lineage (NCBI taxonomy): Eukaryota > Metazoa > Chordata > Aves > Cuculiformes > Cuculidae > Phaenicophaeus > Phaenicophaeus curvirostris. The sequence continues at coordinate 71,233,912 of NC_091431.1, forward strand.
AAGAGACAATTTTTTTTTTGTACTTTTAAAAAAATAAATGGTGATAAAAGCTGTCAGGTAAACAAGACCAGAATCTCATTTTCCTCTTTCTGTAATTGTCCTCATCAGTAATCATCCCACTGGAAGTGCTCCCAAGACTTTATAAAGGAAGATTCAAGCCCTCAATTTCTTTCGTGTCAGTACAGCACATCCAGCAAAATCGCCTCCTGCTGCTTTAGGTCACTCTGCTTTAGTGTTATAAAGTAGTAAAAGGTTGCTATAACTTTGCTGCTCACCTCTCTCTTTGTTTACAAGATTCTAGTCTTTTAGATTCTCTGAGGATAAGCTTAATAGAAAGGGTGATTTCCATGTGACAAAGGACTCTTCCTTAAAACTTTAATGATACTATCATCCTATTTCTGATAGATATGAAGCATTGTCAAATTCTTTCCCACTGAATTATAGATTTCAGTGATCTCTAATTGTCCTATTTTATTTTTTTATTATCTAGTATGCAATTTCATTTTTTAAACACACTTTTTCTCTAGCCGTAGTTCCAGACAGACATAGGTATTATACCTATTATGATATATATAGCAATCAACATTGCAAAATGTGTGAGATCTCATCTCATGCCTACTCTACACCAACAAAACCTTTCCAGTTATTGCAGCAGTTGATGAGCAAAAATGTGTTGATGAATAAAAATGACATATATTAAAGCCCTTTGAAAAGACATTATAGATTTAAGTCTAAACCTGGAGTGGTAATAAAAATTGTTAATCAAAACAGGTTTCTTAGATCAGCCAGACAGTGATACCACAAACATGAGTATAGTATAATTAACTGATTGTTGTAATATATTTGAGCTTGATTGTGAAGCTGTTTACTACCAGCCACAGAGTTTCACAAAAGTCAAAGGAATTCCTTCTATGTACTTTGATGATAGTGGGGGAACTGGGGCTGATTAGTCTCTAGAAAAGGAGGCTGAGGGGAGACCTTACTGCTCTCTAGAACTACATGAAAGGAGGCTGTAGCCAGGGGTCAGGTTCTTCTACCAAGTAACAAGTGACAGACACAGAGAGGAAACGTCTTCAGGTTATGACAGGGGACCTTTAAATTGGATATTAGTAAAATTTCTTCCCAGAAAAGAAGCACTGGAACAGGCTGCCCGGGGAAATGATTGAGTCATTATCATTGGAGGAATTTAAAAGACTTGTAGATGTGGTGCTTAAGGACATGGTCTACTGGTGAATTTTCAGTGCTAGTTTGACAGTTATATTCAATGATTTTAAAGGCCCTTTCCAGCCTAAATGTTTCTACGCTCTACAATATTCACAGTGATTGATATTACGTGATTCAATCATAACTACTCTTAGTCAGAATAGATGGATTTGTTTCTAAATAAATCTCAAAAGCAATGGTAAAAACTGTTCATGGAAAATCCAGTTTCTTAAAGTGCTGAAAATATACCTATTTTTACTTTTTGATGTACAATTTTCTAAGTATTAATATCATGAAAAGAAATTGGATGGTGAGGTTCTGGAACAAGTTGCCCAGAGAAGTCTTGGAAAGCCCATCCCTGCAGGTCTTCAAGGCCTGGTTGGATGAGGCTTTCAGTAACTTGCTCCAGTGGAAAGCGTCCCTGCCCATGGCAGAGGTGTTGAACTAGATTACCTTTAGTGTCTCTTCCAACCTGATTCATTCTATGATTCTATGATTGAAAGAATAATTTAAAAAAATGTAGTTGAAACCTCAGTTTGTGCTCAAGTAGAAATATTCCAGCCATACTTTCTCATTGTAGTAGGCAGCAAACTATCACATAAATATGTTGACAGGGCATGGTCCCAGATGGATTATTAACAGGCAAGGGAACATTAGTTATAGGGTTTGATAGCTTTTAAAATCGTCTCAGAGCTTTTCACTAATTCCCTGGCCTGTACCGCAGGAATAGGCAATGCTTCTTCCCAACCCAACTGAGTTTTTCTGGCACCCATTCTTTACAGGTGTTCTTTGTCTTAGAATATCTGCAATTGCAAAGGGATTGAGACACGTACCTGTGTAGGTGTATGGCTAGCAGGAGCAGTTAATGGGTTTTTGAATTCGCTTTTCAATTTTTGCTTTTCGTCTTAGGAATTTAAATAATTGAAAAAGTGCTGTGAATTACAAATCCCATAAAAACCCCTGTACACAATAATAATTTAATTATTCAGGCCTTTCTACTGTTATCATTGAAGCAGTAATTGGAATTTCTTTTGCTTTGTGTATGTTGATCATATTCCTAAGAGAAGGAAAATCTCTTAATTTCACATTTTTTCTGTTCTTTCCATTATTCAGTTTTCAAATGCAAGAACAGTTGGATTCTTCCTGAAGTTTTCGGAACAGCTAACCTATATTATTATCCACAAGGTTAAATCTCCAGCCAACTCATCCAAAGAACAGTTACTTAGAAATTGTGACTGTAGAATTGTAGTTACTGCCTGCTTTCTGAGGATCAGGCAATGCAGTATCACAGGGTGGGGGATTTTTTTGCACTAATATGTCTTTTTCAGTTGCGAAAGATTTTCCATATATTGTAAAGATCGGGAATGAACAAAGTGGTATTCTCTGGGTCAGAGGACAGAAGACTATTGCTAAATGTTGTTACTTCCTAGGAGAGCATGCTTTGAGATCTTCCCAAAGATCCATTTCCTCTTACTCTTGACTCTGCAGGAAATCTGGAACATGTAAACAACCCCAGACAAAAAGGTACTCAACAAAAATCATGAGCAATGTGCAGTGGGTTGTTCTGTGAAACACTGGATGCATACCACACTACTGAGCTCCCTGAACTGGCATCTTAATTTGTATTTGTATTTACACATAGTCATCTTCCATTAACGCGGGAGTTCTGGAACACAGTGATCAATGGTAAAATGAGCAAGATGTGGAAAAGGATACAGCCAGAGAGAGAAAATAATGTGCTACTTTGATTACTGTTACATGGTAGTATTAACACTGACTGTTAAGGGAATATCATGGAAACATCTTCCCCATGCAATGGACCCATAAAGTCCTTACCAGTTTTGAACAAAAACACAAAACGATGGAGTTGAATCCCCATGGTCACTGTCTGATTTGGTCATCTCAGTTACTGCTAACAGAGCAAAACACCTTGTAAAACCCAGGTGACAATCTCTGACCAATGTTGCACTGAGTCCTTTGTTGTGTCAGCTTAATTTCATGCACTCTTAGAGGGCTCTGCTCATCCTTTCAATGTACACTGCACACAGCCGGTGTCTTTAGGAAGGATCATTGTATAATTAGAACAATTTTCACGATGCCCATAAGGAGCAGACAATCTTATTAAGGTTAGCTTAACCAAACATGAGCTTTTCTAAAAAAATCAGTTACTTCTTGAGAAATGCTAACTTCACAGGGAGAAAAAGCTTTGGAGTGAAATCCTATCCATAAGTTTGATTGATAAGAAACAAAATTATACTCGATATTTTAAAACAAAAAGACTGTCTAATTGAGGGCTGAATATACTAAAAATGCTTAAACTATCACAAAATTATTTTCATTTGAGAAAATCAAAACCTTAATGAAAGTGGAAAATCACTTTGCCACAAATATGTGATGTAGTCTTGATTTTCCCATGGTCTTGGAGGAAAGCACTTCTTATGCAAATTATAAGTACAGAAAAAACCCTCCCTAGAAATTTATGACATGGAATGTGGCCTGGATACTGGCACAGATCCTTTCCCTGCAGAAGATTTAATCATGACTCTGTACAACTCTTTCTGTTATGTTGAATTAACTGGGTTTTTTTTGTAGTTTTGAGCATGGTTGATTCAGGTTTATTGGACTCTCTTGAACTCTCCTAAAAATTGGGAACTGTTGGTAAAAACTCATTAATCTAACGTGAACCTTGAATACAGATTTTCCCAGAAAAACAAGCAAACAAAAAATTATACTATAAAATAATTGTTCATTGTGGAATGAAAGCGTTTACAGAAGTCTGCAAAATTAAAATCCTGAAACAATCAGGAGGAAATAAAAAGCCTGTTTTTCATTTTTCAGGTGACTTGAGTGGAAAAGTCAGCTGTGCTTGGAGCAAGGTCAGTTTTGGAGATTATTTTGGAGATTATTTTTTCTTTCATGTTCAAGAATGACAAATGCAATATGAAAGAAAGAATATGAACGTGGATACTGTACCACAGTATTCACTGTCTGAGAAATACTGGTGGTAACTAATTACGAATCAACATAACTCACTCTCATCTCTGAATTATTGAGCACAAATCTAAAACCTTTGAGAGGCTTACACAATCCATCACTTGCTAAGCTTTAGTTAGAAAATTAGCTCATGATATGTAATGACCTTTCCTATACACTATAATTTCTTCAACCGTTTAAATAGAATTTAAGTAATAACTTCTTAATGTTCAACACAGAAGGTAACTAAATCTTGAATAGGCTCCTGTTGTAACCATTTTAGTATCATAATTTAATTGAAGTTTACGCAAAAAAATAAAAGGATAAACAGGAAAACAGATACTTTTCTTCATTAATTTGTAAAATAGCTTCAAAGTTTTGTTCATTATACTTTAGTCTTCTAGCAAACATTCATTTTAAGACATTTTCTAAACCCTCCGTTTGAACCAGACCTACAATTCCACCTCCCATTTCATTCTAAATCTAGGACATACATTGTCCAATTCTGCAGATTTAAGGATGTTTTAAGTTTTCATTTTATGTCAACCTTCCCTTCCTTCCATCACCTCCTGCAAACAGCATGCCATTGCTCTATTTCAACACATTCTGCTTTAAAACAAGATATTAGTCTAACTTTGGGTCTACAATTCAATTGTGTGAGCTACAGCCTCTCTAAATGATTGATCCTACTTCATCTTTTCACATTCTCTTGCTATTTATCTTGGATTAGTATTGTTTCTACTGTTTACTTCAATTCCTTTTTTTTCTTTTAAGATCTAACAAAATACAGATTTTAATTGTTCTTTCACTCTCTGCTTCTTGGCCTCTTCTCACTGTCTTCAGAATAGATTGTCATTTCTGAATAAGTTTTTTAACAGAAATGTCTCCTCTTCCATCCCAGACCCACACCTCTGCCGATCATGTTCTAACCTGAGGAGTCCCAAGATTCTGCATGTCTTTTAGCTGGCTACGTTTATTGTTTAGCTCTCCTTAGTATTGAGGTAGATCTGAGAAACCTGGTAAATCCCTGTGTCAGATAGCAAAGTCTTGCAGGGCAGTACAGGTGCAGAAGTATGCTTATTTATCTTCTCATTGGTAAAGAGGCGCACCTCATGACCTAACACATACTTAACAATTTCAAGAATAACTATAGCTAAATCCTAGGGGTTTTGTCTGTTCAAGACTTAAATGATGACCCACTGAGCCTGCAATTATCTATAACATCTGCCACAGAATCAAAGAATCACAGGATGGCCTGAGTTGTAAGAGACTCACAAGGAACATTGAGTCCAACTCCTATGCATGCAGAGGACAATATGCAAATTCAAATCATGCAACTGCCTTTCAAAGGCTTCATGGCCTATCTTGTAGATTTAATTTAAAAGATCAGCTTATCTTTTAAACAAACCTGTGTGATCTCTGATGGACCATGGACAGTGTTCATATGGGAAATATGGGACAGGTTTTAATAGCTGAAACTCACATGCCCCCTTCATGCTTATGATGCAGCAAACTTTGAATTGAAGTCATCAAGCATCATGCCCTGATAGATAAGTGCCTTTCTTGTACAAGGATTTTTGTACAAGGATTACATTAAACCTGGTTTCTAGCACATGGCATCACTTTGTCTGAGATATTCACAATCTCTGGCATTATACTCACAGTGCTTAATGACCCAGATCTATAACGATTGAAACATTATCTGAAGTGACTGAATAAGCACTGCGGTTGATAACTTCACTTCTCAAACGCGGTAAGGAATTTTAAACCACTGTTAAGAATCTCTTCAGCAACAACAGTCTTTATCCAAAACCTTCTTCAAACCAAATCTAGGATAAGTTTTTTTTAAGGATCTAAGACTGAAATGTTATTTTTCATTCCAAGACCATGATTGTTTTTTTTAAACTACTTATTGTAAGACAAATATACTAAAGAATGTATTTAAAAAATCAGTCTGACCTCAGTACCAGGGAAAATCATGGAGCAGGTGATCTTGAGTGCTGTCATGAAACACATGCAAGAGAACCGGGTGATCAGGCCCAGTCAACACGGGTTCACAAAAGGCAGGTCTTGCCAGACTAACCTGATCGCCTTCTATGACAAAGTGACTCGGCTGCTGGATGAGGGAAAGGCTGTGGATGTATTATTCTTGGACTTCAGTAAAGCCTTTGACACAGTGTCTCACAGCGTTCTGCTTCAGAAACTGTCAGCCTCTGGCCTGGACAGGCGCACACTCTCCTGGGTGGAAAACTGGTTGGCTGGAGGGCCCAGAGAGTGGTGGGAAATGGTGTGAAATCCAGCTGGAGGCCAGTGACAAGTGGGGTTCCCCAGGGCTGAGTGCTGGGTCCAGCCCTGTTCAATGTCTTTATCAATGACCTGGATGAAGACATCGAGTGCACCCTGAGCAAGTTTGCAGACGACACTAAGCTGGGGGGAAGTGTTGATCTGCTGGAGGGTAGGGAGGCTCTGCAAAGGGATCTGAACAGGCTGGACTGCTGGGCAGAGTCCAATGGCATGAGGTTTAACAAGGCCAAATGCCGGGTCCTGCACTTGGGGCACAACAACCCTATGCAGTGCTACAGACTAGGAGAAGTCTGTCTAGATAGCTGCCAAGAGGAGAAGGACCTGGGGGTGTTGGTTGACAACCAACTGAACATGAGCCAGCAGTGTGCCCAGGTGGCCAAGAAGGCCAATGGCATCTTGGCTTGGATCAGAAATGGTGTGACCAGCAGGTCCAGGGAGGTTATCCTCCCTCTGTACTCGGCACTGGTGAGACCGCTCCTCGAATCCTGTGTTCAGTTCTGGACCCCTCACCACAAGAAGGATGTTGAGGCTCTGAGCGAGTCCAGAGAAGTGCAACGAAGCTGGTGAAGGGGCTGGAGAACAGGCCTTAGGAGGAATGGTTGAGAGAGCTGGGGTTGTTTAGCCTGGAGAAGAGGAGGCTGAGGGGAGACCTCATTGCTCTCTATAACTACCTGAAAGGAGGTTGTAGAGAGGAGGGTGCTGGCCTCTTCTCCCAAGTGACAGGGGACAGGACAAGAGGGAATGGCCTCCAGCTCCACCAAGGGACGTTCAGGCTCAACATAAGGAAAAAATTCTTCACTGAAAGGGTCATTAGGCAATGAAATGGTCTGCCCAGGGAGGTGGCTGACTCGCCTTCCCTGGACGTGTTTAAGGTGTGGGTGGATGAGGTACTGAGGGACATGGTTTAGAGATTGGTGGGAATAGTTGGACTCGATGATCCAGTGGGTCTCTTCCAACCTGGTTATTCTATGATTCCGTGATTCTATGATTCTATGAAATATTGACAAAGCAAAACACTTCACTGGTCATGTATATTTCCTCCTATGCTAAAAGTGAGCCACATGTGACAGGTGGTGAACATTCTGCTTTTTGTACAGAAAACCACTCAGACAATGTATTTGTGAGAGTCATATATATATGTACTTGAAAAAGAGTGAAATTAAATAACTTAAGAAATTAAGTAAATATTTATAAAGTAACCCATTTTCTGTATTTATTGAAGAGTGCGTATAGCTTTATTTTCATGAAATAATTATCCTGAGATGCATGCTAAGGCTCAGATTACATCCTGAAGAAAGGTCAAAACTTATGACCATTTATTCCCTGTGAAAACTGCAAGATTTTTGAGGTCTTCTGATGAATTAAACAAAAAAGCACCTAAATACAGGTCATTCAAACTTCATATAGTGATCTTATAAGGGCCATCAGCAACAAAGGGGGTGAGCAGGATGTTGATACAACACTGACATTTCTGTAGTTAACCTTTTTTTAAGTGCTGTAAAACATAGTTTTCACTTTAGTCATAATGTCTGACTTGATACACTCTTTTGGTTGGCTATAATCTTTTAAAAATGCATTAATTTAAGATAATTCTAAATTATTTATTCACCTCCAATGTGGAAACTGTATAAAGAAGCATATCTGTTATTTACACAACCCCGTCACTAACATTTCAGAGAAAAGCATACTCCATTTCTTGGGACAGAGGTTTTCACTGGCTAAAATCTTCTAATTAGAAGTTCATGCAGACCTCAGACAGTTCAAGAGTCACTTTAAATATTAAGAGAAAATGGGTCTGCTTGACCCACGAGTCTTCTTAGTTCTATTATGAAACATAATTACTGTGGTTTTGAAAGATTTCACTTTATTTATGAAGTGCTTATGATCTCCAAATGTCAGGCTGAATGTGAGTATGCACTGCTATTATCACTATTATCCACATTTGTGGCACTTTTTGTGGACTAGCTGTGTCTTCAGATGGTGATTGACTCTGCAAAAAAGTTCTGTGGGAAACAATTAGTGGGTAGCATTTTCATCACTGTCCTCCTAAAATCATAGGTGCACCTGGTCGGAAATAAACCACAAAGGCTTTGCACTTTACAGTGTTATTATTCCTGATCCTGTTTAACAGATTGTTTCTATATACCATACAGAGTCTCCATAATTTATCTCTGTCTGTTATGGATGCTCTTGATTAAACACTTATTGTGTCATGTTCTTATAATTGCTTTGTTTAAACACAACACATACAAAATCCAAATATACAAACACAAAACCTCATGAGGAATAATAGAGACGTTTCTACCAGTAGAGTCTGACAAATGGACTGCTGTGAATTTCATTTTCACTGGGATTTTATATGGACATATCCTGTCATTTAAGAATAGCTAATATTGATGAGATATTCATCTGCTTCATTGTGCAAACACAATAATCTTACATTTGAGCTAGTAACTTGACTCCATTTTCTGTCAGTGAAAAGAAATCAACAATCTCACATATAGTTCATTAAGGGAAACTCTTCAGGATGCTGTTCATCCTGCCTTTTAGATATACACCTCTGCATTTTAGATATACAAACCTAGGAGAAATTCGTCGTAACTCTAATGATTTCAAGGGATATGAATTTAAGATTTGGGGTTATGTCCTCTTGGGCACTGCTTATCTTCTGTATAAATCCTGCCAGATGCATGTGCTCAGGAAAGAAATATTCACGTAGAATCTAAATAGAAAAGTTAACAGGACAGTGTGATAGACAGAACTATACTATCACAAGACAAATGCTTTTATCTGACTGTATTGCAACTACGTACAAGTAGTTCTGGTTTTTGAAGCTGCACAGATAGACACGTTTTGTTAATTTCCTAGCTTTCAAAAGAAAAGAGGGAAAATTCTTGCTGATAGTATTTTAGTAAATGGCAGAAACCCCATTGCTTAATACATGCACACATAAGTATATTACATGCTGATTACAGCCTCAGGGATCATCACTTCTATAGAACATATATAAAACAAAGGCTTGGGGAAGTGAAGAGAAAACTATATAGCAGACGCAGACCCATACCTCTCTTGATGAAAACGTGAAGGTCTTCTATAATAAAACCAAATAGCTCTTTGTTACCCATTTCCTGATGGAAGATCTATAACATAACTTTCATTTATGTGAACTGAATTTTATGTGGCAAAATACTAGTTTTACTCGAGTGAAAAGCTCTGTCTGCAACATATACTGCAGAATAGTCTTTATAGTCTTCTTTCTTAGTTTTCTTTCTTAAATGATTAGAAAAGTGACTCTCCTTCTGTTCTAAAGCCTATATTCCTCTGAGCCTGTGTTGAACAAGATGTACCTACAAGCTCTCTCTTCAAAGGTAATTGCTAAGTAATAGAATTGCATTGCCAGTGTTCTTAGTTATTAATCCAGATCTGTTTCTAAATTCCATTTGTTCTGTCTCATAAGAACACAGAATCCACATATTATTAAGCAGGAGAGATATACAAGATCTCAATAACTTTCTTTAAGATATAAAGATTGATGTTATCTGTATTGTGCTAAACAATGCGACAGAACTGAAGGAAACTTGGAAATAGGAAGAGGAAAAAAATCCCTTCTGAATGTTTTTTCGTAGTTATTATGAAGTTACATTATCACTCTCACAGTACATATGCTACAGAATGATAAGATCATCACTATATACAAAAAGGGTTAGACCTTCTTTGCAAAAATTTAACCCAGACAAAGGTATTAATTGGCATTGAAAATGGAAACAGTCAAAAATATTACAAATGTAAGAGGGTAACCATAAAAAAAATATTTTTTTCCATAGCCCTGTTTAGTATTCCATCTACACAATGCCTCAACACACATAATCTAGAAGACTGTTTATTGTAGATCTAATGTAACAACTTTTATCTTCCAGGTTCTGGTGTTTTATAACAAATAAGTTTGAAGACAGAAGAGAGAAAGATAGAATCATCAAATCATAGAATCATTAGGTTAGAAAAGACCTTTGAGACTATCAACTCCAACTGTACCCGACTACTACTGCATCATATCTGTAAGCACCTCACCTAGTCATCTTTAAACAGCTCTCCCTTTAGCCTCCTCTTCTCCAGGCTTAACAACACCAGTTCCCTCAGCCACTGCTTGTAAGACTTGTTCTCTGGCCCCTTCACCAGATTTGTCTTTCTTCTGTGGACACACTCCAGGACTTCAATGTCTTTCTTGTAGCGAGGGGCCCAGAACTGAACACAGCATTCGAGGTGTGGCCGACTGAATATGATTGGTTGACAGCCGACTGAATATGAGCCAGCAGTGTGCCCAGGTGGCCAAGAAGGCCAATGGCATCTTGGCTTGGATCAGAAACGGCGTGACCAGCAGGTCCAGGGAGGTTATCCTCCCTCTGGACTCCGCACTGGTGAGACCACTCCTCGAATCCTGTGTTCAGTTCTGGGCCCCTCACCACAAGAAGGATGTTGAGGCTCTGGAGCGAGTCCAGAGAAGAGCAACAAAGCTGGTGAAAGGGCTGGAGAACAGGCCTTATGAGGAGTGGCTGAGAGAGCTGGGGGTGTTTAGCCTGGAGAAGAGGAGGCTGAGGGGAGACCTCATTGCTCTCTACAACTACCTGAAAGGAGGTTGTGGAGAGGAGGGTGCTGGCCTCTTCTCCCAAGTGACAGGGGACAGGACAAGAGGGAATGGCCTCAAGCTCCACCAGGGGGGGTTTAGGCTAGATGTTAGGAAAAAAATTTTCACAGAAAGGGTCATTGGGCACTGGCAGAGGCTGCCCAGGGAGGTGGTTGAGTCACCTTCCCTGGAGGTGTTTAAGGCACGGGTGGACGAGGTGCTGAGGGATATGGTTTAGTGTTTGGTAGGAACGGTTGGACTCGGTGATCCGGTGGGTCTCTTCCAACCTGGTTATTCTGTGATTCTGTGATTCTGTGAAAGCATTAAGCTGCTCAGCCTTATGCTCACTCTTTTTCACTACTGTTACCCCTGCATCCAGTAAAGGATGGAGATTCTCCTTGGTCCTTCTTTCGTTGTTGATACAGACATCCTTTTCTCAGCTTCACTAACCTTTATGAAACTCAACTACAATCTTGCCGATTACAAAGTCCTCTGAGAATTTTCCTCATCCACACCATCTGCACATTAGAAAAATTCACAGTCTGAATGCAGATATGTTAAGATGCTGAGTTCTACTACTAAATTTAAATTCTTCAGAGAGCTGGGGGACTTAAAGAACTGATCAGAACACTGGGATTTGCATAGCCCTCTTTGGAATCTGATTTTATCTGTAACTTACCTGTCATTTGTTACAAGTTTTCCTTTTAGATAATTTCACATATGGATTAGCCCCATCTTTATGGACTTGCCTGATAGTCTGTGTATTATGACTGATGCTGGTTGCTGCCACCAGACCTGATCCTGATCTTGATTTTGTAGCTCCTGTTCCTGGCTTCTCCTCATCTGAGGATGCGGACATCCTGATCCCCATCATCTAGATATGCTCTGCTCATCTCACTCAGGAGCTGTGGTACTACTCTATGTTGGCAAAGCCACTACCTTGTTATGATGCCTGACTCCTGCCTCCTACCTACTGGCTCCCCGGCCCTTAGAAAGCTGCAAGTTCATTCTGCTCTCCAGCAGTTACAGCAGTAACTAGCTCAGTGCTGGCTTGTACGTTGAAGTCTCTGATGTATGTAATGACCTTTCGTTTACTTCAGTAACAAGAATTTGTTCGCGGGTGAATACTTTGCTTGCTTGTAGAGAACGTATTACCTGGATCCTCATCAGCCTAGAAAATGAAGGGAATTGGCTGTTAATCTCCACTGTGAGGATTCTCAAAATGAGACAGGAGCCTAGTATCTCACTAGATCACAGCAGCAAGTACATGCAAGTCTGCTTCTGCTTCAGCTTCTATCTATAAGTCTCTTAATAGGGAAATAAACAGGGAGAAACTTCTGAGAGATGTAATCCATTAAGCAACATGAATTGCAAATTATAATGAGCCAGTATTCTTTGTAGAAGTCTTGGAATAAAATTGAAGAACAATCTTCAAAATAAACTGCATTCTTATCTTTATGGAGATGTTGAATAATAAAGAGATTCATGTAAGGAAAAGCTTATTCACTGATAAATTACAATGAAAAAGAAGGATAAATTTACTGAAAAGTCCACTAATGATAAAAACTGAGAATATTATTTGTAGTGAAGGTTTTATATGAAATAAATTTTCATACTTAGTCAAAGCAATGAAACTGCAAGCATAGGCTCTGTTAGTCATTACCAGGGATGGGGCAGGGACCTCTGCAGAAGGCACTCTTTAGGAACTATTTCCTTTGGGCAGTATTTCCACCTAGTAAAACTGCTAATTTATTAAACCCATATAATTTGTAGAAAAGATAATGCTTTCAACTAACAGACACCCTCTACAGTTAGTATCCATCAGGATATACTTGTGATCTCTCTATATATTTATCTTAATTTTATTTCATTTCATCCACATAGCCTATGTTTATTTTACTCCCAAAATTATAAACCTGCAAGGGAACCACATTCCAGTATAAATTGAAGACCTGATTTTCTATATCTGGATGCCAAATGTAAGTATCCATTTACAGCTTGGTGTAATCCAGATGTTTTCATTTAAAGAGGTGCATGAAGGACACTTCCTACAAACTCCTTTGAATGTTCCAAGACATGATTTTAGCATATGCCAGTGATGAACGAAGTGGCTGACCTTTCTACCATCTCTTAAAGACACAAGAATCCTTACAGGGATTCATTCTATATAAAATGCCCAAAAGCTTCTAAGACTGAACTAGTCATAGATGAAATAGTCAGTGTCAAATAGGTATTTACCATATCCCAAGAAAATACTCTTAAATAGGACAGATAATTATCTGATTGCACAGAACATCTCCTCCCCCTCTTCAACACCAAGAGAATGAGTGCCCAAATCAGCTTTAAATAATTGGTAGCTAATTCTAGCTACCATAGGTTAGTCAGATGAGGTGAAACCTATGCATGAGGGTATACTTCTGACCATTCCCTTTATATCGGTGATGATATGCTCATGTAACTGAGTCCAACTCTCCACTCATCATTTTTCACTATGCCTGAAAATTTCCCTAAAGTTCACAGCTGAGAATAAGCTTGTATTTAAAAACATTGTGCATGAAGTAAGTTTTCACTCAAGACTGGTGTTAAATTTGTGCTCATATATAGCTATATCCATCTACTGCTTCTTTCTGGTAATTATTAGCTTCATGGGGATCATTTCTTCAGTCATGTTCTTGCATTAACAGATACATGGAATACAAATTTGCTTAACATTACTTCCACGGTAAACTGTCGAAAAAATACAGGGACTTTGTGTCACTGCTTCTCATAATCCAGCAACAGTTTTCATTTCAATTTAGAAAGAAAACCTAATTGTGTCTTTGAGGGGTGTGGGGTTTTTACTGAAAAACATATGACCGTATTGTTTCACAGAAGAACAGTGACTATGTAACAGATAATATTAATTTAAACTAAACCTACTCCAGCCTAAATAATTTTGGTTTCAGCCAATCATCTCTGTGCTACTAGCCACAGGATAATTAGAATACAACCAATCTTAGTATTATAATTACTTGCAGCTTAATTCTCACATTGACCTGCTATTGCACACCACTATGGCTCATTACACTTGTTTTATTAACGCAGTGTACCAAAAATTGTTAACATTTTTTCTAGCTACAACATAATCTTCTGGTTAAGCCACACACCAAATGGCCTCTATTAAAAGTGAAATAATAATAATAATAAAAATATCAAATTAAAACTTAAAACTTTACTAGTCTCTGCTTTCCAAGAATCACAACAATTTACATAATTGTTCAGACGTTTTTAACTGCATATTCCTATCCATTCTATTTTGTGTACTTTTGCAACATTCAAAGATACTGCATGGTATGACAGCAGGAATTGAAATAAAATGAGTTCATAAAATCAGTGATGCCAGTGTATCAGCAGTTTGCCCTCAATATTCTTCCTCAATGGTTATCAAAAGTGCATTAATCTTTCTTATTGAAAACTATTTATATAACCACAATTATCATTAAAATGCTATTTTATCTATAGCACAACAAATTAATCTTCTTTCCTATTTAAAAGAAATCATCTGATTTTTTCACAGGCTTTGTTAGTTAATGATGCTTCTGTGAAGCAAACACAAGAGAAAGCTTGAAGAAAAGGAATTAAAATAAAAACTGAAAGGATGAACTAGAAACTTGTTAAGAGAAATTACAGAGAAGGTTTACCAATTTCCACATTCATGGTCTGTTGTTGCTGAAGGCTTTTTAAAGTGTATGTTTTTCACTGAGACACAAACAGTAATTTACTGGTTCTTGATAAAATTTATTAGAATGCAGGCCACAGAAACAAAATCTGTAGATCAGTCATGGAAAAATCTACACTACCCACATGACTGGGTAAAACAGAACTCCAACACAACCAGCTTGAAAAAAAAAAACCAACAAAATACCCCATTCAGTTTGTTTATTACTGGCAACTTCTGAACAGAAATAAAGGATTTTCCTTGAAGTAAACACAAGACTAAAGACAGCTGCACTGCTAACTATCCAGCTTCAAAGACAATTTTACCCACACTATTCTTCTTGGAAGAAAAGTGGTGGTAAAACCAAGAGCACTGGAAGTATGCTTGAGTCTTTCTTTCTGGCACATCAAATAACCAGGATAATAGCCCTATCTATGCATCTGATGTTTTCCCCACATTGCTATAAACATCTCAGTTTTGTGTTACAGAAAACAAACACTTTTTAAGTTTCCCCATATTAGTCTTTAGATTCCAATTTCTCCCTCACTATCTTAGACAAATGGGGTCATGCAGATCCTTTGCTTTCTATTTGACTAGTCTTAATTATTTATTTTCTGTCATTCAGGTTTATGACTATGCATTAAAAGACAGGTTTAATGGGCCACTAGTCCAGAATGGGAAATCATCCAGTTAGTGAAGCATTGAGGACATCAAATTAGTGGCACTGATGATCAGGTTTTTTCCCCAGCTTGACATCTGTTTGCAAACACTCACAGCCAAAACTATTTCGAAAGGCAATGTCAGCCTTAGGCTTTGGAGCCTGCCTCCTTAGATGCATCAGTGAATCTCTCCACCCCTTACTACTTGTTATTTTCTGCTGTGAAAAGACACAAAGCACATAATCATGCACAAGGGAGACAACATTATCTGGTGTTTTGATCTGATGAGTAGAAGTCAGGATTCGTGGACTCTGACACCATTCCTGATGCTCTTGTGACTCCTGTCTTTTGTGCGTATTTAATATGTACATTAAATTAGAGAAAACAACCACACACATAAGAAAAGTTTCTGGAAACCTTGAGTTTGAATTAGAGTATTTGTCAAAATAGGATGATTCTTGGATTTTCCTTTTTGGAAGAATACCATCGTACTTAAAGAGAAAATAAAAGAATACAAAAGTTCCATACACTTTTGAAAAGCAAGGACTCTTAGCACCACAGTTCCATATTGCTTTATATTGAAGACTGAGTGTCTTGATTCAGTGGTTTCTGTGTGAAGCAAAGGTTTGCTTGGAAAATGAAACAAATAATCAATAACGAAAAGTCCCAGTGGAAACAATGTACCAGAAAGCATTAATTATCAGATAATATCATATAATGATCATATGACCATATAATAATTACAGTGGTTGCTTTATATTAATACTCTATTAATTTGCTGTACACATTCATATATTACATATGAGTCTATGTAAATTTGAATATTATGCAAATATATGTTTCCATGTGCTTGCTCTGTCAAAACTGGATTTTATGGTTCCTTTTTTATACACATGTTATAGAGGAAGAGCAGTTATGCTAAAGTCAACCCACAGTTCTTTCTTGTCCCCCATGCTGCCATCAACAGCAGCAACTTTCTTAGGGACAGGACATGAAAATAGACTAAGCATAGAAAATAGCAGCATAGAAACTATTCTATGATTCTATGATTCTATGAATGTCATCTCTTCATTCAGGCTTTAAATATACTAGGAATTACTCATAAACCTTATCATGCACTACTGTCATTTTCACCACCAAAGACAATTAAATATTATTGCAAATATTTCGTCTTATTTTCCATTAACTAACTGAGATATTTACAACAGGAATATCCATATCTACATGGAATTACAACAATATTTATTCATTGTTGAGAATTTGCCCCTGCCTTTTGACATTTATTAACAAGCGACATATCTTATTGTTATTCACATAAACCTCATAGGGAAATTTAAGGAAAACATAACAACTGGAACACTGTTCCCTGTAACTTTGTTGACTTAATCAAAGAACTCTAAAAGTTTTGTTAGGCACAAGTAACTTTAGTGAAAACCATGATGGCTTCTGCCTGTAAAAACGTGTTTATTCATGTACTTGTTATTTCTGTTCTTTCTTATAGTAACTATCAATTTGCCCAGCAGAACTCAGATTTACTTGTCAGTGGCTCCCTGGACTGCTCTGAACTTGCCATCTTCCATTTGCCTGGTGCTGGTTCCATTTTAAGCACAGTTAATGGTTCAGCAATTTTATGCTTGAATACTGTTAGAACTCTTGGGTGAATACCATCTGTTCCTCATAATTTTTTACCATTCGTATTGTTAGTTAGTTCTAAAACTTGTCATTTCCAGAAATTTTTAAGCTACCCAATTTCTGAGTTTACACAGTCCACTAGAGAAACCCTCAGATTTGAAGCTGTGATTCTAAGTTTTGGTAAGCTTATGTTCAGACTGCAGATCTTCTACAACCATCACACTTTTTCTGATATAAATAATGAACTAAACTTAAAGTTGCAATTCTATTTTTCAGTTTTAAGTACCTACATTTCTACTAGTCAAAGACATGTCAACATTCTCAGTCTTTTCAGTGATTGCTCATAATACAAATATCACAAAATCCTTTCATTTGGGTACATTATTCACCAAGATAAAACCATAGATGTGAAGGTAGGTAAAGAGAGAACATAACCGATTTTGTTTAGACCTTAGACAGAGAATGTTACCGACTTTGTTTAGACCTTAGACAGAGTTTCAATAAGAATCGGAAATGGGGAAAAATAGATATGATGTACTGTTGGTGTTGTCTTAAATATAGAAAAAAAAAATTGAGATAACCTATACTAAATTATCCATCTGGTTTTAATCACTGTCTTGACAAATAAAACCATACATTGAAGAAGTAGAAGACTTAATACATTATAATAGGTGATGACATTAAGAAATTTATTAGTAGTAAATTACTAACTAATTTAAAGTATCATGGGATATTTTCTTTTTTATTACTGTGTTAATTTTCTCTCTATTGGTGTTTTTCTACACAACTTCTTTCTACTGGAGGTTTCAATACTGTGAAGACTTCTGCTGTTTACTTCTGGGTTTAGTTTGAGAATTAAAGTAGCTGTTCCAGCTCTTCTTTTGCTTCAATGAAACACACTTCCAAAGATCAGCAGACTTTCTAGTCACAAAGTCACGAATTTTGCAAATTAAAATATTAAAGATTTTTATATTAGTATGTAAGTTGGGCATAATAGCATTATAACAAGCCTTTAACTCAAGTGCACAAAGGGAATGAAGGAATTCATATCAGAACTATTCTATAGGGATTTATTATTTTTTATTAATTATAGTCTCTTTCCCTTATGTCCTATTTAGCTGTGCATTATAAAAATCAATTTCTGTTTTACAGACTTTCCATGTTGAAAATATCAGACAATCAGATAAATATAAAATTAATTTTGTGTGCTTTGGTTCTAAAATTAGTAAGAACAGGGTTTGGGGTTTTTGTGTGTGTGTGTTAATTTAAATGACATAAATAGTGTCAGGCTGATAACCATAGAGAATGAGACACTCTTTCTGACTGCATTTCTACTGGCCATACCTGCCAGCCCATTGCCTTGCAGTCGGTGTATGCCTTGTGTCTAGCTTCACTGAGAAATAGACCAGGATTTTGTGGTAATTACTTGTGTGGTTTTTGAAGAAATCAGTAGGAAGTTTTGACACAGTGACAAGAGGGTGAGTAGGTTTGGTCTGTAATTTCAGAGGGCTAAGACTAAACAAATCTGGGCTAACAACACTCCAATTGCAGACATGGGAAAAAATACCCAAGAAATCATATCTGTCTAATGCATTTCTCAGGTTTGAAAGTCTAAGAAGAAATCATGAGCTGCAGAAATGAATAGTCTCAGAAAAAGAAAAAAATCACCTTTTTGATAATAATGAAAGAGGAGATTATACGGGTCGCAGCCAGGAAAAGAATGGAAGAGTTGTCCCATGGTTTTGGTAATGACTAACTTCATTAAATGCAAAGACACTGTCTTCCCCACAACCTCGGAGGATCAGTAAAGCAAATTCAAAGTTTCAATGATTAACAGTGTATGACAGGAATACCCAAAGGGTGGCCTGTGGTGCTGCTGAATATCCTACACTGAGCATTGTTGGTGTTAGATTACAATGTTAAAGCATGCAGACACACACAAGCACGCACAAAACCCCACACATTTGTGTCAGTGCTTGTAGTAGACAATTTAAAAAATCTACAAGACATATTATTTTCCTCCTTATTAACCTTTTCAGATTGTAGTATGTGGTAAAAATGACATAGATAGAAAAGAGAGAACATTCCCTGGGCAACAGAGGGAATGAATGCAACAATGACAGAAGAAATGCCCATCTTTTTGTCATTTTTGAAATAATAGCCATCAGGACAAAGTCAATGAAATATTAAACTGTATAAACACCAATACTGAGTAATTTTAAGCAAAGAATATACCCTGACTCCCACACTAGGTCTATGATTCTGGTCCGTAAAATTATATGAATAACACTTTTAAGGACTGCAACACCAAACCCTGAGTTCTGATATTTTATAGACATTTAACATCTTGGGTTTCAACTGTAACAATGTGCTTTAGTGTTATTTTATCATAGATGATTTCCTGGAGTTTCTTGATTTAGCTATGCTATATCAAACAATTTACTCGGAGATTTAGAAGCTGCCATATTTCACAGTGTATTACATTATAGTGTAAAATTCTGACACTGTAAATGAAAGATTGGAAGTTTCCAGAATGGATATAATACAGAGATATTTTCCCTTTCATTTTGTTTTTCAGATTGTTGTGGGTTTTCTTTGGCTAAGGTTTTTTTTGTCTTTTTATATATTTTTTCTTCTCGTGACTGTACCTGCTAAACAACATTGCCAGGTGTGAAGTGAACATCCTGCTATTCTTAGCCAAGTTGTTAGATCTGGATAAAAACAAATCTCTAACTTTCTAGTTCATCTGTGGTAAGGGGTGAGAAGCAAGTCATTAAGACAAGAATACAAGCAAATCTGCAAAAAGTAAATATGATTAAACTGATTAATCTTTTTTTTCTTTAAACGTTAGGTCATGCTCTTATTATTTGTGACATTATAATGAGCAGTAATTAAATTCTGACAAAAATTCTTTTTTCAAGTGATTTGAGCTACTATTGCAAAAACACTCTATCCTTTCAACCAGGAATTCACATTTTTTATATAAACAATTTATTCTGTAGATGTTGTCTCCTATATTAATCTGCTGCTTTGCCAAGGGTTTTTCATTTTTATGAAGTTGTTCATTACTGTTTCACTTTCAGGACAGCATCTTTGCTGAAGTGGAAATTAACATGAAGAACACAAATTAGTTCCACTCTAATTAAGCATATATTTAGAGAGTTTCCTGAACTGGAATAGTAGTAAATAATATATAAAAGTTAAGTTGAAATCTTGATTTTGCTGATATAAATATAGCAGCATGTATATAAAAAATTCCTTTCCATTGCATGCCATTTTCTTTCACTTATATGTCCCTCTGTGCAGAAAATGAGATGGGAGGTCATATTGCTTCAGGCATAGATGGTAGAGAGGCAAAACTGTGCCCCAATTAATACTGCCTGATGTGGTATGTTCATGCCTCTCCTCTTTCTGTGTTAAGACCAGACTGATGCCTGACTTGTGCACAGTGTGCAGGAGGAAGATTCTAAGACAGAACCATGATTATTCCACCAATTAAACTGAAATTTAATAAAATGGAATTTTTGCAGCCATACTTTTGGAGCACTGCCTCTGGAATGAGGCAGGAATTAGAGTCAGTGTCACACACAGTTCTCTCCTTATCGTTTTCCCTGTTGGCAAAAAATGAGCTATGGAAGTCATTCAGTGGTAATTAACTTCCTTGCAAATTTTCTTTCCAGCACAGGAATCTGTTCAGGCTCCTACCTAAGCCCTAGTCACTCAACGAATGATCCTACTGTGGGTTTCTTTGCAAGCTGTATGGTTTTGTGTGTTCACTGTGTAACAATTGTGTTTCCCACTGAGATGCTTTGAGGAATGCAACACCACCCGGAACTTATAAACAAGCCCTCCATGAGGCTGTTTTGCAGAATCCTTGTGTAGGTAGTTTTCCAACAGCACTTGCCTGCTTTAGTTAAGAAGAAAGAGCCTGCCGGCATGACTGCCAACCGGAAAGTGGATTAAAGTCTTCAGAAAAGCCAGTCTCCCAATTTAAAGACCAAACAGACAAATCTCATAGTCTGAAGTTCACCTCGTGGAGCAATCTAGACCATGAAGTCAAGAGGTGAGAGAATACCTCTGTAGAATAACACTTCTTCAACTGAAAGTTAAACAAGGCAACAGCAAGACAGGATTTGGTATATGGGGAGACAAAAATCTATGATTTCAAAGGGTGAAGTTTAAGCATAGGAGGTAACACATACTAGGAGCCTTTTAAAGAATTATCAAGTGTGTTGCAGATTAGAACCCCTAGCCATGATGTTACTTTGCAGCCCCATCCCTAGTGTATACGCTTTTCCATAGAATCACAGAATCACTAGTTTGGAAAAGACCCACAAGATCATCGAGTCCAACCATTTCCATCAATCACTAATTCATGCCCCTCAGAACCTCATCCACCCATCTTTTAAACACCTCCAGGGAAGGTGACTCAACCACCTCCCTGGGCAGCCTGTTCCAGTGCCCAATGACCCTTTCTGTGAAATCTTTTTTTCCTAGTGTCAAGCCTGAACCTCGCCTGGTGGAGCTTGAGGTCATTCCCTCTCGTCCTGTCCCCCGTCACTTGGAGAAGAGCCCAGCTCCCTCCTCTCCACAATCTCCTTTCAGGTAATTATAGAGAGCAATGAGGTCTCCCCTCAGCCTCCTCTTCTCCAGGCTAAACAACCCCAGCTCTCTCAGCTTCTTCTCGTAAGACCTGTTCTCCAACCCCCTCACCAGCTTCGTGTTGTCCTGCTTCGGCCGGAAGGAATTAGTTGTTCTTGTTTTTAATCTCTGAATATCCAGGTTTTCCATTATATATATAATGGAATATATATATGTGTATATATATAATGGAACACCTGGATGCAGATAACGTATATATATACGTATATATATTTTATCTACTGTTTATATATTTTTTCTCTTTTGTTTCTTGTCTGATAGAACAGCCTGTTATCTTCATCTTGGTCTCCTTCAAATGTCTTCTGCTTTGTGTTGAAGGGATTATAAGGCCTACTGGATGGTTCACCAGAGGTTAACACAATTATGAATCAAGAAATGAGCCAACAATTTCATTACAATTGTCTGTGCGTCTGATTGCGTTTACAGCAGCCTGGGTAATACGAAGCTGTGGTTTGGGATTTTTTTGTGGAAATATGAAAGCATTGAATGGCAAAAATATGAACTATGTATAAATGAATGTTTCCTAGAGATAGTTAAGTTAGTAATAGTAGAAATTAATTCCAAAAGGCTACAGCTGCCAAATTGACTTCTACAATTGCACTGATATAGAAAAGCACATACTATTTTTTGGAGGAAAAGGTGAACACTAACACATTTTATTTAAACAATATGAGGAAGGCTTCTTAAGGCAATGAACAGTACAAAAGAAACACTGAAAAATCAAAATTAACTAAAAGTAAATAGAAGGAGCATGAGTGAATCCATATATATATATGTATATATATGTACTGTAAGAAAGTGATTATCAAAGGTTTGACAGTTTTCTAAGATAATAAAATACCATCACAATTTCAGTGATATTAGTTCCAGGTATTCAGACAACTGCCACAGCTCCATCAGAACAGCACAAATGGCTTACATTATTCAGACCCTGAAGAATAAAGGAAGAATATGATAGGGTTTAACATAGGAAAAGCAATATGCATGACAGGAAATATAAGTGATGAAGATAACTAATTCCTTACAAATGTAATTCATTTTCAGCAAAAATTCATGCTAGCAAAACGGAACTGCATGGATGCCCATGTAAAATGAACATTTAAAATGACATCAAGTTTTACAATTGAATTAATCTAAAAGTTCATTAAAACTTTCCAATAAATAGTTTCTAAGACCTTGCTGTCTGTACTTTTATCTTCTCTGATTTTCTTCCTTTTAATATACCACCATGTTTTTTGTAGTTATTATTTAGTTTGAGCCTGCCTGAATACATCTGAGATATTGTAAGATCACAGATCACATTGCTCTGTACCAGGAATCACCTCTTAAGAATGATTATTTATTATATTTTATTCATTCAAAAACATAAGGAAGGCTGAGTGTGCTTCAGGAGTGTATCCTGTTATTAGCAGCAAGAACAACAACAACACAATGAATCAAAGAGCTTACATTTTTTACTAAAAGGATGTTACAAAAAAAAATTGTTACTCGTCGTCTTATCCATGTAATGCTGTATAATGGCTTGGAAATTAGTCACCCGTGTTTCCAGACAAGTGAAAGATGGACATCTTCATAGGCAGATTAATCTGATGTTACAATACACTTCTAGAATATCTGATCATTCTTGTTTGTCTGCATGGACTCAATAGAGCATCTCAACAACTCATTTAACCTAATGTTAACTCAAACATATGCTATTCTTTCTCTGTAAATAGCAGAAAATGCATTTCACATAGAAATAATGAAACCTTTCACTCTGACCAGGAC
Source organism: Phaenicophaeus curvirostris (assembly GCF_032191515.1). Lineage (NCBI taxonomy): Eukaryota > Metazoa > Chordata > Aves > Cuculiformes > Cuculidae > Phaenicophaeus > Phaenicophaeus curvirostris. The sequence continues at coordinate 71,257,430 of NC_091431.1, forward strand.
ACTGGTCTGATAAATGGGAAACAGGAGTCTTCATCATACAGACTCTTCCACTCAAATGCCTTTAAGACAAAATGAAACTGGTGGTGATAAAGGACATTTTAGTAATTGTGAGAAGTTTTAATCACAAAAGCAAAGGAATTCAGCCGGATGCTAGGGTAAGAAGTTCAGAATACTGTTATTTCATGACTAATATGAGTAAGAGAGCATCTAGTAAATGACGTTTCATTGTCATGCACTGGAAAATTAATAAAAAATAAAATAAAATAAAATAAAATAAAATAAAATAAAGTAAAATAAAGTAAAATAAAATAAAATAAAATAAAATAAAATAAAATAAAATAAAATAAAATAAAATAAAATAAAATAAAATAAAACATCATGTTCTTTAAGTATTTTCAGTGCCTTAACCAGGCATCAGAAGGTATAGAATGACAATATTTGAGATATATTGTACAGTTATTCATATAAAAGAAACCAAATAAAAATGTGTTAAGGCAAAAAAAAAAAAAAGTTACTATCTCAAACTCAACAGATATTTTGTGTTTTTAGAAGCCAGAAGAAAAATAGAGCAACTGTCAAAGTGAGAAGTGTAAAAGTTGATGCTCAGAGTATCTGATAGCCAGTCAGATCATCTTAAAAAATATTCCAGAGTAAAACATCATTGAAGTGAGAACGTTTTGCAGGCAGCTGGTTCAGACCATAAGAATGTACTGAGCTGCTGTAATCTTGGTTTGAAAATTATCTTTTGGTATAATAAAACCTTAGAAAGAAGATACAATAAAGCCCCAGCCCCTGTAACTAATTTACGCTCCAAATAAGACATTGTTCCATGTTAAATAAATATTTCATATTTATTTCAAATTTCCTACTGAAAGAAGGAATATGTAGGTGGAGAGAGAAGGAAGAAGATATTTTCAAAAGCACTGTTTCTGCTCATATTTATATTTGAAACCACTAAGATAACTCATGTGTGGAAGGGTAAACAACTGCATAATGCTTTTCAGGACCAAGACTGCACTGGCAAAACTAACAACTTTGATGACAGGCTTCCCAGAGCGGCCGAGAGCTGAATGAAGCGTGAGCTGCCCTTATAACCTTGGACTCAATGGACATCAACTTGTTTTCCATGGACTCAACAGAGCCCACAACTTATTCCCCTGGGGTCAAACAAAAGTGTATAGAAAAAGTGACTCCATGAAGGCGATGCAATTTCTGTATAGGTAGAATTTCCAAAGGGAAATTCTCACATCCACATTAAAAGTCTGAAAAGGCTGTTAGAAAATATCTATTATTTCCAACTCAGAGCTACAGCACATCATTCACAGGAGCTTATGTAGCTAATTTTCCTCTGACCTTGTGAATATTATGTACAGCAACGATGAGTAGACAAAGACTTATGCATACTTTTTCAGAAACTTTCTAACATGCCACATGTCTTTATTACAAAATATCTTAATTAAAGGCTGAAAATTAGCATTAGCATGGCATGAACTCAAACAGAACCAGTTGTTTATAGTATTTTTATAAAGATTAATATATTTTAATTAAGTATTTATCCATTACACGGATTTTACACTTTAGTAAGAACCAGATGTTCATCTGGGATTAAAGTGACAAAACTTACCTGAAGTAGAAGTATCTCTTGTGCTGCATATTATCTGGTTCTAAATGTTTGTGGAACTCTAATGATATTAAAAGACATATACAAACTATTTTTATTAAACTAATTACTCTAATGTTCAAAACCACTGCAATTAAAATATCAAGCACTTTGTGGTCTGTTTTGTACTTCAAATGGCTATGGGGCAAAATACATTGAATAATTAAATATTTTTTAGAGCAATGACTGAAAAATTAAGAAATGAACACAGATGAATATCTTAACCATTCAGGTCCATTCACTTGCCCAGTGAATCTCTGAACACAAAATAGAACAATATCAGAAAGGACCGAATACATCTGCAGTATGAATGAGAGGTTGGAGAGTGCCTTCCCTCCCAATTGGATATGCACATCAAGATCATAAGTTATTATATTTTCTCCCCCACAGTTGTTTAACAGTTGTTCCCCCATAATTGTTCCAGAGAAAATGGAAAGTGTTGTTCTTTAGGCTGATGGATGTAATTAAAACTTGTTTTAACAAGGAGGACAGACTAACTCATTTCTTAAGACTTTAAAAATGACACGCAGAGTTAAAGACAACAATAATTTCACTGAAGCCATCAGAAAATAAAACATTATTTTAAAATAATAAGCTTGTTGGGTTTGTTTTTCAGTAGTGTTTCTCCTAGCACAAAATTTTAATTGCAGATTAGTTTCATTCTTGTCGTCCTGTTGACAGATGTGAAGCAAGCGACATACATCATTAATTGTATTATGTAGGGGATCACATTTCAAACAAGAGCTTTGTCTGACTGATCTACTATAGCCTGTCTGATCATTGCAGAATTGTCATTAGATGAAAATGATGCCCAGGCATGTTGAACTTAATCTTATGTTTCCAAATACCATGAATAACATTACAGTAGCTTTAATGAATTTCATAGGAGAAAAATGTTGTTAAACAAAGGAACAATATTAACTTTGGTGCCCTGGACAAATTCCAATCTGGTTAATTGCATTCTAACACCTACCCTTTCTCAGTCACCCCAGAGTTAGCTGGCTACCACACTTGACCATCCAAGCACTGTTATTAATGAGGCCATAACTACAGTACAAGACCTTGAAAAGATTCCTTTCAATCTACCTTACTGCAGTTCATCATGTTACTTAAGTATTTCTTAACCTAACAGGTAAGCATAGATATAATTTATTTCTGTGTTTATTAAACACACAGCACAACATCACATCCCAGTCTTGAAATAATGAGCTGCTGAACTTCGTTAGCATGCTCTTGAAGCTGGGCACACAGGTCATCTCCCCCACAGTCATGATTTGGTTTAGGTCAGAGAGGCACTCTGTGCAGTATCTCCTAATCACCTCCACTTAATCGTGCTCTGCTTTGAATTGTGTTGTGGTCTCTCAGAACACGACCTTTGTGAAGACATGTTCCAGGAGCACAACTCATACATCTCAGCACCTGCTAATCATGAGGACAATGGACCTAGAGTAGAGGTAGTCCAAAATTAAAAATAAATTTTAAAAATGTAGACTTCAGAATAAACTGCTTTGTTCTACAGTTCTACTCCCGTTCATTCATGCAACTTGCTCATGTAGACATAATCATATTCAAGCGCTTCATTCAAAGGATCAGTTCTGCATTGCATTACCTTACTAGTCTTTGATGTAAAGGTATCCCACGGCTCAATATCTGGGTCACAGTATTTGAGAAAACCCTCCTAACACTGTTGTTCTTGTTGGTAGTTGTAAGGGGGTTATGAAGGAAATGATTCTGAAGACTTAAATCCTGTCTCTTTGGAAGATTTTAAAAAAGTAGGACCATGATTTGGAACTGCCTTTATACACATTCAGGCAAGATCTTCAGTGACAACCTTGTATAACAGTTTCTTGTGTTCCTGCCACATCTCAAAGACATAATTTCTAATATCATTCCCAAGAGCCTCTCCATGACCTTTAATCTTGAGTGTTATTTGTTATATCCAATTCAGACATTCACACACATGAATTTTCCATTCTGGGAGACTAGACAAGAATATCAAGGACCATGTAAACATTTAAATTTGGCACGTATTTTTATATGCATTGAATATCAAATACAACTCTCCTTAGTCTTAATATTACCTAGTCAATAGAGTATTCCTGAAAACCTCATCTATAGTTAATTTCAGGTAATCAATCATTTCACATTTCTGTTGGGATCAGGTGCAGTGTCCTGTTCACTCAGCAGAACAACTGAATCCACATCTCTTCCCCATCTGGTATATAAGCACCCAAGAAGCTGCTGAGATTACGCTCCACATTGCACATGGCACTGTTATTTGAAATCTCAAGCTGTGTGTTAAACTGCAACAGGATTGTCACAATTAAGGTTTTGCCACAGTCTGAGTTAGGAAGAAAGTTAATGATCTGGAAAGAGATGTGAAGTTTTAAATGTACATCATTAGATTTCAGGTCTAATTTCAGACTTTACACTGCTTTGGATTTTCTTCAGGTAGAAGGAAGAAGACAAAGAAATGGGGAGAAGAGTGACAAGATAAGTGGGAAAGAGTAGACAAGATCATGTGAGCACAGATGCTACTGAACTGAAAAACACCATTTTATTTAACTGTTACATATGTCTGCACAGAAATCAGTCATTTGAAAGCAATTGTAGGGCGTATAAAGAGCCTCTTAATATTTCCATGTAAGAAAATCTTTTTTTCCCTTTTTCAAAGTTTCTTTTTCAGCTTAAGAATATTTTCTGTTCAGTAGCAGGTCACAAACAAGCCATTAATAATATTTTCTAATACATTCCTTGCACACAGACATATAACATAAACAGCAAGGAGGAGACAGAGAAGGAGCAAAAGGAAAAAGCTGAGCAAATATTCCTAGAGACTTCGCGAGAGACACGGTCAATGACCTTATAGTCATATAAATCTACTTGTCTATGGGAAGTGGTGATTCAAATCTTAAATACACATCGAAGTGAATTCAGATCTTGCTAGTCTCTGATTTAACTGAACATCCTAGGAACACAGCCATTGGATTTTCAGGTAAAATAGTCGTATATACATTTATTTATTTTAACTGGGGTTTTTCCAGTACGAGTTTCAGAAACTTTCAATCTATTACATTTATTAAAAAAAAAAAAAATCTGTATCTCATGGTGGCTAAATTCCAAAGAAAACAGGAGTTTTGCCACAAAGATCCTGACTGGATCTATTTCCATGTTAAATGAAATAAAATAAAACTTCCAATGAAAATATTGGGATTCCTCTTCAAGTAAAAATGAAGAACAGTTGGGTGTGATTGCCTAGGACTAATTTAAGATTCATAACATATCAATGAAAAGTACTGCTAAGTCCTTAATTTACTATCATTCATAATTTGTTGTTTTTCGATTAAACCTCATCTCATGCTAAAAAAATTTCAGTAGTATTGTGCAATATGTACTACAGAAATCAGTGAGGCAGCCAAGAAAAACCAAACCAGAAACAGCAGAGAGGTTGCTCACCTGTCTGAACTCTTCAAGATCTATTTTATTTCCCACCAGCACTAAGGGGATGTCATAAGTGTGCCGGACACGATAAATGAGTTCCTTAAATTCAGCAGCTTCTTGAAAGGATTGGCGGTCTGTGATGGAATAGCAGATAATGAAGCCTTCTCCACCTCGCATATATTGGTCCCTCATGGCTGTGAATTCTGCCTGTGGAGCAAGAACATGATAAGTAATTTGGCAAACAAAGTTGCCTATCTGTAAATAATGAACTTGCTGAAAACTTTCACCATTCCCTACATAATTTTATATCACTTCTTTTACCATTTTAAATACTTCTTGCTGAAATTCTTATATCTTTTTGGCATCTTTATCCTTGGTAATATACCAGCAAGATTTCTCTTAGAACTACTTTTTTGCTTTTCCCTCAGAAAGATCTCTGTCCTCTTAAGAACATCAACTTATTATTCCAGTGCCTGCATACAGAAAGTATCGTCTTATGTATTTCAAGAATTTTTTGCTGCACTTTCAGTACACATAGATAACCTGTGCTTAAATGAACACTAACAAGTCCAAAAAAAGATTTATATCTCTATCTAGGAATGGGCAACAGGTGTAGACTCCTTGTTATGCACTCAATTCAAAGGCTCAGCAATATCAAAAAGATGCTTATTGACTCCCACCAGCTCTGGAAAAGTGCCTAGTAAAACAAGAGTATGATCTGAAAAAAAAAGTTCAAATGCTGTCAGAGAAGTTGGGGTTTCAGTTCACTGCAGGATAATAGCAAAAAATGAAAATGAACACTTTCAAATACTATGAGAATGGCCAAATTTTCTTCTTCTGCATTTTCCTCTATTTATGTATGTAATCATTGTCACAGCAACACTCCTGGTTATCAGCACGTTTTTTAAGAAGTATTTAACGAATGCCACATTGTACAAAAATCAAGACTTAATTTTCAAAAACTAGTCTCAGGCACAGTGGCATGAGATCATGGTTTAAAGGCAGTTCCTTTTTTTCAAGTTTGTTTGTTCTTCTTCATCACAGCCCAGAATAACCCAATACCATGGCAACAGTCGGTCAGGATCAGAATCCTCCTGACAGAATCAGTTCTCCAGAGATATTAAGATGCAGGAAGGTCTGATAAAGCAAGGAATACACATATCAACATTGGACTATTTCTATGAGTAGCTGGATGCAATAACATGTCTGTATTTTTCACCCAGTTGAGAATTTAGACTAAGATTTTTAAAAGAGTTTAGGTTATATATAGAGATGTATATAACCTCAATTCTTCCTGAAAATTGAAGGGAAATGGATTGCTTATGCTCTTTTAAAAGCCTCAGCTTTAAATCTCTCTCAAAAGTCACATGTGTTGATTGATAATACTCCCTGTGAATAGATTTTCATGTTGACCATTATAATTTATTCATGATGTATCTTTTACCCAAGCGCTTTCTTATATATCATTCAAAATATTTCACCTTCTACAGGAAAAAAAGTTCATAAACTAAGCTCCAAAATAGCAGACTAACAGGCAATTTAAGGATAAGATTCTCTTTTGCGACGTACTCATATTTTCAAAATGTCTAAACTATCACCACTAGCATCCCGGGAGGCTATGTTAGCTACCAAATTACAGGTTAGAGTGGTTCAGGCCATATCCTATTCATCCTCTTGAAACCTGATGTTTAAGAAGTAAGGTATTGTGGGGAGAAACACAGGTGTTAAACAGAAAGGATTCTACTTTCTGTGGGTTCAAGTGAGACAGTGAATGGAGTCTGATCTTTGTTCCCAAATCTTTGCCTACCATCCTCCTTAGATAACCACTGGATTAACAAACAACATAATACAAAACTGAAGACCATACCTAAGGTTCTAGACAATTAATACATGGCTCCATTGTGGGTTTCATCACCACAATTCTGGGTTCCCTAGGTCCCAGTCTATTAACACATGACTCCAATGCTGATGTCATCATTACAGTTCTGGGGTTTTTGATAACAAAGTGGCTTAAATGGAACCGGGCTTGCTAGTGTCTGATGGGATTCACTTTTCTCAAAGAGGGTTAGAAGTTCTTTGCTCAGGAGCTTGCAAAGCTCCCTACAAAGGGGTCTGGACAGGCTGGATCAGTGGCTAGAGACCAATTGTATGAGTTTCAACAAGGTTCAATGTCAGGTTCTGCACTTGGATCACAGGATCACAACAGCATTATGCAATGTTACAGGACTGGGGAACAGCGGCTGGAAAGCTGCCCAGTGGAAAAGCGCTTGGGATTCTTGGTTGACAGCTAGATGAATATAAGCCAGCAGTGTGCCCAGATGACAAGAAAGGCCAACAACATCCTAGTTTCTATCAGAAGTTGTGTGGCCAACAGGACCCGGAGAAGTGATTTTGCCGCTGTACTTGGCACAGCTAAGTTCATACCTCAAATTCTGTGTTCAGTTTTGGGCTCCTCACTGCAAGAAAGACAGTGAGCTGCTGAAGCATGCACAAAGAAGCTCAATGAATCAGTTGAAGGGCCTGGAGCATGTATCTTATGAGGAACAGCTAAGGGAACTGGGTCTGCCTAGTCTGGAGAAGAGGAGGTTGAGAGGAGATTTTATCATTCTACAACTACCCAAAAGAAGGCTGCAGTGAGGTGGGTGTTGGTCACCTCTCCCAAGTAAGAAGTGATAGGATGAGAGGAAATGGTGTCAAGTTCTGCCAGGGGAGATTTAAACTAAATATTAGGAAATATTACTTTAAGGAAAGGGTTGTCAAGCATTGGAACAAGTTGCCTACGGCAGTGGTTGAGTCACTATCACTTGGATGCATTTAAAAGACAGGTAGACAAGGCATTTAGGGGCATAATTTAGTGGTGGACTCAGTACCTTTACTTTTATAGTTCAGCTCAATGATCTTAAAGGTCTTTCCCGACCTAAATGGTTTTGTACTTCTTTACTTCTTTCTCCAGGTTTTGTACAGGGAGTGTTAATGACTACACACAGAGACATACTCTCTTTCCGTTACTCACATTCAGATGCCAGGCTTTCCTGACAGAAAAAGGTCTTGCTGTACTATTTAACTAGTTATCTATTTTCTGTTTATCTGTCATTGGTTTTACAGTGAGTTGAATATGTCTACAACTATGTAGAACCTCTGTCTCCGATGTAGACTCTTAGAAGTAGTTGGTTTAGAAACACAGAATCATAGAAAGTTTTTGTTTGGAAGGCACTAGAAAAACCATTTAGTTCCAACTCTACCTGTCATAGGTAGGGGCACCTTTCATTAGAATAGGCTGCTCAACATCCCATCCAGCCTGGCCTTGAACATTCCCAGGGAGGGGTAATCCATGATTCCTCTGGACAACCTCTTCCAGGACCTCAGCTCCTTCATAATGAAAAATAATTTCATTGTACCTAAGCTAAATCTTTCCTCTTTCATTTTAAATCCATTACCCCTTTTTCTATCACTATATAACCTTATGAAATATCCCCCTCCAGCTGTCTTGCAGGTTCCCCTTAAGTATTGGAAGGCTGCTATGAAGTCTGCAAGGAGACTTGTCTTCTCCAGGCTGAAAAATCCCAACACTTACAGGTTTTTTTCCATGAGAGGTGTTCTGTCCCTCTCATGATCTTTGTTGCCCTCCTCTGGACCCTTTCCAACAGCTCTGTGTCTTTCCTTTGCTTGGGGTTCTAGAACTGGAAGCAGTACTCCAGATGGGAGTCTCACCTAGGCTGAGTAGAGAGGAAGAATCTCTTCTCTCCCACTGCTGGCCCCTTTTCCTTTGATGCACCCCAGGATGCAGTTGATTTTCTGGGCTGTGAGCACACATTGCTGATGCGTGTCAAGTTTTTTATCTATCAGTATATCCAAATCCTTATCGGCGGGTCTGCTCTCAATCCCTTTATTTTACAGCCTATATAGATACTGGAAATTTCCGCTACCCCTGTGCTGAACCTTGCATTTGGCTTTGTTGAAGTTCATGAGACTTGCATGGGCCCAGCTCTCAAACATGAGCACACTTCTCAAGCCTACCAGTCTGTTTTTATATGAAACTTAAATCCCAGCCCAGATTGCTGGCCTTCCTGAGCTAGAGCTTCCATAAATCAATGACTATAACACTGTATGATTATTCTTCCAGCAGTTTAGAAAGACTGAATTCAGCTTAGTGAGACAATCCACCTTTACAAACTTTGTATACTCATTTATAGACACTTGTGGCAAACGGAGGAGTTATTAGGTCTCATATGCCTGCTTAAGTTGCTTGTAGTGACTTTCTGCAGCATGAAGACTCCCAGAATCACTTCCTATGAATGCTTAATGATTTTCTCTGCCTGTTGAAAAGCTCTGGGTTCCTAATTTTACATATTGTGAATAATTCCAAAGGGACAAAGTGCTCAGTTTTTAGGCACCCCCATTCTTGAGTTGGAGATTTCTGGGCGTAGTTATGACTTTAAATATATGAATTAATTTACATCTACAATTTTTTATTATGACATGCTATTACTGCTGATATATAAGATTAAATAGCCAAAATACTTTAGTGTCATGTTTGCAGTGATTCATTTTCAGAGTCATTAATTATTCTAAGCAAACTGGATTGGAGCCATTCACTTGGTTTTCTGTTTTTAACTCAGTAATATCCATTCTTATTTTTTGATGTTGACTTTCACCTCTCAGCTTTTCCCCCTTGGCATAGTTGCTCATTACAGAGTCAAGGACTCCAAGGTCAAACATAAATAAGCCTTTTCTTGAATTTCAGAAAAAGATTTGTTTCCTTTTTTTCACCAAGATAACTAAAATATTAAAACATGTTAAGAAGTATAATAAATGAAATTTCCAATACACATACTGTGACTCTTGCAATAATGTGCATTATATATACAAAACAAATTACTTAAGATGGAATTAAATCTCTTTGTTCATTTTTCAGTTCATGTCCTAATGCAGATTTCACAGTTTACATGTATCTCTGCTGTAAGCACATCAAAATCCAAGTCCACATGGGTTTTGTGGTTGTTGAGAGATAGATGGAGAAAGACTCAAAGATTTTGCAGATTTTTCAGTGTTTTTATTTTCATATTTTTCCTGGTTCTCTTATGGAATAAGCACCAGGGTATCTGTGCAGCTGGCAATGCATTTTGTTTCCTGCTGTAAAAGGAGCTTTTAAAAAAAAATTATTCAGGAACAGTACTAGATGCCATTTCCTGCTCAATGGAGGGACAATATGAAATATTCCCAAGTCAGTAAATGCCAAAAGGAAGAGACAGAAAGACATCACACCTCCTCAAAAAGAAATCTGTTCTGAGAATTACAGTGAAGATTTGTCATGCTTATAGCACTTTGCAGCTTGACATCAGACTCTAATACTCTCTTGTGTATTTTGACTAAGACTTAACTGAAAAATGTAATAAGAAAACTTTTGAATCTAAATCACCATTCTTCTAGGGAAAGTTGCTACACTTGAGAACAAGCATCGAGTTTGAATAGAAACAAAATAAAACTTTTCTATTAGTTGAAAGAAGGAAGCATAAATTTTCCTTTTCTATTCTAACTGTAATTGAATGCAGAAAAAGCTGATACTAATCCTTTTGGTTATATATGTTTATAGGTTGCTGAAGAAATTTAGCATAAATATGTCCCAATGATACCTTATACCTGGGAGGTATAAGGGCATATCTTGCCTGTAAAGGCTGGACCAGAGGAAGTAGCCAAGATGGTGACCAGAGGAATAAAGCCCCTTACACTGTAGAATAGGATCAGGTTCATGACCATCTGAAGAACCTGAACATTTATAAGTCTATGTGACCTGGTGAGATGCATCCCAGAGTCCTGAGGGAATTGGCAGATATTGTTGCCAAGCCACTCTCCATGATTTTTGAAAAGTCATGGCAATCAGGAAAAGTCCCTGGTTACTGGAAGAAGTATAACTATGTGCCTTTATTGAAAAAGGGCAGAAAAGATGACCCTGAGAACTACTGACTTGTCAGCCTCACCTCTGTGCCTGGGAAGATCATGGAACAGATCCTCCTAGCAGGTCTGCTAAAGCACATGGAGGACAGGGAGGGGATTAATAGCAGCCAGCATGGCTTCACCAGGGGCAAATCTTTTATGGCCAACCTAGTGGCTTTCTATGATGGGGTAACCTCAGCAGTGGACATGGGTAAACTGATGGATGTGATCTATTTATACTTCTGTGAAGCCTTTGACATGGTTCCCCACAACATCTCTCTCTCTAAATTGGAGAGATACGGATTTAATGGGTGCATGGTACGGTGAATAAGAAACTGGTTGGATGGTCGTATTCAGAGATTAGTGGTCAATTGCTCAAAGTCCAGATGGAGATCTGTGGTGTCCTTCAGGGGTCTGTACTAGGACCAGTGTTGTTTAATATCTTCATCAATGATATTGACAGCAGTATTGAGTGCACCCTCAGCAAGTTTGCAGATGACACCAAGCTGAGTGGTGCAGTTGCCACATTGGAAGGACGGGATGTCATCCAGATGGACCTGGACAAGCTGGAGAAGTGGGACTGTGAGAACCTTATTAGGTTAAGCAAGAACAAGTGTAAGGTCCTGCACCTGGATTGGGGCAATCCATGTTTTCAGTACACAATGGAGGATGATGTGTTTGAGAGCTGCCCTGCAGAGAAGGACTTGGGACACTTGTCAATGAGAAGCTCACCATGAGCAGGAAACATGCGCTTACAGCCCAAAAGTCCAACCGTGTCCTGGGCTACATCCAAAAAAACATGGCCAGAAAGTTGGGGGAAGAGATTCGCCCCTTTATTCTTCTCTTATGAGACCTCATCTGGAGTAATCTGTCAGTTCTGGAATCCTCAACATAAGAAGGATATGGAGGTGTTGGAACAGGTCCAGAGGAGGGCTACAAAGATGATCTGAGGGCTGGAATAACTTTCCTGTGAGGACAGGCTGAGAGAGTTGGGGTTGTTCCGTCTGGAGAAGAGAAGGCGCCAGGGAGATCTTATAACGACCTTCCAGTATCTTAAAGGAGCCTACAAGAAAGCTGGAGAGGGACTACGCATAAAGGCTTGTGGTGATAGGACAAAGGTAAAGGGGTATAAACTGGAGAAGGACAGATTTAGACTAGACATTAAGAAGATTTTCTTCACTGTGAGTGTACTGAGACATTGGAACAGGTTGCCCAGGGGAGCTGTGACTGCCCCATCCCATGAGGTATTTGAGGCCAGTTTGGATGGGGCCTTTGGTAACCTTATCTAGTGGGTTATTCCTGCCCATGGCAGGAGGGTTGGAACCACATGATCTTTAAGATCCCTTCCAACCCTAACTATTCTATGAGTCTATAAGTCCTAAGGATGTTAGACCTTCCCATGTTCCTAACCTTTAGGCTACTCACTTCTTTCAGCAGCAGTTTCCCATCTTTCTTTATCTTCATTTAATTTCCTCTGTACTTGTACAAACCTATCTCGAGGCCTTTTGCATCTCTCAGTTGCAAAACACTTCGGTTTCATAATCTAATAAATTCATACCCAAGAAATACTTACATACTGATCTTTGGCAGACTGTTACTATTTCCACATTTCATCCTTCTTGAAATGCTTACTTTTTGTATTAGTTTTTAGAACTTCTTAACAAAGAAGAAAAGACTCATTCTCAGTTTTCCCTCTGTCATCTCGACTTATCATTTTCTCTCACACTTTTCATAATGAGCAAAAGTAAGCTTTTCATAAAAAGAAATTTTTTAATTAGTTTTAAAATTCATATTGTCTTCAAATAAATATAAGTAGAATGTGTGTGTTTCCTTTTTTTTTTATTAGAGATTAATATCCACTCCAAGTAAGATCAGTACCTCAATATCTTAATGTCTTTAGAAGAAGAAACAGGGACACTGAACAGCAGATCAGATAGACTACATAACAGTCTAGAACTAATGTTCAGCTCAGGTCACCCTTCTTCATTGACTGAAAAAAACTAGGAAGTTGTACCATAAAGTTCACTGAAGCCAAGCCTGTTTCTTTACTGTTTCCTAATATTTCCTCCTGAAAAAAATGCTGCAGAAATTCGCTGGGTTAGAAAAGCTTTTGTCCGACTCAGAATAGAAATTGTTAAGAAGCAACCTCTTCCTTATCATCATTTTACACCAAAAGAACTAAAAACTGAAGTCAAGTCTCCTTGATCCCAGTGTTATGCATTTCTAATAGACAGCCTTGTCAGCCTCAAAAAGATGAAAGAAAGAAGTCTGGAAGAGAAGAACTAACAAAAAAAAAAAAGGATGCAGGCAGTGAGTAGGGGGTCAACACATCTATCCCTTCTTCTTCATTGTGTGGTGATGTGTTTGAGGAGTAAACATTGTGAAATGCTTAGAAGTGCAGTCCTCATTCACATTGCTCAGAAATGTAGTGCTTAGAAATTTAAAGATGCAGCACCTCAGAAACAACGGTGTCATGTTTTTCAAACTACATACACACTCCATACATTTTGATGTCTGTTCTTTTTTTTATGATATTGGCTTGTATCTCTGGAAGAGGTCAGAGTCTCCTCAGGGAGGCCAGCCTCACAGTTTGAGAAATGCCATTTTCTGTACCTTCTCATCTCATGTTCTGCTTGACTTTAGAATCAGGAATCTGCTAACAGATGTTCTTAATCAAAGCTGTCTGCCTGCATACCACAGGGGTCATTCTTATTATGAAGATTTTTTTTACATTTCTAGTGAAAGCTTGGGGGGGAGGCATATTCTTGAAAACAGGCAATATATTGTTCATCTACGACAATGAACAAAAAAGGGTAAAATGAGCTAAAAGGACGCAGAAAACTCAGTGATAAAAAGAAATAAATTCAGAAATAAAAAAGAAAAATCTTTCAAACAATGAGTGAAAGAATCAAAAATGAAGATAACATAACATAAAAAATACATGAAAACATATTATTCACTTTAAAAAAAAAGAAATATTAGTTACAAAAATGTTGAGGATTTCTTCTGTCTCAGGAAAGTTTTTGTCAATATGGTCAAAGACTATTTTTGAGCAGTAAATGTTTTTTTTTAAAGCCAAAGTTCAACCATCTATATTTCTCATTCTTTTACACGCATAAATATCACTATTAATTTGACTGGGATTTCATATCATTAACTTTACACTGCTTGTCATAAGGCGTGTTCTGCTTTTCCTTTGCCTCCTGAAGTAGTTTTGCCTAAGGAATTCACACTGATGAGAAGTGCTGTGATAATTACTTGGTTTTCCCTCATTTTTAGTTGTTTTTTTTGGTCAGGGAAAGTAAAAGCAAGTGCCTTTAAAAGCTTATTTATAAAAGCAAGCAGCAAGATACCTGTAGCAGTTACATTTCAAATGAGGAAGTATCTAGATAGGTGTTGGATGGATTTTATCTCTTGTAGGTATCATGATTCCTCTACCAAGCTAGATGCAAAGGGTGGGACTTATTTCATCCAGCTTCTGTTTCTCTAGTTCTTCATTAGTCTTCAAGTCTCTCTCTTCATCAGGAGAGAGAGATGATCAGCTCCAGAGAGTAATTCAAACCATATTCAGAGAAGCATTTAAGAAACCAGGAATGACTTTCCTTCTTACCTTTCTCTCTACCTCAACAGACACTAAACACCAATGCCAGCTTCTGAGGTCCAAAATGTCAGCCACATCCCTTGCACAGTTGTGTCCTTCATGCATTTAGATGATAAAGTTAGTTGTCCTCTTAATCTTAAATTTTTCATTTAGTTTCTACAAGACTGTTTTATTTCCAATGGAGTCTGAAAGGTCAAGAGGAAGTAACATCTAGTGCCTAAAGCGAATAAAAGAGTTTTCCCTTCACAACATTTTGCAGTGGGAAATGCTATCCCCCAGCATGGGTTAAGTTCCATTAAGAGATAACACATTTTTTATTTTTTTTTTTTTCATCACAGAAGTTAGTTTCAAACCTTCTGCCTTTGCTCCCAGGATTCTAGCATGCACCAACTATAGGTTCCCAGCAATGACAGAATAGAGAACAAGAAAGTACTGAACAATATCATCATCGCTTCACACTCTCCTTTTGCTCCTTCCTATTTCCAGTCATCCTCTGCAAACAGCAACAACAAAGGAGTTATGTAGCAAAAGATACAACAAAGTTTTCAGCAGGTGGTACTCAGCCACCTGTGCCAGCCTAAACCATCTGCCACATCACTAGGAGGAAGGAAGGGAGCTGAATAACAGCTCAGACACAGATCAAAGATAATGCAGGGGCTCTGGCTTAAATACTGAAGGACAGGGACTGATTCTTCTCTGTATCAGGTCTCTATCCTCTTCTGTTTATACATCAAAACTCTCTCTCACAACCTTTTTTGCCTACTCTATTTATGATCCAGGAGCAGTTGAAAATGGGATTGTACAACTGAGAATTAGCCCATAACCCTACAGTGGAAGTGTATTATTATTATTATAATCAGTCCCTTGATTAATGATTAGTCAGTGTCTCACCTTTTGTAATTACAGGAGGGAATCCTTACTTCTGTTGTAAGGCAGAAGTGAATTTGTACTGGGGACAAAATGTACATCACTGATGGTGGGAACTGCGTAAATACAACATAAAAGATACAGCCCATTTTCCTAGCAAACTGATGTCTTTCTGAAATTAATCTGACAGGTTTCCAAGGCAATATTATAAACTCCACACTGTACAAAATTAGTAGACTTTTCTTGACTCTGGGAATGTACAAGTAAAAATCTAAATCATACACTGAAATGAAGCCGTAATATAGAACACAACATTATCAACCCTTTTGAAATCAGTGCCTTTTTTTTTGGCTACTCTTCCCTTTAGAATTTATTTCTTTACCTGGGAAGGGAAACAGGCAAGAAGGAGGAGAATATTCATGACAGCTCATCTTTGCTGGAAGACACAGGTAAGATTTACACTTTCTTGACAATTAGCAGCATCACTTCTCAGCTGCTATGTTCCAGGGTTCTCTAAGGTCTATGCGCTCTGGAAATGGAGCAGGCAAGTTCACCTAGATATGCTGAATGACAAGGAGCACCTCAAGACCTTGCCTATGGGCAAGAAGTTAATCCAACCTAAGTAATTTGAATGGGTGGTTGTCAGTTGAAGAAACACAGTTAGACTCCCACTGAACATGAAATGTAAGGATAGTTTTACAGCCTTAATTTTCATAAAATTATATTAGAAAACTTTCTAAAGTAGTTTCCTTTTCCTACCCTTCCCCCACATTTATGTTTTTTGGGCAACAACCTGTTCTCTAGAAGTTTTTGGTCCCAGACAGTAGCTGTTATCATACTAGACATCATTTCAAGATTCTTTCTGAAGACTGATGTATTCACATTGAATAAGATGGATTCCTTCACACCAATTAATACATATGTCACATCCAATCTCTGAGAAGCAGAGAGTGACTAAGATTTCCAGACACCCTCAGTGTGGATTAACGTGAGTGAATTGGGATAATTATCCCTTGTTCTTACAGCTCAGTTATCACCAGAATGATTCCATCCCTTGCTCATTACAGTACAGACAGGGTTCTACAGTAATGATTTTGGATGGAGGAAGTGCAGGCAACAGTTGTAAAAATCTTAAAGAAATCATAAGGAGTCCAAATTCCTACTCCCTTCATTTTGAGTCTACCCATGCTCTCCTCTTCAGTAAATCAAGGCTTAAAATATTTGTAGGCAAAATACCCAATATAATTGTGACCTGAACAGAAGATGCATTTCCCAGTAATCAGTAACTGACTTGAGCTGTTGCCTGCAGCTTGGTGTTTCTGAAAACATGTATAACCCAAATTAACTTTGGTTAATGACATTCACCTAAAGTGCTGACATTTAAGCACCTGTTTCTACTGTATAACAGGAATTTTAAAGGGACCAAGGGGAAAAGTAATTAACAAATCCATGTTATTATTTCCTGTGACTCTTCATAAATGGTTCCACTGCTCTCCCCTCACCCATGGCTCACTTCCTGGGGACAATGTGCCCAGTTTCCCATCTCAAGATCACTAAAACACTTTTCAAGGATGGTAAATGTCTTGGAGGCAACTACCACAATGTCATTAGATCAGGATTCTGCATACTATCTTGAGTGGGTTGTTCAGATAAGTTGGAGGATAGCTTCCTTTAGTCTTTCCATGCTTGAATGAGCTTTTATGAGGGCATAGTAGGCATATCATTCATCACATCCTGGGTAATCCTACTTTTGATTCCCTAAGCCCACAATAAGTTTCTTTTTGCCCCTGAAGCTCACAGGGGACATTGATTTTGCCGATGTTCCAATCTTCACACAGTAGTCTTTGATTTTGTAGCTCCCTCCGTAATGCCCATTTTTCTAGCATAATTTATTAACTCTTGGGCCACCTCCCATCAAGTCATGGGACCTTGTTATTGGATCCATCTCTACCTTCATGGGCCAATGTGTCCTGTAAACAGTCTTGGAATTGTACCGCATATAGTTGCAAAGAATCAGGCAGACTCTGAATAAGGGGAGACATTCTATCAGGGTTAGCAATTAATAACATCAGGGGAGACAATTGAAGACAAGTAACCTTCTGTAAACTTTCAAAGGGTTTGTAGCTGGAGTCTCAATAGATACTAGAACTTGACTTCCCAAGGGGTCCAGACCCCTTGCCCCATCGGCAGCTTATCGATTTAATGACCACAACTCTCTTGGGTCATTAGTAGGTAGGAAGAACCCTGTTCCTCAGTACCCTAAGCCTTTCTTTTCAACAACAAAACTCAATTACAACTGGTCAATGAGACATTCCATACATACACTAGTTTGGTTGAGCTAATCTAGTATATTTTTCCTGGATCTTTGATATTCTGGCCACTGAGTATGGCACCATCCAGACAGAAACTTGCAGGGCTCCCCTACCTTGGCTGTTAATGGTAATCGGTCTTGATTAACTGTTTCGTCCCCTATTCCTTACTCCTGGGACAAAATATTTCTTTGCTAATTTCCAGTTTCCTAGTCAGTACAAGGGTTTTAGATCCTGCTTCCTGTCCAACCATGTTAAGCCAGTGAATCCCATTTTACTAACCCACCGACTCAAATTGTATCCAATCAGGATATTCTTGTCCCCCTTCCTCTAACTCAGACCATATATTTTTTCTCAGTACAGTGCATCTGATAGAGCCACATGGACTTGTTGAATGGTATAACATTCAGCAATGTCTTGGCTCGGCTCAGGGCTTATTTTTTCTTGCAAGTTTTAAATTGTTTCATCATTAGTTTGTTTAATAAGTTGTCTCTCTTTCTGAGCCATTACTAGTGCTGCTTCCAACCCAGCACACATTGCAGCTTTTCCTTCTCCTAGTCACACCTTTTTTCCTTCAGAAATGTTACAATTCTGCCTCCTATATCTTTTGGATTGTGCCAACTAACTTGGGCCTATGGGGAAGGGCAAGCCCTATATTCCTTCAACTTTTCAGGAACAGAGGAACAGTCAAGCACTGGCATTTCCTGGGTAGTCATGGCTTGCCACAGATCAAACCTCTCCTAGTTTATTGCTGAGAGGTCATTTCCTGGCTTTCCCCACCTATACCTAGTGTGTGGATCAGCTGTATCCCTTAAGATGTTCCAAAACTGAGCACATTTGTGTGTGACACCAATTAATATGTCATCTTCCACCTGTGAGGAGATGGGTGTGACTAAAGTTCACAAATCTCCTGGATCAAGCTGAGATAACATTCAAGGCTCATACATAAACATCATCTTTTCAAGGAGCTTTTTATAGGATGAATATTCTGTACATGTTGGCCCTCTCCTAATCATATCTACCTAAGCTATGTGGCTTTATGGGAAATCAAGGTAAACTCTGTATTATTTAACAACATTAAGAGGAAAAATAGGGAGAGAGATCACTAGTCATGAATCCAGCATCACACCTGCCAACAGGAGTGTTTGTAGTACGACACCAGAGCCTCATATGTACCTTTATTTATTGGCCCCAGTTCCTGGACTTCTGGAACCTTCTCTTGCCCTAATATCAGGACTGGTTGAGATGCCCATCAGATAAATAGAATTGAAAAATCAGAAGAAATTACAGTAAACCCCTCCCTGTGACTTAAACTTCTCTCAAAACATTATCTGAACTCACAGTAATAATTTCTTTAATCTCTGAAATAAAGGCCTTCATTCTTAATATAAATTACTGTATCAGATTCATTCATTAAGATGTTAGTCTCATCTTCATTCAGGTGAGTCTGAGATATTGAAGTGGTATGTCTAAATTTTCGCCCTTTCTGAAAATTACCAGCTTGTGAGGTAAGCTTGATTACTTGAATTCTTTAAGTAATTTTCAAACACAATCTGTTTTCATCACTTGTGAGTTCATGTCATTCTTCTCTTTTCATCTGTGGTACTACTTCCCATTATATCTGGCGTTGCTTACTGTCACAGACCATGCAGGATTAAGTCTAATGAAAGACCAGTGTAGATGTCCCTTCAGAACCTGGACACTGATAGATGACCTTTGCACTGCCCCATTTGTTAAGTGCAGAATATTTGGTATGCGCTTGCTATTCTATATTCATATACTGTTAAGCATCATGGCTGGTTTATAAAACAGGATTGAAACACATCAGCTTGGCATCAGAAAAAAAAAGAAAGAGAGAAGTAAAAAAATAAATAAATAAGCGAAAAAACCCAAATGAGAACGACTTCCAATAAAATAAGTCAGGACTTCAAAAAACAACATTTCACAGTGACCCTTTTGTCTCACCAAGGAACTACTAAATAATATGCACTGGCACTCAGACCGCCCCTCCAGAAATAGCTTCTCTGCACTGGTGTTCTGAATGTTCCCACTATAATTGCCCTACTGCCTTTGGGTGATAATATATTTGCCAGTTTGCTGCAACTGTGCTTTTGTTAACTTTATTAATCCTGCTTTTCCAAAGATGGTTTGTCATTTGCCATAATGAAAAAGCGCAGTCCATCACCTGGGAGATGATATCTGCTTTTCATTCATCCCAAAATATGGATGAAATCACTGAATCTGTTCTTCATAGTGCAAGTAAAATGCCTCGCTGGTACATTTCCTAACTCAGATAACTGCCTTTTTCTTTCATATTAAAGTTAATGGTTTCTCTCTTAGGGATAAACACCTTAGTAATTTTCTCCTAAATGTAGTCACTGAAGCAATCTTCATTGTTAACTACCTCTAAAACCCCCAACTGCATTTGGTTTATCATGCACTATATAATACTTTTCCTTCCTCCTCATTGGTATGCAAGAAGGAATAAAGTCAATTTTCACCTTTTATCACAAATGCATCATAAATGGTAAAGGGAAAGAATTAATAGCTCAATAATTACATTTTAGTAAACAGCAGAGGAAAAAAAAAAGACAACAACCCACTAGCGAAGAGGTAATGACTGCAGCTGCAAGCAAGGTCTCACCAGTGATTCAAATAAGCTCTTGTCAGCTTACATGGGGATTGCAGACTTGCTGACTTCCCTGGTGAGACTTATGCAGCCTTGCAGAAGTGAAATAGGAGGCTGGAATCAGACACCTTATTGCTCTGATAAATGACTACAAATTATATTCTGGCTTGCATGTATATTCTCTCATGATGACTTCCATAACAAGCATGATTACCTTA
Organism: Phaenicophaeus curvirostris; assembly: GCF_032191515.1. Taxonomy (NCBI): domain Eukaryota; kingdom Metazoa; phylum Chordata; class Aves; order Cuculiformes; family Cuculidae; genus Phaenicophaeus; species Phaenicophaeus curvirostris. The sequence goes on from NC_091431.1 coordinate 71,278,089, forward strand.
AAAGTTCCACAGCACAGGAATTTCTCTCCCTTCCCCTGTGCCCTACACATCACCAGAGATATAATTTGAACTAAGAATTTGAAAGGGAGTGGAGGAAAAGAATTAAACAACCTTCAGGGTGTTTTTTTCAGACTTTTGTAGACTTCAACCAATTGTACGCTCACTTCTGCCACTGAAATTTTGTTCAGAATGATTGAAGGATTTTGCTCTTGGACAACTACCTAAATCATCACAGATATGAATGCAAAATAACTATGTTATATCTGCACTTTATTTTTGTTGCTTACAATGTTAAAATCTGGTATGACTCAGTGACAAAAAATGATTGTCTTGTCCCTGTCACTTATGGATGTCTTCTGGTGTGAAGGATATCCAATGTTTATTTTCTGTCTTTGCATTTACATTAAGGTTTCTGCTATAGGTGAGAAGACTAGCTAGCATTACATGCACAAAGATAGTCAGTAGACTGGCATCTGTATAGTCCTGCAAAACCATTCTTAGTGATTTTCTGGGAAATTGTGGCAACACTCTTAGCGGAAAGAGCTAATATGTGTCACTTCCACTGTGCAGTTCACAAAACCTTTCTAAGGTATCTTCAGAGCTATCCCACACTAAGAGTTGTTAAGTGGGACCAAGCCTTCTCTAACAATTCAAATATATCTCCAGCTTTTCATGGAGTGGGTCATAACGTCATATATTCAACATACACTGAAGAATCATAGAATCATAGAATCAGAATAACCAGGTTGGAAGAGACCCATTGGATCATCGAGTCCAACCGTTCCTATCAAACACTAAACCATGTCCCTTAGCAACTCATCCACCCGTCCCTTAAACACCTCCAGGGAAGGTGAATCAACCACCTCCCTGGGCAGCCTGTTCCAGTGTCCAATGACCCTTTCTGTGAAAAATTTTTTCCTAACGTCTAGCTTAAGTCTCCCCTGGCGGAGCTTGAGGCCATTCCCTCTTGTCCTGTCCCCTGTCACTTGGGAGAATAGGCCTGCTCCCTCCTCTCCACAACCTCCTTTCAGGTAGTTATAGAGAGAAATGAAGTCTCCCCTCAGCCTCCTTTTCTGCAGGCTAAACAACCCCAGCTCTCTCAGCTGTCCCTCATAAGGCCTGTTCTCCAGCCCCCTCACCAGCTTTGTTGCTCTTCTCTGGACTCGCTCCAGAGCCTCAACATCCTTCTTGTGGTGAAGGGTCCAGAACTGAACACATATTCGAGGAGCGGTCTCACCAGTGCGGAGTCCAGAGGGAGAATAACCTCCCTGGACCTGCTGGTCACACAGTTTCTGATCCAAGCCAAGATGCCATTGGCCTTCTTGGCCACCTGGGCACACTGCTGGCTCGTGCTCAGTCGCTGTCAACCAACACGCCCAGGTCCCTCTCCTCCAGGCAGCTTTCTAGACAGACTTCTCCCAGTCTGTAGCAGCTCAGGGTTGTCGTGCCCCAAGTGAAGGACCCGGCATTTGGCCTTGTTAAACCTCCTGCCATTGGACTCAGCCCAGCGGTCCAGCCTGTTCAGATCCCTTTGCAGAGCCTCCCTACCCTCCAGCAGACCAACACTTCCACCCATCTTAATGCCATCCGCAAACTTGCTAAGGGTGCACTCGATGCCTTCATCCAGGTCATTGATAAAGACATTGAACAGGGCTGGACCCAGCACTGAGCCCTGGGGAACCCCACTTGTCACTGGCCTCCAGCTGGATTTCACACCATTTCCCACCACTGTCTGGGCCCGGCCAGCCAACCAGTTTTCCATCCAGGAGAGTGTGCACCTGTCCAGGCCAGAGGTGACAGTTTCCTAAGCAGAATGCTGTGAGAAACTGTGTCAAAGGTTTTACTGAAGTCCAGGAAGATACATCCACAGCCTTCCCCTCATCCAGCAGCCGAGTCACTTTGTCATAGAAGGCGATCAGGTTAGTTTAGCAAGACCTGCCTTTTGTGAACCCATGTTGACTGGGCCTGATCACCCGGTTCTCTTGCATGTGCTTCATGATAGCTCTCAAGATGACCTGCTCCATGACTTTCCCTGGCACTGAGGTCAGACTGACAGGCCTGTAGTTCCGTGGATCTTCCCTGTGATCCTTCTTGTAGATGGGCACAACATCAGCCGAAGATTTCATCCAGATCCATTACTATCATATCTAGGCTTTAAAGTATATCAGGAATATTTTAAACAAAGCTGACACCCTTCAGGTAGGTTAAATGACACCCAGTGGTTTAAGTTACAGAAAATCCCATCTGCAGATCCATAACTTCTGTATCTGCCTATAAGATGGAGATACAGGTTTCATTTCTTTAGAAGAAAGCTATGGGGACAAAAAGGGACCTCCAAAACTGTATGCATGAGGTATCTCATCAATAGTTCTTGAGGCATGCTGGCTAGCTTCTAAGGTCTGCCAAGGCACTCTAATGCAAGGGTACACTTTTTCCGCATTTCTAAAGGTTAAGGGAGTCTGACCTCTTCAGCTTGCTTTGAGATGTTAATCATGTACCCCACTTCAAGTAAGAGAAGGTCTGATTTCTTACACAGCTGCAGCCATTTCAACTACTACTACGATTTTTGATTTTGTCTTTTTTAAAAGAAAAGTTTGAGTTGGCATGATTTGTTTCATAGATCTAGTGGCAATGGTTTATTCTTCTGAACAATCCAAATTGTACACACTAAAATCTATGCAAGTTATGGAATTTGCTTCTATGGAAGGAACAAAAACACACATATGAAGTATGTACAGTTTACAAAAGAAAATAGAAAGTGTTCTATATTTTCAGTAATTATTGTGTGATCTTCACTTCTGTTAAAAGTTTGGATAGAAGCAGTAGCATTCTTAAGATTACAAAAGAGAGGTGACAAGGAATGAAATAAAGAATTTACTGAGTTTTACTTTTTCTTTTCCGTATTTTATTGGTGGGGGGCAAATGCCACTCCCAGGTTCAGGGGAAAACTATTGAAACCTCAGCTCTGAAGATGGGGGGTTTTATTAGGCTTTTCTAGCCCCCTCCTGCCAGTGTGAAGTTAAAAGAACATCTCTATAAAAACTTTTCCTGCTAGATACCCCGTATAGTTTTATGATTGAAAGGTTTGGATGATTCAGATAAGACTAACTTTTTTGCTCTCTTTTGCTTTTGTCTGGAGATGCCAGCATTCATTGTATTGGTAGAATATCCAACAGCTGCAGAATGGTAATTCTTCAGGACAATCCATTTTTTCTGAGAACCATTAAGAACCCACTCTGCAAAAGACTGTTCTCTTTGGCATTTATTACTATCAAATTGCACCAGATGATGCTACTACGCACGTTAGTTTTCTCAGGGTGCAAGTCAGATTTTGTCCTGGAAATAAGTTTTTTTGTGTTCATTTTGTGAAAATTGATACAGGTGGAAAACAGTTTCCTGTCCATTGGAGTCCCTGATCTGTATAGAGTTTCTCAGTAACATGTTGCTTTTGATAGACAAAATTATGTAAAATGAAATTCCTAGTGAGGTGATCTAGGGCAGTGACATAGATAGAGAGAAAAAAGGACACATTTAGAGTATGTTCAACATCTCCTGGAAGTAACTACAAAGGGTTTCAGTGCCATTCAACAGTGGGAAGAAAAAGTATATGACAAATTTCGTAATGCTAGAAGAAAAGACAAATTTACATAATTGCAGTCTTATGAAGGACCTAGATGAAGTTTAATCACAGGATATACTTATACAGGTGTTTTCTATACAACAGAACAGGACAACAACAAAAACAAACAGGGAATACAATAAGGAAAGATCTGGAAAGAAGAAAGAAGTATTTTACCACTTTTACCAGAATTTGTAATAATGTATTTTCTTCTTTTACATGTTATTTTATTTAAAATATTATTAATCAAATGAGCAATATCCTTGGATATTTATCTGGTTTTGGAAGTCATCAGTTGAAGAAAGACAATTACCAGTGAGAGAGAAAACACTTCAAGATTAAAAAGAAGAATTTATTGAAAACAAAAGATAACACTGGAAAACACTCTTCCACTGGCATTGACTTTACTGAAGTGGAATGGTAGCGAGGGGCAGGAAATCAGTATCACTAGACTCAATAAACCGTGATGTTCATCCTAAATTCCTGATCCTTGCAGCATGTTATTGCACCTGTCTGTCAGAAAGATAAATGCAGATCTAGAAATACAAACTGATACATCCCTTATTGCACCATGATTCATTCATTGACAGGGACGAGAAATGAAGTTGGGAATCTTAGCTGCTAGTCACCTGTGCTTATTTAGCTCTATTTTTTATTTTTTTAACAGTAGATGACTCAATCTTTTCCCAAGAAAACCCAAGAATATTTTGCCCATAATCTGAAGTAAATTGTGGTCAGGCCTGCAATTTCATCTGCGATTTACTGGAACTGTTTTTTTCACTCAATATCTGTGCCAAATCAACGTTTCTTCAAAATCTGCCTATTCCCAAATAAAATGACTTGGTCTTGGGAGAGAGTTTAGCTTTCCCTAGAAAGTTAAAAAAAGTTTGTCTTGAGAGTCCGCCAAATTTTCCATGCTATGATTTCATTTTTAAGGGTCTCACCATCAGGCTGTGAAACAAAAACATACAAAGAAAATAAAATTAATGTTCTTCACCTAATATGCTCTGTTCAGGATTGCTACTTAGTTCACTACCACCATGCCTTAGAAGTAAAATGAATTTCATTTACTCACTGCAGTACCCAGAAGAAAGTGTTCTAAAATTATTTTCTCCTTAAAAGAACATACTGTAAAGGCTCATTAAAATATAATTACTGCCAAAAAGGCATTTTACATTTCTTTGAGATAAGCTGCAGCAGTGTAGTTTCAAATTCGACTTCCATTGATTCAGGATTAGAGCAGCATGTTTAGATAATAAGCAGAAGGATCTCAGATAACAGTCTGAATGAGTCATTGGACTATAACGTTTAGTCTGAGAAAGTGTGTTTATCTGAAGGGCTCTTGGGACTAATATGGTTTCTCTTCAAAGCCTGAAGCAGGGGGCAAAAATTGTAGTCCTGGAGGCTGGCAAGATAAACATGTTTTGTGATTTGCTAGCAATTTGAGAGATGGATTTCACTACAGAGTGCACTGTTGTTGTCAGGTTGAAAAGTGTCTACCTGGAAATGAATTCATGTGCACACTGCTGCAGACAAAGGGAAATCTCTCTGAAATGGCATGCAATCACATTTTAAGGCCAGTTTTTCAAGTCAGTGATTCACACCTGGGAAATACGTTGATGCACTAGGTTTATCATAAAAAGCTAACATTTTAACCAGCAAAAATTGGTGCAATAATCTTGAAAGTCACTGTCTCATTGACAGGTACAGAAATCCATTTTCCTGCATATTTGTCTGCTTTGTCACTGAAAACAAGTTTTTCTAGCCAATGTAGGGTCATCTCAGATTGTTTTGGGATGAAGGGAGTGCTGCCTGATGGTCTTTTAACATTCAGCTTGAGATCTAAACAGGGAGGATGGGTAACGTGTCTCCCAGAGTAAAGCTGTGGCAAGAATAAAAGCTCCTGTGTCAGTCAATAGTTTATAAATACAACAGGAGAGATAACTGCTGTGTATGCTCCAAGGGGGATATTGAAACTAGGCTCCTGAAGTAAAAACATATTTTTAAGTTAGAAGAGAGAGTGAGAAAGTGTAAATGAGTGAACAGAAGGTTTCTGTAACTCCGTGTGGAGGGTTTTCATGCATGGTTAGAGAAGCTGGGGGTTGTCAGTCTCTGAGAATAATTGAGAAGGGAACCGAGCACAGAATAAAGGACTTCAGGTCTCAATATCATCTTCATTTGCGCTCACAAGTTTCATGGAAGCCGAAGACTTTACACCAGTTTAAATCAAATAATAGTAAAAGCCAATGAGGTTTGTGACACGCTGGATAATCACAGAATCACTAAATTGGAAAAGACCTCCAGGATCATTGAGTCCAACTGTCCCTATCTGCCAATAAAGCATGCCCCTGACCACCTTGTCCACTCGTCTTTTAAACACCTCCAGGCATGGTGACTCAGCCACCTCCTTGGGCAGACTCTGCCAGTTCCCTATAACCTTTTCTGTGAATTTTTTTTCTGGTGTCCAGCCTGAACCTCCTCTGGTGGAGCTTGAGGTCATTTCCTCTTGTCCTGTCCCCTGTCACTTGGGAGAAGAGGCCAGCTCCCTCCTCTCCACAACCTCCTTTCAGGTAGTTATAGAGAGCAATAAGGTCCCTCCTCAGCCTCCTCTTCTCCAGGCTAAACACCCCCAACTCTCTCAGCTGTTCCTCATAAGGCCTGTTCTCCAGCCCCTTCACCAGCTTTGTTGCTCTTCTCTGGGCTCGCTCCAGAGCCTCAACATCCTTCTTGTGGTGAGGGGCCCAGAACTGAACACAGGATTCGAGGAGCGGTCTCACCAGTGCTGAGTCCCGAGAGAGAAGAACCTCCCTGGACCTGCTGGACATACTGCTTCTGATATAAGCCAAGATGCTTTTGGTCTTCTTGGCCACCTGGGCATATGTGAGGACCAAGGCTTATGAACACAAGGCTATTCCAATCTGTCTATAGAGGGCCTCATCTGCTTGGTTTTAATGGTCAGGTGGCCTGTAGCAGACTCCCACCATGATGTCACCTTTCCTTCCCCTTCCTTTATTCCTAACCCACAAGCTCTTCATCAGCTCCTCATCTGTCCCCAGGTAGAGGTCTATGCACTCCATCTGGACACAGCGTGTTCCACATCTACCCTGCTTGCCCTTCTTAGAGAGCTTATATCCTTCAATTCTGACACTCCAGTCATAGCAACCATCTCAACATATCTCTGTGATGTCAATAAGACCATAGCCCTGCAGGAGTGTACACACCTCTAACTCTTGTTTACTCTCCATGCTACAGGCATCTGCATAGAGGCATTTAAACTGGGCCCCCAAAGAGGCTGACTTACTGGCTTGAGTGATGGAATTCCTTTGTTCTGCTCTTCAAGTGCTTTTCTGTTGACCTGTGCTCATTTTCCTGGTTCTGGGCATCTATTACCAACACTGGCACTGAACAGTTAGGAGTAGGATAGATTGAGGCTCCCATCTGATGGGAACTTAACTTCCCTGGGAAGTTCAAGCTATCTTTATGCATAATAGTTGGTATTTGCAGGTTTCCATTAAGGTGGTTGGGGTTTTTTTGTTGGTTTTTTTTTTGTTCACTCCACATGCAAAATTGCAGCTAGCCCAGAAGGTTAAAAGGTAGCTAAAAAAAAATTTCTCCTAAAGCTCAATCTCACATTTGGTCTCTGTTTTAATTTGTTTTTCAGTTTCATTTTAATTGAAATATAGATGTAAAAAACCCCAAAACTTTTAGTTTAAGAAGAGAACTTCTAATTAAAGAGCCAAAGGCATCACTGATAACTTCTAGCAGCAAATAGGCTGCTAGAATACACGTCTTCTAGATGCAGCGGTGGCATTGAAAAAGAAAACCAACGTCAATTTTTGTTCATTTCCTTCTAACTGCACCTTACTTTTTCAAGTTCTATAGCAGGAGCTGTTATGACAACGTGCAACAAGCAACAGCAGCAGAAATACATGCTATTGAAACTCTCTGAGGTAAATGTAACCTTATTGTGTCTGAATTTGATTGTGGTGAGCAAAGACAAGCTACCCTGCTGGCAGCTGCAGCAGTTGATGAAAAGCAGGGTTGGTGAGTTCAGTGAAGCATAACTACTTACACTGGCCCTACATACATTAACAATGTACTTTTTCCTGTATCTTCACTACAATAGTTATACTGGAAGAGAACAACAGGAAAACTGGCAAGATGAACAATATACATCCAGATTTCAAAGAATTCCAGTCTGCTTCCAAAGAGAAGCAATCTGTCATATTTAGAGGTGTCTATGTGTATGCACAAGATGAGGAAGACCAGTAACTAGAGGAGCAATACTAACAGGTTCCCCATGTTTCTGGTTTTCACTTTGTTTGAACGTTTCTTAACTTCAAAAAGTTAAGAACTTGAATTGTATTTCTGAAGTAATATCTTTGGTTTTGGTGCTCCAAACTGTATCTGTCAGCTATGACAGCTATGAAATCAGATATGGATTTTTAACTCTGAACTTGACATGAAAGAATATTAATTATTAATGCATCACAATAGTTGGTCAGTGTTGAAGTGTACTGCATAGGTACAGAAAAGAAAGAAGAAACATCTTTAGTGAAACATACTCTCTAGAACAAAATACGTTAATTTCAGTCATTCTTATTATTTACTTCTTGTGCTTCCCAAAGAGGGAAGAATTACAATTTTAGCTCCTTGATCTTCTGAAGTGATTAAAGTCATAATTCAAAGTTGATGGTGAAGTATTTATGACTGTGAGGACACTAAGAGGGAAATGAGATTTCCACTACATGATTTAGAAGCTGTAACACCTTCTCTGCATTAACTTGAAACACAAAGTTGTGCCATCAGAGCACATCACCACCAGCACAACAGGGTGCTTTGGATTTTTATCTTCAGCCACTAAAGCAACAGAAGAATTTCAGTCTGAACTTTGGTGAGAGTAACATTTAGCCCTCTGTGAGAAAAGAGGCATTTTCAGCCATTCAATTCAATAGGAGTTGTATTAGGTCTTGATTTATTCTGGATCTGTGTACTGCAGATGGAGAGGCAACAAATTCAAAGACATCTGCAAAACCAAGCAGCTAGATACAGGATACGTAGAGAGGACATTTTCTGAAAAGTTGGAGCCTAGAAAAGTAGGAATAGCTTCCTTGCATAGATATATTGAGACAAATTTCAGTGACAGTTTCCCCTGTAAGAACAGGGAAATTTAAAGAGGAGATTTTTCTCTACTATCATTCTCATCAGCTTTCACTGTTTGCATTATTTTGATATCTTTTCTTACTTTACAACTTTCAATTCTGCAAAAAGTCATCATATTGACAATAAATCCCTTGCCTCATTAAAACAAGATTTTGTTCTGGTTTTTAATATGATAAAAAATAAAATACTATGTAGAAATAGTACAGTTGACAGGGTATTATTCTAAAAATCAAAAGCGACTGAAAAAAATATGGATGGTTTAAGTTGGAAAATATAATGTTTACAGGTACTTCAAAGATTGTTGCACAGGGATATATTTTCCCTTTTCCCGAATCTAAAAAAAAAGAAAATATAAAGGGATTCTTTCATTTTAAAATGAGCCGACAGAAAATGAAATACCAGTGAAAGAAAAAGTAGAAGATTTGATTTTGGTGGGAGATTAGGAGGAGAAGGAAACTGTCAGTATCTGATTGTATATTTTTTTTTACCAACAACACAAAATTGTCTGTCTAAGAACAAAAACAAATGGAAAGAGAATCCAAGTAAAAGTAATTATTTCTCTTGGCTTTTACACCATATTACTCCCAGCTCAAAATAAAAGTGCATTATCCATTTTTGTGTCATTAATCATGCATTCTTTGCTTTGATTATAAGCTCCTTTATTTCCCTAGAGTAATATTTGCATTAGTGATGCAAACTTAGCATCAGGTGGCACATCTTTTCTGCACGTCTGTAAGCAGAACCATGCAAGAAGGTCTGTACATGCTGTATCCTCTTCTATAGTTTACAGAGTTTAACTCCTGCATTTTCTAAGAGTTTCCACAGGAAATTAGGAACACATCTGTGACATAAATCCTACATAGACTAAGCAAAGATGTTGCTTCCTCTCCTCCAACAGAATTAGAGATATTTCAGACATACAGAGTAGCAACTATGATACACTTTCCCCCAGCCAAATCATTGTTAAATCTATTCTAGAACTGTTATGCATAAGAAACTTCTTGGGTCTGATACAATAATAAATTCTAGGTAAATTAAATTCACAGCTTTGGAGATATCCCTTGAAATTCAGCTCAAATTTTCTGGAGAATCAAACACTCTCACAGGAGACTCAGCAGTAAATCACTGGTTAACTGCTGATTCTGCATAATTTTTGGGTTAAGGAAGAATAATTCAGGTCATATTTGATTCTTTAAACAGGGTTGAGTTCACTTTGAAATTGGCCTATATTTCATTCACATGTAAAATTCACACCACAATCCCCTGAAACAGCATCCATTTTATATAACTTGTTGTCTTTCTAATTTTCTGATTCCTGGCAGCAGACTGCATTTCCTGCCATTTGCAGTGCCCAGCTGAGGTGTATTATAAGTTTGGGAAGCTGAGATCAAGATTTCCAGGATCATACATCCTAAATAATTTTTGTTTGTTTGCTTTAAGGATCTGCTGTCCGTGTTGGCTGACTCTTTGCTATACAAGATATACATACAGCATGGAAACTCAGGAAATTATTGGAGTCTTCAAACTGAAGCTGACACATACCTCAGAAAAGATCAACCAGCCACAACATTCTTGTTAAACAGCAAAAACATTTTTGAGATGGAAAGGGGAGGAACTTCTATTTAACTCCTTTAATCTTACTGCATGTGGAATGAATTCCCTGACTAATGCCCACACCTGCAGTAAGTAACACTGTTTTAATTTTTTGGCATTAAGATCTTTTCCTTATGAATGAGCATTTGAAGTGTAAATATAACGTGAGGAGGAGTAGAATGGTAACAAAGTACTTGATCAACAAGTAGACCAGAAGTTTCCCATAATATGTACAAAAGTGAGAGAGAGAAACACTTGACAAACCAGTGACAGCATTTATTTATTCCATGATTGTAAGAGATGTTTCTGCATACAACAGAAAAGAAGTAAACAGTTTTTTGTCTTCTACTTGATGAAATTTGCCCTTCTGGTTATCTTTTGAAGTTATGCTCTCCCACTGAAGCACTCCTTTAATCTTCTCGTTTGTTAATTCCTCAATGTTATTCTGCTACTGCTCCCTATATATTTGTATAGGAATTTTGTTTCTAACTCTGTGACCCATGTATCTGAGGTTAAAAATCTTTGGGTTTATTTCTGATTGAATGGTTCACATTGGGAAATTACTCACCTGTCCAGCAGTGTCTAGAATGTCCAAATAGGCTGGTTCATCATCAATTCGGACTTGAGTTTTATAGGCATCCTCTGAAAAACACAGTGCAGTATGGCTAAGCATAGAAGTGGCTTGGAGAATGGAAAATGAAATTATTTTGCTAGCTTGAAGTAGGTTTTTCAAAAGCCCTCTGGTCTGACTTAACTTTGCTTTCTTTTGAGTCAAAAAGATGCTTTTTGAAATCCTACCATCAATGCGAAGTATTAGCAGGGAGTCATCTAGTCTTTCCTGTTACACTACTGCAAAATATCAAAGAAATAGATTTGCCTCCCTTTAAAAGGATAGCACAGACCACAGGTAGTGTTTAAGTCAGAAAGTTTCAGAAATGTTGTGTTGGTGCTGTGCGGCAGGATGTTTTTTACTTACCACAATTGTACTTCCACAGAGCTTTTCCAGCAAATACTTTAAAGATAAAAGTTTAAGTCTAAGTTACTGGGAAAGTCTTTTTGTAGCTAAAGGAGGTTTCTAGCTCTAATAGATCGGATCACTTAATTAGAGCTCTGTATATCTCTGAACAGGATGCAATTGAATTTTCAAAAATAAGTTCTGTAATCAATGTCCTCACACTTATCACAGCTGGGAGTCGAGGAGGAAAAAAGTGTGTTTGGTAGTTGATTCCCCTATTTCATGATTTTGTCAACTTAAATCCAGGAGGAGAAAAAACAAAAAATGTGAACTAATATTTGCGTATGTGGTTTTCCTCACATTTCTGCTTCATTCCTCACATTTCCACTTCATTCCTCACAACATTTGTACTTTCTTCATAAGGTTAAACAGACCTTACATACCAGACCATGTTTATACTTCAAATAGCCTTGGAAATTATCCATGTTGTTTAATTAAACAATAATGCATAGCAGTCTGAATGGCTCTTTGTGACTGGTGTTATGCTTTGGCTGTGCACTGAGGTGTGAAGACAAGACAAGTGCATTTAATGCTTCTGAGAAGCGTTGTTAATCATCATGAGCATATGGCTAGCCCCATAAAAAGACTCAGACCTGTAAGCTTTGGCTGCCAGAGACCCTCAGGACTAGGCTTTCAATATTTATTGAGTTAATATTGTGATTATAATACAGGATTGTATATGAGGTAGCTGGAATTCTCAGAACATTAGAGTTTGTGGTCTTTTATATATTTTGCATCATATGATGTGAGATAAAAGCATGCAAAATCTTCTTTCTGCATACACAAAGGAAACACTAAAACATTGCGGTATGAAGGATTCTGAATGGCCTTAACTTGTGTCACTCCTGTGCAGTCAGTAGTAAGCCACCTTTAATGACATAATTACATACAGTAATTTCCTTTATTCTCTTGCTTCTTTCAGATCTCAGTTCAGCAAATGACTTAGGCATATGCCTTGTTTTAAACAAATATCTAATCCCATTGATACCAGGATGACCCAGAGGCTTATTTAATTCTATGACGCATTGCCTTGCTGAGAAAGCCAGAGCACTCCAATCAGTATACATTTCAGTCAAAAGATCTTTTTCTAGGTATTGTTGAATAAGAGACTCTGTTGCAAAGAAGGACTATACAGAGTCACAACAATGATATGTGAGATAGAATTGTTTTATATTTATCTTTCTTTCTTAGCTAAAAATAAAACCCCAAAATATAAAAATATGTAAGATCAACTATATTATTTTGTTTATAGGAATTCTAATAATACAATCAACTACTAATTTATTTCTGTTTAGGTTGATGCCCATTTGCATAACATTAAAGTGTACATAATTAACATTTGCCTTGTAAAAATTCACCTTTCACTCTTGGCTCTGAATCTGGATGCTCTAAAGCCAATACTTCATGGTCCTATTTCTCTCTTTGCTTAGACGAATGTGAGCTTTAATGCACTAGCTTTAAAATAGTTAATGTAGAGAGACATTTGCATTCAACTTTGATAAAAATGAATTTGGAACCTAGATAAGTCCTATCTTATTTGCTAAGGAAATGAATTAGGAGCGTAGAGTCAGTTATGACTAGAAGACCTTCTGGCTTCTGAATATAAGTCATAACTTTCAGTGAGTAAATGTAAGATATCTGTGTCTAATACCCTGCTGAGATACTTCAAGTGTACCCTTATACCATGCCACTGCATTCAGTAAAGCTTCAGCTGTTAAAATCTGTAACAAGGACACATGTATCACTCTCTTCCTTTGCAAAATAACACCAGACATTTTAATCCACTGTGTTATTTTCACTTACTTTCTTTTCTCAAATGGCTGACCTTAAAATATTTCACTAAGATGTGCTAGAATCACTACCTTGTTTTCATTCTTAATATATAGTGACGTCTTCTGTTTGTAGTAGAGAAACACATTCTGTTAAGAATTGCCCAAGCACATGAATCAAAATGGTTTTCTAGGCAATTATATTTGGAAGATGTATTTTACTTGTAGGATTTGCTTTTGCCCCAAGAAATGTAGAGATGAAATAGTAATGAGTTATTATTTTCCTTCATAATATTACCTTTGCATATGTGCAAAAAGCAGGACAGTACAAACAATTTAGAAAAGTTTCAAAAAATTCTAAATTGGGATGTGACAAGAAAGGATATCCTCAACATGGTTTTGAATGGAAAATAGATTGGAGATTTAATGTCTACTTTTCTTATGGCACTTACTTAAAAGGAGTTATTCAGTCTCATATTTATCTGGGGAAATGCTATCTTGAGTAGACATCCTCATACCAGAAATCAGATTGTAGCACCCACTTATGACATATCAGCTTCTTAATGCTCGAACACACTACCCTTTTGAGGGGCCCTACCTTTACATTTACCTTATGTATTCATTGATCTCCTTCCTGGACTACTAAGACAATGAATTTTTCCAGTGCAGAAGGCAGAAATAAAATGCCTAAATTGAAAACCCTATTTCCCACCTCACGTCATATGGACCAAGAGGACAAGCTAAGTGTGGAAGGGCAGTATTATTTATTTATGGTCTACAATTAATACCTTTAAACACAGATTTCATCTCAGAAAGTAATGGAAAGGAAGTTGTATGAGACATTACATAGACAAATATCTTCGTTTTGCTCAGTAACATACTATGGGGCATAAGCCTTAAGCTGGAAAGAAACAACCTCCTAGAGATCAAGAGCTGGTTACGTATGTATGTCAGACCCACATAACATTTATTATTATTATTATTAACTATACTGTTAAACAGAAACCCTAGAGTCTTTGCCTGCTTCCCAAAGGTTTCAAAAGGGACCTCTATAAAGCTAGTAAATATAATCCATGAAACATTGTGTAAATTATTGTCATATTAATGGAACAGAAACCTGAACTGTGAGAGGAATGTTCTGTTCGTGTGTGGACAGAAAGTGAAGATGTTCCACTGAAGCAATAAGTCTAAACTCTAGCTACCATTTACGTCAAGCATTAAGATATAAGAATAGTAATCAGACATCATACAATAATTATATCTCTTACATTAAATTCACTGTTAGTCTTTTTCTGTGAAGATAATTGCAAAGTACTAGCTTTTGATTCAGGTAAAATGCAGTAGAAAAATAGATGATTTTAAGAAATTATAGTGGATGAAGTTTACTGATACTGCTGTGAGATATAAACATGATTCAAACACAGACTGTAAGAATGAGTGGGCTTTATGTATCAAAGAGAAAAAAAAAATAAATGAGAGCTCCTGTGTCCTTACAAACTGTATAGTACATGAAAGTATGAATATATGAACTGGATAGTTAAAGCATCTGGTAAAACTTAATTTATGAAGAGAACTATTTTCTTTTTTTCCGTATAGAATATGTGTTACTTTAAGAATTTATTACCTATAAACATTGAAAATAAAAATAAAGATAAATAAAAATTTCCGCTTAAAAATCATATTACTTATCTTGAATTATTGCTGGCTGTTTAATGTTTTCCAAGGTGGGAAAAACCCAAATAGAGCTCCAAATCTGTTCTGAATGGCATCTATACTTTTTATTATTAATTAATCCCTCCTTTACTGAATAGCTCATTTACATCAAGAAAAAATGGTTTCCCAAAATGGAATTTTTAACTTTTTCTTAATTATTTCATTTTCCCTTGCAGTATTATGAAAGAAAAAAATAAATTCTTCTTTAAGCCTTTTGTTATGTGGCTTTTTCTTTTTTTTCTTGTAAAATAAATACATCCTCTTTTTCATCTTTCTTTTTTAGTAAGGCATCATTCTGGAGACAGAAGTACAATAATTAATGCAAGATTGTGTTGCAATCAGTTATCACAGCACTGGAAAGGCTAGATTCATAAAAAATATATCAAAGCACTTTTTCAGCTATGAGCAGGTAACTGCTTCATGACAAATAGATTTGGATGGTGTACAATTTGAAGGAGGGTTGGAAAGGGCTTTTCATGTGCATTACTGAGATGTTCCTGTCTCTGAAATATAGGTCACCTGCTTCTTTCTTCTATTTGTTGATTCTGCTTATATTTTTACAAAATCATTATTCTGTCATCTTCTCTGTCTTATATACTATAAATTGCAGATAAAATCAATCAGATTCTCATATGCATAGCTGAGCCAAAATGTGTTTTATTTTGTTATAGAGGTGCCAAACCAGCAGAAGGTAGTCCAAACTCAGTCAGCCACATCTGGAGTTCTGTTTCTCGTTCTCCCTGTGTGCCAAAACTACAGAAGAAATCCCAGCTATTGATAGTGCCAGAGATACTCTTGAAGGTAGGGTGATCATGAGTGTTTGGCTGGATGAGTGTTTTTTCTATTTAGAACAATGACTTTTTAAATAAAAAGAAAGTGTGTGAATAGCAACTTAAACCACTGTATCAACTACTACACATAAACTCTTTTTATCTGAAATAGAAATATGCACGTCATAGGAATTGCCCACCAAAATACATTGGTCTTACAATTTCCTTTATCATACAATTATTTTCCTGAAGTATGCATGGCTTATAATTTGGGTGAGCATTCCTATCAGCATTTTGCAGACAAGAACACCAAGTCACAGAGGCTGCTTTCCTATAAGCTATATGCACACATGATAAGAAATGAATGGCTTAGAACAGCAGTACTGACAGATTTGATTGCCTTGTATTCTGTAAATACTCATGTAGATAGCAGTATTCTTTAAAATAAGGCAAGAAGAAAAATTGGTATAAGACTTGTAGCTAGGGTACTTAAATATCCCATTTACAATTCTGCCTAGTGTTACAAAATTCTATGGTACACCAGCAATTAAGAATAATTCAGATTACTCTTTTAGTGACGCCACTTTTTATTTCTCAGCATTGAACTACATTTGCCATTATGCTGTCACTTGTTTAGCTTTGTGAGGTCTTTGTCAGATCTTTCAGGTTTTTTTCAGTTTTGTGTTAACAGAAGTTGCCTGCCCCCACCTATACATATATACCTACGTGATGGTAACAGATGACATTGTGCAAGACAAAAGAATTTTGTTTAATGGTTTACCAATCAAAGAAAAACTGTCTGCTGCCTTTCCAAATACACAGGTAGAAACTCTTTCCTCAGTAGCCACACACTATGAACATATCTCCTGTTTCTAAGAAAGAGAAACAGCTGAGTAATGCAGCATTTAATGCAGATAGTACCTCTCTGCTATTCTTATTCTCACATAAGGACTATAGTGTAGGCCTCAAAAAAATTAAAATAATCTCAGAAAAAAAGCCAAAGCATTAAGCAGTTAAGTTCTTATTGTAAAAAGAATTCATACATTTATTCATTATATATTCAGTTGCATGGTGAGAAACACGGCACTTTCTATGTTTCAATTCTCATTTTAGCATTCAAATTACCATAAACAAATTTTCAGATAAGATATTAAACCAAGGTCTTGGCCACATATGTCCTCAGAAAATATTCTGTAATGTTGTTTTCAAATGGTCTTGCTAAATTCATATGCATATTACTGTTGTACCTTCCAACTTTCCTTATTAATTTCAAATGAAGATGCAATCACTCATTTCCTTTATTTATTCTTTGTTCAGCATAGTGACTTGCTTTTAACTAAAGTCTAGTTTAGAGTTCCTGTATCTTCAGGGGCACATAAAAACAAATCCTTGACTCTTCATAAAATGATTTGTGATTTCAAGTAGTAAAGATGCAAATAGAAACACAATAAGGTACTTGGGCTCTCTGAGTCTGAAAACAACAGAGCAGAACAATTCATAACTTTCAGTTAACTTTATCCTCCTGAAATAAGCAGTGTTAATATCTTCAGTGGAAAGCAGATGCATGATTAGATTATGCCTAAATCCTTAAATAAACCTTTGCACTTAATGCTGCTACCATCCATAAAAAGTGGTACCTCAATACCTGGAGGGGTACAGGGTCTAAATTATCTGTTGAGCATCCAGAATTATTGCAGTATAATAAAGATTTGAGTTTAGGTCGAGTACGTCTCATGCAGTCTGTTATTAGTGGTTTTTACCCAAGCCTTCTCCTTTGTCATACTCTCACTCCTTTAAATGAGTCTCCGGCTGCCATTGGCCGTACTCTCTCTGCATCTGGTTACAATAAAAATGTAAAAGCATCCTCAGCCAAATGGATGTTCTCTTTCATTCTCACCTCACTGCTAGTGCTCCTCTTTTAATACCATTATGTATCTGTCTTAAAACAGCTGCTTTCAAATTAAGTTTCTGTCTCTTGTTGGTCTGCCTAATGTTTTAGATCTGTGCTATGCAGGCCAAGACTGATAGCACACAGCTGCTGAAGAAGCCTGATTGATAGGGAAGTGAGATTGTGTAGGGAAAAAATCAGAAGGGCTAAGGCTCAGCTAGAAATTGGATTGGCCAAGTCAGTGAAAGATAACAAAAAATCTTTCTACAAATATATAAATAATAAAAGGCGGACTAGGGAGACCATACAGTCCCTATTGGACACAGAAGGGACAACAGTAACAGGGGATGAGGAAAAGGCTGAGGTACTTAATGCCTTCTTTGCCTCAGTCTTTAGTCGTAAGGAGGGTCGTTCCGCCTGTGTACAAACCCAGGAGCTAGAGGAGCATAATGAGGCTCCCATGATCCAAGAGGAGGTGGTCAGAGCCTTGCTAGCCCGACTGGACAGTCACAAGTCTATGGGGCCGGACGGGATTCACCCTAGGGTACTGAAGGAGCTGGCGGATGTGCTGGCCAAACCCCTTTCCATCATCTTCCAACAGTCCTGGAAGACTGGAGAAGTCCCACTGGACTGGAGGCTGGCTGATGTTGTGCCCATCTACAAAAAGGGCCGCAGGGAGGACCCAGGAAACTACAGGCCTGTCAGTCTGACCTCAGTGCCAGGGAAAGTCATGGAACAGGTGATCTTGAGTGCTATCATGAAGCACATGCAAGAGAACCGGGTGATCAGGCCCAGTCAGCATGGGTTCACAAAAGGCAGATCTTGCCAGACTAACCTGATCGCCTTCTATGACAAAGTGACCCGGCTACTGGATGAGGGAAAGGCTGTGGATGTGGTCTTCCTGGACTTCAGCAAAGCCTTTGACACAGTTTCTCACAGCGTTCTGCTTGAGAAACTGTCAGCCTCTGGGCTGGACAGGCGCACACTCTCCTGGGTGGAAAACTGGTTGGATGGCCGGGCCCAGAGAGTGGTGGGAAATGGTGTGAAATCCAGCTGGAGGCCAGTGACAAGTGGGGTTCCCCAGGGCTCAGTGCTGGGTCCAGCCCTGTTCAATGTCTTCATCAATGACCTGGATGAAGGCATCGAATGCACCCTTAGCAAGTTTGCGGACGACACTAAGCTGGGTGGAAGTGTCGATCTGCTGGAGGGTCGGGAGGCTCTGCAAAGGGATCTGAACAGGCTGGACCGCTGGGCAGAGTCCAATGGCATGAGGTTTAACAAGGCCAAATGCCGGGTCCTGCACTTGGGGCACAACAACCCTGTGCAGTGCTACAGACTAGGAGAAGTCTGTCTAGAAAGCTGCCTGGAGGAGAGGGACCTGGGGGTGTTGGTTGACAGCCGACTGAATATGAGCCAGCAGTGTGCCCAGGTGGCCAAGAAGGCCAATGGCATCTTGGCTTGGATCAGAAACGGCGTGACCAGCAGGTCCAGGGAGGTTATTCTCCCTCTGTACTCGGCACTGGTGAGACCGCTCCTCGAATCCTGTGTTCAGTTCTGGGCCCCTCACCACAAGAAGGATGTTGAGGCTCTGGAGAGAGTCCAGAGAAGAGCAACAAAGCTGGTGAAAGGGCTGGAGAACAGGCCTTATGAGGAGCGGCTGAGAGAGCTGGGGTTGTTTAGCCTGGAGAAGAGGAGGCTGAGGGGTGACCTCATTGCTCTCTACAACTACCTGAAAGGACGTTGTAGAGAGGAGGGTGCTGGCCTCTTCTCCCAAGTGACAGGGGACAGGACAAGAGGGAATGGCCTCAAGCTCCGACAGGGGAGGTTTAGGCTAGACGTTAGGAAAAAATTCTTTACAGAAAGGGTCATTGGGCACTGGAACAGGCTGCCCAGGGAGGTGGTTGAGTCACCTTCCCTGGAGGTGTTTAAGGCACGGGTGGACGAGGTGCTGAGGGATATGGTTTAGTGTTTGGTAGGAACGGTTGGACTCGGTGATCCGGTGGGTCTCTTCCAACCTGGTTATTCTGTGATTCTGTGATTCTGTGATTTTCACCTTTGGTTATTCCATGGTGACCTGAAATGCACTCAGTGCCTTCCAAATTGGGAAATGGTTTATCCATTTTATTCTGCCTTCTTTATTTTCTTTCTTCTATTTTTTTTTTTCAGTTGTACCTATAGATGTGTACAAACACTTCTTCAATGTTAGCAGTTTCATTATTGTGGTACCCTTTCTTTCATTACTGAAAATCAGAAGGGAAAGAAACTTAATCTCACTTAGCGTGTAGTAGGCATGAAAAAGCAGCATTTTCTGTGCTTTAAAAGGTTTTGTGTGAACAGAAATCTGACTGAATTGAACTTTGAGTCAATTAAATCTGGTTTGTCTTCTCCCTTTGGGTCCTCATTATCATGATGTTTACTAGCAAAACATTTGGAAAAGGAGATAATGGCCTGAGTGGATTTCAAGAAGAACCAAAATCAAGATTGATTTTGTTGCACAAAGTGTTGCACAGGAGAGATTATCATCTTCATATACTCATCAAGAAAGAGACAAAGCACAACGTACAATGAAAATTCAAAATAAGATATCTACTTTCCGACAAAGAAGGTAAAAAATGTAAGATCTCAGTGGCCAGCAAGGCAAACTTTTTGCTGCATTCACTGGTCATACAGCACCTTGCACACAGTCAGGTCTCTAAAATCAGGGCTCAAAGCTTTTATATACTGCAAATAATTAGAAGAGTATAAGTGAACATTATACCTTTAGTCTTCAGTTGTGGTAACAAATGGTCCACAAATATCAATCAAAGCTATACACTGTTTATAACAATACTGACTACAAGAAACACCTTCTCCTCTACTACTTGCCGTCTATACAGTGGATGCTTTGGGCTTAACTCTTGACTTGTGTGCATCATACTTCTTTTACATCAGTTCCAGCTCAATATTCTGATGCAGCAAGTAAACAGAATCTTCTACACCAACTACTGATATTTATTCATTCCCATGAGGTGTTTCATCATCGGGAGATTAGACATATTTCTGCAGTATCATGTGTTTGTGCATCAATAGGTATATACCAATGTATACAAACATAGACAGACATGTAAGACAGTATCTGAATGTGTAAGAAGATAGTATAAAAAATTAATCTATAGGCAGAGCACCTACAATGGGTAAAACTACTTACCTAATCCCTAAAACATTCAGGACAAGGAACTGATTGAAACTTAAACTAAAAAAGATACAATACAAATATCTTATGCTGTAGAACATAAACTATTTTTATAGTACTACTATATGTTAATATTGTGCTCTGAAAAAATTTATTTTCTAGTTGCTGATATACATTTTCCCTCCTAAAATGTAATTATTAAAAAAAGGAAAATGTTATGTTCAAAACGGACCATAAAAAACAGAACTATTGAGAATTCTGATCAAGTTCTAATTACAATATGTATAACCAAGACGAAGTCTAGAAAGCAAAGTGTTTCATTTCCTTATTTCTCGTAGACATATGGACAGAGAAGCTAATTACATTCTTATATAGTAAAATGTAGGATTCCCCTGGGTGTTGAACAGTCACCTCTCATGGGTATTGCCTTCTGTAGAGATGCCGAGATAAAACAGAGTTTTGGATAAAACACTGAAAAATCCTATCTCAAAAATTTGGCCCAGTGCAGTAACTATCATTCATGATGCAAATGTTGCTATCAGCAAAGCCACCATTTTTTTTTCATCTGCAATCATGCATCAGCATGACTAAATTTGCAGAATCAATTAGAAAGATTGTGACTTCCTGCCCAGAAAGCTCACTCTGCTTTTCCTCAGACCTTGTACTACAGTCATTCAAATAGGGTAAGTTTTACCTATAAACTGTCCCACTCATGTGAATAAGATTGTTGGAGTGAAAATATTTTTTCCCAGAAGCATCTCTTGAAAAGAAAATACTACTTCTTACACATGCTCGCATTTTTGCAAATAAGGCCTAAAGGTAACTCAGGCAAACCTTAGCTGTAGCACTTGCATTACTGGAGAACAGGCCTTATGAGGAGCGGCTGAGAGAGCTGGGAGTGTTTAGCCTGGAGAAGAGGAGGCTGAGGGTAGACCTCACTGCTCTCTACAACTACCTGAAAGGAGGTTGTGGAGAGGAGGGAGCTGGGCTCTTCTCCCAAGGGACAGGGGACAGGACAAGAGGGAATGGCCTCAAGCTCCGCCAGGTGAAATTTAGGCTGGACATTAGGAAAAAATTTTTAACAGAAAGGGTCATTGGGCACTGGAACAGGCTGCCCAGGGAGGTGGTTGAGTCACCTTCCCTGGAGGTGTTTAAAGGACGGGTGGATGAGGTTCTGAGGGGCATGGTTTAGTGTTTGATAGGAATGGTTGGACTCAGTGATCCGATGGGTCTTTTCCGACCCGGTGTTTCTATAATTCTATGATTCTGTTAGAAACCACTTACAATATAGATAATGCTACTAATATTTAATAAAGTCATATCATTGCTTCTGTTTCCAGAAAAATATCATTTACTTCAAAGTCGTACATGAACAAAGTGAATGAAGTAATTCTCCTTAATCAAAACTTGATAATTAACAGGAGTCCAGGTACCCTTTTCTTCAGGAATAAGAATAGCAGGTAGCAATTGCACTACTCTTTCAAGACCAGGATTGTGCTTTTGGGTGGGAGGATCTGATGGCCATGAATTCATTTGTTGTCATTTCAGGGGGAGTAATTAACAAGTTGACTATGTCTGTGTGGCTATTAACATGTTGCCTTAGATTTAGTGATGTGTAGATAGCTGCTGGCTTCCATGAAAGAAAGGTCAATGGAGACATTTGTCCTGTGATGAAGGCTTCTGAACTGATCATGATAAAGCATCACCTCTGGGAAACTGTATTATTAGTGTCTCTTCCACCTTCCAATAATTAAAGAAATATTTTTATAAAAAAAATTAATGAAATATTTTTACAAACCATCACATGCAGGGAATAGGCAAGCAAGTATTCCATGGGTGATCCTACTTACAGGCTGCAAGTCCCATTACAGCTCCCAGGTTCATGATTCCAATCATAGCTATCATCATTGTATGTGTGTTGTGATACCTATACGAGAACAACTGGGTTAGAACCACAAAATTATTTAAATGTTTACTCCAACTCCAGTCATCTAATTCCTGAGACCTTTGAATCTCCTCAGTTGCCACATAACATGACTTTCCATCTGGCTTTATCCCTAAAACCCTAGACTTTCTTTTTTTATTTATAGTATTTCACATTTGAGAACATTATTCACCTGACTAACTTGAGATGCAGATCTTAGGATGAGATATATCATACTCTAAAAATTCAGTACATTTATGTTATGAATTAGAAAACCCCACCCACATGTGAGTTCACTTTGTTTTGTAGTTCTGGATAAATATATAAGCTCTCCTGCCTTAACATCAGCAGCTACATGGATGTTTTGCTCAATCTTAAACCCAGTCCAGATCTATGGACTAGGAGCTAAGGAGTAATAACCATGGGTTGAATAAATGCAAGTGTGTACATGAGAAGTTACTAAAAGCCCTACAGTAGCTAAGAACATAAGAAGCAGCTGTTGTCCCAGTTTTCTGATAGGTCACTGTTTGGAGTATCACTGTAGGCTTCAAGGGAGGCCTGAATAGCTCAGCTCTGAGAAAAAGCTCTTCTGTTATAAGAAGCAGCACTCTTCAACTCCTTTTGTTATTTCAGTTTATTAGATTGATCAGTTAGGGACTTGGTGAACCAAAGAAGGAGAATTGTTAGACTGAGTCAAATAACAAACATCAGCTGCTGAGATAGAGGTCTTTGGCCTGTATGAAGCTGATATACAGAAAAATAAATAGCCTATTTTGTGTAGAATAGATGAAATAATTTTAAGCGATGATTTCTAATCTCGGATGATTTTTTGTAGATGCTGAATATGGTAGGTATCATTATAAAATAATTCTCATTGAATTGTTTTATTATTGTCGCTATTAGTTCTATTACTATTATTAAAAATATACCATAGAAATGTTTTGAATTGTCACTGTAATGAGAAAAGCCTTTCTTTCCCTTCCTAAGTTTCAATATGGTTAATAAGTGCTAAGCACAGCAGCCACAAGGCTGTACAGTTTTTGCTTATTTTCTTCCCTTTATTTTTAGCATATAAATAACTAAAATCAGAGATTTCTAGATCAGAAAAAATATGTGCTGTGGTTTGATCCTCCATTGACACTTTATTCAGTGGATCAGAGAAGATTTCCAAGGCAGGTACAGAATCACAGAATCACAGAATCACAGAATAACCAGGTTGGAAGAGACCCACCGGATCATCGAGTCCAACCGTTCCCATCAAACACCAAACCATATCCCTCAGCACCTCATCCACCCAACGTGGTGCGTCTGTTACTTGTAATGTAAAGAGAGTTAATTGAGAATAGGAAAATAATAAGTATGAACAATTTACAGATAAGAGATATTGGCGGTTTTCTGCATATGAACATATAGCGTAGGTCTTTTATTGTAACACAAAGGAGCAACAGTTTTCTCTCCTGTTGCAGCCATCATAGAGAGAGATCCATATTTTTGCACAGGTAATTATACCTACTGTCTTGCAGAACAGAGAACAGTTTAGGAAGGAATTTTGTCTCACAGGCTTGTGCCTGAGAGTAGCTCTGCATGAGCTGGTTTACTTAGTTTTTCACCTCTTGCCTGTCCCAGAAATAAAAGGATCTCTTCTTATTTTTTTGTGCCCACTTATGCTCCCATTTCCCCATAGGTAGTTTTACATCATAAATTTTGCCATATTTTCAGCATAGTGATTTGTTTTTACTAAAGCAATTGAACTCACTCATCTGGTAGAAAACTAGTCTGGTTTTGAGGGGTTTATTTTTTTCTCAGCCTGCAAAATTGTGCAATGAATGCCAGACAGCAAATAATACTGGGAGGAGGGCAGAGACAAGGGATGGGACTTCCACCTTTTCCATACAAATGGATTGTTAGATTTGACTCATCCCATATTACAAAACTACAATCTATTGTAGAGCCTCCAAAGTTTGTTTCTAGCAGGTGATAGTTCATGTATCACTCCTTGTTTGTGATTTAAGGTCCCTTCCAACCCAAACTATTCTATGATTCTATGATTTAGGGTAAAGAAATTAGATAGCTCTACATTGAGTCTTCTCTATGAGTTGTTTCCTTCCCTGATAAGTCACCATGTGCTGCAGAGACTCATAACTGTAGTTGCTGCCAGGTACCACTCTGGTAAAATTTAATCTGCGAGCATAGCTGCTGCATTACATTTTCTAGGGGCATGAGTGATGGACTCAGACAGACAGCTGCATTTCTAAGACTGAACTACAAGCCTACATGTTCGGCAAGGTGTTCTGACTAACCTTCAACCTTTGAGCAGGTGTGTAGTGGAACGATAGGGAGAAAATGACAACTGTAGGAACTATGGGCCACCTACTCCCTAGAAAGACACAGACAGCATTTGCTTGTCTGCTGTTGTTTATATCAGGGACATTAGCAAAGGAAAATTACTAGACTAAGCCCTGTTTCCTGAATGTCTGAAAATACTAAGTGACAGTAGCTGTCACCTAGTGTAAACAGCCCTCAAGTAATTACATGATGAGTTATGTTTGTAAGAAAATATGAATATGACAAAGCAGTAGCAGACATTAAATGTGCATCCAGGATTTTAGATGTGATTCATCTCGAGTATGGACAGGTTGCTCTGGTTATTTCTTACACAAAGACTGCAAATCATTTAGGACTGACTAATTGGCTTATCAAAGCAAAATCCCAAGAAAGAAAGTTTAACAGCAGAGCAATAGATCATCTATTTAGGTAACACAGCATCTTTAGAGCTGGGGCAGTTCTGTTTCACAAACAAGGAAAATACTGAAGTTTTAAATGGAGGAAGGTATAAAGAATCCAGGCTCTTCTTAGTCTGAGAATACATCCAAGATAAAGGATATAGCTCAACTGAAATGTTAAGGGATGATCCAGCTATCATTAATGTGGTCTTTAGATGGAATCTACCAATTTTACAGTAATTCTTCCAAGGAGAAATGGGACTTTTCTTTTTTTAATCATATTGGCTTTGTCATAGAGAGAAATATCTCCTATGATTTTCCAGTTTCCATCTTCCATGGTTTCGAATTATTTCTATTTCCCTTTACGGCAGGATATAACAATATTAAGCAGAAGGTATTTTGTTGCCTCATTGAAATCTAAACTAACTGAGCAGCCCAGGTATATTTTTGCATTCTTAATACTAATCCTTCCTTTTTATTCATGGATGGTTTTTAATTTTGTGGTTGGAGTACCTGTGATGACAGACATGCCAATACTCTCCTTTCTTTTGCCGCCTTAACAAAGATTCTGCATGGCAAGTCCTACTTTGCATTTTCTTCTCTTCACAGCAGGACATCTATCCAGACACCCTGAGAGATATCACCACGACCTGTGAAGACCCTTGTTTTGATAAGCTGCCAAGGAAGGCACTGTGGTTCGGGTTCAGGCTCCTACATTTAGTCAGCTATAAAATATGTGTCTACAGAGAAGGTAGGTGTCTAAAATCCCCTTATACTTAATGGAAGTGTAGGCTACGTCTAGTTGCCCACATGTGACTCTTGCTATTTCATATGCTTTCAGGAATCTTGTCTGGCTTTCCTCTATTGGGCTGGGCTGGCTCTGGTACCACCTAAGCTCTGTCTCACGCCCACAAGGGGCCAGATGATGATGACGCAAGACCTGTGGGAGATCCACAGCATTCAGGATCAGGAATACGAACCTGGCAGGATGCTGTAGGACATCACAAATGGCTTTTTAAGCCTGTGATAAAGAAATGAGCAAAGGCCAAAGTCTGCATTCTGAAATCTTTCTGAATCCCAGAGAAATGGAACTTAGATACTCAGCTCAGGTATAGGCATTTTAATTTAGTTGTCTGAAGGTGAATCTTGTTCCTAGGACAGTAAGCATAATGTCTGTTTGTTCTTTTTCATGTACATATGTCAAAATGCTTTGTACTTAGAGCATTAACCTCCAAATGCGACACACGATGCAGATGAGACCAACAAATAGAAAAATGAAAACAAATAATAAAACACAGGTTTAAGGTTATGGTTCAAACACATACACTATTACTCTTACATATTTTCCATTTCTCATTTTAAATGATGATAAATATGGAATACAAACTTAGGCAATGCAGCTATGTCTACACAATCAGTCTGAATGACTTTGGAGACAGTCTTTGGAGACAAATTGTACTGGTTCCTAATCATTTCATACAAGCTGTTTATCCAGTTTCAGATAGGGCTAATAAATGTATGAAGAATGATGAATGAAAATCTATAGTGACTATTTAGCTATCGATCATATTAAATTTTTTAAAAAACAATTTCAAATCCTGTTGTGGTTTGTTCAATCCAATCCAAATATTTTATCTTCTATGGAAAAATGAGAATTGAGAATGAAATCAGGGATTATACATATCTTAAATAATAGTTAAAAATATCTAGAAACATTTTGTGCCTGAAAAATGAATTTGAATAGTACTTTTGTGGTAAGATGCCCCTCTCCTGGTGTAGTAGATGTGCTCCATTTTATATTCTTTCATTCTGTAATTACAAATGATTCTGTATTTCTCGTGTCTTAACCTTTTAATTACTGTATCTTGAAAACAGGTATAGTACTCTTTATATAATGGACATTTTTTGGTGCACATTATAGAAGCTTAGAATTTTTTTCAGTCACATTTTTACCTTTTTTCTCAAATTCACCCACACATTTCCACCACCTTATTAAAGATGAGTTTAAATGTGTTTCATTTGAAGCATTGGGGAATACTTCTCTAGGAAACCTCATGGAAATTCATTTGCTCAATGCTAAAGTGCCTCCATCCCACACCCATTTCAATTAAAGTGTGACATTGACACAGCCTTAATGCCCTCAACTGCTCATTTGACACAGTCTCATGCAGTGATATCTCACCAAAACAGGAAGCCGCTTTCACGTTTCGTTTGCATTATGTATTCATTTAAAGATTAGTCACATGGCTAATGAGCATCTTGGAGGCTCTCCAGTTTGCTACACTGTGTCATCCTTCCTTTTCTGCCACTCTACTTGCAGTAACTCTCTGTGATATTGCCAAAGACTGTACAGAATATAAATTGCTCTTATCCAATTGTTCCAGAAAATGATCACATCCACTGCTACTTGGAAATTGTTCCTATTGTTGACTGCAATTAAAATGTGTACTGAAATAATTTCATTTTCATGAAGTGCTAGCCTCTGAAACTTTGCCCACATGCAGTCCAATACCAAAAAGAATTTTGCTCTTCCCCTCCCTATTTGCTTACAAAAATAATATATTTCTGTCTTAAAATTCTGAACAGCAAGTATATAGCAAGCCTAAAATACAATCATTAGTCCTGTTTTATCTTGAAATAATATTAAAATCTAATAGCAACATTTAAGTTACAACTTCAGGTAGCATTTAACCTTTTCATTCATGTATGTATTTTAAACATATATTGAAACATCTATTTGTGCCTTTACATTTATGCATATTTATTTTTACCTGTATGTAATGTCTGCAGTCTGAGTTTCTCAAGATCTTATCAGTTTTTCCAAACTAAGAAAGACAGCTAAAATAAAAAAGTTTCATACATCAGAAGAGACCATTTCTTGTGCTCATTTATTCTGATACTGTATGCCTGATCCACACTGTACAGAGGGCTTCTCTGGATAAATTCCTATCGGAACAAAAATTCACCACACACTTGCAAAATAAAACTTTGAAAGGAAGAAGAAAAGGGAAGAGGAAGGGTATTTGGTCATATACTAAAGCAAAAGAGCTCTGTATTCTGTTGTCAGTAAGAGTAAGAAATTTTCACCCTAGCCTCATCTTGAACTAGAAAAAGAGAAATATATTCTTGTCTTTAGACTCCATTTAAAGCTCATTTTCTTACCAGTTTTCAGATAAAGTATAAAATGAATATGAAACAAGGAGATATAGAATCTAAAAATCTTCAAATTCAGTTGCTCATGGGTAAGTTTATATGGAGTAATGAATAGGTCAGAATACGAAATATGTTCTTGGTACAAAAAGAATTAAACTTCTGAATATTTTTTGAATTGAAAATATTTGATCTTTTATGAAATAAAATATGAAAACCCATTGGCAGCAATTTATTTTTAAGTCAAAGCAAAACTATTGCAGTTCCCTTGTCTTCCTTTTTTTGTGGGCTCTTAACTGATAATACAAGATGAGATCCTTTGTACAGACTGAATGAAGTTTGCTTCTGTTCTTCAGCTAAGATATTATCCACATTATATTAGTCCTATGTTCATGTGCTTTGGGAATGATTTATTATCACCTGTCTTCTTTACCTAGATGCAAATATATTTCACAAGAATCTACAGCAATGAAAGACTGCTGCACTTATTATCCTGCTTCCATGTCAATGCTTAAGGTGGACAATGAAAAATTAAAACGGACAGCATTCTTATAAACATTTAATAGGCCTAGGAGTCATTGAAGTCTTTCCTGTAAAACTGAAAGTTATAGACTTCTGTTACTTAAAAAGATAATGATGTTACTTACAAAGGCTCCTTCATGTTATAGACACCCTCCAGTTTCTATTGGGACAGTTCTTTGAAAAAGGCCCACCAAATACAAGGAAGTACTATATTAATTTCAGCAACACTATCTATTTAAATCATGGCTAAATTTACACAGTGAAGTATCACAGTCACTACTGCCACAATTTCACACCATAGAAAGCAGAAAGAATAGACTTGTTAATACAAGAAATCTATGAAATACCTGTAACAATATATTAGATCTTCCTATCCATGTAAAACAAAAGAAACAATAGACTTTACTTTAAAGTTCAACTGAAGAATACTAGAATCAACGGGTGGGTTAACACTGTAAAACCATGGAATATAACTGGAACACATCCAGTGTAATAGAACTTTTTCTATTACATCCAGAATGTATCATCCTCTCAGTGACACTTGCGGAAACTCTTGTTCTTCTAAATGGACAAAGAAAAAAAAGATTTAAAAAGTCACATGTAGGCAGAATACGTTATTTCCAAAGAGGTACACTGAAATCTGAGGTCATCATGTCTGGGAAGTTCAAGACAGATCACCAGTTCCATAAACAGTTATCAAATTGCTGAGGTACAAAAGTAGCCAAAAACGTTTGACAAAAAGAAAGACAATTTATTGATATATAGAGAGATCAATGATCTCAGACATAGCTGAAAAGCTATGCTCAATTTTATGCTTTAGCAGTCTGATGGAGTGCAGGTACATTTGATACGTGGCCTTTTTTTTAATTTTCTCATCTTCTGCTTCTATTATGTTATTATGAGAAACAAAACCCTGACTAGGTAGATCACTGTTCTGCCCCAACACAATAACTTTCCCTTAACCTTCAAGGAATAAGCTCTCCTCTAACAACCCTTGGCATGGCATAGTCGTGGCCCTAGATATGCTCATTTTGGATCACTTAATACTTTTTAGATGAATAGAAAGTACGCCTACCAGCGAACGAACAAAAAACATGAGATAAGTTCTGTGATTTGACACCAGGTACTCAAAAGTAGAAAAATCAGTCTCAATAGTATAAACTTTTTCAGTGTACTGAGATTTTTCAATATATTTGTTATTATAGGTCACATAACAAATTATTACTTCCTTGCGGCGTTTGAGTTTATAACCATAACTCATACCACAGATTTACCAAAAAGGAAACATAACATTAGCCCAAGGTACTGTGTTGCTTAGTTCATATTTTACAGCATGAATAGAAATAAGCACTTCTTAGTGATAACACAGGGCACTGGTATGCAAAAAGGCCAATACTTATAATTAACCAAGGCCATTCTCGAGTCTGCAGAAGGGGTCACACCTGCGAGGAGGGTCAAATAGGACAGGTGACTCTAAAATGACCAACAGAGTGTTCTGTCCCATACACATCATACTAGGTATGAACTGCAGAGATCATGAGGGTATCGTTCTCCTCTGCAATGGCTGATATCCAGTGAAAACCTCATCTGTTTGGCTGTTCCAGATCTTAGATCCATGTGTTCCTGAATCCAGCTCCTGAGCTCAGCTCCTTCCTCACCATGGATCCACTTCCTTGTGTCTGCTCTGGAGAGCACTTGGGGCACAACAACCCTGTGCAGTGCTACAGACTAGGAGAAGTCTGTCTAGAAAGCTGCCTGGAGGAGAGGGACCTGGGCGTGTTGGTTGACAGGGACTGAACATGAGCCAGCAGTGGCCCAGGTGGCCAAGAAGGCCAATGGCATCTTGGCTTGTATCAGAAACGGCGTGACCAGCAGGTCCAGGGAGGTTATCCTCCCTCTGTACTCGGCACTGGTGAGACCGCTCCTCGAATCCTGTGTTCAGTTCTGGGCCCCTCACCACAAGAAGGATGTTGAGGCTCTGGAGTGAGTCCAGAGAAGGGCAACGAAGCTGGTGAAGGGACTGGAGAACAAGTCTTATGAGGAATGGCTGAGGGAGCTGGAGTTGTTTAGTCTGGCTGAGAGGAGACCTTATTTCTCTTTACAACTACCTGAAAGGAGGTTGTAGAGAGGAGGGAGCTGGCCTCTTCTCCCAAGAGACAGGACAAGAGGGAATGGCCTCAAACTCCGCCAGGGGAGGTTCAGGCTTGACATCAGGAAAAAGTTTTTCATGGAAAGGGTCATTGGGCACTGGCAGAGGCTGCCCAGGGAGGTGGTTGAGTCACCTTCCCTGGAGGTGTTTAAAAGACAGATTGATGAGGTGTTGAGGGACATGGTTTAGTGATTGATAAGAATGGTTGGAATCAATGATCCTATGGGTCTTCTCCAACCTAGTGATTCTGTGATTCTGTGATTTGTGGTGACGTATGATCATTGAGGGCTGGGAGCGTGATCTCATATATCTGTATATATTTTATTATTTTTGTATTTATTATTATTATTATTTCTTAAAACTGTAATTTTAATTTCCGACCCACAAGTCTTTTTCCTCTAATTTACCTCTTCTCTTTACCTGCAGGATCGGGGGGAAGGGATTTTGGAGGCTCAACTGCACAGTTTTAGATGCTGAGATTTAGCTGGTTGGGGCTAAACTGTGACACATCTCTGTTCTCTGTCTCACTATTTCTTGTTCTATTTAGAGTATTGGTTTTACCATGTAGAAGCTATCTGTTATACAAGGAGATCTTCACCCTGATTAGGTCCTCTAGGTATTCTTGCAGTACCTATTCACAATGCATTATAAGATTCCCTTCTCTTTATGATTATCTATTATTCATATTTTGGTAGTGTCTAGAGACCAATAAGTTTAGATTATGATGAGATACAATATATAGATTTATACAGATGGTTGATGGATACTCAATAATAATGATGGGTGTATATACATAACATAATAATTTCAGTAACTACTAATGGTTCTCTTTCCCAATTAAATCTAATGACTACTTTGTTTCCTGAGTGCAACAAATGAATTTACATCAATTCATAGAATCATAGAGTCATAAAATGGTTTGGGTTGGAAGGGATCTTAAAGATCACCTAGTTTCACACACAACCTGCCGTGGGCAGGGACACCTTCCAATGGACTAGGATGCTCAAAGCCTCATCCAACCAGGCCTTGAACACCTTCACGGATGAGGTTTACACTGTTTCTCTGAGCAACCTGTTCTAGTGCCTCACTACTCTCACAGAATAAAATTTTTTTCTAAAGCTAATGTTAATTTCCTCTCTTTCAGCTTACAACCATCACCTCTCATCCCCTGACAAAAAATTTCTTCTCCATCTTTCCTGCAGGCTCTCTTTAAGTACTGGAAGTCTTCTATAAGGTCTCCTCAGAGTCTTCTTTAGAGTTGACACATTTGATTTTGATTTTGTAATATTTTTAGTAATTATAAAATTACTACTACAATGACAAATTTATGGGGTTTTTTAATCTTTAAATACCACAGTATCTAGGAAATTAAGAATATTATAGAAATAAAAATTTAAAAGAAATACTATCATTAGCTTCTCTACTTAGCAATGCAGTAAGTTTCTAGATGTTAAACCTAAGTTGGAAATATTTAAACATTTCAAAGTTAACAAAAGATTGTTTTGACCGGCAGGGTTGAAACAAACTTTATTTTTTTCCCTACACAATTTTTGTAAATGCTGATATTTATACTGCCTCCCATTTATGAGGGCAAGATTCTGCAATCTTGTTACAACTGAATATGATGCATGGACAATCCCTACAAATGCAAGGACCTTTTAGTAAAACCGACTAATACAGTCTTTTTTAAATTAATAAATATTCAGTTCTGCTGATTTCTACCTCAATGTCACATACATTTTTTAATATAGTCATTCATATTAATACTTGTAGTAGTGCCCAGAAGATGCTTAACAGCAAGAAAATATGTCTTTTTATAACCACTCTCAACATCATAGAGCCACAGAATGGGTGAGGTTCCCAGTGACTTCTGGAGATGTACTGGTCCAAGTCCTTGCTCAAACAGGTCCACTTATAGGAGGCTTCCCAGGGCTACATCTCTGCAGTTTTGAATATTTCCAAGGATGGAGACTCCACAATCTCT
This sequence comes from Phaenicophaeus curvirostris, assembly GCF_032191515.1. Classification (NCBI taxonomy): domain Eukaryota; kingdom Metazoa; phylum Chordata; class Aves; order Cuculiformes; family Cuculidae; genus Phaenicophaeus; species Phaenicophaeus curvirostris. Next base: position 71,311,243 of record NC_091431.1, read on the forward strand.
CTGGGCAACTTATGCCAGTTTTCTCTTACGCTGGGAAGTCCAGAACCAGACACAGTAACCCAGATGGGGCCTCAACAGTACAGAGTAGAGAGAGGAAGGATCACCTCCCTCAGCCTTCTGCAAGACACTTAATGCAGCCTAGGATATCATGAGTCTTCTTTGCCATGTGTCCACATTGCTGGCTCATGCTCAACTCAATGTCCACCAGGTACCTGGCAGGAGGATGCACGTAGATGATAACCAATACAAAAATAAGAATCCATGGCTGGTCAAGGCATTAAATTACCTGGGTTTATGCCCTGTTAATATCTTCCAGGCCTATACACAACTTCTCAATAGTTTTAATGTGACACAACTTTTCCCACAGGCTTTCTGAATTAAGTTTTTTAGAAATAGAAATTCAGTCAATCAAAATTTATGTCAAATCTCTCTTCCAGCTCAGGCTGCTCCATGGTACTCCAGCTGTATAGGAATGCAATGGCAATCATCAAAGATGTATTTCAGTGTATTGCATATACATGTGAATATTTATTATTAACCAAATTTATAATGCAGGTAAACCAAATAGGACTAGTACAGTATTTGATGACAGAGCACAATTCTACTGTATTAAATTATCTTAATTCTTCTAGAGAATTAACTATGAGATAAATATTCAAAAATGGCACTAAAATAGAAATAATAATAATACTTCAAAAAAACACTCCAGATTGGAGTTTTCACAGTGTTTTAATATTTTGAAAAACTGCTTTCCATCTTGAAACTTTTTTTTTTTGTGATTACAATTGCACAGACATTCTAGATAATGAAGCCACAAATCTGTTGTTGAAAGAGATTTTGTAGAAACCATTTAAGGAAGAAGTAAATATGGTATTACTATGACACAATTTAATTGTCATTGCAAAATTAAAGTCAAATCTAAAGCTTACATATGATGCATCTATCTAAGTGCTATTTACTAGCATCTTTTCTCTGTGTGGAAATCTCAAATAGGAAGAGAGTTGGAAAGAAATGAAGAAGAAGATAGCCTCTACTCACCTATAGTTGGATCATGATAGTCAGGGAACCTGTGGCTTATAAACTGCATTGTCATTGCTGAAGAGAACAAAGACAGAGGGAAGAAAACAGAATGATATTACTGACTTTAAATAACAACAGGTAAAAGAATAAGTAGACAATTCACTTGTCCAAGTATCAGCTTAGAAAATGAGTTAAAAGCCTATTTTATGTCCACAGGTGAAAGAACACATTTGGATTACAGGAATAATTAAGGACAGATAATGGAAAATATGAATATAAACTTTGTTTGCTTTAATTTTATCTGGTTTAAATTGCATTTTATTAATTGCTGTATTAAAATGCTACATCTTTTTAATACTTGGTAAATATTGTTAGCCTGATATTATCTACAGATGAAAGAAATCATAAAATATAATTTACAGGGTTGATTCATAAAAGTTTTCATAATGTTACAAAGTGCTACTATATACATTATCTGATTTGATTTCCTGTGCATTTTAAGAATACCTAATTTGTTAAACTTTTTGCAGCAGACAAATGCTTCTGTTAACCACCTAGAACTTGGTTTCTGAACAGATTATTTTATGGCTGAATATTTCTTGCTTTCAGAAATTTTATGAATGTTACACAAATCTTAAGGAATAATGCTTTGCATCATTTGGAAGAGGTGGAACTTTGGAAGTGAAATTCCAGTTTATGTAGAAAGTCAGAAGCATTCATATTCTCTTCAACCGCTAGTTTTCAACATGCTTTCTAAAGTTTTTGTATTTTCAATAAACATCAAAGTAGGCTTGGATATTCAATGGTCACAATAATAATATTAGTCATCAGTGCATCATGGGAAATTATGCTATCTCTGTTGTTTTTCCACAGGAGCTTGAATCCTGGCCCATTTGAAAAATAAATTTATCTACCTTACTCCTAGAGCTGTGACAAAAAGACCTGCAAAAGTGAAATAAGTGAATTTTAACTGAAAAAAATGGGAAAAATAATATAGGACCTAACAGTTTTTTTCTTAAATAGTGCTTGATTTTTTAAGCCAATTTAATTATTTCAAATGTTCATGGCTTTTTAATGTCTCCATTAAAGTTCATCTATAGCTGTTATGTGGAGTTCTGTTGAAAAAAATAAACTCCACCTGAAAGATAATTATTAGTCACAACATGTTAAATGAAACATTAAATTCCACTTTTTGTCTTGAATACCTCAGCTACTTTAAGTAGCAGAGGTTATGAAAAAGAAATGAAACACTTGAAAAAAATCTACCTATAAACACACTTATTTTTAAAACAGCATTGTTTTATTTTCATGTTTGTCCTTCTGTTTTCAAGAATCAAGGGTTAAGGAGAGTTAAGGAGTTTCATAAATGATACAGACAAGGAGTATTAAACATTTATTACCATGTTAATAAATTATTGCATCTTTAGTGTAGACAAATATAAATGTTAAGAAGCAGCATTATAAATTCATAGTAACTCAAAGAGGGTAACTCTTTGCATTAGAAAAGCTCATGGAGTTTATACAAATTATTGGGAGAATAAATCTCTGTGCAGTGACACTTATGTCTTCTATACTGTGTGTTGCTAGATGCATTACTTTTAAGAACTGTATATATTTGGACACTCATTTCCAGGACACCTGTTTTTTTAATCACGACAGATTTTTAGGCACCTCTATCTGATAATTGTTAGTTTATGATGCCTAGTGTGAGGTGCCTAGTTTGCTCTGAGAAGCAGAGTCAGTTTAGCAGAGATGTTGATCATACGGTTTATGTCTACACATTTTGAGCTTTCTGAGGGCCTGTATCAAAAATGAATATAAATTGGTTCACTACCTGCTGTTTCTTCTTTCTAACTACTCTGTATCTGATATCATTCTCTTTCCTTTTGGAGCTGTGTAACAAAATCTGCATCACAAAATCTGTTATTACAACTGAAACAGAAGTCTTAACATGGTACGCAGGACTCATAGCAAATATTTTTTCTCTCTCCTGAGACAGTCCCCAGTCAATATATCATTTATGTCCTCATTAAATCCACAGGATCTGAGAGGACTCAAATAATTTGCAAGCATCCTACTGATTTTCTATTGTATCATGCAAAAGGTTAGCCACTAAGATGTTTAAAATTTATATCTTCCAGACCACAGTCTGTGTGTGAATATGCATCATCAAGACTTTCTCAAGAAACAAGACTGCACACCATGCTTTAGGTGCTGATCTGAGGAGGAACTCTTGTTTGATAATGTCAGTTATACTGACTTGCATATGTGAGGTCCTAATCTCTGTCTAGACCTCTGCATGAGCTGATTTGACTATAAATAAAATTACTCTGGAGAGACACAGATGTTCACAGAAAAAATCTACATACTTAAATGAAAACATCTTATAGTCAGCTAACTAGCAAAATGGGGGATAAAAACTTTGTTTTCTAAGCATTTACCCTCACAACTGCTTTCCATACAGCCCCTTGACAAGGGGTATCTCCAGTCATGAGGACAAGGAACCTCTGTAATCTCTTTATTGGTTTTCATGTCTTGCATGGGAATTAATACCCTCTCCCAGAAGCAGGTTGCATGATTTTGATTTCTCAGACAGAAGGGATTGAAGTACACTTCCTGTTCTCTGAATTACAATGGAAAATAAGGAAACAGGTCTAGAAGAGGTGGAATTACAGTCCTTGTGTTCTTTATAAGAATTAGTATTTTCTTATTAAGCCCTACTGAATATGACTACAACCAGCATTTTCAGAGCATGCGTAGAAAGCCACTTCCTTTAAGGGAAAGGAACAAGTAGCTTTTCACTTCAAACACCAAACCCATTACTGCATGAGGATGGAGAGCAAGCAATTCTCAAAACATCAGGTCTGATATACAACAATTGTGTCCAAACTCAGCAGACATACAGGAATTAGTTATGAAGGATGCTCAAAAGTTGGTGGCATGTGTCCCAGAGCAAAAGAAGGTTCATTCACCACTGGCATGAAACCACACAACTCAGTTGAAGACTCACAAATATGACCTGCTTATAACCACCTCTGTCTGGGTTGCCCAGCAGAACAGCTGCCTCATTTGGAATGCACTAGCCTCTTCACCGATATTAAAGTCAGCTCCAAAGTCATTTTCCAGAGCAAATTAATTTTGAAAACTAATACAAAAATGATATGGGTGTTCCATGCTGCTTTATGAAAATAGTCTCCTTGGTCCCTCCTACCTTCCTTATCCATTACCCTTTTTTCCATATAAATTAACACACCTAAAAAGTCCAAACCATCATCAGATATTGTAGTGATCATTTTCCTTTTGAAATCCAAATAACACTGCTACAAATTTTTACAGATCTATAAATTAGGGAACTTTAACTATAATTTATGCTATCCTACAAAACACTGTATCAAAATGTGACTCTAAAGCAGGATATTAAAACAGAATAAATGGATAAGACCAATATTTGAATAAATACATATACATGTAAAAGCAGAGTCAGTTAAAAAATGGTACCAAAAAAAAATTCACCTTTTAATCCATAGCAGATATTTGAAACATTCTGAATTGCAAGTTGCCTGAAAATTTTTAATGAATGTTTCATAACACTATGAAGATCATTCCATTTAAATGGGCCATATACGTAACATGGCAACTACCATAAGTAAAAGGAATATTGTTTCAGATTAATAGTATCTTCTTTATGTCCATCTGAGGCTTAGCAAGGGCAGATTGCTTCAGTTGAATATATTTAAGCCGGATGTGCATGAGTAACTATCTAACTTTTGAGCTCTTTAGTGTTTTTAAAATAAAGAAAACTGTGGTTCAGATCCTGAATTTCATTGTTTGTTTTTATCCAATTAGGTTTATTCAACATTCATTAACTATCTAGAATGGCACATATGGTATCTATGCAGACATTGAAATATGTGTGTTTTCTATGAATAAATAACTTAGTCCTGTCTGCTACTTTCAAAACAACTCCATTTTTTTCCTAATAACAATATATTTACCTTCCATCAGGAAGTGTCATGTTTAGAAAAAGGCTGAGGTTATATTATTTATTTTCATAGAAACATAGACCCATAGAATAATTTGGGTTGGAAGAGACCTTAAAGATCTTCTAGTTCCAAGCCCCCTGCCATGGGCAGGGACATCCCACTAGATCAGGTTACGCAAGGACTCATCCAACCTGGCCTTGAACACCTCCAGGGATGGGGCACACTTCTTTTCACGCAGCCCAGGATACAATTGGCCTTCTGGGCTGTGAGCGCACACTGCCAGCTCATATTGCGCTTCTCATTGACCAGCACCCCCAAGTCCTTCTCTGCAGGACAGCTTTCAATCATATCATCCCCCACAGTGTACAGAAAACAAGGATTACCCCAACTCATGTGCAGGACCTTGAACTTGGACTTATTGAACCTCATGATTTTCTCACAGGCCTACTTCTCCAGCCTGTCCAGGTCCCTCTGGATGACATCGCGTCCTTCCAATGTGGCAACTGCACCACTCAGCTTGCAAACTTGCTGAGGGTGCACTCAATCTCACTGTCAACATCATTGATGAAGATATTAAACAGCACTGGTCCCAGCACGGGCCCCTGAGGGATGCCACTTGTCATGGGTCTCCATCTGGACTTTGAGCAATTGATCACTATTCTTTGAATATGACCATCCAACCAGTTTCTTATTCACTGTACCATCCACCTGTCAAATCCATATCTCTCCAATTTAGAGAGAAGGATGTTGTGGGGGACCGTGTCAAAGGCTTTACAGATGTATAGATAGATCACATCTGTTGGTTTATCAGTGTCAACTGCTGTAATTACCCCATCATAGAGAGATACTAAGTTGGTCATATTGGATTGTCCCTGGTGAAGCTTTGCTGGTTGCCATTAATCACCTCTTCATCTTCCATGTGCTTTAGCATAGCTTCTAGGAGGATCTGTTCCATGATCTTCCCAGGCACAGAGGTGAGGCTGACAGGTCAGTAGTTCCCAGGGTCATCTTTTCTGCCTTTTTTAAAAATGGGCACAATGTAACCCTTCTTCCTGTCACCAGGGACTTCTCCTGACTGCCATGAATTTTCAAATATCACAGAGAGTGACTTGGCAATCACAGGAGGCAGTTCCCTCAGGACTCTGGAATGCATCTTATCAGGACCAGATTTATAAAATGTTCAGGTTCCTCATGTGATCACAAACCTGATGGTACTCTACAGTGGAAGGGGTTTTATCCTCCTGGTCATCATCTTGCTGTCCCATGACCCAGGAGGGGTGAGGCGAGCAGTTATCAGTGAAGACTGAGGAAAAATGTTGTTAAGTACCTCAGCCTTCTCCTTTTCTGTTGATACAAGGTCACCATTCCCAACCACCAGTGGGGGCATGTTCTCTTTGACTTTCTTCTTTTGATTGACGTACCCATAGAAGTCCTTCTTTTCAGTCTTTACTTCTCTTGCCAGGTTTAGCTCCATCTGCACCTTGGCCTTCCTGACTTCCCCCCTACAAAGCATTTTAAAGCATCCTATTTTAAAGCATTTTTTTGATCAATGCAGCAATATTAAATATAATGTAAAGAAGATATCTGCCTTTAAAAATGTACATGTTTGTGGGAGCCCATAGGCCAACAGAAAAAATGTTTCAACAGGCAGGGAGTTGTGAGAGCAGGTAGAATAGAATCCCACTCTCCTCCTAATTTCTTCTAAGTTTAATTTGTGTGGACAACTTTGGAAGTTTTATACTTGTTCTTCAAGGCAGGAGAGTGTGTTGTAAGCTTATACAATATTCTTTCTAGTAATAGAATACCTGATGTGAATATCTCATCCTAAGGTTCCTATTCCTCTTTTCAGCCAAAAGCTTCACATTCATACTCTTCTGGATGCTGTGCATGATCATGTATTAATCCGTTTCTAAAGCATCTTTACCTTCATCACAAAACCCTGTACTTTCAATAGTCTCACAAATGACCACAGTATTTACAATGTAGAGATATGTGACTCATGATTGATTCACTTTAGAATAATTTTTAGATCAGTATTCTATCAGCTCTTTAACTTGTGTTTTTATAGACATTGAAGTTTTGAAGATTCAAGCATCAAAAATGGGCCTTAAAATAACCTAATATTGTGACGGCAGTGGACTTACAGATTTGTTCATAAAGTTCAAGTGAATAGAAGAAAGCATAGAGGTGTTATTAGCACAGAGAAGCTAGCAAAGAAGCTACAGAGTCTAAAAACTGAGCAAAAGATCATATCAACAAAGTATCCACCACAGAAAGAGATTCTGTCACAGAAAATAAAAAGAGAGAAATAAAAGTTTGAAAAATACAGGATTGCTTATATTGATTTGAAAAATTAAATAACTGTCTAAAAACATGGCCACAACATGTTAAACATACCTGATTTTACTCTTTAAACAAGATGTTTGTACATAACAAAATATGTAGAAATATTGCAATATCAAAGTCAGACTACTTCAGAAACATATATTTTCTTACTGGGATTTTATCTCTGGAATACTGGATAGCTGGATATTTTCTGGTATTTATGATGGTTTGAAAACCACAAAAACCTACCTATCACCTTCTAAAATGTGTGAACTTTTCCAGTGTTTATGTCTGAAAGTTGGTACATTGACTTCTGTTTCATTGGCTTGGAAGAATGCCAAACATCCTTATAACTAACGATTTTGGAGATCATTTCTGAGTTTTGAGATTGACTTGTCAAGTAAAAAGTCATTTGCAATCATTCTCCTGCCCATTGTATCTCAGCGAATAGACTTTGTAATAACAATGTGCAAACATACACATGATAAACAAGAGTTGAAGACAGCAGGTTTTTTTCTGAAATCTTATCCACTCTCTGACTTGCATTAACATTTAAAAAAACACTGAATGGCTAGAGACACCAATAATACAGTCTAGGGAGTATTCCATGTGTGTTCAGTTTCTGCAACTTTAATAAATCAACGTAAAAGAAAACCAAGAAAAAGAAAAGCTTTTAAAGCTAAAGGGAAATTTTGTGTGTGAAACAAACAGGAGACACTGAACAAATTTAGGCCATGAGTTAGAAAATATTTATAGCCAACAAATGACATATATTCTGAAACAGAATACAAACGTGGATGGAAGAGCCAATAAACCTCTTCCGTTTTAAGTTGCTTCCTAAGTGAAATAAATGCCTGGAATCTATGACACAAAAGCTTCTTTTGGAGAATTTTTCCCCTGTATTCTCAATTTCAAGAGTAGAAAATAATAACTTGTCATATAATATTTTAATATAAAGAACATCTTTAATCAGGTCTTCAGCTAATACTGGTGTTGGAAATGACTGTTGGCTTTCCTAAAATATTACATGCTTCTTATCTCAAACATTTTTTAAAGAGCCTTTTACTTTCCAGTGGAAAGTTTCCATATGGAAAATATTGCTCTGTAGCAAATAGTGATAACACAAATGACTCTATGTTATTGATACACTTGTACAGATTAAAAAAAAAGAAAGAACATGAAAGCACTTCATATACAATTGATATAGTCAAAGACAGCTCATCTGCAACCTTTGACGTCTTGAACAAAATACGTTATGTTTCTGAGATACTGCACTGTTATCTTTTTTCCTACCATTAGTGTGATATCTTATGAAATAGCCAACATCTCTATCAGATGACAGCTTTCCGGGCCACAAAGGCCTGTGTGTTTTGAGTATACAGTCTATTTCCTCTGTTTTACTTGTATTTATTTGTTCTAGTCAAGATGTATTTAGACCATAGTATGTTTTGGTATAAGTAACTGGCAGAAGTTGCTTGAACCAAAACAAAAGGAATCAGAATGATGAAATAATGTTGTTACATTGAAATGCTTCACATCAGCGTGAAAGAGAATTGCTAAACAACAGCTGCTGTGTCAGAGGTGAGAGAGGCTGTTTGATGTCAGTGGAGAGAAAATCATCTAAACCAGTAGTCTTCCATGACAGCATGTAGCTAACTTGATTACATAGAGACCAAAACCTTTAAATGGAAAAGTGTGTGAATGGCCTGATTCACACTAAAATCAATGGGATTGCCCATTTTGCCATGTTGAGGTATTTATTGTATTAGATCCATAGCAGCTGTAGGTTATATCTGCCAAACAGTATATGACAGGTGTCTTGAGGAGTATTTGTTTAAGTCAAGATGATGCAGGGTACTAAGAGTTTCAATAAATTTTAAGAGTACAGGGAAGACAAATAGTGGATGATTATTTATTCCCTCACTCTATAAGGTGGTATTCTTTAACAATAAAATAATTGTGAACAATGAGTAAAGTTAGCTTTATGGTTGTCTCATAATATAGTAAATGGCAGTGTATTGCTGAATTTAAAAAATGGATTTTTTGAAACGGATTCTAATAAACTCAAGAAATCTCACCCCATTATAAGACTATTGTCATCCTGCTGGAGAACGTGAAGATTTTCAAAGATATGCTTTAACACATTTTCTCTTTTTCATATATTCTTCCAAAAGCAACCAGTATGGGCTGGATTCTCTGAAAGAATACCTGACTAAAGGCCCCTTTGTTCTGAGCCAGTACAGCCATTTTACATTGTTAGACTCTGTAAAAAATAGTATGAGTTCTACCACATCATTTCAGGAGGAAATGCTGCAAAGTCTGTGAGCTGATAGTATTAATTTTTTAGGTATTACAATGCATTATTTATTGAGTGTTGGCTGTGAAATGAAGGCAAGCTAAATTTTATTTCCCTGTGTTACATTCATTCTGGTGTGGTAGAAAAATACAGAAGCTTGCTCCACTGCAATCTACTGCATATGCTAGGCTGCTGATACAGCATTTCTTTTCATGCTATTTTTTGCTGAGTGGTAGGTGCTTTGTTCATCCACAGAAGCTAAGTCCATAGCAAAGAGTAGTAAGCGTCAGAAAGGCAGAGTCTTAAAAGTGAAATATTTTAAATTAAATGCCTTATTAAAATGAAACTCAAACAGTTACAAACCCAGAGCACATAAATGTTAAACAGAGAAAACTCAAGTTACTAGGAAAACCAGGACAGAAACAAGGAACTCCTCTCTGTCCATTAAATCATTACAGATGGATTCTTCTGTTTACTTGTGCTGGCTGGGTCTTGGTTAAAGACTGAGCAGCTGAAACCACTTCACAGGCTTTTGTCGTTCCCTGAAAAATTATTTCCATCACTTTCAACACCCATCCATGTTCTGTTTGGTCCTGTCTATTCTGACTATCACTGTCTTGCATGCTATTTCTTCTCTGTGAATCCACAATTTCCTGCCAGAAAAGTCATGATCTTTCTCTTCAGGGGTTCCCAGCAAGATCCTTCACTTCCTTGTTAAGAAAAATATAACACAAAACCACTAGGGAAAGATGTTAAAAAAAAAGTCTCGAGAAAAAAACCCCAAAATGGTTCTTTATAATTATTTAAATAGGAGAGTTAATTTTGTTATTTGGACTGCAGAACAAGAGAAATCTTTGTTCGTGTAGTTTTGTACCCTCTGCTGTAAAGTAAGAATTAATTGTATTCAAAACATGTAGAAGTTGAGTTGGTGGTGACAGAGCAAGGCAGAAAATAGCTTTGTTTGGATAATATTCAGAATTGGTTTTATTATTTTTTTTGTCAGAAGGAAAGAAGAGATTCATTTAGAAATCTACACACTGTGACAATATGTGCCCTCAGGGTAAAAACAAAGAATTGGGAAGCAGATAAGGAGAATTACTCCCTTAGAAGGAGAAGATAGAAAAACAAATTCTTTTTTTGGGTCCCATCTTGAATGAATAAATAAAAATCACTGATACCAGAGTATGTCCCAAGTTTCTCCTTCTCACAAGCACTAGATGTTAAAACATGAGTTCTATTTCTATTCAGAGTGGGATCAGTGAAACAAAGACGTGTACAAGGTTCTAGTTACAGCTTTCCAGCAGGGGCTGAACGATAAAAAGAGAAGTTGTTCAAAAATTCATCCTGGACTAGAGAAACTTTTAGAAAACTTTCAGCAAAAGTGCTCTCACTGCAATATCTTCTTCAGAAGATATTCCATATCTTCTGAACCAGCACACTGAAAAATGAAAAATGATTGTAATAAACATTTCTGACTGTCATTAACATCTATATCCAGACTAAGTTCTTGGTGCAACGTAGGAAGGCAGAATGCACTGCTTTGTAGAATTCATGTTAAAAATTCTGTTCAGTGTTTAAGGAAATGGGGAAGCAGAAGAGAGTGTATTTATTCCTCGTATAAGAGATCATCCTAATGTGGCACAAATTAACAATAATGACAAGGTAGATTGCTACCACTTATGCACCATTTCCTCCACAGTATGTCACTGACCCTTACCAGAAAGGTCACTCACAAAATACTGAACATTCTCTACCTTGCTTAGCTTATGTAACTTGACAAGGCACATTAATAAACAGATATTACTTCTGGCAAATGCTGCTATTAACACATTTTCCCACTGTGTTTCACCCATCAAGTTAAAATCAGTGAGAAAACTTAATGTGTCTTCCACTGTACTTTAGCTATGGTAACTTAAGCCGCCCGTTAGTGAGCAATCCAAAATGTAATGACATAAAAAGGTTTTAAACCAGACTCAAATATAATGTGATTTTTTAAACAGAATACAATGACTAAAGCTAAAAAAGACTCAGTTTTCACATATTGCATCAGAGAACAGTAAAGCCAATCCTGAACCACTGCAAACAGACCCATTTCAATTAAAGCCAAAGGATTAATCTCCTAATTTTAAAAAGGAAGCTTACAGCAAGGAAGAGAAAAATACAGGCCAGTGGTCTGCACATCTGGGCCCTGACTTGCAGCTACCAGTCTCAAGTACAATAAATCCACTGTGAAAGAGACTTTCAAGAAAAGATAAAGTAATTTTCTTTCATGGAAGGAAACCTCTCAGCAACCACATTTATTTTTCTCTTTTTTTTAACTGCTGACATGTTTCTATGTAATGATAACTTGAGATGCTCAGACTTGGTTTACTGCTGTTTCACATAGTGGTAGATTGACATTGTTTGTAGGTTTCCTAACATAAACTAGTAGTTAGATCCTGTGGTACCTTCCATGTGAAATTATACCCCATACATCAAGCAATGATGAATTGGCAGTGACGGCTGCTGTATTTTCTTGCGAGAGGTAGAATAGTTTCTTCTCTGTAAAGTGGTACCAGCTTTTCATAGTTCAAACGTATCATCTGGGAAACTGATGGTGTATCTAAGATGAAGATACAATTCCTCTGTTTAATCCCTCACAGAAGTCCAGAAGTCTTGTTTGGGGTTAAAATACAGCCTAGCTTTTTTTTTTTTTTTTTTGGCTAGGTTTTCTCAATGTATCAGTTAAAGTCTAGTAGTGGAAATATTCAGATTCATGGAAGTTGTTGGCACGCAGTTCCCTTTAACCTAACAGGGTTTAGGTGTTCACCTTTCATTGCTGATCTGAACAATAACCTGTATATCTAAAAAATTCAAATCTACTTTTTAAAGGTGTGATGATTAGAAAGATAAACTTGCTTCTTACTACTGAATGAATTTTCATTTAAATAAAATAACTTCATGGGCAGAAAAATTACTTGCATGAAATTCAGGAGATAAACTAAGCCAAATAATGGATCAATTTATTGCTTTGGATTTATGGTATCAAATTTTTTCAGAGTACAGAACTGATTTACTAATTTTACTGTTAAATATTCTATAACATACTACAAATAGTTATACTTCCATCATAAATTATCTGATTTACAGGTATTTTTTCATCACTTTCATGATCTTTTGTAAAATTTCTATTTACTAGGGCAGTTTAATGTGTTAGCTTTCGTTTTCAATGTAAAATGTAAGGAAAACCAAAGTTTAAAATATTGTATTTTGCACAGAAATTCTGTGATCCATTCTTTTAGTATCCAACATAATTTTTCCAATTAGAACAATGGGGTTCAAGTCATATTGAAAGGAAATGCATTAGGAAAGATGGAAGCATTTATGATGGTAGATTTGATAGATTAGAAAAATGACATCAGGACATTGCTAAATTCCCAATAAAAATTTTAATTCATCAAAGACATCTGATTGTTCCCATAATACTTACCTCCACAATTTATTTCCTACCAATATATTTAGTTTATATTTATCTTATTGGAGTTAGTTATCTCAGTGGAGCTAAATATCACGTAGTTTGCATTATGTAACTTGAAAATTGTTCTTCCCTACCAACATGATTTTGAATGGAAAATATTTTTCTTGTCAGATCTCAGAGATGTTTCTTTCTCAGCTAATTAAGCGACACTACACAATGAAGTCAAATCTGACACATTATCACTTATATACCAACATAAGTTATTAATTAGCTGGATGCCTACAGGAAAGCTGGGGAGGGACTTTTTACAAGGGCATCTAGCGATAGGACAAGGGGGGATGGTTTCACATTGGAGGGGAGAAGATTTAGATCAGATATCAGGAAGAAATTCTCCATGATCAGGGTGGTGAGACACTGGCACGGGTTGCCCAGGGGAAGTGTGGATGCCCCTCTCTGGAAGTGTTCAAGGCCAGGCTGGATGGAGCCTTTATCAGTCTGATCCAGTGGAGATGTCTCTGCCTATGGCAGGGGTTTAGAACTCAATGATCTTTAAGGCCCCTTCCAACTCAAACAATTTTATGACGTTATGATTCTGTGAATTGATGAAAATTCGTTTGTTGCACTCAAACAAAGTAGTCATTAGATTTAATTGGAAAAGAGACGCATTAGTAGTTACTGACACTATTAAGTTATGTACATACGTCCATCATTATTGAGTATCCATCTACCATCTGTATAAATTCATATATTTCATCTTGTCATAATCTAAACTTATTGGTCTCTAGACACTACCAAAATATGAATAATAGATAATCATAATAAGAAGGAAAACTTATAATGTGTTACGAATATGTACTGCAAGAATACCTAGACGACCTTATCAGGATGAAGATCTTCATGATCTATCCATAATTTTATGAATTTCTCTAAGATTAGGAAAGGCTGATGGGGCTTTTCAGGATTTTTTACTCCCCTCTGCACACACATGCACACACACAAATCAAAAAGCCTGATAATTATGAACTGTTGCATTACAAGTAAATCAGATAGTTGAGAAAGCCTGGAATTAAGGATAACAAGGACTTCTGGATAGTGAAGAAGTAGTTCTATTATTTTACAAGCACCACTTGGAAAACAGAAAGAGCCAACTCTCTGCAAGGACAACTTTATTCAGGGACAATTCTATGTGGAGAGAACTCCATGCAGAACACCTCTAAACTTAACCCTGATTCTAAATATAAAGCTTATGCTAATATCTCCCCACAGATAGTTATCCCTGCAGACACTAGTCCTCAAGGACAAATGCGGCCACAGAAAGCTGTCCCCATGGATTATTGCCTCCATAGACAATTGGCTGTGTAGACTTTTCATGCAGAGAGTTGTGCCTGCAGAGGGTTGCCTCTGCAGAGAGTTGTCCTTTTGTAGTTGTCCTACAAAGAGTTGGCTACTGGGAGTTGGCTGTGGAGAATCATACTAGAAACCTTAGAACTTGTTCATTGAGGAACAATTAAAATCACAAAGGTAACAGTATTGAAGAGAAATTTTTGAAATAGGGCTCCAGTTCTTGTGCAATTCTTCCCATTGTAAAAGAACCAGATTTATCACTGTTATTCAATACTCTTACACAGTTAAAAAAAAACGTTTCAGCTGTTGAATCATAAATGTGCACAAGAGAAAAGCTATCGGTTTGAACTGACAGACTCTAACGGGCTGTAGGCCTTTTGTGCTGACTTTAGGTGGCTCCCAGCTACAAGTACTGCCTTTCCAATTGCCCTGTGAGACACCACACTCTTCCTGGTGATAGCTCATATATGTGTTTCACAGAGGATTCTTGATATTGCTGAGAGGCAGGACACCTGAGGGGCCCCAAATATTCAGCTGTTAGGATCTGACCTCTGTAAATTTTAGACACCCTGGAATGTAAATCCTACAGTTTTAAATATGGGCTTTACCTTTTCAAGGACATGCAAAGGAATACAGTAACTAAGCACGTAGAGGCTTCAGATGTTCACGTTGATTGGGAAGAAAAGAGCTCCTGAGTCTAGAAACACAACATGAATGGGAGACTGAACAGTGGGAAATAATGAGTTATCTCAGAGGACTGTACTGGCCTCGAGCTCTCTCTTACTTTGATTTTATAATGACTTAATAATGATTATAAAATTACTGAAGAAATCCTATGCAGTCGTGTGAATCTAGGGAGACGTGTTTCTAACTTTTGTCTCTGCTGCCAACTCTTTATCCTTCGACTATCATCAACATCATTCTTTGTCTTTTAAAAGTTTCTACTACTGAAAAAATACCCGGGACAACAGCAATATGGACAGAGCACTCTGACATTTACAAGACTGCTGCATACAATCCAAATGCATATGCATTCCTTAAATATTCATCCAAAACCAAATTAGTAAAACCTTGACATTTTTAAGAACAAATGTAAGCAATCCCTTCAACATGAAGTTACCTGGATGAAAGGAGGAAGAACCCATGAATTACTAATACGGTGGAGATAAAGAGAATACAAAGTACAAGGATGATGAAGTAAAATAGCTAATATCCTCTCATCTCCTTCCCCCTCTCACTGTACAAACCTGACTGGAAGTTTACACCTACCAAAAGCGCATTCATATTTCTTGACACATGTACACACTACATTATGATGATATATTGACAGCAGGCACAATTGCCAGACATGTCTGGGGGGGAAATGTAGCACTTCAGGCACTAAAAGAGATGATTTATTATAGCATTAGCCTGACAATGAAAAGGTCAGAAAGCTACAAAACACAAAAGTTCTAGAGGGTTGATCTACGTTAGCCTGTTCAGGTTTCTACCCTCACTGTGAAGAAATGTTAAAGCCAACAATACCAGAAGCATGCCAAGTGCTTACAGTGTGTTTTTTTTCCTACAGCAAAAAGGATATGGCTCATGACCCAGGAATAAGCCTCAGAAAACTTAGAACTAGAACAGTCTGAGTCTCAGTCTCTCATCCTTCTAGGGTAAACTTACTTTTGTGTATTTCACAATGCACTTTCTGCCCTTGATGTACTTGTCATTTATTCTAGTGCGAAACTAGCCGTCTCAGGGTTTTATTGTGCCATGTATCACCTTAGTTTGATGGGTAACAGAAGCAGTATTTGGCGACCCTAGACCTTTCCATGCAAAATCAGCAGCAAGTAAAAAAAAAAAAAAAAAACCCAAAAATTCTCCCCAGCCCCACAAACAAGCACGTAAACACCAGAGTAGACTTAAAGGAGTCCCAAAAATTTTCCTCATACTCAGAGGCAAAATTCTTCTCAAGATTTCTGAAGTTTAATTGGGAACACCATACATTGGGATAACATTGATGAGTAAAAACTGTTCTTAAAACTGTGAGAAAGATCATTGGAAACAAAACAATCTTCTTATTCATAAAAGGCGATAAAAGATAAATTTAACCACTTCTGGATTCAACTAATTACTGTTGAAAGTTGTTCCATAATCAAATCTCCTTAACAGAAATAATTTTGCCCCACTGTTAGGAGCTGTATTTCACTGCACCATAGAAGGACTAGGATTTCTGTTTTCCCAAACTCTGCAGTAATTATAACACTGAAATTTTTAATTGGTGGTGCAGTGACATCATAACTCAGTTCCCTGAAGGTAAGGATTTGGAAGATGACTGGAAAACAATAGAAAAAATTTTTCAAGACCATGATAAGATTATGGCTACCTAAACCACTAAGCAACACACAGCTTTAGAGTATAATAACTCAAAATATTCCATTACATATGCTAAAAAGGAACTGGGAGAACATTCACACTCAGTTAAGAAGATAGCATTGGAGTACTCCGTATCCCCAGGAGTGTGGTGACGTTGCTATGCTGATTCAGAAATGAGTCAGCTCAATTACCAGAAAAGAGGAGAATCAGGTCTTTTTTGAAGGTACTTGCAGTAATACAGATCGGACAGAATGACTCATCTGTCATCAGAGGTTTAGTCAGCAAAGTCTTTGGCTCAATAGCAAGTATTTATAACTGGAAAATAAAAGGAAGCAATTAAATGAGGCTCCCATGATCCAAGAGGAGGTGGTCAGAGCCTTGCTAGCCCGACTAGACAGCTACAAGTCTATGGGGCCGGATGGGATTCATCCAAGGGTATTGAAGGAGCAGGCGGATGTGCTGGCCAAACCCCTTTCCGTCATCTTCCAACAGTCCTGGAAGACTGGGGAAGTCCCACTGGACTGGAGGCTGGCTGATGTTGTGCCCATCTACAAGAAGGGTCGCAGGGAGGATCCAGGGAACTACAGGCCTGTCAGTCTGATCTCAGTGCCAGGGAAAGTCATGGAGCAGGTGATCTTGAGTGCTATCATGAAGCACATGCAAGAGAACCGGGTGATCAGGCCCAGTCAACACGGGTTCACAAAAGGTAGGTCTTGCCAGACTAACCTGATCGCCTTCTATGACAAAGTGACTCGGCTGCTGGATGAGGGAAAGGCTGTGGATGGATCTTCCTGGATTTCAGTAAAGCCTTTGACACAGTTTCTCACAGCATTCTGCTTGGGAAACTGTCAGCCTCCGGCCTGGACAGGCACACACTCTCCTGGGTGGAAAACTGGTTGGCTGGCCAGGCCCAGAGAGTGGTGGGAAATGGTGTGAAATCCAGCTGGAGGCCAGTGACAAGTTGGGTTCCCCAGGGCTCAGTGCTGGGCCCAGCCCTGTTCAATGTCTTTATCAATGACCTGGATGAAGGCATTGAGTGCACCCTTAGCAAGTTTGCGGATGACACTAAGCTGGGGGGTAGTGTTGATCTGCTGGATGGTAGGGAGGCTCTGCAAAGGGATCTGAACAGGCTGGACCGCTGGGCAGAGTCCAATGGCATGAGGTTTAACAAGGCCAAGTGCTGGGTCCTGCACTTGGGGCACAGCAACCCTGTGCAGTTCTACAGACTAGGAGAAGTCTGTCTAGAAAGCTGCCTGGAGGAGAAGCACCTGGGGGTGTTGGTTGACAGCCGACTGAATATGAGCCAGCAATGTGCCCAGGTGGCCAAGAAGGCCAATGGAATCTTGGCTTGTATCAGAAACGGCATGAACAGCAGGTCCAGGGAGGTTCTTCTCCCTCTGTACCCGGCACTGGTGAGACCGTTCCTGTGTTCAGTTCTGGGCCCCTCACCACAAGAAGGATGTTGAGGCTCTGGAGTGAGTCCAGAGAAGAGCAACAAAGCTGGTGAAGGGGCTGGAGAACAGGTCTTACGAGGAGCGGCTGAGAGAGTTGGGGTTGTTTAGCCTGGAGAAGAGGAGGCTGAGGGGAGACCTCATTGCTCTCTATAACTACCTGAAAGGAGGTTGTAGAGAGGAGGGAGCTGGGCTCTTCTCCCAAGTGACAGGGGACAGGACAAGAGGGAATGGCCCCAAGCTCCGCCAGGGGAAGTTCAGACTTGATATCAGAAAGAATTTTTTCACAGAAAGGGTCATTGGGCACTGGCAGAGGCTGCCCAGGGAAGTGATTGACTCACCTTCCCTGGAGGTGTTTAAGGCATGGGTGGACGAGGTGCAAAGGGGCATGGTTTAGTGTTTGATAGGAATGGTTGGACTCGATGATCCGGTGGGTCTCTTCCAACCTGGTTATTCTATGATTCTATGAATCTATGAAATTGAAGTAAGCAAAAAAGCTCTGTGTGTTAAGCCTCTTCTATGACATCCGGCTGCAAGGTCATAACTCCTGTAACCCTAAACACTATCTATGCAAGTCCAACACTCCGTATAATGTTCTGTATGGTTTGTATCTTTCACTGATTCAGAGGATATAAGCTGTCTCCCACATTCACAATTTCTGTCCATTTTCTTGTGCCTCTAACTTTTGCATCTATATTACTTACTTCAGTTCAGGTTTTACTTCAGTTTTAAATGTCATTCATGATAGGACTTGGTATCTTTTCCTTTGAGAAATCCTTCTATAAAATTTCTGAAGGACATGAACCGAGAACTACAGATAACAGTGGATGATTGTCCATTGTTATTAGCAGGTGTTTCATTAATTTTTTAATTCCACAGTGCTTTTCCCACAATGATCTTGAGTATGAGCAATCAAATATCTTTCAAAAGATAAAGGATGGGTAAAATTGTGAATCCTTTCAAAGGATGAATCTTTCTCTGACTTTATTGTAATTGGAATTTCTCTGATATCAATATATTACTGTGGATATGTGCCTTTACATTGTATAAACTAATAATTCACTACACGTAATTTTACTTTGGTACAAATATATTTTTACATTTGAAAATTTCTTATGAATTCTGAAGTAGAAAAAGTAGAAGAAATACCTAAATAGCCTAACCTTCTCTTTTTTTCAGTTTTTAGTAATAAAATGAGTGAATCAGATAATGATTTTTAACTGAGAAATGTCTTTTTTTTGTAAAAAAAGGATATTTTATGAACACTGAGATCTAAAACACGGTTATCTCTAGGACGCTGTATTATTAGAAGGATCCAAAACTTGAATGAACTGTGGAAAACCAGACTATAGTCTAAATATAATGGCATCTTTTGTTATACGTTTCCAAACTCTATTTGTACATTTCCATCCATCTATATTTCACATCCATAAAAGCTTTGCCATGTGTTTAGTCCAAAGTTCCATCTAGTGCAGCACCGTATCTCCAACAGCAGGAAGGTAGGAGATTAGAAGGAATTCAATAGACATGTGGTGATCTTTCTTAGTACATACTTTTCTGCTTCTAGTATTCACTGTTTTAGACAGTTAACAAAATAAGTTAACAAATTCAGTTTTCTGCACTCAGTTAAACTGCACACAGTTTTCACATCTGAGCTGTAGAGTCACATTTGAAAGCATCTTTGACCTAATTTTCTGTCCTCCATAAGGACAATTCTATGTTAGTCTATGATAGATAAATTCAAGTAAGATAAAAAAGTTACAGTTATACAGGACTTTAAAATCTGTGCACAGGTGAAACACAAGCAAATATAAGGTAAATATGTGACGTTAAAATTATTAGTTGAGAACTGCAAATTGACTGATTTAATCTAATGATCATATCAAAACATGATCTGTTAACAGCATTCAAGAGGCCTTGATTCTGAGCTAGGGTTTTTTATACTCTATAGATCGCTTTTATTCTCAGAATTTTTCTAACAATAAGGGAATATTTTATTTTTTTAGAAATAAAAGCAAATACTTGCTCGGGGAAAATGAAGAAAAGTAACAAATACCCACAAAATTATTCTACCTTCCAGTTTCTCGTCAGAGTAATCAAATAGATTAGGTGTTTTATCAGGTAAAATCTGAGAAGCTGGTCTTACAAGTGACTCTAGTTTTATCGCTTTCACTCTCTAGGCTTTATTTTTCTCAGCTATAAAATGGGCACAGTGATACTGTTCTTCTTTTCAAACAGAGTTCTCTGTGGTACAGTAGAATGAGCTATATGAAAATGAAATTTGACAAACCAAAGATGTTTTGTACTTTTTATTTCATACAACTGGTCTACATTTGTTATTATGGAGATTTAGATCGGTGAAATCCTGACTACATAAAGGTCAGGGGGTATGCATGTGAACTTATTTTCTAGGTGGTAGCCTTCCATTTTCAGATGCATTTGCAACAGTTTTCTCTTTACTTTGATACAGCATCTGAACAACAGGTTCATTTAAGGTCTTCGTGCTTTTGAAGTTGACAACGTTGTCTGGAAAGCAGACAGAAATATTCAAGAAAGAAGAAATAATGCAAAAATAAGTAATAGTAAAAGTAAATTAAACAAAATTCTAGTTATCTTCTGTATATGTATCTCAAAATGTTTATATTTCACAATGAATGTTAAATTCTACTGCTAATAAAATATATTTTTGAAGCCAAAACTGGAGTACTTACTTTACTATAAAGGCAATGGCGATATTTGTGTTTCAAGATAAAATTATGCTCACATGAGTTGTCATAATTTTGTATGGTATGATAATTTGCAAAATTCAACAATCCTCAGTGGGTTCTGTTATTGTTATTTTAAATTAGGAAAAATGTACTTTGTTGAACATCAAATCAAACCAGAGAAAATTCTTGTTAGAATAAGGTATTTAGAGAAACTCTTATAAAACTCGTACACTTAGAAGCTAGAGTAAAATGTATTTAACATTTCTATGTTTTGAAATACTGATATATTTGATATATTTTTATTTAGGGAAACTAAATTTGTGAAGAAACTAAACATTGAAGTATACTACCAGCCTTATATACCATACTGATAAACGGTTTGTATTGTTGTACAACTAAAAGTCTCATGTTTTTTACTTATTTAATTGTAGGAGAAACAAACAGGATAAAATGTATCATGAAACAAAACAGAATTTTGTTAAATCAAGGCAAGAAATAACGTTTCAGGAAGACTGCTATGTGATGGTTTCTAAATTGGTGCATGAAGGCCAATGGTCCTTCAGGGAAGGAGCTGAATCCAGTATGGTGTAAAGAAAAGACAAATAGTGCTTCCCCACTTGTAGGCTTCCTTTTCATCTGTGTCAAAAAACAAGTGCTTGCACAGCTGCATGGAGGATAGCTTTGCCTTATTGGCAGTTTGAGCACTCTGGGAAAAACAACTTTTTTTTTTTGTTACCCTGGCAGAGGTCAGACAAACAGAAAGTCTAACTAACCAAAGAGAGATAAATAACCCAGAGAGTGTGATGAGGAGGAAAACTTTATTATTAGTTTAAAGACTTCTGGACCAGAGTTTATAGGAAAGCCAAGTAACAAGCAGCAAACAACATGTAATGTTTATGCACGTCTGTGGAACCCAGTTATTCTTCTCTGTCTTTCTGTCTTCCTCCAATTTACTGTTCTAATCAACAGACCTATTTTCTGCCCTCTTGGATGTTACCATCCCCCTTATGAGTTGACGTAAATAACAAACAGCTCTAGCCCTTGCCTTCACCAATTGGAAACACTACATACAAAATGAGTTACTGCAAATAAGGCGAGGGCTAGTGTCATAAAGCTGTCACCTTTACCTCCAGGATTTTCCTTCCTAATAGACCTACACGCTTTCTTGTTATCATCCACAGTAATTTTTTCTAAAATGCTGAAGCTGCTATTAGTCAGGTACAAAATCATTTAGGGACAGGAAGGAAAGACATGTTTCCTTAATAAACAGAGGGTTAGGCAATAAATGTTGGGATTTTAGGAGTTATTTCTGCCAAAAAGAATCTGATTCTGCACTTTCTGGTGTTAATGATAATGCTCCTGAATTCTGGGGGGCCTGGGAAAAGCTGACTGAACTCTACTAAATACTCTGAGGTCATTGGAATGCTGAAACAACTGTATTCCAAGTTGTAGCTGGGACTTTAACTAGATGAGTTTATCTCTGCTGCCACTCTACCTGTTTTTTAAATTACAACTTGAGTCATATATATCAGCCATAAATAACAGCAAAATTAACCAAACCATGTTTGAAGTACAGTCTAATATGTATAGCATAGCAGTTTGAAGATGACATTTGGTTTAGTAAAGGCAAAATCTGAGGTGATTTTTGAGGTCTGGTTGCATAAGACAATCAAAAGTTCAAAGACATAATGATGAAGTGCAGCAGTAAAAATCTATTACACACAAATGCAAACATTCAGGCCTTATTTCAGTGGATAGGTTGGTTCAGCTCTGTGAGGACTTTATGGTCCTTTTATCTGACTTTTCAAAATATTTATGGTCACTCTGAAATTCATGTTTATACTAGGGGTAGTCTTGGCATTTTTAGCCTTTGTCTTTATACAGGCATCTGTGTTCAGTCCTAGAGCACTCCAAATTAAAATGATCATTGGATTATATTCACAATCCTAAAGTCAACATTCATTTCAGCAGCTTGGGTAGACATGCCCAAGAAAGCACATGCTTGTTCCTCAGTTAAGCAGAATGACTTTCCTGTATGTTATAGTTACCTGCAACTGCCAGGTTTTGATTGAAGAATCTGTGACAGGTGACTTCACCTTTACAATGGATGCAGACCTTTACACCCAGTATTTAAAATTTAGTTGCGTGACCTCTCTGAGTACAACAAATACTACAGCAAGTCACTGAAGCTCAGAACACTGCCAATAACTGAGAATCACCACCTGGCTCAGTATCAATTGCTGGACCATTTCTGGGAAACTTGCAGACCAAGCTCAACTACTAAACATCATGTCTTCCGTTGCAAGATATCCATGCTGAAGGTGCACTGACTCATGGATTATATAAAAAAAATTCTGTTCAAGCTTCTTCTATGGACCAAATAAATTCAAAATTTTATAATTCATTTTATGCAACAATGTCACCACAATTTCCTTTCAGTTCAACAACTTTCCTTTATGCGATTATCACATAAGTCTTCTTTGATGCCTCAAAAAAGCTGCAAATGAACTGTGCTCTGGACATGTGCAGGGGACTGAATTTCAGCTGTTTACTTGGGAATAAAAAATACCTCACAATTCTTCAGAAGAGTTATTTTTATTTATTTTTCACCAATATAATGCTCAAGCAAAACAAAAAAAAATGCCTAGATACACAAGAAACACCATTAGCTGATATCTTACCCCTTATCACAATTTCACACTTCTTAGAAGTTGTCACAGAATTTTGTGGTGACAAGAGTCTGAGTTTCTTGTGGTATCAACAGAAGAAATGTCATTTATTTTAGCTATTGTTAAAATAACTGTGTGAATGGAATATTACATATTAGTAACACGGAGAACTACTGTTTATCTTGGATCTATCTTTTTAATATATTTGAGGAATGTATATAAAAACTAAATATTCCTTTTGTTATTATATGTTCTTCTTTAACATTAATCATATTGTTGAATTTGCACTGGATACTGCTTAAATCTAAAATGATGGATGCCAAACATGTATGTGGTGGTATCATCCAACAATAAATTATACCTCCACCTGCTGAGTTTTTCATTGTATACAGAAATGTTAATCACAGAATGAAAAAAATATTGTCATCATAAATGGCATTTAAATCTACGCTCTGGTTGCTTTGTCAAAGTTACTCTGAAAAAAATATGTGGTCCAAATGGCAATTGGACACATGTATTTGGTCCATGCGCTTTTTTCAGAGTTACTTTTGCAAAGCGACTTGAAGTGTAGGTTTATATTGTCATAATAAATATACATGTTCCTGTATCTATGCATGTAGGTATATGTTGTTCTATGTTTCTTTTTGCTCTGGAGTTGACAACACTCTATGGCATGTCAGCCTTTGTATATGAAGTACATGGTGGTGTTCATATATTTTAAATGGTCTTGTGCTAACTTCTATTCTTTAGATTTTCAGCATTTCATATGTTAGCTTTATGTACATATTTATGCACAAAGTTGTACATACAGACAAGTATGTACATACAGACACATACTCATGTATACATTTATATTCCAGAGCCACAGGCAATTTATTTCTGCACTACCCCAGCTCCATTTGAATCGCTATCTATAGAAAGCTAGTGTATCCTATGTTATTCAGGTTAGCTCAAGGGAACACAATGAGTTCATTAGTGTACAACTAAAAAAAAGGAAAACTTGTGCTTTCCCAACTCCAATACTACTACAATATTGCATATTATGTGCCTAAAGGGAGTATTAAAATATGACTCATGAGACAAAATAGGTAAACAAGCACGTCTTCCTTCAGAAAACTGTGGACCACGCATAAATTTTATGCTAAAAGCAACAACAGTAAGTCATTGTAGTTTGTGTAACAGAAAATTTTGCTCTTAAAAAAGTAGCATGCATCTTAGATATGATCAGGTTATTTTACTTATTGCATTCCTTAAAAAGACAGGCATGATTTTAATGAAAATAGAAGGAAAAATGAAAGAAGTCTGAAGTTTACTTTTATGATAAATGAACTTCAAACATGTTTCTTTAGTTGATCTCCTGTGAAAGCATAAAACTTACGGTTTCACTTCTAGCAGTATTTAGATGTGAAATATGTTGAGAACTTTAAAGGACAATACAGAACTTGCAGGATAATTAAAATTGGGAGAAGGATATCAATATCGAGGTTGTTGTACTTGGAATATTTACATAATTCCCAAAGTATGATGTAGCTTTGTGTAGAATATATAAATAGGAAAAAAAATAATTTCAAGCAATACAAAAGAAAGTAAATCAAGAATTAAAAAAAATCAAATAGGAACATGACACAACCTCTGCATAGTCCACAAGCTGTCATTTGTTTATTTAAGAGATGCTTTGTGTCATATTTCGTGAGTCATTAATGAAAAATAATTTAAAACTTCTACAATTACTACATTTTTTTATTTTAATTAGACATATTGAGGAGCTTGACACTAGTTGGCAATGTATGCTCGCAGCCCAGAGGGCCAACTGTATATTGGGCTGCTTCCAAACAAGCATGGCCAGCAGGTTGAGGGAAGTGATTCTGCCCATCTATTCCTCTCTTGTGAGAACTCAACTGGAGTACTGTGTCCAGTTCTGGAATCCTCAACATAATAAGGATATGGAGTTGTTGGAATGGGTCCAGAAGAGGGCTGCAAAGCTGATCTGAGGTCCGGAGCACCTTCTGTATGAGGACAGGCTGAGTGAGTTGGGGTTGTTCAGCCTGGAGAAGAGAAGGCTCCGAGGAGATATATTGACCTTCCAGTATCTGAAAGGACCCTACAAGAAAGCTGGAGAGGAACTATTCATAAAAGTGTGGGGTGATAGGATGAAGAGGAATGGGTATAAACTGGAGAGGGGAAGATTTACACTAGACATTAGGAAGAATTTCTTCACCATGAGAGTAGTGAGGTGCTAGAATAGGTTGTCAAAGAAAGTTGTATCTGCCCCATCCCTGGAGGTGTTTAAGGCCAGGTGGGATGGTGCCTTGGGCAGCCTGATGTAGTAGGATGTCCCTGCCCATGGCAGGAAGTTGTAACTAGATGATCTTTATGGTCCCTTCCAATCCCAGCTATTGTGTGATTTTACATTTTTAGCACTTTATTAGCCTGGAAACAGTAGTGTACCACTTATATTTTATCCCCAGCCACTGTGCAGGTACGTTTTCTCTAATTCTGTCTTATTTTAATAGTCATTATGATCATATTTACATAGATATATACCTCAGTAGCTGAAGAATAAGGTACATTTCTGTCATGTGAAATTGCAGAATGTGCCAGAGTAGTTTGTTACTAGTTAATAATACAGGCCTTTTAAGTCAACATGATTTATTTGTTTGGATTGTTGTGTCAAGGTAGTAACTGCTATGAACAATGATGGATGTGCAGTGATTTCATAGTTTGTGTACCATTAAGTTTCACAGAATCATAGCATCATAGAATGATTTGGGTGGGAACAGATATCTAGTCCAATCCTCCTGCCATGAACAGGGACATCATTTTCTAGATCCCGTTGCTAAAAGACACTTCCAGCCATAGGGCATTCATGACTTCTCCAGGCAACATGTTGCAGTTTCTCACAACACTCATAATAAAAAAAAAATAAAAAAATTCTACCTTAGATCTAATTTAAATCTACCCTTTCAGTTTGAAACTCACTCCTTGCCCTATCACTACAGACCCTGGTAAAAAATCTCTTTCTCTCTTTCATGTAAACCCCCCTGAAGTACTGAAAGTCTCCCTGGAGCTCTCTCTATCGATTCTAAAGGCTGTTAGGTAAGAATAGTTGTAAACAGCTACATTTTATGTGTTTAAAGTTCAGTAAATTTTACGTAGGTCAAATCTTGTGCGAAGAGCCACACAATTTATTCCTTTCAATTCTTAAGATTTTAAATATTCCCTTGGCATAAGTCTAAGAATCTGTCTAAAAATGGCTGCTTGAGTATCACCACTGCTTATCATGCTTAGTCTTAGATTCTCTTTGTTAATTCTTTTCTCCTTCATCTGCTTGTCATAACTTGTCTATTATTTAGGTAATATTTATTTGGATTTTTCCTTTTGCAAAGTTCCTTGCAGAACACAGCCCTAATCCATCCTAGGAATTACTCCAATGTAAACTAACCAGCAACAGCTACGATAGAACAGTGGTATTAAGTGGAGGATGGAACAGATAAAATCTCTCAGACTAAAGGTTCTGATGGACCTTCAAGAACTAGAGGCACTGATCTCCACACCGTAGGCAGATTACAGATTGGCAGTCCTGGCTATAATTTCTTCTAAATATAATGTAGATATTTAGCTTCAGAGGGGCTTCATTTTGCCAAAGGAAACTGGAAAAAGAGAAAAAAAATTTCTTTATATCCAACCACCAATATGAATTTGGAAGAATTATAGGATCCTACACTATAATGAAAGCTATATTGCTCTCAGGACTTTAATGAGGCTACAAATAATACCTTTTATTTTTACCACACTATTTCCTGAAAAGCAGTGATACAACTATTGACAGTGCTGATTGAGTTAAGATGGAAAGAATAAAAAATGTTAAAACCAAATAGGATATTAGTGGAACAAATGAGTTTAAAGCTGCCAACACAAAACAAAAACTTTAAGAAAAATTAAGCACTTCAGGTCATTATCTCCCACATTCTCATAGAAAGAAATAAATTATTTGTCCTGCAGACAAATAAATGAAAAATCGTTTGCATAAACCTGTAGTACAAATTTTAAATTGGCAAAATCATGGACCAATGCTGGATCTTTGTAAGGCCTGATCCTTCAAAGAGTCTTTCTAAAGAGACTATTCAGAAAAAAACTGCTATGAGAGTTTAATTATGCATGTATTCAAACATGTATTTAAGAAAAGATTTTCTGCAGAATTTAGTTATACATTTACAGCTGACTGTGTGTTTTAAAGGGTTGGCTTTGAAGTACTGATAAGTCATCCCATAAGGAAGTTTATGACAGTTTGAATCACTGAAAGAAGAGACCTTTCATTTTAAAATCTTTATTTTCAAGCATTAGACACTGGACTGGAAAAAAATTGAAGATGTATATCCTGAAAATTACAACCCAGCCCTTTCTGGTAGACAGTACACTCTTCTCCATTGCTGTAACTTTTCCAGGTAATGTGTACTTATTTTGTAGATAACGTATTTTCCTATCTCCTGATACTAAATGATGCCATTTTACTCAGTGTAACATACGAATTAAATAACAAGAAATAATTTCAGAAAGAATATTTGGCATCACTTGATCTGATAGCACTGTGCTTGCAGCACGGTATTATGAAACATGGTCCTAAGAATGATTGCTTTTCCTATTTGTGCTGACTTTAGTGCTGAAAGGCATTTCAAAATAAAGAACTCACTGAATTAAGAAAATTATATTTCTGTGTGGAATTTTGCTTTTATTTCTAACATAACCATATCATGGTTATTTATAAGTCCAATATTTCACATGGATATAAAAATTTTTATGCTTAAAATCTCTTCAGAAATACTGTAGACAATGATGTACAAATTCAAAGATAAAGATAAATTCAGGCATGTTTTTGGTTCGTTGACCACTTGTTAGACTTGGGGAGTTATCCTAATCTTAGTAGGAAATAATATTCCATAACTCTGCAAATCTGATGATTTAGCTATTAAATATCAACAGCATTTCAGAAGAATGGCTGGACTGCTGTTTGCTGACAGTTCAAGAAATGTATAGATGTTCTAATGATGTAAGGTAGATGAGTCTGATCATATGCAGAACAGACATACATAGAAAGATAAATAGAAAGATAGATAGATCATAGAATCCTAGAATCATAGAATAGTTAGGGTTGGAAAGGTCCATAAAGATCATCTAGTTCTGAGCCCCTTGCCATGGGCAGGGACATCCCACTAGATCAGGTTACCCAAGGCCCATCCAACCTGGCCTTGAACACCTCCAGGGAAGGGGCATACTCAACTTCCCTTGTCAAACTCTTCCAGCACCTCACTACTCTCATGGTGAATAAATTCTTCCTAATGTCTAGTGTAAAATTGCCCCTCTCCAGTTTATACCTATTCCCCCTCATCCTATCACCCCAAACCTTTATGAATAGCCCCTCTCCAGCTTTCTTGTAGCCCCTTTCAGGTACTGGAAGGTCACTATAAGATCTCCTCAGAGCCTTCTCTTCTTCAGGCTGAACAACCCCAACTCTTTCAGCCTGTCCTCATAGGAAAGGTGGTCCAGCCCTCAGATCATCCTTGTAGCCTCCTCTGGACCCATATCCTTCTTATATTGAGGATTCCAGATGGACACAGCACTCCAGATGAGGTCTCACAAGAGAGGAATAGAGCGGCAAAATCACTTCCCTCGACCTGCTTGCCATACTTCTTTTGATGCAGCCCAGGATATGGTTGGCCCCCTGGGCTGTGAGTGCACATTGTCAGCTCATATTGTGCTTCTCATTGACCAGCACTCCCAAGTCCTTCCCTGCAGGACAGCTTTCAATCACATCATCCCCCACTGTGTACTGAAAACAGGGATTACCCCAACTCATGTGCAGGACTTTGAACTTGGACTTGTTGAACCTCATGATTTTCTCACAGGCCCACTTCTCCAGCCTGTCCAGGTCCCTCTGGATGACATCCCATCCTTCCAATGTGGCAACTGCACCACTCAGCTTGGTGTCATCTGCAAACTTGCTGAGGGTGCACTCAATCTCATGTCAAAATCATTGATGAAGATACTAAATGGCTCTGGTCCCAGTACAGGCTCTTAAGGGACACCACTTGTCACAGATCTCCATCTGGACTTTGAGCGGTTGATCACTACTCTGACTATAACCGTCCAACCAGTTTCTTATCTGCCTTACCATCCACCCATCAAGTCCATATCTCTTCAATTTAGAGAGAAGGATGTTGTGGGGGACCATGTCAAAGGCTTTACAGATGTATAGATAGATCACATCTGTTGGTTTATCAGTGTCAACTGCTGTGATTATCCCATCATAGAAAGACACTAAGTTGGTCATACAGGATTTGCCCCGATGAAGCCACGCTGGCTACCATTAATCACCTCCCCATCCTACATGTGCTTTAGCATAGCTTCTAGGAGGATCTGTTCCATGATCTTCCCAGGCACAGAAGTGAGGCTGACAGGTTGGTAGTTCTCAGCATTGTCTTTTGTACCCTTTTTAAAAATGGGTACATTGTTACACTTCTTCCAGTAACCAGGGACTTTTCCTGATTGCCATGACTTTTCAAATATCATGGAGAGTGGCTTGGCAACCACATCTGCCAATTCCCTCAGGACTCTAGGATGCATCTCACCAGGTCACATAGACTTATAAATGTTCAGGTTCTTCAGGTGGTCACAAACCAGATTCTCCTCTACAGTGGGAGTGGGTTTATCCCCCTGGTCACCATCTTGCTGTCCCATGACGCAGGAGGGGTGAGGAGAGCAGTTGTCAGTGAAGACTGAGGCAAAAACATAGTTAAGTACCTCAGCCTTCTCCTCGTCCATTGATATGTGATCACCATACCCAACCATCAGTGGAAGAATTCTTTGAACTTCCTGTTTTGATTGACATGCCTGTAGAAGCTCTTCTTCAATAGGTAGGTAAGTAGGTAGGTAGATAGATAGATAGATAGATAGACAGACAGACAGATGATTGTGTTCATATAAATACCAGTGACTGCTCTCCAAGGGGCTCCCTGAACAGTATTTTACTCTGTTTATTACTTTAACAACTGTGTATTTGTGAATATGTGCATGTTCTTTGTATAATCTTCCTTTATTAATAACATTTTCTGTCCAGGAAAGAAGTAATATGATTCCTAATCTGCAAGATGGCTATGTTTACGTAGAGTTTTAAAAACAAAGAACAAAAATCCTGCTTTAGTCTTCAAGGAGACTTCTAACCAAGAACAGGGCAACATAGAATACATTCTAAGAAACAAGTCAGATTTCAAGTGGAAACAATGAGGAAAACAGAGATTTTTTAATCTGTATTTAAAGTCAACAGTATTAAACCACGTATCATGAACCAGTTCTCCATTTTATACACCAGAGTTCCTGCAATAGCTTGTGTCTATAAACCTCATTGTGAAAATTATGTTCCAATATCAGCTTTGTCTCTAAGAACATTAGCAATAAATAAATGACAAAATGTATGACAACATGGCAAGACTTTTGATGAATATGCTCAATATTTAAAATAGCGATACAAGATGACATATGTCAATGCTGATTCATTTTACCCTCCATCATTACTCTGTCATGATGTAGTACATCAGTCAATAGAAAAAAGATATATAGGACCATTTTGCAGGTGATCAGATTGATCCGATTGATTGGCATATACAGAATTGTTGACCATGTTATGTCTGATGGGTCAGCATTTGTCTGACTGTCATTTTTATTGTGCATGCTATTGATGTGATTGAACCCTGGGGCTATCTGAATTATTGTAAACAAAGTGTGCTGTAGTTTGAGGAGAAGACAAAACTGAAAAACAGAGTAATGAAAATACAAAGAAAGAGAAGACTGAAGATTTTTCCAGAGTGTTAAAGACTCAGCGTATGCAAAGAGAGACGGCACGTGTCCTGGATAAGTGCCAAGGCTGAAAGCATCCCACTCTGGAATTCTCACAGTATAAGCAGTGAAGTGCAAGGGATAAATTAAGAAATTAAGAGTTATGAAGTCCAAATGTACACCAGCATATACAATGGTTACTATTTCTAATGATCATCTTTCTGTTCAGGAAAGGTTACAAGACAGAATGTTGTTGGTTGTCAGACTGAGCAGGCAGGAATCGCACTATGCTCAGGAATAAGTGAGCTGATCTGTGTGTTGCACATAGCTGGGAGATCTTCCTTTCCTGTCTTTCATGAATGGATGAATTTCCTCTTTCTTAGTGGGCAAACCAAACACATTCCTTCTACACTCATGGAGGAACTCTATAAGCTCATCTACATTTTCTGCTCAGCTATGCCTCACTGTGTAATTATAATTTGCCTTCTCCTATCACATTATTAATCTGAGTTAGTGATGCTACTTCAGACTACCTGGGAAAGGAGAAAAAGATGTGGAAGATTCATGAGCCTGTAGAACAACAACAATTTTACAGAACTGTTCCTGTCTGATCTGTCTAGGTTTTGATCTTGTTATTAAAAACTACATGACCATTTTCATTACAAGGCAAGCTATGCAACATCAAAGACGTAAATCTTCAGGCCCACTGAGCTACACAAGCTGAGGATAATTGCAGAGTTGCAGACAGCCAAGATTTGAAAATGTGAAAGAGGTAACTCCATTTTAGAATAAATGTCAAAAGATAGCTGAAAACACCATAAGATACCTAAGAAAGGCCAGTTTCTGAAATAAAAAGAATTTGTTGATTATGAGAATGACAAGCAAAATTACTGAAAACAATGCAATTCTGACCATGTTCAATATCAGGAAATTTTAATCATGTACATATCTTCAAAAAATGAGTCCACTAAGAAAATTTATGTAGACTACATTTTATTAAAAAAAATAATCAATGTTTAGTGTGTATGCAAGTATTAACAGATTGTTTAAAGACAATTGTAAGAGATTTCCCAGCTCCTTCCTAAGTCTATTATGAAGATATGCAGCACACTTCATGTATTCATTTTACTTTCTTCCCCAAAATATAACTAAGTAGCACTTGGTTTATTTGGTTTATATCTTCACTCTAAGAGGTAAATCCAAAGAGAACACATAAATGATCATCTAGCAACAAAACATACAGAGTCTAGTTAAAAACAAAGCTAGAGGAACAATGACTCTGGAAAAGTAAAAACAATACTTAAACGTTCATTAGAGGCAGTGACTGCTATATATCTTAACCTCGCTATATAAAGTTAGGGCATTTCAAAGAAGAAGCGTAATTTAAAAGACACATGAAAAATTTAGGCACTTGAAAACAATAGGAACTGTGAAAACAATAGAAACTGTGAAACAGATCTTGTATTACAGATCTGTTTCAATAGATCTGTAATACAAGAGCACATCATTGAAGTCTTCAGCACCAAGGCACATCACCTGTAAAGCTATTTTCAAGCACCAGGATGCTACAGCTGTCCACAGTTATGCTCTGGGCCAGAAGGTCCCAGACACCAGTCATAAGGTTAATGAGCTCTGTGCTGGTTATGTGTGACAGAAGCTAATACATACCTCTCAGCAAGCTAAATTATCAGTGAGAAGATAAAATAACAAGTGGAAAGTGAAATATCACCCTCTCATCTCTTGAAAACCTAAGAAAAAAAAAGTTTTCACTTCGATAATGAAAAATCTTAGTTTTAAAGTGTGTGTAATTTAAAGATGGCCTAGAGCTTTTGTCACACTATTAAATTTTTTGTCAAAAAACCCAAATGAGTTGTGGAAAAGCAGTTAACAAATCCTCCATTTTTACAGGAGTCATTTTCATCTCTGATAATCTTAATCAAAAGAAGAGAATGTGACCATTGCATATCTGATTAGAAAGAAAAACATGAGTAAGTCATAAGAAAGTAAATTATTGTTTTCTCTTGTTTTCAAGGTTTGGTCACTGTCAATAAATGTAGTTTCAGTTTAACTGTAGATTTGCCTCTTAATTAAAGCCTTTTCTTCTGCTACCTCTCTATGGAGTGTTAAAGAGGTTTTCTCTCCAACTGAGGTTTGAAATCAACTGAAAAAAAATTTTTCTCCTGGTTCACACAGAGCAGATATATTTTTAAGAAGAATGAGCTAGTCTTGACAGCACAGAAATAGCTATCATTAACCATTTATTTATAGAAACATGATGCCATTTTTTTTAGGATTATTTATTAGGTATATCAGTGATTTGCTAGTGTGTCTCTTACTTTGCAATGTAAAGGCAAAGCATTCATGTCAAAATCACAGAATCACTAGGTTGGAAAAGATCTGCAGAATCACTAGTTTGGAAAAGACCTACAGGATCACTGAGTCCAACCATTCCTATGAACCACTAAACCATACCCCTCAGCACCTCGTCCACCCATCTTTTAAACACCTCCAGGGCAAGTGACTCAACCACCTCCCTGGGCAGCCTGTTCCAGTGCCCAATGACCCTTTCTGTGAAAAAAATCTTTCTGATGTCAGGTCTGAACTTCCCCTGGTGGAGCTTGAGGCCATTCCCTCTCATCCTGTCCCCTGTCACTTGGGAGAAGAGCCCAGCTCCCTTCTCTCTGCAACCTCCTTTAGGAGGTCTCCCCTCAGCCTCCTCTTCTCCAGGCTAAACAACTCCAGCTCTCTCAGCCGTTTCTCATAAGGCCTCTTCTCCAATCCCCTCACCAGCTTTGTTGCTCTTCTCTGGACACGTTCCAGAGCCTCAACATCCTTGTAGAGAGGGGCCTAGAACTGAATGCAGGATTCAAGGTGCAATCATCTGTCTAATATTTCTTTGCACAATACTCTGAAAAACAGAGCTAATAAAAAGAAAAATAATATTGTGTTGACTACCGTACAGTAGGTACTTTTTTGTTTTCAGTCATATATGCTTGGACAACTGTCACTGCTGTACTTAAAGGCAGAGTAGCATTTTTTCTCAGTTTAGATGCTGAGCAGAATTTAACAGAGAATTTTTCAACCATCCCACTATTTTAACTCTTGGCTTCACTCTCCGTTCCCTAATTTAGGATCTGCTCCATATCCATTAAAATCTATGGAATCAGGTCTATTAAATCCATTGAACCATGGAACAAAATAGTTATGAATAAATTATTATTTTAATTTTTGTGGGGGTTTTAGTTTTTAGTCTGATGTTCCATTCTCAGTACATGTACAAGCTGAATATAAACATGTATTCATATTCAGCATATGTTTAAAAAGAGCCTGAAGACTTATACATTTATACCCTTAAAGCATTAATTAAGTAAACTTAGATAAGAACCATCACCTTGAGTTTCTGAGAATTCAGGCCTGAATGCCTCTTGAAATACGTGTGCCCAAAATTTCAGCTTTCTGAACCTTATCTCGGCTACCTGGAGAAGCATCCATTGCTAATATCTGAAGTTTTTTTCATTCAAATTCACTTTCATCATATCTGCTCAAACACACCTGTTTCTGGACCTCCTCAGAACTAAGTGGATATGAAAATTTTTCTCATCTAAGTCCTTTGGTGATTCGTAAACTCAAGACTACCTCAGCAAAGGACATGCTCAGGAAGGATTTTAGAAGTCATATTCTACCAATTCTGAACACTCATAAGAATGCAGCGGTGCTCTTTTAACCATCTAGTTAAGAAAACCCTTGATATCAAACGAATCTTTCAACTGCCTTCAAATTACTTGAATCAGACCTCCTAAGTGGAAGAGTCAACAATAGGTACATTCATGAAATGCATGAAATCTATTTAGCTGAAATCTCTTCATCTAGGACAGTCTTGATATTCCCTGATAACTCTGGTACATCACAGAGTAAATGCTTTAAGTATTCTCATTGTAACTTCATATATTTTATATGTCAGAACCTAGTCATTTTAAACTGCCTCCTGAAGAATGGTCGCAAACAGAGAGGAGCAGGCTTGGACGCTTTTCTTTAGTGCAAGTTATTATAAA
Organism: Phaenicophaeus curvirostris; assembly: GCF_032191515.1. Classification (NCBI taxonomy): domain Eukaryota; kingdom Metazoa; phylum Chordata; class Aves; order Cuculiformes; family Cuculidae; genus Phaenicophaeus; species Phaenicophaeus curvirostris. Next base: position 71,346,736 of record NC_091431.1, read on the forward strand.
ATTATGTTCATGTAAAAAAAGAACAAAGCTTTCAGGAAAATTGTCTCTTTTGTTTCTTTGAAATAGTCTGTGCTTTTTATTCAGCTTTCTATTTTCCAGTACTCATTTTTATTTAACTTTTTATTATTGTGTAATAATTAGCAGAAATCCAAAATCAGAATTAAAGTGGATGATATCATCTGTGATCTGCTATGTTTATATACTGTTAGTGTAAAATATTTTCCCAGCACTTCAGTAAATGTCTCTATTCTCCATTAAACAAATCTTCTTATAAAGTCAAAGTAGAAAAAAATACTTAATATTAATAACCTTTCTGGGCAGTGTAGTAGCTTATCAAAATATCCCATAGCTGTTTAAGTGGGGTTATGAACACATAAGGCTGTCTAGTTTTCAGAAAGATTAAAAAAAAGCAAATATTAGAATTTAATTCAATTTGTCCATTGAAATCTTCCTTAGAACCCTATTTAATTTTTACTTCTTCATGTAATTCCTGGGTTTTCATTGTTAAGTTTAGAATAAAGATGGCTCTCCAGGGCTTTATTCAGATACAAAGATAACTATTGGTTATAAGTATTGCGCACAGGTCATCTCTTCCCTGCAAGACAGTACTAGCACAGAAATCTCTTGGGTACTTAATTCAAGCAGACAGTGTATTTTTGTATCTAAAAACAAAAGCAGGCTCTTTCTAATGGACACATGGCAGGAATTGCTCCCTCCTCATTATCTCCTAGGATTACAAGCAAGAGATTCTTTGCTCTGTGAGTAGTAAGAAGTACTAGCTCTTGTATTTTTAATCTGTTATTACATCCAGCTTTTTATAGTCTCACCCTGATATCTTAATTTTCCACTCCCCTTTCTCCTGCCATTATGTACCACGGAAAAGTAAAGGAAGTGATTCAGCTTCACACGAAGTGTAAGATCACCGTTTGGTCATCTCTTCTAAACTGCAGATAACTGGCAGTGGACACTTCAGTATAGAAACAACACATTAAAATGGTTGTAGCTGATTTAAAACATTGGTATTTCATGACTGAAAGCTATTTTCATATATAATACGCATTCTAATAGAAGATACTATCTCACTGTAATGTTTTATCTAAAGCCTGTTGGAATTTTCCCATTGAATCAGTGGATTTTGAGTAAGAATGCAACTGCCCCGCTCAAGAATTACGAAAATCCCATTTCTAGCAAGTGTTAAGTGGTACCTAAACTGAGATCAGTCCTTTTCTAAATAAGGAAACACTTTTGAATCTGAACCTGAAACCTTTGAAAGTATTAAGTCAACTTCAGCACTTTACCATTCAACAGGAGTTCTGAGTGGCTGAACTGTCATCTTTCAGTGTTGTATTGTCAAACTGCACAAATTTTACTCCTTTTATTCCCAAGCACTTATACTAAGTTCAGATTCTTAAACATTTTTTAAAACACATGATGAAAGAAATGAGCAACTAGTCCTCTGAAGGTCACTGAACTTCACATAAATTTATTTCTTATCTGATGTCACTGCACAGTAGTAAAACCCTAGAATATTTCTGCTGCATAACTGCATGGGAAAAACTCTTGAGAAAGAAGGAAAGATTAAGCATAATTATATGTACAAGGAGATTAATAAAACTTGTGGTGCAGTTAAGTACAGAGATGCTGAGCTTTACATCTTTGTTTACAACCCAGGGAAATTGACATAAATCTTGTTGCTATCTTCATGTGGATTTCGAAGATCAACATATTAACCAAAAAATTATGTAACAGAAAGGAAATTCAACCCAATAGATTCTCCCACATTGCCGGGCTGATCCAACCACTCACAGACTATTCAGAAGAGTAAAGTCAGTTTTCAATATATTTTTTTTAATGTAGAATATCTTATTATTGATTCTTAGGTTATTACCTTAAAAGAATTGCTCTCAGAGTTTGGGATTTTTTTTTGGCTTTCTTTGATATTCTCAAGTGGGTAATGATAAGACAGATGCACAATGTATTTTTATGCATTTTGCAATTACAGAATTGATTTTTTGTAAAGTGCTGGTTTTGGAGCAACTGCACCTCAGTTTAGAAATGTACAGTATTTATCAAAGATTGGGCTTTACTTTATTTTTTTATATTTCAAGAGACTTGACAGTAGTAATCACTATGTCATAAAGGGACCTTCTTGTTCCTAATATTCTTCACACGTTTTGTAGCTGTATCAATGTGCCATTAAACAGGATTTGAAGTGAGCATAATCTACTTAGAGACTGGAGGCTTGCAAAGCCTGTGTGGTTTGCATTTCTCTTCTCTGGAGCCTTCTGGAAACCCATGTAGTCATTCTGTTTCTCTCTGTGTGAGAGTTGCAGTAATAGCTCTCATCTGATCTTATTCAGGCTGTCTTTTTGCTGAGTTGATTTATCTGATGACAAGGTCAAGAAGGAATGCTGATACTTTCCTCAGTTCTACTCTCATTTTACAGGGCCTCAGTTTTCTACATTTCTTACTGAGCTCTGGATATGTACTGAATGTCAGGATCTGATCTGACCTATGTAGAGATAGAAAACAAGCCAGGGAAACATGTTTGGCTCAATAGCTTGTGTAGAGGAAGAAAATCAGTAAAGAGCTACTTATATCTATTTAAATTATATTATTAATTTTTGAGATGGAGTCCAGTGGAGGAATAGAGACTGAATTCTTGACACTAAATGAAGATTCCTCTCGACTGACTCAAGGGGTTAGAGGCCTTGAAAAGGGATCTAGGTAGATTGGGGCAATAGGCAATCATTAATGGCATGAAATTAGACAAGAACGAATGTCAGATTCTGTACCTGGGGCAGACGAATGTTGGACAGAGCTGTAAAATGGGAGAGAAGTGGTTTGGAAGCATCCTTGCAGAAAGGAATCTGTGTAAGAGGGTTGACAGCAGGCTCGATATGGCTCCCTTTCTGAGGGGAGACCTCATTGCTCTCTATAATTACCTGAAAGGAGGTTTTAGAGAGGAGGGTGCTGGCCTCTTCTCCCAAGAGACAGGGGACAGGACAAGAGGGAATGGCCTCAAGCTCCGCCAGGTGAAATTTAGGCTGGACATTAGGAAAAAATTTTTAACAGAAAGGGTCATTGGGCACTGGCAGAGGCTGCCCAGGGAGGTGGTTGAGTCACCTTCCCTGGAGGTGTTTAAGGCACGGGTGGACGAGGTGCTGAGGGGCATGGTTTAGTGTTTGATAGGGATGGTTGGACTCGATGATCTGGTGGGTCTCTTCCAACCTGGTTATTCTATGATTCTGTGATTCTATATGTGTCAACAGTTTGTCCTGGTATCCAAGATGGTAAACCACATCCTGGAGGGCATGAAATATACTCAAGAAATTCATTGACAGTACTGATCTATCTTTGTGAATTCAGATACTGAAACAGTATCTTCAGATACAGGCAGACATTCAAACATAGGTCATTGTATTGGAAGCTGAGTCTGTCTTGTGTAGGACTGGCATGGCTAAAGATTTTCCTTTTTTTGGAAGCTACCACATAAACTAAAGTGACAGACATGACATCAGATCATTCTGCTTTTGAAGGTATAGTCACCTGATGAAGTATCTGTTTACATTTGACTAAAGATGGCTTTCTGCACAAGTCTGTCAAATTCTGTGAGAATTTAGCAGAATTTGCTTATTCTAACATGAACATTGATCAGGGGGAACTGTAATTGATCTGTAGTGTCACTAATGGAACTGCATAAATTCATGCCAGCTACAGAGCTGCCACATTTAGAACACTGCTTCTTCCTCCTGGAACACGTGCAATGAATATTTAAAGTTCTATTATTTTCCAGCAACTTACTCTCATAAGACTTATAGAAACATTGATATTTATGAATAAAAATTGTGAACAGTTGTGCAAACATATATGCGAAAACAAAGGAGGAGGTGATAATGTTTCTTAGAAAGCATTAGCGATGTAGTATAAACCAAGAAGTATGAGGTGAAAGAATACAAATACTGTCACATTTTAGAGTGACACAAACATTGTAATGCAACAGAGCTTTTGAAATGTAAAGAGAAAATGCTCCTTCTAAAACAATAGAAAAAATTTAACAAGACTTGTCTGTTTAACCTGAATATATTGAATCAGACAGAAGCATGGACAAAGAAGCAAAGTAATGAGAGTATAGGAAGAAGCAGATGAATGATTTGGGCTTTTTTACCTCACTTCTGCACCATGTGTTCAGTTCTGACACGTTTGAAGTAGCTGTTTACTCATATCGCACCAGATGACTCTACAACTTGTTTTCAGGAAAGTAATTTGTTCAACTCAATTACTGGAGTCAGCCACTACATAGTTTAAATTAAGCATCATCTGTCTCTTATGCAAAGTTCTAACTTCATCTGTCACTCTGATTGCTTCAGATGTCATTTTGTCTTACAGGAGATAACATACAAGGCATCAGATGACATCAAGTCTCACTGTTACTAGGTCTGATCATGGACTCCTATTCTGAGACTAAATAGTCTTTATCTTAAGGATAAGACTGTCCAGTGACTTGGGAGATCTACATTCATTTCTTGGACATAATAATGTTAATTGTAGAGTTATCATTTCATATTCTCTGAAGTATCTACAGTGATAACACTACCCTTGTTCTTGTAGTTGAAAACTGGTCAGAAAACTGAAGCTCAACAACAAGTTTTGGGAGAAATGCACATTACTAACCCACTTTTCCTGTGGAAGATCAAGCTTTAATGTAGATGACAATGACACCAAGACAGCCTGGAATTTATTTATAGAATCATAGAATTGTCAAATCACTTGAGTTGGAAGGGACACTAGCCCAAACACCCTGCAATAAGCAGGGATATCTTGGAACGGATCAGCTCACTCAGAGCCCTGTCAAGCCTGACCTTGAATGTTTCCAGGGATAGGGCATCTACTACCCCTCTGGGCAGCCTGTGATAGCATTTCACCTTAAAAAATTTCTTCCCTATAATCAATCTGAATATTCCATCTTTTAGTTTAAAACCATTACCCTTTTTCCTGTCACTACATACCCTTGCACAGAGTCCCTCTCTGGCTTTCATCTAGGTGCCCTTTAGGTACTGGAAAGATGCTATAAAGTCTCCATGGAACATTTTCTTCTCCAGGCTGAACAAACCCAACTCTCACGACATTTCTTTACAGAAATGTTCCATCCCTTTGACCATTTTCTGTGGCCATCCTCTGGGCCCTCTCTAACAGCTCCATGTCTTTCCTGTGCTTAGGGCTCCAGAGCTGAATGCAGTATTCCATATGAAGTGTCACCAGAGAGAAGCTTAATTTTAGATGCTTTTTATGAAGCCCTGTGTAAAGTTGGCCTTCTGGGCTATAATAATTGGCTCATATCCAGCTTTTCATCCTCCAGTACCACCAAATCCTTTGCAGCGGGACTATTCTCAGTCCCTCCATTCCCCAGCCTGTATTGATACTAGGGTTTATCCTGACCCAGGTGCAGGACCTTGAGCTTAACATTGCTGAACCTCATGAGGTTTCCATTGGCCTCTTCTTGGACCATTGCCCAGGTCCCTTTGAATGGCATCCCACCCCTCAGGTATTTCAACCACTCCATTCAGCTTGGTGTTGGCTTCAAATTCACTGACAGTGCATCCAATCCCACTATGTCATTTATGAAGATATTAAACACCACTTGCCTCAGTATTATAAGTATTTTAAAATGTAATTGCTTACATAGAAAATTGGTTTTGATATAAGTCTATACACCTTTCAGGAGCTTTAGCACATAACATTAAGTGGTACTTACCACTAGGGCAGAAAGAAATTTCTTTTGCAAAACCCATTTCTTTAGGGGAATTAAGTTTTTTTCATTATTTAGATAATTCAGATAATTTCTTCTAAATTATCATTTAGATAATTTATCTAAATAATTTTCTTTATTTAGATAAATTCAGATAATTTATCTTTATTCTCGTGTGAGAGAAAGGAGACACAAAATTGTACAGAGACAAAGGGCTTCAGAGCAGAGGACTGAACTGGGAGATTCTTCTCAAAGTGGCAAAACTATAGTGGTAAATACCTAGTGACAAAATCACAGTGAGATAGTGGAACCCAGCACATACACAGACACAGAGGTAAAGAGTGAGCTCCTGACAAGGGGCACCTCTGAGCAGTGACAAGCATGATGGAAGCAGTTTAAAAACCAGGCAGACTTTGGCTGGTTCAGATGCTGTTTGAGAGAGTTGCGTGGAGATGGTCCTGAAGGGCAGAGTGATCCACAAAAACTGGACTTTTTTCAAGAAGGCAGTATTAAAGGTGCAAAAGCAGGCTGTCTCCATATACCACGTGAACAATTGCCAGGGAAAACAACAAAAATAGCGCCAAAGAGAATCTCCATTTTTATTGGATGCTGAATTGAACATTGTCACAAGGATGAGGAAAAATCTGAGGTACTTCATGCCCTCTTTGCCTCAATTATCTCCAGAGTATTCAGCCCCCTGAGTAGGAAGACAGGGATGGAGAACAAGACAAACTCCCCATAGTCCATGACGAAGCAGTCAATGACTTGCTACACCACCTGGACACTCATAAGTTTATGAGTTCTAATGAGATCCACCTGACACTACAGAGGGAGCCAAAGAACTCTGAATCATTTATTAGCAGTCCTATAAACAGGGGAACTCCTGGATGACTGGAGGCTTACCAGTGTGGTGCTCATCTACGAAAAGGCCTGGAAGGAGGATGTGGGGAACTACAGACCTGTCAGCTTGACCTCAGTACCAGGGAAGATTATGGAACTATTCATGTTGAGCTAATGAGGCACATGAAAGTCAATCAGGTGAAGAGGCTTAGTCACCATGGACTGATAAAGGGCAGGTCTTGCTTGAATAACTTGATCTCTTTCTGTGACCAAGTGACCTGAGTAGTGGATGAGGGAAGGGCTGTGGATGGTGGTCTTCAGTAAAACTCCCACAGCGTTTGAGAAGGTGGCATCTCACAGCATGGCCAGGATTGTCTGGATGGCTGAGCCTAGAAACTTATGGTGAACAGAGCTAAATCCAGTTGGTGGTAGATCACAAGCACTTTTCCCCAGGGCTCACTGTTGGGGCTAGTTCTATTTAATAACTTCCTGAGTGCTTCCTCAGCAGTTTTGCAGATGATAACAAACTGGGCAGGAGTGTCAATCTGCTTCAGGGTAGGAAGGATCTATAGATGGATCTATATGATATGGTTTGACTTGATGATCCTGGAGGTCTTTTCAAACCTAATGATTCAGTGATTCTGTGATCTGGATTGATTGGCTGGATTGACAGGTTGAAGTCAGTTTTATGGGCCTCAACAAAACCAAGTGTTGGGTCCTGCATGTAAGTCACAGCAGCCCCTTGCAGCACTGCAGACTTGGGGAAGAATGGCTGAAAAACAGCTCAGTGGAGAAGGATCTGTAAGTGCTGATGGATAGCTGGCTGAACATGAGCTATCAGTGTCCTCAGGCTGCCAAGAAGACCAATAGCATCCTGGCTTGTATCAGAAACAGGATGGCCATCAGGATCATGGAAGTGATTGCTCCCCTGTACTCACTACTGGTGAGGTCTCACCTCAAATCTTCTGTTCAGTTTTGGGCCCCTCACTACAGGTAAGACATTGAGGGGACAGAGTGTCTCCACGGGAGGGCAACAAAAATAGTGAAGGGTCTGGAGCACAAGTTTTATGAAAAGCAGATAAGGGAACTGGGGTTGTTTAGCCTGGAGGAGAGGAGGGTGAGGTGAGATTTTTTTGCTCTCTACAACTACCTGAAAGGAGGTTTCAGCAAAGTGGATGTTCGCCTCTTCTTCCAAGTGACAAGTGATAGAATAAGAGCAAATAGCCTCAAGTTGCATCAAGGGACATTTAGATTGGATATTAGGAAAAAAGTTTTTGCTGAAAGAGTCATGTAGCATTGTAACGGCCTGGCCAGGGAAACAGTAGCTTCTCCATCCCTGGAGGTGTTCAAAAGACGCATACATGTAGCATTTCACATGATTTAGTAGGCAGGGTGGCGTTGGGCTGATACCTGGACTTGATGATGTTAGAGGTCTTTCCAGCCTTAATGGTTCTATGATTCTGCTCAGTCTCTCCACAGAAATGACAGAATTTCCTTACTCCATAATTTTTCTGCTGTCTGGAGGAATTAATTGGCTTGAATCCAAAGGGAAAGAAATATCATAAACTACCAAGTATTTGTTGTCTTGGAATGAATTTTTCATGCCCTTGGATCACTGACCATGATGTATCAAGTGGCACAGAACAAGAGATCAATCAAGAACAACTGCCAGCAAAAGTGAGAAGCACAGCAGACAAAATGATATCAATGTCAAAAGACATGCCTGCTCCATGTAGCACTGACTCATCTGTGAAAACTATGGATATCAAGTACCTATCTGGTAAGGATTCTCTGACTGAATGCAAACAGAGAAAAATCTTTCATCCTATCAGCTACCTTTAGTCCTGCATTTCTGGAAGCCTTAGATACATTATGACTCAAACTATTCCTTACAGAGAAGTAATCTTCCTTGTAAGAAGATGATGTTTCTCCGTTACGAGATCCTTAGAGGAGTTTTTGGTAACGTGCATTTTGTAAATAAGTCACTAAAATTCAAGGTACTTACTGCAGAAAAAATTAACAATTCCTGAGTAATAACTGATTCACTATTTTATTTCATGAGTAGAAACTAAATTGTTTCAGCTGGAAAATGGATTAAAAGAAGATTTCAGGAGCACAGTAATTGCTTACTGTTTGCCTCACTGATATTAAAAAATTCATAACTCTAACTCACTTTAATAAAAATGAAACATGATTGGAAGCTTCACTTCTTGGCATGTTGAAGATTATCATATTAGAAGAGAGAACTCCAAAGTTAAATTCATCATTCTTCAGGAGTTAAAAGAAATAAATTCTTTAGACTGGGGACTGAAAATTGTCACATATTGCTGGCTTAAGCTCTGAGGAACACATATACCATACTGACCACCAGAATCTATATTCTCAGTTTAAAGGGGAGCATTAGTATCACTGAAATTATAGATGGTTTTAATACAGGAAAAATATCGTCAAAACAAGTTTAAGTGAATCTATCATACATATCTTATAAAAAAAAGAGGAAACATTGATAAATTGTGCAATAACAGAAACTGGTACTGAATATCACAATTTATTAAGCTCTAGTACTATCCATACCTATGACAATCTCCCCTACCAACACTTGAAATCTGGCTGCTCCCACCTATTCTTTGACAACTAGTCATTGTATTTGCCTAGTCATCCAGGCTTCTCTCAAACAGTGGAAATCATTCTGTATCTAAGATAGAGCAAGTGTATAGAGAACACCTACATATTTAGACTTAGACAACATTTTCAGAAGCTGAAATTAGACAAGATGAATTTCAGCACTAGTGCCTAACTATCTCCCCACAGCGTTTTTTGGATGCTTCTTTCTGGCAAACTGCAGAGCTGCCTGAATCCTGAACACTTACTTAGGTGTTCCATATTAAGGTCTATCCAGATTTAAAATAAATTGTATTTGACTATTTGAGTTTCATTTGGCAAAGAATTCTTAGAGAAGAGGAATAATACTGAGATACTGACTCCTGCCCAAAACATGGCCAAGAAGAAACTGGTTGTGCCTCCCCACCTGCTCAAAAATTCAGTAGTTGTACCTGGTAGGCATTCACAATTTCTTTTCTGTTCTGAGAGATATACATTAATTTCACAGACTGCTTAGTTTATCAAAAGGTATTATACACTTTGTTTCCTTGAATATTTACACATAGTTGTAACATATTTACAGAATTAATCTTTGTGTTTAACACATTTATTATAATCTGCTTATTGAGATGACATAGACTCTGAAAATGTTGCTGAATAAAGTTCACATAACTTGCCACCTGGTGCAGTTCACATAACTACCCTGTACAAGATGATCCATTGTGACTTAAATGTCCACTGAAATATATCATTTGATAGATTTAAAGAAGTGTTCTGCATTTGGAGGTCAGAAAGTTTGTTACATATAGAGGCAGGCAGATATCTCTTGTCACATTTTACAAATGGGAAACAGAAGCAGAGAGATGAGATGTACACTAAACCACCAAACAATAAAAAACATAGAAAACAAATAAAAGGCTAAGAATTTGTGCTGCCACACAAATTCTTGCCATTAGATAATCAATGTCAATGTGGAGCCATGTTCCAGTGGCAGGGGATTAGGAAGCTTAGGCCAGAAAGACATTTACATTTACTCATGCATTATACTTGCAATATGTTTTTGAATTACACTGTTATATGCATGAGTTGCCACAATAACAATACCAGTGATTTGATTGCAAAACATCATGTAGCTTAAATTTCTTTCTTTTTTTTTATAAGTAAATAATGAGATCCTTAATCATACAGATACATGTATTAAAAAACAGAAAATTAAAAACTATTGGCAGATTTATGGCTGCCTAGGGACTACTAGTTCATTCAAACATTTGGTCTCTTCAATTCCCCAAAACTAATAAATAGTCATGTAAAAATATGTATAAACCAAGACAGCAACAGGAGGAAAACACAGAAATACACAACCTCAATCTGTAGTCCTAAGCACTACATTAAGTTAGAAGAAAATAATTTTAACTTTTATTTTTATATTTTAATTGCATTTATGTCTACAGAATTAACTTAATTGAAGGAGAGTGGGACAGAAGAGGGAACTGGGGTTTTTTGGCTTGGTAAAGTGGAGGCTGAGGGGAGACCTTATTGCTCTTTACAACTACATAAAACAAGGTTGTAGGGAGGTGGGTGTTGGTCTTTTCTCCCAAGTGATAGCTGGTAGGACAAGAGGGAACGGCCTTAAGCTACGTCAGGGAAAGTTTAGATTGGACATTGGGAAAAAATTTCTTCATCAAAAGGGTTCTCAAGCACTGGCAAATACTTCCCAGGGAGGTGGTTGATTCACCATCTCTGGAGGTGTTTACAAGACAGGTAGATGAGGTGTTGGAGGACATGATTTAGTAGTGGACAGGTACAGTTGGGCTGATGATGTCAAAGGTCTTTTCCAACCTAGGGATTCTATGAAAACCTCATCTTAACTTCAGTAACTGTCACTTCAGAAAGTCTAGGTGCTTCAGTTTTGTGTACTGGGATTGTGACACACTTGTCAGCAGTCTTTGGGAATCACCATTCAGAACTGGTCATTCCTTACCACAGAGGAGATCTAAAGATTTGCCAGAAGTCCTGATGAGGCCAAGAAACTGGTAGGCTTTGAAAAATACAACTTGGACATTTGAGCACCGCAAGCAGTCTCGCAGCGATGACAAGAGTTGCACTGTGAAGACAGAATAGGTGTCCTGCATTAGCATCTATGCTGCATGGCACCAAAATTGCCAGGGAGACTGATGCTGACCCATTCCACAGTCTCAGCAGCACATCACTGATTTCTGTGTGTGACTGATAGTGGTTCAGAGTTACCAAGCTTAACAAAACAGCTGAATTAAACAGTCTAAGATTTGAAAAGCAGTTTGGCTTCCCAGATTAACTTCCGAATACTGTGCTGTGCGGAGAAACCTGAGACTGAGAATCAAAGACCTGGAGTGGAGAGTAACTGTAATATTGGACAGTGCTGAACTGCAGTGGGGGCTTCAAGAGGTTCCTTCCAGAAAAGACAGTTCATAGTGATTTAATTCTCTTTAGAACTAGAGGTACTTCAGCAGTGGCATCACATGTTAAGTTTACTAACCCACCTTTTGCTAATGCTGATTTACTGACACCGTAAATTTAGCATTCCTCATTTCAATTGCAAAAAAAAGAAAGTAATTTGCTGTGTGTGAAAAAGTTTCCTGTGTGAAAAAGCTACAAGAACTCATTAAGTACTTTAGCAACTCACTGTAAGACTTGGTTGGATTCAGTGCTGGTGTTCCCCAGGAGTATGTAACACCTGGGCAACAAATATTTCTAAACCACTGTATGTGCTCTGCAGAAATGACCTGCAAATAAAGCATATGTGTGTAAGGTGTACAGCCAGTGAGATGCACATCGGCAGTTAGATACCAACCACGATGTTTCTAATAAGAGTGAAGAAACAAAGAAACAACAGATAGATTTTCATAGTCATATTACAAACAAGGAGAAAAGGTAAGGAAAATAATGATGACCGCTGTTGGCTTTGTGGCCTCCAATAGCAATTCAACAAAATGAAGGGAATGGCAGTACCAAAATGTAGTTAATATGATATAATCTTGATGCCACAGAAAAAAACTACAAAGAAAAATTAAATCTCCTTTACTTTTTTTATTTCTTCCATAATGCACCAAATTTGAAACACACTTGTGGTTCTTTGTCCTTCAAATTCTGCTATAAATTCTGTTATAATGTTTGCTGGAGTAATTCCTACATCTTCTCCTCTCATGCACTGCTTTAGACATTTTTCTACAGATATTTGAATGGGTAGGACAAAAAACAAGGGTCAAGGCATTGTGTGGTTATTTCAAAGAAAGAGTCAGGAACAAATGCAGATTTCTTTCTTCAGCTGTTTCCTTGTTTCCCTCTCCTCCCAACCTACCCTGGTATAAGTCGCTTACCCATTAATATGTATTTATTTGTATGGATCTTTCAGTATTAGAAAAAAAAAAGCTCTATTCTTTCTGCTCTGCTGTTGAGGTCAAGTAAAGAGTCTGCGTTAAGCTACCAGTTTTCTTTGTGATACGTGAGGCAATGCAGAACACAAATTGCATTTCCACTCTCTGTTCTGTTCTTTTAAATGTCACAATACTGACAGTAATCACTGAGCTGAACAGACATGACACAGAAGACACTGATGAAACAAATAAGGCCTGTATTATCTTGATTTTCTAGTGAAAAAGTAAACAAATATGTATTTGTTTATCAGTTTATAGATAGATGTTTCTGAATATAGGTGAGTTTTTAACACTGTTCCGTTGTGGGAAACTCATCATAGGTTTCACTCCTGAAATTAGTATAAATATAGAAATAAAGATATAGATACATAAAAAAATTAAAATCGGAACAGAAAAGCTATTTCACATCAGATTATCAATCTAAGCTTTTCTACACCGCCATATTCCTGGTAAAATATTTTATTAGCAGGAAGTACACTTAAAGTAAGTTTATGAGAAAGAAAAAGATAATCTTGAAAGATCTCATGGGCTTCACACACTGTACTAACATGAACAGGTGGTATTTTACATTTCCCACATCCCTCATAAATTCTACCATATGCTTGAAGAGAGAGCCTGCAAGAAAAAAGAAAGAAAAGCGGGAGGGAGGAATGAGTACTTAGAATCAAGTAATTCTGTCACCAACCTCTTAATGATTTTTTAGCAACCTGTTATAAACTAAACCTGAAAAGAATTATTCATGGAATTTGTCTGTTGCATGGAACTTGAACTGTGAGCCAGGGAAACCTTTGATTCCCTCAGGAACTTTCACCACAGTGCAAGCTCGTATCCTGTCTACCTGGGTCATTTCCTGAGCAGTCAAGTCTACTACAGCCTTTATAATCTGTTCTCAATCCACATCCTGCCATTTGTTGTGACTAAATTAACATCAGTGGTGCCAAAGATATTCCCATGTGTTAATACCCTGTAAAATATTCACTGCTTATAATTTTTAACTGCTTTATTTGAGATACTGAGTGTCAGGAAGGGAACAGTTAACTGGTTTAACTAATACTTGAACCTTAATATACTAATATTCACCCAGCATATACAATGACACTTTAGAAACATACGATGCTGTTTTACAAACTAGTTTGATCCATAGTTCTTTATATGTAAATGACATTGAGTGATAAAAGCTTTCAATCACTGTCACTGTCAATCAGTAAAAGTGGTTATCTCATTTGGGTTTTGCAGAGTTGTGTATGATTCTTTGAATAACACATTGGCACTAACAACTATTTTGCTTTAAGAGTGAAAATGTGTGTTACTTTACACTTAAATAAATCTTACATGAGTATGTGCTGATGATATGTGTATTTAACACTGTTTATAGTCATTGGCATTTTGTTTTCTGATTTTTCCTCCTACTGCCATTTGTCCATTTTTGATGACGGAGAAGTAGTTGTTTGTTTACAGGAAAGTGTGATAAGCAACAAAAGCTAAAGAATGAAAGTGGAGATAACAGCTGGGTCACAAAGAATGAAAGAAAATATTTATAAATACATATATTTTTGGTTTGCATCTTGACATTTTTCCCAGAGTGGGAAAACCAGAACTTAATTTTATTTCCTGGTGTTGAGTGAAATATGTCTCTAGTAGTACTATGATTCATTGTTTTGTTTGAGATTTTGGTGTGTGGATAGATCTAATTCTTCCAAAAACAGAGAAGAGTCTGACAAATTCTGTGTCTCCAACTGATTTCACTAGATTCTATGTGTTGCTGAAGCTGGGGTCTACAAACTCCTCCCAGTTCTGGATGATTCTAAGAACAACAAACAGGAGAAACATTGCTTTGCCTGACATCCCATAATTTTATATCAATGTTTGATTTACATATTCTTGATCACGGCTAAGGTAAGCTTCTCCAGTACCTGAAGACTTGGGAAAAAATGGACTGTGCCTAGATTCGTGGTGCTGCTTCTCCATCTTCCTCTTCTAGAAAGCCAGTGGGTGAGAAATATGGGATAAGAAGTCACAGAGGCAGGAGAAAGATGCACTGTGAACTCTGCATACTTGTTTCAGCCACCAGTACCTGGAGGAGATGTTGGGGTATAAACATGGGCCGGTAGTATCTGGTACAATAAGTACAATGAAAAGACAGCATCTGCGAGCATTGCTCTTTGATGAATGAACTACCGCCCTTTCCTTTTATTCCTTTGTTCCCTCACCATAGCATTTACTCATCATTGCCTAGTTCTCTGTTTTCTCAGTCCTTTTCCTATGTTTCTGGTTTTTTATAATTTCTTGTTCACTACTTTTAGTTAATCTGTTACATTTCCTCCTCCCAATGATTGTTTTGTTTCATTAGTATCTTCAGTTTTTCATTTTTTTCACAACCACCGCCCTCAAATATCACAGTCATTTGTCATTTCCATCATGATATCTGCATAAAAATTGGAAGTTTATGTGATTTAATACTTACTGTTATGTCAGACATTTAAAAACTTCTAAATATCTTGGATGATATTCAAGGAGAAAAAAATTTAAAAATTAATCTTTTGACTTTCAATTTCATAAAAACAGATCAGTAAACAGAGTACCCACTGAGACTATGATGAAAATTCACAGCTATTATTAACACTGGAAAATCCATTGAAACCGCTGTAAGTGAGAGAAAAGCACAGGAAACTGTTTCTGGAGCTTATGAAGGGCTACTTGATTACTGTAGTAGACTGCTCTTTCTTGCCTCTTATTCTCAGTAGGGAAATAAAGTGTCTCTAGAGCATATCTACAAACATAAGGACCCTGGGAATACATTCTTCGGCTGTGTGCAGTGGCAGATATTGCAGGAAGCAGACCTCTCATACACTGTATGTGATGACTAAACAGATGACTCTGTCAGCAGGCAACCCAAGTATGATTATTCATTGTGTACAAAATGTTTAAAGAATACTTTTCATTCAAGTTGAAGAAGGAACATCATTTCTATCTAAGGACGTTCTAGACAATATTATAGAGAAAGGAAAACTTGGCAGCCTGCTAGGCATTCTGTATGATTTAAGAAACTAGAGTTCTGCTGATTAGAAACAATAATGAATTTGACAATACTTGGTTTTGGTTTTGAGCTTTCTGAGTAAAAATTTGAAAAATAAAAACCTATATATTTTCCTAGCTACATAAGTGACATTTCTGTAGACACTGCAGATCCTGTTAGGCAGTTCAGTATAACACAACAAGCTGTCCTGCAGGTAGCACACAAGTAGGGGCACTAAAGGAATCACAGGATCTAACAGAGGATATGAATTTCAGCTAAAGTTATTTTATTTTGTGCATGTGAAAATGGACAAGAATTAGGGAATTACAAAACTGCATACCTCTTCAATGACATTGCAAAGGTGAAATTAAACAACTCTTCTCATAGCTGTAGCCTGTATAAGCTAAAGAACAACTACATACATCAGTCTCCCATCTGATTACAACTTTTTCCTTTCAAAAGTTTATGAAAGCTGTGCCTGTGCAAGAGAAGGCCATCTTTGTGTGTCCGAAAATGAGCTGGGGAAGAAGAAAACTGTCTTGGTTGAGCAGAGAGATCTGTGTGGATCTCAGAAAAAAAGGGAATAGTATATGAGCTTCCGAAGAAGGGACAGGCATCTCAGGAGTACTGTAGGGATGAAGTCAGATAATGTCGAGAGAAAATCAGAAAGTCTAAAGCCCAACTAAAATTTAGATTGGCCAATTCTGTGCAAGATTATAGAAAATCTTTTTACAAATATATTAACACCAAAAGGAAGGACAAGGAGAATCCCCATCCTTTACTGGACATAATAACAAAGGATGAGGACAAGGGTGGAGTATGTAATGCCCTCTTTGCTTCATTCTTTAATAGTAAGATAAGATGTTCCCTGGGTACTTAGCCTCATGAGACCGTAGACAGGGAGGAAGAGCAGAATAAAGGTTCCATGATCCAAGAGGAAATAGTTAGAGATCTTCTTAGCCAATTAGACATCCATAAGTCTATGGGGATGGATGTGATCCACTCGAGATTATTAAGGGAACTGGTGGAAGTGCTCAACAAAACCCTTTCCATCATCTACCAGTAGTGCTGGCTGACTGGAGAAGTTCCACCTGACTGAGGGCTAGCAGATGTTATTCTTATTTACAAGAAGGGTCAGAGAGAGGATCAAAGAAACCACAGGCCTCTCAGTCTGACCTCAGTGCTAGGGAGGGTGATGGTCATCTTGAGTGCTATCACACAGCACATGTGAGACAAAGCCCACTCTGCATGGGTTTAGAAAGGCCTATCCTGCCAACCTAACCTGATCACCTTCCATGACAAGGTGTTCTGCTTAACAGATGAGGGAAAAGCTGTGGTTAGAATGCCATAGAATCATAGAATCACAAGGTTGGAAAAGACCTCCTAGATCATCGAGTCCAACCATTCCTATCAATCACTAAACCATGCCTCTCAGCACCTCATCCACCCGTGCTTTAAACCCCTCCAGGGAGGGTGACTCAACCACCTCCCTGGGCAGTCTCTGCCAGTGCCCAATGACCCTTTCCATGAAAATTTTTTTCGTAATGTTCAGCCTGAACCTCCTCTGGCAGAGCTTGAGGCCATTCCCTCTTGTCCTGTCCCCTGTCACTTGGCAGCACCCTCCTCTCCACAACTTCCTTTTAGGTAGTTGTAGAGAGCAACGAGGTCTCCCCTCAGCTTTGCCTTCTAGTAAAGCCTTTGATGCTGTTTCTCACATTATTCTGCTTGAGAAACTGTCACTGGCCTGGACAGACACATCCTCTACTGGGTAAAATACTGGCTGGGTGGCTGGGTCCCGAGAGTGATGGTAAATGGAGTTAACTCCAGCTGGAGGCCAGTTCCAAGTGGGGTTCCCCAGGGCTCGGTGCTGGGTCCAGTTCTGTTCAATATCTTGATCAGTGACCTGGATGAGGGGATTGAATGTACACTTAGAAAATTTACGGATGACTTTAAGCTGGGAGGAAGGGTTGATCTTCTTGAGGATAAGGAGGATCTACAGAGGGATCTGAACAGGCTGGATCGGTGCACTGAGACCAATGGGATGAGGTTTAACAAGGACAAGTTCTGAGTCCTGCAGCTTTGAGTAATCAGTTCTAGTGGGAGGTGTCCCTGTCCATCGCAGGAGGTCTGGAATTAGATGATGTTTAAGGTCCCTTCCAACTCAAACCATTCTATGACTCTTTTGAATATTCTCCACATAACTTGCAACAAAGTGATTTTAGCTAGTGTCTCCACCAGGGCCATGGCTAGCTGGCAGGTAATGAATTAGCAAATCACCATCACTTGCAGAAAAGTGTCTTTCCAAGACAGCAAAACCTTTGAAACTGGGACCCTGTTTGGTACCTGTTGATTGAGATGTATGGGCATGATGAGTCTTCTAGGTTCTAGAAAATTAAAAAAATTATGAAGTCTTGCAAACATAAAGTGAGACTAAATAAAGTAAATGAAAAAATGAAAAGTGGAAAAGGATTACTAGAGGAATGGAAGGAAATAAAATGGAAAGTATGGAAGGAAGAGCTATGAAAGCAGCAACAGAAGGGGAAAAAAAAAAGTTCTTTCCTAATTGTGCTTTCAAGAGTGTCCCTAATGGATTTAATCTAATCCAAATTCTAGCAGATAACACGTGCCAAAAATGCTGCAGATGGCTTAGCTCAGCAGCAGGGATAGCTTGGAAGGGAAACAGTTCCTGTGGCTGCCTCAACAGATTGTTTACAGCAAAGATACTGACAGTGCCCAGTCATTGTCATGAAACAGTGCTTGTTCCCTTATTTGAGACTTCAGTCTGGGCATTTCAAATGGCAGATTTGTGTGTGGTTGAAACCAGGAGAGTCACTGATAGTTCAATTACTGTTGTTGAGGAGCAGCCCAGAAGGTTTCCTACCTGTTGATAGCAAGCAGTACAAACGGATAAAGCTAAGCAGTATATATCTCACTGAAATCTTCACTGTGTAAGTGAAGACTTCTTTCATTAAATCTCACTATGAAAAGCAGATTCATTTATACAACCTTAATGTATCCTAATTACTTCAAATCATCATTCACATAGGAGAAGTTCAAATGAAGGTCCTGGATCAGTAAATCCCATTTCAGTCAATAAACCAGAATAGGGTATTTTTGCAAGTATTGAGCTTACAGATCTACTTACTTTCCAGTGGCACCACTATCCAACATATGCATTAGGTGGCCATTACTGTCAGGGTGCAACCCCAATGAGTTTCCAGTTATACAAGACCCTAATACTCCAAAGGATGCGTTTTAGCTCTGTGTGAAGAAACATCAATAACTTTTTTTGTACAAAACATCAAGTTCAGCCTTAGATCTCTCTGAAGCAGTCTGAACATCAGGAAAGATTCTGTTTATACAAGTTGATAATGCTGTATCAGGCACAAGTCCTCATTATTTTTAGAGCATTTTATAATTTTGAGGATGGCAGTATTTCTTCTTCTCTGCAAGAGAACCTGTAAGTGAAGAATCTAAGTGCTTTTTCAGTTTAGGTGTATTTGATCATTAGTGCTCAGTCTTTATAATGTGTTATTCTATCTTAAACTGGTGTAAACCAACTAGACTAATACAACATTCACAAGCCTGTTCCATTCAAAGAGTATTCCACCATGTATCCATCTTGATTTTTAGCAAATAGTTATGGGTATATACTGCTCTTATTGACCAAAGGAAGTCAAGGCCTGAAGATCTCACACATCTCTAATTATGCACATTTTAATTCTTATTTTATCATTTAACTGGTTAGTCTCCATTAAAATGTCTAGTCCCCTTTTTTTCCTTAAATTTTGGAAAACATGTCTTCTTTTCTTTATATTTATTACCTTTGGATATCCTGAATTCCCTATTTCTGTGCCAAAGTGGCACAGACGGTGACCAGCCCACTGGCTAAACTTATCCAAGTGGGTATTCATCATCTCGATATTATGATGGGAGAAGCTGAACAGATCAACCCATTCACATTATAGCCGTATCCAGTCCAATTTATACTAAAGCACTGTACACGTATGCAAGTTGCATAATAAAGAATCATTGAATACTGGTTGACAGAGCTATTTGAACATAGTCATAGTCATTTGTCATCATAAATCACATAGTATCAGCCTTTTTATCACCTCTGTTTATCTTCTCTAAACTCTCTCCAATTCATCAGATGTCTTCTGGTACTGAAGAAACCAGAACTGCAGACAGCTTTCCCTGTAGCCTGTTTGTATCTCATATGCAGAAATCATCCTATTAAATGCAGGAGCAATAATTGAATCCTCCACCCCTCAAGCCATTGAATTATGTGAACTGGCAAAATAATGAAAACCTCTTTAACTCATTTTCCCAAGACAAATAATTCTGTCCATAAGGTCTGCCCATAGTCAAGAAAATTAATGAATAAGCAGTGTGTTCAATCATTTCAAGTAGATAACAAACACACTAAAGATCAATGTAGAGTAAGGGTCCAGAATTATTGAATCCAGAGTTTCAATGGAAAAAAACCGGTACAAAATACTTCCAAAATAGGATGACTCATAAAGTAATGCAGAATTCAGCTCATCACTAGAGATGTGATGTCACAGGTGACTGTGCTGGGGGAAAGAGCAAGTAACTAAAGGGCTACTGCAAATGTTTCTCTATATGTGATTTGTGTGAATTACTCCTGAACAAAATAATCCATTCTCGGAAGAACAAAAAAAAAAAAACTGTTGAGAGAAAATCAGTTAGCAATCTTGTTTCTAGTAAGACCACTAATACTATGGCAAGTGAACTTATTCGGATTCTTATAAAGAAAATGATGTGGAAATACTAGGGCATTCAAATTAAGGTTACAAAATACTCTGAGCAGGAAAATAAGTTTCTACAAGTGAAGTTTAGATTCTCAATGAAGAGAAAGAATATCAAAGTGTAAAGTGATCATTGTCTATACATATTAACTGACTGGAAAATAAGAGAGTAGCAAGTTTTTCAGAATTGTTAACAGGAAGTAATAAGAAAATGGTTAAAAGTTAACATTACACAAAATCAAGCTGGAAAAAAAATCACTAACCTATCTAAGAAGGGAATTGAAACATAAAATCAGTTTTGCTATCAGAGAACACAAATATATCAGAACTCTGCATTTATAAAGTCTCCAGTGAATAATTCAGTTTACTGGGAGAAATGGAAGTTTCCCATACTTAGGAATATGTTTGGCTCGATTTGATAGGCCTTATCTACAAAGTTTTTTCATCATGGATCAAATACAACTTACGTAAACACCAAACTCCACGTAGCATTTGTACTTCTTCATTAGAAGTATGACTGTAATCATCTTAGAGCATCTCAGACATGACAAACTTAGCTGGTAGATTACAGTGTCCATTTACATCTTTTTCTCCATGTATACGTCATTGCCAAGAAGTATTACTATATCTTTTTGGCTGTAACACTACTGGTATTCTGCTGTCTCCTCTATTCTTTTCCCAGCCTTGTACTGACATTTACACAGCAGGTCACAGCTGATCACAGGTTACAGCCAATGCTATGAAGCGACCAATGGAATTAATATGTTATTTTGACTAACTGATATCCTTGTATTTTCGGAACTACTACCAAGCAAGGAAGTTTTCCTCTGGTCAGCAAATACATAACCTTTATTCTTTCCCATTTTATAAATTCTTTTCCTTCGTCTGAATGTGTATGAGATTAGTTATTCCCCTGAAATTCTCAGGTCTTATATTTAGCCTTAAAAATCCAAACAACTTTTTTTTTCAAGCAGATGATAATAAAGGAACAAACATTTCTTTTCAGAGAGAGGCAGATGTGCCTCTTTTATCAGTTGAGTATCTCAATTTCTACTCCAGTCAAAAAAAAAAAAAAAATTAGTGTTTGTGCAGTCACGGGGGAAACAGACTATACTTATATTGACTTTGCCAGGAAAAAAGTGATTTGGTTTGCTTAACTGTAATCCACACCACACACAAGCACTTGAAAGGCTACTTTTTTCACCTTGACTCATACTGAACAGTAACTTAATCCACCACCTTAGTTCTAGCTATTGGTTAATCCCAGAAGGCAGTAGGAGGCCAGACTCTTTCCCTTGCTCCATTTACCAGGAACTTCAAGAATCATAATTGTAACTTAGCACACATTCAGGAGGGAAAAAACACTAAAACCAAAGCCAATAACCAACACTCTTCCCTCGAAAAAACTCTACTAAGAAGTTATTTGATTAAGGTATGAAGTGCGTTCTACAATATTGAGAGCATTGTGATGATGTAGGAACAGCATCAGGATGCCCATATGGAACTTTTCAACCTCAGCTCTTTTGATGCCCATGGAAACTACTTTCGCTCTTCATGCTTTTCCAATGTAGCCTGGATCATATGCTAACTTATCTCCAATGGACTAATAAACAGCTGGAGCGGGTCAGTTCCTGAGCACTCTATTTTCTGAGGATTGTTGTTACAAAGGCTTGAAATGAATAGGCATAGAATTTGCTTTATCTAAACAGAACAAGGCATAAAACTAATCAAACAAAAAAGTCAGTTGATTACATAAATAAAAGAAAATTGAGGATTTAATTGAATTCCTATTACAGAAGTCACCACATCACAAAAAAACTTGCCGCTTTCACATGTTTTGATATTTATTTTGTAATTAGGATTTTGGAATTAACTGAATAAGTCACCTGTATCTGTAGAAATATGGCACTTGTGCAACACTGACAAAAAAAAATATTAATTGAATCACTGGGGTAGGCATTTTTCCCTTAAACATATAAGCCTGAGAAATACATTTCTTCATATTCTTTCTCTAACACACCTAAGATAACCTTTTCAAAACCCCTTGTCTTCTAATCTTTTTAAAGACTGAAGCCTGGAAATATACCTAAGTGTTCTCCCAACCTCTATATTAAAACAAAAATTATATTAGTTTTACAAAAATCTTGGGTTAATTAATTGAAAATACCTTCATTATCTTTTTTTAAGATGGCAACAAATAAAGTGGCAATTAGTCTGAGAAATGAATCTTGAAAATGTACATTTTCTCTAAGATAAAACGACCCAAATTTACTAGTGATAAATATTTATTAGTTTATGAATTTTTAAAAAAAAATCCTCTTCTCATCTGAAATGTGACTTTCACAAGATAACTAGCATGAAATTCACTTTGCATCTATGATACACTTTTTCTGTGGATAAACAAGGCATTCCCTTTAACAGAAATAACAGTAGAATATCTTCACCCAGAAATAAATCAACTTTAACTAGTATTAGGGGAAAAAAATCACAAAAGCTGGAAGGAAGTTGCACATAAAGTTAGATTATGATGCAATCTGATTAACATTTGAAGGATGCCTACATAAAAATAATTTGTCATTAAACAGAGGTTTTCTTTTTTATCCAGTTGCACAGGTACATCAATTTGTTCTTTCTGGTTATCAAGGTGCAGCTACTCAGTTACTTATTGCTAATGATTTGCAGAATGTGCTGCAGTCAATTTTTGTTATTAGTGCAATTAGTTGACTAAATATAAGCCAGCAATGCATTATCTCAGGATTCAGAAGTTGTTTTGTGTGTACTTTTTGTAATACAGAAAAACAGAGCTAAACAGTTTCAAACCTATTGAGATTCTTAGGGTTTAATCCATATACCAGGCAACTTGAGGTAGGTTACAAGGTTTTAGAGCTGACCTGAGACTTGTCTTAGTACTAGAGGAGGCGAGTGTCAAAATCTTTTTTCAATTGAAATTCAATCACTTCAGAAATGTTTAATTTTGTTGTAAATCATAATCAAACGAGAGTTGGGAGAAAATCTACTTTTATTTTATTGTATACCATTTCATTTTATATTCCTTGACTAATTTAGGTTTAAACTTATAGCAGAATATATTGTTGTTCTGGATATCAGACAACCTACACATAGTAACAAATTAGTACATTGCTCCGGAAACAAGAGTAGTTCTGTTTTCAGAAGTCTTAGAAGGGATGAATCTTTCTAGGGAATCTATAATCTGTAATTGTTATACAAAAATCACTTCCCAGGAAAATTTACATATAGAATCATAGATTCATTTAGGTTGTAAAACACACTAAAGATCACTGAGTCCAATCATATACTTAAAACTTCCAATTGATAGCTATTTACATTTTAATTAAATGACATTGTTACCTGTTTGTTAGGAACTCTGAGGGTTAATGGGGTGTGTTTGTTCTCCCTTAAAATATGGACATGAATTATTTTCTTTCCTGGCGCAGATTTTGAAGTGTGGAGTCACTTAAGTAATGAACTTTATTATATTTTGTTTCCACATTGTTTCTCTGAATGTGGTAGATATCAGATCTAGCTGTGCTGAGTTTATCTTACTTTATCAATTCTTGTAAAATGTCTACTATGCTGAACACTGAATAGCCCAAATAACAGCAAGTTGCATGTCGTCCTCTATTGTCTGCCATCTCGGAAGAGAGAATTGAAGAGAGAAGCCTTACAATCCAAAGTAAATATTCTATAAACACCAAAACTGAAAGAACATCCATTCTTGCTGTCCTTGTACTCATTCATTCCTGTCCACACATACAATCACCACCTTCAGCCTCTTGTAATGAGCTTGAAATTTTCAGTGCAAAGACCTCCATACATACAGTATGAAACAACAATAACAGTGTAGAAGAGGATGGGAAAGAGAAGATGAAAATGCAAAGGAGATACTCAGAAATTATCTGTGTCCAGGGCAAAAAGAAACCTAACAACATTTTTTTGGCTTGGTTTTCCTGGAAAATTCTTTTCCAACGTGAATTGTTTAATAGTTAAGAAAATGAGAGATGGAAAGACTTTTATCCAAAAGAGTTTTCCCACTCAGCAAATTAACTTTGGCTGTTACTGTTCTTACTATGACTTAAAAAATAAAGGATGGAGGAGAAGGGGGAAAGAAACCAGGGTATTATTCAATACATCATGCTACATATCACTATCTGTATAACTCTGAATTGGAAATTGAACTTTTTTTCAATCTCCCACCCTTATTTTACCCTGACCCTTTGTTATGGTTAAATAAATTATTTCCTTGAAAGAGTGAATCCAGGTCATTAAGGGAGAGCAGAGCTCATCTTGGGCAACGAAAGTAGTCATTCAAGACTTTTTCTTCTTTTAATCCAGTGTAAATTGTTCCTACCTATACAACAGTCAGAATGAATTCATGATTTAAGAAATTACATCAATGCTTCCTTATCTCTATCAGAATTCTATCAGCTGAATTATATCAGGGTTCTACTAAAATATTGAATGCCCATACCACCTTGGAAGTTCATAGCTCAGATGCAATGAAATGCCTACTTCCTTTTTTCTGTACTCTCATTTCTCAGTTGTTGGAGTATTTTCCCCAAGAGGTTTCACTTTTGTGAAAACAAAGTACAGAAGGTTTTCATTAAGCTTATTGAACCTCATAACTATCTACTTCATCTTATTTTTATTTCTCTAGACTACACAGATGCTCAAATCTTCTTGAAGAATTATGGGGTACTCAGCTTTGGAGATGTATCATTACCTTTTGTAATTCACATATCTCATGAGATCAACAGCTAATTTTTTTCTTAATTTGTATTTTAAAATTCTTATCTAATGGTTAATGGAAACTCTAAAATTTCCTCATTATTTAAGTATATTTTGGCTGTTATGTCTTGGTTAAACTCTGAATATAGTATAGTTTGTAACACCTTTTATTTTGATGAATGAGTCTTTGAAATGACATTGTTCTTACAAAAATATGTTTGGGAAAAATTGCTGCCATCTTTTGGATGCACTCTGGAAAAAAAAAAAAAAAAGCAGTGACTTTTTTCCTGGATACCTGTTTTACTATTGAAAAGATAATCTTAAATGTAAAAAGTTACTCTGAGGTAACAAATATTTTCTTCTTTCTCATTTTATATAGTGATCGCAGTGTAATACCTGTGAAAATTGTTTGCTTGGTTAAGCAATACTGATGGGAAATAGCTTTCACTGAAAGATATACCACTGAAGTTGAAGCCAAACATAACAAGAAAACATGTATATGTATATGGATACAGAGAGGAAGTTATATCCACTCACAAAATTTAAATTTTTGCCTCTATACCTGGTTTTGTTATTTGAATAAGAAATAAAAATTATTGATCTATAAAATTATTATAGTTTAATGTCACAGCTTATTTATTCTGAGATTTCTTTGGAGTTTACACTGGGTGTTCTTTTTTTTCTTTGTTGTTTTCTTCTCTTTTTCTTTAGAATTTCCAGAAGATGTAATCAGATGCTTGCTGTGTGGCCAGCTCAATACACTGGCTGCTAAGACAAACACTGCAAATTCAACAAAGTCTTCTTAAGAACAGAGAATGTTAATGTCAGTGAGAATAAATCACAGGTGATATTATCTGGGAAAAAGAAAACATTGTCCAGAGAAAATAATGACTCCTCTGAAGAGATACCATTGTCAGACACTAGCATATCTGGCCAGCACTGGACAGTTATATTAAAATATACTGCAAATCTACCTTATCGCCTGAAGTGAGTCTCAGACATGCATTTTGTAACTGTCCGGATAGGAAAGGAGGCTGACACCATCTGAGCCATAGCAACTCTCAGCAAAAATGTCAAAATAAGATGAGGGGAAGAAAAGAGAAATACTGTAGGCATCCTCCACATTTTGCACTGTATAACTGACCTTGCAGTTAGTCTAATTTCTGCCTGGACACAAGGGCTGTCAGGCCAGCAAGTTACATTCACACTATCCAGGAAACCATCACCCGTCACCAAGTGTTAGAGTGACAGGACCATTTGCTGTTCCACTAATAGCAGCAAACTGATCACTTTCTCATTATATACAATGGAACCAAGGTGAGTTTTACAAAAATAGCCAATTAAAAAGGCTTATAACATTTCAGTCTGTAACAAATTAAGCTGACTCACTGCCCTAGTCATGAATTATAATCTTTTATCCAGCCTATATACAAGAGAAAAAGGTATGGCATCTCTCACTGAAAAGCATTCTTGTTCTGTAAACTTTACTCTCCCATTTCACCCCTTTTCCCCAAAAATGTTATTGCTCAAACTTACCGCTTTTGCCAACTCCCCCTGCTCCTAGCATCACCACCTTGTACTCTCTGGAGCCTGCTGAAGAATTGCTGGAAGAGCTGATCATTTCATTTTCTAGCTCCATCTTGCACAAGGCAGAAGGGAGCAAAACGGAAGAAAAAGAAACTGGCAGGAGCTTTCCCTAATCTTAAACAACTATAAAAGCTGTATTAGGGGGATGAAAAAAAAAAAGCAGAAAGGAAAGGTATAATACAAGAGGTACGATTTATCAGCCTCACACTCGCTGCTGTGCCTGTGTTAGCTAGAGAAGGTCTCATAGCAACCACTTTAACAGCTTCCAATAAAAATCTCTCTCTGCCCCCTCCCAGCTCTGTATCGTTCTCTGTGTTTCTCTTCCTGGACAGAAGCAGTTTTGTGAGCACTCAAGAGCACTGGTACTCCTGGGTGTTGCTGTATCATTAGAGTCATATTAAGCAGAGCTCCCAGAAAAACAAAATGGATCACATTTCCTAATTATGCTTGTTATTCCATGTAGCACTTGCTTAAATCATGGACAATAATAAACCAGACCAAACAACCTTTGTCACCTTGGAGTTAAATATTCATCCCATTTTCATCAACTTTGCTAGATTTACATTTAATACTACTAGAAGTGAAATAAGCAACAACTTTTTAGAGTCTTTCTTCTTCATGAAGCTTACCGTAATGCAGAGAAGTTTTCTAACATCAGCTTTGCTCCTAGATCAGGTCCCTGTTAATTCAATTTCCACAGATTATTTGCATAACTAACCTAGGCATTTTGAAAAGTGGTCTGTTTGTTGTTGTCTTTTTTTCCCCTAGAACAAATTTCTGAAGGATATTTGAACTAAAAAGAGGGGTTGAGATCTATTAACAGAGAAAATACACATAAGTAAAGAAGAAAAACAAAGTGTTTAAATATTTCATACTAATATCAAGTGGTTTCTCTAACCAGCCTGATCAGTCCAGATAATAAAGAAAAGTATAAAGCAAAATGTTTGTGAATGACATCCTGTGTGAAAATCTGACCATTAGAATTATTCAGTGAAAACTTACAGACTACAGCAATTCACTGATTTTTGATGGTTTCTTAACAGATCTAGTATATTTAAAGAATGTGCTGAGTTATAAGATACTTGCCCAGCTTTAAAAGTATGCAGTATTTTTGAAGACCAAAAAACATGCACTACAAAAGTAATGGGAAGCAAAAACTTGGTCTTCTTGAAAAAGTGCTGGGGTATGACGTGGGCAGCTATTAAGGAGACAGGGAAATGGAAGCAGGAGAGGCAGTGAGTGAAGTAATCAGTCTAGGAAGTCAGATACCTTCACCTGTGCAGTCCTCCAATTATCTCATACAGATTAAACATACAGCATCACGTAGGAATAGAGAATTAAAAGCTGAAAAGGAAAGAAAAAATCATAGACTGATTAAGGACATAATTTAAAGAAAATTAGGAAGGAGAGTAAAAGTTATAGAAGAGAGCATGAACGAAATATGGTTTAAGGGACTGAGGAAATAGATGATTAAAAGGAAGAAATACATAGGTATAATATCATAATTATTGAGTGGAGAAGGAGAACAGAACATGAATATTCATTTTCCTTCCTAATAAAAAAAAATTAGGAAGCATTAGATGAAACAGACAGCAGCAAGGTTCAAAAACAAAGTACTTGTAAGTGTTATCACTGACTTAAGGAACTTGGCATTTTGAGCAGTGGAAATGAAATTATGGTGAAAAAAATTTGGATACAGGGTAATAAAAAAAATACACTGTGGACTATTAAAGTCACCTCATCTTGCTTGAGTAATACTGAAGACTCACACCAACGGATCCTGTGAAAATACTGAAGAATGAAAGTATGATTATCTGTTTACAGCTATATGACAAAAGATAACAGGAGAGCCAGTGTTCCAAGAACTCCTCCAGAATCAGGATCTGCTACTCAGAAATTCTATATTAACCATGCTGTGAGCAACATTGTTGGCTGTATTGATGCCTGGATACCAACCTCAGAATTATGAAGGATTTGATCTTCAGATTATAAACTTCACCAGGAAATTCTGAATATAATAATATGACTGTTAAAACTTGAACTTCAGCAAAAAAAAAGAGACAAGTAGGTGAGTAAATCTGTGCTGTGATTAGAATTCCATTTTCTCTAAAATCTTCCTCAAGTGTTCAGCATTGACATATTAGATAAAACTCATAATGATATTCAAATCATTGCTTAAAATAGATGAATTTTCCTAGTAATCTCCATCAACACAGCAACCTCTACCTCAGAGTATAGATGGCAGACATATAGATGGCAGACACATTTGGCTGACATTAAAACGTCAAGAAAGTAAGTGATAGTTGGTGTGAGTCAAAAGACAAGCTAAGCAAAATATTAAAAAATAAGTTAGTGAAAATTATGTGTATGTAATGAATAAGTCAGATTTCTTTTCCTGATACTTCTGTTCATCAAAGAGAAGTAGCAAGTAACTTTTTTGTTTTATTTAGAGCTGGAAAGAGAGGAAGAATATAACAAATGGAAGTGGCTATAAAATAAAATTATGATAAAGCAGGGAACAGAGTGAGACAGAATTGCATGGAAAGCCACTTCCTGATCTTTTAAGGAAATCCAGAAATAGGAATATGGCATTTTTATGACTGAAGGAATG
Organism: Phaenicophaeus curvirostris; assembly: GCF_032191515.1. Lineage (NCBI taxonomy): Eukaryota > Metazoa > Chordata > Aves > Cuculiformes > Cuculidae > Phaenicophaeus > Phaenicophaeus curvirostris. The sequence continues at coordinate 71,376,071 of NC_091431.1, forward strand.
GAATTAAATGTATTTTATGTCTTTATTGGGAACTGTCCATTTAAAATACTTCCTTTAATGACAAATAAAAAGGTTTTTTATACTTCAACAATTTAATCATTATTATTGCATCATATAAACATTTGGTCAAGCATACACTGCTAACTTCCACTGAGCTTTAAAAGGTGATACTGAATTCCCATTAATAATGCAGGACTTATTCTACTTGATTTCTTCATAGTTTCTTATTAGCAAACATCCTACACCACTATATTTTCATTCAATTCAGTAGTGGAGGACAAGTATTTTGCTTCATTCTCATTTCCTATAACGTGAATTAGTCTTCCTTCTCCTACCTGAGCAGGGAAGTACAAGGTTTTACTTTCAGTCTCCTAAAACCAAAATTAATTCTGAGGTTATTTGAAATAACTCTGCTTGAAAATCTTAATAATGCAGTAAAAAATCGCCAGCGTAAATGTTTTACAGAGAATAGGAAGATACAGTACAAAATGGAACAATCAAACCTGAGACACTAGAGTTTTTACAACAACTGACACATTCCACAAAAAATTCCTACTGCTTATTTTATCTCTTTGTTTCCCTGCTTTAAGGACATATTTATCATGAAGTACGTTCAAAGATAACTACCCTCAGGCAAACAAGAGTAACTGCAAAGGTGTGAAAAAAGCTTAGGTTACTAGCCTATAATGAGTCATTTATTTATCAAATTTGGATTGTAATACTATTTATATATTGGTCATGACCGTACAGCATACATTTTTTTGTTTTTAATTTGCTATTCAAACTCACTTTAAAATACATAAATCAATTGAAAACATTCAGTATTCAAAATTGAGCAACTGCTTTGTTTGAATCCATATTCTGACATTTAATATTGAAATAGTTGTACACATAGATCTTTAAGGATGCTTAGGTCTGAAGCAAAAGGCAACCTACAGATAGGTATGTTGAAGAGAAATAAATGAGCTTTTTCAAGAGAAAATGCCATTAGAAACCATATTCCATTAATCCTACATCTCTGTAGGGGGTGTGCTCTGGGGGTGTTGAATAAAATAATGAGATGTTAATACAACATGTAAATGTTCCAAAATTGTTTCCTAGAGCACTTTGTGTTGAGGAGATTTTATCAATTAACCTGGATAAATATTCTTGTCATTAGGCAGGGAGTTCATGAGTTTAAAAACTTGAATAGTAAGCAAAATGCAAATCCTGGCTGATTTCTGCTCCAGTAAGTGATGGGTGTAAAGCCATGTGAACATCTAACAATACGCGAATATGCATGAGCCCACTGGGGTCCATGCCATTATGGAAAGACTGACCAGACTTTGTCCCTCATGTTTACATATTAGGCGCAGCAAAGAAAAGAAATGCAAAAAGCACCCTTCATAAAAGGGCATATAAGCCCACCTTGCTGAACTGCTGAAGTGCTGCTATGACAAGAAAGAGTGCTAATGCAGAAATCACTGTACAGCACTGGAAAGCTAATTCAATCTCCTCCTGAGAAAAAAAACATTTAGCACACTAGCTTAACTTGATCAATTCTGAATAAAACTAGCATAATACAGTAATTTCTACGGAATTTTTTAAAAATTTAAACTTAAATTTTACATTAACAGATTTCACATATTCATTCTTAAATATGCTGAGCAGCTCTAACGTTATTGCTTAGGGACCTCCAACACACTGTAGAAACACCTCTGCAATTTTGGAATTCATATTCCTAGTACAAAAATCCAGAGGTTCAATCACTCATCTGCCACTGGCACTCTGTTTTCCTTAGGTAAACCTCATCCTTTTTCTGTTCTCCATGTTACTTTTTTGTAGAATGACTTAATGTGTCACACATAGTATACCTAATAGAAGACTTGACAACCTCCCACCTTGAAGCTGGCTCTTTAGCTCAAGCTGTTAAGACATAAGCCTTTTGTTCTGAAGTATTTATTTCTGTCCCGAGTGTCAGACAACATACCATCCACCGCCTATGCTGCAATTTATTTTAATCTAAGCCTTATTAGTACATCTAGTGGCAAAAGGAAATGAAAGAAGAAAAGATGTGAGACTGATTGTTAACAGAAATTGTGAAACTACTTCAAAGTTCATAGGGCAAAGAAGCACTGTGGTTTTAGTCTTGTGAAAGAAAGGATGTTTACTGGGAACAACATAGAAAAACCAATGTAACTAATAAACTACCTGCTGTACAAAGATTTGAGAAATAGGGGCAGTTTGTCACATTCTTGAGAACACTCAAATAGAATTAACTTTAAAATTCTTACAAGTGACTATCTTCTTATAGAACAAAAACATTGAAGGTCATGTTCTAAAGTACGTCAAAGGGAAAAAGCTATTTCCTCTGGGATTCCAATAACGTTTCACAAATGATTTATGATCTTACTGTCAAGAAATACTAATGATTGTGGGTCATTTATGGATTTCTGTTGAATTTTAATTACATTTATAGATAAGGCTTTTGTACTTTCAAATGCAACACGGTATTCAGAATGTGCAAATCTATAAGATCTCAAAGCCTTGACTACATATAAACATGTTCTTTGTGAGTGTGAGTATATGTTTATTCTAAATTCATTTACCTTCCGGTGCTTTTACTAGGAAGGAAAATGATAAGTATGGATATAATACAAAATACTATAAAAAAGGTTTTAGAAGAGCTCTAAAGAGGCCATATTTTTCATCCCTGCCCCACTTCAGAAATCCAGTTAAGTAATTTGAACAATATTTGCTTAACCTTATTTTAAGGTCTCCGAGAAAGAGAAACTACCAGATTTCTCAAACATTGAAATAAATTGCCTCACTACCTTACTAGAACTATCTCTAAAACCTGACTATACAATATGACTATTGCTTCTCATCCCACCTGCTACAAATATTATGAGAATTCATAGGGAACATACTGAATGCATTTAAAGAGTGAGCTAGTGAATCAAAAGAACATTTTAAGTATAGAAAATGTTGTTCTTTTTAGCATTCTTGTCTCCTCTTTTTCTTTCATGCCTCTTCGTTTTCACCAGAAGGCTCACCCTATCATCCTCCTTCACAGATCATTCATTAACCTTTTATGCTTCTTTTGTTCCCAAAGGTTTTCCACTCTCTTTTGAACTGTGCTTCCCAAATCTGATCATAGTATTGTTTCAAGACGCCATACAATATGGATCTACACCTACTACCAGTACATTTCAAGCTTAGAATAGCTATAAAAAATCACAGACAATTGACACTAACAGATGGAATATCTTTGGTATCTTTATTCTGTATTTACATGTTTTCGTGCAAAATAATAATTTTCTTGGATTGAACTAGTTTCTAACATTTAACTTTTCTTTTAGAAGGTTCTTCTTCTTTTAAGAAGGTTCTCTCATGTTGACTGCTTCCTTGATGGTGGTATTAGATGACAATAATACCTGCATCCTGGAAGTCCTTACACATGAAAATAGTTTCCCTAACTCTACTTCAGACATGTGAATTTTAACACAGAAAAATTACAAATGGTAGTAGACACACTCTTGAATTTGATCTGTAATCAGTCATTTACATGTCTTCTGCTTTGCTGCCCACAGATTCGCTAAGACTAACTTCAGGTTCTTTGGGGAAACACCAAAACGGATAAATCTGAATTTTTCTAATCTTGATTTATCCTCATATCATAGATTATTTTCCATGTTGAGAATGGTTTATTCTAGAAATCAAATTGTATATTGGTATTCTATCAGTTGAATTTCAGTGAGTATTTTGCAGTTCTTAAATCTGTTGCAAATAGCAAGTCTTCTAAGTGCATAATTAAGCTGAACAACTGTACCAATAGTAAAAAAAAAAATCAAAACCAATCTTTTCATTTAAAATCATCAGTGAAAGGTTTTTGAAAGAATATTCAGACATTTGACTAGCTAAGTCTCCCAGTAGACATATTGTTCCCTGTGTTGAACAGTGGAATATTTGGTAAGTTTAAAGTAATGGAGGCTTGGACTCAGCAACCTACTAGGCTGAATAAATGATTACAAGAAACAATACAAATATTGATATATATACTGGGTTTGTTTTCAGAAGTAGCAATGCAGTTTTTTCTTGGCTGAAAGTTTCTGTTGTCATTCTGTTCACATTAATGCTTGAATTCTGATGAACTTACCTCTTTTGAAAGCTTTCAATCTGTTTAAAGGGACCAGTTTCACGTATAAAAATAACACTTAAAACACGAGGAATCCTGCATGCAAGCTATTACTATGTTTTAAAAATGTGAGATAGACTCTTGCATTTAAGCTCTAATACATGGATTATGTTCTGGAGAAGTATGTGAAGTCATTTATTTGTAAAGGTCTTAAAGAGTTGTGTTGTAACAAATATTCCACTTGTGGATTCTACTGTGCTTCAAAACCTGCTTATGCCAAAAACACTGGACACTTCAGTCTGTCCCTAGTCTGTTAATCAGTTTAAAGATGCTATTCCTACAAAATACTGTAAGATCAATAGGCTTATGTGTTAGGAAAAGAGCTAATCCAACCTCTGTATGTCATAAAAAGCAAAACAGTGCAGTAATTTTATAATGTTAATTAAGCATGAGTGGAAAAACCCATCACTGTAGGCTTTATTGTATCACTGACTCTTTAACTTTACAAGCTCAGTTTTACCAAAATAAAATTAATTCAGAAAAGTAGTGCAAAATCAGAATCCCAGTTCTTTGCATTCAAAATGCTTAGTATCTCTTACTGGGATCATTCAAGACAATACTTCGTATTGGGTGAACCATGAATCTATTTCCAAGCTCTGACGTCACATCAGGTGTGGTTTTCATTGCTCTATTAAAAAAAAAAAAAAGAAAGAAAAAGAAAACTCTCTGCAATCTGGAAGAAGAAGGATAAAGACAGCTCTGAAAATTAAAATACTGAAATTGTCAAGGGGTTAAATTCACCAAGTGATGCTTTTCTTACTTCTATCAGCATACTGATGTCACTAAAAGTAGACTGTAGATACCCATAGGCAGAGATCCTTCTGTCTGCTCAGCAAAACCAATATTTCAGTTATTTATTCCCTGGTACTCTTATAAAAATAATAAAAATATATCCTGAAGGGAAGCCAAAAAAGGTCAAATTAACCTTGCTTTGGTGCCATATTGTCATTAGCAAAGCTCTAGGAAATGATATACAACAGAGAAAACCCTAAATATATTATTTGAGTCTACATGGAACAATAAAGAGTGATTAGCTTGATAAACTCTCTCTTATTTCTGTGAAGTGTTTTTAATGAACACTGCAAAATCAGATATTTTCTTTTCTTAGGAGGACGGATGTCTTTTGATAAGAAAAACATAAATTTTTCAAATTCTATGTTGAGGATCATCTCAAAAGGCCGCAGTTAATAAAGCATGATGAAGGGTCTTAGAGGGGTTAATGAACGCTAAATCCCTTTATATCTGCCTTACTTCAACTTAGAAAACTCATAAAGGGGTAAAATCCTGTGAAATTTAAGTTAGGTAAACTGGTTACTGAATCCATATATTCAACAAGTCTTGAATCACAGATTCATTGAATGGTTTGAATTTGAATGGACCTTAAAGATCATCTAACTCTATCTCCCTTCGATGGGCAGAAACACATCCCTCTGGACCAGGCTGCTCGAGGCCTCATCCAGCCTGGCCTTTAACACCTCCAGGGAACTGGGCATCCACATCCTCCCTAGGCAACCTGTGCCAGTGCCTCACCACCATCATAGTGAAGAATTTCTTCTTTATGTCTAGTCTAAATCTTCTCCTCTTCAATTTATAGTCATTCCCCTTCATCCTGTCACCACAAGCCTTTGCAAACAGTCCCTCCCCAGCTTTCTTGTAGCCCCCTTCAGGTACTGGAAGGTTGCTAAAAGGTGCCTTCTCTTCTCAAGGCTGAACAAGCCCAACTCTCTCAGCTTGTCTTCATACGGGAGGTGCTCCAGCCCTCTTATCATCTTTGTCCCCTTCTCTGGACCTCTTCCAGCAGTTCCATATCCTTGTTGTTGAGGATTCCAGAACTGGGTGCCATACTCCAGATGGGGTCTCACAAGACAGGAATAGAGGGGCAGAATATCTTCCCTTGACCTGCTGGCTAAAATTCTTTGATGCAGCCCAGGATACAGTTGGCTTTCTGAGTTGTGAGTCTGCATTGTTAGTTCATGTCAAGTTTTTCATTAACAGCCCCCTCAAGTCCTTCTCAATAGTGCTGCTCTCAATCACATCATCTCCCATCCTGTATTGAAACTGCAGATTGCCCCAACCCAGGTGTAGGACTTTACACTTGACCATGTTGAACCTCACGAGATTCACACAGTACCATTTCTCCAGCTTGTCCAGGTCCCTCTGGATGACACCCCATCCTTCCAGTGTGGCAACTACACCACTCAGCTTGGTGTCATCTGCAAACTTGCTGAGGCTGCACTCGATCTCGTTGTCTGTATTATCATTGAAAATATTAAATAACAAATGTCCCTGTACAGACCCCTGAGAGACATCAGTTGTCATGGATCTCCATCTGGACATGAAGATGATGACCATTACTCTCCGAATGTGACCATCCAACAGACTCCTTACCCACCAAACAGTCCACCCATTAAATCCATATTTCTCCAATTTAGACAGAAAGATGTTGTGAGGGACCTTGTAATATCCTTATTTTACAAATGTTGAATATGTTACTCTCTGTTGCATTTCTAATTTGCATGCATACTTTTCAGTCTTTTGGACAAGAATCTTAAATAATTTAATTTTCAAATTAAACGCTAATTCTTACCTAGGCTATTTTTCAAGGCACCTTTTATTTCCATGTGACTTTAATTGGAATATAAGGTCTATTTCAAATCAACCCAAACATACTTTTCCCTATGGAAAGATCTATCAACATGTCAGTTTTGTATTTTCATTCATACTTAAGTGCCTTTAAACACTTACACATTCTAATAATACTAGAATGAACTGCCTTGTCTTTCCTATTATATCCGGAAAAGTTTTCTGTGTTGTAACATGCTTTCCATTTTCCTGCAAATTCCTCAAAACTGTACTGATACTTAATTTTTCCTTGAGAAACAACTGCTTAAGTTTTTAGTAAATCAAATACATCCCAATAACAGCACAGTAACTTGTGCTGTCATCTGAAGGCCCACTCTTGGATTAGTATTGCCAATAAAATCTTTCCCAGTGTCTTAATCACAAGATGAGAAGCAGTTTATGGCTTTGGTATAATTGTTGCCTGTCCTGTGTCAAAATTCTTTACAGCATTTAATCCCCTCATTCCCTAGAAAGTTTATGGGATACAATGGATTTCATAGGACAATAGGGAAAACTGTGTAAATTTAAAATGGAATGCTTCCCTTTGTTATTCTTTGCTCTGTTCTTTTAGAAGGCTGTCTAGTTCCTAGTTCGCCTGAAATAAATGTTGTCTACATTTATCAAGCATCTCATTAAACACAGTGAAATTATTACATGAATTAAGTGATATTTCTTTGTGAAATCTAAGTCAAAAAATGTAATGGTTTAGCAAAAAAGAAACAGAAAGGTAAAGAAAAATGCCAGGAAAATGATCCATTGTGAAGCTAGATTTGAGATACTGTAAATACATTTACGGGTAAATAAGAAATTCCTTTGCAGCTATGGTAATTGCTACATGACTAGTGACATAACTTAGTGACTCTTCAATTACCTTTTACGCCTTTTTTGTTTCGCTTTCAGTAACTTAAATTTATCTGATTTTGTAGGAAGCATCACTGACAGTATATATTACATTAATAAAGAGTCAAAATACGTTGATTATTTTCTTTTATTTTGTAATAATTTACACTCACAGTAAAGCAGAAGCATTTTCCCAACACAAACTTTGTCTTTTTATTTGCAAAACCAGAATTTTCACCATTTTCGTCTTATTTTTAGCAATCTTCCTTTCTCCTAGATTTTTCATGAAGAATTCTCTGACCTCTTACTCTACAAACCGTAGCTACCTCCAGTGGACCTCTGTCTAACACCACTATTTCAGCGTGTCACTTAAACTTGCTGAATGCTTAATGTTCACATTTCTAGATTTTTTTTTTCAATGTCAGCTCTCATTTCTATGAAAAAAATGACAGGATTGCCTTGTTTAAATCTTCCTATAAATCCTACTCATACAATGATGTGCTACACAATTTTATTCTAAATAAAGCAAGTTTTAATGGCCAAGCTTACATACAGAGAGAGTCAAGAAAGCCCTCTGGAGAAAGTTCCTTCCCTGAGCCCACAGAATTCAGAATAAAACATTCCTAATGCAAACCTGGAATACTGAATTTGCCAGGCCATGTTTCTTTTTCTTCTCATGTATATGCAATAGTGATTCATCTGGCAGGTATGGGCCATGAACCATGCTAAAGAATCTTCCAATTGCAGCAGAAATGCACTGTAATGAGTCTCATAAAAATCACTAAGTTTGACATTGGAAGGACATTGGGAATATTAAAATTGAGATTCACGTGTCTGGAGAGCTTGGGTGCACATTACCATATATTTCCCTAAGCCTGTAAACTGTTCTTGTCCTGCTGCAATTTGCACAGTATAGCAATTAATTGTGGATTATCTATATAAGATAACGGTGAGTGTAATCAGTCAAATTTAATTGACAGCCCACTGGAATTTAAGGAGATTTGATTTTCTACAGTTCTGAATCTTTGGAAACCTTAAATTAAAGGCAGGCAATTAAGACTGATACTGTCAAAGACTGTCCAATTAATCACTATTTGTTTACCGATGCACTTTACAAGACAGTGATTGCCTCACATCCTGTTGTATCTAAGACAGTAATGTCAAAGAGATGTTTTCTTACTGCATTTTATTTTTTTGATGGGCTTTCATTTTCTTTTATAAGCCACTAGCAATATGGATAATTCTTTATGATTGTCTCTTCTTTCTCATTCATGGGCAAAGCTTCAGCTATTAATATTTTCTTTTTTTTAATATTCTTTTCTTTTCTGTGGATACTGTATATAATCATTACAAAATTTCTTTCACAAATATTTGATATTCTATCCACAGAATCATGTCCAGTTCATGACTGAAATTACATCATTAGTTCATCTAGAACCCTTTTATTTGTTTGCACAGAATTCACTGAACCATGTAGTAGAAGGATAACAAATTTGCCTGCTACTTGTTGTTTCCTCTAAGCTTTGGGCAGGGTTATTCAATCACCTACATTTCAGTAATAAAAATCGAGGTTTTATTTCTTTTTCCAAAACTTTGGATTTGGTTTGTGTGAAGTAACAGTGATCATAAACCAGGAAAACCAGGAGTGGAGTCTGAGTCAAGCAGTTCTTCAGATAACCTGACATTCTCCCATCTACCTACTTTTCTTCAACATGATGTCTAGTAATGGAGATCTGTCTGACGAATTAATATCCTCCAGAACAAAAACTGGTGTTACATTGCTCAAAATCATTCACAATCACAGGAGACTTTTGCACTGATATTGTCTCACTGTACTCTTCTACAGAACTATTATGCGAGATGTGTGTATGTACTGGTGCATTTGTGCATGTGTACATATCCTTAGTGTGGGTAAATATGATTGTGGTCTCTCAAGGTACTTACTGAATCTAGATAGTGGTTTTCAGAGGAGGAATCTAACAATGGTAAATTCTCAGAATGTTGATTTTTATTCAAATTAAAGTAAGTCTATACCTGCAATGGTCAGGTTTGAAGAAGACCTCGATATAAGAATCACATTCCTTTGGATTTATGTTTTTTTTCCCTTTAGTAGCTTTGGTAGGGGCATTGGAATAAAAAGAAGAGTGAAGGGGCTCAAGGGCTTAACTCAAAATACTTCTTTCAAACTATGAATGCGATGCGTAATTCCAGGAATCCTTCTGCTCGATTCCTCTACTTTCCCATTTTGTTGTTAAATGGAGCTTACATTTTGTTCACTTTGAAGTTTCACAACATCGTGACGCCTTGCACTTGTAGTGTATTACTACACCCCTAGACTTTCAGAATACCAGAATGCTTTAGATCAGTATTCAGGTCTTCATTAACCCTAGTTAAATGCATTTTCTTGTCTACTATTCCAAGAAAATGTTTAGAGAGACTTTGTAGGAGAAAAAAGAAGAACTATTTTACTTGCTAAGTTGAAATGTTTACAGAAATGAAGTGCCAAGCCTCCGGGTGATATGATTCTACATTCCTTCATCAGCATGATTCATTTATTAACACTGAGATATAATGCTAATTTTTGGTGTAGGTTTTTCTAAGACAAGGACCTTAAAAAATGTCTTTTTAAGAAAGTATTCATTTCATAAGTCATCCTAAGTGATAGATGACTGAAGACATAGAAGCAAGCTGATCCTCTGTAGGCTAGTAAGGTCACAAATCTGTGCAATTTATTGCACAGAACAAACAACAGCTGAGACCTGCATCAAAGACAGACTTTGATGAGAGCCAACCCCTAACCCAGATACAGATATTATGCTTCCATAAAGAATACACCACCCGGTTTTGACAGCAAACATACTCTAACATGTCATGAAGTTGACAGTTTTTACATTGGCAAATGGTCAAAAAATTAATATGATATCCATCTGAATTTACCACAGATCACTTGCATGATATTTCTACTTTGACTTACTTTAGCACTGTGAAGGGTTCATCGTGTGCTTTTATATTTGCCATAAAAGTAGTTCCTCTGTATTTTATAATAACTTTGTATTCTGCTTTTGTCCTATTCAACCAACTTACTTGTTTCCACATTAGCACATGGCAGAAAGACCAGGAAATAATAATACTTAGAATTTTTAGAGTCCAGTCTAACCTTGCTCACCATGATGTTAATGATGAAAATGGTACTGTACCGGTTTTAGCCTGAACTGAACTGGATTAGTTTTGTTTTGGTTTTAATTATAGGCTTTTTGGGGTACAACAATGAATGTCCTTGAAAGTGAGTCCAGACTTAGATATTAGTTAGGAGTGGTTTTTTGAAGAAAATTAACTGGCTGCCCTCGCTAATGTATTTAGTGATTTTTTTTCCATCTTGCTGTTAGTTTTGAAGAACTAGCACGTGCAAATATTCGGCAGAGCTGGAAAACACGATAAGATAAATCTGGATCTATGTGTAGACATGGCATTTTTGGGTACAAATTTCACCAGTGCTTCATGAAGTTTTGGCAAGAGAATAATTCTGTCTCCATAAAAATAATTTTTCAATATTCTTCATAAAAAGGAAGTAATTACAATATTTTTTAATGTAATATTGGCTTAAACTACAGTTTTAAGAATAATCTCTTCCTTAAAAAAAAAAGAAGTGTAAAGAGTTGCAAAGTGTCTGGCACTACACACATTTTTCATCCATTTAAAGCTTTAATATCTTGTTTACCATGCTCCTTTTTGAGTACAAAGAGAGAAACATTTTCCACTTCACAAAAATATTGCATGTTCTATTTCAACAACAGCACTTGTGCTTTAAGACTAAACTTGTTACACAGCTTTTAGATCAGGATAGCTCATCCAAAGGTATCCATAGCTGAGTAAATCAACCCGGGATAAAATCTTTTCCCAATAGGCAGGAATCACTAGTGAGTCCTGAAGCCAAACCTACAATATTTATGTCTCTAGAAGAGGGAAGATCACATTTTTTGTCTCTCTCCTTGACTCATAGTTGTCTGACATTGTGTCAGGAGTCTTTGAGGAATATTGTACTTTAATAAAACTCTTGGACTGGAGAAACTTACTTCAGAAAGCCAGTCAGAAAAGCTCTGAGAAATCTAGGTAGCTTTCAAGTTAGTGTGAAATGACTTTTAAGGTATTTTACTTTAATCTTGTTCTGGCATAAGACCAACCAAACCAATACAAGCCACTTATTGTTACAAGAGAAAAGTATTAAAATTTCAGAATTGTTTCCTTCGTAATAAAATACATCTCAGTGCCCACAGTTAGTTGCAAATTTACAGCATGCTTACTTCAAGTACTTAAAAACACCTAATAAAGACAAGAGTCAGACACGTCCATAAATCATAAGCCCGTGTAGTACTTTCAAAATCTGAAACTGTTTCTAAGGATTTCTAGCAAACAGGTGTCTCTGGAATTACCTGAAGCGCTCAGGGACCCAAAAACATGAGAACATGACAGCTATAGATTTCAAACTAGAGCTTCATTTCACATCTAACACTGGAGGCTACTCACCAGTGCTGAACAGTATCCACAGAACAGTCAGAGCATATGGCCTAACATAATGTATGACAAGCCCTGATTTTAGATAACATCCCTTGAGGGTTGAAAAAGTGCCTATAGCAACACTTCTATAATGTTCCACAGCCTCTCTGGTTGGACAAACAAGTTCTACTTTTATGTCTATTAATCAACACAACACTAGCAGCAATAATAACTACAATTTGCAAAGGAATTTAGCAGCTACCTGCAGAAGAAGCACAGTGATAAAGTGACCTTTGAGTTGGCACCGTGTTTGTTAGCTTGCTGTAGTGTGAAAGGCAGCAATCCCTCCAAAAAGATTTTCAGAAATAGCACAGTTCCTACTTTAGCTGAAAGAATATAAGTTTGGCTTCTAAAGGAAAAAACATGGGTAGAGGCAGAAGAAAGTAAGAGAGAGAAAAGGAATAAAGGTCAAAGGATGCAAAGGAGAAAGGAAGGCAAGGACAAAGAGGGACATGAAGACATAAAAACCTCAGAGAAATTCAGAGAAAAGGGGGAAAGAATCATTGATTTATATCCTTCATAGGTAAAAAAAAAACAAAACAAAACAGATTGCCTAAATGCCATAATTGCATATATTCCAGATATTCCAGAAAATCAGTAGCCAACACCAGCAACTACTAAGTCATCTAAAAAAGAATTGCTCCACTAGCCTATTCAGAAGTTTCCCATGATGCTCATCAAGCTCAAAAGTATTGTGGTCTGGCAATGAGGTAATGTGAAAACTCCACATTTCTGCTTCACTCTAGGTATTTCTGTTCAGTTTCTCTATCCAATCAACATGCTTATATTGTGTCTAGGACACATCAGAAAATGACATTTCTTTTAAAAATGCCATTATAACTACAACTCATTTTGTTCAAACAACCTTTTTCCCATTAAAGTTTGGAAGCTCTTTGAAATCATATTTCCTATACCACAGAAGAAACCCTTTGGTTTCAGTACAAGAGCAATTCAGGGAAAAAAGAGATACGATGCACTACCATTTATTGTGCCAGCACACTGCACTATCAGAAATGCAAGAAAAAAGAACCAGAAGTACTATTCCAGCTTCATCACTCTCTTTAAAGAATTTAAGAACTTAATCACATAACTCACATCTTGCAGCAGAACATATTAAACCACTGGATATTGGTTGCTAGGACAGATTCCATTTGTCCTACTGCAACTTTGCCACTGGGGAGACAAACAGGATTGATAGGACAGTATTGTAAGAAGATAGCTCCAATGTACTTGTTGGATTGGTCAGCTAAGAATGAGCTGATGGTTTTTCAAAAATTCATATGTTGCTAGTAGTATCAGAAGTAGTAGTACCTTACTGTGAACTAGCAGAGCCAGAATGTTTCTGCTTTCAGAATAGGATAATACATCAGCAGATATGACATAAACTTGGCAGCATGTAAATTCATGATCATTTTAGCAAACCTCCAAACTTGACCTAGCAATTATACTCCATTTACACAGGGTATTTCCTTAACTTCTGTAGAAATAATCACCACTTCTGACACAATATTTTACTGCATTTACATAGCTCTAGCTCTAGGCTCATGCTTTTCTACCTTCATTGCATCAAAAATCACATTTAGGCTTGCTATAATAATTTCAGATGATCATAGTGATAGTGCACTTCTTAAATGCTCCGTGCACCAGGCTCCTGTTCCTCATTCCCTATTTCTCTGAAATGGCATTGAGTTGTCAGTAGGCTGAGATTTGTATTATCATTGGTAACACGGATATGAATGATACTGATATGATAAGCTGGACATCATGTTCAGCATCATTTCCTTGTGTAGAGAATGTGCATTAAATAGCATGATGATAGAAGGTATAAAATGCGATGTACCTTGTAGCAAAAATCCTTTGGTGATTGGCATTCAAGCAGAATAAATGGATTGCACTTAACCTGCTGCAAGCAAGCATTCCCTCCCATCAAGAAGGAAACAGGTATCAAATGACTCTTGAGTCTCTGTAGTCATACAAGAAAATGAGTTCCCAGAAAGCTGCATTTTTTCCTTTATTCCATTAAGCATAATAACAAATATAATATTAATATTCAGTGACTATTCCTCATTTAACAATTTGTAATTTTCATGCAGAAATTTAAGCTTTTCAGAAACTTTGGTGTCAGCTGTAACTTAAAACACCAAAACCCATGATTTCCCATGCTTTCCCATGATTTCACTAAAGTCTGAGTCAATGTTCACCCTTGTCCCAGTTCTCCCTACCTGTCATTTTTACTAGAGCAAAGCAAGAACAAGAAAATAGAACATAGCATGCAGTTCAGTAGAGACTTAGGCAGTAAATTCTGACCATAATTCTGAGCAAAAATCAGAATCAGTAATAAGATGTGCTGTTCTCCCATCTCCTACTGAGCTCGAAACTCACTCTGAATTAACATTTCAGTATATCACATTCTTGTCTGAGTGTCCATGCAACACAGCCATCAATATCTGAGCTAGAACCTGCAGAAAGGTTTACTGGAGGGGTAACTTCCATCTTCCCAGTTCTTCTTGCATGCTCTTACCATGCCTTCTTACCCTTATTTCATGCATATTCATTTCATCGTATCTTAAACTAAGATGCAAATAGCCTATGAAACTCTATTATGGTTGCAGATGTGTATATGATTCCCCATCCTTCAAAGTCCAAATCTCAATGTAGCTTTATAATTATGTTTAAAGAATTGAAAATATGAAAGAACATAGGGAAACGTTCACTACAAAATGCTCAGTCCAGTGCCACACAAGGTACCCTACAATCTTCAGATTATCCACTCAAAAATATAAATAACAGAATTGGAAGACAAAACACTTTGCAAAGTCTATAAGAGGGTATTCACTATTTTTGTTATCTGTAATACACCATTTGAATAACCTCGTTGGAGAAGTACATCTATAGGAAATGTGGAATGTATGAAGAGTAAAACTGTTTAAAAGATAAGAATAAAATACTGCTCTTTGTATAGGTGGAAGGCTGAATTTATTATGGGAATTGTAAAGAGAATTGGATTCAAAATGTACAAATGAAGAAAAATGTGCCATAATAAAGTAGAACAATATGTACATAAAGAAAATAATGTCTGCTGTTGCCCAAGAGAGGTGGCTGGTGCTAACTGTTATTGGGAATGGATATTTACTTTCTCCTGTAAATCTATATCCCTAATTAATACAAACTAAAAGCCTAGTGGAATCTTGATTCTGCACTTGTAAACAATCGTGGCACTGCCTTTCAGTCCCCAACATGCAGGCTTGTTTTCTTTATGGCAGCTTCTAATGCAAACAATAACTGCACAGACTTAGAGCCCTAATTCCGTTTGGAGGTGAGACAGTTTCATGTCCTTTCCTTCCAGAAGAGATGAAGCAAATGAAGCAAAAGTGAGAAGTAACAGAGAATAGTGCAGCTACTTACATTTTTGTACTAATCTCTTCAATCAAATCTAGAATTCCTGCAGGAACTGGGAAGCTACAGTTTGATTTTGATCCCCGAATCTATAGACTAAAACAGATCTAGAAAGAAGTAGCCCTCTCTCCCATATACATTTGCAGTTATGCAATACACATCATGGGCAGACAGAGAAACCAGTTTGTTAACACATATCAAGAGAAAAAAGGCTGTGCTCTCTCCCAGTCCCAAAGATTGTTTTAAGGTGATGTCTAGTGTTTTCATTTGTTGTATTGTTGTTTACCACATGGGTGGGAGTGTTCTGAAACACAGTTTTGGAAACAAGAATGTGAGGCAGTATTCCTCTTACCTAATTTCAGATTATAAAGGCAGCTCAGGAGATGAACTTATGTGTGAATCTTTACAGTTAATAAAACATGTCCTCATGCCTTACTTTAAGATTCTCAGTAATTTTTCTTTTCCCAGTGACTTCGAATACAATTTTTCTCAGTCCATATGTAGTGGTTAAGTCTTAATCTTATCTGAGAATTCATTCATTGTGAACTGCAGGCAGTTACTAGGAACATCCCTAACTCTCAAATTGTTTTTTGCTACTTTAGTTGAACCTGTATCTGCTTTATTCAGAAGGAATAAATCTGCAAGGTTTACAAATGCTGAGGGAGAAAACTATATATAATGATGACATTACATTCAATTTGTCAAAGAAACCTTGTGTAATTTAGCAGAGCAAAATTGATCAATGAAAAATATATCACCCAAATGTGCTAAATTATATGTTCAGATGTTTAGTGATGAGGTGGATGATTTTTTATTTTTTTTTTAACACTGAAAGACATACTATGAACGTACAGAATTGGGGTTGAATATAGATACGCACAGAAGCATGGCAAGTCTTTTGCCATGTGAGCTTCTCTGAACAATGCTTACAGAGATATACTTCCAACTACTTTCCTATTAACTCTTCCAAGAATTGTGAATGAACTGGCATATTGTAAGAAGAATCAAAACCCATTAAACATCTGCAAGAATGGAGTATTTCTATTTAAGAGTTTTTATTATTTTTAACAAAAAACTCAAGATAAAAAGAAAGAAAAAAAATTGTGTTGATTTTCTTAAGTATTTCTTAAACTTAATAATTTTTATGATTTACTGTACTTGTTGGTCTTAACTATTCATACAACTTTTGTATTTGTCTAGGAAACACCTGTTCAGCAATAAACCCCTTCTTTCTATATCAAAAAAAAAAAAAAATCATCTATAACTTTTGTTGTCAAACTATGTAATATTTTCCCCTACAAATCTATGTGGCAGTCCTATAATGGATTTCTTAGGGATGCTGCCTGGAAAAAATATGCTTTTCATAAGTGGCCTGTTCAGTGCACAGTGATATCAAAAGGAATTTTTTTTTCCTCATCAGCTTCAGGCAGCTCTGGATAAGAAGTACATTTTCAAAGCATGGTTTGGGGATATATGGAAATCCTATTGACTGTTAGGATTCAAATGACTAAGACCCATATACACTGATTTGAACACTTAGAGCTAAGTCATTGATTTTTTTTGCAGGCTTGCCTTATAAACTGCTGTAGGGTTTCAGCACCCCATGTCAAGACTTATGCCTCAGTATTAGCATATTTTTCTGTCCTTTGTTAAATGGAATAGATTTTTCAGGCAACCCAGCTGCTTCAAATTAAGGCTATGATTCCCTCATGGATTTTAGCTTGCTATAGATTTTCTTAAAAATGTTGACAACCTACTTTGCTCTGAAGAGATGAGCTTAGGCAAGATAACCTTTGCACAGAGAGAACACCTGTATTTGCTGAACCTCAATCCAGAATCCTATAAACTCCACTTAGGAAACCCCAAGTTTTTTTAGTCTATTCTGGACAAGAGACAAAGGAATTCTATTTCTTTTAGACTGAGTAAACATTTTTATATAAATGCAAAATATTTTTTTTATCACTTTGTCTAGATAAACTGTGGTATGATCAAAAGAAAAGCCCAAATTTTATCTCTGCCCAGTTCATTAAAAACTCTCAAATGTGGGAGATTTTGAGTTAAGAATGATTGCCATGTTTGAGTCTGATACTCTGGGGCAGGATTCTTACTGCACAGGTGTCTCTTCACAGAGATGCTGATAATGATATAAACTGGCAGGAGAGCAATCCTCTACATGAATAACAAAGAAATAACTTAATCTAGCGGCAGTGAATGCTGAAAGGAAAAACATATCCATACAAACATTACAATACAAAATTTTGACACCAATGTAAGTTGTGTTTAATCACAGGCAAATTTGTATTGAATATAAAGCTACAAGTAACTGAAAAACAAACTTGGAAAAGACTATACAGGGTACTAGTGCTTCCTTAGGTTAATATATCTACCTCTCAGCAATGCCATAAAACTGGTCTCCATGAATAATTGATTTTTCAGTTTGATGGCCAAATCTACAAATAGTGTGAAAAGCTCTACTTGAAAAATACAAGGATAGATGTAAAAATAGTTATATATTGTTTAAAACTGTAAATATCTTCAGACTTGCTAAAAATACTTTTTTTTTTTTGTAGGATATAATGACATAACCATCAACATTACTGGTCAACCAAAACAACACTATTTCCTAAAGCCATGCCTTTAGCCATAGTTAACACATTTCCTTTATAATAACATTATACCCACTTTGTGCCATAATTAGCACATCTGGTATCATGGATGTGATTTTTTTTCAGCTTTTTGTTGTGGAAACTTTCATTTAGTTTTGCTCTAAAATACGTATTTCACCTTGCAGAATTTGGATTAATTTTATATCTTTTGGACAGAGAAACAAAATCCTTGCAAAATGTTGAAATGTATCACTGATAACACATAAAGACTTATATAGAAAGATATTGTTTTGGCAAGTGTAATATTTACAGAAAATAATTTCTTAATATCTTATATGAAATCAGTAGTTTTATCAATGAAACTATTTAAAATTGCAGATAGCAAACAATCTCAGGGTCTCAGTCTTGTAAATAAAATCATTAGCCATAAAATAATTTTGTCCTGGACTCAAGATCCACTCATACTGACATACAAAAAGGTCGCTGACACTACTTGAGCCCAAAATAATATTATCATTATTTGGCTAAAAATAAAAATAATCATAGAATCACCAGGTTGGAAAAGACCCATCAGATCACTGAGTCCAACCATTCCTATCAAATCCTGAGCCATGCCCCTCAGCAACTTGTTCACCTGTCTCTTAAACACCTCCAGGGAAGGTGACTCAACCACCTCCCTGGGTAGCCTGTTCCAGTGCCCAATGAACCTTTCCATGGATTTTTTTTCCTAATGTTCATCCTAAACCTCCCCTGGTGGAGTTTGAGGCCATTCCCTCTTGTCCTGGCCCCTGACACTTGGGAGAAGAGCCCAGCTCCTCCCCTCCACAACCTCCTTTCAGGTAGTTATAGAGAGAAATGAGGTCTCCCCTCAGCCTCTTCTTCTCCAAGCTAAACAACCCCAGCTCACTCAGGTGTTCCTCATAAGGCCTGAAATACCTTTGATGCTACATTACAGTACTTCACACTACAGTCGGAAAACTATGATGGATTCATACAAGACATCTCTGGAAATAAAACAAACGATGAAAGAATTCTAGGGAATACAAATCTAACTGGGCACAGTAGAACAGAAAGCAGTAATTCTACGGCTCATGAAAACAGCTGCATTAGAGTCTTCAAAGCCCTTGATCTTCTGTGGATAATGTAAATTTGACCACCAGAAATAGAGAAGAACAATCATAAACTATGACCAGCTTTCCTATCAAGACATTTCTTTCAGATGATCTTACAATCTTTTTAACTGGGAAAACAGAAGAGATTAATGAATATTTTTTTCCCTGATTCATGATCATGCAACTGCCAAAACCAGATTCACCTACAACATATAATGTAGCTGGCCAGTGACAAAAATAGAGACCACATTGTTACAACAGGTTTAATATGATAACAAGACAAACCAAGGCTTAATTTTTCTTGAGTGTGTTTTGGTTTTGTTTCTCCATTTAACTTTTGCAACCATTTAGAAGTTGTTTTTCTTATAAGCCTTTTTTTTTTTTTACATGTGTGTTTGCTAGCTGAATGCATTGAATGCTACCAAATCAGCAAATTAAGATCCTCTTGCTCCCAGACTATTTCTATGAGTTAGAACTATTCCCAGTAGATACTGATAGCTAGTAAATTGTAATTTTAGGGTAGAATGACCATTAGTTCTAGTAACAGGAGCAGAATTGGCAAGTTATTAGCTATCATAAATACAGTAACCTTGGGAAGTTGTACAGCCATAAAATGCACATCACAAAGACAACTGTGTGGATGAAAAAGGACCTGGTATTAATGAGCAGCAGAGCAACATCACTCTTCCTGATAGACAGACATAGATTAATCTGCTGCTCAGTGGTTCATAGCAAACCATGGAATGTCTGCCTTTTTTTACTTGGAAAAT
This sequence comes from Phaenicophaeus curvirostris, assembly GCF_032191515.1. NCBI lineage: Eukaryota > Metazoa > Chordata > Aves > Cuculiformes > Cuculidae > Phaenicophaeus > Phaenicophaeus curvirostris. The sequence goes on from NC_091431.1 coordinate 71,396,148, forward strand.
CCTACTCCCTTTTCTTTTCAGGTTTGTCTCTTAAGCACAGATAAATCTCTTCCTTTCTGTGGTGGTAAACTCAGCCTATATTTGCTGATCTGTAATGACTACCTCCTAATTTTACTCTACTTTATTTTGTGCTAGAATTGTCACCCAATAGGATATTGGTGCATTGTTGTCATTTATTTTAAATAAATCAATTATTTTAGGGAGTAGGGGTCTCACTGTATTCTGATAAGAGGTCATGACGATCCCATTTTTTAAATAATTCTTATATAGTTCTTCTTTAAAAAAATATTTTCTGTTTATTTAACTGCTCAATTTATATCTTTGTAGCATGCCAATCTGTTCCTGAACACAAGTTTTAAAAATAACCTCAAAAGACATTATACCTAACTTATAAGTACTGGAATACATGTGAAGCTTTCAAATTGCACTTTATCACTTTTATCTTGAGTCCTGTGCTATAATTTCAATGTGGATCTGAATTTGAATTTGAATCTCTCTAGAGGATTCATTGATTTTCCACCATCAAATAAGCCTGGAGCCCTGAGATGCTTCCACATTATTTCATTGTCGTCTAATTTTTCTATAAAATAAAATTGCAGTTGGTCAAATTTGATTTGGCCTATTTTATTCTTATGCTTATTTCTATCTACTCAGCCCTCCACTTTTACTGGACAATCCAAATGACATGCATGGACACAAATATTTTGAGTTTTTTTTCATAAAACTCTATAAACACTAGTGAACTACCTTTGCCAAACTGTAAAACAGGATTAAACTCATGATTTATTGCAGCAGTTGCTCATGATAATAGACACTCAGCTTTTCTGAGTTTTTGTGCATGATTCCTTTCCTACTGCAAACTTAATTCTGAGAATGTTCCCTATATATCAAGCAAATTCCATGTATCTAGTTAAAGCAACACTGAACTGTGTTCATCTTAAAATCTATTTGTGCCTAAGACCATATGGGAATACGTATATTTTCACCTAAAAAAGGAGTAAGAGTTTAGCAAAGAATGATATTAATTACTACTTACCCTCTGGGTAAAAAAAACCTCACATGATCCAAATCAAGGATTAACATTTCTTCAAAATCCATAGAGCTTTTGCTTTGTTGGTTTGGGGTTTTTTTGTTTTTTTTCTTTTTCTTCTTTCTTCGGATAAAATTTGATTTTAAACAAGTGCCTTTTTTACATTAACATTACCTCTCAGTATTTAAAAGCAGAATTGTTCAACATAAGTTGAGACCTGTGTACCTCCAGTACCAGCACAACTGAACAGTATTATTGGTACTTGTTTAAAGAACTGATATGACACAGAATCTGTTGTTCTGCCACAGACCTTAAACATCTTAATATCACTGCTTCTTCTTTTCAGCAGTAAATGTAGTACTATTAGATGCCACATTCAAAGAATTCCAAATATTATGTCCTTTTCCAAATGTTCATTTGAATTTAATCAACCTCAAAATAATTTGTTTTTATATGACTATCTGAGGGATTAAGTCTCAGCATTGTGCTTTTATATGGTTGCAATATTGTATCTATGCTTACTAAAGTAATTTAAGGCTCTTGAATTGTCAAAAGGAAGACGTTAAAGGCATTTATACAGGAATTTGTTCCTACAGTAGAGTTAATTTGGACAAAAGATCCAGAAGTGCACAAGGGGTTTTTGAAGAGTAAGGGAAAAGGTGGCGTAATAGAAACCAAGTGATAATGATTACCTGTTCTACGGATTGTGCAATGACAAATATGTATGATTTGAAAGCATGTGGTAGAAAAGTACAGAGCTTTAAGAGTTATGAGCATCAATGTTTTCTGCTTTGCTTTACACATACCAAACCAGAAGAGTTAAGTTAGATTGCTGTTGGTATGGGGTTTTTTTCCTGTCTGGCAAATACTAAAACATAAGAAAATGTCACAAGAAGGGGAGGAATTTGTTAACTATTTAATTAAAAAGGAATATTTGTCAAAAACATTCTCCATGAACATAACCTCTCATGTCCAATTGCAATGTAACGGTGCATTTAGTTATGCGACACTGTGAGTTTCAATACAATTCCTATAAGACCCTTAGAGACTTATAATGACTTTCAGATTATAGCCCTATACATAAAATTCTGATAATTTTTTCTTTGCTGAGCAGCTCTACAGGAACCTGGAGTGAAAAACTATTTAAATCCGTATTGCCACCTCTCAGAAAAGCGCTGCCAAACTTTTCTTGTTTCCTATTTTTGTGATTCAAACTACTGTGTATTCAGTTTGATGGACTCCCCATATGCTCATTTTAAGCATTTCAATGAATAATTTTTCCAGGCGCCACAACAGAAATACCTGTTAAAATATTTATATAACTTTACTGCCTTAGTGATAGAAGCAAGATTCTTGCTGTAACTGTTTGTATAGCAGCAGATTTAATAGACCAGGGTTTCACTTTCATAGAGCCTTGTAATGATTCTTACAATGGGTGAGAACGACTTTCTGTTTTATATATAATCTGAAGTAAGATATGCTTCACACTGATAGCACAATTAGAGTTCTAACAGCCAAAGGTTCTCGCCAGTAATTTAAGCCCTAGAAACAATCCTTTTTTTCAGGCAAGCTCAATAATGGACTATTCCTTGCTCGCATGGCTAACAATCCTGCAAAGGATCACAAAATTCTGACTGTAGTACTAAAGCACTACTGACATCAACCACAGCAAATAACCTCAAATATGTCAAACTCTCTAGACCTGAAAACGTTTTCAGGAATCACTTTGCACTTACATGTTTACGGGTGACAAATAATAATTTGGAAATGCATTGTATTTTTGCTTAGAATAGCAGTAGCTGAGAAGCAAGGATGACCGAAATCTCTGTCATACATGCAGTATCAGTGAATGTAAGAGAAATCAGCCTGCCTTTTCCTCCAAAAAAAACAAAAATAGTCTTAAATATTGATGCTCTGGTTTTCCTTTATATATATATATATATATATATAACAGAGAGATTAGCTGTCTCTTCTTCCCTCCTCCTCACCTGTCTTAAAAAGATCTTCTTGTCAAAACCATTATCAAGATATAAGGACATATGAGCCTACTGTCCAACCAGACAGTTCTTAGCATATTTTAAGGCATAGGGTTATTTCTGTTCCCATCACAGGATTTCACATTTGACTGTTGAAATCTCTAAGTTTGCTATCATCACCCTTTTCAATGTGTTTAACTCCCTGTAACCAGCAGCCGTGAGGAGTGTTACTCACGACTGGCAACCTGTTAGACTTTCAGTCAGTGACACTTGCCCTTTAAACCTTACAGTCCAGACAATTTTTAATCCATCTCCTAAGGCATCAGCGCAGTCTGTATCTACTCACTCCACCTGGAAAGATACTGTGTCAGACTAACAGATGTCTTGCTGTTATCAAGGTAAGCCACTTTCTCTGCCTTCCTCTTGCCCATAGAGCTAGTCTCTTCAAAATAAAAAAGGTGATCAGGTTGATCCAGCATAATTTAAACTTCTAAATCCATGCTGGCTCTTCTTAGGCACTTTCATGTCCTTCATGTACCTGAAAATTTATTCCCAGAGGTGAGACTGACCAATCTTTAGCTCATTTTTCACCTTTCTGAGATACTGCTGAAACAATTGCATTTTTGTATTGCCAGGGTTACCTTGACTCTTCAAATGAGACAGAACAGTCTCACAATGCAGATCCTTCAGTCTATTCTGTCTGTTTGAAGGCACGTGCTTATACCAATTCTATATGGTCTCAAAGACCATAACGAGGTTAACCAAGTCATCCCTTAATTTATTCTTCTCTACTGAGGGCATTGTGTTTTTCTTCAAATATTTGCAAGTATACAGAGAGACCAGGGAGGCCCAGAAGCAGACTTGGTCTAACAGACTAAAGCAAAGAAGCCAACTGATCACCTCAACCATGTAATTTTCATGTAGAAGTCCTTTTACTTTTGTCCTCCAAGCCCTTCTGCCACATCATCTCCTATGCAGTTTTGCTCTTCCTTAATTCTGTCCCAACAAGTCTATGTGATATTTCTGCATACCCCTTTTGTTGTTTTTCCCTGTTTCTTCCTATACATTTCCTTTTTTGTGCTTGATAACAGTTTGGAATTCCCCATTCAAAGGAGCTTTCTTCAAGGCATACCTGTTTTACTGCAAATCGTGACAAGTAGTTCTTGGGCTTTGAAGTAATTGCCTCTGACATTCAAGACTCTTCTGGGTCCTTCTATCCTTCACAAGAACTTCCCAAAGGAAACTGTGTACCCATTCACTTAGCAAGCTGAAGTTTTCTTCCCTCAGTTCCTGGATCTTTAGTCAAAAACTTGCCTTACTCACTCCCCTCAGTCTCTCCCTTAGTCAGTTGGTCCTTATTTATGATTGTCACATCCCACAGAGCATCTCCTCTTACCAGCCCTTCCAGCTCCTGCATTACTGGCAATGCCCCTGACAATTCAGAAGTCTCCAGGTAATTCAGTCTTCCTACCATATGACCGTTTCAGCAGAGGCTGAGGTATTTGAAGTTACCCGTGTGAACCAGGGACTGCAACCAGAAGACTTCTGCCAACTGTAGGAAGAAGCCTTCACCCAATGTCTTGACCAGAGAATCTTTTACCCTCTCTAACATGCCTGTCACCCGTTCAACAATAAAGCCTAATTGTGTCCTATTTATTTCTTGGAAGATAAAGTCCATCCCTCTCAGCTCATGTTCCCTGCCGCTCTTTCCTAACATAACCTATGTCCACCACTTCAGCAGAATTTCCATAAGGTAAGCTATACCACAACATCATGGTATTCTCACAACTCAGTTATTACACAAAAGCTTTCACGTTCATACGTTTTCATTAATTTGGGGGTTTTTTTATGCTTTGCTAGCTGTATTTATTTGTCACAGCTACATGATAGTCCTGTGTCACATTTCTTCCCAAGGGAAATGTGGAGGTCTCCCATTGCTTCACCAGTAAATATTTCTGCCTTATTCTTCAGTGTCCAACTTTTCTGCCGACATTGGTTTCCGTCCTTCAATAAACCTGCTTTAAAACCTTCCTAGGTTAATAAGCCTAATAGTATAGATGGTCTTAGAATCACGGTATCATAGAATAGTTTGGGATGGGAAACATCCTTCAAATATCATCTAGTTCAATCTGCCTGCAATGAACAGGGACACCAACGGGATCAGATTGTTCAGATCCCACTAACCTTGAATATTCCCAGTGATGGGGCCTCTATCACCTCTCCAGGCAATGAACTCCTGTTCCACCATCCTCACTGTAAAATTTTTCTTCCTAATATCTACTGTAAATCTACATTTTTTGGGGGGGGATGTTAAAACTCTTATCCCTTGTCCTATCACAACAGGCCCTACTAAAAAGTCTCCTTATTTTTCTTTTAAGTTCCTCTTAAGTACTGAAAGACTGCAATAAGTTTTTCCCAGAGCCTTTTCTTCTCCGGGCTAAACAAACCCAACTCCCACAGCCTTTCTTCACATCCCTCTGATCATTTTTCTGGCCATCCTTTGGACCTGCTTCAACAAGTCCATGTCTTGCCTGTGCTAAGAGCTCCAGAACCAGATGCAGTTTTCCAGATGGCATCTCACCAGAGTCAGGTAGAGGGACAGAATCACCTTCCTCAACTTGCTGGCCACACTTCTTTTGATGCAGCACAGTATACACTTGGCTTTCTGGGATGCCAGGGCACACTGCCGGTTCATGTCTATATTTTCTTCCACTGGTGTCCCTATGTCCTTCTTCTCAGGGCTGCTTTTACTGCCTTCCTCCCCTAGACCGCATTGATACTGGAGTTTGCCCTGACTCAGGTGCAGGGCCCTGCAGTTGGAGTTGTTTAACCTTACGAGGTTCACACGAGCCAGCTTCTTAAGCTTTTCCGGGTCCCACTGGTCTGGTACATCAACCTCTCCACTCATCTTGGGGTCACCTGAAAACTTGTATAAGGTGCACTTGATCACACTGTCTATGTCGTTGATGAAGACACTCAACAGTTCTTGTCCTAGTATGGACCTTTGAGGGATATCACTCATCACTAACCTCCATCTGGACATCGAGCCATTAACCACTACCCTCTGGATGTGACCATTCAACTAATTCCCTATCCACCAAACAGTTCACCCATCAAAACTACATCTCTCCAATTTAAAAAGAAGAATTTTGTGGGGGACTGTTTCAGTGGCCTTGTAGAAATCCTTCCCTTGTACACTGATGTAGTCACTCCGTTGTAGAAGGACATTAGGTTGGTGAGACAAGGGTTGCCCTTGGTGAAGTCATACTTTCTTGAATCACCTCCTTTGTCCTGCATTGTCAGGTCAATGCAAAAGTCTGACAGTCCTTCTACCTCAAGACTGAATGAATCAGATGCATGAGATATCCGCCTGTCCTCCCTGATCATAGGGAGAGCAACTCACTGATCATAGGGAGAGCAAGATGATCACTGTTTAGACAGCTAAATTTGGGAAAGCAGAATTTCAGCTGTGACACTGGAACCTCAGCCTCTGAGGCAGACTTGCTTTTAGTCATCTTAAAGCTTTTTCTAATACTTGACATATATCTTAGAAACAGGCTAGAGCTTGACTTAAAGTGACTTAAAGTGTAGTTATGGAAATAGATGAGAATTTGGGCAAATAAGATTGTACTCAGATTAAATTTCCTTTCTTCATGTATCCAGTATCCTCATCAGCCCTCAGCCTGTTCTCTAACTGTAGATTGATACTATCACCGTCATGACACAATTCCTATACTTCTTTTCCCCAAAGTCTAATAAAGTTTCTTCTCCGTCTTACACAAATTCATCCAAGATGTAATCCTGATGCTTTCAGCCTGCAGTTTAAAATGTCTGCAAATCCTCTTTTGCATACTCAGTAATTCATAAAAGTAGTCCCTTACAAGGTGACAGTTCCCACTCATATGCTGCCACAATTAACATCCTGGGTAACGTTACTCTGGCTCTTTTCTGCCGGCAATCTCAAAAAATGGCTTAAAAATTCATAGACTACTTCAAGATTTTTTTCTTCGGTTGTCATTTTTGTTCTCTACTGTGTTTCTTTTCTGATACAGCAGTCTCCATAATGTTTATTTTTTACCTGTTTCATTATCATGCCCTTTGCTATCATTTAAACTTCACCAATGAATTATCAGCACAGAAATTCAATGAATTTAAATCTTTTTGTATTGGTCTGTTCTTTGCAATGTTTAAATTCTGTGTTCACAAAAGCATTTTTTTAATTCTAACCTTACTAGTAACATAAATGAAAGTTCAATTTTTTGTCTCTTGACACTCTGCTTGCTTTACTTTATACAGCTAACTTTAGTCTTTCCCACCCTGAAGCTGTTACTTATTGGTAGAAGATATAGATATGAATCCTTTCGGTGGTATTGCTGCACTAGAAGCTACATGTCAAAACAGAAAAATGTATTACATATTCTTGACAGGAGGAGCTTATAAGCCTATAATAATATATAAATAGGCTTTTGGAATTTACCCATAATAATGTAAAAAAAACCAAAACCTGAATATACATTCTAAATTGTTCCAAGGCAAGGACAGGGTTAAAGATTTGGGGGCATATTCTTTGGAAATGTTTTTTTCTGACACATCATGTTATGATACTATGCATCTTTTGGCATTAGTCACATCATCACTTCTCAAATGGAGAAGCATGTTTGACACAACACAATGTGACATGTCCAAAGTAATATCTGTAAAACAAGACTTGTAATTTCTTTCTGATCTCAGAAGCACAGCTTCTTCCTTTTGATTTAACAAATATCTGGTTTTCCTGATGTCTTCTTCTCTGACGCTCCCTTCTTAAGTGATATACAGTTCTGCATATGTCTCTCAGATTACTCATAATTAAGCAAGGTAGGATGAAAATATTTACATCAACAATATGGAAGACAGGTTGGTGAGAAGCAGAGAAAAAATATTTCTCTTGTTTGTTTTGTATAGCAGCAGCACTTTTTAGTTTTTGAGTCATCTCAGTATGAACTGTTCTTCCATCTTCTGACTTTTAAGGAACTTCAGATACAGCTGAAGTGTGGGAACTTTAGATCACTTTATTTTTTTTCTTCTCTGAATAAGTACCTAAAAATAGTATTTTCAGTCCTCTGACCTTGCATGGCTAAAGTTAGGACTTATGCTGATGATTAAAACACAGTATTTCTTGAAGTGACAGAGGCAGTAAGAAAACAATATTTAGCATATATGCTGAATAATTGCTTATTCTCTACTGAAAGTCTTTTCTAAAAAAAAAGAAGAAGAAGCAAGACTGAATGTGCCCTTTGATATTAATGCAGAGTGGAGACAATTTTCATCAGTATGTTCATGTCTTCATTACAATAAGTTAAATTCAATTTGTATGGGAAAGATAAATGTTTAGTTTCAGAACACAACTAAGAAAACTCCTAGAGTGGTATCTGAGAACATGACTGTTCTCATTATTTTCAGAGGTATTTTAAATGGGTATTATGAAAGAAAAATCTGAAACAACATTTGCTGTCACAGCCTCCTGGAGTATAATGCAGCAAGGCAGTATTTCCTTAAGTGTCTAAACATCAAGAGAAAACCATGCTGAATTCAAGAAGGCCAAAAAGAGAGAAAAATAACAGGGAGAAAGAAAGGACTAAAGCTCAGGGGAAAAAAAACACAGAATTCTAAAAAGGGATGAGAATGTACTCTCATTTTCCTTTAGCTTTATTCTGGATTTGCTCCAGTTTTACTGTAAAATGCATGAGAATAATAACCAAGAGCTTAATTTTAAAGTGGAATACTTAAAACAGCCTCATCCTTGTCTCTTTGAGCCTTGAGGTTTGTACATGTGTGTAAATTGACCTAAGAGGTACAGAGATTTCAGAAAACATGTTTCTGCATTGCAAAGGGTGATTAATCCTTATTGAGCAGTGAATACTTTACTTGGGTTGATAATATTGTGTTTCTTGGTTCTAGGAGGAGGGAGGGAAAAATGATCATAAACAAGCAAACCAGCATCCAGCTCAGTAACTCATGATATTACCTCGCTTTATGAAATTACTCTAACATCCTCTTCTACAATAAGGAAAAAAAAGTCTTTTCCAGTCGATGCAATAATAGTGACTTTTCCATTTTTACGGGAGATAGCTCTTCAAAAATGTAGCAACATAGAATATCACTCATCATAAACATCTACAGAGCTTAATCATTTGGAATAGACCTAAACTATATGAAAAACATCCAGTTTATTTGTATAAACCAACTAGTAGTTCTGGACCATCTCGAGGAAAAATTGTTACAAAATCACACAATCCTCGAATCCTTAAATCCATGTTATTCACTCTGTATGGTTTCTAGCCTATCTTTTAAACTTTATCACTGGGAGTGCCATATTTTTCTTCCTCTTTACTGCTGTCTTTAGGAGAGCTACTGAAAACCTTCATGCTCTAGCTGATACACAGGCACTTCTAACTGCCCTGGTACTTACAGTCACCTTTTGTTCCCTGTGAAAAAAGTTTCCTGTACACAGAGATGTGACTTCATAAAGCTCCATGGGATGTGTAGGGGTGGTTTTTTTGCCCTAGAAGCACTCATGTAGTCTTTCTTCATAGACATAAAAACAAGATCAATTTCTGAAAGTGTTTGCAAAACCAAGAGTGTCCCTGCAAGGCTTTGCCTCAGGCACATTGATTGCTTCATATTTACAGCACTCTCAGTTGCAAAACAATCTTTCAATTGCAAGATTATCAAAAGTCACTCTTGATGAGCAATGCAGGTTCACCATTTTCTTTTCTAAGGTCATCATATTCTCCTGGTCCCTTAAAAGACAGGTAGACAAGGTGCTCAAGGAATGGTTTAGTGGTGGATAGGAATGGTTGGACTCAATGATCCAAGAGGTCTTTTCCAACCTGGTGATTCTATGATTCTATGATCCTATGAAATGTTTGCCAGCTTTTTAGGCAACCCACTGAGATGACTTTAATGATTTAATGCTCTCTGCATGGAGAATGATTTTAACAGGCCAGTTCAACGATGCAGTTTGACTTCCACCAAGTTACATGTGTTCCCAGCCAGACTGGGCAGCTCACAAGTGTACCCCTGCTCCTCCATTTCAGTCAAACATTTAGTGGCCAAGAGTCACAGCTGTCAGGGCTAGTGGTTGCAATCATTCAGCAGGGAATAGAACCACAGAACACTAACACGAGAGCCTGACTTTTTGAGTCTCCACTTGACTGGCAAACTACAGATAGCAATTCCTGGGATTTATTTCAGGGTTGAAAGTGTGAAGGAAAAATCTTGGATACTGCAGCCAGGAGAAGAGATATGTCTTGGGGAGGAAGGAATATCGTATAATGAAAGAAAAGGCAATTTGGAGGTCTGCCAGATGGTGTGGGGAGTACTAAACAGGAAGAAGGAAGAGGAATATTAATGTCAGGAAACCTGTAAGAGAAGCAAGGTTATTAAACAGGATTCTTTTGACTAATTCTCACTATTCTTGCACCAAATTTATAATACAAGAGCCCTGCGTTAATGGGTGGGTGATGTATTGATGCACATCAGACAAGTAATTTCTGATCAGCTGCTTTGCTATTGCTTATTGGTTACAGTAGGTTGACTTATCTTTCAGGGGTATCTCTGCCTTATGCAACCACATAGGCATCTCAAAACTCAGTGACAGGTGGGAAACGGTATGATGCAAATGTGCAGTGATCTGTGTTTTTTATATAAGGGAGCAGTCTCTTCAACAGTACACTGTAGAGTATTTTCTTTTTCCAATGACTGGATGTGTAATTCTGTGCCCTTTTGAATTGTGACTATCCCAATCATTTTTACCCTGTGTCCATTATTACTCTTGCTCACAACCCACAGTGTAGCATGTCCTTAAGAGGAGATTGCTTGGACAATCAGGAAACCAGAATCTTCCCTCAAGGTGCCCTGCATTTTCCACCAAAAGTCTAAAAGAAATGCTGACCGAGTCCTTAGTAGAAGCCACTCCAAACACAAGGAAAATACTTACACATAGAAGAAAAGACACAGAGCAATGTTTTAAATTAGTGCTTCAGTATTTCTGGCTCTTGCTGAGTGAGAAGAGAAGGAAAGCTGAAATGATCAGTGACTCACCCCTTTATGTGATACACTTATCCCTGACACATAGAGCGTACAGCAGCCAGTTTACCCTCCCTATAAGGTTTATGTGTGATGATGGCTGCATGCAAGGGAATAGGCTTCCAATTCTGCAAAGGTTTTCGCCTCCAGCCTTGCTCCCACCATGCAATCACAAGACCAGCAATCAACAAGAAACTTGTTGATTGACAAAACCGATCTTTTAGGTTCTCTATAACTCCTTTTATTTCCCAGGATATGCCTTCCAGTTAGGTGGTGAGATCTGTTAACCATCTGTAAGTTGCCTTGTATCTTTCTGGTCTCTCTCTGTGAGGGGTTGCTTTTTAAAAGCAAGAACTATCACAAGATGGGTTTGCTGCATGCAGCAGTTTCTAACATGCTTGCTGCTGCTGAACAGATCTCATAATTTTTGCCCAGCAAAAGAAGTTAGCTATTTATTCAGTTTCATAGAGAAGCTAGATGTTACCTGAGCTTCTTGAAAGAAAATTACACAAATGTTATCACTGTGATAACAAAATCTAATACACAAAGCACAACTGGACACTCAAAAGTAAAATCTTCCTCAGAAGAAACCAACCAATTTGTTTTGGTTTAAAATATTTATCCCATATTAACAAATGAAGGATGTAGAAGTAGTAAGGAGAACCTACTTAAAATCTTGAGGTAGTTTTAAATTGTGTTTAATTTTTTTTCTTCATTGGGTGTTAGTCAGGAGACAGTATGTTCACAACGTCTTTCAAGTTCTTCTCTGCAAGCTGAAAGTCTACAGATTTTCCTTAGAATAGTAACATGAAAAAGAATTCTTGTGTGATCCACAAGAAAACCTTTATCCTCAAGTTATGAAACTTTGGGAAAAGAATACCATCTAGAACAAGACTTACTTTTTCTTTAATTCTCACTATTTATGCAATGATGAACATGTTAACACAGAAGACAGATATTCTTATTTCTCACAAACATTTACTCTTTCTGGGCTTAATTCATGCACCATTAGTAAAGAAATGAAAAAAAAATGACCACACTTCAACTGAAATACTTTACAGTTAATGGATTTGTCCCCCCGCCCCTAATTTTACTAGGCTTTGAGTTGGGCCTCGTAAAACAACTGTAATCTAAAAAAATGCCACAAAGAAGATGTACTGAAATAATATTGGCTTTTATTCTGGATGTACAAGGAAATTCGCGATGTAGTGGGTTTTTTCCTCTTTCTGTTTCTGCAAAAGAGTGAAGAACTTGCAGAATTTTGTCTTCTTCAGCATATCAGATTTTACATTTTCCATTAGTACGTTTTGAATTTGTATGCTATGAAAATCAAACCAATTTTAAGAAGTCCTTTTTTTGCCAACATTAATATAACAGCATTTCACTTAGGTGAGCAGAATTATTGGTGCAGAAGGGTTTTATAATTTTGCATCTTAAGTGCTCCTTTGAAATTTCAGTGCTAGTACTTTGGTGGAGATTTGTGTAGAATAGTTACCAGGCAAAGAAGATGCAAGTAATAAAGAGCTGGGGTACATTCTCTAACTGATTTGCCATTTTGGAAATCATAAAAGATTATGATAAATGTATAAAGAGACAAAATATATTATCCAGCAATTGTTGTCATTTACACTTTTATCCTGAGTGAAGCAGTATTTTCTAAACCCTGAGGTTTAGAAAACAAGAGCTCCACACTTAAATCCTGTCAAGGGAAGGTGAGTATTTTGTAATTTTTTATTACTTTAAAAATAAATATTTTACCAACTTAAGTTAGTCAAAAGAGTAGGTGAGGTCTTCTGCAAGGATTATCACCTTCCCTTTCTTTCTCCAGTTTCCTGAAATAAGTTTCAAAGGTAACGATCCATTCCCTACAGTTGGGGAGAGTCTCATTGAGCATATACAATGTTACAGCGTGAAGCAATCCACCTCTCAGAGAAGGTACATAGAAGACCCACTCCTATCTCTACTAGTTCCTTAGTAAACAGCTGATGCAATCTATGCTCAGAATCCAGTATTGTGTATTGCACTCTGATTCATAGTTTAAATATAATTTCAGGTCTGTGATTCAACTTAAGTATATTAATCTAAATGTACATTCCATCATTTCTACAGCTCACGTGGAAATGAAAACCACAACTTTCTGATCTTTCTGTGGACACAAAACCAACATTCTTCTTTTCTTCCAGCAAGAACTTATCCCCTTCCTTTGCCACGGCATTTCATACTTTCTCTTAGTAAGGGTGACAATATCTAAAAGGAATAATTAATTAGAAACACATATGTAAATCTAAGTATTCAAATTTACCAGCAGCATCAAAAGTCAAGGTCCAATGGATCTTCATCAATTTCTAGTATTTTGATAAATCTCTCTGAGCAATATGAACAGATGTGGAGCAGTTTTGCCATGAGAGTGCCAGGTACCTGAACACCTGAAAATCTGTGTGTGGAAATAAGTTGAAATATGGATATAATCTCAGAACAGGCAAAGATCTTATCATTGTCTCAGCGCTTTGAGAATCTATTACAATAATTCCCAGTGGCTTCAGAGATGCCTACCTGATTAAAGAAGAGCTGATGAGTTAAAGGCTTCCCAGCTGCTAAGCTCAGCCACAAAGTCATTGATGACTTCAACAGATGGTCCTGCTTTTTGGCCATTGAGAACTTTACGAGCCATTTATCTTCAGGCAACTCATCATCTGGAATAAGGAATGGAATGATGTACTAATGTGCTTTGTAATCAAATGCTCTGGGACATGTCTTTCCTGAGTGGTATCCAGCTACTTTCAACTTGAACACCATTGCTATAGACAAAAAAATAGCAGTTAAATTAAATAATAATAAAAAATCTGATGAAATGTTTCAAACAGTATTGCAAATACAGTGAGACTAACTGTGTTCTCATGTGAAATAAAGCTAGGTTTGGATAGGCACTTTATAGAGGTTGTGAGCCAATTCCCTTTTTCTGCTCTCTGTCTGTTTAACAAATTCCACAGTCACAGCAGACATATTCGTTAAAAAACATCTTCCTTCAAAAACAGTCCCTGCGTTTTAGCATAAATACAGTTGTTCTTGTCTCAAGTCCAGTGATTAGATAGCATTGTGACAAAATTTTCACATGTAGTTTTTCATAGCATGGAATTTTTGCTGACATGAGATGCACAAGAAAGTTACTGAGACTAAGAACAAAGCCTTAAGTAGTGAATAGTGTAATAAATGTTCCTTTGTGAAGGATTTGCTTTCTTCCCGATAAAGTCAATTAAAGCCACTACATATTTAGTGCAAAAGTATTTTAATATGTATTAATAGATGTGTCAAATTAATTTAGTGTACGTACTAGAAAAATCTGTTGGTTCACATCCAGTCTCAGTTCTACCAAGGAGTTCAGTAGGGTTCCCCAGACAGGATGTTTCAACCATTTTTTTTTTTTTCCAAAATATATCTTAGATTTTATAAGTGGTGAGTATCTGTGCACAAAAATGTGGCCTCCCTGTGTTCTGGCATCACAATAATCATGGACCTGTGTCTAAATTAACTATCCTACAGGGTTCCTAAAAGAGAACTGAGATAAGGTGGGGAAAAAAAATTATTTTTAATTAATTGATTCACTATTTACCACTGCTGTCAAACCAATCACAGTATGAAATAGTAGTAAAGAATGCAATCAGTTGGCTGAAAGGACAATCAAAGGTACTCTACATCCCACACAAAATACTAATTTCATTGTGTCTTTTAACTCAGGTCTTAATTTATCCACTATAATTGTAAAATGGTTGTTCACCTGAGAAGACTTTTCAAGCTCAGAAAGCAGTACCATAGAACCTAACCATTTTTGTGGTTTATTTAGGCACTTAAAATGCAATACAATTATGATATTAGTTTAGGATGACTAACCTGTAATCCTGTTGCAAAAATATGTGTTGAAAATGTCTTATTCTGTATCATTGTTGTTTTGTTGTGCTTTTTATTATGGCCTCTGCTGAACTCATTGGAGTAGCTCGGGGTTAGAATAGAAGCATCAGCAGCTCTCAGTAGCAAAACTCCGCGACTTTCAGCAAAACAACAAGAGCTTGTTAGTTGTGGGTGCTAAAATTGCTGATTTTTACTGTTATATGAAGTTGCAGGTCAACATTTCAAATCTGTATTTTCATAAATAATTCATTTCTTACTATTGAGCTTTTATGAAAAAAAAAAGAAAGAAAAATGAAATCAGCAAGCATGGCAACATGCTCCAGTCTTGGATGAAAAAATCCCAGATATTATTCTCTGTCTCTAGAGTATGTCTGTAATAGTGTAACCCTAATCAAACTTGCTATGTGGTTTCTGACAAGCTATTTATTGCTTAATTCTTTTTCCTTTCTGCACCAATAAATTTTTTATTCTAAACATTTGCTGTTGAATTATAGAAACCTACTGTGAGATCATTCCCACTGATTGAGGACTGATTATTTTCACATAGCAGCCGTCACTAGGTATTCCACATTCTTAAGCTATATCATTAGAGAGGCATCACAGATCCGTTTCTGACTGTAGATCATGAGATTCTGGTGACTGTGAGCCTGCTGAGCTAATTTTCTACATAAAGGAAAAGGGAGCTCAGTTTAACAAGTGAAATTTTGATCCAGTCTAAGTATATTTAAGTGAATAGATAAAGGTTATACTTCGTGTCATTATGGGAATGTTGCAATCCAGGCTTTCTTGTGGAATCAGGCTGTTGGAAAGAGAAGGATAAAGCCATCAAATCATTATTTCAATGAAAGCTCCATTTCATTCTATTTAGCTCATTTCATTGGACAATATTTAGTAGGTCTTTCATTCTGCATTCACACTTTCTTGTCTGGACTGTCTGTCCTATACTTGATTAGCTTTGTATAAATTCTTGTATTAAAATAATGACTAATAATGACTAACAACTAATAATTAAATATACAAGTTAATTTACTGTGCATAAATACACTAATGTACATCTTAATAGGCTACAAGGTGTGTCAACAAATTACTGGTTGTTTTAGCTCCTACGGTAAAGAATTTCTAGTTCAGTATAAGTATGCATCTTATGAATTTCCCACCTCATTTAAGTGGAAAAAAAAATGTTTCTGTAAAATGATTCTATTTCAGTTCTCTAAGAAAGTGTCCATATACCTTGTTGAAGAAGTAATGACCTCGCATACCCCATTTTAACAATGATAAACAGATGTATAAACACCATGGGAAAAAATGAGAAATGACAAAGTTACTAAGTAGTTTACGAGCCAAAAGATTGGTAGGTCATAGTTTTATATTAATTAAATATTTTCAGTTGAAGTTCAGGTTGAACACTAATGAGATTAAAACCCTTCCAGAGGAAAAAAAAATCTCAAAGCCTCAAAGGAGGAAGTAAAGAAATATATATTTTTGTAAAAGGAAGTTACTGAAACATACAGGAGCACTAAGTTCTCCAAGAAAGACACGAGGTAGAAGAAAGTATTAAGTTCTGTTGACAAAATCCACTCTTCGTAGAACAAAAGAATCCAGTCACTTTGCATACAGCTACCGTCTGTAGCTATGTGACTATATCTGATACGTGATATGTATGTACAGGTGCAACAATGGATACCTCTTACCAGAGAAATATGTGTGATGTAGATCACTTATGTGACCCATTAACATAGTGATGAATACGTTCATAAGGTGCTGGGGCTCTGCTTAATGTCAAAGAATTGCAAGTGAGAAAGGTCTTTGCTATGCTTACTCTTTGAAAAAGAGCATAAGCATCATGTCAAGATTGTAAAATTGTAGCCTGAAGCTTCAGAAAGTTATGAACAACTGAGTAGACAGAGGTGTAATAGAAATGTCTGCAGACTGTAAGTGTCACTCTCTCCAGCTGCAATGCTTATGTGGAACAGTTTGATTTGCATTCCTTATTTTTAAAAATATATCACAGATATTAAGAAGATTAAGAAAAGTAACAGAATCAAAAATACAGAGAGAAAACCAAAATAAATTCAGAGTCACTACTTAAAAATAAGAGTAGATTTGAATTATAACATAAGCTATGTCATTATCAATAGTATACTTGCAATTTATACTCGTGTCAGGATATTATTGAATAACTGTTTACTCAGAAAAAAAACAAACAAACCAAAAAAAAAAAAAACCTGGAAGGTTAGGCATGGAATTTCCGTCCCTCAAACAAAATAAATTCTGAAAATTTCTCCGGGAAACCCAGAGCAAATGAACACAGTTCAGTGAGATTCTTTTCCCTCGTATCAACCTATCTTTATCTTTTTTCTTTGACAAGAAATGTATAATGTTATTGTTGGGATTTATCTTACTTGAATCTCACTGCACAGTGTATGATAGTGGCTTTTACATAAAAGCAAAAATAGACCTCAAAGGAGATTTATGCTACAATAAAGTACATTTCCAAGATAAACTTCATATACTTCTCTGCTGCTTAAGAAGGAAGACTGGCTGATTAATTTCAACTGGACAGATGAGTCAGATCTTTCCAAGTGCTAGTTATGCTGCCAGATTAAATCACAGTAAGTGTTAAGATCAATACAATACATCAAGCTAATCCCAGGTAAATGAACTCGAATTTTTTTATCACTTAGAACTAATAATGTAACTTAGCCTGAGGCCAAACAATCCAGTATCACCATCTCCAGAGTTCTCTGGAGCTACTTCAGCTCTTTCTGAAGCAACTGTTCTGTCCAGGAAGCCCTCTAGCTTTACAGACTCAATCAACAACCCCAAGTACATTTCATGAGATATTAGTCCTTTAGAGTACATGAAGACTAAATGGACTCTGAAAAGCATCCCATACTCTGCTTTGACAATCAGCAATTGAATAATCTATCACATTAAGTCTAAACAGCCTAAGATTCTATTGAAAGATTTTAAAATGAAAATATTTGCACTTTTTTTGATTGTACAGTTTGGAAACTTTTCAGGAAAGGTTCAAATACTGTATAGAATATCTGAGATTCTAGAAACAGACTTCCCACTTTCATATTTAATGATGTCCACTTCTTCCAAATGCAGTTTGGAAGATGTTGAAAACCATTGAACTGGTAAATATGTCACTTTTTTCCCTCTTAAAGCCTATAGTCTGTTAGCAGTGGCTTTCAGTCATTTCTTTGCATATTTCTTTCCTTTGAGTTCTAATCAAGAAGCCTGCCAAGACAGTCTTTGCTCCTCCTGCTTTTTGTAGTCTAAACAATGGAATAATTTGAGGATACGCAATGCTTCAATGTTATTTCACCACCCCTGTCTATTTATTGGAATCAAAACTAAAAAAAAGATGGAAGTAAAGATCTGGATTTGATATATTGAAAAGCTTTTTCAACACAGTGTATTTCAGAATGCACTGAAAAACTGCATCAATGAAACAATTAGGTTTGTACCACAGTAACTGTTCCTTAGAGAATTTCATAGATCAATCAGATGATTTCCAAACTACTGAAGACTTAATAATTTATGGCATATATAGCATTGGTTTTTCTCTGTCTACAATTTTCTTCTTGAGCACTAAAAAAAAGACAAACACAAAAACCAAACTAACAAACAAACTCACACACACACAATCCAGACACAAAAAACCAGAAAGCATAAGAAACTTTCATTGAGAAAAAATAAGATTCAGAATAAATTCCTGTCCACTAGGAGGAGACTTGAACTTGTTGAACTGGATATTTAGCAAGATGGGGAATAACACAGAAGGCATGAGAGTTATGAGAAGTGAGTGATTATTCCTGAGCATGAGGGAAATGGAGATGTTTTCTCTGCATGAGTACTTCTGCTAGAGCTGATGTGACACAAAGAGGAAAATGGAATATTATTACCTACTTCCTTGTACAGAAGATAGAAGAATTCCATAGTCTCTTTGTAAACACCAATTATTTTTGTGGTAAATACAAACTATCATTGCATTGAGTCAGGCACAGTTGCAGTGGGTTTCCACTTAAAAGAGTGTTATAGTGAATACCCAACATTTTTTTACTGTCTCAAAACAAAAACAGGAGAAAAGCAAAAATCAGACTACACTTGGAGGAGTGATGAATTATAGGGAATAAAAGGCCACTAAGAAGTACTCAGATGTACTTTCTTTCCAGTGAAATATTATTGGTCTATGGCTAAACTGAATGAAACCTGACTACCAATCAATTCTATAGAACAGACAAGGATTTGACTAGGAAACTACTGGAAGCTCTTATTCAGTGTTTCCTCTGAAGATGTATTTGTACTGCTCATTTCAACCCAGAACCAGACACATCAAACACTTTAATGAAGCTGCAATAAAGAAATAAAATACTACCTTGCTTAGTCAATATCTGAGCCTGTGCATGACTTCTATATGCCTTAGCTGAGGTCCTTGTTTATTAAGCAAGCAGCCTAGTTGAGGAGAATGACAACAACAGAATGTCTTGGAATTGTGCCTGTTTACTTATTCTGAATGTTACAGTGGAATTGTTGAGAAATCATATGGCAACAACACAGTTCCAGCCTAGCTACAGGAGACACATTTGTGTACCTTTTTTCCCAGTCAGTTAAGTCTGACTGAGCTTTCAGAGTTCTTTATTTACAAATATTTAAACCATTCAAAAACATTCTCTATTGAAACTCTTTTTATGTTTGTTCACCTATCCAAGTAGAGACAATGGCATTTGGCCAAACAAATTATCACTAATTTTATTTAGTGCTAGTTTAATGCCAGGCACAATTTAAGCTATTTCCCTGTTTGGTTCCATTTGAATTTAACACAAATGTAGGTGCTTTTTACCATTCCAATGATTTGCTTGGCTTTTATGAAGAGAAACATAATAACTCCATGTGCATTAAAACCGAAAATGTTAATTTTAATGTAGTTAATTAAGAGAGAAATTATTTCTTTTTACAAATTCAGCATTCGCCTCAGCCTTTTAAAAGATGTAAAATTATATTCATTTCAGGTAGCCAGCCAAAACAGGCAAACACAATTTCTTGTTATTGATGGAGTTTTTTAACCTCGGAATATAAAATATGAGA
The DNA here is from genome assembly GCF_032191515.1 of Phaenicophaeus curvirostris. Lineage (NCBI taxonomy): Eukaryota > Metazoa > Chordata > Aves > Cuculiformes > Cuculidae > Phaenicophaeus > Phaenicophaeus curvirostris. The sequence goes on from NC_091431.1 coordinate 71,416,227, forward strand.
CACTATTAAAATATTAAGACCAATGCACAGAGTTAATTAAATGTTTTCTTTCCGCACGTTACAATATGTTTTGAACAATGCAGTTTTCCAGTACCATATTTTCCTTTTGCACATTGCTAGTTTTTATTTTTATGAATAATGCTTAGTATTGGCCTGGATTAATAAATCAGATCATTGTATGAACACCTGCCTGAGCATATAAATATGAGTCTCTATTGTTGCAGTAAAGTCTGATAATCAGATTATATGGCCTTCTAGATTTCCCTCTAAAGGTCATCATAGTACTAATTTTGTTTCTCTCTAGAGACCACTGGCCACTTTTTCAGATTACTATCATGTCTTTTGTTGCAGTCTGATGGTTACAAGAAAAGGGATGATATTTTAGGGACAAAGTTGTGGGAAATCAGGTCTGTAAATAAAGTTAAGACTTAGAATCCTGAAATCCATCTTGACTGTCATGTTCTGTAGTAAGTTTCTTGCATAGCAGATTGTTGCTAAAACAAAGTCTCTATAAACCTATTGTTTTTAATGAATTTGTATAAGCTCAGTAAGCACAAATTTCATTATTTTATAGCTGATGTCTTTTTAGTGCCAATATGTTGGTAAAATTAGCAGAAATTTCAAAGAGTAATAACTTTTCTGTGTACTATTTGAGAACAATTTCTCCAGTCAAATTAGATTTTAATTATACCTCCTTTATGTTCTCTGGAACTAAAGATCTTCTTGGGTCATTCAATGTTACTTCCCATCAAAGGCATCCCAAGCTGGCTACAGCTTTTCCTGCTTTTTTAAACTGTGATCTTTTGTTTTGTTTATGACAACTAAATACGTTGTCACATAGTTTCTAAATACCTTTCCTTATAAGCCTGATAACCTTCAATTTCTGCAGAATTCTTCACTGTTATTTCATCTAGTTTGTGCAATATGAGAGGGAAGCAGTGTAAGGCTACAGGTAGAGACCTAGCCTGTGCATAGAAAAAGTGATACATTAGAGGAAGGTTTGAACTACATCTTGTTCTTTGTGATCCCAATTATATTCATAGCAAAAAATATCTACTCATCCTTAGCATGGTGTGGACAGTTCTACTCCAACATACTTTTTAATTCATAAAAGGCAGACACCTTCATACCTCTCAACTGTCCTTGCTGCAGTATCTTGGCTTTTTGTAGGTACAACTAGAATGCAAAATGGGCCACTTTTTAATGCTACTTCTCCCAGTTCATCCAGGCAATGGCATGAATGTTGTTCACACCTGACCTTAAACAGCTGCATCTTGACCACTCCACAGGAAGCCAGAAAATCAGTAAGATACATACCTCTCTCATTGCAAGATTAGTATCATTCCAATAAAAGCATTCTTTATTAGATTATATTCAGTATTTTTGTCTTTGAGTGTTAGATATTCATTTGTTCCATAATCCCACTGAAAGAAAAAGCCCAAGGAAATCAAAGTCTCCTTTTCAGCTATAACTGTAGTGTCACATGCCCCCTCTGAGGAAACTGATAAAGCATGACCTTGTAAATCTACATGACTCTTCTACAGAGAGGGAATTTAGATAAAACAGAACCCTAAAAGGGATCCAGACCACACAGTCATTAAAGGGAGCAGAAAAACTTCTAAAGAAAGTCCTTAACATCACTCTGCAACAGCTTTGTTCAAAATATATTTATATCTGGTTATAGCTGTTGTAATTAAATATTTAACACATTTAATATAATTAATTCAATATATTCTTTTTAAAATGCAAATTCTCACTCTATATTATTCTATAGTCATTCTGTAATATTCCTATATTATTATATTTATAGCTTTGGCAAAAACAACTGCTAATGTTCCTATTTTTCAACTGAATTAGTGATTATGCAGTTTGGTTGTCTCTATGAAGAATTCATGTAGTCTTGATGACAATAATTTCAAATACGGTTTTTATCTTTTCAGTCATAATATCACTCTAAATTGAGCTACTTCTCTAGATTATTATTTATGAAGTGGAAAAATAGAACTGTTCTCAAAAACAATGAAAACATGCAGTATCATATTTTCATTGTTTTTCCAAGTGTCTTTTTTAAATGCTGTCCCTAATTCACTTTCAAATACATGATTCTGGAAAATAAATGCAATATTTTGGTTGAATGTTGTCAATAAGGTTTTTTGTAAAACCAGAAAAATACAGTTTTCAATTTAATTACATTATTAAATGTTATTTCTCAAACTGAAAGGTGCCCAGTGTATCTGTTTTCTGTCTAGCAAATTAGAAAGAAGATTCATTCAAGATGCAAAAGGAAAAAGATTTTGTCTTACTTTTCTGATGTATTATGTAGGCAAATACTCTAACTATTCTGCCTGATGCTGGTGACTGGGTTTTAGCCAATTTCCTTCTCTAAGCAGGGGGTAAAGAACGAAGGAGCTTGTGAAAAGAACTTTATTACCAAACTGGCTTTGGCTTAGTTCTCTGTGATTACTGGGAACACTTCAAATGTAGAGAGACTCCTATAAACTTGGGCAGAAAGCCAGCAGAGGAAGTTAAGAATTTTGTAAGTTCATTTTAATACTGTACTTGTGTTTAAGTGATAATAAGCTACAGAGAGTGAGAAAGTATATTAGGATCATTAATACGTTCCCTTTTAAAGTTCATAAAAATAAGCAGTTCCCTTCACTCCTTGTCTCTAATATACAGCAACTTCCAGGCTCAGAATTGCCTAATTTGTTCTAAGGATCTGTTCTAATGATATTAAGGGAGAGAAGTGTCCATATATTTGTGGTAAACTTTTGTCATGCTGCCTTTTAATAGATGAAGACTAATAATGTCTTATATTGTTAGAGAGAAAGACCAACAGAAGCCATTGTTTATCATAGAAACCCTAAGGTTGGGAAGGACCTTTAAGTTCATCATGTCCAACACTTGACTTAACATTGTCAAATTCATTACTAAACCATAACCCTAAGCACCATACCAACATGTTTTTTAAATACTTCCAGTAATGGTGACTCAACAGCTTCCTAGGGCAGCTTGTTCAAATTCCTGACTGCCCTTTCAGTGAAGAATTTTTTTCCTAATATCTAGTTTAAACCTTCCCTGGCACAACTTGAGGCCATTTCCCCTTGTTTCTTGGGAGAAGAGACCAACACCCACTTCACCCCAACTTCCTTTCAGGTAGTTGTAGAGAGCAATAATGTCTCCCCTCATCCTCATTTTCTCCATCCTAAACAACCCCAGTTCCCTCAGCTGTGCCTCATAACACTTGTGATTGAGATTCTTCACCAGCTTGTTGCCTTTCTTACATGTGTTTCAGCACCTGTGTGTCTTTCTTGTAGTGAGGGGACCAAAACTGAATACAATAGTCAAGGTGTGGCCTCATAAGTGCTAGGTACAGGGGAACAACTACTTCTCTATTCCTGCTGGCCACAACATCGCTGATGCAAGCCGGGACGCTCCTGGCCTTCTTGGCTACCTGGACATGCTTCTGGATAATATTCATCCAGCTATTGATCAACACACCCAAGCTCTCTTCTGCTGGGCAGCTGTCCAGTCACTATTCCCCAAGCCATGGGGTCTGTTGTGATCATACAACAGGACCTGACATTGAGCCTTGTTGTACCTCAGCCTATCCATCCACCTGCACAGGTCCCTCTGCAGAGCTTTTCTTCCCTCAGCGTATCAACACTCCCACCCAACTTGATGTTACTTGCAAACTTGAGGGTTCACTCAATCCCCTTATCCAAACCATTTATCAGGGTGTTAAACAAAATCTGCCCCAGTGCTGAGGGCTGGGGAATACCATTTGTGACCTGCTGTCAACAGGCTTTAACTCCATTCACCACAACTCTCTGGGACAGACCATCCAGCTAGGTTTTTACACAGCAAAGAGTGCACACATCCAAGTCATAAGCCACCAGTTTCTCGAGGAGAGTGCTGTGGGAAATAGTGTCAATGGCTTTACTAAAACCTAGGAAAATGACATCCATAGACTCCCCCTCATCCATTAAGTGGGTTACCTTGTCACAGAAGGAGATCAGGTTAGTCACACAGGTCCTAAATCAATGGTGACTGGGCCTGATCATATAACTGTCTCGTAAGTGCCATGTGATGACGCTCAAGATGATCTGCTCCATAACATTCCCCAGCATCAAGATCAGGCTGACAGCCCTGTGATTCCCCGGATCCTTCTTCTGGCCCTTGTTCTATATGAGCTACACATTCATTAACCTTCAGTCAAGTGGGACCTTCCTAGTTAGTTGGGACTGCTGATAAATGATGTAAAGTGGCACAGTAAGAACTTCCTCCAGTTCCTTCAGTACCCTTGCGTGACTCTTATTCAGTCCTAGAGACTTGTGCATGTCTAGGTGCAGGAGCAGGATGCTAACCATTTCTTCTTGGAATACAGGGGATACATTCTGCTCCTCATCCCTGTCTACCAGCAATGGAGTCCGAGTACTCAGAGAACAACTGTTCTTACTAGTAAAGACTGGGATAAAGAAGCCATTACATTTTTGTAACAACCTCTGCAGGAGTCAACTTGTACACTGCCAGACATGTCCCAGAAAAGGAATCAGTAAAGACATGTGAGGATGAGGTTACTTTGGTAACTGTATCAGACATTCCAAATTTGGCAAAATTGGGACTATTGGAAATGATGACAGAAGGAGTAACAAAGGCAAGTTATCTGTTTAGGTGAAGACTTAGTCAAAGAGAAGGACATATAAGGGTGACAAAAATGAGGGTTGACAAACAGGAAAAGTATGTAATGCAGGTGCTTATTCACAGATCCTGGAGCACAGCAATAAACAAGACTTCGTGTTCTGATCATAGTCCAGGTCAAAACTCCCCTCTTTGGTCCTCCTGATGAAATACTTTCCATGAATAGCAGAGGAACACCTGAGACAAACTGAGATTCTACTGTCACTTTTCCAGTCCAGACCTGACATCAGCCTTGTCTCAAGCACTTTGTAACAGCAATATCTTGGCACTTACTCAGGCATTTTTCATAAAGACAGAGAAATGCAATACTCAACTCTTGTAAACCTTGTTCAGAGCAAATTCAAGACAAATCACACACAGAGGACTTCAAATTAGACAAATAACCATTAACTCGTGTGACCGAAAACAGGCTAAAATAAGAGTATGTTGTTTTCATTGAGGGAATAAGGAGGAAAACAGTGAACAGAAATATGTATCAGAGATCAGCTTACACCTGTTTTCTCTTGCTGTGAAGAACTAACAAACTTCTACTTCCTTTCCTCTGTTGACAACACTTTATTCATGTGCACATTCTTCACATCCATTTACTTATCTAAAACATTTACTGCTTTTTAATGTCACTTCTGATTTTAGTCTGGGATAATTCCCTATTTTTATATTTGTATTTGTAGTTCACAGCTATTTTTTTCTCCATACATACCCATTATAACACACAGGTCTGAGGAATTTGTCTCAGGAAAATGCAGTCCCTGGAGCAGCATTACAGCCCTGGAGAACAGCGTGAATAGTAATTCATAACAAAAGTTAGTAGCTACTATTGATACTGTTAAGCTTCATCCCATGCTACTAAAAGGAAAACTGAGGCTTGAATACTGTTTTTTTGCCTATAAATCAAGGTTCATAGGCATTACAGTTGTAGACATACAGAGGTTTCCCTGTCCATCTGTTAATGTCCCACTAGAAACTTTTGTTCACACAATCCTAAATGTAATCTCATTTGGAGGGTAATACTGAAATTTAATCAATATTGCTAGTGGTACTGTGAAATGCCTCTTGTTTCTATTAAACTAGTTGTGTTTTCAGAGCCATGTAAAATATTTACAGCATCTGTCAGGGAAAATTCATGATTACCCCTATGATTATCTTGAAGAGTAAATTAAATCTTGCAGTCACCGTCACCACCCTTGCCTGGTTAGAAAAAAAAAAAAAAAAAGAGGTGTAACAGCAATGATATTATATTAAAATGATGCTTCTCTGTTGATTTCAAAAGAAAATAGTCCTGGCATGCTTCTTTGTGCATTTTGAGCTTCTAGATCTTGGATTCTGTGTTTTCTTCTGCACTCCTTTTTTTTTTTTAACTAGAGCCTTTAATAATGCAATATTTTTTACATAGAAGAAAGACAGGGATCTTTTTACAACATTAACTTATATTACTAACACTCTAGTCTAATTTGTACTTGCTGATTAACTTATAATACAAAACACTATGACTCAGAACTGTTGCACACAATTACTACCTCAGCCCAATGTGCAAGCACAGCTCTAGTGAAGCTGCTTGCAATAACACAGCACTTACCTGTCACCCAGTGGGACCTTAAATTCCAGCATATTTCACTTAAATCTAAACTCCCTGCTACATCGTCCACTTACAAAAATGCAAACCTGCATGTCTTCTTACAGCCCAGTCACCCAAAAAAAACCCTTGAGAGACTGCCAAAAGAGGGAGAAAAAGATTCAATAATGAATGAAGTCTCCTTTGTCAGGACAAGAGGAAGCTGAGCATTTTCCAGTCATGCTCAGCTGGTTCTTTAACAGCTTAAGAGCATCTTACTGCCAGAGAGATTCATAATGAGACATCCCGCTCGATCTTCAGTGTGAGTGACATCCTGCTCTTTAAAGAGAAGCAGGTTAATAGTTCCAGGAATTTTATAGTATCTGGGAAGCTACATGGCTGGGGCTATTGCAGCTTCAGGTGCAGTAAGGGTGAGTGGTGGCACACAGCTCCACCAGGAGAAGTTTACATGCTCCTGAGACAGGATGTGGCTAATCTAGGTGGACAGGAAGCCTCACCTCTGAGCAATGCCACTTGGAGCAGCTGTGGAGTGTTTCCTCAGGGAGCCTTGTAGTCCAGAGATTTTGAAAAGTGGCACGATCCAGACAAGCAGGTGACTGCCAGCAGCCAGTGATCTCTGAGCATGCAGTAGTACCTCTGGGCTCTGCTGCCAGTGCTGGAAGTCACCTGTTGGTTTGGGCTGCTGCTGGGGAAGTTAGTACCTTTTAGGGGAAGGTGAAGCACTGAGCAGCGAAGAAGGGGACTCAGGAGTCATCGCAGTAGTTATTATATCATGGTGTGCTGAGGCCCTGCCCCACAGGACTGGCTATGGCTACTGAAAAGTTGTGCAGCAACAGTTTCAGCATACTAAGGAGCGTGCTTTGCAATACCAAATGGTGCCTGGTTTCAGACAGAGCTAGGGAAGAGGGTGGCATTTGTAGGCAGGTGGCTTTCAGAGTGGCGAAAGCTGAATGCTTGTGACACAGTTTGGGAGTGAACTTGGCAGTGTTAGTTTTACAGTTGGACTTGATGATTTTAAAGTTCTTTTCCAAGCTAAAGAACTCTATGATGTCATGGTTCTATTACTTATTGCAACAGCTACAAGGGCATGTGATCCCATTTCCAACTTCAGAACAAGTGCCTTGCACTGGTCACCGAGAAGAACAAACAAGGATTTGTGAGAGACGACTGAGCTCAAATTTTGTGTCCTCACAGAGGAGAAAGGGAGTGTGATAGTTACAAGAGAAACCCTGCACCTGGAGACAGAGACCAAATCTTCTGACTTGTCCAGATGACATCATGGTGCTTGCTATGAGGTCAGGATCCAGGATGTTGCCAAGGCTTGTCCACCTCTTGGATTGTTACATCTTATACACGTGTGCACCAACAGTACAGTTAGGCAACGCAGAGCATGTCAAGAGTGACTGTGGAGCTCTAGGGGCAGGAGTACAGCATAGGGACCTTGGTGGTGTCTTCTCAGTCCTGTTACTGAGGCTGAAAAGCTGGAGTAGAAGTCTACTCATCTGACTGGACAACACATGATTGCGTTGCTGGTAGTGAAATCACAGCATTCACTTCTGTGATCACAGAACATCACATTACAGAAGCTTACATGGATACCTGAATTCTGTTTGAGGAAAAGAAACATGATCATCTGTGGTTAGACATTACTACTGTGTGAGCAGCATATTGATATCTGTTATGTTGTATATATATATACAAGGGGATTATGAAATAGTGTTACACCTCAGGCATCACATCTCCTAGAAACAGGAGGACATCTGTAAGGGCTTACTTTAGGCCTCAGAGCAATTGCAGTAATTTAAGACATAAATAGCAATCAGGACAGTAGACTTGAGACTTCCCTTGAAACCTAGCTGCATTATAATTGCTAAACCTACAGACATTCTTGATGTCTGTCCTGAAAACAAAGCCCTAAAATATAACCAATGGGGTTATCATTGTTTGAGGAGAACCCTACAGTGCAGGGAAGAAAAAAAGGATTTATGGAATGGAGTAAAAAATTCCTTCACACGTGATAGCTGTTTCTCGGGGAGAGAAATTGCTTTTCAGGTAATTAGTTTTAGGCTCACAATGCAAGACATTAAGTGTCAATGTGTATCACAGCTGCAATTGCATTCTTCCTTGCCTAGCTTTAGATTCTGTAGTAGTATAATACTCTAATAACCTCAGAGACTTCAGCAGCAAAGTTTTTATGTATGTATTGTAGCTCAAGAAATGCTTTTTCAACTGCAACTTCCATATTCACCTGACAAGCTGGTGTCTGACATGACTTCCTTACATCTAAGGAAATAAGAGTGGGACAGTTAGATTCCCCAAAGGATAATTTTTGCTTCAGGAAAACAAATGGAATATCGCCAGGATTCTAATAGTAAGTGATCCTTCCACCCAATATGCTAGAATTCATTATTGATTAAATATATATATTAGTCCCTGTAGGGCCTGTGTGGGACTTGGATTTTCTGTCATAGGCCATGTCTCAGGTTTTATCCCAAGTATGCAGTGCAATTCAAGACAAATGTAAGTACGCAGCAAAAAGCTACAAATAAAGAATATATGATATGCCTAGGTAGTATTTGACAGAACAAGTCTTATCCACTTTTGTGAGAAAAGGAAGACTTTGCAAGGAAAATTTTGATAGAATCATCAGAGAGTAGACTATGAACACAAACAACAGGAAAAATCTTTGGGAAAGATACATTGGTGGGATAATTATTTTTGGATGGAATGAACAGAAGCAGCAGTTTATTCTTGTCTTACACACATGGCACAACATACAGAACCAGCACAAATAACTTACAAAATCTCATACACCATGCTTCCTCTCTAATAGTTTCTATTAAATTACAACACCATAACAAATCAAGAATTTAGTTACAACATCTCCAGACATGGATAGCCTCCCATTCAAGGAGTTGCTATTTTTGTAAGCTACTTAGACAAACATCTTTTTTACATGTTTAGTACAGTACAGTATCCTTAACAGAGTTCAAGATATTCACAATGATAATCGAATACTTTATAAAACAGCAGAATTTCTCATATCAGTACACGTCTACATTCGTCCCAGAATTTTCTGGTTTACAAATGTGTTACAAGTTTTCTTTACTCAATTTTCCAAGCTAAACATTCCTTTAAATGAGAAACAAAAAACTATTTACAGGTTTTTTTTAGATTTAATAAAAATGCCTTTGCTTCCCTTTCCTATTTCTACCCTTTATCCCCAACAACAGCTGTCATTTAGCAGGTAGAAATATTAACCCTCAAACCGTTATAGAAACTTGTCAAAAAAAACATGGTGACAAATTGTTAAATGCAAAATGAAGGATGGCCACAGCTCATGATTAATTCAAAAAAGTGGATTTTTTTTCTCCTAATGTCAGAATTTTTGTCCATTAGAGACAGGTGACTCCTGTCATCTCAGTTGTAGAGCTAATATGGGCCAATATACAAAACCTTGACTTTTTTTGTCAGTTATAAGCTGTCTGACTTTCTTCCACACAACCACTATAAGTGTAAAGATTCCTTACTAGAAACTGTAGGAACTCTGGTAGTGTGTTCCTGACTTAAAGTCTCCCAGCCTTTGTTAGATTAAACCATGTTTCTCTTATCCATAGGCCCATTGGTATCACTGGGTGATCTCACAGGAAGAGTTTTACTCCATGATTGCACTTCAAACCCCATTGAAACTTGAGGGCATATTTTCTTTGTCTTGGTGGCTCTGGATTAGCTCTGCTTGAATGCGGCTGGCAGATTCTAGCCCTTAAGCAGTTAATCAGCTTTCTAAAGATACAAGCAAAAAAAATTCCTTTCCTTTATACACACAATACGCAGGTTTTTGACATTGAGCAGTGTCATAAAAAGCATGTTCATGTTATTTTGAAAATGTATTTTTACAGAACTTTATAAATACTGTTATATCAAACACATTCTCAAAAACTGGAGAAAATACTGACACAAAACCTGGAAGAGCCTCACTAGAATTCTTCCAGTACTATTTGTCTACTTGCATATTTCATATTTCAGTGTCCTTTACTGCAAACATAATTTGGCTGCATGAGAACAAGTAAAGTCAACAACAAATCTCTAATAGTTTTGATTAAGACATGGATCTGTTGTTTAATGAAAGAAATTTGACAGCCAATGTATAATTTTTTTACTTGGCATGCCCATTTTGTTACCTTTACTTGCACTGAGTAACGTTTTAATCCCCAAAGAGTATAATTCACTACAATGGCACTACATGTGACAAAATAATGTATGCAAAAATATTGAAAAAATGTTCCTCTTTTTAAATCCTTCTTATGCCAACAACTAACATAGTTATATACTTCTTCATGTATAGTAATTGAAAATTATGGAAGAATAATATTTGCAATTAATTCTGTATCAGAAATCATTGTACAAACTTCATGAATTATCTGCCTACCTTTGTGCTGTATTTCTGACAGTCTAAAAGTCTATTTGGTGTGACCAGGGGTAAATGTCACAGATCTAAATGCTTTATTTATATATTTGTTTATGTTACACTTGATACTGACCCAGTCCGGTGCAGTTCAAGTTTAAACATACATAAGTCACACTAACACGAAATCAGATTTTTATTTCCTCTAATCACCACCAATTTTCAGTACAACCAGTAATGAGCATTAATGCATATAATCTAAGTGGAATGCACTTTTAAAGTGCATAATATTGGATGAATTATAATGTAATATTGATTTCCCATCCTGCAAAAGTTTAAAAATGCAGTAAACTTTGTGTGTTTGAAGTAGTCTTGCTGACTGTAATGATATTACTCACAGTTCAGGAAGCTGAACAGCAGAATAAAGTTTTGTTCACTTTCTCACTATTTTGGCTGTTCTCTAATGAAACAAAAAATAAATAAACAATGTTTTTATGTATTCCTGAATGGCTTAAAACATAATTCCTGAAAGGTCATTGACTGTGATGTCCAGTATGTTACCTCATGTCAATAAAAATATTTTCTGATGTCTTGAAATGCTCAAAGTATAATCTTTGCTAGAGGAAAGAAGCATAAACTGTATTTAATCCCAAATTCTATCTATACTGAAACATGTGAAGTCATTGATAAAGGAGCCCTTTTAACAAAAAATATGTCTGCTAATTTACTCAACAATTTGTAGAATGTATCTGTTACAGTCACTGTAGCAAAACAAGTTATATATAAACATATTAAAAATCCAGGTGTATTTCCACACATAAAACAACTAGTTACACATGATGTGATGTGTAAAGCAAATTGTTGAAAATCTCTTCAGTCTCTGGGATGATCAAAGTATAAGTAACCAAAACTTAAAATAATGATTGAATTTTCATAAAAGAAGGTTTTTGATGGAGGGACAGAAGAAATTCCCCTCTTAGCCACCTTCACTCCCCATGGCTTTTATAGACTCAGCCCCTCCCCCAGTAAGCCACAGGTGGGTTTTTAGGTCTAGCAATATATTTTAATGAGGTTATCTTCTTCTGTGTAACAGTACTAATAAGATTTCTAGTGACTTTATCATAAAACTTTTTCTGTTACTGTAGTTTATACTGCTCAGAAGTTTCAGATTTCTTAAAATCCAGAAGAATAGGAATCTAATCCAATTATGTTAATCAAACAGAAAGTCCTTTATTTACTGTGAAAATTTAGTTACCTTCTGTTTTGATAACTCAATTCAGTTTTTCTTCCCCTCCCCCTCAGCCCCCCCAAATAAAAGTCTTGTAGTAACAAGCCTGTAAGTATATATAGCAAAGAAAGAAAATTGCTCCTTGCCTATGGAAATATATATAGTTTTTTAAGTTCCATCCCCCCTCTAAACTGCTAACCATCACACAACATATGCCATTTGGCAATTTGTCTCCTAGGATATTCACAGATTTCTTTCCAGTGCTCTCCAGCTGTTCCTTCTGCTGAAGATCCCAGTGTTAACCGGCCAATAACCTCATTCCGTGATCCCCTGTCTGAATCTAAAACCAAAAATTCAATGCTGACATCATCAAGGCCCTCACAAGGAATGTCAAAAACAAACAATTCATTGAACACTGCATTGGGGGTGCATTTCTTCACATGAGTTTTCTTTTTAGAAATTCTCTTCTTAGCATGGTACAAGTTCACTTTCACATAAGGATCTGCAATGAAAAGAGGAAACACAAATTAGTTATTAATTACATCACAACCAGGACAGGTTTCGAGCTATTAAAGATGATTGATCTCCTACAATTTTTGTGTTCACAACATAATTAGTCTCTTTAAGTTCCCAGTGGCCACCAGTGATGTAACCAGGACCGTCAGTGAAGTCAAGAGTGCAATTCATCTGACCAAATACAGATGTCTCCTTCATAAGACAAAATCTGCCCTATGTTTTATTAACTCTACAAACATGTTTACTACATGCAAACGTGGTTTGAAAGTACACAAAACTCTAATGGACAAATGTGTATGATTACATATTTACATGTAACAGAAATCTGCTTTTCACACATTCTACCAGTAGAGGATAATTATTAGTTAATTAAGACTCATAGAAAGAAAAGGCTCAAAAAGGAAAATTAAATCATTCTGAGAGGATGAATGAACAGATATGCTTAATTTCTGTTGTGGTCCTACAGAAGTCAATTAACTTGACTAAATTACTCCTACCAATTTTTATTGAACAAATTTAAGACTAAATTTTAAATGTAAGGGTATGTTTGTTGTTAGGATATGTACTTGACTTTACATCTGTACTGTACTAACACTGACAAAGAGAAAGGAAAATGTCCATAATTTTAGCCATCAACCAGCTTTGCATGTTCGCATTCCTCATAATTATTAACTGTTGCAAGATTCCTTTCCTGTTGTCTTCAACAATGGCTCTATTTCTTCCTTAAGAGAAATTCTAGAGAACGCACTAAAAATCATGCCTTTCAAGTACTTTGGCATTTATTTCAGTGCAACTGTGGGCTTGTTTCCAAATTCTCATAGTGCAAAGATGCAATATAAAATTATTTCTAATGAAACAAGACAGTCAATGGAAACAATCAGCTAATAATCATAAAAAATAATTGAATATTTTTTTAAAAAAGTAATTTAAAACTGAACTGTATTTAAAAATGCTATGCCAGGGCTATCAGATCAAAAATGTTGGGTGAATGTTGGGTTTTGCTTCCTTGAATTAGCAATAGATTAATAGGAGTAAAGTTTTATAGAATACATCCTCATTTTCATGCTCTATCACCATAATAAATGTTTCAAAAACAGAGTTTAGTGTTATTACAATGTTCATTGGTTTTGAATTGAATTTATGTGCACATGCATGAATATCCATCAGTGGATTCACGCTGTTGCTCATTTTTGTTTAAAGGACATTTTCTGACTGTTACTTCTAGCCATCTACTAGAAAAGGCTAGAATGTTCTTCTTGGCTTTACTAAGTCTATTAGGAGACCATAACACTAGTGATCAAGGAAATCAAAGAAGTTGTGGGAATGTAACAGATTTTGAGTAAATGTTCCCACCTTTCTAATTAGATTGAGTTATGCAATTGTTTAGCTTACCCCATAGAAACACCATTTCACCCTTCCTCTTTACCAGGATTTGTCTTTGGCTGAAGGGAAATTCACAGAGGGAATTACTATTGTGAGTAAAGTATGTTACTGACACCCAAATATCTATTGAATTTGGCCTTGCTGATGAAGAGCAAGTAACAAAGAACTGTCTAAATGAACTGGGTATCCAAGCGTACCATATCTGCCTGTATGTCTTACAAATATAATGTTCCTATTATAATTACCAAAGTTGTAGTGAGAGAAGCAGAAAGAGCAAACTAAATTTATAGCTTTCTTCACGAGGTACTGTAAACAAATGTGTTATTATTTGCACACAATATGTAGTCCAAGTGGCTGCTGACACTAGGGAGGGGTTTTGTTTTCAAGTTGTGTCCGCATCAAGATGAAACTCAGTCAGACTTAGTCTGTTGAGATCATCTTGCTGTCATGCTGTCTTCATGAAACCTCCACTATCTGCTGTGACTTTGGAGTTGATCATTAATTGTGCATATGCTCATGTGTAGTGAAATAAACTGCTGGGCTTCGTTGATGTTTTCTCCTTACGATATGTGAATAAAATTAAAGCCAGAGTGAATATTTTATTGAAGCTTCACCTTTTAAATGGGAAATATCTGTAGCTTTGCTGTATTGGATCCAGGATGGGCTAACTTTCTAAGTAAACTGCAGTATTTCTTGGTATGAGAAACAGAAGGACTATTATTAGCTGCAGTAATTATGATTCAGTGGTTCACAAAACTGCTTCCGTTTCTGCTTCTTTCAAAAAGTCCTGTGAAATGAATGAATATTGGTCCTATACACAATCAACAGCAGATGTGCTACTGTTTGTTTAGTATTTTGTTACATACTCTTTTTTGGGTGCTGTTGTCTTATTCTTAATATACAGTACATTAAACGTTATTCTGTTGTTATGTTATCTAGAATTAATGTGCATCTAAGTGTAATTACAGTATTGGCTTCAAAGGACATTCCATTGAATGCAAAATAGAACAACAAGACCAGGAGAAAGGAGTGAAAAACTGATCTACTGCTCTTTCTTTATACACCCCAAGCTCAGCGTAGGGTAAAGCACAGGAGTTACGTTACAGCCTAATTCTAGCACTGGCACAGTTCACCTCATCACTTCAATAAATGAATGTTAGTACTCAGTGGGCCAAATTCAGCACAGAGGTAACGGTCTGCTTTTCTTAGTGCTAAATTGAAATAAACCATATGATGATGATCTCACTCAACACCGGTAATCTAAAAATAAGCTGATTATCTTGTCATAAATAAAAGCTTTTCATATCTGCAAAAAACATCCCACACTTAGGGCAGGTAGGTTCTAGTCAAGACAATAGCAAAACTCACTGGTTTTTGCTCTTAGCAGATGTCTTGGTTTTTTTAACATGTGATTGAAAAACAAATTTGTAAAATCCATACTCTGGAAAATAAAGACTTGACCAAGAAATTAATAAAATGGATTAGCTGCAAATAGTAGAGACACCATTTCTGTGTTTATAAGCTATTTTAAGACTTTGAAATGCTGCATTTCAGCTGTCTTCTGTCTGTTTGTTTTATATTCTTAATGCATATCCATCAATAACATTATTACCTGATAATCCTGACACATCAGATTTAGGTAGATGCCTGGCTTTTAAAACAACCACAGTGAGCGTGTTTGTTGTAGACTGATAACAGAGAGAGATCAGTAATTCTCCACGCCCAGATGACTTCTGAGGAAATAAAAGAAAAAAGAAATAAGACTATTTGTAAGTAATTATAATGACAAAACTTTAAACCAGAATTAAGATTTATGAGAGATCACATAAATATATGTTCTGAAATGATCTAAAATGATGTAATTTATGGAGTTATACTGATTGGCACAGGAAATATCATTTTCCTCTGCTGTGGTTATGTAACTCTTCTTATGACTGGATATTAGACTGAAAAAAAAAGAACCTGAGAAATAAATCTCAGTGAAAGAAAAAGATCTTAAGGAAAAGAAGGTTTTGTAAATATGCACGGAAGAAAAAAATAATAAAGGTCAATTAAAAAAATCTTCAGTAAAATGTTTTTAAACAAGTAAGATTGAAACAGTTACTGAAATCCCATCCTTGATACTTTCTAATGAAGCTTAATACACATGAAATAAAGATTTGATCAAAGATTTTGTGATTATTAAATTTGAATTTGGGGGAGTGGTTTATTTCACAGAAAGGAAGAAGGCAAGAGAAACAAGCAAAAATAATACCTTATACACCAGAAAACCAAATAAGTTATCAACAAAAATATTGATGACACAGTTATAGTTGTTGTAATACAGTGATGGAATTGCAAAATAACAGTATTAGCTATAGGTATCTGGTAGACATTTATTTGATTTGGCTCCTTGCTTGCTCTTTGAAAACAATGAAATTGAAAGTCAATACACATTCCACTTCCATAGTAGAGATTGAGAGACACATGTAATGCATGCACTTTTCTGTACTTCTGTGATGGTTGTAAATGATCTTTACATTCTGAAATGGATAAAAAGGTATGACATATTTTTAGCCCAGTGAAGGCAGTATATTTTGATATTGATTTCACTAAGGCTTTGGCTTCTCCCTCTTGTCTTACTATCCTTAGCAGAGCTGAAGCCTGTTGTAGTAACAGCACTGAAATGCAAGAAGAGCATATTACTGCAAGACCAATATGGTTTCCAACAGGTTCCAATTCCTTAACTAAAGACTACTAGCATTCTTTAAGAATCTATTGTAAAATCCATGTAGTTGAAGTAAAGATTTACCTTGACTTCAACAAGATTTAAGAAAGAATGATTTCAAACAGAAAAGAGGAGGGAGGATAAGGGGAATAATTCATAAATCTTTGTATTCTTTCCTTTCAAAGAAAATTAATGTGTACTGAGGCCTTTTGAACTAATGCAAATGCATCTGCTTTAACCTGCTGGACCGGCTGAATAAGCAAGTAGCATTTAGAACATTAGCAACTTCTTGCAATATGGTCATTGTAATGACTTTTATTACATTTGTGTAACTGCTTCCTCATACTGCCATTATGAAAGCATATCAATAACTTGCATGATGAACTTGTTCCCTTTTCTTTCCAAGATGTTAGCAGAACTACACAGGAATTGTAGCTAAAACTAGAACAATGCCTTCATAGATTAAATAAAAAATATGTTACCCTAACATTTCTTTTGATGATCTCTCTGTCCATTAGCAGCCTTCCTTCTGACAATTCAATTCCTGCGAGGGGAATGAGAACTTCTCCAATGACATCATCTCTGGAAAACCTGTCAAAGCTCAGGATGATAAAGTGAAGTGTTAGATCTTGAATTTGGGTATAGGGGATTCCATAAAATGTGAAGGTCTCATCGAAAGCTGGATCTAAGGTTTTTCTCAGCACTCTGGTTTTCACTTTGTGCTTTTTTTCAGGCAGGATTGTCATTTTGATGTAGGGATCAGAAGTCATTGACTGTTCATCCATTGCTGGCAGCCCACGTGCTTCTTTGATGTTCACTACAAATGCCTTTTTCTCAAAGTTGTACTCTAAGGAGAAGAAGAGAGTTCCTAGCTTGTCTTGTTTATCTTCAGATGACAAGGAAGTAATGGATTTTAAACTGTCAGGGGATACTGAATCTTTCTTCCTCTCTGCAAAGTGCTTAGGAGACGAATTTTCAAGATCTGGAGAGCTCTGGTTTTTGGAGGTTGTTTTGGGGAAATTGCCATTTAGATCTCTCTTCTCCAGGTCAAGATGGAGAGAATTCTTTGGCATTGCTGATTTGTTCTTTGTTTCACTTTTATCATCTGCTCCAAACTTCTTCTTACTGTTGAGGTTCTCAGGGTAAATATCAACCCCCTTCAGAACATGGACAAACTTATATGGAGGGGTCTTATTGGATTTGGAAGATTTACGTTGACAGCAGATCCAAGCAAAAAGGGAGACAGAGAAGACAAGGCCAAATGCACTAAAGATCCCAACAACTGTAGGAATTTCATCTGCAAATCAAATAAATAGCAACAAGCACGTAAGGAGTAATGCCTTTGACTCTGTGTGATATTTAATAAAGTAATAATTCAGTAAAACAAACAGATATGAGATGGTAATAACAGCAAGGTCGACAGACTTAAAGTGCTTTGCATTGTACATATTGCTCGCCACCTGCAGGCATGAATGTGTAGTCCCATAGTAAGTCATACTTGCTGTGTTAGTATTTTTCCATGCACAGAGACTTTGGGGGAAAAATACTACACCCATCTTAACAGTAATAACCATTATTGATTGCTCAGCTATCTCTTTCCTGTGTGTGTAGTTTCTGAGTTTGTATGTCTGTGAGCAAGACCAGCTTCCAGAAGATTTTAGCTTTGAGTTTATGGAGCTTTGTTGGTCAGGTAATACATATTCTGAAATATGTATTACTTACAGATGCATGCTCTGCTTTTCACACTGCTTCTCAGAATATTTTGTGTACTCAATTAACTCATTTTTTATGGCTTAATCCCGTAATTGGCTGGAGGCATCTCTTGAAAGAACTGAGTTTAATTAGAGGTTATAACACTTAACAATATCAACAGGATTTTCAATACTTTGCAGGAGGAAGTCTATAAAAAAATTTAGCATGATAATATATCAAATGTCTTTTCCAGATGGATGTGAGGATGGGTAGTCACATGTGAGTCCAAAGCTGAAAATACTATAAAGCAAATAATTGATAACTACTAAGCTTTGTATTTAAGAGCCAATGAATCATGCTATGAAGAGTTTATGGGAAGGTTTGCTACTTTTTAGAAGTATATAAGAAAAATATAAAACACTTCACTTCTACCTTAATATGAAATGTATACTTAAAACTGAATGATGAGAAAATTAAGCAAGTCTTACAAACTGAATTGTCATGTAGATACATTAGTAACATATAGAGTATTGTTAGCCCTTCAAAGCATGCATCGAAAGGGCAAATGAGCACAACTAATTGGAAATCCAATTTTGCCCATAAGTAACATTACTAAGTGAGTTTAAACCTCCCACAGTGTAACAATCAGAGCTTAATCTTTATTCGCTGCAACAGTGGAAGACTAGTAGAATATTAATGGAATGACGTTATTTACACATAAAGGCAATTGTGTAACAGTTCTGATTCTCTCACAAATGACAAACAGATCATTTTGGACGAGAATAGAAGAGCTGTCTCCCTCTGTATATTACTAAACCAGCTTCATCCAGGTAAAAGCTGAACAGATAATTATCTTGCTGCTATACTTTTGCCTTTTTCATGAAATGATTCAAAAAAAACCCCACAATAATACTATTAGAGCAAAGTAGGACACAATGTTCCAGCACAGACAGGTTCAGACCTGGCTATTAATTTCTTCTAACAATATATATGTCACTTCCCTTCTGCCTACAAGCTGTATCAGTCTACATAGTTAATTGCAAGAACTTCATTTAAAGACTGAAAAATATATACGTAAAGTATTTTTCCTAACAAAAAGTATTTTTTCTAAGTTAAACACTTGTCTCTGAGTTTCAAGAGTTCTCTGGGCTTCAGAAATTTAAATATACATGGTATAAAGGTAGAAGCAAAGTAATCAGAATACTTTAATAGTTTTTAAGAGTGATTTGCACATTTGCAATACTTTGTAATGAGTTGACAGTCTTTCTATAGTAATGGAAATTTTGCTGTATTTTAGTTTTACAGCTGCTGAAAGCAGTAGTAGAATCAATTTGTGTGTTTAAAATGTTAATTAACTTCCTGAAATACATAATTAGATAGGCATGATGGCACAAGTGTGGTTAAAAACATCAAGTGGGTGGGAAGATGAAAGGGTAAATAAAATTGTTTTATGTTTGTAATTAATTATGTTGCAATTTGAATTTCTTGCTGTTATCATAGTATTTAAGATTGCTGCTATCATCAAGGTTAACATGCAAGGCAATGTATTAATAAGAAACCTCATCTATTGATTCTGGTAGAAGTTATTATTTCAGTTATGATATAAACCTGGAGTTACTTCACCTACGTCAATGGCACAACCCTTGAATTAAACCACTGCTAAGGCAAATATAATCTAGGCTGAAGTCAGTATTTGTAAAATGGAGTTTGGAAATATTTTTACTCACTCCATTTCTGGGTAAAGATATTTATGTATCTATTTTATAAGTGGACATATGACTGTTTCTGAAAGTTCTGGTATCCTAGTTAATAACCCTACATCCAGTGCACAGACATAATACAGCTGAAAAGTTCATTGTTATCATTGCTGTTCTCAATGAACTCAGATTGATCAAGACGCAGCTGTTTAGCTAAAAACTCTGGGACATTGTATTTTCATCTTCCTGGCAATGTCCTTTGCCAGAATACTTTTCACTTTAACTAAGGGTTGACAAGTCTTTATCTAGAACAATAAACAAAATTACAACACTTATTCCAAGAAGAGCTTGAACAAAGATTTTGTCTGTAGCACAGGATGCATTTACATCATTAGCTCTGAAGCCCTGATACTTTAACCAAGACAGAGGAAAGAACCCCAGACCTCTCTCATCAGAACATACACCTACACAAACCTCTTAATCTCTCCCAGGGATTTCCCTCGGCAGATGAGTTAGGGAAGATGGGAAAGAGAGAGAGAAAAGGAAAAGAAACCAAATTCACATAACTTCTGAAAAGAAGAGAACTGGAGGAAATCAGATTCCTCCCAACAATCTGCATGCTGGGAGGCTCAGGGTGGCTGAGCAGTGGTTGTCTGTGTGCACTTTGCCTGGGGAGGAGAGCATCCCCCAGCCCTGGGGGCTGGGAGTTGGAGCCGGGACATGCTTACCGAACTGCTGCCGGCTGGCCGCGATCGGAGCCATGTTGGCGGCGTGCGCTGTCCGCGGTGCTGAAGCCGCTGTCCGCGGTGCTGAAGCCGCTGTCCGCGGGACTGGAGCCGCTGCCCGCGGGGCTGGAGCCGCTGTCCGGAACTCGGGAGCTTCGTCCCCGGGTGCCGAGCGACCCGCTCGGGGAGCAGAGAGACCTGCCCTGCTGCCCCGCGGCTCTCACAGCTCCCGGGCAATCGCCTTTTACAGTGTGGGCTTATTTTTTTTCTCAAGAAACACGGAAAAAAGAAAACAATAACCAAAAAAACCAAAACGCAGAGACACGAGCAGTAGGGAAGGTGGAGAAGGAGGCTGAAAGGGGGCTGGAGGAGAGGGGGGAGGGGAAGCTTCGATCCTCCCCTTTGCACACTGATTTGCAACCCCCTCCCTGTTTTGGCTCTTCTGAGTAGCTCCGCTCCGAGACTGAAGACGTGGTTGAAACCCAAATTGACGCAATCCTGACGCTACAGGGCTGAAATCAGCACCTTTCCCACCTCCCATCCCCCCTCCCTAACCACCACACCCTCCCTCTCTCTTTCTGCCTCCTTTCTCTCCCCCACACCTTTCACCCCCACTTCCCCCCCCCACACACACTTTCTGTGGACTGAAGACATACTCATTGATTATTTTAACTTCCCTGCAGCAGGATATGAGCTCCCACCCTCCATCGGATACAGACAGCGAAATGCTAATTTGTGTGATTCAGTGCACCTTGTATAATACATGGGTGTGTCTGTTTTGCTGGGGTAAGATTTATTAATTTTCTTATTTATTTATCAGCTGGATAGGCTGTAACAACATGAAGGAGAGTCCAACTCAGATGGTCCAGACACCTTGGCTCCAACTGGAAGGCACACATTTCTCCTATGAATGACGTGATACACTTACTGGATTTGAATCATGAAAACTCCTAATGTGCCTTCTCCCTTTCCCTCCTCCCTGCTTCTTCCCACCATCCACCCACACACAAACACTCAGTGCCGACTTTGGAAATCCTTTTTGGAAATCCTTCCTGCAGGGCTTTGAAAGAGCTTGATCTGCCTAGATACCTCTGGATTTTGCCAGGCTTAAATGTCTGTCTCTCAGCTTGGACTGAGAACATGGTAAGGGAAGCTGGCAGACAGGAGGAATGGGGAGAACAAAACAAGAAAATAGAGCTGACTGTAACAAGAATTACTACAGCATATAATAATCCAATCTGAATCTTGGTGCAACAGAGCTGCAAAAGCCAGCACCTGGCATCTGACTCCTGCTGGATTCAGAAGGAGTCATAGCAGCCAAGTTTGGAGCCCAACTGCTAATTCTGCTGCCCAGGTGGGAAACAGGTTTTGGTGCTTTTCTAAATAACAAAATCCAGATGCAGGCATAGTCTTGCACAACCCTGTTCCATGATGCCACTTGGAATCTAGAATGTTTTGAACCACCTTAAAGTATATTCTTTCTTCACAGTGAAGCATCTTGAATTTTAGAAAAATTAAAATAAAAAGGCCGAGGAAGCATGGCAAGCTGCTGTCAAAACACAACTGAATTAAATGGTTGGCTTATACTGAGAGATGAAAACCTACTGGTTAATATTGTTTATGCTTCTCTGTTGCACCTTCAGTAATTTGATCTTAGTATATGTGTGCACAACTCTTCCAGGAACAGTAGTATCCACTATTCCAATCTTCAAAATATCCCGTCCTTTTTAATAAAACATAGAGAACAGTTTTCGACCACTGCTCCTTTTACCAACACATGTATAAAGAACTCAGATACTAGGAGACTGCAGAAGCTGTTGCTGTCTCTTGTTTGTGTTTTGACAATACAGTTTGACTTCAGATGTTTGGGTTCACATGTTGGCAGCAATCCAAACAATGTGGGCTCAACTTCTTCACTCTTTCTGAAAGTCCTCCCTCCCCACAGGAATGCTATCTAATTCTCTTTCTCTGTTCAAAATCCATCCTTGTTCAAAAGGCATATGCATTGAAAGTAATGCTATTTGATTTTAGACAACATTACAGGCATATAAGCCTCCTGACTTGACTGAAATAAGATCCTTAAACAAATTTAGAGTTAAACACATGTAATAGGGATGTTAGATTATTGCAAGCTCTTTCTGTGTCTGGCCTTTAAAAACAATGGTCTGAAAACTAACATATGGTATATCTTGGTAGTGCATTTATCCTACTTGAGCTGGGATATGATGAACATATACATTATCCCAACATTTGACTTATTATAAAAAATTCTTGTAACTTTTTATTTTTATTTTGTGAATGATATCCAGAATATCTTTTATTGATATATACAAAATGTATTGAGCATATGGAAATTATATAACAATGTTTGATCCCAGTTTTCTTCCTTCTAGTTTTTGTATGTCCCCAGAATAGATAAAACACTTTTACTAGCTTATGTTTTTATACATTGCACAAAGATGATTTCCCTCAACATTCAGAATTTCCTTTTTTTCTTTCCTTTTTTGTTCTGACAAAATGCTGACACAAATGTAGAAGATATGTCCTTCTTTATTCTTGTTTGTCTTTTTTTTTTTCTCTTTTTCCAAAATTCCTGGTAGTCCATGCTAACGTTTTAGACCCTAGTAAAGAACTGTATGGTGCTGTATGCTGTACAAAAGAGTTCTTCCTTTTACCTCAGTTCTGTGCATATGTAGCTTCTTAAAGCAATATAAAAAAAAATTCACGATACCAGGTCTCTGCCTGTAGAAACTTCTAGTTGCCACGAGAGTACTTATACATAAGTATGTGTAAACATGCATATAGATAAGCAAATTAATGATTTAATCTTTTATTGCATTGATCAATGAAATGATAATCCTTTTTTTTACATCACTTGTGAATATTCTGTATTTAATTACATGACCCCACTTAATAGAACAGAGCACACATTGCAGAAAATACTCACTGAGGTGGCATTGATTTGCTGACACATCTTGAGACAGTCACACTTTTTGCTCCCTGTGTTGTGCAAGCACCATCTAGTGTACATCTTAGACTCATCAGCCCTGGATGACTAGCGTGCACCCATGTGGGTACAACAAACAGAGAGATGCATAACTGCTGCTTCATTATAATTCTGAAGTGTGTCCAGAGGAAAAAAAATCATCATAAGAACCACATGTGTTTCTTAACCAACTAACTGACTGTCTTTCATTTCAGTCCCACACATCAGTTATGACTCTCCATTTCTCTGTTACATGATCTTCACATTTCCTTTTGTTCTCATAAAACATCCTGGACAATTTAACAAAATTTCACACAATTTGCAACAGGCTTTTCAGTAAGAATTCAAACTTAGAAGTCATTACCCAGGTAATATTTCCTTACTTTTCCCAGCAAACAAATACAAAGATCTTAAATAATTCCCGCTCAGAGACAGAACATTAAAAGGAGCTGGTTCAGATTTTGCCTGTGCTGAGTTGAAATGGATTGATCATATGCAAAATATCTCTGTATCTGATATGGTTTGCTGTACCACAACAAGGCCTTCTGTGGTCTGAAAACAAGATTACTAGTGCACATGCATGCACAGAGCATCATCCTGCTACTCTCAGAAGAGGGAGGGTGGTTGCTAAGCAACAGAGTCTGTACACTTTCCAAAGCAGATAGTCCTCAAATAAGCATATGGGGCTGGAAATTGTGGTCTCTCACCTGCAAACGAACTGTCACCCTTCTTCAGATACTAAAGCCTGTGTGTGAAGGAAACTTAATAATATCCCTTTAAAAAAAGAAAAGAACACAATTATTCTAGTCAAGATACCCCATACCTCAAAAGTCAACCAACATTTAAAAATAAAACTCAGTGATTTATATGTATGAGGTGAAGCTGGTGAAGCAACCCCTTTCTGTGTCTGTGAAGTGTTTCCCTGAAGCTTAAAGACAGAGTTTCACATTTTCAAAAATAGCATCTAATTTGGAGTTCTACAACTGCCAGGTGCCAAACTACAGTCATTAATTAATACTATTCAACAGTATGAAGATCAAATCCTCCAGCCATGCTTACAAAGTAACTGAGTGAAAACACAGGTATCGGCCCCTGGTTTTGGGAAGTACAAAGCATTCAGTACTGCTGAAAGTCAAACAACTTCAAAAGGATCTACAAAGGATTTAGGTAGCTACATTCAGCTTAATTTCAAATTCAGTTAGCTCTGCAATTAGACAGTGGAAAGAGGCTAACATCTCTCCATCTCATCTCTCAGCCCCTGACACTCCTTAAATGCCTAAAGTAATTTCTTTGTGTGCCACGTGTACACATAAGCCTGGGCTTGTCCCTTGAAGACTCAGGATGCTGCCTATTTGGCCATACAGATTTGCTGATCTTCCTTATGTTGTGACTGAACTCAGCTTCATGCATTTTGATGTCTGCTGCTATGTGAAATACTTGAGGATGACATACAGCTTCTGCTGCAAAATGGTGTACATTTTCTGGACTGTTTACCAGTCCCATGTAGATATATCAGATAGCTCAGAGTTCCTGAAAAGGCAGAAGAAGCAAGGATTTAGGGAACTGATTCATCCTCTAGGTCATACACCATATCTAGACATTGAATTCCAGGCCTAGAAATCTAGGGAAGAATTCTCGCTCTGGGGCTTGCTTGAATTTCTTCTGAACATGTGTAGGGTCACTGAAAATTCCTAGAATTCCATGTAGTGTGGATAAAAGACAGAAGGAACAGAACACCTGTACAACCTGGAACTACAGCTGAAAGTGAGGTAAAGGTGCCTGATAGAGTGGTTGGTCTAAGTAAGCTGCCTCAAATGGCATTGTACAATATCCTTCAAGCAACTGAAGATCACCTCCAGGTATCTAGAAGTAGAAATTAATGTTTTAAGCATGAAATTGCATTATGCTCTAAGTATCAATGGTCATTTTCTATAGCAAAATTGAAAACTTATTGAACATAGTGACATGGAAGTTTGGCATACTAGTTTTGGGGCAGACCTCCATTCCTAAGGTTGGATGAGGTTTCTAAAGTTACTGTTGCATTTACTCATTTAATATATACATGTGTATATGTATTAAAACCGAGTACATTTCTTCACTATAGCTACATTTTCTAGATCAGTGTCTGGATGAGATTGTAAGATTGGGTGAAGGATATTGCTTCATTAGCTTAGTGGTGATTATATTAGGGAAGCATCAGTGATTGTTTGACTGATGACAAGAATGAGAAATATCTCTGTCCCTTCAGAATGTGGGGCAGCTAGCACAATTTTTTGACAAGTGCACAATAACATATATTGGGTTTTCCTTTTTTTTCATTGTAAGACCACCATGCAGTCCCTCATGTTAGATGAAAAGAAGGAAAAACTGTCACTGCTGGAATAAATTTTTTGTAGAAGAGGCTCTGGAGTGATTTAAGTCTATATGTACCAGGATGCCCTGTCTTTCCAAAGTGTCTGCAGACCAGCTTTCTGGAGGCTGCAAGTACATCTGCGTAATAAGATATCAAGAAACAAACTCTGATTTTTGAAGCAGCAGTTATTAATAATTCCTACAACATTTCATAAATTTCTTTATTTTTAAGATTTCTTTCTCCAGACAATCTATCACTTCAGGTAGGAGTTTTATTTAAAAAAACCCAACTATGTTCTATTGGTTTTAATGTCCTAAGGATCATGAATGGCGGTGTCTGTGATTTGCTGAAATTACTGTATCTGTATAGCTTTGCAGGCTCTGCAATTCAGGTGAGTCAGAATAACTGTTAGGCTATAGGTACCTCAGGAAATAGAACACTCATATTGTTAGCCTCTGCCTGTTGAGGAAAAGACAATTTTATTTCCTTTTCAGATATAACTGCTGATACTAACAATGTTAAAAATAGGAAACAGAATCAGAACCTTATTTTTGTCAGGAATCTCTTTTGCCTTTTACACAACATCAGCAGTTAAAGTAAAGTATAACTCAAATAATAAAATAAAAATGTATAATTAAGGAATTAAATTGAGATTGTGGAGAAGTATTATGGTATTAGAAGTCTCAAACTAATTTAAATTTCCCACCTAGTTCATTCAGACTTCTTTAGAAACCTCAGCCTCAATTATCAGAGAGGACTTTTATGTCTTTTATTTAATTAATAATTATAGGGACTGAAGATTATGCCAAAACAGAGATTTAGGTTCTTAAGACACACCTAATTCCTGTTTTATGAGTTATCTGTAATATTCAAACCTTCAAATCCCCACTGAACTTATGTTTACGTCTGGGAACATCTTAAGAAACCTCAGAACACTAAGGAAGACTTTCCATAAAATGTCTCTTTTCTGGCTATACTCAAGAAAAATTGCCTTAGCATATGAAGAAGTCAGATACCTAGCTTATTTCTTCATCTTGCTCATCTTTTTTTATCCTTTCTGCAGAAATGAAGCAGTCACCAGACAAAAACATCTGGAGAGTTTACTTTGTTTCAAGAACACAAGAAAAGAAAACATTACACCAGAAAGTGAATAATCAGGTTTCCTGTACTCTTATTTCTTGCAGGAATACAAAACACACCTTTCCTTAAGGGAAGAAATGGACCTATTGACATTTTTCCAATGTAATGATGTACCGACTCAGAACATGCAACCTGAATGCAGCACTTGGAGTAATCCACTATGGGTGGAGACCTACTTTCTTACCTTCCTTCCAAGCAGTGCTTTAGTATAGTATCTATGGCAGCTGAATATTAAATGTTCAAATGCTTTACTCTAGTGGGAGGTTCAATATTTAAAGGCTCAAACAGTGGAGAAATTCTCTGAAGTTCAGACTGCAGACACTGCACGGTAGAGGTCTACACAGGGGTTTAGCAAGAACAACTAATGTGTTATATACCACACTACTTTTTAAGTCTGCTACAACACAGAAGTATTACTGTTAACATTTCTTGAGTTTAACTGCAGAAATGCTGCAATATTTACTGTTATGCATGCACATGCCCTGGAACACAAGTAATACCTACAAACAGAATCCGTGGTAAGTAAAAGAGGATAGGAAAGAGAGAGACTCCAAAGAAAAAATTCTGAAGGAAAACAAGCCCTGTAAAATCCAAATCTAAAGGTAACTATTTGATCCCAAACATTCTGAAATTAGTGAGTGCTTTCATCACATGTCAAATCACTGCCTGAAATTCTTAAGGTTAACTTGCTTTATTTTAAACGTGCAAATTAATATTACAATGTGTGGAGCTGAGTTTTTTAAAGATCAAGTACTCTCAAAATTCATTGAAAATCTGATATCATACTGCTACATATTGCGCTCTGTTCTGAGTGATGTTTCCTCAACACAGCATGTGCTCCTTGGGGAAGAGAAATGCAAGTAAAAAATTTAAATACAGTGTCAGTAAAAGCTGAGGTTTTTTAAGCTAGGGTGGAGCTTCTGATGCCACTAGAGAAGGAAATGGAAACTGTAGATAACAAACAAGTACTCCATCCACATAAAAGCATTTATGAGAAGTGTTTTCATTTAACTAAATATAGCATAGGAATACAGAGCCGAATTATTTCTTTGTCAGTACTATGAAAAGTACTTTTAAGAGATCAGTCTGGAGCTCTTTGTTTTTATTCCAAATGAATCTGCCAAATGGTGAAGAGTTCCACTCTTAAGTGCTGTAAGAAAGAGGGTACTTCCCTTATTTATTTCTTCCCACTATACATCCTGTACATTAGTGCATTCAATTGATTGACTAACAATCAGCATTAGTTCTAAATTAAGATATGTGTTTTGTTACATCTGTAAAATTTTCTGAAATGTGATTTGGATAAAATCTGAAGCATGAATTTAGACAAATTTCATTGCAACCTTATTCAAAAGCACTAAGAGGGAGAAGGAATGAAATAATGAAGGAAAAGAGGTTTTTCAGCTCTGTAGGACAGCAAGAACGAAAAAATTAATAATGTAGTGATGCAAGCAATGGCTGACAAGCCAAAAAGGGAAACAGCTACTACAATTCTGCTCTGCTGAATTTCTGCTTAATATGGTATGCATCACTTCTCAGGAGTTGGTTTTGCTAGAGATTTTTCAGTGTGTGAAGAATGCTTCATACAGCTTTCAGTTCATGTAGATAAGTTTAAAAGAGCCAAATCCTGTAATATTAAAAAAAAAAAAGAAAAAACAAAACACAAGAAAAAGAAAATGAGCTTAGACCTTTTATGTTGAAGTCAAGACAATATCTGAATTGCTGAAAAGGATAAATAAAGCTTTTCCATGTTTTCTTACAAGATTTTGAAATAAAAATGTAATTATCTCAAATACAGAGAGATATAGTTAGAAAAGCAGAAAATCCACCTACTGGATGAGGGAAAGGCTGTGGATGTATCTTCTTGGACTTCAGTAAAGCCTTTGATACAGTTTCTTACAGCATTCTGCTTGAGAAACTGTCAGCCTCTAGCCTGGAGAGGTGCACACTCTCCTGGGTGGAAAACTGGTTGGATGGCCTGGCCCAGAGAGTGGTGGGAAATGGAGTTAACTCCAGCTGGAGGCCAGTTATAAGTGGGGGCCCTAGGGCTCGGTGCTGGGTCCAGCCCTGTTCAATGTCTTTATCAATGACCTGGATGAGGGGGACCAAATGCACCCTAGGTAAATTTGCAGATAAGACTAGGCTGGGTGGAAGTGTCGATCTGCTGGAAGTCAGGGATGCTCTTCAAAGGGATCTGAACAGGCTGGACTGCTGGGCTGAGACTAATGGCAGGAGATTTAACAAGGCCAAATGCCAGGTCCTGCACTTGGGGCACAACAACCCTGTGCAACTCCAGACTAGGAGAAGTCTGGAAAGCTGCCTGGAGGAGAAGGACCTGGAGGTGTT
This sequence comes from Phaenicophaeus curvirostris, assembly GCF_032191515.1. NCBI lineage: Eukaryota > Metazoa > Chordata > Aves > Cuculiformes > Cuculidae > Phaenicophaeus > Phaenicophaeus curvirostris. The sequence goes on from NC_091431.1 coordinate 71,445,679, forward strand.
GGTTGGCAGCAACTGAACACAAGCCAGTAGTGGCCCAGGCGGCCAAGAAGGCCAATAGCATCTTGGTTTGGATCAGAAACGACGTGGCCGGCAGGTCCAAGGAGGTTATTCTCCCTCTCACTACTCAGCACTGGTGAGACCGCACCTCGAATCCTGTGTTCAGTTCTGGGCCCCTCACCACAAGAAGGATGTTGAGGCTCTGTAGCGAGTCCAGAGAAAGGCGACGAAGCTGGTGAAGGGGCTGGAGAACAGGCCTTATGAGGAATGGCTGAGAGAGCTGGGGTTGTTTAGCCTGGAGAAGAGGAGGCTGAGGGGAGACCTATTGCTTTCTGTGACTACCTGAGAACAGATTAGAGAGAGGAGGCAGCTGGCCTCTTCTCCCAGGTGTCAGGGGACTGGACAACAGGGAATGGCCTCAAGCTCTAAAAGGAGAGGTTCAGGTTGGGCATCAAAAAAAAAAAAGAAATTCACAGAAAGGGTCATTGGGCACTGGCAGAGGCTGCCCAGGGAGGTGATTAACTCACCTTCCCTGGAGGTGTTTAGGAGACAGGTGAATGATGTGCTGAGGGGCCTGGTTTAGTAGTTTGTAGGAATGGTTGGACTCAATGATCCTGTGGGTCTTTTCCAACTTAGTGATTCTGTGATTCTGTGATTCTGTAATATATTTTATTTAATTCAACAAGAAATAGCAGAAAATAAGTTTGTGATTTTTTGTTGTTTTCCATTTTCATTAGCTGTAGCTGTAGAATATTCTCTATTATTAAGTTCTCAAATGACGAAGAGTACGTCACTGTGCTTTCTACATTACATCTCTGAAATCCACTTCAACAAGGAGATCCTAGACTTTTCTATGTTAAATATACCAGTCCAAATAATAGCTTTGAATTTTCTCATTAGGTTGCAAGAATTAGAAATATCCACTAGTTTAACCAGGCTCTCTGAATAATTGTCAACTGTATTCTTACAATGAGATTCTATTTTCATGGAAGCTAATGGGGAAAACTCTCAATACCCATTCTGTAATGTAAGTAATAACTACACAAAAGTCTTAGCAATTCTCTCACTCTTCAGCACTCCAAATTCAGACACGTTAGAGTCCAGGATATGTGTGCACATGAATCTAGTTGTCTTCTGCGTGTTTGTACACCACCTGCCCTTTGGCTTTATCAGAATAGGCAGTGCTTATTTGATGAGGAGTTGTTCTTATTTTATGCTTGTTGTTCCATATTTAACACTAGCTCTGTCTTACCAGATGTTAGTCAAACCATTTTCTGGAAATAAAATGATTAATTTTCTTGAAAATTTTGCTCAGGTACTCATTATTATTGTACCTAACCAATTCTCTAACATTAAGTATTTTCTCAATACTCATTCGAGACAGATCTCCTCAGATTTTTGGATGCAAAGAAGAAGCACAGATGGACATAGCAAAAGGACTTAAATGTTAAGAAGTTCCATGCAAGGACACTCAAGATTTCACTGAAATCATCACAGATGCAAAAGTAAAATAAAATCAATTAATACGAAAAAGGTGCAAGGTTTCGGATTATCACCTATTTCTGAAGCCAGTATCCAGATATGAGCTAGAATATCCAGTTGTTTCCTGTTAAGCTGTAGTACACTTCCATGACCTAAAAAAGTAAGCATGTTTGGGCTTGTCATGGAGGAACCCACAAAACAGACAACTAGTAAACCAAAATGAAGAGTTATTCAAAACTACTTAGTGCTCAAAAAACCAAAGTAAACCACAAGTTCAGATGTCAGTCAGGAATACTACTATACAACTGACCTTAGAATTCCCAAGTTATGTGAACAATCCTTTAGGAAGATGACCCAAAATGTGCACAGTCACTCAACAGAAAAGAAAATATCTCTCTCAAGGGTGCCTAGAAGACAGAGTTGCTCACCCAAAGGGGTGAGGATTCACTCAATTACATAGACAGAAAAAATAACCACTCACCAAAAAGTCACTTGATCACTTGGTCACTCACTCACTTGGTCACTCACTCACTTGATCCCAGGAAGTTCGTCGCCTGGCATCCCAATAGAAGTGGACAGTCTTCACTGCAAGCCAGCAGCTCTGAGGGCAACCACTCAAAGGGATTCTCTGGCAGGACCTCATTTTATACCTAGTCAAGTGTGATCTGCAGTCATTCTGGCTGGTTGCAGGCCCATGTCTTCTGAGACCGTGTACCTGGTTACTCTTCCCTACCTCCATTCACTGCAGTCATGCAGTGGTGAGGAGGGGGAGTGGAGGTTTCAACAGTCAGGCAGCCCAAGTGTTAGTGTCTTTGGCAAAACACTAAGATATTTGTCAGGTCCTTAGCAGGCCCTGATCTTCATTGGCTTCTTGTCAGGGTGTTTGCACTTGTCACATGTCTAATAATAGTATACACCACTGTCTGATGGATGTTGTAAGGTGTCCCACAAATCTACTCTTAAAGAGTAATATTTCAGTACAATAACTTATTTGAGAAAGCACAACAGACATTTTGACTATGGGTACGATATGATGATACATGACAGTCATCAAAAGCTGTAGTAAGTTTATTCCATGTGTACTGAGGATTACATGTTAGTACAGATATACCTTGTTCTTCCAGACTCATCTTATTTGCTTGTTTCTTTTATGGAAAGCTTCACTTTCAAGTTAACATAGTGTTAAATATGTTCTCTCTCTAGTTCACCATGTATATATATATATATATATATACACACACACACACACATATATACACGACTTAAGATTGGCATATTTTCTCAAGAAAATCCAATAGAAACTGGATTGTCTCTGTCTTTCTGGAAAAGAAGGTGACATGAAACATGTATTTCTTGCTACTAACAATGGATGCCTTTCCCCTACCTATCTCCTTTTTCCAATATCAATCAAGAAATGTTAAATAGATGCAAAAAGATGATATGAATATAGTGAGGTTATCAATACTTAACAATTTTCTGATGTACAATCAGTTTTCAAAGTGGGATGAGACAACAGCATGTACTCTATGAACATCTACAGAAATGTTGCAAAAAGAGTTTTTCTTAGAAATATTTCAGTGTAAGCATGTGCCCAGAGGCTGTTATCCTTAGCTGGCTGAGCAACAATATCAGGAACAAATGAACTCCATGTAGCCCATGGGAGTGAAAAGTATGATAGGAGCATGAGGAATACAGAGGACCGGAAATTTTTTTTATAATTTGATTGGCTGTAGGATGTGGTAAGAACTGGGAAGCTATAATTATGAGTTTTAGACCAGCAGATAGCCACATATTCCTGTTTCTATAATTGTGATTAACTGTGGTGCAGCCTCCTGAGCCATTCTGAGTTCTCAGGATGAGCTATGAATATTTTGAGAAAAACTCCTACTGTTATAAAATCATAGAATCATAGAATAGTTAGAATTGGAAGGGACCTTAAAGATCATCTAGTTCCAAACCCCCTGCCATGGGCAGAGACATCCCACTATACCAGGCTGCCCGAGGCCCCATCCAACCTGGCCTTAAGAATCTCCAGGGATGGGGCAGCCACAGCTTCCCTGGGAAAGCTGTGCCAGTGCCTCACCACTCTCACGGTGAAGAAATTCTTCCTAATGTCTAGTCTAAACCTGCCCCTCTCCAGTTTATACTCATTACCCCTCATCCTGTCCGTACAAGCCCTTTTAAACAATCCCTCCCCCACTTTCTTGTAGGCCCCCTTCAGGAACTGAAAGGTCACTATAAATCTCCTTGGAGCCTTATCTTCTCTAGGCAGAACAACCCAAACTCTCTCAGCCTGTCCTCATACAGAAGGTGCTCTAGCCCTCAGATCATCTTTATAGCCCTCCTCTGGATCCGTTCCAACAGCTCCATATCCTTCTTATGTTGAGGATTCCAAAACTGGACACAATACTCCAGATGAGGTCTCACAGGAGAGGAATAGAGGGGCAGAATCACCTCCCTCGACCTGCTGGTCAGACTTCCTTTGATGCAGCCCAGGGTATGGTTGGCCTTCTCAGCTGCGAGTGCACATTGCTGGTCATGTTGAGCTTCTTATTAACCAGCACCTCCCAGTCCTTTTCTGCAGGGCAGCTCTAAATCATATCATCCCCCATCCTGCACTGAAAACAGAGGTTGCCCCCACCCAGGTGTAGGACCTTGAACTTGGCATCATTGAACCTCATGAGGTTCCCTCAGCCCTACTTCTCCAGCCTGTCTAGGTCCCACTCGATGACATCCCGTCCTTCCAGTGTGGCAACTACACCAGTCAGCCTGGTGTCATCTGCAAACTTGCTGAGGGTGCACTCAATCGTGCTGTCAATATCACTGATGAAGATATTAAACAGCACTGGTCCCAGTACAGACCCCTGAGGGACACCACTAGTCACAGATCTCCATCTGAACTTTGAACCATGGACCACTACACTCTCAATACATCCATCCAACCAGTTCCTTGTCCACCATACCATCCACCCATCAAATCCATATCTCTCCAACTTAAAGAGAAAGATATTGTGGGGTGTCGTGTCAAAGGCTTTACAGAAGTCTAGACAGATCACATCCGTTGGTTTACTTGCATCCACTGTTGCGGTTACCCCATCATAGAAAGCTACTAAGTTGGTCCTACAGGATTTCCCCCTGGTGAAGCCGTGCTGGCTGCCATTAATCACCTCCCCATCCTCCACGTGCTTTAGCAGAGCTTCTAGGAGGATCTGTTCCATGATCTTCCCAGGCACAGAGCTAGGGATGGGATAGCCACACCTGGGCCATCTGCTTTCTGAATTTTGCACTGTAATGACTCAGCATGAATTGCGATGAAAACAGAAAATGCTAACCTATGCAAATTGCCTTGCGGTGTTGTAAAAGGTGGTCAAAACTGAGATGCTTTCAGCTCTCCATGACCACAGAGGGCTGAGTCACCCAGTATTTCCCCCTGAACTGAGGGTCATTTTCATGAGGACTGAAAGGTCATCCACTGAGGTTTTTGTGAAGACTGAAAGGTCTGGTTTTGCAAGTTTCATTGACTGTTGATGAGTGCTGGCACATAAATGTGAGCAATTAATGAAGCTTGTGAAAAGGGAAATTTTAATCATAGGTTTACTTCCATGTGCATGTGTGTAATTTGATTTAGAATCGTTTGTCTGTCTGTCTGTGATTTGATTTAACCTCTGCCTATGTGTATGTGCAATATGATTGAGAAAAGCCTGCTGTAAGTCTTAGATAAATCTTGCCAATCCTAAAACTTATAATAAGTAAGTCAGTCTTTTAACTGTAATAAGTTCCACTGAATTGCTTTGCTAAATTGCTTGATGATTAATTGCTGTTAAGAATTACACAACCTAATCTTGTGATCTATCTCAAAAATATTAATAAATCCTAAATTCCTGCTGAACTGAAGTTGTGTAAAATCCATGCTCATGGTACAGCACCTTGACACTACTGCCATCAGTTTCAGTTCCACACAAAAGCTGTCCTAGAGCCTATGTCCTACAGAATGGTTTTCGTTAAAGACTGGTAGTATAATTTACCTTGAGAAATCACATGAAAGAAATTACTATCAGGCTTCTCAAATTCTTAATACCCTAGTAAAGACCTCAGTTTCACTCAAGTAGCAAGTACTAAAAAGTAAGCACTATTTTTCAGAACTGTTTTCCTTAACTTCAGCTACTAAATTTCACATGAAATGTCACTTCAGAAAGAATCAGGCCACACTTCTGCCCTAATTCAACATCCTGCACCTGTCCCACATGACACATGTTTTCAGTTCTTAGCATTATATAGTAGTTTATGTGTTTTTAAAGCACAGCCTCTAGTTACTGCAGGTCTAGGTGCCATAGTTCAGCTCCACTATATTTCATATTTGAAGTCAAACTTAGATTATTGAAGTGACGTGCCCACCATCATGTAAGAAAGCTGTGGCAGACTCAATAAGGAAATTTCTCCAGGAAATTCCCAAAATCCTTAATTCTGAAAGCATCCCACATTTCAGTCTGATTTCCTAAGAGGACCAACTAGATGTGATGACATCACTTCTGCCTCTGTGACTGAGATTTTATGTCAGCCATTTTTCTCATAATAACTTTTGATCTTGTTATCTAATGTCAGCCAAACTGGGCAGAGGAGTAGAAATCTTAAAGACACGGAAGAAGTCACAACTGACTTATACAAAAATATGGCCTAAGGATTACATATGGCTTCTGAAAAATAAGATGTTCTGCCTGACAAATTCAGCAGATGAACAGCCACCACATTCACATTCACATTCACCTGTAGTGCCTCTTGCCTAACATGAAGGCCAAAATGAAATAAGAGTGTGGAAAACTGTAGGGAAGGGTTGGGATGTAAGAAGAAAGTGGATAGTCTTTGTCATGCAGGAAGCATGGAACACAAGGAAGGAAGGTGTTGCAGTGAAGAAGGAAGTCCAGCCTTGCCTTGATAAAGAGAAGTCTTTAGTAGCAGGTCATCCCTTTTAACTAAGTTCTAGAATGAGTAGCTTGACAGAGGTAATAGGATAGATAGAAAATCTCAGTGAGGAAAAAACCTGCATAGTAGTTTCATCTGCTTTCAGAAATTACAAAATTCATTTGTCTACTACCTCCATGGATGTCCTAAACACAGGAAGTAGAAGGGAAAATATTTTGTGTTATTTACACATTAAGGAATTTACACCTCAAACAGGATTTATCTCACAGGTAGGTCATTGGCAAATAAGACTAAGCCCAGTATACTTGAAAACTGTTGATTGAAATCTTCATGGTATCTCTTCCTTCTGTGATTGGCTGGAGGTCTGCAAAGGAATGAGCTCACTTTCCAATTAATTCTGTTCAAAAGGCTGCTATTCACAAATCCACTGCAAACAACACTTAAGTTCTCAAATTATATTTTCCTGTTTTCAGGCTTCAATTTTGTTTACAATTCATCTTTCAACTGTTTCAGTTAATAAGACGTTTACAACCAGCAGTCCGCATTACTATGTGAATCTGCACCCTAGGATACATCAATATTCTGAATCAGATAGGGAACCCATCATCAAGTAATTCCCAATGAAAGACTGAGTTAAGGTGACTCAGGCAGTTTGCTAATGCCAAACGTACTGAATTAGAGCTGTGAAAACAAAAACCTTGAGTTTTTGTGGTTTTAACTATGCAGTTTGTGCAAACAGAAGAGAATATCTGTTTATTTAGTTTACCTGATATAGGGTGTATTTGAGTTGTTTAGGCTACAACGTTTCAACAATATTTTAGTATGGTCTGGCTACACATACAATTCATGCACAAACCACTATTTATACAGAACGTTTTTCAATCCACAGCATTATGGGTTTGTAAAGTCTGTGAGCAGATGTAAATACAGTCTCAAAATGAGTAATGCCTGTTGAACTTAATAGCAGTTTAAGCTGTTCTGATGAATAATTTCAACTTGTCAGAAAGCAACAAAGTTGTTGAGGGGGCTGGAGAACAAGTCTTACAAGGAGTGGCTGAGGGAACTGAGGTTGTTTAGCCTGGAGAAGAAAAGGCTGAGGGGAGATCTTAGTGCTCACTACAACTACCTGAAAGGAGGCTGTGGAGAGGAAGGAGCTGGGCTCTTCTTTCAGCTGACAGGGAACAGGACAAGAGGGAATGGCCACAAACTCTGCCAGGGGAGGTTCAGGCTGGACATCAGGAAAAAAATTTTCATGGGTCATTGGGTACTGGCAGAGGCTGCCCAGGGAAGTGGTTGAGTCACCATCCCTGTAGGTGTTTAAAAGACGGGCAGATGAGGTGCTGAGGGGCATGGTTTACTGGTTGACAGGAATGGTTGGACTTGATCCTGTAGGTCTTTTCCAACCTTGTGATTCTGTGAAAATCATGCAATCTGGGGGGGGGAATTTTTTATTGTGTAGCAGAAGTTTTGCAAAGTAATAGAGTACAGCATTGGCTGTGTCATTAGGAAACAATACAATATTAATACATCTTAGTTTTAAGGCAATATATAAAGCTTTAATTTTACAAATTTAAAGCCATTCAGTAACAATATTTTAGCCATACGTAATCGTATTTTGGTTGTTCTTCCTCTTGAAGGTGCACTAAAGAAGTGTCTGCAATACAAAAAGACACAATGGTTCATTAAAGATTTCTAGTTTTATTAAATTTGTCATGACACATGCTAGATATTGGGGACATTATTCTTTCAAATACTTCATGAACATTAATGCCTATGGTACTCTGCTAGGGACAGATAAACTAGTAGTGGCGTGTGCCAATAAGTTAGCTTTCTTAAACATAAATATCATTTCCAACATCCTAGAGAAATTCAGTTGGGTTTGTCAGTGTGACACATGACCTAGGAGAGACCTATAACCTTTTGGAGTGCAGCTGGAGGCATGTACATAAAACCCTAGTGCATCTAAAATGACAAATGACATTAGACAATTATGTTTAAGTACCCATATCATGTTGAGCAATAAAGTTGAATTATCTCATATTCTGGACAATAACAGCTTTTTTCAGAATATAGTTAACTGTAGAAACAACTGCTGATTTGCACTCATTGTCTTCACTTCTGAAATAATTTTTCAGAAGATGGGATTTTCCCTTCTGATAGCAAAACCTACAGAAGAGAGCCAAATGCTTGGAATTGAAAATTAAGGAAGAGAACTTTAAATTATATCACTTTAAAAAAGATTTTTTGCCAGTGTTTCAGAACAAAAGTCACCTACCTATCTCCTTCCCACAGCCCATCATTGTGAAACCTCTGCAAAATCAAGAACAGTTTTGCAAAAAAAAAAGGAGCCTTTCAAAGTCTAACTGAACTCATTGTCTTTTAAAAACCTACGTTCAACCTCTGTTCCCCTGATTTGTGCCTTCCCAGAGTTATGCAGTAGCATCCTGTCAAAGGAAACAAAAAGAGTTAATACAACTCTGAATAGGACTCATTTTTAGTTGAAGACCTTGATGAGAATTTGCCTTGGATAGTAACCTGTATCTCCAGTACACCCTAGCCAAGGGCTATCTAACTCATTTAACCTTTCTCCTACTGAGCAGAAATCACAGAATGCAACTCACAGGATTCTTGAAACAGAGGACAACAGCCTCAACAGTCTGGGTTGTGCAAATGAAGAACGTCTGAACAGTGTCATCAGACTCCGGAGATTTTGTATTTTGCAAAGCTGATATTAGGGGTCATGTTATACTGACCTCTCTGACTAGAGTGGAAAGAGTGAATCACCAGACATGGCTCATCATAATGCCTCTGTTTGTAAGTCTGCCAAATCTTTGTGCAGGACAGTACTATGACTAATAGGAATCATCATACGAGAAGTATGTCATCAAACTGCATGGCCTGCCAAAGGGTAAACATGGACAGATTCAGAGAGTAAATTCTTTCCTCCAGACATACTGCAGACTGTATTCTATTAAAGAGAGTGAAAATCACTTTGGGGACATAGTTTTGGAAAATATCGTGCCTGTCACAGAATGATTAACAAGTGCAAGCTTCACTTCCATTCAAACTTGACTTTTCAAGTGGCTGTTGCATAAACTTTAGTATAACACATTGACAGTGCTTGCTGTTTTCCAAACGGATGGAAATAATTTTCTGTTTTCTGCAAGTCAACTGGGAGTTGCCATCTTTTTGCAATATATGAAATGTAATGTAACATATATAAATAAATATAAGCTGGCATCTGTTGTCATCTGAAATTAAAATGTTCCTTCTATTTACCAAGAATCTTCTTATTTGTTCTGGGTATCCACTGATATTTATGGAATAAATATGTAATTTAGTATCAGTATGTTTAATCATAATCAGCCTGAGTGCAGTGTTTAGCTGAACATATAAAATGTACTATAATGACTTTAAAATGTTTAATTTAAGAATCTCTGCCTCTGTGCATATGAATCAGAGACCTGTGTTTAATTATTGATAGCAATTAGAGCACAGAAGCAGACAAACAGCATCTGGTGGCAGGAATAATTTTATAGCCTAGCCCTTATTCAGAGTCTCCTTTGGAACCAAAGAAATACTGATTGATTCTTTGCAAACTATGAATTCAGATTTAGATTTCTAAACAACCCTTTGGAAGCTGTCTATAATTTTACAAGTCCTGCTAGGTTTACACATCCATGTGTGGAACAGGTGCTACACAGGGGTATGGTTGGTCAGCTGCTTTTTTAATGTAATCAGAGTCAGAAAATTATTCCAAAGTACTTTGCTGTTTTCATGTATGCTTTGGCTTGTGAATGTTAAAATTTGAATTACATATGATATTCAAGTCTTAAAGTCAGGGAATTGAAGTAGAAGGCTTGTAAATGCTAAATATTAACTTTTAAGTGAAACTTGCCAAATACTACAAAATAAGAATTACAAATATTTTTAGACGCAAAGGTTTACTTCTATACTGGCCGAAACCAAGGACAACCCCTCAAATGAAGCATTTGCATCATAGTCTTATTTCTTATAAATATTTCCATATTTCCCATTTCACAGAGTTACATCATCTCTCACTAGTGAATAATATATAAAAACCTGTTACATTTTTTTTGAAAACATTGTGGAACCAGAAAGTTTCCAAGCATTAAGTAATTCCAAGTAAGATGTAATTCATCTATACTGGCCAGAAATTAATGCATTAAAGAAATGGCTGTCAACTTTTTTTATGAGGGTTTATCAATCCTCAAAATATTCTGAGGGAGTCACCTACAACTTAACAGTGAATAGCTTCATGATAAAAAACTATCTGTCCTGGCTATCTTTTGAGAAACTCTTAGAAGTAGATTGTGGGGATTCATGGACGACAAGCCGAGAAAGCATTACAACTAGACAATAAATGATGTTTTTTTCTGCAAATGCTAAGAAGTACTTTACAAAAATCTGCTCTGTCGTTCAAGGGCTGTCTAGCTTCCAAACATTATGACTCTGCATTATACAGAAACACTCATCATATAAGAATTTTGATCACACAAGAATTTTCTTTAGAGTCTAGGCAAGTGTTTGAGGTGAGTGTTAGAACTAGCCAAGAACCCAGGGATAAGGCTTAGACAGGAATATTTCTCTCTCATACACAGTGAGGCATACTGCCACCCATGCTGGTTTATCTAATCATCCTTCTCAGTCTCTTTTGACACTGGCTTAGAGGTCAAGATTTGAGAAGTCGTTATTCTATATTGCATTTCTTCATAGGCAACTAGGAAGAAAGGAAATGGAAGGTATTATTATTACTTTGGGTAGGAGTGTAGAGGAAGAGAGGAGCAGCATGGAATTATTTTCACAACTAGACAAGATGGAAAGAGGCAAGGAATAATGATTCACAGACTGGCACTGACTTGTGGTCAAAGCTAAGAAAAAATATTAGTCTGATTTGAAATGTGTACCATTCTTGCTAAAACCAAAGTTCTTGGGCTGCATTACTGTTCTGCTTTTCCAAAGGAAATATAAAAATGAAACAACTGTTCTCAATCTGTAAGCACTGTTTTCAGCTCATTCAGGAGAATGAGGAGAGGAGCTGAAGTGATCCTTGTTACATCAGTAAGAAGAAAAATCACACAACATAATGAACCCATTTATGTGATGGCTTTCACATGAGCAATAAGATTCTTTTCCTAGCAGGGAGGAAACAGTTCTTAGTGTCCCTGTGAATTGAGTGGCCATTGTAAAGCTAAGATGTCCTCTGTAAAGGATATAAACCTGGACAAGATTTGTCTTTTATTTGAATATCTAACTGAAGGAGAAGAGAGAGGAGAAGATCATGTCAATACAAAAAAACTGCAGCTGTGTTGAGTTTGGTAGTAAAGCAGTGCTTTGACAGGTGAGGATGTTGTTGAGGGAAATCAACAAGTAGGTGTCTTCAAGATGCTTAAGATGATTAGACTTTGGAAATAAGTTAAAGAAGTTATGATAGACAGATGAATGTTTGAGAAAACAAGTTTTTCTTCAATATTTAGTAATAAAAAATTGCTCCCCCTAAACTCATAACTACAAAACAGTAATAGGTTTTTAAATTAAGACAGATTTCTTACAGAGCATACCTGTATTTAGAATGCTCCCTCTTGTGTACGTGTGAAGGCTGAAGGGAGCAAAGTTTGAGAGGAGAGAAAGAAAAAAGTTACACCACATGAGAAAGATTGAGAAATGCACACTGGCAAATATAGTTTGTGTGACTCCTTCTAAAGGTGTAGGACAACTTAGTTTCCCATATTCAGCACATTTTATAGCTTATGCCATTTTTAAGGAAATGTATCAAAGAATGTCTAACACATTAAAAAAACCACCAACTCTCTTAGTCAACAAGTTAGTAGAACTTCAGATTCTTTCCTGCAAGATATCATCAGTGAATAATTTCATATTGTGTTATTTCCTACAGTAGAGTGAATAAGCTGCTGGATACCTTATGTAACTTTCCCTAAATAAAGCTGACTTATTTTTAAACAGTGAATTAAAATTTTAATCTGCACTCATGCTGCTTCCACATATGAAAGTTTTGATTTAAGTGATTTTTCTAGAGTAGTTAGCGTACCTTCTGAATGCTGCTAAATGTCTTGATTTGGAAAATATGCTTTCCAGAAGTAGCCCATGACAAAATGATACAGACTATTACTAGAACACACTTTATTAGAAATGTGTTTGTATTTAATAACCCTTCTGGGTTAGATGATAATCTTCACTCTGGCCAGTTTGCTCTGCTCTAAATAAATTAAACCATCTTGTTCTGGAAAAAATATAAGTAAATAGTGTACCTTAAGCTAAAAAAAACAACCACATCTACTGGCTTGGCATTTTACCTTGAGCTGTGACACAGGAGATGGTGTAAAAAAAAAAAAAGAAAAAAGAACTTGATTTTTCTTACATAGTCAACTTGTTCACCAAAAATTTTTCCCATTGCTTTTTGGGTTCATGGTGATGACATTTTCTGTACCTGCATACCCAACAGTTGCATTTCTTGGGATCTTCATCCCCACTTGGTGCAAGATTTTGCTCTCCATTGCTTGGAGAGTCTAAGGATCTGTGATGTACAATTTGAGTTTTGGAACTCCTTTATGAAGTTCTAGATACTCTTCCCATCCAGACGTACTTCATTCTGACAACAACGAAGATTCAAAAAAATTAAAGGGAAGTGGTACTGAGAAGCTTCCTTGACTTTATGTGATCCATGACATGTAATCTGTTATCTCTCTTCCATGACTAGTCTTACACACTCCACTTCCTCCTTCTTGGCCTTTTACAGTCTTCTCTCCTTTCTGCTCAGTGTCATTCCTCTGAACAACAAATACATTAATGTTATCTTGGAATAATAGGATCATTAGGTTGGAAAAGGCCTTAGAGATCATGAACTCCAATAGTACCTGTCTATTATTAAATCATGTCCCCAAGCAACTCATCTACCCAGCTTTTAAACACTTCCAGGGATACTGACTCAGTCCTCTTCCTGGGCAGCTATTCCAGTGCTTTATAACCTTTCCTGTGAAGAAATTTTTCCCAATGCCTAATCTAAGCTTCCCCTGACACAGCTTGAGGCCATTCTCTCTTGTTCTGTCACCTGTCACTTGGGAGGAAAGACCAACACAGACCTCACTACAACTTTCTTTCAGGGAGTTATAGAGACCAATAAGGTCTCCCCTCAGCCTCATCTTCTCCAGGCTAGACAATCTCAGTTCCCTCAGCTGTTCCTCACAGGACTTGTTTTCCAGCCCCTTCACCAGCCTTATTGCTCTTCTCTGGACACACACCAGGAACTCAACGTCTTTCTTATAGTGAAGGACTCAAAACTAAGCACAGTGTTCAAGGTGCAGCCTCACCAGTGCAGAGTACAGGGGTAGAATCTCTTCCTTGGACGTGCTGGTCACACAGTTTCTGATACCAAGCAAGATGCTGGTGGTGTTCTTGGCCACCTGGGCCACTGCTGACTCATGTTCAGTCTCTGTCAACCAACACCCCCAGGTCCTTCTCTGCGAGGCAGATTTCCAGCCACTCTCAGAATCACAGAATTACAGAATGACTAGGTTGGAAAAGACCTAAAGGATCATTGAGTCCAACCATTCCTATAAATCACTAAACCATGCCCCTCAGCCCCTCATCCATCCATCTTTTAAACATTTCCAGGAGTGGTGACTCAACCACTTTCCTGGGCAGACTGTTACAGTGCCCAATGACCCATTCCATGACTTTTTTTTCTTATGTCAAGCCTGAACCTCCTCTGATAGAGCCTGAGGCCATTCCCCCTTGTTCTGTACCCTGTCACCAGGGAGAAGAGGCCAGCTCCCTCCTCTTCACAATCTCCTTTCAGGTAGTTGTAGAGAGCAATAAGGTCTCCCCTCAGCCTCCTCTTCTCCAGGTTAAACAACCCCAGTTCCTTCAGCCACTCCTCATAAAACTTGTTCTCCAGGCCCTTCACCAGCTTTGTTGCTCTTCTCTGGACTTGCTCCAGAGCCTCAACATCCTTCTTGTGGTGAGGGGCCCAGAACTGAACACAAGATTTGAGGTGCGGTCTCACCAGTGCTGAGTACAGAGGGAGAAGAACCTCCCTGGACCTGCTGGCCATGCTGTTTCTGACCCAAGCCAAGATGCTATTGGCCTTCTTAGCCACTTGGGCATACTGCTGGCTCATGTTCAGACGGCTGTCAACCAGCCTGTTCCTGGATCCTCTCTCTGGTCCTTCTTGTAAGTAGGTGTAACATCTCCCAGCCTCCAGTGAAGCAGAACTTCCCCAGTCAGACAGAACTGCTGGTAGATGATGGAAAGGTTTAGCAAGCACCTCCATGAGCTCCATTAATATCCATGGACGAATCACATCTGGCCCCCAGACTTATGGACATCTAATTTGCCTAGCAGGTCTCTAACCATTTCCTCTTGGATCAAGGGAGCTTTGTTCTGCTCTTCCTCCCTGTCTACCGGCTCGTGACGTTGAGTACACAAAGAAGGCATTAAACACCTCAGCCTTATCCTCATCCTTTGTCACTGTTTTTCATACAGTTTCCAGTAAAGTATGGAGACTTTCCTTGGTCCTTCTTTTGTTATTAATTTATTTGTAAAAGGTTTTTTTATTATCTTTCACAGAATGGGCCAATCTAACTTCTAATTGGTCTTTAGCCCTACTGATTTTCTCTCTACAAGATCTCACTTCATCTTTGTAGTCCTCACAAATTGCCTGCCCCTTCTGCCAGATTTCATATATTTTCCTCTTTTTCCTGATTTCCATCCAGACCTCTTACTCAGCCAAGCCAGTTTTCCTCCCTGATGTCTCAGCACACAGGGATGGCTTGCTGTTCTTAAAGAGCATCCAGGACTCTTGGGCTTCTTTGCCTTTAAGGATCGTCTCCCATAGAACTTGATTGAACAGCCTTCTGAACAGACCAAAACCTGCCCTCCAGAAGTCCAAGGTGGCCATTCGACTGACCCCCACCTTGCTTCTCCTAGAACTGAGAATTCTGTCATCTCATGATCGCTTTCCCTAGGTGTTCTCCAACTGTCACATCTCCCACAAGTTCTTCTCTGTTAACAAGCGGCAGGTCCAGCAGGGCATCTTCTCTAGCTGCTCGCTTACAAATTGTGTCAGGAATTTGTCTTCCATATACTACATAAACCTCCTAGACTGTTTCCTCCCTGATGTATTATACTTCCAGCAGACATACAGTAAGTTGAAATCTCCCGTAAGGACAAGGGCTAAGGATCATGAGACTTCTCCTACTTGCTTATGGAATAATTCGTCAGCCTCCTCATCCTGGCTGGGTGGTTGTAGAGGATTGGTTAAGAAGGAAAGGGCATCAGGACGCTGGCTCTTTAAGGCTTGATATTTTGGCAGTGCCTCAATCTCCAAATAACCTTGACATTTAGAGGAAGTTGGCTTGTAGCAAGGCGAAGTGGGTAATGTAGTAAGTAGTACAGCTAACCGCAAGGCAGGAATAAGAACAAAGCGTGCTTGACAACTGCTACCAATGGGCACCTAGTGCGTAGTAACTGCTAACCAATTAGTGCGTGAATAGTGGACACAGACCAATAGGCACCTTACGCGAAGACTGTAACACGGTGTATAAAAGTTGGTGGAGGGTTCGTAATAAACTGAGCAAGATTCTAAACTCATATTGGGTGTGTCTCTTGACTACGGCCGTTTCTCCTTGCAACATATTGGCGCCCATGAACAGGGACATGGCAGGATCCTGGAAAGAAGGATCACGGAAGACTTCTTAAATCTGCTAACAAAGGGGGAGCAGACGGAGAAGGGGAGAGCGGAGCGAGGAAGCATCTGCAATAGGGAGGCAGACAGCTGGAACTCTTCTACCGAGAGCACCGAGAAGAGCCTCGCACTGGTAATACCGCGCAGATGGGTCGAGACGTGGCACTCATGCTTTTGGTTGATATTCTCTCTAAGAGAGAGGCAAGCGTGAGCCAGAAAAAGCTTTTTGAGCTTTGTGACTGGGGACTTAAACGGGGCTGTTTTAAAGACCCAAAGATTTATTTCAACACTGCAGAATGGTGGAACGTGGACAATCAATTATGGGATGTTACGATAGAGGAAAAAAGGGAGCGAAAAAGCTGGGGCCTCCCTGGCAGAAAGTTTTTGAAGTGTTAAAGGTGCATGTTGGCTCTAAAAAGCAGAGTGATAATTTCAAGCTGAGTGCAGGATCGTCAACAACTGTACTAAACTCCCACCTCCCTAAACCGGCTGCGCTTGCCCCTGCACCCCCCGATGGGAGGGCCGACAATCCCTTTGATCCAGGTCTGATAGACACCAACAAGGAGCCCGATCCACCCCCTCACTGTCCCTCAGACCAACGGATGCAAGCCAGGAGGGAGGCGCAGCAGCAGGGAGAAGTTGAAATATTGCAAGCTTTGATCTGTGCGCGACACGGCGGTCTGCGCTGGGAAATAATTAGTGACGAAGTGATAAAGGAGATTCCAAAAACTGTAAGAAGAGAACCAAACCACCCAGCTGAGGGACACTCCCCCACCCCTCCAGCTCCCGCAGAGCGGTTTGCCACAGGGGGCCCTCTGCCCTGGGCTAAGGGGTGTCCACCTGCTGCTGCTGCAAAACCCAAGCAGTTTCAGCGTTACAGAAGGGCATGTTAACAGATACGATAAGAAATGGCTCAATTAAACAACGTTAGTAGCAGTTCAAGAGTCAAGACAGTTTAAATAATGCAATTTTACAACAGATGCTGCTTTTTGGTTTATCAAATACTTATAAAGATACTGGATGCTAGAAAGTTGAAACAGGCATGACCCGTATATGGTGTTTATAGATAGATTAAAGGATGTGCTTGACAAGCAAGTAAGACAACTGAGCAGTTACAGAAGGCTTAATTTTGCAATCACTGACAAAAAAATCCTAATGACGAATATGGAAAGATATGGTGTGGTCTGAAAACTCCTACAATAACAGCTGGGATCATTTACCTATTAAGCACAGCTCGTAGCTGCCCTGACTGTAATCTGGGACAGAAATACGTTCTGTCAGAGACGCGGCAAAGAGAGACATTTTAAAAGAGACTGCCACACGCAACACCAGGAGAGAGGACCTAAAATCTGCCCTCAGTGTGGAAAGGGCAAACATTTTACCAGTTGGTGTAAATCAAAATGGGATAAGAACGGGACAGTATTGTCAGAAAACCAGGAGCAAAGCATGGTTCAGAGGTACGTACCAACACAGACGCCTCCGCAGCGACCAGCAGCTCTCACCTCAGAGCAAGAACCAGACGCAGCACAGAGATGGATGTGATCACCACCATTGCAGTAGTGCTGCAATCGTCTGCAATTCACACAATACCACGGAATGTAAAAGGACCATTGGAGGGTAGCTTTACTGCCTTGTAATTAGAGTGATTATCAATAATTTGGTTGGGAATCTTTGTTTTACCTGGGGTCATTGATGCAGGCTGTAGTGGAATAATTCAAGCAATGGTATGGATGCTGTCTCCACTAGTGTTACGAACACCATTTCCACTAGTATTAATACCAACAGATAGCCGGATAGTGTATTTAATTTTGTTCAAAGCAGCTGTGTTCCGAGCTGACTCTGTAGAGCATGGCTCGCAAGGATTTGAGTCCATAAGAATCCCTGAAATACATTTGGCTTAGTCCCTACAAACTCAACCTCTTAAAAAAAAAAAAAAAAAAAAGGAGGAAAGCCAGAATGACTGAAAAATTGGGTACATTGCAAAATTTAGTGGAAGAGCAAATAGATCACGGGCATACAGTCCCATTTAATAGTCCTTGGAATGCACCTGTATTTGTGATAAAAAAAGAAATCTGGAAAATGGTGTTATTCACATGACTTTTCTAGACAAACTACAAGAGGCCTTAAATAAGCAGGCAGACAATATCGCCACTAGATAAGTGTTGCTTAAACAATTAGCCTTAAAGAATGCAAAGATGGACTTAGTGCACTGTTAATTGCATGATCACCTGTTACAAAGATTGCTTGTTTTTACCAGAATTGACTGATGCTGACTTTACGAGAGCGATGCAAGTAATAGTTTGGATGCCTATGCCTCCTGACTTTGTATCAAAGGGCACTAGAATCACTCATCTGATTTGTTTTTCAGCACTTACACCCCATGAAGAGACAGAGGCTGTGGTTCAACTGACCAGTCCGTGATTCTATCAATACAGAAACTACAAAAGACTACCATAAGTGAAATATTTGTTAGACAATCGATATAAACCTTATTAGATAATGCATCTACATATTTTAAGTGTTGTATGTTCCCAGTACCATGTGTAGTTTAAATATTCGTAGCATGGAAAAATTGTGGATCTGATAGTGATGGCCAACATTGTATGAATGTATTCGGTTAGCTGAGAAATGAGTGGTTGTGTGTGTGTGTGTTTGAAGCGCTTCAAACGTTTGTAAGACTTAGAAATTGGTTTTGATTAATCTTGAAAATATATCTCTGGGACCTTTCAATCTCAAATGTCCACTAAGCTGGCAAACAGGTAGATTTACCTGGGGATCTTTGGAATTAAAGGCTTCAGAAGGAAAAGTTTTAAAATACCTAGCAAAACATGCAGCTGTATGTGTGTGAGTGCACCCCACCCCCCCTCCTCCTCCTTCTTTTCTAAGTTTTTTTTTTTTTTCAGCCTTGAAGAAGTCCAGAGGAGTTAAGGGTGTTATCTCTCTAGGGGAATGCCAATTTGTGAGAACACTGTGCATTCCAGTCTCACTGGAACTAGTCAGCGGCTGCTGGGTCCTAGTGCAGACAAACTTTAGGGATAATTGAGGCAATGATAGAGGAAAATTCAAAAAATTCATTACGAATTATTGAGTGGATATTTTGCCACACTAAACCCAAAAAACATAGTCGCTAAATTTGAAATGATTACAATGATAATCGCCGGGGGAAGAAAAAAGAAGTGTTCAGTTATTAGGCCAAGACTCGACAATCATTTATGTCCCAATGACAAAGGAATATGCTAAGTGGTGCATGGCAAATATTTTGAATTTACAAGTAGATCTAATAGATTATCCAGAAAGTATTGATATCCATTTACCCAGTCATGCCATTACTGAACGTACCCATCAAGCAGTAAAAACATTGTTAGCAAAACAAAGCAAAAAAAAAAAAAAGAAAAAGGGGGGGAAATCAGGAGAGACACTGCAAAACAGATTGATAAAGGTGCAATATGTAATGAATTTTTTGCAATTAGCAGGAGATGATCAAATTGTGCTAAAGCTGAAGCATGTACAAACCATGTCGTCAAAATCAGAGCAAGTACAAGACAACGTGAAAGTGCTATTGAAAAACAGTTATTATGGGCAATGGACAGGTCTGTATAAGCTACTAACATGGGGACGAGGTTATGCTTGTGTTTTAACAGATAAAGGACCACTTTGGGCACCTGCGAGGTGGATCAAGCCTGTATTCCTGCGTGACAACTGTTAAGCCCCAGCCATGAAAACAGTCAACAAGAATGAGGAGGATGTTAACATTATGGATGTTCTTAATCTTATGGGTGGTAGTTGAAGGATGTCCCTGGGTGATCGATTCTCGAAAGAATTGGTGGATAACAAGATGGGTATGAGAACTGTTGGTCAAAGGAGGAATGTTATTTTTAATGGTGTTAATTGCTTTGACAATTATCCTGTGTGTTACAGTGTATACAACGTCAAGTCAATCATATGTTTCACCTGAACACTTTAGTCAAAAAACAAAAAGGGAGGTTACCTTTACTAACACCAAACACAAGCATGATTTGGAATGTGTCACGATATTATTATAAATGGGCGAGGACAAAGAGAATGACCCATGTGTTTTCTAGTAGCTGCAAAGATACGGTCAAGTTTTGGAACCCAGAAACAATCATAGCAGTCTCAATTTTAGCTCCAGGAGTAGCAGCCACCAGAACCTTGGCCCAACTGAATCAACTGGGATGCTGGCTCTCTAAGCAAACAAATGCTACATCCAAAGCGCTGTCTGAATTGTTGCTTGACGTAGACTCCGTACGACATGCCACGTTACAGAACCAGGCAGCTATAGATTTTTTGTTGTTAGCGCAAGGTCATGGTCTTGAAGAATTTGAAGGCATGTGTTGTATGAATTTGTCTGATCATTCGAAGTCAATATATCGTCACTTCAGTGAATTGCAAGAGCTAGTCGGAAAATTACAAGTTAGTGATAACGTGGGGTTGGATAAATGGCTTAGAATCCTGGGACTCTTTGGATGGCTCCCAGAGACGGTTAAGGGATGACTCTGATTGTGATAATTGTTATTGTAACATTGTTAATTGTACCTTGCTTGTTACATTGTTGTCAAAGGGTAACAGGAAAGTGGTTAAACCAAGTGTTGATAGTGCAAAAAAAAAAACAAAAAGGAGAAATTGTAGAGGATTGATTAAGAAGGAAAGGGCATCAGGACGCTGGCTCTTTAAGGCTTGATATTTTGGCAGCGCCTCAATCTCAGAATAACCTTGACATTTAGAGGAAGCTGGCTTGTAGCAAGGCGAAGTGGGTAATGTAGTAAGTAGTACAGCTAACCGCGAGGCAGGAACAAGAACTAAGCATGCTTGGCAACTGCTACCAATGGGCACCTAGTGCGTAGTAACTGCTAACCAATTAGTGCGTGAATAGTGGACACAGACCAATAGGCACCTTACGCGTAGACTGTAACAAGGTGTATAAAAGTTGGTGGAGGGTTCGTAATAAACTGAGCAAGATTCTAAACTCATATTGGGTGTGTCTCTTGACTATGGCCGTTTCTCCTTGCAACAGGTGGTCTATAGAAGACTCCTACAATGATATCCGTCTTATTATGTAAACCTCCCATTTTCAACCACAGACATTCAACCCTATCTTTACTGTCAATGAGTTTGAGGCTGTTGAAACTCTTTCCAACACAGAGGGCTATCTCACTGCCTCTCCTTCCTTGTCCATCCCGTCTGAAGAGTCTGTAGCCTTCCATAGGAGCACTCCAGTTATGTGAGTCATACGACCATGTTTCTGTGATATCAATTATATCATAGTCCTCCTGCCTTACAATAACTTCTAGCTCCTCTTGTTTATTGCCCTTGCTGTGTGCATTGGTGTAGATGCACTTCAGTTGAGCTGTTGATCCTGCTACACTCCTAAGGGGAACAGTCTTAATACCTAAGCAACTACTCACTGAATTACTTAACCCTTCTGCGAAGCCATTTGAAGTTCTATTCCTCACTTTCTGTGAAGTGGCAGACCAAGGGTCCTTGCCAGCACACCATCCCTCAAGAACTTGAATGCTATTCCCAGGTTTTTTTTGATCAAGCCTGGTTATGTCCCCCTCTCCCTTCACATTTAGTTTAAAGATCTATTAATGAGCCCTGCTGTCTTCTTGGTTAGTACCCTTATGCCCATAGAGGACAGCTGTACCCCATCTTTCGACAGCAAACCTGGTAATTTGCCTGTCAACCCATGATCAAAGAACCCAAAGTTTTGCTCCTCACACCATGTTCAGAGCCAGTTATTTATTTCCCAGCACTTCCTAATCTTTCCTGTGTCATTGCAAGAAGTAGGAATGATGGGAGAAAACAACTTGTGCCCCTGAACCATTCACCATACCTCTCAGGGTCCTAAAATCCCTTTTAATGACTCTTAATTTTTCTGTTGAGATTTCATTACTGCCTAATTGGAAGCACAGCAATGGATAAAAATCTGTGGACCTGACCTGAGGCAGAAGTTTTCTCATTACATCTATAACTGATACCCCAGGTAGGCAGCAGACTTCCCTGTGTAATGGGTCCAGTCTGCAGACCAGTTCTTCTGTTCCCTTTAGAAGGGAGTCCTTATGACAATAATCCACCTCTGCTTCTTATCAGAGGCCTTTTTAATGGAAGGCTTGTTGTGTCTTAACTTGGGGAACATTTCCAGGCTTGTGGGACACACCATCCTCATTGAGGTTTGTTTCCATTTCAAGAGCTTTGTATCTACTGTGCAAGGGAATCTGGGAGGCTGAAGGTGGCACAAGGGAGACACACCTGTTGTGTCAGACAAGGAGTTGCTGCCACTTCCCTCTATCTCCTAAACTTCTCTCCTTAGCTGAATGGAGAGAGGAAGGGACGTCCTCTGTCATACAGCCACCTTGTTAGGTCCACACCCTGTTCACCTCTTCCTTGAGCCCTATCATGAATCAAAGGAGTTCCTACACCCCAGCATGATTCACACAAGTGAATTCCCCACTAGTGCCTGATACTGAGGCAGGAGGGGAGCACGCCCTGTAGCCTGCTGTCTGGGTGGCAGCATTCACCCGATGGGGCTCTGTCTGTGGGGCTGCATCAGTCACAGCTGGTACGGAGCCTGGAGCAGCCCTGCTTTTCTGCTGAGTGACCATCATGGTTCTCTGCTCCTTTTGGCCAAGAACCAGCTCCCTCCCTCCCTGCCCTGTCTGTGCAAACTGCCGTGCAAACTGACACTCTGTTATTTTCTGATGTGCTACACACCTGTTTGGCTGATCCTGTTCATGCTGCTCTGGTTGCTAGAGCTCTCTGGGGCCCATTTAAATCTCCCGCAGTTACTGCCCCTTCCCTTTGTTAGCTGCCATGCAGAAACCTCCTCTGCTGGGAGTCTGGACCCACCTGACCCACTCCCTCCAGTGTTCCTTGATTTCCCCTACTCTGCCAACCACCCCTTCTCCTCAATCTATTGCCCAGCTGCAGCACTTACCATGTCTGCCACCTATCCATGACAAATGAGCACAATTGATTCATCCATCAATCTTTCCTACACAATTTTTCATTTTCTTTCCTTAATTCTACATTTGCTTCTAATTATATTTTCTAGAAATAAAATGCAGAATGGATGTTAGCAAGGTATCCTCAGTTGTTCCCTCATAATGTTTTAGTTCTTTTTCCTCAAAGATATGCAAGTAGAGTTGAGATAGGTGTTGCCCATGTGCAGTGAAGTGCAAAATGTGTGTCTTATTTAACTACCTGGAACACAGCAGGACTCACTGACTAGACTTCTTCTTGCTACCTAAAGTAATAATAAGCCATTAGCCAAAATAGTTTTAAAAACACATTTCCAAACTATCTTTCTGAATGATGGTATAAACTGGGGTGCACTGGGAAGGAGGAAGACAGAGCCATTGTGATGTTAAAAAAAAAGGAAAAGCGTTAGAATTTATTAACTATTTTATATACACAGAGACACATATATTAAAATCCCATGTTATGCATATTCACGTACATGAACACGTTCATAGGTATAAATACATATGTGTCTACTACACGATATTTTTCTCTCACTTTTGGAAGGATTTGGTTTTAGTTGTCCTTATCCTAAATTCTTAAATCTGCTTGCATCGCTACCAAAGAAAACAAGTTTTAAGACAATCCTGTCAGTCATCCAGACTGTAAGATACTTCCAAAGGTTCCTAGAAGAAAAAAGAACTTCTTCAGCCTAACTATAGGAAGTCTAGTTCTCCACTGTACTATTACATGAAATCAATCACAAAACACTGCTTTTGCCGTAGTGACATTACCAGTATTGAAAAAAGGACTTTAAAAAGGAAGGATGAAAGCAATGGCCTCTCCGCATTCATCTGTAGTTTAGGAGGTTCACAGAAGTGTGAAGTGGCCAATTTGTCTCCATGAAATGTTCCCAGCTGAATGAGAAAACAGCATGGAGATGAATTTAGCCTGAAGCAGTGGCTTTGAAATGTGTGAACTGCTCCAGTCGCCTAATCTGGTTCCATTATTGCTGCCTCAGAAGCATCAGTGATCCTGTTCCTATGATGAGCACCTTGCATATTCCTTCTTCACTCTGCACGGTCTGAATGTGAGGTCATTGATGGAGGAAGTTTCAGTCCAACGGAGTGGGTTTTCTGTTCTACCTCTAAAACAGTCTCTGGAGAAAAAAGGATTGCTTGGAGGTGAAAGATGACCCTAAGCCAATTCTAATTTGGTACCGGGGTGATGTAGGGCCTTGAGGGAAATTAGATGCCTTCAAAAAAAGAGGAATTCCCAAACTTACATTTCATGCGAGATTTGAAACTGACCAGGAACGTGTGCAAAGTGAGAGATTCATATTGCCCTTGAAATGCTTAATTTAGAGCTCATTATCGCGATTTCCTATTTTTCCTTTTCTATTTCTGCTTGTTCTTCCAACCAGAGACTGAAAGTCCTTTTTTTTCTCCTACATCCTTTCTTCACTGGGCACACTTACAGGGCAATATGTTGAGTTTCTGCAGAATCATCTGCAATACTAATATATTTGCATCACAGTCACACACACTACTCAGAAACAATCACCCAAATAAGTCCTTCTTCCAGCTTTTATATCAGCCATGAATATACAGCGACAATTAACGTCCAAAGAGGGTCCCCTTACCTCAGGGACACCAAATTGAAACTGGGTGACTCTCAGCCAGAAATTCTATTTCTGGGAACTTCATTTTGTTCAGTATATTGAATATATGAGACAAACCTACAAGAACATCCCAGCTTTTCTCTGAAATGACATTTCCAAGGTCCTTTCCACAACTGGGTGCTTTATTCTGCACTCTGACTTGTTTAAAAGTTATAAAAAATTCTGAGATTGAGGTTGTAGAGAGGACAGAGCTGGGCTTTTCTCCCAAGTGTCAGGGGACAGGACAAGAGGGAATGACCTCAAGCTCCATGAGGTGAGGTTCAGGTTGGACATCAGAAAAAAAATTTCATGGAAAGGGTCATTGTCACTGGAACAGGCTGCCCAGGGAGGTGTTTGAGTCACCATCCTTAGAGGTGTTTAAAAACTGGGTGGATGAGGTGCTGAGGGGCATGGTTCAGTGTCTGATAGGAATGGTTGGCCACGATGATCCTGGGGGCCATTTTCCAACCTAGTGAATCTGTGATTCCATGATTTTATGAATAAGAAAAAATTCTTACCATTTGCTAAAATAAGAAGAAATGGTTCCATTGAGAGAGGAGAAAGGAATCTTAAGAACTTCTTGCTCAAGGAACTTCAAGTCTGAACCATGAATCATCTTTTACCACCGTAAAGAAATTTCAAAGCTGTATGAACTGTCTTTTCCGTTGTAAAGATCAGAGAGTAAACAACCTTTAAACATAGCTTTTCAGCTTTAGTCCCAGCAGAGTTAGTTACCTCAATATCATCTCTTGTTTAGAGATACCCAACACAGGGAACAAAGGAACAGTTAAGAAAGGAAGGCAAGCATATCCACTGTGGGACAATGAATTTCAAAAGAAATGTCAAACAGCTGAAGGGAGTCAAGAGGAAAACAAGCACAAGTTCAGAAAACCTTTTCTAGGAGGAAAGACTTAACAGCTTGCAGTAGTTTAGCTGGAAGAGTAAAAGCAAAAAGATCTGATGACAACCTTCAACTATGTAGAGAGTGCTATAAAAATGAAATAGATTGTCTGTTCATGGTGTCAAAGGTCATAATAATACAATATTTTTTGAAACTTAACAGAGATTGTCTAGGAGTCAGTGATACCTTCTTCATTAGAGACCTCTGAAGATAAATTACATAAAAAAACTATGAGGAACAACACTAATCTTGCTTGTGCAGAGAAATGGTGAACTAGATATTAAATTAAGATCTGTTCCTTCTCTTGTGTAAGTACCTAAGGCAAAGACAGAAAAAGAAATATCACAATCAAGTGAAAGACTGCAGAGAGGTAGAAAGAAAAAGGATGCACAAAGTATGTACAGTTCATGCATTTCCAAATTTAAAGTTCCAAATTAAAGGAATAGAAATAGACTCATGACACTGAAATTAATGACAGAGGAAAATTAGGGAACTGCTGTTATATGCAATGCAGTTACATGCAGTGCAGTTACTGGAAATGCAAAGGATTGATAGCTGTAGCATAATCATAGTAGATCCAGAGATTCCTCCTATACCTCTTGCGGAAAAAAGCCACTAGTCGCTCAGCAATTTTCATGTGCTCTATGGAACCATCATTGCTTTACACTCCACTTGAATTGTGTTGCACCACTAACACTGTCAAGCTCAATATTAGAATGCCAAAATGAAACAAACAAACAATGATTTTGCTCTTCCTGAAATTCTATTTTTAATTATCGCATTTTGATTTGCAATCCTATATGTCAGTACAAGATCTACTGCTGCTGAGTTTTTCATTTGATACTGACCAATGTCAGTAGTGTCAGTACCTGAAAATCCTCACCAAGAGAGAGGAGAAAGAAGTGATTGTGGAATCTTTTCAGTATTCAAGTGGAATATGGGAAAATACTTCATGAAGATTAATCTCTGTAGGGAAAGATGAACACTAGTCTGAAAACAGAGCTAATAGAAAATAAACTGTAGATGTGCTGGTCACCTCGTGATTAGATGGAGACTTTGTACTTGGCCCAATGATAAATTTGACTTTTGCTTTGAATTATACAGCTAAAGTAGCACCAGTAGGCACTACATTACCACATGTAAGGGGGACAAAGGACAACTGCAACCAGAAAAGAAAGCTCAGTGGTAAAGTCCAGGGAATAAAGAAGTAACTGAACTAAGAATCTGTGTTAACCCAAAATGGAACTCTGAGAATACAGACATCCTGTATTCAGAATCAGGAAATGTCTGGGGTAGATGTATCCTTCTCTCAATACAACAGAAGTTTTATTCTGGATGTGAGAATCTTTCCTCTTAGAATTACAGCATACTTCCCTGTGAAAACTTTTACTCCTTATGTGAGAAGGTTTTGTTTGAAAACATTTGATTAGGAGTTCCGACTGTTTACACTTCAGTTTACATCTCATGCCTACAGTTTACACCTCATGCCTACAGAGCTCAGGATCAAAACT
This sequence comes from Phaenicophaeus curvirostris, assembly GCF_032191515.1. Classification (NCBI taxonomy): domain Eukaryota; kingdom Metazoa; phylum Chordata; class Aves; order Cuculiformes; family Cuculidae; genus Phaenicophaeus; species Phaenicophaeus curvirostris. Next base: position 71,472,849 of record NC_091431.1, read on the forward strand.
TTATTAAACGAACCCTGAGACATTCATTTGACTGCTATGGAAGTGTAAAAACTCTTAGTATCAGCAAAAGTCCAGAAGACAATAAAAGGACTGAACATTAGGGAAAAAAAATCTGATTAAAAAAATAAGATTGAGACAGCTAGTTTGAAAAGCAGTATTTTTGGTGGATGTAAGTACATTTCAACATGGATGTTAGTATCCTTTGGTCCAGTGAAGTATTACAGTCTAAGAAACCCCAGACATTGAAGTTAAGGGATCATTTCACCTATCATTGGCATCTGGAGTTAGTTGCCACCTGGCTAGTCAGTAGAGGAATATTTCTAGAATAGGCAGATCATGCTGTTGATCAGAGACCCTGAAAAAGAACATTTTGACCTCTGTAAGAGAATCCTTTTCTCTGACTACTGTTCTGGGAACTCCAATATTGACTAATTTACATTAAACTCTTTGCTTTTAGACAGCTAAAACTAAATGAGAGGAATCACTGAGAAGCAATTTGACCATTACCAGAAAATAACTCTGTGCATAACCAAGGCTCAACATTTAGATTCCTGAATACCTTAGCTCAAATTCTCACTGTTTCCTTTGGCAGGTTAAATGGCAACGTAGTTTTAATCACAGAATCTGTGTCTAAATTAAATTAGTTAGCTGCTTAAATAACTAGCAGACCAACAGAGACAGCAAAGAGAGAGCAGAAGATGTGACAGAAAGGTCTAATACAGAGATCCTCATTGTAGAGTCTCTTCTTTGTCACAAACAACAACAAAAATTGCTTTACTATTGAAGGAAAATCAGTAATGTTTTAATTGGAGGAGAATAATTCAAAACTACAGAATGATTCTAAAGTAGTTGCTGTGTTAACAGTTAGTCAGGGTATAGTTTCATGATTCTTTCCTTTAAGCAACAATCACTACTTAAAAAAAAAGATTATTTCATATCCCAGACCCCTAGAAGAAAAGGTGATTTTTTTTTTTCTCCCTTATAATTTCAAAGATCCTGTTAATATAAACTAGCCAATAATCATTGCAGTCAGTACATCTGTGCAGAGTAGTGAACAGCTAAGGGACAAATGGCTGAGGGGTACAGGAAAAGTGATTGCAAAACTGAGTATCCATAGAGTTATACACCTGGGTACTCTGGAGTTTCAACTGAGTGTGAGACTAAGGTCATTTTTACAATTAGACAGTACAGGTAAAGTATTAACTCCTCTTTAGATGTACTTTTACAGCCCAAGTAGGCAACAGATGTACATGAATTTTGAATCTCATTTTGTATCTATAACGAAGAAGAAAAATAAATTTATTTAATTTTCTGAAGAGACATGTAACTTTGGACAGTGACGCAGATGCTCAGTGTCAAAAGGAATTTGCCTCTATGCAGTTTTCTGAGTTTCGTGTATAACATCTCTGGGGCTTGAAAACTCTGAGTCCTATATATACAGTCCCCCCTTCTTCCAAAGCTGGTGAAACACAAACTCCCACCAAGCTCATGACACATCACTGGCAATGGAGTGAAGGGTGATGGGATACACCATACAAAGCCAGCCTTAAGGAGTGCTAGGGAGCAGAACAGAATTGGCAAATATTTAAGGATGTTTTCCATGAAGCACAAAAGTGCTCAGTTCCCAGATATAGAAAGTCAGGCAGAGAAGAGACCTGCATAGCTGAGGAGCAAGAGGGATCTGTACAGGCAGTACAGGCAGGGACAGGAAATCTGGGAAGAGCAAAACGATGTTGCTTAGTTGTGTAAGAATGGGGTCAGGAAGACCAAGGTGCAGCACTGCAAAGGAAGCAAAGACTAACAAGGAGGGTTCCTACAGGTACGCCAGTCAGAAAGAGAACATTAAAGAAAGCATTTTCCCCTGATGAATGAAAATGGTGACCTTGCATTAACAGATGAGGAGAAGGCTGAAGTACTCAACAACTTTTTTGCCTCACTCTTCATTGACGACCATTTTCCTCACCCCTCCTGGGTCAATGAACAACAAGATGGGGACCAGGGGCCTGAAGCCCCTCCCACTGTAGGGGTGGATCAGGTTCATGACCACCTGAAGAACTTGAACATATTTAAGTCTATGGGACCTGATAAGATACATCCCGGAGTCCTGAGGGAATTTTCTGATGTAGTTGTCAAGTCACTGTCCGTGATATTAGAAAAGCCATGGCAGTCAGGGGAAGTCCCTGGTGACTGGGAGAAGGGCAATATTGTGCCCATTTTTAAGCAAGGTAGGAAGGATGACCCTGGGAACACCCAACCTGTTAGTCTCACATCTGTGCTGGGGAAGATCATGGAGCAGATCCTCCTAGTAGCTATGCTAAAGCACATGAAGGGCAGGAAGGTGATTTGAGACAGCCAGCAGGGCTTCACCAAGGCTGAGTCCTGCCTGACCACATCAGGGGACATGGTAAAACAATGGATGTAATCTATCTGGACTTCTGTATAGCCTTTGACATGGTCCTCCACAACAACCTTCTCTCTGAATTGCAGAGATATGGATTCAGTTGGTTGACTGTTCAGTGGGTAAGGAATTGTTTTCATGGTCGCATTAGGAAAGTAGTGGTCAATGGCTTAATGTCCAGATGGAGACCCATAACAAGTGGTGTCCCTCAGGGGTCTGTACTGGGAAGAGTGCTGTTTAATATTTTCATTGATGATATAGACAGAGATCGAGTGTATCCTCAGCAAGTTTGCAGATGACACCAAGATGAGTGGTGTGTTTGTTCCAACAGAAAGATGGGATATCATCAAGAAGGACCTGGACAAGCTGGAAAATTGGGCCTGTGTGAACCTCATGAGGTTCAACAAACCCAAGGGCAAGATCCTACACCTGGATTGGAACAATCTGCAGTTTCAATACAGGATGGATGATAATGTGATTAAGAGCAGCCCTGCAGAGAAGGACTTGGGCGTGCTGATTGATGAGAGTCTCGACATGAGCCAGACATGCATGCTACTAGCCCAGAAGGCCAATTGTTTTCTGGGCTGCATCAAAAGAAGTGTGGCCAACATGTCAAGGGAGGTGATTCTCCTTTTCTACTTCTTTCTCGTGAGACCCCACCTGGAGTCCTGTGTCCAGTTCTGGAATCCTCAATATAAGAAGGATACGGAATTGTTGGAATGGGTCCAGAGGAGGGCCGCAAAGATGATCTGAGGGCTGGAGCACCTCTGCTATGAGGACAGGCTGAGAGTTGGGCTTTTTCATGTTGGAGAAGTGAAGGCTTCAGGAAGACCTTATAACAGCCTTCCAGTACCTGAAGGGGACCTACAAGATAGATGGGGAGGGACTTTTTACAAGGGCATGTAGAGATAGGATGAGGAAACATGACTATAAATTGTCTAATCTAAAGATCTAGATTAGACATCAGGAAAAAATTCTTCAAGATTAGTGTGGTGAGACACCGGAACAGGTTGCCTCACCCTGGAAGTATACAAGGCCAGGTTGGATGGGTCCTTGTGCAGCCTGGTCTAATGGGATGTCTCCGTGGCCATGGTAGGGGGTTTGGAACTACATGATTTTTAAGGTCACTTCCAACCCAAACTGTTCTATTATTCTGAGGTTCTACAAAGTAAATTTAATAGTACTGAAGTTATCTTCTCTGAAAGGGAGGAAATAAAGCTTCACGGAGTTCCTAAATTATAAAAATAAAACTCTCCCTGCATGCACATCCTGGTGCAAATACATTTAATATATGTATCTCATAATATATAAACATTTAGAAAAATCTTAGTTAGTTGGAAACAGCAGGTGCTAAATCGCTTAGCTTTGGAGTCAGACAATGCAGGGAAAGTCAGAATAAGTAGTTTACAAGGGACACAGACTATCACCCATTGCAACACTGGCATTATCATTTAAATGGTCCTTGACAAGGATCTTATTTTGCTCCACTTTACATTCATGCTTAGCAAACAAATGCTGAACATTCATTAAGCAAACCTGCTATAACAAATGAAAAAAACGTTTTCAGGAATGTTATCACACTCTATGTTTTGAATGTGATAAATAATTAAAAACCTGTTGGCATACCGGTGTGTGTTTTAATGTTTTATGTATGTATAAGACTTCATATCTGCAGCAGGCAGGGAAACTATCTTTTCCTACAAGAACCTATTGCTCTTGGATTTGGAAACCAAATGATTTAGTCTTCTTTGCAGTTTATCAACATTGTTCTGTTGAAATCAGTGGAGCTTCACTGATTTACACCACTGGAATAAATATTCCCAAGTATTTAATTGCTAACATTTTTCCAAAAGAAAGGGAGTAGTGACTGATTTTTATTTAAACCGTATATTTTTGCATATAATTGAAAAATAGACACTCATTTAATTTTTGTTTTAAATTTGTATATATTTTCACAAATGCACTAGAAGGTAGGGAAAAAAAAAAGTACAACACACTTCAAACAAGAAAACACAGGTTAAGACTAAATGACTGTTCTGTTACTATATATGGTTCATGTAAATGGCACAAAAAGGAAATATAACATCCAGAAAAAGCTTTTGTAATCAAAAGTTTCTTACAGAGTGTTCAGTTAGAAAGAGAGTCCAAGAAAACAAACTCAAACATACACAATTATTATTAGAACTACTCTAAAAATCTCTAAGAATATTCTTGTTTTAAACATGAGTTATCTTGGTAATTATTCAGTATTCTAAGTTGAAAAAGATTTTTTTCTTTATACATTGAGAAATCCTAGTGAAGAACTAGTCTGTTTTTTCCCTCTTATTCAGGCATTTAGCTGAAATTGTCATGAATTCAGTCAATCTGAATATACAAGTTGATAAGGCATGTTTCATCTGATAAACAAGATATAGATTTACTTCGAAAATAAATCTCATTTAAAGTCTATAGACACTTCAGCACCTATATCTTCTATGTTCTTCTGAAACTTGTATCCTGTCTGACTAATAAGGTATTCTCATTTTGATTATGTATAGAAGATAAGATTTCCTTTGTACTATTAACCACTTATTCTTAGAGGTTGTGTGGTATATAGGACTTTGCACTTGCTTTCTCTGACTTTCATTTAAAGAAGAAATGACCCTTACCAAGCTATACGTGATATAAGTACAAGAAGCCAGAGGGCAGCTTGTTCACAGTGGAACAATCCAGGAAACTGTTGGGTTGGTTGAATTTGTTGTTGACTTGGATGCCTTATTCTTTCATCTTATTCAGTGGAGGGTTGTGTATTTTTTTCTTCATCTGTGTAGACTGCCAAAGATGCTTTTAATTTTTTAACTTACAGAGTAAAAATTGCCTAGATGCTGTATCACAGAATCACTAGGTTGGAAAAGACCCCCGGATCATTGTGTCCAACCATTCCTGTCAACCACTAAATCATGCTCCTGAGCATCTTATCCACCCATTTTTTAAACACCTCTAAGGATGGTGACTCAACCACCTCCCTGGGCAGCCTGTTCCAATGTCCAGTGACCCTTTCCGTGAAAAATATTTTTTTTCTGATGTCCAATCTGAACCTCCCATGGTGGAGCTTGAGGCCATTCTGTCTTGTCCTGTCCCCTGTCATTTGGGAGAAGAGCCCACCTCCCTCCCTTCCACAACTTCCTTTCAGGTAGATGTAGAGAGTTGCAGAGTTATATAGAGGTATGTTATTTTGTGCTTAAAAAGCATCATATATAGTATGCATATGTATTATTCCAGTGTGTGCAGTTACAAGCACTTTTAAACAAGCACTTTTAAACAAGCACTTTTAAACAAGATACTACTTTGCTTGGTTTTTTGCTTTAATAATGAGAGGACTTTAGTTTCAAGGAATCTTAAAGTTTACCTGGAGGAGCTTAAATTTAAACTGAATTGGACAACATCTACATGTCTGTATCAGAGAAAGGCATCAATTCTGGTTTCAAGTTCTATCTTAACTTCACTGTGCTGGATTAACCTTGGCAAACAGCCAGAAGCCCACCAAGCTGCTCACTCCTTTTCTCTCCTCAGTGGCATAGGGGGAAAAGGTAGGATAAGAAAGCTACGGCATTAAGAATAAGGAGAGAGACTACTTACCACTAAACATCACAGGCAAAACCAACTCTATTTGGGGAAAATTAATTTAATTCATTGCTGAATAAATAGATTTGGGTAGGGACAAATCACAATCTTTTCTCATAAAGGCCACTGCTGCAGCCTCCCACTTCCAAAATATGAACACAGACATCCGATACACCCACTTGCACAGAAATAGGTAAAAAAAAATCTGAGAGGGTACAGACTGTTGTATTATTCAAAGTCACCAGAAGGCACCATTACAGTTAATCTGACAGTCTGCTGAACTATACAAATAGGCATTCAGATCTGGAATAAATGTCTGTTTGTTGCGTAATTCTTTTTTACAGGCAATGAATGTTACCAGAAAAATCTGTTTTGTCCAAGTCTCTCTTTGACAGAACCATTTATTAGATGCAAATCTACTGCCTGCAGGTTATTACACACGCAAAACAAATAAAATAATTGCATATTGTCAAATCATGGCAGTAGGAAAGGATCTGGAAATGTAAAAGCAGGCTAAGAAAAATGGATAAGTGACCAAAAGTCTGAGATTTGCTGGAGTTCAGCTTCTTAGGGAAACTGGAAAATATAAACTCTCCAAGGCACTGAAGGTATTCAAGCAGCTTTTCAAATTGCCTTTCAAGGGTGCTCAAATTAAACAAGGAGAAAGAAATACACCCTTTGTGCTCAATATTTGAATGTATAGCTCTAAGAAAGACAGTATCTGTTAAGAGAGAGAGAAAGAGGGATGAAAGGCTTTCCCATGCTTGGTTAACATTATCTGAAAATGCCGAACATTTTTAAATAAATACAAGGCCCAGCCGATCCCAAGTAAGGGTGATGCTCCTGACTGAAACATGACTGACAGATGAAGCATTTTACAATTCTTCCAGAAAATGTCTTTAGTGCCTGATTTTGCCAAAGTAATGTTCCTGTATCCATGGAACTACTGGTGAAAATCCCTGTGTTTATGCTAAAACTGTGACCACACTAGCATGGGTTTAGCCTGTGTCAGTTAGTACTTTTCCTGCCAGTGATTAAGCACAGTTTGCAAAGAAAAAAAGGGATTTTTCCCTCTCGTTTCAGGAATGATGCTTTTTTAGTGGGATAATAAGTCATCTGGAAAAGAGAGTTTAGCTGTATGAATGCAATCTGTGACATTGTGCAAATTCCTTGGTTGATTTAATTTCTCAATACTGACACAGTTAATGGATAAGGACACACGAACATGTGCCAGTACTAGTAGAAAGGGTTGTGGGGAAGAACCATACCCATTTGTCACCACAGCCTTTTGCTTAAACACATAACTGACACAACTGAGGAATCTCACCTTTTAATATATTAGTTATGATAATCCCATTTAGAGTTAAACAATTCAACATTTCCAGCAGCCTGAAGAGGGCAATTATGAGGAAGCTTGCCACGCTGATTGTGGCCACTCTACAATATTACAATACTGTGTAAAAGGTGCTTAGTGTTCAAATCCACGTTATAAAAACTTTAGATTTTTATAAAATGGTAGATAATTATTCTGGCTTTGATCTGTGCTGAAATAATTAATGTTCTCGAAAACTGTAGCTGTCACATGACTAGTGATCTTAGGAATACAAAGATAATTCTGGCCTACAACCGTAGCAAAGACTGAGAACTTCTTTCTATTAAATACACCAAAATAAAAAATATTGTATGAGTTGTTATCAAAAGGGAGACAAGGCACAGTTGATACTCCAGTTTCCAAGATTTTATCCTCCTCCAGAAGAGTGTCTAAAATAAGTGACAATTTCTAATTTCTTCCATTTTCTCAGCTCAATTATGCTTCAAATTATTATAATGCTCAGTAATAATATTACATTTTATCTGTTTATTTCCTATATTTTGATGGAAGTAAAAATAAAAATTGAAAGAATGGAGCTGAGTTGAATATAAGGAGTCTGTCAACAGAGGCTTTCTGAGGGTGTGAGGGTCTTTCCAAGGCTGACAGGAGAAGGTTTATGTAGTAGCTCTCAGCCTTCAATGTTTAGCTGAAGACAGATCACGTTTGGCTCTTGAAAGGCTATATCATTTGTTTGGGACATACTGCAATTTACCTCTATCAGAGACTCGTATTTTGGGCAACTGTGATCTTGAATGCACCAAAAAAACCCAGCATAACTGTAGTATTAAGAGACAGAAATAAATTCACATACGAATGCTTGAGAGAAGGATAGGGGACTGAATGGTAGAAAATGAGAAGGTGGATTGTGAAGAAAACACTGTCTCAAGGGGGAAGGAGCACCATAACATGTGTGGGAGAATAGGTATAAAGAAGTGAGAGGCAAGGTTGGACCCTGGATACCACTTAGGTTGTGGATGACAGATTGAGGGAAATCAGCATCTGGTAGGGCTTTCTGGACCAAATTCTTTTCTCTGGTCTGTGTGTTTGGACCTAAAGTGAGTAGTACTGCTCTCCAGAGCATCTGAGTTACTACAGCTACTGCCACAGTGAACTAAGACCCTGGAAGACTAAACTTTTTCCCCTAAATATGTATAAAGCTGCAGTTTAACTCAGATTAACTAGGTTTAACTACAGGCCTGTCAGTCTAACCTCAGTGCCAGGGAAAGTCACGGAGCAGGTGATCTTGAGTGCTATCATGAAGCACATGCAAGAGAACCGGGTGATCAGGCCCAGTCAACATGGGTTCACAAAAGGCAGGTCTTGCCAAACTAACCTGATCACCTTCTATGACAAAGTGACTCGGCTGCTGGATGAGGGAAGGGCTGTGGCTGTATCTTCCTGGACTTCAGCAAAGCCTTTGACACAGTTTCTCAAAGCATTCTGCTTGGGAAACTGTCACCTCTGGCCTGGACAGGTGCACACTCTCCTGGGTGGAAAACTGGTTGGCTGGAGGGCCCAGAGAGTGGTGGGAAATGGTGTGAAATCCAGCTGGAGGCCAGTGACAAGTGGGGTTCCCCAGGGCTCGGTGCTGGGTCCAGCCCTGTTCAATGTCTTCATCAATGATCTGGATGAAGGCATCGAGTGCACCCTTAGCAAGTTTGTGGATGACACTAAGCTGGGGGGAAGTGTTGATCTGCTGGAGTGTCTGGAGGCTCCAAATGGATCTGAACAGGCTGGACCGCTGGGCTGAGTCCAATGGCAGGAGGTTTAACAAGGCCAAATGCCGAGTCCTGCACTTGGGGCACAACGACCCTGTGCAGTGCTACAGACTAGGAGAAGTCTGTCTAGAAAGCTGCCTGGAGGAGAGGGACCTGGGGGTGTTGGTTGACAACTGACTGAATATGAGCCAGCAGTGTGCCCAGGTTGCAAAGAAGGCCAATGGCATCTTGGCTTGGATCAGAAACGGCGTGACCAGCAGGTCCAGGGAGGTTATTCTCCCTCTGTACTCGGCACTGGTGAGACCGCACTTCAAATCCTGTGTTCAGTTCTGGGCCCCTCACCATAAGAAGGATGTTGAGGCTCTGGAGAGAGTCCAGAGAAGAGCAACAAAGCTGGTGAGGGGGCTGGAGAGCAGATCTTATGAGGAGCAGCTGAGAGAGCTGGGGTTGTTTAGCCTGGAGAAGAGGAGGCTGAGGGGAGACCTCATTGCTCTCTACAACTACCTGAAAGGAGGTTGTGGAGAGGAGGGAGCTGGCCTCTTCTCCCAAGTGACAGGGGACAGGACAAGAGGGAATGGCCTCAATCTCTGCCACGGGAGATTTAGGCTGGACATGAGGAAAAAATTCTTCACAGAAAGGGTCATTGGGCACTGGCAGAGGCTGCCCAGGGAGGTGGTTGATTCACCTTCCCTGGAGGTGTTTAAGGGACGGGTGGACGAGGTGCTAAGGGGCAGGGTTTAGTGTTTGATGGGAACGGTTGGACTCGATGATCCGATGGGTCTCTTCCAACCTGGTTATTCTATGATTCTAGATATTTAAAAATAGGAGCTTCCAAAAAAAATCTTCCTAGATAAGCTGAAAAAAAAATCTAAGAAATTAAGGTTCCCATGTTTACGTTTTATTCGTGCCTTAGGAAATCTTGCAAGAAGTCTTGTCTCAAACACTTGACTCCCCTGCACTGTGCATCAGAAGCACCTGCTGAGCCCAATCTGTCATCCATGAAGACAGGAAGGAGTCAGAGTTTCTAGTCCTTAAACTGGAACTGCTTGAAGTAGGATATTTTATGTTGGATTGCAATATCCTCCTCTTGTAAAAACCCTTCCATCTGCCAAGAAAGCTTCTTTCCCTCAGCACCAATCAGTCATTCTCTCTCTTTTGTAAACTACCATAACTGAGGGTGATAGAAAGCAGGTTCCTGAAAAGTCTGAGAGGTGAAAATTGAGACAGCAGGAAAGTGAACAAGATGATATGCAGCAAGGAGAAGGATATGGTCAGAATAGCCTGAGTAAAACAAGGCCCTGCAGCTCTGTTATGAAGGCATTAAGCACAGAGCTGTTACAGGTAGTCCATGCAGGAAGCCAGACTTCAGGGAAATGAATTCACTCAACTGCCTAAAGCAAGTGGTATATGAGCACAACTAACTGTCTGTCAAGCACGGTGGAAAACATAACTTTGTTAATAGATTCTAACATCGTAAGGGATTAAGGACGTAAAAAAGGGAGGATGGTGAGGCGGGAAGATCTATTAAGAGCAAAAGCTGAAGGGAAGTAGAGAAACAGTTTTACTTATTTTCTTTTATATGCTGAAAAAATGTTGTAGGACAGCCTCATGCATGGTCTGTGAACAGCTACACATTCCAGGCTTTTGAAAATACTATCATAAGTCCCTGTCTACTAAAACAAAAAGTGGTTAATAAGCACCTTACTCAGGTAAATCAGGATATGAAATTGTGATGCAGTTGTTATAGTAACTGCATGTTTACATACTGTTCCCATTTAGCAAACATGAGATAAATTATCCTTCTTCCAAGAGACAGGAGAAAATTAAAACAGCTTTTAGAGCTGAACTGTGCATTTTTAGTTTCTGAGTTTAGATGTGATCTGATGTGTTGAAGTTTTGCATCTGTATTTCCTCATCATAATTTGAACAAGTTCCCTGACTAAAATTAGACAGAAATGGGATAAACATTTCTAAGTCACGTGGCATGTCATCCCCAGGTCTGATAGCATCAAGATGTCTATAATAGCTACTTTATTATTCCTTCAAATAGTCCATCTCCCCATGAAGAAATAACATAGACCAATGAAGAAAGGAAATATTAATGACTTCAAGTTGTTCACAAAAATGTCAATTCCCATTTAAGCATTTCCATGACCTGGCAAAACATATGCAGAAATCAGACCACTGCACTGGATAACCAAAACTTTGAGATTGTTATGTTATTTACCATTGAATGAACATACACGCAAACATATACATGAAGACTGCATATGACACTGATGGCAAGAAATGGTATAGAAAGAAAAGAATTAATTAAAATGATACTTAGCTTTTTTTAACTGGTCAAAAGCATGGAGTTCGCAATCAAAAAAAAGTTGATCTTAGTTACAGAAACATCTTGATTCAGTGTTGCTGAGAAATAAAAATGTAGATAGAATTACAAGGAAATGGCAAAATAAACATTATTTTGTTCAGCATCGTCACTGCAGAGAATAAGATGCCTGTATCACAAGACTGACTACTAGCTTCATAATATATCTGAAATAAAATACTTAAACTGTGCAGACTAAGATAAATCACATCTAGTATTATTTGAGTATAAAACTGAAATAAATAATAAAGAAATAAACAATCGATTTTAAAAAAAAAGCTTTTAATTCTAGGAAAACCTAGAGTCCTGAAAGAGGCACCGGTATTTATAAAGAATGAGATGAATAGTCCTAGTAATTATAGGTTAGTTACTCAGAGATCAAATCCAGACAGTATTGTGAAAGTCAATATGATTTTCCATTAGCAGACAATCAGAAAGATGCGACTGTTATTCATGCCAGTCAATGTGGTCTTATGGAAAATAGGTTTTGTGAAACAGTTTAGATTTCATTATTTGATAAGATTACAAATTTGATTGATAAAGGTATTTGTGTGCAAGTAACACATGCAGATTTTTGTGTGGCATTTAGGTTGTGTCAGATGAGAAGTTGATGTAAAAAAATTACAAATGCCTGTAGGTCACACATTAAATGGGTTATCAATTTGCTAATCAGAAACTTTTAAGTGTTTGTTAATAGAAAATCATCACTGGATGGACCAACATATAATATACGTATATCATGTTCATTGTTTGAAAGTGGGATTGCTACAGAAAAACCTCCTGATAAGGTTGGAATGTAGTGTAAGGACTAGGCTAGCCAGCAGAGTGGTAAGAGCTGGTTAGTAAGTGAGGTGCATTTGAGTCAGATATTGTCAGGAACAGTCAAAAACAAACTTCTGTCTTTAAATTCATCTTCCAGCTTGTGGCAAAAATTCCTGATAATGAAGCTGAGTAATAATCAGATAACTAGTAATCATATGACCTCTGCATGTGGCAGTATTGGAACACGTAGTGGAATTTTAATAGAATCATAGAATAACCAGGTTCTTGTGCTTATACATTACAGAAGAAGTTGTGAACTGGGAATGAAGTAAGGAACAAACCATTTTGAGATCTATGAAATGTGCCATACAATTGAAAGTCTCAGAGTTTAGGTGAACTCTCTTATCCAAATAAGACTGATAAAAGTGATATCTGCAATTTCTAAGTCTGTCAAGAAAGCTGGGTGTATAACAAGAGACTTTTCTGCTTAGTCAGAGCCATAGCAAGAAACACTGACTAGAAGACAGAAGTGGGGAATTTAACTTTAAAAACTGTGACTGACTTCCATCTTGAAAGGTAGTGATGATCAATGATGATCAGTGATCAAAGCTGAAGGATAATGTGTTTGACACAGAATTATTAGATCATAGATATACAGAAAGTCAGATGAAATGATCCGTAGTTAAACATTGAGGGATTTGGCTTGATTCAAACTAGAATTTTTCATAACATTCCATTATTTGATCATCATAGAAATAGCAGGCTATGAGAAGCTCAACATACATCTTAAAATTAATATGCCTCTTGCAACTGCCTTGGTTTTGTAATATTGACTCTTTTCTGAATCCTATAGCAAGAAATTGTACTTCTTCTTGCAATTTGCATATGGCTGTTTGTCTCTAGTTAAATCATACCCATTAATCCCTTTGCAAAATTCATCAAATATGACATAAAAGGAAAAATGTAAAATCAAAGGTTAATTTAATGTTACAGAGAATTTTTAATGATGATTTAGTATTAATGATGGAAGTTTATGAACCATGTTTAATTAAGCAAATGTAGGAGATAAAAATCACCCTTATATTTAGCTTTACTTAAGATTATAGCCTCAAAAGCTCAAAAGAGGGTAGGAATAAACTTTCTTCTGGGTGGTGGAGCCCTGGAACAGCTTTCCATGGTAGTAGTTGTGGGAAAGCTTGGCTGGTCTGAGGAGTTAGAGTATGTGAACTTAAACATTGGCCTTGAATAGATGCCTGTGTGTCCTTGGAGAAGCTGGAAGGCACCAAGAGCCGAGTAAACAAGATTTGGAAGCTGCCAGGCCGCAAGTGGAATCACCCAATTATGGAGTTACAACTGAGAAGGAGTCATCCAATTATGAACTGTCAGTCTTTGTAAAGCCTTTGACACAGTTTCTCACAGCGTTCTGCTTGAGAAACTGTCAGCCTCTGGCCTGGACAGGCGCACACTCTCCTGGGTGGAAAACTGGTTGGCTGGCCGGGCCCAGAGAGTGGTGGGAAATGGTGTGAAATCCAGCTGGAGGCCAGTGACAAGTGGGGTTCCCCAGGGCTCAGTGCTGGGTCCAGCCCTGTTCAATGTCTTCATCAATGATCTGGATGAAGGCATCGAGTGCACCCTTAGCAAGTTTGCGGACGACACTAAGCTGGGGGGGAAGTGTGGATCTGCTGGAGGGTAGGGAGGCTCCAAAGGGATCTGAACAGGCTGGACCACTGGGCTGAGTCCAATGGCATGAGGTTTAACAAGGCCAAATGCCGGGTCCTGCACTTGGGGCACAACAAGCCTATGCAGTGTTACAAACTGGGAGAAGTCTGTCTAGAAAGCTGCCTGGAGGAGAGGGACCTGGGGGTGTTGGTTGACAGCGACTGAACATGAGCCAGCAGTGTGCCCAGGTGGCCAAGAAGGCCAATGGCATCTTGGCTTGGATCAGAAACGGCATGACCAGCAGGTCCAGAGAGGTTCTTCTCCCTCTGTACTCGGCACTGGTGAGACCACTCCTTGAATACTGTGCTCAGTTCTGGGCCCCTCACCATAAGAAGGATGTTGAGGCTCTGGAACGAGTCCAGAGAAGAGCAACAAAGCTGGTGAAGGGGCTGGAGAACAGGCTTTATGAGGAACGGCTGAGAGAGCTGGGGTTGTTTAGCCTGGAGAAGAGGAGGCTGAGGGGTGACCTCATTGCTCTCTACAACTCCCTGAAAGGAGGTTGTAGAGAGGAGGGTGCTGGCCTCTTCTTCCAAGTGACAGGGGACAGGACAAGAGGGAATGGCCTCAAGCTCCGCCAGGGGAGGTTTAGGCTAGATGTTAGGAAAAAATTCTTTATAGAAAGGGTCATTGGGCACTGGCAGAGGCTGCCCAGGGAGGTGGTTGATTCACCTTCCCTGGAGGTGTTTAAGGCACGGGTGGATGAGGTGCTGAGGGATATGGTTTAGTGTTTGATGGGAACAGTTGGACTCGATGATCCGGTGGGTCTCTTCCAACCTTCTTATTCTGTGATTCTGTGATTCTGTGATTCTTTAGCCAAACCAATCGTGCATGGTCGCGCAGCTTGGGAAGGGGTATAAAAAGTCTTGTAAAATCAATAAAGATGGTCTTTTGCCCACAACTTCTATGTGTCGTGGATTGCCCTGACCATGACAAATAGTCATTGCACCAAACCTAACAGTGTTCAAGAAGCAGAATTTGGCCTCTGCAGGGATCTGCTTGATATGGCACCACAGGATAAAACCCTGGAGACAAGAGAGGCCCAAGAAAGCTTGTTAATATTCAAGGATCGCGTTCCTCAAGTTTAGCAGCAATATATCCTAACAAGTCAAAGTCAGGCAAAAAACACTAAAGGACTGCATGGATGAACAAGGAACTCCTGGACAAACTTAAACCAAAAAAGGAAGCCTACAGAGGGTGGAAGCAAAAGTAGGTAGTCTAGAAGGAACACAGAGAGCAGCCTGAGCAGCCAGGGATCCCTGTCTGAGCAGCCAGGGATCAAGTTTGGAAGGCTAAAGCCCTGACAGAATTAAATTTGGCCAAGGATCTGAAGGACAACAAGAAAGGCTTCTATAGCGTGATTGGTGATAAAAGAAAGACTACAGAGAATGCAGACCCTTTCCAGAAGGAAATGGGAAATCTGGTTACCTGGGATACAGAGGAAGCTGAGGTACTGAATGACGTTTTTTCCTCAGTCTTCACTGCAAATTGTTCCAGCCACGCCATCCAAAGCATAGAAGGCAAAGACAGGAACTGGGAGAATGAAGAATCACACACTGTAGGAGAGGATCAGGTTAGAGACCATCTAAGGAAATTGAAGTTGTGTAAGTCCATGGGAAATGATGAGATCATCTGCAGGTCCTGAGAGATAGTGGTTGCTGAGCCACTATCCACCATATTTAAGTCATAGCAGTCCAATGAAAATCCCAGTGACTGGAAAAGGGGAAACATAACTTCCATTTTTAACATATCTAATGTCACTGTCTCTGTTTCTGAATGATTCTTTTCAACCATAGGTCCACTGAAAAGAATACAAACACATATCAGGTATTAAAAGATGTTTGCTTGATAGTATCAGAAACCTGGGCTGCTCCGTTCCCCAGACGCCCCTTTGTTCCTGAGGTCCAATCTACATTATCTTACAACTCTATTTGCAACAGGGTACGTATGTATTTCCATATGGCTATTTAAAGGCTCTTACCTGACAGCTTTCCTCCAGATCTCATTTTAAGCAAGATATAGTACTTAAATAGAATATGAAGTACTCGGAACACTTCAAAATGAATAACTGGCAATAGACATTGTAGTGAAAATTAGAAGGTAAATTATACAGTCAGACTACTGATATATCACTCCAAAATAATTAAATTTGAACTTTATCCCAAGTAGCTTGCCCAAATTTTTAATTCATTATTTTTAAATTTTCCATTATATATATATATAATGTAAATAGTAACATTTGAGTGTACAGTCTAGTGTCCTCCTGGTGGTTTATCGAAAAATTGTTACAGCTTAGAGACTGTGTATATCTAGAAACACCATTGTTATATACCTTATGGTTCAGTCTGTTGGATAAAAGTTTAATAAATTTGAATTTAGTAAGAATGTAGTTAGTTTTGTTGCAGGCCTTGGACATTTAATGTGAAGGCTCTTCTTTTGCTTTTCTTGTGACTCACTTGGTATGAGTGATACTTCCCTGCACAACAGAGGTGTTGTGATCTTACATTTATGCTTTGAGGCATACGAAAAAGAATCAGCAATAATTTAAGCATCTGAGGGACAAAAAACCCTAACAGAGGAACACAAGGAATACTGCAGTACTCAGATTAAAGCACAGAAATGATATGTGATCTAATCACAGCAGAATCTTTACATATTGTTTTATTTATTTAAATTTAATTACTGAATACTGACTTTTTTATTTTTAAACAACTGAGATTTCTCTCATTATACTGCCTGCTATGTTATCTCTATAGAGGGATTAATAAAGAAGTAGGTTTTGTTGGTTTTATATTTACTGGTGCAAACATGTAATGTAGAGACAATACAATACCTTCTGGAAATAAAGCTTGTATATATGCTAAAGAATGCAGGTGATTTGTGGTCTCATAATTGATTTCTAGTCTCCTTACATTGCAGTATACTTGCCACAATGGGAAGTTTCTCTTCCAGCAAGGCATACCCAAGAGCTCTGTCTGCAAGAGAACATCTAACCGTCCTGTCAGACTGAGGTAGTCCCTGCTTAACAATGTTGAAAGGAGAGCTGTAGCCAACATTCAGAGAGAGTAACTTTATATAATTTTATGAGTCTTGATACTACTCTGGCTAACTTTGTTAAGGGTCTTTCCAGTGATTGGTCTGCACGTTGTGCAGCACGTGGCTCAACACAAGAAATACCAACACTCCAGTTCTTGCACCCTGCTAAGTCTAAGGCTGGATTTAGAGTATTTCAAACATGAGGTGACCATACAAAAACTCTTCTATTTTCTCCATCAACAATAACTGTTATCTCTTTCATTTCCAAGTATACAGACATAATGTAATGTGTTCAGCTCTTCAAATCTCATATCTCTATGACAGAAGAACAGGGAAATGAGAGAAAACAAATGAAGAAATGGATCAAAGTTTCAACACAATACATGAAAGAAAGAAAAAGAAATCCTTGCAACTCAAGGTGAGTTCTCAACTCAGTCACTATCCTAGCTGTCATTAGCCTACATGGATATTTCCAGAAACACATTTTCTTATGAAACAAGAAGAGAATAAGCAGAGAGATTCTTAAGATGGGGGCAAAAGAAGGTTTCTAAACTTGACATCTATGAGAATTTGTTGACACAATTTCACATTAAACTTAATGATTTAATGAGCTATGTTTTTGTAATGACCACAGTTTTTCTTAGCAGTGTCTTTTTTCAGTTCTCTTCCTCAGTGGTTACAGTTGATGTAGAAAACAGTAAGCAAATTTTCCATTTCATTCTACATTATCTTGTCCAATTGTGTGTGTCTGCATCAGTAATTATCTAAGGAATATTATCTTTCCCTTTGAATTTTGTCCTTATTAACTTCAAAGAAACATTTATTTGTGAAGAAGCGAAAATTAAAGACTCCTTTGCCTTAAATGTACAGTCGTTGGTGTATTTCAGTGAATTCACTGTTAACATGGAATATCAGTTTACCTGTAAAAGGATTCATTATTTCATTATAAAGTGGTATCTGATTGTCTTGCAGTTAGACTTTCTTATAACTATGTCATAAGAGTCTTTGGAACATACATAAGATAATGAATATCAGATTAGTATTTTATGACTTCATAATTACTGGTTGTTAAGTTGTAGTTTTGAGTCATCTTGCATCCATAGCCAAAAAAAAGTGACCACAAGTAATGCGTATTTCTCAATTATTAATTTTATCACTTAGGGTATACTGAAGAGTTTCACTGCACCATGCTTTTTTATTTTTAATGTGTTCATCTAAGCAGATATGGGAAATGTCTTGAGCATTTGGTGCACTTGCATCCAAGGAGTAGTAGCTATTAATTACTGTAGAGCTTTGCAGTTGGTATTGACATAGTTTTAATACTTGATTTTCTTTAAATATCAGTAAATTGACAGAATAACCTCATATAGAGCACATTTGGATTATGAGAACTTGGCCTGGCAATAACATTTCTTTTTATTTAAGGTGATCTAATATATACTGGTTCTCAACTATCTGCATGTTCAACAAAGACAACTCAGCAACCTTGTTTTTACTATGTCTATGCCAGTAAATAAAATTAATTGGAAATATTTTTTTCTGTTCTGAAACGAAGGTGTGCAACTGTCTTCCATCCATGTATCTATCTATGCTGTCTTACTCACTTCCTTCTGCACAGAATGATCTGGTCCAGATTGTCTCAAATGACTCCAGTAATAAAGGAGCTTATCACTCTACACAGACGAAGCTGACCTAGGCATCTTCTGATGATGGCGTTCCACCCTTAAGGAGGCAGGATTTGAGTTCAAAGCCAACAATAATGTCCAGGTTGTCTGTAAGAACCCAGTGAGAGATCAGAGATAGTCATATTCCAGAGTCACAACCTACAGGTACAGGAACTTCAAGATAACAGAAAAGCACATACAGAGAGTCACATTCTCACCCCCCACCGTAAACCCTCGTAAAGAGAAAGGGGATGTGGTTCATTAAAATGGAGTCCTAGGAAGTGAATTAAAGTGAAAAAGAGGCTATACAGTTAATTTGAACTAATTTATCAATTCTAAGGCTGCTTACAAATATTTGATTGTCTATTAGAGTATTGATTCATGGTGAAGAAAAATATGTATACATGTATAAAATGTATAAAGGAATAACATTCCTCTCCAAAAATAGACATGAAAAGATAGAGATCAAAAGATTGGGGAAAAGAGAAGAGAGGCAGAATAAAAAGAAGAAACAGAGAATTGGTAGGAAAAAATATAGTTTCACCTTTCTAAGGTATCATGTAAGGAAATATGATGGCAAAAATCGTGGAAAAAATGGCAATATTTATCCAAATTCGGGAAAGTTCCCCCTTTATGCAGTTGATGCCAGCTGATCATGCACATTGACACCCACTGAGCATTCCTTTATGAGGAGCTCTGTGTTACATAAGCTGTCAAACACTCCTTTCAGGTGCGTATAAGCAGTTGGTGTCAGGAGCACTGAGCCCCCTGAGCCCTTCCCTAAATTGTAGTGACAAATGTTTGATCAATGTGTAAGACAAAATAAAAGGAACAGTTCATCTGCAGTTTGAAACACAGTCCTAGACACAGAGACCAGGATTATTAAAAACCAACAAAATGTAGCTTGTTATATTCAAGCTGGGTGTGAGGAAAGTCATCCTGTCTTGCCGTAGGTAGTACAGAAGTTAAGTGCATTTCCCAGAGACTTTGTGGAATTTCTGCCCATGGAGGTTTTTCAGATTCAGCTAGGCAAAATCAGACACCCTTGTCTATTATTGGTGGTAGTCCTGCTTGAAGTAGGAGACTGGAATCTCATCAAAAGGGATCCCATCAAACTATTCTTTCTCTGATTTGGTGATGATACTAGGAATGACTTTATACAGCCTAAAAATAACAATGAATCTCTATATGAGGGAACAATAGAGTCAGAAGTTTAACTGGTGTCTTTGCTAAAATCCTAGTCTTAACCATGAAAGCAAAACAAATGATATTTTTATTACTGAGCTAAAAGGAGAATATCAAGAGAAGTCTGTCATAAAAGGAAAGAAATTATTGACAGATATAGGCAGTGAGGATACATAATACCAATTCTGACAAAAACTTCAGTAAAGAAATCTTAACTGAAAAAATCTTTCAGTCATTTTATTAAATGATAGGAAGCTGTTAAAGTTCATAAAAGCACCAATGGAATAATATCCAAGGGACAGAAAAAGTTAGACTATTCAATCAAATAAAACGTGTCTAAGCCAGTATGTAAAAAATATTTCTGTCATTGTGTTTGAAAGTCTATGGAAATATAAATACATATATCTTTATTTCTCTAAGAAAATATTTATTCTTATATATATAAGAAAAATGGGTAAATCACATTAATTTAAAATCTGAGAGAAGTGATGGAGCACATAACTAGTGACATATAAAAACGCAAGGGAATAATGAGATGATCACCATCCATCATGTATTTGTCAAAAACAAACAAGTCAAATATACATTACTTCAGACAATTTCTTCAAGACTCCCTCTGGGTCTAGAAAACCTAAATTGTTGCTGGATCTGAGAGAGTTTACATAGGAAAAGCAAAGACCACACTGAGCTAAAAAGCTAATGTGTCAGAGGAGGATATCAGAACTTAGCTATCAAACTGAGGCAAATTGCAGGGTGCTGTTTAATAAAGAACAGTAGGAAGAAGACACTATGTGCAGTAGACAGATGGATCATGGCTGATTAAGGTAGCAGGTCTGTAAATATTGCTCTAGAGTTTACAGTATCCCTCGTGGATAAAAGTAGCAGCAGATTTAAACTACAGCAAAGACAAGTCTGCTTCAATGCTAAGTACAACTTCTTAAATCAGAAAAATTAAGAAGTATTGAAATATCACAAGATGGCTACAGTTACTCCAACATCAGAAGTCTTTAAGAACAAATTAGACAAACATCCATCAAAAATGATGTAGAAATAGCTGGTCTTGCCTTAAGAAAGGAGAATGCATTGAAGAAACTGGTGATATCTGTCAATTTTATTCTTCAAGCGTTGATACTTGCATGTGTATCTGATTGTGTTGACTTCTACTTCTGCTGGACACAAATAGAGATGTGCTGAAATATTGCTGTTGCAGTTAGTCTAGTCAGGCCAAAGATGTAAGATCCTAAAAGAATATGTTATTTCAAGGTTAAGGACCACAAAATGCAGAATTTGGCCCAGGTTCTAGAGAAAGCATACTCTTTTCTTTGTCTGTCCTGTACCACTCAAGACAAACTTCTACATTCTTAACTAATTATATGTACTAGTCACAATTAAACAGTCTGCTATGAGGTGTTTAAACAATTTGACATAGAAAAATAATGTGAATCTAATAAGATGGTAATAGTGCTTGTGCTTTTACTTACATGATATTGGTGTAGATTAAAGCTCTTTTTCGTGAACTTGGATGCCAAGTCTATTTTTCCCTGTCACTAGAGTACATGAATGAACTGCAGCCTCCATTCAACTCAGTATGAGAGAGGGTTCCACAACAATAAACAATATAATGTTTCACCAGCCATTTCATTGCTCACCTCTCATCTTGTTATAGACCAGAAGAGCAAAATCTGAATTCGTTTGCTGATATGTCAAAAATCTTCATATCCAAGTACAATTTGACTTTACATGTCTCTAATGGGTGTGTTGATGTGATGACAGTAATAATAATAATAATAGTAATAAGAAGAATAGTATTCTTCACTTCTGCAATTTCACTCTGGTTATATTGATGTGATTTAGAAACACTAATTATATGAGCCTTTTAAAGCTCTTGTAACAAATAAAATAGACCTAGATACAACAATTACAATCATACTTCTCTTTCAATATGAATTTCGTTAAGACTTGTACATCGTCTATAATGAAGAAAATCCAGGAATATGAGCACTTGGGCAAAAAATAATTTTCTGTAGATATAGATATTATTTTTACTCTTATTAAGCTACTTCTTTTTCTTACCTTTCATTGTGTCACCATAAAATGAACACTTTAATTTTTCTTTGCTCATTTGCAAAACAAAACTTAGTTTGCAAATTGCAAACTTTGCAACTCATTCATAATCAATGTAAGTAGCTTATTAAATATTAATTTGTTGGAAAAAGCTCAGTATCTTTACTTTCCTCTTCACTCTGTCTACATTGTTTTATGTAACCTGTATGCTATTTTTTCTCTCACTTGACAGCTTGATTGCAATAGCATACTAATATGTTTAAAGTAGCCATTATGCAAATAGTAAAGCTGAAACTTACTACATATATTTATTTTATTTAAAAACATGGTATGCTTTTCACATAATATCTCAAACATAAAAAATTAATAAAAAAATAATTCTCAAAAATATAGTTGCATATATATAGGTACTACAAATTAACTTTCTGTTTTAAATCTGAAATATTCACCTAAAATCACCTACGGGACCACACTGCCTAGGGACTTTCCATCAAGCACTTAATTTCCTTCATTGCAGTATTATTCTTCTACTGAAACATTTTCTCCCTCCCTGCTGCCCTTTATACTTTGCCTCTTGTGAGTATGACCTTTAGATTTGTCAGAGATAAGACACATTGCTTGAAAGTGAACATTTTACAGCTCAGTGCTGCTTTTGTATATGTTTAATGTGATTTTTGGTTTTTTTAATCCTCCAGGAAGTTGTACAATATCTGAGCCTGAATTAATATTAGAGCAGAGCTCACACTTGGACCAATGGTGACCACTTGGACCAACTTCGTGATAAGACAAGATACGTCAATTTCCTTCAGTTTCTGAAGAGTCTACTAGGCCACAGTCATGGACAAAATTCTACATTCCTCTAGTACCATTAATGATAACTGAAGCAAATGGTGGTATTACAGGAAATTTGGTAAGACATTAAGTTCAACTGATGTAGTCTATCCTACTTTATCCTTTGCTAAGCCTTTATATGACTATAAAGGCATACATGACTGTAGTGTGAATTTCTGCAGAATTCAAATGAAGGATTTCCTATTACTTTCATAAAACAGACAAACAAACAAAACCAAAAAAAAGAATCGCTTAAAGTTTTTCCTCTTCTGGCTCTATTTTTAACATGAAAAAGTTAGCAGGTGTTTTTTACTTTATTTCTTCATTTAACATTTTTTATTAGGTAATTATAAAAAACTCCTATTAAACTGTAATTTTAATCAATATCTCTGGAATTTGCATATAACTTAAATTAAATATATAATATTTGAAAGTTATCTATGTTTTATTTCTGATCTGCTTAAATCAATCCCATGGTTAAAAGTAACACAAAATGTATTTAGTTTTATAAGAATTTATAATCCAAATATTCAGGTTAGATAATATCTTACTTGATTTGTGTATGTCTTCCTATAGTCGCATTAAAGCAGAAATAACAATGAGAAATATTGATTTGGGGGAAAAAAAAAGGAAAAGCAAAAAATACCCCACATGATATTTTATAAAACAATAATTTCAAACTCAATGTAAGAAACAAGCTCCTGTGAAAGAAAGATTCCAAGAATTTCTTTCTGTGTTGTGATAAACCCCAAACGCTTTGTGAACAATGTATTTGACACTATAATAAGGCCTTGAAAGAAATAGTTAACTACATTTAGGCAATATTTGCACTCTAATTCACCAGAATTCACCAAAATTCTTCCAATATTAAATTGGACAATGAATAGACATTTTAAAGTAGGTATTGAATGGCAATTATCAGTATGATTTGAAGTGCCTGTAGATCTTGTACTCACTGTATAACTCCAGTGAATGGACATAAAAGCAGGAGGCATATGAAAAGATTACAATTTTTACAAGAATACCAATTCCCATTTTGTATTGTTTGCTGAGTCTTTTTAGAACAAAGGCAGATTGCAGCAGACTGAAAACTGAGTTGGCTGAGAATAGAGGAACAGGCTCTGAACTGGGGATTATTGAGGCTCTGTTGCCAAATATGGAAAAGTCTTGATACAGAAACAAACATTACAGCAAGGGAAAAAAAGGCCTAGAAGGATGGCTGTATAACAAGGTATGAGGAAACTCGGAAATGACAGAATGTTAATTTGAATATATGAAAACATAATACAGTCAGAGACGAATAGTGATGCATTTGACAGTGTGCGTGAGTTCCTCAAAGAAACCTTTGAATCCTTTTTGCTTTCAAAATAATAAAGCAAATAATTTAGGAAAGCAACAACTAAAAGGATTTTGATAAGTAAATACGCATTCTTTTCTAAAATTACAAAATTAGTAAAAAATACATTTTTAAGGAGGCATCAGTGTCTATGAAAAATGGTGTTGGTGTGACTAGCAAGGGAGGAGAATTCACAGAATCACAGAATCACTAGGTTAGAAAAGATCCACAGGACTGTTGAGTCTAACCGTTCCTATCAACCACTAAACCATGCCCCTCAGTACCTCATCCCCTTGTCTTTTAAACACCTCCAGGGATAGTAATTCAACCTCCTCCCTGGGCAGCCTGTTCCAGTGCCCAATGGCCCTTTCTGTGAAAAATTTTTTCCTGATATCCAGTTTGAACCTTGCCTGGCTCAGCTTGAGACCATTGCCCTTGTCCTATCACCTGTCACTTGGAAGAAGAGTCCAGCATCCTCCTCCCCACTACCTCTTTTCAGGTAGTTAAAGAGAACAATAAGGTCTCCCCTCCCTCTCCTCTTCTCCAGGCTAAACAACCTCGGTTCCCTCAGACGCTCCTCATAATACTTGTTCTCCAGCCCCTTCACCAGCTTTGTTGCTCTTCTCTGGACTCGCTCCGGAACCTCAACATCCTTCCTGTAGTGAGGAGCCCAGAACTGAACACAGGATTCCAGGTGTAGTCTCACCAGTGCCAAGTCCAGAGGGAGAATAACCTCCCTGGACCTGCTGGACACGACATTTCTGATCCAAGCCAAGATGCCATTGGCCTTCTTGGCCACCTGGGCACACCGCTGGCTCATGTTCAGTCGGCTGTTAACCAACACCCCCAGGTCCCTCTCCTCCAGGCAGCTTTCTAGACAGACTTCTCCTAGTCTGTAGCACTGCCTAGGGTTGTTGTGCCCCAAGTGCAGGACCTGGCATTTGGCCTTGTTAAACCTCATGACATTGGTCTCAGCCCAGCGGTCCAGCCTGTTCAGATCCCTTTGCAGAGCCTCCCGACCCTCCAGCAGATCAACACTTCCACCCAGCTTAGTGTCATTCGCAAACTTGCTAAGGGTGCACTCGATGCCTTCATCCAGGTCATTGATAAAGACATTGAAGAGGGCTGGACCCAGCACTGAGCCCTGGGGACACCACTTGTCACTGGCCTCCAGCTGGAGTTAACTCCATTTCCCACCACTCTCTGGGCCCGGCCAGCTAACCAGTTTTCCACCCAGGAGAGTGTGCGCCTCTCCAGGCCAGAGGTGACAGTTTTTGAAGAATGCTGTGAGAAACTGTGTCAAAGGCTTTACTGAATTCCAGGAAGATACATCCTCAGCCTTTCCCTCATCCAGCAGCCGAGTCGCTTTGTCATTGAAGGTGATCATGTTAGTTTGGCAAGACCTGCCTTTTGTGAACCTGTGTTGACTGGGCCTGATCACCCAGTTCTCTTGCATGTGCTTCATGATAACACTCAAGATCACTTGTTCAAGATCACCCGAATTGTGATTGGTCAAGTATTTACAACTATATTAGGATATCAGGAAATTTTAACAAAGGTGGTTTTCTTCCAGAAAATGGAACTCTGTTTCTCCACTCATGAAATATCTGTGGTTTTAGAGTTGACAGCAGAAATGAGCTCAGGCCTCAGTCTCCATGTCTGAAGGGCAAGACTACTTCAGAGTTTGCTAGAAAGAAAACACTTAAAGCTGGTTTTCATTCAAACCAAGTGTATGTTACATTAGGCCACTGCTGCTGCAGACATTTAAGGACTCACCTACAACTACAGTCAAACAGTGAGCATCAGAGGTCATGCAACTATTTCTGGACAAATTATGTAACTGATTGCACCTCAGAAAAAAGAAGGGTCTTTTAAGCCTGTAACAAAATGCGTTCTAAGTGTTCTTACTATGCAGCATTAATAATAAAGAATAACAATTAGTACCCATCTACAAGTTCTAAATCCAGTATTTGCTAAAGCTCATGAGAAGATTGCTTTTGATTTACAGAGGCAGAGTGGAGATCTTGATGCAGGGTTCATGCAATTGCATGTGCTTTACAGTGGAAAACACACGAGAATGGTCTTTCTCCCTGGCAAACCTGTCCAGAAAACTCTCCAGATGCGTCTGTCTGATATTTTTGCACTGTCCTGAGCTCATTCTAGCTTGTTCTAAAAAGCTATCCTGCTTCTCCGGAGTAGTGCGCTTTGCCCCTTTTCAGTCATTGAGCTTCAATGATGGTCTTACTTGGAAAGAAAGAGAAAATGAAGTAAATCTATGAAGGTAAAGGCAGAGTAAAGAACAGCATCTTCTCACAAATTGTTTGTATTCTTTCATTTTTGTTGGGCAAAATCAATACTTTCTTCTATTATCTAAAATTCCTTGTCATAAATTCTGAAATCCTATAGTTCTGCAGTATTTTACAGTAAGTTGGGATCACATATATTATCCTCCTCAAGGGCTATATTAAATTACTACATGGCAAAGCCAAAGTGTTAGTACTATTTTTATTTTTTTTTAAAGGCAGTCTTTCTAAACAGCACCTGTATCCTGTACTTATGTCTATCAAAACATTGGTTTTAGAGTCTTCAAATTGGTAGAATCAATTGAATGGTTTATTTTGTGATCATCTCTCCCTCTTGTGGCTGACTGAAGTAAGGAAAAGGACTGTTATTAGCAGTAAATTAAAATCAGATAACCCTGAGAATTATTATTTCTAACATCAAGATGTTGCTAGTTATGTTTACCTTATAAAATCTTATGAATTATTAGGCACATAATTTGATGCCTACTCACCTGAACTCTCACCTGTGTGTACCATGGTTGTGAATGTTATCCTGCTAAATGGATGCATGTAAACGAAATGTTTTTTTAAGAAAACTTTCAGAAGTGATAGTTTGTTTTTTTTTTTTTATTTGGCGTGATTGTTGAGCAATGGAAAAAGAAAAAAAAGAAAGAATACTAAATATCATTGCGTGGTCAATCTTATTCTGTCTGAAAGTTTTATAAAACCACATACTGCATCATTGCTCAAAGGACCTGCAAGGGTAATGGATTTCTCCCAAGGAGAAAAATATATTTTTGAAAAGCTGTTTCTTCAGGTAATTCCCTTCACATCTTTGACAACCTTTTGTATGGACAGAGTTATACTGTTTCCCTGTCAGTTTAACTTGGTTTTGGGCCTTTCACATGGTATTTTAAAAAAAAAAAAAAAGAAACAAACCATGCAGGGAATCAAACAGCTGCTCTTGAAATAAAAACGAATAAAAAAGAACAAACCAACAAACAACCCAAAAATTGATAGTACAACCATGAAACTGAGCAAGGAGGGGAGTCTGACTAAAATTATGTGTTAAATGTGTTTGTGTGGGGATATGGTGGGAGGTGAAAAAGCTAGATCTGACTCAATAGATTTTCTTTAGCATATGTGTAGAACAACAATCAGTACTTTAGAGGGGTGTACAGAGAAGTGGCAGCAAAGCAGTTAAGTTTCTCATGACTTGGACTTTCTGAGTTTATTGGCAGTGGGCTCCAGATGATCCAACATGAGCAGATACCACTCAGCACACTGGGAACCAGATACAGACAGCAGTAATGAGGTTTACATTCCCTCTTCATGAACCATAGCCTATAGACACCTTGCTACCAGACTACAAAGAGGGCTTTAAGCATTTTTAAATATGTCCATGGTGTTTAAGACTTTCACACATAACTGAGATATCTAATACAGAACCTACCTATCTCCTTCTAGAGGGATTGCAGAAATTTTCTGGGTTTTGTTATTTGTAAAACACACTAGAAGTCAGTACAAGGACTGGCAAATCAAGCTTTGATGGATAAGATTTACCTTGGAATTATAACACATTTATGTTTGTATTAACAATACCTCCACTAACTTATAGGGAGTTAAGACTAAACCTCAAAAGCACGACTACCTTTACCTCCTCATCTAGCCCTGAATCCTATGATGAGATATCTTAAAACATGTCAGTTTAATGAGCAGTTTATGTTTGGAAAAGCTGCAGAGATACATTTCATTCTAACAGTTTCAAAAGGGCAGGCTACGAGTTCTCTTGAAAAGAAAGCACTAAGGGCAAAAAAGTGTCTTCTGCAAAGTCTGATCTCAAGTTAAAAAAAAAATAACTAAATAAAATAAAGTCAGGATAGTCTCTAAAGAAATCAGGATTTTCCATGAGATCATTCTAGTTTCTGTGATGAAGACTAGAATACATTCTTGGTAATTACATTAATATCCTTTTAGCAATTTTCAAGTTTTTCATTTGAGACTTGCTGGCTGTCATCTCTTGTTCATCTGCTTAGGTCATCTGTTCCTCACCATGGCAACTGGGAAATTACTATTCATCAGTGGTGTGAACTATAAATACATTTATTGTCCTTGCTGTGTTCTCTTGGGTGAGGAAATGAGGGTTGTCTTACATCATGGAAACAGCAAGGTCTGTAGCCAAACTTACTCTTGTGTAGCAGAAGTTCCCCAGCTGTACTTCATCATCATTCCAACCAGCATTTGTGTCCCTTTCCTCATAGTTTCCCTCTTCCTGCTACTTTAATCATTTCTAAAAGACATCAGCCTGAGCCAGAGAGAAAGATTTTTCTTGAGCTAGCAGCCTGCTTTTCTGGGAGATTAAAGACTACAAGCTTGACTTTCTTGGTTTTGATCTGTTTTAATGTAGTAGAGGAAAATTTGGTCTGTGATTTTATTCCTAAAAGGAATAAAACCAACACTTTTAGAGATTACAGCCTATGTGCTTGCTTGGTCAAATCAACTCATGGTGGAATACAATAAGTGTCTGCAGGTATTCAGTTAAGAATATCTAACCTAACTGAAGTAAATTGTTCACTTCAAATTGCTCAAGTGGCTTGACACCCACATTTATCCACCATGATACTATAACACAGAGACTGGAGAAGATTTAAAGGCTACAGAGAATTGTGTTAATTTTACGGACCTTGTTCTGATTTAGAGAGCCAATACAAATATTATTGTACTTTCTTTATGCTTATTATAAGCTCTTTTAAAAATGTATGAAAGCAAAGCTCCATTCTACCATAAAAAGACGTAACTCACTCTGGCTATATAAAAATTATACATTGAAATACTTCAGAAAATAGCTTTTGAAAAATTAGGCTCTACGACCATTATTATCACGTACTCATAAAAGTTCCAATTAAACGTTAAATTACATATATATATATATGTATGTAAGTACATTTGAAGAAAACAGACCTTTCAGACTTTGTTTTTTATTTTCACCTTTTCTAGCTGCTGTGATAAGCCTGTTTTATTACAGCTCATTTTACAATGTGCTTTTTATCAGATCTACAGCTAGCTTGTAAACCCTAGGGGTTCAAATACAGGTGGACAAATCTCTTCAAGGTTTGCTTCGAAACCTGTTAAAAGCTTACTATTATTTTCCTGTTAGACTCAGGTCAGAACTAATTTTGACGAGACCTTTTAAACCTGTGATACTCTAACCCTCCAGGTAAGAAGTGAAAAGAAAGCAGAGCAAATATGGTAATTGAGAAGGGGAGACAAGCTACAAAACCAATTCTTTAAGCAAGGGAAATACAAAAAATCTGTACAAAACATCTTTTCAGTAAGATTTTCAGTTCTGTTTCTTTAGCAATATCTTTTAGTACTTTGAACATTTTTTTTAGCTCTCATTATTAACACTTATTTCATGCTGCAGGTAGAACAGAAGGTGGCAAGAATCTTTTGATTGCTTTTGGCCTAATATGTTTGACAGATTGGTGCTGTAGATAATCATTATACAACTATTTTTGCTTTGGGAACAGGTTTGATAACTGGACAACACATGATTCCTTATCTTACGTATCCCATGTAATACGGTCCATATGCCCCTACCACTCTTCCTAAATAGCACAGCAAAGGTCAGCTGAATCAGTTCTTATTTTACAGCACTAGCCTTGAGCTCAACACCAAGGCAAATGTTATCTAGGCAGCAGGAAACTGGTATAAATCAGGGCATATCATGTTGAATTATGTCCTTAGGATGCTGCTGCCATCCAAAGACAGAAGCTGGTATTGCTGCAGTGCTGTGGGCACTGGAATATGCGACCACTTGCTTTGGAAAGAAATAGGACAGCAGATATGTCCCTGGAGGTGCTCAAAAAAAGTAAAGACGCTGCACTTCAGGACATGGTCAAGAACACATGACCTTATTAATCCTACAGCATAAATTTTGGGATTGTTCTGTGCAGGGAGAGGAGTTGGACTTGATGGTCCTTGTGTGTCCCTTCCAACTCAAGTCTTTCTGTAATTCTGTAATTCTGTGAAGTCATCATTCCTCAAGCCCCACTTCTTCTGCTGAGGTGTCTAAATAAGAATCATTAAATTTTTCTTCTTCTTCTTTTTTATTAAAAAAAAAAACCCAAACCCACTAAATTTTCATGAAAAGCCAATAGTTTCAGCATTCTGAAATGCATCATTCCCTCAGTCTCATGAAAACATCTGCTTTCCACGATGTGAATATCAGGTTTTTCTGCAGACTCTTTGTTCCTTGCCTTTCCATGTCTTCCTGCAAATTATCTCACTAATTTTTCATGTCAAACAACAGCAGATCCTTCTTTGGACTATTTGAATGGAAATCAGGTATTTTTCTGAAACAATCTGCTCTAGATAGGGCTCAATTAACAATTCTTACCTCTCCTGGCATGATCATTCATATTGAAAAGATAAATTCTTAGGGTTCAATAAGGAGAAATCAAGAGATAAAGTTATACTGCTGTGGTTACAGCAGCATTTACTTTAGCATAGACTGGTAGGGGCAGGGTGAGTCATCGTCCAAATTGTGGAAAAATCCTATAGACATGGATTTCTTACTTAATCTACTTTACATATTGTTTTTCTAAATACCTTTGGTCAATGCATTAGATTTAAATCCTCCTGAACAATATAATTTCTTCTCTCCTTACTTCTTCCAACACTTACTAGTACTTTACTACAGTTAGGCTATTATTACATGTCCACTGTACATTTCACAGTTAACCAAAGCTAACAAAAAGCCCAGTCTTATATTTTATTAAATAAAAAAAAAAAAGCCATGCTTTTATTTTCCTTTTTAACCTCAAGAAATAGTCCTCACAACAGTGAATTTTATGTCTTGGCATACCTATAGTACAAATTGATTATGGCAGAGAAACTCCTAGACTCATATGTGCCCCACTTTTCTGCAGAGGCAAACTCATTCACTAAGGTCTACTATTTAGATGTATTTTATCTTGCTGTAAGAAGGGTCACAGTAATTTCTTTGCCTTTGTTAAGTTCTTTGTAATAGTCTCTCTCATATAAATATCTAGTCAGTTCTGTCATGTTAAGAGAGAAATTCCTTCGTTATTGTACCCAGTGGCTACGGAGTGCTTCAGCCTATTTGTGATTTTCATCTACATGTTTGTTCTTCTGTAAAATTATGCAGGCTATTATCATTTGGGCATAATTGATCCTACTTCTACTCTTTGATGGGGAGTTCCACAGGCTAATTGTATTATTACACAATTATGCTTCAATAGTTGTGAAATACTGCTTGTTTCAGCTGCAATGTGGCTTATATTATCACCTCTCTTTCTATATTAACCTTCTTGTCAGCACCTCTACTATTCTTTGGCTTAAAATTCACTCTTGTATATGAACTGACAATGAACATGGGAGATTTGCCAGCACTGAAAAGTCAACAGAAGATCAGTCACAGAAACATCCCTTGATTTTTTTTCCCTTAGCCTCATTACCAAACCATTTCATTTTATTTTATTAACTTTAGCAATGCCAATGGCTTACAATACTTTTACTATTGTTTCAGAGTTTGTATTTAATACAACTTAATTGACATTTACTTTTGTTATCAGACTAGAAATAAGACTTTTGCTACAGAGATCTTACTAGGTTCCATTGTGGAGAAGCAAATGGAGCTACGTGTTCACTTACTCTGACATATACTTTGAGAGCAGTTTGTTATGGAGCAGAAGACAAGGAAATTCAAGTTCTTGGGGTGTTACTGGACACACAAATTTTTTGTCTGGTTAATTTACCCACAAATCTAAAAGTGTCTTCAAGCTTTAAAACATAAAGAAATGTGGATAATGCTGGTAACTTACCTAGGAAATCTATGAAGAGAGCTGGTGAAAGTCATGCTGGATGAAGCTTATGAAGGCCCAGTGTAAGGTCCTGCAACTGGGTTGGCACAGTCCCAAGCTCAACATAACCTAGCAATGTGCAGTCACACCCAGAAAGCCAACCACATGTTAGAACACATCAAAAGAATTGTGACCAGCAGGTCTGCGGTGGTGATCCTGCCTCTCTACCCTCCTTTCATGACACCCCACCTGGACTATTGAGCTGTGCACCCCCTAGCACGACAAAACCAGAGACCTGTTCTAGTGAATCCAGAGAAGGGCTGCAAAGATGATTAGAAGGCTGGAGCAAACCTCCTACAAAGACAGCTTGTTGTTTAGCCTATAGAAAAGAAGGCTCCAGGGACCTTCTAGCAGCCTTCTAGTAACTAGAGGAGACCTACAAGAAAGCCAGAGAGGGACATTTTAAAAAGGAATGTAGTAATAGGACAGAGGATAATGGCTTTAAACTGTAAGAGGGTAGATTTAGACTAGATATAAAGACAAAATTCTTCATTATGATGGTGGTGAGGCACTGCCACATGTTGCCCAGAGAAGTCATGAACGACTCATTCCTGGAGGTGTTCAAGACCAGGTTGGGTGGGGCTTTGAACAGACTGTTTAGTGGAAGATGTCCCTGCCCATGGCAGGGGATTTCAAACGGAATGATCTTCAAGCTCCTTTCTAACCCAAAACATTTTGTGATTATGTGATAATGAAATTGCGAAAGCAATCTTGTGCCTTTGAATTACCTGACTATGTTAACCAACTTATGGACACTGTCCCGACTTGAATCCTGCTGTGAATGGATGCCATGATCTTCATTTTTAGACCTTCATCCAGAATCTGTTCTTCCACATTTGCAGTGGATTTGCAACCATCCTGTAGCAAAACCAGAAAGGAAACAGTTCAATTTTCAATTAATTCTATGAATAAGAAAAGTTTTAATGGTAGATTCTGTACCAGCTAGGGATTTAGTCATAGAGCTCATGTCAAATTCAGGATTGAAATGTCTTGTATCCTTCTTTAAAATATGCCTCAAATATTTTTCTGCAAAGGAAAAATGCAAAGGCAGAAAAGGAATGCAAGGAGAAAGATGGAAATACCCTTCCCTATGTGTATTGCTGCAGTCTTCAAAACACAGGTAACGTTTTACATCATGAAGTGTAATAACAAGATATGAGAGGTGATTTCAAAAGGAGAAAGAAGACAACAAATGAACTTTCCTTTTGCCGTGTGCTGCTTAGAGGTGTATATGCTGACATTAAAACAAAAAGCCTTCAGATGCAAAATGCCTCAACCCCTTTGCTATGCCCCAGCAATGAAGCTTGCTGGGATTGTGCTCCGTGACTCTCAGGGAGTGTTAAGGCAGCATAAGAGTATAAATTAGAGGCATCAGACCAGATGCATAGCTGAAGGAAAGAACTGTAGAGTAAGATTGACTGAACTGTTATAGCTTGAAGATGGGAGTTGAATTTACCTCTCCACAGGTCCTTTTTCTTCATCTTTTCGAAGTCTGTATTCTCCCTAAGTGACTCTATATGAAACCTAACTAAGGAGCCAGCTCTGCATTAAATACTTTCTAGGCGGAAGATATCACTGACATGGATGTGAGCTGTCAGGATGAGACAAAAAGTGCTAGGTACATCCAAGACCTTCTCTGCCACAGCTTACAGCATGCTGTCTTTGTCAAGTCATTCTGAGGGTCATTCATCTCACTTTATTTTATCTATCCAACGTATACTTATCATCAGAGAAAACTGATGATTCCCATTTCCTATCCTTTGTGTTTATATTTAGGTGAGGCAATACCAAAAACTATTTTATCCTTTAGCTACATTATATATAAGTCGTTCCTTGCATTCATGTAGTCAGTGACAAAACTAATAGTATCGGCATATCTTTAGTTAATCTTATTTCAGATGTAGTTTTAGGAATGTAAAATTTTAAAATTCAGGTTCGGAATAATAATCTAATAAATAGTAATCTAAATTGAGAGAAGGAGACTATGTCGTTTTGTTCTGTTTCCCTTTTTCTAGGTTTAAGTAAATTTTAATCCAGCTGTATTCAACACTGGATAATCCAGCTGATAAGAAATCTTACAAAACACTCTTCTTTTTGTAGCTTACATCTTACGATATTCTGTGTTTTTTGTTTAAAAACCCAGAATGAAGGTGCAGCATACTATTATTTTTAGTGGCATTTACAAATAAAGGTTTTATAAACCTTCTGAGAGCAAAACAAGTCCAGGAAATTGTCAAGTGCAAGATGTGGAAGTATGGAAACTAAAACGTAAATAAATGCAACTTAGATAATTTTACCTATGTATTCCCCGTGGCTTTCCAAACTAATTTGAAGACAGAAGGAATCTGACTACATTGTTGACGTTTCATGTTGAAAATTATGTAAATGAAGATGAAGTTCAAATTTTCTGTAGGGAAAAAGAAAAAAAATTGTAGATATGAGAAATTTTTGACACATCAATTGACTGCTTTAATTAGTTCTACTTTACATTCTTAATTTTACATTTCTCCCCCTGTGAGTCCTATGCAATGATCAAAAATCAAAGTCACATGTTAATTCTGTTAAATATCTGCTATGACAAATGACGACAGATTGTCAGTACAGACTCGTCATTGATGATTATGCTCACATGAAAGGGTAGTTCAAAAGACGGAAAGCTAAGACCACATATATTAAAAAGGGAAAAAAAAATCTTCCTTATTATGATAGAAAATAAAACTGAAATTGTTTGCAGGAGAATACAGCAGGTATTTAATTCACTCAGTCTTTAGTTTAAGACTCCATACACCTTTCAGAAAGAAGTTCTTAAGATCAGATGCACGTTGCTAACCTTGAGGTAATGCTCTGTGTGAAAAATGGGACTGAATGGGCCCAAGAGGGGATCCTACTCAACTATACTAGATCAGAACTACCTGTACTGTGACTCAAGTAAATGTCACCATGTACTCTCAATGTACATGTGTATGTCCATGTTTACACAAATAAAAAGCATCCATTCTGTTTACAGGAACACATCAGGATGTGGTTTGACATACAGGTTTTATAACCTTGCCCTTGGTTAAGTACTGTTTGAACAACTGTTTTCAGTAATTCATGCAACGTTCATATGGGGTGGTGCTCAGGGAGTTGCGATATTTTTTTTAATACTGACTTAGTGTCTGCTATATGTTGCACATGACACATCAGAGCAGATGACATGTAACATATTCCTTCAATATCTGTGACAAGCGGAAGTACCACAATATATTGAATATGTAAGTGTTAATATATATTCACATATAACATTTAAAAGCAGGATTTAAAGATATAATTGCATTTAGTACTTTTTCATGGTGTGAGTTTGAGATGCTTTGTACTTATTAGGTTGCAGGTCAGGTTTCTTTTTTATGTTTCTTTGCTCTTTTCATTGTTTCAAGACTGAATGAATAATAGTGATCCTCAGCAGTACACGAATCTTTTAACATTTAGAAATGAAAACAAATAGATACCATTTTTTAGTGTAAGGGTGGATACTGTAACAATATTTACAAATGGAAAACACCAGAGGGTAGTATTTATTTATTTTCCAAGATATTTGGAAAGAGAAGAGCACTTTGGCTGCTTAATCCAAAAGGATGTAAGTGAACACTTAAATTCTTCTCTGACAAATGCAGTATATTCCAGCATGCTTCTGCTGGTGAGTGAATGAGAAAGCTGAGGTTCAGACCATATGAGCTATCAGGACAAGACTGAGAAGGGTTATATTGGTAAGGAAAGGAAAGATAAGCACTAAACTGGCAAGCATTGCTCCTCTAGCAGCTCTGAATAATTAACAACACCAAACAGAAGCAATGAAATCTTGAGAGTCATTTTCTAGGACTGAAATGAATAATTTACTGTCTGTTTTCTCCTTGTTATTAAATAGGCAATTGGAAATGACTGAAAATGACTGAGAGCAACAAAGCAAAGACTGTTGAAATAACATCTTTGCACAGCTTTGGGCTCCTTTGCTTGAGCTAGGGTGAGCTGTTAACTGCAAGAGAAAAGAATTTCTGTATCACATAATCTGAGTACTATGTTGATTACTTATCTATCCATATCATTAAAACTGTCCTCTATCAAACAACAGACCTAAAACTTTGTTATACAAGCTGATGCTTTATTATACTGGGGATGGTTACTGTTGTAATGACACAAACCATGAGACCAGGTTTTCAGCCGCAAAAATTTGGTATTATTTAATAGTATTCTGCAGTTTTTAGATTTACCTGTTAGAAAATAAAAGAATCTAATTCATTTGCACTACTCTTCAATGATAGTCTGTGTATTCTCCATTTCAAGTACACATGAATTTGTTGTGAATAATTGCTGTCAGCAAGATTTCTTCATTTGCTATCCACACAGTGTGGGATGAGTTCTGTGAGATGAGTTGAGGTGACAGCTTTTGGGTATAATTGTATAATTAAGCTTTACCAGCAAAGTTCTTATGCAATACTTTTAATTACTGTTGTAATATTTATGTTATATAACATTTACAATAACTAGTAATCCCACCTTGAATGAAGTCCCTTCACAGTAGGAAGCTGTGAGATGTGTAAATGCAACATATGGCTTGGAAATTTTATTTAAAGGCCCTGATTCACTCCCACCTACTTTGATGATAGACTGTGTCACTCCAGTTGAGGACCTTCTCACAAATAGGGTCTCAGTGGTTAGCAGAAGGAGGTAACAATCTTCAAAGGTTATAGTAATACTAATATCCAAGTGACAAGACAGTGACCTAATTCATCTTCATGTAAATTCCTAAAGCTGGGCAAGTGAATCAAGGCCAAAGATACACAATGAGCAGGAGCTGTCGTTAACTGAAGACAAAGAACTTCAGTCTCATTAAGCAAAGCAAGAGTTGTCAATAAGAAGTGATACACTTGCTCCATCTCAAAACAAACAGGCCTGGACATTGAGGGTTGGTCATGATTGTAACCCAGACACCATGCGAATGTGTGGAAATAACAGTAGACAATTGGAAGAGTCTGAATTCCAGCAGTATTCTGAAAAATGGGGATATCCTCCAATGGAACACAAGCATTAATAGTAAAAGAAGAAAAGTAAAGTCTCAGCTGTTCACAGCTCTAGCATCTGGTACCCAGCTAAAATCCATTGCCAAGCACTGCTATATACTCTGCTTCCCTGCTGCATTTAGTCAGAAAATATATGCCTAAATTGTAGGATATTTTTTAAGCCATGGCTGGAACAAAATGTAGTTAGGTGCCAAAACCAAATGAAAGGCCAGCCAAAGTCAGAAGTTCCTTGTGAACTGGTAATTCTGCTTACCAGAAAATTGCTGTTTCTTCATCTCTACTGTTTTTTTCAACATGAGCACTAGCAATTTCCATCCTTCTCTCCTTATTGTGTGCACAGCAAACATCACAGGGATAATGCTTACTTACCCCTCAGGGGGGGTTGTGAAGATTAATTAGTTAATGTTCTTGGGGCGCATCAAAGATGAAAAGCTTAGTGTAAGTACAAAGCATTTGTGTATTCATAGACACCAGAAATATGCACTCTCTGCAGGAAAAATGAAAAGTAAAACTGTTTTCTAGCTGTGTCCAATTTCCAGAGGTGAAAATCTTATTCTACAGACAGCTTACAAAATTGCATTTTAATAGTTGAGCTATTTAGAGAAAGTATTGTATAAGACATTCAAATGTCGACTTTTGCTTTTAAGCCTGGGTGAAGAAATCATTGAAAAGCTGCTGATTCCATTAGGAGAAAAGAAAAAAAAAGATGAGTTGTGTTGTTTAGTGAGATTATAATGGAAATGAGAGGAAGAAAATGTTCTACTTGGACTTCGTAATGCAAAGAGTATATAAGTTTTTATACCTTAAATTTCCCCCCAGGATCCTGCCACTTATCTCATTTCATACTGTTTTTGTATAGTAGGTGATGGTCTAAGTGTTAGCAAAGGTACTGGATCTTTTGGCTGGTTGCTGTTGTTTGTAGCTAAAATTCTGTTTTGGCTGAAGCAAAAAAAGAGCACATTTAGACATTTTTCTTATATTGAGGAAAAATAATAGAGAATTAAAAGGAAACATTAAAGATATATATGCATGAAATTATGAAGATAAAATCAGATGTCTTTTGTATTTTAATGCCCCAAAATATGTTTTCAACAGCCCTAAATTAAACAGTTTAGGAATATCTCTTCCAATATTTACTGTTTTAGAAGTTATTCTGGAGTGGGTAATTTGGTTGCTCTTGGAGAAGGGTACTTCAGATTACATGTATATTCACATGAAAATATATACATATACACACACAGTTGTATGCATATATATGTATAATGCTCATACATACCTATGTACGTACATATGTGGCTATATGTGCGTGGATGTACAAATGTATGTGAGTCTTAAGTTTACATACAAGGTCCAACACAGAAAAAATGCCAAGACAGTGCCTGTGACTCTTTCTATTTAACAAATTAAGAAAATCAACTATGATCATCTTCAAAATAATTCTCCTCTTCTTTGTCACACAGTTGCATCTGATGTGGTAAACATTCAAAGAAATTTTGCAGATCACTTTCTAAAAGGTTGTTGAGAATCTCCGTCAATATTTTTTTCACATCTTCTACCAACAGAACATGAGTTTTGTTGAGTTGTTCTTTGGGACCTCTTTACGATAAGTATTAGTCAGTAGCTGAAAAGTTTCCATCGTGGATTTCTTCAGTTTCACAAGAAACTCAATGTTAAGTCACTGTTCACTCTTGCACGCTGATGTTTTCTGACCAAGGGCAAGAAAACCTCTCTCTATGAGCACGCGTCCACTTATATTGAGTGAAGCAACTGATCTGAGCCTTGTGTCACTGTGACAAGTTAGAACATGTTCTATAACCATTTCTTTGTGTTTCCCTTTGCACTCTTGTTTCCTGAGCTATAGGGTTGGTCTCTTTTTTTTTTTTTCTCAGACATAGTATGTGCACCTTTTTATGTGTGAGATATTGAATTTAAGTCCATTGTGGTTGAAAAATATGAAGAAAAAGAGAAGACATACTTGGGTGCCTTTGGGAGGCAAGCTTCCAAAGAGAGGAAAAACTTGAGGAAAAATCTTGAATCCCACTCTCTAAGTCAAAGTATACAAAGCAAAAAATAATCCTTGTGCTATGTACAAAGGACATTGTCTCAAATCTTTGTTGTGCCTAATAACATAAAACCAATTATGCTACTATGTTTTCCAAATTATTTTGGTTTTGCTGCCTTTGAAATTGCTTGGAGGAAAGCCTGTTCCAGCCTCCTGGGAGTGGGTAGTCCAGGTAAGTAACATTTCTCAAAGCTGTTATTCTGTAGAATAATAATAGAAGTTTCCTACTGAATATAAGAAGAAGTATTCAAAAGTACAGTTTTTTTCAAGACAGACTGCATGGGTGTGATCAAAAACAACTGGAAGAATTAGGACTTTTTGGACTAAGCCAATATCTTCTACAGTACTCTTTACTAGTTTTATAAACCAAAATAAGCTTATCCATGACTAAATATGGTCAAAAAAATAGAGAACTACATTCTGTATTTCACTATAGGAGGTATGAAACTATCCCAATTTCTGATTTCCTAGAAGATCTAAAGAAAGTTTTTGCATAAATAAAGTTTGGACGTAGGTAAATAAGGGTATTATGTATATATTTTTTTTCTTAACTTGTAAATGAAACCAGAACATACTAAGGTATACTTGACGGTAGAGAATCCTTGTGACAGTAATGTTACATATTCTTTTTTCTAACTTGTTTCTATTAAAATCTGTAAAAGAGTAATGTCAGAGACCACTGAACTTAATACTGCAGAATTCTCAAAGGTCTTGCAAATTTCTGAATTTTCCCTGTCTCTATTTTGTGATTCAGTTAAGAGGATTGTACTTTCCAGATTTTCCAGCTAGAAAAGCAATCTTACTGCATAAGGAAGAAAGGGTTTGTGAGATGGCAGTGCCCTGAGGGATTCTCATCCATACAATGAATGCTTCTTTCCTCATTTTTTTTTTAGATAAAGAATCAGAACAAAACTGGAAATGCCCCGCTTTTATGGATGATTTCAAGATGCTTTGCTTTTGTTATTACTGCACTGTTTGTTGAATATTGATGATTTTTCCAAGTCAAAACTAAGCAAGTCTAAAATAATTTCTTTTCCTACCAATTCTGCAATTATTTTGTGCCTACAGAAGCATTTCTGCACGTGGAGATTAGTCATACTTAGACAATAACTACCACATTGAAAAGATTATAAAACAGAGATGAACAGTTCAAAATGCCAAGAAGATTTCCACTCTAATTTTCTGTCTTCAAGAAACCAAGAATGATAATCACTATACTGGAATGCTGACAGATACCTGGATCCAATAGCACCCAAAATCTGTACTGAAAACCAGAGAAAAATGAATGGACAACTGAATACGTGGAAGTCAAAACCTCCCTGAATAGCTTAACATCTATGGTTGAATTACAAGGTCTGAACTTCCAGCCTCAAAACACAGCAAAAGAGAAATATGAATGGTGGTAACATTGACAGAGTAAAATGCTAATGTGTAAAAATAAAATAAAAGTAAATGCAAAAGCACACTTTTGTGGTCCTTATATGGTAACACAGGGAAGATTTCTTTTTATGCTTTCAAAGTGCCCTGTAGCATGTGTGTCCTTAATGTCACCAAAACTAAGATTTCATCAGGAATAAGCAAAAAGCAAACCCAGAGCTGCTCATCCAGAAGAGATGAAAGCCAAGAGATTATGTTCACCTATTTCTTTATGTTCCCCATGTCTTTCCTAGAAATCAAATATGTGAGGTGATACAGAGGTTAATTAGTGGCTTGTGCCAAAGTAGGAAAGGAGCTTAGTAGCATGCGAGAAAGAATATTATAATGTAGCTGGACAAAGGACTATATGGTCTGATACTGATGAGAAACCACTCTCACACTGGTCAGCCTTGCTCTTTGCTGGCTGCAAACTGTATCAGTGGCAGCAGAGCAGTGTGCTGGGAGGGAGCTCTCATCAGAAGCCTAAGGAGTAAACCAAGTATCAGCAGAAATTCATACAGCAATTGGAAGCTGCTCTCTCTACCTTAGCAGATGCCCACCCCTTTAAGCACAGATACTTAATGTCAGCATAGTCTGAAGAGAGTTTTTTTTCCCTCAGTACATACTACGTATGCACAGCATCAGTGAAAAATAAAGTAGTTTGAGCCCCCTTGGGTTGCATTTATATACATTGGTCCAATAATTATTTGATCACTTTTATCCTATGCTTTCCTCTCATAATATTAAATGTGAAATACATCAAATAGTATGATTTACTGAAAGCTAAACTAAGGGATCATAAGTGAACTATGCTTTTTAGAACTACTTACACATGATTCACTCAGTGACACAGCCTTTCAAATAAAAGAAAGGGAAGTTTAATTACTTTTTGTGCAATAGCATAGATAACACAATCCAAATAGTCTGAAAGTTACAGGTATATTTGTAGCCATTATTTTTCTGAAAATAGCTAGGACACTAGCACCAAACCTGACATTTAAAAATAATTAAATCAAATGTTTAATCTTATTTAAGGTAATGATGCAGCATGAATCAGACTGTAAGTATATAAGTAGGAGTGTAAAAGCCTTCTTATCTTTGGTTACCATGCCAATGACATCTAGCTGTTAGATGACGTCATTTGCTTTGTTTTATAAGCAAGAATGAGTTCCCCATCTGCAACCAGTGCTGTGAGAATTCAATCAGCAGACAGCATTGCATTTTTTTCAGAAAGCACTGCTGTCTGAAATAATGGTGCCCGGTGGTACATCCCAGCTCTCCATAAGAAGTGCTATAGAAAGCTTGCTAACGTGGACAAATTTCAAAACCAGCAAGCCACCGCCTGAAGATAAAGTTGCTCAGAAAAACAAGGACATTTTCAATATTGTCATGACTCCTGATCGCATCCCTAAATTTTTCATCCCTTCTCTGGACATTGAGCATATTTCTTTTCAACAGGAGCCAGAGGAAGACACTGTAGAGAATTCTCCTGACAGAGGAGTCTCTGAAGTTGTTCAAAAGTGCAGAACAAAGAGAAGCAAATCTGAATCCTACCTCAGAAAAGATGCTTTGTCCAAAAGCGAGAGTCTGGACAGAAGACAAACACTGTGCTTTACAGACCGAGTGATGTTCCCTGGAGACTTGGAGAGAGCTGCACATCATTCCGATCCAGCAACCAGAGCTGCCCTCTCTTTGCCTCACCTCTCCAAAGTTACCACTCCCTATGGGTTTCTCACACTGGGTGAGAGTCCCAATACCAGGAGGAAAGAGTCTCTCTTTTTTCAGCATGACTCTGAAGAACTTAAAATCCTCTTGTCCCAAAGGAAGAAGACCTCTTCTCTTGCAAGGAACTCATCTGGCCCTTTCAGAGAAATTCAACAGACCATTGAGTATACAAAACCTTCAGCTACTTCTTTTAAGACTGGGCGGGCCGATTCCTGGGAGACAGTCTGCGACAGCCAGCTTTCACCTCTGCACTGCAAATCAGACTCTGAAACATATCCTGTGAAATGCGAGAAGAAGAGATTTCAGATGACAATGAAGAGGCACCTGGCCAGCATCAAGACAATACGACCTGGCAGTAGGATGAACTGGCTATGCTAGCGGCACGCACAGCAATCTCGATTATTTAGTCTTGTGGAAATACAGACGAGACAGTCTTCCACGGCAGCATGCAAATATAAACGTGTAGCACACACTTAACATCATGAGCCACTGATAAAGGCCAGACAAACAACCAGAAAGAATTTGTTTGTGCTGGGCAGGTTGAATGCATCTGCTGTTTCCTTAAGTCATACTCAGTGGTTTTGAAACTTTTAAAAGGCAAACAAAGACAGAACTAATTGAAATAGGTCATTTTCTAAAAGAATGCTCTCTTTTGTTGTTATGCATGTATAATCTATGAGAAAGAAGGAATTTACTACATCAAAAGCAAATAACAAATACAGAAAATGCTTTTAGAATAGCAATGCTGGTTTCAGACTGATAGGAAACTTGTAAAGAAGAAACATGATAGCTAGTCAGGTGAAAGTTGTTTTTCTTATTTTATAATATTAGACTGTAAGTGAAAACCAATTAAGAGTTAATTTGTCCCAGGCTGTTTACAGCAGGTAGTTGCAGTCATTCATAACTTTTGTCAAGAATATGCTGGTGGAGAGGGGAAGCCAGGTGTCTGCCTTGCTGATGAGAATGTATAGCGAGCTGCTCTCTATTTTTAACAGATATGCTTATTTTATGCACTCTTGTAGCTAGCCATTAAGCACTGCTTGAATTAAGCGGGGGGAAGGAGAGAACTATGTGATTATTTATCTTGTTTCCAGTGTCAAAATGTAATACTGTGTTACTTATAACCTGTCACTGTTCTGCTTATAATTAAACAAAATAAAATCATTTTCTTTTACAGCCTTTCTTGTCATTACTTTTAACTTTATTTTTTCCTTACCTTAAAATTAGAAAGGGAGATAAAGCAGACAACCATGAATATTTCATGTCTGCAGAACATGTGTTTCTGATCCTGTTTGTTAACCTTAATTGTTTTGCAAGGCACTGATATTCCAGTGCATTAAACACATCAGTAGAAAAGCCATCAGTGACAGATAGAAACGTCTGATGGCATCCAAACACTGAACTAAAAAGTTTTCTTGTGTGAAATTATCACAATTTTCAAGCTTCTTGTCTCCAGCTAGGCAACACTTACTTACCACTGAATTTCAAAGA
Organism: Phaenicophaeus curvirostris; assembly: GCF_032191515.1. Classification (NCBI taxonomy): domain Eukaryota; kingdom Metazoa; phylum Chordata; class Aves; order Cuculiformes; family Cuculidae; genus Phaenicophaeus; species Phaenicophaeus curvirostris. Next base: position 71,516,823 of record NC_091431.1, read on the forward strand.
AAGAAAAATTAAGGTACTTGTGAGACCTTTCTAAGGGAAAGATGTGTAAGAAACAGAGTTAATAGAGATGAAATCTGGTAAAACCCATTAATTTAGTTTACTGGGGTGAAGATGGCTAGAATACAGATAAAGTCAGCAGTGCAAGAAATGAAAAAATAAAACAAACATACTACAAATCTTACTTTAGCTAACAAGAGTACTGCAGCATTTGGAATGAAAACTATCTATTACATTATTTTGTATTTAATTTATTTGTGTTATATAATTTGTAGTTGATATTTGAAATAGTATCAAGGGACCTTGGTGTATAGGAAGAGAATTACCGTTCAAAGAGACGAGGCTGCTCCTGTTATACAGACAGTAAACAAATTCTCTGCAGCAAATACAGCTCAAGTAGCCCATGAAACTCATGTTCCAAATAATCTGAAATGAACTGCCTGTGCTTCCCTGTCTGTGCAGCAACACAGAGAGACCACAGGGTGTGAAATGAAATATGTATGTGAAATCGAGTAAATTCACAGATGGCTAACTCCTGTAACTGCAGCACAGGTAGTGCGATAGTTATCCAGACTCCTTTTATAATCTAAAGTATGATTCATCTCATCTGCTACAAGAGACATCTAAAACTCACTAGGCATTTACACGACAGGCTTCATCCAGAAGAATCCCATCCTTGCAGGACGCCATAGGTAATACTTGGAATCAAACTTTGAGTTGTCAGTGTGACCTTTAGTACAAAAGAGTGTTACACTCCTCTCAAAATAAGATTTCTATTTTTTTTGGGAGGGAGGGGCAAGAACACTTACAAAGTTTAGAAAAAATGTAATCTTCAGAATGCAAAAGGCCTGATGAAAATATGTTTGCCATTTTACTTTGTCATTCAGTAGATTTGTATCAAGTATCAAATAAATGATTTTCTAAAAGATCTGGAGTACAAATGAAGTTGACTGTGTACGTCATACATCATAACAGCGACCTTCCAGTACCTGAAAAGAGCCTACAGGAAAGATGGAGAGGGAGTTTTTATAAAGGCTTGTGATGATAGGACAAGGGGGAATGGGTATAAACTAAAGAGGGGCAGATTTACATTTGATGTAAGGAGGAATTTCTTCACTATGAGAGTGGTGAGACACTGGAAAAGGTTGCTAAGGGAAGCTGTGACTGTCCCATCTCTGGAGGTGTTCAAGGCCAGTTTGGATGGGGCCTTGGCTAACCTGATCCAGTGGGACGTCCCTGCCCATGGCAGGGGGGCTGAAACTAGATGATCTTTAAGGCCCTTTCCAGCCCTAACTATTCTATGATTCTACGATAATTCAGGCTCAGTAATCCGTGCAGGCTTACACAAATTTCTTCTTACATCTGCAAATAATTGGCTGCGCATATGATAACTTCCATAGAAAGAATGTTTACCACATATTGTTAGATCTTAGAAACCAATTACTTTCTATCTCAAGCAGCTATGTCATACTTAACTCACTTTGGGTACAACCAAAGTCTTAAGTCTCTATCTAGATTTGTATTACCTTTTTTTTTGTTGAACAGCAGACTACAAGCATGATATGTTTGCTATGTTTGCTGTATTAGAATCATAGAATGATAGAATAACCAGGTTGGAAGAGACCCACCGGATCATCGAGTCCAACCGTTCCTATTGTGGCTCTTGAAAGTTTGGGGTTTTTTTTTCTGGATTTTTCTTTTTATTTCTCCCACATATCTTACAAATGTGCAAAGCAGAAACAACTTTGTTGTTTCTAAGGTCTCACTGATACAGAAATAAACGTATGTTTGGGGACTTGATACCAAGAGGCTCTGCTATTGCTTATTATTCTCCTTTACCTACTACAACACTGAAAAAACCAAAACACTTTGTCAGCTTGGGAGCCAATTTCCTCTGCATTTCTAATACGCATTCAGATTAGTCTTCTTTTGCTGCTGCTTCTCTAAGAAATTCTTCACATATCTCCATTATTTGAGCTTTTTGACATATCATGATCAATTTGAGAGGGTATTGTTAATTTCCAGTTTGACAGCTATCAGAGTCTTGGAGTTCTCTGACAGATGAGAGGAGAAGAAGAGGAGTTGGTGAGTTTTATGTAGAACTGAGTGCAGAGAGACAGCAGATAAAGCGATTTATACTCTTTATTGTAGGAGACTGGATAAAATGCACCGTTGAGGGGACGGATCTTCCAGAGTCATTGAGTTGTCCTGAAGTTCAGCTCATATCTTGTGAGAAACGATCTGGTATATGTTTATTTCTCTCTATGGTGATGACTACTGAACTCTTCAATCTACTCCTATCTCCTCCTTGCCAAAATGCCAGAAGAGTTCTGTCAGGCAAAAAGCTTGTTATTAATTTTCAGTCTTGTCATTTAAAGTCTTTTCTGTAAGGGAGAGGTGATAAGCAATATTTCCTATTTGAGTGTAATCCCAAATTTTCAAGACCATTGAAACAACTGCATTTGAGACTTTATTCATTCCTGTGTCTCCATGATAGTAACTCCCCTGTATGAGAGACAGAAATACTGGAGGTAAATATGTCTATTTTAAAAACAGCCTTGGAATGAGCTTACAAAAAAAAGCATACAGTTATCATGCAGCAATAAGAAATTATATTCAATGACATATGAGACCCCTTTCAGTTTAAATGGTTGCAGCACATTCGTAAGTTCTCTAAGTGTATTGAGGCAAAGCAAGGCATTCTAGGAAATCAGCATGTATACCTCAAAATCTTTTTCTAACTCATTACATATAAATATCTATTAATGTCACTAAGACTTGTTTAACTCTCAGTTGTGTGCAAAATGTACTCTGTTACAGAAATGATACTGATCATTACCACTTCAGCATATGCTTCACAAGACTATTCAAAAGTTAATCTTGACTCTAGGGGTTTGCAGAAGCAGATTTCTCTTTGGTGTTTTTGTGTAGGGAAGGGTTTCGTCTTTCAATAAGAGAACCAACATAAATTTTTAAATTATTTTGGTTTCTTTTGGTTAAATTAGTTAGGTTTTTTAATGCCTAACTTGGACTAGCTGAAAGAACTGATTTGGAAAAAGTAGGTTTTTACAAAACAGTAGTCAAAAATACTTTGTATCTTAACTCTCTTTACTCACTGTTCTTTTCCAATCTTAATTTAAATCTATCTGTTTTTTAAAATTTCTGAATATATTGCTTTGTGATATTACTTTATAGATCAGTGTGTTTTCCTAAACTGTTGCATAATATTGGTCTCTTCTGTTTAAAATTCAATTACATTTCATGACATCGTTACCTGTGTTTTGCTAACAATTTTAATGGTTTCTTTATTCTCCATATAGGTTGAAAATCTATTTATAAATTACTTTAGGATATTTACAGGTGAAAGTTCTATAATTATAGATCATTATAATTATGGTGCAATTCTTATTTAACTTCAGCAATTTTTTTGTTCGACAACTGCGATATAGCACACTGGTTCCTCGAAGTCGTTATACCATCTATGTCTTTTTTTTCCGTGATGATTTTTCTCCTGCTTTTCTCCATGTATACAGCTGCTGATACAATCTTACAGAATGGGTAATGTAATGACCTCTATTCATTTATTGTAAGTTATACAGAGTTGTGAAGGCCATGAAATATTTAACACTAATAAACAGGATGATCATTACTTTAATGTATAATGAGAAAGTAAATTAAGTATCTGACATTTAAATAAAATATAAATTCTTTATGTAGTTTCTATTTACCACATCATGGCAGTAATCCATTTAAAGTCAATGAGCAACCTAATTGAATGGCTTGTGTAATGCAAAGATCTTTCCTGAGTTTTTTTCCCTGACTATTCACACAGACACATGCTTGTAATATCCTGATATTTTTAGGCTACCTGTAAGCATGGAAGTATTATTATAGCTCTTATGCAATATTTTCGTTTCACAAATTATCAGAAGCAGTGAAATCTGGAACATTCTACTAAAAGGTAGTGTCATTTAGAGATGATAGGAAAGTGGAGTAATGAAGCAGAGGTTGAGACTAGATTTCCACTGATGTTCTGTGGAAATTAATTCCAAATTTGTGCAATAACTGGTATTAGGGCAGATAAAGGAAGGCTTAAGCAAAAAATAAGTCGCTCTTTTAGAGAAAGGGTGTTATTTTCTCCACAAACAACCAATGCCCACTCACTTCACTGCCTAGCAGGAGTGACACTGGATGCACTGAGGAAGGATAAATGAAAAAATATAAATCAATTACATGTGAGATTTCATTGTAACAAACTCTTATTTTTTACAAAAGGTAGAGCAAAAGGAAATGTAAGATAATATGAATATTCATCATAAATGATTGAATGTAGCCAAAACATTTGCATTCCATGTAAGTTTGTTGCTATCTATTGATCTGAGGAAAACGTGTTGAATTTAATTCTAAATATCATTTTCATTCTTTTTTGAGAAAAGAGCACTCGGAAGATATTCAAATGTGCCATTTAGTACTTAAAAAAAATGTTCAGTTTTTAAAGTTCAGAAACAAAGAAGTAAATGATAAAAATGCAGAAAGGAAATGAAAAAAAAACCCAAATAAATTATTGAAATTAGCTTAATCAACTACAGTATTTTCTGGATTTTAAATTCTTATATGATTTATAATTTGAAATCGGTATTTTTTATATCATTAACTTTTTAGAGGGGTGAAAAGCTCTTGAACTCTGAAGATTTTATGAGATGGGAAAATAACTCTATTTACATAACAGAAATAAATGTGATCTAAAGGCCTATAACAGGACCAAGAATTTCCTGCCTGCAGACCCTCAAGGCCCTGACCAACGAGAGAATAATCCAAGAAAGAGGGGTGATATTTCACATTTATGAATCAGAGTCACCAGATGAATAGGTTATGATCTTCTGATAAGGTATTAATATGTTACTATATAAATCAGTCTTGAAAGTTGCACAAGCATTAATGGGAAGAACACTCTTACCTGTTCCCAGATGAGTACAGAATTGACTAAGTATGTCTGCAGTAGTATAGTAAACAATATTAGGGAGTATTTACCTGTATAATTTAAAATATATATATTAGTACCATCCTAGGCAGAGTTTTGATTTATGTTGACTGTAATCATCCTGAAGAATTTCCTGGTATATTTGAGTCTTAGCGCACGGATCCCAGTGGATGCAGCAAAACTTGCATGCAGTGACTGTCTTTCCAAGGCTGAAATCGAGCTTTAAACTAGATGTGAAGGGGGAGGGGGTTGGGACCAGGCTAGACAGGAACGAGCCTGGACGTGGGGCAATGGTGATTCAGAGAGCGTGTGCTGGTGAGGACCACCAGTACATCACCATGCAGAAAGTGGGAGAGAACACACCTGGAGTTGCTAAGGGAGATACGGGCACTCTGGAGCTAGCTACTCCAGTTACCAGGCAGTTGGGAACAAGCTCTGTTCCCTCTAAGAGGGCTGAAGGCTCGGCAGCTCAGCTGAAGTGCCTTTACACCAATGCACACAGCATGGGGAATAAGAAGGAAGAGCTGGAAGCTGTCATAGGGCAAGGAGCCTATGATGTCGTTGCCATCACAGAAACGTGATGGGACGACTGATATAACTGGAGTGCAGCTATGGTGGGGTACAAACTCTTCAGGCGGGATAGGAAGGGTAGGAGAGGAGGCGGGGTAGCCCTCTGTGTAAGGGAGGACTTGGACGTCATTGATATGGATTGTGGTGATGAGGAGATTGAGTGCCTGTGGGTTAAAATCAGAGGAGCCCATCAGAAGGTAGATTTTGTGATGGGAGTCTGTTACAGACCACCCAACCAAGGAGAAGCAGCTGATGAGCTCTTCTATAAACAGCTGCGGTCAATCTCTCGTTCATGTGGGTTACTTCAATCTTCCTGATATCTGCTGGAAGTACTATAGAGCAGAAAGGAAGCAGTCTAGGAGGTTCCTGGAGTGCGTGGAAGACGACTTCCTTGCACAGCTGGTGAATGAACCAACAGGGGAAGGCAGGTCTTGCCAAACTAACCAGATCACCTTCTATGACAAAGTGACTCGGCTGCTGGATGAGGGAAAGGCTGTGGATGTATCTTCCTGGACTTCAGTAAAGCCTTTGACACAGTTTCTCACAGCATTCTCCTTCGGAAACTGTCACCTCTGGCCTGGACAGGCGCATGCTCTCCTGGGTGGAAAACTGGTTGGCTGTCTGGGCCCAGAGAGTGGTGGGAGATGGAGTTAACTCCAGCTGGAGGCCAGAGAGAAGTGGGGTTCCCCAGGGCTCAGTGCTGTGTCCAGCCCTGTTCAATGTCTTTATCAATGACCTGGATGAAGGCATCGAGTGCACCCTTAGCAAGTTTGCAGATGACACTAAGCTGGGTGGAAGTGTGGATCTGCTGGAGGGTAGGGAGGCTCTGCAAAGGGATCTGAACATGCTGGACCGCTGGGCTGAGTCCAATGTCATGAGGTTTAACAAGGCCAAATGCCGGGTCCTGCACTTGGGACACAACAACCTTATGCCATGCTACAGACTAGGAGAAGTCTGTCTAGAAAGCTGCCTGGAGGAGAGGGACCTAGGGGTGTTGGTTGACAGCCGACTGAACATGAGCCAGTAGTGGCCCAGGTGGCCAAGAAGGCCAATGGCATCTTGGCTTGTATCAGAAACGGCGTGTCCAGCAGGTCCAGGGTGGTTATTCTCCCTCTGTACTCGGCGCTGGTGAGACTGCTGCTCGAATACCGTGTTCAGTTCTGGGCCCCTCATCACAAGAAGGATGTTAAGGCTCTGGAGCGAGTCCAGAGAAGAGCAATGAAGCTGGTGAAGGGGCTGGAGAACAGGCCTTATGAGGAGCAGCTGAGAGAGCTGGGTTTGTTTAGCCTGGAGAAGAGGAGGCTGAGGGGAGACCTCATTGCTCTCTACAACTACCTGAAAGGAGGTTGTAGAGAGGAGGGTGCTGGCCTCTTCTCCCAAGTGACAGGGGATAGGACAAGAGGGAATGGCCTCAAGCTCCACCAGGGGAGATTTAGGCTGGACATTAGGAAAAAAATTCTTCACAGAAAGTGTCATTCGGCATTGGAACAGGCTGCCCAGGGAGGTGGTTGAGTAACCTTCCCTGGAGGTGTTTAAGGCACGGGTGGACGTGGTGCTAAGGGGCATGGTTTAGTGTTTGATAGGAATGGTTGGACTCAATGATCCGATGGGTCTCTTCCAACCTGGTTATTCCATGATTCTATGATTCTATGAAATGGTTTGCAAACACGACTTCAGTCCAATCCATTCTGTTGGCTCCATGTCTGGGGATGCCTTTGGGCAGATTGAATTTATTTTCAAAGATATCACTCCCAAGTCCTGATGGAGCTATGCAAGTAAATGTCTTGTGGATTCCTTTATAGTCATCTAATCTCCACATCATTCAGCTGGGAGGAGAAGCATTATGAACAAGCATTTTTCAGAGCAGCTTTAACACTGCTCCTCTTCCTCTTATTTAAGTATTTGAAGCTGTATCAATTAAAAAAAAAAGTGCAAACATTTCTGTGTTCTTTTTTTCTAGACTTCTGTTTCAAAACTGACACTAATCTGGCCAAGCTTGTCTAAACAGTACGGATTCACATGATGAATAATGTCACTTTAACTAAGGATAACTGACATGTGGAGATGTAAAAATCAGCATATAACTGCCGAAGAATTATTGACTGCATATGGTATCAAAACCTTATGTTTAAATCAGGAATAACAAACTGATTTTGAATTTTCTGGCTGGATGCACATTTTATTGGCAACCCAGGTTTATGTTGGGGAAATTCTGCGTACAAATTAGCCCTTTCTCTGATACATATAAAGGAACTGAAAACATCTACCAGAAAGAGGAACACAATTCACCCAAGTAGGTAGTGGCTAGTGTAAAATGACAGAGTAAGCAGGTGTTTTCTCTGTCTTGCAAGCAAACATACATACAGTCACTACTGGGCCACATGGGGAACCTGAAAAATAAGTTACATCTTCAGCATGTCATTTTAAATGGTGAGGCTAGAAAAAGGCAATTAAAAGATCAGGAGCTATTCTTGCTTTTGTGAGAGCAAAATAAAACATTTTATGTATGAGTCTGAACTTCTTTATTATTCATAGCTACTAGCCAAATAAATAAATAGCAATGGTGAATGCAAAGTGTTTGTCAACTACTATTAATGCAGGTTTTTTTGCTTTGAGGGTATTCTTTTTGGTGTGTGACTGCTTATACCCACTTGAAATGTAGTCAGAGCATTCAGATAGGTTCTTCTTTCATCATGCCAGGAAAGTGCTTATAAATACAAGGTGACAAGTGCTCAAAAGTTCTCTGGTAAGTAATCAGTAAGAAAGTCTTTTGCAAAGATTTTGTTTTTCTTTCTCTGTCTTGCAATTTCAACCAAACATTTAAAGTCATTAGCTCCTGTTAAAGTCCAATATGGACACTGTTTGAACTATTTCTCCTTTTCTGTGCAGGGATGACCCAAACACTCATAACAAACAGATGTGAAAAAGGCACACTGTAAGTGGCTGCTATGTTCATGGTGAAACACAGGATCCTGACAGTAAATATTTTATCTCTACTCTGTTTTGTGCAATAAGTTCTGGCTGAAGGAAAGATTTTAAATTGTTAATGCAGACATATCCAATGAACATAAATGTTTACATTATGTATCACAAAAAGGGTCCTAATTACCTTCTATAATCATGAGAAAACATGAAACAGAGGGGAATTTCTACGTAAGATATGTTTCCATCTTTATTTTCTCTTTTTCACTATGAGATAAAGTATAAGGAAATTGCATGCCCAGCTCAGTTGTGTATGCAAGTGTGATCACTTGTTTGAAGTCTGAAAATACTCCAGATTATACATTAAACATTAATAAGATGTCAGAGTGAATATTTTACGTTGTTACAATGATTACTATAGACAGGGTGGCTAAACCTTGCTGGTGGTAAGCCGAAGTTGCTATTCCTTTCTATCTTCTTCTTGGCAGTATACTTATTGCCCGCTTAGTTCTCACGTAGTGAAAAGTAAATCTTTTAAACCAGAATGAAACAAAGCCCAATTGTTAGACTTATGCAGTCAGTTATGAGCAGAATCTAATTTTGTTGTTGGGTTGCACATATGTAGGTATGTCATTCATACCTGCTGAAGTCTGTAAGATGTGTATTTACTATGGCAGGCAGAGACCTGCTTGCTGAGCAGGACTTTTTTATAGGTTACTGTTTCAAGGTCCCCAGGCACTGAACATGTTGCTGCAATGCAAGCTCCCATTTCAGCTACACAAGTGACAAGCTTTTGCTACTGAATAGGCTAATGACAAGATAGAAGGGATCAATTCACTGCCACAGTAACCTTTACCCGGTACCAAGAGAACACTTAGATGTGTGGAAATCCTGTGATAACAAAATTTAAGTTAATGTAAGACATCAGCCATTTTCACTGAGAGAAAATAATTAACCAGAAGCTGAAAATCTAACATAGTATGGCGATAAGGGAAATTATAGATCTTTTGGAATGGTTTCAGTGGAAAGGTAAGATTCACTTTATCTTACTTCAGACATATGCAATGTAGATAAGTCTATGTCTGAGCCTGGTGCCTTTGGGTTTTCCTTATAAATGGAAGAATGAAGTGGGAACTTTCTGGGTATCTCGGAGTCACCTTCCCTGGAGGTGTTTAAGGCACGGTGGACGAGGTGCTAAGGGGCATGGTTTAGTGTTTGATAGGTATGGTTGGACTCGATGATCCAGTGGGTCTTTTCCAACCTGGTTATTCTATGATTCTATGACTGTCTTTAAAATGAGATTAACCCTACACTATCAATATCTATGTTAATGAATATCAATAAAATGGAGAATCAAGAAGAACATCTTGAATTCACCAATAGAAATCCAAAGTACAGACAGATATCACTTGCATGTTACTGCTTGTGTTAATTTAAAAGAATCAAACAATGCTATAATACATAACCACTTACATCTACATGTTGAAGAATTTAATGGTAAATTCTGGTCTTGAATTTCAGTTGCTTGACAATATGTATCATGGCATGAGCTCATCAAAGACATTCCAATATCTCTTCCATACAGTGGACTTTGCATCAAATACAAGCTGTGAAGACTTGAATTAGTACTTGATGCAAAAATGCATGAACAAAATAGAATTACTCTAATTTATATACATGAAGTGCAGACCAGAAGCCGAAAATAGGAGAGCCTGTTGTCTTCATCAGACATCCAAATAGACATTGATGTAAAAGTGACTGCATGTAACACAAGTCCATGTGGTAACAGAAGAAAAAGTTAAAGCTGTTTATTACAATATCTAATCAAGGAAAACATTTGAAGTCCACATATGTCTCTCTGGAAACAACTTGACCCAAATTTTTTTTAAAATCTTATTCTAGCATTGCTCACAAGTTTAGATTACAACATAAACTTTTCCAAGAAGAGGAATATGTCATGCAAGAAAACCTACAGCTTTTCATCCTAGAGGAAGAGCAGGCAGTGTATAATTGCCAGCAAGCATGAAGTGTAAAAACTAAGAAGACAGCCAGGACTAGGTACTTCGGCTGAAGCTACTCAACAAGCCTTTACTACTGAACTGGCTAATGAGCGGACAGGAGTGACTCATTCATTGCCAGAGTAACCTTTACCTGGTACAACACAGGAGAAGCTGGGTTGACATCACAAACCTTGTTTGCTTATGCATCGCTTGTCTGTCGTTATGCTCTCACTTTGATGGATTATTCCATTAAGTGGGCCAGAAATAGCATTGATGTCACAAGTTGCATCTGCCAGTGTAATTATTTGCCTGTCTACTATTTTCTGCTGAGAAGAAAACCCAAAAAGGTGTTCTCATCACTCAAACCATCACCAGTTTTTTCCTTTGACTTTAGGCTCCTCTTCAAGAAGATGAAATACCGTACACAGAAACCATCAGTAGCTTCTATCTGGAAAAATCAAATTCTTCAGTTGATCTGTAGGATTTAGTTCACAGGTTCCTAATCTGAAAGGAAAGCCTTGTAGAGCTTTCAGTGCAGACCTCTTACAAACCCAGCGTTACACCACATCATATCTCCACCTGCCCTAATGCAGAGCTGGAAGAAGCAGATACATAAGTCAAATGTAGGTGGATGACAAGGACTAAAATTTGAAACTGAACAACTGTTGGGTCTGTAACCAGACAAGAGAACCAACAATATGGATTAGGCAGAGTTCAAAAGCCAGTATTTTCAGAGAGGTCCACTTGAAAGAGTATGGAAACCAGTAATTCAATTAAAAGAGAAAATGTTCACTGCTTTTTAATTTTCTTGAAGAGGAAGAAGTTCTTATATGTGCAAAGTATAAGACCTCAATAGTACAGCCAGTTTGAAGTTTCTTACCTTGTAGAGGTTTACCTGGGCAACTCCTCAGATCCAAGAGGTTCTGCACAAGTTCAAATCTGATCATTGCTCTACTAGGTACAGAGATTATTTATATGAACTCTCTGCTATCCACTGTTGTCCTCAGCTGCATTCTGCCTGTTATTTGTTATTTTTTATTTGGTTAGTAATAAATCAATCAAAAAACAATTTACTGTCATATTCGTACTTTTACCTAAGAGAAAGGACTATATTCACCTCCATGTGTGGCAGAACTGGGGATTAGCAGTGGAGGACACAGCTCAAGCATTCTGTGATGAAGGAAGGCAGAACCTCTCCTACGTGATCCTACAGCATCCTACAGCAACAAAGCTGGTGAGGGGGCTGGAGAACAGACCTTATGAGGAGCGGCTGAGAGAGCTGGGGGTGTTTAGCCTGGAGAAGAGGAGGCTGAGGGGAGACCTCATTGCTCTCTATAACTACCTGAAAGGACGTTGTAGAGAGGAGGGTGCTGGCCTCTTCTCCCAAGTGACAGGGGACAGGACAAGAGGGAATGGCCTCAAGCTCCGCCAGGGGAGATTCAGGATGGACATTAGGAAAAAATTCTTTACAGAAAGGGTCATTGGGCACTGGAACAGGCTGCCCAGGGAGGTGGTTGTGTCACCTTCCCTGGAGGTGTATAAGGCACGGGTGGATGAGGTGCTGAGGGACATGGTTTAGTGTTTGATAGGAATGGCTGGACGTGATGATCCGGTGGGTCTCTTCCAACCTGGTTATTCTATGATTCTATGATTCTATGATCCATCTTCACTTATTTATTTCTCTACTGTTCTCTTTGATTCTCTTCTCTTTTCAACATACGGTAGCCTCTATCATGTTTCTTAAAGAACAAAATTCCTAGGACTATGTTTAATATTCCTGCCTGCAAGTATGTATTCTATTCACACATTTCTCCACCCTGTACTACCTCCACTCTACCTTAGTTAATACTTTACCTATAGGTGTAGCTATATACTTCTAGTATGGGAATATCTGAAATTCTTAAAATCTGGTCATTTTGAATATATTTGACACCAGATATATTCACTATAATTAATGTAAATTTAATTCTATGAACAAAGCCACACAAAGAAGACAGAGAACGTGTAATAAAGCTGGATAGCAATATGAGCTTGAAACTGTTATAAGTTTGCAAAACATACAGAAAAACATATTTTAAGTCTCCTTTTTATTTCATAACAATTTTTTGAGCTCTTTTTTGCATTATACCCCAAATTAGTTTTAATGTTGGTTTGGATTTTTTTTCTTTTAGTCAATATTTTCTCATTATCCAGAAAACTCTATGGTATTTACCTTATTGACTCATTGTAGGAAAATACTTGTCACAGTTTTACCTTCGTGTATTGAGTCAAGTGATGTGTTCTGACTTCTGAAAAGTAAAGGTACTAGAATGCTGATGGAAAATAATGTTTAACTTTGTCTGTAAGTCACAATCATTCACTTATAGGGCTAGCAGGAGCACACAGGATCCTTAGGTAGTTACATAAACATCTGGAATAAATGATTTCTTTTTTGGAGGAGTGGAGTATTTGAAACCAACTCCCAAAGATCATACACAGCTCAGTATTTTCTTGTCTAATTTTATAAAATTAAACATTTATTTTTTAAAATAAAAAAATTAAAATTATCACTGTCACATTAATATTCTTGGTAGATGCTTAGATAGCCAAAAGACGCAACCATCCTTCAAGTTTTGATTCTGCTTGTTGTCCCTACAAATTTCTTTATTGCTTAAATGTCACTGGCTAGTAAACACTTAAGTCAATTGCCCTTGTATAGAGTTCTACCTTACGTTTAATTAGCTCCTCACATGCAGAAACTGCTTAGAAAGACAGATGGTCTAAGCCCATAACAACCTACATAAAGATATTACAACTATATCGTTGTCTACTACTCACGTATCAGGACACCTATAAATGTCAGCATAATCCAAAGCTCACTGCTCATTGTCTGATCTTGACCTACTTTCCTGACTACTCTTATTTCCAGCAAACATTTGATCTTCGTATGATTAAATGATGAACATAAGGATGATAAATCGGTTATCTGCAGCAAATGAATGGAAGATCATGCACTGCTTTCCTGTTTGAATTTGATATAGCATGCAAACTGAAATATAAAAATAAATACAAAGAATGCATAGTTAATATTTTGATACAGAGGACTACATTAATGTGTTATCTCTTAAGTACATTAAATTTTCTAACGTCAAATAAATCAGAACATTGCAGTTTAAGAATGTTGTTTTATAAATTGAAGAAAGATTCATTATGCAGTTCTAATTACAAGAGTACAATGAAGTTGCAGTGCACCTAAAGTGTTTAAGTTCCTACCCCTGCTTTAATCACTGTTATGGATGCCAGGACACAGAGCTTTCCTGATTGTGAAGTAGTTCTTCATTTATTAATTAGTTTTATTACCTTTTTTCCCCCCAATATTGACATTAAAACAAATCAATAATGATGGTGAAATCTACAAAAGTAATGCTATATTCAGCTGGAATATGAGGTCTTACTGGTAATGCCTCTGCAGAAAAGCTGTTTGTTCAAATCTCTTAAGTATGAAGGATTTTTACCATAGAGTCACTAAATGTCTCAAGCTGGAAAAGGCCCATAAGGAACATTAAGTCCAACTCCCTGCTCCTTTCAGGGCTACCTAAACCAAAATCATACGATTAACAGCATTGTCCAGATACCCCTTGAAGTCTGGCGGGCTTGTTGCTGTGACCACGTCCCTGGGAAGCACGTTCCAGTGACAAGCCATTTTCTCAGTGAAGAAACCTTTTCATAATGATCTTCCTAAACTGCCTGTGATGCAGCTTTATTCCATTTCCTCATGCGTTATTGCTGGTCACCAGGGAGAGGAAACCAATACTTTCCCCTACACTGCCCTCCGTGGTGAATTTGTAATGAGCTGGCAATGTGCACTCGCAGCTGAGAAGGCCACCCATGTCCTGGGCTGCATCAGAAGAAACGTGGCCAGCAGGTCAAGTGAAGTGATTCTGCCCCTCTATTCCTCTCTTGTAAAACCTCATCTGCAGTACTGTGTCTATCTGGAATACTCAGCATGAGGAGGATATGGAGCTGTTGGAATGGGTCCAGAGGAGGCTACAAGGGTGATCCAAGGGCTGGAGCACCTTTCCTATGAGGACAGGCTGAGAAAGTTGGGGTTGTTCAGCCTGGGGAAGAGAAGACCCCTAGGAGACCTTATAGTGACCTTCCAATACCTGAAAGGAGCTTACAAGAAAGCAGGAGAGGGGCTATTCATAAAGGCTTGTGGTGATAGGACAAGGAGGAATGGGTATAAACTGGAAAGAAGCAGATTTAGACTAGACATTAGGAAGATTTTTTTCACCATGAGAGTGGTGAGGCACTGGAATATGTTACCAAGGGAGGTTGTGGATGCACCATCCCTGGAGGTTTTTCAGACCAGGTTGGATGGGGCCTTGGGCAGCCTGATCTAGTGGGATGTCCCTGCCCATGGCAGGGGGGTTGTGACTAGATGATCTTTAAGGTCCCTTCCAATCCTAGGTATTCCATGATTCTATGATTCTATGAAATACTCTACATGAATCTAAAAGAGCAATTAGTGTTTCCTATATTGATAACTTCAGACATTTAATGACAATGTACTTTATGTTCTGTAAATAAAGCATGTGTTTATTAGAGGTCAAATAGGCAGAGACACAGCAGCTGTCTTGCTTTCTAGAATTAAAAGGATATTTCACATTTAAGCTATAAGATTAGACCGAGGAATAAATAAAGCGTGCAAAAACCAAGCCTTTCTCATTTGTACAGGAAATTCTGCTCATGGAAAGGTTTTGGCTACTGTAAACTGGGAAGTAATAAGGAATGCTGAAGTAATTGACACAGCCAAGTGCCTGCAGCTAGGCAAAACACAATTCTTTGTGAAGAAGAAAGGGGGAGGAAAAAAGCTAACAAAGTCTTTATAAAATATGTAGGTTTTCTTCTCCACAAAGAATTGTGTTTTGCCTAACTGCAGGCAGTTGGCTGTGTTCCCTGTTTACAGTGGAACAATTATATTTTTCACTTGCTCATAGTTTTATCCAATATCAGACTCTTTAATCACCTTCTCATGCTATTTATTTTTCATTCTAAAACACATTTATATTGATGGTAACTAATGTTTTGTTAGGAAATTAATTTAAGTCATAACAAGTAAATGTTATTGGTTTATGGCCTTATGAAATACTGAGATTACAACTATTCTAAAATTACTAATCAAGTCCAAAACTGAGATGTTTGCTAATTAACTTGCTAAATATATTGAGTTACTTTTCTCAGATAACTTTGTTAATTACAGTATCCAACAGAGATGATAATAATATTGGCATGGATGATTCAGTTGATTTCATTGATAGCATCCAAGTAACTTCTGCTATGTATGTCTTCGTGGGAATTTATTTGCTACTGAACCCACTAAAATCAAGAAAGAGAGGTTTGTATACAGGTAGACATAAAAAAGACAGTCTGTTAAGGTTAGTGATTTTTATCAATTAATCAAGCAGTGAAATGAAGAGAAAATACAGATGTAAAGATTGAATTTCTTATCTACCTAAAAAACATAAATACTATGACAGAAGTTGACTGTCTTGAGTACTCTTAGAAGGACACTAATGGGACTTATTCATGTTCAGAGGGTACAGGACATACTTCATGTGACAGTTCTTCTACTCTCCAGTATTCATCAACACCCTAACCTGAAGTCCTCAAGCTTAAAAAAAAATTAGCAGACTACTAAGTATCTATTTAAAGAAAAAGGAAATAAAACCACCTTCAATCATAGTTTAAAAAATCCTATTTTTAAAATGATGCTTATTTCCTTAACAGGTGACAAAAAAAATTTGGCTATGGATTTTCATGTAATTATATGCATGTTTTAAGCCATTCTTCTCACTGAATATCTGTTTTTGCTGTTTTTCTGGGGAACAGTAGGAGGAAGGAACAGTATAATATCTTGCATCCATTCTTTTCCAGTTTTCTCTGGAGAAAAAGACACGTGGCATCCAAATGAAATTTAAATATAACTTTTTTTCTTTCACAATGACTTCTTGTCTGTTAACTACAATAGTATGTGATGGTGTGTGTGAAAAAGAGGCAGGGAGAAGGACGGGCAAGAGACCTGCCTTATCATACACTCTCCAGACCTTTTCTTGCAATACATTTTTTATTAAAGTGAGTCAAGGAATATGTTATTCATTCACCTGTTTCCACATGTGCTTCTCTAATGCTACTTGTATTGTATCTAATTTAAATTTGTTCTCTTTTAGATTCTAAACAAAGACAGTCACATTTATGAGTTAATCACCAGCCAAGACTATGTTCTGATGTAATCTCTTTCCTTTCTGCTCCCATATTCACTTTTCCATAATGCAAGAAATAAGAGAGAATGACGCATAATTTTAATATCATTACCCTCTAAGCTCTGTGTGGGTGGAACTTACTGAGGTAGCGGCCGGGAGGAGGGGGTGGGCATCACAGTTGTACTCAGCAAGAGAATAGTCATATTAAATTATTTATGAAAAATAATCAAACCCAAATAAATAAATAGATAGATAGACAGACAGACAGACAGAGATACAGACAGACAGACGGTACTTTCTTCCAAAAAGGATCTGTCCATATGATTCTCTAACATTACTCATTTGCTATTTTTTATTTTCTGCAGATTCAGATTAACAGGGAGTACTTGATTACAGCCTTACATGTCACACAATATTATCATTAGGAATTCTTTGCTCACTGATACTCCTCCTTGGTAAGATAGTTTTCATACCATAAATGCAGCTGATCCCTCAGAGGACTCTACTGGTGTTTCTAACAAAGACAGTCAAATAGTGTTTAATATTTTTTTTTGCCAAATGTCAGACTGTGTCTTCCTTTAGCTGAGATTAAAACACTATTGCTCGCAAATGCATGATCACTTGTCCTTTTACATTTCAGAGTTTCACAATAAAGTATCATGGAATGCATAGAGCATTGTTTTTGTCAGAATTTACAGAACAGCTATAGGTGCTCTGCCTCCTGACCAGTTAGAATGAGTTTGAAATAATGTCATTGGCAACACATACTGTGCAGAGACATGCAGGAAAGAAACTGTGACTTCTGGAAACATCATGAGATTAGTGTGAGTGAGTCAACAGTCACAGGAACTAATAAGTTTGTGTGGCAAAATGTGAATGCTTGTCTGCATTTCTCTTAAGTTTTCGGAAAACCTTTGTATGGTCATTTAATTTAAATCTGTCTTATGTTCACATCCTTTTTTAATGAATTGCAAAGTGACAGACTCAAGTTTCAGTCGACTGCTTTCATACATTCCCTGTGTCATTTTGGAGGAGCCTTATTTCTCTGATTGTAAAATAAGGACATTGTTGGCTACTCCCCTTCTTTATCTGGTCTGGCTGTGTTGAAACAAAGGCTTGACTTAGGGTTTTGAAAACACTTCATACACTATGAAATATTTGTCTGTCTGAACAGTGCTACAAAAGAAAAAAACATGGTGCCTTTCTTGATTCTGAAGTTTAACTTGATTTGAGAGGTGAGTGTTCTATTTCTGTTCCATTTCTGAACTACTTTATAATACTTTCTCACATTTTCCCCTAATTTTCTATTTAGTCCAGTTTGTTAGATTCTGCTCTGTTCCAAATACCATAAAAATAACACAACAAAACACCCTGGAAAACCCTTTGTGTATATCATAAATATTTCAGTCTCTATGGATATAAATCAACTTGTCGGTGTTATCATACTGTCTTTTAATTGAAGAAGAGACTAATTAAGTTAGTCTTTATGTTGCAGAAAAAGACATTTTCTTGTCTACATTTTTGCTGCCTGAGCAAATATAAATGTGCTCCTTAGGTCAGCTAGCACTGAATACAATTTTTCTAAGTTAATGAGTGTAGAAAAAAAAAAGGGGGGGGAAAAAAACCCTGTCAGAACCTACCACCATATAAATATATCCCCTAGCCCTCTTAATAAGCCATGTGGATTTCTCAGGGTCTCTTTCATTAACCTTGGCAGCTGGAATAAAAACATTAAGATCTATGCAAGGGTAGCACATTTGTATTCTCTTTCTCTCTAAACTGCCCTGGGACAGAAACACATTAATACTTGTTCAAAGGCAAGGGCTGGATTCTACTGAATTTACTGGTGTTCCACATGAGACAGACTTGTCTCCACCATCTTTAGATACAACTAAGCCATCTAGTCTAAGCTTATCATTCAAAGAACCTCTTTATACTTTGAACTAAGAGAAAAAAAAGACAAATTATTATGCTTATGTGTGTAGGTTTTACTAGGAAACTAAATCAATTCAACCTATGGACGGAGTTAAGGAGAATGAAATCCCTTTACTCCATGAATTAAATGCCATCATCTTTGGACCTAAGCATTATCTGTTTCCTAGCTGTGATTATGGACTTTTGACACCCAGTGCCATAGACCAAAAGCCTATAGTGTCCTCCACTAACTCATATACCTCAGAAGGCTTCAATAGTTTTTCAGAGTGCAGGAAACTTCTGGGGGTTTCTTTAAGGATCATTTTCTGGTAACTTATTGCAGTTTCCTGCTGCTGCTGAAGGCTGCATTCTGAAGATTTCTGTAGAGGTTTTTCTTTTTTTCCTGCCAGTTTTAACAATCATCTTGTGTTTCATGTTTAGGAAGTGTCTGCATGTTTTGTCTCCAATAGATTGAAGCTCAGGAAGCGTCAAGCAGCTATTCAAGTGTTCATGGACAGTGATCTACAACTTGAAAACAAGAGGCAGCTCACAGAAATGCACTGGTGGTTACAATAAAAAGAGAAGGGGGCCAGGATGTCTGCCTGTGAAATGAAGGTGGTGATACACAGCAGTGAAACTTTTGGCACCAGCTGGACCAATTACCATATAATATCAGAGGCCTCCGCCAAGAGAACTCGTGAGGGAGAATGTTGCCATGGGAGTTATCAGGCATGCCTGGTGCTCTTCCCATGAGTTGGTAATGGTGGCAGTGTCACCTGCGGAAGGTGTGCTTTGGCTGAGGTGCTGAGTTGCCAGCTAGAATATTATCATCAGAAGCAGTAATTGCACTATCAGAAATGGTCCATTTTTTTTCAATTTGTCTTCGTTTCCTCACCTCAGGATATTCGAGCAACCAAATTTTCCTCGTATGTTTTTTTGGCATATAGTATACTAATTTCATTCCTGGAAACCCATCAAAAACTAGATCTGATCTTCTATACATATACGTTCAGGCTTGACAGCATCTCAAGTGATTGAACACAAGCTGGCATGATGATAAATCAGAGGAAAGCACAATTCTTCTGCCAGAGTCCCAATAACACAAAGATTAAAAACCTTAAGAATTGCTCCCTGCGCAGTACCAACTCATCACCTAGATTCAGTTGTAGCTGGTAAGAATTGTACTGGGAGAGGATATGTTAAAGCTTAAAGTGATCAAACAGAATGATGATGAGAGCTCTAGAGAGATCCTTAGGGAAAGCATACAAAGATCTGAAAATCACCCCATAAGATGCATGAAAATATTTAATTATGGATGGGCATTATTTAATGTAAGAGTGAGGGCAGAATTCCTGCAGTTGTAGCTTAATGAGTACTTTTATTGTTCTCTTGAACCCTGCAACAGACATCAGACACAAAAACACAGAATTCTGCAACTGGGAAAAGACAACTGAGCTTGTCTGTCTCTGATTACGGTCAGATATTATTTTTGGTTTTCCTTCATCATACTTCATTAGGACATATCTGCATCGGACAGAGAAGAACATTTTAAAAATTTTAGTAGATAACTTGTCATAATTTTTATATACAATTTTAGGTTTTCCATTAGGAAATTAATGTTTCTGATTGTTGCTTTTAACCCCTTTTCCTCTTCACTTGATTCTATCCATCTACAACAAGAGATTGTGACCGTTAACATTCAAAATTAACAAACATGATAGAGATAACTTTAATGAACTAAGGAGCAAAATAGTATTAGGTTTTAGAGAATATAGCAAGAGAATCTGATAACCCTCCAGATCGAGAAAATGCTGTTGACAAATTATTAACTTACAGTGCATTGTAAAAACTCACACTGAGGCTTTTAATTACAAGAGCATGTTGTTCTTTGAAAAGTTATGCACTTAACTAAAAAAACAGGAATTCACTCTCACTCAGGAATTTGGCTGCAATAAAATGTGCATGTGGGAATATCCATACAAAGTAAAACATTCCTTAAAAAAACAGAAATGTTTGAGGAAGGAAGAGTAAATTTATGTACACATCATGTATCTTGGAAAAACGTGTTTTGAACTGGTGTAACGAAAAAAAGCTTACCTGAAATTCTGTGAATGCTATGGGAAACAAGTTTTATATAGATTAATTAGAAAGTATCACATGCAACCACTGCCTTGTATGATGAATCCAACCTTTTTACAACTAATGCATGTGGAATTCTTTAGAACAGATTTAATCTCTTTATGCAACCTGAAGTTTTCACAGGGCATAAATGGGCTACTATTTCAAGCGTAAATGTCTGTATTTGAAAAGTAACTTTAATGGTATCAGTTTAAATCACATTAAGTGCTTAGATTTTGTGTTCTCAATGTGCATCACATTTTCTGATTAAAAAAAAGTCAAGCCATCAAAATAAAAGTGATAAAGGATCAGAAATTACTCTTCATTTTAGGTAATATTTCCAAAGCAATAATAAAACACTTTACCAATCAACCAGTTAATGACCAATGTGAGCTATTAAAAGGCATTGGGTGAAACTGACAGAGCTTAATTTATCTAGCTGGTCATTAACTCATCAATAAAAGGGTTACTAGTCAAGAGTGTAAAAATTGTTCATATAAATCTCAGTTATGTTACTATTAAAATACAAAATTAGTTTTCTAAAATAATTTACTTTATCATTATCATTGTGTAATATCATTAATTTATCACCAGCATTATATATCTGCCAGTATTGGCCCAATAAACAAAAAAAATTGACCTTATAGCAACGCTAAATGGTTTTATAATTTTATAAAATAAAATTATAATAAAATAATGTTATAATTAAGGATTTGTCTTAACCATATACTCTACAACGTTATTACCACAAACAGGTTCAGGACACAGATTTTCATCTGCTGGGATCCAGAAGTCAGAAATAGCATAATTACAGTTCTTCTGTAAAGTATATAGTGTTCCTATTTTTTGTAAAACTTGGCTATCTCAAAATTTGGTCTTTGGAGTCCATCCAAGGATATTAAAGTCATGATAAAAATCCTTTTCAGGGAATAGGCCAGCAATATTTAGCTGTAACAGCTATTCTCACTTAGTAAGCACAGGTTTTGAGTTAATCGTTCAAATTTATGCAACTTGACACAGGATCTAATTTTAATAGAACCTTGACATGAATGGCATGCAGAAGTAGCTACGTCTGTGTCTGTTTGTCTATTAGTTTCTTTGGTAGTTTTGGCCTTGATTTGAAACTCAAAATTAGGTGTTTGGCTATAATATTACACTAGTTCAAACAAGAAATTACTCAGGGAACAGGGATATTCAGTCAAAGTCAAAGGAAGTTGGATCAAATCAGTGCAAGAGCTATTACCCATGTTAGTCATGAAATTGGAAAAATGAAAATACTATTCATCTGAAAATGAATTCAGATACAACTTTGGAGAGTGATGATTAATAAGTATTATCATAAATTAACTGCCAGTAATTTTTTTTCTTCTTTCTCCAAGTCTTATTGTACAAGATATACACCTCTTCACTTGATTTTCCTTCTGTTGAAATAGGATTCCTAGATAAATGGAATGAGTTTTCTGTAATATTTATACAATGAACATGAATGAAAGCATGGCAGGGCAGGGAAAATCTTCAGGCAATTTTAAATGCATCCCAAAATGTGGTTAGCACATCCATTCCAAATGGACTTAATAAGCACTCAAACACCGTGAAGACTTTAATTAAGAAACAAGTATTTAAAAAAAAATAGCTAATTTCCTAATTAAATCAACATGAACTTGTAAATGAGTTGCCAGTAATTTCGTTGCTGGTGTCATTGTGTCTTTTAGGTGTAATGCATAATTTTTAATAGGCAATTACTTGATTCTTCATAACCCAGACATGGTCTTGAATGGTTAATTCAGTAATGCTGTAGAAGTGTCCTTTGCTGAACAATGGTGACAAAAATAGTACATTAGTTCAGAATGTTTCAGAAGAAGATCTGAGTAAGTGTAAATCCACAAAAATATCAGTGGACACAGTAAAATTATTTCACATCTGTGGTACTAGAACAGAGCTGAAAATCTTTTAAATCCTGTTTGATCCTTTGTAGTGCAGTACCTGAACATTTCTACATATATTCTTAAAATAAGTATTTCAGGAAGGTAATTACAGTAATTAATTTTGTGTAAAAAGGAAAATAAAAAAAAAACCCCAAACTTAATAACAAACCAACTTCCAAAAGCAGTTCAACAGAAAAGGAAATGGCATTAAGTTTCTCAGAGACCTGCTTCATGCAACAGTCTTCATTTTTACTGGGGAATCACTCTGCCCTTTACTACACTTAAGAGGAAACTTGTCCCAATAATCAACTTATCTAGACGCTTGTCAATGTAAAATGCAATACAACTCAGCTGATCCATAAACAATGTCTCTGTATGTGAGAAATGCAGATAGGGAGAACTCCACCCCAGACTGAAGATAGAATATAAGGCTTAGTGCTACACATTTGTTCAGGTTAGAATATGGAAGTTGCTGATGAGAACTAGCTTGCCCTGACATTTTAATTGTTGTTTACTTTCTGACATAGGATCCCTTACTTCAGATAGGAAAACAATCTCTCATGCTTTTATTCCCCTCATATACATAGAAGATCCAAAGGTATTTTTGAACTGCTAGAATAAATAAATCTGAACAGAGGCATTCTATAAAACTTCCATTACCTCTAAATAAACTGAGTATCACTACAGAGTAGAATTATTCAGAATTCCTTAATTAAAAATTAAATGTACACCACAAGACAAGTACTATATAAAGCATTGGTGCCAAAAAGTTTTAACATTTCTAAGAAATTTGAGTTCTAACTTTATTTCCTATTATCCTTCTTTCCCTTCATTCTCCTTGTTTAACAAGTCTCTTCTTTACCCTTCTGCAGCCTATTGATGTAGAAGTCTTCTCCTCAACTCTCATCACCTAAAAGAGGCTTCACTGAACATCCTGCCTCATTGACTTCCTTTTTTTCCTCATCTCATTTTGAAATCTATTGACTGTTTCTTAATTTCTCACTCTGTAAGTTATTGCCTTGATGACTGAATGACTTAATTTATTCCCCATATAACGTCTACACACTACTGCTTCCTGTGATTTATGACAAATTTGGTCTTCCATTGTTTAACTCCATAAAGCTATTTTGGATTAAATTTATATGGAAGAAGATATACTTCTGAATGACTAATGAAGTCAACATGTGCTGCTAACTCCTCATCATCCTGAAAATACAGATATATGTTTACAGGCATAGTCAGAAATGTAAGTTTACGAAACTGTGACAGTTTTACTGAAATTTCTAATTATTATGAACGTTAGAAAGAAAAGAACAAAAAGAAAAGTGTTTAACTTCTCCACGTTACAAACCAAATAAGAATTATGATAATTAATTCTCATTCTTTGATCTGGAAACATGGTGTTTCATAACATCCATGTACCTGTTGATCTTGCACAATAACAAGTAAGCAAGAAATCCAAACAACTTTAGATTAAGAACAAAACTTTATTAGGATGGAGGATTCATGAATACTATGCAGTCGCTTTGGTCTACAGCTTTAGGTCCTGCAGATTGAAAAACTTTGACAGTGATGTAAAGTAAGGTAGTTCATGAGGGGCTCAGAAAGGCACATCACTAATTTTGATGTTATTGTTAATTACTACTTCTCCCCTGTGCACACTCCTACAATTTATGGAACTAAAAATAACAGTGCATGGTGGAGATTTATCTTCTTCTTCTTCTAATGTACACCTGCTTCAGTTCATCAGCTACCATTTGCTCAGCAAAAAATTATTGTGCTCTAATTTATATGTCATTAAGTTTCAGCATTGCATTTGGAAGGATGGGAGATGAAGGAAAGAATATGTGATACTTGCATATTAGAGATGCATAACTTACTGAAAAGCTGAAAGCACATGAAGAGAGAAACAGCATGAATCAAGACAACATTGTATAATGCGTCTTTGTACAAATGATCTAGGTAGAATCGTATAAGCTTGCAAATCTGTTTCTGTATATGATTACTTCTTTACATGTGCAGTCTAGAAGATTCCTCATATTTCTTTTGGCAAGCATAATCATATTTTCTAAGGAGTGAAAATTCCAAAGGTAGCATGTTGTCACATTTTAGGTGACACATTTAGGAAGTAGCTGCAGCACAGGCTTGACCCTTTTGCACATGACAGAAGCCTTAGAAAAGTTTTATTCTCATGTCAAAACAAGCAAAGATAATCATTGGATCTCCAAGAGTTCACTTGCAATATCCAGGTAAAGAGATGTCAATACTACAGTATTTTTACATGGATACTGATTGTCATATTCTATATCTCAATATCCTGTAGATGCATGACAAGATGCAGACTCAGAAAGAGGTAATGCATGACAAATACATTTATATTTACATTTTAGCATACATCATAGATACTTTCCAGATGTGTAGCCATCTTTGTGATCATATTTGTGCTATAGAGTGTAATTATGCACATTGCTTCTATGCCCAGCGTTTTGGAGCCTATTGTAATGAAGCTGTCAGTTACTTATGGTGCTGTCATACAAAGTAGGGTATATCATAGCAATGCTGAGGTTTTCCAGCAGTTGGGGACCACATGTACAAGCATAGGATTCTGAAAATATAAACAGGTCATTCTTTCCCAACAGATTTCTCAAAATTTAAAAAAGGCCATGGATATAACTATGCCTATGCTGTTGCTTTCGGGTTCCTTTAGTTTTCTTAGTCTTCTTTTAACTATTAAAGGTCATCATTGGTATGTTTTACAAGGAATTTTTCTGGAAACTTCTAAATCCTTTCAACGTGCTACATGTCACAAATACTTTTGTTTCATTTTCAATTCATATTGTTCAACTTTGCGCAGTCCTGATCAACAGAAGAGGGACAAATAATTCAGTATAGATACCTTAGATGCATTGCCTGAACAGTCTCAAACACAGCCTTGTTTGCTCACTCGTAAGGAATAAGGATTTAAACAACTCTCTGACAGTATGCCGGCATTGCCAGGCAGATGATTCTAACAGATTGTAAAAGGTATGGATACCAGTGCTATGTCAGTTAGAAGACGGTGAAGATTATGCTCCTGAAGATAGACAATGGAAATCAGTCCTTCAGCAGCACACAGGCAAAACAGCCCTGTGATCCAGCCAGAGTAGAGTTTTGACTCGGAGGACAAATTGGACATATTCTTCTCAACTTTCCTCACAAAGTTTTACAGAAGAATCTGAAAAATCCTCTGTTTTCTGGCACCTCCTTGACTTCTCCAGATCATCAGGGAATGGAGTAGCTTAAGAACTACTCTAGAAGAGATACACTCTGTGGCTGGTCACTGACTTATGAGGGGAAACATTGCCCCAGTTTCAAGCAACAGCCCTTCAGTACATTGGGAATTTTGATCAACTTGCTCTTATTGGTGTGGTCATAATGTGTTTTGTCAGATGGTTTTCATTTTCTTTATTTTTTTCTTATGGAACAGGAAATAAACAAGTACCTGCATTTGAAATATTGAACGGTAGCACCAATTAAGGTTCTGGATTTGAAACCATGGTTTGCAGAATCTGTCTTCTGCATAGAAACTGATGGATTTATAGACCTCTACAATCAAAGCTGTCCTCTTCTTTCTGTATAGGTCCATCAAAATCAATGTATGTACTGTTTCATGCTTGCACTGTCCACTGCAGACATCCATGCAGACTGGCAGTCCTGCACTCCCTGCAGCATTTGTTGTTCTGCTACAGCAAAAAGATCAGTTTAAGTTATTGGAGATGAACAGCTTTTCCCTACTTGTCTCCATGAGGCCATTGGAAGTATGTTTAACAAGGAGGATTTTATTCTATTAATTAAAAATAAGTGCTTTGCGAATGGGTAGAGGTTGGAGGAAATTGTATTGGTGTTCTCTGGCTGCCTGTCCCTGGCATACATACAGGACTGGAGAGAGGGTTGTTGTGGGAGGAATGAAGTGGACAACCTGCTTAAACATGGAGTTGAAAGCTGCCAGTCCAACTAACTAGGTTGTAAGTAAATTTACATCAAAATACCCCAAAAACTGATCATAACCAAGATGATAACAATATGAGTTGTACAGCCTGTAGAACAAACTTTTCCAGATTGCTCCCCTTTTTTATATTTCTACACACATTGTAGAGCAGTTTCCCGGTTAACAACACACTATCGCCCTAATCTGGCAGAACCACCATCCACAAAGCACTGCTGTTTCCTTACATGCTTGCCACTCTGGGGAGCAGGAAAACAAAAGAAGGAAAACAGATTGCAATGAAATCATTCCAGGAAGGTCTTCCATTTTCCAGTAATACAGTGCTTTCTCTACTGTTTTCTGCCTGTGGAAACATTTTTTTCTCCCCTCCAAACAAGATCGTTTCCAGAAGTTCTCCTCTGTTCCCTTCACTGTTGGTATACAGCATTATAAAAAAAAACGTTTGAAGGTCTTCATCCAGTTTTCTGTATTAGTTTCACTCCTATTGGAAGGACCACACTGTTAGAAACGGAATTTGCTCATTCCTCACCACAATCAGTTACAGTGAAAATGAATGTATCCAAGCAATCCCAACTGCCCAGCCAATAAACTGTCCATATGGACATGTTTATTTGAAAGCATCTAGCAATATAATTTCTTTTTATGACCTGTTATTAATATTGTCTTCATCAATAACTGATTTTTTTCTGATACCAATATATACTCAGGCAGTATTAAGGGTAGCTGAAAGGACATTAGAGGATTATCTGGCAAACTGTTTACTGATCTCCTGCTCCAAAGAGAGTGTTAATGTGTAGTTGCATGTCCTTTGCTCCTGGTGAGAAAGCGGAAGCCACTTTATCAACTTCTTCACTAATAACCCTATGATGCTGTATGAAGATGTTGATGCAAAGCTGTGTTTAGAGCTTTATTACTGTATACAGTGTCAGGATAGTCATTGAAAATGTAATCAGAAAACCTTTTCTCTTGAAAAAGATCAGAGAGCATTTTAAGGATAAATTGTTGCCCAGCCCTATGTTGTGCTAAAATGTGTTGGCTGGTTACTACAGGTGTTGTGGTTTGATGGGGATTATTTTAATTTAAATGGCATGGTTGGGGACAGTGTGGACGGTCATGTATTCAGCCCTTATATTTTAGCTACTGTCACGATTACTTCTTCAGCAAAATATGGGTTTCCATGTTGTACTTGTAGGTACATACCTCTGCTATTGTACATCTTCACTGATCTCTACCAGATAACCTCTTCCGTATTTCAGTGTTTGCCAGTGGGGCCAAACATCCTGTAAGGGTTGATATCTAAATGATTTGTTTGTGTGTTTTAAATACTCATCTTAATAGAAAACTGTGTGTGTTTGAGGCTTCTTGCTGACCCAGTGTCTAAGGGAAGTTGTGAGAGAAGGGAGGAGGCTTTGTGCCTTCTGAGTAGATAAAAAATTCTGGATTACTGTGACTGAGCTGAAGAGGTGAAGACACCCCGACTACACGTGCATGCTCAAACACCTATTCTGGCAAGTGTCTCTTGAATTGCATGTGACTCCTAAAATCCCCAGATACAATTCCTAAACCTTTCAGAGGGAACTTCTATACATGCTCCACTTCCAGACCTTTCTAAGCAGGAATACTATGCCAGGACAGGGAGACTACTCCTCTGTGTGCCTCATATGCTATTAAGGGACAGAGCTCCACTATAAATAACCAGCACTAAAAAGCTCATATGTGCATCCACTGTCCTGTGGACAACATTTTCTGCTGAAATATTCACTGGATCCATTTGTATGGTGATTATTTTTCTGTGCTGCTTCTCTTTTCCCACTTGTTTTCTTTCACATTTTATCCCTCTGTCCTTATTCTCTCCTTTCAGATCTACTTCAGTTCCTCTCACAGTCTAACTTCTTCTTGGTACCTTTGGATGACAGTGACTCTATTTGGGCCTTTGCTACTCGATAAAAAACAGCCTCTTGCTCAGCTGCATTGTTGACTTATGGTTTTGAGATTTTGCTGTTTTGTAAGGAACTAGCCTTTTTCCAAATTATTTTTGCACATTATTGCAACTCAGACTGAGCTCAAAGTAAAGATTGGAATTTTGATTAAAGCCCTAAGGTGATTGTCATCACTTTCATGCTGTTATGCAAACAGCCAAACATGATTTAACCCGAGATCCTGCTGAGTGGGAGCAGGGCATAACACTTTCAAACACAGTGTCATCAAAAGATGGTGAAGCCCTGAAAGAAAGCTTCTAAAGAGCTTCTTGATGGTTATGTAATAGTTAGAAGCCTTGATGGAGTTACCACTTAGACTGCAGATAGTTTGTGTCATGGATCAGGAATCAAGGAGATCTAGCTGAAGCATGGGGAAACAGGGAAATAATAGAAAAATATTCTTGGGAAATATCTTTCATCATAGAAAGCATTTGGTTTTCCAGGAAAGAGAGGAGCAATTTGGGAACAAAATTACAGCAACACACTTTGGGAGCAACTTTCTTAAAAGGAAGCAGTTTATATGAACAGAGGAATGTCTTGTGCATAAACCACTGAATAATCATTGTGAGGGTTGCAAACTGTGCAGAGCCCTCCAGAGGGGCATATCAAGAACATCAGTGATGGTGACAGGCCATTGTTAGCCAAAGGAGTTTAAACAAGGCAAAGAGGTATCAAATATGCTTTACCCAGACCTGTAACTGATGGTTTTCAAGGTCACTTGGGAATAGATGTCAGTGATTGAAAAAAGACTCCAGGGAAATGGAGGGGAGAGGGTCCAGAAGCAGCCCAGCAAAGACTCTATAACATTCAGGAAGATACAACTCCCAGGACTCTGCACACAGACAATGAACCATAAAGTCCCTCCGCTATCAGTTTGGTTTTAAACAGTGTGAAAAGGTCAGCTCACCTACCACTCAATTAAATTTTCTGGGAAAGATCATACAAAGGGACACATTTCCTTGCAGATATGGTGGAAATTCATGATTCTGGCCAC
The DNA here is from genome assembly GCF_032191515.1 of Phaenicophaeus curvirostris. Classification (NCBI taxonomy): domain Eukaryota; kingdom Metazoa; phylum Chordata; class Aves; order Cuculiformes; family Cuculidae; genus Phaenicophaeus; species Phaenicophaeus curvirostris. The sequence continues at coordinate 71,546,450 of NC_091431.1, forward strand.
TTACAGAATGGACAACAGGTCGCTGGGCTGTTGCATATTACTACATGTCACTTTCCACAATGTACTGTCTATCTGGCTGTCAGACTTGCTAGAGTCCACAACACAGTGACTAAGAGACATAATTGCACATGTTTTTTTTCTTTTGCTTAAGTGATCAATATTCTCTTTGTAACAAATTTTAATACATCAGTGCACAATATTCGTTATGGCCACTTCAGTGGGGAGAATGGTATCAACGATGGAAAGGGAGTATCAGAGTGATGAGAGCATGAAAGTTTACCAAGTCCAGTGTAGTTTGTCATTAGGGGTTATTATCCTGTGTTGTTGAAGTACATCTGACGCAGAAAAGTGTTCAGATTCCTGATACCCATTGACCCACTAGTAGAAAATTAAACACTGTTAAGAACCTGGCCTATAATATTTCACTTTCAACTGAGTCATTAGATATCTTAGTAAATGCCTATGCCTCTGTAGAAATTAGCTGCAAAATTTCCAATAGCTTATTAAAAAAAAATGGGATCTGTGAACAGTCATTGTAGTTATTATAACATCTGGAAAAAAACCCAAGGAAATTGAAATAATTGCAAGTTTCTCCTAGGTAGTGACAGAATATAACACCATCTCACCCTGTTAATCTCCAGACACCTGCTGATATCCAATAAAAATGTAAGGAAAGGAAGAAATGTAAGTACAAGTGCAAATGAGGCGAAGATGCATTACTACTTTAAATAGCAACATTATGTGAACTTTGAGTCCACAACAGGAAAATACAACAAAATCCTTACAAATCTGTCATTACTACTAGCTGGAAGGTGATGGGGAATCCTCACTTCTACCTGAATACAAGGGAAACAGAGATGAAAAATTAAAAAAAAACCCAGAATCCAGGTTTAATCAATATCTTCATATGACTGAGAGCTTTAAGCTAGATCAGTTTTAATTTAAAAATGAAGAGATAGACCATGGACCATAACTCAAATTTACCATATTTTGGAATGGTGCAGCATTCATGATATTGGAGACAGGTATCTCCAAAGATTCTCCTGCCGCCCTATGATTTTTTCTGTGTTACTTTGTAATGAGTTAAGAGGCATGGGAATAGCTACATAACTAAAGTACTTGTTTGTTAGCCTTTGGATTTTGTGCTTAAGAAGTTGAGAAAGTTTGACATAAATATTCAGAATTCCTGACTATTTTCCTTATTCATCTGGCTATCAAGAAGTGTTGTCTTTTGCTTTAAATCTTCCTCCCCAAATTCCCCTCTGTTCCTGGCAGTTTACCTTGTAACTGCTTCCTCTATTCTGAAACATAGCAGACTGAAATAATTTAATTTGAATATATTTTCAGGTTTTTTCATGTAGCTATAACTGCATTGACTTTCATGGAAAGACACCAGACAAAAAAATGAGAATAAGAAAGATCCTTTATCAAGTCAGCCATGGTTTTGAAATCTCTCAAGCTACTAAAGTTTATCTCTCTTTATCCATATCATATTCAATTAATGGATTTGCTTAAAAAATTTATATTAAATGACACTGGTTTCTTGGGTTTGAAACAATTCATTATCTGTTTGGAATATGGCTTTATATTTAGGTTGTAATTCCTTGTTCTTTGAATATCTTTTAAGTAGATGTCAGGATGTCTTTCCATATAAATAGAAATGAAAGGAAAAAACAGATGAGTAAACATCCATTCCGCTGCATCAGACATAGTACAAGACAAATACATAAAGACGTGATAACTTAGGCCAAAATAATCTTCCTTCAACTGGCTAGTAGGAAAAACATTGTTGACATGTGTATTAACTCAGTTGTAGAGTGAATATTCCTCTAGCATGCCCTCTCGGCATTTTGCTGTCACTCATACAGAAAAATCTCACATTTCATAGTCCTGCAGGCTGGAAGGGCCTCCAGAGGTTGTTTGGTACAACCTGCTGCCCAGAGAAGGTCCAATTACAGAGGACTGATTAGAGTCTTGTCTGGTTACGTTCTGAAAGTCCTCAAGGACAGAGATCCCACAGGCTCTCCATAAGTCCAAGCTGTAAATATCACCTTATCACCCTGTAAAGTCACCCTCACAGTAAATATTTTTGGTTTATATCTAATGGAAACTGCCGTTCTTTCTGACTAGAATGTGGTTCTTTGTTCTCTGCATCCTGTGTTTAAATAGCTGATTACATATGCTTAGCAGCCTAGGAGACAAAATGTAGTTAATCAGATGAGAGCAAATCGTAGATGTATGCTTCTCAGGAAGGTTCAGCCTTGATTTTGAATTAATCCTAATTTAGGTGATAGTTGAGACTATAGCTTCAGTAAATTGAAGACAGGCTATCATGGTTTAAGTCCAGCTCTCAACTAAACACCACACAGCCATTTGATCCCTCCCCCATATCAGTGGAATGAGAGACTCAGAAGAGTGAAAGCGAGAAGACTTATAGGTTGAGATAAAGACCATTATATACATAAAGAAAAAGTTGTGGATGCAAGCAAAGCAAAGCAAGGAATTACTTCATTACTCCTCATTGGCAGGCAGGTTTTCAACCATCTCCAGGAAAGCAGGACTCCTTAATGTGTAACGGTTTCTTGGGAAGGCAAACACCATCACTCAGCATCCCCCCTTTTCCTCTTCTTCCCCTAGATTTCTTCACCAAGGACAATATCATATGGAGTAGAATACCCTTTTGGTCTGTTGGGGCCAGCTGTCCCCTCCCAGTTTCTTGTGTGTCCCCAGCCTAATTGCTAGTTATGTTGTGTAAGAAGCCAAAAAGTCCTTGACAGTTTAAGTACTGGTCAGAAAAAAATGAAACATTCCTGTATTATGAACACAGTTTCCAACACAAATCTGAAACATAGCCTCATACTAGGTACTATGAGGATGAACTTTACCCCAGACAAAACCAACACACAGGCAATACCTAACTATTTTTAGAAGACATATGTAATTCAGTAGAAATCATAGAAAAAAAAAATCAGTCTATGATTGAGTAAAGCTTTTTGGCCCAACATCGTCGACCATACCTTAACTAATTCAACAAGTGATTAAAAGATTTACAATTGATGGAGTTGTAGAACTCAACTAAGTTTGAAAGATCTGAAACCATAAACATTAGGAGTTATGGGCTGATAAATGGCAACGGATATCTGTGAGATCTTCCAAGAACAAGTGATTTGTATTTACATTAGAACACAGATGATTTACAGATGCCAAAGTGTCACATTTTAATTTAATTATATACATATGTCAGAAGATTTTTATTGAATATATCACATCTGTAGTCCTTTGCACTATATTTCACACAAAATAAGAAATGAGTGACAAATCAGAGTCACAAGAGAATCAATGGCAAATATAATGAAAATAAGGCTATGTTTCTGTCATTGTCATAAAAATCTTTCCTCATATTCTGGGTGGACGCTGGTTTCTAGAAATATATGGAAAACTTTCAAGCACGAGTGCAATGTTCAGTTATTTCAGTTCACCACTTCCAAGACTCAATATATTAAGAAATTATGAAAACATTTTTTTGTTAAACTCTTACATCTTAAAATCCCTTGAAATGTATGCTTTCTCTTAAGGGTCCTTCAGCAGTCTTTCTAATATATCTTCTGTCAATTTTCCCATATGGAACTTTCAAATCCAACCCATGAAAACAGGTCAGCTGATTTAAAAACTAAGAGATGTGTTTAGAAAGTATATTGGATCAGGAGGAAAAAACTTCATTCTTTTTCTTTTTTTCCCCAGCACTAAAATATTAACTTTTCAATAATGTATGAAGCATTAATCTACCTACAACAGATGAGGCATAACATGGCTAATGGACCAAAACTGACAGCTAACAGACTAGTGTTTCTCAGCTCATATTAATATGCAAATGCATCTCAGAGAGATATTTTACCATCCTAGAATTTAATATACCAAGAAAGAAGTGAACAGGTTATGGAGAAAAAAAATCAAACAAAACAAAAAAGAAACAAAAACAGCAGTGTAGAAAGCTTAACATATTTTAAACAGAAATGCAGCTGTAAAAATAATTCTTACATGTCCAAGAAAAGAACCTACTCTTTATTAAAACTAGTTACACATTATTTCATAGCTCTGAATTAACCATTTACTAAAATCTTTCAAATGTATACAATGGTTCAAACATAAGGTTATAATTAGTAGATTAATAGAAGTCCAGAAATATCTGGACTCATTTAATGAATGACAGCTCATCAACTCCATACTATTGGAAATAAATGGTAGCAGTGGTCAAATAATTTTCATTACATTATTGCTAAGGATGAAATTAGAAATACTAAAAAAAGTCTAAGAACCCTTTGTAATTCCTTTGAGAAAAGGAAACATGTAGTAACCCTTTTTCTAAAGAACCTCATATCAAACGACATCTATTAACATTGTTTAAACCAGAAGAAGATAAGACTTTTATATCATTTTTTAATGAGTTAAAGCTTCGCTTTTCCTTCATAAAGTTTTTGCTCAATTTGTAAACATTTATTGTGTATCACTACTATAAATTGTTTACATTCCTAAAGGCTGTTGTATGTAAAGAAAATATCCATTTTATTTCAAATACAGAAAGGCCACATGAAAATTCTAAACATACAAAGTCCAAAAAGACAAGAATTGCAATACTACTATACCCTTCTAGTAGGCCATAATTTCATTTCAAAGGACAGTAAAAGAGCTTCCTTCACTTTTTTCCCCAAAATTTCACATATTTTCATGGAAACCCTCCAATTAATATTATTAAAAAATAAGTAATTGATTGTATTAAAGTGGCATGAACATTAATTTTGAACGATATGCAAGCACTACTCTGCTACTGATAAGAGCTTAGTGATTTTATGATTCCTGTCAGCAGCGGATGATAAAAAAAAAGAAGATAAGGCGAACTAGACATATTTATCCTTTGTTAAAGCAGAGAAAGGGCTAGTTTAAAGAAAAAGGTAATTTAGTGTCTCTGAAAGACATACTAAACCTAATTATGATATTCTTTTTAACCCCTTCTTTAAATAATCTCAGTAGCTGAATTTCTTTTGCATGTCATCCTGTAATTCTTTGAGATATGAATAACTGAAAAAAAAAAAAAAAGGAAAAACCCCACCACTAACAACAAAAACAAAACCACCATGTAGTTGTAGTGATTAATTAGTGTTACACCCGCTATCATAGAAAAAGCAGGAGTTTAGAGCAGCCCTGCTGAGAAAGACTTGAGGGTAGTGGTGGAGGAAAAGCTGGACATGAGCTGGAAATATGCAGCCCAGAAGGCCAACTGTATCCTGGGCTTCATCAAAAGAAGCACAGCCAGCAGGTCAGGGGAGGAGATTCTGCCCCTCTACTCCACTCTGATGAGACCCCGCCTGGAGTCCTGCATCTGGTTCTGGAGCACAGGAAAGACATTAACCTATTGGAGTGGGTCCAGAGAAGGGCTATAAAGATCATCGTAAGGGTGGAACACCTTTCCTGTGAAGACAGGCTTCAAGAGTTAGTGCTGTTCAGCCTACAGAAGAGAGAACTCTGAGGATACCCTATAGACGCTTTTCAGTACATAAAGGGTGCTTATAAGAAAGTTGGGGTCAGACCTTGCAGCAGGGCCTTTAGCTAAAGGACAAGCGGTAATGGTTTTAAACTAAAAAAAGTGATAGATTCAGAACAGATAGAATGAAGATATTTTTTACGCTGAGAGTGGTGAAACACTGAAAGAAGTTTCATAAAGAAGTGATAGAAACCGCTTCCCAGGAAACAGATCAGGTTGGATCTGTAATAGTTGAAGATGTCCTTGCTGATTGCAGGAAGTGCTGGACTACGTGACCTTTAAAGGTCCCTTTCAGCCCAGACCATTCTATGATTCTATGACAGAAAATCTGCAATCATCGAGAACACCTGAGAGATAGCAAGAAATTTCATCCATTATAAAATCCCACTCTTCCTTGGTAGATCGTAATTTCACCTACCAGAAGTATTGCTTAGTAGGAAACCTTGAACACTAAAGAAATAGGAGGAGACTGAAGCATAAATACTGATCAATGTTTCTTGCAAAGAAAGAGAAACAAAAAGAACAATTAGTGACTTGAGGTTTTACCTGTCTGTCAGGCACTTGCATTAAATGAACTGTAGCTGACATCTAACAGGCAGTTTCCAGTAGTTATATAAACCACTTCTTGCATTCCTTGTTACTTTGCAAAAGAAAGCCTGACAAGAAGAAGTGTCATTAGAGTAAAGGCACCGGGTATATCAAGGCTTGAGCTAAAGTGATGCTGAATTGAAGTCATAGTTAAGACTTTTGGTAAGAGAAATAGGAAAGGCTACTGGCCAAACATTTTCAGATAACACTGATGCAGTTTAATTAAACGATCTGGTTACTTTATTCAGTGAAATTAGAATATTTGTAGGAGCAATGCCTTTAGATAATGCCTCAGTCCTTCAAGTATTATTTGCTGTGTTCTGGGTTCTAACATCTGCATGAGGCTGTTAAAGCCAAATTAAATTATACAGGATCCTTACAAGTTATCTTTATTTTCTTATGGAGTGCACAGGTAGAGGTAGCACTGTTGAAAAATAAGATTTATCCTAATCTTTTTACCCTTTAGCAGGGATAAATGTGGAAGCAGTTGTGATATGTATTTGAACAGATATTTCTCTTTCTGATATGCTGGCTAATTTTCTTCACTGATGGTAGTTGGGCAGGTGTACTTTTTGAAGGACTTTCTTTCCCCTGTATGAATGCTTTGTATCTATGTAGCAACCCAGAACGGAAAATGCTTGGTAATCATAGAGGTGATCAGTTTCGTTTAACTCTAAGTTCTTAGGAAAGTATCTTGATTTTTGTGTGTTGGTAACTTCTTTTTATGTTGATGACCCATACTTCTCGTGATATAAAGATTTCATGAGCTGCTATACAAAAAAGATCCTGTTACTGTAAGCTTGCAATACAAGTATTTTGACAGGGTCTAATATAAGGATGGTTGATGGTTCCTATTTGATTATTAAAATATGTCTGTGTATACTAAAAGGTATCAGTGTATTAGGGATTTAATCTCAGTTTGGATTTCAGGAGTTGCAATACTTGGGCTAGTACATAAGACTTGTACACAATTATAGCTGCATAAGGAGAAAAACTTCCATTCAACGAAGATGTACATCCTACAACACAGCATTTTGTTCATACACTTCCTTTTCGCAGTTTAATATCCGTTATCATATTTTTTTTCTGTATGAACTTCATTATATCACTCGAATGGTACCTATCTGAACATTTTTAAGGTATTATCATTACTGATGGCTAAAACATCGCTGAGACATGCAGGACAGCACTTTCTTGCATAACATTCCACTAAATTCATTGCTACTCTCTCATTTGCATATGGATTATTTGATAATTAATGCTGATGTCAAGTTTTAATCTTTTCTTTATTAGACTTCACAATTTTCATTGAAAGGGTAGAAACTTACTTAGAAACCTCTTTATTAAATTGTGTTGATTTGAAAATACTCAGTACAAAACCTGCTGGAAAGAGAGTTGTGTTGAGCAATCAAATGCTCTCTTCTCAGGATCCTGAGCTACAAATAACAACAATCTTCCTCAAAATTTTTTGTAAGGATGTAAAATCAACTAATACAATGAAAAGAACAGAAAAGACAAAGGAAGAAACTATATGAAGCGTGTCAATATGATACATAAATCAATCACACAGCCATAGTTGAATAGCTTGTAATTGGAAAATATTGGGTTTGAGGTGCTTAAACTAAAGTCCGCGTTTCTCAAAGCGTCTCTGGAAGAAGCATGCATTTATTGTAGACTTTTTCCGTTGATCTCATACAAAACCAACATTGAACAATTCCATGCTGGAAAATGCAATAATTCATTAAACAGAAGTATTAAAAATAAGATTTCTGGTTGCATCTTTAATCTTATGAAAATACAATATTTAATGCAAATATAATATAAAGAACATGATTTACCCTTCTTCATTATTGTAATCATAATAGAAAGGGAATACAATAATTTAATGAATATCTATTTGTTCAGGTTTGCAAAAAAAGCCAATAATTATTTGAACACAGTAATAAAATGAAAAATGAAAGTGTTTGGTAATGGATTATTACATTTTATGGTCATATATTAATTTCATAAAATTTAAACTGTTTCATCCTACTGTGTGTAAGAAAAAAACCCTAATATATAGGTTCTAATTTTAACATAGTCAGGTGCAGATAATTAGTTGAATTAAAGAAAAAAACACAAAGAAATACAAATCTGCTTGTGTTTAACAGGCCTGTGGTTAGCCTAGATTGAGTCGACATATTAATGTTAATAATGCTAGGGGTTAGCCTTTGCTGAAAGAAAAAGGGTTATTTTATAAAGAGTCAGATACAAACTGATCCTGAATTTCAGTCTCTCTTACTATGGATAAGCGATAAAAACAAAAAGCACTGAATCAGCACTAGTGTAAGGACAGGCTACCCAGTCAGTCACAACTGACTAAATTACACCTCCATAAGGAGGTTGCTTCAGCCCAGACTTTTAGACCAAAATCTAGAGCATTGTATTAAGAACAGTTGACTGATGTCAGAATAAATTGGTTGTTTGCTACAGCTTTGAGTAAGACTAGCCCATTTATAGTTTTTCTGAGATTCTGCCCAGGAGCAATACCTCTCAGCTCACTCCAACCACACATGCTGGATGCACAGGGGTGGGAATTTCTCCCTTCATTGTGCATAAAGCCGGGGGTCTCACACAGCAAGTGGGGACTTGCAGCAGCAACAGCATTAAGACCCAGAGTGAATGCAACTCCCTGCTGCAGAGACATACGGTGTCTACAGCCTCTAACATCTCCAGAATGAGGCAGAGGAATTAAAAATAATACGAATGTATCAACTTTCTGTAACTTCAAAGGCATCATTAATGCCGTCCTGCACGGTGACCTCTGTCAGGCAAAATGTTGAAAGTCTGTGCCAGGATTTGGACTCAAAGAGTCAACTAACTTCTCAGCTGTCAGCTTTAAGGAAGTCTGTTTATGAAAGCAATAAAAATAACCTAAAATAGTTATTTAAATGGGTTAAGGACTCAGCCCAAGCTTGGCTTGTATTTGTGATCTATATGGCTTCTTCCTATACATTTAGAGGAGGGGAAATAACAAAATGAAAAAAAAAGAGGACTGGGAGCATCCAGAATTGCACTGACATTCCTGCTATATAGGTATTTGCCATGTGTTCATTAAGCTGCGTGTTTTCAAGTACCAGCAAAACCATTTGGCATTACTCTGAGAAGTATGGAGTATTCCATCTACTCTACCCTGCTATTCTGCTTGGGATGATCTATCTCAGTATGGATATATGTTCACAGTTATCTCAGTATGGATATATGTTCACAGTTATCCTTTTCCTTATGGGAAAAGGCTACTTGAACTAGCCAGTGCGACCTGTCTTTTTGTTATATTGCATGGTTGTTGTATATTGCTCATTTTTTTTCCTGTTCCTGTGGTTGTTTTTTTGTGGCCGCTGGTAGAGAGGATGTTTGGGGAAATAGGACTTTGGTCTGATCCTGTACGCAGTCCTGGAGTTCTGAGGAAGAAATTTTATTATGAGAATAGTAATACCATAAGACACTGAATAATATAAGGAACGAGACGCAAGAGGCTGGACCCTGGTTGAGTGTTACCACCAGAGTCGGAACCTGGAGGTCATTTTATTTAATAATGTAATCCCAGAAAGCCATATTCTTGGTAATGACACAAGAATCATTTGCCTAGAATAAAATAAAAAATATACATTACAAAACTGATTGAATTATTTAGATCCATTAACACCTTAAAGAACCTATCGATTTCTTGACATCCTCACCCCATGTACTGGAGGAAGAAGTCACCTCATTTTAACTTTTCCTTCAATCTCTTCCTCTTCTTTCCTTTTCCACAGAGTGAAAGAACAGCTGCTGCCTGATATAATTATTTTAATTCTCTGCAAGCTATAAAACTGTTAAAAGCAATTTTATTTTTAACAGTAAATAGGTTTTATTGCCAGGTTATGATTTTGCTTATAGTTATAAGATGGCAACGGGTGGTTAAAAGTATATTTGATTCTGTACTATTATTTCTCCTGTATCCACTGTATAATCAATGAAGTGATACTATTTTGCCCTCAGGATTAAAAACAAAAAAAAAAAAGAAACACTAATGGAAGCAATTAAAAGATATGAATAATGCTGACACCTCTTTATTATCTTCCAGGTGCATTTGGAGTTACCCAACACATTAAATGGTAATGATGCAGTTACAGTTATTTTCCAGTTGACATGATTAGTTCTGTGGCCCAGACACATTTATCTTGTGCTTTGAAGCCCTTCACACTAAATTATTGGATTTAGGAAATAAAGTAAAGAGATATATGAAATGACCTCATCCCTAATTTTGAAAGACATGGGTAAGAATGGCATTTCCATGGTCTACAACACAAAACTAAGTTATAGGAGTTATTCTTGATTCTCTGATGCGTTCCTTAGTCTGAGGAGCTTCAAACTGGAATAGTACAAAGAATAGACATCTAGGACTACAGACACAGAAGTGTTACATCTTGTCAAGGCATCTGACCTTTGTATTAGACAATCACCTACACATTTAAATCCTCAAAATACCCTTATGCTTACAACTCCTTTTGATATACATTGAAATAAGACGCTCCTGAGTCTTGTGATGCTGATGTCTTCATGTGAGATTGTGTTTTCCATCTTCTAGGATATTTCTTTTTTTCTGGAGATGGACCTCATAGTAAGCCTTCTTAAGAAATATAAATGCTATCAAGAATCTATTAAGAACTGAACAGGAGACATGGGAAATCACATATATGTCTGTGATGTGAGAAAAAAAAATACCACATTATGTGGGACCAATATTCAATGAAATATGAAAGAGTTATGAAATGCTGTAAGTCCTTACATCAATAATCACAGAATCACAGAATAACCAGGTTGGAAGAGACCCACCGGATCACCGAGTCCAAGATTCTGAATAAGATTTAAAGATGTGCATGAAATAGCATAACAGATTTTACTGAAGAGGTCCTTGACATTCCTAACTTCTGTAATTCCTAACTCTTAAAGATAAGTCTGGAAAAATCCTGTGTGGAACCTAGACTAGTGATTTTCTGGAACTGGGGGCTTTATCAGAGATTGAAATCCAGACATTTTTTCAAATCTTCACATTAAACATTCAGTGGCTAAAGAAAAATTCAAAATTCAATTACGGCTTTAAATTTTATATCTAAATTTATGTTGTTGTCCATAACAGTAGCAAGATGAGAGACTCTACTTGAAGAAAACCAAAGGAGTGCCTGTTACTTAAGAAAAAAAATACTATTATTACTTAAGAAAACAAATTACTAGCATTTAGGATTTCTTTTATGATGACATATATGGTCTTCAGTATTTTCCATGCACAATAAATACTTGCCCTTGTGAGAAACTATGCCTTCTTTCTCAAAGGTGACTAGAGCTCATTAATATCTACCATGATTCCATATACTGGAAGTTACTAAGAAGCCCCACCTGTTAAAGGCAAGAACCAGGTAATAACACTGCTTCACCTAGTTTAAGTGTTGAACTCCATTTTTTTATGACTATTCATTATGAATATGAGACTTTTTATACGCTAGGTACCTCCATGTATTTCTAAGCATTTAGCAGCTATCATCATGTAATTTACTTTATTCTCCTTATAATTGTTATTTGTTGCATCTTTGTAAAAAGCACTTTTATTGTGCTCAAATATTTACTTTGCTAGCTTGATTGGCCTATATGCCCAACTGTTTACTCTTTGATCATGCTGAAACATTGAGCCTTCTGCATGCTTTCCATCTAATAAATCAGTCAATCAATAAGGAGGTATAGGGCTTTTCGTATTTTTTAATCTTTGAATACTACATTGCATAGAAAAAAATTGCCCATCAATTTGAATTGGACAGATAATAATAAATCTCTTACTAAAAAAAAAGCACAAAGGAAAAGTTCTTCCAAATAGTTTGATCAAGATATTTGATTTAAGATTTTTCTGATTATATTGGTTTTATAAAAAGACACAAAAGTAATTTGTTCCATCCATGAGATATAAATTTCTTAATCAGTATGACCAGTTAATTTCACACAGATGAACATTTCAAAAGTTATCAGAGAGCTGATCAGGTATATCTAGATGTCATCACCTTGGAAAAAAGGACAATAATTATCAATGTAAGATAGGAGACTTCAAGAACAGAACAGTTTAAGAACAGAAGAGATCAACAAGTGAAATGAATGTCATAAACTCTCATCCCTCTAAATTAAACAAAAACAAGGATGTGGCTTAAGGATAAAAACTACAGAGTTTTCTAAGAGCTTCTTATATTTTCCTCCCTTTGCTTGAGTTGAATATCTACTGTCCCCAAATCACCTTCTACCAAAGGATCATGCTCCAGAACAATTTTTCAGAACAATTATTTATTTCATATTAATTTTAGATGGCCATTAGCTGTGTACGTTCTCACTTTGGTGTTACACTTTCTTCTTTCTTTATACTCTATCTTTGTTCTTTTTTATTTATTACATATGAGGAAGTGTGTCATGGAGGTACCTGAATGATTACACAGTCCTCATAAACTCCTGACATACAGAGTAAGCTCGTATCCCAAATGCTGAACAATGGAAATCATCAAGTTCCTATTGCTCCTTACCAAAACCATTGTGCCCTACCCTCAGGAGAACTTTCCTGAAGACACAGCCAAACCACCTGTCTGAAGAACTGGCATGACTTGTTGCCGACACCTCTGGTACAGATGTAGTAAACTCCTTGCTTAGATTAATAATAGCTGTCTAAAGTTGTTATCTCTTTTCCAAGATTAAAGACAGTTTAGGCTTCTGTAATGTGACTGAAGGCTCAAGAATACCAAGATTTTTCACCTTGGTCTCATTTCTACATGTGACTTAACACAAATGATGAATGACTTAGAAACAAGGAAAACATCTTTGAATTTATGACAGGACATGGGCTCATGGAGCATAGTGACAGAATATTGTCAGAGCTATTCAACATGGGAAATGTCTGCCTAGCTTTTAAAAGAAGAGTACTCAGAGAGATCTCCAGGTCTCCATTCTTATTTCTATTGCCTTTCAGTATATCATGGTATAACAGACTTGCTAAGCCTTGTGAATGGCAAACACTAAAGCTTACAAAAGAGTGCAGTTTGCAAAAGGGAGCCAATCAACACCTAGCAATCAATTTAGTTCCACCCTACGAAGAGGTACAAAGTGTTTTCAAAACATAGAATATTGGCACCTGACAACCCCTATGCTGGGGAGTAAAAATTACCACCTTATCTAATGGACAACTTGACTGGTTTACAACTTTACTGGTTTCCCCTGCAAGAAGGACCATCTTTTTTGAGAAGAATCATACACTTCTGATTTTGTCATATGTTCCCTTGGAAAAATAACTACTAACTTGAGTTTCAATTTTTACTTCTTATATATATATATATGATGATCATTATCCAATTAAAGTCATCTACTATTAATGCAGAAAGCGAATTTATCAACAACGATCCCAATCTTGTTTTTTATCTGTTGCTTAAAAAATAATTACCTACTGTTAAATTAATTCTGGATGGTGGCTGACACATACACACATACCACACAATCCTTTAGTCATAAACCATTGATAAAGTCTGGGACTATAAATGGATCTAGCTGCACCTAGTCTCTCCTCTGTCAGGAAGCCTAGAAAACAAGGAGGCTCATCCTGAATTTTGTGACTCGACAGGAGGGCATTCCTCAGCCACCTTTCAGAGCTGTACTTATTTTCATGGCACCTAGTTGCAATCTTTTCATTACATGAATTTATAAATGTGATGCACTTGTATGATGCTGTAGGAACGTTTTTTGCAGTTGAGAGTAATTTAAACCACCAAATGAAGCAAGTAGTGCTGAGCTTTCACTCATCCCAAAGCTTTTCTTTCCAAGCTCTTTGAATGACCTCAGGAAGTAGAATCTGGGAATAGCTCTGAGTAGACCAGATGAGCTTCTCATAAATATGATCATAGAATATGGAATTATTTAGTTTGGAAGTGTCTATTAAAGGTTGTCTAGTCTAATACCCTGCTGCCATGAGCAGGACATCTTTAGCTAGATCAGCTTGCTCAAAGCCCTATCTAATACAGCCTTGAAAGTTTCCAGGGATGGGCCACCTACCATCTCTCTGGGAGTCTTCCTGTGCTTCACCTCCCTCAGTGTAAAAAATTTCATTATATCTAGTCTGAATTTTCCCTCTTTCAGTTTAAAATCATTAGCCCTTGACCTTTCACAGCAGGCCCTGCTAAAAAATCCGTCCCCATCATTTTATAACCCCTCTTTAAGTACTAAAAGATTTCTATGAGGTCTTCCTGGAGTCTTTTCTTTTCCAGGCTGAACAACATCAACTTTTGCAGCCTATTTTTCACAAGAGAAGTGTTCCACCCTTCTGATCATTTTGGTGGTCTTCCTCTGGACCCACTCCAACAGGCTTTTGTCTTTATCCTGCTGAGGGCTCCGGAGCTGGATGCAGTATTTCCATGTGGGTCTTGCAAGAGCAGAGTAAAGGGGTAGAATTAGCTTCCTTGACCTGCTGACCATGTTTATTTTGAACTCAGAGGTGGCTGGTCTTCTGAGCTGTGAGTACACATTGCCGGCTTTTGCACAGTTTTTGATTCTAACAGTACCTCCAGGTCCAAGACCACTGAGGGACAACACTTGTCACGGATCTCCATTGGGAGCCATTGACCATTACCCTCTGGATGTAACCATCCAAACAATTCCTCATCTAACAAACAATCCACCCATCAAATTCATATGCCTTCAATTTAGAAAGAAGGTTCTTGTGGGGAACCATGTCAAACACCTGCATCCATAACACTTACCTTGTTGTTTGATATCGTCACTCCATCATAGAAGGTGACTATGTTGTTGAGGCAGGACTTGCCTTTGGTTGAAGCCATATTAGATATCTCGAATCACCTCCCTGTCCTCCCTGGGCCTTTGTATGGCCTCTAGAAGATCCTGTTCCATGATCTTCCCCAGTACAGAGGTGAAGTTGACAGGTCAATTGACAGGCTGGTAGTTTTCAGGGTCCTCCTTTCTACACCTTTTGAAAATGGGTGCAATGTTTCCCTCTTTCGAGTCAGAACTTCACTTCACTGTTGTAACTTTTCAAATACCATGGAGAGTGTCTTGGCAATCACATCAGACAATTCCCTCAGTACTCTGGGGTGCATCTCATGAGGTCCGATAGATTTATGCGTGTTCAGCTTACTTAGGTGGTCACAAACCTGATCTTTTCTTACAGTGGGAGGGACTTCGCTCTCTCATTTGCCCCCTTCCTGTCCATCCATTAGAGAGGTGTAGGAATAGAGGTTTCCAGAAAAGACTGAGGCAAAAAGAGTAGTTGGGTACCTCAGCCTTCTCCTTGTCTATTGTTACCAGTTTGTCCTTCTTGCTCACTGGGGAAAGGTATGCTTTCTTTGGCATTCCTTTTCTGGCTGACATACCAGTAGAATTCCTTCCTATTATTCTTTGTGTCTGTTGCCAAATTCAGTTTCAGTTGTGCCTCAGCTTTCCTGACCCTATCTCTACATAACCAGGCTGCCTTCATATGCTTTTCCAAGGATACCTGTCCCTGTTTCCACTGCCTGTGCATTTCCTTCTTGTTTTACCAGCAGTTTCTAAGTCATCCTCACCAGTCTCTTGCCTTCCTTTCCTAATTTCTTACATGTGAGGATTGTGCTCTTGTGCTGTGTGGAAAACATCCTTAAAGATCTTTCAGCTCTGTTCTACTCCCTTGTCCCTGAGGGCAGTTTCCCAGGGGTCTTATTGACTCCTCGATGAGCTAAAAGTTTGATTTCCTAAAATTAAGAGTCCTTACTTCACTCTGTGCTTGACCCATATCGCTCAGGACTGTGAATTCCACCAGTGGATGATCACTGCAGCCCAGGATGCAATCTTGCTGTCACTGGCTAGGCTCACTTGTGTTGGTGACCATCAGCTCCAGTATTACATCCCCTCTGGTAGGGCTGTCTGTTACCTGGCTTAGTAATTTACCCTTTATGTATTCCTGGAGTCTCCTCAGTTGCCTGCAGCTTGCCGGGTTACTTTTCCAGCAGATGTTGGGATGGTTGAAGTCCCTCAACAGGATGAGAACCTGCAAGGGCGATGCCTCCTGTAGCCAGAGCAAGAAGGTTTTGTCAATAGCCTCCCCTGGTTAGGGCAGCCTGTAGCAGACACCAATCACAAAGTTCCTCTTCTTGCCTTGGTCTCTGATTCTTACACATAGGCTTTCAACCTGCTTGTGGCTGTTCTTCAGAAAAAGCTCTTCACATTATGTCCATTTTTTGACATAGAACGCAATACCTCCAACCCTCTTCCCTGGCCTGTCTGTTCTGAACAGCCTGTAGTGACTGATAGCCACACTCTGCTATGAGATTTGTCTCACCAAGTTTCAGTAACAGCAACGAGGCTCTAGCTTTCTAGCAGCACAGTGGCTTCCAGCTCCTCCTGTTTGTTGCCTGTGCTGCATGCATTGGTGTAGAGGCACTTCAGCTGGGTTGTTGGCCTTTTCACCTTCTTAGAAGAACACCCCTTAATTTCCTTGAAATGTTTCACTGACGTTTTCCTTTTGGTTCCTGTTGCCCTAGGAGCCCCTGGATCATCTCCATAAGACTTCAAATGTGCAGCAATGTTGCCAGTACATCTCAGGGCATCATGCTGAGGGCCTTTGCTAGTATTTCACAGCTTGTCATGGGCAAGCCTGACATTCACTTACTCTACCTTCAAGTCTACTTTAGCTACTTGTTTCAGATTCTAAAGTTTGCATTCTTTTTGTCAAGCAAATGGATGAATCTGAAATTAAAACCATGCAAAACTGGTTGATCTCTGTACACCACCTCTTTCCAGCCTTTTAATGATTTTTTTTGGATCTAATTCTGTGAGGTTTTCTTCCTTTTTTAATATCATAGTATATTGCCTAGATGTTTCAGCTTGTTTTTACGTAGTGTTATAATATAAAATGAAATGCCAAGTTATCTATTCACAAGAAAAAAATAACTCAAATAAATTGTGACAATAGATAGAAAAAGTAAATAAATATTCATGAGCATTTGAAAATTTGAATTTACAAGAAATAAATATAGTACAACGCTTTGGGGAAAATATGCAAATATTAAGGAAACAATTATTAATGCTCTACTTATATATTCTTATTTTTATATTCTTTGTTTAAGAAGACACATTCAGTTTGTGTTCTTCTTGCATAATAAAATCCCACATTTTAGAACAGATGGGTTTTATTTTTTGAGAAAAGAAACCCACCTCATATTAGCAATTATGGAGAAAGGTGGATTTAACCCACAAAGATCTGCTTAAAATTAAGAAACTGCACTGAGAAATAAACTTCATGGTTATTTCTGACCCATCTGTTTCCCATAATTGCATAAAGATATATGCATTTTAATTGTGAAAGAATTCCCCAGACAGTACTTCATCTGCCTCAAATGACCAGTCACAGCCCACACACCCTCTGCAGCACAGTTCAAGGGTGAGCACATGCAGTCCTTGTAGCAGATGGAAAATGACTCTATCTGTGTCATCAGGTTGAAGGAGAAAGACCTTTCAAAATTGCAGTTGTGGTAGATGCGAAGAAGGGAGGTCAATAGTGTCACCATCACAAGTGGAACTTGCAAAGTAAGGGCAAATCACTAGAGGGAAAGTTGTGATGCTATAGGAGCATCTTTGAGCCACGTGCAGGAGCAGGATGAAGTCTAGACTCTGATTTAAGAGGGCTATTGCTCCTGATATCCACACAGATGTTTTATTTATGAAGTACGGACAGATGCACAGAGGATTTCTTTATTTTGTCCTGCACACCTGTTTCTATGGTTTTTGGTGGTGTACTGCTGAATTTATACAGATAAGCTTGATCAGTCGGTTATCTCGTCTAGAGAGGATGTGGCTGATGAATATAAAAGTGTGTGTGTCTCAGGAAAAGAGAAATACTCCTTTCCATAAAGCTAGCCAAGAAATAAGAGAAGAAAGAAATTATGAGCTTTCTTATAAATATGGAATTTTCTCTGAATAATTACCCTCTGCAGAGGGCATTGCAAGTGATGTGTTTATAGCACAGTTCCATGCTTATACCTATATATGCTCTTCAGAAGAAATTTTGCAGGTCTATTTATTCTCTACTTGTCTGTAGAATCTGATAAATACACACAAATGTGTCGGTGAACATGGACAAGCAAAGGCAAAGTTTTAAGAATAATGCATATTTCCAAATACTATTCTACAGATTGCTTTCTGGCTAGTGATCAGTTTGTTAGGTGTCAGCTTCACTGCTTAAGGAGTTTTTCATCTAGTCAAGGGTGCAGATCTCGGTGCCTTCCATAGACTCCTATTTCTGAAAAAAAATATAGGTGCATGTCTGAATGTTTTTCAAAACCAGATATGCATATTTAAAGGTAGTTAATGTTGTAAAGACATTAACATTTTAATTCTAGAGTGTTTCTTCTTTTTAAAACATGGGAGGCTTTTTTGAAGATGTTTTTTCAAGCTTTTTGAAGCTCAGTGCTACAGAATGAATACAAGGTTTAACTTTGATCAATAGATTTTGGATTCACAGCTAAACAGGAGAAAAACATGTTTAGTTTGTTGACAGCTGTCAGGTAAAATATTTTGAACATATAGAGGTCACTTCTAGTATGTATGTCATGGCTATTATGTCTAGGAGTACCTGCATACTTTGTCCATCTTTCTTTAAGGCACAGGGGAGAATGACACTAATTACTCTGCAGCTTTTTCCCTCAGACATCCTTGTAATAAAATTTAGCTGAAGGATCCACATCTAAAAGCTATCTCCAAAAAACAATAGTTACTGCATAGTCAATATGTTTGTCTGCTTTATTTTGATTGCTTTCAAAATCTTTAGCCAGTACTTTGGTAGTGGCATGAAGTGGAAACTCATCTGCATATGTCTTCCATATTCCTTGTCATATTAGTTTGGAACTACCTGTCCAAAGCAAGGCATTTGAGATAAGCAGGTAACAGTCATTAAACACGAAGTGAAATCCCTGTAGATGTTACACACATTTTAGAAAGCAGGGATTTGATGGAGCATACTTCCAAAGCAGTCTCTTTTCCACACATTGAATTCTAATATGAGTTGTCATGTTATACCCAGCAATCTAGGTGATTTGTGAATGCATTTTATTGTGGAGAGGCAAAAAATACACTTTTTTATGATTAAAGTGTGCAGCTTATTTTTTCATTGAAATGAATGAGGTCTTGGAAAAATATTGCTAAGTTGATGTGATGATTGACGGCCAAGTCAAATACTACAGTCAGAGTGAAATTGAAGTGAAGTTTCATCTTTCCTCTATCCTCATGAAAAATCATACTTTGAGAGCTTGCCACAAGAGCTTACATTTCATGTATCATATAAATATTATAATGCTGAAGTGATTGCTATCAGAAATACAGTTTTCATTGAAAAAGATCATCAGTATGACTTTCTTGAGTAGAGAATATAGGAGTACTAAATTAAAGTGGAGATGTTCCTTTAATGGTAAAATATTTCATGTAATAAAACTTAGAAACTGTTTCCATCATGAGAAATGGCTCATGAGAAGGTGTTTGTCAAATGCATGCCAAATAAAGTAGCAAGCATGCAGATGTTTGTGAAAATCTCCCTCTGTTGTGCTGTAACCTGACATAAAGTTCAAGGACACATTAAAATGTGACACCTTGTGTTCACATCTTTGATCTCAGGTTGGGGAGTAAAGTCAGTTGCATCTCATTTGTTCACTGGCCAGTAGATCTGCCTGTGTACACAAAATCATAGAACCATAGAATCATAGAATAACCAGGTTGGAAGAGACCCCCTGGATCATCGAGTCCAACCATTCCTATCAAACACTAATCCATGCCCAATACAGCATGAAGCTTCATTGTGAAGGTACAGATGCTGCACAGACACTCATTGTCAGAGTGTTTCATTTCCAAAACAAAAAGAAAATAAGTTATTTTGATCTTTGCACAGAGCAATGCTGACTTGGAGTCTCCAGTCCTTCCAACAGGGTGGCTAATCAACTGTCCAAACAGCAAAGGAGTTTCCATTACAAGGATCCTTGCCACAAAATTTTCAGCTGACTAAGGTGTGATACCACATTTTTTTTCTAAAAATTAACGTTTGTCTAACTAGATAGTAATGCTCTGGAGGTAACAATCTGCTCCTTCTCCCAAATATGCTATTTCCAAGCACTTTCATTCGGTATTTTGTGACTTCAGAAGAATCACAGAGCAGAGTAGTAAGGGCTGGAAGGGACCTCTGGAGATCATCCAGTCCAATAACCCTGCTAAAGCAGATTTATCTACGCTAAAGCAGGCTGCATAGCAACATGTCTGGGCAGCTTTGAATATTTCCAGAAACAGACTCCACAACCTCTCTGGGTGGCCCGTTCCAATGTTGTCAAACTCACAGGAAAGAAATTTTTTCCTCATGTTCATTATCTGATGCATAAGAGGAATAGCAGATCCTGTCACAGAACAATATGTAGATTTTTAGGTAAACTTCATGATCTTCAGATCAGCCCTGAATAAGGTATTCTTGTGTTAGACACCTCACTCAGGGAATTTTTTTAATTCTGTGGCTACTCTAGTTACCTCTTGGAGGATTCAAGAGGTCAAAACATTTAGAAGAAATTAGAGTTGTTCTATTATCATGAAATACAGTCACACAATTGTATTTTTATAATCTGTCTCAAACTTTGATAACAGACAGCAAAGGCATACTCAAAGTATTCTCACATTTTCCAGTGAATGTGAGTCATAAAATGCTTAACAGTTTCATCTTCTGGAAATGTAAATTTGACATAGACGTTATACAAACAGGGAAGTACCCTTGAGTTTATAATTTCAAATATATTTGAAGGTTTGTATGTGCAGTTATTTATGCATGTGGGTAGAGGTGATTGTGATAGAATTATCATGTTTTAGATTACTTCCTTTAGTCTAATTAAAAGTGGTATTATCTGATATTTCAGAACAACTTCTGTTGCTGGAATGACCCTTGTTTTTGTTTGGTTTGAATTTGTACAGTTACTTAACAAAATTAAATAATATACATATGTCAGTTGTATAACCCAAGTTTGTTTATGTATTTTTCTCTTTTATCTAAACTCAAGTATTCATTTTGTCTCCCTTACTGTATTTTACAGGAATATAATTAACAATATGAGCTGGCCAAGTAATCTGCATAAACAATTCCATTTACTTAAGAATGGATTAAAAATTCTATGCAATCATCTGGGATAGAAACAAAAGAGTTTTTCAAGCTCAATTTGCGACTTGTTTTAGTTTAGGTGGGATTTGAAACACTCCGCAGCTTTCAGTGGGGAATTAACTAACATCATTGGCAGCCATTTACATCACTGTCTCTGCTGGCAGAATCACATCAAATGTAAAAAGATATTTGGGGAAGGAACTGAACTCAATCTTTTTTCACCTTTCATAAGAATCTTAACTTGTTTCTCCAGTTGTCAGTACCTTCTATGCACAGGCAATTTCCAGAGTAAGACCTATGGAAAACAGTCTCCAGATTAACCTTGTTCCTAAGATTAGCAAATTGTTCAAGAGCAAGAGTCAAAAGGGAGAAACTATACCCATAACATGCATTCCAACTACTCTACGTCAAAAAAAAAAAAGCAAAAGAAATTTCTTTTGTTTTCTGTTTTCTTTTCCTTCACCAGTAAAGTATAAACTTTCTCAATTGTATTACAGAAATACTGTCCCGATCCAGTATCGAGGAGGACCAGATGTGCCTGTATTAACTTTGAAAACTTCTTTGATTATGAAATGAGTTGCTTTAATTTATTGTTACATAGGGAAAATCATGTCAACCTTGGTTTGTCTCCATTTTACCATGTTTACTGGAGGAGCACACTGAAGCCATGGAGATAAAAAATGGTCCAAAATGACCTGGTGAGACATAAGACACACTCTGCAGATCGCCCATGGACATTTCACAGAGGATTTCACATTCACTGCTGGGAATATGGGAGCCACAAGTGCCTGTCTTTAAGTAACCAAGATTTACTTTATTCTTTAATGGGGTCTCTGGAATTTCTTCCTCTTCCACCTGAAAATGTTGCTTAGAGGATAACCTGATAAGCAATCTTCATATCCCTTGTCATATTAGTGAAATGTATGACAACTAATTAGAGAACTCCCTTGCTGAACTGTTTATCTCTTTATGGTTAGTATTCCCACGCTTCACTTAAATTGTGTACTGTTTTGTTCTCCAAGATTGAAGACAAAACCCAAAAACCAAAACAACAATGAAAAAAA
This sequence comes from Phaenicophaeus curvirostris, assembly GCF_032191515.1. Taxonomy (NCBI): domain Eukaryota; kingdom Metazoa; phylum Chordata; class Aves; order Cuculiformes; family Cuculidae; genus Phaenicophaeus; species Phaenicophaeus curvirostris. Next base: position 71,568,843 of record NC_091431.1, read on the forward strand.
CCTCACAACCTGTCATTTTGATAGTTGTAAAGTTTGTGAAAGAACTAATTTATCACCTACTGACTTTTCATTTCTGAGTCTGTGTGTGAAGTCATTCAACACATCTAAACAAACTCAGCTCTAGGTTGAACAAGGGAACATGTGATCTGTGTAAATGCAACTCAGCATGAAGGTCTGGTATGTGCTGTGAACAGCACCATTATCCAAAATAAACAGCTGTCTCCATTAGGAGTTAAGAAAAAGGACAGATAACAAGCCTGCTCTCCCTAGGATAATAAACACCTATTGACTTTGCAGGTAATAATTCTGAAAAGCTAAATGGATTCTTGCTCTTCACTCAAGACTCATTTAATGGTAACAACTGAAGATTAGTTTCTACTCCAAATTACTGCTAATTGAATCTTGTTCTCTATGTTTGCTTCTAGCTTTATCTGACTCTTCAGGCTTATCTGTAGCTCTGTAAATGTTTTGTGTTCATTCTCGCACAGCCTCAAGAAAATTCATTGTGTTTCCCAAATCCTTTTTCATTACCTACGTGTACTCCATTCCTTATTCACTGATACTTTAAAGAAACTAGCTCAAGGTGAAAGTATCAGCATTTCTGATACAGAAACTGGAGGGAAATAGACTGGCTCTTATTTGAAGCTAAATGCCTGGTGCAGCAACATGCAATTCTTGCACTTAATCCTGTTGTAAATGCAGACTAAGATATATCCTTTCAGTTTTCAGATGTGCAAAACCAGTGCAAAAATTGCAGTCTCCTGTCTCAAGTAATAGATAGAGTAACTGTATTGTTCCAGCAGTCTCAGATGACATGTGAAGCATGAACTAGATGTTTTGCGTGGTTTGTGCTAAGAAGGTGGAGGAAAAAAACGACCTTTTGGTCTTCTCTCTTTCCTAATCTATAGCTGATATAAACTGGCATAGAATTAAGGAACAATTTAAGTCAGTTAATACCCTATCTGACTCCTTTTGCTGTCCATAACAAAAAAAAAATCACATAAACACAAAAGTAATGATTCTCTCATCTCAATAAATAAGATTTCAAACCTCCCAAATTTCGTTTCATGTTCTTCATTATAGAATTTACCTATGCATACTTTAACTTAACATTTTGGCTGTTTGGCCAGGGTGCTCTGTTTTATAAGCAATTGCTGGGATGGAACATGGCGCAGTACTTTTTTTCCATTTATTGGAAACTTCTCATGTCTTACTGAAAAAATATCGAGAGAGATGATGTAATTTAGTTGCCCTAGAATTCATGTCATATACACTGAAAGGTTTTAGCATTGTACATGTGCAGGCTTTCATTATAGATTTAGGTCACATTACTCATGCCTCCTGCTTTTTCTTCAACTCATCTTTGTGCAGAATGTGCTTAAGTGTATTACAATATTCTTCTGTCTAGAATTTGATTTCAGTGATGCTGATGTCTGCTTCTTGGCCTGAAGTTGCATCATTCTATGATAGAAAAATGAGGTGAGAAAAATGGCAGATGAAACTACTTAAAATAAAAAACGTTAACCCACTCTTTGAGTCCAGACTTTTTGCTTGTCTTACTATCATTGAGTGACTTTCATAAAAAGAATGTCAGTTTATTATTAAGACATGTGGGTTGGGAGAGAGGAGCAAGGGTTTGTAAAACATTCTAGCAATTTAGGTGTAAATCTATTGTTTCCACTTGACTATACTACCGACTGTGCAACACCACAGGATGAACTGCCTTCTTGTCCCCCACCCAAATATAGCAGATAAGCAAATAGGGAAAGATTCTGGCTTGTTCACAGTCATCTTCAACATAGAAATTTGCTAGAAACATTCTGGTTTCTTCACAGTCACCATCCAGCACACAATTTGCTGATATTGGGACAAAGGAAGGCTTTGCCTACACCAAGTCTTGATAGTAAAGAAGTAATCCAGCATCTGCTAACTTTTGGTCTGGTTTTCTGTTTTCTCCTCTGAATGGTTAGTCCAACTGTATTCATCAACACTTTCATGCAAGATTGAATAATATCTAACATTTTATAAAAATGTGATAAGAAGGATAATGCATTAGCTGAAGAAAAAACATAAACTTGCTGTGGGCTTGGTGGCTGTTGATATTTTTAGGTGGATTAAAGCGACCATATGATAAAACGGACAGAGCAAACAGCATTCATCAGCTTTTAATTCGTAGCCTGCTATTGGTTTATTAATTTTCAGCAGTGTGTACTCCTCTAATTCAGCTAGAGGAGTAATGTATCTGGATAAAATAACAGGATTGCATTTACTTTAGAATACATTGATCCTGCAGATATAGACACTGCATTTATTCTCTGCCACTATGCTTTGTCTATTAAAAACAAATTCCGTTATATAACTCTTTAAAGGAAAAGTCTGGAGTCAAACGAATAATCTTTGAGGAAGAAAAAAAAATTTTAAAAAATAAAAAAAGTTAATCCTTGCAATGACTTTCCAAGAAATGAGGAGCTTTCTTCTATTATTGGAAAGTACCTAGGGCAGTTTTAACATCTGGTTCAGTTCCTGTAGATACAGGCTTATAAATTTAGGTGTTTTTCTGAAATTGCTTGTACAGGTACTCACTGTTGGAGGCAAGAAAATAATATGAAAAATTGTTCATTAGAGTGGCATGCTTTTCTCTACTCACTACAACATAAGTGAAAATATTGCTTTTAAAATAAATGGTTGACTTTCTTCATTAAGGAAAGATAATTTCCACTGATGTAAATTCCTTTACATGAAAAACATTTGAGGTGTACTATTCTAGAGTGGAGTTTCCAAAGGAAAGAAAATGACAAAAACTCATAGCTGAAAGTAGGCATGTTGAGTATTTCTCAATTATGCAGAGTAAGATTTGTCACTGTTATCAAATTCTGTAGGAATGGATAGGCATCAGAACATTTTCTTAAACAGAACTTTATTCCCATGAAAAGTCCTAGGGAATTTTAAGATTCAGTTCCCTGTGCTTCAGGACGTGGTCAATCAGAACTTGTGATCTACTTTTGTGTTGATAGAGCCGCGAGTTTAAGCTCTCTTGCTTAGGATGTCCCATGCAATCTCACTGGGAGGAAAAAACAAAATAATTTCAAACTGAGATTAAAGCATAAGGTGTAACAGTCACATTGGCTACTGAAATAAAACAACAAGGTGGAATGATTGCTTGTCTCCCTATTAAGCATTCTCAAGTGACACACTGTTTCCTGAATTCTACGCTTAGGTCCAGAATGAAATTCTGTGGCCTGTGATATTTCAGTGGTCATACTATACTTGATTCTATCAAATAAATATATACATTTGTATAAAATTCACATTAGTTCACTAAGCTTTGAGTCATTCTGTATTGTTTGTTTTTTTGAGAGATTTTTTGATTGTTTTTAATTTAACCTTCATATTAATCGTAAAAAAAAAAAAAGAAAATGGTGTGAAGTAAATAAGACTCAAATGCCTCATTTGGGTTTTTTCAGTGATCTGGATTGCATATTTCTGGCTAATTCTTGCTGACTTCATCTGTTCCACTGGATCCTGGATCCTTTCCTTGACTTAAAAGACAGCTAGAATTCAGAGAAATGAAAATGGGTACCAGCATTGGATGCTAGAATATGAACCACTGACCCATGTGAAGTACTGAAATGCAGGTAATAGCTGATTTTTCCAGCTCTGCCACTAATTCAACCTTCTGAAGGTTTCAGTCATCTGGTTTTAAACAAAAGAGAAGTATAAGAGCTTCTGTGAGGTCTAAGTGATTAATGACCCTAAACTCTTTTGGATTCTCAGATAAACTGTGCTTAGAAGGCTAAACAAACCAAAAGTGCTAGCACTACAGACAGTATGTCTCATTAATGTCACATCCACACTAATTTAAAAGGTATTTATTATAATTGCCTTTCCCTGGAATACAGTTTCATTTTTACAAACCATAGGCTTTGCTATGGACAAGTGCTTTGAATAGCTACGGTGCAACTTCAAGTACGTAATTAATAGAAGCTGTAATTAACACAAGTTTCCTTGACCTTTTCGTCTAAGCAATCTGTGTATTAACAAGAAAAGCTATCTGGTTTCAGCAGACAAGTCTACAGCTGGTACATGGTTGTCTGTTTCCCAAGGACATATGTAAATCCAGCAATGCAAGAAAATACTTGGTTTTTTTTAATTTTTTTCCCCTCCATTTCTATGATTCACAGATGAATACATTGACCTTTTCCTCCTGCATAAACTTTCAGCAGCAAGACACTGGGACACTCAAATGCTCATTCGTTCCTCCTACAAATGTTATTAAGAAGACAAAAGTGCAGCTTACTTGAAAACCTAGTAGCCAAAAGTTAAAACAAGGTGATTGAAAGAAAATAAATAGGTAGGTATGTTTATTTAGGTTTATGTGTATTGGGTTTTTAGAACATGCTGAGAACTTGTCTCTGCATTGTGAATACTCGGTACCCCTAAAATTCTTTATACTGCAAGATAGCATTTGTAACTATGACTTATATTATTTTACTAACATGTTTGTGACACTCTCAGATACTTAATTTCCAATGGATTTTTCCCAGAAGAGGATTTTTATGTACCAAGCATTTCTCAGGTACCAGCAAACACACTGAAAGACATCACAAAAACACCTAGTAACTCTTATTTTATCATCATCGAATCAAGACTTTTTGTTTCATGCTGTAGCACTATGTATTAACTTAAATAATGAGATAAATTAACAATTTAGACAAGATTCATGTTTAGAATTATTATGATTCACATCTCATAGTTGTAGACTGTAAGACAGAAGTTGCAACGAAAGAAAAGTCTGGTTAGATATCAAGGAAAAAATATCTTCACAATGAAGGTGTTCAAGAATTGGAACAGGCCACTCCCTAGATATTTAAACATCAACTACCTATGAACTTAAGAAACATGATCCAATATTGAATTTGGATCCAATAATAAAATGGGCTCTGTTTTCAGTGACAGCCTGGACCAGATGTTTTCAAATATGTGTGGGCTGGAAATTTTGGAGATTTTTTAACATCAAAGTACAGAGATTTCCAAGCAGCTTTCAAATGGAAGGGTTGAACCAGAACAAAAGTAAAAGTTAAAAAAATTCTGAAAATAGGATTTTTTTTTTTTTTTTTGTATCAGGATACTAGAATGAATCACTTAGAGTCAGTGACCATGGGCTTTAATCTTATGCTTCCTGTTTTCATGGGATTCAGCCCAGGATTTTTACTGAACACATAAAGGAGAGAAATTCAGTTGTTCTCTAAAATTAATTCTATGAAGTCTCACTGCCTTTCCTTTTTGTACTCTGGCTTTTCCACCATTGTCAACTCTACCATAGATAGAATTGACAAGTTAAGTTTAAGAAACATGTTTGTCTCTCCTACAGAGATACATTATAAAGCTGAGTACAAAATTGATATATATTCAGATCTCTGTTTTTCATTGTGTGGTACTCTTTATCATTTGTTTCATAATGCTTAAGAGAAGGCAAAAAGAAAATGCAGTCATAGAACGTTTGATTTCTTCAATTCTTAACCATGTTTGTTCTTCAACATCCAATGAAAACATAATTGTCATCACATGTACCGGTACATACCAAAATGTATACTTTTCTACATGAACTTAGTGCTGCTTTCTTCAACTTTCTTTAATTAATCAGAGCTGGACCTTGAAATTATTTGATTACAGGAAAACTACTTTATACATGAAGCCTTTTCAAATTATTGGTTGGGTACTGGGGCAGAAAAAAGTTGATTGGAAAACAAAGTGTGAGACAGGTTACTCTTCATTTGGAATGTAAATTTCTTATCTTTTATTTCTCATCACATCTCTAAGGTTACATGTCTCAGGGCACTGATGCTTTTAGTGCTACTTGAGGTGAGAGCAGAAATTGTGAACCTTAAGTCAAGTAGTTCATGTCAGGTTTGGGGCAGAAATCTACAAATCATTTCAGGATATCTAAAGACAGTGATTTCCAGTGGCACATCTGCTGTATAGTTTTGATACTTTTAAAATTTTCTTATTGTGACAATTTCCACAAACTGACCAATGGCAAAAATATACAATATCCTATTTTTGTTAATTCACTTGAGTTCAGATGCTTGAAAGACAGGATAAGCTTTTAATATTGCCAGTCCTCCTGTTTCTTCCTCAGTCCTCTGACCTCACTCCCATACAGGCATTATTCCCTTTCCAAATGCTGACTTCCAATGAGATATTCTCACACAAATGTTACAGTAACTACTACAGGCAAGAGATAGCTTTCTATTGTTATATCTGTTATAATAGAGAAGTAAGACCTAGATGAAATAAAAGAAAAAAATAATAATGTAAAAATAATTATGTGACATTGCTTATATATGGGTAAACTTGAGAATATGTAGCCCCATAAAAATAAGTATAGCACCTTCAGGAAAGTCTTCAGATGATCACAGATCTTAATAAGTTCACATAAAATCAGAGACTGAAAAACAGATATAGAAGATGTAGGAAAAAAAAGTACTTCTCACTTTGAATACAAAGATCTTACTCTGAATTGAGTATAAGTGCAGCAGAACCAGACCTTAGAATATTGACAAGTTTTGCCTTGTAATATGATTTATTAAACTAAAGTTTCAATTTGAAAACAACATAAAGGAAAGAAAAAAATAAACTAAAAGAAGTAGTTGTGGTGAGATGGTATTGGTTTTTCTGGAAGTTATACTCATAAAATATATTAAATACCACTTTCCCCCCCCTTTTTTTAGCCAGATATGACTGCAATCTGGTCAGGACCTTATTTAGAAGATTATTGAAACATAGATGTGTTTTTCTTGGAAAGTTATGAAGATTTGGTATTAGTACAATGATGGACAATAACTGTGATTAAACAATAATATTAAGGTTTTCAGTATATCTGAATTATGTACCCAAATTACTAGGCCCAAAGCTGCATTAAGATCAATGCCACATTTTGTCTCAAAAATGTCTAATGCTTTACCACATATCAATCTCTTCTACTAATAAACCAGTATACAAGGAACACATTTTAGCTTATTAAGAATGGTCCATCCATCCCATGTGGTTGAGCGAAACAGAGTTGTTTAGCTCCACCAGTCCCTGCTCTTGCTTTTCTGCATAATTACCAAGACACTAATGGACAGCAACATAACTTGTCAGTTTGAGAGCTTTGTGACACAATCTCTGTCCTAGGAGAGGGAAAATTATAGTACTTTGGATGTCTTTTACCCCTCATCCCCCTAGAAAAGCTGAAGAATTTGATTTCTGTGATTGTTATTAAAAAAAATATTGACATTTGCATGCATTTCTATGGCTGTAATGGCAAGAGTAGCTGGTTTATATTTGTAGCAAACCATTATACATACAGATAAGGCTAGGTGGTTTCAAAGAAATCAGGCTGGACATTAAGAATTTTGTTTTGTCCTTTCCCAAATCAGCGTCACAGTATAACACTTACCTCCTTTTTTTGTCCCTCTTACCTAGAGGAAGACAATTTGTCAAAAAACATGGTCTCTCAAATGATTTCTGGAGTCTGCCACAGCCCCTCATTGGAGTCTTTTTGTTTAGGCACTGTTAACTGGTCTTGAAGACACCCTGCAAGTGGGATATATACAGCTTTTAAGTATAAAGATCTCCTTTAGTAGACAACATAAGCAAAACATAGTAAGCATTTAACAAGCTATTAAGGTAAGCATTAGTGTGTTGACTGTTCTGATAAGGCACCTAAAGAATCTTTGCTGGTCAGGTAAACACCAGGCAGGACAGAAGAATTCTTCTCCGTGTATCCCTGAAGTAGGTCCTCAGCATTATTGAACTGTTTCCATTTTCTGAACGTCCCTCTTGAACCAAGAGACATAGTATTCCTGGTATGGTGTCACCAGCACTGAGCAAGAAGGGACTGCAATTCCTCTTGTTCTGATGGCTGTAGTTTTCCTAGTGCAGCCTGATGTGCAGTTTACCCTATTCAAAACGAAAACATACTTTTTGTTCATATGTGGGTTGATATACACTATCACTCCATGTCCTGAAGCAGATATTTGCACTTTCCTTTGCTAACTTCAATGATTCCCTGAAGATGCAATCTTCAATTTTAGCAAATCTTACTGAAGTTAAGATCTACAGTTCATTTAACATCCTCCTCTTTGGTTTTGAATCATTCAGAAATGTGCTGAGGAATCACACTTTCTCAGTATCCAGCCAGTTGATGAATATATTGAACAGTATCGGCCCAAGTATTGATATCTGTCATTCTCCACTTGTTACCAGCTGCCAAACATACATTGAATCATTGATGACTACTAAGAGAGATCAGCAGTCTGGACAATTGTCAGGTCATTTAAGTCTGGCCAATCTGTACTTCTTCAGCTTATCAATGAGGCTGCAGTGGGAGAGTTTTATGTGAAGTTTTAGCAAAGTCAAGATATATCTCAGCCTCTTTGTTTTCCTCTTATCCATGAAGATGGTCTTTTGTCATTGAAAGCTGTGTTTATTTGGCTGGGATACAGTTAATTTTCATCACTGAAGCTAGTATAGGACTGTGTTTTGGATCCATGCAGGAAATCACTTTGATGATACGAGGATGTTTCTGTTAGTGCTGAGAAATGTTTGTATGTAGTTAAAGCCTTTTCTGCATCTCACACCACCCCATCAGTGAGCAGGTTGGGAGGGCACAAGACAGAGAAAGGAGACACATCTGGGACAGCTGGCCCCAACTGATCAAAGGCGTGTTCCATACCACGTAACATCATGCTAAACATATAAAGCCAGGAAAAGAAGAAAGTGGAGGGCAAACATTTGGATGGTGTTTGTCTTCCCAAGTAAACATCATGCATGATGCAGCTCTGCTTTCCTGGAGATGGCTGAAGGCCTGCCTGACAGTTGAAAGTGGTGAATGAATGCTTTGTTCTACCTCTCTTTTGTGCACAGCTTTTGCTTCACCTATTAAATTACTCTTATCTTGTCCCATTAGTTTTCTCACTGGTATCCTTCTAATTCTCTCCTCCATTGCATTAGGGAGGGGGAGTGAGTGAACACCTCTGTGTTGCTTAGGTTCTAGCTGGGTTTAAACCATGATAGAACCAATAAAACTGGTCAAGCATACTTTACCCTTGTTAAATCTGTCTGTTCCCAATCTCCTTCTTCTCCTTTGAGGATTTGCTCCATGAGTTTCTTAGAGACCAAAGTGAGGCTTTCATGCCTTTAATTCCAGAAATCATTGCTCTTGCCCGCTTTGAAGCTGGCTTCAACACTTGCTTTTCTCCAGTCTTCAGGAACTTCCTTTGATCCCCATGATCTTTAAAAGATTGGTTGGCCTCACAGAGACATCAGCTATATTTCTCAGTGTCCTCAGGCATATCCCCTCTGTCCTTACAGCAGTCTGCAGTTCTTCAGATCCCCTCTTTACCTGTTATAAAGATAGACTTATTGTTAGCCTCCTCCCTGCAATCAGGGACTGCCCTAGTAAGAATAATTTTTAAAGACAGAAGATAGTGATCTTACAATTACATCAGTGTGCTGTGTTGAATTCCCATCGGGCCAGGTCCAGGTATATCCCACTCTGTAAGCACTAGCTCACTTACACAGTTCTTCCTGTCCCCTTTGAATGCCTTGCTTGTTTTAGTTAATTTCAGCACAGGTCGTCCTTATTTCACCGTCTTTTTTTTCTGAGCAATACTTTTATACCTAAGGGGCATGGTTTAGTGTTTGACCGGAATGGTTGGACTCGATGATCTGGTGGGTCTCTTCCAGCCTGGTTATTCTATGATTCTATGATTTATGCTCTTGTTTCCACCTCCATTTCACTATTAGTTCATTAAGAAACTCCTGGATTCAACAAGGAGGTTTCTGTGACTATCCTTGGTCCTCAAAAAGAGCAAGATTTTTTTCATCACCTACAAAGTCTCTTAACAAGCCAAAGCCTGTTCTGCTGAAGTTCAGTGTCCTCACTCCTCTAGCTTTCCTTTGGATGCTGGCCTTGCACCCAGACTGCCAGCTGTGACTGCATTCTCCACATTTCTTTCCTGTTTTTTTTAGCAGCAGGGCAAAGTTTTGAACCAACTTTCAGTTTGAAATCTCTGCTTTTTACCAAAGCTATAAACCTCCACTTGGCTCATTCCTGTACATCCATCTTGCTGTTTGCTAGCAAAATAAAATACATAAAAGTTTTGCCATGAAGAATAAGAAGAAGCAAAGGAAAGAAGGGAAAGATAATATTTTGCCTAATGTTGCCCTTTTTTTCTCCTGTTAAGAATGGAATGTCCTGACACATCTGTTTTCTCCTGACTGCTCACTAGATCTAATAGTATCCCTATTAGATCCTTATTAGATCTAATAGTATCCCTACTGATTGGTCCTATACATAAAGTTGTTAAACAGTCCTAATTTTCCTGATCACCTTTGGATTAAGAAAATAAAGGGCTTCTGACATTGCATTATCCTTTAATAGGATAGTGTCCAAATGAATCATAGAATCATGAATAACCAGGTTGGAAGAGACCCACCAGATCATCGAGTCCAACCATTCCTATCAAACACTAAACCATGTCCCTCAGCACCTCATCCACCCATGCCTTAAACCCCTCCAGGGAAGGTGAATCGACCACCTCCCTGGGCAGCCTGTTCCAGTACCTAATGACTCTTTCTGTGAAAAAGCTTTTCCTAATGTCCAGCCTAAACCTCCCCCGTCAGAGCTTGAGGCCATTCCCCCTTGTCCTGTCCCCTGTCACTTGGGAGAAGAGGCCAGCTCCCTCCTCTCTACAACCTCCTTTCAGGGAGTTGTAGAGAGCAATGAGGTCTCCCCTCAGCCTCCTCTTCTCCAGGCTAAACACCCCCAGCTCTCTCAGCCGTTCCTCATAAGGCCTGTTCTCCAGCCCCCTCACCAGCTTTGTTGCTCTTCTCTGGACTCGCTCCAGAGCCTCAACATCCTTCTTGTGGTGAGGGGCCCAGAACTGAACACAGGATTCGAGGAGCGGTCTCACCAGCGTTGAGTACAGAGGGAGAATAACCTCCCTGGACCTGCTGGTCACGCTGTTTCTGATCCAAGCCAAGGTGCCATTGGACTTCTTGGCCACCTGGGCACACATAAAAATTAGAGCGCTGTCCATTCTGTAGTGAAAACACTTCCATTGCAAAAAAAAACCAGAAAGATCTATGTGATGCTGATGGACTCTTACAAAGGATTCTGCCCACCCCACTTATTCAAAATAGTTTATTTTTAAAGGGCAGCATCTGTTTTCCAAGACTTTTCTAAGAGGTCCCACAGATATTCAGATGATCCATCCTGACTCCTTGCCTGTTTATGGAATTTGTGTTCTTGATCCCTAAGCATCGCTGTGTCATCTGGCTGAACTGCGCTTTGTCTTCCAGATTTGCTTTAAAGACACGGAACAGGCACCCCATACCTACATCAGTTGTTAAAATGATTAATCCCCTACATGTTTCAGATGTGGGCAACTCCAAAGGAATTAATCACTGCACCCTTTTCCATGGTTGGCTTGAGAATGAGATGAAGGCAGAGCGTTATATGCAAAGAAGATTAAAATGCAGTTGAAACTTCCTACAGCTTTTGCTAAGAACAACAAAGAAGTGAGATTAGTGCTAGAGAGGAAAAGATTTGATGATACCCGGGATAGAGAATGAGTGCTTGAGGAAACAATGGTACATTGTATTGATACAATCACAAACCTATTACATTTGTAAGGAAGGAGATTTGCCACCATCTGTCGGTGACTAGGGGGAAGAAACAGTAAACGTGTTTGTTCCCTGTCTTCTCACACAAAATCAGTATTTTCGTTATTTCTTTAAATCACGTGTATTTTGTATGCAAGTTAATCAATGATTGATGTGCCTTTTACATGGCAAAGAACCACATGTTGTCTTTAATATACCCACAGTAAAGGTTCACTTTGATCAATACACTTGTTTTAGTATGAGTAACTAAGAAGGGACAGAAGAGGAAAAGGAAAAAGGACTTCGATCCCATTAGGGATTTTTTCATAGGTGATGCCTGAGTCGCAAATGACTGTCCCTCCCCACACAGTGTAAGGAAGTAGAGTTGAGCTATCTCTTATGTCTCCTCTGAGGTGCCTGTGGGCTTGATCTGCCCAGGCTGAGCTGTGTCATTTCCTTTCTCAAGCCAATGTGTTTAGACCTGTATAAGATGTCTGCACAACACTGAACTAAGTCAGAGTGAAAAAGAAATCAATAGTAATCAAATCTTCAAATGTTCTGTAAATCTCAGAAGAACTAAATGTATTCAGAGGATTGGATCTGTTCATTCTGAAACAGTCTCTGTACTGTTGGTATTTATTCACTGTTAGGTGAAAAAGTGCTTTCAGGGCAGAAAAAATTACAATGTTACTTGTACATTCTAAGACTGATTAAGTTATGTCACAGATGTACTGCTTCTTTCTCCTCTAGAATCACAATTCTCCTCAGCAATCACACTCTGAGTAATATGTGGCTAGATAACTTCTTGGATCAGGAATACTTGCTAGGGCAGATTCTCCTTTCCAAGCCCCAGTGATTTTTGATGTCTGCTTCGTTTCACAATGCTGAATTAAGTATCTAAGCTCCCCATAACCATACTGAGTCCCAAAAAAAGAGGAATCAAAGAAAGCTCCATAATTTGTAGCCTTCTCCTAGTGGTAGAAAATCTTCCTACCTTTGTTTTAGATGCTATTGCCAAACACTGTCCCTTAGGCTGATGGAGGCTTAAGAAAAAGATTCAATAAAATATAGTCCCTCCAGTGCTTAATTCTGACACTTGTTCTCCTGAGTGCTCATATACATTAGTGGCTCAGTATGTGACACTAACACTTTCTTGACATAAATCTTTAACATCTGCACTTAATGCTTGTTAGGCCATGCTTTATGCTATCCTGGCAAATAATAATAATATGTTTTCTTTTCAGAGAAAACAAATTGAACCTTGTGTAAGAGCATCCACAGTACTGTGTGGCATGAGAAAACAGACAAAAGGTACTGAAACGTGGAGGAAGCCTCAAGAGGAAAACAATCATTCATCTCAGAAATGGAGAAAAGAGATGTAAAACTCAGCACTTTTGTGTAAAACATTCACCACAAAGCTTGGAAGGAGTCTGTGCAGCAGGTGTGGGCTATCACTCCAATGTCATGTTTTAGTTATAGCTTGCTATTTGCCTAAGATACCTTCCACTTCTAGCTTTAGACTCCTCGCTACTGATTAATTTCTTCTCTTTACATCTTAATTTGTTTAGTCTTTGAAACTCTTTCATTTTTTAACTAGATTTTGCGTACGGTTTTTTGGTTTTGTTTTGGTTTGGTTTTTTTCACTTTACTACGTCTAGTGATGCACATAAGACAGCCAAAGGAGTCATCTTCGTGGAGCAAACAGGTAACCCATGGGGACAAAATTGACTTGTAGAAATGCAGACAAGTTTGACAAAACATAGACAATCTACTGACAACATAAGAAATTCACCAAGCAGTTGCACGTATCAGATGACAGCTAAACAACAAACTTATTCTTAATGTTTAATGAGTACCATGGAGGCATCAGGGAAAAATGATGAACAGCATGGCAATGCTACACTATCTGTGAACATATTTGTGAGATGGTGGGAAGAGAAGTGGAGGCATCTTTGTCCACTTATGATCATGAAGTAAAGGAAAGATATTCAACTGTTTCCAGGAAGAGGAGCAGAAAGTAGGTAAAGTATTTGTATGAAGACAGAGCATGTCTATTTTTTTGGCGTGGTCAAATCACACTCACTCTTCTATGCTATCAAAATGCTGACTTTTATCCAAATTTCAGCTATAAATTGAGGAAAATTCTGGTCTTTTCCAGCCCATTCTCTCCACAAGTTAAAGCAAACTTGTGGAAAGCAGGAAATACAGACTCATATTTTCAGAGGAATTAGGCAGATTTGGCTGTTGATCTTATAAATGCTATATGAGAACTTCGATCATGAAGTTAATGGTAAACAAAGGAGGAAAAAGGAGGATCCTACCTCCTTCAGTGTGTGGCATGAATATGTTCTGGAAATGTTAGTGGCAGCAGGCTCCAGTAACTGCAGAAGCCAGAAATTCACTGTTTAAAGACTCCCGATGGGACTTGGGTGTGAGCCAGTGTTTGTTTTCTCAGTCCTGCCAGTGAGAAGTAAATGGCTCTATGAAAACTCAACAGTGGGAAGCGAAACTGCTCACTGCAGCTGCTGTGTTTACCTGAGGAACTTAAATATTAAGGACTGACAGAGGCATATAGATTCCTGACATCTCCTTATGCATCTAGGTCTAAACAGTATCACTTTAATGGCCTGCTGCTAGCTTTTCAGGTGTGATGAGATATATCATAAATCCAAAGATCCCAAACAACTCAAATCGAGAAGCCATTGAGATTTTGTTGCTAGGAATACCTCATAAAATGTAGAATTAAATGAAAGGGAGCTTCATGGGCCATACATACACTAAAATAGCAACAACCTCAGAAAAAGAGAAGCCTTCATAAGTTATTGGCAAGCAGAAGCTGTGACAAATAAGATGATGAGTGCTGATGTGCTCTGCTAGGGTGCACACAGAGACAGAATAGCTGTCTTGGAGGAGAAGAATTGCAGTGAAATGATTGCTCAGAAACAAAAAATATCTGTTGGACAGCAAAGGACTCTTTCCCTTTTAGTGTTTGTTAATATAACTATTACATAATTACAGGACTCTAAGCATGGCTCAGGAAGTTTTTGTGGAGGTCAGTTATATTCTGGACTACCATTTACTACCATTAGACTGGAAAGAGAGTACTTGCAGAAAGGAGTTAAATATTTCAACAGCACTTCAACACAGTGCTTAAAAGATTTTTTTTTTCTCATAGAGGCTTAGTAGGATTGACTCCTGGAAAACCACACAAGCAATTTGCCACTTGGTTTTCTCCTTTTGAAAATCCATGCAAAATCAGTATATAAGTACTAGAACACCCAAGTCCAAATGCATGTAAAAGATTGTTTTATACTTCTTTTGTGACAAGATTAGCTCTGGAGGTTTAGGAAAAAATTTTTCACAGAAAGGGTCATTGGGCACTGGCAGAGGCTGCCCAGGGAGGTGGTTGAGTCACCTTCCCTGGAGATGTTTAAGGCACGGGTGGACAAGGTGCTAAGGGGCATGGTTTAGTGTTTGATAGGAATGGTTGGACTCAATGATCCGGTGGGTCTCTTCCAACCTGGTGATTCTATGATTCTATGATTCTATTAGGAAATATGTCTTACAATATCAAAAGAGCCTGCTTGTACAACTTGATTAATCAGAGGGTTTTTTGTCAGAATTTTCACATATCCATATTGCCATTAAAATCAACTAATGAAGAACAGAGATGATGGAATATTTAAGTAAATTGTCTTAACTATAGATCTCAAATCTATCTGTTGATGTGTATCTTATGTGAAACTTACATTAATTATTTCAGTCACATTAATTCTATATTTCTGATGTGTGGGTTTGGTTTTTTTGGTTAGTTTTTTGGGGAGAGAGTATATTTTTGAAACAAATAAAAGTAGCCCTTTTTCTTAAAACTGCTGAAGTCTACCTAAACTCTTAGGCTGACAAGCACAGATGGCTACAGTACTAAAAGCATTGTCACAGGGTATAAATTTTTAATAACCTTTGCTAACTTTAGCTGTGTTTATTTACGCATTTTTCTCTTTTCCCTGATCTATAAATTAAAACAACCCCCGCATTATTCACATTTCCCCAAACTCAAAAAAAGAGTAATTCTTGCATTTATTATTGCCTTTGTGAACTTCTGATGTTTTTATGGGACTAGGCTGGAAAAAATTGCGTATTTTAAAGGCTTTTTAATTATTATTCCAGTCAGTAAAGTATAATGAAAGCAACACTTATTGAAAAGTCATTTACTGCCACTGGGACTCTTCATATTCTTCTAATTCCATGCCTGGGAGCAAAAAAAAGATCTTGAACCCTAAGGTGGAAGATTCAGCAAACTTTTTGTGCTTGCTTGTAGATGGAGCCTTGAGTGCACAGTGCAATGCTGCTGCTCAGCAGATGTTGTGATCCATGTGCTGGCATGTATGTGAAATATCACCAGTGTCTATTCTAACCAGAACTAAATGGTGTTTTTGACATGCCTTTACTCACCCATGAAACAATCTGTTGTACTGTTGTGTGGAAATAGGCAAATAAATTTCTGTTTTCCTTCAATTCTCCAACTTATTTAAAAATTCCTTGTAATTACTGGTATATTTCCAGCAACTAGATTAGCTGAAATATAGAGAAGGCTTCACGCCACACTAGGTGCGGCCCTTCTGTGCCTCTCCATAGAAATACACACAGATAGACTACGTCATGGGAAATCTAACTGCTGAGAATGTTGATGAAAACCAAATGCAGATGGCCATTCAGGACTTTTGTTTGCAGATTATAAAAGATCTGTATTTTTAAGCAGAAGAAAGACCCATTAATCAAATGAGAATCCATAAAGCAAATAACCACCCACATCTATCACTACTCAGAGATACCAAACTGATAAAGTTGCTAACCAGAATTCAGGAAGAGCTATAACATAATCCTTGGTCTCTTCATTTGATGGGTAAAAGAAAAAGCAGATGAAGGACCACTTCAGTGTTTACTGCCTGAAAGCAGGTATTTAAAATCATAGATCAGATCTTTAAAAACGTAGTGGGCTCCATCTGAAGAAAATCTAGAAGATATATAAATGTTTAAAAATTAGTAAATTGATGAATCTCTCTTTTCTAACTCTAGTTTTATGTTTGGTTATTGTATGGCTTGTTTTTTTTTTATTTTCCAAATATCTGAATTAAGGTAAAAGATAATATGAAACTGATTGCAACATCTAAGAGAAGATCAGAGGACAGAGCTGAAAAGATAGTCTATTGTCTCTGTAGCTACTGATTAAAATACATAAAATAGATTTTTCTTCTTCATTTTTTTGCTTTGAATTTGCACTTGCTACTATGGAATTGCATTGTCAGCCAGATAACATTTCAGCCAGACGGTGGATTCTGTAACCTAATTTTCAGTTAAAGCAAGGAACTGGTGTGACTAACCACATGCACAGTCATATTTTCCACAGGAGGGCATCCACCTAAACACATGAAGAGGCAGAGTGGTGGTGAAAGACCATTTTTGCAGCAAGCTACAATTAGTTTCACTGAAACTGATGAAAAGCTGGACAGTTCTGTGTTGCCACCATGGGAGTGAAGTTGATGGGTTGGATGGAATACACACACATACACACAAACAGACAAATGTATTCTGCATCCACTTACATGTTGTCATTTGGAGTGGGATTAATATAGATGCTGAATAAAAGAGGGGCAGTTTTTTGCTATCTTTTGGGTAAGATTAAGTTTTCTCTGAGGATACTTATTGAACCACAAACAAAGATCTAAGCTTAAATAGAGTGCCATAAGAATGACCAGTAGCAAAATGCATTATTGGCACAATTTCAGTTGGAATACAATACAGCAGGTGCCTTCTGGTGTAGTGTAGCTGTGCAGGAAAGGAGTAACAAATGATATAGTATAATGGGAATTTACTTACAAGAATTTCTATTTCTTTCTTCCAAGTCTTCTACATGTACTCACTTAAAGAGAAAATTAGAAGTTTGTCTTAGTACTCACCTAAATTAGGTTACTAAAATAGCACTAAGTATATGAGATGACAGTACAGTATATATGTGAGAAGAATCAGCATCTTGTTTTGTCAAATATCTGTGAACATCCATAGTTTCCTAAAAAAAATTATGCATTATACCATACATAATTGCAAATCCAAGTGAAGGATAAGAGTTGTTTGATTAAACATAGATGTACATGGATATTTGAGATCTTCCAGGTATCCCTCCTGACATTTAGACAGGATTCAAGGTGATTTGTCCTATCTGCCAGCTCCTTGCAAAAGTCTGAATCACTTCATAGTTTTCAGATAGAAAAATTCTCTTTCTACTTTTTAATTCTATATCATCAAGTTCTCACCGACAAGGTTTCAGAACGTCAAGAGTTTTGTGAACTGGCTGCAAATTTATAAATTATAAATACAACTAAAAACTAACACAATGTTTCAAGTATTTTAAATAAATAACAACTGCTTATAAACAACACCAACTTTTACATTAAAATACACTACAACAGTGATGGGGAGCATGGTGGGAAAATGTTTAAGAATCCGAAGTCTATGTCTGTTGAATTATAATATGTTTCAACAAGAAAGAAGTTGTCATCTGTGCTTATTAGCTGTCTGTCTTTACTTTTAACTCATAGTTCCTCATGGCAAATGTGGAATAATATGGAATATCTTTCAGGAATAGCTCTAAGTATTGAACATTGTGGGTGAGAAATGGATTTGGGGGCTGTTACGATCCATCATGTTTCTCACAGTAACATTATTTCTGTCTAAAAGTGTTAAAAGTAATAAAGGTTAAGTCTTCTCATAGGTTTAGGAGAGGTATTTCACAATATGGTACTGAGATTACTGTTTCAGCTGATTTCTGTTGAATAACATTAAAATGCAATTTATTTGGCCTGCCTGCAGAATTTATTTAAAACCAGCACCGTGAACACCAAGGTACAGTTAATGAACATATTTCAAGCCCTTGCTGAAGCACAATATTTTTCTAGAACTCTTGGCAATTATATGATACTGATTCTCATTCTCTGATCTGCATGATCTATTTTAATGCAAAAAACCAACCAGGATATCATAAAAATCTGGTCTACGTAATACAGGTTTAATGTTCTTCACAAAAACTAGCCTGGTATTTGAACACAGTAATAGGCAGGAGAAGACCACCAGAATATCGTAAAGAAAGGGTCTGAACTTGGGTCTAAATCCTGTAAATATCATTTATAAGAGCCTGCATCCCTTTTTTCACAATGCTTGAAAGAAATGTTCCATTTTTGTGATGGAGAGTCAGGTCTGAGAAACACATGAATACATTTATATCTTTACACTCAGGAATTTCTAGCTCTTTTTTTTACGTACCAGCTCCATCTGTGTGAAAAGCATCGCTGTTGCTAATGCATGCTACTTTATACATCGTTTCCAGTCTACTGGCACAGAGGTCCCAGAAGGTATGGAAGAGTTCTGTGAAAATACACATTAATGGATAGTTCACCTCCTAAGACTTCACATCTGAGACAGCTTAGTAGAGGCAATGGTAGCAGAGGAAAGGGATAGCAATTTTTTAAGATCTATTCATGGTAATAAGTCTTTCACTGTTTCCTCAGCTGCTGGTATTTGTGAGCTCAGGTAAGGGTGGATAAGTAGCTTTCATAGCATTTGGATTTATCAGCCCCTTGGGACTTTTCTCATGAATATTAGATTAAGCTTGTCAAGCTCCCTGGAATCGTCTCTGAGATGCCTCTTCTGTCAGGTGTTGCTCCATCTAGCATGCCCACTGATACAGTTGTCATGTATCTCTGGGTGGATATCACTGTTCTGAAAGGCTACCACAGTAGATCTGTGCCAGGCGTGGGAATGAACTCCGAGAATAAGATTAAGCTACAGATCAGTACACATAAGTTTTGATCAGTAGCTATTCAGCTGGGTAAATCCAGGTATCTGCCCCAAGGAGAGCTAGTTGGGTCTCTAAACTCTAGTGACTACATTGCGTATGTATCAGGTCAGATTGTCTATCAACAGCATGTACTATACATGGAGAGTTATAGGTCATTGCATCTTCAGATGGCTTAACACAAGGTTAGGGGACTCTTGAAGGCTCTTAGCAAATGTTATTACCACAAGCAGATCTTTTTTTATGCTAAAGCATCTCAAATCACACAGAAGCTTTGTGCTCAGGCACTACAAGCTTATGTTCACAAGCAGGAAAAATTAAACTCTGGCTGATTGTCCTATTTTTCACATCCTACGGATGGCACCTTTCAAAAAGTTTCCTGTGCGCCTCGCTTTATGCACTTGCTAACCTCCTTTCTTAGTCTGTCTGTAACAGCAAGTCTGCACTTGTCAGCAGAAGAAATTATTCCAACAATTTACAATGTTTATAAGATCCAGGGACTACTTGCATTAGGCAATCTAAGTTTGATATTGTTACCTACCTCACTGGAGCGAGAATATATCCATGGCAATCACATTTTCTGTTCATTTTAAAGAGTAATATCAGGAGTGAAGAAATAATTCAGTTATTACCAGCAATTGCTATGTGCTTAATTTTCACTGCTCAGTTTACTATGGTCAATGTCTGGAAAACAAGCAATCATCTTCAGCTGTTAGCAGGTGGTTTTTCATTGTTGTTTTAGGGTTTTTTGAGTTTTTTTTGTCATACAGGTAAAGAAGATATTTTCTTATTGAGGGAAAGAAGAAATCTGGTGATATCTTATTATGACGAAATTGTGAAGATTAGACTGCATCTGCTCTTGTATTCTTGAAATTGGCTGCTTCTTACATTAGCATTAATGCTATCTCAAAGGTAATGAATCTGTCAGTGAAAACACATAAGGCACAGATCATATCAATATGATTCTGACTTAGTAACAGCATAGCCTTGTCCTTTAAACAAGTGGTATTTTGTACTAGTTTATACCACGAGGCACATCCCAGGTGATTTTTCTGTTTTTAAAAACTTTTGTAAAAGGAAACCTGTGTTGTAAAGGTCTTGTATATATCCCTAATCTTAAATGATACCTTCAGACAGTTTCTACCCACACATGACCTTCTACTGACATCTCCATAGATACAAGAGTACAACGAGATGAATTAATCAGCACGATCATGAACAGGATATGGAATGTCAAAAGAACAAACTTTAGGTGGGAGCCATGTCCTATATTCTCATTTACTTCTGTTGTAAAACTTCCTCATTGGAAAGATCTGATCCTCTTTAGCTGGAGTTTGTTTTATGTTTAAAATGCAGAAGGAACAACTAGTAGAGTGTTAAAACTTCTGGGCAGCAGCCTGCACTCGGTTCTAGGAGGGAACACATGGTAGAAAAAAGAGGAAGAACTGCAAATTATGAAGAAGAGCACAGTGGCAGCAGTAAGAAGTGAGTCACCACCTGCAAAGCAAAATTGCTAGCTATGATTGCAGCCTTTCTGAAAATAGTTCTCTCACCAAATAAGCAATGTAATTTAGATGTAATGGAGTTATCTTCCGTTGCTACCCATTGGCAGGTGCATGTAACATGGTGAAAACTAATCGTTTACACAAGACTTTTAGTAAAGCAGGCAGTGATTATGAGCCAAAAAGGCTGTACATAGAAACAAAGACATCGTGCCAGATTAAGATAATAGGGAAAATGGGATTCCTAAAGTAAACAAACCACATGTAAACAGAAGCAAGAATGCAATTTATATTTAGAGCTGACCTAAATTTCATTTTGGAGAAACAGAAAGAAATGAAAGCTCTGTTAGTCCTCATTGCGAAAACTCAGATGAGAACAGAGAGACTCCATTGTTAGAAGTAATACTTTGAATGCCTTTTGAAAAAGAGGTCTAGGCCCTGTTAACAAGATGCGATGAGAATTTTAAAATATACTGTGAACACTGGCTCACACTTGTAGCTAGAAAGCACTAGAAACTCCTAAATGGAAGGCAAAATACCTTATGAAAGGGGTTTCCCCTAAGTTTGGTTTCTAGGAGATGTTAGTGAGGAACTAAATCAAGCCCACGAAAAAGCAGAACCAAACCCTAAAGCAAGCGTATTTGTCCTGGGAAAGGAAGAAAGAGAGGAGAAGATAGATGCAAGACTAGTGGAGAGGCATAAGCTATATGAGCAAGACAGACAGGTTAACAGGAATCCCACTGAAATCACATTCTAGCCTACAAGTAACACTACACAGGTAGTAATAAAAATATGCAGTCCCTAAGAACAGTGTGGGCTTACGGGAAAAAGCCCAGCTCAGGCATCACTGCATCACTCTGTTTAGGCATTGCACATATGTTATGGCTATACACTAAAACATTCTGAACTGATTAGGCAATTAGAACTTTTTATAAAAAGCTGTGATGATCCCCTCTATTGAGGACCTAGGGGAGAGAGGAGAAAGCAGTATGAGACCTGTCAAGCGTTGCAATGGCACAGAACATAGTATTTCATTATGTGTTAAGGACAAGCCAAAGTCTGGAGGACAACTCCTGTTCATAGACTATCAGACTATATCACAGTAATTCCCATTAATCCTAATCACAGAATCACAGAATAACCAGGTTGGAAGAGACCCACCGGATCATCGAGTCCAACCGTTCCTATCAAACACTAAACCACGTCCCTCAGCACCTCATCCACCCGTGCCTTAAACCCCTCCAGGGAAGGTGAATCAACCACCTCCCTGGGCAGCCTGTTCCAGTGCCCAATGACCCTTTCTGTAAAGAATTTTTTCCTAACGTCTAGCCTAAACCTCCCCTGTTGGAGCTTGAGGCCATTCCCTCTTGTCCTGTCCCCTGTCACTTGGGAGAAGAGGCCAGCACCCTCCTCTCTACAACGTCCTTTCAGGTAGTTGTAGAGAGCAATGAGGTCACCCCTCAGCCTCCTCTTCTCCAGGCTAAACAACCCCAGCTCTCTCAGCCGCTCCTCATAAGGCTTGTTGTCCAGCCCCTTCACCAGCTTTGTTGCTCTTCTCTGGACTCGCTCCAGAGCCTCAACATCCTTCTTGTGGAGAGGGGCCCAGAACTGAACACAGTATTTGAGGAGCGGTCTCACCAGTGCTGAGTACAGAGGGAGAATAACCTCCCTGGAGCTGCTGGTCACGCCGTTTCTGATCCAAGCCAAGATGCCATTGGCCTTCTTGGCCACCTGGGCACACTGCTGGCTCGTATTCAGTCGGTTGTCAACCAACACCCCCAGGTCCCTCTCCTCCAGGCAGCTTTCTAGACAGACTTCTCCTAGTCTGTAGCACTGCATAGGGTTGTTGTGCCCCAAGTGCAGGACCCGGCATTTGGCCTTGTTAAACCTCATGCCATTGGACTCAGCCCAGTGGTCCAGCCTGTCCAGATCCCTTTGCAGAGCTTCTCTACCCTCCAGCAGATCCACACTTCCACCCAGCTTAGTGTCGTCCACAAACTTGCTAAGGGTGCACTCAATGCCTTCATCCAGGTCATTGATGAAGACATTGAACAGGGCTGGACCCAGCACTGAGTCCTGGGGAACCCCACTTGTCACTGGCCTCCAGCTGGATTTCACACCATTTCCCACCACTCTCTGGGCCCGGCCAGCCAACCAGTTTTCCACCCAGGAGAGTGTGCGCCTGTCCAGGCCAGAGGCTGACAGTTTCCGAAGCAGAATGCTGTGAGAAACTGTGTCAAAGGCTTTACTGAAGTCCAGGAAGATACATCCACAGCCTTTCCCTCATCCAGCAGCCAAGTAAGGACATTGAAGAGAAGTAACAGTCCAAATTGATGTCAGATATCTTTTCTTTTTTGATTTCTCCTTAGAAATTAGACATTAGAGGAGTAGTCCATTCATATGCACAGAAACACAGCTGAAAACATCTGCTATGTTCCACTTAACCCCATGTAAATTCAAATACTTGAACTTTAAATATTTCATTTGATTTTAGAAGAAAAAGAGATCAAGAAAAATGGAAGTCAAGGCTGTGATGAGAGTGGTCAGGAAGAGGGCACATTATATCTAGTACCTTTTTACTTCTCAAATAATCTAAGATCCATTATGGACTTCCCAACATCACAATCACACTTATGCTGTATATGAATGCTCACCCACTCTGAAGCCTGTGAATCTCAGAGACAATTAGCACAAGGTGCTACAGCACATTAATAGAAACTTAAGAACTTTCCAGAGGGAGAAGAAAATATAAGGTTCTAATTATTTCTTGTCCTGCACGTCAGCCGTAGCTTCTGCAGAACTCTGAGGTCTAAACAACAGATGCAGACACATTTTTTTTTTCCTAGACCTTTGACAAATATGGCAAAGGAGTACGCAAACTTACTGCAATGTGCTCTTTGGAAAAGAGCAATCCTCTTGAACTTTAAACCCAAAGTGATTGTGCAATCTGATCATCAGCTTCAGAATGAATGCTAAAGAACATACAGAAACTGTTCTACTAAAGCTCTAATGCTATGATGCTACAGTAAAAAAGCCCGTCCAGATGAGAATTTGCCATTGGTGGGTAAACTGAGGAAGGCATATTTTCCAGTACAGAGCACAGGAGGCTGTTTGACACAGGAAAGAGATTCCTCTCAACATCCTGTGATATTTCTCTAGCTGTGGAAGGGCCAGAGAAACAGATAGAATATTGTTCAGATCTTGTGCTGTCGGTCTGGGTGCACAGCATGAATCCACACCTGGGTGCTGGTAAGCAATGCCTTAGCCATCCTTACCACTACAGTGCTAAGAGGGACCTCTGTCTGTAATTCTGCCACCTGCAGCTGCAAACCCTGTAATTTACAACCTGTTAATCTGTTATTTACTCAGAGCCTAGGCTGCCTTTAGTGCTGTGTTTTAACTGCCATCAATCCTCACTGTCTTGCATTGAAGCCTGGAATCATAGAACCATAGGATCACAGAATGGTAATGATTTGAAAGGACTTCTGGAGATCATCTAGTCCAAACCGTATGCTAAAGCACGTTCACCTAGAGCAGGTTTCATAGGAGTGCATTCTTGCTAGTTTCCACTTCGGTATGAGCTGCCCTTTTCTTTCTGTCTCATCATGCTTTGCTTCATAGCAGGGATTTGGGCTCAATCCTTATAGATCCTTTCCAATTTGAGATATTCTATGCTCCTATGGCTCAAGATAACATGATAGAGGCCATAGACATCCTCATTAAGTATTCTTCAATAATATACATGCACAACTCTCATCAACTGATTATAATGCAACACCAAGACCTGATAAAATGTAGCCCAGTTAGTGCTAATAAAACCTTAAGCAGTAACAGCTAGTGAACAGCTCCTGGTGGTATCAAGACAAATATCATGAGAAAATATTTATGCTGACCTGTTGCTACCTGGAGAGGACACACAGAGGTTGTTGTTCATATGAAGATCTTGTCACAGCTCTTTATGAACTGAGGAAAGGAAAAAGTCTTCCCTTTTCTCTCACTCATTTGCTCTTTCCTCAAGTTTTTTTCCTTCCTCTACAATGTGATTTTGAAGTCAAGGTGTGCCATCAACTGTGAACCCTACTAACCAGTCTCAACTGTCTTTTTGAAATGCGACACCTTTATTAGACTATACCAGGCAAAGCATACGGAAATAATTTGATTAACAGCAGGAGGAAGAATATGAAATAAAGCTCCAGCAATGTGATGACAATATAGCAATGATCAATGCAACACCTTATAGAAAGGAAAGATGTTATTTTTGAATTAACCAATTTCATTCTCAAATCCTTGTAGTCACTTTCTCCATGCACCAAGGTGATTCAGGTGGTCTCTTCTGAATTCCTTGCTATGGCAGTGAAAACAAAGGAAATAGCATTTTGGTGTTTGGTTTCTATTTTTTCTTTTTTTTTTCAGATCTCCTTTGTTCTGCTTCAGTTGGCATCCACTTTCACATTTTGGATGTGTGTTTTATATCCCTAAGAAGCTGACAGATAGTGTGACATTTTATGTCTCCAGCCCGTTAAACTTCTGCAGGTAACACTGTTTTGTGTCTTTATCTGTGTGTCTTTTGGCTATGTGTTTTACTTTCCTATCATTACTTCTTAAAGCCTTGAGTATTATTTTAGACTGTCCCATGTTTCAGTCTGGTGCAGCTGGACTCTTGTTATTAGGCTGTTCCTTTTGTTTCAACATGCTTGACAGTGAATGAACAGTTTCAAAATGAATTTCAAAATTTCAGCCTTAGCAGAAATCTCTTGGTAAAAGATGCAAAAGAAGATGCAGTGGGGGAAGAAAAGGCATGACCTTATCATGTTCAGATGAACATGTATGGCTCAGACTATCAAAAAAAGGAATGGTGAAGTATCATCAACAAGTGCATAAGTGTCACAAGACATCTATTAACTAGATGTAGTAGTAGAAGAAATGAGTGCAGAATGACAGCAGAGAAATAGCATACTGAGACATACAGAGAACACATTAAATGGCAACGACATGGAAAGTTTTTCCACCATCAGCTGACTTGACAAAGAAAACTCACAAGAAGGCAGGTCATGTGCCATAGAAAGAATTAATCAGACATTACCAGTTTACCTACTGAGAGAATGTGTAATTCTCAAAACCTTTACTTCACCTTAAAATAGTTTTTCTAATTCTGAAATTTTCATACCACATTATTTTATACCTCCTTCCTTTATATCATAATGTTCCTTTCATTTTTCTCATCTCCTCTTTTCTTCTATAGAAAATCAACAACTCTTTCTTATTTTTGGATCTTAATTATCCTACACATTTTCTCTTTGATGTTCCTTTGAATCTATCTGGTTGTTCAGGAACTGTCCCCACCACTGCTGTCTCCTAGTCTCAAAACATTCTCTTCTCCAAAGAAAAATCAGAGGAGTAGCACCTGATTGATCACAAGAAAGATTAATTACAGATTTAAATTACTGAATATTGACCATAAAAAGTGTTGAATGTGCTAAGTACATGAAAGCTAAGTATTGTTTTAAGGTCAAAAGGAAACCACATTTTTTTCCATATTAATTGTCTTCATTAATCTACATGGTGCTTGCCTTTGACATCCTAATATTAAAGGATTGTTATTCTCAAACAGGTTAAAACAGGAAGCGTAGAATATATACCTTTGTAATTGCAATTTACCATGATTAGGTTGATTCTTGTACATCTCAAAATATACCCTCCAATCTATACTAATAAGTCGTATGAATGGCTGTTTTCAAGAATTAGTGAACTGCATAGCTTCTTTGTTTAAAGCACTTTCAAGTTAAAACTACACACCATGATCAAAAAAAAAAAGTGTTAGATTTTTGTGACTTAGTTAAGGTTTAGAAGCTTGTTAGACAATTATCTAGTGGAACGAGATGGAATATCTGGTAGAAGCAAGGTCAGAGATATAACCTTTAAGTTGTTTATCTTGCTTTTCCTTAGAATCATCACAACTCTGGTTATGTTTGTGCACTTGAAAACAGGCAGGTTTATTATCTAGTTTTATTTTCCGTCTTGTTGCATTTCACTTTTTGCATACTTGGCCTACTTTGCAGAGTTCAAGTCTCTAACGATGCAGAGAATTACATCTGCCATTAAGGCTATGAAAATGCTACTCTCAGACACCGAGAAAAAAGAAAAGAATAAAAGCAAACCCCTAGGTTCTAAACAATATCTTGGAGGCCTAAAGAAATAGAGTATCATAATTTTCAGATATTTCTCACAAAGTCAAAATGCCAGTATTATTTTTCCTATAAATAAGTGGAACAAAGAAAGATTTAATTGCCAGCTGTTGCCCTTGGGTCTAGCAAGTGACCTTGTTCCAATTGGATTTGAATACAGAAAATTTTGCAAGTTTTTCTCCTCTGCTATAACTAAATGATGATAGGTCATTATGAGAATCATCTGGGAATTATCTAGTATTAAAAAAAATAGATTTGCTTGCATGTTCAGAATCTCAATACCTTTACTTCATATCTGTTTTTCTGTATATGGTTTGGAATATTAGGATGGAAATTAGTAAGGGTATGAGGAGCTATTTTACGTTGATTTTGTTGGTTGCAGTTTTTATTAACAACATCTTCACCTTAATCCTATGTATTTGTCATTTCTGAAAAGAAAATTAAATGAAACAAATTGATTAGGAAGGATATTAGAATGGTTAAAAATTAGAAAGGTATATATTTTTGTACAATAGGTGGGAATAGAAAAAAAAAATTACAGTATTAAGAAGTAACAACTGAGGTATAAGACAAAATGTACAGGAATCATTCTTTGGTTTGGAATCCAGAGTGTATTGCCTTTTTAAATAGCAATTAGGCATGGGTAAAATCAGAAAGAAAGATAAAGACACATAAATGGAAGGGGTAGATAATATTTGACCAGGAGGGAAAGAGAAGACCTGAAAACAGTAGTGATTCCACAAAGGACATTAAACCATGCAGAGTAAAGAAGGGATAGTTTTAATAAGTTAGCTGAAGCAAGTCCATATAGACCACAGGAAATGTCTTTCTGAGAAGGCAAGGGAGTGGTGAATGATCATAATGTGCTCAACTACCTAAACATGGAAAAAGATCTTCTAATACACTGAAAAATGATGCTACTTTTCAGGTATAAAGGGGAGGGGAGGGGAGGGAGAGGGAGAGGGAGAGGGAGAGGGAGAGGGAGAGGGAGAGGGAGAGGGAGAGGGAGAGAGGGAGAGAGGGAGAGAGGGAAAGGAGGTATTTCTTTATGATATGCTTTCTTGCAAATGATGACATAGGTGACAGGTTTTGGATCTAGAGAAACATTATCTGAGTAATTGTTACCCAAGATTCTTTCCAGTAAAGGAGGCTAGCAAAAAGTATAAGTCATGTATTAAAATTTCAAGACCAGTGAGCTGGCTGAGCATTGTTTCTTGGAGATGCTATTTTCTCAAGGGAGATAGAAAAGACTCAATATAGTGGGGAAGAAAGGCCAATATCCATACTTATTGCTATTTATTTTTAATGAATATATAAAATCCATACTTATAATCAAATCTAACATCTAACATTTCTCAGAAGCAGAAAGCAGAGTATCTACTACATTATTTTTACTGGTCTCTGAGACAGACAGAACTTTTCTTCGTAAGAATATAAATACAATAAGTCCACTTTAGAAAGACAACAATGCTTATCTTGTCCCCAAGAAAGAAGGAGTATTTTTCCAGTTTTTAAAATTAGAACATTGCTAAACAGAGATATGAGAAGTCAGTATTTTATGTGGTCAGAAGAAAACTTCATACCAGAATTTGTTCCTGAAAAAAGCAAAACACAGAGATAAGATACCAAATAAATAAACCCAGTAATAAAAATGCACAACCTCCTCCAAAAACAAATAAAAAGAAACACAAAAGAAACATCAGAAAAACCCCACAACTTTAAAAAGTCCCTTATACATGGACTTCTTTAAATTCCTTTTACTTGTCATGACTGAGTGAGCAACGATGCAATTTAAAGTGCCCAGGGAAGACAGAATTGGATGATTACTGTGATTATGAGGGAAGTATATGGAGGTGAATTTTGAGTCCTCCTTGAATTGCTTCATCACAGCATCCAGGGTTTGCTTCTTCTATTTTGTGCATGACTTCAGTGCATAATATGTAAAGTTTTGTTAATTCTTATGCCCTTTGAATTCTGCTACTTAACGACAGTGAGAAAACCTATTAACAGACCTCTTGCTAGCAGAAGCAAGCTGTATTCATAGGGATAATCAATGAGCATAAACGAGAAAATCTTCTCATTTAACTTTCAAATAGGTGGCATGTAAATTGACAGGTTCATTTAGCATGAATTTGGAAAGGATTTCTCATGTTGTCTGAGATTTACATGATGTTCCCAGAATATATTTTCAGGAAAGCTTTCTTTTATGTTAGAACTTCAAACCTTTGTAGTTTCATGTTAAATTATTTCTTTATCATTAACAGTACATCAGTGGTATGAATTGCCTTAACTATGGCACTTTGGAGCACTTAAGGCACTACTACTATTCTACAGAAGTGTTAGATCAATACAACTGATTAGGTAGATCACAGTAATGGAAAATTTGTTTTATAAAAAGACCAAAAAAAAATCTACCCTTTTGTTGAGGCAGCTTCTCTGTGTTGGGCACAATCTATTCATTTAAATTTATTGAATTAATAGAAGAATAGAGTAAAAAATTCCTAAATGAAACCCTTGCAAGTTTACTTTATATAAGCATAAAGGCATTCCAAATAGCCTAGATCAGGCATATGGAAGAAAAATAAATTAAGAGTCATAAATTCCCCTGTTTGCCAAATGTGCAGCACGCTTCCACATTACCAGGAAAAATGCATGATCTTCTCACTAAAGATATTTAATAGCCTTACAAGCTAAATTTATCCAATATCTGTATAAAGAACCAACCAGATTTTGATCTCTATTGCACTGACAGTCAGTTTCTACTAAATTATAGCAACCAAGGACTGCATTAAGATTCAAGGATGCAATGCCTGAAAGTAACAGCAGCTGAAAGGTCAGCGATGCTGATGTTTTTCTGGATTCCAGCAGCCTTGAGACCACAAGAGCTCTTAATACATCCCAAATACACATTTCTGACTATTTCCTTAGCTTTTGAACCTATAAAAACATTATTGACTAGTGAATCAATGATGATTCAATGGATTATTTATATGTTACTTTCAGAAGTTTTTCTGAATTAAGCATTTATTTCATTCTGGATATCAAACATACAACCCAAAATGAGAGCACAAAAGATGCTTTCATATTTGTAAATTATATAAGGATACAGGATAACTTTTTCTATTAATTAGAATTATACTCAGAATTTTAAAAGGTTTTTTCTGATTTTATATAATTCCTTTAAAAGAATATATAAAAAACAAATTTAGAATAAAAGATTACTTCTGGTGTTGCTGTCTTGATGTTACTGAGAATCATGTTTGTAATGCTGAAAAAACGGGGTATCTATTTTTGTTCTGCTCAAGATACTTGCTGGCATATTGCTCATTACATTATAATGTAATTTTCTGTGATTGAAACAAAAGAGAGTTTGGTTTTTGAAGGATCCCACATGACCCTTATTCTACCGAGATTGCACTGCTTCGAGCAGTCATGCTAGGTAATTATAAATGCCTATACCCCTATATGCCACTGAAGTGCATTGTGTAAGTTATCTGTTCAATAGAGGTATGATTTCAGAAAAGAATGCTAATTTAAATTATTTAGGGTGCTTGTCATTTCCGAACTCTGGATTCTGTTTTTGAGATTTTTGCAGTCTTCATCTGAGATGCTTGGACTACCAATATTGCACACCTTTGTGACAGAAGCTACAGGAATAAGTCCAGCCATAGCGCATGAGACGTCAAGAGGTGAGCGGATTACTGATCTGGCTTTCCATTCCAGAGAGAATTGAACTCTATAATTAAGAATTTTCACAAGACATGTACCATTTCTGACTGTGATACGTTCAAAAGAAGTGCAGACTTAAAGGAAAGCATCAACAAAATTTGATTGCTGGTCCTGGAGACCTGATGTCCATACTGCACACATTTCAAGGATTTTTATTTGGGAAAAACTGTAGTATCTGGAAAATCTGTATGTAAGCCGTAAGGAATCCAATGTCATGCACTGATCTTTCAATCTAGACACATCTATGGAGTAAAACCTCATTACAAGAATCTTATATTTAAAGTTCATGAAATATGAGCTTTGAGGCAACTGAAATTCATAACAATATCTTGTAGTTTGACACTATAGCAAGTTTCAGTGCATAACGCTCTGTTTCGGAGTACAGTAAAATAACTTGAAAATTAGTTTATTATATTGCAGGAGGGAGCCATCTTTCCAGTGTTTCCATCTGCAATAAGAATAATAGGCAATTAATATTTTATAAAACCTCATGGAGTATGTGAAACAGCAATTACTGTATCTGTAATAGCTGGTCTATGAATATGTATGACTCAGAAGTTGCAGAATAGCTATATACGTGAAAGACTTGATCAAGATATATTAGGAATGAAATGGGATATGAGGCTTTTGAAAACAAATCCATGGCATTTTGGTAGGTAATATTCATTCACCTGTATACGTGAAGTAAGATAATAGAATTTTCATGATCGTGTTGTCTGGAAAAAGAAACACTTGGGAATTTTCTTCAGGGCAATATTCAGTAAGTTATGGGGCTTTAACATAACTCAATCGGAACATTTGGGCATACGTGAAAAACACTGGAGTGATCATTCTGTCTTGCTTTTTATCATGTTATGCTGACAGAAGGTAATTACTTCTGTCCGGTAATTCTTAGATCCAGTGGTATTCACTAAAATTACTACATAATTAAAGAGAAGAAGTATAAAATAAATTTCTTTTCTCAAGATCAATGTAAAGAAGTAACAAAGTCTTATTAGCTAGGGAACAGATAATAATGCTCCCATGCAAATACATTAAAACTGTGCTCATGGACAACTGCTACCTTGGTGGAAATGGGCCCAAAAAACTAATCAAATATTTTTTGCTAGGCACAGTGTGCATTCCAACACACAACAACCTACAAACAGAAGAATACACCGGAGCCATATTCCATAACTGCCTGTGAAATCTCTATCAGCTAAAAATCATAAGTACTGTGAACACACGTGCTTCTACAGAAGAATTCATAGACTCATAGAATGGTTTGGGTTGAAATGGACCTTAAATATCATCTAGTTCCAAGCCCCCTGTCATGCATAGGGACAACCCATCAGACCAGGTTACCCAAGGCCCCCAGTTTCTATGTGTTCCACCTCATCCTGTCACCACAGCCTTTAGGAAAAGTCACTCTCCAGATTTCTTGTAGGCCCCTTTCAGGTACTGGAAGGTTGCTACAAGATCCCCTCAAAGCCTTCTCTTCTCCAGGCTGAACAAGCCCAACTCTATCAGCCTGTCCTCATAGGGAAGTTGCTCCAGAACTCTGATCATCTTTGTAGCCCTCCTCTGGACCCATTCCAACAGCTCCATATACATCTTTCATTAAGGATTCCAGAACTGGACACAGTTCTGCAGATGTGGTCTCACAAGACAGGAATAGAGGGGCAGAATCACTTCCCTCAACCTGCTGGACACACATCTTTTGATGCACCCCAGGACATTGTTAGCCTTCTGGGCTGAGAGTGCACACTGCGAGCTCATAGAACCACAAAATTACTAGGTTGGAAAAGACCCACAGGAGTCCAACCATAAGCTTATGTTGAGCTTCTTGTCATCCAGCACCTCCAAGTCCTTCTCTGCAGGGCAGCTCACAATCACATCATGCCCCATCCTGTATTGAAAACTGAGATTGCCCCAACACAGGTGCAGGACTTTGCACTTGGCCCACTTCTCTAGCCTGTCCAGATCCCTGCGGATGACATCCCATCCTTCCAGTGTAACAACTACACCACTCAACTTGGTGTCATCTGCAAATTTGCTGAGGTTGCACTCAATCTCGTTGTCAATGTCATTGATGAAGATATTAAACAACAACAGTCCCAGTACAGACCCCTGTGGAACACCACTTGTCATGGATCTCCATCTGGACTTTGAGCCATTGACCACTACTCTCTGAATATGACCATCCAACCAGCGTCTTATCCACTGTACTGTCCATCCATCAAATCCATATCTCTTTAATTTAGAGGGAAGGATGTTGTTGGCAACCGTATCAAAGGCTTTACAGACACCTAGATAGATCACATCCATTGGTTTACCCTTGTCAACTGCTGTGGTTACCCCACCATAGAAAGCCACTAGGTTGGTCATACAGGATTTGCCCCTAGTGAAGCCGTGCTGGCTGCCATTAATCACCTTCCTGTCCTCCATGTGCTTTAGGAGAGCTTCTAGGAGGGTCTGTTCCATGATCTCCCAAGGCACAGAGGTGAGGCTGACAGGTCGGTAGTTCCACAGGGTTCTCTTTTCTGCCCCTTTTAAAATTGGGCACAACGTTATCCTTCTTAGTATATATATGTATATACTTGAAATGATGGAATTGCAGTATTAGGTGGTCAGGAGGAATAGACTTGAGGATGATTCAGGTTTGGACCCAGATATCATTGCACACACTGCGCAGTTTGCACTAAGTACTCAAAACTGTAGTTGAGAGCACAGCGAAGGTGTTAATTTGATGGGGTTGCTTTGATCGCTGAGGTTTGGAAACTGGTTAGAGATTTTGTGTCTTTATCTGAACTTCATATTGAAGGCTTGCAGTTGTTCTGAGCAATTTTGCAGGAGGTTTTTTGCAGAGCCGCATCATATACTCGGGACTTCAAGATATTTTTGTTGACAGGAGGCTGAATGTCCCTATGCCTACACTAAACTGAATTTGGCTTTCACACTACCAGGAAGGTCAGGAGCCCTGTGGTTTTCTTTGGTCTCATCCCAAGATTCAGGTGGGCCACACCTGAGACACATCCCTGCACTTGGGAAATGAGGGTAACTTCTGGCACCTGTAGTACAGCCATATCCACAACCCTCATCAGATATTACCTGCAGTAAGGGAGAGGTATGGTCTTGAGCCTGGCTGATATTCACTGAAGATATGACTATTGCTTTTACTCTGTGTGTCTGTGTGACTCAAATTGAAGGCAGCAAAAGTCCCACTCATTTCTAACACCTCTCAGCTTCTGGGAGTCACAAGTCCACAATAGTTAGTATTTATTTCTTTGTGTTTCTATGCATCAAGGACTATCAGATCCTTTAGGGTTATCAGGAGATAGTCAGAGTACTGTCCATGGGAGGACTTACCTGACATAAATGCAGCCTGGGATCCAACAATATTGAACCCACAACATAGCAACATAGGGGTACAATTACCACAGCAAAGCTGACTGCAGGAGGCTATAGCACCACCTTAACCAGCAAAGCCTCCAGGAAGAAAATAATACCACATTTAATCTACCGTGTTAAGGTGAAATATGACTTTACTTTACAAAAAGCCTTACTGGGGTTTTATCTGAAACCACCAAATAAAAGAAAACGCCGGTATCGGGCTAAGGATTAGAATCATATGATTGCTAATGAAAAATACATACTGAGCTAACAAGCATGTGCAAATTAGGTTCTTTTTTCCCCCTCCTTCTTAACACAGGCTATAATGGTCTATTTCACTAAGTGATCCTATCAGAATATTAAATTTTTCCATTAGCGGGATTAGATTAGGTCTTAATATTAAACCATGTACGTCAGTCCTATTAAACAAGATACGTTCGCCAGCTCTGCTACCACCCTGGTCTTATACTAGCTAAATAATTTTTTCTTACATTCAGCAGGGATTTGAGCAGGACATAGCTCTGAAGGTTAGGAGCTGTCCTGGGTAACCGTTTGTAATAAGTGCAACAACTGGGAGGCAAATCCCTGCAGTCAAATAAACTTAAACAAAAATAACATCTTTACTTTTTATGAAACAAATTACATGAAATGCCAAGCATATGGATTTAATGAATATGACTTTCTAAAACCATAAACAAGATTGGGTTTGTACATTTATTTTTTTACAACACAGCAGAAACAAATTAAATTTGCTCTGAGATGCACTTCTCATAACTATCATTTGTGTTGTAAATACATTATCCATAATCAGAAATTCAATGTTACAGACAACAAAACCTACTGAGGTGTTAAGCTGAAAGGTGGGTGGAAAGCAGAGTGAGATTTTTCTGTGGAAAACATATGTTTTGTTCCCAACTGAAAAGCCTTAAAGGAGATTGAGTTAGTGGATGACTGGTAAACGAAGCGTAGTGCTCAATTAGGAAATTGTCTTATTAAAGCAATGATGACTCTGCAGCCCAGGGATGGATACTATATTTTGCAGATATCTCAGACACCAGATTTTTATTCTTTATACTACTCAGTAACATTTAGCTATATGTTAGTATGAATAGCCTAGCAAGAATTCTTTCCCTCCACAACCCTAAATACAATAAAATGTATTAGAAGCGTACTGGGGAAATGCACTAACATTTGAATGGAGGCTGTAGATATGGGCTGAACCAAACTAATAATACAGTATATTAATGTTAGCAGCTGCTAATCTAACAAAAATAGTGCCAGCTTCTAGCTGGCTCTTATCAAGGTATACAGGTAAAAATGATGGAGTGTGATGAACTCATATGTTCTGTAAGCAAAGAGGGTGGTTTTGTCCAAGTCATGTTTCATGCAAAATGTTGCTCTGTAATGGCTGTGAACAGATCAGGAGTTGGTCTAATAAAGACCAAAATATCAAACAGTAACAGGAACAAAAAATTGCAGTCAGATACCTTAATGTCCAACATAAGATCTCCAAAACATATCATGGTACTTAAAGGTTCCTTTGTTATTGACATATCTGACTGTTACTGCCACAGCAACTTCATGAAAGCACAACGACATATCGTGGAAGGAAAAATCTCATGGCTACAGCATCAGCCAGTGTGGAAAGTAGCAATGAAATACTTGTTTTCCAGACACAGTGCTGGCATCAACAGGGAATTGCACATTTCTATCCACAAAAAGCTCATGTAATGATAACAACAGGAGAAGACATTTTGTTTGTGAACATATCAATAAATGTCATAGACTTTGTGATCTGAGTAAAGGTTACTTAAGTTGTCGTTCTGCTTTTAATAATCCTAGAGGTCTCCAGGTCCTTCCAAGGGGAAGGCAATGAGACAGTATTAGTGTTTTGTCTGCACCACAGCATCCAGACATTAATTTAAAGAAATCTATAACTCCATTTTGGGCTCTAGCCTGGCATTTTAAGATAGTTATTATACAAGGTTCACAATAAAACCCCTACATCTGTGCCTGTAATTCTTTTTATTTAACAAATTAAGAAAATCAGCCATGATAACCTTCAAAATAGTTCCCTTCTGAGTTGACACACAGTTGCACATAATGCTTCCAGTGTTCAAAGCAATTCCACACATCATTTTCTGAAAAGCTGCTGAGGATCTCCATCCATTTTGGTTTTACATCTTCCACTGACAAAAAATGTGTTCCTTTGAGCACCGACTTGATCTTGGGGAAGAAGGAGACATTGATAGGAATGGTTGGACCCGATGATCCAGTGGGTCTCTTCCAACCTGATTATTCTATGATTCTATGATTCGATGATTTCTGATGAACAGGATGTGTGGTCAAGCACAGTGATGTTGTTATTAGCTAAAAATTGCTTCATAGACAAACCATTGTAGTCTGGCACATTATCTTGTTGTTAACACATCGCCTATCAACATTTTCTGACAAAGGCAAAGAAATATATATCTGAACATGCTCCACTCATACTGAGTGAAGTGACTGAGTTGAGACTTGCCTTACTGTGACAGGTGGGAACATGTTCTACTACCATCTCTTTGTGTCTCCCTTTCCTCTCTTGGTTCTCAAGCTATAGGGTTAGCCTCAGGGTTTTTTTGTTGGTCTGTGTATATTAACATTGTGTTTACATGTCCTTATGTGTCTGCAGAAGCACGTGCATTCTCTGTCTTGGGGAGTGAAGCAAACATTTTGAAGCAACAATAGGATGCATAGTGCCTCTTTTCTCCACCCTAGCAATAAATAGATATTGTTTAGTAACTAGAATGATCAAAGGACATTATCATCACTGTGTGACACAGCAATTATGTCTCCACATGGGTCAGAAGGGTGGAGGAATATATGGATTCACTGTAATCTGACAAGAAACATAAGTCCCTTATCCCAACACTGGTAAAGTGTTAAGTCATTTTAATAGAATCACTATCACTTTAAAAGAGTACTGGGTAATGAAACCAGGCCCATGCTCTTTGTAAATTCCTTCTGTCCTAAGTATTTTCAAATGAAACTCTGGGCTACAATGTATTTCCAGAGAGCTGCTTTTAATTTACAGACAGTAAATGTGCCATGAGTTATAAATTTACTTTGAATTTTGGTCTATTGAAATCCTGTCCTCTTGAAATCAACTGTATATTTTCTGTTGACTTCAGTGAAACCACTTTTTTCACTCCTGGTATCCCTTTTAAAGCCTGAGCTTGTGAGTAATTGAGTAATCCTGCTTTTTCAAATAAGCAATTGTGTTGCAGAGAGAATTTTGTATATCATTGGAGAAAAAGATGAAAAAATCTTATACATATTTTTTAATCTCAAAGTTCAAGGTCTTTATAGCCAAGACTCACTGTTTTTCAATGTTTTGACTGGCAATATTAAACAATATAACTGCAGAGTACTAAAATAGATCAAATCCTGAAAACATATTAATGTACTAAGCAATCAGCTCAAAACTGTTTGAAATAAACATGTCTACTTGCATAATATCAGTTCATTTTCCTTCCTGTAGGTATGACTTACGTACTTCCCCAAGCACTTTCATCTTTTACCATAATTAAAACCCACTAAGCAGTACTTCAGTTCATCATCCCCAGCATCACTAATGGATCCTTTTTGCTCTCAGTGATCTGATGATTACAGATAATATTTCTCTAAAGAAATGTCATTCGCAAGAGAAGCACATCCCAGAGTAAATTTAATTTGTAACTTATGTGCTTTAAATATAAACACTGAACTGAAAAGGTTTGTCTTGTTTATGTTTTTATGTAGACATATTCATTAAAACTGTATTTTCTACGGTTTATGGTATTCACTCAAAATTGAAATGTCACACAGTCAGTTTAGTCTATATGACTACAGAGACTTGCTTGCTGATTTTGCTTTTCATTATTACCCATTACCCTGATGTCTCTACTCCATCATCTTTGCAAAAAGTATATTACATTTACCGATAACAACTTCTCACATTCTTGCCTTTAAATGAAAGACAGTATCTTGTTCCTACAGGAGAGACATTTTATGGTGCTTCTGGGAGACAGCCAGGAACAACTGGGATGCATGCACTAGATCATCAAACAAGATGCAGTTTCTTACTTTTGTTGTTCATCTGCTATCAAAGGTGTGTCTGACTAGCAAGAGAAAATTCTCTTTGTGTACAGGAAAAAGTACAGATGTATAAGGGACAGTGACTCTGTGTAAGTTTGAGACTGAGCTTTATCTTTGAATGATAGTCCAGCAGTGATATGCAACAATTAACAATTCTGTGCCTGGCTAGGATAAAGTGATTCTCAAAGCACTAGGGAGCTGCAGAGCTAAATGCTTTGTCATGCTCCCTATGACAAGATAATTCTGTGCAGATCTGTGGCCTTTACTTGGGAAAGGAGCTGAAAGCTTCATATGGGTTCCTTTTACAAAGAGTAAAGTTTGCCAGAAAGGTGGGTTTTTTGAAATTTCTTTTTAGATTATTGTTTTAAGAAAAAACCCCACTGTTTGTTTCAGCACTAGCAGTGTTCTTCCTGCTGACAACATCGCACTGACAATATCATGTTTCCACTTAGATATATTGATTTCAGGAATGACCAAGTGCCAATGCGAGACTTGATCTTGGGTGAAAAACTGTCATCTTTGACATAATGCCTTAAGAGAAAATCCAGACTCAAAAAATCAAGAAAGAGAAAAAGATCAAGAATGAAGCCCAATAAGTAACCACCTGGGATATGACAATCCAAGATTCAGTGAATAGTCTTGAACAGGCAAAACCAGAGCCTGGGATCCAAGCTGGAGAAGTCTTGAATAGACAGAGAAAAATCAGCTTTCTCTTTGCCTTCCAATAATCAGAAATAAAAATAATAAAAAGTTTTAGTAGTTGCTACTTCAAAATTCTACACATAAGATAGTGCTGAATGAAAGAATATAAATCTCTTTGTGAACGGCTATAGCAATAGATGTGAGAACTCAGAATATCTGGTTTTGTCTCTTCCACTAAAACTTCAGCTTTTTATTTCTATCAGCTCATTCTAGCAATGTCATTTAACTTTAATGTGATTTTGCAAGATTTTCAAGTCTTTAACAAGTGTGCTGTCTGATTTTCATTTACAGAAGCTTAATCCAATTTCTTTGCACTCAGCATTACGAACAGTTCTCAGTAATTAAGAAGATAAATAGAAATGTAAATTAGAACCAACTATCACCTGCAGAACCTGAGCATTTATAAGTCTATGAGACCTGATGAGATGCAACCCAGAGTCCTAAGGGAATTGGCAGATGTGGTTGCCAAGCCACTTTCCATGATATTTGGAAAGTCATGGCAGTCAGGAGAAGTTACCTGTGACAGGAAGGGTAACATTGTGCCCATTTTAAAAAGATCAGAAAAGACGACCCTGGGAGCTACTGACCTGTCAGCTTCATCTCTGTGCCTGTAAAGATCATGGAATAGATCCTCCTAGAAGACATGCTAAAGAACATGGAGGATGGGGAGGTGATAAATGGCAGCCAGCACAGCTTCACCAGGGGCAAGTTCTGCTTAACCAACCTAGTGGCTTTCTGTGGTGGGGTAACCACAGCACTGGACACAGGAAAATCAACAGATG
The DNA here is from genome assembly GCF_032191515.1 of Phaenicophaeus curvirostris. NCBI lineage: Eukaryota > Metazoa > Chordata > Aves > Cuculiformes > Cuculidae > Phaenicophaeus > Phaenicophaeus curvirostris. Next base: position 71,608,732 of record NC_091431.1, read on the forward strand.
TGATCTACCTAGAGTTCTGTGAAGGCTTTGACACGGTCCCCAACAACATCCTGATATGCGGGCATATGATACAGGGCATGATTGGAGAGAGATGGATTTGATGGGTGGACAGTATGGTGGATAAGAAACTGGTTACAGCTCAAAGTCCAGATGGAGATCCATGCCAAGTGATGTCCCTCAGGGACTATACTGGGACTGGTACTGTTTAATATCTTCATCAATGATATTGACAGTGAGATTGAGAGCACCCTCAGCATGTCTGCAGATGGCACCAAGCTGAGGGTTGCAGTTGCCACACTAGAAGGACAGGACATCATCCGGAGAGACCTGGACTGGCTGGAGAAATGGGACTGTGATAACCTCATGAGGTTCAACAAATCCAAGTACAAGGTCCTATATCTGGGTCAGGGCAACCCCCTATTTCATGACAGGATGGGGGATGATGTGATTGAGAGCTGCCCTGCAGAGAAGGACTTGGGAGTGTTGGTTGTTGAGAAGCACTATATGAGCCGGCAATGTGCACTCACAGCCCAGAAGTCCAACTGTATCCTGGGCTGCATCAAAAGAAGCATGGCCAGCAGGTCGAGGAACGTGGATCTAACCCTCCATTCCTCTCTTGTGAGACCTCATCTGCAGAACTGTGTCCAGTTCTGGAATCCTCAGCATAAGAAGGATATGGAACTGTTGGAATGAGTCTAGAGGAGGTCTTCAAAGATGATCTGAGGGCTGGAGCACCTCCCATATGAGGACAAGCTGAAGGAGTTGAACTTGTTCAGCCTGGAGAAGAGAAAGCTCTGAGATTTTATAGTGACCTTCCAGTACCTGAAAGGGGCCTACAAGAAATCTGGAGAGGGACTATTCTTAAAATCTTGTGTTGATACGATGAGGGGAACAGGTATAAACTGGAAAGAAGCAGATTTAGACTAGACACTAGGAAGAATTTCTTCACTATGAGAGTAGTGAGACACTGGAACAGGCTGCTCAGGGAAGCTGTGGCTGCCCTATCCCTGAATGTGTTCAAGGCCAGGTTGGACGGTGCCTTGGGCAGCCTAACCTAGTGGAAGATGTCCCTGAGTATGGCAGGGGGGTTGGAACTAAATGATCTTTAAGGTCCCTTCCAACCCAAACCATTCTGTGATTCTATGATCAACATTGTTAATCATGCACCTCTTTCTTATTGCAGGAGAGGTGCTGCTACAGCTGATGCTAGAAAATATGTGATACAATATGCTGATGTGGTGGCTGGATTCAGGTCAATGAAAATTCATCTGGGGCTAGACAAAGTATAGAGTGGGACAGTCACCCCCACCTTAATTGACCAACTAGGCTGTGCTCAATGCACCTTAGGACAGAATCCTTTTGGCTACCAGGGCACATTGATGAGTCATATTCATCTTGCCATCAGCCCAAACCCACAGGTCTCTTTCTGTGAGGCTGCTCTGCAGACTCTTGTTTCCCAGTTTGTACGTGCTATCAGGATTGACCCATCCCAGACAGAGAATGTTGTACTGGTCTTGCTAAATTTCATGTGACTCGTAACTGTCCAGCTCTTTTCTCTATTCAGAGCTCTCCGTAAGGCCTCTGTACCCTTGAGGGAGTTAACAGATTCAATATCATCAGCAAACTTACTTAATGTATATTTGATTCTTTCATCCAGATAATTTATAAAAACATTGAAGAGAACTGATGCTAAAATTGAGGCCCAGGGAACCCCAATGGTGACTAACTACTAGTCTGAAGTGACTCTGTCAGCAAACTATTCATCCAACGTATTATGGACTTGTCTAGCTGTGTTCCGGACATTTTATCCATAAGGATATTGTGAGAGAAAATATCGAAAACTTTGTTAAAAACAAAAAACCCCACAACATCTACTGGCTTCCCTTGGTCAACTAGATGGGTAACTTAACATAAAAGGAAATTAAGTTGGTTAAACAGAACTTTTGCTTTTATGAGAACTTGTCTGGAGTATGGCATTCAGTTCTAGAATCCTCAGCATAGGATGGAAGTATTAGAGCAAGTCCAGAGGAGGGCTACAAGGATGATGAGAGGTCTGGAACCTCTCCCATACAAGGACACACTGAGAGAATTGGGGTTGTTCAGCCTGAAGAAGAGAAAGGATCTAGGAAGACCCTATAGCAGCCCTGCAGTACTTAAATGGGGCCTACTGGAAAGCTGGGGAGATGTTCTTTATCAGGGAGTGCAGTGATAGAATGACATGTAATGGTTGTAAGCTGAAAGACAGTAGAGTTAGATTAAGTATTAGGTAGAGTTAGATCAGGTATTAGGATGAAAAGTTTTCCCGTGTGGCTGGTGAGGCACTAGAATAGGTTGCCCAGAGAAATTATGGTAGCCCCTTCCCTGAAGGTGTTCAAGGATGAGGCTTTGAGCAACCTGATCCAGCGGAAGGTGCCCCTGCCTATGGAATGGGGGTGGAACTGGATCATATTTAAGGTCCTTTACAATTCAGAACATCCTACGTTTCTATGATATTCCCTCAAAAACCCACGATGGCTATTACCCAAGACTGTGTTGTCACTCAAGTGGTTTTCAATAACTAGCAGAATAACTTTTACCAGGCCCTGAAGTGAAACTGGCAGGTAGGTAATTAACAGGGTCTTCCTTCTTTCCTTTCTTGAAAACTGTGATGTTTGCCAGCTTCCAGTTGACTGGGACATCTCCAGACTCCCCAGACTATAAGAAAATAGAGGAGAATGGCCCTGTGATGACATCAGCTTTTCAGTACTCTGTGATGAACCCTATGGAGCCCCATAGATTTATGCACATCCAACTCTTACAGAAGTTTTTGGCAGTTTAAGTCACCCTGAGCCGTGCTTCTCATACAGTGTCTAGGAATTAATCTAGGCATCATATTTTGCAAAACATTTGCCTAGATTTCAATTCCAATTCCACATTTATTATTTATAATTTTGTGCATGGATTCAGACAGAGACAGTCTGGGTGAATTATGACAGTTTGTACAGTCTGGATGAATTATGGCTCTTGTTGAAGTTTATGGAAAATCTCTGTCAGATATTGATAGGAAGCAAGGTTGCACTTTTCATAGGAATGAAAGATTTTAAAAGAAATTGTTTCCATGTATCTTTTTAACATATGTGCAAGGTTCACTAATACATCCAGACGTAACTTAGTGGTCTTTTACTACACAAGTTGTTACACTACGGTTTTGGTATAGATTTTAATTGTGTGAAAGTCTGTTCCTGCGTAATACGAAACTTGGTGACTTTAAGTAGAAAACAATTGCTATACTATAAATAAATAAATACGCATAAAAAATACCTATAATCTATTGCTAGAAGTTCTCAAATTGCAGAGTTTTAGAAAAATACATATGACTATAGCTTAAATTGTTTTGCCATATAAAGAGTTACCATAGAATCATAGAGTGGTTTGGGTTGGAAGTCACCATAAAGATCACTCAGTTCCAACACCCCTGCCACAGGCAGGGACACCTACCACTGGACCAGGCTGCTCAAGACCCAACCCAATATGGCCTGACCTCCAGGGAGGTGTTCCACATCCACAACTTCTCTGGGCAACATGGGCCAGTACCTCACCACCCTCATTGTGAAGAATTTCTTCCTAAAGCCTAATCTAAATCTTCTCCCCTCCCATTTAAAGCCATTCCCCCTAATCAAGTTACTTCAGGCCCTTGTAAAAAGTCCCTCCTCGACTTTCTTGTAGAAAGAAAGTACACTTCAAGTATTGGAAAGCTGCTGTAATATTTCCCTGCAGCCTTCTCTTCTCCAGGCTGAACAATCCCAACTTTCTCAGCCTGGAGCAGGGATGCTCTAGCCCTCTGATTGTCTTTGTGGCATCCTCTGGACCTGATCCAGTAGTTCGGTACCTTTTTTATGCTGAGTATTCCAGAACTGGACCCAATACTCCAAGTGGGGTCTCATGAGAGCAGAGTAGAGGGCAGAATTCCATCCCTTGCCCTGCTGGCCACATTTTTTTGACACAGCCCAGTCTTTCTGGGCTGGAAGTGCACATTGCTGGCTCATGCTGAGCATCAATCAGTATTCATAATCAGAATATACATATTCATAATCAGAATATATATATTACATTTTCTTTTATGTCAGGTGATCCAGTCTTGGACTCTTAACCACAGGAAAGACACTGATAAACTGAAGTGAGCCCCACAAGGGCCAACAAAAAATTCAGGGCCAGAACATGAGTCCTGTGAGGAGAAGCTGAGGGAACTGAACTTATTCAACCAGGAGCAAACATGGCTTTAGCAGGAACAAAAAGCATCCTTCCCACATCTGCAAGGAGATTATTGAGTGGGTGGAGTTCTTCGATGAAGTTCATGGCAGAATGGAGTTGGTTCAAACTTGATGTAAAGGAAGTATTTCCTAGCATGACAACAGTCAGGCATTAGAACAGGTGCAATCTTTTACTCATGAGGAGACTAAGTTGGAGACAGCCTACTGCAATCTGCTCTGAATTCAAAGGAACCCTTCCTTAAGCAGAAGTTTGGAATAGAAACCTGCTAAGGCCTCTACCATCATAAAATATTCTATGATATTAGCCTGAAAAATGAGAGAATACTAGAAGTTACAAATTCTGTTCTACGTTTTTTTCATGCCTCTTCCTCAAAACTGAAGAGCTTCCCTGAATCCCTGATAATGAAATCCACTTTTGTAAGATATGAAATAGCACAAACTAATCTTCTAACATAAAAATAATCTTTATAGTCTGAAGCTAAGCAGAAGTGTTGTAAAACCTGTTGAGGGATTATTTTGTGCTTTATTCTCCATTTCTCTACTTACTAATATTTTCTACAGGGAATAATTTTTTTTCTTTTTTGAAATGCAGAGGTATTGGGATGTTATCACTAAACAGCAAGTTCAGTATTTGTAAAAGTCCAACATAAACCAATTAATTTCTGGCTTCATAATGATCTCCTTTTGCCAAATCTAGAATCGTGAAGTTGATCAGAATTATTTCACCAGCTCCAGAAGAAATACACTGATTTCGATGCAAAGTTTTGATTAATTAGGATATTCTCACTGAGTTAATAGAGCCAGAATTTTGCTGTGCTACCAAGAGCATCTGTTACTAGTATAAAACTGAAATTTCTTTCCTCTCCATTCTCTCCCACTTTACGTCAGCTAATAAAAAAGAAAAAGTTAATTAAATTCAGATGGAGTGTGTCAAGCATTGTCAATGATTGCTTTAATCAAAAGTAAAACCCATATTGGCTAGGATGGGTAGTAATTAAAAGTACACTTTTAAATACAGGGTTTTTTTTCCCTTTTCATAAGGAAAACTGTACTGCATTACAAAATCTTCATCAATTTGTCAAGCAGAAAATGTCAAAGTTGCCAAATATACCTACTTCATATTAGCACTAACTTAAAGTAGACCACCAGAGAAAATAAGCAGAAATTTAATTTATCTTAATTTAATCATTTCCTCTGCTTTCCTTGATGTTTTGATGGGCAAATAAAGCCTTAGGAATGGCCACTTACAATATCTCCTGTCAGGGAATTTTTAATTTCATTCTATAGAATGACAGTAATTAAGACAAAGGATTCATATCCATTTATTTTTCTGGGCCTCTTTCCCTCTCTTCTAGCACTTTGTAACACATCTTTATTATATGTTTTCATTATCAGCATTTAGTAAACAAGTAGGCAACTGAGGCATACTGGGGTAATGCAACTTGTCCAAGCTGTCATGTGTCATTGGCCTAACCATGTAAAGTGTTTGGAGTTACTGTGCTCTGGTCTCTCTACAAGTCTACAGCTATTACTATTTAACACTATCTTGTCCAATATCAATAACATTTTATTTCAACATGACTTATGTTTAGCAACAAAGCACCTGCATCTAAATAACTTGTCCCCTATAAAGCAGGAGTATCACCTTCACAGACGGATAAGTAGTGATTAGTGAATGAATTCCCAAATTAATTCTAATCCTTGGTGCAGTTGGCTATTGCTGTGTATAAAAAAGAAAATTAAAACAACACTTGGAAATAGCACATCATTCTGTAAGGACCATCATTGTGTATTTTCTCTTTGGAGAGAAATATAGGGTAACTAAATGTGGATGTACTTAGAGCTGATTTTTAGAAAGAAAACGCTGGAAAGAGAAAGTATAAATAATACAGGAAAATTAATAACAAGGTACTCAGTCGTATGTTTTCCTTGAATTTTTCAGTTGTATTTTGTGTTGCTAATTTATCACCAGGATTTTGAACTGTCTTGACATTTTTAAAGGCTAGGTCATTTAGATCATAATCTTAGACATACAAAATATAGAGTTCCCACTGGAATTGGGGTATGGTTTTATTACTGGTGAGATAAAGAAAAACACCCCTATCTAGCAATAACACAGGTTTTAAAAATGCATGCAGTTATAACAAGATACAGAAGTGAGATGTAGCATTTCATTTACACTTGACAGCAGTGGCTCTGTTATTAAGTATAAGCTAATCACTGAGCTAGTCACCAAACAGCAAAGAACCACTTAGCTAACTTACGAGCCTGGACTATCCACAATTAGTTTGGTGTTTCAAGGATCTCCAGAGACACTTTTAACAGCTACTTTGTTTCCCTTCCTGTTTCCTTCTTGAAATATCTCCCACTGGCCTGTGACTCTACACTGAAGCATCTTTCCATTGTATGAAAGATGCGGTCCCTTCCTTTCATTTCCAAAGTGTTTGTAGAGTCACATACCAAATATATGTCCTTTGCACGTTTCTTGCATCTTCAGTACCTAATGCCATTCGATCAATGTTATAAGTCATGTAACTTAAAGTATAATTTTATTCAAGCATTTTCTTGGAATTATAACAACCAGTATTCTAAGAGGTCCACAGGGAGTATGTTTGCATATTCCTGGTGCAGCACAGTGAAGGACTGAAGCAATTTAGTGGGAGCCTATTAGATAATCAATGTACTTGTTCTTGCACTTAGATCATAGAATTATAAAATCATTTAGGTCAGAAGAGTCTTTTAAGATCATCAAGTCCAACTGTAAACCTGATATTGCCACTTCAACCATCAAATCATGTCCCTAGAGACCCCATCTGCACATCTTTTAAATACTTTCAAGGATATTCACTCAAACACTTCCCTGGACAGGCTGTTCCAATACTCAATAACACTTTTAGTGAAGAGATGTTTCCTAATGTCCAATCTAAACATCCCATGGCACAATTTGAGATAAACATCAGCACTAATGTAGCTGAATTAGGTCACTCTGAAGGGATTTCCTCAGTTTGTCCACATTCCTCTTGCCACTGTAAGACCAACTAATCCCTTTCTTATTTACCATTATAAAAAGACAGTGTTGTGGAGAGGACTTCCAGGATTCTGTCATTTCACCATCAGTCAGATTCCTTATCTCTTGATAGTGAGATCAAAATTTAGCATCACAGTCATGAGATCCCCTGACTGTCAGGATGTTATGAGGTTTGGTTTGGTTTATTTTTTTCTGTGGCTATTAGAGCCATCAGAGTATAATTTTGCTAAAATATATCAATAATCCTCTAGAAACTAAAGGCAACAAGACTGAACTAGTAGCATAATGTGCAAAGTGAGCTTGCTGGAGCATCTGACCATTGATGTAGCATGGTGAGAGGCTGGTTGGAAGCTATGAGCGACAAGCAGGTTGAAACAGCAGAACACTGTCAAGGTTTAATGAATTTCAAGTTTAAGTCACTATGATCTCAACTGGGCAATGATGGCTGCCTCGAAGAACAAAGCTCTGTCATCCCGTACTAGTGAGGAAGGCAGATGCAGAGGCTGCTGAGCTCTGGCTCCATACAGATCGTAACCAAACATCTTCAGTGCTGCAAAGACTGTGGAGGTACATCACCTTTATTTCATTTGTCTGGGTGTGTAACATGGTCAAAAATCCATATGGATTTGCATTCTGTGGGTTTCACCTGGTGCTGTATACAATATATAAATGTAAAGTGTCTACAGCAGAGGCAGGAAGAGGTGTAGGCAAGAACCTGAAGAGAAGAGATGGAAATAATACCAGCAAACAGGAGGAAATGGCTGCTGAAATTTAAAGTTCAGTATTAGGTTTCATAGCTCAACATCAGGGGCATAAACAAGAGAATTCAGAAAACTCAAGCAGAAATGTAGTTCAAATCTTAAGTCAGATTGATGATACCTCAGTGATTGTATTTCAAAGGGATTTAGATGCTTATACTTTACATTACAGGAAAAGTGTGATAACCATGGAAGTAAATGTTAATTTCCATGGAAATTACAACAATAAAGCACTTTGAGGTACTATCTTTCACCCAACAAAGGTCCCAGAGTGCTTAACTCTTCAAAACAATTTAAAATAGAGGCAGACACCTTTTTTTGTGTTTGATTTAAAGTGAGTAATGCAAACCAGCTTTTGCATTTCTGATAATGGTAAACATGCTTCATTCTGTGACAAAACTTTTGCTATAGTAACCCTAACTCCTCCAGTCACCTGAACTCTATACTTTCGGTCTACTTCTCTGCTTGGTAATACTGCTGGGTGGACTTTCCATCTGTCACTGAACATCAGCCCTCCCTCAGGCAACAGTTTTACAGCAGTGAAAAACTACTAAATGGTACTTAAAGTTCACGCTTCCTTTGTGTCTCACTCTCCTAGTGGAGAAATAAACGTCTTCCAAAACAAAACTTTAACTCCAAATGGCAACAGAATTTTGCCTTGAGGATATCAGTTCGCATTCTGAAACATTCCAGAACTCCAGCTCCCAGGAATTATCCTTACTTGCTCATTTTTTTGGCGTTATTCTCATATTAAGTGCATCTGTTCTTAAGTGTTGTGCACTAGAATAAATCTTTACAGGCTTGGCCTCAGTAGATCAGGCTCTAGCAATTATATTTTAATTTCTCATCCTCTTAGAAAGCTGAAAATCTTCTCTGCCTATGATTTAGGATTGTTAATGTTGGCTTTTTCTTTGGTGAAAAAAAGCAGCAGACTTTGAAGGGCTGCAGAACATCTAGGTGCTCTTCTGCTTAGTTTTTCATCTTATTGATCCTATGTTATGCTAGCTGTAGATCTTCTCTAAATCCTTTTGCACACTATATTAATTCTAAGTGTAAATCCTTCTTAAATGTTCTGGAATTCATTCTTATTAAGTTTTAGCCAAATTTAGGATAGGAGAAAAAGTAGTCTGACGGAATGTTCTCAGACAAAATTACTTAATATCTACTGCCTTTTACTTTCATATCAGTGTTTAAAGGACTTTATTTATTTTCTAGCTAGTTTGCTGTAAGGAATAAGTTGTGGTGAAAGGCATTTATTGTGTATAGGAAATTAACAGGAATTCAAGTACCATAATACAGATTATATAGCTAATTATTGCAAAGTTTGCACCAGTAAAAAAATAAAGACACTTTTATTTCTGTAGATGAGTTAAAATGTCATGATTCAATTGTTTGCCCAAGGGTTGGATGTGATCCATGGGTCTTTTCATTTGGCTGTTATGTTCCTAGAGGACATAATACTGTTCTTTGATAGCTGACAACCTTCTCCCACGCTTGCAAACTACTCAGTGAAATATCACTTTTTTCACATGAAGGAGATAATGGGAGTCAGAACTCTTCCTCTACTGCTTGTGCAAGCCAGTACACACATCCACAAACCGTAATTGTCACCCTAGTTTAGGTTTGGTCCCTTAGGGTGTCATAAGGGCACCAAACTAAGGATCTGTTCTCTGTGTTCGTTTAAGCTGTGTCACCCTTGCAAGTGAGTATTTATTCAGAATTTTTGTCTTTTTTGGTTTATTCTGAAAGCAAGAGAGTGTCTGAAATTTCAACAAAATCAGCACCTTTCCCTACATGAATGCTGTTGTTTGCATTTCAGCTCTGATTTGCTACAGGCCTTATGAGGAGCGGCTGAGAGAGCTGGGGTTGTTTAGCCTGGAGAAGAGGAGGCTGAGGGGAGACCTCATTGCTCTCTACAACTACCTGAAAGGACGTTGTAGAGAGGAGGGTGCTGGCCTCTTCTTCCAAGTGACAGGGGACAGGACAAGAGGGAATGACCTCAAGCTCCGCCAGGGGAGATTCAGGATGGACATTAGGAAAAAATTCTTTACAGAAAGGGTCATTGGGCACTGGAACAGGCTGCCCAGGGAGGTGGTTGTGTCACCTTCCCTGGAGGTGTTTAAGGCACGGGTGGATGAGGTTCTGAGGGATATGGTTTAGTGTTTGATGGGAACAGTTGGACTCGATGATCCGGTGGGTCTCTTCCAACCTGGTTATTCTGTGATTCTGTGATGATAATACATTACAAAGGATTTTGTTTTAGCTCAGAATATCAGACTACATTACTGAAGAGGTCAATTCAACAAACATTGTTGTTGGCAGGAAAACCAGTTTAAGAAATTTTCTTCCCTTTACTCCAGCTGCTTGTTCTAGTCCCCATGCCATGAGTTTGCTGCACTCTCTCTCTCATGCCAGTGCCATCTGGTTTTGTTGTTGAAGAAAGTATTTCTGTAATTACATCCCAGGCTGCCACCTTGTAGTCTATAAGCTCCATTGTCTCTTTTTAGCCTATGAGATAGATGTAAGTGACCAGATGGTGGGGGCTCACAGAAAGAACGTGAGAGTGGCCTTACTCGGTTGAGCCAGAGGTTCAGTTTCCTCCTCTGCTCCTGAAAACAGCCCATTTTCAGGGGAAAATCCCATTTCAGGGGAAAATAAGCCCAGCAGAAGCGTACAGCAATAATTTTGCTGAATCCTCTTCCATGTGTGGACTGGGCATTTCCAGAGATGAAGGTAGTCTTAGCTGCCCCCACTGAGTTTCTTAGTCTGACTAGATTGCCTTTGAACAAAAGCACGCTTCTAGCACCCACAAGACATTGTAGGAAGGTGCAGCACACCTAAATATGAAATATGTGAATTAAAACCTTTTTTTTTTTCTCACCTTGGACTGCCTGCTTGTGAACTTCATCTGATGCCCTCAGTTCTTTTACTCTATGGGCACTAAAAAGTGAGTCTTATTGTTCTTCCCTAGGCCACTTACATTCTACTTCTTCGTACTATATATGGGGTTTAGTTTCCCCACACACATCGCTTTGCGTGTTTGAAAAAAACCTTTTTTTTGTTATTGGGCCACAGATTTTTATAAGCTTTTGTAATTCTTGAGTCAGCATTCGTCTTTCCTACAAGTAAAGATTATAGTACCATTACCAAATGTGTGACTATGCTATTTGTTGACTTTTCTAGGTTGTTTATAAATGTGTTGAAGGACACAGATGCTACCAGAGATTTCTACAGAAACCCAAAGAAGATACTCCTCAGCTGTGAAAATCAGTTATTCCTGCTTTTCATTTCTTATCTTTCAACAGTTTTGTAATTTGTAGAAGAGCTGTACTAATAATCTCATAGTAATATAGTTTTCTTTAGCCTGTCTATTATGAGGAATTTTGACAAAATAATCCCCCTTATATATGAGGTATTAAACTGTCATTGCATGAGGTACAATGATACTTAAAACTCTGCAAAAACAAACTGTCAAACTGAGCCATAAAAAAAATTCATCATTTTTGTAACTATGCAACTATTTAGGTATTTTGTCTGAAATATTTTGAAAGTCAGTTTTTCATCTGTTTGGGATGTAAACAACTTGTTTTCCCTCAAATAAACAATGAGAGACCCCAGGGAAGAAGTTATAGAAGAAATGAGTACTTCAATAAAATAATAATTTAAAAGAAATTTACTAAAACTTTTTTTATTTCTTTTAATAACAATTTGAACATTTCCGGAAATACGCAAGGAGCATTGTTTTATAAGACTAGAAAGGAAAGCATTAAATGTGAAATGCAGATGTAAAGATTCTAAGAAACTCTAGCAGAATACTATCGTATTTTATCCTATTTTATCGTATTTTTATATGACAAATTTTGCCAAGATTTTTAGATTTGTAGTTGTGAGAAATGAAATGTCTTTTTTTGTGCATAGAAGCGAGAACACTGGAGGACATTACTGAAATGACAGAGAAACACTGCACTAAGGCAAAGATTTTCTGTTTTCTGATCAGTAATATAAGTCTGCAATTGTAAAAAATTATGGCATGTGAATATATTTGATTTGCTGGCTTTGGTTAATTTATAATCCTCAAGACTTAGGCCAGTATGATTTTGATTTGTGACCATCTGTAGATGTGGAAATGAAAATTCTTCCCAGTACAGGTTCTGCTCTTCAACCACTGCACTAATAGCCCCTCCAGCACTTTTCTGCCTCTATTTCATGCTGATTCCTATGGAAAGCAGATCTTCATTTCATTTGTGAAACCCTGTCCGTGACTTGGGCTCATAGATGTTACCATAAAACTACACAAAGTCAGGAATATAAACTTTTTGAGGATAAAAATCCCAGATGCATTTCCTCCATTCCCGGAACCAACACTTTTGAAGTCTGTGTGCAGATTGAAGGAAGGAAGGTGTGGATTTGCTGTGTAAAGCTGTGTTCTGAGTACACTAAAGGATGGTTAAATACAATGGCCTGTTACCTTGAGGGTAATGACAGACATTTAGGGCAGGAACAATCTTATCCAGTATTTAACAGCTGCAAAGTAGATGCCTGCATCTGATTTAGTCACCCAAGTCTTCTTCCTGGTCTGTGTAGAGAAATAGAAGCTCCTGGAAGTGACATATTTTTTTAGTTCAGGATGAAATCTATCACATCTAGTCTCCACTGACTATATTGAGTCAGTCTTCATTTGCTAAAACTAAGAGTGTCAGCTGACTAAATCAGATGTAGATGCCTCCATTTAGTATCACAACCCTTAACCTTGGGGGACATAAGCTACACTTTTGCAGGAAACACAAGCAAAAGAATTTACTTGCAATTTAGGCAGACACAAAGAGAACATCCAATTGATTCTCAGTTCCTCTTACAGATGAGTTACTGCCATGGCCGTTACTCTGCTCCTGGGCACATTTCCTAGAGTTCTCTTGAGGATATGATGTTCACATGCTATAAGGGAGGAGAAAGGACTTCAAAAAGTCCTTAAAAGTCAAAAAGCCACTCCTGTCACACAGTTGTTGTCTAATATTTTTGACCACCTGGTTTGCTCTGTCTGTGGGAATTAATGTATGCTCAAGTTATTATAAAGGCATGAGATTTAAGGGCTTAAGCTGTCAGACTTCTTATATTATAAATTTTACAGGATTCTTTCAATATTTTAAGAAGTGTTTTATACAATAAAAGGATTTAATCACATTTTTTGGTCCATGAAAAATAAATTAATGTAATGGCAATTTTGTAGGATAAGAAAACCTTGCTAAACATGAAAGAGAAGTAGCTAATTTCCCTTTTTCAGTAAAATTTTTGTTGTCATGGAGCTGGAAGATGTTTGCTTTTACTACAGACCTCGGCAGTTATCCTTATAACTTCAGATACATATGTTGTTCTTGCCATAATAACTGGTCCTTTAGTACTTCTCGCACCTCTGCTTTAGTTCAAATCAGGTATCAGTCTTGGAACAATGAATCGTAGGGTAAAAAATTGACCACTGAGCAGTTTTCTGCGCTATCTATAAAGCTGTGGAAAATTGCTGCTGAAGATACTCCAAGATTTTTTCGGTGTTTAAAGCCTTGTTCTTTTGCAATTTTTGCCTTCTTTCCTTCACTGGGCAGAGTTTTGTCCAGACCCTTGAACTAGACAAGTAAAATTCAATCTGGTTACATTTCTAAGAGGCCTTGAGTCCACTCTTTTGTCATTATATACTTAATTCTTACCCTGATATATCAGGCCATTATGGCTGAAAAGTCCACCACTTTGCAGAGCTGAAATATTATTTCATTCCTAGCTGTAAAGAACAGGTTGATAAGGTTGATTGGGTTTTTGATCTGAGTAGAAGGACAGAAAGACTAATCAAATTTCCTTTTCAAACCAAGATCAGAGTCAAGTAATCCAGAAACTTCATCATGAGATAACAGATATGTCCAAGGAAGATGGAAAAAAAAAAAAAGAAAAAAAAAGAGAATTAAATTTATTCAATTTAACAGGTAAAATCTATTTAATAGGTCAGGGCATAATACTACTAGAACCAACTCAGAAGTATTTATAAAGAGCAGATTGCACAAAGAAATACCGCACAGCACAGTACTGGATCAAAATCATCTTATTTGTCTGGCAGACACTGACGGTTTTTTGAAAAGCACTTTGTCAACACTCCACTTTTGAGCTTTTACTCTCACAGATTTTTGTTGAAACGGTCTGTATACAATGCTACAACATTCCAGCTCTTTACATTTGCCTACCAGCTTCAGTTCAGTGTCTGAATTACTATTTCAAGCACTGTCTATAAAACTCCCGAGGAACATACAGATAAAAGTGAGCAAAAGATCTTCTGCCAAGTATAATATAACTGAAGCAATGTGTAACAAATTCAGTTGCATGGAAATTACATTTCAGAAAGGACTTCAGCTCTGGCTTTGAGTATTTTAAAAAAATTCCATAAAGGAAAAAGAACAATTTAAATGTAACCAAAATATTGTGCTCGGTTTTGACTATAATGGTGTAAAGTTTTTTCATAAATTAAAGCCACCTGAAATTCTTAGACTTTGATCCCTCCTGATGAACAGTGATCTGGCCTCAGGTATTTCCTGTCACTTCTCAGCTGGTCTAAAGGTATGTGATATTCCTGGGCATGATGCCTCCACTGTTTAGGAAAAAAACAATTAGCACAGAATACTGGAGCAAAATGAGCCTCTCCATTGCATATGCTACTTTCCCCTCAGGGAAAAGGATGAAAGAAAAACAATATGTGACAGTAAAGTCATGTTGCTTAATGCACTACTGGAAGGAACCCAGCTATTGTTGTGAGCAGACTAGTCTAAAACCTCTAAAGAAAAGAATAGGATGTTTTGCTTAAAAAAAGGAGGGAAAAGGACATGTTAAACGAGGTTTTATGTTTGGGGATGGGTTTTTTTGTTCTTTCATGGTGGGAGTGTCAGGTTTCTTTAATGTGGAATCAAAATAATCTTATTAAATACTTTGCATGAAGGAAATTCCTTAGTACTGATTCACATGAACAAGCAGATATAATGAGTAGGGTTTTTTTGTTAAATAAATGGACTCATCCAGTACAAAATTAGCCCTAGCTCTCTTCTTAAGAGAAGTTGTTTCCAATTAGGATTTTCTGAGATAATTAGCAGACTACAGTTTTTGTAGCTGGAGGGTTGTGAGGGAAGCAAAACCGATCCTAAGCGAAAACGTAACAGAGCCATAATGTAAATCCCAAAAATGGAATCTATCATGCTTTGAAAAAGTAGTCTTATTTATGCTTTTTATTCACTGATTCTCATATGACACCTGTCTTTAGAAATGATGGTTCACATTTTGAAGTAAATTTTGTTTTGAAGTAAATCTGTTTTGCAGGAGTAATACTTGGAGCAATTTTGTTTTATACCATATTGTTTGACCGTGTGGTACAAAACTCTGAGCTAAGGAAAAAGCCACCCTTGTTCAGAATAGTGTTGCCTCCTTTTCCATCAGAAATATTTCATATCTGTTTTTAATCACATTGTAGGATAGCTGTCACCATGAACACTGACATGATTTAATGGGGGACTTGGCATCATTAGGTTTACAGTTGGACTCGGTCTGAAAGTTCTTTTTCAACCTAAATGTTTCGATGATTTCTATGATTCTGTGTTTTATATACAGAGTATACGTACTTTGTTTTTTCAAAGGCCAGATTTACAAATCAGGAGGTGAAAAAAATCTACACCGTTCGGCCTTACTGTCACCTCTTTTCCACAGCCATAACACTGATTATACTGGGCAAAATGGCAAAATTCCCATTTCCTTCACCTGGCCAGGAGCAGCAGCACTCCTTTATCCCTTGGTGACTTAGGAAAACATCATATGGGACCAGCCTCAGACTTAAAACGTCTCTGCAAAATAGATACTCCCTAACTAGGGAGCATGACTTCAAAGCTTTGCCATTTCCACATCACTACTTAGACAGCAGGGACAGGCTTGCAGTGACTGCTATTGATGAAAAGAGCAAAACACTCTCTTTGCAGGTGAGGGAAATTAAATGTAATTGAAAATCTTGGCATTTAGGCTCCTATTGAGATGTGGAAAAGAATAAAGATTCTGTGGATCTTCCAGGCATCTCTCCACAAAGGAAAAGCTGTCAAAGACTCCGTGGAATTTGCCACTGTGAGCTATTTGGACACCAAGGCACTTTGGGAGTTAGCTCAGCACCTGCTGTCTCGACAGCTGTACAAGAGGTTGCACCCAGGCAAACAGCAAATAAATATTATTCTGAGCAACATGATAATGCAGCTGCATTGTTTCTGGGCCTATTTAACCCAAATACTGAGCTCTGCAAATCAGCCCCAAAAGCAATGACAAGCCTAGAAGATACTATGTCACCATCCCCACTGATTCTTGGGGCCGTGCCACTTAGTTATGTGCCTGAGTGTAGGGGAAAGGGAGTGAATTGGTTTGGTATTCACTTAGAAGTGCTGAATTTGGGGGGGTTTATTGCTTAAAAAAAAAAAAAAAGAGCTGTTCTGGTATTCAGTACATGAGGGAGAGAGAGTGAACCAGCCCTTGTAATGCGATGCAGCAGATGCTCGGTGCCATCTAGTGGGAAGAAGCATGGTAAACACCAGGGAATCAGGGAGGGCTCTGAATGAAGTGCCTAATCTCACAGGTTATTTCACAGACTTTCGCACCTTCAGCAGGGAACACAGACACACTTCTGGATGTGTAAACACATACTCATAACATACACGTCAGCTCAGGAAAGTCCAGTGCTGTGGCAGAGCTGTTTCTCTCATGGGGAGTATCCACTGCCTCTTATCTTGCAGCACTGGCTCTAATACATGTGATTCTGCAACAGTATTGTTGAACAGCACGTATTTCTACCTATTGTGCCTTTCTTGCTTTCTCAGAACTAAGATAAAAACAGAAAGAACAAATGAATTTACATTTCTGAGACAATTCATCTCAATCTAGCAGAAAATATTTCCAGCAAAAAGCACGAGCTAGATTACTAGTTAAAGGAAATGTGAGATTGATCAAGATGCTCAAAAAGAGACATAGGAGTGCCAGCTTGGCATAGAAGTTTTGATACTTGCTTAGCTTCTGCAAGTAACCTATAAATGTCTTTCCTGTACTTTGTTCATTTCTCAGAAGGGATTGCTTTCAAAAAAAACACCTTTAGGACAAGGAACTGGAAGTTAGCCAAAGGCAATTAAGAAAATGCAGTCAGATGCCAAAGCAAACAGAAGTATGCTGGGGCTCAGAGTCCAGCAAGGTATTTAAAACCAGTATTTTTTCCTATTAAAAGAAAATGAAATCGCTCCAATTTTATGTAGTCGGATAGCTTAAATGCTCAGATGTTTAGCTGGGGTTGTTTAGCCTAGAGAAGAGGAGGCTGAGGGGAGACCTCATTGCTCTCTACAACTACCTAAAAGGAAGTTGTGGAGAAGAGGATTCTGGCCTCTTCTCCCAAGTGACAGGGGACAGGATGAGAGGGAATGGCCTCAAGCTCCAACAGGGGAGGTTTAGGCTGAACATTAGGAAAAAAATTTTCACAGAAAGGTCCATTGGGCAGAGGCTGCCAAGGGAGGTGATGGAATCACCTTCCCTGGAGGTGTTTAAGGCACGGGTGGACAAGGTGCTGAGTGATATGGTTTAGAGTTTGATAGGAATGGTTGGACTCGATGATCCAGTGGGTCTCTTCCAAACTGGTGGTTCTATGATTCTATGAGTCTATGTGGATGCCATTTCTCAAGTTGTGAACAGTCTGACCAAAGTGTCTACGCCTGAGCTTGCTCTGTGACTAACACTTCCAAATGACTTGCATAAACCTCATTTTGTTCAGCAGCCTTTACTTAGGGAATTTTCTTGCTGTACATTCCATCTTTGTTTTCAAGGACTTAATTATGGGGTCCAGGTCTATCCCAGCAAGAACTATGAGGGGTGAGTGTATTAATGTTCTCCAGAATAGCAGTAGGAGTCCCAGGATATTAAGAGAGAGACCTGGGTTCCAGTGTTATTCACTACCATCTTCATGTATTTTCTTTGAGGAGAGTTTAATTAATAAGTGAACACAAACCAGTTACTCCTTTTGTTGATAAATCAGAGAAATTTAAGGTTACGTTTCCTCTTACTCACTCTCTGACCATAAGACATTTATATTTCTTGAACAGAAGATGTTGCAGGGCTTCACCGATCTGTAGGTTAGTGGGTAAAACATAATCTTAGGAAGTGAAATCTCCATCTGAATACAGATTTCAGTCCTTGCTTCAAACCAAATCACCTAAAAACTACGATAAAAAGTTGCCTTTTAGTATACCTCTCACCAACACTGTATTAGGTTTACTCTGACAATGAGTACAGGCCAGAGCACGTGATGATGCCACTTTGTGAGTATTTTCTGTCTACTTAGTTATGTCACTGAAAGTAACATCAGTAAATAGCTGTTTAGCATAGGCAGCTTTTTTAGGAGCATTTGGGTTGTTTACACTGTAGAGAGATCTGAAGAACCTTTAGGAAATCGTTTTAACTGTGTAAGTGTTTGAGAAACATTATTCTGATTTTTATAAAACGTCTCTGTTGAGCCCTGCTTTTCAGCAGATTCTTCTGTCTGATTCTCAAAATAGTTTTCAACAGTTTGGATGCTGAGTGCTCCTGAATAACACTCCACAGACATCAGGATAAATTCCTGTACACCTGCTGTATCCTTTGAAATTCAGTTACAATTGGAGGGACTGAGTGAATATCTGGTATGAGCTGGTTGTGCCATTTTCAGTGTAATAATGCCAAGTGTGGGAATTATAGCTATTCATCCTGGTCCTGGATACCTTCTAATAAAACACTGTTGTGCCTCTTTTCACAAATCTGTATCTGTATAGTATCTTATTAATAATTTCAGGATAGATCTGACTATTCTATGCAATGAACTGAAGTGCAAAGTGAAAAATTTACTCCTGTTCACATTGGAAACAATGGCAAGAACTACTTCTAAGGCATTGGCTTTCAGATCTAAACTTATAAATAAAGGAAGGTTCACATGAAAGACAAGGACAGCCAACATGGCAAAAGACACTGCAAAAGATGTTGTGATTAAAAAGGGAAAGAAAATTCCTTCCATGCGTGTGTTAGCTCTGTCTGCAGGTTTCTGCATGTGTCATCCAAGTCTGCAGGTGTTTCCCTGAAAACTCTGGCACCTACAGTTTTTCTGAAGGGCCTCTGCCTTAATCAGATCAGGAGGAAAAATTTAAGATGAGTACCATCTATTTTTTGAAAGCCCCAAGAGAAGAAAATGAGGGCTAATTCATTTTAAAGAGAGACTTTAAAAGAGAATAAAGCACACTGGAAATCCGCCATCTGTCCAGTAAAAAAGTTCTGTTGCTGAAAGCAGGCATTTTTTGGTTTTGTCCAAAATATTAGTATCAAAAATAAAAACATAAAAAATACATATTCTGGTTCATCAAAATGTGTAAGAAATAAATATTATTCTGCTGAAATTTTTCAAGTAAAAAGATTTTTTTCAGTTTTGAAAGGAACTCTATAATTTTGCTTTGGTGTACATATTTAAGTGAAATATTGACATTATCAATTCAAATTATTCTGTCTTACAAATTGTATTTCTACTTTTAATTCATTTCCATTACATTTGAAAATCAAATTAGAAGTGCTGGCCCTAGATGAAATCAAACATTATATTCAGACAAAAATATTAAGAAAAATAAATTCATATTACCTGATAACTTCAAATTCTTCTTAAAAAAGAAAAATTTCAAAATTTCACTCTTTAAATATCATCTCTGATTGTTCTGCTTCATTTTATGGACATACTTCATCTTTCAGAAAACAGAATATCACAATTAATTTTCAAAATTAACCACAAGTTGCATAATAAATTGTAAGCAGGAGTTTGTTTAATGAGGGCTTAAGTTCAGAGACCACAAGCAGATGACTTGTCATGTAATTCAGGCCGTACACTTTCTCCTAGTGATTCCTACGTGAAAAGAATACTCCTACCGATGGACATACTACACTGTGCTCATTAATACTGCAGTTCATGGTGCTCAATAGGACACCAGGATAGAACAGGGACCCTGATGGCCTTAGCCACCTTTAATTCCCTGAGACAAAGGACTGATTAAAGGGAGAGGATGCATCTGGAGGGTGTATTTAGCAGCCAAAGGTAAGGACAAAGAGCGGAGACTCCTGGTCTTAGCTGGCTCAAACACTCCTGGCTGTTAAAAAGGCACTAAAAGACACACTTTTGAGCCATGGAAGAATTGCAGCTATAAAAGCAGAAGGATACACCAACAATTGGGAAACTTCAGGTGGAGCCCTCCTGTGCACTTGAAACCACCATCAGCTTGATGAAGGTTGGAACAAGGACTGGTGATCTTTCTCTCCATTGACTATGTTATCTATGGATCTCAGTGGAATATAGAATAATTACTTCAGGATGGTGATGAAAGAGGAGATTTAGGAGACAGAACAGATTCTCAAAAAGTATCTTTGAAAGACAGAAAAGGAATAAATCCCTACATATAAGATCTCATTTTCTTTTATTTCTTTTCACTGTCTATTTTTCACCACTGAGTAGTAATGTTTACAAGATAAGAAAAAGAGTGATTTCCAAGAGTGCTATTGTTTTCTTCTAGATCACCAGAGATCCTGAGAGAAACCATTGCCTGAAACTTTTCATAGCTTCATAATATAATGCTCCAGAGAAATGTTGTTCAGTCAATCCATAAAACCATTGAGGATCCACATCCAAACTTTCAGTCCGTGTGCCGTTTCAACTCCCATTTTAATAAAAATATAAAGAAAAAACATCCATGAGGTTTTGGCAAACATCTGGTTCTGTCCTGCCACCCACACAACTTTCCAGATGTAGAAGACCTTTTCACCCTACAAGTTAAAAATAAATAAATAAATAAATAAATTGAAGCATTTGCTAGAAACATTTAATCCTGCTCTAGCTGTAACATATTTATCAGGGCTTCTGAGACAGTGAGTTTTCATAAAAATAAATTCATCCCATATGCTTCAAAAATCTCTGTAATAGCACAGAGCATAGACAGCTTCTGCAGCAGCTGCTGCCTTCAATTGCATTGCTACCTTTGAGGCATGAAATCAAAGGAGGACTTTTCCTTCACTTTTGCAAAATCTGAAGCATGCTCCTGGAAGAACACTTCCATAGATAACTGTCTCCTATATCTGAAGAAGATATAACCGAAATATGCCAGAGGTAGTTTTAAACTTTCAGAAAATAACCAATGCAAGATGTGTGGTTATTGTTTCTTTAGGGTGGTCTAAGCTACATGCTGAATGGAGAAATGGTCTGTAATGTAAAGGAGAGTAGCACCAACACGAGCAAAAACTATTTTTGAAAAGTTTAAATTTTCAGCTTCAGCACCATTTTCCATGCAGATTCCACATTGCCTTTATTGTCACTAAAAACTGAACTTTGATTTTCCAGTGTTTCAGTAAATTGTGTCTGTTGGAGCTGCAGGTGAAATCCTCCAAGGAACTCTCAAGAAAGAGACCACTGTGCTGTGTAGAAACTCTCTGTAATCCATTGGCTATGACTAGTTAAGGATATCTTGATTTGGCTGACCTTTTCTTCTTTCCTAAGAATTTATTCACAAATTAATTTACTCAAGTATTTCCTAAGGTACAGTGATCGGAATGAATAAGCTAGTCCCATTTGAAATGAAAACCTCTAGGATTCCTACATTTAGTGTGTGCCTGTTTCAGCTTTTGTAGCAGAAGTGTGATCTTAACTCTTTAGGATACTTAAAATAACTTTTAACTGCTTACTAGTAAAATTCCTTAGGACCTGAGAAAAGGCAATTTAGCAATTCAAAAAAAAAAGAAATAAATAAATGTAAATTAATGAGACATAAAAGGACATTTCCACTACCTTGAATCCTTCATAGAGCCGTTCCAAACAGTTAATTGAAATAACAGTCGTATTCAAATAAAAGCAACAACTAAAATCCAAAACATCATTCCATATTTTGTCCTCTTTTGGGCTTCCAGGAATAATTTTTTCTCCAGTAAGAAAAGAATAAAGGAAAATTCAGAAGCTATGAAAATGAGCAGTAGATAAAAGTATTTTCTACATGTGAAAAAAGTTCTAAGAGGCGATGAAAATGAGCAGTGGATAAAAGTAATTTCTATGCTGTGAAAAAAATTCTGAGAGGTAAATACTTATAAAAATACTATGTAAAATTACTAAACAAAAGCAATACTTGTATAAAAGCAATATTTACATTTTTCAGTAGCATTTGTGTGTGGATATGAATGCTGTTGTTGAGGAATTGGAAAATGATAACATTTCCTGCAGTGTCATTATCATGAAGAAAAATTCTTACAAACACAGACCAGCCTAAATGAACATGGTTGGAAAAGACCTTTGAGATCATCAAGTCCAACCATATCTAACCAGATATAGTTGCAAGCCACTCTTCACGACATTTGAAGAGTCATGGCAGTCAGGTGAAGATATCAGTGATTGGAAAAAGGGAAGAATTGCATTAATTTAAAAAAAAAAAATTGCAAGGAGGACCCTGGGGACTACCAGCCTATCAACCTCACCTCTGTGCCTGGGAAGGTCATGGAATAGATCAGCCTCAAAGCTGTGTTGAGTTATATAGAGGACAGGGAGGTGATTCATGACAGCCAGGATGGCTTCACCAAGGTCAAGTCCTGCCTGACCAACCTGTTGGTCTTTTATGATGGAGTGACTAAATCAGAGGACAAGGGAAGAGCTATGGATGTGATCTATCTGGACTTCTGTAAAGCCCTTGATACTGTGCCCCACAACATACTTCTCTCTAAACTGGAGGGGTATCAATCTGATGAGTGGTTTGGTGAATCAGAAATTGGTTGGACAGTCAAATCCAGAGGGTAATAGTCAATGGCTCAATGCCCACATGGAGACCAATGATAAGCAGTAGCCCTCAAGGGTCTGTATGGGACCTGTATTATTTAATACCTTCATCAATAACATCTTCAGTGGGATTGAGTATACCCTCAACAAGTTTGCAGATGACTCCAAACTGAGTGAAGTGGTGCTAAGCATATTGGGGGTGACACACCTGAGGGATGCGACGCCATGCAGAGAAACCTGGACAAGGCTAAGAAATTGACCTGTGAGAATCTCATGTTCAAAAACACGAAGTGCAAAGTCCTGCAGCTGGGTCAGGGCAACCTCCAGTATAATTACAGACTGGGGAACAAAGGGATTGAGCGCCATCCAAAGAGAAGGACTTGGGGGTCCTGGCGGATGAAAAGCTGGACATGACATGGCAATGTTTGCTCTCAGACCAGAAGGCAAATGATATCCTAGGTTTCATGAAAAGAAGCGTGGGCAGAATCATAGAATCACAGAATAACCAGGTTGGAAGAGACCCACTGGATCATCGAGTCCAACCATTCCTATCAAACACTAAACCATGCCCCTCAGCACCTCATCCACCCATCCCTCAAACACCTCCAGGGAAGGTGACTCAACCACCTCCCTGGGCAGCCTGTTCCAGTGCCCAATGACCCTTTCTGTGAAAAATTTTTTCCTAATGTCTAGCCTAAATCTCCCCTGGTGGACCTTGAGGCCATTCCCTCTTGTTCTGTCCTCAGTCACTTGGGAGAAGAGGTCAGAACCCTCTTCTCTACAACCTCCTTTCAGATAGTTATAGAGAGCTATGAGGTCTCCCCTCAGCATCCTCTTCTCCAGGCTAAACAACCCCAGAAGGTCAAGGGAGGGGATTCTGCCCCTCTACTCCACTCTCTTGAGAGTTCACCTGGAGTACAGTGTCCAGCTTTGGAGCACTTGGCACGGAAAAGACATAGACCTCATGGAGAAGTCCCAGAAGAGGGCCACAAAAGTAGTCAGAGGGGTGGGATATCTCTCCTATTAAGAAAGACAGAGAGAGATGCAGTTGTTCAGCCTGCAGAAAAGAATGGTCGAGGGAGATATTATTGCAGCCTTTCAATACTTAAAGGAGGCATATAAAAAAGATGGGGACAAACATTTTAGCAGGCCCTGTTATGACAGGGCAAGTGATAATGGTTTTAAACTAAGATAGGGTAGATTCAGACTAAAGACAAGGAAGGTATTTTTTACAATGAGGGTGGTAAAAAACTAGAACAGGTTGCCCAGATGGGTAGAGGACATATGCATGGAACCATTCACAGTGAGCTTAGACAGGGCTTCAAGCAGCCTGATTGCGTTTAACATGCCCTGGCTCATTGTAAGGGGCAGGGGTATGGAACAGGATGACCTTTGATTTCCCTTCCAACCCAAACTATTCTATGAACCCGTGGTTTTCCAGCATGGTTGAGCTTGGTATCCTCTGAGTTATGTTGCCAAAGGAGAAAATAAAATGTATTTTTCTGTGATAAACTTGTGATGCATCAGTAATAGCCAAAGATAAATAAGCTGAGAAGATCCCCACATGTCTTGCTTCTGTTTTTTCCTTAAGGTTTCTCACAACAAGTAAACAAGGAGGTAGGGAACTTCAGGGAAATTCATAGCACAGGGAAATATGTGAGAAAATTTAGAAATTTAACATATTTCTATTTAAGCGTTCAGGGAATAGATTATCCTAGACCTTAATCACAAAATTGATGCAGGCGAAAGAGTAAAATCAACATTGAGATCAGGGATAAATAAAAATTCCTCCTCCACTCTCACAGCCTCAGAGACAGTGGGAAGAACTGCTGTGATCCACAACTCAGTGTCTGAACTTGAAGCTAGATTCTGTGTCAATCACTACAAAGGAACTTCCCTAATCTTAACTCAGCTAAAATGTTGAAATTATGTTGGTTTAAGAAGGTGACTTTATCAAAATGTTAATAACCCTTATCCTGGTGGAAAGTACACAAAGGAATGGCTACCTGCAATCTGCTGAGTTTTGAGAGGAGAAAAAAAAAAAAAAAAGATTGAACAAGTTCTTCAGTATAAAGAGTATCCTTGATTCAGAGATAGGACAAAGGATTGAGCAAGTTTTTGGGGATTTTTCTGCATAAAGCAGAATCATGTGTTCGCTTTTTCCATTTATGGCACACCAGTAGCATCAATCTCTCTTTCTATTTCATGATCTCTCATTTTTCCTCATAAAGTGTCCTCAATGGTACCATGTACAGAGGTCAGCCTGAACTCTTTCTTCCTCTTATATTTTGATTACCTGCATTCCCCTGCCTTCTTTAAAACATTGCTCAGATATGATAAATAACGGCTTTCCATACCTATAAACTTTTGACTGTAAGAAGACTCCATCTGGGTCTGTTTAGCGACATTGCTTCTCTGGTTGTAAGGTCTGCTAGTAATTTGGACCAAGAATGTAAGCAGATAGACAGCAGAGGTTATATTTTGTCTGTAAAGATTACATACATAGGGTAAAACATATTGAGAACATAGAACTTTGGGGAATAAAGGGAGTCACAGATAAAGACCAAATGTTTTAGAGCTGTTGTCTCCTGTGTCCTAGATACCAGCCGTATTCACTAACTGTGGATTTGAATGATGGATTAATGTCTGGACCACTTTGCCACTGGGCATTTACAGCCTGTTAAATCTAAAGTGTTTTGAGTTCCAGTTCAAGGGATAGAAAACTTTGGAAATAACAGCGTTATCACAGTCCATACAGCTTCAGTTTTCCTCTACTGCATTTTATCTTGGCATTGAACCCTTTCTTCCTGAAATCTTCTCAAAGGTCAGAATATAGCAATCATTTTGTGGCAAGTCCTCTGAGGTTATGAATCCTGGCCATGCTGGTTAACTTCATCTGTATCCGTTCATACAGTGTCAAAATAGGTCAGAAAACATCCATCAATTGAAAAGTCAGTTTTGTCAAGATCAAAAATTATCCTTGCAACAAAATTCCTCAGAGCATAGTTATGAAGGAAAAGTACTGAGAGTTAAGTCATGGTTTCCAATCAGAGAGAACTGAACCAGTTCAGGTAGGCATGAGATATTTCTGCTGTATTGGGTAAAGAGAAAAGCAAATTCTGTCGACTGAATCCCATCGTTTCACAGAGCAGAACGTTCTTCTGCTAGACCCACTGATAGCTATCTTTCACACTGGACAGCTGGCAGTTATCTGTAGTCATTAAAACATAATTAGAACAGATGCAATCTCAGAATCCTACAAAAGAACCCTTTTTTTTTAAAGATGCTCCTTAATCTCAGGGAAACAAAAACATAGATATAACAGTTCTTACCTTTAAATATATTCTTTTCTCCAAAAAGAGTAAAATACTTAGCATAACAGCCAATCATCTCTAAAAAATAATCACCTAATAATTCAGTAAGAAAAAGTATTTGAAATGCAATTCAGAGATCTCTGGTCTCTGATCTTTCTTTCCAAGATAATTCAGAACTAGATCAAAGCTTTTCTTGTTTGTGTTTTTTCTAAATCACTGTCTTTTTCATGTCTCCTTACACAAAATGCTGTGTCTCAGAATGATCATATCTTATGTTTTTTACATTGGGCAGCAAATAATTTTGATTTTTATCATAGGAAACACAAAATGTCTTAGGACTTGATGAAATCTAAAGAAAGGTTCATCACTCTAGTCAAAGGCACATATCCATCTCCAAGGCTGCCTTCATCCTTGTGTTAAAAAGGAAATAGCTTTAAGAGCAGAATGAAATATTATACTTCCATGGTATCACCTAATGGATGGGTAAAGAATCAGAGTCCATTGACAGGGATAGACATCTAACTGCATGTGGCCATTAACTCCTCAGTAAAAAAAACCTTACTGGGATATTTCACTTAGCCATGGCACAAGGGTTGCTATCTTTGAACAGCAAATAGAAAGTAGACCTTGATATGTTCGAAGTTCTGCATGGCAGAGCAGGGATTCAACATGGCCATGATCAGTAAGATATTTACAAGTAACATGTCTCTCTTTCTGTTACCTTGTTAAGGTTACCTTACATGTTTTTTCTTTTTTGTTTCCTTTTTCCCACTTAAATTATGATCTCTGTAAGGCATGGATGACCTTACTATACGTTCTCACAGGGTCACTTTCACTTAGAAACCAACCACTAACAAGACTACATAAAAACTTTGAGAGTTGTGCAATGAATATTTTTGCAGAGAAGATGGAGGCAAGACGTCTTTAGCAGTACCGAGAATAAGAAGAAAATGCAACAGTATCTTGAGAACAGTTCTCTTACACCTAGAAAGTGTGAAGGACCAAAACTGGATCATGTGTAGAAGGGTTGAAGGTTGAATAGCTGAGAAAAAAAATGATAATCACAGAACTGTTTAGTTCAGAAAATACTTTTAAGTTCATCGAGTCTAACCATAAGTCTAACACTACCAAGTCCACCAACATGCCCCTAAGTAGCACATCTACATATCTTTTAAATGTAGCACATCTACATAGTAGCACATCTACATAATGGCACATCTGTGCATCTTTGGCAACTAGTTGTAGAGAGCAATAAAGTCTCCCCTGAGCCTCCTTTTCTCCAGTTTCCTCAACAGCTCCTTATAAAACTTTTTCTCTAGACTCTTCACCAGGTTTGTTGCTTTTCTTTGGACACACTCTAGAGCGTCAATATTTCCTATATCAAGTGTTACTGAGGATGAAGATAAAATAGAAGACTGAAGAAAGTAATTTTGTACAATGCATTGTGTTTAGGCTGAAATCAAAGAGGATACTTGTTGTCCTAGTTGTAAACAGATTTAGAATGGGTAAAAAAAAGATTTTTTTGGGAAAGTTATTGTCATAAAACTCATGGTAGGGTACAATGTCTCCTACAGAAAGATGCAGAATCAAAAAAGAATAGATATTTCTATCCAGACTTAGGAGACTTGAATGTAGAATGAGAGGAGGAATACCAAGGGAAAACAATATTTTAGAGACTAAACAGACAAGAAAGGCACCACAATATGTCAAGGGTTGGAAAAACACTGAATTTAACTGCCAGCATTGAAAGCAACTTTGAAACAGATCAAGTTAGAATGAAGAGTCTGAGGTCTGACCTGGCCTTCTGCAGAACATGCAAATATCATCTTTGCAAGTATAAATAACATTACAGTAAAAAGTCTGGACTTTTCAAGTCTCAAAACAGAACTGTGTCTCTGCAGTATGTAATAACTCTGTGTACCTTTCCTAAAAAACGCAATGTTAAAATTGTAAGAAAAACTGATATTGAACCAAAGTCTGAAATTTCTGGTGACAACAACTGGACTATCAGTTATTATTTTGTTCCTTTCATCCAACAATGCTACCCATTGCAAGCTGTTTAGTGTGAAGTAAAATTTATTTTTGGATTGACTGGTACTAAAAAATGAAAAATGTATACTATTCTTTGATACAGTAATACCCAGAAACCTATATATTAGGTATGTTTGCTTTAAGAAATAAAAGTTTCTTGTCTAAAACTCTGAGCCAGAAAATTGAATCCTGTATAACAGCTGTACAACAGCTTACTGCAGGATTGCTGTACAGCTGGAATGGTTATAAAAATAAAGAGTGCAAGGCTCTTGGAATGGCATAATAGCTTTTTATTAGACCACCGGATGTACTTAGGAGAAAAAAGGCAACTTTTAATTGTGTGAGACCTCTTTTATCCATCAGAAGGCTGTACAATTGTTTACTTGTTTTGCCTTAATAATTAAAAAAAGAATTTTAGAAGGTTTAAAAATTTGCCATAAAGACATTTAACAGGCTATGATAAAAATCTGGAACATGCCAGTTGTTTGGAATTTGTACTTTTTTGTCTATTTTCTCAAGAAACACAAACCAAACATATGGATTATGAGAGATCAGTTTTCCGAAGTGCAGTCTACACTTTTGCCAACAGATGGAAGTAGATTCAACGAAATAGTGGTCTGTTGGTTTTAATATAAACTCTAAGGCACTAAGACATACTTCACAGAACCACAAAACAATGATGAAATAGTATCAGGATGAGAGAGAGACATTTCTTTAACAAATTCTTAACAGCTCATGTATATATAATTCAGAGTATGTGACAATGAAGTTTGGGTTTTTTTAGGAAAGTATTATCAACTTAAAATGTGCTATTTATTTTTTTGCATGTCTAGGGATTTTATTAACTTTTGGGCCACATAGTAAAAAAGCAGACGTTGTTCATAAAACGCAATAAAATCCAAACAAGCAAGATATGGGAAAAGAATGAAAAGGACTAATATTTCAGTCTTTTGCTAAATGTAGGAATCTCAGACAGAAGGAACAGGTAAAACAGTACTTCATGAATTTCTTTTTCATTTTTTTTACCTAAGCTTCCTTAATTGTGTCCCATAATGGATGTCACCCATTTCTCAGTCATCATATAGGCCAGTGTTAAAGAGGAAGGAAGCTCAGAAGTCTCCACCTCCAAATGAAAAATCATTCATGGGTACAGAAGGGCCATCAAGGTTATCCAGTCCGACTTCCTCTAACAGTGACCAGAAAGGAAGTGATCTTGAGTTAAAAGCCTTTAATGACATCAAAGTAAACCATTTATCTTATTTTCAGGTGAATACACTTCCTAGTCCATGCCTTTGACTGTAATGATTACTGTCTATTCCAAATGAAAGTTTGGGAAAATATATGTTTATAAATACCTATTCTTATAAGAAGATTGTTAGTAAGCTCTGATTCATCTTTAAAGATAAACAGGTGCTTGGCTAGGCACAGAGCAGAATTAAATAGCCTTTAATATATCCACATAGATATATCTGTCCAGCTTTTAAACTCTTTGGTCAATGTGTAGCCTCATTTCCAACACAGCTGTTCTAAAACTTGAAACACTTTCTTATGACACCTTTATTCATCCACTGACTACAGAGAAAGTGCAGCCAGATGCACACCTAATTCATATATCTCAAATATCTGGTACAATGGTCTTGGGTCACAAGGAAGTACTCTTGACTAATGAATTGATAAAAAAATATATCACAATGTTTTTTAGGAAGAATTTTTTCATATTTTCTTTTCAGAAGCTGGAAAACTTCAAAGTCCCTTATATAGTTAATACTTGCTAAAACATGGATTTTCTGAACATGAACAAGAAGTAGATATCTCAAACCTCTGTACTCAGAAAAATTCCTAATTTTTAAGTAACTTAGCGAAATGATATCTTTAAACAAATTTCTATCAAAATTATTGACATAGCTAACATATTCCCTCAAAATATTTTGATTTACTTGAATCAAAAATTTCTGGTGAAACCATTCCCCTGTTGGAAATTATTCAAGTATGCAATATCTACATGAAAAGACTTTGGCCAGTATTCGATTAACAGTAATGCTTGAGAAACACATACCAATGCTGACTAGTTTCCAACAATAATAGTGAAATATATTATGTAACTGGCACACCATGAAGCTACACTGTAGGTCAGTTTCCCTCTGTAAGGAAGAAGCCAACAAACCAGTATTGTTTCCTTCACTCTTTCAGGAAAGCACATTTGAGGCTAATGGCCACAAGCAGTGAGCAGAATTTCAGCTTTTCCTCCTTGCAGGAGGTGATATTGATTGAACAAAGTGTAAAATGTAAGAAAGTGGATGAACATGTAGAAAGCTAAGGTCACTGTCATGGACCAACGCCCTTTTCTTACTCTTATGTTCAAGCAGGAATACCAGTAACTTGCACTTTCTTCTCAGTGTGGATACTTTGACTTTTTGTTCCCAGAATAAAACTCAGGAATCATTAGTATGAAAATCAATTTACATTAGCAACTACTGGAATCATATTCCTATTTTATTAACATGTCATTTTATGAATATATCAGGAAAAAAACCCTTCTTCAAGCTGATTATTTCTGTTCTGTGTCCCCTTAATATAAAACTTCCATATCTCATTAGCAGAACCAGCCATTAAAATTCCTAATTTTTAAGTAACTTAGCGAAATGATATCGCTATGATATTAACATAATTAATGTTAATAAAGCACAACAGAAAACTGCTTATATGGTTAGTTCAGGGTAAAAATGTCTTAACTTTTACAATCATAATGGAAAATTGAACATTGTATACGGCTGGTGTATACCATCACCTTGACTAATATGGAAAATACCTTGACAGATTAAATTGTATAAGTATATTGTACAATTTCTTCTGTATGTTGAGGCAATTCAACAATCTGTTGGAGCCCATATAGACACAGAGATTGATCAGACTTCTGCAGAAATCCACAACTCAGGTGTGGCCTTATAGAATCACATAGATTAACTTGTCAGTCCTTTAAGTAAGTTTCATTTTTTCCAAGTATTTTACAAAGGGATTTAGGTATACGATACTTTGTTCCACAGTCTAATTTACAATCCAAGATTTATCTGGTGGTCAGGGGGATTTAATGTTTTTTCAAAAGCTGAAGACCATTAGCAAATCTAGTTAATCTGTTTATATAAATATATGCATATGCATATGCTTAGCTCTTTGGAATGCTTCCCATAGAATTCCCTGGGTACCAGGAAGACAAACAGATTTGGTAAGATCACTAAGAGCTGACATAAAAAGAAATGAGGTAGTAATTATCTCATGTAGTTAGACAACTAAAAGTAGGCCTTAACACTTAGACTGTTATATGCGCATTTGACAGCAAGGACCACATCTGACTTCAGGTGCTTTGAATAGCTCTCAGAGCTCTACTGACAGTATTGATTTGGTTTCTGGTGACTGTGTTGGGGAAGTAGACACCGATGCTCAGGTGTGCAAGTTCTCAGCTGAATTCCACAATTGGTATCCAGGCTTTCAGGCCGTTTATCCCAGAAATAGAGCACTCATGTCTTATCAGCTTTCTTTCAGCTAGGAACAAACAGGCAAAGTCCATCATAGAGAAAAAGATGACTAGAATAATGAAGAACGCCAGACTTTTCAAAGTCTGAAAATGGATTTTATTGAAGACAATCCTGGTTTATTATATACTTATATTTTTTCAAAGTCATTATTATCTTTTGAATAATCAATTGAAGAGAATTTTTCCATGGCATTTTGTGTCAGCTGCAAAACAATAGGAAGTTGTTCCATGTAAGTGGTGACTCATTCTAGCACATACGATGTTGATGGCTATTTGGAAATAACAGTTGTCATTGCTGTGCAACAGTTTACAATAAGCTTTCTGCAAACTTCAGTACAGAGTTGATAAGCTAGCTGAATGATAAGTGCATTTCCCTTTGAGAAATTACTGAACCAAGGCTAATAAATAGAGCCCAAAGAGAATCTTGCATCTGATCCTTTTTTATTCCAGGAAGGCTATACCTTATAATGCTGTGTGTGGCAGTAGTTCAGTTGTAATTAAAGAGGAACTGATATATTATTTCCTTCAGTAGAGTACAGAACCACTTCTTACTAGGACTACTAATTAGGCAATAAGGAAAGTATCATGAAAAAATAATGACCACTTTACTAGTCCCTAGAGTTTCCTTGGATGAGGAGAAGGAGGGTGGGCAGGAGACTGCAAACAGAGTTAAGATGTTTCACTCATTCCAAATGGGCCCTTTGAAACCAGGGCAAGAAACATACTGTTCGAGTGCAGCGCCCCATGTTTTCAAGGATATGGCATATCGCTTACGTGGATTTCACTTGGAAGTAGAAGGCTTCTGGATTTCAAAATCACTTTATAATCCTACTTGAAAATGTTTGCTTTTAAAACTAGCAAAGCAACTAATGTCAATTTTCCTAAAAGAAAGGTGCTATGGTATCTAGACAAAACCTGTGAAAAAAACTGAATAAACTGCTGTTACCTTCATAATCCTTACAGAAGGTTCATGCTATGTAGCAAAGTCTTGGTTCAGAATATGTCCATGTGTTGTCAGCTGCCCTGTCCTGCATCATTCATTGAACAGCCTTTTTCCAATTAATGGGTTAAGAGAGTGAAATAACTACAAACTTGCCTGGCTGACTCTGTTGGGACCAGATTATCCCTGCCAGAGCAGCACAAGGGACAGTTGGAGGCAGTGACATTTTACATTGGCACCACAACATTTTCTGAGGTTACCTACCAAGATCCTATGTTTCAGTCAATCTTCACCAAGACGTGCTTATAGATCTCCATCAGGTATGAGAGCAAGCTTTGGAAGCCCAATTGTTGGCAGCAAAACATCCCAAGGTTACTAAATGCATCGAGACAGAAGTAAGAACTAAGAAACTGTAGTGTGGGCTACATGTTCTGAAACCTTGATTTACAATGCTGCAAAATCTCTTGCTTGGCCCAAGATTTTCCAGATGTCTTCGTAAAATACATCATGCACCCACCCAACAAAGGGAAGCCCCAGTGGAACAAAGCATGGCAGCTATTTCAACATTGCACCTGTACTGGTAGAGAGTAAGATAGGAGCACAAAGCAAATGACAGTGTCATTTTCTGACATGAAAAATTTTGGGGCAATTTAGCTCTGGAAGTACACATCCTAACTCTACTCACTTCTCCAAAATACACATAGAGAATAAATGTTTTCCTGTGAGAAAGGAAAAATCTTCCATGCTGACAAGTAGCTGAGACCCTAGTTTTGTGCTTCAGCTGCAAAAACATCTTTAACTTATTAAATGCTTTTCTTTTTCTTCTCATTCTCCCTGTTTGTTCACAGTTTTCTTTCCTCCATGCCCTTGTATTCCTTTGAGTTTTCTGTGTGCTATGAACCACTATCTCTCATCAAATGAATGCTTAAGTATCTTACTCCTTAGTCTTTTCTTTTGACAACTTTTCTTTTCCTCCCCTTGTTTTGCTTCGTTTGTTTCTATAAATGCATTTATACTAACTAGGCTCCTTCCAAAAGAAGTAAACGATGCCACTGTCAGTAAGGAGAGCTATTTCAGCTTTTCAGCTGTTGGG
Organism: Phaenicophaeus curvirostris; assembly: GCF_032191515.1. Lineage (NCBI taxonomy): Eukaryota > Metazoa > Chordata > Aves > Cuculiformes > Cuculidae > Phaenicophaeus > Phaenicophaeus curvirostris. Next base: position 71,642,526 of record NC_091431.1, read on the forward strand.
AATTTCCCCTTTCATGCTTTCTCTTTTTAGATATACAATGATGAGGTTATTTATTATTTACAGTACAATTTGTTTAATTATCCTTCATTACTCCCAGCAACAGTAGATGAAGGCTGCAATGCTGGGAAGCCCCAGCATCTTCCTGGAGATCCTTTCCTTTTACCATGCATTATAGATCAGATTATGAATTACTAAAGGACTAATTTATATTTTTGTGACCAAGTAGACACTGGCTACTCTGCTAATACTCCTGAAAACAAAATTGCTGATAAGGCCAAGAAAGCTTTTCAATAACTCTGCAGTGTCTAAACTATGCAAAGAGTGACCTCCAGGTCTCAGATAAGCGCAGCATGGCTCCTGCCAAGTCAGACAGAAGACAAAACCTTTTTGGCTCAATAACCACATGATTCCCATTTTAATATTTATGCTTTATTTATAGAGCAGCTGCCTACAGGACCAACCCTGGGTATACTGGATTGTTGATATAAGAATCTCTTAATCTATTTTTCTTTCACTTCTGTAGGCTTCCCACACAAGAGTGTATTTCTCTTAGGTGCCTCCTCTCTATCACATATTTTCCCGTCTATCATTGACACAGCCCTTTTCCTAGTTTCAGGAAGGAACACTGTTTTCAAAATGTGGTATGCTGGCTTTTAATATAACAGAGGTTATGATAAATGTTAAAACAAAGGAGGCCAGATCACCTTTCTCACTGCATCTGCCTTTGAAGGAACAAACTCAGGACTCCAGCTCCCACCACCTGAAGCGCACTTCAGCATGCACTCTTTCTTTTGGGGATATCTAATCAGTGGTATATATATGAGCCCCGGACTCATCTCACTTCAATGGTAACATCTCACTGAACCATGTGGGCGCTCAAGGCTTTTTTAATCAGAAGCAAAAAAAGATGCATTCCTGCACAGGACATTTCATCCAACCCTAAAGTCTGATTCACTTCTTGGAAGCAGTTAACAGTAGAAAGTATCCAGAATGACCAAATTTCTCCTTGAAATTTCTCCCATAGGAAGGATTAACCTGGTTCACAGGAACCATTTCTGAGCACTCAGAATTGACCTGAAGACCTCGTTCAGCTAGCTGGGGAGAACTTTGCTTCCCATATAACTGTCCAGGAAACAAATACACTCCTGCTTTTCTTTTGTATCTGGTAGCTAGCAGTAACAGAAAGAAGAAAAAAAACCCTTCTGCTATATTTAGCTCTATTATTCATAAGAGTGTCTCAGTATTATTATTCATAAGAATTTCTTAAATGGGAAATTAATAAGAAAATAATACATTACACTCCTTCTGTCACGGAGATGTGTGAAGGGCTTGGTGGAACACCTCCAGCATTTGCCTGAAAACCTCACTATTTAGTGCACTTCATTTTAGCAACAGTTCTTTCAAGTTTTTTTTTGTTGCAATTAATTCAAGCCATCTAAATTTAAAGCATGCTAATTAGGCAGCCATCAAAAGAGAAAAGCTATCCTTCCAGGAAATTTTAGCCTCAAATTTAACTCTCATAATTTAACTGTTTGGGTGTCTAAAGGGAAGAAAGGTATTTTGAGACAGAATCTTCTTGGGTTCTATAAATATATTAGCTCACACACTCACCTACGAAGAGGAGAAAGCTCTGCAGTGGTCTGAGAGAACAACATGACTTCTGTTACTTCCTTACTTTGCTGTTGCAGCTAAGTAGGTGTTTAGGTGGTGTTGCAGAAGGTGCAGAATTAAGAGAATGTACTGCTTTTTCATGTTCCACAGAACTCACAAACTATGAACCATTGAGTTAGACTGGATGTCTCTAATTAAAAGAATATGAGTTAAAGTTGAAGTTTTTGACATGTTGTGACACACTGCCTATCTAGTATTTGTTTGCTGTGCTTCATGTTCCCAACAAGGTCCAAGAAGTGAATTTCAGATGGCTGTCAGATGTCCTGGTTTTGCTCTTTCACCAGAAGTAGTTCATTAAACTCAATTTAATTATAAGTTTCTTCAAAAAAAAAAAATCTAGTTGCTGTTCTGATGATTTATTTTTGTCCACTGATGGCCTCAAAATAAAACCTGTGAGCATTTAAACTGGAACAAATGGGGTTGTAGGCTTTCTTCTACCACACAACGCTATCCAATGAGGATAACTGCCGGCTGGACATCTTGCCCTATGAACAGTTTTGAAACTAGAATTGACAAGCAGCTAGGTCATCTCTTTTTTTAATTATCTCTGAGCCACTCATATATGTGGACCTGAGAAAAAAAAGTTACACAAGAATTTATTATTTTTGGCCTGTTCTGCCTCTGGGTCCTGAACATATTAATTTCTTCACAAATATCTGAAAAGCTCCAAGACACCCTAAAGACAACTGCTGGGTGAGTCAAACTGGGTTCATTTAAAAGCTTGGATTGTAGGTTGATGTATTCTCCCTTTCTCTTCCCTCAGTACCATAAGCATGTCACAATGAGATGAGTGAATATGGACAACAGGACATGAGGAAAACAACATCTGAAGATTATTTCATTCAAATGAACTTTGGAATTGAATTAGTTGACAGATCAGATAATGTAAAATTATTATACAAAGATACATTTGACCTGTATCCTAAGAAGAGAATTTCAAGTCTAATCAATGCTACAATATGTGATTTATCACCTAATCTCCTCAACTATTTTTCTCATCTCACCATCCCAGCTAAGATCTACATCAATCCATTCCAGTGTTAGCGAACCTCATGCATTGTAATATGCATCAAGTCTGAGAAAGCAGGCATGAGATCTAATTATTGTACTGCCTTCTGGAATATAACACTGAATTTGTCAGATTAATGTCAATCTAAAAGAGGTACAAGCAATTACCATTATTAATGGTTTATTTTCTTCTACTCATCCTGCTTTTCAGTGCTTAAAACTTGTAGATGTTTATTCTAGCTCTTATTGAGAATAACTATTTAGAGGTTTTCTCTTTTAGGAAATACGTGTTTTTCAACTATTCCATATCAATAGCTTTGCAAAGTTGTTGAACTGCTTCTGTGCTTCCTGAGATAATTCCTGATGTATAAAATCTACAAAGTACCTGGGAGTGCTCTCAACTCACTATCAATTCAAGTTTTATACTGCTAACTTAAGTTGTCACTGTTAAATAATATTTATGGGCTTTCCTGTTGATTTACACTAGAATTCATATGTAACAAGGACTTTTTCAACCAGAATTTTAAAGATAAATGACCACCAAACACCTCATTTGAAACAGTAAATTTTAATTTTAATCTTTAATCTTTTCCTTAAAGAAATCAAATTATCTTCAAACTGTAAAAAAAAATGTAGAGAAAAACAAACACCATTTTTGTCTCAGGAAACTATTATTTTATACATTTATACCATGTGTAAAGAGGTAATTTTGATAGGAAAATTAAGTATAACAAGGAAGTGCATTTTTACAATCTATACATATTTTTAATGTATGTTCCATGACCTGTAATTACTCTGTTCGAAACATCTATTCCTTTGCAACAGAAATTTTGTTCATGCAGCATCTATGACTTAGACGACATATTCAGTGAGGCTGAGCCATACAGAACTTCCAATTGCAGCAGCTCATTGGATAACACAGATAAAGGAAAGGAGGCTCTATCCAGTGAGAAAGCCATAAATGACTTAGAATCATTAATAAAGTTTATATTAAAACTTTATATTAAAAAAGTTTATATTTTTATTGATACAAATAATCTAGTAGATGTTGATGGTAAATATGATTTAATATCTCATAGGAGGAAATTTGTATATACCATCACAGATGTTAGAACAGAAAATTGTAATTTAATATGCCATTGAATTTTTATTTATTTATTTTTCAGTAATTTTGGTATTTCCTGCACCTAGTCTTTTGGTGGATCACCTGTTGTTCTTTCCAGTGATGCAACTGTTTTACTTCTCAGAGAACGAACCTATATACTGAGTAATCTGCTGTTTCTTGCTATGACTTTATCTCTGTTCTCGTGTTGGAGAGTTATGATTTGCATACCCAGATCCCTGTTAGGCAATATAATCTCAATATAAATTTTGGAAGAGTATGAGCTAGATGTAAAAGTTGTAGGTTTGATTCCTGAGATGCCTGTCTTGACTGACAGGTTCAAAATGGTAATGGCCAACAGAGAGGACTTGTTTTAGAATTTTTATGCAACTCCAGAACAAGAAACAACAACAATATTTTCATTTGTTTCATATGTTAAAAAAAATAAAAAAAGAACTTTAGAAAAATGAGTAAGGGAAAAGTTATCATGAAAAAATGGAAAACTACTACCTCTGGGCATTAAAATTAATCCTCTGATCCCTACTGACTTAATCTAGTGTGAAATATTTGATCTGTAGTTTTTTATTTCAGCAGGTTAAAACATAATATAAAGTAATTAACACAGATAGTCAAGGAGTGCTACGTTTCCTGTAATACAGCTACAAGAAAGTTTAGATAATACTAAGAGATTGTGATATGCAATCAGTTTAATGGACTTGCTCACTTCCATCTGTTTATTTCCATCAAAATGTTTAAATTATCTAAATTTCTTTTAAGGAACATAAAAACTTAAGTGCTATCAAAATAGATAATCAACTTTATTCTTATCCAAAAAAAGAAGAAATAATGCTACACTGCACATTTCTCTTTGAAAAGAAGATTCAACAACATTGATTCCTTCAAGAAAAAAAAAAATCCGATTGTGGTCACCAAAATATTATTACTTAACGAAATGGTTACAGATTGTATTTATGACAAAAGTTTCAGAATCTTTACAAAAAATCAGAAAATTAATATTTCAAAAGAATTTTGCTATCTATTTGTGCAAGGAAATGAAAAGCAGACGGAAAAAGAGTAGAAGAAAATTAAAAGGAAAAAAAATTAAACTGTTAATAGAGTTTTCTTTCAATTTTTTAATATGTTTCAATGAAAAGATAAAACATGATTATCTTCCAAAATGTATTTTCAGCATATAGATTGTATTTAGAAGTTTCTCAAAATAAATTGTTTCTCTAAGTTTCATCAATATATCAACTGAAAAGAACATTGACAAGTGCTATTTGATTTTCAACTAATTTACAATTTTTTGAAAAAAATACTTCAAAAAACATTCTTTCTTTGAAAGAAAGAATGACCAATAGTCTATTGAATAAGGGGGGGGATAACAATTAAAGAAATAATATTAAAATTTGAAGTTGTTTTCTTTTGATAAGCCAGAAGGAAGACATCTGCATGTCCCTTATGGAATATTATAGTCCAACATTTGTCTCTGGATCGATAAAATATACATCACTGCTGAACAGCAGTTCTCACCTCTGCACACAGCCTCACTTGTCACTCTGGCACCAGAAGGCCTGCTGTACTTTCACCCCTCCTTTTTCTTTAGAAGACATATACATAGCTTAATATTTCATTACCTGTAAACCATCAAAAATTCATTGAGGGGGCATTTTTCTCAATTAAATTCAGTTTCAAAACGAAAATTTTATTAGTTTCCTGTTGGAAGGTAAACTCAGCCTCTGAAGCTTTATAATTCATAGCAAATCTGTTTCACTGTGGTTCTGATGGATGATCCACAGTAAGCTCTATCACTGAAGTCCTAGTGGGGGACATGTGACCAGGATGATACTACAGAGAATGTGAACGGATTGTGATTTGCCTTCCAATTCTACTGCCTCTTGAAAACAAATACAAAGGCTTTATTGAAACCTTTCATCTACTACGTGCATATATTTGTGGAAGACTGGAGAAGTACTAATGGAGAAAATAGCACATGGATGTTTCAGGAGCAAATGACATGGAGCAAGAAATAATTGCGACAATACCAGAAGAGTATTGCTCAATTCTGGTAAGATTTACTTTTCAAAAAAAGCCAAACAGAGTGTTTTAAATAATATGCAAAAGCAAAGTGGGGGGAAACAAAGATTATATTATTCCATAGTTTGTGCTTAAACTTACTACTACTTATACAAGACACGACACTGACTAATAATGAACATGAGAAACACTACTGCTTCCTAAGCCTCTTTTCAATGAAGGCTGGTTTTGGGAGCAGCAGAGGGTGCTTTAATATCATAATCCATATCACTTTACCCTGCAAAGGATGATATGTGTTCTTATTAACAGTTCATGGTCTTTGCTGAAACTGTTATAAGAACAACAGTACAAAGTATGTTCCTTTGACATGGTTTTGTGTTCCTGATACTGATCACCACCAGCTTCTACTTACTGCAAAGTTAAAAACTACGTTTGTAGTTGACATGGTTACAGGTTTGGGGGGCTGCTGCTTCACAGCACCCTGATTCCCAGTCAACAAACATGCAGGCCTAGAGTTTCTAGAGTGTATCTCTCTTCTTCCTTTCATGTCTGTACAACATAAGTGTAATGAACAAGGTGTTGCTTTGGCCCTAATTCATACTGTTGTTTACACTTACTGAAGTTCATCTTTCTTGCCCGTCATAGGTTAATTCATGCTTGCAAGGCGTATTAAGTAGTTGGAAAATATTTTATTTATCTTTAAGTTAAACAATTAAGAGGTTCTCCAAGACTACAGAAATCAAAAAATTGGAAATGTACTTAGGAAAAATTTTCTAAGTCATTTGCTAACTATTTATGCTTTACTCATCTACATAATTACACAAATGATAGCCTAGAGAGGCCAGGTCTTCTTTTCAGTTATGACAGTTTGTCTTTAAACCAATTATGTTCAGATATATAGTTTATAATTTGATTTTAAATGGCCAGCCCAAGGCTGGTCACAGAAAATCCTGCTTTTGTAAACTTAAGATAGAGTAGCTTATGATGTTTTTGTCTAGTTTGTTCATTCTTGCTGTAAAGAAGTTTGTTAACATTCCCAGAGCTGAGCTGTGGTAATAGAATGTACAGATATTCTTAGTCTGATTCAGTGGAATGTCAGATAGACTGGTTTAAATCACCAGCCTCTCTGATTTAAAGGTCTGTTAAGCTAACTGACCACACTGAAATCGATCAGAATCATTTGATCTGTTTCTATGACTCAGCTAAGATGACAGTAATGAAGTAATGGTGGTCAACAGCAGTCCTAAATCTCAACAGCTGTTTTTGCGAAGATCCTGTATTTGTGCCCTGATGTGTGATGCATTCTTAATGCATTTCATATTAAGTTTATCTCTGTCTTTTCAATCTATTATTTGTTATTATAAGCTTCACACCAATTAATTAATTTATGTGTGTTTTTATACACAAAGTTTTTTAAAGTCTCATATTTTGGCCAAAATGACTCTCCTATTTCTAGATTACTGGGATATATTCCTGTCTGCATAGTTTATAGAAAATAAACAGCTTAAAATATATTAGCATGTATTCAGCAATTCTTATATCAGAGGGCAGGGTACTTAATTTTTAAATTGCTCTCTATGAGCCAAAATTCAGCTTTATCAATGTAAAATGCACAATATATTCATTATCTTCAGATTAAAGCTAAAAGCTTTTGATATGACAAGCAGGCAATTCATCCTGTTTATCATCTGACAGCTAATTCCCTTCTCCTCATGCTGCAATAGTGGAGTACAAGTGTTCATTTTGTCACACTAGCTTTACCCTGCCTGAATTTCTTTCCTTAATGTATGTTTGTATTAATCTCCAGATTGTCTTCAAAGTGAGAAGGTGGATTATGTCCCTGCCAAAATTTTAGCACTTCTAAATAATTGATATAATCTCACCGGAGCTCAGTGAGAATTCTTAACCATTCCATCAATCTATTTTAAACAGTAAGCACAGACTGAGGGAAGTGGGGGAAGCAGAGAGGAAGGCAATTACTGTTACAAATAAAATGTCTAGCTAGAATATCCATCCTTGAATTTAATTTTATAAATTTTCAGTTGCCTTTTACTGTCTTTGTCAATGAATATAGTACTTGTCTGAGTGTCACATTTACCAGTTACCATATTTTTACCTCCTTCCCTTCAAATGTGGCCAGACATCATGCAGAAATGGTAAAAGGTAAATGCATGTTCAGTTTGCAGCTGTAAGCTCATTAGCTGAACAATGATTTTTCTTGGGTATTACTGGACTTATTTAACATAAATATGCATTAAATAGACTACAGATGGGGCTAAATAGGGAAAAAAATAGAATTTTTTGTTTAATTTTTCATGGAAAAATAAAACAGAGTCTCTAAAGAGACAGACATATTTTTCTTACTGAAATAAATTTCAGATGATAAAGGATTCTTGTTACTTTGACAAGTTGTTCCATTACCATTGTCACAGAAGAATGTTCTCTCTACCTACTTACCAGCTTTGCAGAATTCAGGTTAAATTCACAAATTGTGGTAAAGCACTAACAGGAGAACTATTTTCATTGTCAGATGCATAGGGAAAATGTATGCTGTGGACGACAATAATATTTGCTCTTAAAGGGGACTCAGCTGACCTACGCTGATTCCCCAGTGTTATGTTTGTGTTCACTGTTGACCTCCCCTTAAATGTAGCAAATTCAACACTTAATGAGTAGTGGCAGGGTCCGAATTTATATATGAATTTTGAAAACTCTGTTGGGATGCTGGAGTGAGATCCTCCTTGGGGATCTCCTCCATGATAATACTGTGGATCCCCTCATCCCTAGAAAAAAAAATGATCTAGGCAGAGACATTAGAATCTTGAAAGGAAAGGCAAGAAGGATATTTTCCCCTATATATATTACTGGTAGGCAAGGACTTGAAGGCAGAGACCAAGGATCTGGCATGCCCCAAAAGAAAGTGAACAATGATCTTTTCAACACTTCTGAGACACATAGGATACTGAAAATCTTTAAAAGCTTTGGTCTGGCTTCTTCAAACATAGCAGGGCCCAGAGACTAGCCTTTCAAACAGTATACTTCTTTTTTTAACATCCCAAACATTCTTAGAAACATCAAATCTAAACTACTTATGAAATAAACTTTTATTTGAGATGAGAAGGAACTTTTTACAAGGAAATATTTTAGCTGTTTCTACTCACCATGCTTAGGTAGCCACCTCTCATTTGGCTATGACTTCATCAGGCAGTCTCTTGCTCTGTGTGAACTGGGTCCCTTTAATGTAAAAGATGCACTCTAGGAAATATGCTCTAGAGGTGCAGTGATCAACACCAATACATTACTAACGGGTGCAAGAAAAAGAACCACGTCTCAGTTTGAATTAAAACCCTTCCAGTGTCAGAGAACCAGATGTTAGGTCCTCAGCACCAGCTGTTTTGTTCTTATTGAGCTGCACTAATTGCCTAAGTGGATCTAATCCTGATTCCCTGAAATTACACGAACTACAACTGATTTCTGTAAGAGATGTTCTAATTAAGAGAATATTTAATTAAAGGCATGCTAGAGAAAAATGTTTGCCTTATGTCAGCCCTCTGCACCTATTTTTTCAGTGAGATGTGTTGAATAAGGATCAGCTCTCAAATCAGAGCCTGTGAGACAATTATGAGTACCAAAAGATCAAAATTATATTTGATATCAGAAGTTCTCAACTTCAAGAAAACATGATAATTCTGAGTCTGAGGTATGTCAGTACTTTTTCTAAATAAACAAGAAGTCTTATAGTTTTCCAGTTTCAATACATACAAAAGAACCTGTGCTACTGACCTGTTGTGTTACATACCTGTCTTTGCACCAAGACTTGCTGCAAGGAGTAGCAGAAACAAAACAAATTCCAAAATCAGTTATGTTGCTCTACTCATGTTGGAGCAGTAGGATGGGGTGGATGTGGCCAATATCACCAATGCAATTACTCAGCCTGAGGCTTTTCTCTGCTGGGGTAAGGTTCTCTGGATGCTACCATTCCCAAAGTAGTTTGAACAGAGCTCCAGTAATCCAAGGATGTAGTTTGCATACCTCTCACAAAATCATTTGAGTAATTTTCATCTCAAAAGACATCTTCTCTCTTTCTCGTCCCCCTCTCTGCCAATTCGACTTACAAGGAAAGACAGTCAGTCCCTTTTTTTAAGCTTTTACTTTTAATGCCCATTTTTTTCATCTGAATGTGACAATGGAGGATGATTGAAGAGCTGAGACCCAAAGACTCTTCAGTTTTCCAAATTGGTTTAATTTGATGAAGAAGGAATGCTACATTTTGTTAAATTATATTATGATAAAGAGGAGCTGGTAGCTTCTCAGCATGAATCTGAAAGCAAATTATTTTCACAAAAAAGGACGATGTATTTAACCAGACAAGTAATTATGTTGTGGTGCTACTATCTCCCCTGCTTCAGATTAGACAAAGAATTCAATTATCACTCCATTAGATCAAAAAATAATTTTAATGATACATTCAAATTGAATTCATTTATTCCTAACCATGCTCTGGATTAACCTTCATGCATTTTGCTGATTAGAATCTTCAGTCAATACTTTTATTTAAAAATCTACATTAACTTGCTACAATTTTTATTTTGTGTTAACATATTCAGTTATTGATTTTTCTAAGGCATTATATTATAAAACATATTTGACTTTTCAGCTCAGATAAGTGAGTTTCTCTCTACGACTTTCTGTTGTTTTGCCTTCGTGGCCAAATTTCAAGGTAACAATTATATTTCCATGACTCTCTTGAAATGTTTTAAAGGTGTAAGTTCAGAGACAGAGAAAAATAAGAAAGGAAATAATTTTTTTTTAATAAATTGATAGTTTGTCTTTTGCATTTTACGGTTCATCTAAGATTTGAATGATTCCCTGTCCATTTCCTTCTCTCCCACAACTTGATGCCACAGCCTAGAGTCACATGAAAAGGTAAAACTGTTGCAGAGGAGAAACAAGAGCAAGGCGTCGGTCCAATTAGTATCTGTATTTCAATATACGAGTAACTTGGTGAAATGTAATAAATAGCTTGCAGATCAGACTAGATGAACTAGTAGCTTTTCTGGACTTAAGCTTCATAAGTCTTTAAATAGCTGGCTTTGGAGCTCCTGGGCTTACATGTCTTCATCCTTGAGAAGTAGCTGTTTGCATGGTGGTCCAACTTCACCAGTTGCAGGGCACAGCTTTGGGTTGTGGATCCTATTCTTAACTTTCTGAGCTTCATCATTTTAGGAGCCCCAGCTCCAAGGCACCCGTGGTAGCTAGGTCACACTTCATGTCAAAAGAGATTTCATTTATTTTTGTATAGGCTATTTGCAGCTGTTAGAGGGTAGCTGTGAGAGGCTCCCACGCTGCCCAGAGTGGCATTTGGATGCATTCTTAGCATAAGTTTTATATCAGAAAGCTTTTCATATTTCTGAATGACACTCACATTACTGTTTTAGTTTCTCGGAGATGTTGCTTGAATACCAAGCAGTTTGGGAAATGGGGGATTTTCAGGAAGGATCTTTATCTAATAAAGTAACCCAATTCCACAGGGGATTTGCTCCCATGAGGAACTTTAAATCCTCATGCCCAGACTGTATCCCTGATACACATGTGCTTATACATGTGTACATGCAACATATCGACATGCATCTTCACACACAAAATATAGGTACACTAAATCAATTTTTTTAACTGTAAACACAGCTTAGGTGACTTGACTAGAACAAAAGTCTGGTTGTAGGTTTTGTAGCTAGGTAAAACACTATTCATGGGTTTTCTTTGCCATTGATTTAAGAAACATGAAGACATCTACATTCAGTCTTCAGATTTGTATTAGAAAGATCCTTTAGTATTAATTTGTAACTAAGTAAACATTTATAATTTGTTTAGTTCATAATCTATTTAACATATGCTTCACTGTTACTATATAGCAATTATACAATCAAACTATTCACTTGGACTTTTGAAGTACATTACATGAAATTACACAAAATTTACTGTGTTTAGGCAGTTAACTTTGCCGATTTAACTTTTATTCTCAAGGAATTGAAACAGTTCTAACAGTTATTCTCTGCAAAATCATGGTGTCTGTCATTTTAATGCATGCAATGTTGCTAATGAACCAAATGTTTTTTGAAAAATCCATTGCATCAAGAGGCCAAAGAGCTTATCCTGCTCTTTCAGAATCATCAGACTCTATCAGAATGATAAGTTTTCTGAGCACTTTTTTTTAGAAAAAAGTTGTTGATGGTATTGATATTTTCATCTCAGTAAGTAAAGTTAATGTCTTTCATCATTCTTACATGAAAGAATAAAATCTTTCTCATTTTTAATAACTGACTAGTCATAGGTAGTAAACACTTCAGTCAGAATTAACAGGTTTATTTTCCATAATTTGGAAGGGTTACATTTGATGATATGTTTCAAATATACTTTAAATTCTTTTCAAGTTACCTTTACCAGCAGGTACTGCAAATTTTTCCCCTGGTGTTTTAAATTACTCAACTCATTTTCTACAATTCAAAAATCAATGCTAGTTGGAAGCTATGTCTGCTGTCCTTTTTTGTTCCCTTGTTGCCATTTTTTATCTTTTATTTCTATTTATTGTGTTCCTCACCACAGAACTTATTTATGTGACAAGATTTTAGAAAAATTGTCATCTTTGATAGCTGAATTTTGACTCTTTCACCAACTAAAATGTTGAAACCATTTAATTAATTTGTATTTTTTCATCCGATTAAATTCCTCATCTATTGTATTCATAATTTCTCTCTGATTTAGACAAATGGCCTATTTGAAAGAAAAGGAATAAGCTACTAGACAGCATTTAATTTCCTAATATAAAGTTCCTAGGGAAGAGAAAAAAAATAAAAAAAAACCAAAACCCAAAACCCCCAAAATAACCAAAGAAAACCAAGCTTAAAACTCTTTTTTATCTGAAATACAAAATTTGTCAGATATTTACAGCAGTGCCAGTACAAATTATAATCTAAGATTTTGGAGACAATTGCTTTAATTATTATTTAATTATAAGTAAAATCCTCAGCCTTGACTCTTAATAGTGGATAATGTGTAACTTAAATTTACTTGTGCTTTGAGCAAAATCTTCCCTTGTTTTCCTGCTCTACCCCATAGCTTGAAACCTGTCTTTATTAAAAGACATTTTTATGTTCAATTGCATTACCGATATGTGTAAAGTTAATACCCTGGATCACTAAACTAATGACTCAGAACCAAGCAGGATTTTTTGAGATGTCATTCCCACACTAGCTTTATGCCTCCTGTTCTCAGTATAGCCCAAGTGCAAAATCCCACTCAGAAAAACCATACCAACACGTCAAAAATGCCAATATTGTCAAATGTTCTCTTCAATAAGCTTCCTTCCCCAGAGCTTCAACAGAAAGGCTCATAAATTCCTTTTTTTTCCCCTCCATTTTGAGAGTTATGTTCGATTATTTTTACTTATTCTTATTCTGCTATTGTCCTGAATTCATTTTACTCACACCCTTCTTTCATATTTTTGCTTTAATAAGCTTCTTAAGTCTTCATATAGAGGGAAGAATTTGCCTCTGTGGATACAAGTAACAAATGAAGCTCAACCCATATGTGCTCTAATAGCAGTAAAGTTCAAAATTTTCCCATCGCTTGGCATCAACATTGTTCAAGTGTACTATTTCATATCTTACCCAGTCCTTATACACTTTCCCTGCCTCTTCCAAAGTCCTTGAGGCCTACTATAATATGTGGATATTCACAGTAGAAGAATATTAATATCTATCATCAATTTAACATCACATTAAACTTCCAGAGAGCAGACGTTGGACTGTTCAGAAGGCTGGTTGGCAAAGTCCCATGAAAGACAGTCTTTAAGGGCAAGGGAGCCCACAAGGGCTGGGAGCTCTTCTAAAAGGAAATCCTGGCAGCTCAGGAGAAAGCCATCCCCATGTTCTTTAAAAGGGGCCAGCAGAGAAAAAAAACAGCTTAGTTGAGCAGGGAGATCTTGGGAGACATCAGAAAGAAGAGGAATGTTTATGAGCTTTGGAAGAAAGGACAGGCATCTTGGGTGGACTAGAGGGAGGAAGTAAGATCATGCAAAGACAAAAACCAGGAAGGCTGAGGCCCAGCTAGAAATCAGATTGGCCAAGTCGGTGAAAGATAACAAAAAATCTTTCTATAAATACATTAACAATAAAAGGAGGACTAGAGAGAATATTCAGTCCCTATTGCATGCAGATGGAACAACAGTTACAGGGGATGAGGACAAGGCTGAGGTACTTAATGCCTTCTTTGCCTCAGTCTTTAATAGTAAGAAAAGATGTTCGCTCTGTGTACAAACCCAGGAGTTAGAGGAGCAGAACGAGGCTCCCTTGATCTAAGTGGAGGAGGTTGGAGACTTGATTGCCCAGTTAGACACCCACAAGTCTATAGGACTGAATGGGATCCACCCAAGAGTATTGAAGGAGCTGGCGGATGTGCTGGCCAAACCCCTTTCCACCATATTCCTGGCTGACTGGGGAAGTTCCACTGGACAGGAAGCTGGTTGATGTTGTGCCCAGCTGCAAGAAGCGTCTCAAGGAGGATCCAGGGAACTACAAGCCTGTCAGTCTGACCTCAGTGCCAGGGAAAGTCATGGAACAGGTGATCTTGAGTGCTATCATGAAGCACATGCGGGTTCACAAAAGGCAGGTCTTGCCAAACTAACCTGATCGCCTTCTATGACAAAGTGACTTGGCTACTGGATGAGGGAAACGCTGTGGATATCTTCCTGGAATTCAGTAAAGCCTTTGACACAGTTTCTCACAGCGTTCTGCTTCGGAAACTGTCACCTCTGGCCTGGACAGGTGCACACTCTCCTGGCTGGAAAACTGGTTGGATGGCCAGGCCCAGAGAGTGGTGGGAAATGGAGTTAACTCTAGCTGGAGGCCAGTGACAAGTGGGGTTCCCCAGGGCTCAGTGCTGGGTCCAGCCCTGTTCAATGTCTTTTTCAATGACCTGGATGAAGGCATCGAGTGCACCCTTAGCAAGTTTGCAGACGACACTAAGCTGGGTGGAAGTGTTGATCTGCTGGAGGGTAGGGAGGCTCCAAAGGGATCTGAACAGGCTGGACCGCTGGGCTGAGACCAATGGCATGAGGTTTAACAAGGGCAAATGCTGGGTCCTGCACTTGGGGCACAACAACCCTGAGCAGCTCCAGACTAGGAGAAGTCTGTCTAGAAAGCTGCCTGGAGGGGAAGGACCTGGGGGTGTTAGTTGACAGTGACTGAACATGAGCCAGCAGTGTGCCCAGGTGGCCAAGAAGGCCAATGGCATCTTGGCTTGGATCAGAAACGGTGTGACCAGCAGGTTCAGGGAGGTTATTCTCCCTCTGTACTCGGCACTGGTGAGACTGCTCCTCGAATCCTGTGTTCAGTTCTGTGCCCCTCTCCACAAGAAGGATGTTGAGGCTCTGGAGCGAGTCCAGAGAAGAGCAACAAAGCTGGTGAGGGGGCTGGAGAACAGGCCTTACGAGGAACGGCTGAGAGAGCTGGGGTTGTTTAGCCTTGAGGAGGCCGAGGGTAGACCTTATTGCTGTCTAAAACTACCTGAAAGGGGGTTGTAGAGAGGAGGGAGCTGGGCTCTTCTCCCAAGTGACAGTGGACAGGACGAGAAGGAATGGCCTCAGCTCTGCCAGGGGATGTTCAGGCTTGATAGGGAAAAAAATTCATGGAAAGGGTCATTGGGCACTGGAACAGGCTGCCCAGGGAGGTGGTTGAGTCACCTTCCCTGGAGGTGTTTAAAAGACGAGTGGATGAGGTGCTGAGAGACATGGTTTAGTGATTGACAGAATGGTTGGCTTGATGATCCGGTGGGTTTTTTCCAAGCTAGTGATTATATGATTCTGTGATTCTGTGATCAATGATGGATTTACCAATTTCTGTTTTTAAAAGTAAAAATAAAAGATTATTCAGCTCTATTTTGTACTTTTACTGCTGTAAAAGAATAACTTGGGCTTCTTGCCTTCTTTGCTTTCTCGAGTTCTTTAGATTATAATGGATATAAAGCCTCTTGGTAGCTCATCAATCTGTAGTCTCAGGGAGTCCCACCATATTCCATTGGTTGTTGTTCTGCTTCTCTGGGCAGGATGACCAAGTGATTGACACTTCCAGTCAGATGAGAACTTCACTGCATTTTTCAGATTCTTGGCTTATGATAGGTATTGCTGTCCACTATTTCCTTATCCATCACAGTGCTACTGAAATACAACACTGGGAATGATTTTGTGAAGTGGCTTTCCAATTAGATTTATTTTACTTAAAACCTGCAAAGCACTGAAACATATTTCCAGGCCACATAATTTCCTCCCAGCATGACTACTAGATTTTTTGCATTATGTCTCATAAATCATTATCTTGCCACTGTGAAGGAAACATTGTATATGTGCAGTGGATCACAGCAATTTTTTCCACTACAGTTTGTATTTGCTGCCAGCTGAATAATCTAATATGAAACAGGAGGAAACAGTTTCTTACACTTTCTCTTTGGGATCCCTGTTCACATACATCATATGAACTAAATTTTGGTGTCAGTTTTACTTCTTACCTAAATCCAGTGTTTGAACACTTTTGGTTGTGTGTTAACACCATGAGAGTGAATCATGTCAACATCTCCAGAACTGTGTGACTTATGGATGGGCCATTTTGTCCATTTCTATTGGACTGTGGGCATGGGTGATCTCCCCATTTGTGGGGGAAAAGAAAATAACAAAACAAAGAAACACGTGCCAGTTGGAAAAGTTCTCAAGACATTTAGGGGCTGTCAGACATGAAAAACCAGTAGCAGAAAATTGTATGGGGGCAGAAGAATTACAGTTGGAAAGGTAAGCATTGAGTGGTACAGTGTCACTGGGGACAAAGGAGTAGCTCCTGCCTCTGCTGCTGGTATAATACAGCTATTTATAAGCTAGAACAAAGTTGCTTGCTGATAGTTGCTTTTAAAGAGTTGCCATTTGGAAGCAACAAGCAGTGCATGGTTCCTGATATGAGCCTGTGGAGAAACATATTGAAAGCTGATTAGCTTTAATGTACACACAGACAACAGGGGAGTTGAGATGTATCACAAGAGCCATATGTGTGGGGAGAGTCACTCAACTGAATGTCATTACAAACTCAAAAAAGCTTTCTGGCTTTGTTTCCCTCTCGCAGTTTTGAGTGTTTGACTTCATGGCAATTGATGGGAACCTCAGGAAGGAAAGAAGTCAGTGTAACCCATACGCAGTCCAAGTCAACTACCAGACTTTCTCTGTTCTAAAGGAAAACAAAATTTTTCTCCATAGGCAGCTGAAACCTTTTCTGAATTATTTCAAATTACTTTGGAAATTTATATCCGAGAGAAGATATTAGATAAAATGGAAGTGAGCACCTGCATGTGATGGACAGACAGTCATTCTCACCTCTGTAAGACTTCAGAAAGTGTTGCAATAACGTTTTTTTTATTATTATTCTTTTCATGCATGTTGGCTACAAAACATTGGTGCCATCACACTGAATATTATAAAGAATACTACGCAGGCATTGCCATTATCCTTGGTAATTAAATATCTTAATGTTTGCATTTCAAAGTTGTTTTTGTTGTGGTATTTTCTTTCTTTCTTTTCCATACAAGGAACATCCTCGGATACCTTTCTTCAGCTATGTATCTGAATGTGAAACACTGCGACCTACTTGAAGGAAGGAAGAAAATTGTAACCATTGAGTTCAGCTTATACAAATAAAAGGGGAGAACTTTGCATTCATTGAGCTAACCACTTTGCACTGCACTGTTTCAGTTTAGTCTGATGCCATTCCACCTCCTCTTTCTTTTGCCCTGGCAGAGTCAATTATAACCACAGATTGCTACATGGAATTGTAGCACTAGGGAAACCGTTAACACCTAGCTGCTCTGGCACAAGATCACACTAAACAGCTTATTAAGATTCAGCCATCAGCTCTGATGAGTTACATGCAGCAAAAGGCTGGGATGTACTTCCAGCTCATTTAATTACAGAAATCAATGAATTCTCAGAGCAAAGCCTTGAACAGGAAGATGAACCTCACCTGGCCACCTTTTCATCTGAGAGCTCAAGATATTACAAGACAGTACCTAGAATCTATTAAGTTTTGAGGGTTTGAACAAATAAAACAATAAGAAAATATTCTATGGATTTTACCTTGATATAAAAGTCTCTGCAGTATTTTTAAATAATATAAATAAAATTGAATGAAAAAGGCACCAGGATGCTCTGCCACAAGAGTATTATAGACTTCTCCATAACTGAAAATCCAATTGGTTGCAATGAAGGATTTTTTTATATTTGGATAACTTCCTAAACAATGTTTTACATTTAAATTCTGGAAAGCACATTAATAGATTGGTCAATCAAAATTTCCCACCTTACATCCTTCCACTGAGAAACCATTCCAGCCTGGACTGGTGAGGTTCTGGATGGCTATAGTTGCAATTACGGTATTTAAATTCCATGAAACATACAAAGCTGATGGAAACACAAGATGTTTCCTTCAGAGTATACAAACCTGAAACAGCATGAAAGGCTGAGTATCTATAAAGCACATTGCAATTTTTGTAAGATCTTCTGTTGCATCCCTCTGTTTCCTGGCTACACCCTGTGAAAGCGTGGCATTCATCACATGTTTTCACAGTTTATTCATTAAACTTTAATATATCATATACCTTGCTTTCCTGGTATCCCATTACTGTTTGATGTTAACTACAAAACCAAACACTAAACAAAGCTTTGGAGGCAACAAGCCCTCAGGAAAAGAAAACAAGCAAAGGAAAACATGAGGAGATATAACAAAACATGAAGAGGGAATAAGGACAAATTAGAGAATAAAAGTAACCACATTTAAAAAATGCAAACACAAGTCCAAGATATGCTAATCAAAAAATGTCCTATTATGCAAATGTAACAATAATTGCTGAGCATATGTATTTGAATCTCAGAAGGAGAAAAAAAAAATATGTAACAGCTACTGATGCCATATTGAACATTTGAGTAATTTAAGATATTGATTTATATTTCTTTTGGAGGGTTTCTCCCCACCATGCGAAGAACATCTTACAGCATACAAATGGAAAATCTCAAAACATTTCATCTGAGGTTAATAGATTTGAGTTAAAAATTCTTATAAAGATTTAGCAAGTCAAATAGTTGCCGAGATCTGGGGTAAGGAATTAAAGCATCAGGGCAGAAGTGGAAAGAGGATGATCTGAGTGAAATGAAGAAATTGAAAAGACAGTGATTAAAAGAAAGACTATAATGGGTAGCTAAATTAATTAGCTAGATAAAGTACCATAATGAGAAAAAACTTAGCTTTACAGGAAGGTATGCATTTCATGCTGTCAGGTAGCAGTGTTTTAATCAATTCAGTATTATATTGAGGAAGAAAAAAGAGGCCAGTTTGGGGGTATTTTTGTTGTGTTTGTTCAGTTTGTGTGAGGTTTTGGTAGGTTTTTATTTTTGTTTGTTCTTTTTATTGTTTTTTTTGCTGTTTCTTTTTTTTATAATAAATGGAATTCCTTGACAGTAATATTAGATGAACGCAATACCTACATCTTGTGTAATTGTCTGCACAGAGTTTGAAAATAATTTCAGCTAATAAAAATATTTCTTTTTTCTTCTTAAGCAGTGTTACTACATGGAAAAGCCAGTGTGATCCCTGAAGGCAGCAAAGAAAACATAGTCATTGCCCTCCTCTTCTGAACCTTAGATTTTACTCTGATTTTACTCTGAAGAATTCCAGACAAAAAAAAAAAAAAAAAGACAGAATAAAATGTATTGGACCATCACAATCTTACAGTTTTCGGCAAAATGGCATGTAACTTGCCGGAAGATAAATTACACTAGAAAAATGCATAACCTGGATATCATAAGAAGAAATGAGAAGTTGTGATGAAATCTAACAGAAAATCCATTACTGTGGGTCAAAAGTCTTTTAAGGAGACAGCATAAAAAAAATGCTTCCCTTGCCATCAAAACTTTTAATGGAGACACCTAAAAGTTTGATGCTGATTTTCAGTGCTGGAGGGGCACGTAACTCCAGACTAAGACATTGAAGTGTGGGTACGTACATGTGAAAGAGGTAAAAGAAACCCTAGATAACCAAAGACATCCCTATAGGATTAGTAGATATGTCTTAGGGAAAAAAAAAAACAAAAACAGAAAAAACCCTTATCCTTTTGAAGTGGTGTACGGAATATGGGATATCCTGAAATGCCCTGCCTGGCACAGTGTACTTTATATTTGAATAATATAAATAACTATAGTCGCTGAGTATATGGGAAGCTAAGACACTTGCCTTACATACAGACTCTTTTATTTAGGCTATTTAATCTGGAGCAGAATCTTACACCTCAAAAATTTCACATGAATATATATTAAGAGAGGACCACATATATCACTGAGTTTATTTCTCTGAAACTGTACACAGCGTCTAAAGTCTGAATTGCAAAACTGACAGTTGGCCCAGCTCCTGTATTACAAATGACCAAACCAAAAACTGGCATAGATTTATGGAGGTAAAGTAGATCCATACTTCCCCCTGTGTGTTCTTCAATTAAATTCTGGTCATGGACTAAGGGAGAGAAATAAAGAGAAGTAAAGATGTTTAGCAAACACACATATATAAGAGCCAACAAAAAATATCTTGTCATATTCCACTCTCAGGTTCTTGCCTATACTTATTTTCTTTTGGAGGATCCAATAGGGTTGTGTAAAACAATCAACTGGAGACCTTCTCTTTAGAATTATTTCATGTCTTTTATTTTTGACAAAACTTAAGGGAAGGCGGGGGAGAGATTTCCAGAGAACAGATAGGGAAGAAAATAGAAAGATTAGATTCAACAAGTGCATAAATTAAGTCATTCTCCCCATCTAATTCTTTAAAGTGATTACCTTCAGGTTACCTGATTATGTCTCACCCAGCTGTCATGTCATACATGCAGGAGTGAGGAGATGTCACAAACAGTGACTTCAGAGGTTTTGATTATTTTTCTTGAAGAAAGCAGTATATTGCTAAATTCTTTCTCATCACCTATCCCAGCAACTGGAGAGATGAACTTCCCTATTGCTGTTATTTACTGGAGACAATATTACAGAAATTCATTTTGGCAGGCATAATTTTATGTCTGCTGCTGCTAAACTTTTGCTATTACTTTTCAATGTCCTGTAATAGCACTTATGAAGTCATTCACACCTACCTTCTCCACTTATTTACCAATATGTTGTGTGTTCTTCCTGAGCACCATGCTGAGAAGCCAATTGCATGTGGAGACTCAAAAGTTTATGGCAAAGATTTTCTGTGGTTTCACCTGGATATAATACAGGCTGCACAAAAGATGGAAAAGATTTTACTAGAAGAAGTGAGAAACTTTTGGTAATGTGCTGTAAAACCTCAGTCATACCATTCTGAGAATGCTGATCACTAAAAAATTTCGTCTAAAAGCTAAAGGTTCCACATGAAGTTCTGTCTCCTAAAGCTATAGGACTGTATTACAGAAAGAGCCTGCCTTTTTCAAAAGGTGGCTTATTTTCAGCTTTTATGACAGAAAGGTGCCAAAAGTAAAACTAATTTGGAAATATAAGATATTATGAAAGGTTAAAACTATTACTCCCTGTGGAAGGAAAGAGCAATCCCTACATGCAGTCACTTAAATACACCCACAAGAAGCTTTGCTTTAGGTAAAAGGGTTTTCCTCAATCTGCTCTTGCGACTACTGCAAAAACCAAGGGTTTTGTATATGTACATCTGTAAGGAAATAAGTCATTGTTCAGAGAACTGTATGCACAAAGCAGACAAAACAAAACAAAACAGAGGAACACCCCACCATCTTGCTTGTCTTTTTTTGATTTTGGGTGAATTTTGGCTTAAGAAAAAATTGATTTTCCTCAGCAAGACAGAAAGATAGTGGGAGGTCTGGCAACTCTCCTTAAATGTAGTGAATGTTTATCTATCTCTACTATGCCTTTCTATCTCTACTCTTTCAGGCTGGCCAATCAATCTGGATGACATTTATCCAGACACAGAGAAAGGACTCACTTGTAATAGAAAAAAAAGAATATGAACAGGGAACTGAGTCTTACCGTAGAACAGATCATGTAGCAAAGAACAACAAATGTTCCTCAGAATATTCTGAAAAAAACATGTAATTCTGCTTTTCAGGACAGATTTCTCCCCTTGTTGTGCTGGGACTGTATCCTCCCAGGACTCAATCTCTTCTGTATGTCCCTGAGGTTACAGCCAATTAGTGAAGATATTCAGGAAAAGTTTTTGGCCTATCCTTTCATGTAATATTTCACTTTGCATAATTTTAACTAAATCTACAGAATTAAGACGTAACATAGAAGAATGTGTACCATAACTTTCCAAGCTTTTTATGATCCTTCTATCAGACTGGTCACTATTAAAATTCAAACTTTGTTTCAAATGAAAAGTGCTGGATAAATTCTCAATTTTTTATACATAATTATGTAAACATAGTTTCTGCTTATGTTGCCAAAATACAAAACTCAGACCTCCAGTACCCATCCTCTTTAATTATTAGTGTTCAATAAGAATAAAACTCCTTTCTCTAAATTCACATTCCCTCTCTCTGGAGCTGGAGACTGGCTTTGCCCACTCCTTTTATTTTCCTCTAACTTCCACTCTATGATGGGATGGGAGATTTCATTAGAGGACCTAGCCAGCGTGGGAAATGAGTAGAAGAATCTGTGGTCTACACAGTGGAACATCACTTCAAGACTTAACGTAGCTGTTCTCTATTCTGATTTGCAGTCTTACAGGATCGTGGAAAACTATCTTTTTTTTTGCTTCCCCATTGAAGTGTCCTGAGTAGTCGTACTTAAAATTCATGTACTTTGACTTCTTAGAAAAAGATGTCAATACAAAAACCATTTAATCAGCACATTATGTTCTGTTGGTGAGATAATCAAGGTTAGAGTAATTGCTTATTATGTGGCACAGAGCACAATGTCATCTCACCGTTCTACTAATCAAATCCTAGCTGAATGCTATTTAAATAGTTTTAAAAAACAAATAGCAACACTGAGGACACACTAAGTTTCTAAAACATGTTTTGCAGAGCAGATAGGACAGCATGCAGATTGTTTTAAGCAAAGTCCATTTCCCATGGGACCTCTTAGAAATATTTTTATTAATGAAATGTCATCATAATATTTACAAAATGAGAAAAAAGTTCCACAGAACTTGCAGGGAAATGATCATACACTACCAAAAATATAGAAGTTCCATGTGTAGGCCTGTTTAATATCTGACAAAAAAAAATAATTTAGAAGACAAATATAAAAAGCAGTGACATTTCTCGGTAGGAAAATTCATGTGGGGAATAGAATCAGATTCCCCCAGGTGACAATGATAAGCATGCAATACAGACAAATACTTTCTCAGTACAGAGGTGCCTACGTACAACAGGTTTAGCTTTCCCACACTGTTTTAATTTCCAACAGAAGAAGGGCTAGTAGGGATAGAAGGAGTTTCAAAAGCAGATAGTCTTTTGTCTGCCACAACTGAACCTACATGTTTTTTGACAGAGATTTATCTAAGTGATTTTTAAAAATCTCCAGTGACAGAACATGTATAATTTTTCTGTACAACATATTCCCATTCTTAACAATCTTCACATTTAGGAATTTTTCCCTAATGTCCAACCTAAATCTCCTTTACTGCAATTTAAGCCCATTATTTCTTGCCTGAGCCCCAGTGGGCATGAAAAACACATTATTCATTTCCTTTTTATAGCCATTTTTCAGACATTTGAAGATACTCACGTCTCTCCTTACTCTTCCCTCCTCTAGACTAAACAAATTCCACTATGCTGAATATTCAAGACCACAGTAGCTATTTACAAAGTGCTCATATATCAGGGCACAGGAGGCCTGAATGACTGTCTAAACTCCTTGGTAAGAAATGGTTCTAGCTGGCTGTCGCAGGGGAGCTGTTTAGCTGAAGAAAAAATGAATGTGAATAACCTTGATGTATTTTAGGAACCAGTTCAGACCTATGCTGTGTATTCATCCCAAAGGTGGAAATGGATATTATAGAACTATCTAGCCTCACCCATAAGAGGAATAAAAGACAGGAGAACCAAAGTGAACTTGAAGTTTTCTAAAAAGGGATGGATAGATTGCCTGGAATAAAAAAAGTATGTTGTTGCCTTCATGGAGGCTGCTGGAGAGGTGAAGAGCTGAGGAGTACCATTGTGCATCCCAGAAACTTTGCCTTCCATGCAGAGCACATCAGCGTCCATCTCAGAAAGCTTCCTTGAGGATATAAAAGTAATCTGAAGGTCATAAAGTGTCCCTGAAATTGATGTAGTAGCAGAAAACTAATCTGAGCACTTGTCCTATTGTGTCAACAGCAGATCAAGTAGCAGGAGAGGTACAGCTTCACAGACTGTCAAAGGATTCACCACTCCCCTCTCCTTTTCTGTGCCAGGCATGGGGTTTTTTTTCCTTTTTTTTTTTACTGTCTTGTTTAATACAGACACATGGCACTGAGTACACTTGAAACACACTGGGCAATCTTTGCCAGTGGAAAGACTGAGCCACACTTGACAGATGCTTGTTATATCACTTAGAGTTATACTAGAAGGTGCTCAGATACCGAAGAGATTGGAATGGATATATAAATACCGTAGGTCTTAAATCTCATTATGCAGTCTCTCTGGATTTGAATAAAACCTACACCAACTGACAATGGTGCTGTTGTAACTGGGTGGTGTGAAAAGAAGGAAAGATACAGTATTTCCTTCCCACATGTAATTCTTATAAGAATTATTCCAGAGACATAATTCTGACAGATTTATAGGGAATTTGTCTTAATTCTGCATTGTCTTTCTCCTGTTTCTAAACTCAGCACCTGAAAGTTTTCCAGAAATATTAAGCAATGTGACTAGGCATCTGTCAGATGTTTGCTCTCTCATCTTCCCGGGGCAGAAGTATGAGTGTGGATATAAGCGGAAGCAGATGGCTGAGTAAGCATATTCCATATACATGGATTTGGTGAATGTAGTAATGTCATTTAAATACAAAATCCTCAATAGTTTTATGTTGTATAGCAGCAAACAAGGACAGGGGGATGAGAGTTGTGGAAGCGTTTTAGAGGAGAAGGCTGAGTAGGAGAGGAGATAAGGGTCATTCCAAAGAGCCACATAGAAGAGGGTTATTTTAGAGTGCTGCAGACAAAAAGCACCACTGGTTTAATTCTCTAATCTGCAAAAAGAGAATCAATTTGGTGTTATTATTATAGAAGGCATAAACCAAAACTGCAGCATAGTTCAGTTGCTATTCTAGAACCAATAGAAAAAACCTGCCAGCTGAAGCCTGAAAGAGATGAGTCCAGAATGATGGAGAGAGGAAACAGAAGCCCAAGAAAAGGGGGATGCTCTGTCAGATCCAGAAGGGAGAGTGGGAACTCCAAGGAAGCAACTGCTGACTAGCATTGCAATGTGGATGCTTAATGCTTGTTCTTTCTATCATATTTTAGGACATTACTTTGGGAGTCAAAGTCCACCAATTCAGTTGCCCTTAAAACTGAAAAGCAGAATTTTCTTAGGAACCAGGGCAGCCTTGAAAGCTGGCAGGATAAGCATGAGTGGCAGTGAGAGCACCTGGTGGGTGAATGACCAAAATCTGATGGCCCTGTTGCTTGACAGGGCAGAGCTTTGGGTCCTGTCAGCTCCAGCCAAGACTTTCTACAGATGACAGAAAGAAGCCAGCATCCCTGAAGTTGGTTTGCCATAATGAGGGAACTTTAAACGGTTATTGTACTTTGTGAAAGCAGTATGTAGGCCATCGTATCTTATCCAATTTCCTCAGTCATTTTGTTTTCTTTTCTCCCTTCAGGAAAGCACACTTCCTTATACACTTGATTACTTGTTTGCAAATGGGAAGCTCTTTTTATTGAGCAGCCAGATGGTATAACATGCTCATCATTATTGTCCAAACATGAGCAATTTGGATGGAGGCTCAAGGCAGTGCGTATTAATGAACCTTAAAACCACTGAAACCTCACCAATTAAAGCCTAGGAAACAAATACATCCTTTCTTTTTTTTTTTTTTTTCCTTTTCCCTTTGTGAATGCTTGTGTCACACATGACCAGCTTCCTTTTTAATGTTGCAAATCTCAGGTGCTGATTGTTCTATATTGGGAGAGACAGGACAAATCAGGACAGGATATCAACTTATTATGATTTTTTTTTCCTCCCTGGACTTCTGTCTTTTATGTTTTTTAGGGGGAGACAGTGAACAAAAGATAGTCCAGGTGGAGGTGATTTTTATACTTCTCAAGTGATAAATGTCACCTATCCCTTCCCTAGTCTTATTACAAAGCCCAGGGGAAGCTAATGCAGCAGCTTGTGGGAAGGCAGGGGAGAAGAGTAAGAAACTGCAGGGTAATATTAACAATTGGAGAAAGGATAAAAGGAACAGTTTGAAAAGATTCAATTAGGATAAAGGAACACTAATGCACTTGGGGAATATTAATACTAGGCAAACATACAAAGAAGGAGAGTAGAGAAATGATAAAGGCTCTAAAACTAAGAAGGGAAGAAAATAAGCAGAAGCTCAAGTTGCATTTAGTGTGAGGATAAAGATACAATTTGTGTTTATTCATATACGAATGTTTCTGGCAAAACAAATGTGTTTGCAGGGTATTATATTTTAAAAATATTTTTCCCACTTTGCAAATAATCTAAAACTCATGAGTCTGTGTAATCGTTCTAACACACACAGCATTAGGAGCTTATATTTATTCCATTGGGATTACCTATGTTATTTTTCATAGTGAAGTCATCAATGTCTGTTATATCAAAGGGGTCAGATTCTTCAGAGAAGGGACATATGCGTATTTTTATGCC
The DNA here is from genome assembly GCF_032191515.1 of Phaenicophaeus curvirostris. Classification (NCBI taxonomy): domain Eukaryota; kingdom Metazoa; phylum Chordata; class Aves; order Cuculiformes; family Cuculidae; genus Phaenicophaeus; species Phaenicophaeus curvirostris. Next base: position 71,669,236 of record NC_091431.1, read on the forward strand.
ACTCCATCAAAAAATTAAACACTAACATCACTCATAAAATTCAGCTCTAACTCCTTCTGTGCTAAAGATTATAGAGGTATCAAGCATTCGTAAAAGACCAATCATATCCCCAACTTTTTTGGTCTACAGCTTAAATTTTTTTCAGTATGCGCAAAACCACAACTGCAGCCACTACTAGAGAAACATGTCAGACTGCAGACAAATTAAATACACGTGTCTTCGCTTGGAAATGTCAGTGTAGGCAAAACAAAGGTAAGTTGAAGATAAATTTCAGGTTTATTGCACCCTCTCAAAAACAACTTTGCAGTAGGAATCCAACTAATCTTCTTTTAGAAAAGAAGGAAAGGTAGTAAGATCTGAATAACCCTGAAGCGACAGCATGTAAGCCATAGTTCTTTGAGATATTGAAGCATGAGTCCAATGTCTAGGGGACTGTGCAAATGTCTAAAACACAGAGGGTCTGCATTTTAAATCAAAGTGTCTGCTTCCTAGATTAGAGGTAGACACATAACTGTGTCTTGTTGAATCAGAGCCAAGCCTTAGGCTGAACCCTACAATCCTTCTAGCCCATTTTAAAACTGACCTTAGAAAACTGATAATTTGAAAATAAGGTCCATTATTTTAATTGTTGTTTATTCCGTCTTTTCTGCCTGTATATCACCTCCTAGGCCCTATGGGGTCCACGTCTCCTAAATTCCCACAGTGATTGCCCTTCCTGCAGGTCTATTCTACAAGGTGGCAAAATGCAATAAAACACAGCCCTATGTTTCTGGCCTGCAGTTCACCTTAAACAAAAAAAAAAAAAATCCAAACTAGATTTGATTCCCCCATCAATGGAGGCTTAAAACAGAGGAGAAACAGGGACTGCTCTGAATACTTTTTATGTGCTTGCTGTTGCCAGGGAAACCATTCCCCTGGCATCCCATTGCTGAGCATATCTTGCACTTCTAGCATTCTGGTTCTCAGAAAATTAAGACTGTATCACGCTATCGTGGTGTGGAGAAACTATTGAGAAATGAGGACAAACACAGCTTAAAATAATAGACCCAACTTCTAAAAATAAAACATTTACTGAGATCAGGTTTAGTGTTCTGCATGTTTATTATTTTTAGGTCTCCATATTAAGTGAAAATAAGTTAAGGTGCAAGGACAGCCCCTGGCTCAAACTGGCTGTGCAGAAGAGGCTGCTGATCTTTAGCAGTTATTTTCTCCTCTGTAATACAAAATTAGCTGGGGGGTGTGTGGCAGACAAAGGTGACTATGAATAGCTGTGATTTCTTGTATCACACCATAATAAATGTGATGACGCTACACAGTTTTTATGTGTGGGTAAACACATTAGGAAAAATTTATCCCTGATGTGACTCTATTGATTTTCCTGGATCATCCAGGGACAAATTTGCCATGGTGTTTCATGCCCAGACCTTTGATCCTCTAGAAGTTATTTATGAAGCAGAAAGCAAATAAAGTTTTCCAGGGAGACTCTGAGATATGATCAAATATCAAATGGAAAACCCATACTCTGTGTTCATACAGGCTGAAACTCATTTCTGTATTGTGTCCTAAGTAACAGGAGCAACATCAGTGTAATGAAACACTGCTGTTATTTTAAGAAAAATAAAATTTAGAACCCACAGTAAATGTTTTAGGCAGGTGCAAATGTACTTATCCAGTAGCTCTTTATTGCTCTAGATATCATCTATTCTATGGCCAACAGAGAATAAATTTACTTTCATATTATCCCACACATTGTTGTGTCCAAACCCTCACTTACTAGCGCAACTTCAGTTGGTGTATCAGAAGGCACCAGACACAACATAAGCAGTGAAGCAGTTCCAGTGAGTGGATATAGAATCTGTCTTCCCCACCTTCAAACCAATACATTTTGGGGTAAGAGAGCTTCTTTATGATGACTTCTTTCTCTCTTTATTTATGCAGTTCAACTGAGCATTGATTATTTTGCTACCCACATGATGTGTGTTTTGTACTTTTTAAAAAGCTAATTTGACATTGGACACCTCAAAGAATCCTATTGGTTTTGGCCTGGATTCCTCCTAGGGATTACTAGGCTCTAAACTGGGATGTCTGAATTATGAGTTAAGAGGTTCCTATTTCTCCTCTTGTAATTACAGAGGGATGTAGGTCTTCTTTAAGATGATTCCTCTCTTGAGTGGTCTGATTGTGTCTCAGAAAGTACTAATTACTTGCCATTGATCTTAAGAACATCCCAAGATACATGGCTTCAACTTAGTTGACTCAATTTCAGCACCTAAAGGATCTAAAATGGATTTGTCTATTTTTTTGCAGACATGGATCTGAAAAATTATAAAATATTTTCTGTGCAGTTTCAGTTGAAAGTACTACCTACAGTTGGACTATTCATGCCTGTTAACCCCAGCTGAATCCAGGACTGCATGGTGTTGTGGACCATTCGAACATATGGCCATTAGTTCATCTTCTTCATCACTATTTAAAGAACACCATAAGCAGAAACTGAGGTAAGAACTAGGAAGGTGAAATGTCCTGCTTGAATCCAAACAGCAGATTTTGAGAGCTGCGATCAATAGATCTCTTTACTACTGTTCCTGTTCCCTTAATATTTTAGGTCCTTGCTGGAGCAAAGAAACATGCAGCCATACCTATTAAAGAAGTTAAAAAAACATTCTGGGAGGAGAAATGCTTCTCTTATTCAGCCTTAAGATTTTTTTTTTTTCTAGACCTTCACACACACTGTTTGATTTAAAATTTAAAGTTGCCATTTTGTGTGTTTGCAAAACTAAAATAACCCTTTTTAACATATACTTCAAACCAGATTTTTTTCACAGGGTTACTGTAAAAGTTACTTTGAAACCCTACCATCACATGGGATGATACCTTCATTTGGTAGATTCTTAGTCTGTTTTTGTAATTAAACTTATTCAGGGCCAGTGATAACCAGATCAGCTAAAAGAAGGATACTGATTTCAGTCACCATTATCTAAAAGTAATTTGCCATCATAATTAAATTGAATAATCTGCAACTTCTCCTTTTCTTATTATAGTTTTCCATTTTCACCTCAGAGTATTTGAGAAGTTGATCTCAGACTCCTTAAGTATTGCTTGCAGATAAAGTACACAAATAAAGATTGACCCTGTGTTAGAGCTCTTAGAAGAATAGATAAAGGATGTGAGAAAGTGAGACTTATTGTAGAGCTCGGGAATTGAAACATGGAGAAATCCCACGAAGACAGACATACAAGCTTCACTTGAGGCACATGAATAATAGAATCACTAACTTTGTCCAAATAATAGCAGGGTCATGGGGAGGTATCTCCAACTGAGTGCAGTTCTGAGGAGAACAATTTTTTATTGAGGTGAGCATAATTAGGAGTGAATAAATGAATAATTGAACTGAATGTCTGGAAAGAACCTTTAACAATGCTTGCTCTGTGGGGACATGGAATATTTACCTCAGGGGACTGACAGAAGATCTGGTACTTGAAATGTTCAAAACCAGACTGGATGAAGAATTGAAAAGTTTACAGCCTGTCCCAGAAAGAAGTGCTCTGTAAATATCTTTAATGTAGGTTTTACCTTCTTCCAGTACCAGAATACTGTGATTTATTACAAGTAAGCATTCAAGTTTCTATTAGAACTAGAATGACTACTTAAGAGTCTGGTTTGTCATCAGTGTATGGGGATTTATAGACCGGATTTCAAATAAAGTTAATGCAAGTTGCCTCTCTGTAAAGCCTCTCTTGTTATGTGAGACTAAATCTCATAGAATAAAGAAAAAAAGAGTGAGATTATTTACCTAATAGATCTGAAGAACTCCTCTGGCACACATACCAATATTTAAGCTGCATCTAATTTACCTGATAAAGGGTAACAGCTCCTTTGGTGCTGTTAAGGCCTGTAGGAGAAATAATTATATAGGTACTCATATTTACTTAAGGAAAGGTGCGTATTATTTAACTAATCCTTTGTTGTTCAGGTACAAGAACTGCTGACAAATGCCTAAGGCTGAGTTTTGTTCTTTGATACGGATGGGCAGAACCTGTTAAACAAAGAGAAACTGCATGTGCATCCAAAGCCAGAGGTATTTAAACACACCTGGAAAAATCTCAAAATTTTGAGTGAGAAAGAAATCTACATTTTATGGCCTGAGGAGCATATTTCTTGCTAAGTAGAGTTTTCAGAACTGTAGCTTGGGATTGAGTTGTCTATAGCTATCCTGAGTCTTAATTTAAATTTCATGTTTTCAGTAATTGTGGATCCTTACTGTTATAAGTCACTTGGAATGCATCCTTCTGATTCATGTGTTTGTTAAATTAAACCTTCTGAAGACTAGAGCCCTGGCTTAGAACCTTGAGTTTATGCTTGAACCACACAAGGGTCATGTAAAATAGCATTCTTCTAACATCTTATTCTCACTGAAGTCAAGGAACACAGTTGATTAAAACAGTTCTTGCTACAGTCTCACCTCACCCAAGGCTGGGAACCATTGCTAAATCCCACAGCCTTACTTACCAGACTCATTGCAACTAAAAACCAATAGCAACAGGCTGTAGATGACATACTTTCCTTTTAAATACAGCTTTTTCTGCTTTCTCTATCGTGACAAGTGACATTCTCTGGCACCTAGATGACTTTCTTAGTGAGCATATAGAGAGGCATAACTGAGAAGTATAAAGAATTATCTCCAGTTAATACAAGAATTTTAAAATTAACCAGATAGATGCGTGCACACTCTCATTTTGACACAAAGTTCATCCTTCAAAAAGCTAGGCTGTTTGACTGGATGTCACTGTATTTCTGACAGTCTTCATGCAAGAGTTTTAATTGGCTGCAATAAGAAATACTTTTATTTTCCTTTTATTATTATATATCTTTACTTTTCCATGTGGTAAGCAGACAAGTTCTCAGGATAGATTTGTTTTAAGAAGCTACAAAATTTTCCTACTAGAAGACTGCTAATATATTATTTCTCATATCAGTGTCACATGCCACCCTGCTTATTATGGCACAAGACTAATGGGACAAAAGGTAATCATTTTACTGATGTATTATTCTGGGGATCATAAACAGTGAGTTTGTGTCAGCTACAGCAAAGGTGTTCCTTTATCTTTTTGCTCTGTATTTTTATTTCTTGAGTCATTAGTCATCTCCTCTGACTCCACCTGTGTCTTATTCTTTTAGACTAATGACATGGCCTCCATCATTTGTACCAATGTCTGTTACATTATCTCCAGTTCTGGCTGGGAGAAAATATGTTTTATTGTTATAGAAATAGTACTGCAGACAAATGCCAGTTAGCTTTCACAGCTCTGTTTTCAATAGAGGAAACAATGAGGAGGAAACATTTCTGTGGGTGCCTTTCTGGTCACTCTCAAATGCCTGTTGATGTCCCTGGGAGCAGGACCTCAAAGGTAGGTGCCTTCTTTTCTCTCATGTTCAGGAGAAAATCTAAGATTCACACTTGGTGGCAGTGTTCGGCAGAAAATATAGAGAGAGCCCACAAGCTGCATCCGTGAATCAAAAGGAGATCTGGGTCCATGTTTATTAAGATGAAAGATTCAGTTTGAATTTGTGCATCATCCCTGTGTGCGATAATCAAAGCTTTGTCAAAGTCTGCAGAAGTAATTTAAATGGCCATTAAAACAGAGAGAGAGAGGAGCTTTCGAGCCAGCCCCCACTGCCATAATAAATTCTTGCATTGTGCAACTTTCCCATCCAGATCATCAGAGCACATAAACAAACAAACGTGGGGGAGGTTTGCTGAGTCCCTGCTGCTGCTGTAGCTGTTGCTGCTGCCAAGCAGGCCTTGTGATACCACTCTCTTGTTGCTATCTGTGTTTGCCATGTTTATCTTGAACAGAGCAGAGGCAATGGTGCATTGCAGAGAGCAAAGTTCTTGTGAAGGAGATTGTAGATAACCAGATGTCATTGGCAGTAGGGCTGTTAAGCAACAATATGTATGTGTGTGCACTTGTGTGTGTGTTCTGTGTGAAGAATAGCTATAAAAAGTACAGTGCAGGTATAATTTTTCTCTTCTTCAGGTTTGGATTCTATTATCACACGTGTTTTACCTAAACCAGATATAATGTTGAGGTTTTAACAAATACTCACATGAGATAAGAGGATTTGGATATGCTCCAGGTTGGAATGTAACCAGCTGAAGACCCTGACAAGGCTAATCAACTCCAAGCAATGGATACCTTTGCACGTCAACATCTGTTTCTCTGTAATGTCCATAATTTACACCTAAAACTTGAGCTTTGCTTTATGCCCACCTCTAATACCAGAGGCTGTTTGTATCTGTTACCACCTAATCTGCTCTAATAGCTGCCTCCTTATCAGGATTTGACTCTGAACTTCGGTACTAGGGTGAGGCTCGCTCACTTTCAGCAGTCTAGGACTGTTTAATGCAATAAGTTATTAGTTGCTTTTTTTTAAAGGAAGCAGACTGTAATGATTACAGGACTGCTTTTATCCCCTTTTCAATTCTCTATTTATAAGTATACAGGCTTTCAGCCTGCCAGTAACACTGCTTATAAAGTTGCATGTATAGGAAATATTTCAAATTGAGATGAAGTAATTTCACTATACCCAAAAATACCATAAAACTAGCACAGAGGTTTCTACTTCCAGAAGATGGATAGATGTGATATGTTCTTGGAAAGTTACCACTCTACTTTTCCCACCTCGTAACAATTTTTGAGAAAAACTGAAACACTGGAAATGTTCATGAAAATAAGCTGGAAAAAAATAGGTTGACTCAATTAACATAATTTGTTTCAGTAATTTAAGATGTGATTGGCTGTGGTTTTGGCCTTATTTTTTTTCTTTTTTTTTTCTAATATAATAAACCCCAGTTTTCAAACAGGAAAGTTATCTTGCCACTTCGATAATGTTGTATATATGTATAACTTTCTGAATATATGTGTCTAAAGGCAGATGTATAATGTTCTGAAACCCTTTCTTCTCTGTGTTTTTTAATGCAATGATGATACAGAAAAAAAAAGAAAAAGAGAGAATGGTATTCATTCAATCCTGGAGCAGAAATTTTTTGATGTTCTAGTTTTCCAGACTGGAAAATTGACCACTGACAACTATGATCCAGAATAGGAAAATTCTTTTTGGAGGTGAATGGGCTAAGCTCCTTTACATCATGAATGAATTAAAACTACCTACATTTACAGAGAAGTTCCCAGATGATTCTGGCCTGAATGTGAACAGCCAAGCAGCTTGCATTTCTCCACGCAGGGTAAGAGTGAGATTAATCCATGGTGGCATTGCAGACACAGGAGCATCCAGCTGGCAAATCTATCAGCTCTAAAACTAGAAAAAATGTCTGGAGAAAGCCCAGCAGTGTGTTATCAGTTTTGTCCAAAGCCACCTGTGAAAAATAAAACATTTATGAGAATTTGACAGCTAACAGGGAAATTGTTCACAGGACAGTAGTGGCTCTGTACATCCTTACAAAGAAGCAAATAAATGCCCCTAGGAGCAATCTTTTGGTTTAAGAATTCACTGTGCATCAAGTGATCTGGAGTAAATGTCTGATTGCTTAATCTTAGTTTATGCAAAATATGAAGTAATTTTGCATAGCTTAATGCATCATCAAAGATGATTAAGACAAGTCGCACTGCTTCATACTTGCCAAGTGCATGCAGAGACAGTTACTGACAAAGCATTTGCTGTGGGTACCCAATTTAATCATGATTAAATAACTTATCCCTAGAAACCTTTGAAGATCTCTAAGAAACTGTTACGAAGATATTTGGGCATTTAGAGATGAAGATGAGGTCTTTAAAAGTACTTTTTCTAATGCAAAATCACTATCCTGATCTCTTGTCCAGATGACAGCTGAGTCAATTCATGGACAGAAAATAACATTCCTGAGTACTAGGCAGTATGACCATCTTGGATTCCCTCTGAGAAGAAAATCTGGGGATATCCAGTGCATTACAAACCTATGATAATCAACTCTTCTTGAGGAACCTGGCACACAGTCTAATTGAGAGAAAACCAGCATGGAACTTGAATAAATATACCTTGATAGACTGTAACTGCATACATTTCCATAAAAAAAATGTTAGTCCTAAATCTTAAACTCTTTGAAAATCCAGAAAGAAAAGGGAAGATCTCAAGGTGATTCAGGGAACATAAATTATGTGGATTCTCAAAAGTTTTAATAAGAGCTTTTTTTGAAAACTATTCAGAAGAATAACCATGTTAAACCACAGCACAGGACTGTAGATTAAAATTCAGTAAATATTAATTAGAATAAATGCAATTATGGATACATCTATGAACAGACAGGGAAATTAGCAAGACAAAGTCAATTAAATGTAAATGTAAATTTAATTGAAATTCTAGATAGTAGTGATATTTTTTGTGAGCTATTGAAGGATCCCAGAGCACTTTCAATTCCTGATTGACATCTCTTGCCCAACTAATGCAAAGTAATGGATGTTTTTGTATGTGAGGTAGGAGTTTAGCATGCTCCATACCTTCTGCTGGTAGCAATGTCTTTTTCTGGTGCTATGATTCTCCCAAGATGAGCAACAGCATATATTTAGGACACTAAGTGTTAGGTTTATACTGGAGAAGTACATTCACATAGTCTCCTGGATATTTTCTTATACTATTAGTGAAATTTAGTTTAATGTTTTATTGAGCTGTTTTGAAATATGAACAAAATTGTTTCAGATAGAAAAATGAAACTTTAAAACTTGAAAAAAAAATATTTATTATTGGTTTCTTTTTTTCAACAATGAAAAATGTTCTGTTTATAAAGAAACACAGTTTTGTGAAAAATATTCTACATAGGGTGAAAAATAAACCTCTCCCATAAAAAGAAAGAGTGTTCTACTCTATGTAGAATATTACCTCAAAAAAGAATTTAAAAAGGTCAAAATAAACCCAGACCAATATTCTAAAGGTGATATTTAAAAGCTACAAGACAAAAGATACTCATTATATGCAAGTCATGTGTATTTTTCCACACCTAAATAAAAAAGTCCACTAAGCTGATAATTATATTTCAAAATATTTGTGATTTAGCAAATGTCTAATATTGGTATCATAGTTTTCTCACATATTGCAACACCAATAAGTAATGTGGAGGACAGTGGAACTTTTCAGTGAATTTCAACATATTGTGGAGGTATGGCTGCCTAATGACAGATGGAATTCAACTGGGATACATGCAAGGTTATCTTTGTAGACAGAAGTACTCTAAACTTCTCATATGTTTCTCAAGCTGCAGGATTCTCTAAGGATCTAAAACATTTGGAAACTTGTGGAATGTTTGACTAAGATATCTGTTCATTACTTGGCAGCCATGGGAAAAGCAAACATGATTCTTTGTTGCATGAAAACAAAAAAAGTGATAGTGTTTCTACAAAATATGATGGTATTATGTTAGGAATAGTCACCTTTGTCTGGAACAGTTGTGATTCCAGGTTGATTGATTCCCAAGGCAGTGCCTGAGTCTACCTGCATATCTATGCTAGTAAAGATTGTCCAACAGTGAAGAGTGAGGATATTTTTACAGTAATAAAGACAATTTCATACTGCAAAACCTAGGGAATATTCTGAAGAAGAATTCAAAGCTAATTGAAGATTGTTTATCAACGAGATGCTATTTATTCACTCTGCTCTTTTAAGCCTCTTGCCCTGAAGTTCCGAATGAGGTGCCAGTATATGAAATTAGGACTGAATAAGGTGAAACAGCAATAGAAAACCTAACTTATACAATGCATTTTACTGATTCAGGATGTCTTCATGTCAAACATTATAAAGATACTTTTAAAGAAAAGATAAATCAGTCTTTTAGCAACAATAAATAAGTGGAAACAAAATGACAATGTAAAATACCTGACTTCAAAACATATCCAACAGATTCATAGCAAAGTAGTAGAGTATGATGTGCTTTGTATTTTAAGGACTGAGTTGCAGCCAAAAGTCAGGCACTGTGAGTACTCTTCTTGCAGGGACTCAAGCCCAAGCAGTAATTCTTTCCTCACTGTATGACAGTGCATAACAGACATGGTTGAATGAATTTGTCAGCTAAAACAATGGAAGTATACTTCTAGTAAGTGCAAAAAGAACTGGGCTCTCAGTCTTTTGAGTTTGATTTTTTTCTTTATATATACTCTCAAAGTAAAATGAAATGCTGGAAGCACTACTCTGATATTATCAGAGAAGGCAAATATGTTTCTTGAATTGGATAAATGCTTCTTTTTATTTTAGGAAGGATATTTATAGTAGTAGCTCATAATGAATATAACAATTTTATCTTCCTTTAGCCATAAAAACCAATTAGATTACTGTAATATTAAGGAATGATTTAATATAAAATAAGCTTACTGGTGAGTGAATGTGAATGACAAGCTTGCTGTTTATGACTAGCTTGCTGAAGAAAAAAGGACACCGCAATATACTCCTATGTTGTCCTTTGTTCCCATAACTCATGTTCATAACCAAAGTTCAGTTAAAATTATCATTCCAGTGTTCAATGAGACATGTCCTTAAAAATAGAATAGAATAACACATGTTCAATTTAATCAGAAAACAATTTAATATTAAAATATTTTATTGAGTTCTATTTTGTCTATCATTTAAGTAAATGACAAACTCTCATTCAATTCAATAGAAAAAGATCTGGAAAGGACTGCCGTACAATGGTATGATAGATCAGTACAAATGATGTTTCTAATTAAGCTTGGCGACAAGGTCAAAAAGACATTCTTTCCCTTTTCACACGCTTTCCTTAGTATGAATCCAGCATGAAAAATAATAATTTCCTTAACTCCCATTTGGCATTGAATAGCCTCTGCCCCAAGTCAGCACTAGCTTAACACTATAATAAGCAACAATAATTTTGTAAGCTATAAAACCAAGAGTTCTCTTTCTCAGTCTTTTGTCTCATCCATGTTTAACACTGATGTCCGAGAAAGTGTCAGAAAGTGTGAGATTATACATAGTGCCACAAAGATATATAAAAGCCTCAATAATGTGTGAATCTATAGCCTAAGTAGCTATATGTGCAGAAACAACTTTAAGCACTCCTTGTATTCACTGAAATGATAGACAGCATAGACATTGACACGAGAATACCATTTATTCCATCCCATAGGAAACATCGAATGCCGTTGTAATAGTTGCATTGCCTACATTTGAATTCGATCCCCTTTGTGCAATAGGTTATGAATCTAGTATACAGAATTTACCTTCATCATGACACTTCAAGCAACAGGGTTCATAATGAAGGCATCTATGCTATCAAACCTCTTCTGCTGGCCTCTCTACTAGCGACCACATGACTGGGACCTCACTTAAGCGTGTACAACCATGTCTACAATTGAGGTTACTACTTACTGCATTTCCTCTTGTATTTAGAAATGGTCTAGTGTTCATCCAGTAGGAAAAAAGTTTGGTTATAACAAAAAAAACAACCAAAGAGTAATTAAAGGAGACAGGAACAGCCTCTCTGCAGAATGTTTGGATAAAGGACCAGAATAGGACTGAAGTGGCTTAGTTCAAACTTCTGGCTTTTTTCAGGTTGTGGAATTATCAGCTACAGCTTCAATCTTTCTTCTTTCATGACACACACCTTGTTTGTGAGGCACAGAATTTAACCTGTTCCACAGCTTCTCCCTAGCTTGGGTCTCATTTCCATGTTAAGTCATTTGAAGATAAAGTCACTTTATAGTCCAATGGGAAAGAGAAATCAAACTTCAAAGCAGCCTTTTGACTCAAAGTGCTGATGAAATATATCAAGTTAGGTTATGCTGCTGGAAGAATGACAAGTTGCAAGGAGGACTCTGCTGTGAAAATACCCTTAGGTGGGCTGCCAAATTTCACCCTTTAATTGTACTGTCAGTCTAGTAAAACTTCACTAAAAGAAGAAGAGGTAAGTTTTGGTCCATAGAGCATTCAGTCTTTTCCAATATTTCAAGTTGATTTCTAGATACTGTGGAGATATTTTCAAACTACTAAAGATATCTGCATGCTGGTTTCTTTCCATTTGCACTTTAAAAAGATGCTATATGAATAGGTAACAGCTTTCCAAGCTGAAAATGAGTGTGAACCATACTAAAAGTTCATAGAGAATGCAATTTTTTTCACCCCATTCATCAGTTTTGCTAGTGTCAATGCATCACCTTGTTTATCATTCACTTGAAAAATTACATTAAAGTAGCATGAAGAGTGGAACTGTAAAACTGTGTTATCCAGGAAATTCACAAGTACTGTAATTTCTTCCTCGACTCAACTTCATAAACTGATATTCCTTCAAGGTATGAAGTCTGCCAAGAAGCTGTAAATAGGGCACATCTCTACCCATTATGTGATGTAAAACCAATATACATTAAATGAAGATACTAGATCATTGTTGTTATTAGATTTCCCTTAATATATAACACAGTATTATTAATAACCTGATTCTATTTGATCTCTTGGATGAAGGACATCAGTGCGGTGGAGAGGAGAACAAGGTATTTTTCTCTTCAGCATTCCCAGAGACTGTTCTTTCCATTGTTCACACTGTGTAGATGTCAAAAAGCAACAGTGGAAATGTTGTGTTTTTGTCCTGCATACAAGGAGGTACCCTGTTCTAAGTGGAACTTCATTCCTCATCCAGGGTCTGCAAATTCCTGCTGACATTCCACAACTGGCAGCCTCACTCTTTTCCGGAGGTCAGTGGTTGTACAATCAGGGAGAACAAAGAAACATCATGTCCATCCATGCCTTGCTGAGGAAAGACTTCCAGATAACATCTTTTTTGCAAGATGAAGGAGCTATAGAGGAGAAGTTGGCAGAGTCATAATGGATCAGAACAGGGCTATGCAAGGCCATACAAAACGGGACATAAAACCCACTCCATGGACAATATTGTAGTATTATGTCCAATTAGAGCAGTCACTACATTTTGAACTACAATACAGCTGCAGTAGGAGATATCTTACTTGGCTTATTCTGCCTCTGTTCAATTCAGTTCTTTTTAGGCAGAAACAGAATTATATGATGTTATATCCCCTAGCCAACTGTGGTTTTCACTTGGTTTAATTTAGAAGAAATGAAAGAATCGAGGTGTTTAATAGCATTATTAAAATTACAAGAGTGATACGTATATGCACATAGTGAAACTACGGAAGTTTTCACAGAGAACTTAGCACCAGTCCCTGGAAATAACCAGTCAGATTTTTCTCAGGTATAGCTCCTAAACTCTTCAAGATGAAAATAATGGTAAAACAACATAGTATAGACTGGATATTTTTAGTATTAGCGTACACAGTGAATAAAATCAAAATACGTAGGAGCTAAGTCTAAGTAATAGAGAAAATTTAAGCTAGACGAAAGGTCTGCCATAAAAAACCAGTAAGAAACAGGTGCTGTTGGAAGCTATTCTGGTCATTTTTTATATATGGGAGATCATGGGTTAAGTCAAGAGAGAAGAAGGAATCTTCAATACAGCTGCTTACACAGGGGTTGCATCTCCTTATGTGAGAGGCTGAAATTCGCCCTTAATTTTGAAAAATTGGCTTGAAGCTAAGTAAGATTCAGAATTAGTAACGCATTTTCAGACTGCTATGACTTCTGCATCAGAACAAGTTCAGTTGCTCCTGGAGGTGAGAATGTAGGAAGTAAATTAAAGCAATCTTTTGTCATAATACTAGTGTGTACATCTAGATTAATTGTTGGTACCAGCAGGGTTTTGCTGTGAGGATGCTCTCAGCAGGACTGCAGTCCTAACCTATGGCTGTTGCTATAAGGAAAAAAGCTGTCAGAAAAGGGGTGCAATTGCACAAAATGGGAAACGCTCCTCGATACAGCTTAAATTAATGCTAATTAAAAAAAAAAATAGGTTGCAAGAGGGAGATGGCAGTGTTAATCAGCATAATGTAAGGCAGGGGACTGGAAACGCTCCACTAGGATCTGCGCCTGTATAGCTCAGTTTGTTTACAACAAACAAAATCTTCTCAGCTACTGTTACTGTAGCCATGGCAACAGTATTGAGGTTAAATCTATCAACAAAGAGAGCAAAACAAAGATAAGGCTGGTGTTTAATAAAGATGAGCCATGATAATTATACATCAGGCAACAGAAGACCTCAAAATGAATAGTCTGTGCCCGCAAAGTATGTAACATTTCCTATGTTGCAACAATAGAAATCAGATAAACTTGTGACACTTGTGTCACCATTTCCCAGAGGAAATGGACAAAAGACACTGAACACACTCCCACTCCCTTTAAATATTACACAGGAACGCAAACTCCTTGTCCACTTATTCCATACATAAAGCATGATGGCTTGGGTACAACAGCAACATCTGAGGATGTATCAGAGATCATAAGAGAAAAAAGCATTTCCGAGGATCACAAGCATGATATATCCAAACGGAAGAAATAATGTATTAAAAAGAAACAGCTTTCATACCACTTGGGACATATGTCAAATAGTACTGAGTTTTATCTATGTGTCTGTTCACTCTGTTCCAATCACTTCCTTATATATTTTTGTATCAGCATGAAACATCCATGTGATCCTTTGTGAAGAGGTTACATGTAATTCACTTTTCTGGGAACGAAGTCAGCCTCTCCTCAGGATATGAGGTTAAACAGTAGGAGTCTTCAGATGATCCCTTGCTTTACATAGCTAGGGACATACAGAAGAAGCTGTCCTCCAGAAAGGAGATGAGAGTTGGAGATGGAAGGATGTGTGATGGAGACTCACGAATTCTCTGCTCCAGCTAATCACATTCTACACATAAATGGTGGCTTTCTAATCTGAAAAGAGGACACATAGGGGCAAATTTTTTGAAGGTACTTTGTCACAGCTCACATGAAAGAACACAGTTCAAATGATCTAAGTGAAAAAGGAATGAACAGAGTCCTTTCAAACAATGGTATTTGATGAAATTACTCGAGTTATATATTTCAAAACCTAAGTCTGTCATTTGGACACCTGGCCTCTAGAAAACTTTCAGGAAGAAAAGGAGTCCCTGTTAGTCTGTATGATCTTTGACAGCCCCAAGTTGATGTTCAGATTGCAATATATGTACATATCTACCCATACTTACAGACCTGAACTGCTTTTTCAGTAACTCTCAACCTGCTTTAGAAATTACAGTAAGGGAATTGTTTAAGAGAGATTATTTAAGATAACTTTTAAATATCTAAATGCTAGAACTTCATTGAAAAGTTAGTTGTCTAGACTGTATCTCCTTGGTAGGTACAAAGAGACTGGGACTTCCAAAAAATGATTCATCACATCTAGAGGTATATGTTTAAGATGCGTCACTCTCTGGAGTTTTTCTGCTGATCAGAGGGCAAAATAAAGTTATTAACTTAGAACTAATGAATACTTCTTATGTGCCTAAGTTTAAGTGAGTTAAGTTTTGAGTTTATTCATGACATCTTACAGCGACTCCTTGATTTTGTACAATTTTGGAAATAGCTGGAGTTGTCACTTTGGATATTTTTGTCACATATTTGGGGTTTTTTAATCAGCAAAACTAGAGATGTATTATTAAGACAATCTGGTGAGGGACATTTCTCTGATCAAGTGAGACAGTTTGATTTAATCCATACAGAATGTTTTGCTTTCTACCTGATCTGTACTGCTTTGGATCTATCTTATACATTGTGATCCTTAGATATATTTATAATTTACATGATTTTTCTCAGTTTTTAAGTGCTTTACAATGTGAGGAATCAGATGATGAGAAAACTGTTACATAGTATGAAACTTTTTGTAGCTTGCCTTTTTATGTGGAACGAGGACATCTCCTGAAGGATAAATTTTCTTTAGAACTGTTGGAGTGTATATGATGAATGCCAAACATGCCTATGTCTCATCCATATTACCCTTTCTAAATGATCCCTCAGTATTTATTCCCACAAAATGTATCTGAAATAATATTAGGGTGCATGGCCAAGAAAATTCTCAATGTAGGCAATATAAATAAACAACGCAGAATTTCAGTAGAAATGCTGTTAAAGCAGCTATTAACATCAGTGACATAAAAATGTTTTATCCAGTTTAGGACTTCTGTAGGCTTCAAAGGAGCTAGAAGAAGGCAAGTGTGCTAAAACTATTTAAACTGTGCATATACATCTCACAGAATCACAGAATCACAAGGTTGGAAAAGACCCACTGGATCATCGAGTCCAACCATTCCTACCAATCACTAAACCATGCCCCTCAGCAACTCATACACCCGTCTCTTAAACACCTCCAGGGATGGTGACTCAACCACCTCCCTCGGCAGCCTGTTCCAATGCCCGATAAACCTTTCCATGAAATTTTTTTCCTGATGTCCAGCCTGAACCTCCCCTAGCACAGGTTGAGGCCATTCCCCCTTGTCCTGTCCCCTGCCACTTGGAAGAAGAGGCCAGCTCCTGCTTCTCCACAACCACCTTTCAGGTAGTTGTAGAGAGCAATGAGGTCTCCCCTCAGCCTCCTCTTCCCCAGGTAAACAACCCCAGCTCTCTCAGCAGTTCTCATAAGGCCTGTTCTCCAGCCCCCTCACCAGCTTTGTTGCTCTTCTCTGGACTCGCTCCAGAGCCTCAACATCCTTCTTGTGGAGCGGGGCCCAGAACTGAACACAGGATTCGAGGAGCGGTCTCACCAGTGCCGAGTCCAGAGGGAGAATAACCTCCCTGCACCTGCTGGTCACGACATTTCTGATCCAAGCCAAGATGCCATTGGCCTTCTTGGCTACCTGGACACACTGCTGGCTCATGTTCAGTCTCTTTCAACCAACACCCCCAGGTCCCTCTCCTCCAGGCAGCTTCCTAGACAGACTTCTCCTAGTCTGTAGTTGCTCAGGGTCGTTGTGCCCCAAGTGCAGGACCCGGCATTTGGCCTTGTTAAACCTCATGCCATTGGACTCTGCCCAGCAGTCCGGCATGTTCAGATCCCTTTGCAGAGCCTCCCTACCCTCCAGCAGATCAACACTCCCACCCAGCTTAGTGTCATCCGCCAACTTGCTAAGGGTGCACTCAATGACTCATCCAGGTCATTGATAAAGACATTGAACAGGGCTGGAGCCAGCACTGAGCCCTGGGGAACCCCACTTGTCACTGGCCTCCAGCTGGATTTCACACCATTTCCCACCACTCTCTGGGCCCTTCAGCCAACCAGTTTTCCACCCAGGAGAGTGTGCGCCTGTCCAGGCCAGAGGCTGACAGTTTCCGAAGCAGAATGCTGTGAGAAACTGTGTCAAAGGCTTTACTGAAGTCCAGGAAGATACATCCACAGCCTTTCCCTCATCCAGCAGCCGAGTCACTTTGTCATAGAAGGCGATCAGGTTAGTCTGGCAAGACCTGCCTTTTGTGAACCCATGTTGACTGGGCCTGATCTCCCGGTTCTCTTGCATGTGCTTCATGATAGCACTCAAGATCACCTGCTCCATGACTTTCCCTGGCACTGAGGTCAGACTGACAGGCCTGTAGCTCCCTGGATCCTCCCTGCGACCCTTCTTGCCGATGGGCACAACATCAGCCAGCCTCCAGTCCAGTGGGACTTGCCCAGTCTTCCAGGACTGTTGGAAGATGATGGAAAGGGGTTTGGCCAGCACATCCGCCAGCTCCTTGTATACTTTTTGGTGGATCCCATCCAGCCCCATAGACTTGTGGGTGTCTAGCAGGGCAAGTAAGTCTCTAACCTCCTCCTCATCTATAGGTATGTGCCTAAGGGTGAAAACTAAGTACAACTATGTATTTTTGTGGTGCAGCTTCCTGATAGATATTGGAAGTAGAAGTAAATCTCAGGAACAACGAGTTAATTAGAAACCAGAAAAATAATCAGAGCATTAAAAAAACTTTCTCAAATTATATGAATATGTGCAGCGTCTCAGAGGGCTTTTAGACAGATAAAATTCTTTTGCCTTTGAAACCCAAATTTACGATCGGAAATTAGTAAATATGAAAAGTTTACAGTGGCTTCAAGTGTAATTGTTCTATTCTTTGAGAGTTACATCCAAACTACAATTGCAAACTGTGTCCAGTAAATCCTCATCTGGAAATGTGAAGATATGTGTAATGATTCCTGCACTCCTATCTTTCTGAGTATGTGAAATACTGCAAGTCTCCAACAGAAAGACCCACAAAAATGGCACAATAATGTGACAGAAAGTCCCAGTTGTAGAATTCATTTTGTACTAGACGCAGAGGATTTCCCACTGGACGACTTCAGAGGTACATATTTCTCTCCATTAACTGGACAGAAGGAGTGCTACTTCATTTGGCAGTAAAAATGAAGTCTGTTTTGTGTGTCTGAGCTTGGCAAAATAAATTCTGCCCCAGTATTTAGTAAAGAACTTGTTTTTGGACTTTTTTGCACCTATTCTTTCAGCAAAAATGAAATAAACACAGGGGATTTTATTACATATTTTATTGTGTGCTGTTCACTGTTGGGGCTGTAAGATGGACATGAATTTCCCACTGACTCTGCTTCCCTGCAACTTGTACCTAACAGTTCATGTAGGGTGTTTCAAACAACTGACCAAGCTGGAAGAGTTTGCAGATTATTTTCTTCTCTTTCACAAAATGTTAGCTATCAAGTATCTCAAATAAATTTGTTAAATGTTTTGGATTCCTTTCTAATACAAGAAAGCAGTTGTTGATCTTTTAAAGTGCACATTGTTCTCCTCCAGGTATTTTATGTTCAGTTTTTTGTAAAGCAGAGGCGTGTTTGAAAATCTAGACAGCAATATGCTCCACACATACATATATTCCTTGAGAAAATTTTGGTCCAGATTATTTCATCATGAAAGAAATATATGCAAAAAACAGTGCAGCTGTGATATAGAAGGCTTGCTTAGGCCATACCTATGTCAGATGCTGAACTTTGCAAAAGGGAAGGCTTTGAAAAAGGGAGACATTCTACGTGAACAATGAGTAACATTATCTTGCAAGACTGATGGATCCGGTGGTGGTCTCTCAACTCAGAAGAGGGATGACTGGGGTGAGGCAGATGTCTCACAGCCTGATGTTTCTTTGGTTAACAACAGAAATACCCATGAAAACACAGACTGAATTCCCCACTCCAGAAGCAGGATGAACTGCAGAGGCCTGCTTCTGACAACACAACCAACCTTATGAAAAGCCAATCAACACATACTAATTGACTTACTTCCATCTTGCTATGAGATGTCAAAGAGTTCTCAAATAGTATAAAATCAGCACCTGAACACCCGTTTGTAGGGAAAACAATAAAAAAGACCACCTTACCTGATGGAAGAGTCAACTAGCTTGCATGTCTTTCTTGTACTTTTATATATATATATATATATGCATATGATTGTTGTTAACTGGTTATAATTATCTAAAGCTAAGAAGCAAGTGAATTTATCAACAGCAATCCCTAGTTTGTTTTATTTGTCACATACTTTTTACACTAATTCTGGCTGGTGGCTAACACATACACTAACAAGACATTACCTTTCAGTCATAATCCATAGACCAAGCCTGAGACTAGAAACAGGTCTAGTTACAGCTAGGCTGTCCTCTGAAGGGAGGTTAGGAAATAAGGGTGTCAGTTGAATGTTGAACCTTGTGACACAACAGAAGGGACCCCTCAGCCACCTGTCAGAATTGTACTTATTTAATGTGACAGCAACTCATTTTCAAAACTAAGCATAAATTGAAACAACAAACAAGCAAAAGGAAAAACAAGTTTTTCTTAAGCTGAGAAGACACACATAGTTTAAAAACTGGCCTTTAACCTGGAACAGTTGATTCAATTGTTAACAGTTCTATGAAGTCACTATCTTGGAAAGATCAATTTATCCCTATATGCCAAAACATCATAAAGGCTAAAGTATGTTCTTCCTTTCAAGTTCACATTGGCTGGGTTATTTCAGGCTTGTAAGCTGAGAAAGTTATTAACTCTGCCTACCAAATGTAATACTATATGCTATAATTTCAATAAGCACTTCAATTAAGTCCATGTGGGTTAACAAGGGTTTGCTACACAGATAGATGTATTTTTTATGGACTGAATCCAAACTGAAACCCTGCATGTTCTTTGTGTCATCATATGATGCTGTGCTGCATCCTCTTTATGCCAATACCTCAGAAAGTCTCACCTGAAAAGGTTTGCAAGGTGGGAGTCCAGATCCTGGGCGGGATGGAAAAAAGCACCTCTGCAGCTACTGTCTGGCCCTAGAGATGCAGCTAGGAAAGGTAGTAACACAGAGATTATCAGTGTAATCACTGCTCTCTAAATGTTTCCAAAATCTCATATAAGAGGTGCAAATAATACTACATATTGTTCTGTTTACATGAACTAGGTCTTCAGAATTTTAGAGACTGTTGGGCTACAAATCTGATTTGAATATATCTCTGAACTAAAATGGCTAGTCAATAGATAAGGTCCAGTGAATCCCTACAAAACCTTCTGGAATCCTTTTCAGTCTGTGGCTACCTTCTGCCTTCCTGGTAGACCTTGGCTTGCCTCCAGTGATTTGGTGGCTGAGCTCAGAGAGACATCTTAAACTGCCCTACCAGATGGCTGGAAAAAAAATAAAAATCTAAATGAGTAATGGAAAATATAGGCTGAGACTGAGGGTAAGTGAGATCTATTAGACTGTAGACTGATCTCTGGAGAGAAACGGTGGAAACTGTTGCATGAGTCGTTTCAAAGTGGACCATAAAAAGTACTGGAAAATATACCCCATGGGGTAATCTTGCATTGGATGAGGGATAATGCAAGTGATTTACTCAAACAGGTCTTTTCCATCTTTAATTTTGATCAATCTATGATCCCTAGCAAAACAGGCTTATTTCCTCAGTTTAATATGCCACAATCTGGAAGAGAATGTGACAGAAGTGTTTGGGGATGTGATCTTTCATACAGACCAGTCAATGCCAGAAATCAAGCTGCCAGCACACCATACCATTTTGTCACTGTCACTGATCTATACAGTAAGATAGATGAAAGATTTGGAATGCTGGGTCAATTTGACAGCGGTCTTTTCCTTTTCTCCCCCATATTAAGTGAAATTGCAGGCTGTATATCCAACACAAAACCTCTGCAATAAATACAGAATATTCATTCCTATTACTTCAATTTCATGATACATCATTCCTTCTAATTTCTCTGGCCCACGGTCTGTTTGCTAATGTGATACTGTCTGCATTGTCTAAAAGAACATTAAAAGGTACATTGACTCATTGTTTTTGCCTTAAGTGAGCACATTTGCCACCCCCTGCATAAAAGACGGGAATCACCATCTGCGGGTTTTGTGGAATGTATTTTTTTTTTAAACAAACAAATCAGGCTAAATCACTGGAGAGCTGCATTATTCTAAACAATTTATGAAGCAGTCTGTCTCACTGTATTTCCCTGTAGAAGGGATTGGGCTGATTTTATAAATGATTTATTACTGTTTTCTTCTGTAGGCACCAATAGACTAGACAGAAAAATCAAAGTAAATTGAATGCAAAGTAATCAGTTTTCTTCCCTTAGAGCCAAACAACACACACACATATCCATGGGCATGCACTAAATATTGTTAAAATTCAGAAGTAACTATTTAGCTTATGAAATAGAAGCTGTAAAAATATCAACATAGAAATATGTAAGGGACTAACATTAATTGTGAATATAAAAAGTGATATACAAGGAAGTATTTACATCTGCTTGTGCAGAGAAACCAGTTTGTTAACTCACTATCCCAAGAGCTCATTAAGGCCGAGTGACTTTTCTTTTTCTCTTGGAAATTTTTTCTGTCTGTTGGAAGAATTGCAGCAGGCAGTAAATCCTGATTTGACTGGAAGTTAATATTTGTATTTTATTTCAAACAAAACAAAACAAACAAAAAAAATCATTCAAAAGTGCAAAACCAGAGATGAGTCAGGCCAATCCAGACATATGCATTTTATATAACGTATATCTGCCATTCAAAGGTCAAATAAATCAAGGAAGATTGTTTTTACCCAATACTGGTTTTGCCAGAGGTACCGAGGAAGGTGAAAAATCATTTGGACATTAGTCCAAGGGTTCTTATGCTAGCTCCATTATACTTTAGTGGATCTTAAAATAGCCACTTTTTAGCTAGTTTAGGCACACATACAAAAAATTATTGATTTACACTTAAAATGGAGACGTTACTTGTTAATGTTGTTTACTAATGACAAATATTAATGACAAAGGGTCATTGGGCACTGGAACAGGGTGCCCAGGGAGGTGGTTGATTCACCTTCCCTGGAGGTGTTTAAGGCACGGGTGGACGAGGTGCTAAGGGGAATGGTTTAGTGTTTGATAGGAATGGTTGGACTCGATGATCCGGTGGGTCTCTTCCAACCTGGTTATTCTCTGATTCTCTGATTCTATATTTTAATATTAATTTTTACCAAAGCTATCAGTTAAATTGTATTTATACCTTCTTTTTCACACTATCTTTAAAATACCAGAAGAACACAATCTAAAACCAAATTTTTAGCCCCCATTTATAGATAACAATGGTAACTTGCTAATACACCATCATGACTATATTGACTGATCAGAAACGTACTGTTAAATGCACCATTTTGTTTGTGCTCCCAGTGAGCAAGGAACCACAAACCCATTTGAATTTTACAGAGACAAATTAAGAGAGTCAAGCATCTTCATTATGGTGCAGCTGTCGTAAAAACAGAGATAGAAAACAGAAGTGAAAGTATCTTCAAATCACATCCATATTGGCATCTCACAACTGTAGCTTGATTGTATTGTTAATTAATTCTCTAAATGCACAATAAGCCGAAGAGATAATTTATAAAGCATACTTGTCATTTAATTAGTAAATTAACTTTTTATCTCAAATGTTCTGCCATTTAATTAGTAGGTACTGAAGGCCAAGATCACACCAGCTGGTGTTTGTAGAAAGAAAAAATTATTTCATTTATCTAGTCAACAACTTTTAGCAGAGTGGTCTGTGAGTTCTCTTCTGTCTGGTTATTTATGCTTTCCCATGATAAAGCAGAATGTGGAAATAAAATTTCAAAGATGAGCTAATATTGTAATTCACAAGATCAAGTTTGTAATTATTCATGTCTTCAATTTTACTTAGTTATACTCAACTTTTGTATTATCATATTACTCATATGAAGTCAATTAAATGTACAAGTGTTTCTTGGACCAGACCCTCTGTATAAATTAAGGAGATTTGGAAATTGCTCTCTGAGAAGAAACTTGTTACAAGATGCTCTGTACCAAGCACATATGGAAATGAAATGAAAATAGAAATGACTAGCTTGAGACACTGTACATTTTAGATGGTTATGCAGTTTTGTACAGACTTTAAATACAGGCAAGCAGCTAACTTTACAAGTTGACTACTCTAACCAAAGCATGAGCTGACCCAGCAATGCTAGATGCTAGATAAATGCCTTTTACATTCCAGAATAAGGAATAATTCTGTGGTTTTAGAGTTCTCAATCTTTACTTGAATTTATGCTTTTTCTTCCAAAGAACTCAGTTTCAAACTTTTTTTAA
Organism: Phaenicophaeus curvirostris; assembly: GCF_032191515.1. NCBI lineage: Eukaryota > Metazoa > Chordata > Aves > Cuculiformes > Cuculidae > Phaenicophaeus > Phaenicophaeus curvirostris. Next base: position 71,692,712 of record NC_091431.1, read on the forward strand.
CATAAGCCTTCTAGGGATGGAGATGGTGTCAACTTCTTCACAGTCCACAGAGCACTGTCCTAGGAAATGAGCAGTTCTCTCTGCAGACTGAAATGATGTAAATCTGTATCTCTCCTTAAGCAATAGTTCTCTTAGTCACAAGGGGAAGAAGGTCTAGATACATCTAGGGGATGAGAAATACTCCACAATTCTGTCACTGAAGCTGTGTTAAAGTACAGCTTTTCAGAATTTCAGACTTGCTCAAAAGCTCATATATTTTATTTAAATAACACTTCAGGGGTTTAAGTATTTCTGGATGCTGTTCTTAGTTGCTTTTCACTCCTTCAAAGCAACGATGATAGCACTTCCTTATCTCACTGGGTGTTTGAAGTATTCTGGAGTGATGATAGATACATAGTACATCCACTTCCCCATGCATAATAGGTAAAACTTACTGAAAATCTTGTATTCCACATGTAAAGTATTTAAATTACAGTTCTTGTTCTTCTGACCCTTTCTACTCTTTGAAGCAAAAAGTAACACTTTGGTATAACATTTTTGTCTAGGAGCATTTAGTTGAGAGAAACTTGCAGATTTTGACTAGTTGACCTTAAAAACTGATTTCCCTAGCTGTGACTCATAGCTTATGTAAAAAAAAAAATGTGCACACTATGAAAGGAATAAGTGATTCTAAATCACTTAAAAATATGAGAAGGAAAAGGTAAATTGTTTGGGAGAGACATACTGCCAACTTAGGCTAATTCATTGCTTCTTTTTCAATAATGAAGAGGCTTCAGAATATGGTGCCATGGCTGTTGTGTTATTTTACAACAGATTACTTCCCTGACAGGAGAAGGATTGTGATGATCTATTCTTTAATAGATATTGACAGAGTCAAGGGTTCCTGTTCATAAAAGTCAGAAATGCCCTAAGAGGAAAATCTTCAGCTATAACATATTCAAGTCAAACAAACAGAAAAATAAATATTTGCAATCCTAAGGCAATCAGAGAAAATGCAAAATTGCATATCAGATTGATTGGCCCAATTCTAAACAGAGAAATTATACTCTTAAAATGTGCTGAAAGTCAGTCCGTATTAGTGTTTTAAATCTGATGGAGAATTGAGATTTGAAGTTTATTCATCCCTGCACATACAACACAGCCAGTTTTCAGAGAACATTAAGGGACTACTGCAGCTAACTCACTCTTGAGAAGGCAAGCAAATCAGAGGCGATCTGCCTTCTAGTTATCATGTAATTCTGCTTAGATGCACAACTCACATTATAGTTTCTGAGAGGCAAGTGTTCTTTTCTAAATGAAAGCTGGAGGTACTGAGCAGGGTCAAACCTGGGACAGGAATCTTCAGTGCTGTCTAGATACCCTACCTTTGCATTATTCTGTTAGAAATATGGAATGAAATTTCTGAATGCATTGTAAATATTATTTAAGCTACTCTACAGAGTAATATAGAGCAATTCCAGACCATGATTTTGGTCAGCTGTACCTGCAATGGAGAAAGTCTTGTAAAGGTCATGCATGAAAGGTGAAGAGTTATCAATCCTGTACTTCGGTCCCCCTCACAAGACACGTGGCAGTCCAGATAAGAGTGCTATAATATTATAATTATACTCTACCGGTGTAGTGATTCACTCAGAGTGGAGAAAGCATCAGGGTTTTTTTTTTGTTTCTTGAGCAAAAGAAGAAAAGAAATGATTTCCCAGTAGTTCAGGAAACCATCAGCCCTCTCTTCCCTGATTTTCACTGCTCTGTAAGCAAAGGATTAGCAGAAAGTTCCCGAGACAGGAAGAGTGGAGCCAGAAGGGAGGTGTGAGAAGATAGCTGGATTTACTTCTGTTCTCACCAAGAAGTACTTAAGAAGGGCGTGAGTGGTGTACAACCACATTTAGCGCAGCCTTCCTTGCACAAAGTAAGCCTTAAATGATAGTGCAGTCATCTGGGAGGATCTCCAAGGAACACAGTGTTCATGGTGCTCCATTAGGTCACTCCCTGCTTCGGCTAGGGAAAGAAGGAGAAAGAAGAAGTAAGGTTATGAGCACTCGGGAATACTTTGAAGTTCTCACATTTGCAGAGGAATACTGGAAAACTGGAACATAGGAAAGGGCATAAAAGAAACAATTCAGGAAATGGAAATCATGCCTTACTTTGATAGACATAAGAGGTTCAATATTATTTAATTTGCCCCAGAGAAATTTTTAAGAAAGAGATTGTCACCTGTATATACCAACATGCATAAGAAAGCTGTGAATAGTGGAACTTCAGTAGATGCTTGGAATTTGAAATTCCACTGATGAGAAAGGAATACGACAGATTTTTTTCTTTTTACCCTGAAGAAAGTTTACCATAAAAACAACACATTTAGAAGTGTGCTGTTTTCTCCATAGCTTAGGGTCTTTAAATCATAACGGAAAGTTTTTATTCTCCAATATGAAATTGGCACAGAAGCCTAAAGAGAAATTACAGGCTTGAGAAGTAAAGACTGGGACATATTTGCTTGAGAGAACAGTCTTTCTTTTTTTTTTTTCTTTTGAAATCTATTTATTTCTCTAAAGCAGGAAATAAATTTTGATAAAAATTGAAGTTCGTCTATAAAACATCTTATACAAAAATGAAACCTTCTCTTATATTAGGTATGCCCATTGTTTAAGGAAGATCTTGAATCTGGATATGCAAGAGATCGAAGGAGAAGTTTGTCCACACTTACTCCACTCGATATTGTAGATGACCCACCAACACTACATTTTCTCCCCATTGCAGCACATACTGTGTATCGCTACATCCCTCAACCAGTTGCTCAAAATGGAGTTTCTTTTACTTCCTTTTTGGTTTGTGATGAAAAGAAAAAACAAACATTTCCTGGTTACAGAATCACAGAATCACAGAATAACCAGGTTGGAAGAGACCCACCGGATCATCGAGTATCTATTCTAACATGAATTTTTGTGGGTTTAAAATCTAAAGATCTATTCTGTACTTTACTCTATTATGCTCCGTCCCTGAAAGAAATAAAAAAGAACACGTTATAATCATAGAATCATAGAATCATAGACTAACCAGGTTGGAAGAGACCCACCGGATCATCGAGTCCAACCATTCCTATCAAACACTAAACCATTCCCCTTAGCACCTGATACACCCGTCTTTTAAACACCTCCAGGGAAAGTGACGCAACCACCTCCCTCGGCAGCCTATTCCAGTGAGCAATGAACATTTCCATGAAATTTTTTTTCCTAATGTCCAGCCTAAACCTCCCCTGGCAGAGCTTGAGGCCATTCCCTCTCGTCCTGTCCACTGTCACCTGGGAGAAGAGGCCAGCACCCGCCTCTCTACAACCTCCTTTCAGGTAGTTATAGAGAGCAATGAGGTCACCCCTCAGCCTCCTCTTCTCCAGGCTAAACACCCCCAGCTCTCTCAGCCGCTCCTCATAAGACTTGCTCTCCAGCCCCTTCACCAGCTTTGTCGCTCTTCTCTGGATTCGCTCCAGAGCCTCAACACCCTTCTTGTGGAGAGGGGCACAGAACTGAATACAGGTTTCAAGGAGCGGTCTCACCAGTGCCGAGTACAGAGGGAGAATAACCTCCCTGGACCTGCTGGTCACGCCGTTTCTGATCCGAGACAAGATGCCATTGGCCTTCTTGGCCACCCGGGCCACTGCTGGCTCATGTTCAGTCACTGTCAACCAACACCCCCAGGTCCTTCCCCTCCAGGCAGCTTCCTAGACAGACTTCTCCTAGTCTGTAGTTGCTCAGGGTTGTTGTGCCCCAAGTGCAGGACCCGGCACTTGGTCTTGTTAAAGGAGAGTGTGCGCCTGTCCAGGCCAGAGGTGACAGTTTCCAAAGTGGAATGCTGTGAGAAACTGTGTCAAAGGCTTTACCAAAGTGCAAGAAGATACATCCACAGCTTCTCCCTAATCCAGCAGGTGAGTCGCTTTTTCATAGAAGGCGATCAAGTTAGTTTGGCAGGACCTGCCTTTCATGAACCTGTGCTGACTGAGCCTGATCAAAGGTAATGAAGTGCAATCTGAACAGCTCCTTAGTCCAGCAGTGTACTTGTGTTGGCACTTAAGTTTTTAGTAATGTTAGGATCCATTCTGAGATATGGAGAACTAGACTAATAACACAGGTTCATAACAAGTTTTCAGTTTTCTTTTCCCCATGTATTTTATTGCATATACAACTTCAGTTATCAGAAATGGGTTTTTATTTTCATTAGAGTTGGTCATTATACATTAAAGGAGTAATTCATATGGAGTTCTTTTGCCTTTTGATGTAATTTGGCTGCCAACTACCTTCATCTTCTTCCTGGAAGGAAATTTATTTTCTGTGGTTTGGGATTCACGTGAGCCACACAGTGCTTTGGGAACCTTTGGGCTGCAAGGAATCACAGGATGGGAAATGTCATTATACTGAAAAGCAAATGCAATATTTACTATCACCATGATCTCTTGGTTGCTTTCTTTGAGGTCACAATGCACACACTACTTGAGCTTCCCTTTACCAGAGGTGGAAGACATTTCTTCATGGAAACTCCATTGTCTCTGTCAGCTGCTCAAATAAAACAGTTTCTTATGATTTACCTGTGAAAGCATAATACTTCAGATATTGCTTTTCTTACAGAATTACCTTTCAAATCATTGAATAGTGTTTCATTTTGAGTGTTAAATGAGAGGCTGAAAAAACAGAGCTCTGTTTAATGAGATTAGCAGGTACCAGTCTGAGCACACAGCTTCCCTTTATGTGATAATTTGCTTGGATTAGGCAAAACAGTAGGTAAACAAAGAAAATCTGAAAAGCTGAGCAGGTAAAAATAATAGGAAACTCAGAATATAAGAATCTTGAATTTAATATGATGTCAATTTAGCACAAAGAAGAATGACAACGAAAAATAAGAATACACAGGTTTCTGTCAGATCTATTCTACATTTACTAAGCTTGTAAAATAGCTTGAATTATGAGTAGGGGTTTTTTTTTGCTTTTAAAGATTCAGAAGTACTGTATTTAAGAAGATGTCTCATTGTTACCTGGTTTTAGATTCATATATGCTGTGCCTCAGCATGGAAGTTATTCATTAATGTGCTATCCAGATCTTTTCATAAATTTGTGCTTATGATTTGCAATAGTTAGTTTTTCATAATTTCATCTAGAGATGCCAAAAAGAAGAAAAGCAAAAAGGCTACATGGTATCTGTTGAAGTCATACCATGGAGTGGAATCCAGCATCTTCATTAAGGCACATACAGCAAAGAAAGAAATACAAACCAACTCCTGTCAGATAGCTAGTCTAAAAGAGTAAGATAAGTAAATTTTTAATGAAGGATGGAGCAATCCGAAATTTAGAACTCTTTCTTGAAAATAAGCAGCCAAATACCTTTCTGAAAGGATCATAAATACTTCTTTTCTCTTTGATAGATAGTCACCAAATGCCAGATCACGTCATTTTTTAATCTAGAGTTCTGCAATCAGGTTCAGCAAACTTGTCCTTATACAGAGTTCTAAACCACAGCATTACCTACCTCAAACATACCCTAAACATCAAGGTGCAAACTCTTCTTGTGTAATCTATATTTTTTTATTCTGTAGCTGGTCTTCTGTTCAAGACAAAGTGGTACACGTCTTGAACCACAAAGACTGAACAAGATAGATTCTGTGTGCAGTGCTCAGAATCAGTGTGTTATACTGTTTTCCACAGCTGAATTCAAGCTAAAAGACTACATCTGAAATCTTCAAATGGAATTTTAAATTATTAAAAAAAAAAAAGGCTCAGAAAATGCTCAAATACCTTTAACACTAGATGGCAGCTGAGTGAGAGTGCTTGTGTGCATTTCTTTGAATTAGGCAACAGAATTCCATCTTCATCTTATTCCATATTTTGGCATCAAACTAGTTTTGATTCTTAGTCCCTAAGAGAAAGTCTACCACAAATCCACACATAAACTGAATTATAAATCCAGTTGCTAGTCTTTATATTTTCAGAGCAATTTATGGAAACAAAAGTTTGTACTTGACATTTAGTTCACTTATTTCTGTAACTCTCAAAGAATAGAACAATTACACTTGAAGCCACTGTAAACTTTTCATATTTACTAATTTCCGATCGTAAATTTGGGTTTCAAAGGCAAAAGAATTTTATCTGTCTAAAAGCCCTCTGAGACGCTGCACATATTCATATAATTTGAGAAAGTTTTTTTAATGCTCTGATTATTTTTCTGGTTTCTAATTAACTCGTTGTTCCTGAGATTTACTTCTACTTCCAATATCTATCAGGTAGCTGCACCACAAAAATACATAGTTGTACTTAGTTTTCACCCTTAGGCACATACCTACAGATGAGGAGGAGGTTAGAGACTTACTTGCCCTGCTAGACACCCACAGGTCTATGGGGCTGGATGGGATCCACCAAAGAGTATACAAGGAGCTGGCGGATGTGCTGGCCAAACCACTTTCCATCATCTTCCAACAGTCCTGGAAGACTGGGCAAGTCCCACTGGACTGGAGGCTGGCTGATGTTGTGCCCATCGGCAAGAAGGGTCGCAGGGAGGATCCAGGGAACTACAGGCCTGTCAGTCTGACCTCAGTGCCAGGGAAAGTCATGGAGCAGGTGATCTTGAGTGCTATCATGAAGCACATGCAAGAGAACCGGGAGATCAGGCCCAGTCAACATGGGTTCACAAAAGGCAGGTCTTGCCAAACTAACCTGATCTCCTTCTATGACAAAGTGACTCGGCTGCTGGATGAGGGAAAGGCTGTGGATGTATCCTCCTGGACTTCAGGAAAGCCTTTAACACAGTTTCTCCCAGCATTCTGCTTGAGAAACTGTCAGCCTCTGGCCTGGACAGGCGCACACTCTCCTGGGTGGAAAACTGGTTGGATGGCCGGGCCCAGAGAGTGGTGGGAAATGGTGTGAAATCCAGCTGGAGGCCAGTGACAAGTGGGGTTCCCCAGGGCTCAGTGCTGGGTCCAGCCCTGTTCAATGTCTTTATCAATGACCTGGATGAAGGCATTGAGTGCACCCTTAGCAAGTTGGCGGATGACACTAAGCTGGGTGGAAGTGTCGATCTGCTGGAGGGTCGGGAGGCTCCAAAGGGATCTGAACAGGCTGGACCGCTGGTCTGAGACCAAAGGCATGAGGTTTAACAAGGCCAAGTGCCGGATCCTGCACTTGGGGCACAACAACCCTATGCAGTGCTACAGACTAGGAGAAGTCTGTCTAGAAAGCTGCCTGGAGGAGAGGGACCTGGGGGTGTTGGTTGACAACCAACTGAATATGAGCCAGCAGTGTGTCCAGGTGGCCAAGAAGGCCAATGGCATCTTGGCTTGTATCAGAAACTGTATGGCCAGCAGGTTCAGGGAGTTTATTCTCCCTCTGTACTTGGCACTGGTCAGACCGCTCCTCAAATCCCGTGTTCAGTTCTGAGGCCCTCACCTCAAGAATGTGATAGGAATAGTTGGACTCAAAGATCCAGTAGGTCATTTCCAACCTGGTGAGTCTATGATTCTCTGATTCTATGAAGAAGGATGTTGAGGCTCTGTAGCATGTCCAGGGAAGAGCTGGTGAAGGAGCTGGAGAACAAGTCTTATGAGGAGCGGCTGAGGGAGCTGGGGTCGTTTAGCCTGGAGAAGAGGAGGCTGAGGGGAGACCTCATTGCTCTCTATAACTACCTGAAAGGAGGTTGTAAAGAGCAGGGAGCTGGCCTCCTCTCCCAGGTGACAGGGGACAGGACGAGAGGGAATGGCCTCACACTGCACCAGGGGAGGTTCAGCCTTGATATCACAAAAAAGTTTTTCACGGAAAGGGTCATTGGGCACAGGCAGAGGCTGCCCAGGGAAGTTGTTGAGTCACCTTCCTTAAAGGTGTTTAAAGGATGGATGGACGAAGTGCTCAGGGACATGGTTTAGTGATTGATAGGAATGGTTGTACTCGATGATCCAGTGGGTCTTTTCCAACCTACTGATTCTGTGATTCTGTGACTCTGCGAACCAGTGCGTAGCGAGAAGTTCCTTGACACCGCTATGTAAGTAAAACAAATGATGAATATTAACAATATTAAGACCTCTTTATTCAAGGTGAAATATCGGTAGCTGATGACTGAAAGAGCAAAACAGGTTAGAGCAGCTCCTGGAGCTTGACATGTCAAACATACACTGCAACTACATCTATTCAAAGATTAAAAAAAAATGATAATGTACTGTGGTGTTCTTGTGAGACCTATCCAACTAAAAAAAAAAAAATTACCAAAAGATAATCTATTGTTTTTTCCCTCTGCAGAGAGGAATTTCCCTCTGAGATTCAGCCTATTACTATGAGATGTATTGTTTGTCATTAATAGTTTCTGAATACTCCATAAGGACTGAGATAACTGTCTTGATTGATCTTGTATCTTTCTTCTCATGACTACTGCATCTGTACATAAATACTGTATCAGCCCATTTCACAAACTCTGTTGTATTCAAATTCTTTATCTCTTCAATGACTTGTATGGCAGAAGAAGAAAATAGCTTTTAATATTTTTTCCTTTTTTTTTCACCAGATACTGAGTATTTCCATTTTTCCTGCACTTCTTTCTATGACCAAGATTTTTTTCAATAAAATCTTTTCTTCACAGCAACAACTTACAATTCATTCAAGAACAACAGTAATTTCAACATATTACAATCCTGTCAATTGGCCTTTCTGCTCCAAGGTTTGTACAAGAACTAATTTCCTGTGCAAATAAATTACAACAAAAGAAGATACAAAAGGAGAAAAAGGGACTGCAGAGATTTCCTGTGAATCAACCTTAGGTCAGAGCTAGATGCTGCATTCAGATTTCCTGAGCTTCATTCCTGTTTCTGCACCGTACAACCAATCTCATTGTATCTAATGCTAATAGGGAACACTTCTGTTTAAGAAAAAGTATAGCACTTTGCCTATGTCCTGATGTTCATGGGTGCTAGCTAACAGATGGTTGTCATCTGTGAAAGTCCAGACACTTTTTATTTATACATCTATGCCAACTGTAAGTATAAGAAAGCCTGGCTTTTGTGTTTCTCTTTACATACACAATAAATTGCTGAAAATGAAGGTAAGGTGTTTGCTCAGAAATCTGGGCTAAATCAGTCACACCATATTTAAATTTATAGCTGTGCCCTGTGTGGTTCCAGTACATGCTGTTATGCAGTGATGTGGGGATTCTTTGCAATGAAAAATGTATGTAAGATTGCAATATTATAATTTTGGACTCTTAGTTTACATAATTTATTTTTTCAGAAGATTTTCTTTCAGTATAGTCTGTGTAGTGGGAGTTAAATGGATGCTTACTGGTGTCCTTCAGGCAGTTATTAGTACTCTTGTCTGTAACTGAGCTTCCTTGGTTTCAGAGACATAGATGACTTGACCTGTTCACTTCCTCTAAGTGTCTTATCAGCAGCAGCAAATGAAGACAAACGTGGCTTGTATTTATATGCACACAAACAAGCAGGACAGCCTGAGTTCTGCTAACACGTTTTTTTACATTGTTCTGAAGACTATAACTGCAGGATACTCTCTTTGCTTTGAATTAAAAAATACATGGGCTTTTATAATGCACTCATCCACCTCTATGCAAGGAGTTGCCATGTGAGACCAGTACTATGTGTTTCTCAGTGGTTAGCATAAAGGGAACTGGGATCAAGAATATAATTGCATTGGAACAGTGTATAAGGAAGAGTTTGACTGACTGATGGAAAACCTAGCTGCCAAAGAAAGCAATACATTGAATAGAACTGGACAGATTTGTATGTCTGCATACATGAAAGTACATTGTGTTGTAAAATGATGATCAAGGCAAGAGTTTTTCTACTACTCAGTGAGGAAAAGAAAGCTTTTTGAATAGTGCTGAGAGGCCCAAAGCATCTAGTGCCCATTCTGTGCCTTCATTCTATGCTACAGAAGTGGTGAGAATGACACAGAAAAAACAAATGCAGTTCTGTAAAAGAGGGTTAAACATAAATTTCTATATGTGAGTGGAAATGCTGAACCTCACAATGAAAGACCAGGGAAAGAGATCTGAGAGTTATTTATAATAACAAAAATGTCTTCATGCTGTGAATGTGTTGTATGATTTTTTTAACATATAAATTAGAATTACATCTTAGCATAAGTAATAATTCTGATCTACTCTACACCTCTAGAGTATCAAACTGAAATATTTGAGGCAGTTTTGGACTATTCATATCAAGAGAAACTTAAACAGTTTATAGATTATCAGCAAGCAAGACCCAAGTTCGGCAGGGTATAGTCTGAGTTTCCTGATGCTATATGGCTTTCCCAGTGGGTATACCTGGCATTTGCTGTGTCAAGGAAAAAGTTTGATCTGCTGAGCTCTCCAGCTCAAAAATCTGTGGTTTCATCTTAAATGCACTTCAGGTGTCTTCAAATTTGTTTTGCATATTCAGATTATCTCCCTTTGCTTTTTGGTGATAGCTATGTCAATTTTCTTTCAAGGCATCTCTTACAAAACTTTCACATTCTGGAACAGCATAGTTCTGTAAATTTCCTAGTGTAGCGGAAACATCTATCTAGAGAAAAGTTTAAGATTTCCAAAGAAGGATAAAGGAGAATGAGAGACTTAAAGATTAGATATGACTATGGCTTTATTTTTGAAAAAAAAAACCAAAGCCCCACCTTTTTTCCTATTTTGTTTTAGGGATTGAAATCAAAACCATATAATTTTTTTTTTTCAGGTAATTCCCAGAATGATTTTTTTTTTTTTTTTTTTTTTTTTTAAATCTGTTTCTATACTTGATTTCTTTTCCACTTTTCAATACATCACTGTTTTTAAGATAGCAGAGTCTCTTCCTGAACTGAGTTTAGATAGGAGGAGAAAAAGAGGAAGTGGGGAAGGAAAAAGTAGGTTGTTGTTTTTTTTCTTCATAGAGTTTGAAGTGAATTTTTCATTCAGTTGTCATCAGATCATGCAGTGGTGCCTCGGGTAGCCTGGTGAGAAAGACATATCCAAAATGATGAAAATTAATGTAACTGAAATACACTCATGCCTTCAGGCATCACTTGTTGATCTTGATTTATTAAAGGTAAAGCAAAGACATAGAGCCTTCAAATATGGGCAACTTAATAAAATGTCTGAAAAATGGCTTTTGGCTCGAGACCTTGAAAGGCTGCCCTTGAGTAGGGTGCTAGAGCAAAAGGAAACAGATCTTGGCCTTCTGACTTTCCAGATAATTTGTAATGCACTATAAAATTTTATCAGCTATGGAGCCTAGATTTATGTAAAGATAAAATATGCATTTTCATATTATTCATCTCCATAGATTTACTCAGGATAGCTGCACACAAAGTTTTTAGGATTTCATTTGTTCCTTTCTAATGCAAATGTTATAGTTATCCTTGTAAAAGCAGATTTTATGGTACATGGACATGAATAGAGTGACTTGATTTGGCCAAAAATGTTTGGCACTCAGCCTTTTTCGTCACATATCATCTGAGGTGTATGGCTTTGTTAACCTCATTATTCATCACTGCTTATTTTTTTCCATGTAGTTTAACAGAAGTATATGAAAAGGAAGCAACTGGTGAAGTTAGGATAGTTTTGTTTTCGACTTTCACAGAAATAAAAAAAAAAAAAGCCAGTATTTGATCATATTTTCCCTTTGGAAATAAAAATGTATTAATATTAATACAATATCTCCTTGTTAGTTCTTTTCTAAAATGTTGCCCCTTAGGTATATACCAGAACAGAAGCTTTGCAGCTACTGCTTGTCAGTTAAATCTGAATATCTCTGCTGGTTTCCCTTTGGGTTACCCATATAAATTATTATTTTATAACTCTATGTGTATATATTTATGTAGAGTTTTACGTGTTGGTGTGTGTATGCTCCTTTTTATTACAGAAAGATCAGTATGCAATGGGATATGAATAAAGATATGCATTAATAGATTATAAGGCCTCTAGTAATTTTTTTTTAATATGTTTTAATCTTGCATGCTGACACTTCACACCCTCAGTAACTGTCTTGATATTAGCTTCTCATGTGCTTTCTAAAAGGGAAGGGTAAAATTCTCTTCCTTCTATAGACATTGAGAACACTTCTTTATTAATAATTCTCCAGAAGAGAGTGAAAATATTAAAAATTTAAAGCATGAATATAATATACATGGCTGGATTTTTGTCCCCATAAATTTACATGAAAATTGTTGAAATTTAAGGCTTTGATTTTTTTTTTCTGGAAAAAAAGGATTCTTACAGGAAAAATCAAACTGCAATGAAGACAAGAAAAAAAAAGGGATTCTTCTAAAATTGAAAAAACCCCACTTTCCTAACCAGAAGCATCCATAGAAAAGTTGTTATTTTGAGGTTTCCATGCAAAACTGCATTTCCTTCCATGAGATAATAAAAAGGGCTATCATGAGTTGTTATACAATTTGTTTCATGAATCTGTAAGATTTTGGATGTGGCAAAGCTTTTGTGCTCAGAAAATGACTGTTATATCAGTGTTTTCTTATTTACATTCTCCTATATTTTGTAGAATAAATAATTCAGTACAAAGACACTAATGAGCATTTTGGCATTTATTTTTTCTTCCATAGACCCTTCAGCCTTTGAAGTATCTTAATCTGCAAAATGATCAAACTTTTAGAGCCAGCAAGTAGGGGAATCAATGATTTTCCACAATGATTGGAACAATAGACACCTTTACTTTCGTATGATTCTCTAAGAAGTTTCCTCAGGATTGTCCCTTGGGTAGCAGAGAGCAGACCCATGAGGGAGGGATTATTAGTTTCTACACACTGATTGAATTCTGTGTAGACTGGCTACTGACAGAGCAGTCCTTATCTATAACATATATATGACAGAGTAGTTCATATATAATAAACATTTTACTCTAAGGTCTTTTCCTACTGCCACAGCATCTGCATATACTTCACTTGAAATTGCTATGCATGCCCCAATGGACTTCATGAAGTCTGTGTCATTTCTTCCATTCCAGGAACAATATTTTGCTTGGAGATGTGTACAAAGCTTCCCATAAAGCTACGTTTGCCCCATGTAGATGGATTTTCTCCTCTATTCATGTAAAACCTGCATTAGAATTGATATTTAGTGCAAAGTCACAGTGGAAATTAACTTGAAGGCTCTAATTGAAAGTGATTCCATAATAAAATCTAACCCACATCTTGATTGTAATCAAGAAACAGAGGAAAAAAAATAAAAAGGCTATACCATTTGTTACTTTATAAAAAGTAAAACATATAGCTTTAGGTATGTATTTTCTTTGGGTGGCATTAAAATGAAATGCAAAGTATGTCTTATGGAATCATAAATTGCAATGACATTACAATGAGAAAAATATGATTTGTCCAGTCATAAACAATTATGTTAGGGTAAAGGGGGAAAACAGGGAAGCTGTGGTCATCATAAACACTGTCAGCCCAAATCTGCATCTCTGTGTTTCCTAAGCCAACTCACCTTACTATTTTACTTGCAACTCAAAAAAAGTAATGTTTTCCCTTCATGAAATGGGCCTACCATGTCTATGAAAATAAATATTCTGTCCAGATTATTTTTTTAACTCTTCGTGCTAACAGTTATTGTAGTGTTTTTCCTTTTATTTCATCCCTGAAATGTTCCTGTTGATTGTTATGTAGCTTACTGCAGGCACAGGCACACTTGCATAATGAACTGATACAATCTAATGAGCATGTTAACCTTCAAACTAATAAAAAGGCATATTTGTATTTTATCTGTCAAATATATTGTACATTGAGTTTCTTCTAGACCTGTACTTTCGATGCTTCTTGTGTTTTAATTGAACTTGTAATTAACAGGAGAAGACTACTTTTTCCTTTCAACACAATTGTTTTTATAAGTCAGTTTTGAAAGGTGTTGCACACCTTTAATTGGCAATCAGTAAAACGTCAGGGTGCTCAGCATTTCACAGAAGTGCTCAGCACCTTGAAATTACCAATAAATAATGAAGAGTTATAGAAGATCAAAAATCAAGCACTGTCCATTTCATCACAGCATGAAAACAAGAGAGGTGAGATACCAAGATAAAAACACATCCCAGGCTTTTTTGAATGAAAATGTGTGGGAGATTTTGCTGCCATATTTATTATGGGAACCAGCAATTCCTCATATATGAGGCCAGCACTTCAAAATTTATTTCCTGCCAAGGAATGCAAGTCAGACAACATTCAAACACTGAGCAACATTTGTTGTTTTGGAGTAGGTGAGGTGCAGTGACCAGGATCACAGCCTTCCTTCCCCAGTTTTCTGTCATGCTTTCCACCTAGCAAGACAACATGGCCTGGCTGTGCTTACTGCATACCAATAAATTTTCCCTATTTCTCTTCCCAAGACAATTGTATGGGCTGATATGAAGGCAACAAAGCAATGCGAAGATAAGAGTATGGAGGCTCCAGGGATGACTGCAATAAAACAGTTGAAACACAGCTACTACGTTCCCAGTATGGCCTGGTAAATCTAATCACTATCTAATGTTTTTCCAGATATACATAATAATTAATTCACCTGAGGCATATCTGTGCTGAGGTCTCAGTCTCTTAATGAAGAAAGTCCATCTATTTAAAGACTGCTATAGAACTGAAATTTTCAAAATTGGAAGATACAAAGGGATTATACACAGAACATCGGCTGGACGATAAAAATAAGCACAACTCTTCATGAATAAGAAGGTTGCTTACAGATGATGTTCTTAAATAGTGAATGCAATGTCATTCACTGTTATTAATTGCTAAGTGAAAGTGTAAAGCATTGAAGAAACATCTTTCTGTGATATAAATGCTGTCAGCCACTAGAGGGATATTATGAAATGGTAAGAAAATAACTCTTATCATTCTGTTCTCTCATGGAGGCCTCTCCCTGTGTTGCACTGACAGTAGGGTATATGACAAAGTTTTTCTTCATAAGCATCAAGTGTTCTGATCTTGGTCTCTCCTTCACTTCCTGGACATGACTTTTTTAAAATTTACAGAATAAAAGGAAACCACTATTGCCCCTCCTTTCTTAAAATACAGTGTATGCTTTGAAGCAAAGGGAAAAACCCCAACCAACCAACCAACCAAAACCACTATGGTGTTTGCAGTTTTTTAGAAAAACAACTCTGAAAAATAAATTTGCAAAATATCTTGATAAAGTAGAGTCATGCAGATATTCTTGAATAGTTTTCATGTGTGGTTCATACAGGTAGCAGCAGCAGGATCAAACTGGTTTGAGCTCTACATCTCACTCACAGAATCGCACACACAGAATCACTAGGTTTAAAAAGACCCACAGGATCATTAAGTCCAACCATCCTATCAACCACTAAACTCTATCACTTCTCTGCTGTAATACGACTCATGTCATTTTCATGTTGTTTAATTTATATAAGTTTCTTTAAGAAAACAAAAATTATAATATCTAATTCACAGATAACTTTGGAGGCTTCTGTACATAATAGTTAGACATGGATTTTCATCCCGTGATTCTGGGATAGAAAATTATGCCAATTCTGGAAATCACAAAGCTGTTATAATTAACATGAATAAATGTGTTGTTGATTTTAGCATTTCTGTTGTAGACCTTATAATATTTCTTTTTCTTCTAAACTCCAGTTTCAAGAATGAAAAAATTATTATCTTTCCACTGCAGCTTTCACTAAAAAGCAGGGAGAGAGACAGATAAAATAAAAGTCTAGCTAATATCATCTCAGAGAAAAGCTTACGTGCATAATCCAAATCTACCCTACAGGCTAGGAAAAAAAAAAAGAAAAGAGAGAGAGAAAGAACTCAATTCTTATTACCTTAAATGTGTTAAATGTGACAGTTTTGGAGGGACATTATTATGAATTTTGAATACCTGAATTTGTCAGTGAGGTCACCCGTCCCCAACCCCCTCAAATGTTCACACGTCTAAGATGAATAATGGCACCATTTTTCTCCATAAAGTCATACTTTTTGACAGCACATGGCTGTATGTAAGATTTCACCTCTTCATGTATTAACTATATTTGTCCCTGTCCTACAGATAGCAATTTCAGGACAAATCCCTGAGGCTGCACAGCAACTGAGAAATCAGTATGCCTCTTGATGGGCTTAGAGCTGAAAAATATTGAAATTATAAAAAACTTTCAGGGAGTTACCAACTTTTTCTACTTACTTATACTAGATCTTGCACCCTTTTGTCAGTGACCAAACAATGGCACCATGTAAGAGCATCAGTAAACATAGGAAAAACTCCTAATCAAAGAAAATTGGCCCAAAATAAAAAATTCATTGGGAGAGAAGAGAAATCTACTCCTTTTGTACTGTGGTGATCTGAGCGGCTGGGAGAAAACCAGTCTTTGTGGAATAGTTGCAATAGGCTGACTGCTAAGGTGGTGGTTGCAGACCTCAAAGGGTCTTGTGCCCTCAAGTAGGTCGGGTTAAACTTTGAGCCCATGGAATATGGGCTCCCAGCGTGCTGACAAACATTCCACCCTTTCCCCACTCATAAGGGACAAAATAAAACTTTAACTACTGAAGGAATTCAGGGAATTGATTCTGCTTGTATTTCCTCTCCTGGGGCAACTTTAAAGTGGGTTGATCAGTTTCTCAGTGGATGGGGCTGGCAGTGACCATCACTAAAACCGTGCAAATAGGCACATATCTTATCTTTTCCTTGAAAGCATATACCACACATTGCTGTATTCTTCAGCTCCTGCTAATCGTAGGAGTCAATCAGCATGTTTCAAATGTTTCTTAGTAGTTACTAGAGGGAAACTGTGAAAGTACACATTTGGCCTTGAAAACAATATTTCAGGGGCCAGAAGGCATTTAATTCACATCATATTACAAGGGCACCACATGTTTTGACAGGCCCTGAGAGAGGTAATTCAATGAGCATCACTTTAATGATATATGATTTAGACAGCTATTTTTTCCCTTTGTCCTCTCTGTGACCCTGCTCATTCCCCTTTCTTTTCAGTGCATCCACAGACTCACTGTCACAAAGATGTCAAATCTGTAGCCAATTGTGTCCTTGCTCAGAAAATAATATGCAAAGATTGAATTAAATGTGCATATTACTGCACAGTTTGCAAATTGAGGCAAAGACAATTAGTTCAGTTCCCTAATTTTGCTTGCTTGTCCAAGGCATAGGTTAGACATCTAGGGACAGATTTATCCCTGCTGAAATACCACTGAAAACAAGGGAATTTAACAGGAAGAAATGTTACTCAGTACATGCAGCTGTTTAAGAGGAGGAAGTAATCTGGTTCATCACTTAAAATTGGTGCAACAGTAAACCAGATGGACAGGTAGCTCATGTATTTAAATATAAGAAGAAATTTTATTGTCCCTTGTTGTTCTTGCCTTACCTCATGGATGAAAGCCAGAATGGCAATATGAAAGGGACTGTATGAACATAGGACTTGAAGGCTACCTTCCAATCATGAAAAACTTCAAACCTAGTTAGTCATAAAAAGGAGACTTCCACTTTGGTGTACTTGAAATTCAAATAATTAGGGTTCTCTGTAAAAAATATGAGAGAAGTGACAGGAGAGGAGATTTTGAATCTTTACAGAAAATCTGTGGACTCTCTGGAGTTGATACAGCTCAATTTCCTACCCTTACATGATCCTGTTGCATCTGTAAAGCACAGCTCAGCCCAAATAAAGATGCTGAATCAACCCTCAGAGTGCAGGCTGGGTCAGGATCCATCAAGTTCCTACAAGTCTGCAATGCATTAGTGCTCCAGTGAAAGCAAATCAATAGGCTCAGGAATGCCATGCTAAATAATGCAATTATTTACTGGTTGAAAGGGCTTCTGGAAAGATAAGGCTGCAGCCATGTCTAGTGCATCTACTGAAAAGGTAAAACTGAAGAACTTAGAGATGGTCCATCCTTAAACTCCGGCTGTGACTTTCCTTCTTCTCTCAAAGGTATATGAAGGATGCAATGCTTATGCAACCCTGCACTTTTCTGTATTGCAATTGAAGAGTATTTGGGTAATTCAATAATATTTTTGTTTTGTCAATATGAAACTCCACATGATTTTCTCTGCATCTCTCTTAGCAATTCATCTTGATAGCCCCCATGAAAGCATCTGAACATTTCTTGAATATGCACAAAATGACTTATTTACTTATTTATTTACACTTTTATTCAAGCACCAGTTGAGTAAGTAGATTTTCTAGTTCATGTTGGGTAGGCTTTTACAAGCAGGTATTAGTGGAACAGCAGGATGTCACTATAGGAATCTGTGTGAAGAGCTTGTTGAGGGACAGACAAGAATATGAGGTTTGCAGTGTGTCATGTTCCACAGCTGTGCTTCTCATCCTTGGGCAAATCTATCTTTCGTAAGATTTCCCTCCTTTTTGTATAGCCAGGCTAGCTCTCTTAATCAAGGGTGATAAATAGCTGCAGCAGAGTAGGACTATGATGGGTGGTAAAAACAGTCTTTGCAAAAAGTAGAAATAGCCCTGTGGAAAGTTTTGGAGATTACACAGAAGAAGATGAGCGAATGAGGTTAACAAAAGGTCCTACAACTAAGACTATGCTATGATGTTTGGTATGACTTGCAGTGTTTTGAAAACTTTGCTTTTTGTATCAGAAGGCCATAAATTAATTTATCATTCCTCATCTATAAATACAGTAGACTGCAATATCTATGGCTGAAGTCATCTCACTTTTCCCTACACAACTGCAAATAACCTTTCTAAACTCCACTGACTGCACCAAATAGCTCTCCTTTAACAATGAAGAGAGCCTAAGCTAGTAGACACCTGCATCATAAACACCCTTACTTATTCAGATAAATCTCAATTCTAATGTGTTTCCAAGTGATGATTATTTGATAGTTAGACCTCCAGACAGAAGTTCCTGTCACACATTAAACCCTTGACTTAGTATGGCAAAAGCTGCCACTTTGCTAGCTAGGTAATGATTAAGTAGTAGCCAACTACCTTGGAGTTAACTACTTATCCTCCTTAGCCATAAGGAGTTCTAAACTCCCAAAAGGCCATTATCTGCTTATCTTTATAGTTCCCAACACCAGATGATGTAAATAACATAATTGTCTTATATTTTTAGGAATAATTATGCTGGAGGCTGTTGCTTTGCTTTTGTTCAGCAGAACAGAGATCAAAGTTTATACTAAGAAGGGATAGAAACAGATATTGCTCCTACACATTCTCCTTGGGCAAGCACCATATCTGCTCTGTATCTATAGTGCCTACAGAAGGGTAGGATTATGGTATACAAAATCCTATGTAAACCTCTGGGAGATGAAATCTCAATGCAGGCGACAAGAAAGCAGTCAAGCAATGATTTTATAATCTGCAGATATTATAGATTTGTCTGGTAATAGGGAGTGTTATTGATTAACTATAAAAATCATACAGCCAGTATCAGATTTTTGCTGCATAATTTCAACTTCCTTTCTTAATGCTATATTCAGAACACTATCAAGAAAGCTGAGGTGAATATTAGTCCATTTTATTGCTGTGAAAGTGCTACGGACATGTCAGACTGGGTTTTTATAATCACTTCCATCAACTTCAAAGAGTAAATGAATTTTAGAGAGGAAAAAAATGAGTTGTGCGAAACCATACAATGCACAGGCTCTTCTTCATAATCCACTGTTTTCACCCACAGAAAGGCATGTGGAAATGTATTTCTGCAGCTCTCGGGTAAAGATGAATGAGGAGCAGGAGACTGTAGGCAAATTTTTGTCTTCTGAAGATAAGACAGACATCTTCCACTTCTGCACTTCTGTGATTTTTTTCTTCAGTCAAAACAACAGAGGCCATGTCAGTGCCTGATTAGATATCGTGTTGCAACTGTGCTGTTTCAGAACATTTCCTCGGGAGAAAAAAAGGAGAAATTTATGGCAATTAATATATCTATAAAATTTTAAGTATCATCCTTGTTATTTTCTGTGCTTCTGCATGTACCCTTCTCATCCTTGATTGCAATTTTAAATCTTTTTTTCTCCAATACTTACATCTTCACTGACCTCTGAAAATATGATTTGCTAATCCACTTTTAAAATAAGCTTCCAAGTATCTGGGGAGGGCTGGGGCACTATACACAAGCACTTCTACTCAGCAAGATTATGACTTTGATGGCATCAAGGCAATTAATAGTTTCAATATCTAGATGCAAAATGCTTTTGCCTTGTATATCAGTCCACAAGATAATCACTGTGGGGACCCATAAAACCTTACTGTTTGCAGAAACCAAATTAATGATGCAAAAGCTACTGGCAAATGTGATTGCATCACTATTGGTACATTTCTGTACAGTTGGACTAAGATCAATCAAAGGCACCTCATATCCGCCAATTCTCACAAGGTTTGATTTTTTATTAACATCTGTGTTTGTTTATATGAGGAATAAATATTTAAATGGCAGGGGCAGGATCTCAAAATTTGCTTCTTTTTCCCCTACTGTTTGAAACAAATTCACTTGACTTTCCTTTTTACATAAATGACAGTTTTTGTGTGTTCCACAGATAGAGTTGTAAGTAGATGCTTATGGTCCACAAATTTAATATAAGAAATTACTTCGCCAGTTATAATCTCTTTTATTTATCTTTTTGACACAAAAAATAGGCAGAAAACATTAAGAATTTAACCAGTTGCCTATAAAAAAGTATAAAAAATATATTTTTTTATTGTTGCTATTTGCATTGTTATCATATCACTACAGAGTATAGAGGTCAAAGCCAGCCTCAGGGTGGAGGTGTGTGTCAGGTGTGACACAAGTGAAGAATGAGGCACTGTCCAGATCGCAGAGGGATTTCTGCCTAAAAAAAGAGCAAACAGATGATGGAAACAGGAAAGTGCTTTTAATGTTATTTTCCAAGTGTAGAGAAAAAACTGTAGCAGAAAAACCAGGTTGACTCTGGTAATGCATACTTGATTTTATAATGACCTAAAAAAAGTCATAATATTGATATTAAATTAATTTTAAATACCATGAGATTCTGATGATTTGATTATGTTCTGGTTTTATTTATTGTATCTCTGTGCATGGGAATACCAGAAAAATCTGACTGGCATTTTTAGTTCTTTAAATATATCTGAATTAATCAGTGTTAAATCTCCACTGAACGTAAACACTTACAAGACTATCTAATGTCTACCAGAAACTATGGTCAAAGCCTGATTTCAAATGGCTAATCTTAATATTTTCTTCACAAAATAAAGCTATTATAGATTTTCATACCACAGTTTTTGCTGTATTTGACCTTCTGCCATTTGCATTTTGAACCTACTACAGCCCTCCTTAGCAGCTCTCCCTAATTACATTTGCATTATTAACAAGCTGCAAAAGTTTGAAAATGTCATTTTTGTACCTGCCAAGATTTCAGCACAGCACAATTAATTATTAGCAACCTAAGCAAATTTGAGAGTCCAGTAACTGAGCAATCTTAAGACACATATGCTCCCTACAGTGAAGAAAATTATACCAGCAGAGGCTCTTGTTGTTCCTACGACTGTGAATTATGCAGAAGTCAAGAGTGCATTTGAGGCTAGGCTGGATAGGGCTTTGAATGCTCCTAAATCAGAATAAAAATGATTCATGTGTTTATGAAGGGAATAATAAAAGTGATTCACTTTCCTGCAATAACAAGGAGTGAGACTTGGCGACCCATGTCCCCTTCAGCCCTATGCTGATATGATTTGGAAAGCAAGAGTGACTTGAACCTGGGTCTCCTGTGCTACTGGACCCTTGAGATGCTGGGTAAAAGGTGGGACAAGATTGCACCTTACCCTTTTCTGTTTCATTAGTTCAGTCTTCACTTCAGGACAAACTCAAAAGTCTATTCTTAGTGGGGGTGACAGCCAGGCTATATCTCCCATATGAAGTCTGCTTGTAGTTATACCTATTCCTTCATTTCCCAAACATAAACAAATGCTGTTGGATGGTCAATGAGCAGATAAATTTTCTTTAACAACATTATTCAAGTTGCTCAGGCCAGTCGTAGTGGGGTGGTTAAAGGATCAAAGGAGTAAACATGAGGTAGCTGCTATGTCAGTCAAACGCACAGGAAAAGATGCTGAACTAGGGAGAGCAGTAACTATGACATGGAGCTAATGAGTATAACTCTAAATGTAAATTTAATCCCCTAAAAAGAACAGACCAATAAAAGGTTAAAAACAATATTTAAAAACCAGCTTGGACAATCTGGATTAATGGAGAAGTCATGGGAATTGGAAGGATCCCACACAGCAGAAAAAGCTGTTTTATTGTACTCTTCTCCTACACATACCATGAAATTTCATTGATGGGTCTCTGTTTCCATGTGACTCTGCTATTACCAGAGGTCTCACTCCCAGACAGGATAAGGCATTACTACCATGAAAGAGTGATATTCACCTTCTCTATATTTCTACTCTGTTTATGCCTGTACAGAGTGAAGCTAAAAGCTCAATCATTAAACCTTATATGTTTTTTAAAAAAAATTATGGGAATGAGAAGATAACTTTTAAACTAGTAAAAAATCAAGGCTTGAACATTTCTAACCTGATCTGAGGATGCCTTTCAAATAAGAAAACTTCCATGTGCACTTGCTGACTACTTCTTTGGCTATGAATCTACTGTTGAATGAAGTTTAAAGTCTCTTCAAACTTCCTTTCTTAACTACATGTCTTAATTTCCGACTAAGAATATAACATACCTCTCTCCCCTCCTCTCCTCTCCCCTCCTCTCCCCTCCTCTCCTCTCCTCTCCTCTCCTCTCCTCTCCTCTCCTCTCCTCTCCTCTCCTCTCCTCTCCTCTCCTCTCCTCTCCTCTCCTCTCCTCTCCTCTCCTCTCCTCTCCTCTCCTCTCCTCTCCTCTCCTCTCCTCTCCTCTCCTCTCCTCTCCTCTCCTCTCCTCTCCTCTCCTCTCCTCTCCTCTCCTCTCCTCTCCTCTCCTCTCCTCTCCTCTCCTCTCCTCTCCTCTCCTCTCCTCTCCTCTCCTCTCCTCTCCTCTCCTCTCCTCTCCTCTCCTCTCCTCTCCTCTCCTCTCCTCTCCTCTCCTCTCCTCTCCTCTCCTCTCCTCTCCTCTCCTCTCCTCTCCTCTCCTCTCCTCTCCTCTCCAGAAGTCTTTTAACAGTTAAAGAAAAATAAAAGGAACATCTGTTTTCTGACTTTTCATCTACATAGCAGACCTAAATGAAACATTCTTCATTTGCACTTTGTCACTGATTTACAATCAATGAATTTATGTTGATTTTAGGAAACATTTTAAATAAATTGAAAATGAAATAAAATTTTTTTTTTAAAAAGTCAGAAAGAACTATAATTCAACTTACTGTATTTGAAAAAAAAATAATTTGAAATTTGAAAGGAATGTAAAATCTTTTCCACTCAGAGGGAATATTTTGGCTACCTGAACACATTTCTGTATTTTTGCTTTCCTAAAATGAAGAGGCTTATATTTTTTTTGATTGTTGTGTTCAGATAAATCACTAGTATTAAGAATCTGTATCTGTATGCTTTGAGTAGACAGCATTTACACATGTAACCATGTCACATCATATGACTACCCAAAGAACAGACAATTTCATGCCAAAGAAGTCATTTTTTAGGAACTGTGCTATTGGTGTTTTCATACAAGTTAAGAACACACTGGCTTACACTGCAATGTCGTCTATAAAAAAACTCTGAAGGTTAAGGCCCTATTTATGTCTAAGGTAGAGGATAAGAGATGTAGAAACATCTGTCTTCTTTCTGTGCTTCAGTATTTTGAAGACACAACATAATTTGAAACTTCAGCCATGAAACCGTAGAAGTTCATTGTCACTCAATCTAAATCATGAGATCTCAAATGGCGAATAATAATAATATAAAAGTGATCTCTGAGCCAGAAGTGTGTATCTGTTTGGGGACTACAGAATCCAGCTTGTGTAAACTGCTACAGAGTTGTTGTGGTTTAACTTTTCTGAATAGCTTCTTCCTGCTGAATATCAATGTTGCATTTAATCAAGCAGCAGAAGACTTTTGCTCAATGTTTTTAATAACAGACAACATACATCATTAGCAAATGTTCTCTAGGGAGTAATGGTATACTTACAGAGGATTAAAATAGGTCTACTTCTCTAGTTACAATCCATAACTATTCTGTTTCTGTGGAAAGAATATCTCAGGGGAAATAGATAAAACGTGCAGTATGCAGTGGGGTACTTAAAATGGAGTAAAGCCCTGAGTGAGGGTCTTTAGTCTTTTCTTCAGATAAGTATGCATATTCAGTAAAGCCTGCCAAAAGCAAGATTTCCTTTCTGATAGTCAGTACTTCCTTAATGGTAGACCCTCTGAGAATTAGATTTTCTTTTAAAATCTTACATATAATTATGTATAAGAAAGTTCACTTTTCTCCTCGATAGCTAAGAAATGGAAGATTAAAAGAAAAGGGGAAAAAAGAACATTTGCCAACCTCATAAGTTTAATTATTATGCCAATATTGTGTGCTGGGACAATGAAAGTTCCAATGTTTTATCTCATGAACAGAGAGATACATTAGCATTTTGACTGCAAAATAAAGCCAGTACAATATTGTGATGAAGTGCTTAGTTACTGTGAGTTACAGGGAAGCTAGAATGCATCCGTCAGATACTATCTCACATCATGACATTTAAACTTATGCCATTCATTTATCCATATTGTTGTATATGAGCAGTAGATGAGTAAGTGCTATTTGCTCTGCAAAACTCCATGGTGGGATATCCAAGGTAATAATTTGGACAGTCAGTGTTCTCCTGGGAGTTATTTCTGTGAACCAAAGTGCAGTTCGTGTAAGGTAAATCGTTCCTTTTCACTTTGTGCTGAGTTAGAAAGTTGTTATTTCAGAAGACAGTGTCATAAAATTTAAATATCATGGACTTCCTTGACATTGTGATTCATGAGGCAAATAAAAGCACCATTATAAAAGAGTGAATTAGTTAGCCAATTCAAATGCAAAATCTGGGATTAAGAATACTTGAAATATGACCATGAAACGTCAATGAAAATATCTGTCTGATGGAAGATGGAGGGCACCAGAGTTGGGCAAGTTATTATCATCTGTTATAGCAGTACTGAAGCTGTTGAGTGTTAACATGAAAGAAGGTGTTGCGGTGCCTAATGTGATGGTATTAGGCAAGATGATGTGGTACTTCTAAATTCTGAGTATACCATGAAATATCACAGAAAACTGCTCTGCGGTTGCTGTGGCAATATTGGAACCAGACATTTCATCAGGCATTTCACCTTTCTACTGAGGTCACCATGTAGACAGTTAATGAAGCAGAAACACTGGAGATTCATTGACTGGGCACATTTAGATGTGTTATGTACAAATGTTCAGTTGGAAGTAGTGAAATTGCCTCACTGATGCTTTAAAGAGACTGTGGACATTGTACTTTTCCAGCATTAAATGGAGTGTTCATAATTAGTTTCTTATTTTCCACGCCAGTGTAACGGTGTGAGTATAACTTTTATCAAGCATTACAAAGTTAAAATGGAAGGAAGAAGTCTAGAGGTCATAAACTACTTCATACAATTTAGAGTGCAGTAAGGAGTTATTGCTGCACTAGCAATCATTAATGTATCTACCGTTTCCTATGGAGTTAACTTTTTTGTCACAGGAATTGCCTCGCAACAGGTTTCCACCAAATGCTACATCACTGTGGCATGCCTTAACATGAAAATAGCTTGAGATGTAACTCATGAGCCCTATGAAAAAATGCTATCTTGAAATATTCTGCAAAGCTGCAAATATTACTGGAGTGAGCACAATACTTCATGAGCCAGGAAAACATCTTTCAGCACCTTAACAATGTCATGTCCTTAACAATTCTTTAAACATGTTAATTTTTCCTAGGAAGTCAAAGGCTTAGAAATCCTCTACCACATTTCCTCCTGATCTTAAAGAAAGTAAAAGAAAGACCTAATAAATGGAGTGCTAGTGTTGTAAAGAGTGAAACTGTTAAAGCCTTTGCGGTATTGCTTTGTATTATGCAAACTGCCCTGTGAACCCTCAGGTTGGCAATGAACTCCTTCCTTTCACCATCTCTCCATTACAGGAATGGAAACACACATCTCACAAAAACAGTTCTTTGGGATTAAATGCCAGATGTGGAGATTTTAAGGCAAGGAGGAACTATTAAGACTTCTGCATAACAAGCCATTGAACTTTTACAAAGTTTCAAGCCCTTAAATTGATTGTGCTAAAACCACACTGATCTAATTCATGTATTTCATGTAATTCATCCTCTGGCGCAGAGTGTGTGAACAGTTCCAGTGCTTTCATCACTTTCATTGCTCCTCCTAGGTGCATACCAAGGGATCAGTCTTCACACTTAAGCTTTATCTACCACATTCCTCCTAGAGGCTTGAGTATTATGTGACTATCCTCCTTCACTCCATATCTCAATGATTACATTGGTTTTGAACATACATTATTGCACCAACAGCTTCTCTGAGTTCCTCCAATTCAGTAACAGCAGAATTCTCGATGTGCTCTTTTATGAGTAAATGGCAGTTCTTTACAAATATCTATAGATAACACAAAGAAGTACAAAAATTTTAAAAGCATTCTTTATCTTTAGGCCCTACAACAGTGCCTTTGAAATCTGTGAGATGTTTTCACACATGTAATGTCTCCTGAAATCACAGACACAATAGGGAAGAGTGGCATTCCCATGACTTGGAAAGACACCCATTAGGTAGATTACTGTAAAACTCTTAGTGGGACTGAGATTGTAATGATTCTTGTGTAGCTAACAATTTTTTTTAAATGGATCCTGCTATTCCAATACCACTCTACAAGAGTGCACTTCTCCATGTATTATACAATGGCTACTTTGCCATGATAGGTTTTTCAAGAACTGGTAAATTCTTTTTCAGTAAGATTAAGTCAGTAGCCTTTTAATGAAGATTCTAAATTGTAATAGGTAGCACTTCATATTAGTTTAGAGAATTTAATTCAGGCATAGATTTATTGACCCTGTACATACTCCGGTATTTGTTAAAGGTAACTTAAATTTAGGTTATGTACCTATTTCTTATGGAAATAAAAGTAAAACCTCTATGTAAATATTTTAAAATGGTAGTTTAATATGTATATTTAATTTTTTGTGTATGCCTACATACATTGTAAGTATGTACATACAAACACATGCATGCCAAAGCACTACATCCATACTACTAAGATGTAAAATATGATACAGAAAAATCATCTGATACATGAGTCGCTTGTGATCATTCAGAGCCAAAGGGCAGAAGATTCACTCAGGTCTAGTTAATCAGTATCTTTCTATCCAGCTAGTGCTATAAGAGAAGTCTGTCTCATCTGTTGGTTTTCAAGAACAGGAAGGTTTTGATCCATCTGTCACACAATTTCTCCCATTTCTATTTGGAGAAATATGCAATCTGTTCCATTAATAAAATGTCGCAAGTAGTTTCCCCCTTCCATACAGCTCTAAATCCACTTGACAGGTGGATATTTTGACCTGTACAGAGTGCAAAGCATTGAGTCATTTTAGTAAGTGTATGTCTCTGCAAAGAAAAGAAAGATAGACACTAATTAAAACCTGGGTAAGTCATCTGGAAGACTGGTAGCACACTCTGGCATTTGTTAACACAATACAGAAGTCACTAATTATAGTAGTATTGTTAGTGCCATTGAAGTTATAACAGCCTGTCAGAGGAGCCATTATAAACCACTATATTCAGGTGTTCATAATGACAACCATAAAAATTAAAATAAAGCTGAAATTTGGCATGTATGATCTTGGTTTGGAGCACTTTTTACCTTTAACAAATCGGATGAGGAGTGCTTGTAGCTGCATATATTTATACCTAACTTTGATTCTCTTAAAATCTTACATTAAATACCACTTGTATAACAAGTGGTTATTTTATTAATAAAATAAACACTTTGGGCTTAAAATTTGTCAGTTAAAATCTTGGTTCACCTGTTTACCGTGGTCTGAGTGACATATCAGTTTTTATCAGTTATCTAAATATGTCTGCACCTCTAAGCAGCTGAGGAATTTAATAGAAGTAGTCAATTGGGAAACTAGTAGTTTAAATACTTTTGTGTACCTGCTTATTAGTTTTTACAGTTCTTCAAAACACCACTTATAAGAATAAGGAAGAAAATAATGTCTCCTTTTACTGACATCCCTTTGTCCTTATACACTGTCAACTCCTTGGGATAGAAGTTGTTCTTTGCCAGTGTTTATACAGTACTTGTCCCAGTGGGATTTCAAGCCTCAGTCAGATAAAGCACAACACGAATGCAAACAAAATATAATGGAATGTTTGCAAATATTCCTTGGTGCAGTGGCTGCTTTTAGGGTTTTACAAGAAATCAGTTAGTCCTATATCACTGCTAAAATGGACCTATTCAACAACAGCTGGCAAAATTAAAGATCCTAGCCCTTAATTTCTCACAGCGTGTTAGTTCATAGACTTAATGAAAGAAAACTGTTTACATGCTATACTTATACCCACATTAGAATGATCAGATCACATTAATTATGTAGGACACCATTAATAAGTTTCATTATACATCAGATCACAATGTCCTTATTCCAGCAGCAGTCTCTGATTAATTATATAGCAATCACCACAGAGCTGACATTGCTAGAGATGGGGAATTACCCTCAGTGCCCCTTGGTGCAGGCAGTCATTAATATGATGGTACAAGGATTTGGGATAACAAATCATCCCTGGCTAGAACAGACCTGAACTCATTAAAGTTTAAACATCGCATGGATTTAATCTTTTACTTTAAAAAAAAAAAGTAAATACCGAGGGATTTGCCTGATGATAGTTCCTTGGGTTTTCCTTTGTCCAAATAAATCTACTTGTGTTTACAATGCAGGAAAGTAACAAGGGGACTTAATTAGATGCATCAGGTAAGTATAAAATTCTTGACTTTGGGACATTTTCTTCTTACAACATTTTCTTCATCATTTGCTTTTCTTTCCTCCCTCCTCCCCTCCCTTCATACAAATAGAAAGAAGAATTCTTCCTCACACTTGACCCCAAAATCCAGAATCAAGGAAGTTCCTGGGCCAGGCTGGTTATGCCTGTGCTATCACTGTTATCCACACCATATAATGCATCTCTGGTTCTTAGGCTCAATGGCATTGTCTATCTTGCATCCATTTGATCACTGCACTATTGGATCTGAAGCACACCACGCTGTTTCACACCTGAATTTTCCAGCCAAGAAAGCTAATTGTTTCACTCTAGATCAAAGCCAGTCTGAACTAGCATGAATGGATAATTTTCACATTCTGCCAGTGAAGTGAAGCAAGAGTGTAGAGTGAACTCTGTGGCGCACATGTACCCTCAGTATTTTCCTGATGTAAAGTCTGTGGCAAATTTCATTTATTTAGGGAACACAATACAGTGTAGAAAATCAAATATTGTCCCTGTTTGGCTTCGTGGAACACTGCTGCGAAACTCCAAAGGTGGAGTATTTTTTTTCCATTCATGGTGAAAGTAGAAAGTGAAAGAAGGAAATAAATACGAAGCAGATAAGAAATCTCCTGAAAGGAGGATTTGTCCTGCCAGTGCTTGGACTCCCAGCTAAATAACCTAAATGAGGATCTTGCTCATTGGAAACTGTTTGTATGGGAAATGAAGAGTGAAGGATACCTATATATACCTTAGCTTAGTTCTTAGGTCAGTGAAATCATCCCCTTTTAATGCTTATTATGCCAACCACTAAATACTGTGGTAGCAGTGAGGTCAGTGGGACAACATAAGGTGAGGGACTGAACAAAGGAGACAATTCACCCTTTTATTTTCAGCACCTACCTAAGCCACTCTTTTATTATGGTACCAAGAACTGTTAACCCTGCCCTGTTTGTGTAAATAGTCTCTTCCTCTGTGCTAAGCAACAGGTAGCATTAAGGCCTTTCTATTCTGTCTCATATGTGTCAGAGAAGGACTTAGAAATAAATCCGACTTATTGCAACAGTTAGAAGTCATGGATAAAGAGTAACCTTGCCTATATTTGACTGTACCTACAGATTTAGTTCAGTTTTATCTTTTCTGGGACCCTGGTTTATGATATTTGAAAACACAGATCCTGTAGACTACAAAGATAAGCAGCAATCCTGCATTAGAAAAAAAATATTGATTTAGTCTTGGTCCTGCACGAAGTCTCACTGTCTCCAGTAATGCTCACTTCAGATGTCCTAAGTGTTCTCACCTAAATTCTCAGGAAAGAAAAATGTCACATCAAACTTAAACTAGACACTGAGGTTGAAATTGCCAGGGAAACAGACATATTTCAGATGCTGAAATGTTGCCAGGACATTTACTCCAAAATATTTATTTCTTGAAAGATTTTTATATAACCCTTTATTGCCCAGAAACTTTGCCTTCATTCACCTCCTGCAGATCACTGCATTTACACATCATTCATGGGCAGTGAACTAATTCCAAAAGAAGCAAAAGAACACATGGGCAGTAACTCTTTTTTTTTTTTCCCAAAGCCTTATTGTTCATCACGATATGATTTATGTAATGCAACCAATTGAATGAGGAAATACAGTTTTAAATATGTTGGGATATTAGTATCTGCTACTTGCTAGAATGTTAGGAAGCCTGTCCTAAACACTCATTGAATTATGAGATTTTCATATCATTGTCTGTGTTTTTTTAGAGAAGTCCTTTTAAAACTCAGTATGTTCCTCATGCTGTTCCTAGTCTTGACTTGATTTTTTTTTAATCATTTAGATATCTGTGACCTTTAAACAACCCTCAAATGGTTTAAAGGCTCTGTTACATTATATTTGGGGTAAGACTGAACCAGGAAGAGAAGTTTCTAAACAGGAAGTTAGTGAACTCACAAAGATTCAATCTCAAAAAGAAACCCTTAATTGTTAAAGTATTGATGTGGAGACAAAAATATTCTCAGACAAGGTCCAGATCACAGTCCCTCAGGAAGACTGTGGCAAGGAAAGTATTTGGATCCTGGACTCATTTGATCAGCTTTCTACCTGCTGGGTAGAGGAAGCCAGAGTGTCCCTTAGTGTGCTAGAAAAGTACCTGTTTCATAAACATAGATTCAAATAATAACTGTTTTCAAATTGTCTACTCAATAAAACTCAAATACTTGCATAAAACTGTGTTCATAAGCCCTTTCTCATATTACAGAGAAGTAACCAGCAACATGGACTTCCTTTCCTGGAAAGTTCTAAGAGAAAATACAAACAAAAAACCAGCAAATGAGCCTCAGGATAAAAACATCCTCAGTAACTAGTAATGTTTGTCAAGGATACCAGAACTGTTGACAAACAAGGATCTGCTCTACACAAAACTTCCTTCCCCGACTGTTTAATCTATCCTCCTGTTTTTGCTGTTATATTCGTACTTTCCCTTTGCCAGGTACTTTATCACAGCTAAATCTAAAACATTCTCCTTCTCAGTAAAAACCCTAATAGTAGCCCATATCTATATTTTTAATTTTGGTTACACAGGGTCGGTATGTTTTAAATCAGGTTTCACATGAATAGCATGCTGTTCTTGCTGTCACATTAATTTCCCAGTTTGTCTGTAGGGTAGTACTTTCCTGTACGAGACCAGATATAGGCAACCTGCAGTAACCTTTCATTTGTAGTAGGAAATGAGTGAAACTGCTGAGCCCCAGCACAGAGCAGCTCTGGGTGCCTTGTGAGCCAGTGGGAAGTGTTATATTCTGCCTATTCCCTGCTTTTGCCCATCCATGGACATTTCATGTTTGTGTCTGTTTTCTCCATAGTAATATGAGAGATGCAAGCTTCCTTTCATCCTGCTAGATACTGATGTTGAGTGAAGGTAAAAAATTATTCTGTTATTCCTAACAGCTGATGCTGCCAGCCTCTTGGATTGTTACTGTTTTTGTAGTTTAGAGGCAATTAAGTTTCTGAGACAAACAGCCTCACTATCTCTATTTCCACACTGAGAAGGC
Source organism: Phaenicophaeus curvirostris (assembly GCF_032191515.1). NCBI lineage: Eukaryota > Metazoa > Chordata > Aves > Cuculiformes > Cuculidae > Phaenicophaeus > Phaenicophaeus curvirostris. The sequence continues at coordinate 71,724,607 of NC_091431.1, forward strand.
TCTCAAAGCAGGCTTGATACCTGAATTTTCGTATCTCCATTGGGAAGATGTAATTGCTGTCTTCACTACAGGCCTTTGTCTTGCTGTGTCTGTTAAGATTTCGACTTTATTTCTTGAATAAGTTTCCCCCTGCTGCCTTCACTTCTTACTCCAGCTCTCTGGCCCGTATTAAACACCCATTAGAAAGCCCCCCCCCTTTTTTTTTTTAATTCATTTTTGACAGTTTCTGGCTTGTGAGCATTTTTATTATGTCTCCTGTAAATTGGCCTCTCTACAAAATACTGAGCAAGGACATAGTTCTAGCAAAAAGTAATGCAGTGGTGACTCCACACTTACAGGAACAGATTTAAACTAATTTATATCTTGAAATATGTCCTTTAGTAATTAAACATGGTCACTAAAAGAAAAAATTCAAAGGCAAAAGGTGATGTAAGAACATGTTAACTTCTGTACTTTGGAATAAGAAAGCCCAAAGGAAGAACTGAAATGATCCAGTGGTGACAGCATTACTCAAGCCTGCAGTTATCACAGAATCATAGAGTCATAGAGTCATCAGATTGGATGAGACCCACCAGATCATCACGTCCAACCGTTCCTATCAAACACTAAACCATGCCCCTCAGCACCTCATCCGCCCGTGCCTTAAACACCCTCAGGGAAGGTAAGACAACCACCTCCGTGGGCAGCCTGTTCCAGTGCCCAATGGCCCTTTCTGTGAAAAATGTTTTCCTAATGTCCAGCCTAAATCTCCCCTGGCGGAGCTTGAGGCTATTCCATCTTGTCCTGTCCCCCGTCACCTGGGAGAAGAGCCCAGCTCCCTCCTCTCTACAACCTCCTTTCAGGTAGTTATAGAGAGCAATGAGGTCTCCTCTCAGCCTCCTCTTCTCCGGACTAAACAACCCCAGCTCTCTCAGCCGTTCTCTATTCAAACAACACTGATAACGTTAAACAAGTCACCTCCTTAACATTTACATGCTTATATACATATTTTTCCCTATATGAGGGAAAAGGAAGTATAAGGTTTACTTAAAAAAAAAGATATTTTCCCTGTAATTATGGTACAAAATGTGTTTGTAGGTCAGGCTTAGGCTTCTAGTTCAAGCACAAACCAGGGATAACAGGACTCCACTATCTTGCAGAGGTGTTGTGGAGATAAATGCATTAAGGACCATGAGATGCTCACCTCCCAGATAAGTATTATAGGTAGTGCCTGCAGAATTCCCAAATGTTTGCTTCCTTAAGTACTGTGAAATTACTGGGCCCAATGCTTCCTGCTGTAAGTTGTCTTAACATTTGCCCCTGCTAAAATGAAATAGAAGCAAAACACTGTCAGGTGGAGAGTATAGTACATTACACCGATGTGTAAACATTCCCCTGAGATGCAAGGATCAAGCTCCTGGTGTCCGTGGCAGTGTATGATACAACAGTGCAGTAAAAGTGATGATAACGAAAGCATACCCATGAGAACAGGGCTTATCACTGCTCCTTACTTGGGCTCAGAGAAATCACAAACGGTTTCCTCCAGAGAACCGATATAGGATTTAAAGAGGTTTGTGTGATATAAGCTTGAAAGGATCAGAGATGACATCTTCATTGCTTCAGTTTTCATTAGCTGCAGGTCATTAAACAGCCATTTGCAGACATAATTCTGTGTGCATAAAACAACTGAAATATTCATTACACACGAAATGAGTGAAAATGCACTCCAATAATTTCTGCATTTGATATTTTTAGGTATAAAGTTACAGATGACCAAAGGTCTTTCTCTCACCCCCTCCTCCTATTACAGTATCAAAGTACACTGGTATTTATAGCTAGGACAAGTAAGTGTCATGACTAAGTTCCTTTTTATCTTTAGTGGCATAAGGTATGTTCCAAAGAGTAGCTGTAGCTGTAGTTCACCCATAGGAAACTGCATCCAGGCAATGGTAAGGTTTCAAAATCAATCTCCGTGCCTCCAAGAAATACTTTTTCATGAATGTGCATATAACCCAAGTTCAATTTTCTTGCACATTTCTACTGCAACTACAAGTTAAATAAACCTCTATGATTTCTTTCCATGTGACTCTTCACTCAGTCACTCCAACTGTAAGCGAATGAAAGTAAAAATTTGTAATGCTTAAATATTTAGTATTGGTACTACAGCTTCCAGCTTGCACTATTGGGACCAAGAAAAACAAGTATGGTGGTAGAGTACTGGGAAAAATAAAGTTAAAATATCTTACAATCAACATATTTATGATAATCAGTTTTCTTCCTGAATAGCACATGGAAAGCTGGTGAAGTGGCTGGAGAACAAGTCTTACGAGGAGCGGCTGAGAAAGCTGGGGGTGTTTAGCCTGGAGAAGAGGAGGCTGAGGGGAGACCTCATTGCTCTCTACAACTACCTGAAAGGAGGTTGTGGAGAGGAGGGTGCTGGGCTCTTCTCCCAAGTGACAGGGGGCAGGAGAAGAGGGAATGGCCTCAAGCTCTGCCGGGGGGGTTCAGGCTGGACATTAGGAAAAAATTTTTCACAGAAAGGGTCATTGAGCACTGGAACAGGCTGCCCAGGGAGGTGGTTGAGTCACCTTCCCTGCAGGGGTTTAAGGCACGGGTGGACGAGGTGCTAAGGGGCATGGTTTAGTGTTTGATAGGAATGGTTGGACTCGATGATCCGGTGGGTCTCTTCCAACCTGGTTATTCTATGATTCTAAGTTAAGAAGGTGAGAAAATGAGCATCAGTGGCAGGAAGAGCTTTCTAGACATTCCTAGTAGAATCTAAAACACTATTTGAGCTGGGGTACTGGCCAATCAGTGGCATTTTTTCCCGATAGTAAAAGTTTCTTGTCTATTCCTTCTGCATTAAAAAAATAATACCACACATAACAGCGTTGTCTTGCATGGCAGAAGCAGCAAAACTGCTGTTAGAAATGTTGCTTTGGTTCCAGATGGAAAAGTAGAGAAGACCTCAAAGTTTACTCTGGTGAAATAACTGAGTGTGATGTGGGAATACCAAAATGAAGGTGCTCACTGCAACCTGGAACACCTCTAGTGGTACTTCCATCTGCAACCTGTACATAGTGCAGGATGCTGCTTTTCAGAGAGCAGTCCCTCAAATGCACAAGATAAAGCTGAGTATATTCATTTAGAGATGATAAACAAAAAAAAAACCACAACAAAAATCCTTGTCAGGTTACTATCAGCTGAAGGGCTTTTTCTTTAATTGGTATAAATAATTAACCAGAACTCTGCACGGACGACTAAGCATGATAATAGAGTTGTTTCCTGTGGAGGTCGAGGTTATACCCTTTGTAATACTGAATAAACTATTCAGCTCATAGGAGCAGGTTGCTTCTTATAGATAGGGCTGGAAATATTCACAAATCATATTCTGCTAACCAAGATTCTCAGAGCAAATTTTCAAATATAGAAAAGGGTTGTGTTTTCTGGGAAGGAGAGACTTCTCAGGCTGGGTTTTTAGTTTTAAGTTGACTTACTATCAACAAAGCATATAAATATATCTAAGCTAAACTGGATGCCTAGCACAGATTTTCCTGTAATCTACAGGTAAACAATGTATGTAGTATGATTTTAAAAGAAAGGATTCGAAAAAAGATCACCAGACACACAGAAAATCTGCCTTGTGTTATGCGTAGCTCAGCCGGATGGGATTGTATAAAAAATAGTGGTTTGTTAAAAAATCTATCCCATTGAACTGATTTGCAGTCTTTCAGGCTTGAGACTTCTGAACTGACTTTCTGGGCAGGGCATGTGTGCATACATGAACGTGCATACACATGTATTTCCATGTGTGGTAGAATCTTTGTTTTCTAAATGAAGAAGTTAACAGCATTTAACAGGATAAATTAACAATTTCAATGGCAGTGTAACTAAAGCTTTACTTCAGTGAGACTTTTCTCAAAAAGAAATCAAGATGTGAGCAATGTCTGTGATATTCATTATGACACTAAATTTCACCTTAACTTAGCAGGATCTGCAGCTGTTGAAAATTGATTTAATGTTCATCATGCAAGACTATGAGACAATGAAGCACATTCCCTGCTGCATCCACTTTAGCCCAGGTAGTGAAAGGCTTTTACAAAGTCAATACCACTCCTAAAGCCTCTGTGTCACCTCTACAGTGGCTTTAATACTCCAGAGGGATGCTCCAGATTATATTTTGTGGCTTTGTTCTCAGCTTTGTTCATTGTGCTGAAAGCCACTCATTTTATGCACAGGCTAGAGGATAAATCTTCTATAGTGGCTTATGCACTCCAGTTTTGATCAGGCTATGAGAAGGTGCCTTGTGTCTTTCTATTGGTAGGTGAGATAATTCCTAGATATCCATATTTCCTTCTTTTTTCCTGATGACCAAAATGTCAATGGTTACTTCATTGACGCTCTACAATACAGTGAGCTAGCATAAATTCCCACTCATCAGCACCTTTACTCACAGCCTTACTTCACTAATTAGAAGACCAGAGTGTTTTCCAGCTTACTTGAGTTTCAGTGGTGCAGCTTAAAACTAGAATTTTTCATGTATTACATGGAAATTGATTCTTCACTGTTTTGCAGAACTAGAAGTGATACACAGTTTCATCCTCTTTTTCTTTATGGAGCTCTCCCTTGTAGCTTTGTTTCTTTTTCATTTCTTTTGCCTAGGTTTGTAACACAGCACACTTTAATCAAGAATGGTAGGTTACCTCTTCCACTTCTAATTTGGCTCCACATTTTTCAGGCATCGTTCTGACACTTTCTTTAACAATTCACAAACAAAAAAATATTCCCAAATTGTGTAGCTTCACCAGTGTAATGCTTTGATCATGTAGTGGTAAAAAGAGCCAATACATCTTCCATGAGTGCTCATCTTTCATTTTCACTTCTCTGCTGTCCAGTAAGACTACTCCACATACCAGAGTCATGATATGAGCTTTATCTTTGATGTTTCTCCATTGCTTACAGCTACAGAAATCTCAGCATGTTTTCTCCAGGCTGTACAAGGTGAGCTGCTAAATTCTCCATAAAAGTGCAGTGTCACAAATACATGGAGTTTGAAGGGACAAAAAGAGACCAATTTATTCTGTCTCCAACCAAAGTAACAAGATCAAATGTATACCTCTGAAGGGCTTTTTCTTTGCATGTTCTTAAGAGCATCCAAAACCACAGGCAGAGCAGTAGCCTGTGGCCTGTTCCTAAGTATTCTACACAAAAAGATGAAATTTTCGTTATTTTATTCTTTGTTGTCTTTACTCCCAATTGAGTTGGTTTTAACCTTCTCTAAATGGCTGCAGAACAAAATTATGAGATTTCTTTTTCCTATTGCAAAAAAAAAAAAAAATCAACCTTCTCTACTTCAAGCTAAAACAAAAGTTTCCCTAACTTTTCCATATCTAGAAACTTTTCTAAACTCTTTATTTTTCCATCCTGAATCAGCTTCAATTCTTGTCCCAGTATACTGAGTGCTTGCTTTATATCTTTTAATAGGGCTTATTGGTACCACTTTATGAGCATTCATCACTGAATTAATTCATAATAAAATTTAATAACCTCCTGGAAGAGACTCCAATTAAACTCCTAGATGCAATGTCTGTCACTGTCCTATTGGTAGCTGCACGTAAGAATATGACTTTTTAAAAACATTTATGTTCTTAAACTTTGCTTGAAATGTTCTTATTTGCATGTGAGAATTCCACAAAGGACCAAGTACAAAAAACACATTAAGATCAATGAGCCTCACATCTGTCATCTTCTCTGCCTATCTACTATAAGATGATTTGATGTTTTGGTAAATCTGCTACAATTATTTTTTTTACATATATTCTCAGGAATATATGTATATATATGTATATTTACAATTTTTCTCCATTTTCTTTGGCAAATCAACATGGATATTCTCCAAAATTGGTTCGTTTTTTTTTTTTCCCTTCAGGAGTAATCAACATATTTGATTTCCTTCAGTCATTTAATTCCGATTGTTTTTTGTAAGTTATTATGAATAAACAGTTTTAGTGCAGAGATTGTTCTGAATGGTTTCTTAAACATGGTAGAAATTATAATAATTTACCATATGATTACATTGTCTTTAACATCAAGCTGATAAAAATCATTGATCACTGGCTCTTTCATGAATACCTGCTCTCCCAGAAAAATTGTTCTCATGCCTGCCTCCCATCTTTTCTTCAAACATATTCTTCTTTCCATTGAACACCCACTCTCACAGATGTCCAGTGTCCACCAGGGACTCTCTACACTGAGCCCCTTCTCTGAACCAACCCACGAAGCTGTTACTTCTCTTCAGATTTTCCTCTGAGACATATTTTTGGGATGATTCATATAAGAAATGGACAAATTAATATTCGTTTGAGGAAAAGATGGGCAGAAACTATACTTAGCAGTATCAACAGCAGGTTTTTACCATTTTACCTAATAACGTGCATGACATTTGTTGCAGATGAAAAACATATGACACTAATATTCAGAAGGAATTAAATTCCTGAAGAGGATTGCTGAAGTTGCAAATGCAGCTGTAAAAGATGCATTTTTTTTCTGTTTATGAGACCTTTAGTCATTTGTCTTCCGTGATGGATTTTTAGAACGAGATTATTAAGCAACTAAACTGACTTTCATCTTACAGTACAGCATAAAAATTAGTTTGTTTACAATATTTCTCATAGCACTTGAAATGATATTTTATCCACTGTTGACAAGACTACAAAGTATTTCTATTTCTGTACCTCAACTTGCCTGTTGGAAAGAGAGCTTAAATTCTCTGCTATTTCATCGCTTGTCATTAAAGAATCCTAAGTGGCATGTGCCCAAAGGGTTTTCTATGTGGTGGTGCTCTGCAGTGCTATACCTCAGCAATAGCCTCTTGGAGCAAAATTTCTAGTCCCAGGTTAGATGTGTAAACATCTCATCAATATGTTTTCTGCTGAACCCAAGGCTTGCCCCCTCTTAACTGTCACCCACATTGTCACTTGCAAGGTCTCAATCTTCCCTGCATTCTTGATCACTTTCTTGTCTGTAAAGTTATCCATTTTCAGCAAACATCCAATTCAATTCACAAAAATACAAGCTTTCTGAACTGGCTGTTTGGAGGGCTCTGAGGTATTCCTGGTAATAAAAAAAAAGCAACAAAATTTTAATAGTTCAGTAACTGATAAGTCCAATTTTTCTGAGAAAGTAATGCTAAGGTGTTATTGTGCTGTTTATCATGAACTTATTTGACTTCATTTCTATTGACTCTCGTTATTCTCGTTCCTGTAACCTCTGTCCCTCTCTCTGTCTTTGGTTAAATGTCAAGCTTTTTAACCCATAGAATTCACTGCCTTGAATCCTAAGGAAGTGAATTGTAGCATGATCACAAATAAAAGAATAATAAATACAGACAGTCATTCATAAGGACGTAGGGCTAATAATACCTTAGGAGATAGTCTGCAAATGTCTGTCAGATGCAATGACGTGTCCATGATAATCTTTCCTAGTTATTAAAAGAGATTTCATCTAGTTATTTGTTTTTCTCCAGGGTAAATGAATCATTATAAGAGCAACTTTGTTTTGTGGTTTAATGTTTTCATCATTGATGTTACTTACAACCTGAAGCCATTAGGATGACTTACATGCTCTCAGTCTTCAGAAACAAACACATACTACATATACTAAAACTTAATACATAGTCTCATTATCCTAAGTTCCACATCTCACAATAAAGACCTCAAAATACACCCCAACATAAGAGAAACCCCAAACAATCCAAAAACCAACCAAACAAACAAAAAAAGAGAGTCAATGGTGCTTTATGACTCCAGTAGCTGAATTCATAGGATCAAACCCTAAAATGCTTTGTAGTGACGTAAATACTCTTTGACAGGTCTGGCTAATATTGCCATGGAGAAAAAGCATAAGACTGTGGAGAGGGTTGTGGAAGAACTGGGTTTCTCTGCTTGTATGGAGCATTGTGACCACCTATTGTTTTCTGCAAAACTATAGGAAAGTTTTGTGAAACTGCCTATTGGCTAAAGCTCAAAACTTTTATATTTTTTTCCTTTTTACCTTGTAGTAAAGTGTTTCCAAGGAAACTTTGAGCATGAGAGAACAAATCTGGAATTCCTGTTCCTAATGTGCAAGAACAGGGACATCCTCAGACAATACAGTAGCACAAAGGTTGCATTAGAAGCTTTGAGATTATATTTGCAGTTGTTCACGTATTTGACTTCAAGTGCTTCAGTGTCATAGTATGTATGAGCAGTACAATTCATAGTACCCAAACTAGAAACCTAAAAATAAGCAAAATTAGCCTTTTCCTTTACTTTCTGACATACATGTGTCCATACATGCACCCACCCACAAACTCATTCTGCTCCTAAAGTTTTAATAATTTGGTTGGAAATCTAGATGTTTTCTGTGATTAGAAGATAGCAGACCTTTTTTAGAATGAGCTGCTGCAGATTTTTATTAAAATTTTGATGATTTATCAATATGTTCTTCACAAGTTACCCAGTTGCAGATTAAAAAAAAAAAGAAATCCGTAGAGTTATTGGATTTCTAATTGCTTATCTGTAACATAACAGTGCAATGAATAGATCTCCTGTATGGATGTTTGGTTCGCTTTAGTGTGGATACCTCCCTGCCCCCTCTGCTCCTTCAATTCAGGCAAAAAGATAACATCACTCTTTTTCATTCACATGGTTTGTATGCTACCTCATTCCTGTTTTGTAACAAGAAAAGTTTTGTGACTCTTCTGTACCAAGTTCTATTGAACTGCACTATAGGCATTGAGAACTGTCTCTGCCATCTGAGATGTCACATTATATAGAACAGTAGAGACAATAAGACTGGTTTATTGGTTTATTTTATTATTGGAAATAAAACAGTGGTCTGGACAAGTGAGAGTTTTAATGATAGTCTGCTGGCGTCTTAAGCAAGACAATAAATATTATGGTCTGAAAAATAAGAGCATTCTTTGCTGTTCTTTGCAGCAATGCCCTTTGCTTTAAACAGTGAAGCTGCTTGTGTAATCTAGTGAAACTGACCTCCTCAAACTCTTAATGTGCAAACCAGACATAACAATTATTACTTCCTAAGTAGGAAACTGAGAACTATTGATAAAAACACTATCTGAGAGGTCTTTAAGTGTATTAGCATTTTTATTATCTTGATTTTGCTCTTCTTATCTGATGTGAATCATGAACTTTTTCTTATTAAAGGTTTTAATATATGAATATTGCACTTGCTACTAATAACATTATTTACCATAACTGAAAGAATGGCAAACATCTGGAGTAAAAACCTGCACGAGTCTTTCATACCACTTTAGTTGAAGGCTTTGGGAGTATTAGGTTTAGAATAATGCCTGCAGACTGTGAGCGCATTTAAGCATATATTTAGTGACACTCTGGTGAGCTTATGAAGGAAAGACAAATAAGAGATGAAACAAGCTCAGTAGAACAGAATCCTTACGGTCCTCTATCCAAGGCCTATTCTGTGCAAAAAGAAAAAAAAAAAAAGTAATTTAATCTCTTTTCCCTGTTTTCATGTTATTTTCAAGCAAGCCATATTGCCATTTGGAGTAATAAATACTGCATCAAATTTGTCACCTCAAAAGATGAGAGAATGAAAATAAGAAAAAGAGATTCATATTAATGTCAAGCCTTGAAAAGGTTATTTTTTTAACATTTGAATTTAAGACCTAAATTAACCTGCTCCAGTGTCTTCAAATGCTACAAATGGAAACTGAAATGTAAAAAGCATTCCTTTTGCTGGTCTTCTGTATTTGCCTTCATTCAAAGGAGCAGAGAAGCTGTTCCCCATAAGGAAATGTATCTTACAATTATCTTTCTTGCAGGTCAATTCTCTCAGATCTATTCTCCTGTAAAGACAAGTGGTTTAATGTTTTGTTCAGTTTAGTTCCGGAGAGGTAATTAGCAAGAGTAAAACAAAAATAGTGAATGAATAAAAGAATAGCAATTTCCCCCCGCTATTTAAGGAAGACTTACTCCCTTGAGACAGGTATGTCTTACATGAAAACACAAGAAAGGCACTTCAGAGACACAGAACACCTGTAAAGCTGCTGACTTCAGCCCCTGCAGGACTTCTCCTGTGGAGGAGGGTCCCTGAGTAGCACCATGCAATCACAGCAGTTTCTGTGTCAACTGTTACCAGCTCTCCTGGCACCTGCAGAAAGTATAGGTTTCCCTAAGTCCTGGCATTCCTGGACAACCAGGAAGGTTATCAGTGTCAAATAGTAAGACATAACATCTTGAAAAGTGCTGTATCTTATTCCAGAGCTTTGATGGTTGCTATGTGGAGAAGGACATGCAGGTAACTGAACGGAGGAAGCTATTGTTGTCACTGGCTAAACAAAGTGCCACCTTTTTTTGTTTTCTTCTTGTAAGTCACTTCAGGAAGCCCATGCATAATTTGATCTGACTTCTGGAAATAAAGCAAAACCATATTTGTTGTCAGTTAAATAAAGAACTTAACCTTTTTGCACACATACCCTTTCCGCCTCCCTCAACACCCATCATACTTTATCATCTGTTTCCAAAATTAGTTACGAATCTTTTTCCATTGAGTTTCTTTCTTATGAAACCTCAAAACCTTACTCAAAATGATAAGATTACATTGATTTCAGTTGGCAGGATGTTCATCTTTTTTGTCTGCTTTTAAGCTATAGCTGTAGGGATAATTACTAAACTCACTTGTTCTGGAAAACTGGCCTCATTTTTTCACTCACTGTCTGCTACCTTCTCACCTGGGCTCTAGTTCCCTTACCCTTTACTCTGTATTTTGAGCTTTTCTTATATATTCATTTTCCTGTAAAGAGCTGGGGGTTGTCTTGTAGCTGACGTTTTACAGAAGTCCCTTGAGTGGCTGGGTGACCTCCATGCACTGACACATGCATTAGAGAAGCAAGGAGAAAGAAGGTTGGCATGTAGCATCAGAATAAGAATTTACCAATTGCTGCACATAATGGCATAATGCCATACCATGGATTTCTTTTGTTGTGCCCCTGGGCTCCAGTAGATGTTTAAGAAGAATGGCATTTCCTGACTTTTTCTTTTTTAAAGCCCACGTTGACTTGGCAGCTCTTGACTTCTAGGCAACTTTCATGACATCTTTCCTGTGCCTTCATCTTTTCAGAATGCTTTCTGTGGATTTGAAGACCTTTCTCCATAGCTGCTTAGAGATATTTGTCCTGAATTCTTTCCTTGCTCACTGCTCTGCCATTTGTGTGTCCCTTGTTTATGAAATGAGCCCTTTTTATTTCAGTCCTTAGCTTTCATCTTATAAAAGTCTTCCTCCTTCCTCAGCTGCTGTGAGAAGCACCTCCACTGAGGAAAATACTATTTGTGTGACCTATGCCGCTGTTGTATTTTAGTAGGAATTTCTTTCCCATCAGCAGTTAAGAGTTCATGCACATTTTTATCATCTACTACCTTAAATGCTGGTTCTTTCTTCTCAGACCAGGTAGAAAACAGTTTTCTTATCTTGCAAGAAAGTTTAGATTTCTTGTATTTTCTATTACATGAGTTCAGAAAAAGAGTCAAGAATACATATGTTTTTGAAATTAATATCTGATGCCTTTTTTTACTGAAAGAAATAAACACTCTTCAATATTTTAATACCTTAATTATTTTTTGTATTTTTTTAAATATAAAACTAAACTGGTTTTACCTGTATCAGTGCTCTTATCTGATTCATTGTGAAAATGCCAGTGGGTCTCAGGGTGGGATCCTGTTGACAGGAATTGGGAGGAAAGGCCATTCATAAGCAGGTGCTTCTGGAAGAAACACAAAGTAAATTGATCAGGGAGCTCTGATTTAGAACTGAATTGAAATTGTGTTCATGACTGTAAATTCAATGTGGTGATATCACCAGCTGTATCTCTGTACAGGGTAAGTATCTGCTACAAATCTGGTCCTTCAGATACTCTGCATCTTTAGTTTACTGTGCAAGACTCACAGTGCAACATCTTCCCCTGTACCAGCTTTCCTCCAGCTTACCTCAAGTCTAGATAAGCGAGGAGCCAACACAGTAGCACACAAATGAGAACTGCTCTGAGGCTGGGTCATGGTCTCTGTGGGTTCTCAGGTTTTAGGTCTGCACATATGCTGAGGAATACCGTACAGACACTCTTGGCCTGGGCTGTACTGCCATAAAAAATAGTCGTATAAGCTCAAGGAGAAATTAAAAAATAGGATTATTTAATGAGAACCTAGTTGACTGCAAAGAGTGAAATGCAATCATGAACCAAAAAAACCATCAAAACTCCAACAACAAAGAAAACACAGTTTATGTGGAGTTGTAAATTTAAATATCTTAATTTTTTTCAGGACAAGGAATAATTTAAAAAGACAACCTAGAAACTTCCTAGATAAGGTCTTGTAAACCTAGCTGCAATTCACAGTGTTAGACTGGGTAATCAGGAATTAGCAGGAGAAAACAAATTAATATGTACTTCTTTTACACCAGGTCCTTGATAAAATAGGTAAAATGTAGAGCCAATCCAAGCATTGTTTTCTGATCTATGGAAAGTTTAGGTTTTCTGGAAGCCACTTTTAATAAAGGAATTGGAGGCAGTGGAGCAAAAGAATTCTTCTTCACCAAGTATCACAGGAGATATAGCCAATCAAAAAATCAAACCTATGTGGCAGAATGCAAGAATAAAGATTCCAAGTTATAGGGTATGTGAAAGTCTGTGAAGAGAAATATATTGAGCTTTGACTTCAGTGTTTCAGTCCTGGTCCAGAATATTCTGGTTTTCAGCAAAGTCTGGAAGACTTCAATTTTCATTGATTCATAAACTTTCTTGTTTGGTTGGGTTTTTTTGGTTTTTTTTCTTTTTTTTTAAATATTAAAGATCTCCACAAACAGATTACTGGTTTGAAACAATAAAGCCAAACCATGTAAGCACTTTTATAAACTACCATCTTTAGCCATCTAGTGGGATGTGTCCCTGCCCATGGCACAGGGGTTGGAACTAGATGATCTTTAAGGTCCCTTCACACCCAGACTGATCTATAATTCTGTGATTCTATGATTGTATACTCTTTTTCACCTTCACTATTCTGTACTTTCATTGTTACCGTTGTTCATTTGTTCAAATGGCAGTTTCTGGTTGCTTTTGTTTTGGTGGCTCTTGTTTTCTTTTCTTGTCATTAAATTTCTTTTAGTTTTTCCTGTGATGTTGTTAGAGCTGTTATTACATTTGATTTGATAGGCCTGGTCTGCATTTGTAACAAAGATGAGCACCAGAAATCATGTACATATGTCCCACATACATATATGCACGCACACACATTCTGTCTTTCACACACGTATGCATGTATTTTTATATAAGAATATGTATTTATATGTACTAATGGTATTCAATCTGTTGCAGTAACAAATCCATTCAAATGTTTCTTCGTGTGATACATCTTGAAGAAGATTGGCTTTTTTAACAACAAAACTATTGTACATGTCTTAAAATTAAAGAACAAGCTTCCGGCAAAAAGATGTATGCACAGCAAAAAGCTATTACTTACAAGCCCATACCTGCCAGAAGGCAAATATTCGCTTGTTCAGTGTTGGAATAGAGAAGACAATGTATTTCAGTTCTGAGCCCTTTTAAGTATCTCCCTTACACACACAATAAAGATTTTTGGATCAAGCTGACTGCTTTCTTTCTACCAGAGTAATCAAGCTCTACATCATTAACCTTTCTGTTTGCCTGGCAGATAATCTGGGAGAGTAGCAAGTGTCTACTCCTCTGGGCTTTGGAGGCAAGCCAACACAATTACTCTCACCCTGTTCTTTGAGGCGGCAGCTGCAGAGAGATCAGGATGCAGAAAACAACCACAAAATCAAAGGGTTACAGACTTGGGAGCCAACTCTTCATTCATCTGCTGATCAGCCAGAGCTCCTAACTTGGATGGCAAAACTTTGCAGCTCACTCTTCATGCTGAATTGTTATGAACCATCAGTCAAGAAAAGAATGCCCTCATGAAGGTCTAATATTTGCCCCATTATCCTTCCACCTGTCTTTATTTGCTGCTGGTAGAAGTAGTAGTAGTAGTATGAATATGTAACAGAGCCAAAAGTATGTTGTCTTGCAGATTCTGTTCTCCTAATATGTCTAGTTGGATAGTGTTATTGTATAAAGTCTACTGACATTCTGCCAAATGCCAGTTTAAATTTTGTAAAATGTTTTGTGTTCAGAAATAAACACACAGGAGTAAAAACACTTCCCAATTAAAATGCCTCAGTTCCTAGATTTCGAATACAGCAGCTCTTTTGTGTCTGGGATGAATGCCATTAAGGAGAAGGTCATTACCTGTGAGAGGCAGGTAGAGAGAGGAGACAGGATTGCCCTGTCTAGGATCCCAGCATCATAAGACAAGAATAATTTCATTACTTCAAGGCTGTGATATCTTCAAAAGAGTTGCTGAAACATTTGGTAAGAGAGAGAATAAATAAATGTACAAAGGGAAAAAAAGAATACAGAAAGGTGAAGTAGTTTATCCAAGTCATGCTAATCGTGTTGGGCAGAGAAAAGATCCCAGACTCTCTGCGTCTTCAGCCTGTATCCCAGTTGCTTAGCAACTGTCCTGAATATAAGGGTGCCCAAAGCACAGTATATCAGATGCTATAACATTGACACTCTGACAACTTCTGCTTTGATTCATGCTGTATCTGAGGTATAATAAAGAAAATAAATGGGCCTTCTTGTGTGTTTTTTTATTTCAGTGCCTTTGTACTTGATTTTTTAAATAAGAACCCCAAATTAAGAAGCTAGTTATACCTCAAACTTCCTTACCTGTAGATATAAATGAGCATCTCCAATGGGTGAGTCATACAGCCTAAGGTCTGGAGGATCTTGCACAGAGGTATCTTTCACACATCTTAAAGAGCAAGAGACGAGTGATTAGGTGCCTAGCTTGAGATGCATCAGCTATAGGCATAATAGCAGGTGAGATGCATCTTGGCTTTCCTGGCTTGAAAAACTGCTGGAATATGTTTTTCATCACTGTAAAACTGACTGAAATTCTTAATATCTAGGGAAAATAACTGGGAATTTTCTGATGGATAGCAATGGATTCTTAGAATTACCAAGTCAATATCTGGAATCCTTCAGTGACAGTGACTTGGCACATCTGCTATAGCTGACTTCTGGATGATTTGCAGTTGGCAATGAAGAGGCATTCATCAACCAGCAAATAAAGTTCATAGGCCTAGAATGGCAGCCTAGCCTTTTCTAAAAGACATCAGGACCAGGGAGCTGATTTTCAACAATGAATTCCACATGAATTCACATGTGGGCCAAAGATCTCATCAAGAAAGTGTTGAAGGTCAGACAATGAAGTGGTCCAGGCAGTTCTGCTTGCACTAAGTACTCACCAAACGGCTTTTGTTTGTATAGCTCCCATGGACTGCGTTCCTGAAGCAGAAACCACAAAGCTTTCCAAGGCATCATGCTTGCACAAAATGAAGTTGAGTTAGAAATCAAAGCTGATATCACTAGAGCAGAATATGTACTAGAAAACCAAAACTAAGAAATAAATAATTCCAAAGACAAAATCTGTCAAATTCTGGATGAAGTCTATCTACATAAATCTAACACACCTCATATACTTTTCAGAACTACCAAACCTTATGGGCATTTAAACTTATTAGTATTTTCCTACCCAGTCCAGAACCACATTTCCATATATACTTCTCTATCACAAAAACTTGTCCTACAGAAATTGCTTGCCTCCCATCAGCAGTTCTTTGATGGTGGTGATGGGCTCTGCTATTCATGTTGGACTTGATGCAAGATTGATTGTCCAGTTGAGGCGAAGTGAATTTTAAATGCAATTTCCAGCTCCAGAAGTTATGCTTATATATGTACATGGACATATACCATAAAAACACACACACATGCATAATTAAATGAACTAACCTGATTAACTAAGTAAATTAATTAACTAATCTGATTAACTAACTAAATTAACTAACCTGATCACCTTCTATGACAAAGGGACTCGGCTGCTGGATGAGGGAAAGGCTGTGGATGTATCTTCGTGGACTTCAGGAAAGCCTTTGACACAGTTTCTCCCAGCATTCTGCTTCGGAAACTGTCACCTCTGGCCTGGACAGGCGCACACTCTCCTGGGTGGAAAACTGGTTGGCTGAAGGGCCCAGAGAGTGGTGGGAAATGGAGTTAACTCCAGCTGGAGGCCAGTGACAAGTGGTGTCCCCAGGGCTCAGTGCTGAGTCCAGCCCTGTTCAATGTCTTTATCAATGACCTGGATGAAGGCATCGAGTGCACCCTTAGCAAGTTTGCGGATGACACTAAGCTGGGTGGAAGTGTCGATCTGCTGGAGGGTAGGGAGGCTCCAAAGGGATCTGAACAGGCTGGACCACTGGGCTGAGACCAATGGCAGGAGGTTTAACAAGGCCAAATGCCGGGTCCTGCACTTGGGGCACAACAACCCTGAGCGGCTACAGACTAGGAGAAGTCTGGCTGGAAAGCTGCCTGGAGGAGAGGGACCTGGGGGTGTTGGTTGACAGTGACTGACCATGAGCCAGCAGTGGCCCAGGTGGCCAAGGCCAATGGCATCTTGGCTTGTGTCAGAGACAGCGTGACCAGCAGGTCCAGGGAGATTATTCTCTCTCTGTACTTGGCACTGGTGAGACCACACTTTGAATCCTGTGTTCAGTTCTGGGCCCCTCACCACAATAAGGATGTTGAGGCTCTGGAGCGAGTCCAGAGAAGAGCAACAAAGCTGGTGAGGGGGCTGGAGAACAGGCCTTATGAGGAGCGGCTGAGAGAGCTGGGGTTGTTTATCCTGGAGAAGAGGAGGCTGAGGGGAGACCTCATTGTTCTCTACAACTACCTGAAAGGAGGTTGTGGAGAGGAGGGTGCTGGGCTCTTCTCCCAAGTGACAGGGGACAGGACAAGAGGGAATAGCCTCAAGCTCCAACAGGGGAGGTTTAGGCTGGACATTAGAAAAAAACTTTTCACAGAAAGGGTCATTGGGCACTGGCACAGGCTGCCCAGGGAGGTGGTTGATTCACCTTCCCTGGAGGTGTTTAAAGCATGGATGGATGAGGTGCTAAGGGGCATAGTTTAGTGTTTGATAGGAATGGTTGGACTTGATGATCCGGTGGGTCTCTTCCAACCTGGTTATTCTATGATTCTATGAAATTATATGTATATTTGTACATATGTATAATTAAATGAAAGTTTAATTAAAAGAAAATACAGATAGAAGGAATATACAGAAATATATAAAGAAAAAAATATATATAAATATATATATAAAGAAATATATAAAGAAAATACAGATATTAAACTCGTAGAGCTGAAACTGAAATCCTACTTTAATTCTTCCAAGATAAATGTCCTATCAAGTTGCAGTCAGGAATTTTCTTGGTTGTCTTTCTGTGGGTCTCAGTACTGATGTAGTCTGGGATGCACTGTGGCTCAGACTCAACACAGTGGACAGGGATTGCTAATACCTTTGTAGTTAAAGAGGTTTCTGAAGCATTGCAGGTTCAGTACGTCCTAAAACCAACATTGCAGTTTCGGTACATCCTAAAACCTGCATTGCCTGATGCCTGGGATGATGACATGACTGATTTTAAGGGATTCTCTGTCTCTTCATGGAAGGAGAAAAATAAAGAATTGCAATCAGCTGCACACTGACCGTACAAGGGACATGGGCAATCATGTTAGGTAGAAAGACTGGAACACAGCCATACAGGATCAGGTATGTAGAAGGTCAAAGGGTATTTTAACATTTTAGCTAAGACAAGCCACATTCAGTGATGTAAATTCCGTCTCTGTGTTCTGAAAAATGTATTCTTTGTTCATCATGAGAATTTTTCAAAAATTTAGTTAAGGACAACTAAGTATTGGAATAACTTACCTATAAGCTGTATCTACTTGAACCTTTAAGTAGAAGCTCAATAGGTTTCTCAGAGATGAGCTTATGAAGATATTAACAGCTTGATGCAAGATTCTTCACCATTTCTCACACAAAAAGAGCAGCAGATACTGAGAATAATTCTATTTACTTTTTAATTTCTTACTTGCTTGACCCTAACTATATGAGTTAATTGTCAGCTTCAGTGAAGCTACACTACTTTCATCAACTGAGAATTCCAATCATTTGAGATAGATATATATATATATATATCTTACAGAACAAAATAAAAACCATAAGGCTGAGGGTTAGAAATAAGCTGTAAACAGAATCCTAGAAGTCAGCAATGAAAATGTAATTTTGTAGAACTAAATCAATAAATGAACAATTGTCAATTAATTTGATCATTACTGAAATTTTAAATAGTGCTAAAGTGATGTTTTTCTGTTCAAATTTATTTCTAAAGGCTTGTCTTCTTTGCTGTTTGTTGTTTTCCACTGTCTGCTATTCCCATCATGATGCAGCAACAACATAATAATGTTGGCTGAAAGCCAGATAGAGAGTAGACTGAGCCTTCAATGGATTTTTGATGCATGAATGTTTTGAGAGGGCATTTAAATGATGTTTGTGCTTCCCACAGTGTGAAAAAACCAACACTGCCAGGCTTCTTTGATTTACTGGAAACAGGCTATCATAATATAGAAATAGTTAGCTGAAATGAGTACACTCAGGTAACTTCTTTCTTTTTAACTGTGTATCATTTTCTTCTATGCTCACAAAGGAGGTTTTCATTCAGCTAGGGCAAAGTGCGCACAGTTATTGATGGTTCAAGTATGTATTGCTTAAAATGACAGTTCTGAAAACATATTTCTCTCACTACACAGAGAGTGGGAGGGCAGGGGAAGGGACGAGGTAATTGAGGAAGCTGGAAATGAAATGGTGTTCATGGCTGTCAGATGCCATTTCCATTTTAATAAGCATAAAGAGGAATCTCAGAGAGCAGCTAGACAGCTTAGGTCTGGCTGACCACTCACAATGTCAGATACTGGGAGACTCTGGGTTGGCCTTCATGACTTGAAGGAAGGAATAGATCTCCTTTCCTCCTTCCCTAGGATAGGCTGGTACTGCTCCAAGTTTTTGATGTTTCACAGTTTTCTGACTAACACAACCTGAGGCTTCAGTGAGGTGAAAGCTGTGTTGTGCATGACAGCATACAAATACAAAGGCATTCATCATGCCTCCACTCCATAAACCTTCAGTCTGAAAGAAAAATATTGATGATTTGGCAAAGCAAGTACTCCAAGAGAGGAAGATGACAAGTAATAACAGGATGTGTTGGTACAGCATAGTTCAGTACATAGCTTAGAGGAAGGCACATGTTGCTACACTGGGACCGATCTTTAATCCATCTAGCCCCGTGTCTGGTCTCCACGACTAGCCAATACCATACGTTAAAGGATTTGGGGCAGTGTATATATAAGACACCACATGGATTGTTAGTGTTCCTACTAGATGGTCATGCCTATATCAAGAAAGTCTATAGAGCCTGTGCAGCAGAATCAGTGTCAGAGTGGTCATTCATGAGTACATATACATCTCTCCAGGTGCACAATGGCCCAAGCTGCTCTGTGTCTGAAAATAAATATTTCATAGAATCATAGTATCACCAGGTTGGAAGAAACCACCGGATCATCGAGTCCAACCATTCCTATCAAACACTAAATCATGCCCCTCAGCACCTCATCCACCCATGCCTTAAACGCCTTCAGGGAAGGTGACTCAACCACCTCCCTGGGCAGCCTGTTCCTGTGCCCAATGACCCTTTCTGTGAAAAATTTTTCGTAATGTTCAGCCTAAACCTCCCCCATTGGAGCTTGAGGCCATTCCCTCTTCTCCTGTCCCCTGTCACTTGCGAGAAGAGGCCAGCACCCTCCTCTCCACAACTTCCTTTTAGGTAGTTGTGGGATTTGGTACATAGACAAAGTATTATTCTGTGTGCAGAACATGAAGACTGGTGCTTATCGTGCATAGGTCTCTAATACAAAAATCACATTTTATGGACTAACTAAAATATGAGCAACTGGGTCCTTAGGATCTTTTTTCTCCAAAGGTTGTGGGATTTGGGCACTAGCCTAGGAGAGCTCTTCAAAAGAAAATTCAAGAAATCCACCCTTCAAAAACAGCTTTCAAATACTTCTGAACAAATATTTGGCCTTTTTATTTTAATTTCAGCACTTCTTATCTGTTTATATGTTTATTTGAAGTGTCCTTTAGTTTTCACTGTCAGCGTGTCAGAAGATTCCCCAGCTTAATTAGTCACTGTAGAAAAAAAGTACACTGTTGCCTTTCATCTGTTTTGAACTCACTATCCTCCTTAATTTTATTGCACATTCTCTTGCCCTGCCACAAGATGAGGAGAAGAGAAGCACCTAATTTGTCTTCTCAAAGTGATTTATTTTTATCCTTTCTTTATGTCCTTTTGTGCCTTTTTTTCCTAAGGTAACCCTTTCCAATCTTTTCAATCATATCAGAAGAACATTTAGTTTTTTTCTTTTAGGGCATGGATCACTTTCATTTGTCAAAGGAGAGACCATTCTAATTTTCATAAACTTTTTAATTTTTAAATTGTTTTGTTTTCTGTGGCACTGTAATAATACTTCACAAATTTTTCCAGATGAGACCACATTTTGATTTATAGAATGACTGTGTAGTATTTACTACATCATTCCCCTTCTCAGTTATTATGAACCTTCACATCTTGTTTGAATTTTTTTTCCTTAAAATTACAGCCACATATGGTGTAGAAATCTGTCTTCACTGATACCCAGATCCCTTTCCTGGGTTGAGACAGTGAATGTAGGCTCCTGTCAGATGTACAAGTAGTTTAATTTATTTTTTTTCCCTTCAGTATGCCTTACTTTGCAATTATTGGTGTTGAACTTCATTTGCCCTCACTTTAGTCCTCACATGGTTTAGCTGGATCTCTTTGAAGTTTCTCACGGATCTCTCTGGTCTGTGCTAGCTGAATAATTTTGTGTCATCTGCAAGTTTTCTAACCTCAGTATTACCTTCTTTCAAGATCATTAACACAGATTTCAGACACGGGATCTAAGGCAAAACAATGAGGCGAGGCATCCCACTGTTCACCTTGTGCTACCAACCATTTACTCCTTCCCTTTGTTTCTCATCTTTCACCAATTTTCAGCCCATGTTTGATGTACTCCATGAGCACATCAAATAAGTGAAACCATAAGAGTGATTAAGCACCAGCATACTCAGTCTTTCTTACTGCTTTGAATACAATTTTCGTGGTAAACACACTGTGTCTCCATCCCTTTCTCAAAGAAATCCCCTTGTGTTCTTCTATTATTTTTTAACAGATATAGAAATCCCTTTGGTACACCTAGACTTTGGAAATGTTTAAGAAGCATGTCTAGAGTTATGTAAGTAGTTCAATATTCAAGAAAAAAAACTAGAGGAGAAAAATTTATATTGGTTGCTGAGGTCCCACCTCACGCACCTTCTTAGCAACAGGTCTCTTTCTGAGCATATTCTATGTGCTTCTTAGATTCCTGTTGACAGAATCAGAGAATCATAGGTTAAGGCTGGAAGGGATCTTAAAGATCATCTAGTTCCAACCCCCCTGCCATGGCCAGGGACATCCTGCTAGATCAGGTTACTCAAGGCCCCATCCAACCTGACCTTGAACACCTCCAGGGATGGGGCAGCCACCACTTCCCTGGGCAACCTGTTCCAGTGTCTCAACACACTCATGGTGAAGAAATTCTGCCTAATATCTAGTCTAAATCTGCCCCTTTCTGTTTTATACCTGTCTCCCCCTCATCCTATTACCACAAGCCTTTATGAATAGTCCCTCTCCAGCTTTCTTGTAGGCCCCTTTCAGGTACTGGAAGGTCACTGTAAGATCTCCTTGGAGCCTTCTTCGGGGTGAAAAACCTCAACTCTTCCAGCCTGTCCTCATAGGGAAGGTACTCCAGCCCTCAGATCATCCTTGTAGCCTCCTCTGGACCCATTTCAACTGCTCCATATCCTTCTTACGTTGAGGGTGACAGAACTGGACACAATACTGCAGATGAGGTCTCACAAGAGAGGAAGCGAGGGGCAGAATCACTTCCCTCGACCTGCTGGCCACACTTCTTCTGATGCAGCCCAGGATACGGTTGGACTTCTGGGCTGTGAGTGCACATTGCTGGCTCATGTTGAGCTTCTTATTGACCAGCACTCCCAAGTCCTTCCCTGCAGGACAGCTCTCAATCACGTCATCCCTCATCGTGTACTGAAAATGGGGATTGTCCTGACCCAGGTGTAGGACCTTGAACTTGGCCTTGTTGAACAGGCCAAGTTGTGGTTCACACAGTCCCACTTCTCCAGCCTGTCCAGGTCCCTTTGGATGACATCCCATCCTTCCTGTGTGAAAACTACACCACTCAGCTTGGTGTCATCTGCAGACTTGCTGAGGGTGCACTCAATCTCACTGTCAGTATCATTGATGAAGATATTAAACATCCCTGGTCCCAGTACGGACCCCTGAAGGACACCACTAGTCACAGATCTCCATTTGGACTTTGAGCCATTGACCACTACTCTCTGAATACGATCATCCAACAAGTTTCTTGTCCACCATACTATCCACCCATCAAATCCATATCTCTCTGATTTAGAGAGAAGGATATTGTGGGGGACTGTGTCAAAGGCTTTACAGAAGTCTGGACAGATCACATCCTTCGGTTTACCCAGGTCCACTGCTGCGGTTACCCCATCATAGAAAACCACTAAGTTGGTCACACAGGATTTGCCCCTGGTGAAGCCGTGCTGGCTGCTGTTAATCACCTCCATGTCCTCTATATGCTCAAAATTGGATCAAGTTCAGCTTTTAAAGAGTGGGGGTTCTGACTTTGATGACACAGAACAGCCATATTATATAACCTAGTGTAATTAAAGGATTTTTACACCATTTTCTACCATTCCAGGTTTGTCATTATCTTGTTGATAAGTTCTGTGCTACTGCACTAATTGAAAGTTCCTTCCACCAGTTTATTGTGTAAATCAAGCTCACAAAATCAAGCTAGACTGTGAATCCTCCCCAAAATGAATATGAAACTTTTTTCAAATACATTGCAATATGAGCTTAAAAATTATTTGATTCTGCAAATAATCTTTTCAGTTAACTAATTTGCCAGCAAGTGAGTATAAATGATGTATGAGCACAGTCAAATCAAATGTGTTTATTTCCTGGAAAGACCAGTCATAGAAAATGTTTAGTTATGTTCAAGCATTTCTGCCCAGGAGCCTTGGCAATATGTTGATAAAAAAGGGAGATGTTTTCATTCAAGTACTAGAGTGCTGGCACGGAGGCTTATCCTACTTCCTTCTTTTATCTTGGGCATCTTATTTGACAGTAGCATTCTACATTCCATGAACACTAAGGCTCTGAATGAGGTCCTCTGATTTTGCCTGTAAATGTGGATTTCCAAAGAGTGATGTTTTGACTCCATCCCATTTGTTAGCAAAAAAATATAGTTTTTAGGTTCATAACCACTGTGGCAGCATCCACAGAATAGGTTTTGTACATGGGACAATGAGGATCAGTAAGTTATTTAGGGCAATATGTAGGAAATTCTGACGAATATCTTGTTGGTTTCAGTATTTTAGAATCTGAACTTTGCAGTTAATTTACTCCAGTAGGAATATTCAATCATAATCACGCTGTTTCTTCTTTAATGAAAACAAACAAGCAAGCTCAGGCAAAATTCTTTATTTTTTTAAAGCTGGAATGAAGGGAGTTGACTGTGTTTCTATAATTAATCAACCCTTCGATCTACCTTCCAGCATGTAGGAGATCTCAGTTCAGCCCCCTTCTGTGCCTGAGGACGTCCAGAAGTACACTGCTTATCTCCTGAAACAGAAAAATGTTAACAGTAGTAATTCAGAAAGTTTCACTTTCAAATATCCAATATGTCTGTGTTGTTGGCGCTATGTTAAAAAAAACAGGAGAACTGAATTTAAATCCCTTCTTCAAAGTAGGCAGCTTTCTGTAAAAACCTCCTTACTCTTCTGAATGCACTAACGGATTTTCTGTTATTTATGATGGGGAAGGAGTATCTCTGTTTCCTTTCTATTTAGGTTGACTTCTCTTAGGTTTTTAGTACAAGATGGTTAACTGTTTATCTAAGTATTGATAGCGGGATTTAATTCCTGATTTTTCACTGCATTTCCTACTAGAAGGTTTATGGGACTTCTATATAAGCCTGGCAGCTGCCTTAAACATTGTTTTAGTCATTTAACCTTCTCCATATCTTCTGTAATGGAACCTAAGTGTTCTAACACTGGTGAAGTAGAAAGATTTCTCTAAGACATAGGAAATTAAATGTGATTTGCCTTTGGAAACTTCATACTGTGTTCCTAAGTCACAGCTTCCATTACAAAGTGATGTAATAACTTCTGAGACCCATTCGGTTTTAGGCACCTGTGCTCATCTTTTATCTGAGTCTTTACAAGAAAGTAATAGTGTATCTCCATTCAACTTTCGTTGATAGTGTACTTTTGAAGGGAATCTCCTGAGTGCTCCTAGTTATTACACTTTGGTACTTATCACAAAGGGGTCTCAAAACCTTTCAAATGAAGCAAAATTGAAAGATGTTCTTCAAAAGCGCTCTTGATGCAGCACCTATTGGGTCCTAGTTCATAGGTCTAGACTAAAGCTAATCTGGAAAAAAAAAAAAAAGCCCCTTTTAAATGTAAAACGACCCTCAACAGCAGCTGTTTCACTCTGCAGACCTAATCCTGTTGTCCTATATCCCTTGCTTATAATGACATAAAATTGAAGTAGAATAGGTACCTATATTTATGTGAGTTGTATTATAACTTTGGCCCAATCTACTAAATTTTGGAAATGCTCTTAATTCAAGAAAAAGTGGATGAGCATGTCTTCCTCAACAAGAAATTGATTTTGCATCCCTCAATCATAAACGAAAATTTTCTTGTGAAGTCTAGAATACATAAATCCATTTAGCCTCCTTACTGTAGGAAAAAAGAAAAAGTGTTAAGAGGTGAACTATAACCAGCTAGTAAACTAATGCTAATTCCTCTTCTATAGGTCAACATTCACTTATTAAAGAATGAATAGAATGAGAAAAACTTGAAAAATTGGAAGGATTCATACTTGACAGACTTCATAAATATTCTTTTTTTCTCACAGTTTTTGTCACAGAACTCTTTCCCAAGCTACAGTCCCCAAATTAAGAAGTCTAATAGAACATATGTAGTAATTTCTCTTTTCTCTTTCAAGAGTGAAACAAACCTCAGTGGGACCCCTTTTTTTCTTTACTTTTAGAGGGATATAAATTAGAATTGACTAATCAGCTTGAATTGTGTGGGGAACATTATGAGTCATCAGGAGGAAATTCTGCTTCATCTTTGTTTAAAAGGAAATAAAAAATGAGGATTTTTAAAATTACCAAAAGAAAAGGAAGATTAACTGTGCTCTGAATGCAAGAGCTTTCCATGAGACCAAATAAGTCTTCTATAAACTGATTTGCCTTTCTGACTGCGATTTAGTAGAGTGACACCTAATTTGTTCTGAGAGTCATTGATGCCTCCAACACAATGGAGGATGACAGCTTGCATAACCTCTCTTTCAGCTCTCATCTCATTTATTCTGTTTGAAGTCGAGTTCCGACAAGAGAGAGGCACAGAATTAATATTACCTTAGATCAGCTCAGTCTCCAGAGGGAGCAGCAAAAGCTTTTCTGGAAACAATAAACCCTTTAAACATGACAGGAGGAATAGGACCTTAGGAGGTATCCACTATTAAAGAAAGAAAAAATATATATCTGTCTATGTGGGTCACTTTGATTATCTTTTTTTTTCCTCCTTAACAACAAAAGATGAACTACTGACAGTTTTACATACAAATTTAAAGATTTTAAATAGTTTGTGGTTAACATTGTATTATAGACACGCATACACGCACCAACATATATACATATGTTTTCTTTTTATTATTGTAGCAGAGTCCCTAGCCGTGAATGGTATTTGTTTTGACTTTGAAATTCCCTGCTTGTTTGATCTGGTTCCTTTCCAATTTCAGATAAAAATCAGGAAGGGAAATTCCCATCACATCTGATAGTTTATAAGGTCAAATTTAATTATTGCAATTTGCATTTAAAATTAATATAACACTTTTAAAGTAAATCAGAGGAAGCCAACAAGATAATTTGTGCAGACAGCTTTGTAGAAGGAACAAAAATAAAGGAGCATGATGATTTCTATGTAGCAGTGTACACTTTAATCTGTGGTCTACAGAACATCAGCGAGGCTAAACTGGCACAATTCCATTCAAGCAATAAACCTAGAGTGAATTATGCCAGCTAGTGGTCAGGCCTTATATATGTATGTATGTATGTGATTGACAAATTAGATAGTTGAGGGGGAAATATGTATAGGAAGACTAGAAATGTTGTTGTTTGTATAAAACCTTCACATAAAACTACAATGAAAGAAATCCCCCCAGGGTTTTAACAACTAGGAGTGGACAGACTTAATACAGGGGCTATCCATTAATAAGTAATCTACTGAATGGATAAACCTTGCAGCATTTTCTTCTCATGAATTCTCAATAGACTTCGGATTTCTATCAGTAGACATCCAATTTACATGTGAATCATGATTTCATCATATCATATCCTGTCATTCCACTAGGAATAATTTCCTGTCATTCCACTGTGAATCATTTCAGGAAAGTACAGATGACTTAATAATTTACAATTAAATAGTTCATGTCAAGCTGGAGCAAACCATGCGAAAAGAATCAGTGTATTTGCCACACAAATGCAAATACCTCTGGGAAATACAGAATGGAGAAGAAAAGAAAGGAAGGGAGAAGGAGGAAAAGGAGAAGAAAAGGCTATAATTTAATGATAGACTGTAGATAGGCAGTGTTTAGCAGGACTGCGGAATAGAACCCCAGTTTTAATAGTAGTCAGAAATGTAGAATATAAATGAGGTTGTTAAGTAGATTGGAGAGAAGGCAGCCAAAATATCGCTTTGTTGGAAGAGTGATATAAACCTTTCCCATTCTGCTGAATAGAGAACACTTAACAACCTCAAGGGATGAGCTATAGGCCTGAGATTACACTTGCCTTCTCACTGAGCAATTTTCTAAATGAGTGTCACTTGTCTCACCCAAACTCTGAATCCTGTCTCCTGCATCTCCTCATTGCCATTCTTGAAAAAAAAAAAATTAAAAAGCTTAAATTTTCAGCATTTTTTTAAAAGTTCAATATCATTTATCAGCAGCTTTGAGTGATTCTACATATGGCTTTGTGCTAATCTGATCACTTTTGCTGTGCCTTGTATCTTATCACTGACGTGTGGCCAGCTCCACCCGACTGGAGGAGCAGAGAGAGGAAACATGTTCTTGTGGTCTCAGATA
The DNA here is from genome assembly GCF_032191515.1 of Phaenicophaeus curvirostris. Lineage (NCBI taxonomy): Eukaryota > Metazoa > Chordata > Aves > Cuculiformes > Cuculidae > Phaenicophaeus > Phaenicophaeus curvirostris. The sequence continues at coordinate 71,751,934 of NC_091431.1, forward strand.
TGTTACCATTACTTTGCATTTCTGGATGGATTCATCTTCCTTAACTTCAGGCAGTTGCAATACAGATGCCTCTGTCTGAGATATGCTGACTCTCTTTATGGTCTATGAAAAGAAAAAGATGCTTTAAAGGACTGATCTGTCCTACATTAGTCTGTCTAATTCAACATGATATTACTTTCATTACAAAAATGCCTATTTCTTCCTGTCATCTTTGAAAAGAATTTATAGTAGGAGCCCAGTGAGAAACATCTACAAGTTAGATGTTCAAAATTATGTGTAATTAATGCTACACTGCTTATTTTGGTAATCTAGATAAAGGAATGGGTGCTGAAAAGGGTTTTTCAGTAGAGAGGAATCTACCTCTCCCAAGCAATGAAAAGAGAAGGTGACTTTCTAGCTAAGATCTGAGATAAAATCACTTACCTACTAGACAAACACCCCTTGCAAAAACATTCTGCCAGGATGAGTCATCATGAAGAAGGTCAAAACTTAGAACACAAACCCAGAGAAGGACAGATTAAAAAAATTAGTCCTTTGATGGCATGTAGCAGTTGGAGTACCTTAATTCCTTCAATGGCATTAATTTACTTCTATATGATGAGGGTAAGTCAAAAGATGTCGTACATCTCTGCAACCACGCTTTAAACTTGTTCTTTAAATAAGCATGGAGTTAAGAAGCTGAAATAATGAGGAGTGAATGACAAATGCAGGTTTCGTTGTGGTAAGCTTTAATGTAATATTTGTCTCTGGCTTTTAAGGAAACTTGAGCAATTCTGTGCATAAATTCACAGGAAATTTTAAGAGTAGAAATCATATAAAAAGTGGTGCATGGTTAGACGCTTTTCTGAATGCAAGGTAGGTTGGATAGTAGAAAGGTAAATTAACTCCCATGGGAGTTAACTTCCAGTTTACTCCATGCAATGCTTGAAAACGCTCAAACAAGTTACATCAATGAAAGACCTCACATATCAAAGATTACATAGTAATTAACAAATAACAATTATTTCTTAGTACGTCACCTCAAGACAAAATTGGTGAAACCTATTTAATCTGTGGGTGGACCCGCAGCCCAAAACAAACTAAATAAGAACAAGATAAAATCCCTGTCTTTCATAGCTGCATTTCAGAGGGCTACATACAGTGAATCCAAGTTATATTCTGTAAGTCTTTCATCTAGCTTCCCTCCAGAGAACAAGATTGAAAAAGTAATGACAGAATCTGCCTTTATAACAGTAACTTTGTGGTTATAGCAGCCCTGCAGGACTGGGAAAGCTCTGTTCTGTTCCTCCCTACAGGGATTTGGTCTCTTTCCCTCCTTACATCTGAAGAATCTTGAAATTTATTTGTGCTAAATAACAAAGTTTCAACAGGGCACCAGGAATATATACCTGCCCTCCTCAGTTTATAATGGGAAAGTATCGCATCTGTTACATTATGAGATCAGGGTAGAAGTATTCTCTGTTTTGCAACCATTTTAATTTTACAGGAAGAAATTAAAAATTAATTAATTAAACCCAAGAAAAAGGAATATGCCTTAGGATGACCAGCTAGAAATCTACTCTAATGTTTTAGTGCTTGCTTTTGATTCTCTCTCTAATCCTGCTATTAAAAGATTCAAGTTTATCCTGTTTACTGGTGAGGTCTTCCTTGAAGCTGGAGGTGGCATTCAAATCATTATAAGAAAAAGAAGAAATTAAAATCAGGCCACCCACTTTTTAAGGCTTGTTCCAATCACTAAAGCTTCACATAAACACCAAAAAAAAAAAAAAAAAGGCACCTCATTCATTTGTGGGGGAATAAACCCTGTTATAAATCAATACATTCCAGCGAGATTTGAGATTGAAATCTTAATGTGTTATGCTATATCCCAGAGAATGAGCAAAATGTCTAACACTCAGAAAAGGGTAAGATCTGGAAAAATATATTCTGTCTTTCATGCTTCTTGAAACATGGTTCTCAACCAAGCATGTTGGATTATTTTGACATGATGCTGATCCAAGTGCACTGTGCAGGGAGCCCAGGTACCTGACAAACAATTATGACTTTTACTGTTGTTACAGGGTCTACCTGCATCTGCAGGTCCTTTCATACCCCTTGCCTTTGCAGTTATATAGCCCCATTGAAGGATAATCTGCCCCATTCTTGTACATATCTTTTTTTTTTTTTTTGACAACATGTTGCAAGGGAAATGATAAAAACTACATTTGTAAATTCGAATCTGAGGTAGAGAGATAGCAACTAGATTGTCCAACATGACAAAAGGAGACATATTAGAAATTTCTGCCTCAGGTTCAGTACTGTTACAGTCTTTTCTGTGAAATGGGATCTCTTCTTGATGGATCTGCGTAAGTAAACATTATTTTCAACATCCCTAGCTGGAATGCTAACTTCTTACCACTGAGTGTTACACATACGCTGCATAATTATATTTCCTTCTCTTGGCAAAGCCTTGGACATACTATTTGTCTAAGAAAATATATGTAGTATTAATTATTACTAGTATTTCATGTCACTGTTCATTTCCTCATTACAGGGTGAAATACTTAAGTGCATCTAGCCACATTAATTTTCATTAATGATGCCAATTAGCAAGTGGTTATAAACTTCCAGTAATATTGTAACTATATAAATCCTTATTGGGGTATTTTCATTAATTTTTATCAGCCACGTAATCAGCTAAATAACTGAATTCTTCTGCTGTAAATTTGTCATTTCTGTCACAAGTTCATTAAAAAGCATTTAAGGTCATAGGTGATTTTCTCTCAAACTATAAAATTAATGATGATCTCAGCTCCTCCCATTTGCCCTGAACTGTGTGTGCCCTTCAGAAAATCCTGCCACAAGCAACCTGGAACTAGAAAGCAAACCTGCCTTTAAGGTTGTTTTCCATCTCACCTCAATTTAGCTGGCTGAATGTTAGGGTTCTGACCACAATTTTTCATCTAGGCTGTCTTTTTATTCATGCACAAATGAGCAGCTCTAACTGGGGCTCTTTGATCATAACTGTGTTGAAATTAGATGATTCGTATTTGGATAAACTGGAAATATTAGAGTAGGAGAATATTAATGTAAAGCTTTGGCTTTATTTCAGTTTAGAATGTAGAAAAAGATGGGAATACTTTACCCACTGAACCCCTAAAATACCTTTAGGTCAAGCAGAATTTCCCAGTGACCATAAATGTGATAATTTTTTTCACTGTTTGTTTCTTGATACAGACCATCCTACCCCAAAAAGATACTCTAGGTGGGACTGTGCTGCCTCACCTTGTGTCTCTCCTGTCCTTTACACCCTCTGGGCTTCCCCACCAGACCTCCAGCTGTAACTTCGCAAAGGTGCAGGGCTTCAGTGGCTCCTGAGCCATGTAGATGGGTCAAACAATCCAAAGGACTTAAATGGATTTAGACATCCATCTTGAGATATCTAAACTGTTGTGACGAAATGAAACATTTCAACTCTCTCAATAAAACAACATGCTATGTATTTGTTTGGGAATTCTAATTTTTTACTCAGCTACCTTTTTTCAGCTGATCCAAATATGCCATTTTTGGGGTGTTGGTGGGACGTTTACCCCTGAAGTTTTACCTGGCTCCAACTAAGAAAATAACAGGTTTTCCTGGAATGCCTCATTTCAGGTGTCTGTTTCTGAAAAGCATACTGTTATGCAAAAGTATGTGACAGGACAGAGAGAGTTCTTAACAGGCTGATGACACACAGAAAGATAGATTAGAAAATTCCTACAAACTCTTTAAACCTTAACATCTGTTAACCACAATAATTTTAATATTGCTTTTCTGTTAAAACAATACCCAACAAGAATTAACACCTAAAGTTCCAGAGGCATCAAAGTAAAAGAATTTACAGAAATAAAGGAAAAGATTTTTCTCTAGAAAACATCTGAGACGAAAACTGGTGTTCAACAAATGCAGAAGACATACCTGCTTTATTTAACAGACTCTGAGGCAAGGTGTAGTAAGCACAAATATTCATGTCAGAATAGGTGTGGAGAGACTTCTGGAAACATGCACTACATGATGGATGTTCCCTAAGACTTCTCACACAGCATTGCCATATCCATGTGAATGTGCTATAGACTGACCCTCTCACCACAGCAGCACAAAGTCATAATTTTACCCTTATTTTTAACCATGACCACATTTTGTCCAATAGTTAAGATTCCTCTTCCCTGTTATTCCCACCATGTAATCCCCACATGTAGTCTTTGCACCCTGTCACCTTCTACTGAAAAAGATAATAATCAAAATTATTCAACTATTGATGCTATTTTGCATTCACTCAGCCCATCTGTTTAACACCTGTAATATGCTTTCACCCTGCAGCACTATAACATTCTTGTTTGTTAGAGGAACAAAAATCAGCTTCCAAATGCCCCTGGCTCAACAAAGAGAAATGGAGCTGTTGCAATTAGCATTAATCAGTGCATCCAGCACAGTTCCATGTGCTTCATTTTAACCCAAAAGTAATTTTAATAATAGGGTTATGTCTGCCTAAAGCAAGTGAAGAGATCCCCAAGTTAGTGTCAATTGAGCTGATGTATCCACTCAGACCAGTGAAAAAGCACACTTAAGTACTTATTCATGCTCCTAAATCAGGGAAGCTTCATTAGTAATGTTTTCCATCAGATAGAAGGGTTCACTGGTGTGGCCACATCCATTCTGACTCCAAAAGTTGCTCTGCCCATACTGCCAAGTGAAGTGACTGCTCTGTGGGCTTCCTTTAGATGCTGTATGTTTGTGCTTACATTTTTGATTGCATAGTAATTCTTCTTAATCTTGCAGAAACAAAGGTATTAAGTGAGGTACTAAATGTGGATCTTGATGGCCCCATGTTCTTTCCACGACAGCGGAGACATAGAGAGAGAAAGAAAGAAACCTGTTTAAAAAGGATGAGTGAGGATTTGGATGAAGCATATCCTGACAATGCTGAAGTGACCCATTTTGTCACTTGTGCATCCCATTTCATGACTGCAAAGGAAGCCTGGGACAACTGGGAACATAAATTGAGAGTCTAAATTGGGGTAAATGAGTCCAAGTGAAAAAGACTGAAAAAGCTGTCACTGGTTTCTTTATGTGACCGAGACCTTTTTTATTTGTTTCTATTTGCTTGGGGGGTCACCTGGCATTAATTCAAGTTTAGTAGTTTAAGATTCAATGATTCAATGTAAGATGCCTCTTTCTGCACCCTCATATTCTGCAATAGGCTACGGCCTGTTTGTTTACCTCGTTAGGAAGGTATATGCATATTTTTAAGCACCATCAATTACAGATCACAAACGACTAGCGCATAATTGTGTGTATTTTCAGATCAAGGCAGAAGCATGTGTGCCAGTACCTGTTAGATTTGATTGGACAAGGTCACATAGAAGAACACTGAGAAATTGAGACAAAGATGTCAAAGCATTTCCAACGGCAAAAACAACCGCCCCACATATCAACAGGGGGGAAATGGAAGCATAAACCAAATTGCATCCAAATGATTGCAATTGGAGCACATGTGTTATGGGAAAGGTTTGAATTTAGCACATGTGCTGATATAGCAATATGACGATGAAGGGAAAAAAATTCCAGCATTCAGTGTCTTTGCAGTACAGATGGTCGGGTTAGCTTTTCTGGCCTAGTTGTTCATTAAATGAATCAGAGGAATCTGGCTATCCCAAACTGTTAGTATATGTCTCTGCCTTATTATTTTGTGCTTTGCAACAATGATGATACTATACTGCCCATGGGCCAAATAATGCTTTGGGATGTATCACATGATGATATATTGGTGGTGGACTGTCAAAGCCTTAACTAACATTCAGCATTGAAGTCTAGGAAAGGCTACAAAGCACCAACTGGATCACATCTGTAGACTAACCATGTTTTACAAAATTGCTTAGTAGGTACTACACAGACTGCAAGCGATTATGTGTGATTAATTAAAGCATCAAATATAACACCCACTTTTGGGCACTACTTTGCCTCTCACATTTTGACAGTATTGAGTGGTAAACTCTAGCAGAAGCATTTTTTATTTTTATGTTCTTTTTTTTTTTTTTTAATGTGGCAAAGGATCTGTATAATGCAAAGAACACCAGAGCTTTCCTTTTATTTTTTTTTTCTGCTTTTCCTTCCGGAGGATGAATAACAGTTATGAAGAGTGTGGTGATATATAGTCCTACTAGACAGCCATAAAGTGTAAATTTCCAACATGAGATGCCTGTGGGGAGGGTATATTTTCCTTCAGCCTCACAAGTCCCGCTAACGTTAATGAAGGAGGCATGTCTACAATACTCCTCACTGAATAATTTACATCTGCACAGACAGAAAGTCAGAAAGCAAAGTTGGAGACACATAAGAGAGCTGGCTTTAAATCAAGTCAAAAGTTTGCCTGTGTTTGTGGGTGGTATATTATTATAAAAGGATAACCATGAAACTTGAAATTAAAGCTATCCTTTCAGCTTTGAAGCCTTCAGGATAGGAGGACAGTGCAGGATTTACTGGGACGAGTAGGAAAATTAAAAGTATGAGATATGGCTGAAATACAAAGTATGATTATAGGAGGCAAATGAATTGTAAAGGTTGAATGAACAGCAAAATCTGCCATGCAGTGAAAAGCAAAGTTAAAGTAGTTGTTTTGGCACTTCATTCAAAAATATATTATTTTGTTAGTCAACACAGAGCAAAAAAAATCCAGGCAAGTAGCTGGAAATACTGGAGAATCAAGTATTGTCTGAGTTAGTGGCTGTGATTTAGACTAGCAATTAGGACCAAGCTTCCAAAGGAATTTAGATAACAAGAGGTAGACAGCCATGGACACATGCAAGAATGGTTCTTACCAGATTGGGCTCCTAGAGGCATACAATAAAACACATATTCATGTGATAGTACCTACACCAGTGGACTAGCTGAGGTGTAGAAGGGATATTACTCTGTCAGCACAGCTAGTTCTTACTGAGATTAAAACGTGCATTCACTGAGTACATAGTGTTAGCATCCTGCCCAACCTTAACTGGTTTCCCATCAGTGACTTAAAGTGGATATGAGACATGCTAGATACAACTTTAATGTTGATAGGTATACAACGTCCAGATCCCCATGAGGTGGCATGTTCTAAGTGGTTGGATTCCCACTGATTTTATGAAAAGAGATCAACTACTTCCTTCCTGGTATGTTTTGATGATCAAATCATTCAAATCAGTTAAGCTCTTCAAACAGTAACTGATCTTGGACCTGCAGTTCTGCAAAATACTCAAGGATCTATTCCTTATCAACCGGTTCCCTCTCAAAGTCTGAGCAAACCCAAGTGTTCATAAGAATAAGCAAACCAAGAGTGTTTATAAGAATATTCTTGCAGCTTCATGGGATTCCAAACTATGGCCACTGTAGAACAACTGAGTATTCACAAGATGAGTTCAACTAGACCTAGTTTCTGGGCTGGACCCTTTATATCCAACTGAGAAGACTCAATATGACAGAGGATGTATTATTTGACCCATCTTTGATATCTGCCCTTAAACAAGATGAATTATCCTATGCAGATATTTTTTTCCACTAATTATAGAAGTAGTTTTGGATAATAACCTTGAACACCAAACCCTCAATGCCTTTGCTAGAGAGTGAAGGCCCAACTTCTGGAATCCTGTTGCTGCTAGTATTTAATTATATTTCCAGGTCTTGGGATTTGCTCTACTTTTCCTTGCTCATATCCGTCTTTTCCTGTGTACCTCCATGTCCTCTGAGCTAACAGCAAAGCTGTCTGGTAAATATCACACCCCTACCAACTGGTATCCAGGATTGGTTTTGCTGTTTTTGCAGGTTCAACAATATTCTTGCAGACCTGAACTGGCCTGCATAGTCCTAGATGGACTGCTCTGCACCTCTAATTCCACATCTACGTCTAGTGTTGGTGGTAGAAACATACTTGCAAACAGTCATGAACTCCACTAAGACTTTGTTTCCACGACTCTGTCTTCACTCCTCATGCTGCTCTAGCAAAACTGTGTAAAAGTTTCCATTGCCTTTAATTTCATCATGACGAAGAGTGAGCTCTATAACTTCTGTTCTCATTTCACACTGAGAAGCAAGGAGTGCATTTATACAAACCAAAGTGACCACTGTGTTGCAAAGCTGATATATCCAACATAGCTGTTAACCTGTGTTAAGCAGTCATCTGTTCCCCAGTGAAGTAAGTCACAAAGTGATGCTGATTTTTTTTTTTTGATACATCTTTTTTTTTTTTTCCCAAGCTACCAAACTTGGTGATAGTTTAGTTGGAAAATCCACCATCTGAACAGATGGAGGAAAAATCTTTCACTGAAAATATACGCCTATCACTTTAACTGATGTGCAAGATGTTTTTTCTAGGTAGGAACCTGCTGAATATGTAAAAAGATTATTGTTCTGCCATTATCACTAAACCATTAGGAAATTATAGAGTGATTTTGAACGAAAGAAAATAAACTTCACTAAAGGGTTGGGTGGATGTTTATGATAGCAAATTGTCTGACTGTTCTTAAAACAGCTGTTTTCAATAGGAAGTGGGCTGCCTTTCCTCAGCATGTTCCTCTTTGGTTCCGAGCCAGAAACTGGGGAAAAAAAAAAGAAGTTTGTAACAGATTCAAGAAAATGGGGAAGGGGAATTAAAATTAATAGAAAATGAAAATGTTGTTTCTCTATTTCTCCCTAATTTACAGTTTAGTTTTAGTGTAAGTGTCAAATAAACTGGTTGGTCTTCTAAAAGGAAAAAGAATAAACTCAGTGATAAGGAATCTATGTGTATTCTAAGTGTAATTTGGTTTATTTATAAGCCTAACGTGAAACGGTCAAACATCAGGCAAGGTAATCTATTCTACTTGGAATCTTAGCCCTGCATTAAATTCCTAGGAAGCAATTTAATGTTCAGATATAAATTTAAGCAACAGCCCCAGAAGGAGAACAATCTTTCCTGATACTTTTATATTTTCTTTCTCCTTGATGTCCCTCTATGCTATCTCTCTATAACTTTAACCTAACAATATTAACATCTCTTCCAGAGAACTAAACATTCTGTCAACCAAATCCAGAAATTTGGAAGAAGTGACAGATACACATCTCTTATCTAAGTTTAGGCATCTTCAGCGTAGGTTGCTGCACTTGAGCTAATCACTCTAGATTCCCTCTACAGTTTATGGAGGAAAAAAACTGAATATAGGAGCTATCTATTTTAATATATGTAGTTGTCAGGAAGAAGGCTAACTGAATAGAATGTAGTTTAGCAAAAAAAACCAAACAAAACAAAAACCAAACCAAAATAAAAAAAACAACCTGAGAATTTTGATGGTAAAGAGGTTTAACAGGAGTCGCCAGTGTGCCTGTATGGTGAAAGCAGGCTGCTGACCTCTGGACTGTGTGAGCAGGAGATGATTAGGGGAGGAGAGTTCAGAAGATGCAAGGAGAAGGTGGGAAATTGTGTTTATTTAGCTTTAAGAGAAGCCTAAGCTATATTTTACTGCCATCCGCAACCACATGTTGTGAAAGTGTGGGAACAGTGGATTCAGACATCTTGAAGGTGCACTGCGGTAGGAGTGGGGTTAACAGGTACAAGTTGGATGTGGGAAATTGTGTTTATATACTTGGAAAAAATTCTGTGTCGTGATAAAGGTGACCAAACACTTAACAGATTGTTCAGAGTGATGGTGAGATCTCCTTTTCTGGATATATTCAAAGGTCAACTGGGCAATGTACTGAGTGACCTTGTCTAATTGGCTGTGCTTTGAGTGATTGTTTAGAATACTGACTTCCAGAAGTCCCTTCCAACATGTCTGAATCTGTGATTTGTGCCCTATAAGTGTGTATGGTCTTTGCAACTATAAAGAAAGACATAAGACCATAAAAAATAAATTGCTCCTATGTAAATCTATTTTATGTCTAAATTCCAGCTTTTAAGGGTGGCTTTTGGGACCTCCTCTGTTGCAGTTTCTTTCAAAGCCAAAATTAATTACCTTTTTATCTCTACATTTATTGTTGTACTACCTAACCATCTGCCAGCACATAGGTTCATAATATCAATGCATCTATACCGTATTAGACCTCTCTGTTACTGGTTCTTTTTGTACTTGACCGTCAAACCTAAGTATCATAACAAGACTATAAACAGAGATATCTTATTGTGGTTGAGACGCAGCTATTTTTTCTTAGCCAAGCAAGGAAGGAACAAAAGGCTCAGAGGAAAAAAATATGATTGTCTGGTATGGCCTCAAACCCCAAGAAAGAGCTCACATCTTTGTGTGGAAGGAAACAGTTCAACCTCTCATTCTCCCAGTGATGGAGAGACTAGACTATAACTAAGAAGGTAATTTTTATTTTTATTCACAGGTTTTGTTTAATTTTTCTCTCTTAGATTTTCTTACCAAAGTAAAGGAAATTAAATTAAGAGAACTATGGTGAGAAAGTTCTAATGCAGGGGCATATTTGTCTATGAAATGGTTTTCCAGTGGATATAATAACAACCCCTAAACTGAAAACATCTGCAATGAAAATCCTGTTAGCTGTCAGGAATAAATCAGCAGGGATTTGCTGGAATAGCAAGACTCCCAGGAACTGTTGTGCTGTATTAAAATCATTGCTTCTGTGCCCCGAAATCTCATTACTCTCAGTGTCTCAATCAAGGAGGGTCAGAGAATAGTGGTCAGGCACCTGGAAAAAGGGGAATGGATTTTGTATATGGTGTCATGTTTGGGAATCTTTGGCCTGAAAAGTGGTAGCTGTGGGGAACCAGCACAGAAGTCTATAAAGCTGTGAGTGGCACACAGAAGCTGAATGGGGAAAGGCTTCTACTGTATCTTCTAATGCAGGAAGTAAGGGTATCAAAGGAGGCTGTCAGAAGGCAGGTTTTGAAGGAACAAGAGAAATTTCATCTTTGCCCAGCATGCAGTTAAGGTGGCATGGGGCACTCTTGGTTCTACAAGCTGGTATCGGCTCAGAGGGAGATTGGTCTGCCCAAAGTACTGGAAAAAGAATATAAATTTGAATACAAATATCTAGCTCAAGAATTCCAGCTGCCGAAGTTTCAAAGATTCTTAGAGAGTTTGATACGTTGAAGAAAGTTTCAATAGGGTCTTGCCTGTTCTTACAGTCTACCCTTGGTTTCTGGTTTCAAGCAATTGTTAGTGACAATGGCCAGATGGACTAGAATGACTATTCATATGACTAGCAAGAAGTGCTTCAAAGAGAATAAAATAAGCTTCTAGAAGGACAATGTTTGCCTCAGAGGCAAATTAGGCTGATGCAGGACAGATCTTTGCCTTCATACTAAAAGATTTAACACAACCTTGAAATGCAGCCTCAGCTTTTGAACACTGATAATTTCAGTTATTTTAAAAACAGACAAGAGTGGAAAATATTTACTTAACTAGTTATAACATTGTGTTCTCTTTCATTTTCTAGCTGCCATGGCTTCTTTCCATTTAATAAAACTATTACAGTGAACAATTGTATTGGGAAATTAACATTAATAGAGGAAAATTTTTACAGATCACTATATACTCAATTGCTAACATAAATGACGAAAAAAGGACTTCATTCTGTTGGTTGTGGAAACAAAGTCAATACTATATCAGCATCCTGCTGGTATTCAAAATATGGGATGAAAAAATATATCCCTAAAATTAAAGTTGTAAATCCACATGTGCATATTATAAAAGTTTTCAGCACAGCAGAGGTTCCCTGTGGAGCTGGCAATAGCATTCTGGAAATTGTTATGGTACAGGATCAAGTGGGTTCTTTTCTGAGGAAACTGTATCATTTCTATGATGAGTTTAGTGGACAGCTCTTCCTCAGCAGATGCCATGAAACTTATGAATATTTAAAACAGCCAGGTAATTTTTTAGGAGCCGTATTCTAAGGAAAAATCATTGATGTTTGTATTCCAGTCATGCTATTTTCTTTTACATTTCCGTAATTATCATTGTTGGCTTTTGCTGTTCTTGTTGTTGCTGTTGTTGTTGTTATTATTGTTTACTTATTTATTCATTTTTAAGGCCAGATTCAGCTTTCATGGATTTTAACAGAATTCTAAAAAAGGAAGGCTTTTTTCCCCCATCTTCTCCTAGATGCTTCTCCACTTATGGCTATTGTAAGAAACATCAAAGATCTGAAACATTTCTTTTTTTTCTACGATCTACTTATAAAATGCAAAAAAGTTTAAACTCCAGATCTGTATACTTGTGTCAGTCACCTTAGGCTCCCTTTACTGTAAGTTTAGGAACAGGCAAGCTAGGATGCAGCTCATCTCATCCTCTCCTATGTGGCATTGCCACTGGAAGAAAGGAGACAAAACACTGAAAAGAAAAAAATCCCAAATTGCTTTTGAATTATGCTTCAGTATTTTATCACATTTTGACAATACAACAATGTCTTTCTCTTCTCAGGCACATGGATTGTTCAGAATTGGAAAGAACCACAGAGGAAGGCAGTTGCAGCACAGAAACTCTCTAAGAACAGGCCGAAGTGAGAAGTAGTATAAATAAGGTCTCCAATTTTTCTGTTCAGTTGAAAACAATTTCTTTGCCAGAAAATATTCTTTAACACCTGCCATGTGTTGGCTTTAATTTTTATTGATTTTGAATTAAAATTACATTGGCTGTGAAGAATTGGTGCTTGAATTTGGCAGTACAAAACAGATGAGGCTTCTAACTAGTCCATTAGAAGTGACCTTTTTTCAGTCATTGTCATGCAAATATTGTAATGGACTTATTCAAACAGAGTATTGTAATGGACTTATTAAAACGAAGTCAAACATTTCTAAGAAACATTTTCATGAATCAGAGGTGCTGAGTTCATGAACGTGGTTTTTACTTTAGCCAGAGCAGTAAGTGACCTGCACTTCTGAAAGTCAGGCTCTCAAGTCTGGATTTAATTTAGCCTTTGCAAAATAAACAGATGAATTGTTTTGGCATTTCATAAGCATTGAACCAAACAAACAAACAGATGTTGTTTTGAATAAAAAAATAAATAAAACATAGACTGTAAGGGAAACATCTCAGTGGGAATCTCAACTCTTTTTTTTTTTTTTTCCTGTTAAAAACTCAAAAAGCCATGTATTTTTAAATGGGCATGAAGTGGAAAATGTTTCCTGGAAAACTAAAGAAACAATGCCAAACTGGTATTTTCACAGAACAATTAAGAACACTTAAACAGAGGAAATAAAACTGCATGATACCAACTCCATTTCCTACAACACTCTCACTTGTCTGCTGACGACACAGGACTTTGTGCCAGCTGTAAAAACCATAAGAGTTACAGCACAAATCAGAAGCATGGCATACAACGTCTCACAACGCTTGTTCAGACTGGGCAAGAGGGAGTTCCCACCTTACATTCTGTTTTGGATTTTGCCATTTGAAAGCCAGCTTGTGAGAAAATAATTTCATTTCTTTATGTTCTACTGATAAAATATTTTGTGGTTTGCAGGGGCGTTCTAATTTTTACATCTAATTAATGTTTGCAGAAGATATTTCAAAGACATTTCCTTGCAAATATTTCAATATAACTTCTTAGTGTTATTGCCACTCCTAACATATCCTTTTAATAGCTGGTTTTCATGTTACCTGTTCCACACATCCTGTTTTTAATGAAGCCTGTTTTTCAACATCCTATTAACTTGCAACCCCTAAGTGCAGGTCTGATCTTTTTATTTTTATTTATTTAGTTTTTTAAAATAATAGAGGCCACTTGAAGGGATTATTCTAGACAAGGAACAGTTTAGAATAAAGTTTTCAAATCCTGATCAAAATCTTTAAATCGGGAGCTAGTGTTTTGCTGAGATGGATATTTGACCTGAAATTGTGATTATTGTGTGTTTAACGAATTTCTGTCCATTCTTTTACTTGGCCATCACAATCATAGTATTTAGGTATGTCATTACATTCCACAACTGAATAAAATATGATGGACCAAATTACCTGTCTGTAGTCACAAAGGCAATATTTGAAAAAGTACTCAAAGCACAAAATCTGCATAAAAATTACACAAAAGACCAAATATGTTGTTATCTAACATAGCTCAGCCTGCCCAGTAACCAGGAGAATAAGAAATGAAGATTTACCTGAGTAGCTTTTTAGAAGGTTTTTTACAGATTATACTCCCAAAACAGTTTCAGTGCCAAGGTGTAAATAATGCTGCAAAAAGCTGCAAAATGCTGCAAAATGCTGCTTGAACACTGTGCACTTATATTGCTTGGTCAGAGGCACAATCCCTTTTAAACTGAGGGATAGGTTCTATAAAAGTATATTTTTCAGCAGTAAACCAAACCTATTTATATCAACGCAGTGTTGCATACCAGCAGCAAGGAGCTCTCAAAACTAATTGGTGATATATTCACGATGATACATTTTTCCTCAGCTTAAGTAACAGAGGCGACTACAAAAATCACTCCTATACTTTAGGGAAGTTTTCAGAATGAGTGGTGATCTGTGTAGTCATGTTCAAATGTATCAGAATTATATTTGCAAACAGATGATACATTTTGAGGAAGTCTTTTCTAGACACAAATCTAATTTCCTTGGATGCCTTTGGATATTTGTACAGGTGCATTAAACACGTGAAAGAGTGTTTTCCCAAGCTGAAATTCCACCTACCGAATTTGAGCTACTTAAAAATCAAGTATCTGGTCTAAATGAATTCCCTTCTTGAAAGCAACTCATGTCATGTGAAGATCTGTCTGAGATACACAGGACAAACTGACTTATCAAGGACTTTTCCATGGTGGGAAATTACATTCACTACACTATTGGTTAAGTAATTCTTAATTACCTAAAACTTAAAGGTGATTTCCATTTAAAAATGGCACTCCAAAGGCCCTCTTTGAAAATTTACACTTAAAAGCCAGCTTGGAAATTGCAATCAATCTACTTGGTAAAAATAAAAACCCTTTCTGATAAATGCAGAGTATTTAACAAGACCTACTGTGAGGCTTTTCCCCTTAGGAAGCAGCATTCAGAGGAAAACATATAGGTTACATTGTCATAAAGCATATTTAAAAGATTCAATCAAGAATTTTGACTGAAATTCCAAGGCTAAGAAGTAGCAAAACTATTTAGGCAAATCTCCCTGGGATGTGTTTTGTCATGAGAGGAGTATAAAGAGTCGTAACCTTAGGCTCATCTTTTCTGTGCCAAGGTAAATATAGATAGGCAAAAAGCTTTACAGGGAGGTGAAGCAGAAGGGAAACAGGGAACTCATTTGTTTGCTTATTTATTTTTTAGGCCACTTTTATTGTAAACAAAAACTGTTTGATCACTTTGCATACTCCAGAGGTCCTCATTGGATATTTAGTCCTAAAAGTTTACTCAGAAGCTGAAATCAATTTACAGGGTAGATAGCACACAGAAATAACCTCTCTCTGATACACCCAGTCTTTTAAATAACATCCTCTGTGAGGCACTAAGGCTTTAATATCAACAATATCCCTGAAATGAGGAGAGTGAAAAAACAAAACATGAAGTGCAGAAACTGTTATCAATTCTATTCACAGTGGCAGAATGACTCTAATAGCAGAGATGTTTATGAGTCATAAATTACCATTTATAAATGCAGTGTTTAGCATTCATTTCAATGGACAACATATGGTAACAACATTTCTAAATAGCTTGAACTGATAAATAGGCCAGTGAAGTGGCTCAATTTGTTAAAATGCTAACACATTAACTCCTGCATGTGGTGGTGGCATGTTTGCATCCCTAATGCTGTCTGTCTGCTTGGGACTTATGGAAATAGACACTTGCTTTGAATTTATGAACTGGCACAGTCAGACTGTTTTTCATAATGATTTATGAGGAATCACCATTTGCAAGCTGGGTGATCCATCTATGACTGTGTTAACCTCAGTCCTACCACATTATATAGCATGACCACATCCCACACGTTCTAGCCCTTGGTTTCATAGACTGATTTCTTAGAGATGATTGAATCCTGTATTTTGTCCTTTTAAAGGAATTACATAATGATTTGAACCTGATCATTGTTACAGGGAGGCTGACACAAACAGTATGTCCAAAGGCTTATCTGAGGACTGTCATGATTTAGCAAGAACCACATCATCTTTACTACTGCCACAACTGTAGTGCTGCTTCTTTCACCTTATGTAATGAAAAAATTAATTTTCAGTTAAAAATAAAATAAAATAAAAAGAAATAAGCCTAAGTCTGAAGAAAATGAAAACACACTAGCAACTGCAACATTATAGTAATACAAACTTTTATCTTTATGGAAACTTTAGATTAGCTTAGTTTTACTGTATTTGTATAGAATTAGATTCCTCAGGTCCTGTTAATAATTTTTGAGAACAATCTCAACATTTGTATAAAGCTAAAACATTTCTTCATACGTCCAAAATACAGTGCAGATTGATGGACACAGATGCTCTAGCACAGCTAAATAAAAATTATGTGGGAAATACAACATATTATTTTTTTTTCTTTTTCCTCTTTCTCCTTTTATTTGTTTTTTGTGGTTGGTGACCAGGATTCCTACTGTCCATAAGAAGCCTCTACAGCAGAGACCTCTGCCTCCAGATTTGCTAGGGAAAGATTCATCTTATTCAGAAATCCTTTTATGAACCAGATCAGCTGAATTTCCTTCATCAGCTGTAAAGGGAGTCTAAAATTTAGGTCAGGCACCAAATAAGCACTTATTCATATTTTCTTACTAAGATTTCTAGGTTGATGGCTCTTCTGTTTTGGAGTGATGATGCTTTAACAACCATGAAAACTGCAACAATAATAATAGGAATGGTGACGGTGATAATGAAAATCATAGGCAGACTGGATCACATTATCTTAGGTATCACAGGAACTTTGGGGGTTAATCAAACATGCTAAGTTAAATCAGATATGCAAAATCCACACACACTAAAATGTGTGTTTAGTTTTCATATTCAAAGATGGGAATAGAAAGTGGAGTACATCTTTGTACATCAGATACTCTTGGTATCTGATCTCGAGATGAGTTGATCATAAAAACTCTGTCCCTCTTTACAGAGCATCCTTCAAGAAGAGCTGCTCTTGAAAAGTTGTCTTTTCAACATTTCTCCCCAAAGGAGCTGAAATGCTAGGGTTTCTTGAGTGTTTACAGTTTCAAAACCTAGGATTATGTAAGGATTGGATGAACTATTGATTTAGAGGCAGTAACCACTTGAGAAGCAACAGTATCGAACAGTTTTAGGTAACAGTTCAGAGAATTTTTCAATCTCAACCACTACAGAGAATAAAAGTAGTAGAATTCAACCATTCACACTGGAATTAGGGAAGCAAACAATGAAGATTTCTGTTTTGCACTGCAAGTATCTTCAGTCTACTATTTGTGTTTTCTTTTACATTTAAAATTGTGTGGAAACCTCTAACTTCCATGAGTGATTACTTCTAAGACAAGGAAATCAACCAATATTTGAGGAAGAAAACTTCCAAGCAAGGAAGTGGAATCTGTGACTGACTATGTTCAATTTCAAACATGACCTGAAAACCACTAGTCCATGCTAATGTGCTCCAATAGAAATACTCTCTTTAAACACAAGCTTCTCAACAGGTCACATGCCTTCACTGGCTTGATTTCTGGGGAACTGGAGAAGCTCTGCCTTTAAACAAATCTTCTAAGAGTAATAGCTGGTCAGGACCTAAAAAATCAGGCACTGCTCTAAAACCTGTCAGAGTGAAGTATTTGAAAGTGTACTTTTTATTTAAGGAATCTCTATGCCCTTTCATATTATAGTAATATATTTCCTTTATGGCTGCCAAACAGTCAAGATAAAATTGTCTCTGCTGATCACATATACCTTAAGGTAGTATAGAGCTGAGCTCAACCCAAATGTGTAAGCAGTGGCAAACGGCTGCAAAAGTGGGACTTTTCTGCCTTTTATACTTCATAGATTGCCCTATAGAGTCCTTTCACATTGGCTTAACAGCTTTACCACTATACAGCTCATTAGTTCTTGCTATTTCTTAACTGAACAGCTGGGTAAAACATGTTTAATTTATGCCCAGCTAAGGACTGAAATATATTCTCCATAAAAGTTTAAAAAGGAAAAAAATAATATAAAAAAATGTTCCCTCCAGCATAAACGTCACTAACAAATAATGAACTTGTTTATCATTCCCATTTTATGTCTGATACTTCAGGCATTTCAGAGCCCTTTTCAGACTATTATCTACTGCCCTTCAAACCCTTCATGTTGTTATCCTCTCTTTTATATCAGTAATAGGTTTTAAGACTCATAGTAATGAATGCAAATATATGACTGTTTTAGGGCAATAAAATTGTTCTTTAGCAGTTAACTACACTCTTTGCAACAGTGAAAAGCATTTTAAATTAGCAGTTGGAGGAAACTAGGACATTGGAACAGAGACAATATAAGACTGCAGCAATCTATTGGATGGTACCTAATGGAAAAGTTAGTTCATTAATGCTCAAGTCAGTTTTTGATTACTAAGGCCTACAATGTAAAGTTTGACTCCTGCCTAATGTCTTGTTCTCAGCTGAAATGGTTTTCTAGGATCCCTGTCTAGAGTTATTCACAAGCCCTAAAAAAGAACAGAAAATGTACTTTTTTTTCTTTTTTTTTTAGTGGCATTGAGAATGACATTTTTCTAGAAACAGAGCAAGCATTTTTTTTCCCTTTTTCCCTAGGAATACCTATGTGTAATAATATCTTATGCAGAGTTCTAGAAAGCACCCGAGAATGTGCTTATCATCTCTAAACAAATATATAGATAAGCCTGATAAAGCCAAAGGATCTATCTATATAGCTCCTTGGAGGCAAATAGTCCATCCATTAGGATAATAGTGCTGGAGTCATAAAGTTGGATTCAGTCTTCCTGTATGTAGGGGAGCCGATGGGTGAGCAATGCAAAGGGATTTAAATCTGTACTGCTAAATGGAGCACAGTGTTCTCCAAGCAGCATTATTCTGAGCTGGTGTGCCCAAGAAAAAAAAAAAAAAGCCCAATGCTACATGATGCAGGAGCTCTGTTTTGGGGCTGGAAGCAACATCATAGCACTAGGATGGTGCTGTATCCATTCTAATAAGCAGTGATTACAAGCAGGCTCAGTTGGTAGTAATTCTGATCTCTCTGTACCATGCTTCATAGCACCATACAGATCTATAGCCCCAGATCCTTAAAAGAACTGAACTCAGTGGGAATTAGAAACCTGTTCTAAATGTGTTTAAGAAACTTACTCCAAATGTGTTTAAGCTACCTTCTGTAAATCACAAATAATAAATAACACTTTCATCTTAGTGAGAATAAATACATTAAAACTTGGGAGGTACTAATTTACTATCGAACTAAGGGTTATTCAGTTCTGTTTCTGTGATGAATGGATGAAGTTGAGCCTATGTTTTAGTTCTTTCCTTGACCATAACCAGTGCTATTGGAAACTCTCCTCATAACTGGTCTGTCAGCAGGAAATCTGTTTCCTGGATTGTAAAGTTCAGTAATTTTGTTAGTGGGAAGATGCGGATGGGTGAACGAGGTGCTAAGGGACATGGTTTAGTGTTTGATAGGAATGGTTGGACTCGATGATCTGGTGGGTGTCTTCCAACCTGGTTATTCTATGATTCTATGATTCTATATAGCAGCTTTTCCTTTATTTCCTTTTGAAAACACTACACTAACAGATAGTTTAATTCAAAAGCCAGTTTTTTCGTAAGGAAGAGCTCCATATTCAGACCCCAAATTCTGCACCTTTCACCTGTTTAATGTCTCCTAAATGCATCTTTGCAAATTTGCCCTCTGTTTTGCTCACAAACTTAACAAATAAGGGAGGAGGAGAAATGGTAGATGTTGGCTGACCAGACCTCTCTGAAAGTGTTCAGTGGATAAAAACCTAAGAAGCTTAAGTTTTGTAGGATAGGGTTTTTCAACAACTGATTAATAGAAAAGTGTCAGTAAAAGTGAAACATTATTTGTGCTATATTTTGGCTTTTTTTTCGTACTTATGGTAAAATTAATGGTCAAGAATTTTCAAAAAAAAAAGGTGCATTGGGGAGATTTTTGCTCTATCACCTATTCAAAATTCAATGTTCCATTCTGGGCAAATTATTCATTTGAGCAGTAACAGTGTTGGAAAGTATGGAGAAATATAACCTCCACAGAGTCAGTGTTGGGGAATGGGATTTACTGTTGCTGAGGACAGGAGTATATATTTCATATGAATTAGAATTGGTTAGTAAAGTTTCAGAGTTTTCTTTGTAATTTTACCTGTAGGGTTTGCAGTTCCCTCAAAAGTTTAATTGAGAGGGTGTGTCATGGCAGAAAGAATTTCAGGTATCAGATAAAGTTCTCCAAAACCTGAGGCAGGATTTGCCTTTGGACAATTCAGTGATGTTCTGACATTGCTGAGAGTTCAACTTGCCTATTTTCAGCATAAAAGGATGTATGAGTAAGATAAGTCATAGAATCCTAGAATCCCTAGGTTGGAAAAGACCTTTGAGATCATCAAGTCCAACCATACCTGTACAGTATTAAATCATATCCCTAAGCACTTCTTCTACTTGTCTTTTAAATACCTTTAGGGATGGTGACTCAAGCAGCTCCTTGAGCAGCCTCTGCCGGTGCCTAAGAACCGTTCCTTTCAGTGAAGAATTTTTAACTAATGTCCACTCTGAACCTCCCCTGGTGCAGCTGGAGGCCATTCCCTCTTGTCCTGCCCCCTGTTACTTGGGCAAAGAGACCAATGCCCACCTCTCTACGAGCTCCTTTCATGGAATTCTAGACAGTGATATGGTCTCCCCTCAGTTTTCTCTTCTCCAGGCTAAACAACCCCAGTTCCCTCAGCCGCTCCTCAGAAGTCTTGATCTCTAGACCCTTCACCAGCTTGTCATAGAAGGTAATCAGGTTAGTGTGTCAGGACCTGTCTTTCATAAACCCATGCTGACTGGGCCTTATCACCTGGTTGTCTTGCATGTGCTGTGACATAGCACTCAAGATGTCTGTGATCTTCCACAGCAAAGTCAATAACCCGTTGATGACATAACCAGGAATAGAAGTCTATGATCACTTCCAACATGTTTGCGATGTTTTGTCCAGCTTGCAGTTTTGTGGACTTTAAGAAGAGATAAAATATGACTATTGCTCAGTTATGACACAATCTCATTAGTTTTCTTACAAACCAAAAGGGTCTACTTTAAGTTTTCTAGGACTTTATAAAGAAAGTAGTATGCTATCTGTGAATAACTGAATTACCCATGGTATTTCTTCATATGTGGTGAGATGGTCATAAAAATGCATCATGGTAAACCTGAGTTACTATGTCTTGCCTCTGTACCACACTCTGCAGAACTACTTAATTAAACACAGACTCCAGAGA
Organism: Phaenicophaeus curvirostris; assembly: GCF_032191515.1. NCBI lineage: Eukaryota > Metazoa > Chordata > Aves > Cuculiformes > Cuculidae > Phaenicophaeus > Phaenicophaeus curvirostris. Next base: position 71,773,272 of record NC_091431.1, read on the forward strand.
TTTTCTGTTCTGCATGAGGTCAGTTTGTATCTTCCATGCTGATTAACTTGGGCTATGAGCACCATCAGAAGGTGTCTAATCTGGTCTTGAAATAGTCTTGGAAGTGATATGCTGTATCAGTGTCAAAACTCCACTGGACCCAGCTGGCTGTCACCATTTCTGACAGACTTGGGATGCCTATGAGAGTAGGATTCATGTCACTTAACATTACATGTCTGTGCTACAGACACCTACATCTTGATTACTCACCCTTGACTCCCTTTATAGTCAAAGGAAAGAAACAAGCATGACTCACCTCATTCTAAAACAGACATCACAAACGCTGATGAATCATACCTCTACAGCATCTGTTTTGCTCAGGAAGTGAGAGGGAATAATGGAAACACAAGACTAGTGTCAGGAATGAAATTAGAGCTGGAAAGTTTTGGAGTTGTAGCACTTCATAGAAAGGGTCCCTGTGGGACATGCAGGTAAATAGAGAGAGAATCATAGGATCATAGAATCACCAGGTTGGAAAAGACCCACAGGATCATTGAGTCCAACCATTCCTATCAATTTCTAACCCATGCCCCTCAGCACCTCATCCACCCGTCCCTTAAACACCTCCAGGGAAGGCGACTCAACCACCTCCCTGGGCAGCCTCGGCCAGTGCCCAATGACCCTTTCTGTGAAAAATCAAATGCCAGAGCATTACATCCTGGTCAAGAATTAGTCTTGTTTTCAGCATTAGTGGTAAAGCCAATGAGTTTAATCAATGAATTGTATGCATTTGCTTCCTCCCAGGGTAGGTGACTAAGTGGGTTGGACCTCCCTATTATCACAACATTAATTGAGTTAAATGCAAAGCACTAAACTTTGTAGTCTTTAGTGAATAAACTAAGCCCCATTTTTTGTTCTTTTTCTTTCTTTTCTAGTTTATCAAAAACTATGAAGCCCACTGGTTGCAGTGTCCCATGGTTCCTCAAAGCTAGGCAAGTTGTTTTATCTCCCCCTTCACTGATTTTACAGCCTCAAAAACTGAAAGAGTATTTCTACTTTCCTATTAAAAAAAAGAGTATTCCTATTAAAAGAACCTTTAGAGAAGGTTATTCTAAATATTATATAAATATTTTATATACATAATATATAAAATATGTATTATATACTATATTCTAGATGATATCTATTGCATTCTGTAGAATATTATACTTTAGCTGGACCTCCTCCCTAAATTGTGGCCAAGTGCAGTTTTGTCCAAATGAGAAAATATATACAATTAAACTTGGATGTTCACAAACTTCATGTTTTTGGGCAGTATTTTCTTCTGGCCTTTGTAGCCTCCGCAAGAAGCTTGAGGAGTCCTGTGGTCTAAAATAAGAAAAATCGATCTGCAATGAAAAAGCATCTAAAAGTGGCTTTCTTCTAAAACTTGAAACATGAGCAGTTAGTCAGGGATACACAATGTGGTGCTCTCATTTTCTCAAAGTGGAGCTCTTTAAAGCTTGCATCCCCTGCCTTTGCTGTTGACATTCAAATTGACTTTTTACATTTCATAATGGTAGTTCCTGTCTTGCTTTCCACTTTATCTGCCAAACCCACTGCTGGGTCTCTCTCAGATGCACAAGAGCCAGGGATAAAGCTGACTGAAAATGCATGCATCATTTATTTCAGTCATTTTGCTAAAGTACACCCCAGTACCAGCAAAACAAGACAGGAAATTATTAGGATTGGACTGCTGTCATCATTTTTTTTCTCATAAGTAGTTCAATTTTGATGCCCAAATTCTTCTTAACTTTCAACCATTAAAACAGTAATAATGTGAATCATAGAATCATAGAGTCTTAGAGTCATAGAATGGTCTGAGATTGAAGGGACCTTAAAGATCATCCAGTTCCAACTCCCTGTCATGGGCACAGACACCTTCTGCTGGATCAAGTTGCTCAAAGCCTCATCCAGCCTGGCCTTAAACACCTCCAGGGCTGGGGCAGCTGTGACTTCTTTGGGTTACAAGTGCCTCACCACTCTCAGGAAAATATTTCTTTCTACTATCTAATCTAAATCTTTCACTTTAAAACCATTCCCCCTTGTCCTATCTGGGCACTCCCTGATGAAGATCCTCTCCCCAGCTTTCCTGTAGGTCCCCCTGAATGCTGCTGTAAGATTTCCCTGGAGCCTTCTCTTCTTTAGGTGGAGGTAACCAAACTTTCTCAGCCTGTCCTCATATGGGAGGTACTCCAGCCCTCTGATTATGTTTGTGACCCTCCTCTGGACTCACTTTAATAGATCCACATCCTTCCTGTGCTGAGGGCTCTGGAACTGAATGCAGGACTCCAGGTAAAGTCTCACAAGAGCAGAGTAGAGAGGCAAAATCTCCTTTATACAATGCCTGATCGTACTTCTGATGCAGCCTGGGATACAGTTGGCTTTCTGGGCTGCAAGTCCATGTTTTCATGCTGAGCTTCTCATCCACCAGCAACCTTAAATTCTTCTCTTCAGGGCCACTCTCAATCCAGTCTCCACCCAGCCTCTATCACTACTTGGGATTGCCCCAAGCCAGCTGCACAACCTCGCACTTGGCTCTCTTGAACTCCATAATGATGAAGATGATGATTATAAAATAATAATAATAGCAGCAATAATAATGAGGTCCCCTCTGACCAAAACAAGGCAATCCCACAGTCCTTTAGACAGGAATGTACTATGTTATTTTCTTCATGCAAATTATATATTAAATATATTATATATATTAATATATTAAATGTCCTTAACCCATCACTCCCAAACTACAGCATCACCAGGGGCTCCTGTCTCCATGTTCTCCAAAGTTCTTATTTCTGCATTATTTTGACATGATTTATCTTAAGATCCGCTCTCTAAATCACACCTGTCTGTTGGAGAAAGAATCAGAAACTGAGTGAGAACTTGCTAGAAGTGCAAATGATAGAGGAGAAAAGGCTGCACTCACAACCGATACACCAGTCCTGAAAGAGCAGACTTCTACTTTACAGCTTCTAACAAATTTAATTGCTCTGAAGAAACACCCACTGATATTCCAATTCCTGGCTCTGCACATCTACCAGTCTACCTTATGACATGAGTTCTTTGAGCATGAAACATTCCCTCCCTGCAGCTGGAGAATGTTCATCCTGCATGGCTCTACAACAAATAGTAAGTAGGCTGAGAGAGGAGAAACCACACATATTCTATTTTTGCAGATAAACTAGGCAAAATTGTCCTGTCAACCCCACCATTCTGTATCCAAGTAATCCCATTGACCTCAACCGAGTGTAACTAAGAGGAAAAGTCAGCCTCTGTGCTTATCCCCTATGGCTGTGCTACAGTATGTATTAACTGGTTTTTTGTTATTTCTGTTGCAGCAGAACCCACAGGATTAGGATCCCCACTGTGCTAGGTGCAATGCAAGCATATAAACAGTCATGGTGCCTGCACTAAAGAACTTACAGCCAAGTCTCTTAGGAGGACATTTCTTCATCTAATAGACTTCTTTATTAAGAACTGTTAATTACTTAACTCAGCCTAACTTTTTCTCTGCTTAGTTTTTTCTGTTTCTCTTGCCTCATCCCCCTAGACCATCCTTAATAATTCTCCTTCCTTCACAGAATCAATAGCTTTCCATACTGTGCAAGCAATTATTATTTCACCTCTTGCTTCTCGATTGTCTCATCAGACTATTCTTCCCTAGTCCTTTTCAAGGATTTTTGTGGAAAAGAAACACTTCTTTTTGTTCTTTTCATTGCAACAATGTCTTTGGATAATTATTATTCCAGAGTAGCTGAGTGACATTGTGGTTGTGTGTTCTCCTTGGGCCATGATGTCGTATTTCCTTGCTGGGCTTCCCAAAAGCACATTCACTCTCTCTGTTGCTACCTGTGCTTGTCTTTTACTACCAGAGAAATACTTCATTGTCACCCTACAGGTTTCCTTCACTGTTATTACAACCTAAATATCACATCTTCCATTTACTGAATGCCTGTTTCAGATTACCTCTTTGCGCACCTCTCTCCAGAGGCATTAGATGATTTTTTTTCTTTCACTGTTCCAGACTGAATCTCATTTCATTGTTTCCTGCTTATATTTCTGAAGTCTCCAAGTCCCTGTGTATAACTTCTCCATCTCTTCTGTAATTTGCACACAGAAATCTCTGCAGGCCCTGCCTGGAAGCCTGTCTCTCTGTTTTCCAGAGAAAGAGTGTACCCTTTGCAGTGCAGCTACACCCTCAAAAGCCACACACTTGTAGAAGAAAGTTTAATTCCCATAACTTACATGTAACTGCAACAGCAACATTTGCTCAGTGGCTAGCTCTGATCTGTCTACTGTTTTACTGCCAGTACTGCCACAGCAAGGCCTTGCTGTAAGAAGATATTTTAGAAATGGTATTCTCAGGTTACTTATTTCTTATAAATCACATACAGCGCTGAAATAGCAGTCACAGTAGCTCATGAACAAGGTAAGATGCTACAAATTTAATGTTACCCATAAGAATTTCTTAGAGAATGAATATTCTCCAAGTGCAAGTGTTTTCTAGTCCTATACTTTGTTTAACTAGAGCAGAGCAGGATAAGAATAGTGCTTTTCCCTCTTGTTTCTACACATTTTTAAAAGTCTGAAAAGTCATTAGACAAATTTCATGTTTTAAATATAATCATATGTTATTGGACAGCTCCTGACCAACTGACTTTTCAAGAGGAAAGCATGAATCAATAAATCTGCAGAAAGGTGGTTAGACATCCCAAGGTAAATCTCTTGAATTACCTTCAGATGAAGAAAGAGGCTTCGCCTTTTTATTATAGGTGGAGTCTCTCTTAAGAAGTCCTTCTCATTACATCAGATAACATGCATTCCCTTTCTCATTCCTGTTTGAAAATAGGTAATGGAAGGATAAGTCACCAGACACCCTCTTTATACAACAAAGCTGCGCTAGATTTCAGATATAATGTCTTGACTTGCCTCCAAGATTTTCATTAATAAGGAAAGAGTAGATGACAGTATTCCTTCTGATAATACCTGAATTTAAGACAAGAGCATGTAACAGTAATGGTGTTAGTAAGTGGAAGCTATTGTCACTAACCTTCATTAAGGCTGGGTCTTTTAATACCAAAATTCATTTGCTAATTGGGTTACTGTTACATTTTAGCTGTTTCCTATGAACCATCAAAAACATCGAGGAGGAAATAAGTAACAGTGAAAACCAGATGACTGGTATTAGGCAGGCAGATTTTTTGCAATGCATGGAAGTAGCAACAGTCTGTGTCAAGACATTTTCTTCTGCTCTGCAACACCACTAGAAAAACAGAAGAGCTGTGACTGAAAGTAAATCTTATCTTGACTATCTTCAAACATTTAAAGGATGGCTAAATCCACCACATTCTCCTTACTATCACTCCTAGTGATAGCAATTGGGCATTTTATTGTGAGGTTATACCATGCTAAAAGATGAAATAATTTTGAAGGAACTGCTTAATGGATGAACTCAATTTTTATTTCAAATTAACAGTGGTAAACTAATTTATACTTTCAAAAGAACTGGTTGCCATTGTGCAGCTTACTTGGTCTTTGTGCAACATCTTATAACTTCTTTTCTCTGAGGTAGATTAATCAATTCTATATGTAATAAGGGTAGTTTGTAATGATAAAAATCAAACACTTTTAATATATCTTAGTGATAGGATGTTTTCTGTTCTCTCCAGGCTTTTAAGAGACCTTTGCAATATTGTACTGAGACCTGTTTTGGATACAACCCTTCAAAAAATGTATGGTCTGGGTATAACAAATACAGAAAGGACAAATTAGAAGGGAGGTCAGAAAACATCTAGTAAAATGATCTAAGCAGAAAGATTGAATGAATTCAGATCTGGAGAAGATAGCCTAGGGGTGCTGCTGATGAGAGAGTACTTATTTGTAGCAGACTGATGCTGAGGAAGAGAGATCAATTTGTTCTTGATGTTCCTGGCAGGTAGAGCATGAGCTAATTCAGTTAGAAGTTAAAATGGGAGTTAAGGAAATTTGTATGAATGAAGATACCAAAACAGAGAAGAGACTGTCTTAGATACTTTGGAGTTTTCCGTACTAAAAATCTTGAAGGGCTATTCAGACCACAGGAATGATACATAAATAATCTTACTTTGGTGGGTAGGCAAAGCACCACTTCTGGTACTCAATGGCTAAATGATGTAACTGATAAGTATTTTAATTCTTAAATAATCTCATAATTTCATAATGTCATAATCTTATATAGATCAAGGTTAGTCATACAGTAATGCATTGTATGTTTTGAATGACACTTTGTAATTTGTCCCACAATTAACTGACTAAACCTCTGTCTAGCTCTGTGCATTGTTCCTTAATGATAAATATTTTTATATTAGTTGTTTATGAATTCAAACCCACACACTTTAGGCCTGACCACCTTTTGGAACAACATTTCATTTGAGGTTTTTTAAACTTCATTTTTAGACCTTGCATATCTTTCAATTCAGTAGGTGTCACTAAATTATACTTAAAAGAGAAAGCAAAAAATTCTTGTAAATACACTGCCCTTCTATCTGGAGGTGCAGTCCTCCTTACCCTGACCCAGTCTTATCACACTGCCATTAGCCTCTTTTCTTGAAGATGAAATCTGGAAGGGAGAAGCAGTGTGCTGCTAGTCAAAGAGCTGACAGAGCAATTGAACCAACAGATCCCCTGACAAGTTGTTTCAGATTCAAGGTCAATCAGATATTTTTCAGTCAAATAATATTCTAAGTCCCTGTGTATAGCAGACCAAATGGCCCAGCTTTCTTATCTTCCTTCTTCCTCTGCTTATAGCAGCATGTTTATTGATACGCAGTGGCCCTTTCTACCTGAAAACTCCAGGGAAGAGTGTCCTTTGTGGCAACATCTCAGGCTCATTTGTTTTGTCAACAAACCAGAGTGATTTTGAAGCCCAGGGAAGATGTTACAAAGGTAACAATGTATTATCTAGGGAAACATTTAAAGACAGCAAGGGAGTCAGATGTCACAAGGACACGATGCTTCTTGTTTCTATGGTGAGGGTGAGCAAAATGAAATAATCCATGAAAAACATGCAGGTACACTCACTCTTTCCCTTTTGTTATTCTGTACATCGGTTATACCAAGAAGGGATTTAAAATAATTGTTTAAACCTTACAAGTTTTAAAATGGCTTACTGCTGACAAATAGTGTCATATTCTGACTGTCTGTCTGCCTGTATTTCTAGATCTTGTGTTTGCAGAATATGTGTTTTGGCAGCTGCATATTGACAGTAAATAAGAGTGATAGTTATCTGCAGAGGATGCAGAGGCAGTACAATATTCCCTGTTGTCTCGCAAGCCCAAGTAGATCAGACCTGAAATGCTCTGGTCATCTCTGGGTGAAGCAAAAAAAGGTATCTCGCTTTTCACTGCCTTTCTACATTTAGTCTGTTCTTTATTCATCCTTATTTTTCAACAAGTTAGATCTCTTCAAGAGGCACAGTCAGGGAAAGAATGAAGCACAAAATGCAGCTCTGTTGTGCCTTATAGGGTGTACCTTCTCATGTAAAATGTGGATTTTCAAGCAATAGTCACAGAACCACAGAATCTTTTAGGTTGGAAAAGACCCAGCACTGCCAACTCCACCAGTAAACCTGGTCTCTAAGCACTACATCCAGGTGGCTTTTAATGCTTTCTTACTCCTACTGAACTTTTGCAACACATCATTCTGAAGTGGTGAAAATTCAGAATAATCCTTGTTTTCAGTAACATCTGAACTTCAGCCCCAGAAACACTTCCTAACAGATAATTTTATAGACAAAATATTTTCAGAGGAATGAACAGCACCATATGAGACGAGGTTTTATAGTTGCAAGTGACTTTTTTACTGGAGCAGGTCTTCAGATAAAATCATCAACTCTCTTATAACTCAATGAGCTGGGCATGTGGTCTGTCAAAAATAGTATTGTTGGTGTTTGATATCTGCTGTATCAAAATACTTTTTCCCTTGAAAATGTCATTCTGTTGTGATATGGACACCACAATATTTTTTTCTTTTCATCACTAACATAGATTTTTTTTGCCCTTGAATGATAACCCAGACTATGTTCTGTAAGCGTACTACTTTTATTTAGTTTGCACAGTATAACAAAGGGGAAAATATTCAAATTACTAATCACACAATTTTTGATGATCCCAGAGCTAGTGAAAGTCCCAATGCTGACTCTCACTCATGAATGTTGATGTGGCACAGATGAAAGGAATAAGGAGAGGACCAATCTTAGTTTTTGCCCAAAAGAAAAAGGGAATTTCTGTATATACCTTGAAAATATTTTCACATAGCAATGGATATTATTAAGCTCAGTCACTTAAAAATACATATACGCAGTGAAAGTCACCCCAATTTAGAAGCTGAGACTACTTCACGATCATGTCTGCTTGTATTCTTTTGTTATTTTTACAAATATGGGTCATTACTTCTATGGTTTATAATGTTAATTATTTCTCAGCTGAAGTAAATTATTTCAATGTCATTTTTTTTTTTGGTTCATTCCAGTTAATTCAGAATTTAAGAAACTATTAGTTCACCAGACTTCCTGTGCGGGCTTGCCATGAAATATGCAATGCTGTTCAATGTTTTAACCTTTACCTTTGGGATGTCTTATGGTCTGACCCTCACTATCTATAAGTTGCAGTCAATACTTCACAACCTCTTCATTCAGGTATCAGTTTACATAAAACAGAAATTAACAAAAAATATATTTTGTCTGATATGATGAGAAAATAACTTGGGTAAATACTTATTTTCTGATTCAGGCATGACATGATGAATCAGAATAGGATAAGATAAGACAGGACAGGACAGAACAAAAATCAGATGAATGCCGAGAATTTTGATGGCTTCCCAACAGCACAGCTATTTCTATCTTGCATCTATTAATCCTTCATGAGCCACAAAAACCTAAGTTTATTAAGCCAGGCTGAAGTAAAACCACCCATGGATTTGCAGCATGCTTGTGATTCAGTTCAACCTTTTCCAACAGCAATGAAAAATGTAAATACTTTGCAATGCCTCTGTAGAAAATTTACGAAGAAATTGCATATACCACTCCCTGGAAAACAGAAATAATGTCACACAGATTAAAGGTTAGTGTTTCATTCTGCTCAGTGTGATAGAAATGATGGATTCCTATAACTCAAAAAACACTTAAAATAAGTTGTCTGACTTGCTCACAAAGACTGAGGTGAAATTTGTCATTGTTTCAATATTAAGTATTCATTTGAACTAAAATTCTAATTAGATTTGTATTTGGTTATTGATAAAATCCTTATCAATGCTAGGACACTGCAGAAGTTAGCCTTTCTTGACTTATTTATGTACTTTAAATATAGCAGTCATGCATCAAATTAGAAGTACATTTATAAATAATTTATGGTGGAAGAATAATGGATTCTAAGATGTCTTAATAAATGACTAATCAATCATTACAGAATCCACAGGTCAGAGGTTATTTCTAAACACGGCAAATAAACTACATGAATAATAAGCTGTCCAGAAACCATCATCCTGGAAAGTGCTTGCAACAATCCAGATAACCATTCATATCCATAATATGTATATAATTAGACTTGGCGAACAATACAATAATTAACAAAATGTAAACCAGAAAAAAATATTTTGTATGTTTCTGCAAACAGTTCACCCAGTTCTTCAAGAGGTTCTAAAGCTGGCAAGAGCAACAAGAGCTTGAAAATTATCATAGAATCATAGAAAATTGTTAATGAATGTAAAGATACAGTTCTCCTCAAAAGTAAATTCCTATTTTTCCACTATTTATGGAACATATTGATAATTTACGAATCTATATAAGCAGTTTCTTAGTATGTGATTAGTATGACAGCTGATACAGTTTATATTTACACTGTTACTACTCAGAATTCATATATATATAAATATATTTATACACATATATATATAAGTAAGGAGTCCTAAATTCCTCAACAGCAATTTCTTATGTTATATGAAACTTATTCTTTAGCATATGTAATTGGTTGATACACAGACTTGGCATTAATGGTCAACATGAAAGACTGCAGAGAACCAAAACTATCTAGCAAAGAGTGTTGTAGGATTGCAGACTGACTCACAGCAGCCTGACCCCAGCCTGACTGCACAGCAAGTAAGTTGTTATTTAACTGATATCTTACATGAGTATCACATAGAAAAATAAGATCTTCATCATATTCCTACCTAGCAGAGGAAAGGACCAATATTATACTCTATGTTGACCTTGAAAAACCCTTCCTTGAATGGCAGGACATCTGTATTGTGCAGCATTGATTAACTACTCTAGAAGGTCTCATAAGAACCCAATAATGAAAAAGAAAGAGAGATATAGACTGCAAGCTACAGGGTTTTTAGGAAATTTGAAACTTTAAGATTATGGTTAGTTGATAAGTTTTCTTCCTGAAAGAGTAAAATATCTGTTAAAATCAACTATTTTCATAATCTCTTTTCAATAAGATTGCAGGATTTATTCATTTTCCAAACTTCGTTTTTGTTTTTCCTAAAGCCTGAGTTGTTTCTGAAGCCCTTTTTAAAAGTCAAGAATTCTCTAAGACTGTTTCAGTACATTAAATACTCCAAAGGAAAAACCTGAAAGACAACTGAATGTGTCAGCTAAACAGTTTAAGCTCTCCAGCTTCAGTCTCTATAGGCAGCAATTACATTTTGAAGGAAAATGTTTTACAATTGTAATTACACATAATAAGAGGAATGTATTTTTTCCCTTTATCCTACTCCCATGGTGAGTCAATTTAATTTTTAAATACAAGAGACATAATTGATTTTAGCCCTAGATTAGTACTGAAAATGATCTATATGTGCTCTCACTAATGGAACAAGAGAATTGGCATTCCTTGGGGACCTTAACCCAACCCCATTCATGGCAACAATTATTAGACCCTGACAGGTTAGCTACTAGGAAGACGGGGGCATAGAATACCCTGCTGATTAACAATCTAGTGAAATAATTAATGTTATGCTCTTCTCATTTAATTATGGATTATTCACAAATATATTATTATTAGAGACCACAAAGGGAAGTGGCTGTGCACAGTTTTGACTTCATCTATGCTGCTCAGAAGGCCTTTTGAAAAGGGTTTATGGAAACCTCTTGCTTTGACTTACTTCTGAGCATATTTTAAACAAATGGGGAGCTTTCACAATTTCATTAGGGCCTGATTCAACACCTTCAGAAACAGAAAGTTTTATACTGATTCAGTAGGATTACATCAGCCTTAAATGCGTAAGACTGTATTGCAATATCAAGACTATATATTCACTTGATGTATTAGAGCTATGGGTGAACAATCAGCAGCAATGCACCTTGTTCACTTGCTAATATATTTTTCTTCCTGTGTGTCATAATAGTTTACATCAATCAAAACATGTCCTTTTACAAGCAGCTATGAGAAGCAAGAATGGGAAAAGAACTTTATGCTTCCAGTGTATTTTTTTTCTAGTTCCAATAACCCCAGTCATTTTAGATGTCAAAAAGTTTATTTTAAATAAAATGGAAGTGAAATAAATGGGAAAATGTTCATGGCACCTGGGAAATGCCAGCCTCTGTGATTTACTGACCAGCCAGTTTATTTATGGGTAATTTGACACACCTTTAATTTCAAGTGAATAACACACATGGGCATGTAGACTAAACTATCTTGCTTTAATAATGAAAATATGCTTAGCTTTGCTGAATATCTGTCTTTCTGCAGGAAAATAGGATATCCCAAATCTCACCTGAGTTTCAGTTCACTTAGTTTCCAGTTGCATAATTCCTGGGCTTCAGATTTATTTTATATTCTTCACTGAGTTTGCACTAAGATTTAGACATGCCAGGGCTAGTGAGAAATAACAGCCTAGATGTTCAAGCGTGAGAGTTCAGAGTCAGATGCATTTTTAGGAAGAGCTGGTATTTGTAGTGACATGCAATTATGTTGTAGATTTTCAATACTTTCCACCATCCACAAAATAAGACAGAAAAAGAGACTCCAAAGAAGGTACACTGCAGCCTTCCTAACCAAGCTGTGTGTTCAGAATGTTTTTGTCACCCTTGTTTCTTGTCCCTGATGCTGTACAATTTTTTATGTAGATAGCTTCATGTAGAGTCCTGCTGACTTCAGGTTAGACAGGGTGCTAACATTTTCAGAGAATCATAGAATGTTTTGGGGTGGAAAGGACCTTAAAGGTAATCTAATTCCACTGCCTCTGCCATGGGCAGGGACAACTCCCAGTAGATCAGTCTCATATTTTGTTCAATATGAGATGAAATCATGATTCCTTTTCTTGTGTACGCTTCTACACTTGACTTTCTGTTACTGCTTCACTTTTTATTGCAGTATATTGACACTCTTACCAGGTATTTGCTAAATAATGAAGTAATGATGCAAATATTCATTCCTTCAAATTGATGAAGCCTATAATTTGGGAAGGAAAATGTTTTTTACGAAGCAACTCAAGAGTAAACAATCTGACCTAAGCCTGGCCATGATATATGAGAAACAATGTTGAGGATATCCCTGCTCACTGTAGGGAAGATGGGGTGGAATAGGTGACCTTTAAAGGCCTCTTACATCACAAACCATTCTATGTTTCTAGGATTCTGTGATTCTATGAATAAAGCAGCAAGTACCATACTTCAGAAGAGTTCTGCATTGTCAGTGAACACATACATACAAAGAAAATTTGATATATTGGTGAAAGGGTAAATAAAACTCATTTACATCAAAGACAGCATCTAAGATCTGACACCCTTTGTTTTGTCCTCATGTGAAAACTCTGTAGAGAACAGAAAGACACATTGCAAGCATGTCTTGAGTTGTCTGGCAATCATCAACCCTATAGACAGTGTTTGCATTCAGTGATATTTTGTACATTTTCCATGACTTTACAATTGTAACTTTTGCACTGTGGCTAATAAAGATCATTCTAAATCTTAGAGCTAGTAAAACCAACACGAAAAAGATGCTCTCCTCTGGTTTGGAATATTAACAATACTGTTTCTGGGGAAAAAAAAAAAAGAAATAGCCAAAGCACTGTTCTGATATGTGGACAGCAGAAATTTTGGAATAAAAGAGCAACAGAAAGATAGTCCCAAGGTATTGATCTAGGGTAGCTGCAATGAACTGCACTCTTTGGCATTTGTCTCTCTATCTGTCTTTATTACTTCGGATATACTGCAGGACTAGTGTAGCTTCATCAGTTTTGGATGGGGCTAGATCATGCCTGAACCAGTTGGAGCACAGGAAGAACAGATAAAAGTGAAAATGTCTTCTCGAGAAGAGTCAGCAGTATAGGTAGTGGACCACAGAAGTTTTGTATCACTAAGACTACACAATATTGGTATTAAGAGCTCAATGGTACAGTCTTACACCTGCTTAGCATTTTGAGGTCTGTCGAGAAATAACCACTAACTTATTGTATTCATACTTTACCCTCTCAATGCAAATTATAACTGGAGGAAAGCAGCTCCACAGCGTACATAGCAGCCAACATGTTCAACTCGGTAGGTTTCCATAAACACAGAAAATATTAATTGATAGTACTGTTGTCAGCTATCACTAAAACTCAGCATCAGTCATAGTACCTGCCTTCTCAGAAGGATCCACCGATTCAGTCCTGCACCTTCATAGAAAATTTTCACTCTACTTAAAACTAAAGTGTTCCCAGTAATGTACGTGGGGAAGAACTGGTGCTTCTTCATCTCTTCTCGCCTGTGCATTTGCTCACACATCCTTACTGTCTTGCCTTCCAAGTAAATGCAAGGTTTCTGTGGCATGTCAAGACTGGCCAGCAGAGTGCAGCAACCATTTGAGAAGAAGCACTTACACATTACTCCTTCTACCCCTTGCCTGGACAAAGAGGCCCCTGGAGGCAGATTTCAAGCTCGTATGCACACATATGCCAGTTACCACGACTAGAAACTCCTTAGTGAAGCACTTCCAAAATGCTGCAATAGCAAAGAAATGTAACACTCTTCATACCTAATTATGTGTTAAGCAGTCTAAAACAGAAAAAAAAGTTATCAGCTGATTATGCAGAAACTCAGAAAACAGACAGTGATTACACTTTTGTGTATACAAATAATGATGAAAAGTGCTAAGTATCCTACTGAGTAGCTCTGCATTACATAAAATATTCCATCAATTTGTTTATGATGAGGAAGAGAAGGATAATGATGGCGAGTAACTTTTGACACTTTCAGCACCAAAAGCCTCCTAAAAGATAAGGGAGGCTCATCTGCTGGGCTGATGGCACATGGTAGCTCCTGGGTTAAGGCTGTTGTATTCCAAGTGAGTTGGATACACCAAGAGTAGAAGGAAAGCAAGGTGTTGAAAGCATAAGGGATACCACACTATTGATACCATCCAATGCGTGGTAAACAGCAAAGAAAATGTAACTGAAAATTAAGTAGGTTACTGATTCCTTTTTATGTGCCTGAAAATGACACTGTGAAAAATTCTTGCAAGCTCACAGAGGTTATATGAAGACTGATAACAGGTATCACTTTTTTTTTTTTATTTTCTTACAATGAAGGACAATCATCCTTCTTCTTAAGAAATCATCTTATAAAGATTTTAAGCTGGAGCACACGGCTGAACTATATCAAGGTGACTGGTTTGCAGGTTGATTCAGGTGAATGCACCCAACATGGCTTGCATGTATTTTGAGAAAAATGAGATTCACTGAGCCCAGGTCCACAGACTAACACAGAGCATCCTCCTAAAAGAAGAGGGCATATAGCACTGTAGCAGGCCATAAAATTAAAAGAACCATCTTCCCTCATATTTGTTTAACAATTGAGCTTGATGCCAGTTTAACAACCAGAAGGAATACAGATGAGCTTTTTAGAGTATTATGACAAAGCTGAAGTCATTTAGTAATTCCCAGTGCATCTTATAAATCAGTTTGTGTAGAGCTCTGAAGGAAAGAGTGGAGAATATTTAGAGCTTCCGGCTCTAAAAATGCAACCTTTGAAATATATGAAAGAAAAGTAACTGCTTTGAATAAAAGATCTAGTACAAGTTGTGGTACTCAAAATTTATCTTCTCAAATGTGAGTACTTAGGTTAATGGGTAGAGAAAGAAGCTCTCAGATCATAAAGTAGTAGGTGTGACAAAAAGAGTTCAAGTCTCTAGAATCTTTATCCAGTCCTTCTCATTAAATTCCATTTACTTAATGGTATAAATCTCAGTTTACCAACTAAATTTTTTGCTGAATTTGGTCAGAGGCTTTCTGGAGATGTTCATGTTCTAAATACAAGGACTTGGACTGATGTTTATCATTGTCTTTTCTATCTAACAACAACTTTGTAATTTTTCCTGCTTCTACCTTACCTGATCCTATCTCCACTGGAGTACCCGTTTCACATTGCCTCTTCTTGAAATTAGCTCCTCTTTCTATAACATGCAAAGCTAGGCAAAGCTAATAGGTGGACTGGCCCTCAGAATCATGTGCATTACCAGGAACAGCCAAAGAACATCCTCTTTTTCCTGTTCTATGCACTTGCCTGTTACATTATTAGATCTAGTCTTGCGGGTTTTTTTGAGTGAATCTTGGAGGGTACATTGCCAGCTTCAGGCCAAAACTCTCAAAAAATGGTCCACTGTGGTAATCAGGAACTCCAGGTGTGGAAAACTTTGATTTACAGCTATAATACTAACTATTTACATAGGACACAAAAGGCTTTATCTGTGTTTCGGTAAAGTCCCACTGAAGCGTGACTCTTAAAATGACTTTCAATTTCTGGTACTATTGGTAATATTTTGTGGTCACATCACCTAACCTAGTGATTATCCGTTCAGTTTATTGCTAAGTAGAACCGATTTCTGTTTGGCTATTGATGATTTTTAATTATAATCAGAACTCTGTCACAAGCTCTAATCAATAAAGTGCCAGGAAACCTCAGAGGCTGAAAGAGGGAGAAATAATCATTAGATGTTATTAAAGTGATGGCCAATAGAAGCACAATTCTTTGTACAATGGCTAATGTTTCAAGTGCTTATTGATTTGATTTTATAACAATTATACAGCACTCAGGAAAGCTAGGGGGGAGGAGGAGAAAGAAGGAAAGTCAAGAAAAAATAAGAGAAACAGCAAATCTGCAGCTGCTCTTCATGTCTCAGAAGGCACAAATGTAGAATATACTCACTTAGATGATAATCTGTTCTCCTAGACCTTTAGAAAGGAGCCATGCTTTCTGAATGTGTTTTCTTTAATCATTCATGTTAAATATTTTATTTTAATGCTCCCATTGCCTACCGGGGGCTTAAGAAACATAATGCTAGCTATACCATGATTTTCCCATATCATGCAATGTGATAATTCTTCAGACAATCTTGCTATGGAAAAAAATGTTGTCCATGCATGATTTATAATAGTTTTATAAGGTGAAGTAATTACATTATCAGATATCCCTGATGTGTTTGAGCAATAAGACACCTTCATAATGACATACAACATCTTATAATTACCGCAAGGCAATTGCACTCCAGGGGAAAGGAGGAGGCCAAGATGCATGTCTTGCCTATACAATGCCCCCAAGGATGTTATTATCAGGATATAAATAAATAAATACAATGAAAAGAAGAAGAAGGAAAAAGCTGATACTGAATAATTTTGAGCTGTGTTATAATGTAATTCAAGATTTATAAGAAAGGGCAAAAGTGTACTTGCGTGTTAGGATATGATGTGACAGTTTAGAATATCTAAACAGCAGTCTTGAATAAGTAGATATATTCACAGAAGTTAACCCATCTCCTCAGAAATCTTCTTGGCCAATCAAAGCCAGTTTGTAAAAAAATAAAACTGGACTGAAAAATGCATTAATTTTGTAAGATGCTTTTATTGCTTTGGAAACTTTTGCAGCATGTATTTCTAGGTGATTTAGCACATTTATGATTCTTATTCCAAGGTTTCCCCTTCCTCCCCAATGTTCTTTTAGGTCTATTAATGGAATCAAAGCTTCTGATAAACCTGTAACAGTTTTTATAAATTTTTCCTTCCAGAAAGCAGTGGGGAACAAGAAGTTTTCTGTCATCAGAATCTAACATACTACTTGTGTCTGATTTATTGACTTATTTTTGTACAAACTCTGTTTAAATAGATCTCTGGAGTCTGTTATACTTAAAGGGCCCTTCAGTTATCCTACATCCCTTTATTTTTAAGACGTTTTTTATTTCATGTAAGGCCTCAAAATATTAACCCAGCAGTTAATCTGATGGGCAGAGGTATGGGCATCTATTATCATAGAATCATAGAATCACAGAATAGTCAGGGTTGGAAGGGACATTGAAGATCATCGAATTCCAACCCCCCTGCCATGGACAGGGACACCTTCCACTAGATCAGGCTGACCAAGGCCCCATCCAACCTGGCCTTGAACACCTCCAGGGATGGGGCAGTGACAACTTCCCTTGGCAACCTGTTCCAGTGCCTCACCACTCTCCTGGTGAAGAAATTCTTCCTAATGACTAGTCTAAATCTGCCTTTCTCAGTTGATACACATTCCCTCTCGTCCTATCACTACAAGCCTTTATGGATAGTCCCACTCCAGCTTTCTTGCAGGCTCCTTTCATGTACTGGAAAGTCACTATAAGATCTCCTCGGAGCCTTCTCTTCTCCAGGCTGAACAAGCCCAACTCCCTCAGCCTGTCCATCAGCGTATTATGTATGGTTTGGGGTTCCTTAGCCACAGAAAGATGTTGAAAAACTAGAGAAGGTCCACTGGGGAGTTAGCAAGTTGATCAGGGTCCTATGTTACATGACCTATAACAACTTAGGAGGTGGACTTGTTTAATTTGTGGAAGAAGAGGCTGAGAAGAGATCCAACAGCAGCCTTATTAAATGGAATTACAAAAATGATGACATTTCTTCTTTCTAGAGGCAACAGATGCTAAGATAGCAATAGGTTGTGTTTCTGGAAGGCAGTGTAACACTGGAAGAGGTTACCCAGTGCTATTGCAATTCTCCAAGGATTCCCTTCTCTGTCTTCTTCCTCTACCATCCACAAACTTCTGGCTGAAGTTAGAAGCGTAGAACATCAAAACCAATTTTTTTGCCTTTCCCCACCCAAAAGTCACTTGGCATTTTCTCTCAGCTCAAAGTGATTATGTGTCTTATGTTTCTGTTTCATTTTACAATTAAATTTAACCACTTAATCAAAGGAAATCATGTCTCAGCAGGAATCTAGGTATGGGAAAAATAGACTGGAAGGGGCAGGTAGAATTGCTAGTGTTACTTAGAAGTGTGCGTCATTCAAACATCACCTGGTTAATCAGTAAATCAAAGAGTCCTGTCTGCATCAGGCAGAGCAGACCATTAACTTACCCACAATGGTAGATGGGGATAAATGGATTTCAGTTTCAGGTTTCATTCCTGAGGTGCATTTCATGGTTCTCTCTAAAGCTTCACAATGATCTTTGCTTCCCTTCAGAACTTATCTGACAAATGCAACTAAAGCTATTTGCACTTTAACATGGATGCAGTTTTGCCTGGCTCCTGCATGACATCAGAGCTGTAGTATAATATATGACCAGTTAACGGTTCCACAGCAAACTCTTGAGGATTTGTGTGAGAACACATGAAACCTGTGTTTGTATGGCCACAAGGGCTTTTGTGTAGTACCTATTCCTTTTTCTTTCCTTCTTCTTTCTCCTCTTTCCCTCTGCTCCTTTTTTTTTTTTATTCCACTTCTTTTCTCCCTTCCTTCTTCAACCTCTTCCTTTTTGTCCTTGTTAGAAAGTATCCATACACTTTCTCCTATAAAAGATCTTCCACAAAACAAGAGTCTTTTTAGAAATGTCAGCAAAATCCACTTAGAGATTGCTAAGTGCAAATCACTTTACTGACTTGCATAGATTACCCTCTACTGTGATTTAATTTACCGGGTCTGAGCAGTGGTAAGATTCAACCTCTTGGTTAAAGTACATAACTTAAGACATTGGCATATAGATGTCTAAGTGTGACCTGAGTGTGTAAGTTCTCATTACTGTCAGGGGCATGATTCAGTACCTTTAACATAAGCATCCTGTGTAAGACAGAGTCGAGCCCCAAGATACTCAGTGGAGTTTAGAGTCCTATTCAACCTGACCCAAAGAAGACACCTACATTTACTCACATGAATGAGTCGAGGCTCTGTTGGCTGCACTTACTAGATTTCCAATGACTACAGTGGGAATTGATGTCAATTGCCCATTTGTAAAAAGCTATATTCAGTCTTCTAAATGTTGGTATCCTAGTTTATAAGTAGAATCCCACCTTGTTTCTTTCCTAAATCCAGGTTTAAACTTCACCAGTCCTATATGTCACACACACACACAAAAAAAAAAGTTGCGTGAAGTAAAGGAATTAAGTTCTGTTACCTCAGCCTATTTTTTTTTCTTGTGATTAGGAAAAAATGTACAAACAATAGGAATTTGAACATGCGTGAATAGGAAAGCCAGATTCATTTGACAACACTGATTCCTGCAGACATTTGTTAAGCATTCGAAATATTTACCCATCAGTCATTTCAAAAAATCTACCCCATGATGAAGTTTTCATTGAGTAGTAGCTCTCTACTTATATGCAAAAGAAAAAAAAAAATAGAAAAGTTAAACACTGTGTTTAGCTTAAATCATGTCCTTTTCAGTCATTGCAGGGACATAAAGGTGGTTTGTTTTTTTCAAAAGCACCATCTGCTTTTTGAGCTTTTCTGAACGGTTTTTGCCTTCTACATACACTTACACATTTGGGCTTAATTAGAAGTAGAGCTTGTATGTATACCATAGTTTGGTTTGGTTTAAGTTTGAGAAATAATGAAGTAAAATTCTTTTTATGTTTATAATTTCTTCCTGATTTTTCTAGTTTCTTCATCTTTCACATGCTTGAAATAATGGGATCTCAGAGACAGTTCAGTAGAAAGTATTTCACTAGTAATAAACCAGAAAGATATCTGTAAAGAAGCGCGTAAGACTTAAAATGCTTCATAGCTAAAGACAGCAAATAAAGGTTCTCACAGTAGGCTCATAAAGAAGACAGATGCTGAATTCAATATTTGGTCAAGGAGTTATTTATCAAATCAAAGCCAACATCTTAGCAGGTAGAGTATTCTCATTAAGCTCTAATAAAAGCCTCAACAATGATATAAACTCCATGAGAACTTTTTTTATCTAACTAAATCCTGTCTGGAACTTTTGTTATGAGTATCACATGCCATCTACATAACTGTTCCAAATGAAGTCTGAAGTTCCTAAGTTTTGCATCATATTTTTCCAGTTAAAATGTATTCTTAATATTACATTAAAATAGTGTTGTACAAACAAAACATCTACTAAAAATCCCTTTTAAGGATGCTATGTTAATATTAAACATTGCATAGAATTAATATCAATTAGATTCTATTAAATTTAATAGGGTTTGAGTTATTGAGTTTAATTCAATTTCAATAAATTTCAATTAAGCCACATTTGCTTCCATTTCTTATTAATTATATTCACTATCAATTACCTCCAATTAATTTCAACTACTTGTGCTACATTTTCAGGTAATTCCTCATTACTTTCAATTTTTTTTTTTTTCAATTTCAGGTGGATTTTTTGACTGTTAACTGATTTCATAAGAAACAAACGTCCTTCTTTAATGTAAGTCTGTACTACTACTACTTGCCTTCATGCCATGCAATGGTAATTTAGGTCCAGATCCTCACGCACAGTCTCAGTAATGTCATTTCACCACTGTTGAGTGAGAACAGTCAGAAAACTGTTATATTCTGAGAACTAAAGAATTCCTGGGAACTAAAGTCAGTACGAATGTCACCTTAAGCTACCATGAGCTTGGGATTTTACCCTAATCTTTCCAAACAAGTATGCTAGTTAGCCTGCCTTTTCATTAAAGAATTAAGGCTCTAGAATGATTCTAATTCACTTTGATCCTTTTCAGTGTTTTAGCTAATCACTTAATTAAATTGCCTAAGCACAGATTCCTAGTACAAACATGGACAACTAGTGCCATTTGAGATGCCTAGTTGGTTCCCCTGTACCATAGGGGCCTCCCATAGATTTTGTACCTGCTAGCCTGTGGTGTTGACTCAGTGGTCTTTAGAGGCATATATTTAAGCAATTGACCCAACAATTCTGATCAACAGAATATGGCTTATCTCATTCTAAATTAGGACCTAAATTAGGATGAGATCATCTGCTTTGGCGAGAGTCCAGTGACTACACATCTCTGAACTGCATATGTAAATATGTAAAAATGTAAAATGGGCATCATTACAAGTGTACATGCTTTTGATGGCCAGAAGACCAGCCTGTTTTCCAGGTAGGACAGGTGAAGGCTAAAGGAATACTCTTGTATTCCTTTATTTTATTTCATTTTCCAGGCTCAGTTTAAGCTTCTGATGACTATGAGTAAAACTTTCATTATTCTAAGTACATAGCTATTTTGGGTAAACGTGATGATTAGGAGGCAAAAAGTTCATATGGTGGAATAACACATCCATAACATTCTTGAAGAACACAGATAAAGGGATTTGTGTTAGAGTTTGTATAGATGTACTGATTGATTTACTGCCAAAGTAGCACTAACCTTTAAGCAAGCTCTGAGTCACTAATCTTGCAACCGAAATCACTCACAAAAAAATTTTAATTTATGATGTTAAAGATAAAGTTAAATATCCTCTTCAGCATTATCAAAACATTGTCATGAGAGGGATTAGCAGTTTTTGTGACCTAGAAATTAAATCTCCATAACATTCAAATTTGGGGGGAAAATATAATGTAGGTTAGCATTTGTAATACACATCTGCATGCTGAACTGTGTTTGAGTCTTCTCTATACACAAGCCACCTCTGCTGTAATATGAGATAAAATTAGGGGGAAAAGCCAAGGCCTATTGGAATCATTAGAGGCTTCACATTTGGTTTTTTTAACTTTTGGAGAAGGACCTGCAGCACAAACATTCCAAGATTTTGGTGATCAGTTTTCTGCGTTCATTTTGGCCCAATATGATACTTCCAGGAAGCAGAAACTCAAAAGGTGTCCTCAAGCGCAAAAGGTACAGAATCAGTAATGCTTGTGCGGAGGTTAGCCTACTTATTCTTACTAGAAACATAAGGCAAACACTAACATCTGGAGCTGGAAAGAAATTTCTCTGTGCAGCCATACAATTACACAGTTTATTGTCACAGACAACAGTTCCCACCTCCTCCAAAATTGCCATCAGCTACAGATTTCTTCTTTTATTGAACTGCTCTAAAAGAGTTCAACTTGAAGTTTTTTCACCTGCTAGCAAAATCTGCAAGGGGTACACTAAAAGAACTTTTTTTTAAGGCAGTTTAAAATAGGAATAATAAAAGCACTTTTTTGAATGAGTATATTCAACAAAGATATTAACATTTTTGCTTATGTACAATAGTGCTTAAAATAAGTTATCCTGTTTAGACCACCTGAGGTAGGTTTAGCTTAGTGCCTCTTGCCTGAAAATTATTCCTTTGAGTGGTTCAATTCCATGGTTCTTTCAAAATGCACAGATCACATGGATGGAGAAGACTTCAAAACAATTACAAATATATACTGGAAATTTGGCTTCTCTTCCAGAGTAAGTCATGACTTTGGCCTGCTAATGGGAAATAGAAGAGTGAGCTTAGAATCACTGGGAAGAATCCTGCTTTTGAAGATGTTTCTGCCAGAAACAAATTAAATCAAACCAAACAATTTTAGAAAGATGTTTATTAAACATGAAAATGAAAGGAGGAAAGACAGTATATTATCCATTGCTGTATCAGCTGACACTCAGGAAGCTGGTGGGTTTTATTTGATATACATTGGTTTGGAAAAAAACTATATCCATTTGCATTATAAAAGCCAATACACAAATGTACTTTGGGTTTAAAATCCCATATGTTGGCTGCCATACTAATATTGGTTCAAGCAAATTATGCCTTGGCTTCACTAAATGCACATATCTATTTCAGTTAGACTGTTCTAATTTGGCAACAGATACTGCATTATTTATTCTGTGGCATAGATCAGGTTATATAAAATTAATGGCTGAACTTCATTCATATGGACTAAATTAAAAAGCGTTGGTCAGAACAGAAAAGAAGGAAAGAGAAAGAAAGAGGTCTGGGTTTGATTATATTTATGTCAGTTCCAGTATCAGCACAGCACAGTGATGAGCAAGTGCTGGCTGCAGTTAATACACATTAATTCCAAAAGAAATAAGCACTGGCATATTTTTTTCTCATGAAGGTTTTAATTTACAACATCTTGGGTTTTGCACATACCAGTTTAAGTTCAATATGTTTTAAAATATCCAAAAGTATTTATGAATTTTTAATAGTGGTGGTTTGCCTATTTATTAAGTATGCAAGTTTCAGGAAATATTTTAGATGACCTAGTCCTGTTGCTCCTGCCCATACAAAGGGCCCATATGCAATCTTGCCTGTGTGTACATAGTTCAGAAATCGTCTGCAAAGCTGTACTAACCTGCTCTGTTCTGTAGTGAAGCTCTTTCCAAACATACACCCCAACCTGGCCTCACCACCATGGCCAAAAATTTACTGGTCAGTCAAGACTCTGGCATGTCTGGAGGACAGACAGGAAGGTCTACAGAAATTATATGTATCATTGGTAAATATTTGTCTCTTCCTAGGGCAAGTTCTGGGTGGGAATCAGTTATTGCACAGCTGTGTGGGGCCAGGAGGACTTACTGAAAATCTTTGGAGTGACATCATAGCTCTTAGTGATGTTAGCTTCTAATAATTGTGCTGAAAAGAATGAGGCTTGACATTAGTTCTTGTAAGGACTTGATGTGTATACCGACATTATTTGCATCCTTCCATGGCACAGGTGAGCTGAGATTCCACTGTCTTCCCTTAGATGGTAGAAGGCCACAACCTCACCATGCTTTATGACTTCTTGTAATGACTGTTTGTCCTTCTTTTTTGGGACTGTAGCTGTGTGCACTTCCATTTGGGACCTGCTTTCATCTCCATCCTGTCCAACCTCTCTGAGAAGCAAAGGCTCTGAGATATCATGAACAAGAATGCCAGAAACATAAGAGTAAGTTTTTGCTCTACATCACTTCATTCAAATATTGCCATTCCCAGAATATATTCAAGCTATTCAGTCTTGGTTTCACAGTTAAATGAAGAACAACTTGTTCTGACCAGAGTTCAGAAAAATGGAGGCAATGTTTCCTTTCCAGTGGTATTCCTACTCCACTGAAGACTGCTGCTATTATTCATATGTCTAAAAGAAAAGGTGCTTCATTATACTCCTTGTGAGCACTGTGGACACCCAATGTGTCTTGTGTGTCTCAGACCCAACTAGGTACTGTGAGCCCTGGATGGAGCTTCAAAGAGTGACACATCTGCCTGCCCAACCTCATACCTCTCAGGTTTGGTGTCTATATCAAACTATAGATAGGCAAGTGACTGCCAAGCTTAAAAAAACAAACCAAACCAGAACACGCTCTCTAGCTGATGGAGACCACAACAATCCCTCTGCTTTTTACATGAAGTTAAAAGTGTGCTAGTCCATTTCCAGGAATCTCAGCTCAATTTATCAGTGTTATCAAAGAGATCACACAAGGGAGCTCAATTCCTCATGAACAATGGCTTGAAGGAAACTCGTGAGCAGGAGACACAGGTTTCTTAGCTACTGGCCCAAATTGTGATAGTTGCTTCTGGAATACATCAGAATGACTGTAAACCTCAGCACTTTCAGAACAAAATGTAAAACATTCTTCCATTGACCTTGCTTTCCCACAATAACACCACATAAAATAACAGAGCTAGGAAAAAAATACAGAGAGCTTTATGAGTGCACTTTAATAAATCAATAGGGAGTTTAGATACCACAGTGGTAGCTGCTGTATAAATACCCAGACAGGAAGATCCTGTCCTGGAAAATTAGAATAGGCAATTCCTGAACCTGTTATTGTCCAGTTTCACTTGAGGTAGGAGAAAGTCAGTGTTATTTTTTTCCCCATTTGCAGAAGAAAGCCTGCTGTCAAACTCTCAACTGGTATAAATAAATTTATCTCTCTGTCACAGGCACTAGTTTCATCTATACCACCCAAGACTTTGTCTGTGTCACCCAGCCAAGAGAAGAACCACAAGTTGCTTGTATTTTTTATTATAGATTGATTTAAAAAGAGCACAGCAGAGTTTAAATTAACTTTAATGTCTGCACAGAAATAACAAAAACAGAGAAGAATAGTGAAATAGTGTGAAAGAGCCAAGTATTCTTTCTGAGTTTCACAGAAACACTCTTGATGTTTTCCCTTCTTTTACTAGTGCTTTTAACATGCTACAGTGATATTCTTCATTATCCTCTTCTGAGAGAATAGTGTGTATATAGCTAAATTAACTGGTTATGGGATAAAACCTAAGGACTCATTATCACATAAGGTCTACAAACCCCACCTCTTAGAGCACAGCAATTTCTAATGCATCTCCTCATTACTGTACTATGACCTCTTTTAACTCTGCAAAGGAAAGGTGAAGTGAATGCCATCTACACATGCAGACTCAGAAAAACAGCCTTTCCTTGAAAAGAGAGGTTAATAGAATAGTACTTCATTAAGCCATAAAGCAAGGATTCTAGGATGGTAATATTTTAAGGAAGACAACAAATGAATAAAGGGAAATGCATAATGTGAGATTGCGAGTGCAGAATGGTCTGGAGATAGAAGTTATGTACAAGCAGGGCAGAGCAGTGTGAGAAGGTCAAAAGAGTATAATGGAGTAAGGACAAACTTTCTTGCAACAAAATGGGTGATAATTTCAGGAAGCCACTAGAAGGATAATACTGGAAAATAAAGGAGCAGTAATAATATGTGGATGGGAAAGGAAGCTGTGAAGAATTGAATGTAATTGGAAGTAGGAATGAAACTGCAAGGAATAAAAAGGGGGAAGAGAAATTAAAATTAGACAGAAGAACTCCAGGAATGGATTAACCAAAGTCTGTCTTGGCAGGCTGGAAGATGAAAGGACAGGAAAATCTAGTCTGAGTCTTAATTGCCACTGTCATAGCTAATGAATTATTAACAAGTAAATTAAGAAATTGAGTAAATCCTTTCTCTATCTTAGCCAGTTTGCACTTCTGACACTCACAAGTGAGAAGTAAAGCTCTTTTTACAGTTCCTTTCTTTTCCCTTATGCAATGGCTGGCAGTGCACTGTGGTTTGATGGTTTTCTTTAGATTTGTTAAAACCTCTCCCGTGGCTCTTATTGAGTGGAATTCTTCTATCACAAACTTCAACATTCTGAAGGACTCTTGACAAAGCTGTGCTGTTGACATATACACAACAGCTGCTCCAGTACTTCTATGGGCCAGCCAGGCTTAAATGTCATCATCACTACCATGAATTTATTTGAAGCCAGTGCTCTAAATCCAAGCTTTATGATGACAAGAAGTGAGTATCACCCACAGACCACAATGCTAAATCTTATATTCAATTAA
The DNA here is from genome assembly GCF_032191515.1 of Phaenicophaeus curvirostris. Taxonomy (NCBI): domain Eukaryota; kingdom Metazoa; phylum Chordata; class Aves; order Cuculiformes; family Cuculidae; genus Phaenicophaeus; species Phaenicophaeus curvirostris. The sequence goes on from NC_091431.1 coordinate 71,799,755, forward strand.
CACAGTAACATAATAATGTCTTGAAGTACTATTGTCCTTAGCATTGTTCTAATCTCAGTGACAGGCATCACATGGCTCACTGTTTTTTGAGTAATGCTTCTAATAATTTTCCAGCTAGAGGAGACAGTGACAGTCCCCTTCCTCATATCTCAAAGAAAAGAAGTAGACAGGCACCTGCCAGGGCTTTAGGGGAGAAGAGGAGACGAGGCAAGTTTCCTCCTCCACCTGTTACTGCACAAAGGACAGAAAAAGTCTCAGTCACATGATTTAAGAAGTTCTACAGGACTGAGAAACCCTGTTCTATTGCATATATTTCTGCCCATAATCTGTCATTGGTCTTGTGGGAGATCAATAAATAGATTTTTTTTGTTGTTTTAACAGAGGAAAAAGAAAAAAAAAAGAATAAAACCACCACAAATCACCTCTGATCTTTTTAAAAGTTTCCCCAAAATAGAATTTTTTTTATCTAAACAAAGAAAATGTTACCCCAAAATAGGCATATTTTGTCTACAGTTCGTATCACTCATTTTAGTCAAAACTACTTCACACTGGTAAGTGTTTTCAACAAACATTTACCAATTATTTTGGGCTCAGCAGTATGTCTAAATATCCCTGCTGCAGTACATTATGTGTGTTTGGCAAAAGTTTTGCACTGAAAAACCTACACAGGGGGTCTCACTCACCTGGTCCTTGAGGTAATACAGGCAGAAAAATCTAGAATATATTATAAAACAGTGACCAGAACAGACCACAAAAAGAGGTGCACAGATAACTTTAGAGAATACATTAAACATTCTGGCAGAGGCTTGAATATGGACATAATTAACCCAGAGTAAGATCAGCATTCATGGATCAGCAAATACCAAAGCGAGAAATCAGAGGATCTGCTGCTGCTTTGTTTACCCTGATGGGATCTGTTGCAGTTCATTGATGCTATGTGTCTTATTCAAAAGGGAAGAACAGAGCCCTGAAGCAGTTCCTATCTGATTTTGCTGACCAAAACCAAAGCACTGCTGTTGTCAGCTCCAAATGTTTTGCATTTTGCTTTCTGCTTGCCAGCTTTGCAAGCAGCTGTTTGCTCTCATCCCTGGTGTAAAACAGGAGTAGCTTCAGTCAAGACAGTGCCATTGCTCTGTCCATCATGTGGTAAAGATCTAATACAGTCTTCCTCCTGGGAAAGCAAAATGCAACCAATGTGTTGGCCTTGCTTTTCTTGCTCTTACAGAGGAGTGTGACTGATGACATAAGAGAACTATTCGATTTATGAGTAGCAATGCTCCTCTAGATGAAAATAAGGAAGAATCAGACACATGTGGTGCATCATTTACGTAACCACAGTAATGTGAAACTATTGTGAGAAACAAAGCGGGCAGATGCTGATTTAGGAATTCAGAATCTAGGAAAGCAATTCTTGGGTATCAATGAGATACCCAAGATACCAAGATACCTGCTATTGATTGCAGCTATGGGGTTATCTTACACTGGGACTAAGAAGGAGACTTTTGAGCTGAAAGCCAATTAGAGCTGACTGTGCTTTCTGGACCTCCTGCAAGTGGGCTAATCAGTGGCATCTGCTTGTAGCCAATTCAAGTGCCTGCATCCTGCAGCTCAGATAAAGCACTCACAGACAACTGACAGGAGTCTGCAGTTATGGTATGGAGTCAGTACGATATTAAACACTTCTACATACTGTCATAATACATGAAATTCTGTCTTCTGGCTTGGAAAACGTGAAAAACCTGAAGCTTGAAATTCATTCTCACTTACCTGATTTCATGTCAAAGTATCAAGTCCAGCCTAACCTTTCTCAGATAGAAGACTGCACAGGTTTAGAAACTTTTCAGAGGCAAATAATTTTTGTCCAATTTCAACATTCATTTGCAGTTATGTGAGCAAGGTCTTCTTGACAGGCTGCAAGAATTGGGGTTATTTAGCCTGGAGAAGAGAAGGCTTTGGGGAGACCTTACAGCAGCCTTCCAGTACTTGAAAGAACTACAGGAAATCTGGGGAGGGACTTGTTACAAGTGTGCGTAGTGATTGTATGAGGGGGAGTGGCTTTAAACTGGAAGAGGGAAGACTTAGATTAGACATTAGGAAGAAATTCTTTACGTTGAAGGTGGTCAGGCCCTGACAGGTTGCCAAGGGTAGCTGTGGATGCCTCCTCCCTGAAGTGTTCAAGGCCAGGTTGGATGGGGCTTTGAGCAGCCCAGTCTGGTGGGAATTGTCCCTGCCCATAGGAGGGGTCTGGAACTAGGTGATCTTTAGGGTCTCACCCAACCTAAACCACTTTATGAATCCATGATTCTCTGATTCTTATCTCCCGTGCTTTAGCTATTATACAACTCGTGGTAAGGCTACTGGAAGAAAAGACATCTGTTGGCCAACTCAGTCAACCTTTCTACAAAGCATCCTAATACAGAGGCAACCTGTCCTAACATGCAGACCTAATGGTGGATGATGCAAACTGTCCCTTTTTCCTTCACAATTTTTATGTATTTACACCAGCCTCTTTGCTGACCTCTTCTTGGAGGATGGGCCATCCTATCTCCATTGCAAGTGGACTGGCAGCTGCCATGAAAAGGGAGAAATTTCCACACATGAGCACTCCACACAATAGACTGATGTGGGCAGAGTGGGCAGTGGTGGGCAGCAGGTACTAGTGGAGACCTCAGCTCTCCTTGTATCAGGGCCACGTGGTGCTCTCCCCAGGCAGGACTATGCAGTGAAGAAATACGTTACACCACAGAGCAATAGAGTCATTTCCTAGTGGATATAAAAGCTACTCCTATAAGAAGCATTTTGTCATGATCTGCCTGGTACAGAGAAGTTCTCATCTTAAAGTTGTTTAAGAGATAAAGAAACATGTAGTGGGAGCACACACTGTATTTTTTCAGCGGTGGTAATTTAGCAGATTGTTTCCCCAGGAACCACACTGTGACCACTGTTCTTCACAGTATCCACATATAATCTGAAAAGGGAACAATATTTGCAGGTGTTAAAAATTATTCAGGGTAGTCAAATGTAATGAGGACTGCAAAGAGTCATGGGATTATCTTGCAGTGCTGTCTGACTGAGTAATAAAATGACTGAGAAAAACAAATTTCTACAAATGCAAAGTAATGCATGTGTGGAAAAATAGCCCTAACCATACATATTTAGAAAATGTCTCCAAACAAACTTTGTATTACCATATTTCATTCATTTATTCTGAATAGTGTGTTCAATTCTGATCATACTGTCTCAGAAAGGACATATTAGAACTGAAAGAGGTTGAGAGAAGGCAAGAAAGATGATCAAAGGCATAAAACACCCTCTAGAAAATGAAAAAGACTGGTTATGGTGTATATAACAGAGGATCTATGGAAACAGGAATGGTGTGAAGAAGCTGAGGAGGGGAAATAATTCACTTTTTCACAGTATAAAGTCTCCAAGACACCCAAGGAAATGATCAGACAGGAAATTTAGAAGGTTTTTTTTTGTTTTGCTTGGTTTTGAGTTTATTTTTTCCTATGCTGCACATTGAGCTGTGAAGCTCTGCCATACAGTTTTCCAACATTCAAAAATTATACATGAATTCAAAGAGATTAGACATCCACAGGAGTCTTCAGATGCAGAAGATATTAAATGCAATAGCCCATCTGCGGTCACTAGCTCAGCAGTCCCTATACTCATTACTGCTGGAAAGCAGAAAGTTGTTTCAGGGAATGATGAAGCTCTTTTCTTACACCCCTACTCTGTTCTAACACACTTCTGGGCATCCACTGTAGCTACTATTGGAAACAATATCCTCATAAATGTTTGTCATGATCCAGTATCTTACATCTCTGTATTAGGGGGAATAAAAAAGTTTGACTAGAGTAGTTTATTAATGTAGCCCAGATCCTGCTCTTTCACTTCTCACAGAAATGATATGGGCCCACAAAAAAAAATCCTATGACCAATTCTAAATGGAATTTGCATACATGATCACACTCATTTGCATACAGTTGCTTCCTTTGCTTCCTTCCCTCAGGGTCTGACAATCTGTTCCCAATGCAGTGAGTTTGGAATTAGTTTAAGCCTCACTCTGAATTATATAATATCACTTCCCTCCACCTCTTATTTATTTATCACATTATATCTTTATAGATAGTCTTTAGAGGGTGAACAGAGTCTCTGCTTTACCATAGCTCTACCTTCCCTGATGTTTCTTCACTCTTTCCAAGAAAACTCACTGTTCCTGTTTGATAGAAATTTGAATAGCTCCTAAAATGTGTAATGTCACCAACAAAAAGGATTAAGAATCTTTTATCTTTCTGATATATATTAAAGCTTGCCCTAACTCTTTGTCACAGAACTCTACCAAGATTTTTACCAACAAACAGAACATTATTGGTCTCTTCTTCATTGTCTGTAGATGGCTGAGGAGGAGCAGAGGGCAGATACATCATATTTTCATCAAGTCGGGGCTGGTCTTTATGCCTGCTGTCTTCTGTTCAGCATCATTTCAAACCTGTAATCCCAAATTATAAAAGCTTTCCCCATAATCTAATGAAATTCTACAAAAGGATGAAATTCTACAAAAGGATGAATTTCAGGCATAAACTCCAAGATTAGCCAGACCTGTCTACTCTTTTGTGCTTTATCAGGAGGGATTCACTAGCAGTAGAAATACCAACACTCAACTCAAGATTAAAAGGTCCTGCTGCAGAAGACTCTTCTGGATCACTGCAGCTATATTCTTGTCATCAAACTCCCATCATAAAAGAGATAAAGGTATTTATAGTACAATTAAAGGGCACTTAACCATAAGAATACAAATTCTTTGGCTTCTTTCCTGATATGAGAAGATTATGTACTTCATGTGACTTTCACACACTGTTAAAATTTGTCTGAGGTATATTATGTGAGACAATAATTGAAGGATGAACTTTTATTCTTTTATAGAGTCATTGTTTATGTTTTCCCATTCATTTCTTCCCAATGACAGCAGATATGGGGCTGTCGCGTTAATTTTTCATTGCTTCAGAGCATGTGCAACTGCTTCCAGTGAGACATTCCTCCTTCAATAAGCATCTCATGGAACATGTGCTGAGAGAAATTTCTCCTTGCACAGGTATTTTCATGCATCAGGATTGAAACGTGCTGAGATCCATTGTGAAACACTTTTGAGAACAAAGTTACATGCAAGACAAGAGTGAGACAAGATTCACTTCACAAGCAGCACAAGTGATGCATGAATTTACTGGTCATATAAGTCTATGCAAATATATGGAACAAAACCCCTTTGGCCAGTAGTCAGCTGTGTATTTTAACCACAAAGCGACCCCTTCTTTTCCATTAAAGGGTACAGTCACCACCTCTGCATAGCTGGAGTATCACTAAAGGCACTAAAAAGAGACCAGCTGAGCTTTCCTTCTGTTTCCTCGAGATGTGTGATGCTGTGAAAATACTTCAGGCAGTGTGAGCTGGTGCATAAATGGAGCTAACAGTGCCATGAATTAAAACGTGGCATTTATTTTAGCTCTTGTGCTAGAAGCCATCACATAAAGAGGAAACCCACAATGATAAATGGGCTCCCTCTGTGTAAATTGCTGTGGCAGGGGGAGAGAATATTAAAATGTGGTAGTACTTGGGGGTAGCACGGTCAAAACAACACAATGTCTGGTCAGGTACAGCACCAGTCATGTGAACGATAGTCTCATTTTCAGGTCATCTCCAATCTGTGCTGCATATCTTCTATGGAGTGTTATTAGTTCATGGTAATCACACTCTCTGCAGTTCCTTTACTGCTATTATAAAAATGCTTTTATGTTGGATAGATGTGTTATTTATTATGTGCTAGGAGGAAATGAATTTGGTAGTTCTGAATGTTGAACAGCAGTTGGAGCTGAGCTGCACGGTTCCAGGTCCCAAGAACTCTGTCTGCTGTTTCATAATAATAACAGTGATTTATCCCCTGTGCTATTAAGCTGTTTCAATGACTCCATACAGATCTTCAGGCCAGTATTTTATTTCTGTCATCTAAGCTGAAGCCCTATCAGCAAGGGCTGACTTTGTCTTTCTTCCTTCATGCTTTTCCCTTTCCTTTCCTTCCCTTTCCTTTCCTTCCCTTTCCTTTCCTTCTCTTTCCCTCTCTCTCTCCCTCCTACCACCCATCTCCTCACGTTAAATGGGACAAGGGGCAAAGCATTATTTCAGAATAAGATTTTCCAACACCAGGAGACTCATACATTTTCTGACTATTTAAAAGCTTTTATGAGGCCAGTGGGTTCAAATACAAGATGAAAAATAGAAAAAAGATTGTGACTTTTTATTTACTATTAATATATCCTGAGTTTAATCTTCCAAATTTTCACTGAGAAATAAATCAAAGTTCTTAAATCACAATCCTGGCAGGTTCCCCCCGTGTTAAGTCTTCTCTAGTATTTAATTTGGAAGCGTCAAGAAATGATTTATAAGGTTATCAAGAAAATATGAATAGGTGAACTAATAAATACTTAATTCTTTACCCACGAGCCTGATTACAGCTAATTATTGTAGTAACTAGACCTGGGTGGCATTTGCTGCATCAGTGCTTTTTCCTTTCTTTTTTTCTTTTTTAAGGTGACTCTGACGAGTATTATTAATGCCTGATGATTTTATAGGCTTATTTGGGTTTGGTTTGGGTTTTTTTTCAAGCAGTCCTGGATAGGCCATTTTGTGCTTGCTTTCCAAGGGTTGAAAGGAACTTCTGGGTTCAACACTTACATATTTCTAAATCTAAAATACAAAAAACCTCAAGATCAAAACAAAGCTCCTTGATTTTATTTAAAAACAATATTTTGTTTTGTTTTTCCCTTCACTTATGATGTGAAAAAACTGTGCTCACATTTGAGTATCAATCAGTCCCATGTACATTGAGCAGGCTTCAGCTCAGCTCAACTTCAGAGGCAGGATTCAGTTCACAGGTTAAATGCCCAAATGCCTCTGTATCTGGGTACATAAATAAGTACATGTTTCAGTAAGAAGACGCATGAGGTTTCTTTTGGCAGTCCATACTCCATGACAAGGATCTCACAGTGATGTCTGGAGAGGTATGGGGGACATTTTCCCCTTTTGTAAAGGTTGTTTTCTCCATAGCAAAGAAATAGAGATTACTTCATTCTTTCAATGCATATGCCACCAACTGTGCAATGAAATTCCTTAAATTATGATAAAATTGCTCATTTCCTGAAGTGAAGACAACAAACTAACAGACACAGTAATTTTTAGTAGATTTGGATTCAATTCAATTTTCCAGATGTTCGACTGTAATCAGCTTAGGAACTCAAATCTCAGAACGGTGCTATTCACACAACAGCTGTTGCAAATTTTTCTTTTGAATCACACCAATCTAGGAGTGGATTTGTTTACAGGCTGCTTCAGTGTTACACGAGGAACTGAATGATTAGAAAAAAAAAAATTCTCAAAAATGTTCTGACCATTTACGTAATTTTGCTTTTATTTTATTATAGCTCCAGTTTTAAGTAATTTTTCTCATGAATTTGTATATTTAGATTTATTTGCCAGTCAGTGAATTTTGCCATTGAATTTAATTTTAAAAGGCATTTTGTAAACCAGCTTTCTAATAGGAATATATTTAAAGGAAACAGCAGAGAAGTCATTGAAGATGTATTTGGGATCCATTGTCATAAGTATTTGCATAAGTTATCTTACTTCAGATAGTATAATTACCAGACTCACTCACTCCAGCAAAGACTGATGCATTTTTTAGCCTGACTCTGTATAATTCACATCTTAAATTATCAACTTACGAATAACTCAGTATCCTTTATCTGATTTTACAGAAAAAAAAAAACAAATCAACATCCAGCTCTTGATGGTTTATTTCAGTGGTTAGTTATTCTAACTCTGTCCAACCTGTTGTTTGACTCTTAGTATGTTTTAAATACAGTTTTTTCTTATGCCTGGATTTTCTTGACTGAGGTGGTCATCTAACCTTATCTAGCTCATCCACTTAATTTGCCTGGAGAACATAGTTTGTGGATGTTTATTACTATGATCACATTTTATGTCTAGGTTATGCTGCCTGAAAGTGGTTCACCTAAACTCCCTCTGCAGTCAATGGAGAGAAAGATAAGGTGGCTTGTTCTCAGATTCAGGTGTACCACTTTGGATATATTCCTTTGGATACACCTGCATCTGTCCCCTGCTCCTCAGAGGAGTCTAGAAGCTCAGCTCCAACTATCTCCAGACAACTACATTTGGAGGAAGTTAATTCCCACTTAGGTTTGTATGACTCAGGCTTGCAACTTCTAACACTTCAATTCCTGCCCCAGCTGCAGGTGAAACCTTCAGGTTTTCTGTTTTAGGAATTTTGGAAAGCTAGATGCCTACAAGTAGACCACAGGAAAACTACTGTGCTGAGCAAATATCATACATGGAAATTTGGAGTTGACTGTAGCTGACGGATTGTCATGTTGATACAAACTTCTGATTTACACACCTTTCTACTAAGGATTTTAAAATAAAAGTCTCTCTAAAAGTCTAGCTAAATGATTGTAAGCTGTTTTGTAAGGCAGAAGAATGTTGATTTCTTGGACATACAAGAAAAATATCACATAGTCCCTGTAATGGAATAATCTAAGCAATTAACCATGCAAATTCAATAGATGTTAGGTACAAAATCTTCGTACTAGGTAATGAAAGTGTTTTAGTGCCAAGAGTTCTTATGAGACATTAATGAAATTAGGTCCATTTTTTAAGCTGCTTGCAAAGTCAGTATTTGACAATACCATGCATCTGGTGGTATTCTAATGCAAGCATCATATTAATGGAGAGCAAAAATAAATTCAGTAGAATATGAAGTGCAGAAACAGGAGTTTTATTGGAAAGAGGTATATACAGAGAGAAAAGATCAAGCTAACCTGGGTTGTTTACATTAGTAAAACACAGTTCAACATGGTAACAAAGTAAGTGAAATTCATATCATGTGACTTTTTTGCTGTGTCCCTGAAGAATTCTTCTAGTATCTAAACTTTTCTAGGCCCTTTGTTTGTTCTCCTATTCAGACCTATGGTTCATTTAGACATCAGCTTTTTGTTCTGTAATATTAAAGCCACAGAAATCTGGTAAAGGACAAAGACCTCCTGCTTCTTGAATGACTGCTTCTGAACAATCTTACTATTTAGGATTATGCATACATACAAGCATACACACAGATGTGTTAAACTGAGAAAACTTTAAAGAACTTATCTGAAGCAGGCAGCAACATTCCTCCAATATTCTCCTAAGGGAACTGAGACTAGAGAAGATATATATGGCAATTATATAAACCCAATTAATTTTCATGTGGAGTTTTCATCATTGGGGATTTCAGTTACTCTTGTTATTGTTTTAATTTTTTTTATGTGCATAGAAATAACCGAATCCTGCTTTAAAAAAGCACTGGAGTAATTAAATGAGACTAACTTGATGAATGTTATCATATGCACACCGGTTGCTGGGCACTGAAGTTTTATCTTCCTTTATTAACTTTGTGAGATAGAGTGATGTTAAGATGAATATGATGTATTCAATCCAGCAGGCAGCAACTGAAACAATCAAAACTCAATCAAGCGATAAAAAAACCTGTATAGTTTGTGTAATACACATGTGGAACTCACATTACACTTTTTCATTCAAGAAAAGTTGTCTGGAGGCATCATCAGTGGAGCAGCTTAGCTTCATTCAGATGTGATATAGATGGCATACATATCCATTTGTGGTTACTGGCAAAGACCCATTACAGCTGCTACAATATGCCCATGCCTCACAATAAGAGAGAAAAATTGAGAAAAAGAGGTGTCTTCCTCTCTTTTATCTTTCTTTCCACCTTCTTCTCTCATGCTCTTCTTTCTTCTTCTCTCTAAAACCTTTCCTACATTTCCATCATCAAATTTTCTTACTTTTTCTTGTGCTCAAAAGTAATCAGTTTCTCTTCCTCCTACAATATTCTGCCAAACTAACATTTTTCCTAAAGTATGTCCCCAAATCTTCAAATTCTTTCTTCAAATTCTGACCCAGCAGCTGCTGCTTCCACTCCATATCCTGACCTTGTTCACAGTCCCACTCCCTGTCTTCTTAATTTGCTTTTTCTGCTGCAGAATGACTGGTCTGATGATAAACAAACAGTATTTTTACAGTCAAGAAGTTGCTCAGATAATGAATATTATAGCATCTCAGTCCAAGTACCTCAGACTGCAATTTCAGTCACTGTTTTCCCATCCTCTCATTAAATGTTGGAAATGAATGGAGCCAAATGGACAGTTTTTGACTAAACAAAGCCATTTTAGAAACACTCATCATGAGATTGAGTCAATCAAATAAGTAAACCCACTGAGGTCCCAAGTTTTGGGCAGTCCTCATCAAGAAACTTCAGTATCTAAAACTCAATTTGTGTCATGCTCAAACTCCAAACTGTCAAAATTTTCCTGAGAATAGAAGTCTTGCCAGCTCTGGTGTACACTCATTTAACATGACCTGGATAACATGCACAAAAAGGTTATTTTGCCCATATGGTTGATGTGTGCAGTCACCATCGACAACGGCAACTGAGTGGTTAGTGGGTGTAACTTAAGGGCTGAACTGAAAAACCTCTGACATGAATGAAAACCAAACTCTACGAGATGTCAGCAGGGTGGGGTTTTTTTTTTTATCGAATTAATATCCTGTTCATTCACCAGAAAAAAAGGTGACAACATTTTCAAGATTCCTCAGTGCCTCCATTCACTTGACAATCAGACAGGGTGGGGAGCATTTAGTGAGCAGCTGGGAAAGGAAGTTTTAGTGTAATGTTAGAGACTCCCTCTCATCCTTGAATAAGCACTAGATAATTCAATGTTTCGGTTTCCCATTGTGCAGTAGGGATAGTAGCACTTCCTTTGTGATTATTTTCCTATCTGCTTGTTTGAACAGAATACTGTTTCTTTGCACAAAATGACCACCAGGAATAACTTACACAACAAATGATTCTCAAAGATAGTGGTAAAAAAATAGAAATAAATCACAATGGTATTCCAGAAAAGCCTATGTTTTTGATAGGAGTGGCTTTCACGAGAAATCAGAGCACAGGGGAGATGTGTAATATACTTCTCAGTATTAATAACGGCTTCTTCTGCTTACATATAACAAAAGAGATTTTAATCACCGTGGCAATCTCTCTCTTTGAAATGAGCATCTGATATTAATCTTTGGACAAAATTGAAGCAAATGAAGGTAAAATCTAGAATATAAAAGGGTCATCAGAAATCTTATTGAGAACAATAAGGATCCTTATTGAAACCACCATATTAAAGTTTCCAGTTGTTTATTTCTTTTTACAGGAGCTCCTTATTTTATGTCTTGAATAGTATTTCCCTAAATAAAATTGCACCATGCAAAGTGCCATTATGATTTCCAACATTCATTTCCAGAACGGCTCCTGCTAGTCCATAGCTATAACTATGATGAAAAGGGAGTGCAGACAGCCCGTTGCAATAATGCCATCTCCTCATCTATCAACCCAGCAGATTATATGAGCAGCATCTCCTTAGAATAGAAACTCAGAGATATAATAATCAATGAGATCTGGCAACCTGAGTGCCCACACGAATCCATTGCTATAAAGGATGCCAAATTGTTACTCCTGTACAAAATCTATGGAATTGTAGTCAGAAAGGCTGAGACCAGGAAGAAAGGCATTAAGGACCGACTGAATATTTCAGTTATGGTCTCTATTTTTAGAGTAATACATGTCATTATAGAGTATGTTTTGGTATTTCCTGCTAGTTTTATTCTGTCATTTCATAATGCAGGAGGTTTAACAGACAAATCAGGGCCAGAAGTAACCATATTGTTTCCAAACTGCTTTTTCCTCCCTTGATGCATGCCAATTCTTGACAGTATCTTTGTGTGATAGGGATAAGGAAACTGAGCTTTCTCCCTCTGGTTCTGTAAGGGAACGTCTTTCTGTTATGCTATTCTTGTTAATAATATCAAGGGGTTTAACCCAGAGCAGTTTCTTCCTGCAATGTCAGTGTGGGAACAAGCAGTCAAAGGCAGAAAGTAACATCTGTAGCTCCTTAGTGATCAAAACCCTACAGGATGTAGAATTTGGTCTGTTCTCAATCAGCCCAAGATCAAACTTGTTCTCTGTAGGCTCCTGCAGTCTTCAGTGACTCTGGAAGAGACCAAGGACAAATAGGATCTTAATTAACAATGGCTATCAGAGGACTTAATGAGGTGAGATAAGATTAATCTGGCCCTTAGGCACTGATACTAGAGATACTAAAACTTCTCCAGCTACCAAGCTCTCAAACCAGGATGGCAAGGGTTAGACAGAGACAGATTAATCAGCAGTATAATAAAGATAACATTCACACATTGGAAGGTTATAGGAACTTCAACTGCCTGTATTATTTCCATAGAGAAGACAGTTAAAAGCATAGAAGTTTATAATTAGTAGGTTATAATAAGTATGAGCTCAGCTTCTTGGCCACCCATGGTATGCTTGTTGTTACAGATATGTCTTATATTTTATCCTGATGTTCCTGAAAACCTATATATCTCCTTCCGCTATCTAAATAAAGCGAGTAAAAGAGACTACAAAATTACACCCAGGAGTGCTAAACTTTCTGAAAAAAGTTGTCTTACGTATTAACTGTATTGTTGGTCTTCTGTGTATTCTAAAGCATTTCATAACTTTCAGCACACATAGTAATACTAGAAGCAAGTTAGGTAACAATCCAATATTCACTCCTACACCAATCCTTAACCTGAATTTGTCTTAAGATACCATAATTTTCAGAACAGCTGGATCCAGCCCTCTGTTTCAGCAGGTACTGCAGTATATGCATCACTGTCATCACCGTTGAGGGCTGTAGCAATTTGCATTAGCATGGCACCTAATATCCTTAGAGATACCAGTATGAATACAACCTGCAGTGTTTTGTCTGTAAAGCAGGTTTCAGACCAAATATGCTGACCCACATTGCCTTTCACAAGAAGCAGAATATTAGAAGACATGTCAGTCCCAGCTTCACAATCCAATATTAGATAAGAATATTTAAAAGCCCAGGAAAGTCTTTTGTCCATAGTCTGAGGTCAGGTTTTGAAATCTTTACAAACTCTCTCTCCAGGGAGGCTGTGTAGAGGGAGCCATCCTTTCAGCTCACCCTTGAATGCACTTTGAACAAGCAGCTGCTTTTACTGTAAGCACGTTATTAATGGTCTCTTTTCAAAAGCAGAGATAGTACCCTGGAAAATGTTCTATTGATTTTTTTCCCTTTCCCTGTCCCTGTTTCAATCACACTCGTTTGAATGGCTTTCGTTTTTAGCAACAAGAGATTTTTCGAAGAAAAGTGGTGTCTAGGTGCAACCTTAAATAAAATCACTGCTCAATTTAAGCTCTGAAAAATACTATTGATATTTTAATAGAAGATTGGAGAACCGATTGTTGGTTCAATAATAGCTACAAGGAGTTTATACAAAGGAATCATGCACAAGGATCCTTTTATTTCTCTCACTGTACATGTTAACAGAAAACAGCAGCCTAAATCTTGATTCACTTGATTATTACATGTCAAAGATCTCAGGAACATGGAAATATTCCATTCTAATTTTCTATAATGGAAATGTGCCCTGAGATACCTGTGCATAGAGTCCAGAATACAGAACTGCAAATAATATTCTACCATATATTTCTATGTAATAATATTCACACAGAAAAAAAAAAAAACATAAGTAAGGAATTGTGCACATGTGGAAATATGACTTTTCTTCCAGATTTGGATATGGTGGCTATAAATTACTTACCTCACATAGAATTAAGCATATGCTTTCTAAATATTTTTTCTTGTGACCAATAAAGAAGTCATGGTGACTGATCTGGAAACCTCTGAACTGAGGATGCAAACTGCGCTGAATTATCATGTGTGTTACATTAACACCTAGGCAGAGCCTGGTGATGTCAACTGCCATGACTGAGTTTCAGAGTTATTGATAGTTTATGCCTGACTTCCAGGAACTATGGGATGGTGTGAGAGGTTCTGCATGAGGGAAAAGGGCATGGAGGTGGGTAGAAAGGCAAGGCAACGGGGGTTCACATTTGTGGAAAGATGCTTGAGAAGATATCATAAATGAGCTTAATTTTTAATCCCAAATCCACATAGAAGAAGATTCATATTTTTTGAGCAAACTCCTGACTTCTGAGGACTCATGATTTTTTTATTACGCATAACTGAAAAACTACCTCTAAATAAGTGATAATTTTTTTCAGAGCTGAGAAAACAACTATCATACACATTAAAAGTTGTAAGATATGAGCTAGAATCACAGCTTCTACCTATTGAACCAGAAGCACAATTATATTATGTATAAAATTTACACAGCATTGCTTATAATACCCATTTGACAAATTCTTTGGTTCCCTGACAACAGTTGTGTTGCTCTGAACACTGAAAATTGAAGTTCCTAGTTGTAAGCCAAGCCACAAATTTAAGTAACTCCTTTAAAATGCTGACTCAACTTTCCAAACTGTTTTCGACCAAGAATATTTATTTCTCCTTTCATGTGTAGGAAAATCATCAACCAACTGACAAAAACACTCCATGAAGTGCAGTCTTAGTGCTTTCAACCCTTTGCCCATAAAGACTTAGATATTTATCTGATGGCTGCTTGGCTTCTTTAACAGGCTATGGTTACCAGTGTGAGCTTCAACAGGAGAGCTGTTACATTTTTATTTCAACACTATGTCCTACATAAAAGTTGGCAATAAGAGAAAGTACTCATAGGATACGACTCTCCCATGGATTCTTCGATCATACACTGACATTTTTTACATGTCAAAAATGCTCAAGCGAAGGTTTCTATCTTATTAAAACAAAACAAAACAAAAACTCAAAACAACCAAGAAAAAAAATCTCAAAAAAAGAAAGACTGAGAGGACAAAGAAGAAGGTTGAGAGGGAAGGAAAATTAAAAAAGCTAAGGCATCTTTGGGTCACAACAAGTAATTCAGATGTTCTTCATGGTTTTATCTTTGAGATCTATCTATGAGAAATTGTTTCAGATGTAACACATAAAACAGGAATATGTGAGTTAGGTATCCTGATGCAGGGATGAAAATTCAGTTCCTTAGCAACATTCACTATGTAGAACCCCTTTCCTTTGCCTCTAGTATGCTCTTTCTAACCTGATCACATCTCACATTTGTCCCCTGGATTCACTTATGATCATGTGGATAAATCCACATCTGCTTGCTTTCTCTTACCAGAACTGATGTTAAAGTCCATGCTTTAATTTATCAGATTTTAATACGATACACTTTTTGGTGAAATGTGATCCTGTGCAGATCTTCAAAAATAGTTCTTTTCAGTTGTCTTTTCGTGGTTTACATATGAAAAAGGCAACTTAATGTTGAAAAGAAAGGCAGGAAAACAGTTTATATGCCTTGTTACATATCTTCATATGACTTCTGCCTCCATATCTGCACAAAATCATTGGCTTGTGTTCATCTTGTGGTCCATAATGAACTTCTCATACTGTCCTACAGAACTTCTATCATGCCTTTTATTTCCATCTCAAAATTTTTATCTGAGTATGCCTCCCAAAATAAACCACCTCGCACTGTCTCCACTGAATTTCAATTTATTTATTTTTCAAAATATTTTCTTAACATATCCAGGTCATTTTGAGTAACATTTATTAACACGAAAACACTGTAAGATTTTCCCATCTGTCTCTAATTTAATAACGGATAAGTCATATTTTATTCCTCCATACTCATTAATATTAGGATTATCAGAAGAGAACTCCATTCCCTTTGCCCTTCCATTTTGACTGTAAACTTCTGATGAACAGTTTCTTATTGTGCTCTTGAATCAATGATTTCTAGTCTTGGCTTAAACAGGTGCCTCTTGTTCCTCATGAGCTGCCTATCTCATTTGGATTTCTTTGCTGAGATGGATAATTGGGTACTGTTATCAATCCTGTTATATTTTCAGTTGTATTAGTATATTGATGATTTTCGTCTTCTACAACAGACAATGTCTTGCACAAAATAAGTAGCATCACTGGATTTGTTTAAAATAATATGATAATATAAGGTGGTTTAGACTGCAGTACAAAATTTTGTTGTAGCCTGTACTCATGAGTTGTACTCCCTCAAATTTTCCCCCTGATTATTGTCTGATCTTTTATTATCCCAACTGTTCTCTCAGATGGCAGTTTTGTGCACTGGGTTTTTTTATCGTCCTTCCTATTAATAAAAATGAGAAAAATACGCTAGTATTCATCTTCTTCATTGTTTTGCTAGTAGAGTGTTCTCTGTAGCATATTTTGCAGTACTTTTACCATTAGTGTCCTTTATCATGGGCGATAGACTAAACATTGCTTAGTCATGAATATAATTACTGCATTTTCCATCATGTGGTTCATAAATTCCACCACAGGAGACTCATTCACATTTGTATCTTAAATAACAATTTCTTTTTTTTTTGATTAGTTCACCAAATGACTTCTTGAGGTCTATTATGTTCTCTGGCCTAAATAAAAAAAAAAAAAACAAAATTTTGAGAAACTCACTAAATTTGTATTACAAGTAGCTGCATGATCAGCTACAGAATAATCCACAAGCTGCGAATGCACAAGCTGTGTCAATCCAATGAGAGACACTTAGACAAAATAGCTTTTATTTAGGTGTAGGAATTTTCTAGATTTCTTTATGGTTCACTGAAGTAGTCATCTGTCTGCTAAGGTACAGTATGTTATTCTCCTCCCCGCTGGATTATGCTGTTCAATATTTCCTAAAGTTTAGAGGTAAGCAAGAAGCAAAGTCTAAGTTGTTAATAGATTCCATGCTCTCAAAAAAACTGGTAACTTCTACAAACACACTGCAAAGTTAGCAGCAGCTTCTGCATTACAAGCCAGATCAGGGAAGAGGACGTTGTTTCATGAAATACATTCTCAGCACTTAAAAAAATCCCACAAGTCAGCTCAGTTGTGGAGAAGGGTGAATTTTGGGGATTATGGGAATGGCAGGGTGAGGCTCTTAACAGCAATGACAAAGGACAGAGACAGGTTTTTAGGAGAAATTCTCCTATTCTGTTTTTCTAACCTAGTTTCCAATTTTACAATCAAAACCCTAATTCTGAATTTCACCACAACAGGTTCAATTTCCTTTGCTCCTTAAACTGTGTTTAGTTGTGTTGAGAAGATATGTCAGGAACCATCCTGTGTCTCCTTAGAAAGCAGTGAATCAATGTACAGCACAGAGCAATGATACTGGCTGAGACTCTACCGTTCAACATATATTCTGAAACTCTCAAATTAGGATGACAAGTCACAGCTGCAAGGATCAACTTGATAACTGGTGACACAAAGTGCCAAATCTGTAGAGAGATGGTGTATTCAGCAGATTAAAATTCTATGTAGAGGTCAACAATACTATTTAGACATGTTATAGT
Organism: Phaenicophaeus curvirostris; assembly: GCF_032191515.1. Classification (NCBI taxonomy): domain Eukaryota; kingdom Metazoa; phylum Chordata; class Aves; order Cuculiformes; family Cuculidae; genus Phaenicophaeus; species Phaenicophaeus curvirostris. The sequence continues at coordinate 71,817,198 of NC_091431.1, forward strand.
AACCTCTTCCATGTTTCTGACTGGGCTTTTTCTTCTGCCAGTCGATAGCAAGTGAATTTTTGCCTATCGACCAGACTTTTTTCCCTTCATGGAACTGCTATTTCTTCCATTTTGCACAGTTAAGCAGTCTATCTTTGCTGGAAAGAATGCTCAGCTCTTCTGAAATTTTGGCTTTTCCTTGTTTTTTTTGTCTGCATCTTCTAAGAGAGATCTTTGATCTCTGTAGTCCTGCTTAGATTTCACTCTACATTTTATGGACAGTGCACTCTGCTGTAAATCAGTCAGGGTAACTGTAGTCTCTGGGTAAATCCCACAGCTAGAGTGCCTGAATTGACTACAATGCAAATGTGCTTCTTTACTTCACCTGAGCATCTGTCTGAATATTTCAAGTCAACAGGATTAAACTGATTTATGTCAGATGAGACACTATAATATCACCTGGGCAAAATATTCTATAGCTGCCTCAGATTTATGGCTTCAGACTTTCCTTACTGTAGATCCCTATATGCTCCAAGTTTCTTAGGTCTTTCATAGCCATTCTCTTGTCTCCTCCAAACACTAAAATATGACTGCTTACTCAAGCTTATATGCTAGTAGCATATAAGCATATTATATAAGCATATAAGCATATTACATAAGCATATATATAATATTATATATTATAATATTATATATTATAAGCATATATTAGTAACCTATATGCTAGTAGCATCCATTTGAGTAAAGCCTTTAGCCAACTCTAGGCCCTTTAGATTTGTGGAAGAGTGTTCTCTCTCACTCCAAATTCTTTGTCAGGTCTCTTGAAGCGTTTGAAAAATATGTAAAAGAGATACTGCATTTCTGATGGTAGGCATGGTTAGTGCATGTTGCTGAACTCATTTGAGTGCAATAACCTAGGAAAGGTGTGTTGCTAGGCCTGTTCTCCCTATATATCAGGAAAATCAATCTTGTAGTTTTATGACCACTTCTTGATACAAGTTCTCAGGAACCTGTGAGTACTAACAGGCCTTATTTGTCCTGACCAGTCTCCCAAGGGATCCCTGCTTAACCCTGGCCTCCAACTCCTCTTCCTTGATAGACCTCAGACCTGCACTGTAGCTAACTGGCTTATCTCCTGTATGGACCCCTCAGACATACACTGTGTCTTTCCTCCATCCTGGAATACAGGCCCTTCTCCTCTGCTCCTGACTGCACTCCTTGACTGAACCCTTGACATAATTCATCCCCTCATCACATCCAGGGCTGTTGACAGACCCTGTCAGTGGTGCCCATTTCTGCTTGTCATGATGGGAATCCATAACACTCCCTTGTCAGTGAGAGCACTGCCAGCACTGGCTTACGTTTGTCTCATAACTTCCCAGCTCTTCCCGTGTCCTGACACAAGTAACAACACATATTCAATTCAGCCATCGAGCTTTTAAACAATTTCCTGTTGAGAGAAAGCTGGATGTTTTCATTTTGTGTCAGTTGTTTCTTCAAGCCATGAGAACCCTTTGAAATTCCTTCATGTCAACCAGAATTTCTGAATCTTGAACTTGCCAGTGACCCAAAGAGGTTGTCCCACAGCTTTGCACAGAGTGCAAGGGATGTCACGTAGTCCTGAAATGTAAAACCTACCACCTAGAAAATACTTAAGGGATTTAATTTGATTCTCCAGGGCCTGAAACAATAGCTCAACCCAGCTGCAAAACAATAACTACAGGCATGGGGGTAGGGGTGATGCACCACAGTGCCAGAATGAGAGGAAGACAGCAAGAAATGCTGCAGCAAGGCTCCTGAGAGCTAGCCTTGCTTTGTTTACTATGAACAATGCTGGAGTAAAGGACGTGACAACTCTTGGGAAAGGTGAGGCAACTGGTGAGCTCCAAGAAGCATTTAATATTTGGCTCACTGAGGGAGTTTGTGTTACATGACTGGTGTGAACTGAGAGGTCATTGGAGCTGTCAAGGACCTGTTACTGCCCAGGTAGAGAAGGAAGAGGATTGTTCCATTGTTAAAGGTAGGAAAACAAATACGAGATTTGTTTTGCTGGCTTTGGTCATTCCTGGTAAGAGATCTTTCATGTCAAATGTAAATAGTATCAGGCATCACTGATAATGATCTGTGTCCTTTCACATGGTAAGTATGTTTAATTGTTTATATATGGTCATATGTCTGACTATTGGGCCAAAACTTGCCTTCATTTACGTCAGTTGAAATCTGGAGAAATTCCACTAGACCCAATATAAATTCCTCAAACTTTATGAGAAATATCTGTGAGGTATATTTGGCTCACAAACACAGTGACTAAAGGGCTAGAACTGCAGTGTTTTTATCTTGAACTGAATAGACATTTGAAATATTAAAAAGTTTCCTGGGATGAAAACTTCTTAGAAATAACATAGGAAATGAAATGATTCACTCCTTGTAGTTTTAATGCTGGATTTCATCTGTCCAAGCAATGGCAGTTGCATATCAGCAGCTGAACATCTCAAACACTGGGGGACTTAGGATCCCTACCCACACTATGTCTGTCTTCAGGTAGGCACTTATTTACACTGCTTAATTAGAGCCAGAAAAGTACAAGTCTGAGGATAAAACCCATTAATAACCAAAATTATCCATCTCCCATGAGGTTATAGGCTGGCATCTATTTATGCTGAATTACATTCAGGCAAGAGGATTTTGCCAACAGCACTATTTTTTCTCAAAACAAATCCTGTTTGAAGGAGCAAACCCAGTGGCTCAAAACTACTTCATTTCCTTTCTCCTTCCACTCCCTTCTCTGCTAACCTTTGTGAAAAGTGACATGAATCACCCTGTGGTTAGATACTGGACCTGCTAATAAGGATGGCTGTTGTGATGAAATTGAAGAGCTGCAATATGGACAAATGACACCTCATGACTGCAATCTTAGCTGAGCTCCTCAGCTCATTTTAGAAACAATTCCATTTTAATTGAATGTGTGAGAACAGTCTCAAAGCTTTTACATTTAATACTGGATGAAGGAAAAGCCTTTAATAATGGAAATTGCAGCACTTATTAGCTGGACACGTTATATGAACAATGAACTGAGTGCTAACTCTTACTCACAAATTTAAACTGTTTAATCATCACATGCGTAACTTGGCAATGCTGGGCTGATATCAGGCTACTTTCCTTGTTCTCCATTCCTTTACACACCACATTTAAAAGGATGTTTCCAGCCCATCAAGGCAAAACAGTCACCACTATATGAAAGAATGGGAAAAATTCTGTCTCCCTACTCAGTAACAAAATACACTGTGATTTCACCTGAGCCAGGGTTTCACCTGTTACTTTTAAATCTCTAGACATTAAGTTTGTTTCTTTTACTGTAAGCTCTATTAACCCTAACAGTGAGCCAAAATTTTTGCAATAGGGAAGGAGCTCACTTTCTTCAGTCACTCTTATCTGCTGCCAATGCTTTCTATAATAACAAAGAGCACTGGACAACTTGCATTTTACTTCTCTCCAGTTTCAAGGGGAAAAATCAGTCTTATAAATTTTTTATATCCTTGTTCAGCAATATCAAGTTGGAGTGGGTCTGCTTACCGCCACTTGTTATTACCTTGGAAGTAACTCCTCTCTCTGCATTTTGCATGCTTGATCTTTTCTGAATACACCTGGTATCACAGAACCTTCCCTTACACCTCTCACAAGATTTCTGGAGACTTCATTTGTATAAGCAAAACACACAGACCAATACTTTTTTGATCCAAAGCCCATGGAAATGAGTATCTCCTGATGGCATTCAAGTGAATAAATATAAATTTAGTGTCTAAGAAACTGGGAAAGATGAGTAGAAAAGAAATTTTTGGTGATCAGGATTTGGAGTGTGAGCGTATGCTTCAACAAACTGAATGTACTCCTGCTGTTTAACAGCTATCTTGCAAGAATTCTAGAAGACATGCATGACTCTGTGGGTGCAAATGAATACTGTGTTACTGACTCAGACTCTGGGACAGGTTCACAGACTATGTAGGTAGGTTTGGTTCCCCTGAACAGAAAAGAAAAGGCTGATTTGTGCTATCTGGCCTTTTGATTTCACTGGCAGAGATGATTTATGAATTTCTTCAGCTGAAATTCTTCAGTAGCAATGACAAATGGTAAAGAAAAAAGGTGGAGCAGCAGAAGGTGAAATACTGTTTTTCATGAGCCATTCTATTAGTAAGGACAAGTTGGTTGTCCTTGTGCTCTCCTTCAGTAACCACTCTGAACAAAACCACTGTATAGCATTTTACACAGCAAAGTCATGGATAGATTTTTTAAAATAAGGGAAACAAGACTGACCATTTACCAGGGTCTGATTTTCTGCCTGAACACGAAAGAGTTCTGACCCATGGTCATCATTAGAGGGGAAACAGAAAACCTTTGATCTTATGGCAGACATTGCTTAAATTTTTCCTCCTGCATTCCTGAAAATTTTTTCTTGAGTAACTGTAACGCTGAGAAATGGTATGCATTGCATGTCGATGGAATTGCTGTCCCACTGAGTGGGGGTATCTAAGACTGAACAAAAGCGACTGTGTGTATCTGGAAGATTACTTTTTCTTTTTTTCCCCCCATAAATATCACTGTGATTTTGATGCTGTTGAAATTCAACCCTTCCCAATAAGAATAACTGATGTTGAATCTGTTTGGTCCCTCCAGATTTTAGAAAACTGCTTGATGCTGAAATGTGTAGGTTCAAGCCCTCTTTGAAATCCATACTAGATAAACATAATATTTTCTTGGTGTTTTTTTTTTTTTTTTTTTTTTGTGCAGAGAAGTACCTGAAGCCTTGCTGACCATGGATGCTTATAACAAGTTTTCTCTTACACAGGAAGCCCAAAGTCATGGAACAGGAGAAGACCACAACATTTCAGATATAACAGCTATTCTGTATTAGGAGTATGGTGAATTAATTACTCGTACAGAGAGCCTGCACCATCTCTATGGAGTACTCATACTATTGGAGCAACATCAAAGAAGCCAAAGCATAACACAAATCATTCTTTTTTTAATTGAGTCTGTCTTATAACTTTATTACTTCAGCACAGAAGTATCTTTTTAACATCACAGAAACTTGTTCTGGATCAAAATCAAAACTGGTCAATTCCTCTTTCACTACTATGAAGCTCCAGATTTAACCACTGTGCTGTTCCTTAGTGTCTCTTACTGTCAGGTGCAGGTATCCATAGTATTAAGTGGGGAACTGTCTGCGTATGTATAATGTTTTTGATGTACTCTGCCTTAACATTTTTTAAGTGCTCTATTTTCTGAAAAGCTAAGCAGCCAGTTTGGCCTCATTTCAATGTGGCCATATGCACATACACTTTCCTAGTAGGCTCTGCTTTCACAGCTTGTCTACAAGGGGAAGTTAGATTAGTGTATGAATTTACAACACACTAGCTACTGAGTATTGTTGAAGCACAGATTACAATTGAACTCCATGAGTTACAACTTTCTGTTCACCTTCCTGGCTGCCAGTAGAAGCTAAAATTAGGAATAACTACAGGAAAACTTCCCCATTTTATGTTTGGACTTGCTCAATCCCAGTCTATCAAGATTTTGTGGAACATGGCTTCAGCTGATGTTTAGATGTCATGTTGGTCCCCTTTTTAAGAAAACTCAAGCAATAATTATAAATGCCTGCCAAGGCTTAAAGAGGTTTTTCAAATGTTGTTGATGACAGTGGTGAAGGTAAACTAAGGTGTAGTTCCCACTTTCCACTCCTGGAAAAAATTATATACTTGAATTGCTCTGAGACACATCTTGACTACTGAAACTACACGGGAAGTACTACAAAGATTCAGTGACGGCATTTAAAGAAAGGATTCTGTGCCAAGATTATGTTTTGGGACAATATCTTCCATCCAGCATGGGAGTACCCTAGAGACACATCTGAGTTTAATGATGTTAGCATCAGCAAAGGTCTTATTAAGCAATAAAAAAATAGCCTGAAATAAAACACTTCTCAGTTTCCTGCCATTTTATAACATACACGGACATGACTACGTGCCTCACTTAATTATTATGAAAATATAATCAGATCTTCATTTAATAGACTTAAATAATCAAAATAACAAGTTTTTGTCTTCTTTCAGTACATTTCAGTCATCTTAGATGACAGTTAAAAAATCCTGTTAAGTCTTACTCATGCTACAGCTCACCTATTAAAATCTAATTAAGCACAGCTGAAGAATCAGTATAGTATATTGTGTTCTGGTCCATTTTCTAACATCTGTAAAACCATAGAATTGAGGAAGAGATGTAAGTCTGTATTTGTACCTTATATGAGAGGCAGGATAAGAAACATTTCTTGAAGAGCTTATTCTGTGAATTTCCAGACTGGATGCACAGAGGCAGCTTGAAAAAGGATTAAAAAAGAAAAAAAAAAAAAAAGCAGTGTTAATAGAAATGGTCTTGTTACATGCAAACTTCTCAATCTTGCATTTCAGTTATCGCAAGCAGCCTGCTTGTTGAACTAGTGGTGTGATTTCAAGCAGGCTTGAATTTTCAGGGAAGGATTGAGGACAGATGGTCTCACTCTGATATTATACCTTTTTCATTATAACTTCCCTAAGCTTTCAGAAGTACGTGGCTTTGTCTCCAGACCTTTCCTTTCTCCCAACTTTGATTCCTAATCATTGGGGAAAAAAATGTCAATATTCCCAAGCACAGCTGAGGTACCATACACTCAAGGAATTGGCAAAGCTCCTCATCCCTTGGAGATAAAGAAAGGGACAGCTGGAAGGAAACTAGATGGTTTCTTAAAAGAAAAAAAAAGGCAATTCTGTACCAGAAACTGCTTATTGAAGAAAAGAAAATAACTCCCAAGGTAAGTTCTATAAGACACATGATTCCATGACAGCGGTTAAATGGCTTCAGGTCAGGTAAAGAGAATAGATGAGAGATGTTAGCTCTGTTGCTGCAGATGTTAAATCAGAGGGTTGTGTTTCAACCTTAGTAGTAAAGTGAACTCTTCCAGACACAAATTCTGGAGAACTACTAGTTATAGCCACTGAAAAGTTGATTGTAGCAAATGTGTTTGGATTTGAGAGCACTTAACAATAGTGGAAGGACATTGTAGTCAACTGATTTGTCTAGTATAGACAACACCTGAAAATAACTCTGGCTGTTGAGAATAAGTTGTTCTGTGTTTGTTAGTTTTGTCTTTAGTTACTGCCTCTTTTATATGCCTTTTGTGTATTGTTCATCTGGAAGTTGAGTACTTTCTTGCTTACTCCGTCAGCTTTTTTTTCACCCTATTTCAGGGTCACCCATGAAAAGCTTTGAAGGCTGGACTCACAGGCATGGAACAAAATTTGGTTTAGATGATAATGTTTCCCTGTAGGAGAGTGTTTGGATTGTTGGAAAAGTAGTTTGTTATGAGAATATAAAACCAGTTTCCAAGATGAACAAGGGAATTGTTTTGTTCCTTTACAGTACAGAGTTAGTGAGCAATAGCCCGAGGGGGTCAACTCAGGCTGGATAATTCCTTGCTTTCATTTTGCTGTACTTTTGCCTCCATCCAGCCGAGCTCAACAAAATTATTTTCCTTGCTGTATATCTAGCTGGGATCTGGAAAACTAAGATCGATATTGCAAGTGTGTGTCCTAGAGACTTAAAATCAAGTAATCATGTGAGACAGGTAACACATGAAATTCCAGGGGCTGGTCATGAAGGGAGAGCCCCTCCTTACTGCATGTTCAAGAATGCAAGGGTGTGGCAACCCTCCAAATGAGGGAGAGGAAATGGTGACCTCCCATACTTCTCACAGCTGACTGTGATAAACGTGATCTCTGGGATGGTTCCTTTAACTAGACACCATGAGCCCTCCACAGATATAAGGTTTATGTGAAGCATATGCATGCTTATGCAAAAGGCTGATGTTAATAAACTAATGTTAATGTTCTTTGTTTAAAAAGAATGTACTGAAACTGTGCTTATACTCAGATAACGGAAGTTTACCCTCTTCTGCTTTGGGTATTAGAAACTTCACATGCTTTTTGGTTGCCTTGCCTGAAACATCAACTTGGTGATCTTACTCCCCTTTTAAACTTACCAACAGGCATCTCTTCTTGCCAGGGGAGATGGATTGATTTTTCCCAACATGCATAGCTTAGATCAAAAGCATAGTTTCATATTAGCTGTTACTAGCCTGTGGACAGACAATGAACTGGGGGCTCTGTGCAGATTCACTTATACCCCACTCATCTTTTCAGCTCCTCTAGGCCCTGGGATTGAATTCAGAGTCTGACTCTGCAACTAAGCTAAAACTTTCTTTAAATCAATGTAATTTATTTGAGGATAATATGTACAGTGAACTACAGTGTCTGATACTGAGTAGTCGTTTAACAGATTTAGTAGTAACTTAACCCTGTGTCCCAGCTGCCTCACTATTACCACTTGGCAGCTCCTTCAGATTGAGTATTTATAAAGAAAAACTCTGGAATATTGAATCTGTTTTATAATTTTTTCTAGAACAGAATTTACCTCTTATATATTGCTTAAAGGAAAATTTGTACTTGTTTAGAAGGGAAATAGGAAAGAACATTAATTGTGAAATTTGACATTGTTGAAATAGCAAATGATATTGCTTTAAATCACTAAGAGAAATATTCACCTAACTTCAGACTTTTACAGTGTAACTTTATAGTTGGGCTAATCACCTCTTGGCAAAGCAGAAATAAATATATTAATGGTATGATACATCTCATCGTAGTGTATATCACTAAAAAGCCAAAGGCAAGTTAATTACACTCTAAAATTTTCCCTTGATACTCTGCAAAATTTACTAAATCTGAAAAGTTCATTCATCTCTCAATCTAGCCTGCACCCCTTTCCAACACAATCATTAATGTTCCTCCAACAGAAATTCGCTAAATAACCTCTCTCCATTCATGAATTTCATAAATGGTTGCAAACCCAGTGGAAGTCTCAGATTCCAGTTAAAAGGGTAGTGTGTCTAAAATACATGTTTTTGAGAAAAGTCTCAGAATGGAGCCGTGACATGAATTGCGCTGTCACACAACAAAATGTACTATCCAGTACCTCTCTAAGGACCCATCTCTGTAAAAAGCTAGTAGGCTATATGCTTACACAAAACTGTAAACCAAATCTGCATCTGAAAACATAGTGCTTGGATGGAAGTAATCACACTGGATTTAAAACTTATAAAAGTTAAGAATGTAACTTTAATTATTCTGCTTGGTTCCCGCTATCTCTAGGTATGCTGAGTTATTCTTCAAACACACCTAAACTTTACTCCTATCTTGAAATATCTGTGTATCAGAAAAGAATAAATACTAAGACTCAGTTCAAATCTGCTGTTTGTGAGAGATTCTGCACTAATAGGCACGTTAAGGACCAACAAAGATGAAGGAAGGAAGGACACTTGAACAAAATATTAATTCTCTGTTAAGCCCAGTTATTTGCTTAAGGAAGACTGATGTGTGTCATGGATGTCTAGTCTAGAAGTAGAGCAAACCACCTTGCTTCTATCAAGAACACATTGTATTTCTGTTTGTGTGGTCTCTCCTTGACATCTTATGGGAAGATGTTTGGTCTCATCCCTCTTTAGATCCATTTATATTCTGGGCTTGATCCAAAGTTAACATGACCCAGTGGATTTTTCATATTAACCATACTGTAATAAGACTGTAGTAAAAAAATTCTCTAAAAGTCAATTATATTCATAAAAATTGTGAAATCACCTCAGAATCTGGTTTTAGAAAGACCTCCAGTACTCACATGTTTTAACACCGACAGCCAAAGAGTATCTTACTGTTTTTCCTGTAGACATTTTTACATTTCAGCTGACTAAAGTAAGGCTGATATGCAATTTCTGAATAACACATGTCACAATTTCATATTTCATATAGGCTTGTGGGCCTACATTTATAAGTGGACAACCCCTTAAAAAAAATTTCTGATGGCAAACCAGAAGAAATGTGGCTAGATCCTCAGTTAATAGATATTTTCTGTGGAAGAAGAATAATACAGTTGTTCTACCATAAAAAATATACCAAAAATGAAAAAGACAAGATCCTTGTTCAACCATCAAAAAATACCTCTTAGTCAGAAACCAGTTGTGAACAGCAGTCAGTGATAAATACATAAAGAAATTTACCAGAAAGAAGATACTGGAATATTCTCCATTATCTGACAGTTCTGTTTATAATTTTCTTAGGGAATTGTCAAGACCATGACCTGCTCAGTATGACTCATCATTTTGAGTGAATAGTCAACAGTATCATTAGTTACTATCCATAAAATTATTTGTAGGCTTCCAAAGTTGTGCCTTCATTTTCTCTGGAATTCCCTCCCTGATGGATTTGTGTTACTTCAAAAAAGGTAGTTTGCCCTATTTAGTCTATACTTCAATCTAAGAAATAAGACTCTGATCAGAGTATTTTGTGCAACTTGTGCACAAGTGCATGAAAACATTTAATTTTCTGTATTTTTGTAATAAACAGTAATTATAATAGAGCTTCAGGTTATAAAAGAAAGGAGGTATTGTTTGCAGGCTATGCAGCTAATCTGCTGCTGTTATAGGCAAAAAAAAGTTGAGATTAATCTGATAAAAGCCCTGTCACCACCTTACTATTTAACTGTTATAGCTAGTGAGGTGTTGAACTGTTTCTTAGTGTCCATCCCTGGAGAAAAAAAAAAAAAATAAAAGAACTGAGAAAAGTATTTCAGGTGTGCTAAAGGTGAAACTTTGTTTTGACCATAGACCTAAAGTCCTCAGGTCTAAAAACTACTTAATTTATTATTTGCCTCTGTGAAATGAGGACTACTTGCTGAAATACTGTCAAGAAAAAGGGTTTTACTTTGAGTTTTGTCTGGTTCACACAAAACGCCCCTGCAAAAGTCCTTTGTCTTGCCCAAGAACTTCAGTTTACTATTTGCAACACAGGTATGCATCTGCTTCTTAGTCAAAAAACTCCCCCAAACCCTTGGCATCAGTCCTTAAATAGATGATTGTTTTGAGGATCTTCCAGATCTAATTGGAGCATAAATTCTCTCACTTGTACCATAACAGTATACAACAATCATATGGTGAGTAACACAGTCAGAGGACAGAGTGAGAACCATTTCCATGTGTTAATAAGAATCTCAAACTTAGAATCATAGAATCATGGAATCGCCAGGTTGGAAGACATCCACCAGATCATCGAGTCCAACCATTCCTACCAAACACTAAACCATGCCCCTTAGCACCTCGTCCACCCATGCCTTAAACACCTCCAGGGAAGGTGAATCTACCCCTCCTGGATAACCTGTTCCAGTGTCCAATGACCCTTTCTGTGAAAATTTTTTTCCTAATGTCCAGCCTAAACCTCCCCTGGCAGAGCTTGAGGCCATTCCCTCTTGTCCTGTCCCCTGTCACTTGGGAGAAGAGCCCAGCTCCCTCCTCTCTACAACCTCCTTTCATGTAGTTGTAGAGAGCAATGAGGTCTCCCCTCAGCCTCCCCTTCTCCAGGCTAAACAACCCCAGCTCTCTCAGCCGTTCCTCATAAGGTTGTTTAACTGAGCCTGTTTTAGTATAGGTATACCTGCTAATCATCTAAACATTTGGAACCTAGCCTAAGCTATTTACATGTCAGCTTACCTCTCTGATCAAGGTAGAGGAACAGACACATCCAGAGATCTAGAATTCTTTTTGTACACCTGTCAATCTGTATTGATGATGGAAAGGAACAGATGAAGTTATACTAGGTATTTAACAGTTAAATGGCTAACACAAAAGGAGACGAATTTCATTATAAATGAAAAAAAAGAAATAAAAGAGAAGAAAAAGAAAAGAACTCATAATTAAGTTTTCACATCCTGTTATTGTAATATTTTTTTCCCTTGTTCCTCAACCGACAATGGTTTCAATTACCTAATAATCCCAGTATGAACTGGGATATAAAGCAAAATATGTAGTTTTCTTCTATTAGAAAAAGGTAGTTGCACATATTACATTGTCTTTACTGATTTTGAGATTACTATTTTCTCTACTTCTAGCTCTATACTTAAACAGAGACTTGCTTATAACAGTCATTCTTACCAGGCCTGTTTGTCTGGCAGTGCCTGTGTGATGCTCCTCTTTCTGGCTAGGGCTGCCTAAAGCTTCAGAGGAAGCCTTATGTATGACAGCCATATGCAGGGGGATGGTGCTGCCTCATGAAAAGAATTTAGAAAGGTCTAATAGTTGTTCCTATTTCAGACTTATCCTTTATATCAATTTTGTTGGACGCTTTGAAGTACTTTTACTTCACCTCCATCTTTATCTGCATTGACAGAGCTTCTTTTATCAAGTTATCCTTTCATCAATGTTGTTATTTGTCATGATTGAAACTCCAGCTGATGACATTCTTGCAGAAAAAAGTACCAAAAAAAGCTGTGGAAATACCAAGCTAATAACTTTTGGCTGTCTGTGAGGAGAGTGCATCTGGGTGATGTCTCAACATAGTGTCTTATGAAGAATTTCAATTTTTTTAATCCTTTTCTTCCTGATTTCACAGTGGTCTTGGCAGCCTAACAGTAATTTCCATGTTGTGTTATGAGGCTCCGCTAATGCACTATCTTTATGTGTTTCAAGAATTGCTGCCATGGAAAAGAAGAAAGACACAATCTATCCATACCACTGCACACCTCAGGTAAAATAATTTCAAATATTTCATAGGATGAATCATAGAATAGTTTGGGTGAGAAAGGACCTTAAAGATCATCTAGTTCCAACACTTTAATTCCCTTCAGTTGTTGTGATTTAGGAACAGACATACAGAACACACATATAAAAATGTATGAAAATGAATAGAAACAAAATATTTTCCTATCACTTCACAGATGGAATATTGAGAACTTCAATCAGATTCCTTAAAAAAATTTCACCAACACCTCATAGACTTAGCAAGACGATGCTGGGAAGTAAGGGCAGTAAAATTCCACTTCCAGTATCAACTTAGATGAGGAAACTGCTTCTCTGTTAGCTCTATACACAGCAAGGTTTTGGCAGGGCTGAGGAGGAGGCAGCCTGTACTGTTCATCACCATCTTGAATTCAGATATAACAGGCCAGATTTGTCTGCTTTTACTTAGGCTGTTACAAGTAAAGCATTCAGAGTCGGTGAGCAGACCCCTCATGTCCATTTACATTCAGTAGGGGAAAGCAGGTATGTTCAGAAGCCAATTCATTGCATCACATAAGATGAAGCATGAGTCACCCGCTGGGTGTGTCAATTTCTCTTTATTCACTTCAAGCAGAGCCTGGAGTGACTGGCTCAGACTTGCATTTCTAATACTCAGACAATAAAATTTAGGTAAGGAATACCCTACCAATGTAGATAGACCATCAGTGTCTAAGTTAAGCAACCACAGCAGCCAGACTGGATTAACCTCACACTAAAAAATGTTGCTCTCACCTGAGAATTTTTTTACTGTGGACAAATTCTGAAGTTATTAACAGCCATAGTTTTCAAAAATCACAAGGTTTAAAACTTGGATTTTTATTTCAGTGCTGGTTTGTTTAAGGACTGTTAGAGATCCTATTTTTGCGTTCCACAGCCAATAATATGAATGGCTATAATTTTCTTTTAAAATTACATTCTTGTAGATGACTTTCTAAAAAAAAACTCACGACTGAAAAAAAAAAAAAGTAAACAAAAAATTTTGCATTTCATATGATACTCAGCAAAATGGTACAAATTTTCAATAAGAAAAATATTCACCTCAAGCATGCACTTCCTCATCACTTGTACTTATTTTATGTTTGTATGTCAGTATACAAAACAACAAAGAATCAAGAATTTTACATACAAAAGGAGATTTTCCAGGAAGAAGGTGAGCTTAATGAAAACAAACAAACAAACAAACAAACAAAAAACAGCAGAGTTTTGCTAAAAGAAGGGTTGCTCCAATGCCTAAAGACATTAAGAAATAATAAAGATTAATAAAGACACAGTCAGTGTTTACTTAGTTATTCTGATTGCTATATTGCATCTAATAATCAGAAATTTTTCTTTTAAGAATATGATTATTGTGTTTTAGTATAACTATGAGTACTCTAGAAGCACAACATTTTCACTGCCTCTTCATCTCTCAGATCACATGCATGTATTTTGGGATGCCTGTCAAGAAAATCTGAGCAATACTTTTACAAAGTAATAACATTTTAAACAAAAAAAAGTAATTAAAAAGGCACACAAAAAAGGCAACTTTCTAAGCAGACAAACCAAAGACAGTTAAAGAATTATGCTGAAGCAGTCTGTCAGATTTTGAATAAAGCACCTTATTCGGAGGGACTATTTATTTCTCTGTATTATTCTACAAGAATAAAATCATGGATTAAAATTTTACTTAATGAGAGAACAATTATAATCATTCCTAAAATCAGTTCAAACATACTTCTGTTGTTTCAGTTTTTAGGAGCTTCTGTTCTGAAAGTTCTCAAACTGCAGTAAGAATCAAGTACTGTTTCAAGGCAACTACCACTAATGGATGCTTATACTGGTATCATGGTCTTGATCTGAAGAAGTAAAGATGTATGATGGGTCTCAGCCTTAGGCAGGGTTAAAGCCTTACAAACATTATGTTGGAAGGCAACAAACCATAGAATCGTAGAAGGGTTTGAGCTGGAAGGAACATTAAAGCCCATCAAGTTCCACCCTCCTGCCATAGGCAGGGACACCTCCCACTGTGTCAAGCTGCTTAAAGCCCCATCCAACCTGGCCTTGAACATCTCCAGGGATGCGGCAGCCACGACTGCCCTGGACAACCTGGGCCATGGTCTCACCATCCTTACAGGAAAACATTTCTTCCTAATATCTAAACTGAGTCTTCCCTCTTTTGGCTTAAAACCATTACCCCTCATCCTACCACTGCAATCCCTCATAAAGATCCCCTCCCCATCTTTCTCGTAGTCCCCTTCAAGTACTGCAAGGCCACTATATGGTCTCCCCAGAGCCTTCTCTTCTCTAGGCTATAAAAGCTGAACTCTGTTATCCTGTCCTTGTACGGGAGGTACTACAGCCCTCTGATCATCTCCATGGACTCACTCTAACAGATCTGTGTCCTTCCTGTGCAGAGGATTCCAGAACTGAATGCAGAGCTGCAAATCAGGTCTCACGAGAGCAAAGTAGAGGGGGAGAATCACCTCTCTCAACCCACTGGTAGCACTGCTTTGGATGCAGCCCAGGATATGGTAGGTTTCTGGGTTGCAAGCACTCATTATCAGCTAATGTTAAGATTTTAGCCCATGAGGAACCCCAGTCCTTCTCCTCAGGGCTAACCTCAATCCATCCTCTGCCTGGCTTACACTGGTTCTTGAGATTGCCCTGACCCAAGTGCATGATCTTGCACTTTACTTTGCTGAATTTCATAAGGTTCATACAGGCTCATGTCTCAAGCCTTTCCAGATGCCTCTGGATGTCATCCGTTCCCTCCAACATACTCACCACACCACCCTGTGAGGTGTTGTCAGCAAACTTGCTAAGAGTGCCCCCAATCCTGCTGTCCATGTCTCCAACAAAGATGTGAAACACTGGTCCCAATACTGACCCCAACAGAATGTCCTTCTATGATGGGGGGACCGCATCAACAGACACAGGAAAAATAATGGATGTAATTTATCTGGAATTCTGTAAAGCCTTTGCCACAATCTCCCACAACATCCTCTTCTGTTAATTGGAGAGAGATGGATTTGATGGGTGGACTGTTCTATGGATAAGGATTTCGTTAGATGGTCACATTCAGAGAGTATTGGCCAGTGGCTCTATGTCCAGATGGAGATCTGTGACAAGTGATGTTCTATACTGGGACCAGTGATGCTTAATTGTTTCATTGATAATATAGAGAGTGAGATTGTGTACACTCTCAGCAAGTTTGCAGAGGACAGCAAGCTGAGTGGTACAGTTATCATATCAGAAAGATAGGATGTCGTCCAGAGGGACCTGGACAGGCTGGAGAAGTGGGCCTGTGAGAGCCTCATGAGGTTAAACAAGGCCAAGTGCAAAGTCCTGCACCTGGGCTGGGGCAATCTGCGGTTTCAATACAAAATGGGGGGCAATGCGACTGAGTAGCCCTGTGGAGAAGGACTTAGGGTGCTGATTGATGAGAAGCTTGACATGAGCCAGCCATGTGTGCTTACAGCCCAGAAGGTCAACTGCATCCTGAGCTGCATTAGAAAACGTGTAGCCAGCAGTTCTCATGAAATGCCACCTGGAGTTTTGTGTCCATTTCTGGAATCCACAGCATAAGTAGGATATGGAACTGTTGGAGTGGGTCCAGAGAAGGGCTATAAAGATGATCTGAGAGCTGTAGAACCTCTTCTATGAGGACTGGCTGAGAGCTGGGCTTGTTCAGCCCAAAGAAGAGAAGGCTCTGGAGAGATAAAGAGGGACTTTTTACAAGGTCATGTAGTGATAGGATGAGGGGGAATGGCTTTAAATTGAAGAGGGGAGAAGATTTAGTTTACATATTAGGAAGAAATTCTGCACAATTATGGTGGTGTGGCTCTGGAACAGATTTCCCAGGGAAGTCATGGATTCCCCCTTCCTGGAAGCATTCAAGGCCAGGATGGATGGGGCCTTAAGCAGCCTGGTCCAGTGGGAATTGTCCCTGCCCATGGCAGGGGGGTTAGAACTGGATTGGCTTTAAGATCCTTTCCAACCCAAACCATTCCATGATTCAGTTGATTAAATACAGGTTTCAGGGGCTATTTGAGATGTGTCATTGTATGCTAGGTATCTGTAAAGTAGATAATTTGAATCACATTCATACAACCATTCACTCCTAGAATTGTATTTGGAGTTCAGGCAAGACATCCTGGAGCTTCTGAAATAGTACAAGAGTCCTGCTTTCATGAGCGACTGAGACGATCCCTGGAGATTTGAGCAGCCCACTGGGTTATCAATTAGCCACTAGGGACAAGACTGATACCTAAGCATTAGTGTCCAGCATCATCCAACTTGTTCTCTAACCTGTATTGATTTTATTGTTTAGATCTCCATTGACTCTGAGTGCTCAGTCATCTAATTAATGGCACTAAATTTCAGTCATCTAAATTTAGTTTCATAATTCTGATGTTGAAGACTTCCTCATGAGTTTCTACGGTTCCTCCTGGATTCTTCACCTGGTGAGAACACTAACGAGCTCATCCTCCCATGACTTAGTAACTCAACACTGTGAAGGCAGCTAAGTAGCTCCTGAATCTGGACAAGTTTGGAAAGCAAGACTGCTACATTTGCTGTGGTCTGATTAATGCTTAGTGTGACAAAATAAGCCAGGGGTTCTTTTTGAGGTTAATAAAAGGTGGGGGTAGAGATATCAGATGTACAGCTCCTTCATATTTGAATTTATGTACCTACATTTTTCTCTCACCCTTTTTCTGCAATTCAGTATATGTGAATTGTTACTTCTTACCTGCATATATGAAGCTGGGTGGATGCTTCAAGTTCCAGTAGCAAGGTCATGTTATTAATGAGAAGAAAGAAAGGAAAAGACAGGAGTGACAAAAGGAGACAGATAGAGACTCAGAAAACAGTCTATAAAAACTTAAGATTTTTTTTTCCAAAACTCTAAACCCAGGGTCTAACATCAATTTTCTTTTATATTGTATTTATTATTTTTCTAGAAGTACTTGAAAATAAAATCCTATATATATACAGTTCCTAAAATAGGGAAAGAGTTGTTGTTTTTAAAGAATGTTTTATACCTTCCACACTAGTCAAGTAAGAGCCATGCTTCCCCCATGATTCATGGTTAATAGCATACTTTCTTTAGACAGCTTTATTTATCCTACAATAACATACAAAATATGCCCCAACTGGCTTTATTTTTAGCCAGTTTTATGTTGGCATTTCTTTAAAAGCGCATAGAGGGAGGGGTGCAGGGGGAGTCAATAAAGAAGAATGTGAAAATGTGTCCTTCTATAAAAACCAAGCCTGAAGTAGCAGTTGGACTTTGGCACATGTGTGGCCCATTATTGCCTGCTGTTGTAATCAGCCTTCTGGCAGAGCAATAACATCAAGGTGTTGTTTATACACTATAAAATGCTAAAATGGCATTGTAAAGATTAGCTGGAAGGTGAGGATTGTTTTGAGGGTACTTTTTTTCTTCCCATTTCCTTTCTCTTCTTGCAACAAAGAAATACTGCGCATGAAAATTGCTTTCCTCAATAATTTCAATGACGGTTTAATGGAAAAACTGTTACCTGCAGAGAGGCAGTATGGCCCATGGCCTAAAGGGACTAAGAAGAAAAAGGCTTTGCTTGAATCTTCAGTTCTGCCTCAAATATGTTTTGTGACCCTGGTTGACATTAGCTCTGTATGCCTCTTACCTCGGACAGCATCTAATGCAACTGTGAGTTCAGGTACTGAGAGCCATAACAGCATTACTAAGTCCCTGCACTACGAATGGTTAAAGTTAAGAAAATATCTATGCTATAAGGTTTTTATTTTGACCTTAGGGACAGCAACATACAGCCATCAAGTAATGTCATCAAAGTCACCAGTTTAAATTTCCTAAAGTAGAAACTAATGTCTCTTACGAAGTTATATGATATATATATAGGAAGGATTCTTTACAAAAAATTAGAATGAATGCTAACAACTGTATTCAGAAATTCTTTGTTCTGACAGACAATCCCTTGATCACAGAGGCAAGAAGATCATTACACATAAGTATGGAAGAGACATTTACTCTGGACTTAATTTATCTGCCCACAAATTAGTTCTGTTATGCCTCTTGAGATAAAGTAGACAGTTCAGAACATCTTTGCAGAGTTCACAGATATGATGCAGAAATTATGGGAAGTCTTCACCCTTCTAGTATGACCATGGGAGGACAACTAGAATGTAAACCAAAATGATTAGGTATCTATGAATCAAGCTTCTCTTTCTTCTCCAGCATTTCACATTAAGTGACTGTTGCCTCTGTCATCAAGATTTCCTGATATGAAAAGCATTAAAAGCTCTAAATTGACTGGTTGAAATGTCTGAGCTATGTCTTCCAGAATGCTTTATCAAAATTCAGAACTGTGTGGAAGAAATATAGTTGGAAAGTCATAATTTTGAATTTCTAAATATTGAGTACCACTTTCCCAGCTCTCATCAACATTTTTACTCTTCTATTGTCAATTTACTGTGTTCCAGCTGGCTCCTGAAGAGTGTCTCAGAGTGGGAATGTATTTAAAACCTTAGTTGCTTTTGTAGGAGAAGAAGCTAGAGATATCTTAAAATAGTCTCTTGGGGAAAGATGTCTTATTAATTCTATTATATCAATTGTCATTATTGCATTGTTTTGTGCTGAACACATCAGATGATTTGTAACACATGGTACCAAGCACAGGTTTTAAACTCTGGGTACTTCCCTTATTTCCAGAAATCCCTAAGCTGCGGACTGCTGAGAGCTGGGAGGATATACCAGTCAAGCAACCACTCAGCACTTGTTCTGTTTCTTATACTCTTTACTAAAACATCTGTTGCTGATCACTGTCAGATGCAGGATACTGGGCTAAAATAAGTTTTGGTCTGGCCTAATGGTTATGTCCTTGTGCAATAAATAAATATTTCCATGACATGAAGTACGTTCACACAAGCAGTCTTGTTTCCTACCACCTTCTTCTGATGGGGTTGAGAAGGAATGTGGATCCAGGGGAAAACCATGGTCTGGAAGAAGTCTCAAGAGGTCAGTTAGGTCCAATTATTTCTAAACTATTCATGGCAGCTATTTGTCTAACCAGTTTCTAACAACCTTCAGCAACAGAGGCCCACAGTCTCCCTGACATTCATTGCCCTAACAGCTGTAAATATTTCCCTCAGCTCTGAGCTATATCTCCTTTCCTAAAATTTAAGATGAGACTGATTCTCCTATCCTCAGAAGACATGGAAAATTGCCAATTGCTGTCTTCTTTGCAAATTCTTTTTTTTACATTTAAATATTCTTTCCTGTAATTTTCTCTCTGAACATGAAGATTCTCTCTGAATCTTCACGTACATCAGTCTTTTCTGATAGTCTGTGGTTTCCACCTCAGGCAATTCCTATAGCTCTGTTCTTGATTTTTTCCTGTTGATCTGGTTTTACTCTTGAAGTCCAAGGCCACAAAATCATGACAGTAGCATGGCTGAAGGCTCATATCATATAAAAGCAGCATACTGTTGTTTGCATGTTTGGGTATGATACTCGGGTTTTTATTGAAAAGTTCTGATTGTGCCGCTAATTTCTCTGGGACTCCTCCCTTCAGAAAATCAACTCATGCTAATACTTTGAGAGACGAGACCCCATATAAACAATAAACAGATGAAAGAAATCAACTCTAAAACATTAAAGAAATTATCAGACATTATGTATCTTACTAGTAACTTCATCACAGGACATCAGATTTCACTTTGCACTTTCATGTTGCAAAGGGAAATCAAATTTTGCAGTTTACATGTATTCTAAGCAATAAACATCTACAGAGATGGCAGCATTTTAATTAAAGTTGTTAAAGCCTGTCTAAAACTTATCTGGGGGAAACTCATCTTGTAGAATACAGACCTGCCAAGTTTTGACTGGAGGCTGAAATAGGATTTGCAGGGACTGGAAAGAGCCTGTACAGGGCCAATGGGACACTGGGAGCAGAATCACGCTGCTACAACCAGTGCTGTTGATTGAAAAAGTGCCTAAGGAAAGAAAATATCTTTAATTATCAAAATGTCATCATGGGCAAACAAAAAGACATTGAAGACCTGGCCTCTGATGTCATACCTAGAAGGCAGAAAAATTTTTGGCTCGTTTTGCATACATTTGATGATGGAAGATAGCTTGGCTTCCTGTCTCTTCTGTCTTGTAAGTTGTGGCCACTGCGTCTCTAGACATCTCTAGAGCAGGAAAAATTTACCATATAATATTAGTGTGGCCTAAACTGCAATCTGTGTATCTAAACTAATAACTGGTGGACTTAGAACTGGTTCCAAACAATGAGGTAGAATCATGTACCTCCTACTGCAAGTATGAGTCTGGGATAGGGCTGTGATGCAAGGCAGTTATGTAGGAAGGTCACATAGCTATAAATTCATTTACTCAGCACTGGACATGTCATCATCATCTGGAGATTTTTCCAGACCTGTGACTGTTTTGCCTCTCCTCATACACAATGCTACAGAATCACAGAACCACAGAATCATTAGGTTAGAAAAGACCTCCAGGATCATCGAGTCAAACCACTCCTATCAACCATGAAAACATGCCCCTCAACACCTCATCCACCCGTGCCTTAAACACCTCCAGGGAAGGTGAATCAACCACCTCCCTGGGCAGCCTGTTCCAGTACCCAATGACCCGTTCCATGAATTTTTTTTCTGATGTCAAGCCTGAACCTCCCCTGGCAGAGCTTGAGGCCATTCCCTCTTGTCCTGTCCCCCGTCACTTGGGAGAAGAGCCCAGCTCCCTCCTTTCCACAACCTCCTTTCAGGCAGTTGTAGAGAGCAATGAGGTCTCCCCTCAGCCTCCTCTTCCCCAGGTAAACAACCCCAGCTCTCTCAGCCGCTCCTCGTAAGACTTGTTCTCCAGCCCCCTCTCCAGCTTTGTTGCTCTTCTCTGCACTCACTCCAGAGCCTCAACATCCTTCTTGTGGTGAGGGACCCAGAACTGAACACAGGATTCGAGGAGCGGTCTCACCAGTGCCAAGTACAGAGGGAGAAGAACCTCCCTGGACCTGCTGGTCACACTGTTTCTGATCCAAGCCAAGATGCCATTGGCCTTCTTGGCCACCTGGGCCACTGCTGGCTCATGTTCAGTCTCTGTCAACCAACACACCCAGGTCCCTCTCCTCCAGGCAGCTTTCTAGACAGACTTCTCCTAGTCTGTAGCACTGCATAGGGTTGTTGTGCCCCAAATGCAGGACCCGGCATTTGGCCTTGTTAAACCTCATGCCATTGGACTCTGCCCAGCGGTCCAGCCTGTTCAGATCCCTTTGAAGCCTCCCTACCCTCCAGCAGATCCACACTTCCACCCAGATTAGTGTCATCCACAAAGTTGCTAAGGGTGCACTCAATGCCTTCATCCAGGTCATTGATAAAGACATTGAACAGGGCTGGACCCAGCACTGAGCCCTGGGGACACCACTTGTAACTGGCCTCCAGCTGGAGTTAACTCCATTTCCCACCACTCTCTGGGCCAGGCCAGCCAACCAGTTTTCCAGTTAGCCAGTTAGCTTTCCTGAAGATATTTCTCTGTGCTAAACATCCTCTAAACTTACTACAACTCCTGCCCGTGGGAAAGGACATCTTTCTTATCTCTTGTATATGGAAAGCTGAAGGACAGGAAGAAGCTTATAGATCTATATGCAGTGCCACTTGCTGATGTTCAGTAATGCTGGTCCTGTAACTGGCTATACACCTGGAAATGCACAGGAGTCTTGAGGGGTAGCAAGGAGAGAGCTGTTTTGCCATCCCTGCTGCCTCCTCAGCTCTTCTCATTCCAAACATCCCTTTGGCAGAAGCTCACAGTTGCTGTCCAGGAGTGTAAGGCAGGAGGTGTTTGCAGGAGGCGTTTGCAGGAGGCAGAAGACTGGCACGACAGAAGCATCAGCTGTGCTATAAAAATTATCCTAATGTGCTAAATTTGAGTTTATTTGGAAATAAATTCTTCATGTTACACAGGAATGAGTTTCTTGGATTCTTCAGCTTTCTTGGTGTGCATGCCTTTTTCACCTACTCAGCATCACCTTGACCTGTTACCCTAGCTTTCTCCTGCAGACACCGGGAGTGAAGTGCATAAGATGGGCTTTGTGTTAACAACAGCCTCCAGTTGGCAGGCATAAACTACCTGCCCCCTCAAAAGCCTATCATCTCTGCTGTCAGCTTTACAGAAACTTTAAATCCCAGTAAAATGAAACACTAACAGCTGCCTGTTATTGCGTATTGTGTCCTGTATTATTCCATCTGTGCTGTAGTGAATTTTACTGGGGAAAGAAAAAAAAAAACTCACACTTTCCCCTTTGCCAGAAGCAAGATGTGCATCTGGAGAACTTTTCCCAATGAGCAAAAATTGGATATAAAGCCCTATTATGAGGAAATTACATTTTATCTCACTTTTCTCATTCTGCATGAGCAATTACTTCTGTGGATGTATGGTTTCTATAGTTTGCATGTGCCTGTGTGTTTGACTGCTTGTGACTTCAGACCAGTGCTGGTTTTACACAGAATTTAGTTGTAGACAAAGACTCTACAATAAATAAATATATAAATAAATAAATAAAAACACGTTCACCCAGAAAACATACACCATCGCCAGGAGAAAAGTCCCTTTTGTCATTGCATATGTTGTAGCTCTGCAGAGAATATCCTGTTCTTTGTTGCCATCCAAAGAGACATTATTTTATTTGACACCCATGGAGCTGCACAAATGAGAGTCAGCAGGCATCAAGCAGTCCTCTTGGAAAAAATGTTGGCATCTCCCTCCCTGGCACATCTGGTGAGTTTGAATGGCATTCACTGGTATGGCTTTGCAAAATTAATTACATTCCAAAGCCTTGTCACAAACAATAAACCCTTGTGCCAAACGCTGATCTTTCGCTTTCTGCCAGATGTAATGCATCTGCTTCTCTTTATCAGGTTTAATCCTATTTGGCATTGGCAGTGCAGTAAACAATGCCATAGAAGTTGGAAATCAAAAGTTGAAGGATGCAGGAAGGCACCGAACAGAAGCAGAGACAGAGATGCCACACAGTTAACACACTTGGCCGGGAGCAGCCGGATAAGGTGCTGGCATGGCACTCAGCTGTGGCAAGAAAGGCCTTTCCTCCTTAACCAGCTTGCGTCAAGCAGCAGCATGGGAATAGACTCACAACAAACTGTCAGAAATCCTACTGAATGGGCTCAGTGTCGAGTGTTTTAGTTTCCATGCCTAGTTTTCTCAATGATTTCACTATATAATCCGTGGGAGAAAGACACCTTTCAATGCTGTCTCACAAACTCAAGGAGGGCTCAGTCCAGAAGGAGAAATGAGGTGCAGATAAGCTTCTGTCCCATTTTCCTTAGTCTATGCTTCTGGCTACCAGACACCAAGAACCTCTCAGTGCAGCTAATAGCAACTCAGGATGTGCACATGCACTTGTCTCAAAGCACTATCATATTCTATCTCATCTGGTGCTCCTCAAAGGCCAGCAGAATCAGAATCTCACCTCCAACACAAACCTGAGTTGTCTCATCTTGTCCTCAACCAGTAAAATGCCCAAATAGGACACCAAGGCAGCAAACATACTGAATGCAAAACCAAAAGTGAAAACCAATTAAAACCCTTATTTTTCCCCACATCAGAATTTAATAGGAGCAATTATTCAAATTATTTGTGAAACCTACGCCAGAACTGAATGGGCTTAAAACCAAATTGAATCCACCTGCCAGTACCACCTGGCAGTGGTCTTGAAAAGATCTGTGATTCTGACATGTTGGAGGATGCAAGTGTTGTTATTGCTGTTTCTCCCAACAACCCATGACAGCTGTGTGCTTCAGTTTCCCTCACAGCCAGCATCATGTAACTTATTACATAGAAATAACCATGTTCTCCTGCTTGTGTGCTACATATATTTTCAGTGAACCCTTTTTGGTTATTAAATTCTATACCCTGATATCTTTATTTTTGTTCAGGTATAACTGGGATCTGAGCTCAACAGCTCAGTTTCTCTCAAATTCCTTAAATTAAGCAAGCAGTGACATGGTTGGCATGACTGGGAACAAAAACATTGACTGGACTGTGACAGAAGACCAAGGAAAAGCAGCCTGGAGCCCTTCCTGGTGTGGTTTGTCTTCTCTAGTGATGCCTATAAGGTTTACCTAACCCATGAGTGGGTAGAGCTCGTGACAATGAAGTTCTTGAGATTCTACAAGAAATGCACAAGGACATAGAGGCTGCATTTCTGAGAATATCTTTAGTACAATCCACTACAAAACTACAATTAATAAGACCAAATACATACATGTATAGGTAAATACACATGTGTTTGTTTATATCATACTATAAGCCAATACAAAATTACTACTAGGAAAGCAAGTGTATGTATTACAAGGGTAAAATAAATATATTACAAGTTATGACAGAATTAAGACTAGTGAATAAAATAAATACTCATGACCACTTACCTCTGTACGTACTTATAAATGTATTATGTGAAGTGTTATGAGTACATCATGCACTAAAGTATTCCCAGAAGTTTCAACAACAGACAATTTTTCCTTCAAAAGTGACCCACATCACAGAGCCTGGTGTCAACCAGGTGGCTGCATTGAGGATCTGGTCTGTCTGGGGGATTTTGTGCACAGAAGCTCTTGTAGAGAAGCTCATTTTAGGTAAGGAGAACATCTGTGGCCAGAACAGTTGTGGCTGAATCCTGTTTTCCTGGAATGTCAGCATGTTATCAGTTTATTTGTCCTGAACCTGTCAAGTTTTCTTTGTCCTGCCAACTACTTCCACACCAGGGAGGTTTCTGCTGAATTTAGCAGGATTCCCAGCTGCCAGCCTCACCTCTGTGCCTGGGAAGATCTTGGAACAGATCCTCCTAGAAGCTCTGCTAAATCACATGGAGGGCATAGAGGTGATTAGTGGCAGCCAGCACGGCTTCACCAGGGGCAAATCCTGTATGACCAACCTAGTGACTTTCTGTGATGGGGTAACTGCAGCAGTGGACACCGGTAAACTGATAGACGTGATCTATCTAGACTTCTGTAAAGACTTTGACACAGTCCCCCCAACATCCTTCTCTCTAAATTGGAGAGATATGGATTTGATGGATGGACAGTATGGTGGATAAGAAACTGGTTAGATGGTCATATTCAGAAAGTAGTGGTCAATGGCTTGAAGTCCAGATGGTCTTTCCCTCTTCGTTAAGTTTTCTCTGACATTGTCAAGGGCCAGGGGAATGGCAGCAAGTTCCTGCCAGATGAAAGAAACCTGCTTCCCTCACCCAGACACCAAAACCCCAGATGCTCCTGGTGAACAAGTACCAGGTGCTGCAGGTGGAATCCAACCCTGAGGAGGAGAATGATGGCTCCCACAGCCTAGAGTCCTTCCCTAGGCTGCACCATTCTCAGAAAAAGATAAAAACATCCTCCATTAAGAAGAAGAGGAGGGTGATTGTTGTAGGGGACTCCCTCCTGAAAGGAATGGAGAGACCCATTTGCAGACCGGACCCGCTCCACAGAGAGGTCTGCTGCTTACTG
Organism: Phaenicophaeus curvirostris; assembly: GCF_032191515.1. NCBI lineage: Eukaryota > Metazoa > Chordata > Aves > Cuculiformes > Cuculidae > Phaenicophaeus > Phaenicophaeus curvirostris. The sequence continues at coordinate 71,843,371 of NC_091431.1, forward strand.
GGGGCATCAGTGAAGGAGGTAGCTAGAAAACTTCCTTCCCTGGTCCATGAGACAGACTACTATCCTCTGATAGTAGTCCAAACTGGTAATGACGACCTAACAAACAAAAAGGCCAAAGCCATCAAGAATGACTTCAGGCCCATTGGGAAAATGATGGAGGGTTCTGGGGCACAAATAGTATTCTGCTCCATCCCAAGGCTAAATAGAGAGGAGTGGGAAGTCAGGAAGAAGAATTCAATTAATGCCTGGCTACAAGCCTGGTGCGAGGAGAGGGGCTTTGGCTTCTTTGATCATGGGGTGGCTCACGCACCCCCAGGCTTTCTTGCTAAGGATGGGACACATGAGTCTCCTGCAGGGGATAAAGCCCTTGCTAAAAACCTAGCTAAGCTCATAAATCAAGCTTTCAACTAGATGTGAAGGGGGACGAGGTTGAGACCAGGCTAGACAGGAACAAGCCTGGACGTGGGGCACTGGTGATTGGGAGAGGGTGTGCTGGAGAGGACCACCAGTACCTCACCATACAAAAAGTGGGGGAGAACACATCTGAGGGTGCTAAGGGAGATACGGGCACTCTGAAGCTAGCTACTCCAGTTACCAGGCAATTGGGAACGAACTCTGTTCCCTCTAAGAGGGCTGAAGGCTCAGCTGAAGTGCATCTACACCAATGCACACAGCATGGGGAATAAGAAGGAAGAGCTGGAAGCTGTCATAGGGCAAGGAGCCTATGATGTCATTGCCATCACGGAAACGTGGTGGGATGACTCATATAACTGGAGTGCAGCTATGGTGGGGCACAAATTCTTCAGGCGGGATAGGAAGGGTAGGAGAGGAGGTGGGGTAGCCCTCTTTGTAAGGGAGGACTTGGACACCATTGATATGGATTGTGGTGATGAGGAGATTGAGTGCCTGTGGGTTAAAATCAGAGGAGCCCACCAGAAGGTAGATTTTGTGATGGGAGTCTGTTACAGAGCACCCAGCCAAGGAGAAGCAGCTGATGAGCTCTTCTATAAACAGCTGGGGTTAGTATCTAGATCAATGCCTCTTGTTCTTGTGGGAGACTTCAATCTTCCTGATATCTGCTGGAAGTACAATAGAGCAGAAAGGAAGCAGTCTAGGAGGTTCCTGGAGTGCATGGAAGACAACTTCCTTGCACAGCTGGTGAATGAACCAACAAGGGAGGGTGCCCTCCTGGACCTGCTGTTTGTGAACAGAGAAGGCCTTGTGGGGGATGTGGCAGTAGGAGGACGCTGAGGACAAAGCAATCATGAGATGATAGGGTTTTCTGTTCTAGGTGAAGTGAAGAGGGTGGTTAGCAGGACAGTAGCACTTAATTTCCAGAGGGCAGACTTTGAACTCTTCAGAAGGCTGGTTGGCAAAGTCTCATGGGAGACAGTCCTTAAGGGCAAGGGAGCCCAGGAGGGCTGGGAGCTCTTCAAAAAGGAAGTCCTAGCAGCTCAGAAGGAGCTCAGAAGGAACAACAGTGACAGAGGATGAGGAAAAAGCTGAGGTACTTAATGCCTTCTTTGCCTCAGTCTTTAATTGTAAAGAAAGTTGTTCCCCCTGTGTACAAACCCAGGAGCTAGAGGAGCAAAATGAGGCTCCCATGATCCGAGAGGAGGTGGTCAGAGCCTTGCTAACCTGACTAGACACCTACAAGTCTATGGGGCCAGATGGGATTCATCCAAGGGTATTGAGGGAGCTGGCGGATGTGCTGGCCAAACCCCTTTCCATCATCTTCCAACAGTCCTGGAAGACTGGGGAAGTCCCACTGGACTGGAGGCTGGCTGATGTTGTGCCCACCTACAAGAAGGGTTGCAGGGAGGACCCAGGAAACTCCAGGCCTGTCAGTCTGACCTCAGTGCCAGGGAAAGTCATGGAGCAGGTGATCTTGAGTGTTATCATGAAGCACATGCAAGAGAACCGGGTGATCAGGCCCAGTCAACATGGGTTCACAAAAGGCAGGTCTTGCCAAACTAACCTGATCGCCTTCTATGACAAAGTGACTCGGCTGCTGGATGAGGGAAAGGCTGTGGATGTATCTTCCTGGACTTCAGTAAAGCCTCTGACACAGTTTCTCCCAGCATTCTGCTTGAGAAACTGTCACCTCTGGCCTGGACAGGCGCGCACTCTCCTGGGTGGAAAACTGGTTGGCTGGAGGGCCCAGAGAGTGGTGGGAAATGGTGTGAAATCCAGCTGGAGGCCACTTACAAGTGGTGTCCCCAGGGCTCAGTGCTGGGTCCAGCCCTGTTCAATGTCTTTATCAATGACCTGGATGAAGGCATCGAGTGCACCCTTAGCAAGTTTGCGAATGACACTAAGCTGGGTGGAAGTGTTGATCTGCTGGAGGGTCGGGAGGCTCCATAGGAACTGAACAGGCTGGACCACTGGGCTGAGTCCAATGGCATGAGGTTTAACAAGGCCAAATGCCGGGTCCTGCACTTGGGGCACAACAACCCTATGCAGTGCTACAGACTGGGAGAAGTCTGTCTAGAAAGCTGCCTGGAGGAGAGGGACCTGGGGGTGTTGGTTGACAGCAACTGACCATGAGCCAGCAGTGGCCCAGGTGGCCAAGAAGGCCAATGGCATCTTGGCTTGGATCAGAAACAGTATGGCCAGCAGGTCCAGGGAGGTTATTCTCCCTCTGGACTCGGCACTGGTGAGACCGCTCCTCGAATCCTGTGTTCAGTTCTGGGCCTCTCAGCACAAGAAGGATGTTGAGGCTCTGGAGCGAGTCCAGAGAAGAGCAACAAAGCTGGTGAAGGGGCTGGAGAACAGGCCTTATGAGGAACGGCTGAGAGAGCTGGGGTTGTTTAGCCTGGAGAAGAGGAGGCTGAGGGGAGACCTCATTGCTCTCTACAACTACCTGAATGGAGGTATTGGAGAGGAGGGTGCTGGCCTCTTGTCCCAAGTGATGGGGGACAGGACAAGAGGGAATGGCCTCAAGCTCTGCCAGGGGAGATTTAGGCTGGACATTAGGAAAAAAATTCTTCACAGAAAGGGTCATTGGGCACTGGCACAGGCTGCCCAGGGAGGTGGTTGATTCACCTTCCCTGGAGGTGTTTAAGGCACGTGTGGATGAGGTGTTAAGGGACATGGTTTAGTGTTTGATAGCTATGGTTTGACTCAATGATCCGGTGGGTCTCTTCCAACCTGGTTATTCTATGATTCTGTAATTAAGAGAATCCACACAAGATAATTACAAATTACTAATATATTCTGTCAGTGGCTTCCCTCTGTCTGTCATTCCCTTCAAAAGCTCTGTTTGCCCTCTGATTGTCCCTATTTACCTTCCGGCATGTCTGGATAGTTTGTTGCGCTTAGGTTTAGAACTTAATAAAGAACATAACAAATATGTTTTGCCTTCTTTTTCTTTTCAGTTTTATTGCCTTCTACCTTGATCAAAGTAATCCCACTCTTACATTAGAAGGAAATAGTCCTGAAGCATTCTTTACTTGTGCCAAATTTGTCCCCTTTCCTTCATAGGTTTTGATTCAAAATCCACTGAAGAGCACAAGAAGACTAAATCTCACTGAAGCCAGTAGATGCTCATACTCTGTAAACTGCGGATTGCTCTAAGCCATATAACTCATCTATCAGTACTTGATTTCCCTGTTGTAACTTTCAGACCTCTATATTTCACTTGCCATTGTTAGCTATAAAACTCTGTTGTAATAACTGAATACCTTTAGGAGTTGCATGGAACAGTATTTATGAGGTTTAAAGATTTCCTCGTCCACTACAGAAAATTTAATTGCACCAGTGTTGTGCTTTGCCAGAACCAGTTAACAAGCTGGAACTACAGCGACATTCTGGTCATGTGCAAATAGTCTGATTTCTTGACACTTCCTTGAGGATCTGCCCTCCCACACCCCCTGTTCCTTCCTAAACTCTGTAGAGGTTGCTGTAACAGTCTGCAAGCACTGAAGGTTTGTTTTATTGCTATGAAGTAAAAGCATTGCAAGTAGACGGAGGTTTTGGAGTTTCTAAATATGTTTACAATTTAAGAAACTCCACCTAGTTCAATTATACTTGAGCAGCATGAGAGCCAAACCTCAATTCCGCAGCTTGCAAAAAAACTACAGACAGGTATTAATTACTCTATCTTGCAGAAAATGAAATAAGTCTTCAGCATTGGTATCTATATAATCCAACCAAGATTTTAAGAAAATCAGATGCTTCCTTATTATTTTAATATCTGATCATCAGTTTCTTAACAAAACACTAAAAGAAGAGGCAGGAAGGTGAATGGAGAAGTGTTAAGATCTCTTATGCTTGACGTTTGAAGTAGAACCAATGGGTTTTCTGGTCTGAAACAAAGAAATCCTTGAAGCAAACAGCAGTGCAAAACCCAACAGCATTGCATCTGACTTCCGCAAACATCAGAATCTGCATCCTAGTTATACGGTTGAATTAGGCATATAACTAGACAATGCAATAAGGTATCTTTGGTGGTTTTTTACTTTATAGAATCATAGAATAACCAGGTTGGAAGAGATCTACCGGATCATCGAGTCCAACCATTCCTATCAAACGCTAAACCATTCCCCTTAGCACCTCGTCCACCTTTCTTACCAGAACATATGTTCTGCTTTCCTGATTAGACCTGAAATCAATTGGGACTCTCACACTCACAAAACAAGTAGTCTTTCAGGCAGCACCTGTATCTTTGCCTTCAAAATGCCTTGGAGAAAACCTCAACAATATTTGCCCTGTACAAGAGGCAGGGAACAGTTGCATGAAGAAAACTGGGACTAGATTTACAAGGAAGGCTTATGTTTCTTCACTGTAAGAATTAGTTTTAAGCCACACTTAACTTGTTCCATCTGCAGAAAGAGAAATTCAGCAGATTAATCTATCTCATCTTGTTAACGGAGTAAAATGTTACATAAGGGAACTGTACTCTCCTACACTCCATACTGGTAAGTTAGTCCTTGCGTCTTGATCCTTCTGTGTTTTCATTTTTTTCTAGAAAATACAAAACATGTCTGTCTTTTAAAAAAAATCTACTTTATCTCTTGAAAATACATAAATATATGTGTATATTCTCAATACTCTTACTGTTGTTATTTATGCAATAACCGCTACCTAACTGTCACACCTATAGTTCTAGCTGCAAGAACAAAAAATTAGCACTATCACACCACGTTTCCTTGTGAGTGTTTCACTGATTTTAATCGTATCAATATTTTCTTGTTGTTTAATTTACATTTTCCTAAGTCTAGTATTTATTAAATACTTGGCACAATCACCTTCAACTGTATTGTTTAACTCCTTCAGTATTTAACTCCATAAATGTTTATCTCCTTAACTCCTTCATCTTCTTAGGTTCCTAATGTTATGCATGTAATTTTCATTGTATTCGTCATTAAAATCACTACCAGCTAAACCTCATCTCACTAGTAAACTAAGAAAGTATTATACTTTGCGAGGAATAGGTTAATGATGTATCCTACTTCACAGTTAAATTAAAATGCCATGAAAATTTGGAAAATGTGACTGCAAAGTCTTTGCTTAGCCTGTGAGACCATTCTTTAGGAAAATTTGTGCAAAGTGAATTAGTACCATGAAATAAGAACATAGCCCAGAATGACTGGAGTTAATGAGTAGTTAGGAAAGTGCAGGACATTGAAAGGACAAGTCAGCGCTCAAATGTTAGTAAAATTCAATGGAATCACGTTGCTAGCTCTCATTTAATTGTTTGTAAATATTCCCCAGAACCACCTTGTAAACAGTAACATATCAGATAACTTGGACACGCAACAGAGGCAAATTTAGGATAACATCAACAGGGTAGTTGCAGGGCTTCAGTGGCATAAACCTGGAGTAAATCAGGTCTTCTGAGTTCATGACGGGATGGGACATTGATGTTTCCACTGAATAAGTCATAGTTTCTCCATTCAAACCTAAAAACTAAGGAAATGTAAGGGAAAAAAAAAAGTCTGCAGAAAGAAAGGGATCCTGCGGACAGAGGAGGCATATGAGCTGTTGAGGACTTCTTGATGATTAATGATTACTGGACAGACGCAAAATTCAAAATGACCAGACAGACCCATGTCCAGTAGAGTGACAGACCATATAATTACTGAATTGCAGAGCATAAAACCCACTGACTGCTTCCAATTATAATGTGAAAGGGCAACTTCACAGTTGTGCCACTTAGTAGTGCCGGAGAAAGGCAAAGGAAAATGTGTTAAAGGCCTAATGAGGTGTGTGGGTGGAAGTTACCGCCATAGTTTATGGCTTTTCAGGTTGTTAGTTCCTACAATGTGTCACTGTTGGAGAGAGAGAGAGGGAAAGGGAGGGAGGCAGAGATGGGAGGATTTGTATGGGAAGGCATTTTCTCACTGGGCTAACTGCAAGTAAAAATTTGCTTTCCCTTACTTCTTCCTGAACAGAACTGGCAATATATTTTAAAAGATCCATTTAAGATTTTCAGACAGTTTCAGTAATAGTTTCAGCATTTTTACAATCCAGGAGACATACTTGTTTATTTTAGCAGGCTGGGGAATTGTTCCCTTGAAGTCCTTAAAAAGCACAACAGAGGGAAAAAAGAGATAGGGTCCTTAGTGTATCAGTAAGAACAGAAAGCACAGCTATAGAAAATGTCAGCTGAAATCCCAATTCCAACTACAAAATGTCAGCTGTGGCCTTTCCCAGAATGGTCAAATCCTATCCATGCAGCAAGAGACTCACACAACTGACCCTTTGTGAGCTTCCACCTTCAGAGGGTGTAGTGGTTTAACCACTGTCAGCAACTAAGCACCACACAGCCACTTGCTCATTTCCCACCCTCGGTAGGATATGTGAGAGAATTGGAAGGGTAAAAGTGATGAAACTCATGGAAAACTCCAGGGTTCAGATAGGAATAGTTTAATGATTCAAATAGTAATAACAACAACAACAAGAAGAACGACAACAGCAACATTATTTAGAAATTGTAATTAAAAGGAAAATAATAGGAAGAGACAGAGAAGTAAAATCCAAGAAAGAAAAGTGATGCAAATGAGAAACAGTTACTCACTACCAACCGACTGATGCCCAACCTGTTCCCAAGCAGTTGTCTCTATCCAGCTGGCCAGCTACCTCCAGCCTTATATGCTAAACATAACATTGTATACAGCGACAAATGAAAATGGAGATGGAAAAGACCACATAGAGTTATAGTTGTTGTTTTCCTACTTCTCCAGAAAAATAAGACCCTGCAAACCCACAACTAGATGTTGAATGGGAGCAGGGTGTCTTAATTTTATTGATGAACAGGGGTACTACAGAATTTCTACTTGTTTTGGGTTGTTTCTGGTTTGAACTCAAAATACTAAGATTTCTGCAAGATGAGCCAAGAAAAAAAGAAGTTACAATACAAAGAATTTAGGTGACATTTAAATTCAATAACAATTCAAATAATTCTCCAGTGAGCTTGTGCCTTCTCTATCTGACTAACTCCTTGCCTTTATGATCCTTACAGCCCACAATGATGCCAAGGTGTTAGACCTTCCCTTCCCCTACAACACCATGCAACAGGATACAGTAGCTTTCTCAAATCAGTGTTAACTGACATACCAGAGCCCTGGACACTGAATTATGGCCACTTTGCTTTGAAAAGGAGGTGGCACAGTTCTTTATGTGTATTGTAGGCAAGGATTACAGCATTCATATCCCAACTCCCCTACCAGATTCAGACATGCTGACACCACTTTACACTAAAGCTTCTTAAGTCATGGTTATAGTAGGTGAACTCTGGCTCTCCTGCAATCTTCTGCACAGTGGAAAGCACAAAATTCACTGAGTCCCAGGTGCCACAGAGGGATATCACTCAGGGAGGCTCCAGGGACAAATGACTCTTTCAAGAATACTTCTCTCATTTTATCACATGAATATTGAATGTATGAGACATTAACGATTACAAAATATGAAAAGTCCATTTACCCCACGTGCAGTGAGAGAACTGTAATATTGTTTTCTGAACAGTGGAATGGCTCCAAGACCTTCTCATGAGCTGCAGGAGGAGCAATCATATAATTTAGAGTTCTGTATACCAAAGATGCTCAGCTTTTATCTGCCAAGGCCTTTTCAGTGCTTCTCCATCAATCAAGTACGCTTTTCTTTTCCTTACTTTCCTACTTGCCACACAAGCTGCATATCCATTTTCTTGTTCTAAATCTCATACTTTAATTCCTACACAAACAATAGGGATTTTTTGATGTGGAAAAATGAGATCTTCAGTCAACAACAAGGAAGTTAATAGAAGTGTTTCTGGTTCATATTCTTTCACTGTATGCTGTGGTACGTCAGTTTGTGGACTATGACTATTGGTATGTCATGTCATGATGCTATGAAGGATGCTAGAACTGCTAGTTACCTGATAAAATAGTTGTACCTGACAAAACTCTTAAAAACAATTATCTGAATTTCTCTCAGCATAAGAAGCCTTTCCCAGCAGGAAATAACTGCAACATTATAGTAATATGAACTTTGAGTAATCTTTATGGAAACTTCTCATTGGTTTGTTTCTGCTCAGTCTGTATCTAATTAGCTTTCCTTGGTCCTGTCAATAATTTTTGAAAACAGTCTTGACACTTTTCTGAAAAATTCTAGATATTAATCGTGTCTTCCTCATCCTTCTTCTCTTCTTCTTTTTCTCTTTTTCTCTAGGAACTAGAATGTTTTAATTGTTTGCATGTACTTTATGAGGAGAAATGAAGGATTTTCGACTGTCTGAATGTCCCAAAGAAGTATATGCTGTGTTTTGCAAAGATTTTGACAGGCAAGAGTGTTGAGGCAAAGCTCTAAAAAAGCAAAACCCATTACAACTGTGGTGGAATGAATTTGTCATGAGAGTTGAATCACACAGGGATCTAGTATAAGTCAGTCTTTCCTAAGATTTTGGGTTTTTTTTTTCCTTTTTTAAATGCTGTGACCGCAGAAGAGGACTTGTTTAGGGAATGGATATGGCTCTGCTGTCATGAAAAATGTTTTATTGAATAAAGGAAGAAACTTTTCATAAAGGAGTGTCTTCAGGAGAAATTCTTCAGATCATTTGAACCTCACCAAATCTCTATATTTTATTTTCCTTAGCAAAATAAAGCAGCTGCATGTACAAATAACTTTTTTCTTCCACAGGAAACCTTCCTGTTGTATGTTCAAAAGGGCTTCTATATGACTACACTCCACAGTAGTAATTCACAGTGGAATTAAAGTACTTTCTTCAAATCAGAAAAGAAGAAGAAATATGACCAGCTATTTTTTTGTTTTGTTTTCACTCTTTCCCTAAAACTTTTCAAGTCTCACTTAAGGGAAATATACCCTGGAAATATACCATGGATTATATGTGCAGAGAAACATAACATGATTTACACCTTCTAGAACCTATTGCTCTTCAGTATAGTAGCCTTTGAAATTTTCACACTACTGAAATACACATCAGTTCAGACAGCCTAATAAAATGGTGTTACACTGATGTGGAAATCATGTCATGGTTGTGGATATGGAGGACAGGCTGGTCCTAGACCATGAGCCAGAGCAAGAACAGGGGCTAGAAATTTAAAGCAAGTCCTAAGTGTCAAAGAGGTGGAAATGTTGAACTCTTTAAAGGCAGGGAAAGTATTGCATTTTTAAGCTGGTTTATCTTCTTCATGTAGACTAAAATTGTATGTGTGCCTTTGAGACAGGCTATTATCTTATCTGCTTTAAGCCACAAATAATAAGATTGCCTAAAAAGCACATGTAAAAACTCTGCTCTGGTATTAATTCTTCTTAACTCAGAAAAAACAGCACATTCTTTCTAAATGAAAGGCATACTTTTTTGTGAGGCATCAACATATCTCTTGCCTTCAACATGTATAAATGTATTACACTAATAGTCAGATATTTTGGGCGCAGTCTACCAGTGCAGGCTTTAAAAGTCTGACCAGAAACTAACTTTGCTGCCTTCTTCATATTCATATAGATGTGATAAGGCAAAAGATGCTCAAGTGTTTTTTGAGAATTAGTTTTTGTATCATAGTCAAAAATGGATTTGCATCTATTTTCTGCTTGTCTTCAGCGCAGAAGATTGGACATTTATTTCTTGATCTGTATGTAAAATTGGCAGCCTCAGCCACAAATTATAGACTATTTGGCTTATTCCCCTTCAACAAACCTGAGTGTTGGGTCCTCATCAGTCCTGTGTGCACAGGGAACATGATAGACGTTGTTCATAGTGCATGTGTAGAGACAAGGGACTGTAATGTCTCTTATATACAACTGCTAATAGGTACCAGGAAGGCATGGTCCAAAAATGTGTGCGTATGTGGGTTAATTACTATGTAGACCTGTAGCAGTGACTAGTCAACACTTAATTACTTTGGTAAGACACAATTGCAATTTCATATGTGACATAAAAATTAGGCCTGGGAAAGTCTCACTGAGCTATTCAGACATCTTTTTTTTAAAAGCAAGAAGTGAAAGGAACCAAAACAAACTACATGAAGTTTCCACGGGAAGTAAAGAACAATCCAATAGACAGTAAGTCTGCCAGAAAAGGCTCAAAACATTCAAACAAAATAGAGATAAAACAAAAAGTGAAAGTCCATTTAAAAACATGCACCAATTAATTTCTAAGAAGTCTAGACTCTCCCTGGAGTATACCAACAAATTGATTAAATAGAATGGCAAACATAAAACCATTATACTGTAGGTGGGCTTAAACAAAATGAATTTGAGTACAGCTTCTATCAAAGAATGTCTAAAACAAATCAAAACCCAGGCATTTATTTTTGATAATATGCTTAGAAGTTAACATGGAGGAGAGTAAATATAATGGTATTAGGCTTAGACATGCAAAATATCCTGTTTCCATCTTTGCTAAACGTAGCCTTTCAGCTTGTTGGTGAAGAATTAACTCTCACAGTGCCTCAGTTTCCCCATATTACAAACAGGCAATATTAATTTTAACATCTGGCTTTTATAAATATAATCTCTAAGTCATTTGGAGTAACCCATGTTGTTTATGTGGCAACTGTAGGAGGAATTCGATCATTGTTATTGCAGCAATGCACTACAGAAATAAAAGCAAAATATACGTTCAAATTTCTTATGTCCAAATCTCTACTATCAATTTAGGCCATTCTGCTCCCTAAAGCAATGCATCACTTTTACAGTAATCACTATACTGCATTTGAACTATCACCCTCAGGAGAAAACAGTAGCTCTATTGAGTATTATACTTGCTAGCATTTTTTTTTTTCTGATTCCAAGTAAAATTATCTAGAGTACTACTAGCTGGAAAATAATAGCTTAAAAAAATCTTAAAACTTCTGAACCTGCTCATTTTTAAATAATAACATCACCTGCTTCAAACATACACTTGCTCCAAATAGACATAATTTGTTTCCTACAGCTTTTCAGCATATTAGAATTTCTTATGGTATTTGCATATTTGCATAGATGATACTTCCCAACTTTTCCTAGAAGAAAGATCTCAGTAGCAATTTCTAGTCCACTGGTACATTCTGCAACAGATATATCTACCCTGCTTTCACTTCCAGGCAGAAATCCATCTTCTCCTAAACACTGGGTTCCTTTTGGGGGTGCAATTTCTCTATCTTTCTGCATTTTCTTTTGCACACATTCTTGCTTCCAAGAACACGGTAGAAAATGAGGTGTATGGCTGAGATTAGCAAACTTTCCTCAATGCACTTACTTAAGCCTAATTTCCTCATCTGCCTGTAGCTCAATGACTCCCATCATCCTCCCTTGTTGTGCAGTATCAGCGAGGGGTTGGTGGTTGTCCCCCATCTAGCCAGTACCATAGCCTTTTTGTTAAGGCTTCTGGGCTAAAAGCAGCTGACAGTCTGGCTTTCTTCCAACTCACAGACACAAAACTGTGATACCCTCTCCTGGGGATCTTTGACGTTAGTATAGAGAAGTGCTGTTTGCACCACATTTTCAAGAAAGTGTATTTTAAAAGAAAAGCCCTATCGACATTAGGAAAAAAATTTTCATGGAAAGGGTCATTGGGCACTGGAACAGGCTGCCCAGAGAGGTGGATGAGTCCCCATCCATGGAGGTGTTTAAGACATGGGTAGATGAGGTGCTGAGGGGCATGGTTTAGAGATTGATAGGAATGGTTGGACTCGATGATTCAATGGGTCTTTTCCAACCTAGTGATTCTATGATTCTATGACACTCAGGTCTTCACAAGAGGTACAAGCACCCATCTTCAAGAATAAGCCTTAGCCTTGAACCCAGGCAGAGGGAGATACTCACATGCAAGCCTGAGACAGAAATTTGCAACTTGCTTGTGACCAAGCACTGGCACCAAGGAGAGACTGTTGTCCTTCCCCTGCACACAGTCATTGAACTGAAGGACATAAATCTGCCAGACAACATATAGACAACTCATGGACATGATGTAAATACTCTGTGTAGTTAGGATCAGGTTGCAGGATGCTGTTCATGTTGATTTACAGTCTGGATATTGAACCCCTCCTTCCAGTAAATCTGTGTGTATGGTAGGCACACAGGTCTAATTCTAGGTTTTGAACTTTTCTCCAGTCTGCCTGTGGCTGAAATATGAGGTTTGCATAGCACCAAGTCTCCAGTTCTACGAAATGGGAATTAGGCTTCTAGAACATCTCAAAGCTCTTGAAAATGTTGGCTTTGGCTTTTGGTTTATACGTGAGATCTATTAACAAATATTGGCAAGATATTTACAGTTGAATTACATTCTCTTTCATGAGCTGTGCCTTTTGAGATGTCTAAGATGTGTTGCTTTTTCAGAAAATAAATCTTTTTTATTGAAATGAAGATAACTACCAAGATCATGAAATAGAAAGGGAGACTCTAAAGATGCTTAAAAGTGATCTATTGCTAATGATATGAGGTATGTAAACTTTTACAGAAGTGCTTTCACTCAGACATGAATTATTGATACCTGCTGTGTACAAGTTGAAAAAGCCAGCTGTGATAAACAATGCAACCACTGAGACAAAGAAGCATTTTATTGTTTGTGTTTTTATTGTTGATTATTTCCCTATTTATGAAGACAATGAATACAAAGCAGCCTCCATCTCTGAACTTCAGTAAATATCAGTGTGAGAAATAATTAAAGGTATTTAAACCTTGTAATATTCTTTAAAACAATCTGTAGGAAACCATGCTGGAACTGGGGCTCTGTACCCCACATTTACTTCCATCTACTTCTTTTCTAGATTGTAAAGATAATCAGAGGTATGAACTGATAATTAAAACGTCAAAGCTGAATTAGGGTCAAGGCTGCATCCTTGAGCATTCTGAAAAAAAATATATAAATAGAGACAGATCAGGACGTTGCCTGCATTTCCACTCTCCTTTCCTCTTTGACATGAGATTAAGGGTGTATCCACCAAATGTGGCCTTAGAATCTAAAATACATTAAAGAAAGCGTATTTGCATACAGTGCTCTGAAATTGGTGGCAATAATTCCCTAGCCTTCTATTAAAGCCAAGATTTTCAGAGGTTTGCAAAGATTCTGGCATGTATTTAGATAAAATATTCTGAGTTCTTGAAGGGTTGAGCCTCTCATGCTCCTTGGCGTGCATCAACTTTTAACTACTGAGAATCAAGAAGAAACTTTCCTTGCCCTCTGAGCAGATTTTACCTTAATTGCAAGGCCTCTGGCCTTTCAGAGCAGGTGGCTCTGGCCCCCACTGGATGATCATACAGCTGCTGCTTCTGCTGTTCTTCAGTTTTATTGTCCTTGGAGAAGAAATTGTTTGCTAGATGAGCTTCAGCCTTTTAGAACTACACGTATAAAAATGCTTGGGTATAATATGTTCTTCTTTACTGCAGGAATTACACAGGCAAATAATCAGTTGGAGCACTAACAAGGTATTTGCATGCATAATTATACCAGTTCTATGCACGGTTTTATGCTCAGCTTGAACCTGAGCCTGACAGCTATGAAGGACCAGGTAATAACCTTTTGGTTGAGCTACTCAGGATTAGAATCAGCCTCTCCCTGAAGACAAGATCTGTACATTAGTCTTTTTGGGGAAGATCAATAAAGACACAAAGACATATTCAAGTTAACCTCCAGATACATCACTATATCTGTTGGTTTATTCTGATGGAGTATGAGAGACTCCTAAATCAGGGACATTAATTAAACATTTAAATTCTCAGACGTGCCTGTATTCCCCTCTGACTAAGCCCAGGGGTTAAAGTGGGCATTAAACTGTCTAAGACCCTTTCAAGTGTAACCTTTAATGTAATGCCCCGGTATAAACTGAAATAATGTTCTGGGCACCTGTACTCCCCAGAAAAGATTTACTCTCCATAGGAAAGCTTATGCTTCGCTGCAGTGCTAGGTTTTCCCATGATCCTTACTGGAAACTGGCCCTTTAGATATGGAAACAACATTTTAATGGTTGCTTTGCAAACAGCTACAGTGTCTGCTTAGTACATTTATTGTAGTCATACTTAACTTCCCATTACCTTTTCCTCCTGATTTCTTAAGAAATGTCACATGTTGGCTCTAAGAAGTGGTTCAGCCTGCAGGATTGAACACAAACTGGAATAAAAGGAAGTCTTGATTTTCATGCAGGGCTTCTGTGAGTTGTGAATCACTTTACTTCTCCATGTCTGTATTTCTAGCAGTGGAACAGATGATGCTACATCATTTTTAAGTACTTTTGATATATCTGGGTGAAAAGCACTCTGTAAGAACTAGGTAATATTTCTGTTTACATCTGCAAGAACTTAATTGTGTAAGGTGCAAGTGAACTGTGCATTGTGTTTGACAAAAGCCATTCTCAGCAGTTCTTTCTTCTCTTACATTAGGAAAACAATTAAAGGAAGTGATTAACTTCTCCTATGCCATTGATTTGATAATGAGCTCTGCTGTGGCCCTTTCTTACTAAGTTAAACTGTCCTAATAATATTTAATTTCTTTATATGCAAACTGTACTTATAAGTCTAAGAATTTGTACTGAACCTTTAGAGGTCTAATAGAAAACATGCTGAGATGAGTAAGAAGATTCCAAGTATCTCAGTAGCTGTTGAATGAGCTTACCCTTTTTTTTTTTTTTTTTTTGGGTGAGGGGATTGTAGGGGAGAAGTCTTGCTTAAGTTAAATTATCTAGATTGAAATGTATTCCTATTGGAAATTGCAAGATTACTTGAAATGTGAAACATCCTGCTACTTCATTTTCTATGCATCATTTGAAAACTTTTCAAGAATATTTCTCTTTTGTAGGTGATCGGGCACTTCAGTGTAAAAGAAAAGTCTGTTTCTGTATATAGCATGAGGTATCTGTTAAGAAAATTCTATAATTTGGAGGTAATTCTTCCCTTCTTTAAGAAAAATGTTGAACCAAATTTTAAATCTCTAACTTTCCTCTCGACCTTTTTCTTAATCTTGAATTTTTTTATTCTTAAAATAATTAATCTAGTCTCGCTGACTCCAAAATCCCTCCTAATAATTCCTACAACTATGATTTTTTTGGAGCACAGTTTGAAGTGTGACTTCAGGATTACATTTCCATTTTCACAGAAAAATATATTTATTGTGTGTATTAGTATTTATCAACATTTGTTGGACTTGTTCAACTTCATTCCATTTCCTAATATCTCCAAGCAACTGTGGCTGATATGAGTACACTAACAGCGTGGGTATAAAATTTGTGGATATGAATGAAGAAATTCACAAATAGTCAGTGTAATTTTACATGTAAAATCAAGAGTTCAACAGAATTTATTGTGTATTAAAAGTATATAAGAATTTTTCATAGAGATGACATTAAAGGTACTTGTGGTCTTTGTAAGGGAGAGTGACAACAAAAGCCCTGTAAGATAGATGAAAGGGTCTGTGTGTCTGATCGTGTTTCTTTCATACCAGTAGGTTTCCAGGTTTCTAATGAAAACTCATTTTAACAGTTAACCTGGATATAGACCCATGAATTTTAGGGGCTGGTATATTGTAAATTAATCCTCTTCAAAGTCCCCTATCCTCTCTTATTGCTATTCTCTAATGAAGAAATACCTGTTGGTAATAAAAGCATACGTCAATATTTCTCAACCATTCCCTGAGCTAATAGTCTTCCTCTCGAAAAGATTTTAGAAATTGCAATGCGCTGCATTGCCTTTTCCCTTGATAATGCCTGATCCTCTGCTATCTCCAACGTCTCTTCTATGTTGTAGTTTGGAAACTCTTTTAATTTCCTTGTCCCGTAAATTGAAAATGTGCTCTGTTTCTTTTATAATCTCTTGTTTTCTACACTTCATCAAATCAAATCTGCAGTCCTACAGTTTTTATTCATATGATCCTCTATTTGTTTGATTTTTACAAGCGTGTATCACTTCCTTATTTTTAAAATAATGATCTCATGACAGAGAAGCCCAAGCCCAATCTTTCTCTTAAACAATATTTTATGTCAAAGACACTTCTGAGATGCTGACTTGTAAATTAATGGTATCAAATACATATTGGAACGTCACTTCTAAACCTTTTAAAGAATAATTTTAACATCTTTTAAATATATTTTTCATATTATTCTTATACTATGGCTAAGATTCCAAGTAGGGTTTAATAATATAGAATCATAGAATCATAGAATAACCAGGTTGGAAGAGACCCACCAGATCATCGAGTCCAACCATTCCTATCAAACACTAAACCATGCCCCTTAGCACCTCGTCCACCTGTCCCTTAAACATCTCCAGGGAAGGTGAATCAACCACCTCCCTGGGCAGCCTGTTCCAGTGCCCAATGACCCTTTCTGTGAAGAATTTTTTCCTAATGTTCAGCTTAAATCTACCCTGGTGGAGCTTGAGGCCATTCCCTCTTGTCCTGTCCCCCATCACTTGGGACAAGAGGCCAGCACCCTCCTCTCTACAACCTCCTTTCAGGTAGTTGTAGAGAGCAATAAGGTCTCCTTTCAGCCTCCTCTTCTCCAGGATAAACAACCCCAGCTCTCTCAGCTGTTCCTCGTAAGACTTGCTCTCCAGCCCCTTCACTGGCTTTGTTGCTCTTCTCTGGACTCGCTCCAGAGCCTCAACATCCTTCTTGTGGTGAGGGGCCCAGAACTGAACACAGGATTTGAGGAGCAGTCTCACCAGTGCCGAGTACAGAGGGAGGATAACCTCCCTGGACCTGCTGGCCACGCCGTTTCTGATACAAGCCAAGATGCCATTGGCCTTCTTGGCCACCTGGGCCATTGCTGGTTCATGTTCAGTCTCTGCCAACCAACACCCCCAGGTCCCTCTCCTCCAGGCAGCTTTCTAGACAGACTTCTCCTAGTCTGTAACACTGCACAGGGTTGTTGTGCCCCAAGTGCAGGACCCGGCACTTGGCCTTGTTAAACCTCATGCCATTGGTCTCAGCCCAGCGGTCATTGATAAAGACATTGAACAGGGCTGGACCCAGCACTGAGCCCTGGGGAACCCCACTTGTCACTGGCCTCCAGCTGAATTTCACACCCTTTCCCACCACTCTCTGGGCCCGCCCAGCCAACCAGTTTTCCACCCAGGAGAGTGTGCGCCTGTCCAGGCCAGAGGCTGACAGTTTCCTGAGCAGAATGCTGTGAGAAACTGTGTCAAAGGCTTTACTGAAGTCCAGGAAGATACATCCACAGCCTTTCCCTCATCCAGCAGCCGAGTCACTTTGTCATAGAAGGCGATCAGGTTAGTTTGGCAAGACCTGCCTTTTGTGAACCTGTGTTGACTGGGCCTGATCACTCGGTTCTCTTGCATGTGTTTCATGATAACACTCAAGATCACCTGCTCCATGACTTTCCCTGGCACTGAGGTCAGACTGACAGGCCTGGAGTTCCCTGGGTCCTCCCTGCGACCCTTCTTGTAGATGGGCACAATCTCAGCCAGCCTCCAGTCCAGTGGGACTTCCCCAGTCTTCCAGGACTGTTGGAAGATGATGGAAAGGGGTTTGGCCAGCACATCCGCCAGCTCCTTCAATACTCTTGGGTGAATCCCATCCGGCCCCATAGACTTGTGGCTGTCTAGTTGGGCTAGCAAGGTTCTGACCACCTCCTCTCGGATCATGGGAGCCTCATTTTGCTCCTCTAACTCCTGGGTTTGTACACAGATGGAACAACTTCCTTTACAATTAAAGACTGAGGCAAAGAAGGCATTAAGTACCTCAGCCTTTTCCTCATCCTCTGTCACTGTTGTTCCTTCTGCATCCAATAGGGACTGTATGGTCTCCCTAGTCCTCCTTTTATTATTTATATATTTATAGAAGGATTTTTTGTTATCTTTCACAGACTTTGCCAATCTGATTTCTAGTTGAGCCTTAGTCCTTCTGGTTTTTTCTCTGCACAATCTCACTTCCCTCCTGCAGTCCACCCAAGAGGCCTGTCCCCTCTTCCAGAGCTCATAAACATTTCTCTTCTTCTTGATATCTCTCAAGATCTCTCTGTTCAACCAAGCTGGTTTTCTCCCCTGCCAGCTTTTTTTCCGGAACATGGGGATAGCTTTCTCCTGAGCTGCTAGGATTTCCTATTTGAAGAGCTCCCAGCCCTCCTGGGCTCCCTTGCCCTTAAGTACTGTCTCCCATGAGACTTTGCCAACCAGCCTTCTGAAGAGTTCAGAGTCTGCCCTCTGGAAATTTAATGCTACTGTCCTACTAACCACCCTCTTCACTTCACCTAGAACAGAAAACCCTATCATCTCATGATCACTTTGTCCTAGGCATCCACCTACTATATCTTCTTGCAAAACTCCTAAGCTCATAGCAAGGAAATTGTGGTCTGTTATTTATCATCACCATGCTTGATAGCTAATATAGATTTTATAACTGAGATTACACATTCAACTGTATTCTCTAACACTGAATTATTTCTGGGTAATATAAAAATATTAAATATTTTATTAAAAACAAAATCCAGAATATGTATGTAATAGTTTTCAGCCTATACAAACTAATCTATGCCAGCTATGGACTATAGATGTAATTTTGCAAATACATTTAATCTTTCAATGTCAGAAATTTTTTTTTCTTTCCCAGCTTCCTTCATAATATTGTTCTTTTTGATGAAAATTTGATTTAGTGACTTGTTTCATCTGCACATCCTTTAGCTTTGGTTTTAGCTTACATTTTTTTCTGTGTATCATCATATCTATTTCATTATAGCTTTTTTCTGCCTGAAAGTTCATCATATCATATTCTTATTCATGAATTATATTTTCTATATGCTGCTTTCTGCATGTGTTCAATATCATCATGCTTTTGTCTGTGAGTAAACATTAAAAAATCAAAATAATTTTATCCCATTATTATTTGTGTTTGAATGCTCAACCTAAAAGTCATAAGATATTCACTAGTGGTTGAGGGAGTAATTTGGTCACTTTATGTAGCTCTCTTGAAGAACAGATATGGTATAACCTCTTTTGGGACTGGTACTGCTCTTCTCAAATGCTTCATGTATATTCCTTCTGAAATCCACATTTTTCAATATGCATGTGTGTGTCAGTGTGTGTGCACACTCTAGTTTTTCTAGTACTTTTCTGCTATGGATATGCTTTACAAATAAATGAAGCTCTGTCTAAAAACAAAGCACTGCTTTGATATATTTGATTCCACTCTGTATTTGGTGTTGCACATTGCTTGAATTTTATTTGCATTTTTGAAGATTTATCTGTGAGTAATTTGCATTTAGTTTGCCTGCATGTATATCTATGAGTCTGTGTTTCCCTAAAAAAATTTGTATTTGTTCTGGCTATGCTATACATCTATTGAAATAGATTTCTTTAAATATTTAAATCAGAAACAGAAGATATATTTTCTTCCTTTTGGGCATCTGATCTAAAATATGATCATAAATTAGGGACCAGGGATTTCACAAACCCTTAAGAGTTGCATAGTTTATTTAACTATCCTGGATATATTGCAAATCTCAAAATTTCCTTCAGTTCTTACATTCTTATAAGAAAATGGCCCTTCCAAATTTCCGACCTTTTCAAGAAAGACAGTATTCTTCGAATGTGTTTAACACACTCAGGTATCTTTTTTGTCTTCAGCATCTAGTTAAAAGCTACTAAATGCATCCGATCCTCTAGCCCAGTGACAGCAAAAAATGCACTTGGAATTTCAAACTAGATTTTATAGTTCTTGATGTCTATAATCAACCAGGTTAATTCGTTCTGAAGTAAAGAGTTTATGATAAGAAAACTACAACTTTTCTGAAAGGTCAGGTTTCTGAATGTTATTGCTTTATGCAGATCTGAAGATTTTACTCTCGATGCAGTTGTTCTTCAGAAACTTGAGATTTTTCTTAAATCTCTCCATAGCATTTACATGTTCCTTTTGTGGAGTAAACAATCTGCCTCTTGCCTCTTTGAAACCCTGCAAACAATTCAGACTTTGGTTTTGAGAGGTTTTTTCTCATGTTCAAAAATCTTGTAGGTAACCCAAAGCCCTTACATAAAGCAGAGACTGTCCTCAGCTTGTAAAACTGTCCTTTCTACAACGTTTACAGTATGCGTGAGAGGCTGCAAAAAGACCTACAAATAGATCTGGAGATAAATTAGCTTTGTTCTAGCAGTGCTGAGGGGTTGTTTGGAATTTCTTTCATTTATTAATAAAACCATCAGCCTACAAAGCAAAGCTTTGATCACTTGCTTTTCTGACAGACTGTAGACTTCATTTAGATTTCATCCATTCTTGTGAATTTTACAAACAAGATATTGTAGTTTTATGTAAAGAAACATTGCTGTCTTGATATTTACAAATGAGCCAGTGCTCAGGTATTAACAACATGTCATGTTGGTTTCATAGGTAAGACCTTAACAATTAAATTCTGTAATTACTTTTTTTCTGAGTAATGCTGATAACCTTACAATGAGAATTAATTTCTTGGGAAAAGCATTGAAGATTTATGTCATTCCACATTCTGGTATGAAATCCCTTATCATCCTTAGATAATCCCAAATCTGTATGTTTTTCTTTTGATAAGTCTTCTGCAAGGCTAAAATCATTACTTTTGGTTCTGTCTCTAGGTAATGCAAGAATACAGATGGCTAATACTAATAGAAGTATTAGCCTTCTTAGAAAATTTCAAAGCTTTCTAGAAAATGTATTTTTATATTGGTTTAAAATCAAACCAATCTCCTCTCCTGTTGGAGGGTCAATGTTTCAGAGAGATTAATCAGTATTTGTAGATCCAAACTATTGCTGCAATGGAGGAGAATCCTCCAGAAAGATGGAAAGCAGGAACTTTGGTTCCCTGCACCATGACGGACTTCAGACTAATTTGCTCTTTTGCAAGGAACTTGTTTGTGCTTTATCCAGCTTTACCATCAGCGTAATTAGAACAGATAAGACTCTCAGCTGAGATAAATCTTCAGAGCTCTAAGCAGCACTGAAATTTGGTTCTATGCCAGTTTACATCAACTTTAAGATAGGGTTTTCAGGTGATACTTTGTTAGTGCAACTTATTCCCATGGTACAAGGAGTTCTGACCATTAGCAGAACCTTTACTGCTATTGACTGGTATTATATTTCCAAAATGATATTTCTGTTACATTGTTATTGTAAATCATTTGAAATAGCCATATAAACATGTCTGGAGAGGTATGTTCTGGAAACTTAATCAATATGGTGTCACATTAAACACTGAGGAACAAAGAAGTAAAGGGAGTCTCTAATTACAAGGAAAAGACAAATAATTCTGTGCAAACATGTGGAAACGTGTGGTGGATATCACATAAATAACCAATTGTAGATATAAAATGGCAGTATTTTTTTCCACTTTTCAAGAGGCAGTGCTAGCCATGGATCTGGCCTAACTTTCACCCATCTGCTTGCCTGTCGACTTACTGGACCTCATGGGCTATTGCTGTTTCTTTTTTACAAGTCAACAAACTTCTCATATTTATCAAAGGCCATTCATGAAGCCAGTATGGACTGTACCTGCTTTTCATCAGATGTCTCCCTCAAGCTGTTTGCTTTGTACCATCTGCAGACAGGGCGAGAAGTCCTGTGATGGTCATTTTGTCCTACATCACCATCAGCTGTAGAAAATACTAGTCGCTAACTTTGTGGTTAGTAAAATCTAGCAGGGGGATACATGTCTAGAACTCAAGCTATATTCAGCTTCTATGGAAATTTAGGATGGCGATAGGCCTGGCGAGCGTGGAGGAGAGCTGTCCAGAGTCACTGCCCCTTTCCTTCATCAAATATTTACATTATGAAAGTACAGCAGAAGGCTAGCCCTGAATCCCCCTTTAGTTATGCATATTACACATGCCCTGACCTCCGTGACTACTAATTTAAGAGGTTGAGGGTTCTCCTGTTATACGATCTTTTCATTCTTTCCACTGGCTCATTAATTCCCCAGCTGTGTCATTTTTGTGAAACCCACAGTTGTTAAGCAGTGCTTTGGTAAGACTTGTTTTCCTCTGATATTATGGAATCAGAGCTGGGATCAAGATCTCCCTTCTGTCATGGGTGATATGGAGTGAGCAATAGTCTGTAGGCATCTGGCCACTAGTGTTTATGTAAAAAAAAAAGTGAGATATGAGTCTGACGTAATCTTTTAGGTCCAAACCATTCTATGATTTTATGCTTATTTCACACCTTCACTTGTTTGATCCTCTGACATCAATGAAAATTTGTAGATGACACCAAATCACACCAGGATGGGATATCATGCAGAGGGACCCAGACAAGCTGAAGAAGTGGGTCAGGGTAAACATCAGGAGATTCAACAAGGCTAAGTGCAAGGTTCTATGCCCGGGCTGGGGCAATCTGCGGTTTCAGTACAGGATGGGGGATTGAGAGCAGGCCAGCAGAGAAGGACTTGCAGCTGCTGATTGATGAGAAGCTTGACATGAGCCAGCAATGTGTACTTGCAGTCCAGAAGGCCAACTGTGTCCTGGGCTGCATCAAAAGAAGTGTGGCCAGCCAGTCGAGGGAGGTGATTCTGCCCCTCTATTCCTCTCTTGTGAGACCTCATCTGGTGTACTGTGTCCAGTTCTGGAATCCTTGACATAAGAAGGATATGGAACTCTTGGAACAGGTCCAGAGGAGGGCTACAAAAGATGATCAGCTGGAGCACCTCTGCTGTGAGGACAGGCTGAGAGTTGGGCTTGTTCAGCTTGGATAAGAGAAGGTTACAGGGAGACCTTATAGCAGCCTTCCAGTACTTGAAAGGGGTCTACAAGAAAGCTATGGAGGGACATTTTGCAAGGACCTGTAGTGATAGCATGGGGAGGAATGGCTTTAAATTGGAATGGGGAAGATTTTAATTAGACCTTAGGAAGAATTTCTTCACCACAAGAGTGATGAGGCAGGTTGCCTAGGGAAGTTTGGATTGTCCTGTCCCTGGAAGAGTTCAAGGCCATATTGGATGTGGCCTTGAGCAGCATGATCAGTGGAATATGTCCCTGTTCATGGCAGGGGATCAGGAACTAGATGATCTAGTTTTTGCTAGGAATGGTTGGACTCGATCATCCGGTGGGTCTCTTCCAACCTGGTTATTCTATGATACTATGATTCTATGATCCTTAAGGTTTTATGGTTCTATGAAATCTCCAGGTCCCAACTCCTCTTCCCCCACCAGAGGTGGCCACTGGCTCAGTAAGGTCAGACAGAAAGCCATGCTGATCCATGCTGTTGAACCAATTATATCTCAAATGACCCCAGCAAGGCCCCTGGGCATCACCCAGCATCCATCCACATGCATTTCCCTGACAAAGTGACTCTTCTACTGGTTGAGGGAATGGCTGTGGATGTATATTCCTGGACTTCAGTAAAGCCTCTGACACAGTTTCTCACAGCATTCTGCTCAGGAAACTGTCAGCCTCTGGCCTGGACAGGCGCACACTCTCCTGGGTGGAAAACTGGTTGGCTGGAGGGTCCAGAGAGTGGTGGGAAATGGTGTGAAATCCAGCTGGAGGCCAGTGACAAGTGGGGTTCCCCAGGGCTCAGTGCTGGGTCCAGCCCTGTTCAATGTCTTTATTAATGACCTGGATGAAGGCATTGAGTGCACCCTTAGCAAGTCTGTGGATGACACTAAGCTTGGTTGAAGTGTGGATCTGCTGGAGGGTCGGGAGGCTCTGCAAAGGGATCTGAACAGGCTGGATCCATGGGGTGAGACCAATGGCAGGAGGTTTAACAAGGCCAAATACTGGGTCCTGCACTTGGGACAAAACAACCCTGTGCAGTGTTACAGACTAGGAGAAGTCTGGCTGGAAAGCTGCCTGGAGGAGAAGGACCTGGGGGTGTTGGTTGGCAGAGACTGAACATGAGCCAGTAGTGGCCCAGGTGGCCAAGAAGGCCAATGGCATCTTGGCTTGGATCAGAAACGGCATGACCAACAGGTCCAAGGAGGTTATTCTCTCTCTGTACTTGGCACTGGTGAGACCGCTCCTCGAATCCTGTGTTCAGTTCTGGGCCCCTCAGCACAAGAAGGATGTTGAGGCTCTGGAGCGAGTCCAGAGAAGAGCAACAAAGCTGTTGAGAGAGATGGAGAACAAGTCTTGTGACGAGTGGCTGAGAGAGCTGGGGTTGTTTATCCTGGAGAAGAGGAGGCTGAGAGGAGACCTCATTGCTCTCTACAACTCTCTGAAAGGAGGTTGTAGAGAGGAGGGTGCTGGCCTCTTCTCCCAAGTGACAGGGGACAGGATAATAGGGAATGGCCTCAAGCTCCACCAGGGAGGCTCAGGCTGGACATCAGGAAAAAAATTTTCACAGAAAGGGGAACTGAGCACTGGAACAGGCTGCCCAGGGAGGTGGTTGATTCACCTTCCCTGGAGGTGTTTAAGACAGGTAGACAAGGTGCTCAGCAACATGGTTTAGTGGCAGATAGGAATGGTTCTACTCAATGATCCAAGAGGTCTTTTCCAACTTGGTGATCCTATGATTCTATGATATATATACACAAACCAAATTGTCTGTCAACCATATATACAATTTAAGCCATTTTTTTTCATATATGACACCTACCAATAGAAAACCATCAGATTTTCTTATCAAAGTGGGAAAGAAATCTCAGGAAGAATACTCGGAATTTATTGCTTAGGGGAAGAATAAATGGACAAAGAAAAATATGTCAGGTAAAATGAACAGATATTTCAAATCACAAATTCCAGACAATTAATACATGGCTCTGTGGCTTGTATCACCACAATAATTTTTGGGGTTTTGATACTGGGATGGCCTACATGGCACTGACATTACAGGCTTCAGATGGGAGCCACCAGATGGGAGGAGGGTCTTTGCCCAGGAGCTTGCAGGGCTTGTAGATAGGACTTAAAATAGATATGAAAGGGGCATAACATTAAGCTAGCCTGTAAAAAGCAGTGGGAGGACAGGTGTCAGGGATCAGGTATCAGGGAGGATACTTCTCTAAAACTCTTTGTAGGTAATAAAAGGTCCACTGGGTAGGAGATGCAACCAGCAGCCCAGCTCAAGTGCCTTTACACTATCGCACAATGCATGGGTAATAAGCAGGCAGAGCGGGGAAGCTACTGTACTACTAGAAAGCTATGATCTAGTTGCCGTCACTGAAACATGGTGGGGCAAATCCCATGACTGCAGTGTGGCTATCAATGGCTGCAGGCTGTTAAGAAGGGACAGACTGGGAAGGAGGGGTGAAGGAATTGCCCTCTACCTCAGGAAAGGGATAGAATGTGAAGAGCTGTTGTTAAAGAGTATCTACAAACAGGTTGAGAGCTTGTGGGTCGAAATTAAGGACAGAGGAACCAATGGGAACCTTGTGGTTGGTTATACTACAGACCACCTGATCAAGGAGAGCCAACAGATGAAGTCTTCTTCCTCCAGCTACAGGAGGCTTCACGCTTACAAGCTCTCATCCTACTTGGGGACTTCAACCACCCTGACATATGCTGAAAATGTAGCACGGCAAGCTGCAGGCAATCCAAGTGAGTCCTGGAGTGCACTGAAGAAAACTTCTGAGTCCAGCTGGTGGAGACCTCCACCTGAGGAGATGCAATACTGGACCTGATGGTCACCAATACAAGCAAACTGATCAGTAATATTAGTATTGGAGGCAGCCTGGGCTGCAGTGACCATGCACTGGTGATATTCAAGGTCCAGAAGGATATGAGACATGTGAGGATATAGTCAGGACACTCAATTTCAGGAAAGCAGATTTATAGCTCTTCAAAAAACTACTCAGTAGGAACCCCTGGGACGAGGTCCTCCAAGGCAAAGGAGTGGAACAGAGCTGGAAAATATTCAAGGATGCTTTCCATAGAGCACAAGAGTGCTCAGTCCTTATATGTAGAAAATCAGGTAGAAAAGGGAAGAGACTGACATGGCTGAATCAAGACCTGCTGGGGTGCATTCATCAATGATACTGACAACGAGATTGAGTGCACCTTCAGCAAGTTTGCAGATGACACCAAGCTGAATGGTTAGTTGCCACACCAGAAGGATGGGATGTCATCCAGAGTGACCTGGACAGGCTGGTCAAGTGGGGCTGTGCGAACCTCATGAGGTTCAACAAGGCCAGCTGCAAAATCCTGCATCTGGGTTGGGGCAATCTCCGAATTCAGTACCCAATGGAGGATGACGTGATTCAGAGCTGCCCTGGAGAAAAGGACTTGGGAGTTCTGGTGGATGAGAAGATCGACATGTGCCATCAGTGTGCACTCACAGCCCAGAAGGCCAACTGTGTCCTGGGCTGCAGCAGAAGAAGCATGGCCAGCAGGTGGAGGGAGGTGATTCTGCCCCTCTACTCCTCTCCTGTGAGACCTCACCTGGAGTACTGTGCCCAGTTCAGGAATCCTCAACGTAAGAAGGATATGGAACTGTTGGAATGGGTTCAGAAGAGAGCAAAGATGGTCTGAGGGCTGGAACACCTTCCATACGAGGACAGGCTGAGAATGTTGGGCATTTTCAGCCTGGAGAAGAGAAGGCTCTGAGGAGATCTTATAGTGACTTTCTAGTACCTTAAAGGAGTCTACAAGAAAGCTGGAGAGGGACTATTCATAAAGGCTTGTGATAGGACAAGGGGGAATGAGTATAAACTGGAGAAGGGCAGATTTAGACTAGACATAAGGAAGAATTTAATCACCGCAAGAGTGGTGAGGCACTGGAACAGGTTGCCAAGGGAAGTTGTGGATGCACCATCCCTGGAAGTGTGTAAGTGCAGGTTGGATGTGGCCTTGGGTAACCTGATCTAGTGCGATGTCCCTGCCCATGGCAGGGGCATTGGAACTAGATGATTTTTATGGCCCCTTCCAAACCTAACTATGATTCTATGACTCAAAGATTTAGTTTTCCACCCTGAATAAGATAGTAAAGATACTGCAAGCAAAATCTAGGACAGTTGAAATCTCTTTGTTGATAATAAAAAGGAAATTGAGACACATTTTATCAGCTCATCCAGATGGCTCATGGGCTTTGGCCTAAGGCATATAATAACATTACAAACTAGACCCAGATCTGCAAAGGTGCTGTGTACTAGCAGCATCCTTGGGTGCTAATAAGACCATTTGCTAGTGCAGAGATAGGAATATGTGCATACTCACAGATTTGGAGCCATATGCTCACATTCTTTTTGTTTTGTTTTGTTTTACCCCAAAGAGCACAATTTTCCCCTCTCTTCTATTCAGCCATTTTTACCAACATAAGTGGCTTAATCTCTGCTCTGATCTCTCCTTCCAGTTTCAGACCCTTTCTTCTCAAGGTGTCACAGAAATGCAAAGGTTAAGTCCCCTCCCTAGGCAGAGAGGTACTAGAGATACTTGAAAGCTGTCAACAATTTCAATAAGAATCTTCCTTTCACAGTGAAGGACCCTGCATGTCAAAGCAAGCTGTTCAGCAGCTTGGATTCAGCCTACTTGATCCAGTCTGTTTACCTCTAAGGATCGCTTGCAGGGTGGGTGTTTGCTCTGCACTTAACGCTGGCCTCAACTTAAAATGTTACCAGTCTGGTAGTGCAGGTGTGTAATTCATTTGATTGTTACACTAAAGATAACACCAAAACACTCAGTGTTAAGTGTGATTCTGCCAGATTAAGATGCTATGCTTCTCGATATGTCTTATTTTGATTCCCACACCAGCTTTTTCAAGTAATTATTGCCACTTCTACTAAGTGGGAGTTCAATTATTATGGAAACCACTGTATTCTCTAGCATAGAAAAGGCAAAGTCTTTCTTATTTTGTTGTCATGTTTAATCCAAAGGGGTTCAGGCCCTGATCTAGTACAAGAATATTCAAGTTCATTGTGTGAATAGTTATGTTTAATTTTTGGGAACTCATAGCATAAATATTTTCTTGAATATTAAACCCCAACAAGACACACACCAAAGGTGATATTGCTCCATTACAACACTATAGTAAAATCAGGCATTATGTTGTTTTTTTTAGAAATAAGAATCTACTTGCATAGCAGACTAATCAAATAAATTACTATGCCATTTAAATTTTGAATTTTGAATTACTACAAAGCAAACATAAAATCATTAATGTTGGAAAATACCTCTATGATTATTAAATCCAACCATCAACACAAGACCATCACACCTGCTAAGTCATGTTCTGAAGAAACGCTTCTACATGTTTTTTTGAACACCTCCAAGAACGGTGATTCCCCCACTTCCCTAAGCAGCTTGTTCCAATGTTTCATAACTCTTTCAGTAAAGAAATATTTTCTAATACCCAATCTAAACCTCCTGTGACACAACTGGAGGCAATTTCCCCTCATCCTATTACTTGCTACTTGGAGAAGAGCCTGGCACCCACTAAGTATTCGTCTTTGAATTTTAGTGATGTCATCCACCATACTTCATTGTTGTAATACTAACATCTTCATTAACTGCCTTCTTCATTACAGCTTTATCATCAGCCAATAAAACCATATGATTCATTAATTTAAGCACAACTCATTTTTGCTAGGGGTAGACAGTGCTCGCAAAGAAGGAACCTTCCTCACACTCTGCACAGTCTGATGAATCAACAGAGCTTAGCTCCTCTTGTGCCATACATTTTCTCTGTTGACTTGGGGAAGTCAGTCGAGTTTGCATCCATGTCCATATCATGTGTTTAAATATCACATGTAAGGTAAGAGGTGGGTGCCATTACTGACAGTGGAGACCTGAAGCTCAACTTGTTTGCCTCATTTGTCCAGAACTGTTTCAAATGTCTTAAAACTTCTGCCCAAGATGTTTCCATGGGTTTGGTGGATATAAATAGGTTCAAGGGAACTAACCTTTTCTGTAACCTTTCCATAGCAGCAACACAAAGGTTGCAACCCTCCTCCCATCTCCCTGCACAGTTTATTTTGTGTTTTTAAGATAAGCTTCCCTATAAATTGTGAGTACTTACATGGTTGCTATTAGAGTAATACAGGACATGCTTCTCTGTTCCTTTCCTTACACCTCTGGGACATTAGGAAGTGTTAGATGATAAGGATGAAAAGTTCCCTTTCTATTGTTTTCTGTCCTCCTCCTCCCTATATCCCCTCACACTACCTCAATTATCACAGTGTCTGATTTAATTTTCTGCAGTGGCATTTATATCCTAAAGTAAGGTCCCAGTGTTAAATGGACAAGGGAGAAGGAGAGGAAGAGAGTTACGACACTTTAGAAGGAGCTTTCAATCACCCAGTTAGCTGAGCAAAAAGTAGCCAAGAACTTCCCAATGGTGTTTCTACATACTGAGCAGGTAAGAAGTCTCAGATTCTCCCTCTTGGAAGCTTTTCTCTGTATTTGAAGGAGACGCTTCTGTTCGCAGGGAAGCCACAGTTCAGAGCTTTCTTCAGCAAGTAGATGCCTCTGATCTTTCCTTCAAACAATTGAACAAGATACTCATCTCTCTTTCAAAGCATGTCAGGGAGAAGGGAACAGAACAGCTCGTGTGTTAGAGACTCTCAAAATGAGAAGGAGGAATCCTAGACCCAGTCTCTGCTTCTGTCCACGTCTACCCTGTTCTTGGAGATACATGTCCCTGACAACAGCTAATTGTTTTGAGCAAAGACATTTTACATGCTTCAGAAAAGAAATTCTGAGCCTACAGGACCCTAAAAGTTACAGCATTCTCCTGTGAGGGGAAAAAAAAAGAAGAGGTTTCTGGGTCATGTTTCAAAAAAAGTTAGCGTTTCACATACAGCAGTCATGGGATAAAGAGACACATTTGAATGTTAGCTCTCCAAGATTTTTGTACTATTGCAATTCATAAAACACTTTAAAATGGAAAAATACACTTGCTAGGAAAAAAAAAGGATGATTTAGCTAGAAGAGCTCTAAATTATGAATTGAGAGACTTGCATCTGTCCCTAACAAAGGAGAGCCAGGGTAAAAGAGTACTCCAATAGTGATGGTGATATTCCTGCTCAATTCTGTTCTGACGAGAAACACAAACATAAAGCCAAGCCACGCTGAATCATAAATCATATATTCACAAAGTCAGGTCAGTGCTCTGACTGAGAAATTGCTAGAATAGAGCACAAATAAGACTCAATCCCCTGTGCAGGCAGTCTCAGCAGCATTTCAGCCTGTTTTTCTCCCTAGCAATGTGTTCGCTTAACAGGAATAAGAGATGACTCAAGGCACATCCCTACCCTCATACCAGAGCTACCTCAAACAGAATATTTAGGATATTTAGAATATTCATTCCCAGGGAGCATAGTGATTATGTTATTGCAGTACATGGTACTGTTCCGTCTGCCTAGAAACAGAATTCCTTGGTTGTGTTATATGCTCTATACTGATAACAGATGGTGGCAATTTTATCTGTAGCCTCAGTTGAATAGTCTCGTGTTTTGGAGAAAGAGTTCTGTAGTGTTATTTCTGTGAACCACAAAGTGGTGAAGAATTGCTTTTCCAAGCTGAATGGAATCTATATTTTTTTTTGCCTAGGAAATTCTATACTATATTAATGTAGAACTCTATAAACCTTTTCTGAGAGCTATTATGATTATTTTTTAACTTAAGCCATCATTTATTAACTGAATTAATCTGGACAGCTTAAATGACTTTTTTTGATATTTTTTACATGTGTTCTAGTCTCTTTTTTTATATGTATCCTAGGAGATAATGGTAATCTATAAGATTTTCAAAAGTCAAATCGTGTTATATATATCACATGGGAAACATTTATGGTCGATGGCATGATAGAAGATGAACCTTGTTGGAGCATCACATTAAGTAATTACAGTTTGAAATATGTACGGTACTATCCCCCGTAGATGATTAACCCACTTTTAAGGGCTGATAGGTGTTATTAATTGACCTATTCACTGAACTCTAGAAGGTGTTTGGGAACGTGTATATACCACAAATTATTATTCTATGTCGTTAATCATCCAAGTCTCCTTCATGACTCAGTAGAAGTGGAAATCAAAAGGCAAAAGGCTAACAGACAACTAATTCTTTTACAACCTCTCAGATATATTACAATATATAAAAATCTTCAGGTCATATATCAAAAGGAAGTGGCCTTTCTCTGTGTTTTCTGTCACATTTAACTGTTTCTCCCTTCCCATTTCTGTTTTGTTTCCTGCAGCTGCAGTATCACAGATTGGTTATGTTCCTCATCAGCATCTCATCTCTCCATCTCTCTATTTCAGGTCTCACCCCCCTTTAACTCTTTTTATCTTTCTTTGTGATGTGTTTGCATTTCATTCCACCTGTGGCATATGCCACATAAAGCTAACTGGGATGGCTGTAGCTGGAGGACTGTGTTTTCCAAACAAGTTTCACTTGACAGTTCTCAAAATGCAAAGCAATTACGGAAAGCACAGAAAAGTAAAAAATGTACATACACATACAAGTGGATGGAGGCCTTCATCACCTCAAGAAGTGTGATATAGGTTGCCGATATGCTCCCCTGTGTACTGTTACTTTCTTAATGCATATCTTTCCATGTGCACTTTCAGAAACAAAGTATAACCACTCGAATGTATAATAGATAAGGGAAAGACAGCAGACTGAAACTAATTGAGCTATTCCTCCAACAGAAATGCTGGAGAAGGAGTTATTAATATTCTTCCTAGAGGCTTTGGATGTGCTCCAGTATGTGATGAGAGATCTGCACCTGTGTTCTTTGTGAATGTCTAAGTACACTTTGTTGTGGTGTCAGGACACAGACTTTTGTTCCGTTTGTTCTGCTAATGGAATTTAGCTTCATCAAGTAATGTTCAGCATGAGTTCTTCCA
This sequence comes from Phaenicophaeus curvirostris, assembly GCF_032191515.1. Lineage (NCBI taxonomy): Eukaryota > Metazoa > Chordata > Aves > Cuculiformes > Cuculidae > Phaenicophaeus > Phaenicophaeus curvirostris. The sequence goes on from NC_091431.1 coordinate 71,875,470, forward strand.
AAACATGCCTGTATGGTTAAGCTACGGTAATGATGAGTTAAAGACTTGACTGAACACTGAGTGTTGCTTATGAAATAGTCATGACTTTGAGATGATGGATAGACTTGATTCCCTGAATTTCCAGCTGAGACTTTCAGCAGGAGCTTCATTAGACTGACGTGGGTTGAGCCTGTTGTGATCCAGATACAAATGAATTTGAAAAACTGTTCCAGTTTAAAACTTTCAGATATGAATAATTTAGATTGTCTTATTGCTCCCCAAACTAACATCTTCATTCCTGTTTTGATGGCAGAGAGGCGTGGAATTGTCATATTGTTGTACCAAGTTTAAATAACTTCAAGAAACTTTCCCGTGTAATCAGGAAAAAACAAATTTGTATGTATGGAAGATGAGCAAAATTGTATAATTGTGCCGGGGAAAATGTGTTAGTCTGAAGATTGATTCTTTTCTCCAAACATAGGATAGAGGGTTGATTTGCACAGAAAGGTTATGAGAGGATTGGCTACTGAATCTTCTGAAGTTTTACAGTATATAGAAGACATGCAGGAGAGCTTAAAGTCAGCAGCCTGGTTTTAGCCAATATTCCTAAGATGAAAAACACAAATTCAGGGACCTTTTAGAGATCTGAGTCTTAAATATGCCTTAGTCAACTGATACTATTTCTGCAGATCCTGAGTGCTTCCATTAACCTTGGCTGTAAACAGTTAAGAACTCAGAAGGCAACAGAGGGAGTAAAGCCTGGGCAGTTCCTATCCACTCCACTACCCAGTGCAAGGTTTATCTTGACTCACAAGATACACTAATATGTTCAGCCACACCTCCCATCACACCACCTTCAGCAACGTTTTCACATTTTACTCTAAATATGATTATGTGTTATAGGCAATGTAAATATATAAGTTTTAAAGCAACCTGGTTTATAATACAGTCTAATTTAACTACATCAATGCATTAAACGGCTTGCTTAATAAGCACAACATAATTTTACGCATTGGTTTATAAGCTCATGGCAGAAGTCCTGCTGTCTAAAATCATTCCAGCCAGCAAGATTCTTTAAGAAAGTAAAATGCAAAGCTCATTTGTTTTCCCAAATGTGTGTTACAACACAACTATATACAGAACTAAAAGAAAACAAGATCCTTCCTACAGACTATTGCCCTGCTGATGAGACAGACCTGATGGATTCTTGCTTAGCTGCTCTTCAGGATCATCAGTGATGAAGATTTAACAGGAACCTTAGCTAATGTATGCCAATGTTTCACCATCCAGAGCTTAAAATCTTCCACTTTGTGTCTCCTCTGCATCTTCCTTACTTGAAAACATTTGATATTCATTGTTCTTCAACCTACTCATAACAATCCAGAAAATCTTATTTAAAAACCCAGCTAAAGCAGAAATTGTTGACTAAACTACTGGTAGTATTTCCAGCTCTCTGTTTCTTATTTCACCTTCTTATCTAATCATTCCTTAGTAAAAAATAGACAACTTTCCCAGAGCAACTAGAGCTTCCCTAGGAACTTTCCCTTCACTGGTGAGCTGGGATCAGTCTCCTCTCTCCTTCACAAAGACAAGAAGCAAGGTTAAAATACCATTTATTTTTATTTTTTTTATGACTGGTACCACTCTGGGGATAGGTATGGTGATATTTCATTGCCTTTTGCTGACCTGGTCTGGATATTTTACCAAGGCAAAATTGATAACATTTTGAGTTTGGTGAAACACAGCAGTTCCAAACTTCTGCCCCATAATGGGCAAAAATCATACAATTTTAAGAGGGAAACTAACTGTTAAACCCCTCAGACATGTACAATACATGCCACAAAATTATATACTTCTTCATACATTGAAGAACCCAATTAAGTGTATTTGGTTAAGACATTCTTCTGCATTTGAAGCCATTCAAACATAAAGAGGCCTGTCTTTCAGTCTGTAGGGAGGTATGTACAAACGTGTGTGTGTCTCATACCTAATTTCAAATTCAGTATGTTTTAACTTCAGCTTTATTTCAGTGTTTACACAAGTTAGAATTTGAGAGGCACAAGAGCATGTAATGTAAGCCTTGCAAAGGTTCAGACAAAGCTTTCCTAACAAACTGTAAATCATCACATAGCTCTGACAGCCCAAAAGGAAAAAATTTTCTGATGGGAAGCAGAAACAGAAGAAAAAGAAGTCTAAAACCAACGACATGTTTTGACACTTCCATAGAAAGTACAGCTGTGATTTTCTGCCTTGTCTCTTCCTTTCATTGCATGGAGTTGTATACATGATTTACTTTACTCACAGATCTCTGAAGCACTCCAAAGGAAATTTGGTCCATAATTATGCTTATTTTATGTAGAGAAAGTTTTGGGGAAGTAGAAGTCAAATAACACTGAGAAGTTCCATAGCAGGTAAGTAGCTACATATGAAAGAAAAGGTACATAAATTCATATATCCAGCCTGAACCTCTCTTTCTTCAGCTTGTGCCTGTTGCCTGTTTTTCTCCTGATCTGCACCACCAAGGAAAGTCTTAATCATTGAATTTTTAGTACATTTAAAGTCACTTTTAATGGAAATTTCCATATAATAGATCTGAAGGCTCACTGTAATCCTAATGTAGGATCTACCAAGCACATACAGAGGAGAAAACTCCTTGGTTATATAGAGCATTTTCAAGGACAACACATAAGATGAGAAGGATAGAGCCAGAACCAGACTCAGGTGGTGTTACAGTTAAGATAACAGCTAAAATGAGCTTGGATCCTCGCTCCCTGCGATCCTGTGATCGTCACATCTTGTCATGAAGGATACATAAATGATGGATCAGGGAGCTCCTGCTATTGCCCAACATAGTTAGTGGCCTGGAATAAGGTTATTCTGACGCTCCTCCTGATCAGAAGATGGCCTACCCTGTCACTGCTCTTACTTCTTGAGACTGAAGGATGCCTATAGGTGAGGATGGACAAAAGATAGGTATGGGTATGCGGAGAAAGCCAGAAACATGGATTGCAGGTAGTTTTAATAGGATTGTTTTCTATTGGCCATGAGAAGGCTTGAAAAGCTGAAAAAGAGCCAAAAGAGGAAATTTAAGAAAACTACAAATGAATGAGGAAGAAATGGAAAACAGTGGAGAAACACAACAGGAAAACATCAGAAGGCAGGCAAGGCTGTCAGCCACTTAAGCCTTTGCCTTTTTTGGGATCTCACTCTGCACACATTGTGATGGAAGAACCAGTCCCAGAATAAAACCCTTCCTGATGAGAACTAAAGAGAAATTACATTCTTTTCTTATATATATTCTTGATCTTCTTCGGGTATTTCCATCCCTTTGTGTATCTGGTGTTTCCATCCCTTTGTCTATCACCTTCTTCCTCAGCTCTACAAACTGTGCTGTGATGATATCTGGAACAAAGATAGAGTCAATAAAGAGTGCACACAATATATTTCATGCAAAATGCCAAACCAATACAAATCTCATATCACATAGGATAGAGTCCTTTATATTTGAAAGCTTAGGTTCTGTCCAGTTCTCTAATTACGTAGTACATGACCCTCTCCAAGTCTAACATTTTTATCTTACCTTTGTAAGAAATTGCTTCACCTTGAATGGTCAGATTTTCTTCTGTGAAGTTATGCCATATTAAAGTACTGACATTTTCAGGTTGATTAAAAAAATGTATCTTTTATTCATTTATTTGTAAAAGTTGAGTATTTTATGGAATCTAAGTTGGTTGAAATATTTTAATCTAACTTTTCTAAAAAGTGTTTACCTGTAATCGCATAATCAAAATCTAAATTGGAAATCTTTTGGAAATATGAATGATGAATGGCAGAAATCATGTGCACACTGACATGTAACAATTTCAAAGGATTTAGAAACACTTTTGATTTCAGACTACTTAGACTTTCAGCAGAAATCTGACTAATGTCAGTGTGCACAAAAGCAGAAGTAAGGCAGGAAGAAATATTTTAGTTGGAGTAATTTATGTAGTCAAGAAAAAGTGAGCCAGTTTGTAGGCACTCAAGCCTTTTTTAAAGCTAACATAGAAGCAGCCTCCTTCAGGTTCAGTGATTACTATCTTTTTCATTTCTATGCAACCTGACCATTTTTTTCATTCCAAAACCTGAAAATCCTAAGCTGGAAGATTTTTGGGATAATATGGTTTCATTTTAATATGTTATCAGAACCATGTATAGTTCAAAATCTTGCTTTCTATAATACAAATAATAATGTACATCTCACTCTTTGTCTCTTTGTTTTGAACATAAATTAATTCTTATCAAAAGAGGAAAATAAGGATCTGATTGCAAAGAGCTGAAATGACGAGTGCACAGCACAGGTCAACAAGATGGGGGGAAGGCAGTGAAAAGTTTGTTTACTCTGCTACTCATTAAAAATTATATTTGTTTTTAATATGAACTGGTACATTTACAAGTTAAGGAAAAAAATAGTTAACAAGCCTTTCTGAACACCACATATTGTAGTGCGTTTTCTATGAGTATAGAGCTGCAACATTTAGGTGTTAACACATCACTTCAAAAGAAAATCAAATCTGCAGTTGCAGAAGTCTTGCATGGTGCATTTAAATGATTAGCACTGAAACAGGCTCCTCAGTGTAGTTAGGCAGAAAAACATTTAAAGGTCCTTGTTGCCCTAAAATGGCAGTGAAATGCAAATACTTGAGTGAGTGGATCCCACTGCCAAAACATAACTGGAAGCAATCCACCTAAGTTAACAATGCATTACACCTGAGATAATCAGATGTGTACCTGGTTTTTCAGATCACTGACGTTGCCTTTCACTTCTGCTGCTGCCCCAAAAGGTGGTGCTTGAATTTTCTTTGTACCATGTGTTGCTCAAGTTCTGAAGTAAGAGAATTTTTTTTTTTGTTGTCAATAGGATCGGTAAACCAGAAGATTAAGTGAAAGGAAATAGGGAAAAAAATACCAACTCAAACTCTTTTATCTATAGTACAATTTATAGTTGCATTACTTTTTAGCAGAACATAATTAGGATTAGTAGAACAGACATCAGGGTAGATTTTCTTCCAGGCTTCAAAGTGCCTCCAAATTTTACATTCCTTTTTATTACTCTTGAAAACTCAGCCTGTAAATCTTAAGTGAGCAATTGCATTCCTCTTACTCTGGACTTGTTCTGCCCTAGGACATTGGATTGAGTTGAAATTGTCATCTCATATTGCATTGATCCACTGAGCACCCAAAAGACCCAAAACAGAGTCAAATAAATTCATAGTCTGAGTTTACACACAGTATGTTGAGTAATGATTTCACCACGTTCCCCATAGTGTGAGAGTGATAATAACAGGTCTTGTATCTGTACAAGAAAGGAAGTAGAGGCAATATCTGCTTAAGGTACTGTTGTAGGAACAAAAGGAAGGATGGGCTCTCCTGCCATTACACTGGGAATGTTAAAGTTTAGTGTTACCAACCTTGTAACACTCCTGACACAAATTTACCTCCCAAAAATCAACCTTGAGACCTGTTCTGAAAAGCATCAGCATACTTCTTACTGAAAATCTTTTCTGAGTAAATGCAACTATTCTGCAAAACTCCGATGATTTCAATTAAATTCATATGAAGGAGAAAGATTGGAGGATATTTTATTGTGTTTTGATTAGAATTTAGTAACATAATTTAAGAAAAGTATTTTCATCTGACAGGAAGAAGCACAACTGGGGAAGAAAATATGACACGAACAAAATGTTTCTTTTCAGAATTCTTGATTATTGTGTCTCTCAGAATTTTCAGGGCTTCCCGTGAAATAATATTTTGGTTTATTTATTGATATTGTGCAATGAGAAGAAAATACGTGAATTTAAGAACCAGCTATCTCAGTACAAAATGTAGTCCAGCTAAGTTGTTTGATATCTAAATATGGAGCATTACTACACTCTAAACGGTATTGATCAGTGTTAGACACTAAGCAGGGTTACAGATAGATTAAAGAAAATCTGTTCTTCCCATTTTGAAGGACTATAATTTCTTTTCTTAGTGCTGTGAATGTATTCTTGCACTGAACCCATAGTTATGCATATTACAAAACTAAATTGGTAGCTCAGCAAGAGAATTAAAAATGCTCAAAATCTGAAACAGATTTATCACAGAAACTAATAGTCCCAGCCATTTCTAATAAAATATACTTCTAAAGTACTTTGCTTTTCAGAAAAGGGATACATTCAAATGCATGCTTACATATGTATTCTCCATATTAAAAGCACATGGGTTTGAAAAGAAAGAATGATTAAAAATTAAGTATTCAGATACTCAGCCTACAAATTATTTCTCACATAGTCTGTTCCCCCTGCTTAATATATTCCACTGAACAGCACATCTTCTGGAGTGATGCATGAGGAGAAAAGGAGGAATATGGAATAAAGACTTTCTGCGCTGTGACAGCTAACTCTGTGGAATATTTCCTTTTCCTTGGGGATTTTGTGCACTCAGCTTCAGTCAGCCCTCTTCCTGTCTCAGTCTGCTAATGCACTCCCACATTCCAATGCGGTGTTTGTGGTGGACATTATCAGTTTGTCTGAAGATTTTGCTATTTTACTATGTGTTTGTCCATGTCTGGTTCTTAGGAAGTTTTGTACTGGAAATTCCTCACCTAGAAACTCTGCTGCAGCATGCTGTGAGAAACCCAGGAGGTGTGCAACCACTCACAGTCCTGACCCCAGAACTACAGAGCATTCAGCTTTCTCTCCAGTGGAAATTCTAACCTCTTGGGGTCACCCAACATATGAAGGCTGTATTGAAGGAAGGGCAGTTTCTGATGTTGAGACCTGCCTCAGCAGAACAGGCATGAGCAAACTCACTGCATGTAACCACTAGAACTTTCAATAAGCCTGTTGTTAAAAATGTATGCACTTTACTAAGCAGTCCAAAAAAATAAGGGACTTAGATGGGAGCCATAAAAGATACTGTAAGAACCATTCTGTTGAGACTTTATAATTTCCTAATTTTTATGTCCTTGGCTCTTCCTCCACACTTTCACTAATCAATCATTAATGTAGTGGTGTGTGGAGGTCCTGGTAACCATTTGACCTGTTCTCATCAACTTTGCCCCCTCATGAAACTGCTCACTTCCCTGTGATTTGTGTGGATCAATACAGCAGAAAGGTCACAAAAGCACTAAAGAGAGATGCCAATCAGAGAGACGTCAAAAGAAAAAGAAAGTTTGACAACATCAGGATCAATCAGGGGCTGTTCTGGAGAACATGTCAGCTGTGATTAATGGCATATTGTGCATTGTTGTCATTTGGAAAACACTTTAGAACTCTTTAGATCACTGCATGGAGAAATTGAGTTTAGACTCTTTTGTTGTCTGGATTTTTTCTCTTAACTGCTTTTGTGTGAGGAATAGTATGAAATTTACACAGCTCTGGTTCTCACCTCCATCAATCAGTGATTAACTGGGCCTCTGAAAAGTGATATTCATGGAGGAGTGCTCTGAAATATTGATATGAATGCTATGAAATGGAAAGATGACATTTCACAGGCAGAAGTGTTGGTTTTGATTACTTCCTCATCTGAGCCTTCCCAATGCCCAAACCCAACAGGAGGCTTCAGTGATGTGACAGTGACCTCTGCAACTTCCAGTATCCTCAGAGGAATTCCTCAAATACAGATGAAGGCTGTGGGAAGAGCTGAGCAATAGTAAATTGCACTGTCCATAAATCATGCAAATGAACGTGTCAGCTAGACTGTAGTTTTACCCTTAGCATAGCAGCAGCTTTCACACTGGAAGGGAGTTCCTTTGAAAGAGCTGAGGAGGAATGTGTCACCAAGATCCTTTTTGGAGCAGAGAGAGAAAGAGAGTGAGAGAAGAGCTGTGCCACTTCTTCAAAGTCTTTTCAGCACTCCTCTACTCTCAAAACGCTCATTTTTTCTTCTAGGGAAGGGAGTACTCAGAAATTGTCTGTGCCCTGATTGTCAACAGAGACAGGCTGAGACTATCCACTGGCACCATCCCAGTGAACATGTCTTCCCACTACTCATTCAGCAGTCGTGATTCCAATTCCTTTGCTACTAGAGGAAAAAAGTCTGGAAAATTCAGATGACCTTTTCAGTTAGGCTATGATAAATTACATTTTTTGATTGAAAGAAGGAATAGTGAAAATTTCCATATGAATTTGGATAAAAGTTTGACCTCTGCCATGCTCTCTAACATATGAACAATGGTAAATCAGTGTTACATATACAGTCTTAGTAAAGGGACATTCACACTCTTACATCCATGAGTAATTCCTCTGATACTGAGACTCACAGAGCTTGGGAGGTGATGTTTTCATTAAGCAAAAGTATCTTCCTTTCCATCTGACCTGTGAAAGACAGACATTTTCTCCTGGTACTCTGGAAAGTTGCTAGGCCTTCCCTAACACTTCTTAGTTTGGATCCAAAATAATTGAATGGTTTTGTCTGTTGTGTGCAAGATGTGTACTTTACTGTAATATTAACTTGTAAAAGTAACTCTTGCAACCTTGCTGTAAGTATCATGCCTTCTCTTCTGTGTCCCAGTAAGAGTAGCTCGTGGTTGCCATTGATCAACTTGGGTCTCTCATGAGTGGTGGAATAATATCTCTAAAAAATGGTGCCTCTCTGAAAGGATGATGTTGCTCATACATGGACAGCTTTCCTTTTGTGAGTGTAGTTCCACTGAACTACCACTTGACACAGACAACTCAGAGTAGATAGAAAAATCCTGAAGAGCTATTGTCCTTAGGTCTACAGAGAGACCTATGTTCAGCTGGTATTCACATCATCTGTATTCCACAAAACCTATATTAATTTTAATCCAATTTTTTACAGCATATTTAAAAAATTTATTTGTAAATAATTTAGAAAAAATGATAGCATAAGAGACCTCAATATATTTCGGGAAGCTGGGGTAAAAATGCATGGTGAGCTGCTCAAAGTAATGATACAGGATAATGGCAATATCACAAGTTGTCTGTTCTTGCCCTCAGGCCACATGCTTCTCACCAGCTAAATATTGATTCCAATCTGCAGCACGATGTCCATGCTTTACCTGCCTAATACTTCCCTATGGTTTTGTCAAACTAAGATTTGGCATAGTTTAAATCAAAAGAATCCAGTTACAGAACTTAGTTTTTCCTTGGCTGTGAGTTGTCATTTTAGTTTAGTGCTACTTCGAATAAATTCCTGGCACTCAAAATGATGGCTGTGTTCAAATATCCATTAATTAAGCTGTGCAGTTTTGGAAGTATAGTTGCATACAATGATATCTCTTTGCTACGTTAGGCAGGGACTCTTTAGGTTTCCCGCTGTTAAGTCAGGTCTCTGATTAGTGGAGTTTTCTGTAGCTATGAACTTTCCCATCAAGCAATTTGTCCTGAGACTGGAGTACATAGTTTAGACACAGGCAGAAAGTGTTGATCCACATCAGAATCCCAACTAATCTCATCTGATCATCCTGAGTATAATGACAGCATCCATGGTATATTCACCTCAAATCCAGTTATATATATGTAGCATTTATTTGCCATACTAAAAGTGTAACACAACTGAGATTCTGACAAAGATGTGGGTGGTAGTATATCAGGTACGTGAGATAAATGTCAGATTAGCTGACAGTTGCATGCAGCTTAACACATTTAATACACTAATTTAGATTTAATGTGCATATCAGAGGTTTATAATAGTGACACAGGAAATTGTTTGTCAGAAAAAGATATGCAGATACACAGCACTATTCTGACTAGCCTCTGATCAAAGAAGCATAACCAATTTGGTTTTAAAAGGCAAGAATTACTGATGTTTTGATGTATTGCCTGAATCAGAAATCAGTCTTTCTAATTCTGGCTAATTTTTTATTTTCCCCACGTGGTGTAGATTTGTAAAGCAAAGCAATGCTGCAAGAACAGAAGTGCTACACAGGTCTGCACATTACATCCCTGCTGATAGGTTTGCCCAAGCTGTGTCACACAGGTGCACTCTGCTCAACAAAAATGTGACTGGGATCTTTGCCTCATTCTCCCATCAGCACTTACTGCTGACAGCAGATCAAGTGAGGCTGATAGTTTCAGCAGTTACAGTAGAATATCTGAGGGAGAAACAAAATGCTGATTTAAGCTTTAGTCATGCTACCTATATTTATTCTTGTATGATCTTTTTCTTTTCCGTTTTGTGCCCTCCCTTCTTCTCCATCCAACTGAGCTCTCCTAGGTATTGCACACAAGCTTCTCCCCTCTGTTTTCCCCTGCTCTGATCAACACAACTTACTGCTGCCCATCCTTACGACGTTTCACGACCCTCACTGTTGTCCTGATTCTGATCATTGCAATGAAGAGGGAGATGGGACCTGACAGGAAAAGAGTCATTCAGGGGGTGCCAAAATGAGAGCCCTGACATAGGGACAAAAATATTTCTGCCTGTTGCAATCATATTCCCATTTTTCGTCAAGGATGTATTCTTGCACGTGTGGCCTCACCTTCCCAGAGGTTCTCAGATTCTCACAAAGAACTATTAAAAGACATTCATCATCATGGAATATAGACCAATATTTCTTATCAGTATCCAGTCAAAACTAGCATCAGTTATAATTTGTGCTGTGAATCAAGTGAGATCCCAAATCCCAGGTGTTGAAAGCAGTTGACCTGGAGGCTGTCATCATATTTTGGGATGTACCCCTGAACTTTTATGATTTCTTGCATCCAGGTCTGGAAGATGAACCTTGAGTTTGTCCTAATGTTTCGGAAGCTGGCTGTTGTTCTGGGTATAGATATCTCTTGTTTACATTTAACCCAAATTGCTCCTATGACATTCTGTTCTGCATTTAAAACCCACCCACAAGTCTGTGGGGCCGGATGGGATTCACCCTAGGGTACTGAAGGAGCTGGCGGATGTGCTGGCCAAACCCCTTTCCATCATCTTCCAACAGTCCTGGAAGACTGGGAAAGTCCCACTGGACTGGAGGCTGGCTGATGTTGTGCCCATCAATAAGAAGGGCTGCAGGGAGGACCCAGGGAACTACAGGCCTGTCAGTCTGACCTCAGTGCCAGGGAAAGTCATGGAGCAGGTGATCTTGAGTGCTATCATGAAGCCCATGCAAGAGATCCGGGTGATCAGGCCCAGTCAACATGGGTTCACAAAAGGCAGGTCTTGCCAGACTAACCTGATCGCCTTCTATGACAAAGTGACTCGGCTGCTGGATGAGGGAAAGGCTGTGGATGTATCTTCCTGAACTTCAGTAAAGCCTTTGACACAGTTTCTCACAGCGTTCTGCTTGAGAAACTGTCACCTCTGGCCTGGACAGGCGCACACTCTCCTGGGTGGAAAACTGGTTGGCTGGGCGGGCCCAGAGAGTGGTGGGAAATGGAGTTAACTCCAGCTGGAGGCCAGTGACAAGTGGGGTTCCTGAGGGCTCAGTGCTGGGTCCAGCCCTGTTCAATGTCTTTATCAATGACCTGGATGAAGGCATCGAGTGCACCCTTAGCAAGTTTGCGGACGACACTAAGCTGGGTGGAAGTGTCGATCTGCTGGAGGGTCGGGAGGCTCTGCAAAGGGATCTGAACAGGCTGGACCGCTGGGCTGAGTCCAATGGCAGGAGGTTTAACAAGGCCAAATGCCGGGTCCTGCACTTGGGGCACAACAACCCTGTGCAGTGTTACAGACTAGGAGAAGTCTGGCTGGAAAGCTGCCTGGAGGAGAGGGACCTGGGCGTGTTGGTTGACAGAGACTGAACATGAGCCAGCAGTGGCCCAGGTGGCCAAGAAGGCCAATGGCGTCTTGGCTTGTATCAGAAACAGCGTGGCCAGCAGGTCCAGGGAGGTTATTCTCCCTCTGGACTCGGCACTGGTGAGACCGCTCCTCGAATCCTGTGTTCAGTTCTGGGTCCCTCTCCACAAGAAGGATGTTGAGGCTCTGGAGCGAGTCCAGAGAAGAGCAACAAAGCTGGTGAGGGGGCTGGAGAACAAGACTTACGAGGAGCAGCTGAGAGAGCTGGGGTTGTTTATCCTGGAGAAGAGGAGGCGGAGAGGAGACCTCATTGCTCTCTACAACTACCTGAAAGGAGGTATTGGAGAGGAGGATGCTGGCCTCTTGTCCCAAGTGATGGGGGACAGGACAAGAGGGAATGGCCTCAAACTCCACCAGGGGAGATTTAGGCTGGACATTAGGAAAAAATTCTTCACAGAAAGGGTCATTGGGCACTGTCAGAGGCTGCCCAGGGAGGTGGTTGATTCACCTTCCCTGGACATGTTAAGGCATGTGGATGAGGTGCTGAGGGACATGGTTTAGTGTTTGATAGGAATGGTTGGACTCGATGATCTGGTGGGTCTCTTCCAACCTGGTTATTCTATGATTCTATGATTCTAGAAAATTAAAAAGTATAGTTCTTTCAAGAAAACTCCCCGGGCAAATTATTATTAAATGGATAATTTGAAGTGTTAATGTAAAAAAGTCAGGGTAGCTCGGCTACCCTAAGATTAGGTTTTAGGCTATAAATTTCATTCTGAATCACTTTTTTTTTATCTAAAATCTCAAAGTTCTTGAGCAGGAACAAGCAAAACTGTTTTGCTTTTTGCTTTTAGTTAGACATTTAATTTCTTTGGAAGGGAGAACAGTTATAGAAGGTGGAAGCACAGAAGTAGGGCATAGAAAGGTGAGGGGGCTATCTAAAGATCATGCAGAAGACCAGTACTAGGGCTAGCAGCAAGTCTCTGGACTCAAATGCATTTTCATTTATTAGTCTGTTCTGACTCTAAAATTTTCCCTTCGTCAGGCTCCGTAATTGGAATTTCTGACCTAGGAGTTTAATCAAAATCAGCTTCCACAGGCATTTTGATTTAATGAAGTCAAGAGCTGATAATAATATCATCAACCCTCTAACTGAATGAAAACTCTCTGTTAAAGAACATGGGGAATTAAGCTGAGTTCTGCAAGCAGCAATACAACACGGAATATCTAAAATTTGTCTTTTCCAATGGATTTGTTTCTAAAGAACCATCATTAACATTTTGACAACTACTTCACATCTTCTTTCCAGCTTTGGCAGTTTCTCAGCATTCTTCATCAGAGTTGCTTGGTCAAACCTCTTCTTTTTCCTCTAGGGGAAGCTCATGTCACTTACCTCTAAAACAGTGCACACACCGGGAGAAGAACTTGACAATAATGCTCCACTACTTTGCCCACTTTCCTAGTTGGTGTAAGGTTTCATATGTTTCTGTTCATCGATCTAGAACCACAGCAAGTACAATCTCCATTCATTTCAGTGAAGCTGTCACGGTTGTGCCAACAGAAGATAGGATTTCACTGTGTTTGGTGTGCAGATTTTTTTCCAAATAGGAAAAAGAAAATGTTGAAAGCAAAATGAGCAAAACACTGCTTGCCCTTTTTGTGCTGGCTGTTTGTGGTTTTGTTTCATTTCACAAAGACTTTCAGACCTAAATGTCATCAGCTGCAGCAAAAACATTCTCCAAAAACCAAGATGACAAATTGTTTAAACAAAGCTAAAATACACCCCTCTGATTGCTCTTACTGTTAGGGTTTAATTCAATTTTAATGCTGACTGACTGATACAAAAATCAGAATAACACAGGTCTAGGACGGAAGATGTGAAAATAGATAAGTTTGTGCATTTTTTCTTTTTGATGTGTATCTGTGAGAAGTTAGAACAACTGTGTTTGGGACTGGACTGGTCAATACAACAATCTATGGTATAACTAGTCACTGTATTCTCAAAACTGAACTGTTATCCCTTCTAGGACTCCCAGCTGTTCTGCCCCTTGAACAGTGATAGGCCACAAATGTCATTACTGTTTGACTTTTTCCCCTCTACCTTGCCCTGTTTTCCCTGTTTAGACTGTAAGGTGGAGGATTCTCTTTCAGAATGCACGTATGAGATCTTAATGTCGCTTCAAGGACTGATACACAGAACTGAATAAGGGATTCTAAATACATTTAGAGAAATCCATTGTGACTTTTGTAATCTGTTGTGTCCCCCACCACCCATGCGGCTATAGTTATTTCTTTTGCTGCTCGTTGTTTGCTCTGCCTGCAGAGCTCAGAGCATCTCCTCTGATTCCGTTCTTGACACACTTTATCCCTGGCCTCACTTCTTTGCAGCTTTCTTCCCTCTATTTTAAGTCACGGTACGGAGGCGAAGTGGGGGAGGGACAGGAAAATCATACAGTCTAACTTGTATAATTTTGTGTTTTTACTGCTTGGAATGTATGAATCATCCACTTCCACTTTTTGTCCTTTTTTTTTTTTCTTTTCCCTAGGGTGACTAGTTTTAATGATCATAAACCACTGCAATTAGGGAGGGAGCAGGTCATTGCTAGCTCTCAGCATTCTCAGCCAAATCTCGCTCCGATTGTTTATATTACTTTTGAACTGTATAGTGTTCCTAGGTAGGCTGCAGGGAGGAAAATGGAGGTCTCAGAGTCCAAGTGTCTACAGCAGTCTGGGGGAAGTTTTTTTTCAAGGGAAATTGCCTTTCCCAAAAGTTTGCCCCTGCCACCAGCCAGCATTGGACTATTTTTATGGCACAGAAGAGGAAAATAGGTTTTTTCCAAACTTCATAGACATTTCCTCTCTGGACCAATTGAGCTTTGCTCCAAATGAGCTAAATTCTCTGACAGCTGCCTTTGGGGGTTCTCCAGCTTTCTAATTATTCAAAAAAAAAAGAGACATTGAAAACAATCCTAAGTTTTTCCTGAATCTCTTGCTTTAGGATTTAGCTTTCTTTACCTACCACAAAGGAAGCTGAATCCTGAATCTTCAAATATCAGAGGCTATCTTTGGTTATCCAGCCTATGGATTTTATGAGACCTAATCGCAGAATCGTAGAAACACTGAATTGTGGAAGGCTTTGGTTTGGAAGGGACCATAAAGATCATCCAGTTCCAACCCCCCTGCCGTGGGCAGGGACACCTCCCACTGGATCAGGTTACTCAAATCCCCATCCAACCTGGCCTTGAACATCTCCAGGGATGGGGCAGCCACAGCTTCCCTAGGCAGCCTGTGCCAGTGCCTCACCACCCACATCATGAATAATTTCTTGCTAATGTCTAGTCTAAATCTCTGTCCCTCAAATTTATAGACATCCCCCCTCATCCTATTACTCCATGGCTTTGTAAAAAGTCCCTCTTCAGCTTTCTTGTAGCTCCTTCAGATACTGGAAGGTACTAATTATGTCCACTGTCATTCTAACCACTCTGAGCCAAACTGGTACATACTGGTAAATACTTAGAGATGCTATTTGTCAGAATGGATAGTCATGGTCACCACACTGTGCTTGTCCTTTATTCAGAATTGCCTTTACACATGGAGACCCTAATCAGTATGAGAATGCCGGATTCAAGAAGGACAGAATGACATCTATCTCTAGATCTGCAGTTTTCTGAATATTCTTTCCTTTGAATAGTGCCTTATAAATCCCCACAAGCATGCCATATTACCTATAGTTCTGCTTTGTGTCCTTTCTTAGAAGGGCAGGATTCTTGCAAGGATTCTGGTATGTTAAGAGGAAAACCAAAGAAAGACAAAAAAAAAAAAAAAAAAACCAAAAAACCCAAAACCCAAAAACAACAAAAAAAAAGAGAGAAAGAAAAGAACAAGAGTCCTTTCTCTCAGGAATTCTTTTATCCTGCCACACTCCCTTTGCAAAGGGGCATAAACTTTTGTTTTCCTCAGGAAATGCAGGCTATCTTCACTTTCCAAGTTTTCTTCTTATTATTTTCCTGAAAGTGTATTTTGCTTTAACATGGTTAGAATTTTACTCTGTGGACTTCTTGTTTAATATTTCCTGTGAACTACTTTTTACAAAAATGTTGCCTGGTTTCAGATTTCTCTGTTCTCCCCAAGACACGCACATGAAAATCCTTTTTCCTTCTTTTGCTGCGCTGTGTGTTCCCAGTCTGAAGGGCACTGGACATTCCTTTTATTTGGGTATATGCTGCACGACACTCTGACCCAATTCACACTTGGACCTTGCCAGGTGCATTCCCCTACTTCCCACTTTAGCCAATCTTTTTAATCCCTCTGGTGTGCCAGATGTTCCCTGCATTGCGTTCTCCCTGGGTGGATTTTAAGGCTTTCTTTCTTCCCAGGCTCGGACGCAGCTGTGATCTGATAGAGCTGCCTCTCCCCACTGCTGTGAGCTTTAATCGGGTTCTAAGGTTTCATTATCAGAGTGATCCATTCTGGAAGATATTTCACGCTCCCCAAGCCCCAGGCAAGTACTAACAACCTTTTCTAATATTCTTTCTTTTTTATTTCCTCCTTTTCCTCCTTTTTTTTTTTCTTTCTCTTTGATGATATTCTGCAGGTGCTTGAGTAAATACAAAGCTCCAAGGTCTGCATCTCCCTGGATTGCTGCAGTTTTTAGCTCTCAGACACTATTCCAGAAGCCATTCTGCTTTTCATGGCTGACAGCTGGTCTTTTTCAGGAGTCACTGGCGCATAGTCAGGGAACTCTGATCGTATGCCTTGTAAGATTCTTAGTGGCTGACATCATTTGCCAAACACCAGCTTTCCTTGACAGCTTTTTTCTGGTCTTTCCAGCTCAAAAGTTACTTGGTTGTCAGGTATAAATCCCCATCATTGAAATTATAACTTTGGGCTCCCTCATCACAAAAGTGGGTGCATGAGGATGAAGATGGAGAGTGTAAAAGTGATTTATGTGTATATTATCCCCCTGAGGTCTCCAATAGCTGGTATATGCTATGCTAATGGCTAGCATCATTAACGAATGCGTGCTAGCTAATGAAAATGCAGTGATGAGAACTGTAACTGACCCTATCACTGCAATTATTGTCCATAATAATTAGCTTACAGTTACAGGAATACATTAGGAAGTGTGACTGTTACTACATTTGTCTCAGAAGACAGAAGAAAATCATAACTCTTGTTTTATTCACGGCTGAACAGCACTGGTAGATGGTTTTCTCCTAACCATTGTGATCTCAACCTGATGACCCTGTATTAGGCCAACAGTTAAAGTCCCCATCCTTACACAGTTGGAATCAGCAGTCTTCCAGTTAGAGAAGAGAGGCCATTTAACATAGGCAGTGCAGGGTCATTATTTCAAAGATGTCCTAAATTTAGTCCCTGCTGCTGTGATGACTCATCCAGTCATATCACACTGCAGGAAGTATCAAAAAAACATCAGAATAATGCAAAGTAATTCCCTACTCCTGTAACATCACTGTGGCTACAAGTTTTCCCCACCTCCTTGGCCTAGAGACTCCAGCCTGAACTTCATTAAGTTCTTACTCTGGTTTATTTGCACCAAAGTAATCAGAAATGCCCATTCCCATGTGAGTAGATAAGTAACAACCACACGTCCCTCCCCAGTGAACCATTATGGACTAAGCACACAATAAGAAACAACTCAGTACACAAAACACAAGGGGGATGGACAAAAAGTTCCGGCTCACTCTACGGTGCTTAGAGTTTAATGAGAGGACATCAGCTTGCCATGGTGGAACGTGTTCCCAAATCAGTTCTGATCAGAGCCACAGCATCTAAGATCCATGTACCGTCAAAAAGTGCCACAAGAGCCCTATAAACTCTCCAGCTAAGTTCGTGCACCATTGGGCAAAGTCTCATCTTAGCTATGCATGAAACATCATAGCACAACCATGGCCAAGGCTGCTAGTTCAGTCAGTGTCGTCTTGAGATCACTGAATAAGGCTTAGGGATCTCTGAGGAAGGATCTGCCTTGTGGGAGAGTAGAGAGTCAAACTGTGAGTAGACATCTCGATTGCAGCTGCTGGCCTATTTCTTCCAGAGTTTGCCAGCAATCTAACTGCTGTTGGTCAAAAGCATGGAAATAATTCTTTAAAATTAATAATTCCAGTAAGCAAAAAATCTTACTGGAATAAAATTCTTGAATGCATTATAATTTGCTAAACAATTGCAAGAAGAAGAAAACCTTCAGGACATAGTTTGCCTCATTCTGTGACAAGATCAGTCCAGAACCTGCTGGTACCACTGAAGAGTCATCCGTGTGAGAAGCTGAGGCCCCCACTGTTACATGCTTTGACTGGGGAATATTCTCCATTGAATATTAGCTGTGTAATTTAATTTTCTAATTCAGTAACAAAAGCTACTATGTAGACAGTGATTATTACAAAATCACATTTAGACATCTCCATTTCTGTGCACTAAAACAAAACAAATGTTCACCAGTTTTTTTTATTAGTAATTGGTGAAGGAAGAACAATGCTTCAAAAAATGTTCTTCAGAACAATTATAATCATAATTGCAATAAGTATAAGAAAAATTGTTGTTGAGAACAAAAAAATTGAGTACAATGTTCTTATTAAAAAAAACCAAAGAAAAACAATCTACATTTTGTTGCTTTAGTCAGTTTTACCCACATGCAAGAAAAGACTATTCACTGTTAAAGCTGTAGTATATTCCAATGCAACAACCTAAAAATAACATCCCTTTCCTGAAAAAAGAACATGAGCCCATAGCATCTGTGACCACCTCTCACCTAAATATCACTGAAGACTCCTTAAGAAATGAATTCTGGAACAAAAGGGAAATTAGAGTAGCAAATTCAGTCCTAACAACTGTGACATTCTATCTCCTGCTGTGCTGTTGCCAGCCAGCAAATTCATTATAATGTTCTTTGTTATACTTCAGGTTAAAGTCATAGGTGTGTGGCTTTAAATGACATGTCCTGGATTGAGTAGGTTTATTTCCTGAGCAAGACAGGCTTTGGTTAATCAAAACTATTTGTATCTGCCAAATTCATAAACTCATAGGGTATTTTATGTTGCAAAGAACCTCGGAAGACCTCTAGTCCAACCTGCTGCTCATAGAGAGGGCAAAATTTGATTCAGCGCAGTTCCTCGGGCTTTGTCTAGTTTGGTCTTCAAAATCTCCAAGGATCAAGATTACATAAACTCTTTGGGAAACGTTTTCCAATGCTTCACTGTCTTTCTGCTGAGAAATATTTTATTTGTACCAATTCAGAACCTTACCTGTTTATTTTGTGGTCATTGCCTTGTATCCATATATTCCATCCCCTTGAAGACCTTGAGTCTATCTTGATAAATTCTTCTGTGGTTTTGGAATTAGTAGTTCAGTGTAGAAAGTGGTTTACTTCTGTATAAAGCATTTAATTGTTTCTAAGCAAAATATTTTGATACTTTTATTGAAAAAATGGCATATTATCAGTAAACAGATGAAAAAGAAAAGAAAACGGTATAGTTTGGGTCATGTGAAACATTTAATGCAGACCAAAAGACAGTGTTTGCTTGGCTGTTTTTCTATTGTCCACTAAACTAAAAAACTATGTATTCATGACATTCTAGGTAAGCTCTATGTTTATCCTGATTTAGGAACTGCTGGTGGAAAATTGATAGAAGTTAATTTCTGTTAGCTAAATAAAATAATACATCTTGCAATCTACAACTGTGAAGAGATGTAATTTGGAAAATGCCACATTTGATAGAACTGGATCATGGTACTATTTCATTCCTAAGTATGACTTCAATATTTCTGTAAGCCTTGTCCTTTTAACCTGAATTTAATAACTTCAGGCACCATGAGGAACTTGGTTCTTCTCAAAATGAAGAATGCATGATGTTTCCATAACTGAGTCTCTGAATTACTGAACAAGGAGCAAAACCCTTTACTGCTTTGGATTGGAAAGTATTTTTATTTTATGTGTATAATGACAGAATGTATAGAATTTGTGTCTGGGTAAAGGTATGGAAAGTAAATTCAAATGTACTTTGAAGTTAATTCTAGTAGCACTGCAGAGGTCTCTCCTCCTCTAGAACTGCAAAACTGTGCTTCCTTTTCCTTTTACCCTTCCAGGGAAAAGTGATGTTCATTTTTCCTACAAGTATCTATTTGGATTATAAAATAGCCTATAGATTATTTCTTTTTCAGAGCTGGAATTTCCTACTAGAGAAAATCAGACAGAAACTACTGCCTGGATAGTCCCTTAGTATAGTAATGTCATAGGGACAATAGTAGCCAATTACTTTGGAAAATGGTGAGCCTAATGACAACATATGAACTTCCAAGAAGTTCTTGGAAAGAGGGCAAATGTTTGGACAACTTTCGTTGTTTCACAAAGGGCTAATATTATCAGGATATGCAGTCAACAAAGTAGAAGTAGTAAACTGCCTAAATTAGCAGAACAGCAATAGCTGCTGAACAAAATAACCTTCAGTCTGGATACACTCACTCAAAAAGGCCTTCTTTTCCAAAAGGCTGTGTTGCTGTGGACAGGCAGATATTTGTGTTGAGGGCAATAATACATATTTTCAATTCAGAACAGTCTTCCGGGTAATATCTTTTGCCCAGTTCCTACCACAACTGTTGGAGTCTGATACTGATTTATCTGATTAAAAATAAGGTCTTGGATACACCTAGGAAAGATCATTTTAGACATACACCAGGGTTATGTGGCTTTTTACACTTTTCCTTTGCATTTGCTATCACCCAATGTTGAAGTAAGGACAAGAGATCTTTGGCTTGACTCAGAGTAGCTACTATGATTTTTCTTTCCCTTTATCCCCTCTTGTGTCACAAGTGCCACAAAATTCTTGTGTGCAGCACGATTTATGGTGTGTGACTCTGTTCTACTGATCTATAGGCTGGAAGAAGATATGTGTTTGATAATTTACATTAGTTAGGCAAAATACTGGGCTGCAAAATCTGTAAAAGAACGTTGATTCCCATGCATTGTGCAAGCTTTGAGGCCCCCAGTGGGTGTTATTTGCATAACACAGAAAAAAGAATCACAGAAAGTGCCCAACTCATTGCCTCCTTAGTCCCCAACCAGCTCACAACACCATTTTCCTGGCAAGGTTTGTGTTTCCACTGACACTGCTCCAGCAGGTATGAGTCTGACAGCATATCAGCACCATCTGCACAGATGCTCTGCAGGACCAGTGCTTCCTTCTGCCTGCTGTGTGCAGCAGTCTGAAATGACTAAGATAAGAAGAATTTTGATGACTGCTGTGAAATGCAAGGGGACACTAATATTTTTTCCCATGTTTGATTAAAAGGGGAAATTTCAACTCAATTGCTTCTGACTCCTGCAAGACTGTTAATGACTCAGCTCAGCAAGGCAGATTCTGTGCCACCTTCAGTCAACTCTCTAACTCCCCTTTAGATGCTGAGAGCATTCAGAAGCTGATTTGCTGCAGAGTGAAGAGATCTATAGTCCTTTTACTCTCCTCTCATCATTTTGTGCAGCACGTTCCCTTTGTGCCACAAAAGCTTGTTGCTTCCCTTGTCCCCAGTCCATTATCATATCAATTTCCAACTGAAGAAATACTCACTCTCACCCTCCCTCTAATAAAAGGACTTTGGTTCCAGACAAATGAACAAGCAAAACAACCAAACACCAATGCCTCGCTAGATCCGAGTTGTTCACTTTGGGTAAATGCAGTCTTAATTAGATAGCAGAGGGACCACAGTGCTGATTCCTCAAATGAGGTCAGTCTCTATCAGGCAAGGGTAATATATCTGTCATATACTGTTGTGAACAGTAAAATAAGCAGGGAGAGGTGACGGGAGGATGTGTGAGTGTCAGGACCACTAGTAGGGTAACTTGGCAGATGTAGCCTTGGTTCCTGGACTTTCCTGAGACTCTTCTTCCCTCCATGGCCACCTCATGGAGTGAGAAATTCACCTCCTTGAAAATGCCACTTCAGTTGTGGTTATTTAATTAGTTAGGCTTTCCCTATATGCAATGAAGATACAAGATGATCTAGAGGGTAATCTACCTTATCTAGAAAGGAATGTGGTAGACCTCTTCACTCCATAGTTTACATTTCTTAGACAGGTCAACTCACTTTTAAGTGGATGAAATTAAGACTGATACCTACTGCCCTCCCTCCTTTGGCTTCCCAGTTTCTCAAAAGGTAAGAATAGCACAGAAGAGAAAAGAGAAAATAAACACTAAAAAATGAACATAGGTGTGTGGGTAAAGACTTGGAGTGGAAAAGATCTACTGTCCCTCTCCAATGCCAGTCCATGGAATAAGATGAGCACTGTTATTCACACTTCAGGGTAAATGTACTCCTTACTCTCTCTTTTTTAAATATTAGACCCACAAAATGAGCTAATAAATTTCTAGCTGACAAGCCTGACAGAGCAATAAGTAAAAACAGGAAAGCATCTATTACATATTACCCTGAATTTATCAGCTTTCCCTTCAAAAAGGGAAATAACACAAGGCAAATTGTGGGAAGTTTTTTTATCTGCTAGAAAAATATGCCCTGTGCCCCAGTCAAAAAGAAGCTGTTGTGAAGTAACCACATTATTTAAAGATACAAGTCAAACAGGAAGAGGAAAACCAAACAAGCACAGACTGAAAATTTCCCACAAGTGAGCTCTGACAGTCAGAGTACAGTGATGGAATTGCTGACAGAGACTGGGCTGCTGGGAAACCATAAGCTTCTCCAGTGCCTGAGGGCTGGGAAGGGAATGAAAGGGACTCTCTTCTCTTTCGGATGTTCCTCTTTGGCTGTATGTTTCTGGTGTTTGTTTTATTGCTGTTTTTAAAGCCAAATCAATATGTTAGCAACTGAGATGAAATCTCAGCCTCCAATGTGAAGTCACCTCTAAACATCAAGAGACCATCAGTTACCAATACAAACCACGGGCAGGATTTCTTGGCATGGACATGCCTATCTAAGCCATGCTCCTTTGAAGGATTTCAGTCCATGCACAAATTTACACAGTGAGGAATTTGAAACTAAACACCACATGGGACTAATATTTTGATTGCTGCAACTCTGACAGCTGGTGCAATGGACTATATGGAGAGCAGTGGCTGGATCCATCAAGCCACATTACCTGAACCTTGCCCTCTGAGAAATTTAGTGATGGAAAAGTTGCCTGTGTAGCTAATCTGCTATTGGGATGGTACCACCTTTCACTCCAGTCTTTTCTGGAGCTCACATTTGAAATCAAACTCCTTATTGCAATGCTCAGGGCTTTTTCTTTCTTTTTTTCCTTTTCTTTCCCAAACCCCGTCCTCAGAATAGAAACACTCATAAGTATCAAGCTGACAAGCACTAGGACTCTGGACTTCTGTTTGCCTTCTCTTGCACAAAGGTATCCCAAAGATTTGCCAGTGATTCCTGATGATTCATCCCCATTCAGAGGAATGAGATGTTAAAAGTGTTTTCAGCAGCAATGTAGTTGGCAGTTCACTTGCTACACATTTTCCTATGTGCACAAGCTTTTTCAAGGAATATGTTGTAACACTTCTTATTTAATGTGAACTAAAATAATAGCTTATGAAATATGTAGATTTTCAGGTCAGAAATGGCTATTATAATAATCAATATTCATCTGCAGCATAAACTTATCCAGCTACCTAATATTACCCAGAGATTCCTGGATTAGACAAGATAAATCATTCCCACCTGTGAAACAAAAAAAGTCAGTAACTTGTCAGTATGGCATATATTACTTAAAAGAATCAGTTTTGATTTTATAGGGTAAAATGACTGGGCATGAATTAATTCTTGGCAAATTACACTGTTTCAATAGTTCAAACTAAACTCCATTCCAAACTGAATGTCAGTTTTAAGTCCAAATTCCATTTTGTATTTCCATTTTACTTCCAATTTGATGCTGCCATAATTTTGTATCCCATTAACCATACCTTTCTTTCTCTGCTAGACTATCACAACATTTGTGGATTACTAAGAAAGAGCCATTTCATATTACTTTAAGGAACACAGCACCTCATAGTACACATCTCATCTCTGTGATACAATGAATTTAGACAAAGATGCAAACAGGTATTTGGCCTGGGAATCAAGGTCTATATATTAATATCACAGTATACAATATGAGTAATAGATTATATTTTTTAAATTATACTGGAAATCTGTGTTTATTTTAGAACTTATTTTGAAAAGAAAAAGAAAAGATTTTATAATTGTATTCATTTCCAGGAAGCCTTTCTGTGCTTTCCTTCTAAACAGAATCAAAGGCATACAACACACAGCAAAACATAGCCAACCTCCTAACATAAATTATTTTCACTGACAATTCTCTTAGTGTATGTTTTCACATTTGTTGGGCTACTCTAACAAGATGTATTGTCATGTGGAACCAAATTAATACACAGGAAGGCTTTGTCATTAAAGAAATACAAGCTGATTTATTTTATTATGGTCAGCAAGAGAGGTGAATTCGTAATACAAACAACTACAGGGTTCTCTGAGCTAATATTCTTGTAGCACCTGGCTAACTCATAGTAACCTGGATCCTGAAATTGGAGTAATGCATTTATTTAAATCCTCAGGGAAGAAATTACTTCAAATCCAGGTGCTTAATGGTAGTACCATGTGTAAACTGAAATGCATGAAACGCTTTTGTCCTGCTATTGAAGCAGCGTATTAAAAGGAAAGGAATGAGGAAAGAGAGTCTTAAGAAACCTCAAGGTTTTTCATCTTACGAAGAATTCAAATGTTGTGGATGATGTTATATATGACTAGAATCCTACCCTTGAATCCAAGCTGACACTAAAACACTTCCTGAAAGAGAAGCTAAACTCAGATCCTGATGTTAAGAAGACAGAATAAAACTAACAATCTAGTTCAGTACCTCCGCTCTGACCCTGGCTCAGGAAGAGATGTAAACAGATGCTCTGCTCTCCCTGGGTGCACTAAGTGCCCTTGCTGCATGTTTTCCTGACAGCTGCTGCAGAGAAACACACAAGCAGAAAGTCAGAAACCACAGAAAAATATGCCCAGAGCAGTGATAGCTTTCCTACAATTAGATGGGGAGAAAGTAAGTGAATTAATAGTTAAATGCTTTTAGGCAACAAGGTGCATCTGTTAGACGCAAATCAAAAAAGTTCTGGAATTCTGATTAATTCCAGCCTTGTGAGACTTGCCAGATTTTTCAGAAGAAGTGGAAAAGCACATAAGCCTTTGTACAGTTGTTACTGCTGTTTGAATCCCAGCCTCGGTGATTCAGCAAGGATGAGCTGTTTTCCCTAGTGGATATCTTAGATTCAGAATCTTTGGAAAAAAACTACTTGAGACTGATTTGGTAACCAGAGATTAGCTTAAATAACGCCTCTGCAAGCTGTGATTAGAAGTGAAGCTGTGTCCAGACTGAGCAAATCTCTAGTTTCTTTTTCACTAGTTTCATTTCTTCCTTCTCCTTCTGAGGGAGGAAAAACAAAATATTTTTTTCATGGTATTTTGGCACTTCTGTTTCCTGTTGTGGCCAGAACCTAGAAGTTAAGAAACTTGTGACTGAAACAATTGAAGTAGCACTGGAAAATCCAAACAGGAAGCAAGATGTAATTTTTTAAACAGTGAGGGCAATTAATCACTGGAACAGCTTTGCCAATGGATGTGGCGGATTTACTATTATGGAAGACTTTAAATCCAGTCCATCTTTCCTTCTAAGCATGATTGCTCCAAGGTATTGGTTTTAACACAGGAAGCACTGGGTAAAATATTCTGTTTTACCTAGATTGTTATAATGTTCTCCCTTGGTCTTAATGCTATGAAAATTTTTACAAGATACACTTTTGGACACACTTTTTTTGCAGACTGCGGGGAATATATGGGGTGTGAAGAAGAAAGGTGGGTATGACCCAAAATTTCAGTAAATTCATGGGCAGAGCACTTCATTGATTTGAAGACCATCAAGATTCAAGTCTTTGCTTCAGGTCATTCTCAGCCATGTTCAATATATTGGATTTAAGGGTACCTTTGTTCTGGTAGCCAGGCTGGTACTCAGACTTCATCCAAGGGTCATAGTAAGATATGTTGAAAAAAAATAGACTTTGCTTTCAGATACATATTTATGTGCTTTGTTGATCACCCATCCTAACTTCTCTCCTGGGCATTCATTGTGGCTAGTTTAGGTAGGTCCTTGCTGGTGGCCACAGCACCTTTCATGGGCATCTCTTTCTATAGTACCTGATAGCAGGATCCTTAGCTTCTATGTCATGGCTGAATGTCCCACAGGGCACAGGGCCTTGGATAAATGTTGTACTTTTGAACTTTTAGGTCAATAATCACTAGAACTATTCTTTTGCAGGTACTTAAAAGCCAATTACTTCAAGAGCAGTTAGGTGTCTAGACACCTTTAGTACTCTGTGACTTAAAAGTCATCAAAATTTCAAGACCACATTGGATGGGGAATTGGGCAGTCTGATCTAGTTGGAGGTGTCCCTGCCCATGGCAGGGGGGTTGGAATTAGATGAACTTTAAGGTCCATTTCAACCCAAACTATTCTATGATACTATGAAAATTGCAGCTTCTGGCCTACAAAATGTTGACTTTTTATCTTGTGGTAATCTTATCTCTTTTGTTGGGGAACAATCTGTTCAAGATAAACATATGCACGTAGGGTTTGCATGAACTGAAAATGTACAGCCAGCACATTGTGTATCAAAGATATATTTGGACAGAAAGCTTCCCCGGTTCTTGAAGACAGTTCTAGTAAAGCAATATACACCTGCATAAAAGCATCCTCACACGCAGAGTAATAGAGGAAGGAAAGACTTCCATTTTCGCTAGAAATAAAAATGCCTGTTTCTGCTCTCAGGAAAAAAAAAAAGAAAGAAAGAAAGAGAAAGTTTTGTGCTACTTCATGGAAACATCTGGGTTAAAGAGAGCAGGAGGTGTCAACAGGAATCAAAATGACAACTCGTATCACATGTTTTTGATGTGAATTTTTTTGACACATTTGTCATACTTGCTGCTCTGGAGGAGGAGGGTTAGATGTATGCCAGGTAAAAAAAAAAGAAGGAGAAAGAGACCTTTCTTTTTAGAAAGAGGCAGCCTCACTTAAAGCATCTGAATTGTGTTTCTGAGCATAGCAAATTAGCTGTAAAAGCAATTTTACGGTTGTTCTAGGGAGAAAATTTGGGTGGAGCAGGCTGTAAGAAGAGAGAAAATAAGCAAATTGAGAAATAAAGACACAGACTACTTGTAACACAAGCTGAAGAGCTCTAAAGTAAAAGTTCCCTCTCATCTCACTAATCTTTTATAAAAGGCACAACATTGCTTTTCACCAAGACGTCCTCTGTGTCTGAACAATTTTTTTCAACAAGCTTTGAAGCCCAACATTTTGTGAACACTTAGACCAAAAATATGAGCCAAATGTTTGCAGAAGTGCAGATTTTCTAAAATTATTTGCATACAAACCTACATAGTACCTACCTGAGCAGTATCTAAACAGCATTCTAAAAGTAGAAATAACAGCATATCAGTGACACAGGTGAAAGGGTTGTTTTCAGACTTATGGTGATCAATGGACAGCATTATAATCAGGTCTTTTTCATCTGTCTATAAACTGTATTTGAAAATACACAGTATTTTTCATAGCTTTTGAATGGCTTGAAAAAGAGACACAGGGTTCACATTTACCATGAAATAAATAAAAAAGAAAACATAAGATCTAAAGCCACCTAACTGATAGGTCTCCTTTGGCTCAGCTTTGGACCACAGCACTGAACACTCTCCAAGATACTTCTGCAAAACCCAGGTCTCCAAGCAGCAATGTGAATATAAGCCACTCAGAGTCACATAACCCATGGGCCAGAAATTGGCTCTTGACTTCTTTTGTTCAGAATCATATCAATGATTCACTCAGGTATGAATACCTCTAAGCATCTCTATTAACTACATTTTCTTGCAGTTCTTGCATGCTTTCTGTTTAGAACTGCCTTTTCAATACCAAGAAAAATGAGTTTCTATGACAGATCGCAAAACAAGCTGAAGGTTAGCATGAAAAAATGGCTTAGTAAGAGCACTCCCTGAAAGGAGACATAATAGAAGGAGGCAGAGAACTGAGTGGAGGGATATAATGGCTAAGGTCAGAGATCAAAATGAGAAGAGAGGGATACATAAAAGGAGACAGCAGAAAAATGCAAATCTCTCACTCCAGAAACTATTTAGCAATGGGTTTTTCTTGGAAATGTAACAAGGCCAACATTTCATGCAGCATGTCTATATATTTTCCATCTGGATACTATTCTACAAAGAGTGGGATTTATTATAATTTCACCTCATTAAACTTCATTTACTTCATTGCTACAGGGTCCAACGAAGAACTATACTTTTCTCCTGATCAAAGAAGGAGCTTAATGTTGTTTCTTTCAAGCTCGTCTGTGAAAAACTCTTCCCTTTTACTCCGTCTTCCCCTTTTTCTCATTCTACTAAATCAGGAAATGAGGATAAATATGAAAACTGAATGGGTTTGTTTTCCTTCTTTTTTTTTTATTTTAAATTTTACTTAGGGAAATGGAGTTTAAACAAAATTCATGACAATGTGTTCTACTTCGTAAAAAATTGTGTTTGGAATATATGAGCTTTTAGCCAGTTTCCTCTCTCCCACCTCAGGTGTCTACAGTGCTATTATCCAAGTCTTTTGCCCTAGAGATGTAGTTCTTTCAGTCAACAGAGCATGTGGTGTCCTTCATGTGATCAGAGTTTTGTATGTCTTCCATGAGACAAATAATGTCAAGCCATCTCCCAAATATTGGTGCAACCTAGGACAAACAAGCCTAGATATAAATATCTAAAAGTGACTTAAGTATCTGAAGCTAAGAAGCTAAGACAACCGATTCCAACCCCTCCTTTTCTTAGGCATACCTCATGAATCAGGGAGGAGTGGGAAAGATATTTGGAGTCCTATAATTTGGCTCATACTCTGGAAATGTTTGTCTCTTTTTGTTTCATGTAGGGAGGTCCTGGACTGACTATTCTCCAGCCTTTGGAGATATTCTTTAACGAGGTGAATCATGTCAGTTCATTCAGAAGGTATTTCTGGGAGGAAATCTGCAGTAGATTTTTTCAGAGGGAGATTAAGAGTGTATTTATCTCTGTCAACTAAATGCATCCATTCTACTTGTCAAGAGCTAGATACAAATATTTCTGAAACGTAGCTCAGGCCACAGGTGGGTTTGTGCATGGTGCAAGCATTTGGTGGCTTAAGAAAAGGTGTACATCAGGAAAAAAGTGTCCAGCATTTCCTAAAATACTCCCCTGAAGCCCAAGTTTAGGTGTGCAACGTGCAGAGTAGGGTTGTGTAGCATGTCACAACCCATCCAAAAACTGTTTTTAACAGCATCCAGAAAAGGAAAGAAATCTCTCAGGGAACTCCATCTTATTTCATAACAGATAACTAAACAATAAGAGGGAATGTTTCTATTTTCTGACTTTCAGTATGATTGTCCCTCTCTGCATCTGGGATGCAACCCAGAGAAAACAGAAGGCAAAAAAGGTCTTCTATTTCACTTAAAAATGTGTATAAGAAATATTAATATTTAAACAAATAGCAGAAAGAATTGGGTTTTACTAGAAAATAAAAAGTAGTCCCACCTGTAATCATTTAGTTCCCAAGATCAGTATCTGTTCTGTGGAAAACGTTGCAAATGTGTACGTGTGCATGTGTGCTTGTATATGTCTGTGTATAAATAATTTATGTTTTAAAACTAATGATCTACATAAATGCATACTGCATACATAATGATGGCACTACATGCTATATTATTTTATGTAATAATAATAATATAATAATAAGTCTCATAATATATTAGAAATGTTTCAGCAATTGCTGCCTATTTTAATGTCAAAGTTGGATTGCAAAAAGAAAATACACCATCAATGCCAAACAAAACACAAAATACTGAAAAACAGAAGATATATTCTCCTTTTAACACTCGGGATCCTTATGGTTTTAATTACAGTCAAGTGAGCTAAAAGAAAATATGTTTCTTGACCTTTCTTTGCAAAAGATGTCGAAGTTGTGTTTTCCAGTGAAAGAAATACAGAACAAATGACAAATTAAATTTATATATTACCAAGAAGTGGTAGAACTGTAGTCTAGAGATATCTTCTTCGTCTCATGATGTGATGCAGATCTACTTTCTGTGCCCTTTCATGTGTCAGCTGAATATTCATATTGCTGTGGCCACCGTGTCTGAGCTCAGGGTGGCACCTAGACTCTGTCTTGCAAACTTCCTTAGCATTCAACAGAGCAGTAAAAAGTATCATGCACGTTTGAAGTTGTAGGGCTTTACTCTGTTTATAAAGTTGTTTATTATTGGGTCAGTCCAGCAGGGAAAGATATTCCCAAACTGGAATTTTCTCTATGAGATCAATACTTCTCTATTTGAACACCTAGAATTCTTGTTTCTGAATCTCTTAAAGCATCAGATAATGTAAGTGATGAGTTATACAAAGCTTTCTGGTTCCCTTCTCTCATAAAGGAGTAAAACCTGCTAAGGAACAATCTTTGGAACATCACAAAGGGATTTAGTTTACTACTGATCTACTTTGTGATGAGTAAATTGAAATTCTGGGGCTCTCTGTCTGGTAGAGAGCATGGTGATTCCAGGGTGAGCTCAGTAGCTCAGGGATAGATGACTCTGGTGAGGCTCCTGTTTCCAACGTGTTCATATCTTTCCAAGGGATATGTTTGGATACCTGTGATCTTTCTGGATGGTTATTATAAATGGATAAATTCCAGCCATGTATGCACCCACCTGGGGCAATCATCTAGCCTTTCAAATGTGGAATTAAGCATCTGCCACCACTGTGGTCTTTAGGTTTCCAAATTGTAAGCCTCATGGTTACCCAGTGGAAAAATGTCCTCAGGGTATTTCTGTGAAGAATTATTCCCACAGAGCATTGTTCTGTCTCTATCAACCAACATCTGTGTTAAGTCATTGAACTCTTTTTCAGGCATTTCCAGATAATATTCTTGCTTCAAAATGTTTAGAGATGAGATTCATCTAACTTAGCTTTATCCATCTAAGACTGAGGTATCCATGCAAAGTCATCCAAGGCTTCCAGTTGACTCCCTGATTTTCAAACCATTTTGAGTGGTATTGCACACTGTTGTGCACACGACCTTCTTGGTTCTAGTTTACTAAAGAAAAATTTTTAATTCTAGGGAATAAAAATATATAGGCTCCTTTCTAAGGCTGAGAAATTAGCTATTCCTTTGATAAAAGGTATTAGTAAACCTTTATACCTACGGATGGAGGAGATTCTTGCCTAGAAAAAAACAAGTGAGATACTATGCCCTTAGAGAGCAAGATCTATTTTTTCATAATTACTTGATGTTCCAGTAAAAACTGCTTATTTCTAAGGAGATGCTCAGCGATGCAGGGGTTAATGTCTCTTCTTGCCACCTTCCTTTACAACTTGAAACTTAGGAACATGTGCACACTTATGCATGCAATAAACAAAGCCACCGCTTGCATTATAATCTCCTCAGGGACAGCCAACTGGGAAAGACAAATTTAGCAATGTACTTCTGGCTTTTTTACATAGTGTAATGCCATTAAACTCGACATCATGTAGACAATGAACATTACAACAAAATACTGATGCTGTTTATTAGCTGCCTGACTTTTTTTGAGAGGAAGCACATGTCACATTTGTTTCAGACAACCGCATCGGGGTCCCACAGCTCTGATTAAATATGTATCCTTTGTTCAGCTGCATCGGAGTCAGTTTTGGCCTACATACGCATTTCGTTAATATTTTAAATAGGAAAAACAACAAAGAGAAGAGAAATTAACAGTTGCTGAACTTCTCCAATTACCGCTAATCACATTTACACCCTGGGGTTTGCAGAATTAGAAATCAATTGGTGGCTTCCCCTTTGTACAGCAGGCAGTAAATGTGACTATTTAGAAAAAGGACTAGAAGACATCTCAATTCAGCCTGGATACTCATGTAAATATCCCCCAGTGAATTTATTGTTTTGGTGTTTGATGAGACACAAAGATTATACAGCATCTTTTACTAAAATGATAAAGTGTTCTGAGTGATTGATGCTGAAAAAGAAACATGGTATCATTCCTTTTTATTCAGAAATATATTTTTCTTTCCATTGAAACTGAGGCATTTGGAAATTACATCCCAAGCAAAACTCTGCAGTGAAATCTTACTGGAACATTTGATTTTAAACCACTTTTTCCTTTCAAGGTTACAAAAAATGAGTTTTATGAAGGAACTGCTCCAGACACAATGCCCTATGATTTGTTTTGTGAAGGGAAGTGCACTCCTCCCCGCATCTGACGATGATTTAGCAACACCAAATTCATAAGAGAGTTACTGTCAGTGTCACTTAGTATGATCTTTAATTGAAGAGTTTCTTCTTAAGTGTTTAGATAAACTCAAATTGGCCATGAACATGTTTTGAACATCATAAATGATGAACCAGCAGGGTCAAGCAGTCCAAAGCTGCTTACGATTCCTTAATCTGGGAAAAGCCTTAGCAGGGGGCTGTCAAAGCACATTTTGCAATGAGTGCATGTAAACTCACATGCGCTTATAAACACATGCCTGCAGAGCTAAGCTCATATACACTGCTTCTAATTGCGGGTGGAAAGAAAGATCATCTGAGCAGAAATTAGTATGTGGAGAGAGAAAATAACCCTGTGGATAGTTCCTTGAACGCAAAAGCAGGACATAGGAGAACAAATGAATGTGTCTGGCAAAAGGATAATATGAAGGAAATTTATCATCTGGCTAAGCTTTTAGTTTTTTCAAAATAGGACTGAAAGTCCTATGTATTCTAAGAAAATACTGGCTTTGAAAGGCTTTTACAAAGTTTATTTGTGCATGTATTTTTGCTCTTTACAAAAACTGAGAAGCAGAGTGAAGAGAAAAATAATGGTGAGGTGAGGAGGAAGGATGAGTCAACAAAAACCTTTCTAAACTTGAAATTCAGTTCATGTTCTCACTGACTTTACATCAACCAACACAATTTGAGGGATTTCGTCAACAGATGATCTCATGAAGTATTCAGTAAATTACACAGATTTAGTAATATTGATCAATATAACATATCACAGGTATTGCTCTGCAGCTGAAGCAACACTTTTTAACAAGAATGTTCTTATTTGAAGACCAAGATTTTATGCATTCAGTGGAAAAAGAATATGTTACTGGCTTTTTATGAATTCAGATAATTTGAGGCACAATTTCAGAAATAGAAAAATTTCATAATCAGGCCTGTTTCCTTGAATCAGGCAATTCCTTTTTCTTCTGTTATAAACAAATTGTGGAATTTTCACTCTACAGGCCAAAATCAGATAGCTGATTTTTTTTTATTGTACTTTAACAATAATTCAATAAACTGTCACTAAGTGTACTGAGAGATTCTCATATTTAAGA
Organism: Phaenicophaeus curvirostris; assembly: GCF_032191515.1. Lineage (NCBI taxonomy): Eukaryota > Metazoa > Chordata > Aves > Cuculiformes > Cuculidae > Phaenicophaeus > Phaenicophaeus curvirostris. The sequence goes on from NC_091431.1 coordinate 71,908,592, forward strand.
CTGTACATTGGATCCATGATAACATTTTAATAATGTGCATAGTTACATAGATATTTTTTTCAAATCATGGACAAAGAATAAATAAATCTCATAAAGTGCTGAACAGTTTTGTCTGACTGAATGTTCAGAGGTTTTCTCAGACCTAATATATAGGACAGTTTGAGCTTTAATCCTCATGATGTCATATCCATGTATTTTTTATCTGATTTCAATTGAGTCTCTTTCATACGATCTATGAGTCAGACATGCCATCTAAAAATCAGGTGTGAACCATTCTAATAATACTAGAATTAAAGTTATTAAAAGCATAGTTGTGAGTTCCTCATGAAAAAAAAAAGATGGGGAAGAATGAAATTTTTTTGCAACATATATCTCTGTGTCAGCCCACATTATACATATCTATGGCCTTTGTTCTCAAAAGAGATGGCACAATCTGCCTTGAAATTTGGGCCAAACTCTTGTAAATAGCATGCCTATATTTGTTGAAGTGTTCATGAACATTTTGGAATTTTTCAGGAAATCTAACCTTACCATTAGATTTCTTAATATAATTTTTATTTTCTAAGAAAAGTCTTATGTTGTCAACTGAATCTTCCCAGCTGATGATGAAAAAGGTAAGAAGAAATGTTCTTTTTTCAAAATATCAGTTAAAATCCATGTCATACCTATAATGTATTTACTTCACTAGCCCAGATGAATATGAAGTGGCTGCGACTTATAGCAGTTCATGATCTTGTGTCTTTCATTAGCAGTTCATCATGATTGTCTTAAGATAAGAAAATGCCTCGGTGGTCACCAAAAGGATGGCAAAGTTTCATCTGCTTGGGCAGACTACATTTTTTTAGCAAATTTAGAGTTTTGGATCCATTATGTGATATGTGTATTATTTTATGCTGATCGTCAATAACATCTGTCATGTTGTTTTGTATAGTAGCTAAACATCTAAATCCCAGTGCTTTGCAAAACAAATAAGTAAAAAATATATAAACATATGTGGGACCAATTTTTTCTTCCACCTCAGAAGCTGTATGAAGTATTTCTTAGAGGCTGAGGTTCATCTCACCTAACTTTGGATTCAGTGTCCAGTTGTCTAATTCAGAGTTTAACATCTAGGATCCCTCTGTCATGCCTGTAGAAAAAGCACATCCAAAGTTTCACAGACTTCTTGCTGGGATGTCATAAACTGCTCTATAAATGTGTTTCTTTTAGATGTCTAATGAGTGGGTGAAATAAATCAATGTCAGGTATGTATAGGGATACTTCTTCTTGCATTTCTGTCTTTTATGAGGCACTAGTATTGCTTCTGGAAGCACACCCTACATCACATCCGAGAGCAGTGAGATGTTTGGCCATTCTTACCTAGGAACAACAGTACTGGTATCAGCAGCTGATTGTCAAGACAAATCCTTTGAAGCCATGGGTTTGATCCTGGAAACTGGCAGAAATCTGAATGAGCTCACAACCCCTGTGGGAGGAACACACTTTTACAAAGCTTGGGTTGATGCCATACAGGACCATATATGTGATGATTGTGTTTTGTTAATGACCCTACTATTCTCTCAGGAACAATATTAGTGAGTATTATGAGTCAATGTTTTCTAGTAGCAGCCTTATTATTTATATTTGGAATTACAGAAGTGGAATGGTCAAAACTCTAAACTTCATCTAAGAAAACAGAGATCTGGGGGAAAGTTGTTACCGAAAATAAACTTTTCTTTTTAATCACATTCATATCAATACAAGTTGATGTGTTGTACACAATGAGTGTCACTAATAATGCATTTTTGATCTGTGATATTTTGTCCCTCACCGAAGCTGATACATTGGCTCTATATTAATGCTTTTTTTTGTAGGAGATTCCAGAATGCCCAATAAATAAAACTAACAATTCACTAGATATATTAAAGTGGCAGATTTTACAGGCACTGACTTCAGACACAATAAGAGTTAGGTCACTGTATGGTGTACCAGCAATTCCTCTTTTGTCTTCAAATCCTTTGAGCTGAGTTTCTACTATTGTGATACATACTCAGGAACAGGTTGCCCAGGGAAGTTGTGGATGCCTGCTCCTTGGGAGTATTCAAAACCAGGTTGGATGGGGTCTTGAGCAACCTGGTCTAGTGGGAGGTGTCCCTGGTCATGGTAGAGGGGTTAGAACTGGATGATATTTAAGGTCTCTTCCAACTCAACCCATTCTATCATTCTATGATTCTGTGATTTTATGATTCTATGATTCTGTGATTCTATGACACCCCTCTCCTCCCCTTTGCAGCTTTTTCTAGTACTACGTACCTTGAGAGAGTGTCTGGAGGCACAGAGGGTGTATGTACACTAAGTGATGGGGTAAATTACAGAAATATCCACAGCAGTGTCAACCTGAGCAAAAACATCCTTGGGAGTAAAGGAGCTCATTGAGTTTGTCCCAGAACGGTCTAAATGAGTGATTACAGATATATTTTAACATCTCAAAATTAACTGCTGCCAACCTCTGAGTTTGTTCCACCTTGCATGAGTCAGATGGCACATTAAAAGATACAATCCATATCCTAATCATCTCATAGCCCAAACAGGCAGGCTATTTGCAGGATAAATCAGTTTTGCCCTCTTCCTTTTGTCTAGTGAACCTTCTCTTTTCCTTTAGTGAGTTGGGAACAGATTTCTTGCTTGGTTAATTAGCTCTAAACTGTCTTCTCCCATCATATCCTCAAGTTTACCTCTTAACTATTATGTGCATGTTCGTAAGATAATGAGTGTGTATTTCAGATTCTCTACATTTTCCTAGTGGAAAAACTGAGATAGAAAAATGTTAAGGTTAGGATTTGACTTACCTAGCTCTAAACTCTCAGACTTAGATCCCAGAGCTAGTAATATTAGGACATCTTCATATGCATAAATCAGCTGCAGAGACAATTATTCAACCTACCTTAGGGTGACATGAATTGTCTACCCTCACTTTTATTATTAAAATCTGTTATTGTCAGAGCATAGATACAGAGCTATACCTCGAGTAGCTGAAAATGTCATCAAAGCAAGTGTGCAAATGAAATGGTAGTTTATGTTCTTTGGCAGTATTTCAATGTAGACACTTCCGTAACTAAAGCCTTTCTGTTAAATTTTACCCATTATTGTCCTCTGGGTACAGAAGGATACTCCTGAAATTTATCTTAAAAAGGGTGTAGCTTAATCCACTAGGATTAAGGCAAACCAAGATAGAAAGTAGGTGACATATTTTTAGATTTTATTATCATTACTACAGTATTAGTCATTACAAAGAACAGAAATGTTGTTAGGTGCTTTGTGGAAGATGTGGAGAAAGACAAGTGCTTGCATGAAGGCACCTGCAGAAGAAATGATGACAAAAGAATAAGTATTTTAGGATTTACCTGTACTAGAAAGTTAAGAACACTCAGAACAAAACTTTCGCAAGGAGGGAGGATGTGGTGAAGAGCTTGCATACCTATCGTTAAGGTATTTTGCCCTCCAAATTTCAAGACACTAGAAAAATTAAGAATTGCCCCATAATATTTCAATTCACAAATTCTTCAGAAGGAAGTGGTTGAGACAGTTATTTGCCAATGGCCAATATCACTTTAAGGAAAATTCTAGCAGTGTGTCAGTACGTATTTCAATAGTGACTCAATTTATCCTAAATTAGCAGCAGTATATAAATGAGAAAGCAAACTTAAAACTCAAGAAGGATTTTGGAAGAAATTTCTTGCCTAGTTAAGTCATTTTTATATTTTTTCACTATCAATTGAAATTCTTATATTATAACTCCAACATAATATTTATTCTTAGTGATATACTTCTTGGATGAGGACCTAATCACAAAGACATGGTACAACCTTCAAAGTAAAGTCAGGAATTGAAGTGATTTCTCTTTCAGTACAAAACATGCTTTAAACTACTATGTTATGTTGCCCATTGTCAAATAATGCATTAAATGAAAGGAAACAAAGGATCAAAAATATGGGAACTGAAGAACTGATTACTACTATTTTTTTCTCTTATGACAGAGAAAAAAGTTAAAAAAAATGAGAAAGTTGAGAAAGTAACTCAACGAGAAAGATAAGATTAAGAAATTCAAAGTGATTAAATATCACTAGAATTAGATACAAACATCTTTAGAGTTAGTTGAGTTGTTGGAAGAAGAGACTAGTATATAGGCAAGTAAATAAAACATCACTGAGTGAAAAGAGTAAATAAAGAAAGAGGGAGAAAAAAAAAGATGTATAGAAGCCACTCACAGTAATCCATAATGATAATATTAACTGAAAATAAAATGGCATTAATCATTTGGAGGTTAAATTTGCTGACTTCAGCTATTCACAGTCTCAGGCTTCTACCTGTAACTGTTAACTGTCAAAAAAAAACTTTCTAAAATCGTACCTTTAAAGTAGAATCTGTAAAACATTCACAAGGCTCTAGCAGAAAATTCCAAGAGGTGTTGACTTTATAAAGGAAATGTAGTCAAAAAAGTCACCACATTCTGACCTGTGGGGACAAAAACACAACCGGTATTACAGACACACATTAAAAAAAACTTCTCTGAGACTGGATGATATTAGGGATGGTTCTTGTGAATAAATTACATGATCAACAGTATTCAATAAAATATATTTTATGTCTTAATCCAGAACGCATTGATTTCCTTCCGTTAACTGCAGAGAGCTTTGGATTAGGACCTGTATGGAATAATTTTACTCTCTTTGCAAGTAACTCCTGAAAAAAAGAAATGAGAGAAAATAAATAAGAGCACTTATTAGAAATTATTCATCCAAACCTACTTAAAATATAATAAGACACCCTTTAATTACACTAGATGTATTTAGCTTGTGTTCTGAATCTAGATGGCTTCCAAGTTTCTGTAGTGTTCAGCTTCATTAGAAACCAGGGGTGAAAATGAAAATAAACTGGTGAAGGAAACTCCCCTTTTTCCCCCCATCAGCTTATTTCTCTGTGGTATAAAATGTGCTCTGATTGCTTTGAATAAGTAAAAAGGCAAAAGGGAGCTGGGAAATTGTTTACTGAATGTGCAACTTAGACACAAATTGTGTGTGACACCTGCAGGTTTTGAAATGACCATAAAGGGCACTTGTCTTGAACTTTTATCAAAATCTTGTAATGCTTAGAGATGCAGGTGAAGGAGCTTTGAAGCAGGCTGCAGAGGAGGAAAGCATTGTTATTTTATACACCAAAAAACAGGGGAAATGAGAGACAAAATAGATTGCTAAATGTTACCATGAAAAAACAGATATATGGCAGTAATCAAAATTTCAATTTAAAAGGCAAAAAAGAGAATCCTTTCTTCCAGTTAATTCAAATAAAACCTAACTTATATCTGGACTGCAAAGAGTAAAGGCTTGTAAATTAAGTCCTTGGTGTCTTTACTCATTTCAACAATATATTTTCTGTGTATGACTATTATGTAAAGGGACAGAAGGGGTACTCACTGACTGGTAGTTTGCTTGAAATGGCTTGAGGCAGTTGTAAACATTTCCTTAAAGATTAATAGTAGAACTTCCAGCTCCCCCAGCTCCTTTCTGCTTTCTTGTTCTAGGATTTTGCCAGAAAACCTACTGCACTGTCCCTTTCAGAAGCAGGTGCAACAGCCCAACAATAATCCAATAAAAATCCTATTAGCTGTGTCTCCATGACACTCCTGGTATCCATGGGACCCACAATATCTTTAATGCAGACAATAAATCCAGACCATTTCCTCCTTCAATTGCTCCCAATATGGCTCCACTCCTACCACTGTTCAACTAACCTTTTGTTGCCACATTTTCTCATGAATGCTGAATCACTCTCTAATCTTTACGATGAAACAAGTGGAGTCCCCACTAAGTGAAGCACATCAGTCAGGTTTAGTTATCCAAGCGCAATTGCATCCAGGTGCATTGCTGTGGATTACAATCAACAGAGACTCAGCACTAGTTGTATAAATATCAGTTCCGTGTCTGCAAAGTTTGGGGAAGGCTTTGTGGCAATTACTGTCTGGCCAGAACATTGCAGATTAACCCCAAAGTGGCCAGAGGAAGGCGTGCATCTCTAAGTTATAGTGGTGTCTACATGCAGATAAAAGACACAGAGGGAGTTAAACCAAAATATTTTGAAACTGAAAGCAGGAGAACAGCTTAGCCAAAAATGTAAACAAAAAGCAAAGCAAAGGAAAACACATGAAGGAGGTGGACTGGCAGAACCTTGTCTTCTTGGAATCTTTAGGAGCTATGGATGCTCAAAGAGGCTACAGTTACTCACAGACTTAGCTGCTTTGTAGCTTAATCCAACCCATGAGTTAACTACTCATAAGAGGGTATGGGACAGCATGGCCTTGTAAGTCAAAAGGAATTTGATTGTTTGAAAGTTCACCTGTTGATAGTGTGGCTACAATCTCCACATGACCCTGTGGCAATTCTCAAGGTAAGACTCACTTTCACTGTTATCAGAAAACCCCCAGCGAGTAGTGCCCACACACATCAAGAAGTTTAATCCACCACTGGCTGTCTTCATTACTAAGCCCACAGGTTATCTGCATAACACCTGTATGAGCAGGAGATGGATGGGAGGCAGAGTCTGGAGTAATTGGAGATGGAGATGGTTTCAGAAGCTACTCTTTTAAAAAAAGGGTATTACTATCCTCCTCCCCTGTGGTTCCTGAAGATTCAGCATCTGGTGATAGCTTTGGTAGTACAGAAAGCCAAGCTGCATCTCAATTATTTGCAGTCTTTTCCCAATGTAATGTGAAAAGTTTTGAGGGAAAAAATGTTATCTTCCTGTTCATATCAATGCCTACTCTGTAGAAGAGGCAAGTTGTAATATGTAGCTAAAAGAAGCAACAGGCAATTGCAAATGACTTAGCTAAAGGATAGAAACACACATAGACAGGCTATTTAAAATTCTGTGTACTTTGTTATGATTTAGACTACCTCTTTAATTACTTTTTATGGCTGGCTGCTTAGAATTGCATATTGTTTATAGACCTATTTCCATACACATTTTGTCATATGATCCAATTTTGAGGGGAACTAAATAACTTTTGTGCTCTCATTCAATTACAGTCTTAGCAGCAGCTCAGAGTGAGTACAAACACCTGTGAGTTAAGAGAGGGTGGAGGAGTACCTCCTGAGGCAGACATATATTCCCCAAGGAATCTCCTGGGTGTTACAAGCTATAATGCTTATGGTCAATGAAATTTTCTCTGTGACAGCTGGCACACGAGTAGTGAGTATTTGTCCAGAGAAACTGCCTTGTGGTTCTCTCTGCCCTACTGTCACCTAAACCAGACAGAAGATTCTGCAGCAAGGTTGTAAGTCTCCTTGAAAGAGACTGGAGGGCTCGCCTTGCGAGCTGCTCAAGTATTTTATTTGAAAACAACTGTAAACACAGAGAAAAGAAGATATGACTTCCAGCTCTATGCAGAAAACCAAGTTTTCCAAAGTTTTCCAGAAAGGAAACATGATTATATGCCTCTGAAAATCCATGTGTAAAACACAGCAACTCACTCTTTCAGTGAATTTTTTAAAAAAAAATAATAAAATTATGACTTATAATTCAAAGCATACAAGTCATTTTCACAGGAGCTTAGAATTAGGGTCACAAGGAAACTTAAATTCTGGTTCTCTACTAAGTTTAGCATAATGACTATTACATTATTAACAGTAGTCTTTTAAGGTAGGACCGGAATGGTTGGACTCGATGATCTAAGAGGTCTGTTCCAAACTAGTGATTCTATGATTAGTGATTAGTGATTCGATGACTTAAAGCAAAAGTAACTGGAGCTGGCTAAGGATCTAAGGGAACAGTCTCAATTCCAAAGACCTGCACAAGCTGTAAAAGACATTTAAAGAGATTGAAGAGGAAGAGATGCCCACGGTGAAACCAGTTTAAGTATAATAGATGCACAGTGCCCACATTGCTGAAGTGATAGTTTTCCTCTGTAGATCAGAAAATCAAATCAGATATTCTTGGCCACAAAGACCATGATTTTCATATAGCCAGTAATCACCTCAGCAATTCCATTCTAAGGGTTTGAAGATCCCACTTAAAAATATTTTCTGTCCATCCTCCCATTAAAGTGTATTCCTGAACTGTATTCCTTTTCTTTACCTGTTTTTTCCAGCCAAAATTTATAAGTGGTCAGCTCATACACATTTCCTGTGTAACTGTTGTCCTTTCAGTTCTCCTTCTTTGCTCCTTAGAGACTACAGTCATTTCCCTGCCACCTTTGTTTTCACTGGGCTGAGCAATCCCATGAGATTTAATCTCTGCTTGTTCAGTAGTTCCTCTTTCAGAGACCTCCTCCATTCCCTTTGCTAGTCCTGAAGCCCTCTTTTACACCACTTTTGGACTGAAATCACATCCCTTAGCGTGGGTAACAAGGACACTCCACTCCAATTCAGACTACACAGTCATCTAGAATCTACAGTACTTGTACCTTTTCCGGGATTCATCTCAGCTTTTAGGAAAACAGCCTCCACCATCCACTAGCATGTGCCTCATACATCGGGGAGGCTAGATGAAAATGAAGGAATTTATATTGGATGAAAGGCTAATGGGATGTCAAATATAGTTCCACTTTTTCCAGTCTTTACAGATAATGACACATTATTAGTGAAACCCAGAAGAGAACTGAGGAGTGAAGAAGAAAATCCTCTTCCTGGTAGCCAAATAAGTGGTGTGGTTTGGCATCTTCATAATGAAAGAGCAAAGGATTCATGATTTCTTATTGGAGGCATTGATAAAACATGTTTGTTCTCTACCATTTTTCTGATTTGCTGAGCGGTGGGGATACTCATAGTCCACTGTTTCTGCTAAGGGGATGGCGCCTAGTGGGCAGAAAAGCCATGGACATTAAGAGCTTATATTTTCAGGTAAGGTCTCCACATCTCAGTCATAATCTCACCTTTACATAAGCGTGTATTTTGCTCAGGATTTGTGCAATATGAACCATTTTCATGCCACCTTAACAGAATACAGGGAAATGCAGGGAAATGGATGCACGCGGAAAGATTTCCAAATATACACATACAGTTACTCTGTGAAGTCCTTTGAGAAACTTGAGGATGAAAAATGTTGATATATTTATTGGAGCAACGAAGCTGGTGAGGGGGCTGGAGAACAGGTCTTACGAGGAACAGCTGAGAGAGTTGGGGTTGTTTAGCCTGGAGAAGAGGAGGCTGAGGGGAGACCTCATTGCTCTCTACAACTACCTGAAAGGAGGTTGTAGAGAGGAGGGTGCTGGCCTCTTCTCCCAAGTGACAGGGGACAGGACGAGAGGAAATGGCCTCAAGCTCCAACAGGGGAGATTTAGGCTGGACATTAGGAAAAAATTCTTCACAGAAAAGGTCATTGGGCACTGGAATAGGCTACCCAGGGAGGTGGTTGATTCACCTTTCCTGGAGGTGTTTAAGGCACGGGTGGACGAGGTGCTGAGGGGCATGGTTTAGTGTTTGATAGGAATGGTTGGACTCGATGATCCGGTGGATCTCTTCCAACCTGGTGATTCTATGATTCTATGATTCTAAAATATTATCACTATCTAATGCGTAGCATGTGCACACGTGCAAAATTTAATTCCTTTCATATCTTCCAGTCCAGTACCTGAAGGGGGCCTACAAGAAAGCTGGGGAGGGATTGTTTACAAAGGCTTGTAGTGATAAGACTAGGGGTAATGGCTATAAACTGAAAAAGGGCAGATTTAGACGAGACATAAGGAGAAATTACTTCACAATGAGAGCAGTGAGGCATTGGCCCAGGTTGCCCAGGGAAGCTGTGGGTGCCCCATCCCTGGAGGTGTTGAAGACCAGGTTGGATGGGGCCTAGGGTAGCCTTTTCTGACGGGAGGTGTCCCTGCCCATGGCAGGTGGGTTGGAACTAGATGATCTTTAAGGTCCCTTCCAACCCAAACTATTCTATGATTGCATGATTGCATGATTGCATGATTGCATGATTCTATGATTCTATGATTCTATGATTCTATGATTCTATGATTCCAGTCCTGCACAAGGATTAGCAGTACCTTAGTGATGATATCTTTAAGACAATGGTCACCTAAACACAAATTCAAAAATAAACAAGTTCTATGTTTAGGGAACTTTTTCAAAATCTGTAAGATAATAATAAAACTGTTTCTGGAACTTGACATTCTAGGTGTCATCCATCTTGTTGAATTTTTAAGTTCATTGTTCTTTCCTGATCATAGATGGCTTTTTTTCACTCCCACTTTTCCTTACAAGATCTACCAGAAAAGAACCCCAGCAAGATTTTTCTTTGAACACCCTGATGAATATTCTTTAATAGACGTGGGGGTTTTATTATTGTGTATTCCCTTAGGTTTACTACAGTCTTAAGATTCACCATTTCCTGAGCCAACAGTGTATTCTGTCAGTAAACCCACCTCTCTGATAGAGTTTAGAACTACTCAATGTTTTCTGGCACTCTAACAACAAAATTGTTTGTGCTTTTCTGCTCTGCCTGCACTGAAATGCTTTTTCACATGGCTATTCCTGTCTGCACTTGCACAACAGGAAGATGAAAAGAAGCTAAGTTAATAATTACAATCAAAAGATGCAGGGATAAAATATTTTTAACTGTTGCATAAAAAAAGTATAGTGTAACCTAATGAGAATAGGCCAGATATTTAATTGTTCAACTGTTCTAATTAAGTCTTGACTTGTCAGGGAAGATGACGTTACTTAAAATCCCTAGCTAGAACCTTTGAGTACTCAAGAAAAACACCAACAAATGCTTTGGGACTGATACCCATGCAAAGAAGGCGGACACATTTATTCAAAATATTTCCTGAGAAGTAGCGTACCTTCTAAGATGGATTAATTATTTCAGGGCTAAATTTGAAAGGAAAAAACATTGACTGTGGACATTAAAACATGTAAAAGTAGTGAAAATAACTTCTGAGAGAAATATTAGTTTCCCTTTTATTTGCTCAAGGTGCTCCTACTGACTCTCGTCCTCAATGAAATACATTTTGGTCACTTTTATCCCTGTATTACACTCATTCCTTTGCAATGATCTGACAAGTAGATTCTACCACATCATCCTGCTATGTAACACAGGTTCCTATGGCTTGGTATATGCACATAGTCAGGTCTGGGATATCCACACTCTTTGCTATTCTTACCCAGGGTGGAAGTCTAGATCTGCCTGTCAAGACATAAAAATAGAACGTGGAATGTAAGAATAAGATGCAAAGCCAAAGGTTTATCCAGCTCATTATCTTACCTGTACTAGCATTAATAGCAGATGCCTAGGAAAATAAGTTATATCTGAACAACAGGACAGTAGGATAGCACCTTCCTCTTGGTGTAATCTCACTTTCCTACCATCTTAAGAACTTTCCAAGCAGCAGCTTGTTTCTCAAAGATTAATATTTGATACCCACAATATGTTCTGACAATGAGTTAATTTTTTAACCACATATTTTATTACAAAGTAATTCATCATCAAATTTGCTTTAATCCTACTGCCTGAAAATTTCCTTCAATGCCTTCTAATAGTTATTTTTTTAACTGTGAAAATAGTAATTATTATTTAGTATGTACTTTTCCCATAGAGTATTCATGGTCTTATAGACATCAAACACAACACATCATCCACTGTTTTCTTAATTTGAAGCTGTTAAAATCACAATCTATTATCTCTTCAACTGGAAGTCAATTTGCACCACTTTATCTTTGGTACTATTCTCTAATATGCTTTCTGAGATTTATTTCAAATACAGACAGTCCATGGACCTATAGAATAACTAGTATTTCTTTCTTCTTTTTTCCTAGTAATTTCTAGTGTTTTATTGACTTTTTTAATGTCTTTTGAACACATGATGATGTTGTCAATAATGTTCAACACTGACTTAAAGATCTTTATCCTGAGTACTAAGTAATCTTTGTGCTTTCACAGTTCACACTTTTTTCCACCACATGCATAAATTTGGAATTTATCAACAAACAGAGGGGTTCAGCTTGGTGCGTGACACTTTCTGATTGTGGGGAGGAGAGGTAGCCAAAATACTTCTCAGTGACCAAAAATATTACCACAGCTGATCACAGCATTACTCCTTGTCTTAGCTGACATGATACATAATTAGACAAATTATAAACCCAAAGAGGTTTTCAAATGTCAGTGCTTTCAAGCTGTTACTGATCTTGCTAGCTTTTTTTCCAAAGTTCATTATAACATTGTAGTGGGGAGGAAACATCCAATAGGATCCAGAATTCTCCTTTTCATCTCATTGTAGAAACAGCAACAAAACACTGCCTCTCTCTCTCTTGGACAAAGACAAATTTCTGTGATGATCCTTTCAATTAAGTGCTTATGATTGTTATTCATTAAGAACAATTTTCAAAGTCTATTTGAGACCTCTCGTGAACCTCAGCAGAAGTCTGAGATCTCAGATTTTCTGTATCTTTTGTTTGCATTTAGCAATGCAAATAAATTGAGGTACCCACTGGAGATCAAACTCACACATTTCATTAAAACAGGAGTTACCATCAGGCATCTGAGGGAGTCTGTCTCCACCACTCCGCTTTGCATGACTGACTTGAAATTCAGGTGGAAGTTCTAATCCACTCACTGGGCCCATAGACAAGCTCTGTTTCTGTAAGTAACCCAAATAGCTTCTGACTTCTCAGAGCAATAAGAAAATGCTTTCTGAGCATCATCCATAGACATAGCTTTGAATGAGAAACGACTCATAAAAGATGAGATGATGGCAATACATAAATCATCTGAAAAAAAAGGACAGAAGGTTAAGAGGGATCTTATTAAATACTCTGCTCCTCTAACTCCTGGGTATGTACACACAGGGAACAACTTTCCTTACTATTAAAGACTGAGGCAAAGAAGGCGTTAAGTACCTCAGCCTTTTCCTCATCCTTTGTCACTGTTGTTCCATTTTCATCCAATAGGGACTGTATATTCTCCCTAGTCCTCCTTTTATTGTTAATGTATTTATAGAAAGATTTTTTGTTATATTTCACCAACTTGGCCAATCTGACTACTAGCTGGGCTTTAGGCCTCCTGATCTTTTTCTCTGCACAGTCTCATTTCTCCCTGTAGTCCACTCAAGACTCCTGTCCCTTCTTCCAAAGTTCATAGACATTCATTTACATTGCAAAGATCTGTTTGATCACCACAGGAAAACATCAGACAATAAAAACAATGGTGAGATTCCTCTCTCCTGACTGAAGATATCAGTGGTATCAGTATCTATTTATATAAGTTATCTGGTTATATCTGTTTAACTTGTCTCATTTCCCATTATAGGTGAATGAAATCTAACAGTTATCAATAGCATTCAGGGGCAAATTCCTCTGGCCGCATTTAGGTGTAATTCCTGATGAGATGAATAGCATCCTCAATTTCATATTGTGCCTAGACTGTGACCAGGTAATAGAAACCTAGAAAACTAACTTACACACACACATGCACCATAGACACTTCAAGACAGATGAGAGAATCTGCAAACCTGGTCTCCAAACACGGTCTGTGGTCCTGCATAAACATGGGATTTTTGAAGACCAGCAGTTGATGGAAATGTGAGAAGTTCATGCCTTCACCTCATAAAGGTGTAACAGAGAAAGGCTTGATCAGAGAGGATTCCTCTCCTTCTGTCACGATGACAAATAGCATTTAACTAGTCCAGTAACAAAAAAATCACTTGCAATCTCCACTATTAAAATTATGTCAGAATGACATGACCATTCACACAGTAGGTTTAAAGTGTGGCTAACACAGACAGATGAACACTGAGGAGCCTCCATCTGAGAAAACCTTGATTTCCTTAAGTTGGCTACAGAAAGATTTATTTTAACCATCAGCCAACAGTACTAGTTGTTTAAAGTATTTGGACATGCATGAGTATCTACAAGAGTTCTGCAACAAGTATAAACTATCAAATGATTTATACAACAAATGGAAGCAGCCAGATGTACATTTCCTCTGTTTATCCAATTTACTCACTGTTCCCTGAAATTTGTTAATAATGAAGTCCTATTCCTTTCACTCTTCCCATATGCCCTACTACTAACAAATAATAAGAATTTAATAATTAAATTAGTAACTTCTGGTAAGTCATTTATCATAACATTAAGTAGCATAAAGAGCTAATTAAGCTGCTCAGTGAAATTCCAATAAAACAGATGCCTACCTGTTAACATAGAAGTCATTCAGATTCCTAAGAAATAGTTCAACATCTTAAACATCTTCCCTTAAATAACAGTCTTGTGCTGATGTGGGTTTGGGGTTTTGTTTTCATGGGTAATGTTGCAGTCATAAATTAAGGTGACTGAGCTTAGGAGGAAGAAATTGCTGAGAAAATTACTTTTATAAAATAAAAATACAATCCGACTTCTATTTTAGAGGGATGATTCAGCTTCAGCTTTACTTTTCTTTCACCAGGAACTGAAATTTGGCAGCATCTTACAATACTCTATTTAAAATAAATGTAATTTGTGGGATGGTTTGAGGGCCAGAATCTCACTTCTTCAGCTTTATTAAGGTGTTTCTTTATTTCCCTTTGTTTTAACCTGAAATTCCTTTTTCCACATTCAAACCCAACATATTCATAAGGGAATGCTGCGCAGTTCTTCATATTACTATACCAAAACAATCCTTCCCGATTCCTGGCTTAAATTAGTATTTTAAGTATTTGGATTTGAGGAGGAAGTACTCTTCAGGGCTACTGCTTCCAGAACTACTTCATGCGTGTATAATTTTCTCCTTTTCTTTGAAATACATGTGACTTCAGTCACTCTTGAAGACAATATTCTGTGAGAAGTCATCCCTGTGTTCTTGAGAGTTCTTTATATTTCTTGAGAAAATGAAGAAATGGACAGGCAGTTCAAGCAGGGACAGGAATCCTGGTAAGAGTATGGGAATGCTGCCCAATTATGTAGGCATGGGGTCAGGAAGGGCAAGGAGTAGCTGGAGATTAATTTGACAATGAGTGTAAAGAATAATGACAAGGGATTCCACAGGTATATCAGCCAGAAAAGGAAGGTCAAAGAAAGTGAACTGTCCTAACGAGCAAGATACGCAAACTGGTACGAAAAGGCAGGGAGAGGGCTATGGTGTTCAACAACTCTTTCACCTCAGTTTTCACTGGTAACGTCTCTTCTCAAACCTCTCAAGTGGATGGATCACAAGTCATGGGCTGGGTGAGCAGAGTCCCTCTCACTGTAAGAGAAAATCAAGATCCACCTGAAGAACCTGAACTACATAAGTCTATGAGACCTGACAAGACGCACCCCAGAGTCCTGAGGGAATTGGCTGATGTAGTTGCCAACCTACTTTGCACGATATTTAAAAAGTTGGTATTTAAAAGCGACAGTCAGAAGAAGTCCTCAGTGACAGGAAAAAGGGAAACATTGCACCATTTTCAAAAAAGGTAGGAAGGAGAACCCTTGGAATTACTGACCTGTCAGCCGCACCTGTGTGGCTGGGAAGATCATGGAATAGATCCTCCTTGAAGCTATGCTAAAGGACATGGAGGACAGGGAAGTTCCTCAAGACAGCCATAATTGCTTCATGAAAGACAAATCTTGCCTGACTAAACAACTTGTCTTCTATGATGGAGTGTCTGTATTAATGGACAAGGGAAGAGCTATAGATGTTATGTATCTGGACATCTGTAAGGGTTTTGACATTGTCCCCCCATCATCCTTCTCTCTAGATTGGAGAGATATGGATTTAATGGGTAGACTCTTCAGTGGATAAGGAATTAGTAGGATATTGCATCCAAAGGGTAGTGGTCAATGGCTTAAAATCCCAGTGAAGACTGGGGACAAGTGAAGTCCCTTAAGCATCCTTATTGGGACCAGTACTGTTTCATATCTTCAGCAACGGCATATACAATGGGATTGGGTGCACCCTCAGCAAGATCGCTGGTCACACCAAGCTGAGTGCTATGGATGACACACGTGAGGAATGGGATGCTGTCCACAGAGACCTAGGCATGCTGACAAAATGGGTCAATGTGAATTTCATGAGGTTCAACAAGCCAAGTGCAAGGCCCTGCACCTGCATTGGGGCATCCCACAGTACCCACACAGGCTGGGGGATGAAGTGATTGCAAGCACCCCTGTGGAGAAGGACTTGGTGGTATTGGTGGATGAAAAATTGGATGTGAGCCAACTCTGTTCTGGGCTGCATCAAAGATGGCCAGCAAGTTAAGGGAGGTGATTCTGCCCCTCTGTTCTGCTCTGGTGAGACTCCACATGGAATATGGTGTTCCTTTCTAGAGATCTCAGCACAGGAAAGACATAGACTTGTTGGAGCGAGTCCAGAAGACAGTCACAAAAAGGTCAAAGGGATGGAAAACCTCTCCTATGGGTAAAGACTGAGGGAGTTGTTCTTGTCCAGCCTGGAGAAGAAAAGTCTCCAGGGAGACCTTATTGCAGCTTTTCAGTATTTAAAGAGGGCTTATAAGAAATATGGGGACAGACTAATTAGTAGGGCCTGTAGAGATAGGACAACGGGTAATAGTTTTAAGCTACCACAGGGAAGATTCAGACTAGGTAGAAGGGAGAAATTTTTTACAATATGGGTCATGAAACACTGCTACAGGTTGCCCAGAGAGGCAGTAGAAGTCCTATCCCTGGAAACATTCAAGGTCAGATTGAACAGGGTTCCGAGTAACCTGATGCAGTTGGAGATACCTCTGCTCTCTTCAGAGGGGTTGGACTAGATGGGATGTTTAAAGGTCCCAGACCGTTTAGTGATTCTATGATTTTAGCAAGAATGAGAGAATAATTCCTTCTACAGTTAATTGAATTATATCTAAATATTCCAGTCAGTGGAAGCAATGGTAATCTGTTGTGAATTGAAACTGAAAAAACATGACAACTGAGAGAAGTTACAGTGGGCCGTTTTCCACCTCAGCCACATTCTGTTTTTTCTATAAGGACTTCCTACTGTTTTCTTGGGACTTAGTTCAATCTCTGACAGGCTCACTTCTTTACAAAAACATTGCAAAGTATGCCTGAACAAGATATGCAGCTCAAATACTGTTTTCCTAATTAGGGCTATTAAGCATTTTTACTAAGATGCCTTGGTTGCAAAGTTCAAGCTTGAATATTTAAAAGATACTTTGTCTGAGTCAGCCTATAAGAAAATCTTGCCCAGATTTCAGCAAGGTTTCAGATGTATAGTTTTGAATATATCTGACCAAATGCAGGCATTGAAAAGGGAATTAATCACTTAATTTCACACATCTACATTTAACATGGTCTCACTTTCTTCTCAGTGGAGATCCAACCAGCATAAATTTAGGCAGTTCTTCTGTCTATGCAGACATCCACTTCTGCCTCTACTCTGCTGACTATAAAGGAGGCAGTTTCAGCAGTGGAACATAATAGACCTCAGTAACACCTAGTAGTGTTAGATTCCAACTCAGGAATGATGTGCAAATTAAGGTACTCCAAGAAATAAAGTCTTACAGATTTTTTCATCGCCTAAGCAGAGATTTGAGCTATCTGATCTGATTAGGTGTTCCTTTGAGTTGAAGATTTGACTTCCAGAGGTTCCTCCAAACTGTTGTCCTGTGATTCCAACCTCTCATTGAACGTGTGCTTTTGAAATTTTTGCTTGTTCTAAAAGACAAGTTCTAGAAAAGGATTACAGTTATCATACACAATTATTATTACTTTTATTAATTAGGTTAAGGACCTCAAAAGTACCCTTTTTTTCCTCTGAAGCATGAAAGACAGCTTTCTAAAGCACATATTATTACTCTTGAATTTGAAAAGATATTTGTTTTCTTTACAAGATAATTTTGTCCATAACTTGTGATTGCAAATTAAATGCAGCAGTATGTTACTTAAATCAATTGAACGAGCTAATTAAAAATGAAAAATATTCATAGTCTCTGCAGTAACTGCTTCAATATCTAGGGAACTTTTTTTTTTCAGAACATCCCCCAAGATTTCATTGATAACAACCAGACAAGATTCACAGCAAGCATAGGAACACATATCATTATCCCTCTTGTACAATTGTTTCAGTATTATTAGCACAAAGAAAAAACTATCTTCACATATAGATATCTCATAATTACACATCGAGTACATGGGGGACACTCAAAGTTATGTTACCATCATTACAAGCATTTGACTTGCTCCTTACACAAGTTGATTTGAGGTCATTCAGTCACAGTATTTGCATTATGTATAAACATTGTTTTGGCTCTGCAAGAGCAGTAAATACATCTGAACAAAAAGTAGGACTCAAGTTTTTCCTTTGATGTCAAGTACAGAAGCAAATGGGAGCCCCTTTCCACAAGCGCACAATTTGCTTTGATTAGGCCAAGGGCTTGTGAGTGACCTCCTGACAATTAAATGTAATAGATCTTCTCAGCTACTACATTTTGGGGCTGCATGATAAAGAACAGTTCCTAGTGGTTATATGTATATGAATATGATCCAAGGTTTTCCACCTGTAAATTCCAGGTTTGGGGGAAAATTCGCATCAATTTTTTCATGCTTTTGCTTTTCCCATCAAATTTTTAAAACATAACAAGGAGAAAGGAGAAATTAAATAATTATTTCTTACCCTTTGAAAAAGTTAGATGATATTTTCAATATTTGTTACACAGGAGATTGAAAAAGCAGGTAGTTTAAGGTCTGTTTCTGGTCTTAAAATCTGTTATTTTCTGGTTCTGTCAGAGCTGTTAATGAAAACTTGGATTAATTTTCACATTTTCTTCACTATTCAATTAATGCAGAACCTATTTTTTTTTCCTGTATAGTGTAATAAATCTCTTACATTTTGCTATTATTCTTTGTTAGCGCAGAATTATTTAATATTATTGTTGTTGTAACTGTTAGAATTATTATTGAGTTGAAAATGCTACAAGAGCACCCAGGCATGAGACCTTTATTTTCCTCTAGTCCTCATATTTCTTATATATCCAATTGCACTTTAAGACATCAAAAATCTGAAGTCTGAAAAGTTTCTTGTCACAAGCCTTAAAAAAATAACTTGATGCTAGAGCTCAGAAAAGGGGAGGAGGGACGAGGGCTGGAGAAGCAAGATGAACACTGACCTTGGGGGGAAAAAAAAACCAGTTTGATTGAAAACAGGCTTTCAAATTGTCCAGGGACAACCTCCCCTTTCTTCTATTTTTTTCCTTTGTATGTGTGATCATATAAGTTGAGTACAAAGGAGAAAAGAAAAAAAAGAAAAAGCCCTTTTCCCTTCTCATAGGGTGAGTTCCTGACTTTGTTGCACACTCAACAGCAGACCATCTGTGCTCTATGAGGCTTGTCACCACCAAACCACTGAATTAGCTGGAAAAAGATCTCTCTGTTTTGACTGGAATCAGTTTGATACCTCCACACCTGAAAAGGTTATGTTCCACTTCCCGGCACCACTGGGCAGGTTGCAAATCATAACCACAGAAATTAAAGAACAAGTTTCTGGATATTGAGCATGTCAGGGAGGAGCAATCAGTGGGAGAAGGAGAGCACAAGGGCCAAGGGGAACAGGAGACACCAAAAGGGTTATGAGCATAGCATGATGGTAGGACCTCTATCTGCTGCATAAGTGAATGCTAAATTTAATATCACAGTATCACAGCACGTTTGTTACACGACTCAAAGCATGTCTTTATTTTAATTCCTTTTAGGGTTAAGGAAATGCAAATTTCTTAAGGAGTGACCTGCATGTACGTCAGCAGGGCTATCTACAGCAACAGGACATCTTTAGATTCTGCCCATTACCTTAACCCACAGAGGAAAAGCCTCCTTTGTGCCTCCTTTTCTCTGCAGTACGAGGCAAGCAAGACTCCGTGCTCTCTCTGCACATCCAGTGATAGGAAATGATGCTCCATCTTGTGGTGTTTTTTATTTCTATTATGATGATTATGGGTTCAGAACACACCAGTAGTGGCTGGCCTTCCTTCTCCAATTACCATGCACACACACTTCTCCCCATGCTCCACAGAATAAAGAGCATTTTGCTTAACAGATCCTCCAGACTTTCCCTGTTGCCTGCTGAAGGCCCATGGAAGTTCCTCTATTTCTTTTTGTCACTTACCTTGACACCCCACACCCAAGATTTGCTCAGGCTCCAGAAAGACTGAAAGCACTCCCCAAAGACACAGTACTCTGTTGGGCCCTGTGGTGGTTAGTTAACCTTTTTATAAGCCACTTTCCTTTTTCCTTTTTTTAAAGAAAACTTCTAGGGACTGAACTGGAAGCCAAAAGTGGAGCAGGAAGGGAAAAAAAAAAATCATCTCAGGGAAGGATAATTGATAATTACAAGAAGTTTTTAGCTCACAGATGACTTTTTTTTTCATTATTTTGTTTCCTCCCATGAATAAAGAACTCTTTATTTTAAGGAGGAGGAGTGCTGAAAGGTTACTGAATTATTCCAAGAGTAATCAGCACCTATTTATACTAGTGATCTGCATCAAGATTGTAAAGCTTGTGAGCTCTACTTCAGACCTGAGACAGCTATGTAAACTCTGCTCCCGGCTGTTCTCCAATGCTATCAATGGCTAACACCCAGCCTTCCACCATCATCACCCCAAAGCTGCTTTCAGGAATTTTTTTAACCTCCACTTTGAAGGTAGCACTATGTCTGCAGTGGAAGACAAAAAACAGAGTTTCATGGGGCTTGCTTATGCATTTACAGAACAGCCTTAGAGATTCCTGAAGGATTGTTACTACCATATTTCACAGCACTTCATATCATCATGACCTAGAAGCTCAGATATTCACCTTTGACCCAGGCATGATAAGATACATAGACAGCATTCCTCTGATACTAAAGGTGGAAGAGTTACGACAGTGCGCTGAGAGCAAAAGAAGAGGTGGCCCCACTGTGATTTAGGATTTGTAAGCTTCTTATGATGAGAAGAATTCAAAATGAAAGATGTTTTATCATCAGGAGCTAAATCTTCCTGACAATGTCAGCTTTGTGCAGCAGTGGAATGGGCTTCCTCAAGAATAAACCCAGCAAGATGTGTCCCCTTGGGATCCTAGTACTATGGAGGAAAATCGATGGTTAGCACAAGAGCTCTTAATTTACACACCAGGCAAGGGGCAGCAGCTGGAAGAAGAAAGATGATCTGAAGGCTGACTTCCCTTTGTTTAACTAAAAAATATGGTATGCCCTTGGTTTAGTTAAATTAGAGTAACACTTCTAGTTGACCTCTGCCAAGGGATTGGGCTGACATACCAAAGCCAGTTTTCAAAAAATGGAAAGAGTGTTCATAAAGACAGAAAATGCAAGGTATTTAACATGGTGCATCGCACGTATAAGTAAATCAGTGGCATGCTGTTGGGATCCAGCTGCATTGTGTATAGTCTCACCACCATGCAGAAAATAATCACAGAATCATAGGATGTTTTGTGTTGGAAGGGACCTTAAAGATCACCCAGTTCCAACCGCTCTGCGATGAGCCGGGACACCTCCCACTGGACCAAGCCGCCCAAGGTTTCATCCATCTCCTCTCCAATTTTTAGCCATTCCCCTCATCCTGTCACTATGTGCCTTCGTAAAAATCCCTCCCCAGCTTTCTTGTAGGTTCCCTGCAGCTATTGGAAAGTCACTGTAAGGTCTCCCTGGAGCCTTCTCTTCTCCAGGCTGAACAAGCCCAACTGTCCCAGCCTGTCTTGTATGAAAGGTGCTCCAGCCCTCAGATCATCCTTGTAGACCTGTAGATCATCCAGTGGGTCTCTTCCAACCTGGTTATTCTATGATTCTATGATTCTCTAGACCTGTTCCAACAGCTCCATATCCTTCTTATATTGAGAATTCCAAGACTGGACACAATACTTCAGGTGGAGTCTCGAAAGAGTGAAGTCAAGGGGCAGAATCCCCTCCTTTACCCTGCTGGCCACCCTTCTTTTGATGTAGCCCAGGACACAGTTGGCTTTATGGGCTGCAAGCACACATTGTCAGCTCATGTTGAGCTTCTCGTCATTGAGTGCCGCCAAGTCCTTCTCAGCAGGGCTGCTCTCAATCCCATTATTCCCCAGCCTGTATTGAAACTGTGAATTGCCCCGACCAAGGTGTAGAATCTTTCATTTGGTCTTGTAGAACCTCATGATGCTCATACAGGCCCTATTCTCCTGCACGTCCAAGTCCCTCTGGATGACATCATGTCCTTCAGGTGTGACAACTACACATCTCAGCTTGGTGTTATCTGCAGACCTTAACCCTGGGAAAGAAACAAACGTTTCAAAGCCCTTGAGAACGCTGTATCTACCTTCTTAATATCCTTCATTTGTGATCCTATTCACTGAGAAATTCAGTTATCTATGCCTCAACTTCCCACTCTGAAAAATTAGTGTGATATTTCGTGTCTGAAATCATTACTTTGTATCTTTAATTTAAGGGCAGGGGAAGAGCATTGGGCTTTAAACACCTTGGCTTGAGCAAAGATTTTCATATAGTTTCCCAGAATATATGTGTTACAAAGATATAAGCTGAATAAACATTCTGTGTTTGGATAAACATTCTCTGCTTAAATAAATATTCTGAGTGTGGAAGATAAGCTGGATCTCAAGGCTTACAGGGTGGTGGACAGTGGTACAAAGTGCAATCTGTGGCCAGCTGCCACTGGCACACCTTAGGGATCGTTACAGGGAAAAATACTCTTCAACCTCTTTATTAACAACCTGGACAAGAGGATGGGGTGTCCCCCCAGCAAGCTCATGGATTATAACAAGTTGATATGCTGTAGGACAAAGCTCTTATTCAGAGGTACTTTAATGTCCTGGAGAAATTGGACTGGCAGAAACTTCCTGAAGGTGAGTCTATGCTCTGGGATGGGCTAACCCCACATAAGAAGACAGGCTGGAGTAGACAATCCTCAGCAGTTTCTTCCAATCTGAATTATTCTGTGACCCAATTCACAGATGACTTTTCAACCAGACCAGGAGTGGACAATCTCATCCCCCATTCACATCATTAGTTCTTATTTTACAAATGCAGCTGCCTGAAAAGCTTCTGCCATTTCAGAACATACAGTATAAGACTAATTATCCCCCAGGTACCGCACAGCTACAATTAAAGCAGATAAAGGGCTTTGAGTCACAGTTAGGGTTTTCTCTGTGAGTGCAATGAATAGTGTGTTACAAACCTCTGCATTTTATCAGGAAACAGATTGTATCTGTACAGTGATTATTGTAACTGATGGGTAGTAATATATATTGCACTGGAATTTAACCATACCTTACATATAATTACACCTGCAATAATTTCCTGTAATGAGTGTAAGGCCTTATTGCCTTCAAAATACGACGTGCAACACTGTATGACATGAATGGTTACAGCTGGTAGGCTAACATCTGTGTTTTCTGCGGTTTATGCAGTGAGTGTAGCTTAAGAAAATATATATTAAATGTTTCTGGGTTCAGCACCTCCCCCAGGTCAATGCCTGAAGCTTCATTTCCAAAAGCTGAGATCTCATGCTCAGGGACAACACATCAACCCTGAGCTGGACCAACCACCACAAGTCACACTTCTTCAGTCACACTTTCTCACTTTACTTGTAACTGTCTTGCACATCACCCTAATCAGATGAGCCCGATTCACCCAACTGCACTGCATCCCAACTAACCAGAAGGAAGGACCCACCCACATTGACAATAACACAAAACAGATAAATATTTTAGTTCTTACAGCTTGAAAAATAAAACCCCAATGCAACAGTTCCTGTCACATCTGCAGTCCCCAAAGGGATCATGCGTGGTATCACGCTGCTCTGGAGAGAGATCATATTTGTTTTCCACACTGCTTGAGCTCCACTTTTGTCTTTCTAGTTTCCAGAGGCTACAGCCTAGTTTATACCCTCTAACCAGGGCATGGTTCTTGCAGAAGAGCTGGGTCTCATGGTGCAAAGTCCAGCTGTAGCAGAACCAGGAGAACAAGAGCTTCCAGCCCTCTGTTCAGGTCCCTTCTCCTGTGCCAGGCAGCTGCAGGGGCATCATCAACGTTAGTAAGAAGCTAAGGCACAAGGAAAGGGAGAGAATTTGGAGATACAAGTAATATGTGTCTAGCCCCAATATTTTAAAAATCTTTTTCTTTTCTCTTGTCTGAATCATGATAAAACTGTAAAAACTTACATGAACAAGGCTTCCAAAATATTGTAGTTACAATATGATTCTTTTCTTAAGAAGAAAAATACTGTATTTGGCTTTTACATACAGAAGATAAGAAGACAACCTATGTATGTACTCTATGTGACCTGCTATTGACATTACATTCCACTACCAAAAAAAGGTGGTTTTTAAGGAAAAAAGAAAAGTTAGAGAAAAATATTTTTATCTTCTTGACATGAAAAATATTACCTGATGGCAACAACTTCAATTGATGCTTTTCACCTTTAACTGCTGAAAATTCTTGGACTTTAAGCAAGCCCCTGGAATACTTTTTTCACTTATTATGAAATTGTATTTTTCAGAAGATACTACGTGTTTAATTATAGCATTCACTGAGAGCTGACAAACTAGGTGGCAGGAACACACTCATGAAAGAAAAGGGTGAAATCATGAAAGATGAACATCTCTATTTTTATTGGAATAGAGGCTTTTTCTACGCAATTTCCTCCTATTCACTTAGGTAGAATCATATATGTGTATACAGTCTTGTCTTTTTTTTTTTTCTCTTTTTTTTTTTTTTCTTCTCTTTTTATTTTATTTAGCAGTCTAGAGCTTCAGATGCACAGCTCTTTCCTGGACCTGACTCAGATCAGGTTCATTTCTGATACATGCGCAGACCTGGCTGGCTGTTTGTGCAGCTGGGGACTGTTCACCTCCCTGGCTGTACACCACGACCCCTTACTCACTGGTGCCAACAATTCCCTCCATTGCCTTCAGCAGGAGATAGTGGTGTCCTTTGAATCATTCAGAGGCAGAGCTTCTTATGTTCTGAAGAGCAGACAAAGAGCTCACAGGCTTGTGAAAATGTGTCTTGTTTCTGTTGAAGGCAGACCAGCCATTTTTCAGGATAACAGCACAATATTATTCAATAGTTATTTAATTATCAGAAAAGCCTTGTTTATTTATTAAAACACTAACTCTGACAAAGATGTTATTGCATAAATAATCATGTAATTAATGTACTGCATTGTTTAAACCCACTGAAAAAAAGATTGATAGAGGGAATGGTAATTATTTGCTATAATTTTTCTAGTAAGTTCCTGAGAAGCCTTTTTTAAACTGAACATAATGATAATATAAGGATGGACATAAACCATAAACCTAAGCAATCAGGGCAGTTCTGAATCCCATCATCTGTAAAGATTTTTATAATTCAAGCCACAATAGATCCAGGTCCAGCATTGTACATTCATCTGAATTTCTGAGGTCACAACAGGAAGGAGATTTTATATTCTAATAACTAACTCTAATACTTAGAAAAGCCCTGATGGTGTTTCAAGGTATGAAGTAGTCCTTGAATGACAGCATCTTTTATACAGTGGCAGTGAATTTAGTAAATAATTTGAATCCTAAATGAAAAATTTCTTTTAAGTTGTAGAATAAGTGCAAGGCAATAAGGTAAGGTACTCCATCTAGTACCTCAATTTTGAGGCTTATTCTAGGCCCTGTTGAAAACAACAATATTCTCTTCAAGTTTAGTTTGTAGTACTGGGTTCTCTGGAAGAGAACAGAGTCTTTACAGGAGAAAAAAAAAAAAGGATAAAAAAGAAACTAAAAAAATCCATAAAACCAAAAGTTTATATAAAAAAAAAAAACAAACAAAAACCACCAACTGATTTCCTCACCAGATGACCAGTAGAACTATCAGTTCTACTGTTCTAACAATAGAACTATCTATTTCTGCAGACACTCATCAGAAACATTTGACCATTTTGCTGACATTGAAAGAAATCTGGTGTCAATGGTATTACTGCATCAGTGGCTCAGAATAAGGTAAACATCCAAACCACTCCAGAAGTCAAATTCAAACCCCTTCAGTCTGTGAGAAAAACAAGCTTTAAGCTCCCCTGAAAACATCACTTTAACAACACTCTACCTCAGTATCTACCACTTATCTTCAGGACTTGAAAAAACAAGATCTTTATATATGCATATGCGTGTGTGTTTATGTATATGTGTATTTATGTGGGTATGTCTATGTTTATATGTGTGTGCATATAGTTGATAAAACAAAAAAATAGCTGATGGCTGAAAAAAATGAACAAATTCCAATAGCATTTTTCAGAGGCAGTAGAAGGAGATTTTGTTATTATTTTGATTTGGATGAGTTCTTATCATCATTTTTTTTTAAAAATAATGGTATAATGGTCAATCAAAAACACAGTTAATCTGCTCTCAACAAGATAGATCATGAACTGAAAAATTAAATTAAGCTAAAATAACCCAAAATGACCTATGTCAGTTCCCTGTTCACCTGCATTAAATTACTTGTACACCCAAGAGCTTGCAGGATCACAGCCTTATAGTCAATAAAGCTGCCTTGAGACTGAAGAAATTCTCCTTTCCTGTGCTTCTCAGTCTGTAAGTATATGGACTGCTATTTTTAAAGTTTGAGAGGAATTGATCTATCCTGTCCTCAAACCAGCTTCCCTAATTACATGATCACACCCAGAACCACCTTTTCTCCCAATCATCCATGGCTCCCAAATACTTCTGGTCTTTTCTTTGACTATCACTTGTAAGAGGATCCTCAGAAGAAAGTTTCATCTTTTACAATCCCTGGCCCCTGAATTATAAGACCTTGGAAGAAAAAAAAAGCTACCAATTGGTTTTTTCCCCCACTGTAGTCCTTCTACACTTTATAAAACAAAGCAAGCATGAAAATTATGGTCTTTCACTTGGAAGCTTCAGAATAGCTGCACAACATAATTACCATGTATGAAATGGGAACTACCAAATACAGCAACTGATTTGTGATACAGAGTAAGTGCTTCTTGCTTTTATCCCAAATTCAATACCCATGTAGAAGTGAGATACTGTAGCTGCAAGCATGAAACTTACACAAAATAAAGTCTGCAACTGGTATTCTTGCTTAGTCAGTGATGGGAAACATAATCTCTTTCCGTTTTCCCTTTCTTCCAAAATGCCTTTGAAAGCAGAAATGTGGATCTAAAATAATGAGTGATTTTCCTGGCAAAACCATGTTATAAATAAGTTATTAGATGCCAGTGAGGAAACATCACTTCACAGCTAGTAAATCAATGACCTTTTGATTCAGGCTTCATTGAGGAAGGTCATGTTATGTAAAGGAACAGTAACTGTATCTAATAAAAGCCACTGGTGTCTCATTGGTTGACTTGGCAGCCGTGGAAACACAGTGACCTTGCAGCAGAAGGTCAGAACATGAGGTTGCATCCTCACAAGGACTTAGCCATAGGTAGTTTTATTTGCATGAATGTTTCATCATTGACTAAGCAGCATTACTCACTGGAGAAACATTTTTCATGTGCTTAATGGATGAAGAATCATATTTTCATGTGCTAGCTCACACCTTTATGCAACAGCTTGCTCTTCAGCGTGCAATACTTATAGCCTTTCTTTTATTTTATTTTATTTTCCAAAATGCAGTAACCTACCAGTATTAACTGGAAAATCTCCATGTACAAGAGCCAAATTTAAATGGATGTATCATTACTAACCAGCAGGACTGCGAGTGTGTTGGTGTGTAAATATATAACTAATCTTAACAAGAAGCCTGAAATGGAAAGTTAATGGTCTCCCTAAGCATCTGCCAGGCTGGAAGCTGTGAATAGATGGACTACAGTTATGGATATGCCTGTACTGCTACTTCCTCTGCACCAGGAATGCTTAGTAATTTGTTAAGTTTAATGGCTTCCTTTTTGATGGCATCGGTTTATTGCTGTGGTGAGAAGTGCTTGGAAAGTCATCATAACCTAGTAGCCAGTGCTTCCAACTATCCGTGTTGCAAGAGAAGTTCACTGTGATGTTATCTACCTCAATTAGTCAATAAGAAGCTCACTCAAAAAAAAGGTGGTAAAATTATTGTGAAAATTCGTGTTTATTTTCCTTGACTTTGAAGCAGGTTGTTAAAATGCCTTAGCACTCAGAACAAGGCTGTCAAATGATATAGTCCAGCAGATTCCATTAATACTACTCCTTACCAAGAAACTACACAAATATTCCCATTGAATTTAATGGGCTCCAGATCAAAACCTTACTGCAGTGTTTTCCATTTTAGCTAAAGGAAGATACTGCCAAGTCTCATCTTGAGAGGTGTGAAGTACCTATTTCTCCTCACCAATACAGATAAGACAGTGCAACTTTGCTTTCCTCCTTCCTCTCAAAAGGAAAAGTGTGTAGAACTGTGTGGAAATTACATTATTGGAGATGGCACTTCTCCCAGTGTAAAACAAAGTAATTCTCTTGGCTTCAAAAAACTGATGCAAGTTTACAATACATAAGCTCTGTTATTTAATTCTACCAAACTGAAACAGCTCCTGCACCAAAAAAAAAAAATCCAAGAAAAATCACAACACCTTATAATGAATATATTAAAAACAAATCTCTGTGCTGATGGTATATTTCTATAAGCCCTCCTCCATTTTCCGTATAGATACGCACTTTGTGTAACTTATTATTTTCCCCATGATGCCTTGTGCATAGGAAATGTAAAGCTTAGGCATTAATAATAATCATAAAAAAGAAACCCAACAATAATAATAATTATGGAACCAATTCAACATGATGGCAGCAATAACTGGTTTTGAAACCCTGCGAGTGTAGAAGACTTGTTTGTTTTATGAGCCTGCACGCAGTGCTGGTCTTAAAAATAAGAAATGTTCTTTCCAGCTCAGATTTCATAAAGAAAAAAAATTACATCTTTAATTAAGATTTATGGCATTCAATAGGACTCAGCAAGGATAGAAAAACTGCTTCAGAGTGTAAAAAAATAACAGTTAAAAAGGGGGAAATATGATTAAGTGCCTTTAATTCTTACTGCCTCCTTAACAGGGTTTCCGATGGCCGCAGGCAGAAATAGGCACTATTGTCTTTAAAACGGTATTATACTTGGCATAAAATGTTTATGGATCAAGATGAAACTCGTTTTGAGAAATAATAACACTGGCATGAGTTGAAAGGACCTTGCCTTTGGAGGAGAAAAAAATTAAACATATATTTAGTTTAATGGAAAAATGTACTTAAAGGGAAATACTTTCAAAAAAAGCGAGAGAGTCTCATGATGAAAAATATGGTTTAGACATATAATACTTATGAGACCAGGGTGATTTGCATCTCAATAACATGAAGTTAAATTTAAATCTCAGTTCAGCCTTAAAATGGAGATAATGATGACCCTTAAAAGGAGAATGGGACTTTTCAAGGAGCACCATTAACTATTTCTAGGCAATTGTGTTGCCCTGGGCAATGAAAATCTAGGAAAAGTAAAATCCTTTTAGTCCTCACACACCTAAGCATTCAGGATATATTTCTGCAGGTTTAACTGCAGGAAGCAGTGCATGCTCATACCTACTGAGAGTCAAGTCCTGGACTGAGTCTTTGCAACCATAGTCCGGATGGCACAGCAAGCTGCAGCCAAAACCAGGTTGAAAATACAGTATTAAATACCTGACCCCCTGATTAAACGTTTCCTGTATCCTGGATTGATGACCCAATTTGAGGCAGAGAACTGCCTGGTCTCAGTTTGTTCTGTTGCCCAGAGGGAAAAATCACATTAATCCACATTCTGTCAAGTTTGTCAAAGTCTGGAGCTGCTCAGGGTTTTTTATAGGTTGGGCCAACAGGTCCACTTTGTCTCCTGTGAAGGGAAAAAGTGACGAGAACAAGTATTATTGCTGGGCCCTTGATCTGAAGCATTTAGTGTCATGAAGAACTGCATTCACTTGAATATGATTGCTCACACAGCTGCACACTGAGAGATGTGAACCTAAAACCTGGATTAATACACAACTAACCTCAGCAAGAAAACATGGTTCAATGTGACTAAATCAGGACTGATGAGGCACTAACAAATTCCTTCTGATATCGCTGAATCTTTGAGCTGCAAGTCCAGTAAGGTACCTGTCATCCTATCTTATTTCAGAAACTGGTTAGACCCCTTTAGCTCTACAACCATTAAGCATTCTGCAGCAGGATAAGATGCCAGCCTTGTGGTGATTGGGTTTTGGGATTAGATTATGGCTGTAATATAGATGGATCTTGAGGGAAATGCAGGAAAATAAAATAGCAGCAAGCAGCATATCTTCTCCCATCTGGCAAAAGTGTGTTCCATTAAAGACTATTTCATGCAAGTAGTTAACATCTAACTTCATTGAAACGACACCATAAAATCCTAAGGAATAGACTACATTCTTTTATCACCTCTTTTCCTAACCAATAAAGGTGAAATACACTGGGTGTTCAATTACTTGCCCCAGGAAAGAGAGACAGCCTGAACACCATTTTCTAATCTAATAACAAGGCCCAAAAGAAGGGGTTCCAATTCCCTATGCAGAAGTCATTCCAAAGCCTTCAAAGAAGCAGCTGAAACTTTAGCCAGGTTTCCACAGGGGTTCACATCTCAAACCATCAAGATCACAACACTATTCAACACTACCCTGGCAGGGTTTTTCATGGAAGTCTTCTTGAATGCATTTCATCAAGGGGACAGTCTGTCCTGAACCTTAAACTAAAGTTCAGACCTGGAGAGGCTCTGAAACTTCTGGTCTCCTTTTCTTTGTAGCCACGTAGCCATGAGAAAAAGAAATATGATAAATATATTAAAAAATATTCACTTCTATAGAGAGAGTGGGATAGATGGCTAATTGGACCAGTTAAGTCAGTCATTGGGAAGAGAGAAAGATATCAATCTCAAAATAATATTACCACTATGCACGGAATAATATTTTTATTTTCGGTTTTTGGATTTAAAATTAAAGTGTCAACAGCACCATAACACTCCCTAATAAATAAAAGGTCTGATAGGTACAGCAACCTGTGTTGTGCTTAGTTAGTACAACTTATCTGAAGGATGATACAAATGCCATTGAAAATCCACAAGCAGCATGATTATTGATTCAGTTATTATTACCTTTTACCGAACAAGCAAGTCAACTTTTTACTTGACTTTTCACCTTCCTTAAATAGGCATCCAAATACTGATCTTAGTCTGGGTTGCAGATGTACCGAGTCTTGTATTGAAACTAATTTTCGTTGAGTTCCTGAAAGTCTCTAAGGGTCTTTGCTGCTTAGCACATAGCCCTTACCAAGGCAACTATCAGATATCTCATATTTACAGAGACACTTATCTACAAGGAAGGAAGATCTGGAGAAAAAGAGATGGGGTGTACATGTTTTGTTTTGCAACGTCAGCCTGATCACCAAACTAAAATTCCCATACAAAGAGTAAACATGATCCTATGTGCTGCATGATGAGCTTCAATCACAGAAACAGAATCTGGAAATTCCAAGAGCAATCCAGATTTATTGACTCTCAAAGACACAGCAAGACAGATTTTTCCAATACTGATCTCAGCACTTCATGGGGCTAGAGACTGCAAACAGAAGATTTCAGCTGATGTATCATATCTCTACCTGTGCAGCATATCCCATTCTGGTTTTCCTGTTATGTTTTATTCCTGCCTTTCTTTCTATTTATTACTCAGATATATTTAGAGGTGATATTCCCCTCCCCACCCAGCGCTCCCACCTTTTTTTTTGTTCCTAGTCTATCAAACACACAGGAGACTTAAAACCAAAAGGAGGCAGGGGGGATGGAAGAACCCAAAAAACAAACAAAACCCCCAAACCAACTACAAAACCAGCAGTACACAGCACAAGATTATTGCTATAAGCTAAAAATACAAAGGGACTACAAAATAGCCCAATTCATGGTCTTCTGTGATCACACATCTGAGGCAGATCATTAGCATTTTAAGGAGTGGGTGATGCTTGCAGCCTCTCAGTTAAAGCATTGTAACATTAACTGACAGCTTGTGGGAATCAAGGCTTTTTCCTTACATATGTAAAAATGAAAGTCACGTAATAGTTACAAGTTCTGCACTCCAAGGGAAGTGGGCGACATTAGCACAAGATAATCATATGGCTGAAACTAGAAGCCTTATTATCATAGAATCATAGAATAGTTTGGGTTGGAAGGGACCTTAAAGATCATCTAGTTTCAACCCCCCTGCCTTGGGCAGGACATCCCACTGGATCAGGCTACCCAAGGCCCCATCTAACCTGGCCTTAAACACCTCCAGGGATGGGGCATCTACAACCTCCAGTGGTAATGTGTTCCAGTGTCGCACTACTCTCATGATGAATTATCTTTTCCTTTAGGAGGCAGCAGCAGGGACAAAAGCATTGCTGTAAACCTCCCAGTAGCCTCTTCCATGGTGGAAGGGGCAGAGCCTGCAACCAAAGTGGGCACAAATTTAACTACAGTAAACCACAGAGGGAGGTAAAGGGGACATTGCATTGGTCTGTCAGTATTGTGGTGCCTTTGACGTATTCACTGTGCCACTCTCCCCAGCTTCTGATGAGAGAGAAGGTTCAGAGAATCATCGAATAACCAGGTTGGAAGAGACCCACCGGATCATTGAGCCCAACTATTCCTATCAATCACTAAGCCATGCCTCTCAGCACCTCATCCGTCCATCTTTTAAATATGTCCAGGGATGGTGACTCAACCACCTCCCTGGGCAGCCTGTTCCAGTGCCCAACAACCCTTAGTGTTCTGCTTCGAAAAAGCACTATCCCATAGAAATAAAATCATAAGTTTCATATGCATACTTACATGAGCTTGTAAAAACTACATGAACTTGCAGGAATTCAGCCCAGTTTCTATCCCCTACCTTTCCAGTGTCATTCCCAATACCCATCACTGACATCTTGCTTAAAACACTGTGCTTTGTGTATTTTATATTAAGATCTATTGGTGAATACTTTTCACTTGAAGCTGGCATTTAGCTTCATCTTTCTAATATGAATAATACAAATTTACACCACTTAGTTGTGACACAAAATCATACTGATGTAGGCGAGATATTCAGCTAAATCCATGGTTAATTTATGAGTTCATGTTTGTGTGAAAAGGGAACTTTTAAGACATTTCCAAAGTCGGACTTTATTTTGCACTCTCTTTGCTAACATATGGCTTCATCCAAACTTCAAAAATACTTAAGAATTTATGACCGATTTTCTTTAAGCATACTCTTTGATTAATTTACATTGTACTTATTAAAAGCTACAACTTACTTTTTTTTTTTCTCTCCAAAAAATGATCACTCTTCTCAACATATTCTAAGGAGACTTAAGCCTGCTGATGAGGGAAAATTGTTCAGGCTTAGTGCTAAGTTCTCAGTTGAGATTGTGACAAGCAGGCACCCCAAGAAAAGCCAATGCCTTTTTCCTTACTCAAAAGAGCTGAGGCCACAAGCATATCTCTTAAATATCACCATCATTGCATGAAGGTCTCTGCTGCCAGGTTCACCCTTAAAACTCACCAGTATATAATAAATGCTCAAAGTGAATGAAGGGATGTCTCATATCTTCCCCTAATTTTTAAATGATTCTCTCATGTCCACAATTTTTAAAGAATATGCCTCTATTTTAACTATTATATTTAACCTAAATATTTTAATTATTTTTAGGTATTTTTCATTTAAAAAGACTTAAAACCTTCTCAGCCCATTTCACAAAGTTGAAAAGTTGAATCTTGATTCCAAGGTTGATGGGTGTGGAGTGTAAAATTATTGGTGCCTGCTATTTTTCTTCAGCTCTCAGCTGGAAAACTAGCTTTCTAAAAACAATGATACATGGAAAAATGAAGAAGCTCTTTTTTAGTGATAACTTTTTAGTATTACAATTCCAACAACACAACTGTCTTATATTTTCTCTTGTCTTTCTTGACCTTCCTATTTAACAGATGAAATCAAAACAACTGCTCCAAAAAAGACCACTCCAGAAATAGCTGCTATTTCCTGAATCTCCTTTTTTCTATCCTGTCAGCCTCCTTACATGGTTGTTTTTTTAATTTGCTTTGGTTGTAAAAGGCAACCATGTTCCATCAGCATGCAAACATGCATAAAACAAAAAATGTATAAAATTCAGAGTGATCCTCACAGACTGATCTATTCCCAGATGATTTTGCCAAAAACTGTACCTCTGTTATTCTTAGGTACTAGACGCTGTTTCCACGTACAAACCTGTAAATATATAGAGGAGGAATAGAGCTCATCACTTTGGAGATAATGAAATTACATTATACTAAGAACATGCTACTAGCTAAGGAAAAATTGGATTTGTTTGTCAGAGGTGAAAAGATTTTGCATGTTCCACTTCCAAAACTGAAGTGAAAAGCACAAGCAGCTCCTAACATGATTTTGCTGTGATAAAGTAGAAACTAAAGGGAAAATGGCAATCAAGAACTGGATAGAATGCAGAAGCAGAAACAGTGAGAGGTGAGAAAGTCTCCATAGAGGCTGTCTTGAACCTGGTTTTCCTAGATCTCTCCTAAAGTCACCACCAAGAGAGCTCTGAATTGTCTTCTGAGGGGAGCTGTATCAAGCACAGTGTGCACAGAGAGCCTGGGGGAGCAGCCTCACCTGATCTACATTTGCTTTCCCCATCGTCTCCCCACGTCTTGTGAGCTGAAATTTAAAAGCTCCTTCTTACTCCTCCTGAGGCTTGCTGCCCTCTTTCTGCACAGCCACCCAACAACTCCCTCTTCTACTAATTCTCCTCTCAGAGAAGGAGAATCCCTTCAATGATGCTATATGGCATGACAAATATTACACAGGTATTACAGAAAAGACCTAAATAGGAGGATAGTCCCTTCTTTGTTTTTGCACCTAGATTTAGGAAGCTTTATCCTGTTGAAAAGCCAACCTGGAACATAAAGTCACAAATACTCACTGAAGGAAAAATCACATGCGTATAGAAGACTATTAATGGCCTATCTCCTCTCCTGGAACCTATTTGTTTATCTGGGCCCAACTTCAAGTTGTGTGTGGCACTGAATATCCCCAAGTGCAAGGATTAAGCCACACACGTGGATGCAACACTCAAAATTCACACTCTGTCGGTTAATTAATGAAGTAAGGTAATCAGGAAGCAGCAAGACAACCGGGTCACTAGTGTAAGCAATAGATGCAATGTGTGTTTTGAAATCTTGGCAATGAATGTCCTCCCCAGCCCCTGTGTGAGCTATTCAGTACTTCACAGGTTGTTTTCAATAATGAATGCAAGTGAGAATGTTGTGATTGGCTTATAAACATTTAACGAACCAAAAAGAGCAACCTACAACCAAATAAACTCTCCACCTTAAATGGTTCACTCTCCTCTGCTATTTTCTATTAGAAAGCTTTAAAGAGCTGTGATCACACCTCTGTTGTATAAATAAGTATCTTAGTACATGGCTACTTAGTTTGATTTATTTAAATATTAAAGAAAACTTGTGAGGAAATTAGATAAAATAGGAAGATAAAGGAAAATATGTCAGGTGATTTATAGCAACCAGAATTATATGATTCTGCTCAACAAACACACATACATCTAGTGCAATATGTTTCACAAGAAGATCACTCCTAACACGCTGTTGAAGTGTCTCTGGCAGGCTGCACTTCTCAGCCTGGATGTAGCGCTCCAGAAAATGATGAGTGACATTTACATAGCACCTTTCACCTCCAAATCCCAAAGCACCTGACAGATTGTTCAAACTGATTACAGGCTCTCGGCCAGGTTCTGCTCTCTGATGCATCAAGGTAGAGGGAAGAGCCCTGCCTTGGTAGCCTGGCTGCAACCTCAGTTATGTTAGTAAAACTCCACTGACTCAGCCATTTTTATTCAAGGGCCTTATCACTTATCCATGAAATTCCACCAGTCCTACTACTTCTTGCTTCTGCAATGTAAGTATGCAGATTCCAAACAGCCTACCCACATTCATGGACAGATTATGGCAAAGAAGCAATGACTGTATTTTTTGCAAGGATTTTGGCTGAACAGTATTGATCTTTCAACAATAAATCCAGCCCAGAGGCTATTAAAATCATTAAGAACATTGATGACTACATTGGAATCCCACAATATGTGGGCCCAAGATTTTCCTCCAAAGATAAGGGTCCATAATCCTGAAAACTGAGTGCCAGAACTGCCTCCATCAGTAGACATGAAGATTGTCAGTATCTTGCTCAACCCTGCTCTTTTGTGAAGATGATATTGTGAGAATCACAAAATATGAAGAAGTCCTAGAGGGCTCTCTGAACTCTGAGATTTATGTTGTGCAGTCTTGCACACAACCAGGCACAGAAAAACACATATTATTAAAGAGCCCTATTAAGGAAGTAAGATGCGATTAGATGTATGAATGAGGGTATGATCATTTTGCACAAGCATTTTTAAACATCAGTGGCTAAATTCTCCATTCTTTCAATCATCTGCAGAAGGAATTCACCCACATCCCAGAGTCAGATCAATGAAACGTGTCTTCCTGTGTCGTTTCCTTCCACTTAAACAACATCTAGGTGGAAACCCCATCTGATTGCTTGCATAGGATGAAATGTGTGTCATAAGAAGGGGGCAATGAATAAGACTTGAAGCTGTACTTCTAACTGGTCTGAGAGAAAAAATGCTGTCAGATAGTGATCTTCCAGGCTTACTCTTGGAAGGAGTCTCTATCATTCATTGCAAGTCCTCATCAGGGCCATATGACTAAATACTTCCTTGCTAATATTCAACACACACATTAACTATTGCTAATCAGCGTTGCTCTGCATGTGGCAGCAATTGCTGTCTTCCTCACTCTGATCACTGAGAGATAAGCAGGACATCTGTAACCACACTTGCTTAAATTCAGTGAGTGCCTTCAAATATCCATGGAGCTAGGGCTGAATTGGCCAGCTGTGTATTTTAATCACATTACAGGCAAATATCTTCCTAAGATTTAAAAAAAAAAAAAAAAAGAAGGAGGCCGGGGGGTGGGGGATGACAATAAAACCAAGGGATAAACTCCTAAGGGCAAAAGAACCTTACCAGGTAAGGACAGATGGCACGTAAGCCTCTTTACACAGTTGACTATTTATCCTTGGATCCTACCACTTACTAACATTGATGGAGGAATACTTAAGAGAAGCAAGTAATTAATCAGTGTGTCAAAGGCCATTTCCACTTTGTTCCTTTTATTTACCTGAATCAAGATCAAATCAAATAGGAGTTCCTAGAAGGAGACTTCCAAAGGAAGCCGCTAATCACAATTCCTATAGTTGGTATTCACCCAGTGCTCTCAAACTCTGTAAAAAAAAAATAAAAATGTTTGGCTGAATGGATTGCAACAAGCCAAGCAATCTATTGTAAAAACAGGGGCTTCTGGCTAGCTTTCCTGGGAGCTTTTATTCTTTGAATTGGAAAGAGCCTATTGAGTCTGGAGTCCCACAGCTCTAGCAAGTGAAACTAAACAAATGTTGCCAGAACCATATATACTATATCTGACAGAGAGGAAAGTTAGCCCAATTTCACATAAGCATGGACCTAGGAATAAAATAAAATGATTCATAGCATTTCCAACGTACAATATCCTCTATTCTATTAACATATTCCACCTTCTTAATGAAACATTGGATTTACAGATCCTGCTGTTACAGTTTCTAACAGATTGCCTCATAACTCT
Source organism: Phaenicophaeus curvirostris (assembly GCF_032191515.1). Taxonomy (NCBI): domain Eukaryota; kingdom Metazoa; phylum Chordata; class Aves; order Cuculiformes; family Cuculidae; genus Phaenicophaeus; species Phaenicophaeus curvirostris. The sequence goes on from NC_091431.1 coordinate 71,946,182, forward strand.
GAAAATGGTAGTAAACCTGCCTCTAATATAGGACCATTTTTTAAATTTTTGGGGGTTGAACAATGTATCTTAACTCAGAGCAAAAGGGCCCTTATTCCTACTAGCACTCAGGTAATACTCCAGGCATTAGTGAAATATTGAAATGCCAGTGTGTGTGCTAGATGCAGCAACGATGCAGCCATGAAACCAAAACCTATATTGAATGACTGGAAATTGTATGTTTTCCAGATGCAAATTTCTGGAGTGACTTCATGTCTATGACAGGCCAAATAATAGAAATCCCGGGCTCAGACATGCTTGAAAATGCAAATCTTGATCCAAAACTAAGTGATGTGGTTTGGGACCACCTTTAGGTTTTACAAGAATTGGGCACTGAAGGTACCTGTTGCCAGAGCAAACAGGGGAGGCGTGGGAAGCAGCTGAGAAAGTGATCAGAAGCCAGGTTCAAACCCAACCAGGGGGCTATGGGCCAGATTCACTGGGGAGCCCATCAGGGTCTTATGCTGGGCTGGTGTGCAGTTCACATGATGCTGCTTTGTGTGCAGCACAGATGAATTTTGAAGCTTGTTCAGCCTTGAAGCTTCAACCCAGAAGAAAAGGCACTGAAAAACAGGGCTAAAGGAACCACGGAGTTTTAGATTTGCTCTGAAAGATGTTGGGGCAACAGAGTTTTGTTCATTAGAAAGAGAGGAAGTTTTTTTGCATGCATTGCTTAAATATCCAAAATACTGGAGTGAGAGGAAAAAGATGAATTACAGATAAGAAGAAAGTCTCTGTGGGCCAGGTAGGACTGAGCCTTAAGTTCTGCCTCTGTCACAGCTTTGCTGTTGGATATGAATAAATCCAGCAGAGATTGCCTAGCTCTCTGTGCCTCCATGTTTCATCTGGAAATAATACAGTTACTTGCATCTGTTTAAATGTAAGAGCTTAGGTGCTCAGGTATTGCCATCACTGAGCCCAGACAGGTCCCTCAGGCTCCAAGATCTGGATGCAAGTCTAACCACATGTTTTTCCAAACTTCAAGAGACTTAAGTCACATCACAGTTACATGGAGAAAACCACTCAGATTAATTTACGGCAAGAGATCTCACGTACCTCTGGCTCCCAGAAGCATGCTTTAGTACCTTGGAATTTCCTTTTTATTTGATTCTTTCCTCCTTCCTTTGCAGTTTTTCTCTCACAATTCTGTTAGTATATTAAATCTTAGATGCTTCTGGATGTAATAGGCTTAGAGATCAGCAATATAACAAATTAAATCAAGTTTAGGATGCTAACTATACTGAGACATATCCTTAGCCTAATCAGACTGTCCTGAGGATGAGGGTTCACTTTGATGTGCCATGATAAATGTGGTTTCAAACGTAAACCTGGACCACCATCCAGGAACCATGACACTAGAGAATAGTCCTTGAGGTTTTGTTTTTGTTTTTTTTTATTTGGCCTGCCCCTTTCCTTTTTTTCTATACCTCTGTGGTTCCATACTAATCCAAATTTTGTAGCTGAATAATACTTGAACTATTTGGCACTCAGTCTCCTGGCAATGACAGCATCAAGGAAGCTCTTGGCATTGTTTGTCTCACAGCCTCATGTTTTTTAGTGTCTGAAGGGGACTGAAAGTAATTCTAAAGAACAGGGACCAAAAGTTTAATCAGATAATTGTGATAATGTTATCAACTTCTAGTTGGGTCCACAGAAGAAAATGGAATTAACACACTTAGCCCCACTAGCTGTTGATAGGCTGAAGCTTCCAGGAAGACTAAATGTTTGAGACAACCTTGTCACAGAGGTGTATGTGTTTTACACCCAGAGACATCAGTCATTAGATGAAGGGTAATGAAATGCAGAGTGGGGGAAAAAACTCTGAGTGAAGCACAACAGCAGGATTCACAGCTCACAGAACTTTTCTGGCTGCCCGTCTCCTGAATGTCAGCAGGAGAGCTGGCTTTGCTTGGCAGAACAAGAGATGCAAGACTGGTGTCAGTCTTGGAAATTTCAGTAAAAGTGCAGCAACTTACAGTTGTGCTAAACTAGTCCATGTCAAATACTTGTACTCAGAGACTAGTGAAAAGAAGGAGAAAAAAAAATAGGAGAGAAAACTTGAGCATGGGAGACAGAAGTCAAGCCACCTGAGAGCATTTGTATTGGGACATGCCTTCTGGGGTAGAAAAACATAGCCATGGAAAGAGGATACTGTTTCAATCTCATTTTCTACCTTGAAAGGTCATGTTTGACTAATAATGAAGTTTTCTATCCTTCCAAATCATATGTAGGCTGGAAATGACATCATCTCGCCTGAGGGAGCTTTGTAACACCTCCTTGCTTTTGTGGCACTCAGCAGCACACACAGGGAAAACAATCAGATGAAGACTTACCCACCATCAACAAAACATCAAGTATTCCAGATTCACCTAGGAATGTGACCTGTGACGTGTTCCACAGCCTTTTTCTCGCCCTGCTTCCACACCAGAGGCCAGCTGAAACCAGGAAAAGAGAAGACACCACCCAGACAAGGAATGCATTCCTACAGCAACCCTGTTTGTCACAGTGCCAGAGACTTCAGTTTTCCTCTTCCAGGGCGGCACTGGTTGTTATAGGTGGTACAGCTCTGCTTTTTCCATGACATTTTGGTTCGGCAGATCTCTGAATTGTATATTTTGCCTGCAGCTGTAGCGATGCTTTGCAACACAGAAGCTTTGACTCCAAGTGATCACAGCTGGCACATCTCTTTGAGCTGAATTGGTGAAAGACAGGGTAAATGACAGGTTACTTCAATGCAGCTTTTAGAAAGAACTTATGGAGATTATTATGAAGGAGCTGGAAAGGCATCACTGGAATCTGTTTGTGGAGTTGACAACTGAGCGATAGCTTTCTTTGATAACTTTTAATCACTGTATTTTCTACTTATGCAAATCACAATAATACCCTTGATGCTCTGGATTTCTATAGCATTCAGACTTGTGGCAGTGACATGAAGATTCAGAGTTGGATGTTCATCTGCCACTAGCTTGTTTCTGCACTGAAGATGTATCACATTTGCTGATGACATACATTGATTAATGCAATACACGTCATCAGAATACACATTAAGAAAGAAACACCCCACAAAATGCCACTTTGGAAGACTTCATCACAGTTTCATCATGGTTTAGAGTTTGCTTGCACCACAAATTGCAGGTAAATCCCTGGTATGTGCCAAAAGATAATGCATTTAGGACTAATTTTTCCTGTACCAAGCCTCCTGTGAGTCCTTCACTGTACAGAACAGACAGAGCAAGACAACGTCTGCATGCAGTACTCCATATAAGTATCAATCTATGTGTCTAGATGGGCATCCCAAACCCAAACAATCTCAAGAGAGGGAGCTTCAGAAATCTCATTCTTACTGGGTGATACCATAGGTTTTAGATACCTAAATTACCATACTGTTTTTCAAGAAAAGGATTAGGATTCCTGAGTCACTTAAGCAGTTTTCAAAATGCTGTCAAGGATCTTTGCACAGACACAGCTTGGAGGATATCATTAGCTGGCACAATATCTTCTCATGAGTGACATGGAAATCACCTGTTTATTCTACTCTGGCTTCATCAAGAGATTAGTCCTTATAGCACAGTTACTAGTAGTTTGTCCAGTTCAATCTTCCATTGGTTTATCTGAAAGATGGTTTAATAGGCCAAGGGACCATAATGCTGTCAGTAGTTGTGGTGCTGTTAGATGATACTGCCACTAATTGAGGCTTAATAAATCCCCTTGCCTAAAGGAATGTATTGTGGGTAATTTTATCTTGATATTCAATCTAAACTTTCTGATTCACTATTCCCAACCTTACGTACTTCATCCACCCTAAATGATTACTCTGCTTGTTTCCACCTATAATAAAGATGTGGAAGGTTATCATGTCATCCACTATTCCTCTGGCTGTAATCATGCCTAGGTGTAAAGTGAGCTGGATTACCCAAGGTCACAGGCTTGGTCTAAAACTGAAAGTCAAAAAGGGGAAGGGCAGTACTAGTGATGAGCCGGACACTGAATAAAAGTGAGTCCAGCATTTGTAACTCAGTTTACTTGAGTCTGCTTTTCTTTTTTTTTATTTATATGCTTCTTTTTTCCCTAGCTATTTGGGCTAATACTAAGGTGTGTATATCTGGCATTGAGGATGTCTGTCTGGCTCACGCTTTGCAAACTTTTGAGGAAAACAGTGTAAATTGAATTTTTCTGGCATAAAACAAGAGCTGGCAGTATTAGCAGTGTTATAGGGTTTATATGTCAAATTTAAGTCAAAGTCCAGTCTCAGACATACACTCCAAGATTTGCATTCAGCACTCAGGCAAGTTTTACAGGTCTACACCCTGGTTTGAGAGCACTGGCATGCAGCAGACTTAGTAGATATTGTCTCAGACATGGGCACACATGTTGAAATCAGCACCGTGCCAGTACTGAGATTCGTTAGACAGAACTTCAGCAAAGAAGCAGAGATAGGACTGAGCTCACAGCCCCTCAGAATAAGGCGTGTACAATTTAAGAGCTCAGTTTCATGCTCATTATATACGTTACTCTTTTGGCATCTGAGATGTCCTGGAGTATTCCACCAGGTTTTTATGGGCTGTTCCAGAAGGACAAAAGTCTTGTGCCACATCTTTGAGGCCTCTGGAGATTCCCCAGACTCTTATACCAAAGAGTATTAGAAATCCATGTTTGGGTAATGGAAATAGGATCATAGTCATACTGCTTTTACAATACTAAATGTACAATCTGAACTCCATCTATGCAAATCCTTTCATTGTCTGGGGCTTTTTAATGTGTGGTCAGTGAGGGTTTTAACCAGAATTTTCATTCCATGGGAAATTATGACAATACTTTTTTTCTGTAAGCTCAATTTTGAATCAGAACAAATTTGAAAACAAAAACCCAAAAAAACAATGTTATTTTTTCCTGGACAAGATACATGATTTCTTATCAGTTCTATTGAGTATAATGCTACTGATGAATATAGGAAATAAGGTACTTACCTCAAGAAAAACAACCAAAATTCCAGAGCAAAAATGTCAGAGTAGATTAAGTGTTTTTGTTGGGTTTTTTTATATAGCACAGATGCTCCTGTGAGAGCAGGAGTAAGTTTAAAAGAGGATGAGCGAATAAGGGAACACTAGATATTCAATGCAAGGCACCTGGAGAAAAGATAAGCCAGAAACAGTATCCAGAATGCAAACTAAGTATGGAGTGCTCATGGGGAACCAGTCCCCAGAGTGACGTAAAGGTCAAGCTTTGTAAATCTTTGCAGCTGGTACTGTACTTCTCTGCTTCTCATGAAGTTAAGGGCTGGGGTAAATGCTCCTGTGACCAGCAGCAGTGTCTGTCCTGAAAGAGGATGAGCTGGTGATGCAGCAGTTTAATGAGTTGGCAATAGTCTACGTGAAATACTTTTCTGTTTTATGAAGGAGACACTTTCTGTCTCCATCAAAATAGCCTTGGCATTATCCATGGTTGAAAAATTATGCCCAAAGCACATCAGCTAAACCTCTGGAGGCGATACAGGGCCAGCTGAATCATAGATTGCACAGACACAGTGTAACAAGCAGCCAAGGCCTTTTAATATCACAAACAACACAGAGGGGTCAAACCCAATTTCAACAGGGTTTTCCCCAGATGTGTATTTAGAGATAGCACATCATTAAAAACCCATGTACCAGTGTAACTGCATGCAACTATGTATGGGTGCACAGTAACAAATCCACCGCTACCCTATTTTTCATAGCTGTGTTCACAAGCAGGATCTCAGAGGTGATGGGTATGGCTTTCGTTTTGCTCCAAATGTCTCAGATCTGGATGTTGGAAAGGAAGATGAGGAAGGAGAGGAGACATTGGCACAAGGTATAGAAATCAATCAACGTCTCTGGGCTATGAACATCTGTTTACTCCAGCAAAACAAGTTTTTACGTTTGATTCACAGTTATGGATATCATATAGGATGTGAGATAACTTGGAGGCTGAACTGTCCAACATGCACCAGATCAGGAAATAATAACGTTCCTTCTGCCTTTGTAATCTTAATCCTGCCCTTAAGAAGATGGCTGCAATTCCAACGGCTTTCATCAGATGAGTACACATTTTCATTGTAAATCCTTTTATAGGATTATTTTTTTCTGTGGCTAAAGGTTAGCGTGTATTGTAACAGGCAGAGGATTGTGAGAAACAAGGTTATGTGTAACAGCTGCAGTGAATACCTAATTGTTAAATTATGGATAAAAAAACCCTGGATTTTCATATGTGGGAATGATTCCTACTGCAGTCCAAATCCACAATGGTTTCTCTGCAGCCAACAGAGAAATAATCTCAATAAAAATCATAAAATCACTCTGGTGAAGAGTAATGAAATGGTGCAAAACCTTGAAATCATAGTCCATTGATCTCAAACCTGGGACAGAAAAAAGAGACTCCAGACTTAAGAAAGGTCCTTCTTCTTGAGGCATCTGCACCCATAGGAAATTCCACCCTTCCTCCCACAGGATCAGGCCACATGGTATCATAAGTTTGTCACTTCCAGGATGGATTACTGTAAGTCCTGGCATTTGGTGACGAATGAGGAAACAATGCACAGGGTGCAGCTGGTGCAAACCACTTCTCCCCACTTCCTGCAGTGGTGAAGCAACCCTAAGTACATGAAGTCCACATACCTGGCCTTCTGCTCTGTTTTTCAATACCAGCTTAACATCTTGATCCTAATTAAATCCTGGTGACATTTTGCAATCTAGTATGCAATTCATATAAAAAAAACCAGTCCCCTGTATTTTATATATATTGAAACTATGTGTGAGTCCACATTTCCTTTGTTTAACTACTTTGATTGTTTTGGTCAAAAAAGGCTGATCTCTTTAAGTCAAAATCTCTTACATCCACATTCACAAACTCCCCAGCATATCTAAAATTGAGAAATAATAACAAAAAGAAACACAATAAATTTAACCTAATTTTCCTGCCCTCCCCCTCAACCCATGTTTACCATTTTGGTGGGGGAAAAAAAAGAGGAAGAAAAAAAATTAATAACTGAATAACCTCAGAGAAAAACATTCATATTATTTTGAGAGGTTTGGCTAGCAGACCAAGTAGGTGATTGCTCACAAAGCTGTAATCCCAACACAGAACACAGACAGTTCATTAAAAACAAATACTTCAATGAGAAACTCACAGGTTTTATCTTTTTTGGAGTTAGACCTTCCTATAGACGTCTAGATCAGAGAAAAAAAATCAAGTCCTACTTTTCTCCTTGCTACATCTGAGCTGTTAAATGCCTCTTATAAAGTGTGAAGTGAAGAGCTATTATAAAATCAAGGCTCTGCTTACGCCATTGTGACTTTGACTCAAGAGCAGATCAGTACAAAGACCCTTGGTTTTGGAATCTACACTTGGACTAAGTTCAGTTACTCTGGATTTCGATTGTGAATCAGTTCAAGGAAAAGAGACAAATGGAATTTAAGCTTTAACAACCTTATATTTATTGAAAGAAAAGTCACAGTTGTACATCTATGACTAGTCCATGCCATCTCATACCTGACAACTCTTTGGATGTGGATCTTGTGTACATTGTCCTGGATTACAGAAGTCCTGCCTGATATCTCCTCCTTTCCCCTGGAAGGTCACGTATTCTTGTGGCCTTCAGAGGATCATTGCTACAGGTCACTCAGGGTGGCCAACCATCCTGAAAAAGGATCTGAAAGCAGATTCTGTGACCTGCTAAAAGGGCTTTGGGAAAACTGACTCCTAGGAAAGAAGATTGAGGATGTTTGACACAACTCTATCAAATTCAGCTTTACGTTTGAGCAGAAACAAAGCCAAGCAGCAAGAAGAACTGAGATGCGAAGAGACCATCCACTGCTAAATCCTCACTTGCTCGTAGCTGACTATATTATAGCAGAAAAGGGCTTTTGTTTTGTATTTTTTCTCTTCCCTGTGTCTGACCAGGAGGTTTCAAAGCTACCCTCTCAAATCTGGTGCTTGCTGCACATGTTCTGTCAGTGGGTGGTGGAGGTGACAGCAATGACCCCTTCTCGTCCCTCTGAGTCCTATTTTTCTGTGACTCCAACATAATCCACACAGCACTCAAATGGGAACTGCTCTGGAGATGAACTGATGCTGGGAGCAGCTGCCAGCTTATTAAGCAGTTTGTCACGCCAATAGCGTGACACCGCAATGCTGGAGGCAACCCCAGCTGCCGGCAGCCTTTGTGGACATGTCGCTTCAGACATCCCCATCTCTAAAAGGACTGAAACTAGCCTTTTTTTTCCCCCCAGGCCCTCTCTTGCTCCTGATGAGTCTGTCTATTGAGCGCTCCTTCTGTGCTCACTTCACACCGACTGCAAGTCTGTCGCTGCCCAGCTAAAAGCTCTTGGCACCGATTATAGCAGGTCATGCTCTTCGCTCTGGAGTTCACTGGTGCAATTGCTTGTGTTTTAGCCAGGATGGTGCCTGACATGTGAATGCTCTAGCTTTCTGCAGCCAAGGCACAGAAAAGAAATCCAGGGAGACTGCTGAGAGGTCCCTAGCCCTGGAGTTGCCCTCTGTGCTGGACCAACAGATAGATTTCCCTGGATTCTTGAAAAAAAACTCAGCACCTCACCAGTTACTTAGCTTTCTGAGAATCACAAGTTTATTTTTTGCTGGAATGCGTCTTTAAGAAGGATCTCTACTGCTGGCTGCTGGGTTTGTTTGGTTCTTTTGTTAGTTTGTTTTTTTTCTTCCACAGGAAAGATTTCCAGTGTCACTGGGGAGGACTTTTCTTGAAAGGACTGTTGCAGTAAGAAATAGTTACAGCTGGAGTTAGAGCACCTAAAAATAACTATAATAGAAATAAATAAATACTATCACTCTAGCTACGTCACAAAATTAGCTCAGGATAAAAAGTTCAAGGATTTGACCTCAGACCCCTCTGTCTGGCAAAATCTAAGCAGACTCATGTCATCCCCATGGATTTTGTACAGAAGTCTCCATTGTTTTGTGGGATCCTCACCCTCTCTCTACCAAACTTTGAAAGGACTAAATACTGTCCCAGCCAGCTAGATATGCCTGTGTTCCAGAGTCTTGCCATCATGGACCATGCTTACATATGCTTTGACGAATTAGCACTTTCCTGTTCCTATAGTCTCTGTGGGAACTGCATTAAAACCTTTTCTGTGACGTATCTCCTGGTTTGAGCTCTTAAAGTGTTTTAAAAGACATCTACTGACTATATGAACTAACCTAAAAACATTTTGGCTTTCATATTAAGTTTCATAAGCCAAGTTCTCATCTTTTTGATGTGTCTGGCCCTTCTTTTAATATCTTTGCCAAAAATAATTATTCACTTTCATTTCCACGAGGCTGTAAAACCAATATTGCCAGGTGCTACAGTGTCTAATAGTGGATGATAACTTCTGGGACTGTTAAAGTTCATAGGGTCACTACTGCAATAAGGTGTGATTTGATATAGACAAGGGGGTTTGCCCTGGATTTGCCAGGTTTGTTGAGATGAAAAGTGTGGTATTTGTGTGCAATTGTTTTGAATGAACTGTGGATTGTGTTGCTCATGGATCATTTGCCATGTGAAGTTGTTGAAGGCACAAGACACCTCTAGGAGACCACGGGGGCAATGCTACAGACATAAAGAGACAACAAAGCCCACGTAACCACCTCCCACTATTTTAACTCCTCTCAATCTTTTTTCATGGCAATGATGACAGAAGTCACAGATCTCCAGGAAACAAGCTCCCCACCTTGCCTCACCCGTCTGATAACCACAGGACTCAGAAAGTGTCTTATGATAGGGCCTTCTCAACAGACTTGCAATTTGAGGTTGTCAGGAACCAGATATAAAAGACTCAAGTGAAAGATTTCATCTGGCAGAGCAAGAAGGAAACATGTGCCCCCTCCTGGAACAGGCACATCGTGCCTTGTGAACTCATAAAGGTATTTTTCTGTTGCACACATGAAATATGAAGAACTATCACATAAAATATTGTATATTTGTCAGCCATACCTTGCAAACCACTTTATATAGGAAACCGGCTTTACCCTGCATGAAGCTCCACCCATCCAGATGATGTTGCCATTTCCATGGTAACAAAAGTACCTCAAAGGCAAAAGAACAGATGGAGACTGGAAAAAAAAAAATAATCCAAAGACCAAAAGTGAACATATGTAGTGTAAGAAAAAATATTAAGCTGCGGGCAGCTATTAGGTTTATTATCACTTGCAAAGGGAGACCTCGATAAACTCAGTCACGGCTCTGAGGTAAGGAGTGGCATAGTCAAATCAGCTGTGTGACAAAACCAATTTTACAGCAGCCCATATTTCCCTCTCTCTTTCCCTTACACAAATTTCAAAAATTAATTGTCCTTGCTTCCCTAATGACTTGTTTTGCTTTAAGGACAACAGCAACCAAAACAAGCAGAAAGAATGTAACTGGTCATATGCTTGACTGCCCACTGTACATCTTTAAGGTCAAAGTCTCCAGGAAGGAGTCAGGAGTATGTGGTTGTCCCTCTCCATCACAGGCTGCAGTAGTCAGAGCAGCAAAACTGCACATATACAACCTGTAGCCCACTAAAACCCCCTCATGTGTACTCTGTCTTGCTCCTGTACTTTGGATTTACATGTGCAGTTATACAAAGAACGTGCTGGCAACTCAGCAGCAGTTTGGAACATCTTTAAAATTGGGTTAATAGTTACGACACAGTCTTTGCTTGACTTCCTCTGGAATTAGTCCATCTTTGTGGATTGCTGTCAATCAGATGGGAAACTTGTAATTTACATAGGACAATTTGTTCTGTGTCAGCTTTCTAAGACTCAGAGCAAGGCAAGTGTAATTTGGGAACAGGAGCTGTGATGGAGAGAAAAAAAAAAGAAAAAATCTTATATTTTTAGCTTGCTCTCACTAGAAGTTTTTTGCTTTATATTATATAATTTATTTGAGATGCAGAGTTTCATCAAAGTGAAAAATGTTAAAAATGTATCCTGCTACCTAAACTCCTCTCAGTATAGCTGGACAGAGTTGGTGCAAATTACAGAGTGAGGAAAATTCATCTGCAAGCTGAGCAAGGAGAGTTTGGGGTGTGAAAAATATGAATTCAAGCCCTCCTCCTCAAGGCTGCCTTTGCAACCCAATGTAAATAACTTAAATTTTTTTTATGCTCATGTTCTTGCCTGCAAGATAGGAGCACTGCAGTCCCCTCAAGTCCTGCAGATTGTGAATGCAAATGTTTTACTATGAGACTATTTGCTGCTCAGATCCTGCTATAATCAAGGGCCAAATTAACACCTAAGGTAGACTCGTCCGGTTTTCAAACAATACTGAATTGTCGGTGACTTTTTACCACCCATACTCTTAAGTCTGCATTTCACTCCTAATAAACAATGAGGCTGCTCGAGTCTCTCTCGATCACACGTGCTGCTGCATGAGCACAGAGTCGCGCAGCTGGAGCAAGAAACGCTTCATCAGTTAATATTTTAAAGCACAATAAAAAAAGGGGGGAGGAAATAAACCATAAAACTACGTTTGTGTATCAAATTCTATGGACGCAAGCAATGTTTTTGGTGCTGATGATTCCTTTCTGACTTTCCTCTCCCTCGTTTTTGTTTTTTTTTTTTTTTTTTTTTTTCCAAAATCAGGATATCGAAATGCAAACCCGAGCGTTGCAGGCAGAGAACACGGCTCCCCCCTTCCCTTGCTGGAGGTCGGTGCCGGCAGGGGGCAGTGCTTTATGGCTCTTTTCCCAATCCCACAGAAAACAGCAACCATTCCAGAGGTCGGTGGGGAATTTAAAAAAAAAAAAAAAAAAAGATGCTGTAGTGCAAGAGGTAACAGTCCTATAGCTGTGCAGCAGAACCCACCCATGTGCGTCTCATGCACTCATGTAGTTTTGGGTTTTCCCACTGATAAAGAAACTCTGTGATAAGAAAGCAGTGATAAACGGCTGAGGTGTGAATTAAAAAGTTGTGCTGAGCATTCCCTGGAGGACAGGGAATCAATCAACCATCACTTTTGCAGACCAGGTGTTTCTTGCCTGTTTTTCTCCAAGCAAGGATCGCCTGTGCTGACTCCTGATGCCGCTCCCTGTGGCTCCCAGGATCCACATACTGTCTGAAGACAAGGCTGGCTATCTCCACAGGGTTGTCAGGGAATCAAAATGGACAGGGAAAAGGGAGAAAAGGCAGAATTAGGTATCCTGAGACTCTGCTGGGTGTGCTACTGCTTGCTATGGTCCTGTGTCCCACAAGCACATTGTCCATCAGGATGCCATCAGCTGCCTCGTTGGGAAAGGTGCTACCCCTTAGATGACACCTAATATAGATGACAGGGTCTTAATACCAGCAGAGATTCATGCTAAATATTGCATCTCATCCTTGTGGACTCCCATTCTCACTGTGCGTGGCCTGGCAGAGTTTCAGTCATGCACACGATGCCAAACATCCCAAAGTATTACGTATGTTTGCAAACTGTTTTTCAGATAGGGTTTCACACTGAAATGCAATACACCTTGTTCCTCATGTTTCCATCTTCAAAAGTTTCAGGTGTCCCACAACAATGCTAAATAATTAAAACATATAAAGCATCCATGTGTCAAGTTTTGCAAAGCCCTGGGAGAAAAGGAACAGCTAAGGTGACTTATGCTTTAGATAAAGAAGCAGCTTAGATACTGAGAACTGGGTATTCTCCATATGGATATTATCCATAGATGGATATCCATATGGATATTATCCATTACCATCTGAGGGATTTTACACATTGTTAATAGCATGTGAGCATGCTCATTTTTTCCCTCCAAATAATTTCTGAGTCCAATTTCTTCTCACCAGTGAAATGCACCCTCTGACTGCTGACATCTCATGGTCTCTGTTTCTTACTGTAGGATTGGTCCAATGGAATCATATGCAGCAAAGGAGGAAGTTGTTTCATATTCTCTGAAGATTGTTGGCATGGGCTTGAGGTTTTGTTTTGCTAAGGTGGCAAGCATATTTCAAATGTTAATAAATACAAGTCTATTCTCTGTTTTTTTCAAGAAAAAAATTAAATTATCTTCTCCATAGGACTGAGAACATATTTGGACAAAAGAAATCCAAGTACATCTGACCTAATTAATGTTATTTGTGCCTTATAGAGCAGCCCAATAAAAGAGAATGACAGAGCCATCCAAGAACTGTGTCATATTTGAAGCATCTGGAAAATGATGTTCATGTATCTGCTCTGATTTGGACAGAGTTAGAATGTAAGTCTTGATATTGCACCTCACCAGTGAGATCTTACCATGAAGGCAAGGCTCTGACCTTTCCTATGTTAAGAAGTCAGTTTGGGGCTGGAGAAATCTTCTGAGCCAAACCCAGTCAAGGCAAAAAAAAAAACCTCCAGTTTCAGTGATTCAAGAGTTTCGTAGGAAAAGTCACGATTTGTCCTCATCTTCGTAGTGTTTCTTCAGTCATTGGATGGCTGATACTTTCAGCCAGAAGTAGTAAGATTTTGCCTGGTACTACACTGCACCTTTCATCAGAACTGCACTGGGTATACTCTGTTGTCAGTTAAAGCTCAAGAAACATTTAATGATTCTTTTGCAAATTTATTTTCAAAGACTAGCAAGTCAGAATGGAACATCTAGTCTGTCTCCAGCCTGCTAGGGTCATCACTGTTTCAGCTTGGCTTAGGCTAAAGAATAGTTCTAGTTTTTTCAGTTAAACTTTGTTTCTAGAAAGGAAATCAAGGCCAAATCCAGAATTGCATGAGGGCAACACAACATCCAGCCTCAGAGTGAACCCCAAAGCTTTAAGTGAGGTCTTTCCATTACAATATGTGGACAGAGTTAGAAATTAGTTGGTATTAAAATGGACAAGGTTAACTGAAACTGTCATGCAGGAAATGTTGAAAGGAGGAATGGTCCCAGCCTTGATCCTTTGCGAAATTAGGAACCTAACTCCAATCGCTTGAAACCATGCAATTTTCTAGCCTACAAGGCATTTACCCCTTAAATCAAATCTATTTCTGATAGCTTAACATAATTCTTCAATACTTGCCCTGCAAATCATTTTCTCCAGCCCTCAATCATTTCTTTTTGTAGCTCTTTTCTGTACCCTCTCCAATTTTGTCACTATATGTTTTAAAATGTGGCTTTCAGGCCCATAAACAGCCTCTCGAATTCAACTTTATTGGTGCCATACACCACAAGTCACCCGGGTGCAGAGCCAAGGATCACATCAGTGCTTTTAGATTTTAGGGTCCAACTCAAAGCCCACACTGCAGTGCACATCCAGGCTGCAGTCCCTCATGTTATAGACGTTTTGTTTGTGTTTGCAAGAAGCAAAACTAGCATCTTATTGCGTTAAAATGCATTTTGTTTGTCCAAGCCAGGTGTTCCAGTTTTTTATATCAGCCTGCCCTGGACTTTTGTTCTTTGCTGTTTCACCAGCCATAATGACATCCACAAATGTCATCAGGAGTAGTTGTATATTTACTTCCAGATCACTGATGAATAGCGCAAGGGAAAAGTCTAGTAACACTCCTCTTCAACAATAATTCTGCATTGACAATTACCTGTCAGTTAGACAGTTCTTAACTCATTTCATGTCTGCTCTTGTCCTGAACCCAATTACTTTTGCTTGGCTAAAGCATCCTTTCTAGGAAGTCATCCAGTCACCAACCTGAAAATGTCATGAGATGGTGATTTTTAACAATCCTCCTATTAAGTTTCTGGAATGATTAATCACTATGAACCATGTATGTCTTCATCGCAATGTGATCTTTTCTCTGCATTCAACTTCTAGCTATCAATTCCTTTTATGACTCTCCTAGCTAGATTAAACAATTCTTTATACCTGGAATTCCCAAGAAGATCCAATACTTCCATTCACCCCCCATCCTAAATTATGTAGGTTTAAATTACCTTCTGCTGGTCCTGCACTTCACTGACTGGTATTACATTTCTGCTAAAGTGTTGTGCTTCTAATTCATGTTATTGCTTGTATATTATTTTATAAAGCTTTAAATAGAGATAACTGCATATATTCAAGGCTATATATACATACATATATGCAAAATTCTAATCAGTATGAAAACTGTGATTGAAATCCACAGCACCACAGATCAACAATGCACGTAAGAATCCAAGATAGGTTTTGATGCTTATGAGTAATTAGTTTCTTTGAAGTTATTTATGAGGGAAAGAATTTTGTGTGATTATAAGATCAGAGTTGCTTGTTTGCTCAGGAAAGACTGTGAAATATAACCACAACTGTAAGAGCAGAAACAAACTGATGGATGTTGAAAGAGCTACAGGAGGCAAATATTCAAAGGTTTTCAAAAGGACTCACATGTCTGAGCAGCCTGAGCAAAGGGCAAGTCCTAGGCTTCTGCTGGCATGTCAGCAAGTGCTGCATCATTGAGCTGTACGACTTCTGTCTGCTACCTGATTATGAAGAAATGTTTAGTCACCAGCTCTGTAGCAGGAAGAAGGCTGCAGAAAGATCTGATAGATAAGAAAGTCTGGCCTTAAAGCTGAGCCTCCTATGCGATCATCTCCCACACAGTATTATGATGTCACTAGGCTACCAATTCTTTTCCTAATTGTCATGGTTGAGAAATCGGAGCTAAAATCTTTTTCTTTTGTTTTTGGACAGTAGTGAGCATGGCACAGCCTTTGTCAGCATCGAGAAGATGCTGAGATAGGGATAGTAACACTCATTTATCAAAATAACATAAAAGAGAAAGGATTTGGGAATGCTGGGTGTATAAATACACTAAACCCATGGAGAATCAATGGAAAGAGGGGATTTATGGCTTCTAAAATTAATTTTGCACTTGGTTTCCAGTTCCTTGGCCCTGGATTTTGATCCTTGCCTGTCATTGTTCACACAACAATGTTGAAACTTAATACCATGTGTCTGAGGGATTTACAAAATAAAAGGATAATTTTTAAAATCACTGTTATTTCTATTTTGGGGCCGATTGTGCAAACAGTTGGATTTCCAATTCTTAAGAAAAAAAAAAAAGGAGAACTGAAATACATTTGCATTTCCCTCTGTTTTCATTTGTCTTCAAATATAATCACTCATCTCTTATGCTGTAGTAGGATACAATGAATCGCTAACTATCTCATGTATGGAAGTTTGTGTGTGTGTCTATAGTAAATACATAGATAGAAAGACAGACAGGTAGACAGACATCTATGTGAAGGTTGAAGTGTGCTAGACAGCTGAGAAGCTAACACAGGTATGGTAACTGGTCTGATTTAAGCAATTATACAATTGCAAATTGTTGTTTTTATGATTTGTTTGTATTTTTGAATCATAAAAAGTGTTACCAGTGTTTTACTAGAGGCCTTGCAAGATACATTTTTTCTTTCACATTAACTTAGAAATCACCCAATAATTCTGCATAACACTCATACCTTGAACCTTGAAAGACTTATATATGTATTTAACACAAAATGCTATTTATATAAATATAACAGGCTCATGGCCTTCATTAAAGAACATCTGCCTGTCTCATGCAGTCAAGGTTACGTACAGACTGTCAGGCACAAATAAGAAACTCCTCTCATGTCTGCTGCAGGGACCAAACAAACTTTATGAATGCCACGGTATTTTTAAGTGAAAAGAACAAAGAGAAGAAAATTTCCTTTTTTAGATTATCCACTTTAATGGTACGAATTCCCTGATGCACAGCAGAGTCAAACTGAGGAGATTTTTTTTAAAAACAGAAAAATGTTCTAGATATAGAAGACAAAGCCATAGGTAAGAAAACCTTTGATGTCAACCCTGATCCACCATGATTTATGCACACACATCCTACAAGGTGACCATACAAAGGAATGGGTCTTTTTCTGCTTATGAAATTTATCCTGACATGTCTTTTCAGAGTTTGAGTTCTACAGCTAGCCAGTTATACCTCAGATAGTCCTAAAAATAACTTTGGGTCAAACAAAAACTCCCTTTACTAGTTGTAAAGTTCTTTTTAAAGAAAAAAAAATCAGACTCCTCCATGTTTTCAAAGTAAGTGAGCATTAAATATGTTGTTGTCTCAATTGCCTCCCAAATTGAATTCTTAGCTTGAAATTATTTAAGTGAGGTTGCTTATATATGTTTGTATATGTTTGATATATAGTGTTTGATAGGAATGGTTGGACTCGATGGTCCAGTGGGTCTCTTCCAACCTGGTTATTCTATGATTCTATGATTCTATGATTCTATGATTCTATGATTCTATGTATATGTATGCTCTCCATAAGAAAAGAAAAACTAGATAAAAAAGATTAAAAGGTAATGAAATACTGTTTATCCCACGCTTATTAGATACAAATAAAATACTATTTTTCTAGGAAATCATAATCAAAGTGATATAGTGATTTTTCCTCTCTTTTTTTTTTTTTTTTTTTGTGTTTTGGTCCATAATTTGGTTTTTTGTCTTAATCAGTCCAGTCAAGACAATTATTTCATAACCATGAGCTGGCTTATTCCAAGGAAGAAGGTGACAGTCAGTGGGGCTGTCCAGTGCACAGGATTTACCTACAAAAAGATTTCAAACCCAAAATTCTTCACAGGAAAATGTCACTGGCAGCTCTGCCAAGAAACGTTGAAACTATTTCTTTTTATTTCATTCGGATACAAAATGACAAAATGTAACTCCAGTTGGGTGATTTAAACTAAACAAACAAGCCTCCCTTCAATGTCAAAGTGCCGATTCAAAATGACAATTGTTTGGCTTCAGTCAGAAATGTCAACATTTTCAGTGTGACATTTCTGATTCAAAAGTTTTGGAGTTGCATATTTGTTTGGGATGGAGGTGGGTTTGATCTGTTGGTCATCGTATTTTTGTGTGTTTTATTGATCTATTTTTTTTTCTCTGTTGGTGGAGATAAGCAGGAAGAAAGGACTGTGAGAGAAGCACAAGCTCTCACCTCTGCTCAAAATAACCGGTTCGAGATTTGTAGGCACCACAGCAGAGTTCAGCCCTATAGAGAGATCCAAAGGGAACTGGTGGCTCAGTGTGACTTTTATCCAGGAGCTTTTCCCAGGAAGCACGTGGAAGCACAGTGGGGCTGAGGGAATACACTCACCCATGTAGCTGAGTCTGCTGAGGGGCAGTGAGGTATCTTGCGGGCTACATGGAGCTCTCCTACCCAGATGGCAGCAGACTCGGACCTGTGCAACGGACCTGTTGCTACACATTTGAGGGACTGTGGCATACAAATTACCCTCCGTGGCTGGTGAGGGTTAACCCAGGTAGTACTTGCACTGGTTGAACCCTGATTTCAGGTCATTTGAATGATAACCTGCAGTTATGACTTGTTTCAGAACAAAGGGGAGAATCTGCATGTACTTTGAGTCTCCTGCAGTGGTCTGGGACTAGGATCCCTGTTGGCACCACTGCTGCGAGGGGTTAGACCTGCAGAGGTACTTGGGGAGGTATTCCCAACTCCCTCTCAACGGTACCTTCACTTGCAAAGTACGCTTCTACGACTTCATCCCTTTTCTGAGGGTTCCTCCTCATCACTTGTGTGATTATTCAGACAAGCCAATAATTTACTCTTATGAGTAACAGTCTGCCAAACTGGCACCATTACTGATTAACACTGAAAGTGGGGGCAGAGGGAAGCTTTAATCCTTTAAAAAGATATTGGGAGTCCTTGCTTGTCTCAGAACCAGAGAATCACAGAGCTACTTAGGTTGGAAAAGACCTTTAACATCATCAAGTCCAACTGTAAACTCAACACTGCCAAGTCCACCACTAAACTATGTCTCTGAGCACCACATCTACACATCTTTTAAACCCCTCCAGGGATGGTGACTCCATCACTTTCCCGGGCAGCCTGTGCCAGTGCTTGACAACGCTTCCAGCGAAGTAATATTCCTAGTATGTAGCCTAAACGCCCCCTGGTACAACTTGGGGCCATTTCTTCTCATCCTATCACTTGTTACTTGGAAGAACAGACCAACACCCACCTCACTACAACCTCGTCCCCTCCAGCCCCACAAAGGGGATGCTCATCTCAGGTCTGAACAGGGTCACCGGACCCTAAAAATGACCCATGCGAGGCTGTGCTGTCAAAACGACAGGGTGGGGGAGAGGGAGGAATTGGAGTGGGATAAACAGCCCTAACCTGAGCCTCACCTTTCTCTGCCGTTTCTCCCTCGCCCCCATCACTGCTGCTGTTGTGTCAGGTAGTGGCACTGTTGAGTCCATTAACCCAGGGCTAAGCTTTGCAGCCACACCGAGTGTGTGTGTCTGTGTGTGTGCGCCTGATCATTACCATTTATTGACACCCCCCTCCTCCCCGACACACACACCCCCCCCCACACACACACCCCTCTTACCCCTCTCCCCGCCCCAGGGCTGCAGGAGTCCGGGAACGAGAGGGAGAAACAGATGAAAAAAAGAGAGAGATGGAGCCATCACCCCCCCCCCCCCCACCCCAGCTCTGCTTAAACACAAATCACCGCCCCTCGCAGGGAGATAGGGGGAGGGGGTCCTGGGGTTGGGGCGGGGGGGGGGGGGAGAGAACCAGAGCAAAAGACAGAGAAAGGAAAATCCATCGGGGAGCAAAAAAGGCAACCCCTGGACGCCCTCCCTGCGCTGTCAGTGAGGAGGGGTGGCTGTGCGAGCATCGACCCTGCGCCCGGGAGGGAAGGGGGTGTTCCCCGCACCCCCCCGCCCCCTCTCTGCCCTCCCTCCCGGCGGGGGGAGCGGGCGGCTGCAGCCCCGCATCCCGCCGGAGCTCCGGCACCAGACGGAATAAAGGGAACAGCTTCCTCGCCGACAAACTAGCCCTTTTCTCCTCGCGGGGTTTTGCTCTTTCTTTTTTTTTTTTTTTCTTTTCTTTTTTTTTTCTTTTCTTTTTTTTTTTTCCCCCCGAAAAAAAAAAAAAAAAGGCAACCCAAAAAAACTCCTCGCCGGGAAAAAGCAAAACCGAAAAGGCTTCTCCTCCTCGCCCCCCCCCAAAAGGCCCCCAAACAACCAACAACAAACAGAAAGAAAAAAAAAAAAACCCCATCCAAAAGAAAAAAAAAAAGAAGGAAAAGAAAAGAAAAAGCGAGCGAGCCAGAGAGAGAGAGAGACAAGCTCCATCGATTTCAAATCCAGGATTTTATTCAGTGCATTGATTTTTTTTTTTGTCTTTTTTTTTTTTTCTCTCGCCCCCCCCTTTTTATCCTTTCTCCTTCCCCCCCTCCTCCTTCCTTTCACCCCCTCTCCTTCTTCTCCTCCTTCCCACCCCCCCTTTTTTTCCTTTTCATTTTTATTTCGGATCCTGCTAAAATTAGCCGGGACCGCTCCGGGTGTTGCGTGTTAATTTGATTTACTCCGGGATTCCGGCTTCCAAGACGCCATTTTCCCCCCTTTCTCGCTCTATCTCGCTCTATTTATCTATCTATCTATCTATCATCTATCTGTCGAGCCATCCATCCGTCCGTCTGTCTGTCCGTCTCCCTCTCCCCGGGCGCCTTCCCTCCGCCCCCCAGCCCTCCTCCCTCTCCGCTCTGCGTGTGCTGCGCGGCCGTGCGCTCCCCTAATCTGACAGATGAACACCGCCATGGGTTTGCCGCAACACAAGCAAAAGCACCTTTGGGGGCTGTGGCGAGGGATTGAAACCGGGATCTAAAAAAGAGAACGGACCAGAACGGGGGTGGGGGGGGCTGGAATCCGAGGGAGAAGGAGGAAGAAAGAAGAAGGAGAAGAAGAAGAAGAAGAAGAGGAAGCTTCGAAGGAGACCCCGCTGCCGATCTGGGGATATGGGTTAGTAAAAAAAAAAAAAAGAAAAAAAAAAAGGCAACAAAAAAAACCTGAGCCATCGAGGAAAGGTCTGTCTTGATGATCCGGGCTGCGGGAGGGTCTTATCGTCTCTCTTTTTCTCCCCCCCCCCCCCAACCCTTTTCACCTTTGCATGCAAAAGTTAACGTCTTCTTTTTTTTTCTTTCTTTTTTCTTTCTTTTTTTTTTCTTTCTTTTTTCTTTCTTTTTTTTTCTTTCTTTTTTTTTCTTTTTTTTTTTAAATTTTTTTTTTTCCTGTTGTGACTTTGCATTGGCGCGGAAAGGGCTTTATTTATCGGGGAGGTGGGGGGAAATATTTCTCTGCAGTGCAATGCATGCGAGTCGTCCTCTCCCCCCCTCCGACCTCTTCCCACCCCAAGCTTTGTGGCTGGTGGAGGGGGGGGTATATGCGTGTGTTTTCGGGGGGGGTGTGGGGGTCATGTGTGTGTGTGTAAAACCGTGCTGCTGGGAAGGGGTTTGCAAATATTTTTTAGGACTTTGCATAACGTATTTACTCCCCCCATCCCTTTTTGGTAGCCTGTATGTTCCCCTCCTTGGTGCCGGGGAGTAGATGGCATGTGTGTGTGTGGAAAAGAGATGGGGGGGGGGGAAAAGAGACACCCCCCTCCCGCTTCGTAAATTGCAGGTTAAGTGGAGCTAGAGAGCAACATCGTAACCTTATGGGGATTTTTGTGTCTCTGTGTGTGTGTGAGAGTGTGTCTGTGTGTGTGTGTGCGTGCCCGGAGGAGGCGGGGGTGGGGGGGTGGGGGGGTGTCTCAGCGGTGCTGGGAGATGGGGGAGAAAGAGGGGGTAGAAGATGGGGGGGGGGGGGCACCTTTATTTTATTGCCCCGGGGCGGCCCCCGCTCTTCTTTTGACATTGAAAAGGACACACAGCCCCGAAAAGAGGCGATTTGCGGGAGGGGAGAAGTGTTGGGGCGGTGGAAGGAAGGTGGGGAGTGATTAGCAATGCGGGACATCCCCCCCACCCCCCAACCCTCCCCGCTCCCCCCCCCCCCCGCCCCGTTCAGCGGCGAAGTGAGGCGCGTTATTAATGATTATTAATAATCCGGTGATCACCGCCCCCCTCTCCATCCCCACCCGCGTGGAAAAGCGAGTTTCACGCTTTAGGCCGTTGGAATATCTCCGATATTGTGGGAGAGGGGGGGATATTGGTGTATGGAATGGGGGGCGGGGGGGATGGTGAGCAAGAGGCAGCCTTGAAGCCTCGGGCGGCTATTGTCAACTCCAGCCCCGGTCTCGCACCTCCTTGCTCGCTCCACACACACCCCCTCACACCGATTCCTCCCGGTGGGTCCTTCCCGACGGGGACGCCGCGTCCCTTCTCCCTCCATCCCTCCATCCCTCCATCCCTCGATTCCCGGTGCGCGCATCCCCCCGGGAGCCGCCGGCCCCCCGCGCTGCCCGCCGGTATTTATGTGCCTGAAAGGGCAGTTGAGAGAAGGATTTCCGATTCGTTTCCGCTTCAAATAAACGGCGCTGATAATCTCCAGCCTGATGCTCAAAGCGCGTTTCGCCGCGGGGAGACGGACCCGGGGCTTAGGGGGGGACGGGGGGGGACTCTAAGCTGGACCCCCTCCTCCCCGGGGCGGTGTGAGGAGGGGAGATGCGGGGGGCTTCCCTGCGGAGGAGGAGGAGGAGGAGGAGGAGGATGAAGGCGGGGGGCGCCCGGGGAGAGGGCTCCGCATCCGATCCGGGCGCTGGGAGGAGTCCGCCGCCTGCGAAAGCAGCGGGGAGGTGGGAGGTGGGAGCCGGGCAGGGCTTCTCCCCGCCTCAGCCGAGGTGTTTCATTAGCCGCGGGGCTCTGCCAGGGCTCTGGGAGGGTGTGGGGGGTCCCTCCGTCTTGCCTTATATGTCCGTCTGTCTGCCCGCGGAGGATGCGCGGAGCGCGGAGCCTGCTAGTCCTGTGCTGTCAGGGAGAGCAATGGGATCCCTCTAGTATTGACAGCAGGAATGGTTGGACTCGATGATCCGGTGGGTCTCTTCCAACCTGGTTATTCTATGGTTATTCTATGAAATCTAACACCTCATGGAATATTATGGACCCTAAACGGGAGCAGTTATTGATCCAACAGCCCCTGCATCCAGGGCTAACTCGGTGCAGGCTGCAGTGATGCTATAATTTCCCACCTAACATTAGGACAGACCTGAGGAAACAAGTGTCTAGGACCTTTTATCGTAGATGTGCGGAAAAAAAAAATGCCTATCACAGAAAATGTGCAAGTGGCTGCTTCAGGCACACCTTCTTGCGCTTCCTCTGCTCTCACTGAGGTTACTTCTCTCAGTCTTGCACCTACTTCCACTCAAAGGAGAAACTTTTTTTCATCTCCATTTGGTTTTTAACTGAAAGGAGAAAAAAAAAACCCTCCAAACAATATAGTTGTACTTTAATCTCTGCTCTTGGTTTGGAAGGGTTATGTAGAAGCAGGGGGTAAGGAAAAAAAAAAAAAAAGCAAGCAGAAACACTCAGTGAATGGAGACTTCTCTTCCAACTCTTATTGGCTTTTTTTTTTTAACTTCTCAGACTCAAAGTTTTAATTGAAACCAGAAATCTATTGAGAAGTAACTGAGCCAAGAAAACCTCTGTTTTCTCTGCAGCTAGGGATGGGGAATAAATAATTTTTTGCTGATGTTATTTCAAGTTGTTTGAGCTTCTTGGTTCCTGCCAAAAAGCCCAGCATAGATTATTAACACATTATCATTTTAGGAGGATGCACTCTCTGAAAAGTAATAAAATGGTGTGCTAGGTTTGAGCAGAGCCATAAACTATGCTGGTTGTTGGCAAACAAAAGAAACAGTGGCCATGATTTATTATTAATAATAATCATAACAGAGCTATTTATCTTGAGTTGATATTTACAGGATTTCTCTACAGACATTCCTCAGTATCATTTCCAATAATGTGCTTTGATTAAGCTGGGAACTGGTCATTTTTTAATAACTGCTATTGCCACGTGCTTAATTAACTCAAGGAGTTAAATGCTTTGAAAGGTCCAGCCATCATTTTTTGGCTCAGATGCTGCTTAATCTTCTCTTCTGGTCTGTTTTGACCCATCCTTTGAGCTACTTTTCCCCAGGACACACATCACTTGCGTGTAAGTGCCAGCTTACCAACAGGACTCTTGTTTTCCATTACAAGATTTGGCTAATCCCAGTTTCAGTGACTTTTTTTGCCCTCTCAGTAGGGCTCAATTGCTCACACATAATCTTTCCCTTCTGTTTTCTTTCCCCTTTGGACAACACCCTCCAGGACTGGAAAAGTCTGGCCTTGTGCTTGGAGGCTTGCAATTACACAGCAATTTTGACTCTTGACCCAACTAGTAGCAAGAAAGACTCTCGTCTAATGAACCACGTAAAAACAGTTCTGGGATCTAGCAGATTGCTGTGATGGAAATGAAAGCTTTCCCAGTGAATTGATGACTGATTTGTTTAACCATATGCCTAGGCATTCTTTCTTGCTCCCCGTTAAATACCCATCTTTGGTGTATCTGTGATCTGTGGGTCTGTGATGACGTTGAGAGGCAGCATTAATAACTGCCAAAATGCGTTCCATGAGACAGAGCTTATGGTAAGGCAAATTGAGTAGAATTTAGACAATGTTCAGAAAACTTAGCATATCATTTTTGCCTACCATAACATGCAGGCATGCAGAGTTTTGAGTGTTAAGTGCTGTCATTAAGCATGCATTTGATGATGTGAGAAGGGCATGAAATCTGTGCACAAAAAAAAAAAAATAAAACAAAAAAAAATAAAAATTTGGTGGCCAGATGAAACCCATGGCAAAATCTAACCTTGCTGTTGAGAAGTCCAGACACTTTTAGGGCAGCAGTGATCAATTGGTTAGAGCCAGCCCAAAGCCTAGGAAGAAAGGCAACAAGAGTCTGTGGGAGAACTTCAGCAGAGAAGGTTCCTAGCATTTTGCTGCAGGGCTTATGGTTTCTACTGGGACTGGTTTTACTGCTATTATAGGTTCTGTTCTCCTTACTTTCTCTTTCCAACTTGATAAAAAAGAAAAACAGTTCCCTTTCCTGCTATTATTGTTGAGGAAATAAAATGACTTATCCTATTAGGAAATTGTCATCTTGATTAAAGATGGGCTTTAAAACCCCTCAACTCCAGGTTTTAGCCTAGAGGGACTGTCAGAACTGAAAATGCTTTCAAAAGTTTTGAGATTGGGACTGCTTTTCATTCTGATACAGGCACTAAATCAGATTGCAAGCACACGTTGTTAGCATAGTTGCTTCTGAGGTGCACTCAAACCCTCAGAGATGGTTTCTTTTTTTGTATCCCAATGTGAAGATTTCTCTTGATGTGTCTTCATAAGTTTATTGCATATTTGGACCTACTTAGAGATTTGATTTTCTGGATGCTAGGAACAAGTGCAGCTCCCCATCAGGCGCCTGGATTCTGCTGTTCACATTTAACTCGTCATAGAGATAGCAAAGAGACAGGGGATAAATAGGCAGGGGTAAAAAAAAAATAAAAAAGGAAAAATCATTTCTTAAATAGAATAAAAGCAGTCAGAGAATAATGCAACTTGTCTTTCAGAGCTGAGGAAATGTCTGAAGGAAGTAGGGGGTGGTAATTTCTGTTTATCAGCTCTTGAGAGGGAGAAGAGTTAGGGGCTATTTTGCTCTTTTGGAGTTGGATTTACTTTGCAGCACAAATTGTCCAAACACAATGATGAGCTTTTACTGTAAGCTGTGGGGTGGCTGGATATGAAAAGCAATCTTCCGACATTATTTCATTTAGGCTTTTGTTGTCTTTTATGAAATAGAAATTTTCAAAGGGTCCTCAGGTTTTTCACCTCTCTCTCTAAAAGGCCTAATTGAAACTGTGGACCTCAAACACCTCAAAGATTGGGAAGATTTTGTCCAGGCTTGATTATTATCTTTATGGCTGTAGTTTGCTTCCAAGTTTAGCTGGTGATCTTTGCAATGTCGAAGGCATCTGTATCTCTATGATGCTGCCCCAGCTGCCTGCCCACCAAGTCCATATGCCATTGCCACTCTATGACGATGGCTCTGTTGGCTTTGGACATGAAAGGGAAAGTGAATGGGCTGAAGAACAAGTGACAAAACAGGAAGGTAGAAATATTCTGGAAATATGTGTTGCTCACAGATCCCAGGGTTACATTTTCTCTTGCTTATGAATGGAGATGGTGACGGGGGTTGTATATGTGTCCATCAAGCCCAGGGGTTTTGCAGGGAAAAAAAGGATTGTGCAGATTATGAGGATGGTCTGGATTAACTTCCTCTTGCAGGGCTGAGAGACTTCTTCAAAAGCAAACTCAATGTGTGGAAAAGCCATGCAAAAGGAGAGCAATTTCCATGCAAACATGTGGTTAGAATGTAGTGGCAAGACTCTGATATACCCTGTTGAATATCAGAGCACCGTGTGGCCCAAGGCTTGGTTTTGCAGTGAGATAAATTGGGATGCAAATGCCTGGAAGAGTGAGGTGCTGGGGTTGTGCCTAAATGCTGTTCCTGGGTGACTTATTTAGCTACTCACTGCCCATGAAGGAGTGAATTCCCATTTCTGTAAGGGTTGCTGTGCAGTCCTGAGCAGTTAAGGGCTCTATGAATTTGGCAGCTATGAGAGCAAAGTTTCTTCTACTGTAATACGGTGTCTCCTGTAACCGTGCTTTGGAAAGCTGTTCAGAAGAATGTGTGGTAGGCAAGCATGGGGTAACCCAGGACTCACTTAAATACCTCAAAATTAGAGATGGGTTGAAGATCGGAAGCCTGAGGTTTTATGTTACTTTGAAATTTTTGTTTTACTTAACCTTTAAAACTGAGAGATATATATGTATACAGTGAATCATTCTGTTTCTATCCTGGTGTTTTAGAAGATGGAGAAGTTGGTTTTGAGATGACTGGGAGAAAATGATGGTACTCAAACCAGAGGTCAAACTGCAAGGCGTTACAAGAATGTCTTTCCTCCATATGAAGCCACATATCCCGAATATCCTACTGATGTGATTTCTAAGACTTGGACACTGGCCTAACTTCCCTGTGTTTTTTCAAACTTGGTGTATTCTGGAGTGGTGCTGTGATCCATGCCTATCTCTCCTTGAGGCTTGCTAATTTTTTTGGCTTTGGAGAATGCAGTGGGGTTTCCATCAAAATTCCTCTGAAATCATATTAGTTTACTAGACGAGGAAAACCTTCCTGTAATTTTTTCCTTTTTCTTTTTGTTTCTTTCTTTTTTCTTTGCCTTTTCTCTCTAGAGCCTTCCTATGGAGCTCTGTAGTGGAGATTCAATAGAGTTCTGCACAGGGGAATAATTCTTTGCTGAATTCTTCAGTTCTTTTTCAGAAGGGATCAGAGACATGAAGCTTAACTGGGGGAGTTTAGTAAGTGTTCGAACAGGACTATATGCATGTTAAGTATTGTAGCAGGCATCTGGGCAAAGTGTTATTATACATGCCCATTGTTCCTAAGATTTCTAACCAGTTTAAAATATTAACCCGTATATTCACTTCCTTGTAACTTCCATAAACCTTCACCTAATGGGTTGAAAAATGTCATGCTTTCTATTTGCTTGATAACAATTTTCTTCCTGAAAGGTTAAGTCAATTCTCTCCAGCTGTCAGTTGTTCCATTTTTTTTTTTTTCTGGTAGAAGAAGAGGAAACACTTTTCCCTTTTAAATTATTCTAACCACAGGCTTTTAAACGGGGCAGCACTCTAACCTGCTGGACTTTGAGCTGATAAATGGGTATAAACAGTGGGCTTGCTGAAGGCCTCTGTCTTCTTTTGGCATGTGAATGAGACAAAAAAATGGAGGTCATGGTTTCTGGTGCCATGACAAATTTTAAGTGTCATTGTAAGCATCCCAAAGTCAATGGAGGTGGTTTAGTCTGTTGACTTAAAGAGAGAGGTGCTGTCCCTACAGATTGTGATGGATAACTGACATAAGTGGCATTTGCTACTGGTGTTGGTTACATTAGATTCTAGTTCTGTATCATAGGAGGTAGTCACAGAAAAATAGATCTGTTTCTCCATGCTTTTATTAGAGTTGAAGATACATTTGCTCTGAAAACACACTATTTTTTAAGTGCAGCTTTCAGGCCAGAGTATTCTTCTGGCTTAGTTCAGTGAACAGATTTTCCAGGGCCCTTAAGGAAAAGCTTCTGGAAAAAAATAGTGTAAGGAATAAGAAATAAAAAATAAGGTGCAGTGTCACCCTAGGTAGAAACTAGGGGCCTATTCAAACCTGCTTCCATCTTCAGACAGGGGCCAGTGGTGTGGTTTGACTCTGTTCAGGGATCTCTTGACACATCAGAGCCTGCAGACCAGATTTGGCTTCATTGAGACGTAGGTGAAGGACGCAGATTAGGAGACAGAGACCCATAGACCATCACTGAAGAGAGAGGCACCCATGACTGACTTGACCTTGGATTCCTCCAAATTCTGACCCCATCCCAACATTTAATATCTTCTTGAAGTCAGTGGCATTGCAAGGCAATAACAACCCGAAGTCCTAGTCCTGCTTGAATAGATTTGAATTGTGAATCTGGTGTTTGCTGCCTCAGAGAGTCTCCAATATGTGCAATGCTGCATGAAATGCACAATGGAATAGTTCAGCTGGAGAGACCTTTTGGTTGTGCAGGCACTCAACAGGCTCTTATCTTCCATCTGACTCAACTTCTCCATGTGCTTCTGCTCCTCTTCAACCATTGTTAGAGGTGAAGCTAATAATTTTTTTTGCCCATAGCAGCTGTCAGTTACCTGGCCTCTGGTCTTCCCACAGGCATGCTCACAACTAGCATTTATGCCTCTTCATGCCACTGTCCTGGCATCGTGGGCTGCTCTTTGCCTTGTGCATATCCAGCCACACCCACTTGTGTCCTGCATAAGTTTTTCCTCCTGCTTTTTGTTCTACAATCCATGAGACTTTAAGGGATGAGACTCTCTACAATCCATGAGACTCTTGTTTTGCTGGCCTGGAGTCTATCCTCAAAGCTGAAGAACTGATGCATTCTGCAAGGCAAAGCAGTCTCAATGTCCTTCTCTAAATAGCCCAAATTATTGCGCTTCTTCTTGCTTGCCCTTTGTATGCCCTGTTTTCCCACAGTCCTCTCTGGATGCTGGGGATGCTTGGTACATTATACAGCACCAAACAAGACACTGTTGCTTACTCAGCGTGGAAACACATAGAGCAACCCTGCATGGACAAAATCCAACCTTTTTTATTCCTAATCCCATTTGAAGCATGCAGAATTGTGTAATATGGGATGATTGTATGGCCTCTAGACTAGGCATGAGATAGATCCTGGACCGAATCCTTTTTTGTCCTCATTGTGCCATCACTTACAGCTCTGAGGAATGATGCTGAGCCCAGATCGAGTGTATTCCTTATCAGATGTGTTGTTTTAGTTTATTTATTTATTTGGTTGGGGTTTTTTTTGTTTTGTTTTTTTTCCAAAAGGAGGGAAAACTGCTGTATTTGGCACTAATGCAAGCAAAAATGAAGTAATGGAAGAGGGGGAAAAAAAAGGATGAAGGAGTCCCATGGCAGCAGCAGTAAATAAAAACAACCCTCTCGCCCTCTCGTTAATGATTTATGTGGAGAAATCATTTTCCACACATTTCAGGGTGCAGGGGGAAATGTTTGATCAGAGGGAGGAGAGATTATTGCCCTACTATGACAGTGTTAGAAGGAGGCTACTGTGACTGATGGCAGCTCTCCAAGAGCAGAGTTGATCTAGGAAAGTTTGGTGACACAGATGATGGAATTGTGGTGGCTTTTGCTTTCTGTGGCTGGTCTCTGTGCCAATAACCTTTCCCTAAATACCTATAAAACTTTCCTTTTGTAGCCTGGAGTGGCTACTTCCAGGGTGGTGCACTTGGAAGGAGCTGGCTAGAACAGAGTAAGCATTTGAAATCCCCTTCTCATGCCTGTTTACAATTTTCCTCAAAGCTTTATGGCTGTTGTTAATGGAATAACTTCTACCCTTGCAGTGGCATACCCTGCTGCACCAAGCAGAGTGTCCAGGGAATTCTCTTGGATCATCTCAAGAGCCACCTTTCGCTATATATCATGCCGAAAGTGATGATGCTTGGTTTGGGAGCTTAGCAATATGATGTTGACTTGACATAGGCAAATATCCTGGCTCAGGTCTTTGTATTATAATGGGCTGGAAGACACCTGAAATCTCATTCTCTTTTCTAGTGTCCTGGGGGCCTAGTCTTCACAAGGTTGGTGGGGAAAAATGACACATGTGATGTCATTGGTCTCAAACACTACTCTTTGATTCAGAAATGTAAATCCGTTGAACCGAGCCCAGCTTTAGAACAGTCCTGCAGTGGCATTTGTCTCAGAGGCCAGAAGTGGAATGAACCTCATCCTTTAGAGACCAGAAGTCAGCAGGAGGAGGTGTTTACAGGTCTGAAGCTCTTACGTCCTTCCCTGACACCCAGGTACAGCTTTAGGTTGTGAGCGAGAGGATTTATAACACCCTGGCACAGTTCTCAGGCAGAAGCTTGTAAAAGTCTGTGGGCAATATAATGGGCATCTCTCCTCCTACCACAGATGGGTGCTTTGCTATGCTGGCTGTTGCCGCAGCTGTACCTTGGGCAGTATTGCTTTGATGGGCCTTGTGATTTATGGCTGTGTCAGTTGTTTAATCATTCAGTTGGCCCTCCCTTCAGCGCTGTAAGATAGTTAGTTACTTACATAGAAAGGTGGCTATCTGATCTAATTACGGAGTCTCAAACCTAATTATGGAGTCAAATATAATTCCATAATCTACTCTTAATGTGTCTGTGTTGAGAAGATGGATACACACGTGTGTATTGGGCACACTTACATGTCTCTGTAATTATGGATATGCTTGTGCTGTCATTTATTTCTGTCTCTTTATCTTGGGGGAATGCTTGCAGTCTCATCTGGCCGTGAGAGATCTTCAGGTTATCTTGCCTTTTACCCTCTGGTGTGGCTTTTCCTGGCTCCCTTTGCCAGGGTTGGATATGCCAAGGCAGAGCCATATCTCAGTATTACTCAGCCATGCTGATGGAGGTGCAGAGGCCTGGTAACACTTAGATTCAGGGCAATGCGATGCAAATGAGTAAAGAGTATGTTCTGCTGTTGTTCTGGAAACTGCCATTAATTCTTGCTCCTTTTTTTCGTGTGAATAGACCACACCCAGCAAAGCTTGTATCCCTTCCTTTCAGAGAAAGTCCTTACACAATCCATGCAAAATCAGCACAGAGATGGAAGGACTGGAACACAAGAGGTGTTGGAGGCAAGAGGACCATACAGAGAGGAACCACCTCTCTTCTGTGTAACCCCCAGTGCTTCTAACTCACCCTATCAAAGAATCTAACATTAACTAACATAGTTAGTTAGTTAACTAACATAGTTAGTTAATTACTTAGTTAATAGATAATGTGTGGATTGCAGGAATTCACATATGGCAGTCCCACTCACAACTGTTCTTATCAGTTGAGGATCTCATACTGTACCTGTTGCATACTCAGATTCATTTTATATGTGATTGTGTCTGGGTATATATTATAGGTGGGAATTTTAGCGGAGTACTTAAACTGTCATGCAGCAGAGAGACCAGTGTTCCCAGCACTGGACATGGAGACCAAAAAAGCCAACACCGCAGTAGCACAGACTGTCTGGGGTTAGAAGGATCTCTGGAGATTGTCCATCATGCTGCTCAGTGCAGGATCACCTAAGGCAGGATGTTCAGGGATGTATCTGGTTAGAATTTGGATGTCACCAGGCCGTCTCTGGTTCTTTATTAAGAGATGACTTTAATTTGCTTTGCTTGAAGGGGAAGTCCTTCTGCCACGTTTCTGTCCTAGTTGACACAAGGCAGGTGGAAGGGAGAGGATGTTTCCTATGAGATCTATCGTGTGGATAGAAAATAGCTGTAACAGCCATTTTTCCATCTCCCTGCCAAAGGAGAGTTGTTCTTTCAGAGTGTCATGGCCATAGGAAGTAACTGATGTTGTGGTCCAAAGACACAATGAATCTAGCTCCAGGGGTCTGAGTGGCAGACTAAATATGCTACTGGTGCATGATACTGAACCAGTATAAACCCATTCTCATGGTTCAAATTTGTTAAAAAAAAATGCAGTGACTTAATTTTATCCCAGTAAACTTGGTACTGTGTTATACTATGGCTTTTGTTTGTATCACACAGATTTTACCCATCCTATGGAGCTGCTTTTATGTTGGCATGAAGAAAGGCTTGTGTGCTTTGGTCCATTCAATAGAAGTGTGATTGGATGCCTATTCCTGATCTGCATCAAACACAAGTTTGCTGCTGGTGATCTGGCATTGCATGGATCAGGACTGCAACCACACTTGAAATTCCTAGGGTTTTTTTGTTAAAGAAATAATGAAGATATAGTTTGGGTTGGGGGTTGTTTGTTTGTTTGGGGTTTTTTTTTATTTGTAATGTGGATTAAGTGAGTTCAGTGCAGCTTGCTGCATGCCAGGCCATTGGGTGGTTATGTCCCATGATGGATCCTGAAGTTTCACTGACACTTCTCATAAAAGCAGGTTTCTGACCAGAACTTTCCCCTAGGGTATAATGTGGGTTGTCTATTGGCCTCTGCCCCAGAGGCAGATGCATTTCAGTGGTGGCATATATAATCGAGGAAACAACCTGGGACTCTTTGGAGTGAAAGGTGATATTGCTGTATAGTCTCCAGTGCTTTGTGGTGAATGGTTTTAAAACGATGGAGTGTAAAAAAAGGCTTCCAGGATTTCTGATGTTTTCCAGAGATTAGAGACTTAACTTTATGTCATATGACAGAATGTGAGATCCAAAAGCAACATGATAGATGGTGGGGTTCAAGAAGATGTGGGCTCCACTTCATGCTCATTTTCCCCTTACTTGAAGGGGAAGTTGAAGTTTCCCTTTACTTGAAGCTGCCCAATAGATTACTTTTTTTTTTTTTTTCCCTTCTTCATTTTAAGGTATTTTGGATTCTATGGGTAAAACAAAAGCCGTCTCACCAGCTACAGCCGTGGCTGGTAATAGTGTACTGTGGGAATTGGGCAGTATCGCATAATGTTACTGCGAGCTGTCTTCTGGCGCTCCTGGTGCTCGAGCAAATCAAAGCAGCACTGCATACAGTTGGCAGCTGAACGTGGCTTTTTTGCATTTGTCTAGTCAGGGTTTGCCTGTTACTAATGTGGTTGTTCCTAAGCTTAGGGCAAAAGCAATGGCAAGCATTATGCCCACTTTCGCTTCATGGAGAATCCTAAACAGGTGCATTTCTCCCCTCTGCTTTGAGGTCTCTCCTTTGTTTTTGTTCACAGCAAATTTTCACTTTAATCACTTTATAGCCATGGCATCTGACTACTTGAGTAGCTGCCTGAGGCTGGAGAAAGGAGCATATTTAGAGCCCTTAATGGGAGGCATTTAGTATGACCCAAAGGGGGGTCTTGTACTTCAGGTCTTGCCCTCCAGAAGTGAGTTTGAGGTGCTCAGAGGAGCTGATAAGAGACGTGTGAGCAACCATAGCAAGGCTGAGCAGGCAGGCATTTGATTTCTTCTCAGTACTTATCAGAGGAAGCATGAATCTCTCCTGAATTAAGAGCGAATGCCAACTTCTGTGAAATTTGTTGTCATTCACCTGTGAATTATCCTCCTCAAATTCAACTCGACTGCAGGAAACCTGCTAGTAGTAATGCTTCCCTTTGGGAGCTTAATTCAGATGGTAAAACTCCTCTGTATCTGCTTATTGAATGGCATCCGATGCTGGTGAGCCTCAGAGGTCTGGAAGGGCAGCTTGGCTGAGCACTTAAAAATCTAGACAGCTCCCATTTCTCAAGTGTTTAAAATAGACCTAGGAATCTCTTGGAAAATCCACTTCCTCCCTAGATTTCCAGATCTCCATATTACCAGCTGAAACAGAAAAGCTGCTGGAGGACAGGTGTTCATCATTGTCCCTTCAGTGCTTCTGCTCACAGGCAGCCTGGAGAGGGAAGATGGAAAGGTTTCCAAAAAAAGGTTACATGTTCAGAAGCCTGAAGTGAGGTTTCCTAATTAGTTGAAGCACAGGTAGCCTGCCCAAACAAGAAAGACGAGTATAATGTCCCTGCACCCAAGTCATTTAAATATTAACCCTGGAGGAGAGTAAGGAGATACCTAAAACAATGACCCAGTTAATTCTGCTTGGTGTTTGACTGCAGAGTTATTTGTTGCTACCTGTGGGCCTGGTGATATCATCATCTGCAGGCTCTCAGGAGAACAGGAGGCTAATATTTTTAAATGGGTTTTAAGGTGGATTTAGTGTGAACTCACCCGGCACTGGTGTAATGCAATGACTTTATTCATCTGTTGCTTGTTTGCACTGACCTGAAGGCACAGTGCCAAGCAGAGATGAGTGTTTGGGCATCATGCCCCAGAATCTGGGTCTAAGACCCACAACCAGATTTTGGAGCAGACAGCTGACTTTTTATTCATCCTCAGTAAAACATTATCCAGTGATTCAAACCCTTAAAGACCCTTCCCAGCTCAGAGATAGGACTTTACTTCAGCTGCCATTTGATAAAATGTCCCAAGGGTATTGGTATATTATGCTGCTGGCTGTGGTACCTTTCCTGCACCCCTGGTGGCTGCGGACTCATCCTGCTGCCTTGCCTGCTGAGCTAGATGCTGTCTGCCAGAAGCTTGCTCTTTTTTACCAGCAGCAAGAGAGGTTAAAAGCCTGTAGGCGGAGGCCAGCACAGAGTGCCCATTGTACATGCATGCATACCAGAGCAGTAACTCCCTGGAATGCTGCACCACCAAGCTTTTACCACCTTGTGTTTGTGTTGCAGGCCAGGAGTATGTGTACATTGCATCCCTCTCCAAGGAGATTAACAATAAGAAATCACATATAAATAGGACAGCCTTTTTTTGATTGAACTAGTTAGAAGAGGAAGGTAACCCTGACTCCCATCACCTCCGTAGGCACAAAGGAGAGACAAAGGGCAAGGTTGATCAATTAGGTGGAGCGCCTCCTTGCAACTGGGTGGCTTTAACGTACTAATTGCATTAGTAATTCTATCATTACTAAGGCTTCATGGTAGTTCTTTTTTTTTTTTTTTTATTTCTTGGGCTGTCACCTTGTGGTATTTGCATTGCCTGGGACCTGGATGGAGGTCACCCAGTGATTTCCTGGAGCTCTAGGATGCTTAGGATTTTCCATTAGTAGCCATATGTGCCAGGGTCAGCCAAGTGACCCATGGCCAAACTCCAGTGGAAATGTGGTTCTATTACTAATAAAGGATGCTTGTTTTCCCTTCTTTTTTTTTCTTTTTGAATTTTAAGCTGACACCAGGTATTTTTATAAAGCAGAAACAAAGCTGTGGTATAAGTGCATGTGATTTTCCATGATGAGCTGTGCTTTAACATAGAATAGTTCATGCTGACAACACTATTAAGACTTGTTGGTAGGTAGTAACATCTTCTTTGTTTCTCCTTCAAAGTTCATTGCTACTAAGACTGGTCTAGGAAATCCCTGGCTGTACTCAGATCTTGCTTGCAGTTGGTTGAAGGGTGGAGTTTGGCAGTGTAGCAGAGCTAATCTAGCAAGGAGCTGCTACTGAGAGAGTAGGTCTGCACACCCAGCTCCTACTCTTGGCAGTGCCCTTCTTGTTTCCTTCTCTGTATGCCAGGAGTGATACTCCTCTGACCCACCAGGGAGCTGTTTCTGCTAAAGTAGCAGAAAATATCTTTGCTTCTCTCTGAGATACTCTTCTGTTAATTTTGTAGCCTAAACTGGTTTACCACAGAGAGGGGATGTCAGTATGGGAGGTTGGTTTTAGGGGAGGTGTGTAAAAGAACATAAACA
This sequence comes from Phaenicophaeus curvirostris, assembly GCF_032191515.1. Lineage (NCBI taxonomy): Eukaryota > Metazoa > Chordata > Aves > Cuculiformes > Cuculidae > Phaenicophaeus > Phaenicophaeus curvirostris. Next base: position 71,981,768 of record NC_091431.1, read on the forward strand.
CCTTTTAAAACACCATACATGACATGGTTGTGTTTTTTTCATTTGGGGTGGTGTTTGTTGGGGTTTTTTTTTGGTGTGTTTTTTTTGTTGTGTTTTTTTTTTTTCCCAAATGCTTAGTCATTCTATATCATTGAGTGATAAATCTTTTGCCCCAGCTGACCATTCATAGCTTCTCCCGCTAACTTTGACCAAGACTTTCTAAGGTACTGACTACGGGTACCTCCATCCTGAAGTGCTCAGTCTGTGATGTTTCAAAGAAAGCCCACGTTTGAAAGGATGAGAGCACAGTCATTACTTCAGTCAGCTGAAGCCTTTTCTGCAGAGTGGGCCTAGTACCCAAGGGAATGAGGAACTCTGGAAAACATTGAGATTTTGTTTCCCCCATCAACATCAATACTTGGGTCCTTCACGTGGTCTTGCAAAAGACCGAGCTGGATCATCCTGTATTTCCAGCATCCCAGGGAGCATCTTGGGCTGGAGGCAGTGTGTGCTTGGCCCAGTATGTACTGAATAACTTGTCCAAAGCACAGTGAGAATAGCCACCAGACAAGGAATCTCTCTTGCTTGGGGAGTGGGGCAATAGGGAGTTTGAAACTTCTGCCTCATTCACAGGGCAACAACATGTTTTCTATGCTTTGATCACTGGGTTATTGTTTAACCTGAGGCAAGCATCTGCCTCTTATCTTTTTTCCCCCTTTAAAAACTCCTGTGCCAGTAAGCACTTTGAAATAATGAGTAGGTCCATGAATGTGGAGAGCTGGTTGCCCCCTCATTTTTTTCCAAAGTCCTGAGTTGAAAGTGTTTGTATTTATGCACTCTTTTTATTGGGGTTTTTATATATCCACTTTCATCAGTCTGGCAGTACACATGGCTGTAGTTTCTCGCATTGTTATACCAGATCCAGCCCTCAGGAATGCTGTCCAGCCTTGATCCCCATTTTGCTTTGAGGTTCTTCCCCTTGAAATGCTGCTGGGGAAGCCCAAATGTGCCCCGTTTCAGTCATCTCCACACTGATGTTCAACATGTGTATGTGTACTAACTTCCTTTTTTTCTTCTCCTTTCTTTTGACAGTGGCAGTTTTGGTCTCTTCTGAGCTCTTTGCAGCCTCTGGGCAATCAGGACGTTGAATTCAGTGGACAGTTACCATTCATTCCTGGGGATCATACTTGCCCTTGCTCTCTTCATCTCCTTCCACATTCCCATTCCCTCAGATTAAACTCCAGGGAGTTGTAATATTGCTATGGAGCCCAGAGAGACTTTGGGCAGCTCCCGGCAAAGAGGGGGTGAGGCAGACTTTCTGCCAGCCACTGTCACCTCTGCAAAACCTCCACCCACCTCTGGCTGTGCAGGGGAGACAATGCTGCCTGCATCAGGCTCGGGGAAAGGGATCCCAGTGAGTGGTGAGAGAATGGAACCTGAGGAAGAGGATGAGTTGGGTTCTGGGAGAGATGTGGATTCCACTTCCAATGCAGACAGTGAGAAATGGGTAGCAGGAGATGGCCTGGAAGAGCAGGAGTTTTCCATCAAGGAGGCTAACTTCACGGAGGGGAGTTTAAAACTAAAGATTCAGACCACCAAGAGAGCTAAGAAGCCCCCAAAGAACTTGGAGAACTATATTTGCCCTCCCGAGATCAAAATCACCATCAAGCAGTCTGGGGAGCAGAAGCTTGCCAGAGCTGGGAAAAATAGCAAAGCAGCTAAAGAGGAGGATAGATCACACTCCAAAAAGAAGGTAAGACCCATTCTTTCCATATTTACCGTTTCTCCTGAAAGCACAGGGAGAGGGTAGGTTTAAACCTGTCTGAACAGTTTGCATCTGAGGCATAAACGTTTCAGGTTTTGTGAAGCCCCACGTGGCCATAGAGGTTGTAATACAGAGTGGGTGTCATCCTGCACTGCCACATATGCTTTGGGATTGATCTTGAACTATCCTTCAGATGAACCAATTTGGAAAGTTTAGCTGGGCCTCTTGTATTTTTGTGGCTAATTGAGAGTTAATATTAATCATTACATGAGTGATAAATGAAGGAGACCACTTCTAAACTGCTTTGTGTCTGAGCACTAATGCTCGAGCCTTTTGGCAGTTAAAGCTTTCGACTACATTTTTAAAATACAGGTATGTGCACCGTGAACAATTGAATCCATTCCTATATACTGAGCAAAGGGCTCCATTATTCTTGATTACAGCATTGTGCTAGCAACACTGTAGTTATGCTTCAGAAAATACTTCCATTACAAGTCTCATTTTCTTCCAGATGCGTATCATTTTCTTGAAATATCCTTCAGTAGAGAAAATTTTGGAACTTTTGAGTTTGGGTAAAATTTGATATCTCTTTTTTTTTTCTATTTAGTGAAGAAGAAGGGGGGGTGAAGAAAGAAAGAAAATTCTTTGTTTGCATGAGCTGTTTTCAGGAGCACCCTTTTTTTTTTTTGCTGTTGGCTTGATTTTTCAGTAATGTGCCCTACACTTTGTCTTAAAAACAAATTTATTTCAAGTGTTTTAAGCAGTACTGGTGGGAGGAGGGACATCTGGAGAATACTCATGTTATTTTGGGTGTAGTGGTGTTTTCTGTCTTAAGTGTTTGACAAAGGAGCTTCGGTCAGGTTGAGGCTTTATCACAGTACAAATACTTCAACTCTGCCTCCTCTAGTAACACATGGGCATTATGATGAGTTCAAACAGGAACCTAGATTGGATGAAAGACTGATGAGTATCTCCAAAGCTTGTAAAATTCATCTAGGATGTAGGCACCCAGTGATTAGAGGTTGAGGTGATGACTTGGCTTTCCTGCTGGTGTAGCCTGGGCCCCTTGCTGTGCAGAAGGTCCCTACTTCTCTACACTTGATGGATGCTCATAGGGGTTCTTTAAACCCTGAGGGAGGTAATTGCCAAGGGCTCTCCCTGGAAACAGTCTTCTTGGCAGATTGACTTAAACCAAAAGTCTGATATTTCCAAATCACTTCTTGAAGTATCAATATTTCCCATTGACTCAAGGCAGAGCCCAGGGAGATTAACATTGCTCACACTTCCCTTACATCTCACAAGCTGAACTTGGAAAAAAAAAAACCAAACACAAACCCAACCAACTAAACAAACAAAATCAAGGGGACTTTTATCTTAGAATCATGCTAAATGGTATACTCTAGGTGCATGAAAAAAATAGGTCATTTAGCACAGTAGAGATTTGGCCTGGTAAAACACTGAGAAGAGTTTTTCCTCACCTATTGAGAAGGATGGGCTGTCTTCTTAGCACTAAGCAATGCTTTATTTCCACTCTTCTTCTTCCCTAAATACTTGCAGATGGCTCAGAGGGACTAGCAGTTATGTGAGACCATGCTCAGTGACAGCAAAGGTGTCATAAACAATCCCTCTATGGTCATGCAGGGAGAAAAAAAGACTTACAAACCACTGCCTACTGTGCATGGACCATAGAGAATATGACTGCTTAGAAAGTGGATCTTTCATTTTTGTTTATCATGCAGACAGATGGGTATGAAAGGTATGATCATTCCTCCATATGGCCATCCAAAAAGGTTAAATAAATAAAGATAACTATAAGGAAACTAGACACAAAAAAAGCCCAACCCCAACAACAGCAACAAAAAGCATTTTGTAGTGTGGTTATGCTCAGGGTGAGACTTTAATTGTAGCAAGACAGAGAGACTGAAGGACGTGGATCATGGCCCAAACGTAGCTGCATCCAGCTTGCACTTGGGCTATGAGGTCTGAGCTGTGTTCACACCCCAGCATGGAAGTGCTTTGGGACAGGACTGGTCTAATCTGGCCATTAAAACAAAACAAAACAAAAAGAAACCCAGCAGGTGGATGCTCTGAGCAGCAGATGGAGAGAGGGCTGCTGCACCGGCGCATCCATTAGCATAACACCCAACGGCTGCCGCATGGCAGCTGCTGAGCTGGGGCTGTGGCAGAGGAGTCTCCAGCAGGGATCCGGAGGACCCTGGTGCTGTGATCTCAAGGGGCTTGATGCCTGGAGACCTGCAGACTGCATCAGCAGGATGATAAATACCCTGCGTCCCTGAAGCCGAAGGGATTTTGCACGCAATTGCCTCTTTAGCTTGTGGGCTGCAGGATCTCTAACATTTCGTATCAAGGGGTGATGAAAGCCACTACAGGAGAGGCGGGTCAGAAATCAGTGGGAGAAGGGTTCCAGTGCTGGCAGCAAGATTGCTTTCACGGCCTGTGCCTGTGTCTTAGGGCAGTTACAGAAGTTTTTCTGAGGGAAGATAGAAGGAAACAACACGCTGAAGCTCGAATGGAGCTGAAATTGTCTAGTTTGCCTGTGGGTTTCCCTGGCAGAGAGAAGCACACAAGTTTCTGCACCTACTTGCAGAACTGACGAGAGCTGCTGTAGAAGTAAAAATAAAAAAGTGATTGTCACATTTAAAAGATTCTGGTAGTTTTGTTATTTTAGAGTTAGGCTGTTTGATTGCCTGTTGCTTTCATCATTACAAACTTCAGGAAAGAAGCTATTGGCAGCAGCATCAGGGAGCAACACATTTAAACCTGTGGGGCACATCTTCAGCTGGCATCGCTCTGCTGTTCTCCACAGATTTTTGCCAGGAGACTTTGGCTCAATGTACACATATCCCTCACAGATGGAAACATCACCATTATTTGAGTTAACCACCTTGCTTATGGGTACAGGGCATATATTTGGGCGCCACAGACCTGTATGTAGGGATGGAAAGCTGAGCATAACCTGAGCTGCAAATGCCATGCATTTGTCTCCAGTGTGTGGAATGGGCTGCCCTGCACCTCATGGACTTGAATTTGATTTTCCACCTGAGGAGGAGCAAACTCTATCAGGACTTGAAAAATCACTTAGTTTTGTTGCATAATAATTTCAGCCACATCTTCAGTAGTCCCCAGTTCTTTGAAATACCACTTCAGCATTCTTGCAGTAGTTTCAATACACACAGCACAGAGGGCAAGTAATGAAAACATGGAAGCAATTTAAGTAACAGCATGTGGGTACACAAAGGACTGGTAATGCCAGCAATGTAAAAAGGGGCTGTGAACCTGGAATAGTGCATTTATTCAGTGGCCACTTAGGGAGGAAGAAGACATGCCTGTTCCTAAGCTTTCCATTGCTCTGCTAATTAGGCAATAGGGGCTAGTGCTTGATTTCTAAAGCTGTGGTCCAGGCAGCAGCAGTGATTAGAAGGAGGCTCTGTGGAGAGCCATGCTACTCGTGTGCTGAGGCCTATGTTTTGTTTTTTGGTTTTCTTTTTTCTTTTTGCTATTGATTCCAGCTGCTACACTAGATTAAAAGTTGTCAACATACATTAAATACTTCCTTCGTGTTACTTTTCCATGTGAGCGATTACCTCAGGGATGTTTTGTGATCATTAATGGGAGGGGAGGGAATCCGGGAGAGGATCTCACTGGGTGTGGTTGTTGATGCCCTGGAGCCAGGAGGGAGGCAGGTAGTAAGACAGCATCAGCATTGGGAGCCAGTATTCTACCAGCTCCAATGCTTGGCTGCAACCGGACAGCTTTGAGGGTTTCTTCTAAGTCATGACCGTGCCAAGTTTTACATCAGTTTCCACTTCATAAAAGTAAGAGTGAAGGTAGTTTCCTAATCCCTTTCCCATGGCTGCTCAGAAGGTAAATTGTAACTCGGGCTCTCTGTACAGCAGTTGGGAAGTGCACAAACATTCTGTAAGCATTTGCTCTTAGTTCAACCCTTCAGTGCCTGGGGGTGGAGGGGGCTGATCCCTCATTTCTTCTAACCCTACAGATGGCTTCATTTCATTTAGTGTGATTAGAAAGGGAGGGAAGAAAAAGGCCAGGAGTCCAAAGAATGTCCTGCTGGCATGTTGGCAAGCCCAACAGCTGCTGCTCTCCCACCTGCAGCAGGGCTGCTGAAGTCTAGCATCCTCAGCATCACTAATGGTGCCTTCTCCTTTGGATAAGGAAACATACTGTCAGTCTGGAACAGGACTGAAAGCATGGCACTAAATGTAACAAAGCAATCCATCAGCATTCCCTGCCTGTCATATAGTATTTAATAAGCCCCAGATGAGCAGTATTTCCCTGGTTTTGCTTTATTTCCAGTTCCCACCCCCCTCCTTGCATTTTCTGCCCTGTCTATTTCCTTGTGTCTGCAAACACTTCATTCCCTCCACTTCTTTCTTTAAGCACAGCCTGACAATGTTGCTTTGTAGCTTACATCATACGCATAGCGTCCTGCTTTAGGGGATGTAAAACTCTTTCTTTTTTTTAAATTATTATTGCACTGGAGTTTTTTGAGAGCTTAGGATGGGTGGGTGCATTTTATCACTGAGAGAAAAGCAGCAGTGAGTCAATTGGAAGTAAAGCTTCCTTGTGTGCAATCAGATGAAACTGTCCTTGGATTTTCTTGCACACTTTTTTCCCCTTTGAGTTCCTGTATCTGTTTGCCATTTCTCTGCAGGAAGCGGTTCTAAAATTTTTACCCTTGAAATTCAATTCATCATCTTCCTCTCCTCTGCACCACACAGGCAACTTTCTCCTGCAGTTCACCTTTCCTTGAGGACTCTCATTCATGCCCTTTTCTTTTTTGCACACCTCCTTCTTCTAGAAGATCATGAATGCTTCCCCCCCTGCTCCCCCTTCCTTCCCCCTTCTTTTCATCGCTGACTGCACATTGCACTTTCCCTTCAGGTTCTCATGTGCATCCACAGCTCTTGTTGGATTATGCTTGTGCTGGACTCCTCTCCCCAGTGATTTGTGTTGCATGATCATCCAATTGCTCATAGTGCATGCTTATTCCTCTTTGCTAAGGGCATCCCCGTGTGAGATGTCCTCTGACTCAGCTCTTCCTTTTGCGATCGCAAATGTGGCTCAGTGACTTGCTGTTAAGTGCATGCTCCCTGTGCTGCATATGGCTTATCAAGGAGGAGAGGGCACTTAAGCATTTGTGGTGGTACCTGCTTGAAGTGGCAGCCTTTGATTTACAGCTGCTTTTCTTTTTTCTTCTCTCCAAAGGACTGAGCACTCATAGCCCCTTCAGCCTGGACCTATTTTTGTGCTGATTTGGTCTCCTCTCTTGCCTTGAAGCTGATATAAATGATGCTGGTGGCAGGTGCCTGAGGCTCACGTCATCTGTGTAGACCTCATCCTCTGTCCAGGTTAAGGAATATCAGTAAAGCCCCAGAAATGCTGGCATAGTGAGGAGTTTTTTAGTTGCATGTAGAGTGAAACTGGCTTTCTAGCAGCTGAAAGACCAACTCAGAACTGCCTAACAGGTGCAAGGCTCCTGGCATTTTTACAATCATTCTATGCAAATATAGGGGTACAAGGCTACACAAATTCACCTCTTTGGTATTGATTCCAGGTTTCTTTTTAGCTAGCTTTTATTTCTGCCCCATTGTTGAAGACAGATGAAACAGCTGCAGTTTGGTGACCTTGTACCACAATCCCCAAGAAGAGAGTAGAAATTAATTTTCGAAAAATTTCAGATCTTGGGAGACCTGTCACTACAAGCTGAGAATCCCTCAGATCCAGGTTTATCATGGTCCTTGAAGTCACCTGTGGTACCCAGATAGGAAGCTGAGTCTTCTTGGGTCCCTAGTCCTGAACCCTCCTGAAGGACTGGATTCCAGGTTTTATTCTTCCTCCTCTAAATCCTGCTGGAACAGTGTCTGCCTTGCATCATGTCATGGTTGTCTTGTGACAGGAATAAAGGAGAGTTTCTTTTTCAACTCAGTGCTCTGTCCCTCCCGCGCTGAATGTCTGTTCCCATAGAAGTGTCACTCTTTCTTTTTGCATGTAGTCAAGTATTTCTTAAAGAAGCAAACATCTGGCAGTGAAGGGATGGGCTGGGGAAATCTAAGCAGGCTTTTACTTTTACATGTTGTGCCAAATGAGGAAGAATTGCTGTATTTGATTAGCTGCCATATGACCAGGACTTGGGGAGGCCGTCTGTGTTGAGGACAGGTTTTGTTTTGCAGCAGTCACTCCCACAGCCAAGTTTCGATGGCCTTCTGTGACATTTCCTTGTTTGCCTGGGCTGTGCTTTTCTTTTCAAACCATGACAAAATGTCTCCAGTGCCAGTTTTGGGGTTGAGGAGGTGCTGCAGGGCTTTAGTGGGGAAGCAACTCAGGTCAGTGCAGGGAGGCTGGTGATCCAGCTGGAGGTCCTGTAATCCCTATGACTGAACTGCAAGACGGGACGGATGCAGCTCCCAGCAGCCCCATAAAGGCTTGGCCAAGTCAGTGCATGCTTGTTGTGTTTCAAAAGCATCATGGCCTCCAGGCTAACAGAGATGTGCTGGAGACATGACACGCTGGCATGTGCATCCAGAGCTGCAAACCTCTGCACTGGTTGTGTCTTTATTTGCAGAGGTTTTGCGATGCACAGGGGAATCAGTCTTTCACACACATGCTTACGTTCCTCCAGTATCAATTTTTGCATGTAGCACTCCCTCTCCTCTCCTTCCAGGCATGCTTGACTACAGATACCTTCTGATGTAGCTCCAGCTTTTTCATCTTCAATCTCTTTTTCACATACAAACATACCCCAGCTAGCCCCCTCGGATCAGGTCTAATCCTTCACGTGCTTCATTCCCAGCCAGGCTTATCGCTGCTCACATTCCCCTGTATAGTCAGTGGGACTGTATGGTGGACTATTCTTGAGTTCATTTGAATGGAAAGGGAGGCTTCATTTGCTGCCCTCAGCTTGTTGGTTTGTTTTTTTTTCTTATACTTTTCTGTGAGCACTGAAACTTGTGAAAGTTGGTTTCTGACCACTTTCTCTTATGTGGCTTCTCTGATTTCTAACGACGAGTTAACTCGGTGGCTGAAACCTCTTTGGGATAACGTCAGAGGTCCCTTTCTTCCACTGATGAACCATTTGAAGAAAACATTTTTAAATGTGAAATCTAAAAGGTTTATATTCCTCCATAAAATCTGATCAAAATTGGTCAAAATATTCCAAAAATTTTGAGGAGAGGGACATGCAGGTGAGCAAAGACTTTGTGTGTGCTTTTGCATGCACAGATACAGTGTGATCACATCAGCCTTGTTTCCTTAGGAAACTAGACTAAAAATATCCAGAGTAAACATGCATTTTTTTGTTTTTTAACACTGAGGCTTTTCCAGCTCTTGAACCTTAAAATGATTCCATTTGCTACTTGACCCTTGAGGACAAGTCCAGTTAACTTGTGTTTTCGTTAAGAGCATTATTTTCCATTTCTTGCCATGACCTCTGCTGTGGAGTAGATCGGTGGCACTTGGTTCTTTCATTTCAGGACACAAAGTGCTATTTCTGCATCATGATTATATTTGGACTCCAGGCTGCAGATGGTTGCTATTGGGAGAGGAATTCTCAAGCTACAGCGTGTGCACCAGTAGCAGGACACTGCTTCCAAGTGGGATGGTCAGCTTGGAAGACATTCTGCTTTTCCAGGCTGGGATCAAGCAGTGAAAGGGCTAAGGTGTCTTACTTAGGAAATGAGGTTATGTATTTAAGATGTGGCTTGGACTGTGGTCACTGCAGAAGATAGCATTGCTAAAGATAAGGACACAGTGATTCAAGATGGACAGTCAATTGCAGCTGTGTTTGCAGAACTAAGTGTGCCTCTACCAGGATCGTTTTAAGATGTGTCTCGTGTTCTGATTGCACGTTGCTGTCTACTGTGATGGGTTCTGTACGAAGTTATCATGAGAGCCATTCCTCCTGCAAGAAGATCACAAGCTCTGTAGAAATAAAAGGAGGAGAAATGAAACCACCTTGACTCTTAATACAATATGTGAAACAGAGTATTGAGATTAAGTGACTCACTCAAGGAATCTGTTGCAGGTCAAGGTAGCATGTGGGCATTTTTCATTGCACTGTGATTACTTAATCATGACACAACTGAGACTCTTAGGTGGTGGCTTGATCTTCAAGCACTGGGTGTACAGCCCTTCTAGAAACCAGCCCTCTTTTTCTTGCCATTGAAACTGGTGAATTTGTTTAAAAATTACTAACTCTCTGCATCATCACTGGTAGCTTAAAAATAAAATTTATCTGAAAGAAGAATTAGAGCTTGATGCAGGAATGAGAGGGGTGGAGTTCTGGGACTGGTGTGCAATCAGTTGATCTAGATGCCCTTAATAGTTGCTTCTGGTCTGTAAACCTTAAAATGTGGTAAGAGTCAAATGAAGACTATTTACTGGAGGACTCATTATCTTCTCATAAGTTTCTCATGGCATACTCTGATCTGGGTGGCAAGATTTGTAGAGAGAGATGGTATCTTTTATTGACATTGGTGTTACAACAACTCTGCCACTATAAACTTGGGTGGTTCATTGAGGAATTTCAGCACTTCACAGCGTCTTAGCTTCGTGTGAGCTGCTGTCTATCCACATGGCTGAAAGATGAGAATCAGCCCAGAGGGGGTTTTCGGGTAATTTTGCCTTGCCCAACGCTCTCAGGAGGAATGTGGTGGCACAAGCAAATGAGCCAGAGGCCATGGCCTTACTCTCTCTGCTGAAGGCTCTGTCTGAGGAGGAGAGAGCTGAGCAGTGGACATTTGAATGTATCACCACCAATCATACCATTGCCTCATTGTGGGACGATGTTGCTGGTTTCCCACCTGGTGCTTCTGTGGGAAGGCACTTCTGCAATGCACTTGACAAGCGTTTCACAGGAGGATATATAGGAAATACTTTCCTCATACCTTCAAGGTAGAGCCTATGCTGTAATTTCTAAGTGGGCATGTTTTTTCAGTATTCTCCCACACACCCCAGTGTATTTTAAAAATATTGTGGTGGCCGGGGTAGCTTCACTGAAATTTTACCTCCTGTAGGTGCAGGCGTAACCTGTTGAAAACTCATGCTTCAGTCTGAGAAAAACAGACCTGATGCAGCATTTTTTTTTTTTTCCATTGGGGAGCAGCAGCACTAACAGGGGCTTGATCAGCCCTCATTTTTGTCTCCCACCACAGTCTTTTCAGCTGCAGGTACAGACCCTATGTCAGCATCCTGTCTAAAGTGTGTTTGTGGGGAGATAGAAATCATTTGCTTTGTTGCGTCCCCACAAGGGACTGATGGTACTGGATTGACAACATGTTTCACTTCTTATACCTCATGTATCTGCACATTAGATGGAGATAATTAATTTGTCGTGTTATTTTCTGATGTTGTGTTCACCAGAGCTCAGCTGAGTGTTCTTCCCAAAGACAGCCTCTCACTTTCCATGGGATACTTTTCTTCAATAATTTATGTAATCATTAGGACGAATTCCCTCCAGCCTTCTTCTCTCTCTTGTCTTAATTCCACTGCATTACTTGTAATTATATTCCTGATTTGAAGGAGGGGTTAGGAGGAAGCCTCTTTCCTTCTTTGGCTTCACACAGTGATCATGAAAGGAATTGGGATGAGTGTGATGGGGAGGGATAGATTTGTCTTTAGGTCATTGACTTGGGGCTTGGGCAGGAGCGGCTTTTAGCTGCTCAGGGATAGCAAAGTGCTTCATGGGAAATAGTGAAGCATGGGGCAGTTCTGTGGGAGGGCAGCAGATCCTTTGGTGTTCCTTTTGGTGTGATTGACAGATGTGGCACATAACCAAGTCATTCTTCATCCTTGGAGGCAACGTGGGTGCTTGGTACATGGAGCCCTTAGGTCTAATCGGGACACCCTTGAAAAGTGTAGGAATTTGACGGTTGATGTCATGTAGAGGGAAAAGGAGGATTTAAAAATAAGCAAGGGCAGCTTGTGCTATAGTCAGAAGCTTAACCTGAAGCGTTTGAGTGTGATAGAAAGGACTGACAGTGATTGCTTTTGGCTTTCTGTATCTGCAAGAGTTCATATTACTTATGTGTACATAAGACTTTGGTAAAGTAGAACAGTTGCTAGTTACTGTCTAAACAAGCCTTTTTTTATTACTCTGTGAATTTGGCCACTGAACTTCACTTCCACCTGTTAAGACATTAGCATTTAAGGTGCTGAAAACGTAGGATGGAAACATAGAGAAATCCTGTCATTTTTCAGTCTCTCTGACCTGATGTGAGCTAATAAAACATAATGTGAGCCTGTGAGGTACAACAGCTGCATGCTGGAGATATGAGTCGACTCAGTCCATCTTGGCCACATGGTTTAATAGGCCTCTGTGAAATCCCTGGGTCAGAGGCCAGCCACCATGCCCATCTTTGTCACATCTCGGTGATGTGTATCCTGGCAGGTTTTTCTTTTTGTTCCCTCCCCGGCATGGAAAGAACCATCTGCCGGGTTGCCTTTCAGAAGAATTTTGAAAAATACCAATTTCCCTTTGTTGCAAGAAGGCAGGGAGGGGGGAGATTGGGACAGAAGGGGGAAGGAGAGCCTGACCTAAAACCAAGCCAGTATTTGCAGGGGTTTTAGAATAGCTCGTATTGTGTTTCCTGCTCCCCAAGGAAGGGTTGTCCTCTTTCTTCTTTTCTCTTTGATTCGATTCCCTGCCACTCTGTGAGCAAGTCAGAAGCTGCAGCTGCTGCTGTCAGCTGGGAAGGGAGTCCCCTTGTTTAAAACCCATGTGTTAATCCCTGGTTAGAAAAAGTCAAAATGCTTTATGTTCCCCTTAGTCTCCTTTGCTTCTGCTTGCCTGCAACTTTGCCTGCCCGTAGTCCTTGGCCCTTGTGTGAAAACACAGATAGAGGTTGACCCCAAACAGCCTCCAGATGGAGCACAGGTATGATAAAGGTCTATCGATAAATATATCCAAAGGCTGGACAAAGTGACCCAATCTACTTTTTGAGAGTGGAGAAGGAGTTAGAAAGGATGTCAAGTGTGTTGTGAGGTCTGGCAAAAAATTATGGAGGGCTTGCAAGTAAGGAAAGCTGTTTTTGTTGTGGCTGCAGGACACAGATGGGTAGAAATGTTTGCTTACAGGGGCTGTGCTTTGTTCCCAAGGAAAAGCTGTCAGCCCAGTGAGAGAGGAATTTAAACAGCGAGGTACAGAGAAAGGAGGATTTGAGCTCTGCCAGATGGAGGCAGCCATGCAGGCAGTGCTGGAGAGGGTCTGATGGGTAAATCAGAAGCCTGAGGCACTCGAAGTTTATCATCAGGTGTGATGCCATAACGTAGAAGAGTGAATATAAAGAGTGGCCTGAGGCTGAAAGGGGAGAGAAGGGAAGATTTTTGATATTGACCATGTGTCTTTTTTTTCCTCAAAAATACCCTCCTATCTTTCCTAGTGGAGCAAGAAAATGAATCACCACAGAGATACAGAGAAAGAACTTAGATGATGGACAGTATGGACAGAAAATTGAAGGCAGTGCCAAAGAGCAAAACACTTTCCTAAGGTCCTTCTCAGTTTGCAAGTGGAAAACCAAGCAGACAGAGGTGTCTGACGCAGGACCACCAGGGGAGGCATCCTACCTTCCGCTGCTCCAACTGCAGCAAATATCCCTGCGCCCACCCCTGTGGCTTGGTGCATCTATCAGACTCCTGTCACCACCCACCTCTCCCCATGGGTGGGCTGCAAGAAACAACCAGGGGCCCTGTGGGTCCTTCCTGCCGCCTTCTCCAAGCTGTAGTGGTGGTGGCATCACATGGCATGGGATGGACTGGCAGGTGTCCCAAAGCTTGTGTGCGTGGGTTCCTCCCTGGCAGATTACCCGTGACCTCCGCTCCCTGTTTTGGGTGGTGGGAAGAAGGCAGCTACCACTGTCTCTTCCCCACCTCCAGTCCTTTCCTTGCCATGGCCCCTTGTTAATAAAGAGGCGTAATTGGGAGCCCTCCCTCCATCCTGTCTGGTGTGAGGCCATTTGTGTGCCAGAGGAGGAGGGGCAGATCCAGCAGAGGGGGAGGTTGGTAGCAGGGGCGAGAGAGGGGGAAAACTCTATTGTTTGTTCAAGTAATTTAGGCATCAGACATATAAAAAGAAAAAAGAAAAAAAAAAGCTTCGTCAGTGCTGGTAAAGGTGTGTTCCTGCCACTCAGAAATATCTAAATAGCAGAGGGAACAAAGCACAACAGAGAAGTGTGAATTTAAACATTTCAATTTTGTTTCTCAGGTTTATTAGGAGAGATGTAAATCATTAGAAAAAAACCCCAAAATACCAAAAAAACCCACCAAGGTAAAATCTTTTTCTGAGCTTCACAGACATCCCTGCATCCCTGCCCTGTCTTTAGTTGTGAAAGACTAAAAGAACAGCACAAGCTGAAGTCTGCATTGATTCCTGGGTGTTGCTGCTGGGTGTTTGCTTTGTGTCTGCTCGGCTTAGCTGGACTGAAGTGAAACACAGGAGAGCTGCTGGGTTTTACAGCTAATGAATTTTGCTTTCTGCTTTATATGCGCTAGCGCGTTGCCTTTGGAGTTGAAACTTTTGTACTTTATGTGCACAAACTCATTGCCTTTGGTGTCTAGATCACAGCTCTCCGATGTGTCCCTGCTCCCCATGATTCCCTTTAGACGTCTTGCTTTTCTTAAAATGGGAATGGAAAAATCAAAGAAAAAAGTAATGCACATTTTTCTGTTCCTTCAAGTTTAGTAAAATTCAACTTTAAATGTCATTGAAGGGCCTGAAGTGAGTGCAAAGTATCTGCATTGCAATGGGCTTTGCTATTAAAAACGTTGTGTTTCAACTGTGTGAAAGTTGTGGAAAAATGCACGTGGATGGGCAGACTAATTTTTTTTTTTTTAAGGTAGATAATAGAGTAACGGTGTGAAAGAATGAATTAGTTATGGCAAATCTTATTAGTGTCCATTGTAGGCAGAGAAGCAGAGACATATGGGAGCACTTGCAAAATTATTCCTTGTTTATTCAGCTTCGTAACCGAAGCAAATTTTTTTGCACAGTGTCATTTATTTGGCAGCTGGAGGGGTGTGGAAGGTGTGTGTATTTGTAGCAAAAAGGAGGGAAGGGGGAACGCAGTATTGGTATTCCCTTAAATCTGATGCTTGGTGCTTTGTTTGTCAGGTTTTGGCAAGGCTTTTTGCTTTGAAAGCCATTCAGAGAGGAGCGGAGCAGATGGCAGGGAGATCCTGTTTGTGTTATTTTTGGACATTCCCATTGAAAGTCTCAGATTGTTGTCCTTTTTCCCCTCTTCCCCCACTCCTGTATGTTTTTCTTTCTTCCTTCCTTTTCCCTTTCCTTCTTGAGAACTTTTTTTGACAGCATATATTATTGATAGTACAACATGACCTGAAAGCTGCGTGTGTTTCTAATGAACCAAGCTGTGGACATTTTATTTTTGTCTGTCTAGATCTGGAAAAATTTGCAGAGGGGACTGTCTCCTCCTGAAGTGGTACAAGCAGTGTTAGGAGGTCAAGTTGGGTAGGGATTGGAAGCCAAACTGCCATTTTGGTGAGTCCAGCTCAATAGCAGCACATTTTCTCAGCAGATCATCAGCTGTATTAAGCCCAGGCAGTGAGTTTAGATTGAAGGTCTCTGATAAAACCACTCTAGTGACTTGAATGACATGTATTCGTGACCTTCGTCTTTTTTAAGCCCTTGTGGTGGAGAGGGCTAGCTGTAGATAGACTGGAAAACTGAACTATGCCCTGGCTCTTCGTGGTGGTCTTCCCATGTCACTGGTGAGATTCATTGGTCTCAGGCAGCCTCGAAGGCTTTTGTTCTGCCATCATCTGCATCCAGATTGTGCTGGGAAGAGAGAATTTCATTGCCTTGCATTCTTGTTAGAGGTAGTTTTCCCAAGCAGTAATTTAGCTTCATATAATAGCATTGGAAATGTCTGTAGTGCATGTGGAAGTCTTCACCAAAGCCTTTCACAACCTTTGTGCAGGTAATCCAGAAAAGCTGAACCCAGTCCAATCAGTTAAAGCACTTGGCCAGCCCAGGTCTATTAGCAAGGATGCACACACACAACGAAGATGGAAAGTCTTGGCCAGAGCAGGTATCCAGAAGTTGAGGTGATTCACCCAAGGATCATCCAAGTGATGAAATCTCTTAAACTAAGCTGGAAATCTTGAGGAAACAAGCTTTTCCATGCTCATTCTGTTAGTGGTTATTCCCAGATAGAAGCAGATATTTAAATAATCAGATCTTTATGTCAGCTGATATTAGAGGTGTTTTAGCAAAGGAAAATGGCCTAAGAGAACATTAAGTTTTGGCTCAGCAAAGTGAACAAATGAACTTTACAGGCTTTAGTTTAACTACCCTAAACCTTTAAGCAAGTTTGGTGCAGGTTTTGTTTGAATTTGAGGTGATGATTCATGTTGGGTTTTGGATTGTGTAAGCCTATATAGCCACATCCTCAATTATTACTTTTTTAACCAGTGCACTGAGGGAACCCACTTCAGAAACTCTCATTTTGTTCTTAATTGAATGAAAGCTCAGAAGTCTTTCAGTTGCATTGGAGCACCTGTGTTTCAATGCAACTGATCCAAGAATGGTCTGCTCAGATGATAGCGGGAGACCCAGGATGTGTGAAGTGCTGTCACTTGAAGTAAATTTCACTGGCTAGAATAAGCTGTTGGTGGGGGTGGGGAAGACCTCTCAAACCTTACCTTCCTCTTGCTGTTACCTATTGCTAGATGATGAATGTCTTCTTGGCAGGATTTTTGTTCTGCAGCTCTGACTTTTACGCCTGCCTTATTAAAGTTTGGCAGCTCATTCTTATTACCTAGTGGACGAGCCTTCTGCTCGGAGGACCTTCCCCTGTGCCTGGGGCGGGTATGGCTGCTATGCCCAGAGAGGATTTCCCTTTGAGAGCTTTCAGCAATAAGGGTTTTCCTGATCTGGCATGCTGAGAAAGGAGCCAAGCAGCAGTCTCAGCCTAGACAAAAGGCAAACTCGACCTACTATTTATGTAGTTACTTAAACATGATTTAGCCTAAATAATACACACTGTGACTTGGCCGGGGAAGAGGGGGAAGGGGAAGGGGAAGAGAGGGGCATGTTTCTAATGAGCTGGGAGACAGCACAATTAATTACATATGAAGGACAGATAACAGACAGCAAACTGTCTACGGTAGAGAGAAACAAAATACCGATGTGAACAATTAAAGTGTCCACGTGACAAAAGGGTCAGCGATTTCTCATACAGCGGGTGGCTGGGCATGGCCCCAGGAGAGCCGCAGTGGATGCTTGGCCAAGCGGCCAGCTCGGGGGGAGGCTGGGCAGGCATGGGCTTTCAGAGTCCTCCGCCATCAAACAGGCGTTTCTGAGGCTGACAGGCTGTGCTCTGGGCATTATTTTCATCACATGCGCTTTTGACAGCAGAACTGTTAGCTACTAATCTTGGTGACATGCAACGTGGGGACAAGAATGGCCGAGGTGGGAGAAGAAGAGCAAAAAGCTCTGCGGGCAATTAGGTACCTGCCTTCAGGAAGCCACCAGCTATGTGGAGGAGAGCTGAGATGATGGAGTATTTCCTTCTCTCTTTTTGGAAAAAGAAAAAAATCACCCCTTTGTCTTCAAAACGTGGAAGCACAAATCCCAGCTGCTTGTACACCAAATTCTTCGAGGGGCATGGGCCAGAGATTTGCACCCTCTCTGCTTCTCTCCAAAACTGCAATATTGGAGTGTGACACAAGTTTCCCCCCCCCAACCCCTTTCATGCTCCCTGCCAGCCGGACCCTCAGTCAGCCCCTAGCTGTAAAGATTTGAAGGTAAAGGCCGATGGATTAGCCTAGGGAAGGGCCAAAGGTTAAATGAGCAGGGCTAGCAGCATGCAAAGGGCTACGATTGAAATATTTGCTGAATGCTGACAGGCAGCAGAATAGAGGCAGACAAGTGGCAAATTCCTGTTTTCTCCTCTAATTGAGAAAATGTTTTGAGTAGTATTCAGGCAGGCTGCAAATCGAGACTCTGGAAAAGTCAGCCAGCTGGGGAAGGGAAGGAGCGAAGGGCTTCGTTGGGAACACCATTCCCACCAAACCTGTTCCCAAAAACTTTGCACTTACACTCATGAAAACCTCTGGAGCCTGGTGCTTACGTTTTGCTCAGTTATTTTTTCCCATGCAAGTGCAGCATCAAAACACTTCCCCTCTGCACTTAAAATGTCTCCCAAGCAGAATTTGACTTGTTCCTGATGTCTTTTGTGGCCACATAAGTCTTGTTTTGCAAATCTAACTTTTTGCATGAAGAAGTTATCAGGAAAAAATCTGAGTGTTGCAAGGATCCAGCTATCATCTGCTGGTCAATAACTGAATGACCTGTTTCAGTATACAATGTGGATGAGATCTGATGGTGTGTCGATAAGACATGACTACTTAGCCCTTGAGTACGTCCACCTGTATCACGCATAATACTCAGCTGCATTTCAAGCTTGACTGATGCACGGTGCCCGCATGTCTGGGCAGGGCTGTTGCAGTCATTGTGAAAGCAAAGGGAGAGCAATTGTATTTATTACATTACAGATCAGCTGCACCAAGTCCTGCCTTGACCCAGACCTCCAGCATCCCTTGCTTGCTCTTGTACATGGGAGGAAGGCTCTTTAGAGAAGTAAATTTCAGCCTGATGTGACCAAAAGCAGTTAGATGGCCTTTCACACCCTAATATCTTCCTCCAGGGGGTGATTTAATTCTGCACATCCCCTCTGCCCTAAGCCTTCTCCTTCCCCTTCCCCATACGCTGCCATTAAAGCTGACAATATACCGAGAAGGTTTCAATTAACGTAATTTCCTTCTTACTTAGAAATCTGTGCTTAGTTAAGGACCTAAGGATAAGGGGAAAAAAGATGCAAAAAGAAGCAGTTCCTCGAGCCAACAAGCAGCAAGAGGGTCAGTGGAGCTTACATTTGCTGCTATATGCTCACATCATAAAACTTGGAGACCGGCTTATAGAATGTTTTCTGGAGAATGCCATAGCTGTAGCAGAGGAGAGTTTTGGCAGGGGTATATCCTATTTGTGGCCAGAATCTTGTGTTGTGTATGAGCCCTCAGAGGCTTATGTGCTCCTTAAAGATACCCAAGAGGTATTCAGGAGTGTTTTTAATAGTTATTATAGGCTTGGTTAAAGGTTCAGTGTTCATCACCAAGCCCAAAACTTCTCTGTGGTTGAGCAAAGGGAAAGGACTTTGCCTTGATTTGTGGATCATCTTCAAGTGGGGCAAACGGAGATCTGCCAAGGTTCTCTTCTACTGGTCTTGCTTTACAGCTGGCCCCGGAATGTGGGTGGTGGGCTTGGGGCAATACTCCTGCCCTCAGAATAAGAAAAGAGATGACTCTTTTCCAGCTGTATGTCCAGGTTGTGGTGGGTATGTTTGTTGCTTGGTGCTGCAGATTCATTCCTTGATTTGGGAGTGATTTATTAGGAGCCATAATGATGGGAGTAGGCAGCATGTTCACCACCTTACAGTGAGGAAACTGAGGCACTAACTTGCCTCCCTCTGCATAATGCTCTGTATCAGCAGCAACTGAAAGCAAAGCCCTGGTTCATTCAGTTACCAAACCATCCTCCTGCCTTTAAATAATGTGTCTGTCTTGACCTTCCCGTACCCCTCTCAATTGCTGCCCGGGTTGCACAAGTGAGAACAAAGTGACACTTGTTTGCCTCGTCCAAAGAGCTCACTCAAGCAGGTGATTGTCTTGCCTCCTTTTTCAGCCCCAAAACAAAGTGCTGAAAGTGTTGTCCTGGGATGTAAAACATCCCCTATATTCCCCTGGGACTGGATTTTTATTTCTGAGTGCAAGTGGCAATGAAAGGAGAGGAGGTCAAAATCACAGGATATAGGAGAATAATTCCCAGGTGCTGAAATTAGGAGAAAGATGTAAGCACTCATCTTCTGTTCCTCACAGGGCAGGGAGCAGGGATTTTTAATGGCTCTAGTTGCGGTCACTAAAAAGCTGACCCTTCATTTGCAACGCTGCCAGAAAAAAACTGAGTAAGAGGATGAGAAGTCAATCAAAATCAGTTAAAAACTCCCCATTGTTTATTTGACTTGGGGATGTCGAGAGGCCAGCTAATCTGAGACAAAACCAAACTGTGTCTTTCAGGAAAAACCACGGTCTCAGCAGCGAACCCCTGTTCACCTCCAAAAGGGAAGTTTCTCTCTTCTGTATTCAGCAAGAGAGGTTTTGTTTTATTTAATCATGAGTGTTTTCAGCATGTGTGCTGCATCACGTTTATGTGAAGGTTTGGGGC
Organism: Phaenicophaeus curvirostris; assembly: GCF_032191515.1. NCBI lineage: Eukaryota > Metazoa > Chordata > Aves > Cuculiformes > Cuculidae > Phaenicophaeus > Phaenicophaeus curvirostris. The sequence continues at coordinate 72,001,786 of NC_091431.1, forward strand.
TTAAACTCCAACGAGGTTTGGACCTCAAAACTCGGTCACATTCAGTATCCAAGCCCAGGAAATGCAAACAAGGGTTTTGTGCTTAAAATTAAAATACAAATTCCTTAAACTTCCTCTGTTTTAATCTTCCTCTCTGCAAATAAGGGATATGACAGCACACACCACCCTCTGTGATAAAGTAGGTAGTTCCTAAGGTGTACAAAGCATTTTGAATCCCAAAGTGTTATCTAAGCATACTTTCATTTTATTTGACGTGCTGTGGTTTCTAGTCAAAACGAGAGAAACAAAAATATCTTAAGTCACTGATGCTTTTGGTTTCTGTTTGAAGCCCCAAAAATGAAATGGGACAGGGAGTGAGACAGGAAATATAAAATGAAACTAAAAAAGAGGCTTGAAGAAGCCCAATAGAAATGGAAACTCTGAGCTTTGCTGTGGTGTCTTCAGCTGTAATGATATGAAGGCTGAGCTTACTCTGGAGTGGGAAATCGTACCTTTTCTCATAACAAAAGACAAGAGCTTCCCTCAGGGAACTGGTAAGTCTGGTCATCTCAAAGATTTAATTTCTAAAATAATACTCATATTACTGGCCTTTGCAGTAAAACTTTTCCTGTGAGGAGAGCCAGACTGCTTTGGAAATAAATTTTCAGGGGAAACTGAGAGTCACAGGTGTGACTTAAGTTGCCACAGGTTCTTTGTAGATGACATCATTTTTAGAGAAAGCTTAAATTTCACAGTTTCTAGCCTCATGCTTTGTTGTCCAGGCCATAATGTTTCTCCAGGTTCATTTCCTCAGTTTCTCAGAATTTTATATTGAGGAGAACAAGTTTCTGACTAGAAGTTTAGAAATTTGCCCTGTACACAAAGCAAATCTATTTATGAATGTGGTTTCTTATTCTCAGCAGCTCGTTTTCTGGAAGAGGTTAAATAGCCTCCTGCCAGATCTGTGACAGAGTTTCAGTGACGAAGTGACCAAAACCAAGTCTGGGCAAAGGTCTTGTTTGGGTGTTAGTAATCTAACTCAGCAGCTCAGAGCTTGATTTTTGTCTTCACAAATGAGTGGGTGGGAGGGATGGGTGATAATAGTTAAAAGCACTGCAGTTCCCAGCATCTGGGACTGAAAAGATGAATTATGTTTTACAGTAAGGGCTATCAACATCATCATATTATTAATTCAGTAGCCTGCCCCATTGCTGAAGCATTTTGTGACCAGAATAATGCCTTGGTTCATTCCAGTTTCCTACTGGATATTTTACTCATTTGCAATATTTTAGGAATTAGTGGTAAACTTCCTTCTTCCTCCTTTGCTTCTCCTATTACATCTGCACAAGTGCAGGTGAAACTGAACATCAAATATAATAAAGGTGGTGAACTACTCTGGGCAGGAGTCGAAGAAAAGGAAAAGCTTGGTGAGGTTTGATAAGTTTGGTTGGAAAGATCTCCCTCTGACTTTGAACAAAAAGACTTGTCCTTTCCTTACCCAAAAGTATAAGTCTTTGATCAAAAAAAGAAACTGGAGCATTTTTCAGGCTCTGGACATTCTAAATTGGACATTCAGGCTTTAGACATAGTAAAATCTACAATGCTTTTGGGGAATTTAAATGAAAATAAGCATGAGATTTGGGCCACATTTGGCTGAATAGGATAGAGCATTGGCTTTTTTTTTCTTTTATTGAAACTGACACCATTATTAAACCAAGTCCAAACTTCCAAACTGAAGATTTATAAGGACTCAATTTCCTCCTGCTGGTTTGATTTAGGACTTTGAAACTCCAGGCAGGCCAGGGAGGAGACTGGCTCTGATGGGCAGGAGCCACAGCCGCTGTGGTGCTGCCCTGGCCCTGCTTCTCAGTCTGGATTGCCTTGGCCTCCACTAGGAATTAAGAGGCTTTTGGTGATGCTTTGTCTCCCTCCTCACAAATCAGGCTGCTGGCTACATCCTTGTGCTCGTTGTTGCCTTGTCTGTTACCATTCTGGTTCTTGTAGTTTTAGACTCTTGCAATGGTATAAAACAAATCAAAAACCCCAGGGCTTTTCTGTCCTTTCTCTTGCTGCTGGTATGTGGGCTTAGATCCAGTCTTAAAAAGTGGATTTGCAGCTAACTATGACCAAAGCCTTGGTTTTGTTGGAATTTCCAGACTGGGTGCTGAAACACCTGATATGGGCAGTTGGGGAAGACAAATGGCCTAAATGCCCTAAGAGGGTAAAATGAGAACCAGTAGCAAAGATGAGGATGGCAGCTGCACACCAACAACCTTCTGCTGGCTGGGAGACATGGGACTCTTTGTGAGGAGGGACTTAGATCTTCAGGTTGTTTTCACATCTTTGATGATTCCTGCTAATGGTGTGGTTGGGCTTACACATGGCCAACAAGCAGCGATATCCCTCAGTAATTTTTACTGAGTGCATTCTCCCTCCTCCCAGCATGGTTAGGCATGATACAACACCGGGGAAGTTCCTCTTTAAAGGTGACAAAATGCTTTTAGTCAACAAGACCAAGATGGGCAAACAGAAACCCCTGAATTTCACTACTAGTGATTTTTGTAACAAATCCTGTTGGAGGCTGAATGATCTTGACAGCTTCAATATGCCTAGATTAGTCCAATATTTGGATGGAGAGATTTTGAAGACCTTATTTTTATTATTGTTACTATTAAAGAGATTTTGAAGATTCTGTTGCCACAAATCAAGGAGCCACAGTTGAATACATTGGGTAGGCTAGATTGGAGATGATCCTAAAATTGGCTTGAAAAACTTCTCTTGGGCTTATTGGAGAAGTCCTATAATGAAAAAATTCCTTACCTTAAACAAGGGAGGAAGGAAAGAATCGAAAAGAATTAAAGGGACTTTCCAAATACAAAAGAACTTGGAGAAGGAAAGCAAATCTAGGACCCCAAAAATTCCTCAGTGTCACACTAATACTGTAGTCATGAGAGGACAGCTTCTTCTCTTAGCCCAACATGCAGATGCAAAGTATTTTGGAGCCTCAGCACAAAGAAGGGAAATGTGAAATCACGTGTTTCTGGAGTGGTTTGGTGTTTAAAAGCTCCAATCAGAGGTATGAAACACGGTACTTGTTGGTCCATGACCTGCTGCAGATGCCATTCTGAGAGTAGGCATGGCAGGGGCATGGCAGGGGATCTCCTGGGGCTTTCACTGCTAGCTACAAAATGGGGAGCATCCTCATTCTCTTCTGAGGAAAAATTGATTGGTCTTGTGCAAGCTGAGACCCCAGGAAACACAGTGTTCAGGAGTCAGATTTAATGCCATTACCTCAGCGTTGGTAGCTCCCAGTTCACATATCTCAAAACAAAAACATATACCCACCCCTTCCCATTTCTCCATACTGCACCTCCTTCCCACTGACTTTATTGTTGTTCATTGTTATACCTAACTGGGGAATTCAGATTTAATGTTGTATTGGACAGATTGTTCTTGACACCATTCCCCTTTCCTTTCATTCAGATTCCACAGCACAATGTAAGATGATCTTTGGCAAGTCCCCCTTTTGTTTAAAAGAAAATCTGAATGGGGGAATCTGATTGATTGCTGGCTCCGTATGCTTTTCTGTTCACTGAAACATCTTCTCATTGTAGAGACATCAAATGTAAAGACTGGGGAACTTGACCTGGCAGGTGCCAACTCTTGGGAACGCAAATGTTCAGCTGTAGGAAATATCTCTGTTGCAGGGATGCTGTAGAAGCAATTAGGTAGAGGATAATGGATGGGCTGCAGTAAGGTAGGAGGAAATGACACCATGGAGGTGCTTTGTGGTGAGATCATAAACCACAAGAGTGCAGCGTGGATGGGCTGGTGATGTCAGCCAAAACCTATGTTGAATTTTTTTTTCCTCACAGAGGACTTCTCTCTTAGCTGTTGTTGTTGTTACTGCTGCTCTTAACAGTTCCCAAAGTTGAGGGCCCCTCTGCAGGGTGACTGCAGCAAAATTAAGGTCAGAACCACAGCTTTATTTCAGTTTTAGGTGAATTTCTGGTTTCCGTTTCCACTGTCACGAAGTATTTTGCATTCACAAAACGTTTCTCCCTTTCCAAAGGCTGCAAGTGGGCTGCTTGGATATGGAAGGAGTTTTTCTCTATTAGTAAGGACCACAGTCCCAGCTGCTGCAAAAATCAATGCAGCCCATGCTTGAGATACTTGTTACCACACCGTGCATGTTACCCATGTACATGTGCAGATGCAGTTGTAGAAAAATGGGGAGCCTGAGACAGACAAGGCCCTTTTTGCTTAACGGTTGCAAGCAAAGAAATGATTATGCATGAAAACTTTCAATGGGCTCAGTTTTGCTCTGCTGTAGAGTCAGGCTGCAGCGGAAAGACATAAAAACATGAATCAAGAAACTATCTTCAGGCAGGATCGTGTCTTCTCCCCTGTGTTTGTGAAGCTCTCAAGTTTTAGGCACATGAAAGGCTAATTGAAGACCTCTTTCTCTAATGTTCAACAACACCTTTCCCTCTGGGAAGTGCCTGGGGCTTCTGTGTGCCCACACACAACCACTGCTGCCTCAGAAAGAAGAGGTCTGCTGCTCCTCCTCCACAGCCACCTCTCCCTACAGGGTCTTCCCCACCATGATCTCATGGAACTCTAATGGTAATTCTCATCCTCTCATGGTTCAGGAGTGTTGGCCTTGAGACGAATCAACTGTATGGCTTTTGATACCTATCTCAATGCAAAGCACGTGTTTTCACACACGCTTCTATACTACCTGCAGTTTGCCTGGAAACAAATACAGAGTGAATTCTGCTCCCATTTCTCAGAGGTAAATTCATTCAAAAGTAGGTAAAAGGACTGGAACACAATTAGCATTCCTTATCACCACATGCACCAGCCCTTGCATGTGTATGCAATGTCTCACTACAAACTGGAAGAAAGAAAGAAAGAAAAAGCAAAAAAAAAGTGTTGAAAAAGCAGGTTTTTTACCTGCTTTTCATTCTACTGAGTAGCAGGTGTAGTAATTGTCCTTTTCAGAATTTTTTTCAAGTTAATCTATTTTTTTTCCTAAACTTGAGGTTTTCATTTCATCTTGAAAAACAAACACAACTTCTGTTATTCCCACAGTTCCACTCCCAGACTTTCTCCCCAGCCTGTCACAAATGCATAATGATGGTGAGCCATGCAGTTTCTTGAGCTACATCCTTTTCTTATTCCTTTAAAAAAAGAAAAAAAATCTCTGCACTCAGTATTTTGCAGGACTGAAAACTTTTCTGTTTAGAGAAGCAGCATGAAAGCACCAAGGTATTTATAATCTTCTCTCATAGGTTTTTTTTTTGTTTTTGGTTTTTCTTTCAGTGGCTGCTTTTTATTTATTTATTTTTCCTTTTCTTTCTTCTGGATTTGCAGGTCAGAAACTTTAGAAATTAATGCACATGAAAACCTGTAACTCCCTCCACACCCAGTCACATATCTCCTTTCTCCTTAGCCTGTTCTGCTATAAAGAATAAAGTGATTTGGAAAGTTAAGGAAAACCCAATCCCAGCAGCACAGCTGTCGTACTCTGAAAAGTCTGGGCAGGTTTCCTTCAGCCTGTTTCAGGAGCTGAGGATCTCCCTTTGCCTCTGTTCTGGTGGGAGATTTCTCAGAGGGAAGCTCTTTGCTGGAGCACCGTGCCTTCTTGCTGGGGGAGCAGCACACGAGCTGATCTCTCTGAACAGGTTAAATAAACAGGACTGTGTTTGGGGTAATTGTCACTGGTTCTGCTCCTCTCCATTACTGATCTATCTGGGAGCCTGGCCAAGGAGCAGATGTGAGAGACAGCATCATCACCTCCCTCCTTGTCCTCATTGTGTCTGGCTTTATCCTTCTTCTTCTTCTTCTCTCCCCCCACCTTTTCCTTTTTCTTTTTTTTTTTTTTTTCCTAATTTCCCCCCACCCTTTGGCTGAGCAGATGGCAGTAAGGGGAACAGACAACAAGTGAGCCATGGCATATGGGCAGCCTGTTTAATTTTGACTCCTGTTGGGAAGTAGCTTGCAGGGAGATAAGCTACAAAGGCAGAAGAGGAGGAGGAGTTTGTGTCGGGTGAGAGGGGGCTGGAGGAAGGGAAGATCCTTTCTGGGATGAAGCAGCTCAGGCGAGAGAGTCTGGGATGCAGGAGACCAAAGCCCTGGCTGCATTCCTTACACAAAGCAGTAAATTAGCTGTTTCGGTGTCAGTTTGTGTAGGAAGTCTTGTCAACTGCACACGGGGAGGAAAGATGGAGATGTCTGTCTGTCCTCAAACAAGGAGGAGGAGGAGATGGCTCCGATTTCCAGGTCATCCACTCTCGCCCAAGCACGCTCCAGCCAGCTTCAGGAGCTGGGATGCAGAGACACTTGGCTGCAGGAGAATCATGTTGCCTAAGATGATTTTTATCTGTGCATACGATTGTGTATGTTTTGCCCATACCTTAGTATGGATATCAATGCAGCATCATCCACTGTAAACTTCTTTGAAACAAAAGAAGACTTCTTACGTTTTGTCATGTACCTAAGTAAAAACACAAAACAAAATGAAAGGCAGCTTAGTAACTATGTAGTTTACAGCTGTTCCCCCTTCCTTCCCTTTTGGCATTAATTTTTCTGTCTTCTGTTTTGCTTTTTGGATTCAATATATCAGCTATCAACTCCTCGCTGTCTATTCACATGGTTTATGCATTTTACAGTTTGCTTACTGAGATCAAAGTGGGTCTTGCCTTGAATGTGTCTCATGATTTAGGGACAAAATTAGAGTTAATGTCACTAAACTATATATGAGGTTTGCTGGTTTCATTTTGATGAATAGGGACTCTGGGAGACAGTGTATGTAGTGAGGTCAGGTTTCTTAGTTTTTAGAAGTGTGTTGATTTTGCATCAGAACTTCATTGAGATCTTGTTAAAAATGCCTATATAATCTGAGAATCTGAGAAGGAGAAAGATAATTCCTGTTGATGCTTAATGAGATTTGGGGTTCCTTGGTACAAGGGCTCTCACCTCCTCCACCCAAGAGGCATCTTTAAAAATCCCTTATTTTGGCCAAAAACATCTATTTTTTTTTTCTGTTTACTCGTCTTTGATGGGGAATGGAAGTATGGAATCCTAATATTATCATCATCTGTATGGACCATTCAAAGCTCTACAAATGGAATCAGCATCCTGACTGGCAGACTGGGGCTCTGGCTCAATGCACCCACAGATGGGATTCAGCTGTAAACTCTTTTTTGGTGAGGTGGGAAAACTCTACAAACCAGTTAACTCTGGAAACCTTGAGCCCTGTTGGCAGGTTGCAGATGATCCTAGACTGTGGTTGCACTCTACACCTGAACAAAGAACTATTTATATGACAGTAATTCTTCAGAGAAGTTTTCATTCACCAGTGATTCTGTGGAGAAATGATTATGCATCACTGGCTTGATGGACAGAATTTTAACTTCCAGCTCGGGCTTTTCTCCACTGATTAGTTTTAACATGAAAAAGAAACACAAGTCTGTGATTTATTGGTGGAATATTTAAGATAGATTGTCCAATTATTCAAATAGCAGAGTTTAAAATGGGCAAACAAACAAACAAGCGAAAAAAAAACCCAGCCAAACCCAGCTCATCCAAATAAGAGCAGAGTTTTCCTGAATTTGAAAAATTTACATTTGGACTCCCTAAAGATTTGAAACAAAAAGTGTGATTTCAAGTGCAAAGAAAAACATATTTTAAAATGAAAGATTTCAATCTTATTATCCTCCTAACAAATTTAACCTTGAATCTTTCTACATTTCATCCCTCAGATTCTGTTTTATTTGCATTGTTACAACCCCTCCCTCATTTCCTACTACTCATCTACCATATCTCTGGGCACTCTCCCACCCTGGATGCAGTTTTCGTCTTTCTACAAATTGTAGTTGAGAGGATTTTTGTTACTATTGATAAGCTGCTTGGGGACTTTTCCTGTCTTCCCTCGGTTTTGAATATCACTTCATCTTGTCTTACATGTGGAGTTGATCTTCTATCCTACCTTGTGCTGGAGAAATATCTTGTTGAATCTGTTCTACTTGCCTTTGTCCAGTTTCCCTCTGACATCTGGATAACATGATCATGAAAATAGAGCTTTATTCTCAGAGGATCAGATAGGGATCATGCTCGTAGTCTCTCAGGGCTCCAGAGTTGTGGCATCAATAGTGTAGACTAATGAAGTAAAGGGAGAGTAAAGCATAAAGTCTTTTTGTGGAACTTTAGTGCTATATTCCCCAAACAAAATGTGTTGAAATTGCTGTGTCCTTAGGAACATTAATTGTTGTTTTCAGTTTCTGCACTCCTGAGTATCTCCAAATTTGAGAGAGTTTACTAGTTCTCAGAGCCACGTCTGTTCTGAACATAAGATCAACATGGCATTTTAAAAGCAAAGCTCATTGGACTTTGACACATCTTCAGTGAAAATGCATGGGGAACTTACATCAAAATACATAAATGACACTGAAAAATTTAGTCTTTTCTCTTCATCTACTCTCATGTTAGCACAAAAAAGAAGCATTTTTCAAGTTTCGTCTCCTCAAGTGAGCACTCCTCCTTGGGCTGTGCAGCTGAGGAGGAGAAAACTTGCAAGGTCTGACTTTCAAAGATGTGACAGCTGAAAAAAAGATCATTAGGACAGGCGAATCCAAACAGTACTTTTGCAAATGGTATTTGTCCTCTTTTTTTTGGTGTATGTGTATGTCTGTGTTCTACTTCTCCACCTGCCTTCAAAGGGAAGCTGATAAAAAGGATTTACTTGACCTTTTTGTCACTGTAGGGGGGAAGGGTGCCATTTGTGTGTGGTGCTACAAGAGAGATGCTGTAGGTGAAACTACCCCAGTAGGGACAATACCATCCAGAGAGGGCAACTCCTGGGACCAAAGCCCTTCTTTTTCTTTTGCTCCTCTTTGTGGGTTTGTTGTGCTGTGCAACAAGCTCCTTTATGGCTTGTAGGAGTGAGGAAGGGTTTATGGAGCAATCAACTCCATCAGCAGTGGCTATAATCGCATAATGCTTGAGCCTTTTGTAATAGATATTGTGTGTGTGTGAGCTGAAAGTATGGCTAGGAGGGAAAGGGATGTTTTGGGGTTTTTTTTGGTTTTTTTCCCCGCTTGGAAAGAGCCTGTTTGAGATCCTTTATGCTTTTCAGACTCTGGGATGAGAGAGCGTGTGTATGTGCGAGGGCGTGCACACGTCTGTGCCCATACAGTCACTCAAGTGGGAAAAAACCCTGTTTGCAGTTCACACAGGAGGAATTTCTGATGGAGACAACAGTGCTAAGCAGAAAGACACATCCTGATCTCTAGCGAGTGAGGGGCACGCTCACGCACACATGCACACACACATACTCTCCGGGTGCTCTGCATAATACGTGCAAAGCGCTGCTCTTTAATGAACGTAACCTATGGTGGCTGGGATGCAGCCGGCCAGACCTCGCCATTAATAAACTGGGAACATTCTTCTCCTTTTTAGTCCCTTTCAATGCCAGCCCTGTGGTTTGATCTCCCTTGAATGCTGCTCCCCTTCATTTGGGGCTCCAATTCTGAGAAGATTTGGCGCATTGTTTGAGGTCGCAGGATGTCGGATTGATTTCGAAGCTTTTGTATTGACTCTGGGCTCCTGAATGAAGCTGTCATGTGTGTCTGTGGTTGGCTAGCAGGCTGTCCGGCTGCAAGCTGTGCCTTCCTTTGTTGTTTAGGCCTCATTGAGCTGAGGGAAGAGGCTCATTTCAGGGTGATTTACCACCACCCAAACACCAGCTGTCTGTTGTACTGCCGCTTGCCTCCACCTTGGATTCAGTTCTCATTTCCCTTCATTTCCCCCCTTCTCCTCTCCCATTCTACCACTGTCGGCACTTGGGCACCGGTTCTGCAAGATGCATAGATCACCCTGACAGAACAGCTTCAAAACATAAACACTGAATACTTTATTCTTCCCAATGTCATTTATGCACCTGTGAGGATTTTATTTAGAGTTCACTGTTGCAGTGCTATATGCATTTTCTTCTTGATAAGAGAATGAACTATGGCCCCAGGGTAAAAAAATATGTATTCAAATCACCATGTTCCTCTTGGCTTCTTACTAAGTAGCCCATAGAGTAAAACAATAATAATTTTATTTAAAAATAACTATTTAACTTGGTGGCAGGACAGCAGACTGAATTGCACAGCCTGCCTGGTGCAGAATGTCAGGAGTTGTCTGCATATGTGTCCTCCATTTCTGGAAATTATGGGATATTTGTATGTATGGAGAAGGAGTCAAAGAAGGATGGCATCACCTCTCTATATACTTGTAATTCACAAGCAGGTATCACCACTCTGTTTATGTGGATATCATGCTGGAGAAGAAGAAAAGGGAAGAGGCTGTGAAGCACTTCTCAGCTCAGTTTCACAAAGCTTTTTCAGAAAAGTACTTCTCTGTGAAAAGCCAGGCTCCCTCAGCAACTGAAATGCTGATAAAAGCCTCAGAAAGGCCACACTGGAAGCTGTGTTCTTCCCTACATCGCCAAAGGCCAAGGCTCAGTTATTCTTTCTGTGCCTCATGTTTTCATCTGTTGGTTGGGGACATTTTTGGGGGTATCACAAGTCAGGTGAGTTGGAGAGGGCACAAAAAGCTGAAAGCCAGGGACAGGTTTGGCCAGTGAGACCTTCCAGGGCACAAGTGGAGATGGGTTGTGACAGCTTCTTGGGGGTGAAGCTACTGCCAGTATTTTCGATGGCTGTTGCTCAAAACTGAGGAAGACTGGTGGGAAATAAGCAGGTCAGAGCCCAGCTGGACGCACCAGCAGCTGCAGGGTGCACGGCACAGTACGGCCAAGCAGAGCCCACCTCTCTAGCTGATCTTTCCAGCCACAAACATGAGAGAGCGGGAGGAAGATGGCATCCTCCAGTTAATCCTAGCCAGCTCCTCCAGAGCACAGAGCCTGGCAGGTCCCACGGAGGCACGCTGGTACCATTTGTGTTGCGTCTGAGTCCTTTGAATGAGGCTGGAAGCTCTAAGCAGAACCACCCTGGGCAACACGGCAACATCAGCAACATCTGTGCTCGCTGCAGCCTCAAGGGCTGCCCCGGTGGCAGTGATTTGTGTACACACCCACGCCTTCCCTTGGAGCCACTGTCATGAAGTGAGTTGTGACCAGCCCTCATTTGACTTCTGGAGGATGCAGCCTGGTGTTTCTCGACCACAGGCTGTTAAAACTGGCAACTGCTCAGCTCCTGTCATGTGTGCAGCTGAGATAATTAAGCCTGTTATTATTTTTCTTCTTTTTTCTGCAAACTTTGGCCAGCTCCTGGAGTCCATGGTGCAAGGAGGAGGGTGAGGCCAGAAAGGCTCCCTGTAATAGCTGGGATAATGCGACATATGTTCTTTGCTCTTCAGTGCTCGCCAAGGAGACTTCTTGCTCTTTACCTTGGGAAGGGGGATGTTTGACAATGGGTGAGAGCCAGCAAAAGGCAAAGTGAGCTCCTCCATTGGAAATCCTTGTGCTTGCCTGTTTCTAAACCAGAGCATCACGTCAATAGCCAGCAGCACAAATTTGCTTGGTAAAATACATCTCTGAGCTTTCAAGATCACTGTGGTCCTCTGTAGTTCTATTACTAAAAAGCCATGAAACATGGAAATTATGCTCCATAAATTAGGACTGAATATCTATAGTACCCAGTGAAATGAGGGGTCCTCTCTTTGTGGGGTTCTCCTCTCCCTCCCCTGTAAACGTCAGGTGCTGCTGGGTGAAGGAAGGACGGATATATTAGGAGGAAACAACCACAGCAGGATAGACCCAGTGAGGTGTTTTAATTTCTTGACAAAGTCCTTAAGCACTGGAAACTGTAAAATAACATACAGATAAACAAACAAAAAGTCACTGACCCTTAGCACCCTGGATGGCTCTGTTTCAGATCACTGAATAAAAGCTGAAGTTGCATATGCATGTTTAATGTAACACAAGGCGTGTGCTTTTGGAAAAGCATGTTTTCTTCTTATCTGATTCCAGACAGAAGCATCCAAACAGAAGCCCCCTTCCCTATCCCCACTGAACTGCTTGGTGTATGCGAGGAAACCCCTGAATGACAAGGCTTCCATCTGCTCTTGAACGCAGTTGCGACTGGCTGCAAATGTTGTCCATATGCTTTTTTTTTTTTGCCTTTCAACTTAGCTGCCTAATGTTAGACACCTATCCCCAAATTAAGCATCTGCTCATAATAAGCCTCTCTAAGAAAAGGGTAAGGTAGTAGCTAATTCAGGCAATGTGCCTTAGGAGAGATGCATCTGCATTTGGAAAAGGAGATGGGACTATTCATCCAGTGCATTGGTTTTGTTTGCTTTTTTGGGAGATGGAGAAAACCCTAGCATTCTTGTACCATTAGGGAAAAAGAAAAAAAACCTATCAAGTTTTGGGTTCATAATCCCCCTCTGCTCTTGAATTTCCAGATTATTATGGGTAACATCTTGCAATTCTTCTCTGCTAAATTAAGCTGGTGGTACTTTGACCTGGACAGAACAATGTGTCCTTGGGTTGACATGAGCTCAGATTGCATGACAGTAAATCCTTGGAGCCAGAGAAGGGTCCAAAAATGGGAGGTTTTTCCTTGGTTTGCAGTGTAAAATGGCTGGAGTATCTTTTTCAACATAATGACTATGCAGTGGATCCTGGGATCAGCAAGTCATGTGTGGACCTAGTTTCCTAAACACAGTTGTGTGTTGCTGCTATAGGTACCCTAAGGTATCCTGGCTGTTCATCAGCTGCCTGTTAGGAAGTGTGTGGGTCCCCCTTAAGTTCTTTTTTGTCTCTACCTCACTTCATATACTGTGGGGTGCCTAGAAAGTCTCCTTTGGTGAAACAGACAACTCTATTCCTGTGCCTCAGTTTCCTATCTCTAACATAATAATTATATACAGTAGTTTTAAATTTTAGTTGAATCACTTCTTTCTGGGAAATGCTTTTCAAGTTTAAGAGACTACAGTCTAATTGTTGAAGGATTCTAATAATCAGGCAAGGGCAAAATAACTTTGATAAATGGGAGTTGCAAGCAGAGGCTATCAGTTGGAAGTAGTCTCCTGAAAACCTTGAAGTCTGACAGGCTGTAATCAGCAACTCAAACACTGGGCATTTTGGTTAGGTATCAGGTGTAAGTACAGCCTTTTCAGTGTCTCTTTATTTTTTTTCCCAGCATCTCTTTTGGAATGTGGAGAAAAGATAATTTTTGCACTTCATCTGACCTTGCTGGGATTTGTGAGATCCTGGGGTCACCAACTAAGAGATCTCACCACACCTGGCAGGTTGCAGGCTCTCCCGAGGTGACCAGAAGTTTATCTGCCTGTTTGTAATTCCTGCCATCAAAGGTCATCTCTCTGCTGTGCCCTGACATTGAGCAATGGCTGCAATTCCTTTTAATCATGCCCTTTCCCTTCCTCATCATTTAGGGCAGAGCGCTTCCACTTGGCTAAACTCATTAACTGCTTTAATGTTGAGGTCGTCTTTTCCATATAATTTAATCCAGCTGAAATCTCATGAAAGCAGATTCTCCCTCGGTTGTCCAGCAGATGCTGAGAGTGTTTATTTTTTCAGCTGCAGACAGCAAAAGTCTGAAAAAAAGGCTATATATTTGTGTGTGTGTCTTTGGGAAAGCAAGTCATTGCAATGGGTTTGTGAGGATTCAATTGGCTGTGTTAGTATTTGAGCTCAGAAAGCATTTTGACCAAACCTAGAATCCGCTCCTTTCTGCCATGGTGATTTATCAAGACATCCAGGTTTGATAAGCTCCAAAACCTCTTCAGTGAAGACCTAAAGCAACTCAAATAAATGCCAGAAGAGAATGACATCAATATGAGGGACCTTGCTACTCAATCACACTCAGTCAGTTTAATGGGTTGTCAGTGAAAAGGTGTTTGAACTCAGCTTGTTTCCCAAAGTATTGGTTGTAGGCAAAGGGAGGATGAAGGGTCCCTGTTTCTTTGTAAATCTTCATTGATGCTGGTGTGTTATCGATGTTGTGGGCTCTGTGCCAGCAGTGTCAGGTAGAGAGTGGGCTGTTGAAGTCCTGGCAAGGACTTGCCTGTGGTTATATGGACCAGTTGTCCTAACAAGGGCAAGTGACACGTGTAGATTTCATTTCACCAAATCTAGCTACGCTAGGAGCAAGTAAGCACTAAGTTTGTAAAGGTGAACAGAAATGCTGATTTATGATGCTTTACCACAAGTCACTCCAGTTGGTAATTCTGCTCTCTGAGCATGATAGATTTGTTCCTGTTCATGCATGTGTATCAAAACACTGGGTTAAAACAACCTGTCCTTTTTCAGCTTGGCTTGCCTATATTCCCACTGCATTTTCCTACATACCTTGCTTTCCTTCTGCCCCTGTCTATGTGACACGATCGATGCTGTGCTATCTGCCTTTGGGGAAGTCTCATTGGCAGCTTGGGAGCTACTCCTTTGTGGAAGGTTATCTCTTAGCAATGCAGGATGAGTCCACAGGCTTCCTGAATACCCTTTCTTCCTCTGCTTCTGGTCACAACTACAAGCCTTTTGGTCTTCAGTGGTTCAGACTGTGCTCATGTTTTTCTTGTCTTGTCTCTTACAGGGAAAAGTCATTGGAGATGCAAAACTGCTAATGAGTTGTGGTTGCAGAAAAGGGAAAACTGCTCAAGTGAAAGACTTGGATCAGGTCAGTTAATATGTACCTTAATGGGTAGAAATAAAAAAAAAAAAGTTTTAATATCTCGCTGATTTGAACCGTACCGTTGCGTGTCAGGGTTCCTGGACACAGAGTCCTTGGCATGACTGACAATCATGTTGACATAAATGTTTTTGTATTTGTTACTTGTAGAAAAACCCTCAAGCTAGGCCAGGGATTCATTGCACTAGGAGCTGTTAATGCCCTAGCCTGACTTATTCCCATCTGGTTTATTTATTCATGAATTCTGTTTCTTTATAAAAACCCACTCCAGGCAATGTCTTTCTTAAAGAATATATCATGCCGTTGCTAGCTAAGTGCACACAACCTTTCGTCTTGTACTGTATGGCTGGAGAGGCAATATTTACAGAGAAACAAGGCATTCATTGAGTGCTTTTTTTCTGACGACACCATCGAGGAACATTTTTTATTGAGGTTCCTCATGACAGATATATTAAAACTTGTTCAAAAACTAATAGCCAGGTTTCAATACTCTTTACTTAGAATGAATGTCCGTTATTCAAATTATTATGGTCAAACTCATGTAAGTTGGTCTACTTGTAGGGTTCTATAACTGCAAGAGATGTGGATAACCAACTGGTTGTCTATCCCTACATGTTATCATTTTGCAGTCATTTAGATCAGCTAAGTTTGTCCCTGTCAAAATTTCCAGTTATTGTGGTCTTCCAGCTTTGTAGCTAAAGAGAAATTTTGATAGAGATCATTCCTTCCAAAGATGAAAAAAAAAAATAATTATTTGAGTGGGAATATTTTTTCAATTCTGGGTCATCCAATGTTAAATGTGGTAGACTGAAGCAATTGTTCTCAAATATCAAATAACTTTGCTCTCTAATGTACCTTGTGAACAACCTGTGACCAGATATAGATCTGAAGCAGATTCACATAGTATTCACAAAGCTCCAGGAACTCTCCATAATTTACTAATGTGAAGAGATGAATTCTCCAGAGGAAAAATCTTTTTCATTTGCAGTGTGCATGTTAATCAACCCTAATAATTAACGGTGTCTATGAGCCTTGTTTTGTTAATGTCTGAGGAGATCTGAGAACATATCTATCTATCCTGCGGTGGGCTCTGTTGTAAGGAGTGTTGGTCACACTTATAAATGCTTTATAGGATTAGGTCTTTCATTGATACTGGCTTTTTTTTTTCTTTAATTATTATTTTCAAAATAACAAATTCTTTGTCATGATCTGTACTGTAAGTTCACCATCAAGACAAGGATTCATATTTCTTTTTTTTAAAGATTAACTTCCCATTCTTTCAAATACAAGCTTAATTTTCTTGTGTTGAGTTTCTAACATATCAGGAGAAAATTAATTTAGAAATGAAACACCTTTGCCAATGTTAGTCTTTTGTATGTTGATGTACTTTGGCTGAATCACTCTTGATTTACATTGGGACTAGAACAGGAACAGACCATTTGTAGAAGAGACTAAAAATTAAATGCGAACATCTTGATTGCAGAGGAGTTTTACAAAAAAACAATCTCTTAACAAACCCTGGGTTTCGAACCTAAACTCATTGATGAAAATACTTTAATTATACGGCAGGCGGTAGTTTTGGGAGGGAAAAAAATCCTATTCTCTTTTACATTTTCTAGGACAGTGTTAAATTATTCTTTTTCATTCAGTTTCTTTCTGAAATGTAATTTTTCTAGTCTAGTGGTGACATTGACGGTCTCACTAAATATTTTTTGCTTTACCAGCATAAACTATTGGACAAGTGCTTGCCCCAGAGGCTGTGAAGCTCATTCCTTGTGCCCCTGGCAGGGTCCCATCAGTATATCGGGGACAGGAGGTGTTTGGGAAGGAAACTAGTACAGGAGGGTGGGTGGCAGCATGGAACATGTGTATCTGAATGCAGGACCTCAGCTCAGCTTATAAATCCTGTGGGCCTTGTAGATAAACACAGACTTCTATGGTGACATCAGCTGGGAACTGCAAACACTTGCCAACGATTGTAGGCTAATCCTTCAGGACACTAATGGTCAGAAAACCGAGGAAGCTTTATTTTAGGAACAGCTTGTTTCACTTTATGAAGGGGAAAAGCACTACACTGGACATAGTCTTGCTTGCTGAGCTTTACCCCCTCCTCCCAGTTCCTGCCCTGTCAATGATTTTGAAGATTTACCTTCATAATTGTTGTCAGGGGCTTTTTCTTTCTTGTTTTTTGGTCTTTCTGTGTTTTCCTCTGATGCCTCTGTAAAGTTGCATGAAAATACAACTTAGTTTCATTTTCCTGACATTACACATAAATAGGTATTTGTTTTTTAAATCATAAACTATTTAAATGTTTGGAACTCAGCAGCTACATTTTGACTGAATTTTGGGAAAGGTGATACTTTGCTAAGATTTGAAGGTTTTTTTTTCGTTCTTTCAAGTCAATTTGGAAACTTGCAAAAGGTCCCAGACACACTGTTCCGCCAGTGAAAATCCCCAAATGAACCAAGTTGTTATGCCATTGTTGAGGATTTAATTCACTGGCATTTCTCCAGTGTGGCTCTAGAAGAGAAGGCACCTTAGTCTCCAAGACCTGAGCTCTTCTTCCTTGAGTCTGGCATCCAAATGCAGCTCTCTGCATGATATTTTCCGTGGTGCAAGTCATCAATGTGTAGATCCCACTGTCAAGGGCAGAAGTCCACATAGGCTCACGTGGGGCTGGGATTTCAAAACAGTCACAAAAAACTCAACTTTCATGCTGGGTTTGCACCAGAATAGGAGAGGGACTGGTGGTTTATGTTGCGTGGTGTCTCAGTCCAAATAAAACCTTACAAGACGAGGCAGAAGACTAAACAGTGTAATATAAATCCCACAGAAGCATTGAAAATATTGAAGGAAATACACCTGAGTGCACTGAAGAACTAGAGTCCCATCCTCCATGGATGTTCTCGATGAAGTTTTGGGTCAGTGAAGCAGGGTGACTCAGAGGAGTCCCAAAATAGGGCTATCTCTTGGCAGCAGAAGCCTTGTGTCCTTGGCTGCCACTGGCATCATTGCCAGTTGTTTGCGTGCTTTGTGGGAATGAAATTCACCCATGCTCCAAGGCCCAGAACAGAATCTCTGTACCACAAACATCCTACCATAATTGCAAGGTTCATATATGTTCTTCAGAGTGGTTATTAGTTTCCCAGTAATTTGTGCCTCCCCATAAATTATTATACTGTTGCTTATTGTTTGAGGTGCATTGTTGCATAAGAATGTCAATCCTGGGCTAGGATTTCCTTGTGCTAAGTAGTATATTAACATAAAGCTGGAAAGGTGGTTCCTAGGGAGTGATTTCATTTGTGTACTTTCTGAGGAAAGAAAAATGTCATTTAAAAACAGAGGAAAAATGTGTGGGTGAACAAATAATATGCATATTAGAGGTATGCATAAAGTTGAGAATCATAAGTAGTGGAACACTTCATATGCTTGACACATGCAGCTCTGCCTTCTCAGAGTATAGTTTTATTTGTTTTCAGCTGCTTTGTCCAAAAGGTAGATGGGTCATCAATGTTTAACTGATCCTACCCGTTGATAGTTTTGTTTTTTTCACTTTGCATAACTTTTCTAGCTCAAGTGTTTTTCAGAAGTCAGATCCTCCTATCCTTCCATGTGTTTGGTTTTGGTTTTAATATGACAAATGTATGCCTTCTCTGGAAATGGTATCCATGCTGCAGAGTAATTATTTAGTGAAAGGTGGATCCAGTTCATGTTGGCAAGGATCAGATTAATCATTATTAATCATGACCCCTCTGACAGTAACCTCATCCCTTGCCTAAGTGCTGCTCTTTATTAAGAAGTAATAGCTATTAGGGGATGGCTGGGCCACTGCTCTCATTGCACTGGCACAGGGCTCAAGAATTCTGGCAGAAAGTAGAGGAATTCGGTTCAAAATTAAAAATAGGCACACATGGTCCATGTTCCAGAAATGAAGTAGGCAGCTTCCCTTGTGGGCTTCTTCAGCCTTACCCGAGTGTCCTCCTTTCCCCTGAAGCCTCTTGAGAGTTTACCTCTTTCAAGAGGTTGAATTCAGTGTTGAGAAAGAAATAATCTCTCTGATGCTTTTTATTTGTGTGCTTTATTTTCTCTTTTAAACTTAAGTAGATCCTGGTGTAACCTAGTGCACATGCAGCCCTTGCAAAGATAAGATTTTAAGCTCTGTCGTAGTGGTTGTAGCAAGTTTCAATAACTGACAAGACTGCAGATGACCTCAGCTCTCTAGGACTCCAGTTGTACTAAGTAAACAAACCAGCCACCTTTTTCGAGGTTTTCTGGATTACATTGTGCTACTGAGGCGAGGTGTGTAGTACTGCTCACCTCATGCACAAAGTTACAAGGAGTTCAGCTTCTCTTTCCAGGCCACTGGACTCGGGTATGCATATATATATATTTATATATATATGTGGATGGGTATCTATCTCCTTGCTACTTGTGTCACCAGAGATCTCCTGTGAGTAGAAAGCACTTTAATTCATGATTATTCTCTTTTTTTTCCTAGCACTGCAGTTTCTTTTCAAGAATGTGAGGCAATACTATCAATGGTTGTCATTATTTCAGCAAAAGCACAATGTCTTAAGTTTTGGGTTGAGACCTATCTCCCCACCCCCGCAAAGTCCACCTTAATTACTTTTTAACATGTTTTCATCTGGGATAAAACCCTTTAGAAGAAAGTAAAGGAAAGAGAAATGTCTTTTGTCTTCATCTAGCCCTTCAATACCTGGAGGGTAGCAGTAGAAACTTGGAGCAAACCTGCCACACTCTTTTGATCTCTATCAAAGCTGTTGTGGGAGTAACATTGTTTAATGGTTGAAGGAATTTATTGAAGAATAAAAGTACCAATGAAGACAAAGGGCACAATACAAATTATCTGGTAAACCGCTGTCAAATTTTACGTGCTCATGGCTACTGGTGATTTCCTGTCTTAAAAAAACAGAGGGGAGTTTGGAAGAGAGGAGAGTAAAAGGTATATAAATAAAACCATTTCTTTAAATAGCTAACTGGCCTGGCCTGAACTGTGTTGGATCTAGGTTCCTCTGGCAGCTGGTGCTGCAATATCTGTTGAAGGTATAGCAGAGGGCTGACACCAAGTTTCGCAGAATATGTCTTGGCTTCACTGGCTCTCCTTTGCATTCTTCCACTTGTCAGCAAGAAATGCACTGAAGCACGAAATGAGGGAGTGCAAAGGCTCCCACACTCCATCTGAACAAGCCTGGATCATACCTGCACAGTTAATATTTCTGTCCATTAAAAGAAATAAGCATAATAAAAATAAATGAAAACATTGGCTAACTTGGAAATACATGAATGGAAGAAAGCAAAAGGAGAAAACTATGGGATGACAGTATGCTGTCCACTACCTACTCCTCCAAATTGATGGCAGAGTTTTAATCTCTGCTTGAAAAATCATTGAATTCTGCACAGGTTATAAAATCTAAACCAAGAATTAAATACAAAGAGAGTGGGTCTAGATGTCTGAGGTGTTGGGGCAGTAAAGCAAGCTTAAAAATATTTTGTTTGTCGAATGAAGTAGACTAGGTGATCACACAAGGAACATGGGACCATAGGAAATGGTTGTAGATCATCCAGTCCTTTGAGATATTAGGCACCTGTTACATAGAGCACCACTGATAAACATGTCCCTTTTGACACTGATACTTATTAAAAGCAAACCTTGTAACTCTATCATTATGTTTATTCTATGAATTCATCTTTTACATTCCAAAAAAACTCATGGGTATAATATTTTTTGTCTTGTTCCTGCTGCCAGATCATAGTATTTCCCCTCTGTCCCCACTTCCATGATATGAATGTTGGTCTCAGCAAGGTGGACCATCTTTGCTTTTCTATTCACTCACTGCAATTTTCTTGCTGCTGATGGAGCTGTAGCGGGGGGAAAGTTTCCATCTGGTGAACCAAAATGCTGTGGAAAATTTAATCTAAGAAAATTTGTTTAAAAAACTGGAAGTCTCTTCCTCTTGATATGTAATTGGGGAAAAGACCTATTTGAATGAGGCTTTCACCAGACAGATTTTCTCTGGACTTCCCAAATTCAGAGAGCAGCTGTGCTTTGCTGGCTGCTGAATCTTATACTAAGCATCTGTGTTCCTGGTGTTTGGGAAGTTTTTTTTGGTTTCACTCATCTGTTATGTGGAATTGAAGTAGTTGTGAAATGGAAGTTGGGTGGATAAGCTCCCGTTCTCTGGATTTATGTAAATTTTGGAGGGATAGTATGAAAGAAATTTCCTAAATGTAAGCCTCCAAACAAAACAGAATGAGGTTATGGGTGTCCTTTGCAAGTCCAACCACAACAGGCTTGCATTGTAGCAGGTCACACCTCCCTTTAAACAGTGACGTTGGTAAACTGACGTTCCTAATGACTTTTATAATCACATGTTTTCTTTTCTCATTCATTTTGTGAATAATTTCATTCTTACTTCAAGAGATTCCCACCTTGTGGTTCCCACTATAGTTCATATTCATTACAAACCAGGTTAGGCTTCCTGTAAAGTGTAGCATAATCCAGACTGAAGTTCAATAGAGCCTACCCTTTCTACAGGAAGACGGTGATCAAAAAACTCATCCTGCCTTCTTTAGCAGAAAAGGCTTCAGAAATGGCAGTCAACAAATTGTTGGGGGGTTTTTTGTTTGGTTTTGTTTTCCTTTTGAGGTCATTCTGAATGCACGCTCTAACACAGCAACCTGCTGTTCAAAATGTAAAACTTACTTAGGGCTCAGAACCTTTACTAGTAAGTGATGATCCCATGGCACTTGCCCTCCTGAGTGGGAACATACAAGTTTTTGCAATGATGTTTTGTCCAGTCTGTCATTCAGGAAATGTATTCTGCCAGCTTAACTTGACCTGGTGCCTTCAGTGGGACACATTATTCTTCATTTCCTGCCCTAAATTACTGTGAACTGCTACCTTGCATTGATGGGTCCTTTGTTCCACCTCAGAGGTAGGTTTATTTTGGTGGTGGATGAAGGGAAGCTGTATGGTTTTGAAAAGCAATTTGAGAGCTCTCTGAATGGAAAGTGCTTCACACATGAAAAAATTAGTGTTATCAGTTGTCATCATCAGCCTCAAATCCTGAATTTGAAAGGGTCATTTATACTCCTCAAAGGCAAACATGCAGCAGCATGCTAAAATAGAACTAAAGCAGCCAAAGAAAATGCTGTCTCATGCCATTTCTGCTGCTAAAATCCCAGGGAGCATTAATAACTATTTTGTTTTTTTCACTGATCTCTCTACATGAGTGGAGATGGAAAGACTGCACTGCTGAGCCACTCCAGGTGGTCCCCAAGCCCTCTGTGTCGGCAGCTTACCTGCTGCAAGAATATTCAGCCAGTGCAAGGTCAGCATGCAGAGGAGAAGGCATAGGTGAAGATTTGGGTTTGCCCATTGATTATGATATAATAAGGACCATCTTTCCCCATTGGTCTCTGGCACTCTGGCTTTATTTGCTGCCTTACCCACTCTGCCTTATTCCCATTTCCCCTTAGCAGTTGTCAGTGTGTGAGGACATCATGGCAGGGTCAATATCAGTCAACCACCTTTTGGATGACAGATGCCTCGTGAATCCCATCTACTCTGAGTTTCACGCAAACTGAACGGCCTGCTCAGAGCTGCTGAGAACTGTGAGGTGCAAGGGAAGTGCAAAGGCTCTGTGGAAGGTGGCAGATGGAGAGCAGGACGTCCTTGTTGGTTGGAGTGTTGTGCTTGCAACTTTGTGGAGCACTTCACGCCTATCTTGGCGAGGGTGCAAAATGCTCCCCAAGCAGAATCGTGGCAGTTTGCACCCTCAATTCATTCCCATTGTATTACAGTTGATGGCAAGACGAGATGAAATTCAGCTTCTAAATCTCAGCAGGTCATCTGTCTGGAACTGTACCCAATATGGTTGTTCTGCATGCAGCAAATATTCAGTCATTACATTGGTTATTCATGGAAAACATATTCAGCTGAATTTTCCAGCAGCTCAGGCAATGACTTTTCCTGACTTTCTCGTGGGAGCCTGTTCTGATGTTATGTTATTCATGCTGACAAGAACACTTTTGCATTGCTCTGTTTAAACCATCTTTTGTGCCTTATATCTTTTTGCTGTTTGTTATATCCCACTTCATGAGTTTCTTGTTTGTGCATACAAGTCTGGTTTGGCCAGGGATAGTTGCAGCCTAAGATGCATGTGGAGTTTGGGTTTAATGTTTCCTTATATAGGTCAAAATCAGTTTTTAAAACATTACCTCCTGGAAATCACTCAAAAGCTCTGTCAAATAAAACTGTAACAAACATTGTCTTTTAGAAGAAAAAGAAATCCTCTGCATAGGGGAGAAATCCTACAAGCTATAGTTTGAAAGTCTTTAAAGCAGGTAGGAAAAAAGTGGTTCAGTGTCTGTGGAGTCAGCTCACCCTTCAGAGATGCTGGTTCAGTGCCTCAGTCTGCTGCAGATTTCCTACACAACCAGACATGTAATTTATTTCCCATAAGACTTCAGGTCTCTCTATAAAGTAGTGAAAGCAGCACAAATATCCAGTGTATTTGGATATTAGTGTGGTGTAGACCATGCCTGTGGTAGGTTAACACTGGTTTGAGATATAACATGGGTCCAGCTACATACAAGAGAAGAAGGTTTTATTCTTTTTTTAATGTAATATCTTAAAAACAATGAAACAAAAAATCTGATCTAAAGTAGGAAAAAAAAAAAACTAAAAAGTTGTATGATGCAGAACCAAATCCTCTCTGCAACTGGTTCCAGCTTGGAGAATGTATTCACAGCTATTCACAACCAGACAACATAACCTTAACTAGCACAACATTACTAAGGCACTGCTTTAATGAGGTCATTCCGCTGTGGCTCATGGGCACATTTGAAGTGTCATCAATTTAGTCTACAACTGGAGGCTTTTAAGTGCAAAACCATCTTTGCAACTGCATCTGTTGTTCAGAAATGATTGAATATTAATGGCTTTTCTTTTGCTGAGAAAAAATATAGAGAGGAAAATTAAAAGCCACAGGAAACCTCACTGTCCTTCCCCAGGTAGTGAAATTCATTTTTGGAGGGCAGCAGGATCAACCTAGCAGCTGAATGTTGGTGTAGGTGACAGGGAGATCGACTTTCATTCTCCAACCTAATCTGTTCTACAAACTTCATGTTATTTCAGCTTTGTTTTGATTATTAGCCTTATCTCTTCAAGGATGTGAGTTATCTGACAGAGTACTAATTCAAGTTTGGTGTTGGAACAGGTTAGACTCTACCTGCACAACTTCAAGACTCAGTGAATAGGGAAAGCTATGAGGGATGAGGCCCTGTGGTTTTTCCTACCAAAGATGCCCATCATGCTAGAGTACATGAAGGATCTGGAGGTGAGAGAGAGACATCTTGGCTTCACCAAGGGCAAGTGCTGCCTGACCAACCTAATGGTTTTGTATGATGAGGTAACCACATCAGTGGGCACAAGAAAAGCAATGGATGTAATCTGTCTGGACTTACATAAAGCCTTTGACATGGTCCCCCACAACATCCTTCTCTCTAAACTGGAGGGATGTATTTGATGGCTGGACTGTTCAGTGGATAAGGAATTGGTTGGATGGTCATGTTCAGAGAGCAGCAGTCAACAGCTCAATGTCCAGATGGAGACCTGTGACAAGCAACGTCCCTCAGGGGTCCACACTGGGACCAGTGTTATTTAATATCTTTATCAGTGATATAGACAGTGAGATTGAGTGCACCCTCAGCAAGTTTGCAGATGACACCAAGCCGAGTGATGCAGTTTTCACACCGGAAGGACAGGATGTCATCCAGAAAGACCAGGACAAGCTGGAAAAGGGGGCCTGTGTGAACCTCAGAAGGTTCAACAAGGCTAAATGCAAGGTCCTGTACTTGGGCCGGGGGAATCCATGGCTTCAATACAGGATGGGGGTGGGGATGAGGGTGTGTGTGACATGATTGAGAGCAGCCCTGCAGAGAAGGACTTTGGGTGCTGATTGGTGAGAAGCTCGGCAAGAGCTATCAATGAGCTCTCACAGCCCAGAAGGACCATTGTATCCTGGGCTGCATCAAAAGAAGTGTGGCCAGCAGGTTGAAAGAGGTGATTTTATGCTTCTGCTTCTTTCTCATGAGACCCCACCGGGAGTCCAGTGTCCAGTTCTGGAATCTCCAGCATAAGAAGGATGGGTTCAGAGGAGGTTTACAAAGATTATCTGAAGGCTGGAGCACCTCTGCTATAAGGACAGGCTGAAAGAGCTGGGGTTATTCAGCTTGGAGAAGAGAAGGCTCTGGAAAGACCTTATAGCGGCCTTCCAGTACCTGCAGGGAGCCTACAAGAAAGCTGTGGAGAGAATTTTTACAAAGGCCTGCAGTGATAGGACAAGGGGGAATAGCTTTGAATTGGAAGGGGGAAGATTTAGATTAGACCTTAGGAAGAAATGAGGGCAGGGAGGCCCTGGCCTAGGTTGCTCAGAGAAGTTGTGGCAGCCTCATCCCTGGAGGTGTTCAAGTCCAGGTTGGATGGGGCTTTGAGCAACTTGATCCCATGGGAGGTGTCCTTGACCATGGCAGGGGAGTTGGAACT
Organism: Phaenicophaeus curvirostris; assembly: GCF_032191515.1. Classification (NCBI taxonomy): domain Eukaryota; kingdom Metazoa; phylum Chordata; class Aves; order Cuculiformes; family Cuculidae; genus Phaenicophaeus; species Phaenicophaeus curvirostris. Next base: position 72,026,998 of record NC_091431.1, read on the forward strand.
GGATGATCTTTAAGGTACCTTCCAACCCAAACCATTCTATGATTCTAATTAGGTAGTTGACGTCAAACTCTTTAAAAAGAGCTCAAATATTTTGCAACTGAGTGGGAAATGTGATCACCTTACCCTGAACTGGGGTCAGAAATGATGATAAAATTAACTTTCTCAACCCTATGTCCTTCTCAGCTGCCTAGTCTTTTACCTTGCCATATTGTAGGCATGGAAAAACACATGTTGATAAGGTGGCACAGTAGATTCCATTTGGATATAGATACTTGGGTTGTCTATAATGCTATAGGCCAAGACCTAGGTAAATATCCAGAGGTTGCCTGAGTATGAACATAAAGAGGAAACTCTGTGTTTTCTGATGCTGCAAGTTGGAACTGTTCTTTTTGCAGGACACTTCTGTGGTTTGACTTTAGGTAATTGACTAATGTGTGTTGAGGCATCCATACTTGCCTCCACTGAATGTCTCAAAAACAAGGGCTTTAAGTTGAACCACAACTATCTTCATGTCAATAGAAATATCTCTCCCAGCATCCCCCCTAGAGGTCAGCGGTTATACTTAGAAAACAAGGGAATGATTCCTGATGTATAACAGCCTGCAAAAGCTTTTATATTCTCTTTTTATCATTATCAAATCACTCTGAAGAGGCTGCAAGGTGAAGAAACTCTCAAGCTTCATTTTCAAGAAGCAGCTAGGATGAAGATAGGACATTTCAAAATCAATACGGAAGCTTGTATTCCAAAGAGCAAATGGGAGAACCATTATAAGCTGCTTTACTTCTCATCTCTAATTCCCCATATTCATAACTTAAGCCCTGTCATTTGGATTTATCCTCTGTGGCCTGCAGTGACACCGGGCAAAGCCCTTCTTTTTATTTCTGTGGCCAAAAAAAAATATCAACACTGCAGGGTAGGATCATATCCCCATAGAGGTTTAGGGCTTAAATATTTCATGTTTGGTACCAGATTTTACTTCTACCCCTCCCATTTGTCCCTCTCCTCTCTCCTCTGCTGTTAAACGTCAATCATCTGCTTTCCTACGGGCTAGGATACAAACAGTGTAATCCCAGAGAGAAAGGATATTGATACAGCCAATCCTGCACATGACTGTTTTTCTGTCCTCTGAGTTGCCATCACTAAATCTAATGATAGGCTTTTGCTGATGGGAGTGTTTCAGCTAGACTGGAGAAAGTAATAGTGACAGTAATCTAAGAGCTCAGCTTTCCCATTGTTGGGTGATCTGTTGAATCTCTATCCACTTCTCCCGTTTTAGGTGACTTTCTAAACTTCTGTTTACTTTATTACTTCTTAGTTTGTTTTATCTTGGTGCTTATAGCATCATAAATGCAATTTCCTCACCAGAAATACTTTTAATTATGACCTGGAAATTAACCTTAGACCTGAGTCAGCCAACCCAATTGAACTACTCATAACACATAGCTGATAGGTGTTGAATTAGGTAATGACTTTACAATTAGGAAGCCTTCATGTATAGGCTACTTTCTTGAGAAAATACTAAAAGCTTAAATGTTGTTTCGTTAAGTGGCCTTCAAAAAAGAGGGGGTTTTTTGCCCGGAGTTTTTTCGCGGGGGGGGTTGGAAGTCAGGAATGTGTTTAGAGGAGGTAGTGTTACTCACCTCTAGAAAAATCCCATAACAGCTCAGAGAAACTGATGAACAATGGTTGACTTCTGGCAAGTCCAGGCAGTGACAGCTTGTTCCAGGAGCACCGTCTCCCTGCTCCTGTGCTGACTGAACGAGGCCTGAGATCACATGATATTCTGCTGGCAAGTTTGGGAATGAACTTTGGTGGGAACCCAGCACTTTCTCTCATCTGCTAAGCCATAATTAAACCCCACTACTACTTTTTCTAACTCCCCTCTGGACTTTGAATTGCACTGCAGTGAACATAGCGCACATGAGTAAGAGCTTAAAGTCTTGTTCACTTGGGTGGTCCCATTAAAATGAACAGGTTTGCTGCCTTGGCCGCAGACCCATTCCAAACATTGCTGCTATTTTTCTTACCCCAGCAACTCTCACCTGTTTCTTTTTTTCCTTCTTCTTATATTTTTTTTTTCCATGGCCAATCTAGTAATATGTATTTTAACAAGTTAACTTTGGAACCAAAACATTAACTGCATAGGAGGCAGCTTTTCTGAAGGTTCATAAAATATGTATTGGGGCTGGGAATATAAAATGATCCCATTTTGTAGCAGACAAAATGTATAAAGTGCTGAGTGAAAACTGAGAGGGGCTCAACTTAAACCTTTGAAAATTGCTGCCAGTTCCAATGTGCTGTATTTATTTTGACTTGGAAGGCTCAATCTGGTCCAGATGAGGTCATTTGGTTGGAGCACACGTGTCCACGCAGAGCTGGAAGAGAGGGAAGACTGCAGGGTCCTTCAGCTTTGAGGTGTTGAGCTGCCAGGGAGCAGCAGTAGGAGCAGGGCAGGCAGCCCATCTATGTGTTGATCCTGGCATCAGGGCATAACGCTAGGGTGGAGGTGTTGTAATGTTTAAGTTGATTTCTTTAAAGGCAGGAAGAACAGTGCAGCTTTTGTATCCTTGGCTGTTTGCTGGGCAGTGTAAGTGGAGGCAAAGCTTGATGTGCTCTAAGGATCTGGGGCAGTGTATTTATGTAGGGGTGTCTGTAGGTTACTCTTCATGTAACTTCATGCAGTAGAAATTCTATTACTTTGTTTGCAAGTCCCTATCTTTCAGCTTGTAGTCTTTAGTCCTCTTAATGTCTGATACCTGCTCAGCACCATTTTACTTTCTCCCTACCCCTACTTCTGCATCTTCCTCTCATCTGTAAGATTAATACCTTGATCATATGTCTGTATGAAATTTCACTTTTCTCTCCTGGAGCTCCTTCTCTGTGACTCACTGGTCCATTGCAGCAGGTAGGAAAGGCTGCTGTGGCCTCTCTAAGCAGCCCTATCCTCCCCACTCCCCACCTCCCTGCCAGCAGACTGTTTGCCAACACTTTGCACGAGGAAGCTGCCTCTATAAAAATAAACTGTGCTGAAATCTGAGATACGCCAACCTCACACTTCATTATTGGTAATGGCAACCTATTTGATTTCCATTTGCAAACAGTAGCCTGCATATGTTCCTCACCATGAATCCCTTTCCCCTGTGCTGTTTTCTGTGCAAATTCAGGTTCCCTGTGCCTGGTGTTTAGTCTGCTTTGTGGTTTGCTTTCTCTGAGCCACAAACACCCCTGCTCCACAATTAAGGTATGGAAAAAGCCTGTTAAATCACTGGCTTGATTGCCTGGTTACTCACCGCCTACACAAGGTTGCCATCTCCAGCGGGCTTGAGCCTCTTCTCCCACCCTTTCACCTCTATATGATTTTTTTTTTCTTGCAATTGTTTTTTCTTGCTGATTTACACAAGAGGAAGCCAGGAGAGATAGACGTGTATTTCCTTTTCTTATCCCCAGCGTACACTGCCACCTGGGCATTTCTTGGGGACAGGTGGCCGTGCAGACACCATACCCCCACACCTCCAATGCTGCCTGGCTGTTATGCTATAAACCTGGGCTGAGGTTTTAGGATTTTCCAGAAGATATCTCTATTAAGGAAAAAAAAAGGAAAATAGTGAAGGGGGAGAAGATAAACCAAGCTTTATCTCAGCAGGATGAATGCTGCATTGCTCCACTCAAAGCCTGTCTGAGCTGCGGGTCCATTTCTCCATCACATGCAGGGATGGGGCTCCCAGTTGGGTCCTACAAGAGGGGCCCTCAGGAGGTCTCAAGAAGGGGGGATGCACCCAAGGCCCAAGGAAGAGGTACTGGTATTGACTTTCAGTCGATTTACTGGAGCAATTGAGTTTGTCAGTGAAATTCGAGATGGGCTCAATCAGCTGTCACACTGAGACACTCCTTGTCACTACTGTCAATAGCTTCGAGTTTCTGATCCTTTCTCAGATTAGCTCTGTGCCAGAACATCAAATGAAAACCTGTTTGGGGCATGGGGAGGGGAGAAACTCCAAGCAGTTACCTAGGAATCAGTTTACAGACTTCAAAGTGCTGTCAGGTTTATTCTGATGGCCCATAGCAATGCGCGGGGAGCAGGAGTGCCTCTGGAGTGTAATTTAGACTGTCCTCTTCAGCCTCACAGTTGCTCACAGAGTGCGAGGCAGAGATGGGAAAAGAATAGAGGCATCTCTCCCAGTGAACCCAATGGCATGCAAATGGCCTGCCTCCCCTGGAAGAGCTGTACTTTAGCTGGATGTAATAAGTAGCTTTTCTTATCTTACCTTTCTTCCTGAAGGACTCTTCTACATTTCTCACAGCACTGAAATGAAGCTTTTTTTTTTTTTCTGATAGAGCTAGGTCACTAAAAAGCATCACCCCCAACAATAGGACAGGAGAGAAAAGAAGGGGGGCAGATTTGTTATGCAGAAATGACAAAGGGAAGGCTGAATGGGGGTGCCCAGCCAGCCCATCTGAGCAGTTTTTGGCAGTGCTGAGCCTCAAGTGCGCTTTTCTTTTTTTTATACATATACCAAAGCAAGAACTTCGTGGCCCATTAAGTTCTTCCAAGACCTTTTACTTAAAGTTTAACTGGTTGGATCTGAGACAGCCTTTATCAAGAATGTTTCCATCATGGAGGATGCCAATATGAGTGTCTTTATTTATAGGAAGAATATTCTATCAGGAAACTCTTTTTTTTTTCCTTTTTTAACTTCAAGGATTTGAGAAATCTCTTTTCTCTCTTCGAGCTGAAACAGCTTATGGCAAGGTGAACTCACCCATTTACACAAAAGCCAAGAGGGTAATGATAATCCTATTAGAAAAATAATCTACAACCAAAAATAATAATAAGTAGGGGTGGAGAGGGAATCCTTTTGAGGCAAACTCAGAGTAATTCCTGTAAATTTACTAATTTCTTCTCAGGGTTGATAAGTTAAATACTTTGCTATCAATACATGAATTACAAAGGCTGATATTTTCATTACAATTTAACTTTCAAACAAAAAAAAAAAAAGAAAGGGAAAAGCCACATTCAAACATTGTTGCTGGAGAAATGTGTCCTTTAGAGCATGCTCCTGTTTTTTGATGAACACTTTCTCAAAGAGGGAGGCAGCGTCTGTAAAGATGACTACACTGCACAGCACTTATCTAGATTTTTTTTCCTTGAATGCAATTTTAAGATTTCTAATTTTTTCCTGTTATCCAGTTCCATTAGTATTTTGCTTTTGTCCTGATAATATCAAAATGTTTGTCTCTCCCTCTCTCAAGATCACCACTATCCTTACCAAGTAACTGCAACTTTATTTCACTGCTTAATATAATATTGAAGCAACTCCCTTTCCAGAGCAAATCATACCTTCCTTCCTTCTCAGTTCTTCAAACAGAACCACCCCAACCCAGTTCAAAGGACTATATAAGTAATCTTTAATATCAGAGGCAACTGTATTTGCTTCTCATGGTGGCATGAATGTGAAAGCATTATGGAGAAGTATGAGAAAAACAACGGAAAGGTTAAAAAAACCACATTCCCCATATAGAGTATTTCAAAGCAAATGCTGGATACATACCTTTCATTGACCTTTTCTTTAGATTAGTGGTCGAGGCAGCTGCTGTGCTTGTATTACACATTCCAGTGCAAGGACTGACTTGTGAGCAAGGTAGGTGTGTGCGTGCATGTGTGCACGAGTGTGTTTGTTATTCAACCTGTCAGCCAAAGGTCTTCATTGCTGGTTTTAGCTCTTTGTTATTTTTTTCATAGCTTCTGAAGGGAGGTGTGGTTGTTTGTGGACTTTGTTTATGTTCACTAGGTGATGGGAAACCTAAGAGCTTTTAGTGAATTCAGATATCCTCTGGATGGGAGGTGTGAATTTCCAAACATTTCTGTTTAAAAGCTTTTATTAAGTCTGAGAGAAAAGGAAGAAAATAAACATCTCTCTTTTCTGGCTGCAGAAGATGAGAAAGTTTTCAGCCTGTGGGCCCTGCCAGGACACTATAGATGCTTACAAAGGGAGAAATTGGAGGAGAAATGAAAAAGGCTGGAGCTTAAAAAAAAATAACCTTAATGCTACTGCTCAAGTTGAATTTGGTTTTATTTTACCAAGTCCCCATTGAGCCAGCTGGCCTCGATAAGACCCTGATGGAGCAGAGTGCCCCCCCCATCCGCAGGAGGGGTGGCATCTCTAATGAAGGCGTGAAGGCAGCTCTGTCAAGCCCAGCTAATTGCATCCAACCCAGCAGAAAGGGACGCAGCCAGGGGATGTGCTCACCTGCTCCGTGCTTGACCTCCCTTGGCTGGGAAGCCAGATGGGCAATTGCTGCCACAGGCAGATGCTACTGGCAGTATGGAGATGGGCGCGTGGCTTCTCTGTGACACGCTGGGAGGGGTTTAGTGTCACCAAGCTGAGAGACTGCCCATACACCCAGATCTCCCTTGTGATATGGACCAAGACAGCTTATGTCCTGGTCTAGAGCTTCCCCTGCCTCTCCCCATCTGTGGGCTCCCTCGGGCAGGTACTTCCTTCTGATCGCGTGTTTGTGTGGTGGCTAATTGCAGATGTGAGGGTAATATAAATAATAAGGTTAAAAGTCGCTCTTCGTGAGGGGAGGTGAAAAGGGAACGGAAGTGGAGCTGCTACTCAGCTTCCTGGCTTTTCCTGGAGTCAAAAAGAAAGTGCAAAGGGTATTGCAGGATATGTCAGAGTATTTTGTCTTGAATCATTTGCCATCCTGTTTTTATTCCCCTGCAGATATATTTCAAAGAAAGTGTTTAGATGGACTGATGACCTTGCTTATAGTTGAGGTTGCCAGTCACTTCCCATGATAAGTCCCTAGTTTGGTTGGTTGGGCTGTGGCAACGTGCACTGTTGAGGCTGAAACTTCCCCCGCAGTTTGAACTCTATTCAATCTCCAGCCTCGCTGGTTCACCCTGGAACTTGCTTCTCACTGAGTTCTCTTGTCTGATAACAGGAGTAGCAAAACTTCTTAATCTCCGAGACTGGTGCCAAGAGAAATACATTAGTGATCACGATAACAGATTCCAGTTATTCCAATAATGCAGGCTATATAGCTGTTGAAAATAAAGTTTGCATCTATGTATGGACATACGCACTAAAATAAATGATTATGGCTATAAGATTTTAGACTAAAAGTAAATCAGTTTAGATCTTTCCCTTAAATAATGTAGTTGCTCTTGGATTGTCTCATAAGTGTTAGAATTTACTGCTATGGAAGAGACGCTCACAGCATAGCTTAAGTAAAGATTGTATCTCATACTGGAGAGTCCCATTTACCACTAAGCTTTGTTCTCAGCTGTTCCCTATTGTACTATGCACTTCTCTTCCTCTCTCACTTCCCTCCTTCAGTCCATCTCCAGCAATAGTAGCAAATTGTCCTTCTATATCAGCTGTCATTTACCCAGTAATGAAAAAGGCGTTGGAGCACAGTTTCCATTTAGTCTCTGCAGACTCTGTATGCAGCAATGAAAAGCTTTCATTCTTGCCGTGCCAAAGTTCCTAACTTTGCCGATTCATTTCAGTTTGCTCAAGAATCAACATTTGAATCTTTACCTCCTGCCTACGTTATCCACTTAGCACTCAGCTGGTCACAGGAATAGAAAGGTGGCTGGTTTGCAGGGGCAAAATTTATTTGGGATGTGCAGTGCTGCTCTTGTCATTTTGGAGAATGTTGTGATGTGAGCTTTTCAGTATTCTGTTTTTTTCTCTGTTTCATTTTTTGTTGTTTGTTTTGTTTTGTTTTAAACATCTGTGGTGGCATCACTGAGTGATGAGGCTTGAATTATAAAGCTCCTGAAACTCAGAAGGCACATAAATAGGATCTAATTTGTATTATTTTAAAGTTAATTCAGTGTTTTTAAAGACCCTGGTCCACAGTCTTCAAACATTTTGATTTTAGCAGTATCAGCAACTCCAATTATAATGCTGCTGGTAGTGGCTCTCATATAGGTATGATCTTTAATCCTAAACCAAATACAATTCCCTGCCAAATAAATATCGCATCCATGTGGACATCTGCAGCACACTTCTCTTGTAAAAGATGAGTCCTCTTCATAAATCTGTGATAGGTATATTGGCCCAACTCTCTGCTTCAACATTTCCGACACTGAACCTCTAAAAACTAAATTATGGATTTTTATGCTTAGTGGTTCTGATGACCCTGACTATTCTTTCATTTTACATGTAGAAAGAAGCACATTTATTTTTCATTTTCCATTCTAAAATAGCTGTTAAAAAAATGAACACTGGGCTTTAAGACACTATTTACAACAGAAGTAACCCCAGTTTTTAATTTTTTTTTTTTTTAATGCAGTAGCTCCAAAAGTGCTTCCCTGGTTTAAAAATCTGTCTGAAATTTAAAGTGAGGTAACTACAAAATGTTTTTTTATCTTCCTTACTAGATGCTAAAATGCCAGAAAACACTGGAGTAGCATTTTCAAGTTCTGATCCTCAGCAGCAAGTCTGACAAGATATCATATGTTGCAGGCAATAGGACTGTAGGTGCAATAAGTTGAAAATTCACAGGAATTGCACTGCCTTTGTGCAAATTGCAGTAATGCATATTATTTCTAAAAAAAAAATCCTGCCTGTTGAGCAGGAACTAGCTCTGCCAAATGCAATGGAGCAGACTCAAGCCAGGTGCTGACAAGACTTCCCTGATCTCTCATGACCCTTGTTGCAGAGGGTGAGCTGGCAAGAGGAATTAACAGGAACATGGGGGGAGAAGATGGTTTGTTTGTTTCTGCTTGCTTGAAAATGTGTGTGGCTGTCATGGCTGATGTGTTTTTGTGACAACTGAGCTGCCTCTCCGGCACCACTCCTTGTGGGCTACATACTCATCTTTTATCAGGAGGATGCTGGTGTGGTGAGAGACAGACTCTTCATAGAAAGTCAGCTGAGCCTTGCTGCATAAACATTCAAAGGACTCAAATCTTTTTTTCTCGACTCTGAAGAACTCTTTGCCCATATCACCCTGTTTGTTTTGTTTTTTTTTTTTTTTCTGAAGGCTGAGAAATGCCTTAGGAATGCAGTAGCTCACTCTCCTTTCCAGGGCCAGCTCTCCTGGTGATGTATTAATTAGCTGGAGTACTGCACACAAACGAGCAATTGCAGGCTGATCTCGTTAAACATTAATGCTTAACTAGAAAAGCAAGAGCTGTTAAAGATACGCCACTCAATGTCATCCATGTCTGAATGCAAAAGACTTCAGCGGCTGAGCTGCTGGACCTTATGTTTCCAGACAGAGCGAGAAGGGCCAGGTAGTGCAGATCCCTTTTCCAGGGCCAACTGGGAACACCTCAACCACAGATGGGTTTCCATGCTCCTGTGATTATCTTTAACATCTAACCCAGCCCCTTGCCAGTGAGCAGACCTCTCTCAAGGAGATACTTGGCAAGACTTTGTGCCCACGCTGATTTTCCAGCCTTTTTCATCCCTTATTTTTAGTGGTTAGTTCCAAAAACCAGCACAGGTCTACTCCTTACCACTATTTAACCACTAGCAAATGGTTAAGACCAATGTTTTCAAACATGAAAGTTTCACGTTGTGTAGTTACACCCCAATGAAGTAATCCAAATTAGTGGTTGTCTTGATTATTGTTGACCTTGCTGTATATTTTAGCCAACCCCATTTGAAAATATTGACCTTATCACCACTTTTTTTCTTTCAGTTTATTCTTGGAGGAACTTGTTAGAATAGCTCTTTACATCATGAGGCTTGACTGGTACCGGGAAAAATATCTTGACTACCTTTTGAGAGACTTTCAGAGTGTTTATTTGTTGATTAACCTGCTGGAAATACTGCTGCTGAAAGTGGATATAGCAAAAGCCTCCTGACCAAGCCGCCACACTCCTACTCTTAAGGCATGTGCCTTTACAGCCTGGCTTTGCATGAGCAGCTGCTGGCAGCACTTCTATCCTTTCATTTGCATGGGTAAAGATGGTGTTTTATATGCATCATCTTAATAACTATATACATGACGATCAAGGACACAGTTTTGCATGAGTTTTTATGCCCTGCTTTCCAAAGAGTAACCCACCGTAGCCAGCATATAGGATATGTTCTATAGGGGACAGCAGCCTTCTAACTTACTTTCTGCCGCCTCCTTCTCTCCAATGTAATAATAAAGACACAGCAGCCAGTATTTTTCCTTACCCTCTGACTGTTTGCCCTATGCAATTTGATTGCAATTGATAATTCATTAATCATTTCCTATCATGGTTAATGTTTACCCAGCTTGCTACTGTGCAGCAGGGCTGATGGGAGGGGCAGGATCAGGGAGGTGAAGCATACAGTCAAGAAAGCACAAAATGTATGGGAACACCAAGTCTCTAGAAACAGTCTATCTCTTATTTTTTTATTTTTCCTTTTTTCTTCAAGGTGGATGTTTATGTGGTACTACCATCAGTGGTTCTGTAGGGTTTGTCCTGATTTTCCTAAGCCCAATGCTCCTTAGTTTTCATTGTGACAGCCTCAGCATTACAGAAACGGTTCTTTCTGGACCTCCTTTTGCTGCCTGAGGAAGCGTTACTCCTGCCCTGTTGGGATTTTGTTGTTGGGGATTTTTTCAGTCTCCTAGTGTGATGCTTCCTCAGATCATGCTTAAAAGGCACTGTGCTTGATTTCCCTTCTAATGGCATTAAGACTGGAGCTGGAGCTGCCTTTGCTGCCTGGTCCTTCTTCTGCCAGTGTCTTCAGACGTTATGTCACAGCTCCCAGGGTTGCTCGCTGACTCCAGCCGGCCTCCCTGGGGGACAGAAACCAGGTTCCCTTCCCTATGGCAGCAGCAGTGCCTACATTTAAGAAGCTGTAGTGCTGAGCCGTGACTGCATTAGTTCTGCTACATTAGAACAGAAGCAAAGAGCTTAATTTAATTCGCTGGCCTGTATACCGACACCTGAGGGCCACTAATTCACTGTCACATGTTCTCGGGAAAACCAAGCTCTTTAGTGTTCATATTTTTTCTTTCTGTTTTTTTTGGTTTGGTTTGGTTTTTTTAGTTGTTTTTTTTTTTGTTTTTTTTTTTTTTGCAAGAGCAGAGCCTTGCAAGTCAAATGTTAATGTTCTAGGACTGGAGAAAAATATCTTGCAAGGATCATGGTAGGTCAGGATGACTCACTTCTGCCAGTGTCCACAAGGGATGGAAGATCACACATCTCTTTTTTTTCACTTTGAAATATATAAATTGATCTCAATTCTTTCATTTTATGATTAGGACCATCAATAAAAAAAGTTGATTCACAGTGACTTGTGATTGGCAGTAAAACATTTATTCACCACTGGATGTATCTGGACATCATTCAAGGGCTTTGAGCCTATCAGATATTTCAACCCAATTTGTCTTCACAAGTGGGAGGATCAGGTCTTGTAGTCGTGTTTCTATGCTGTATGTTCCAAGAATCAAACCTTGCCTCAGTTGTTTGTGCATGAAGACCCATTAGGCTAAAGTAATCCCTAGGGTAAATGTACAGACTTAATAGAATGTTATCAGGGATAAATTAGGCCTATTGATTTTTAATGAGGCTCTTACCTGAATAAAGAAAATAGAGTTTCTCTTCTGTTTGGGTCTATTGTTCTTCTACTGCAAGCGTCACCATAAACACCTGCTTTGACCTTGATTTTTTAAACACGGAAATTTTGCAGCTCTGAAAGGATTAGAAAACATACTCTTTTTCTCCTCACAACTTTAGGCAGTGTCATTATGCAGTGAGATATATTTCCCAGAATTTGCACATCTCCAAACATCCTTTTTTGAAAAGCCAGTGAACAATCTGCCAGAAAAATTACAGGCTTCTCATATTTTAATGCTGTTCTCCTCCTCCGGAGACTATCCTTATCATGAGGGGTTTTTTGTTTTCTCCATGCTAATGAATTTCTAAAGAAATCATTTTGAGAAATACAAACTGATTTGTCTATTTGAACTGATCTGACTGAGATAATCTTTGGCTTGCTGTTTCATGCCAACAGTTCCTAGCATTGCCCCATACTTCAAGCCCTCAGGTAGGTAATTTTGAATTACTCCACATCCCCAGGATTCAAGTCCATTGGCCAGCTTGTTAGTGGCATGGCTCTTAAGAAAAGGGGATATGATTACATGCTGTTCCCTGGTAGACTAAGGCATCGCTGATGCCAAGTATGGAGAGACACTGCCAGGTATCCATCTCCACAGGTAACCTCTGATGACCATGGGAGGATAGAAAATTGCAATGCTTTAGAAAGAGTTCTCTATGTCTAGGTGTTTGAAAAGAAATCAAAGACTTCAGGTTGTACTCAGATTTCACTGGGGTGTTACTTAGGCAATATTCTTGAAATGTTTTTACTTTTTTACTTATTTCTTCGTGACCCACCTGAGGCTTCTCTGGTGTCTCCCATCGTCGGTGCAAGTCTCAAACAAATCTAAAACAGTGGTGCTTTCAAGTCCTCGGTCTTTATGTCTTTGTGAAAAACAACCACAACCTATAGGAGGTGAATTTGGAGGCTTTTTGCTGGGATCTGTGATGTTCATTCAGATAGTGGTTAGTTTCAACCTGACTTTTAGAGGGAGGGTGCTGCTTCTCCAGCTCCAGCTTCAGCTGAGATCTGGGTCTGCAGAGATAGGACTGTTTCTGTGGTTCACAAGTGGCATTCAAAACCATGGGTGACCTGTGGCGCCGCAGCACATGGCTGCAGGGGGTACATGTGAGTGTCTGGGTGCCCTTTGGAGTGTCACTTCACTGTGTCCCCTGGCATGACCAGAGATATTTTTTTGTGTTCTAAGTTGTGTGGTTAAGGAAACTTTGCCATTAAACCACTGATCTCTCTGAATGTACCAAATCCTCATTAATTTGTATCCTTTATTGTGTTCAATTTAATTTTTTATATTTAGAAATTATGAAGCATCTGTTCATTCCTTAAAAAACTTTAGATAGCTGTTGGTTAGGAGTAGGCTTTCTTAGTAACTGGCTGGCTTGACTTTAATCACTGATCTAAATGGCAAGGTCTGCTGACTCCTGAGACATCATTTTGTATTTCCAAATGTACCTTGTTAGTGGAAGAAATGTTTATACTTACTCAGAAATGCCAACAGAAGTTCTCTGTGCCCTTCTAGCACTCATATTGGAGGTCAGTGGACTGAATACATGCAAAATTAACTTCAAATATAAGCCTGTCATACTTCTTGAATACTTCTTGAAGTGTGTTTCTTTTAGAGAACTCTATTTATTTGTTACTTTTAATCTATTGTGCATATTTTCACTATGTACATCATTATGTAGAGGCATGGATGAATCTTTTGAGAAGATAAATTATATGACATTTCCTCCCCCTCCCCATTCATGATTGCAGGCTTATGCCTTTAAATTTATCTTGGTAATCACTTTAGTTCCTGCACTTCCCTGGGCTGTGGTAGGGAACTATAATTCTCTAGTGTTTTGCATTGCAATGCCTTCTGTACCATTTTATAGCAAAACTGAAAGGAAACCCAAAATTTAAATTGAAATTTTACTTTGGAAAAGCAATCATACAGAAATATTCATACACAATGAATGGTGCAAGCCCTTATTGAAGTAATACAAAACACCGTATGTGAACTTCTTACAGGCAGGCTTAAGTGTGAGATTTGCAGTGTGATTCTTCTTTTTAGTATGTACATCTTCCCTCACGGAAAATGCTGCGAAACCCTCCAGAGAACCTGTCATTGGCAGTAGAGATAAGGAATGCTCCAATGTGAAAACATACCCTAAAAAGGGAAAGACCAATATTGACTTGCAGTGAAGCTTAAGCCCTTTAAACTCACCCCCGGACAAGAGCAGTCAATATCTCTTTTTTAAAAAGTGCTGCTGCTGTTATGTAGCAGACTGTTAAACTATGCTAAGAGTCGTATATTTTCTATTCAAAACTGTGCTGCTGTGTACATAAACACGGAAGGTTTTGTAGCTGTATATGTCAAGATTTTTGACATGTATAGGTGGAGCCAGCATAGGAAAGCCTATTCAGGAGTTGGGAGCAGCTGCCCTAATGGAATACTATTGACTTTAGTTACATCAGGGGCTAAATATAGATCAGGCAGCAACGTACATAGGGCTGTGTCTGGCAGCCAGGACAGAATGTGCTGCTCAACGGACAGACGGGTGGATGTTGTTCCTGCGCAGATTCTCCTTTGAGGTTGGAGAGGTCTCCCAGTCCTTTTAACCTGGTGCTGCTTCCCCCGTGGGCATCCTGCTGCCAGCCTGAGGCTGTGCATCTGGCCCCAGGAGGAGACACCAGGCTGGTCTGGACACAGATTTCCTGATGATGCCGGTTGGCACAGCTACCCAGTGTCAGTGGTGTCGTATGGATTTATACCTGGGGAAAGGTTGATCCCAGGAGTTTATAGTCAAAACTGCAAGGGATAGTTGTGCTTTAGATATGTTGCCCCAACGTTCCTCTGTTGCCACCCCCTGCCCTGCCTCCTTCACTCGTTCCCAGTTGCACTTTCTTATGTTCTGCTTCCACCGCCCTGTTGTGCTTTTGAAGACAAAACCTGCATTTCCAGCAGCATTTTCCAAAGCCATTTCCCAGCTTGAACCAAAAGAAGATGGTCCATATGTGCCATAACTGTGCCCTCAACAGGAGGGTCTGTCCCCCTGCTCAGCTTGACAGAGAAGAAACGATTGCCTCTGAGATGTTATCTTGATTCTTTGAGGCTGAAAAATCTAGACAGGAGCCTGTTCTTTCTCTTACTGTGAATGAGGGTGAAGCGTTTCAAAGTAATTAGATTTGATAAATTTTTTTTTTGCTTTCTCCTTCCCATCCTTGACTACAATTTTTATGCTGGGAGTGTACTGGTGTTGAAAGGGATGTGTTCATCCTGACAGGCTCTATGGAGGATCATCACGGGGTTACAGCTCATCTCAGCATCTCAGGCGTTAAGGAGCTCTGAAGACTTGGCAAGCCACGAGCATGCTGAAGGCAATGCCGAAGGTTCCCCAAGTTCAGACAGCTTTTTTTATTTTCATTCCTGGGAAGGAAAACCCAAGGTTCTTATATCATAGGGAGTGACAGTTTTGAAGTGAAGCAGGCATGATAATCCAAATGCACCAGATTTGTGATTCTTTGGGAGAAAGGAGTGTGCACCTCCCCTTGTCTCTGTGTGCTCCTGCAGATTTAAATCTAGCTAATGTGCACAGACATGACATTTGTGGTATCCCAAATGATTTATGGATGCGCAAACCATTAAGGCCAGGCTTTTCATCCTCTGTGCTTTCTCCAGCACACAAGTTACAGAGACTTATCTAGTCATACATACAGTGGTTAACACAAACCAATATTTTTAATGAAAAAAGATTTTAAAACTTTGGGGTCATAATGAAGCCCGTAGCAACCCATGACAAGGAATGGTCTGGCTTCTAGGACTCTATTTGCTTTCTCTTTTATCATCTGTAAGAGATCTAGAACATTGTTTTTTCACTTTTTTGTCTTATCTCTAGTCCTTCCACATTCACTGAGTATGCACACAGCCAAGCAAAAACTTTCTTTGTGGAAAAGGACTGCACATGTTATTCTATTAGGTAAATTCTAGTTACAGCCCCTCTGAGCATTCCAGATCATACATTTTTGATACTCACTTCTCATTGTTCATAGATAAAAAATGCATGTTCCATTCCCATTTGCTCTTTGGACAATCATATTTTGGTTTAGAGCATGAGGACTGAAACAGAGGGAATACGTTGTCCTCTTAGATTTATAGTCCAGGAGATAGGTCACAACCCTTAGCTACTCTAGAAGTGATCTATACTTCAGGACCCTTGGGGGACAAACCTGGAGTATATATCCTAGTATGTCTTGAGCCACTCTGGACTATGAATGGTGTGCTGGTCTTAGCCAGCCATGAAGCAATAGCATTGCACCATGGAGTAGGGAGAGCATGAAGGGGAAGGGCAGCATCTCTTGGAAGCTGATACTGTGCTGACAGTGAGGATTGATGGTTTCAAGTCCCAGGGGCACTGCTGATCCCATCAGGGATATCTTCCCTCTCTCTAATGAGTTTTACAAGAATAAGGAGACTTGCTTGATTCTGTGTGAGCCTCCTCCAGCAGTGTTACTATCAGTTAATGAGATTTCAGTGCCACGAAGTGGGAGTAGGAGCTTCATCCATGTGAGATGCTGCGTCGTACTCCACTGTGGCCTCAGCAGAGTGTTGCTGCCAGCTCCACCGTAGAGGCTGGACCCCCAGCTGAGCCTCACAAGTGAAGCCTTCACTCCTTAACCCAGTTTTTTTCATATCTGCGCAGTCAGCTACAATGAGGCACGCTTTGAACCAACAAAATTAGAGCTGGAGCCATTCAGTTCAGAGGCAAAATTCCACCTTTCCTCCTCATCCAAGTGCTGAAGTCAGACTTGGGGAAACCCTGCTGTGACTCTACAGTCAGACTGCCAGGGGTGAGCAAGCCCTGTACCCTACCGGGGAGAACCCTTCAAGTTCTGTGGTCCATGAGCAAGTCCTCTGAGTCCTGAAAGCATTCACCACGTTGAACACATGGTATCAAGAGCGTCTTCAGTTCCTACTGAAGTCATCCATCCCTTGTGAGAAACAAGCTCCCCCAGGACTGACCCTTGCATGTCTCAGCCCAGTATATTGTGGGAGAACCCTGACAGCCTCAGGACTGATTTTTTTTTTTTCTTCCTTGAACAAGGAAAACACTAGCTAGATATAGAATCGGAGAAAACCAGAGATGGAAAGTTTGGATGTATTACTAGATACAGAGCAATTTTCTGCTTGCTCTTGTCAGGTGTCCTGAGACACAAGAAAGTATTACAAAGAGTCCTTTGCTTGCAGAAGTTGTGCTTATACTGTGATCTATATTTCTTTTCCCATCTCTCTTATGTTGCTGTTATCATTCCGTTATCAAAGGACTTCAAAAGAGACCAGCAGAGCTCAGCGCTCGTATCCCCTTGAAATTCAGTGGAAGGGTTACAATTGGGTTTCTAGGAATGCTGGAGAGGGTTTAAGACAGAAATAAACCCCTAGGGGTTTCTTTTTTCTGGTCTTCTAAGGTTTTTTTCTGTATACATAGAGTGAGATTTCAGAAGGGCTTAGCATTGTCTGTCACTGCTGATGAATTCGGTGAAGCTCCAGTGTTCCCTGGCAGTGGGAGCAGGAAAATGCAGGACACTGCTGAATATCCTGCTCCTGTCTTTCTACTTCAAAACCTAACCCTTGGGCAAGATTATCTAATAGAGGATTTTTAACTTGCATTAACACCCTTCACCACAACAATGACTGTGTATAACCTTGTAGTTACACCAAACAACACATACTCACTCTTTTTCTTTTCCTCTCCTATACCCATTCAGGCTGGCTTCCTCAGCCCCAGGCCAAATGTTCTTTTGGAAAGAAAAAGAGAGGGATGATTTGGTTATAGATGCTGCACTAGAAGAACTAGGACAAGAAAGTGGCTTGAGCAGGAACCCCTGGGCATCACAAGGACACTTCTGTGGTTTGGTGCTGTCCTCCATTGCCTTCTTCTGTCTTTGTCTTCTCTTCCCAGTAGTTCCCTCCTCAGATGACCCCACTGTTAAACTGAGTTGAATGGAAACAAGACGTCAGGGAATAACCCAATATCTACAGCTGTTGCAGTGTTGGTCCTACTTATATATTGCATATCAGTCCTACCTCGTGTCTGCTTTAGACACTCAGAGCCCACACACTTAAGACACCCTAGAAGTTTTATTGCCCTGTGTTCAAAGGGACATTTTATTGACTTTAGGCATCTATTTCATAAGCAAAGCATTTGTAAAAATTAAGATATGATCTCATTGCTGTGTTGTGGGTTGCCCCACTTTGCTTTGCAGATTATATGCTGAAAATCATTCCCTGACAATCATGAAACTGGTGCAGCTCGCAGGGGCTTTCCCAGTCTTAAACACTGGGCATAGTGCTGAAACATATCTAAAGCTGGAATGAATTGAAGTGTGCCCATTGTATGGAAATATCTGTGGCCTGTGGCCTCATGCAATACTAATTTTGAGATGTTCCAGATGCCCCTTAATGGTTAGAGCACCCTTAATGTTCTGCAGCTGTTGTGTTTTGGAATAGCTCTTGTTGCTGGATTCCTTCATCAATAAAAACAAGGATGTTTATCTGATGTATGGGGGAAAACCAAATATTGCAAGTGAAAGCATGAATATGAAAGGATGGTGAATCACCATGCACTTTCACTTAATGTTTGATTATTACTTTTTCTTTCCTATGTGCCCAGTTCCTATCTTTCTAAAGAAATCCATGCTTACACTCAGCATTCAATAAACACAGCAGGCTACCCCCTACCCCACCAAAGCTCCACAACTGGGTGTTCTCACTTTTAATGTGTGGGCAGCCTTTGTGTCCATTTTCTATCATTTCCATTTTCCATCACATTTGGCTTGCACCAGTGAAAAGGTCTGGTGCCAAGATTTCTGCTGGCTGAAACAAGGGTGAAGTTCTGGCCTGATTAAAATCAATGGCAAAGCTCCCAGTGACAAGTAGGAGAGCAGCCTGTGATTTGGAGTACTTGGAGGATACACACAAAGCAATCATACATAGCAATATAATTGTGGCCATTGGATGGATGCTAAAGTTACAGATCAACAAGCTACCAGATATAAATAGCAGTATTTTCTGCTGATTCTGAGTTCTTTTGTTTTGACCAGTGTTGAAAATCAATTCCTTTCCTGCCTTTCAGGATAGGTAAAAATAAATTGCCCGCTCTTCCATTGTAAAACTTGAGCATTTTGTTGTCTTAGAACAAATATTACCCTCCTAACCATGATGTTGTGTTGGCGTGCTTAATATTTTCCACACGTACATGCAAAACCTGTTAACATGTTAATGGATTTGTTTGCTTGTCAAGGAAAATTTTGCCCCCTGCAATGACAGCTTCAAACTCACGCTGCAAAAGGGCAGGGCAAGCATTCATTCAATGGACAAGCACAACACGCTTCTCCTGGCAATAAAGGCTTCAGACTTGAGTTGGGTGCCTTGCCATTCTGATCCACGGTGCTGCTTTAATCATGTTAATGCACTGTCTAATTATGGTAAACACCACATATTATTCAAATTAAAAATGTATATTGCTATTCACGTAGTCGGTCTGCAGACGTTTTTACGCATTAGTGTTTTCTAAGCTGAATGCCCTCTGGTAGGCACTGGAGGCTGTGTATCACCCCATTAGCTAAAAAGGGAGGTGAATGATCATATATAGTGGCTGCCCAGCTCGGAAAGTGTTTTACTTGGCACACTGTTGGAAGGCAAATGGTTTCTCTGAAGCAAAGTTGCTCCTGCAAAATCATCTTTTAGGTGAATATCTAAAACTAGCCCTGCTGCCTTCCTCATTAATGGGGCAATATTGACTGGTATGATCTTGGTTGTGTGAGTTGCCTGCCTGGAGTCACATCCACTCTGAGAAAAGACAGGTCTCCAGAATCAATAGGTTTGATGATTCAGGCTCTGATCCTTCTCTTCATAGCGTTCACCAATTCTTGCTTTCCTGAAAGCTGTGCTTGCCTGGGGCAACTCTGATGCTAGGTGCCCAACACTTAGGTGAGTTTCATCAGAAGAAAGAGACTGCTGCTGTAGTGGAAAGTAATCCTAGGCCTGGTGACGGTGCTGGCAGACCTGCCATTGTATATCAGAGATGCCTAATTGGACACAGAAGTATCTGAGATGGGCCCAAGCTGGAAGGTATTTCCTTAAATCAAGATCTGTGGTTCCTCTTTGTGTGGTATTGTTTGGACTGTTGGGGTCATATCTGATATGCTAGAACCAAACCAATGACAGTGTCCATAAACAAACTAATGATTTCATGAACTTGTCAAAGATAAGAAAGGAAATGAACACTACATATAATAATAGCACAGTCATATTGTCTCTCTGTGCTATCAGATATCCTGTGTTGTTTCTCTTCTCAGTGCAGGATCACATCCAAAGTATTCCATATGACTATACAGAGTAAAAAGATTTACTTGGATATTTCAGTGCATGCTACGTTTTTATGAATATGAATTACAGAGAAAGCTACTGGGTGGAGTGAAAACGTAAGAGTGCTTTATAGAACTGCTTAATAATTGGACAATCAAGAAACGGCTGGACAATGCAATGTATATCAGTAAGCAGATGGATTTTACTAGTAGATAGTGCTTTTGTCTTCAGATATGGGAGTCGTGCATGCAGTTGGCTCCACAGGTATGTCATTTGGCCTATAGATTTCTAGCTTTTTCATTCTCTTAGACATTTAGAGTTTCTTTCGATGGGGTTTCTTTTTTCTATTTTTTTCTTCTGGGACGCGAGGGTAGATTCTTAAACTTGTATACTTAGCATGCTCTATTATTCTTTTGATTGCTTCCCCATGCTTCATTCACTGTGGTTCAAGCTGGAAAATTAAAGTGGAAAGGACTTCTGTGCCTTGAGATTTAATTATTTTAGGGAACAGAAAGAGTTCCTTGAGATAAATTATCTTATGTTTCAGTGTCCCAGGTCATCTTCTTGTTTGTTTTTCTTCATTTGATTTATTTTAGTTTCTGGGAATGGCTCCCGGTCACCATCACCTTGTAGATCTGGACTAGATAGGAGCTGGAGAAAGAAGGATTTTCAGATGTACTAATGAAACCTGAATTTTAATGCAGTAATTATCATTTACTGGTTTTGAAATGGGTTCTAACCGAGAATTTTAGAATTGAGTATTTTGCACTCGCAGCCCAGAAGGCCAACCATATCCTGGGCTGCAGCAAAAGAAGCATGGCCAGCAGGTTGAGGGAGGTGATTTTGCCACTCTATTCCTCTCTTGTGAGACCTCATCTGGAGTCCTGTGTCCAGTTCTGGAATGCTCAACATAAGAAGGATATGGAGCTGTTGGAATGGGACCAGAGGAGGCTATGGGGATGATCAGAGGGCTGGAGCACTTTCCATATGAGGACAGGCTGAGAAAGTTGAGGTTGTTCAGCCTGGAGAAGAGAAGGATCTGAGGAGACCTTATAGTGACCTTCCAGTACCTGAAAGGGGCCTACAAGAAAGCTGGAGAGGGACTATTCATAAAGGCTTGTGGTGATAGGACGAAGTGGAATGGGTATAAACTGGAGAGGGGCAGATTTAGACTAGACATCAGGAAGAATTTCCTCACCATGAGAGGGGTGAGACAGTGGAACAGGTTGCGAAGGGATATTGTGGATGCCCCATCCCTGGAGGTGTTCAAGGCCAGATTGGATGGGGCTTTGGGCAACCTGATCTAGTGGGACATGTCCCTGCCTATGGCAGGGGGGTAGGAACTGGATGATCTTTATGGTCCCTCCCAATGCTAACTATTCTATGGTTCTATGATTCTATGATTTTGTAGAGGTGAATATGATGAAATGGCTGTTCTTATGTTTGTATGTTAAGGGGAGTCTGCTAGTGAACATATGTAGGTTATGATGCTTTGACTGGCAGTAGATACTGGTTTGTATACAAAGAGCTTCAGGAAAAAGCTCTCTTGGTGGTTTTACATGATATTTTTTTGTTGAAAATCAGAATCAAACCAGGTGGATCACAAGTAGCTAGTTGGCTGCTATAATTATATCCTTCTTGAGTATTAAAGGTACTGAATGTATTGAGAAATTGATTATTTGACCAAACTTTAGAAATCTGTTTCAATAGATTTTATGGCATGTGGTGCAGCTCAAATTTAGGATTAATGGTGGAAAAGAAAGTTAGGATTATATGGCACTGGAAAAGTGCTGGATAATGTTGTGCTTCTCAGATAACAAAGACAAAAGTTGTTGCCTATGCAAATAAATTAAGGAACTGTGTTGAAATAATTTCATGCTGAACACAGCCTTTGTGAAGAGCAAAGAAAATGAAGTTGCCAGAGGTGTATATTGAGCACTTTGCAGGATGTGTGAGATACAGCATCTTAATGGATGTATCATAAAGAGAAGGGAAGGGCATCAGTTCATCTGCTCTAGCCCTGGGCTGGATGGGGCTGTTGCATTTGCTGTGCTTCTCCAGTGAAAAGGAAAAGGGGAAGTGATCCTGCCATGTGGTTCATGCACCTTATTGCAGATCACTGGCACTTTGGAAAAAGCATGAGTTCAGAGGTGGTTTTTATTCTGCATCCTTTTGCTGCCCACCTTGACAAGTGACAACAAATCTGTCACTGAAAAGGAGTGCAGGGAAGAGCCAGAGGGATGCTGCTCTCCATCAGTGGGGCCCTTGGCAGCCTCCATCTCCCACGCTCCTTTCCCTATCTCTCCCTTTACTCAGTGTAGGACCTGTGGTTGAATAGGTGCTGTGTGGCTGGCGTGCTGGTCGGGGGACTGTGCTGGGCTTTGTTCTGCCTAGGAATCTCTGGCCATTGATCAGGGGAGAAAATAGCAGGTGCCTTGTGCTCCAGGGAGGAACAGCTGCCTTTTTCTCCAAAGGCTCTCTCTGTGGCTGGGGAGGACAGGATATAAATTTAACCCATCTCCTGTAGCAAGAGGCTGGTTGCTTAGTCACACTTGAGCACCTGGTAGAGTGCTGAGGCTCCATTTGATAATGTGGTACTTATTACAATAGATATGGCTGAGGTGTTCATTACCATGTAAACAGGGCTTGTAGGGGGCCAGCTCCCTCTCTCTTTCCTGACCTCTGCCCCAAGGTGTGGGTCCAGCTGGCATAATCCTCCTCAGGAACCAGGGAACTGAGGACACCAGCGCTGCAGGAGACACCTCAACGCAAGCAGAAAGCAAAACAAATTGCAAATGCCATCTGTTGCTATCCTACTTCTGAAAAGCCAGGGTGAGCCAGGGGCATCTTCTGGGCCCCCATTTTTCAGCTGAGATCCTATGGCTGTGGTCCCCCCATCTCCAAGGAGGAATGACTGGTGAGGACTCACTAGAAATGGGGAGAAAAAGTGACTAAAGAGCAGTCAGGCATGTGGAACAAAGACAAAATATTCTGGTAAAGGCAATGGACTCAAGAGGAGGTGAAGGAGAGACCAAGGTGCTCTACATCCAAATGCATAATTTGCTTTCATCTTCCCTGCATCCCTGTGAGACTCCTGCAGCTGCATCCACAAAGCACCCTGCCAGTACCCTGCAAGTGCTGGAGGGCTCTGCAGGGAGCCTAGGGCAGAAGCTGGAGGCAGATAAGGACTCTCCTCCGACCCACTCACCTCACCTTGGCATGAGCATCACACACGGGCATCCACCTGCGTGAGATGCTGCAACAAAAGCAAAGCCTCTTGGTGTAGGAGAACCCCTCCAGATGACTCCTTGGTCTCTGAGAATAATAGATGGTGTTTTTGCAACCTCTCAGAGGCCTTTTCCTGGGTAGATACTGAAAAGCAATGCTTCAGGACCAGTGAGTTACATGTGGCTGTAAAATTATTCCTCCCCCTATATATATTTTTTTTTGACAATGCTTTCACTGAAGAGTGTTTCTTTTTTAATTTTTTTTTTAATTTTATTGCTGTGGCAATCAGTCTGTCTTTTTATTTATTTTTTTTTAATTTCCCTTCCCCCCTCTTTTCCTCCCCTTCTCACTTTGACCTGTCAAACTGTAAGTCTTATTTTGAGCTGACGGGGAGGCGTTAAATAAGTGGCTGGGCCACCAGTTTAAGCGAATTGATGATCTTTGGGGCTTACACTCTCACAGGTCAAATGGTAATGTTGTCCTTTAGGTTAAATTCGTACATTACATAGGGAAAACCAGGAGCTTTCACTAAACTCAGGGGCAGTGGAATGCTGACCAACTTTGGTCATAAACAATAATTTAAAAGCTGGGTTTGAAAAGGACAATGCAGGGTTACATAATCTTTCATTTGTCTCTTTTCTTCACATTTTATCCCCTCTAAATTTCTGTACCGTTCTTCAGGCAGCCATTTTCTGTTTGCCTTCTCTAAACTTTTAAATGAAAATCATGGTTTACAGATGTAAAGATAGATAGAGAGATAGATTTAGAGATAGAGAAAAATGGGTATATGTATATGTATAGGTGCAAATATAGCTATAGTTATAGATACATATATAAATGCAGGTAAAGTTACGCACATTTCTATTCATTTTAATGTGTCCCATACCATAGGTATAACCACAAGCCAGAGGCACGAGGTTCATAGATCTTGGAGTCCAATTTTATTGTCATGTCAGAGCAAAGCCTACACGATGCCATGTTACTAATTATTAATAAGATTTTCTTCCTTCCATGTTTCTTATAGTCCCTCTTTTGCCCCATCATGTTCTCCTTATGTAAACCCCTCCAACCAACCACTATTTTGCCTTCCCTTTGCCTTATAGCTCCATTGCTACCTACCAATGTTCAGTTGGGCACCCTGATCTAGTGGGATGTCCCTGCCCATGGCAGGGGGGTTGGAACTACATGATCTTTAAAATCCTTTCGAACCCAAATTATTCTATGATTCTATGATTACACTTTGTTAGAAACCAAGTATCTCAAACTATTCAATAAATGGGAAGACACTAATACCTCCCACTTTCCCCTCCATTATTTTTGTTCATCCTCGATTTCATTCTTTGTGGAATCATTTGTAATGGGCATTTGTTCCCCCTGCACTGATGACAAATGAGATTGGCGTTATAGGTCCTTAGCTACCAGAGGTTACAAAATTATTTAAAACCCACTGGATCTATGCAGAGCAAAGCCTATAGTTGTTTCTGTGTTCATATATTTTGATAAATTAAGCCTATTTTTTTTTCTTTCCTGGGGGAGATTCCAACGATTCCACAGGTAAAAAAAATCAGAAATATTAGCTCACAGATGTAAAGAAGAATGGTCTGTAAGATGACTGTGAGGAGAGGAAGGAGAGCTGACACCAATGGTTTACAGTCACTTCACTTTCATCCAACACTAGCACAGAGGAACATTTACGTATATACTGTTTAGAGAGCCTCCTAATTCCCTATTGGCTACATCTTCACAGAACAGAACCTAAGTTGATCAAAGAAGTGGTGTCCATTAGTTTAGCACAACCAGATGCTAATATGACCATATACTGCTTTCAACCCTCCCCAGCTCTTCTTGTAGACCATCCCCCAGCCCACTGACTACTGACTTGGGTTAGCTCCTTCTGCCATGGATGGGTGGAGCAGAGCAATAGCAATGGGATTTCGGGTGACCCTTAAAGTCCTTCTAATGGGACAAGGATGCTGTGCACAGGGGAAATGACATCAGAGGTATGGGGCCAATCTCCAGTGGTTCTTTGGCTGAATTTATACCAGAATCTAAGGCAAAGATGGGGACTTACCTTTAAGCTTGGATAAAGACAAAGTGGGCGTCTCTCCTAACACGGTTCGTAAGGCTTAGGTCATATCTCTTTCATTCAAGAAAACATTGAATTGATTGGGCTTCATTGCAGAGCTAGGCTCAGTCCCTAAAACAGTGCCTGTCTGCAAGAGAACAAGAGTACTTTAACAGATACTTAAATCGTGTTTGAGTAAAACAAGACAACAACAACAAAAAAAGACATCTGTGGAAACTATGAAACCATACTGTTTCCAAGTATGTGACTTGAAAACATTTGTAGTGGCCTCACAATCAAAAGCAATGAGAGGTCTGTAAAGAAGATGCCAGATAAGCATTGCTACCACCAGCAGATCCAAGAGGTTTCTTCCCTCTCAACCCGAAGTGTCAGGTTGCCCACTGAGGGGTTGCTTGAACGGGGATGAGCAACTGCCAGCTCCGGGGCATGTTTCCAAGTTCAAAAGCTGACAACCGTCACCAGGCAGGCTTCATCAGGTTGTGGGGCAGGAAAGGGTTGCATTTCATTTTCTTACCTGGCATTTTGCAATATTTGAACTGAAAAGGCCGTATTATAAATGTAGTGTTAGGTAGGGCAAAAAATTACGAAATTAATTGGCAGCTGAGAGCACCCAGTGTTTGAAAACAGGACATGAGCAGTTATGTGTTAGGGACATTTTGAGGAGCTTGATGATAATTCCTTCACCTCAGGTACCTGAGTGATCTCTGGGGAGCTCAAATCAAGAGCTTACTATATTCTCTGAAAACAATTGAATTTGCCAGTCTTTACATGATCAGGCTTCAGAAACAATGAATTATTTGTGAAGGTCATGTTGGATTTGTGGGACAACATTAATGCTTGCCTCCAAGGGAAGCAAGCCTTCTGTCAAGAAATTTCTTTGGAAAACGGTTTATTATTGCTATTATTTCCATGGGACATGTCACTTGGTGATGCGGGGTGAGTGCTGTATTTGTAGGCTAGATGTTTGTGTTGAATATTTCACCTCTGGTAATTACCAGCTTTGCATTAAGAGACCTTTAGTGTGGACACATCTGACAAGGAAATACATTTGAGATCTCCCAACAGCACTTCATAGTTGTTTCAAGTAAATAAATGAGGACTTATCTTCCCTGGGTACTGATGAGGTAGTCAGCAGCTTGCAGTGGATAGATAGATTGCTACCTATACAGAAATGACAAGTATCCTCCAGGCCCAGGAGAGGAAGATCACTTACTGCAAAGCTGCTGAGAGTTTACAAGCTAACAAGGAATAAATATTCAATACAGAGTTTTTCCAGTGTTATTGACACATTGGTCTTTTGCTTTAATTTAAAAAAGGGAGAAAAAAAATCAGCTTGCTGAATATTAGGTTTTCTTTTCATCTTATTGAGGTTTAAATGTAACCTATAGTAAATGCCAGTAACATGCTTATTTTACTTTGAATTATCATGTCATGGAAACCTACCTTTGCTTTTCAAACAGAACCTCAAACCTCAGTATCTTGATTAATAAAATATGAACAGTTTATATTATCTGTTTCTTTGGGTTTGAAAGAGCAATTTTTCTGTTACCGAAAAGACAGGTAGCTATGAAAAATAGGGTTTGGTTTTTTTTACTTTCTCTTTGCCAAAGCATTGGACTAGGGAATGAGATACATGAACAGAAATCTGAACTCCCTCAGAAACTTTCTGAGTGGTGGTGATTGGATTAAAACAACATAACTTCGTATATCCTGAAGTCGTAACGTATCCAAGACAGTCACTAAAGGTCTTTCTTAGAGAGCTCTGGAGATGCTGATTTGTTGGTTATTGACAGAGTTTGGAAATAATAGAGACTTTGATGGCTAAACTAGCTAAAATGAACCCATCTCTTCATAATCTGGTATTTCTCCAGACTCCCTCTGTCAAATGGGAGTAAAAATCTTTCCTTTTTACCCACAGTGCTGGAAATTTCACAGGGCTCCTCTGTCTCAGCACATGCTGCCCAGTGTAATGATGCTGTGATCTTGGAAGAGGCCATGAGGTCCTACTTGTATCTGAGATGATAATTGTAATGGCAATCAAGTTTTGAGTCACTATGTAAAGGAAGTTTGTTATGCATAGGATGTGTGTATCACACATATATAGTAGAAATGTACTATATACACTGCTAAAATAACTTAACCTGAAGATCAGTCTTAAGGAGTTTCATACCTGAAACCCAGATTATAAAGTGAATGTGAAAGTCAAATCAGAATCCAGACTTTAGCATGTGGATACTTTGAGAAATATGAAAGCAGGATATTTAAATACATGTACAAACATAATACACAAGGGCATGACACATAGAATTAGATTTGGTTTTTGATCCTGAGCCTAAGGTGTTAAGACTCATGTTGTCCAGCCTCTTTCCACTGTTGGAAAGACAAACATAGTTTTATTTATTTTTAAATGGAGGCCAAGATTTTCAAATGAATGAATGGCCCCAGAAGGTGTGAATTTAAGACAACAAACTTATTCATAATGAAAGCATCAGGAGAAGCTAGAAGTTCTACACAAACATACTTCTTGTGCCTCAAAATGCAAATCAGTAGAACAAAGCTTTTCACACACTTCTTTATGGCAAACAGAGAATCAGGGACATGCAGAGGGGTTGTATTTAATTTGTTTGTTTGCTTTGGACCTGTCCTAATCAAGGGCTTTTCCGAGCTGCTTTCTTCCTCTCCACACTGCAAAACTTTCCAGACACCCTTGTGTTTCTCTCCATTTTCCTTTTATTTACTTAGTTTGTGAAAAGAACCAAAGGGGGTCCCCAACATCCCATCGCCTAGAAGAGGTGGTTTCCCTACAGGGCTGCAGATGCCAGGCAGAAAAAACTCAAACAGGCAGCAGTGAGTCAAGGCGAGCATTATCAATCATTCAGCATGTTAAGAGAAGGAACAAGAAAAAGAGGGAGAGTGAAGGCGGGGAGCAGGCTGAGGGGAAAGAGCCTGGGCTGAATTGGAGGAATTTCCTCCCCCCTGGTTACTGAAGGGAGTGTTTTTGGACATCTGCCCAGACACATGCCGAGTTAAAGAAGCAGGATAAATTCTGGAAGAATGAATGGAGGGAGAGGAGGGGTTGGGAGGACAGAGGGGAGTATGGGCTATGAGAGGCGATGGCAGCTATGGGGAAAAAGGTGGTCTGTGGGAGGAGACCAAAACAACAACATGTGTGTGTGTGTGTGTGCCTGTGTGCATCCTTTTTTTTCCCTTTTCTTTTTCCTGATGGATAGTTCAAACATTTGTTCCTTGTATGGCATTGCCATAGCAGTAAGACCTCTCTGCTGCACAGCTTGTTGTCTCTTGAATCTTCTGTATTGCCTGGAAGAGACAGGTACATGAGCAAATGGAAGTTATAACCAGACAGGCTGCATCAGGGCTAATAAACAGTGAGGGCAATACAACTGTTTGATCAAAAATTTTTGTAGAGTGTCTCCATCTCTTGATGTCTCCAGGCAAGGCTGCATGACCTTCCAAAAGATTCATTGAGCCAGGTATTTTCTGAGTCTAATTCAGTGTGTAGATGGGCAAAATTGTGTGGTTAGCTTGGATAACCTGGACAAAAGGCCAGATATTTTTTTCTGTCTGCAGCAGACCTGGGATGCGTAGGTCACACTCTGGACAGCTCGTTCCTGTACCTTTTCAGTCCTCTTGCGTTCAGGATATCACTCATTCGACTCTCTCAGTTTAGCTGTTCATACAAAAGATCTCTAGCCCTGTTGGAGTACAGATGAGTGTTAGGACCAATTCAGATGACAAGCCAGCCAGCCAAACAGAGGCACAGCAATCCCTGTCCACAAGAGCCAGCCTGACATGGATTGGCAGCTGTAACTCCTTCTTTGTATCTCCTTCAGCCAGAAGGTTTGTCTGACCTCCTCTTAGGTCTCTGCTGGCCTTAAGGGATACGAATCAGTAAATTGCTCTGAATTTGCTAAGGAGTCTGCATAGCATCTTGTGTACCCCAGGTAAATTGCCACAAGTTACCTCTGTGAATGTCCTTCTAAACCCAATGTCTGTGGTTATGAGCCCTGTTCCTTGAACGCTACCTGAGACGCAATCACAGTTTTGTACACCTGAAGGATATATCTTGTTCTGGTAGTACCACCACTCTATTTTGTTGCTTTGATGAATGTATGATTTTTTTTTAAACTTTAAGAGGTCCCTAGTGTTATCAAATCTTACCCAGAGCTTGAATTGCTAGGGCTAAACAAGGTACCTGAAGATAAAACCTGTGTCTGTTCACAGCCTGCACGCATAAAGCTGTATTCTTTTCATCTGCTGTAGTTTCAGATTTGAGCAAGGTCACTTAGCCATCACAACATGTAATTATGCAACAGTAGATGAAACCCTCCAGACATGAAAAGTTCAGGCTTACTGAGTAGACCTGGGGGAGTCACCTGGGTTACACAGATTTTTCAGTATAGTAGTCTAACTATATTCTCTCTAACATCACTCTACTTTCACACAATAGCAATGGCATTCATGGCAGTGCAATACCCAGATTTCTTCAATGATAAGTCTTCAGTGAATGCACTGACTAATTAACTCACTGTAAATCCAGATTACTTGGTAGCTGATTTTGGCCAGATCGCAAACACAAGTTTGATATGCTATGATATATTTTATCACCTCTATGTTCATGGTGCTGTCTGCTCTCTTTTGGTCCAAAAAAGTGCTCCAGTCATCTGCTTCTAAGGCTTGACTGAAAGTTTCATGTTGTTGTTCCATGAGGCAGTAGACTACTACAAGGCTGCTTGAGGGAGAAATTTTCTTCTTCTGAGATTTTAGCAAAAAGAAACTGTCATTGTTTAGCTCTGACCAGGCTAATTCTGGCAGCTAAAACTGTGCAATTAAAGTCCCATATATGTTCCCCCAGCCCCAAGAGAAGAGGAAGACTTGCAGGTTGGAAACTAAAACTACAGTTTTAATGGAAGCGTAACGATAATGATAATAATGATGAAATTAATTAGAAAGTAATAGAATATTTGCAAATATATGAGATTGTGCTCTCACCTCACTCCTCGATGACTGTACATCTCTACAAATACTGTAGAAGAGACATAAGGGAAGGAGTCCATGGCTAGGAAGGAGCTGGATTCAGGAACTGGATTCAGGAATGCACAGATCTGGAATCAGGAACAATCAAACCAATGAGGTCCTCACTCTGTTGGTCATTGCAGGAGAGATTGAGACCCTTGTGATCTCTCAGTTTTATACCAAGTACAGTGTATACGGGATGGAATACTCCTGGTCAGTTTAGGGTCACCTGCCCTGTCCACCCCTTCTTGCAGGTGCAACCTTTATTCTCCAGCTCAAGATGGTTTTGGTCGCTATAGGGCTAAGTATAAGCATTTTTGGCCTTTTTGCCTACCAATGTCCTGTGTTATCACTCCTACAGAGAACTGCTGTCTCAAAAACATCCAGTTAGCTTGCAGAGAATGAAGTTACTTAGAGCGACTGACTTAGTCAGAAACTGATCCTGCTTTAACTCCAACCACAACAGCAAGTTTCCATGTTCTAATACCAACTTTCCTTCACCAACCTGATTTTACCCGCAAAAATAATAAAACCTGCAAATTCTAACAGAACAGTTTTCATAACCTTTATGAAAGTGAAAGCAATGCTCCTAAAAACTCCCCTATGACCACTGTGAGAAACGGAAAATTGATTTGCCTTGGAGCAACAGTTCAAATTGCAACCTTCTTAAGTCCCAGCTTTCATACAAAGGCTTCACTTAAGTGTTTTGCTCATTTCTTTGACTCACACTTCTACCAGGTTTTCTAGTCCAGCCTTTGGACTGGACTAGACTTAAGTGTCCTTCCTGTAAACAGAAAAAAACTTTTTCTACAGTTTCTCCAGTTTTCAGCATTTAAAAGCTTAGGTTCTATTTTTGGCCTTTTTAAATACTACCTATTGACATCTGGCCAGTGTCTGAAAGTGGCCCCTAGCATAGAGAAGTTGGTCACTTCATCAGAGAATTGACTCAAACAATACACCTCCTCTGTCCAGGAAGATGGAATAATATTGGCCCTTAAGTAGATATGAGTGGTACCATAATCATGGATGAGGATGTACATTCATTTTTCCTCCATGATTTCATATGGCCTGGTTTTGTATCACAAAGTCAGTATCCGACTCTATCTAAATAAAAGTGTATTACATTCTGGCCTACTCCTAGAATGGGTCAAACCATACGCATATCAGTGCTTGCTGGCACTTTTTCTGGTGATGTCTGACTCAGTTTATCAGCTACTACTGATATTTGGCTTAGGTATAGGTATTTGGCATAAAGAACAGACTGGTTTCTTTAACCAGGAGGTTGACCTGCCTGCTCAGAGACTGGGGTTAACAATGGCCTTTCTCAAGCTCTCATTACAACAGTGCTGGCAAAGCTGCCATTGCATTTGGCAATTGTAGGGTTCTGATTTTCTCTGCAGTGCTGTACACTGAGATGAAAAACATCTGGTTGACTCACGCTCTCTGTTTAGACCGATTACACAAATGTATGATATTATGCAACAGACCTGTGATCCTATTTCTTCTTCTGAAAAAAGAATTTCATATTTTACTTTTAATCACATCAGACAGATGACTGGACAGCTTCCAGGTGCTGTTTCTCAGATGCTGAGCATTGCTGCTTGACCCGCTGACACAGGTCAGCCTGCCACCACCTCATTGTTTTGCAAGAACACCTTGTGTCTCTTTTGCTTCCCTGCCTGTGAAGCCAAGCAGAGCTAGCTCGTGCCAAGACACCAGCTGCAGAAGCTGGAGAAGTTCTTCCTGAAGCACAATGAGCTGGTTCGGGCAGGGTGTTTAGCTTGCTTACTCCTTAGAATATCCCCATTTGTCAATGCAGGCTTTTCAGCAGGCAGGGCAAAGCTCTTAATTCTCCTCTCCCAGTTCCAGGCAAGACTGCCTGTCCACTGATACTTGCAGAAGATGATCCACCTGAGGGAAGCAGTACGATGCAGGAGGAATTCAGTATAGGATTTCAGTTAGCTTTGCTCCTATCATCCTCTTTGGTGCGCTTTTAGTAAAAGTTCAAATGTGCATTTTGGTGGGCTGTCTTTTCAACACCAAAGTGAGCAGATTTTCTGAGTGGAGTGACTGTGAGAAGTTCAGCAACAGAAAATGGCAGCACTGCCTACTGGCTTTCCACTAGTCTCACAGCAGTTGAAAATCAAATTTAGTAGCTCAAGCTCAGTAAGTTCAGCTTTTAATTAAGATACATAATTTAATGTTAGAGACCTCATTCTCTGAGAAGGGTGCCATTATAAATGCCCACATCCAACATGGATTACTGAAATTGGCATATTGCCTCTATTGCATTAGAGATAGCAAACCCAAACTGGCTTATCATTGTAACAATTTGCCAAGCAGACAGAGGCACTGTCTTCATCCCAGATACGAAAAAATGAGCTAGCACTCACTGGAGTTGACTTATTTTATATGTAAACTGATGCAACAGCATAGTGTGACCGTAGAAAGAGCTGTTGAATGCAAGCCTCCACACTGTCACATCAAATCCTACAAGGCTCTTTGCAACGAGCCAGGTAGGGGTAGTGCTCAATAAGGTGTCTGAAACTCCACTGCTGGAGGCTCCCCCAGATTACTGCCACTGTCTGTGGATTAGATGGTATCTGATTGGAATTCCTTCTTCTTTATATATGTGTGTGTTTTATGTTTATGCACATATAAACAGCTATTAATAGAGAGAAAAGAGGTTAATGAAAAAAAAATAATTAGTGTCTGTTATCTCGGGAACTCATGCTGGTTTTTTGCACTGCCCAGTTCATCCCTCCTTTATAAGGATTTCCTCTTTATCCTGTGGTAAATGTTGCTGTAATCCTGAGCATCGCCAGCTGAGATGGAGGAATGACTCCTTTAATTTGCTTGGAAGTGGTCCAGTCTTTGGAGTCTGGATAGCTCTGGTTCATATCTTAATAATTTTCATGCCTGCACATGAATTTTTAAAATGGGAAATACCCTGGTGAGCCCCTGGATCTTTCTCTTTTGGCTGGCAGCTTCCCTGCTCCATTGAGACAGCTAAAGAAACCTCATACACCAATCCACAAAAATCTCGTCTTCCATTTGGGAGATGAGACTGGGTTTTAGCTCAGAGGTGCATGCATGTACATGCACGCACACATGCAGGCACACAGCACTTGATTCACTATTTCTCTCCTCCCCCTTTCACTGATTAGTGTCCTTTGAAGGATCAGGTTACCTTGCCAGTGGAAATATATGAGCTCGCTGTGTGATATAGCATAACTGCAACAGCAGATCATATAATTTTCCCCCGAAGGCTTGTTGCAGACTATGTCGAGTCATTTGTATTTATGACAGCTTGGGGGTGATTTACTGCGACCTTACTTTGATAAAAGCCACTTAGAGCTCATAAATATGGGTGACACACTGCCTTCTTGGCTGGGATTTTAAACGGAGAGCTACATTTGCATTCCCATTGAGCTTTTATTGTTTGGGGGGTAAGAATGGGAAGGAGTGAGAGAAAACAGGAAATGGAAGGTGTGTGTGAAATGCAAAAGGGCCCTTGAGAGATGAAGGATGCTGCTGTGCTTAGAGCATCGCTAGTCTGAAACACCTGTGATGCCCTCTCCTCTCCATGTCTCCTCCTGGGCACAGGGTGAGGTGAAGCTCTGCTTGTCTCGTGAAGGTCAGCATGCCGGGGGAGTGGATTGTCCAGATTGGGGAAACCACAAATTTAGCACTTTTTTTCCATAGTAATAATAATTTAAAAAAAAGTTTCCATATGCTATCAGGTTTTCTGTTAGCTTGGGTCTTTCTATTTTGCACTGTATTTTTCACTTAGTTTCAAGAAGACATTTCACAAGTGTATTTATATTCTGTAACTAGATTTATAAGGAGGTAGACAATTTATGGTCAACGATAAAAAACACTTTAAGCCTAGTATAGACTTGTCAGATTTTATGTACCAGACTCAAATTGATCATCAATGAAAATAATTGAAAATGTGTATAAGCAACCAAAACAAAACAAAACAAAATCTCGGTTTACTAACCAAAATAATAATAATAATAATAAAATTTAGTTAGTAAATCAAGTTTGTTGATGACACAAAAGTGGGGGGAGCACTTGAGCACTCTTGAGGGCAAAGAGGCCCTGCTGCGGGATCTGGACAAACTGGGGAGCTGGGCAATTGCCAGAGACATGAAGTTTAACAAGGGCAAGTGTCAGGTTTTGCACCTGGAACATGACAGCTGTGGATGTCCATACAGACTGGGGAGCTACAGGCTGGAGAGCAGCCCTGTGGAAGGAATCTGGGGATTCTGGCTGATGGCAAGTTGAAAATGAGCCACAGTGAGCCCTGGCAGCCAAGAGGGCAACCACGTCCTTGGGTACATCCAGCATGGCATCGCCAGCCAGTCGAGGGAGGGGATGGTCCCGCTCTACTCCGCACTGGTGCAGCCCCACCTCAAAAATTGTGTGAAGTTTGGGTGCTGCAGTATAAAAAGGATATCAGCTACTGGAGAGCGTCCAGAGGAGGCCACAAAGTTGGTGGAGGGTTTAGAGGGGAAGCTGTATGAGGAGTGGGTTGGTCTGTTCAGCCTGGAAAAGAGGAGACTGAGGGGAGACCTCAACAGAGTTTACTGCTTCCTCACAAGGGAAGATGGAGAGGCAGATGCTGATCTCTCTCTCTGGTGACCCATGATAGGATCTGAGGGAATGGCAGGAAGATGTGCCAGGCAAGGTTTAGGTTGGAAATTAGGAAAAGGTTCTTCACTCAGAGGGTGGTAGAGCGCTGGAACAGGCTTCTCAGAGAAGCAGTCACGGCACCAAACCTGACAATATTCCAGAAGCATTTGTCCAACACCCCCAGACAGATGATGTTGTCCTATGCAGGAACTGGAGTTGGACTCGATGATCCTTGTGGGTCACTTCCAACTCAAGTCATTCTGTGATTTTGTGTTGATGGAAGCAAGCAGAAAGATAGTTCTTGGAGAATTATAGTGGTTTCATAATTTGTAATGCCCAAAGGAACCTAGGAATCGTGGCCCATGGCATTTCACACAGAGATTAGTATCTTCTTTTAATAAATGAAGACTCAAGAAATGACATATTTTTCATCTTTGTAGTCACTAGTAGAGTCAGGATCTGAGCCTAGGTGGATTTCTTGATCGTCAGGTCACTAATGAGTTTACCTCCTGCAGCTGTGACTCCTCCTGTTCTCCTGTTTTCCTTTCTCTTCCACAACCAGTGCAGGTCAATAGGAATGACTGGAACCTGGTTTTGGTGGATGGGAAACTTACCCAACGTGTTCATATTTAACAGCATCATTATTTATTGCAGGGAGGTGACGACAAGAATACTTCACATTGTGTGTAGCTCTATCTGGCTTATGGGTCTGATGTTCAGGACTGTGGGGTACCAAACTGACCAGAGACTTTAACAACATCTACCTGTAGCACTAATACAGCTATTCAGAGTTTTACACATGTGAAAGCTTTAGATCATGATTTAAAAGTTTGAACAATGTCATTTGTGAAAGTTACCTCTGAAATCTGTACAGCAGACACATTTAGGCATGGGATATAGCAAAGAGGTTTAAACTGATCAGTTTTTAAGCCCTTTTATAGCTGTTTGAAATGTTCTTTATAGTGACTAGTTTTTTGAACATTACTATTAATATCTGAGATCTAACAGGATAAAGTTATCATAAAGCCAAAATAGATCTTGCCTGCCTTTCAAATCATTCCCATAGTGCAATATATCGTTAGATGCCAGATATGTGCAGACAGAATGGCGCACCAAATTATTTAATTTTATATGTAAACTAATCAATTCATCAGTTTGCCGTTATCTTTGCCCTCTTGTTTGGAGAGTGTTTATGTTGCTCTGTCAGATAAATTTGATGTTTCCAGCAGCAAGCCCAATGAGATCTTTAAACAATTTTATTACCAAAAATCATCAATTTCACAACCCAAAAAGGCTTTACATATACTTAAAGACTTCTAAGGATAGCATTGGGCATGATGGTGGACCAGCATCACCCAGGCTCAGATTCAGAGGCAGGGTTTCATACAGAGAAAGACTCTGAAGCTGCAGCTTGGGTCTTCTGCATTGGTCTCAGCTGGTTCATGCACATCACATGGCACTACTACATGGCTGTCCCCCTCTGTGTTCACATCAGGGCTTCCGCCTAATACCTAGGCAACTGAATCCAGAGGAATTAAAAGGCAGTGTGCTTTTCATTAAGCAAATGAAAAGAAAATCACAGTCCCTGCCCCGAAGATTGTACACTGTAATCAATGGCAGCATTAATGGGAAACTTCACTGCACTCGGAGGAACAGTAAAACATGCGTGATGGGGCCCTGAAGACGAGACAACCAGTAAACTACTTACTCTGCCTCAGCTTCATTAGCCATTAAAGCAGGATAATGGCACTTACCTTGCCCCACCAGAGATTAGTTAGTCATTGCTAGCACAAAGTTATGGAAGGGGAAAAAAAAAAAAAAGAAACATCTCTTTCTCAAATTCCTGCCTTAGTAAGGCTGGCAGCAGCTGAGGACAGGACTCAGGTTGTGCCATGTGGCTTCAGTCGCCATCCTATTTCTGGAGTATTGGGATGCTTGTGTTTGGGCTCTTGCATTGTGGAAGAATAGTAATGTTGGGTGCATGCAAGCTCTGTGCTGCTCCAGTACACGCTTCTCAGCACAAGGGGAAGGAAGGAATTGATTTACCAGCCTAACCATTTGGGGTTCAAGTGTGGTTTAGGTCCCAATCAAGCATATTCAGAGGTTGCTGTTGGCTGCCTTGCATATACCTGGCTGCTCTGCCATAAGCCCTGGGCGGCTGAAACCTCACTTGGCAATCTGCTCTGCAGGACTTGTCCAAGGCTGACAAAGCAGAGGTGTGGAGCAGAATTGACACATCCACACAGGGAGGCTTGTGCAACACCTGTCTGCACCATGCCTGGTGCAAGCTGATGCCATTTATCTTTATAAGCATTCTTATTAAAAGTAGATCCTAGAGCAAACAGACTTTGCAGTGTGGCTTTTTCCATTAAATGGGTTGGTTTGGTCTCTGCTGACTCAAAAAGCCAATCAACAAGCCCTCTGAATCTTTGATCCATTTTTCTACTTAGCTGTTCTCTAAAGGCTCAATTTCCTCTCCTGTCATGCTTTAGAGAGTGGGGAAATATACAGCCTAGTCCCCAAGTTATAATACAATTATTTGGTGCAAGGGAATTTTTTTTTTCACTTGAATAAATTAATTGTTAATTAAAGCTTTTTGATGTAGTACAAAAGGAGTTATATTTGATACCAACAGCTGGATGCTGTTTGATTTATAGTCCTTTGGGGTGTTGTTGGTTACAGTGATCCATTTCTTCCCCTTCCCTAAGAAAAATACACACGCTTACCTTAAAAACCATTAACTAGTACTGTTTTCAATTAGAAGGAGGATATTTTTGTTGTTGTTGTTGTTTTCACTTTTCTATACATCACTTTTAAACAGATGAGCAGCGTTTCACCGTCTTAGCTGTTTCCCCCAGGGTAGAGTCTTCTACAGCAAAGGCATTTGTGACACTGCCAGGGTAAAGGCTCTCTTTGCACTGATGGGTTGATCTTGAACATGGTTCTCTAGCTTAGTGTGTTACCTCTGCAAGTAGTAGGCATTGGCAGAGGATTTCCTCTGGTTTCTTCCTTAAGCAGGTTAAATTGCTGCTGAGGGGACAGAGCCGAACTTCCAGATTATGCATAAGGTGTTTGGAAGCTGTGTAATGCATTTGGGTTAAAGTATTATTTTAATTAAGTAATAATCTGGGCAGAATTAGGAACCTAGATGAGTTGGAAGGTCTTTGGTTTGCTTTCTAGCTGGGAAATATGAGAATACAGTAGAATATGTTGTCAGAGGGGCTGAAATATGTACAACTCCTTTTCTTTCTTCTAATCCTTCTGAAGAGTGGATCAAATTCAATTTACATTGGTGTTCTTACTTAACTGATTGATTTGCCTAGCTCTAATTTCTTATAAATTTCTCAACATTTATTTGCTAAGCTGTGGCTCTTTCTCGCTGGGCCAGGGACCACATATTGGGGGTATTTTGAGGAGGATGTGGCATCCCAAAGGACTGTCCTATAATACCCTGTCTTCCCTTCTTCACTGATGAGAAGGGTATTGGTTTTGAACGAATGCTGCTTGCTTTTGATGACTTAATGTGGCAGTCAAACACAGACTGAGGATGAGTTTTCTGTACGTGAGGCTGTTTTCAGTTGATTCCCAGCACAATGTTCATTAGCTGTAGTGGAAGCGGCTGAGCAGAAGGTGTGTTTCTTCACACCGGTTTGCGGTGGGTCTTCTGCACCTGGGAAATGGCAGTGGGACTTCCCAGGCTTGTGGACTAACACATATGGTCTCTTTTAGAGAAAATCCAAGCTCAGCTGAATAAAGTAATAGGATCAGTTTCCCATGCAGTGGAGAGAGAAAGCCCTGCTCCTCCAAGAATCCCTATCCCAGGCAAGATTGTCCTACTGCTGCCATCTAATTTGTTTTAATCCAATAAGGGGGAAGAAATGGGTCTTAATTAATTGCCTTCTACTCCAGGCTCAAGAGGAAAACCCACTTCGGAACAAATTAATGCAATCAAAATCTGCAGGTTGTGAGGCTGCTGGCAGAGTTCCCTGCTTGTGAGTAAATGAGTGCAGGTTTCTAGCTCTCAAGAATGGTAGAGTCATTTCTGAAAAACTTTAGCTATTGTTTAGCTGGAGTTGTGGGCTTTTGGTGAATGTGATGAGCTGGAAAGTAGAGTAGTGCTTCCCCCCAAGCAGCATGACTGTCACCATGGCCTTGAATTCTTTCCATGACTGTTGAGTTTGAGCCAGAGTTTAAGGAACTGGATGATGGTAGAGACCAGCCCTATTGGATTTGAGCGTCTAGAGAGGAACAGAGTTGCTGATGTCTTGTCATCATGTTCTTTCTCTGCTGTCACTGCAATCGTGTTTAATCTTTTCCCTGCTATCTGTCTTTTTCTCTGTCTGTCTATCTATCTATCTATCCATCTATCTATCCATCCATCTATCTAAATAGCATTATTTTTCCTTTCTTGCTACCTCTGCAGTAGTGACAGAGACAACAATGCCTGCCTACTTAACCCATTTTTCTGGAGTCTCCTATGTTTTACATTGTTGGTAAAACTTTTCTGGTATACAGACATGGCACTCTGTACAGTTGCACATTGTGGACTTGCTAGGAAGAATTTTAGACCACTGAGAATGGCAGGAGACTTGGGGAATGCCCTTCCATCTTGGTGTGATGGTAAATACCTTCCAGTTTTAGTACTACTTTGCTTTTTCCAATGGCCTGTTCCAGGAAGGCCTTGTTTATCTAGGGATCAGTTTAATGTTCTAGTTCTCAGTGCTGCAGAAAAGATTTTTTTTCTGTATTACTGAGGGACTTTCTATTTATTCTGTTATGTGTTGTTTTAGCAGGATCTGCAGAAATACAATATTTCAAGCTTCATAAATGGATTTGATAGCAGAGCACAAAAACACAAGTGGTTCATGAGGAGTTTGGTTTATGTACCTCTGACAGTTATTTTTCAGATTTTTGTATTTTCTACTTTGCCTCTTTGGGTTTAGCTAAAGAGGGAAAATAGTGATAATGGAATAAGGAAATTAAAATTTTGCTTATATATGGAAAAAAACCCATATATTTTGAGTTGAGTACCTGTTGTCTTCTTGCTGCAAATGAGGGTGTATTTCTTATGGATGTTTCAATTTGTCTTATTTTTGCATTACTAACTGAGGACTTTGAACCAACAATACTTGGATTTATGTTAAAATAAAGCAGTACATGCTTAAGAACTGGAATAACATTTCTGCCAAGCATCCAGAAAATCTACACTGAGCTCCTTCATACAACTTCATCCAAGTTCCCAGCAAGGTGCTGTATTCTTCTGAACTAGCTGAAGAGGTGATACTATCCTACTGTTGCTACTATGCAGCCATCCTAAATATTGGCTTCTGAATTATTCAGGTATTTGGAGAGATGGGAGAGAGTAAAAAAAAAAAATATGTGTTAGCTGGGCATATTTCTGTGAGTACACGGAGCCAACAGAAGTTACAGGTTAAAAAATGAAAAACAGAGTGAAGGAAAAGCAAGTGGAGTATGGATGTCAGCAATGAAGACAGTGAACCCATCAGCACAGGGCAAGTGCAAGGGAGGACCTTACCATTAAGGGCAACTGAAGGGGCTGGTGGCACTGACTTGGGTTATTTATTGTGCTCCACTGTAGCATAATTTCACCAAGTTTTGGAGACCACCTTGTTTTCTCATCTGTGAAGACCAATGGTTTTACACTTCTAATGTTTTCTGTTATCAAAGGTTCTTGTTGCTTATTTATTTATTTTAAAAAGAAGCTTTAATATCTCTCTTGCTTGAAAGAGACACTTTGAATTTTGGCAGAGACAAAAGCTTTGTGTCCGAAGACATGCCTCTCCCTTCTCCCATGAAACTCCCCTCTGTTCTGGCTGAGTTATTAGCTGTGCAAGATTGCCATTCCCCATTTCTCGCTTGTGTTTCTCAGGAAAATGTTGGCAGCAGGTCAGAATAATAACTGAACACGAATCTTCCACAAAGCTGAAGCCACTGTTTGTCAAAGCAGAAATAGCAAAGAGACAAATCCTTGGGGACTTGTGGGGCAGGTGGAGCTGGTGTCTTACTCCTTGCAGTCCCCTACTAGCAGTGGTTGTAGGAAGTCTTACTAGTCAAAGCAGTGCATATCTCCCATAATCCTTGATTAAGAAAAGAATTAATCCACTTTTGGACCCAACATAATTTCTGTTTTATGTGTTCTGGTTGCTGAATCAACCAGAGGAAGATTTAGAAATTATTGGGTTCGTCGCTGTGGGTCCAGCCATAATGTGAGCTAGGGCACATATGTGCTGATACGTGGTGATGTGCCTTTCCTATCATGTGTAAGAGAGTGCTTTGGTCATGCTGCTAGAGAGACATCCATTCAAACAGAAATACATTTGCACAAATAGCTGTAAAATTGAGTTCCTATTTTTTTTGACGCTTGCAGTCCAAACATCTTTCTTATTGCAGTGGCCAATATAATAAACACACCAAAAGTGTGTATATCTATACATATGTATACATATGTTAGATGATATACATCTGGATGGCTGTATAAGCATCACCATATGGTATGTATGTACATTCAGACATATAAACAGAAATTATATTTCACAGTGGTATAATGCAGAGCAACAGCAAAATCCCAGGCTTTTTTTTGAGAGGCAAATCTAATAAAAATGCATATTTGCTGACAAACACATGAGAGAACTCCGTGTTTACATACACGCACACAGTGCCAAACACATTGGTGATGCTCATCAAGCAAAGGTGGCGGCATGCATCCTCATTTGCTCCTATACAACCGCTTTATTTCCTTTTGAATAACAAGGAGGCTCTCCCACCTTTCTCTGGAGCTGTGAGCTCCATTTCTGACAATGCACAACCACGTTGCTCATTGAAGTGCTTGTCATTAAGCAATGCACTGATTATTCTGGCAGCTCCACTACTCAAGTCCCTGTGGACAGACTCAGACATGGAGAGAATTGAATTTCACCAAGGATGGGGCTAAAGGTCGTTCCGTGCAGTGGACAGCTGTGTCTAGTCAAATCGAAACTATTGCTCCAAGTGTTACCAACAGAATAGCTGATAGCTCTGTTGTCAGTTCATTTACCCTTGCATCCTGTTACAAATTAAACCAAAATTGTGGTGCACTGAAGGAGTGGAAAGTAGGTTTGCTGCCAAGTGGCAATTCCTTATATCACCAATTTCCAAGTGCAGCGGTTAGAGATCATTGCTAGGGATTCTTGTGATTTCCAGCAATGAAGATTTAGGATCCTGATTTTCTGCCATGGGCAAAATTCCTATTAGCACTTGCTCTCATCCTCTAATCCCATAGGTTGAAAAGGAAATTCAAAGCCCTTGTAACTGCCCTGTTTTCTCAGTTCTGCTCACAAAGAATAACATAAAGTACAGAATCATTCCTTGACTTCTCTCTGTTCTCATGTTTGTTTTTTTTCCTCTTTACTTATTCTTTTTTTCCTTCTTCCACCTCCCTTCCCCATCTGAATTTTAATTCAGACAGGAAAAAAACTATGAAATACCTTTATTTTGCTACAAACTCTTTTGCATGGAGGTAGGGTATAGTAGCAAGTACAGCTTAGCAGCACTGCTTATATGCCTGTGTTCCTTTTAGTCCAGCATGCAATCTTACCCTGAACTCACTCCTGAGCCATCAGCAGGCCAGAAAATGCCTTCTAGGCAGAAAAACAGCCTCTCCCAGGATCCTCAATGGGTCCTAGCAACTAAGCTGAAAGCCTGGGACTTGACCGCATTCAGAATAAACTAGCCCAAAAACATCAATGCTAATTAGCTCGTGTTATGAATGGATTAAGCGAGACACCAGCTGCAACAGGGCATTTTGATTTGGGTTGTGGCTCTGTAATTAGATGCACATAAGCTGGCTGGGGAGCTGTCAGTCAGCAAGCAGCAGTTTTCTTTTTCAGCATTAAGAAGAAGAGCTTCTCTATGTCCCATCATCTGTTTTGCTGTGAACCTTTGGGTGGTGTACTAATGATTAAACACAGAGTTGAGTGTGAACCAAAATCCTCCGCTGAGCCAGAGCCAGTGACTTCAGAGCTTCACTGCTCATGCAGCTGAGCAACGCTATTGTATGTACAGTGCAAAATGCTCCTCATATGGTGGCTGTTAACACCATTCTTCCCTTTGATCCACACCAGCCTTCCCATGTTTTCTTATCTACCACTGGTGCTTGGAATGGAGTTCGGGGGAAAGTGTGCTCGTTGCTGTCATGAAATTACCTAGAACAACACCGATGACAGAAAAGTATACAAAATTGAAACTGTGTGTGACTGAATGTGTGTGACTCTGGTGGTGTGGGCATGAGTGGTCTTCTCATCTGCAGCTGGGCTAGTTGTCCTGGAATCCCTTTCTAGCATTTCTCCCTATTTCTAGTGAAGAGAGATAGGTAACCCCAGTGACATCCACCTATTTCAGACATCATCTGTATTAGGAGGAGAGGAATCACTACAGGGACTCCTTGGTGATTTGTTTGGATGTAGTTGTCTGTTTTTTTTCTAGACTTTAATTTTTAATAAATGAGCCGGGAGGTAAACCCTGCTGTTCCTCTCAAATCTGGAGCTTGCATGAGAATAAAATAACCAAACGGCAACTTTCTTTAATGTGAAGAAAGGCAGAAAATAAAAAAGCAGCTTGACTGCTCCTGACATAGAGCCTTTATCAGCTCCATAAATAAGGGGCATATGCATGTAATGGCTGACTGCATCTCAGATTGCAATACCAATGTTTTAAAAGCCTGCTGATGGAGCATCTGCTTATTTCATTACTCCTGCAATGTCTTTGCAGGTAAGTCATGCATTATACAGTACCAAGTTTAGCAATGCATGACCAGGGTGGACAGTCTGTAAAAATTCAAGATGGTCCATAGCTCTCCCTTAACTTCCAGGAGAAAGAAACTAAAGGAATGATACATTCAGTTAATATCAGAATTTGTGAAATAAAAAGCTATTTGTAGTGAACTAGGTTTTGCAGGTTTAAAGAAAAGAGAACAAGTCTTTTTCATTACTGAGTGAGCTTGCTGCATGCAGAGCAGAGCAAAGATAATGTACAGTAAAGTTCGGCTCAGAAAATATGTGGAGAGGCTCAGTGTTAGTCAGGTGACAATGGAGAACAGATACAGTGGTGAGTTACAAGAGGTGTTCAAGGCCAGGTGGGATGGGGCCTTGGGCAGCCTGATCTAGTAGGAGGTTCCTGCCCGTGGCAGGGGGGTTGGAGCTAGATGATCTTTAAGATCCCTTCACACCCTGACTGTTCTATGATTCTGTGATTCTATGGTGAGCCTTGACATTACAACAACATTTTGAGGAGTCCAGGTTCAGCTTGGCTCTGACCACAGACTAACCTGTCTTGTAATTATCATCAATAGTGTAGCAAAGGAG
This sequence comes from Phaenicophaeus curvirostris, assembly GCF_032191515.1. Classification (NCBI taxonomy): domain Eukaryota; kingdom Metazoa; phylum Chordata; class Aves; order Cuculiformes; family Cuculidae; genus Phaenicophaeus; species Phaenicophaeus curvirostris. Next base: position 72,071,251 of record NC_091431.1, read on the forward strand.
GTTCAGAGCAGTCCCATTTAGAATAGAGTTTCTCTTTAGGACTGAAATTTAATCCAGAGTGTGTAAAATACAGCTCATTGGAGAAGAAAAACAAACTATCACCCCACATGGGTTTTTCAGTGGACAAGGTCATGTTAACCTCGTGCTGTGTCCAGCTGCTGTGCACTGAAAATGGTCCCTTTGGTTGTTTTTAACTGAAAATGTTGGCTTTCAATGCCTTAGTTTGCACTTAGTAAGAGCTGATTTTCTCGACCATGAACCCCTACTCACCTGCGTGCCTTTGCTTTGGCTCAGCATCCTTAATTCACCACCCTCAGTCACCCAGACATGTAGAACTGAGGATGTCCACTGGCTTTCCTTGCAACTCCTCTCCTCCCTTCCGTGGCCATATGCTCTTGAGCCAATGTCCTGCAGCAACATGAGCTTGCTGTGTTTCTTTGGGTACCTGCTGGCCTTGTTGATAGAAAAAGACCCAATCCAAAAGCTCTTCTATCACTGAAAAAGGAGGAGAGAGGTTCCATAGTACTATGTAATACTATGATGATTCAGTATTGAACAATAAAATATATTAACCAATCTGCACATATATTCATGTCTGTTTTATGTCTTTTATAACCAGAGACAGTAGAAAGGTGTTAGCCATAAAGCTGCTTATATGAAGTGTTTTTCTGGGCCTCTGTCAAGTTGTTCATAACCTCACTTATTTGAAACACACAGAGAATTTTTTAAAAACTGTTTCTGGATCCAGCAGATGTAATGGGGATGAACATGATAAAAAGAGCCATAGAAGTGGTGTTAAATTCTGGTCTACATGAGGAGGTAGGCAGCAAAGAGTTTTAGCTTTATAGGCTTACCTAATTAGCATCTGTAGCTGAGGAAATACCATTTTCCACAAGTATTCATTAGCTGTTGGGCTTTTATATGCTCGGTTAGACTTTGTACACTTTCCCCCACCATCCCATCTTATTTGCTCTTGACAAATATTCCAGCAAACATGTTTGCAAACGGGAGTGCTTGTGAAGGTTTCAAATACTGGAGAATATTCCTGAATAGTGCCTTTAATATTCCCGCTGGAAACCTGCTTCTAGGGATCGTAATGTCCTTCTGTTCAGGAGACAAACATCACTGTGTCGTACAGATATTTAACAGCTTATGAACTGGGAAGAGATCAAGAAGAGTCTTCAGAAAAGAATTTCAAATACATATTTTTAGGCAAACAGCAATCTGCTAATAGTTCACAAATCAACACGCTGAATATGTCAAATGTCTGTCTGTTCTGTAGTGCCCATTTTCTGGGATTTAAGGTCACCAAGAAATTTTGAAAGCAAAACCAAATATTTTGTTTGCAATTCTCCTCAGTTTCAATCCATGGAACCAAAGAGGTGTTTAAAAAGAAAGATTTAAAAATCTGGTCTGTTTAGAATAGCTTCCATAACACTGCTTCTTATTGACTGATCTCTAAATAAGAGACTCTTGCTCTTGACTCCTGCTTAGATGAATGATTTCTAAGGCTTTTATTTCTGTGACAGCGATGAATTGTTCGATGTTTGTATTAAGCTTTCCTAAGTGCACTATTAAATGGGCAAAACTTCAGCAATAAACAGGCTGACTGGCTTGGTGATAAATTGGAAAGAGGGGGAGGCATGTATTTTTAGACAGAAGAGTCATCATGGAAATTGTCCGATTGCCATGCATTTGGAGAAGGGATACGTGGAAAAATGCTTCAAATAGGTACCAGACATTAGTTGCTCTTAAATCAACAAGGCTGTGCTTTGGAAAAAAAATACTTGTCTTGTCAAAGCCTATCTTGTTCTAAGGCTTGCCTAGGATCTAAGCATTCCTGATAGTGTTGGAAGCAAAACCTTTAGGCTTTCTTTAAAGATCCTTTAAGTTGCTCTTGTCATCCTGGCTTGCAAGCAGGCTTGAATATTATAGCTTTCCTCTATTTGAGAAAAAAAATAAGGGCAATTAAAGATGTAAAGAAAACAAACAAACAAAAAATCCCTCCAGGACATTTGCATTGTTTTGTCCAGAGTTGATGTTATTATTGAAAACCGAGTAAGGACTACTAGATTCTTAGTTCTGTCTCCTGTTTGCAGTGTCAAAGAATCATAGTTGTGAGTGGTTGTTTCAGGTGGGGATGGATGGCAAATCCATGGTGTTTCTGTCCAGCAGTAAGTGGGACTTAAGTTCTCTCTGTGGGTGGAATTTCAACCCTCTGTTTTCAGCCTGTCAGGCAACAGGGCACACTGACAGTCCTGAGAGACAATTGTAAGGTTCAGAAGTTACCAGGCACACCTCCACATTCATTGAAAGCCTTGTGTTATTGAGCTGAAGGTGAGGTTCAGAGTCTAGGCTTCCTTCCCAGTTCTGCTGCTGGCTGGCTCTGACCATCAGCAAACCTGCACCTCTTCTTTGAGCTGTGCAAATGAGATAGTAGTATCTGTCTCACAGGAGGTGTTAAGAAGCTTAATTCATTAGTGTTTACAAAGTGTTTCTAGATCCTCAGATGGAAGACTCTATAAACAGAAAAAGTATTACTAATTGTCAGCTTACACTGTATTATAAAGTGAAAATAAGGATAGCTGGAGAAGAAAGGAGGTGAATTTTCTAATGTTGCATTAGTCTAGTGGCTTTAAGTGAAACAGTTTATTGATTTGATTTCCTATTGCTATCTTAAAAATCTCCAGTCTTTTGTATTTGTACAATATCTAGCTCCAGTCTGCTTTGGGGAAAATCAAGTCATGTCCAAGTCTGTGAGCTGGGCCTCCTGTACAAAAGAATAAATCATAGACTTAATTAGTGTAATCATTCCTGAATATATACCTTGCATTTACGTTACTTTAGGTTGAATGAATCCTGATTTACAGAATATGACTTCACTGATGCTGTATTATTTACATCAAAATATATTAGAAAAAAAGTCTTGCACATCTTTCCAGCCAAGGAGCACACCATGGTATTAATATTCAGAGCATTTCAAAGTGTATGGGTGGGTTTTTTTGTTTGTATGGTTTAGTTTCTTGGGATTTGTCCTCTTCATTCAGCCTTGGCTGGAGAAAAACAGACTGGTTTATTCAGTCCTTTTTCCTCTCTGAACTTTCTGCAATACCACAGTGATTCTGTGCTTGGATTCCTAGTTAACTTCTTGCTGGAATTTGGAAAGGTATCAGGAATTGAAATAAATCAGGTAACTTGTGCTGTTTGATTTATAAGTTGTATTGTTTACATGCATTCTTTTGCATAGCCTGATTGTCTAGGACCTATCTCTCTAATATGTTTCTTCAGAAATTAATCATAGAAATAGAAAGTTACTTAGTGCTCTTTCAGTCTTCAAAATATGCCACATTTTATTTTTTTCTCAGACCACACTGTTATAAGAGTAGTGGCTATCCATTTCTCACTTGGCCTCCAAAGGGTGCAATCCTTGATGTAGCCCTATTCAAATTGGAGAAACTAAATTAATTCACTCCAGCTGAGGCTCCAGCCCTTGAAACACCAGCGACAAGAGTGAGTTTTGCACAGGATGTATTTTTGGTCTGAGTGGAAGATTTTGCTGTGTAACTTAGTTATGTGTCTAGGCTCAGGGCTGTGGGAAACTGTCTGTTTGACATCTGCAGCATACACAGCAAACGATTTGGCAGTTTGAGTTAATGCCTTTTGAATTCGCAGGTTGTTTACTTTCAGCTTGAATGTGGATTTGCTTTCAGGCTCAATGGGAAATCTAACATAAGAAGTAACAGGACTAGCCATCTGTCCGAAAGGGTATCAGAATTCCTGGTTTTGAACTGATAATGTATACCAGGAACAAGTTCACCCCCTGTGCAATTTCTGGCAAACTATTGATATGATCCTTGGATTTCCAACCTGAAAACTATCTTTGAGACCTTACAGCGTAAGCAAGCTTATAGTTAGGAGATTGGACCTGTGAAATGAACTTGGTCAACATCCCTTTCCAATGGTCGCTTCTAGAAACAAGCATTGTTCCAGTTCTTTATTCCTCTGCTCTGATTTACAACCCGTTTTGGCTTCTAAACTGTGCACCTGTGAAGTGTTCTGCTCCATTGTCACTGAAGCCTGTGATCTCAGGGGAGCGGTAAACAATACGAGTGAATGGGAACCCTCATTTCTCGCCAGCATTTCCTGCAAATAAATATCAATCCATATGTTAGTTATAAGCAGAGAATGGTGAAATAACTAGATAGATTGAGTCACTTTTTCAAAAAAGCTCAGAGCCAGATTTCTCAACCATTCAGTACTTGTGAAAGGGTCCAGATTTTTTACTTTCTTTCAAGCCAAAACTTAAAGTCGTGCCTCCCTCCCATTATCTAAACTAAGAAGCTGCACAAGAGCCAAGTTTTGACAAAAATTATCAGCTTCCTGCACCATTTAGCAGGACACAATGAACAAATTTTGCAAAGAGCACAGCATGTGACAGGTGTAATGGAGCTACCCCTGACCCACACATGAGGATGCAAATGGACTTAGGCCTCCTGTACCTGTATTGGTCACCCACACAAAGTGCCATCAGCTTCAGTGAGAAATTACTTAGACAGCATGTACTATGCTGTATAGAATGCTGTGCCTTTGTTTTGGAAACCTTTTACTATAAACTCACAGTTCACATCTTTTCCACTCTCTTTTTCCATTGTTTTTTGTTGACGTGGTTTGAGTTATTCTGACTTGTACCAGCTAAAGACCTGAATCTTGGGCTCCAAACCTCTTGAATGACTAGAAGGTCATTGCTTGTGTAATTGATAAGTTATAGGAAAGGCACAAAAAAATTACCACTAGAAATTTTCTAAGATCATCCAATCTTTAACAGCAAAATATTCAATCTTTACTACAATACACGTTAAGTGAATGTATGTGCTTTAACTTTCACAAGGTATTTCAGGGACATAGGTTACCTGGCAACATTCTTAAAAACACACTGGCCTGATTCTGATCTGTCTTACACACTTACACAAAGTTACTTGAGATAACGTGGTGTAAATATAGCCAGAGATCAAAACTAGCCCTACAGCCACCTTGTTTTTCAGAGGACCACTGAATCGTAGAAGGCTTTCGTTTGGAAGAGACCTTAAAGATCATCCAGTTCCAACACCTCTGCCATGGGCAAAGACACCTCTCACTGGATCAGGTTGCTTATCCAGCATGGTCTAAAACACCTCCAGCAATGAGGCTTCCAAGACTTCTCTGGGCATCTTGTTCCAGTGCCTCATCATCCTCATGAAAATATTTCTTCCGAATGTCTGATCTAAATCTCCCCTCTTTCTTCTTAAAACTATTGCCCCTCATCCTATACCTACACTCAGAATCACAGAATCACTGGGTTGGAAAAGACCCCCAGGATCATCGAGTCCAACCGTTCCTATCAGCCACTAAACCATGTCCCTCAGCAACTCATCCACCCATCTTTTAAACACCTCCAGGGATGATAACTCAACCACCTCCCTGGGCAGCCTCTGCCAGTGCCCAATGACCCTTTCTGTGAAGAATTTTTTTTTTGATATCCAGCCTGAACCACCACTGGTGGAGCTTGAGGCCATTCCCTCTTGTCCTGTCCCCTGACACTTGGGACAAGAGGCCAGCACCCTCCTCTCTACAACCTCCTTTCAGGTAGTTATAGAGAGCAATGAGGTCTCCCCTCAGCCTCCTCTTCTCTACGCTAAACAACCCCAGCTCTCTCAGCCGTTCCTCATAAGGCCTGTTCTCCAGCCCCTTCACCAGCTTTGTTGCTCTTCTCTGGACTCGCTCCAGAGCCTCAACATCCTTCTTGTGGTGAGGGGCCCAGAACTGAACACAGGATTCGAGGAGCGGTCTCACCAGTGCCGAGTACAGAGAGAAAATAACCTCCCTGGACCTGCTGGCCACGCCGTTTCTGATCCAAGCCAAGATGCCATTGGCCTTCTTGGCCACCTGGGCCACTGCTGGCTCATGTTCAGTCGCTGTTAACCAACACCCCCAGGTCCCTCTCCTCCAGGCAGACTTCTCCTAGTCTGTAGCACTGCATAGGGTTGTTGTGCCCCAAGTGCAGGACCCGGCATTTGGCCTTGTAAACCTCCTGCCATTGGTCTCAGCCCATGGATCCAGCCTGTTCAGATCCCTTTGCAGAGCCTCCCTACCCTCCAGCACATCGACGCTTCCACTCAGTTTAGTGTCATCTGCAAACTTACTAAGGGTGCCCTCAATGCCTTTATCCAGGTCATATATAAAGACATTGAACAGGGCTGGACCCAGCACCGAGCCCTGGGGAACCTCACTTGTCACTGGCCTCCAGCTGGATTTCACACTATTTCCCACCACTCTCTGGGCCCTCCAGCCAACCAGTTTTCCACCCAGGAGAGTGTGCGCCTGTCCAGGCCAGAGGCTGACAGTTTCCGAAGCAGAATGCTGTGAGAAACTGTGTCAAAGGCTTTACTGAAGTTCAAGAAGATACATCCACAGCCTTCCCCTCATCCAGCAGCCGAGTCACTTTGTCATAGAAGGCGATCAGGTTAGTCTGGCAAGACCTGCCTTTTGTGAACCCATGTTGACTGGGCCTGATCACCCGGTTCTCTTGCATGTGCTTCATGACAGCACTCAAGATCACCTGCTCCATGACTTTCCCTGGCACTGAGGTCAGACTGACAGGTCTGTTTTTCCTTGGATCCTCCTTGTGGCCCTTATTGTAGATGGGCACAACATCAGCCTCCAGTCCAGTTGAACTTCCCCAGTCAGCCAGGACTGCTGGAAACTCCGTGATCAAAAGTCCCTTTTTTGTCTTTCCTGTAGGTCCCCAATAAGTACTGGAACGCTGCTATAAGATCTCCCCAGAGCCCTCTCTTCTTCAGGCTGGACAAGTCCAACTCTGTCAGCCTGTCCTCATATGGGAGCTGCCCCAGTCCTCAGATCATCTTTGTAGTCTCCTCTGGACCTGCTCCTACAGATCCACGTCCTTCGTGTACTGAGGGCTCCAGAACTGAGTGCAGTACTCCAGATGAGGTCTCACAAGAGTGGCGTACACTTAAACATACTACTTTCATCCCAACATCACTATCCCTAAGCTATTTTACCTCAATTACACTCTGATTTAAAAAAAACCTTGAAGGCAATGGGTCATATTAAATCTGTTTTCTTTCTTTCTTCTCTGTCAAGTTAAGGCTCCTGGAGATCTGTTGAGTTTCAAGATTGGGTGAGGGAACAAGACTCTCTTAGAAGTCCCGATTTCATTTATTGATTAAATACTCTTCACTAAGAACCTCCAAGGCTAACAGGCTCATTTGAACAGGACATGCTGTTATCTTACATATTATCTATAAGTAAGATTTCAGATAAGTAGTTGGCTTAGCGTGTGAGAAATCAAGACTTGTAGACCTCTCTTAGGGAAGCCAGCTTGTTTTTTCTGTCAATTTCTGGGGAATTTTCATTTCTTTTAAAGTTTTCCATAGAATTACAGCTTCATTTTTCCCGATATCCCTCACATGTATGTAGTCATGAGAACCAGAGCGTGCTGAAGTTAAATAGGCACAGTTCAAAATTCAAGTCAAAGACTTTGCAGTTTTAGGTTTTGTTTGGAACCAGAAGCAGAAGAGCCAAGACACTGCATAGAAGAAGAAGAAGAAGAAAAAAGAAAAAGCTGTTTTCATAGTGGTTTTGGCATGGGAGACTGCTCTGAGAGATACTGGAAATCATGCAAGAAGAGGATGTTCTTAAGACATTTCCAGCCCTGCTGAAAGGCTGAGGGCTTTAGATAAGTATCTGCATGCAAGGATCTTTATCCAAAACAAAACACCCAACCTTTTGCAGTTCACCCTAACAGTGATTTCCTCCTCTGCATCTCTCCCTGTGCACTTGTGCACACAAACGAGATCTTTAAGGCATCCTAAAAGCTTTTCTTGCCTGTAACATCTTAATCTCCTCCTGAGCAAGATTTTCTCCTCTGTGAAGGAAAGGAAGAACATGGAGAAGTGTGCCATGATACCCAAAGGATTTTCTCTCCTTAACCTCAACACACACCTCAGGATGGCATTACTCCCTCTTCTTCTTTGCCACATCTCTTCTGTGTTCTTCATGATTGTTTCCTTTTTTTTCCACCCTGGAAAAAAACAACATCCCCCTGCCCTCCCTGGCAGTGACAGAGACAGAAATCAGCACAGCGTCAGCAAAAGTTTAACCCCACAGCTGGGATGTGAGCTTTCAGCAGCAGAGAATAGAGCTGGGTCACTGCACTAAAGCAAGACAGATTGATACAAAGTGCTTGCTCACTCCAGGAAGGGAAGAATCAGAAGCCAGTTGATAAAAATCTTTAGGGACCATCTATTGTGAGGTTACAGTGGCCAAGTCTTGAGGGTTTTTTTTCCTGGGAAAGATCAATGTGGAGTATGTATTTTCTGTTGTAATCCTCAAGACAACATAATATTTAGATGCTAGCTCAACTGGATGGATATCTCATTGGGCCAGTGTGGATTTTAGAGCTGTTGAAACTGGAGATGGAGCATGTGGACTCAATATGCTGCTTAGTGTGTAAAGTTTGCAGCTCTGATGACCTAACAATCACGTCTGTCAAGAGTTATTGTCCTTAGAAAGAGGATGCTAAAATATTCTTTCCCACTCCAGTTTGCAACTGAAAACTTGTTAGTCTGTAATATCTTTTATTTATAGCACTTTTTGACTGAAAGTTTCTGAAAGTGCTTCTATCTGCGAGTTAATTCAATGATACTTCTGGGTGGGGATGGCTGTCTGTGGGAGCCTCTGACCAAGGTTTCAGGGTCTGCTTTGCCATGGACACATGTGAAGGACCCAGTCTGTCTTGCCAAGTTTGCACTTGATCCTAATGTCTTTAGGGAAAGACAGAAACCCACCTTAAACCTAAGAAACAGCAAGGAGAGAAAACAGATGTTTAAACCAGCTGGGAGAGAAGATTCAGATGGACACCAGCTGATTTTGAAAGCAGAGGTTGGAAAGAATCATTGCCAGCGCTGGATGACATTGTTATGCAAAGGGCCTGGGACAGTGAAGCCAAAACTCAGAAGAAGGGATCTGGAGGTTTCATCCAACTCAGCCATCCCCAGCCATGGTGCAGGGGCCTGGAGAAATCAACAACATGGACCTTGTGCACGGAACACATCCCCAGTGACAGAGGTTCTCCTAAAGGCACAGTCCCGGGGCTCGGATTAAGTATGCAAATGCACACAACCCTTAATGAGTGCAGTCACTGCAAGGCATCTGCTTATTTTAAGTCCACTTCAGCGCCTGTTCATCAGCTGCTCCACATGCAGCAGCTGGCGGCAGCCAAAGGACCAGCTCCTCCATGTGGCTCCTGGCAGCTAGAGAGGGTCATTGAGCCCTCTACTTCCATCCTGTGTTGTATCTGCAGGCCAGGGAAGCAAAAGTCAGATGAACTGATGGGTTCACAATTCCAGCCTATGATTTCTGCTTCATCCACAGCCAGACGAGATTTTGCCAAGATACATATCAGGCAGCTGCTCAGGACACTGCTTTTTTGTCTGTACCACCCCGAGCATGCTGGCTGTTTGTCTGTCTCCTCATCTGTCTCAGCAACCCTGCTTCAAGCTGGTTGCTTTGCTATTCTCTGCGGTGGCCAGAGTGTGTTTGGCAAGAACCAGCCTCTTCCTGGCACTTTTGCCAGGGTTCTCGAGGGACTCGCTGCAGGGACCAGTGGCATCGAACCTGAGACGCAGTGAGTGCCTATCTGTTTCACCACTTTCTAACTCCCATGGCTTCCCAGCAGTCCCTCCTGATGTGTCTTAGTGGTAAAAAGGGGTCCAAACAGGCTTATAAGAAGCCCCATGGACATGAGGAGCTGCTGCTTATGGGGCTACTCCCTGCTCTGGGTCTCCAACTTGACTTGCATCTTAATACCTTTGTGCCACTGTGCTAAAATCCTTAATGCATCTTCTGTTCTGCAACCATGCCTCTCTCATACCATTTTCAGCATCAAGATTACTTTTTTTCTCCAAATCTCTTTCCTCTAGGCACCAGTCGAGGTGCATTTTAAACCACTTTATCTCCGTCATGCATATGCCAGTGTTTCAAACTCCAGTTTAATTGGAGAGAAGTCACTGGCTGAAAGTTAGCTCTCTTGGGTCCTTTCAATAGAGAACATGTATTTTGCCTCATCTTTTCTCTTCCTCCTAACAAAACCTGCATCCTCCCTCCTTTGTGGATGGTATTGGGGCTTGCACATCTTGGCATGAACAAGGGTCATGTTGCCTGCTTTTAGGGCATCTTTCACTCTCTCCTTCTTCCCCAGAGAAAGGCATACATGTGTTGTGTGTACTTGTTTGGGTTTTTTTCCCCTTTTATTGATCCACTGAGTGTCATACCATGTTTTGCTTCCTTTGGTGCTCCTTCTGCACATACAGCTTTGGATTTATGCATGTGAGAGAGGGAGCCCCTCTACAGACAATCTAAGAGGGAAAAAGGGAATTAAAAACTAAAAAGAAAAAAAAAAGGAATAAATATTTGGAAGGAGGGCATTTAAAAGGAGAGAAAAACAAATCAAAGCTGGTGCCAGGCTGGAACCGGCAGCTGGTTGCCAGCACAGCAGGCTGAGAAGTTGTTGGTGGAAGCGCTTAGTGCCATGTTTGGGTTGCTTAAAAAAATACACCCTCCCTCATTATTCAGCCTCTGTTTTTCTCCCAGCCTCACAAGCGGGAGGAGGAATTTGGTTGCCAAATGCAGGCTTGCATGAAGTTTGTATTTGTAGCAATGCCAAGGGATGCAGACAGAGTATGTCCTACCCTTGTGTAGAGGTGTTTGCGTGTGTGAGTGCATATGCCTGTGCTCCCATGAGTACTAAAGCTCACCTGCACTTGGACAGCTGCGACCTGGGTTAGACTGGGTAGGCATATTGTGGGCGCAGCGGCTCTCTGCTTGGAGGAGATACCAGTGCATTGGCAACCACGGCGTGATTTTGTTTTGCTGATGTGAGGGGAGGAGGTGGGAAGGCTGGGGATGGAGGAGAAAGGGGGGCTGGAGGTGGAAGGTTGTAACGGTTGGCTGGAAAAATTTCGAGGAGTACAAAGGAGTGAGTGATGAAAAGGGGTGCCAGGAGGGGGAAGGGAGGCTGTGAACTGTCTGCAGTGGAGGTGGGAAGAGATTTATGTTTGCTGAGTGGGTTCAGAGATGGGAGCAGGTTGGGAGGATGCAGGGTGACACAGATGAGGCGGAGGATGCTGTTTGGAGTCTGATGGCCCCGGCAGTGAAGCGGTGGGGCTTTATTTTCTTCCTCTCTATCCTCCTCCCTCCGCTGGGTGCTTGGAGGAGAAAGGAAGACAAAAAGCTGAAACGGTGCCAAAAAGGAGCTGCAGTGACTCGAAAATGGCACTCTGCGCCACACTAATATTTCGAATCTGAGCTGCGCTGGAGAGCAGTGAAACGTGCCAAGAATGAGAATGTCTCAGCCATGGGGCCACTGGACGGGTTCGGGGGTGTTCTCCTGCCTCCCCGCTTCCCTTCTGCCTTTTAGCTGTGGTCCTTTTCTCCCCCATCCACCCTCAGCGATATTTAGGGGTTCTGAGAAAGACGAGGGGAACTCTTGCTGGGGAGCTGGGGCAGAAAGGGGACAGAGGGAGGGCAGCTTCTTAAAGCCCAGGGCTGGTGCACTGTGACAAGGTCCTGGCAGAAAGGCTTTGCTTCTAAGCCAGTCTCTAGCCCATTTGTGTGTGTTACAACGGTCACCAGAAAAAACTACAAGCACAGAAGAAGTGAGTGTGTTTGTCCCCTCCTGCCATCTCCGTATTGGGGAGGGATTTTGATTTTTTTTTTTTCCTAGGGAGGAAGAGAAGACTCGATTCCTAGGGAGTTTTCTGATTGTTTTCATCTTGCCACTCCTTCCCCTCCTCCTTGCTGTCCTCCTCCCTCTCTCTGTACCCATAAGTCTGCTCTCGTTGCTCTATATCCTGATGCAAGGTTACTTGTAGGACACACAAATCTCTGCAAGGTGCAGTGTTGCCTGCATCAGTGTTCCCCTTCGCTTCTCATTTGCTGGGGGATGAGGCAACTTCCAGGCAGCTCCACAGCTCAGCTGAGCTGGTTAATGCAGTGTCAGTGCTTCCGTTGCAAAAGCCTCTTCCTGTAAAGCCTCTCTGGATAAAACAAACAAACAGAAAAAATCATGTAGGGCTAAAACTTTGACAGCAATTTTTCAGGCTTATTAATTTGCAAGGGGTGGGCTCGAGTTTTGCTCTGATTTTTATCCGAAATAAAAGGTTTTCACTGTGTTGGTCCCCTTATCCCTCCATTCACAGATCAGGAGAAGGTACATGAAAGTGGGTTTTTTTAATATATATGTGGGGGTTTGATTTTTTTAAAAAAATCTTTGAAAATTTTTTTACCAGCACAAACATTCTTATGGTAGTCCAATACTTGTGATATTCAATCATCACACACACATACTTCTCCCTCGATCATGTGCACATTTGGATGTGGAGTTTTAGGTTTCTTTGCAGAAATTTGTTTTTTGAGTTTCTTTACAGAAATTTGAGATTGGAGAAAGAGAAAACCCCTGCCTTTGTGTTTGAGAACAAGTCCAGATCCTGTTTTAACAGCCGTTTTAGCACTCACCCAGCCAGCAGGTCAAGTTCAAGGATATCTTTCCAAAGCACATGCAGAGGCTCATTAACGTGCTGCATCTCAGAAGCTTGTGGGTGGCTGGGTTGTTAGCTCAGCCCAGTTTGTAGTCTCAGGCATGGGATGATCCCTGTGACCTGTCTTTCACCTGAAAAACATGCCCTAGTATATATATCCAAACCACTTCAAATCTCAGCTTTGATTTCAGACACGTGGGGCTTCTTTTGGAACACTTAATTCTGCTCAAGCAACACCTTTTGGAAATACTGTCATAAACAGTGGGGAATTTAGGGACACTTAAATATGTTTTCAGCCTGCTCTCCTCGCTTCTTCTCACAGCTTCTCACAGATACATGGTCTTTCCCTTGCAGATGATCAAAAGATCAGTCCTAATTAGTGGTAATAGGAGGTACATTCATTCCTGATGTGATGATACCAGGTGTGTTGAGTAGGATGTCTGCAGCAAATGATCTCTCACTCCTCCTCCTCTGAGCTGTTTCTTGGACCGTGTAGTTCCTGTAGCTCAACTTGAGATTTCACAGAAGAGATGCTGCTGTCTCTTCTTGCACTTTTCTCTTTATCACAAGAGAGGGGCAGGTAGCGCTTGGCTCAGGAAACCTTGAACAGCATGAAGAAAGAGGGTTGGCCAAGTAACTTGGAGTAAGATGTGCACCACTGTATATTCCACCAGATCCTATCTATTCTTCATTAATAAAATATATACATAAAAATACATGGGTATGCATGTACACATGTGCTTGCTGTTCGCTTTTCAGTTGCCTCCTTCAACCAATGAGGTGAACTGTGTATTTAAGCTACCATCCTCACCGAGGGCACATGCCATGCATGAATTTCCCACCAGTCCTTGCTGACCGTTTTGACTGCAGCTGCAACTCTTCCTCTGGCTACAACCTCCTTTCTTTAACCTGAGATCCCTAACAATGGGATGCCAACCTACAAAAGCAAATGTCAGGAACAGCGATGCACCTGCACAGAGCATGGCTCACACTTTTAGATGTGGAGCCATTTTATGCGTACAACTGACTTAAACCTTCTAATACTTCAGCTACCAAATGACAATTCCCAACAGATTTATAGAGATGATGACAAATATTGATGTGGATCAACAGTATCCATGTGTGCAAAGCAGTAATGTGGTGTTTGTTGTTCAGGAAGGTAAACTGAGGACAGCAAATGAAGAGCCATTCCTAAGCCTTTATATTTCAAAATGCAGACCTCTTTCTGTTCCTCAGTATCTTGGCAATGCTCTGGAGTAAGGGAACTTGCCCATCTTGGGACAAAAATGTTAGCCTTATACTTTCCAGGTGGTCCAAGTAAGCCATCTGGGCAGCTTGGTCATACTTCCCAAAGAGTATTGCAAGGCATTGATAAGGCAGCTGAATGCTTTTGTTTTTATCTCTCCCTGTATCAAAGAAATGTCTTTGCATGTGTATCACTGAAACAGGAGGTCTCATGAATCTCAAGTTGCTTCCTTCAAATCCCTCATCCTTTTAACTCTTTGTAATGAGAAATATTGTGTGCTTGGAGTTGTTAGGAGACGACCTGTGCCTAGAAGGGTTAATCCAGAGTAAGGCTATATTCCACCCCTTCTCCTCACTCCTTCCCTACTCTCAGTCTTTCATTTTTTTTGGACTGGTAACCTCACATTTCTGTAATCTAAATGTGCAAATGCTTTGCAGTCACGGTCCAGTAGCTGGGTTAATCTCAGACCCCTGGAGTGGCAGATGGCTGATTTGTTGCTGATTCCAGTTACAGAGAATCGTGCCACCTATTATCTTTGCACAAGCTGCTGCTTAAAAGGATGCCTTGGGCAAAATCAGTGAAAAGCAAAACAAAGAAAACACTCTGTGATCTCCATCACCACAGGTGAAAATGTAAAATATTTCACCTTTGTGTGAAGGGCTTGAGAGGCGGACAAAGAGTGGAGAGGAGGCAGGAGGGGAAAAAGGGAAGAGGAAGATCTCATTTTCATACCATAACTGCAGAAGCACAGGGCTGAACAGGTTTGCCTCAGTCACGATGTTGAATCAAAAGCACTTACCCTGTTCTAAATGGTTTTGCAGTGTAGTAATTGGCTTCAGCTCCCTGCTCTAAGTATTTATCATGGTTTAGCCCTGGCCTGGCTAAATTTTGGCAGCTAAAATTGTGCAGTTAGCTCCTACATCCCTTCTCCCCACTGCCAGGGAAAGAGGAAGGGGAAATGAGAGGAAAAAGACTTGCCAGTTTAGAAACAAAAATTACAGCTTTAACAACAACAACAAGAACAACAAGAACAACAATAATAATAATGCAATAAAATATATACAAATATATGAGATCGTGCCCCCACCCTTCAATGACTGCATCACCGCAAATATGCTAGAGCAGACACAAGGGAAGGGATCCATGTCTAGAAGGGAGCTGACCTCAGGAACTGGATTCAGGAATGCATGGATTTGGGATCAGGAGGAATAGCAAATGACATCTTTATGGGGTGTTGGCCATGGGAGGAGAGGGCAAGACCCTCATAATCTCTCAATTTATACGAAGTATGATCCATATGGGATGAAAGAGTCTGTTTATCAATTTAGGGTTACCTGTCCTGTCCACCCCTCCTCATACATGGTGCCCTTTTCCATCAGCTCAGTGATGGCCTTGGTTGCTATAGGTCTCAGTATAAGCATTGGCCTTTTTGCATCCCGATGACCTGTGTTATCACTTTTAGAATCACAGAATCATAGAACCACCACCAGATTGGAAAAGACTCACGGGATTATCAAGTCCAACCATTCCTATCAAACACTAAACCATTCCCCTTAGCACCTCGTCCACCCGTGCCTTAAACACCTCCAGGGAAGGTGACTCAACTACCTCCCTGGGCAGCCTGTTCCAGTGCCCAATGACCCTTTCCATGAAAAACCTTTTCCTAACGTCCAGCCTAAACCTCCCCTGGTGGAGCTTGAGGCCATTCCCTCTTGTCCTGTCGCCTGTCACTTGGGAGAAGAGGCCAGCACCCTCCTCTCTACAACCTCCTTTCAGGTAGTTGTAGAGAGCAATGACGTCTCCCTTCAGCCTCCTCTTCTCCAGGCTAAACAACAGCAGAAGAACACTGTCTCAAAACCATGCAGTTAACTTTCAGAGAATGAAGTTACTTAGAGCAACTGAATTAGTCACAAAACTGACTCTAATGTAGCTCAGACCACAGCAGCCTTAAACAAAGCAGGAGGGCTGGCATCCTGTAACACATTTCTACTCTTCCCAAGCCTTTCTGCTGCGGGGTGTCATAGGAATCCACGGCACCACTCTCTGCAATGATGGCTCATTGCGTGCCCCACAGCTCCTGGGGAAAGGTGTGACGGCCTCATGGTGCTGCCATGCTTTCCAGGGCTACTTGGGAGGAGAAATCTGTGTTTTTGCATGGGTTAGGGAGAAGCCTGGGGTACCTTTTAAAACTGAGTGGAGGCAAAGGTGAACCCTACCACCAGGTTCACCTCAGAAAGCTCTAGCTGGTAGATGCTGTTGTCCAGGGAGAACAGTGTACTGAAAGGGAGAAGGGCAGAGAAAAACTGAATGCTTGTAACCTTTTTTTGCACAGTCCCACGATCAAGTTTTTCTCTTTTCTTTTTGCTCTGGGAAACACCACAGAGTCAGCTGAAGAGTCTGGGAAGAGAGTGTGGATTCCCTGTGCAGAGTCCAGTGACAAAATCTGTGAACAAGGTAAGAATAAGAGGTTACGACAAGTTTTCGTTTCTTTCTTTTTGCCTTCCAAATCCTTTCTTGCGCTGTTAGACATGAAATGTAAGATGTACATCGCACAGAAACTGATACTCCAAGAGCTAAGTGAAAGAATCTGCAAAGATTAAGCTAAATAGGACTCCTTTTTAATGCATGCCATTATTATGGTTTGGGTTTTAGAACACTTTGTATTGTATCCAAATGATATATGTATGAATAATTGTTACCAACCTCCTGACACCAGGACCTAATTAGGAAGTAAGAGTCTTAAATAGGCCATTTGCGTAGTGAGCTTCCATATGTCTCCTTGTGCAATTTATTTGCTTCACTCCATTGAGATATAATGAGAATGAAACTCCTAGAACTGCCTTTGACTCTGAGGCTCTCCTCTTTATCTCCTCTGCAGTTAGAGCCTGCTATTAAGATGACAATATCTATTTCTCTTTGTTCAGAAAGAAAAAACTACTGTACTACTGCCCTTACACCAGGTTGCTTAAGTTTCTCTATTTCTGATTTTCCAATGGAAATAGAACAAGAAATGCCAAAACAACCTGCAGCCAAAGAAAAATTTAGTGCTTTCAGAGCAAGCACAAAGAAGGTTAGGATAGGATGATCTTGAAGGAATGCTATGTACCATATCTACCTCAAAACCCCACTAAAAAGCAATGTTGTGGTATTTCAGTCAATGTATAGATGCGATTTGAAGAGAACTATGTTGGTTCTGTTGGGCTTTCTTCCCGCTAGTATGGAGGAAAGGTGAAAAGTTGGTACAAGGCTGCCTGAGTTTTTGCTTACTTTTGAATATTTAACTCAGTCTCCCTTGGACTCTCTGGAGCTATCTGATCAGGCTACATCACAGAGCATGTTCTTTAAATATGGTTTGAGAAAATATCCTTTAGTCCCAGGCATACATGACTCCATCCCATGCTTCAGGTGTCCTGCTTTATTCTTTTACTCCCTTTACCTCAAAGTCAGCAAAACTTAAAACATATGATTGAGTACCATTTTCCAGCAGTGAAATTTAATGAATGCTTAAGGTTTGGGTTCTTCCCCCCAACAAAAAAAAACCAGGGCCTTATTTAGTTTCTCAGTGAGAGACTATTCCAATGATTTTGTTTATTATAATTCACTTGCATGTTCCCTTCCAGGAATTGTCAATGCCTTCCAGAAGGGAGGTTAGTGCTGGTCCCTTCGCAGTGATAATTATAATCAGACGTGTCAGCCTTCACACAGTCTACGCTTATCACTTGCATTTAGGAGGATTTTTCCTGAAGCCTATTACCAGTGCTGCTGCTTAGGGAAAAATAGTCATGATTTTTTTTGCTAATCTATGATAGCTCTCAGCTTTTAAAGCATGGAGAGGAGCAAAATGACTGCCAGTTGCAGTTAAAGAAACTGTCCGTTGGTTCTGGTGTAGAGCTCTGCATCTGGAGAACCAGGGAGTGAGTGGATAGTCTGGGAAATGCTGAGGAGCTAATCTGTTTTTTACAATTCTCCAGGTGTGCAGGAGATGTAAACCAGTGCTTTTTTCCAACAGTAACAGTCACAGAATCTATCTCTGCAGACCTGCTAGACAATGGCTTCAGGTGGCAGGTGGTTTTTGGCAGTAGTACCCTCTCTCCCTGCTGTTTTGGGCAGCAGTCTGTTTTTGCTCCTGCTTGGATGCAGGATGGTCAGAGAAGTGTCTGCGGTCAGTGGTGAAGTCATGGCTGGCATTCAGGCATGGGCATAGTGCCGGACTAATGATCCCACTGCCATCAGCACATCGTAGTATAGTGGTGGCCAACTGGACAATATGATGGTGTTGGGTGGGGTGTAGTGGTGTTTCAGCCATTGCTGGCTATTTGACAGTTGTCCACACTCCATTTTCACTTAGTTATTCTTACTGGTATGCTAATAAGCCCTCTTTCTTTGATTTTTGCTAACCAAAACCCGGTAAATTTTAACATTTCATTAGTGTAAATCAGTCCCTCCTATATTACCACCATGCTTTTCTCAGAGATTTAAGTCCTTTGATTTTAGTAAAATTTTAGGATGGCAGGGATATGATTTGTCTTTATTTTATTTAAATTCACTGGGAACTAGAGATTTATTTATCAGGTGTCACTCCCTACAGGAAGATAAATGCCATGTAGCAAAATTTCATTTGAAGGCTTTGCTGTTGCATTCCTCAGCCTGCTACATAGAATGAAAAAACCTTTGGATGAGCAGACAGAGTGATACGTAGCGGCAGCATCTTATGACCTTTTGATCAGCTGAGATCTCAAGCCATATTAGTGGGCAGATTATGATGTGATGGAAAGAGGGCTAGGAATAGACTTTTATCATGAGATCCTTCCTGTGAATATCCTTCTTCGATGTAGTCGGGTGTCTAATCACTAGAGCGAAGACAATCACTTGAAAACAATGATGTGAAAAACTGCTATGGACAATCCAAATATTTTCAATTTTGCCAACTACCACTGAATATTACAGTTTACAGTTTCTCCCTAATATTCTCCTACCCTCTTGTTTTTATCAATGTTTTGGTGGACCTTGCAATATTTCCAATCACTAATAACCCCATTTTGTCAGAAAGAAATACAGAAAATTGACCCTGAGTGCTTGGACCACAGGGGAGCTGCAGCCCCCAAATTGAATGTATACACATGGGAAATACAGATATATGACTGAGAAGGGAAACATTTGCATGGAAATGTCTGGGTGTCATTTTTGAGATAATAACAGTGATGCTTAAACCTATTTTGACCCTTTTTATGGGGAATAAATGCATGTTTTATAAAATGCTTAGCCCTGATAGTATTTTTCTTTTGCACAGAGCCAGACAGAAGCAAGAACAACTATTACATTTATCTTACTTGCCTGCCTGTGCAGGATTACTCCTTAAACTTTGCTGGAGGTTTAAATTAGCCTTTTTATCTGTGTGAATCTGCAGCCTTCTTGATAATTGAACTTAAAGGAATTCTTATTCATTTCTGGCTCTGTGCATCAGTAATGGTTGTGCCAAAGTTTAATCTGGCTGCTATGACCACTTTTGAAGGAAGGAAGGACAGACATGTGTTTGTGAAGTCTGCTCTAAATGCATTTAGGCCTGTCTGAGCATAAGTACATGCCCAGGCAGCCTGTGCTGGTTGTGGAATATGTGGCATAGTCCTGTGCACATTAACATGTACAGAAGTTAATTTGAGTTGCAGACATTTTGTTTTCTCTTGAAGCCAAATGAGCTGCTCATTTTCCTGATGGGAAGAGGGAGAAGAGCTAGCAGTATGTGAATCCCAAACTGGTATCAGTGCAGTGAGAATGCTGATGCATCAGGTTTGGAGAACAATAGCTGCCACAGCCCTGTGGAAGCTCTTTGAAAATGAGAAGGTTATGGAGGTGGAGGAAATGCACAGCAGGACACTGTCTCCTGTTATCTCCCCCAGCCTTTTCAATCAGGTGCCTGCTGGGCTTCCCACTCCTCCTGCCTTTTGCACTAGATCGTAGGATCATAAGGTATTAGACTCCACTGGCATGAAGTCAACTGCCATCGTCCTGGCATTATAGCTCCTGGACTCAGGGAGCTGCTGTGAAATGTCAAGGCAGTGAGCCACATGGTGATTGTAGCTGCAGCTGCCAGGACCACAGAGGTGTCAAAGTAGGAGCTGGGAGGAGGCATCAGCTGCCTTACACAAGTCTTCGCCACCTTTTCTTTGGGAAAAGCAGGCACTGCAAAGGGTGGGCGGCAGCCTTGGTGCTGTCTGTTCACCAAAAAGTGCTGCTAGCAAACTGTGATAAGGTGCTTCTTCCCATGCTCCATCTGCAACCCACGAAGTGGTTACTGCATGGATGATGCCCATGGATGAACACTGCAAGCATCATGAGTGAAACTACTCAAAGAGGTGGGTTCCTCTGAAGAACTCCCGTCTGAGAGTAACGGCTTCTGATGACAGCTTTGAAACCTTTCCACTAAGAAAGCTTTGTGATGTGTGTGGTAAATGGGATGTAGGCACAAAATGTTTCTTCTGCCCCCCCTCCACTGCCTGGTAGTGCTTGAATCCCTGCGTGATTTAAGAAGGTGTCTGGGTTTGGTTGACATCATAACAAGATGCCTTCTGCCAGAATGTCCCTGCTCTGATACAGCCAATTCTTCTCAAAGTAAGGAGCTTACGTTCAGCTTCTTGTAGCTCAGAGGGACCTGTGCCTTGAGCAGCTCAGCACAGACGTTCTTGTCTTTCTCTGGTTTAGCATGATTAGAGCATGGGATAGTGGGATGCTTTTTGAGGGTATGCAGTTTGGGGTATGCAATTTAAAATGTTAAATATTGAAGATGTGTATCAGGCAGATGGCAGTGTTTTGGGATGGGAAGAAAGGACAGTGGTTTGGTTACAAAGTTAAGCTTCCCACATATAATATCTTTATTGTTTTAAATACGTAACACCCTTGCAATTGTTCTAGGATTGCAGAGAGCAATAATCTCCAGTTTCTCACTGATTAAGTGTGATATCATAAAACAGCAAAAGATTGTTGTTATAACCAGACTTAGAGCCATACACTTCCCTGCTCCTCACTGGAAAGAAATTGTGTTGGGCAGGAAAAGGGAAAGAAGGACATATGTCAAAATTATCTTAGGCTGCATCTGTCTTAAGCAAGTTAAGTAGTGTCTGGGAATGTTGCTTAGCACAGGAGTGTGGCTGGGTATGATCTAGATGAGTCCTTGGCACGCTTTTGGTCCATGACAACTAGCAAACTCCTAAATCATTCGTAAGCATGGATTAGTGCTCATCCCAGTGATCTGTTTGCATTTAGCTGTTGCATTAGAGAAGCTAAGACATGTTTGTAAGCCGACGTATAAACCATTCGGTGCCAGTTGGCCTCAATACCTGGGAATATTTCTGCACCCATTTAATTTACTAGTGGACAAACTCTATTTGTCAGCAGTAGGAAAGAGGTGGGCCACCATGGCAGCCTGATCCTGACTCCCTTGGTCCTGACCTCTCCAAATTGTGCATGGTGTCTAACATATCTGAGCCTACCGGGTTCAACACATTGATAGCATAGAAAAGGCTATACTATCCCATAAAAAGGCTGTGTGTAGTCCAGGCATATTTCCTTTATATTTACTTGTCACCTGCCCTGCCTCTTTGAGCTCAGATATAAAAAGTATCAAGTCACTGAAGTGTTCTTTCCTGTAGCAGTGAGTGCCACACATTATTTTCCTTAAAAGAAACTATTTTTTAGTCCCTCACTATACAGACATTCCTTTTTTCAATAGGTTCCATCCAAAAGCTAATGTTCTGTATAATTCCCTTTTAGTGATATGGTGGTTGATAATGAAATACATACATAAGAGGCAATTGTAGAATTATAGGCAACTGTAGAATAAAACAACTTTTAGAAGGATATAGCGTTATGTCTTCCAAATGTAAGTAAAAAATAAATACGAAAAATAATATTATTAAAAAATAAAAAGGAAAATTTTGAGGTCACCCTGTCTATATATGTATATACAGACACACACCTCCTTTTTCACACTGAATCAAAAACCTAGATGAAAGAATAACTTTGGCTCAACTACTGCAACCAAAGTGAAGTGCTTCATTATCTTTTTTTCGCTGAAATCTGTTCATGCACAAGGTGCTCTGATATAGCGTATGTTTAAACATATCAAAGAAAATATTTTCCCTTCAAGAATAACTCAGGTGTTTGGTCACAGTGGGGATGAAATCATTGATGTAATTTGGTACATATTTGGAAACATGACCTTAATCTGTAGGATTTCAGTGATGAAGGTATTTTCCAAGGTTAAGCCAGTTAAGTAAATGATATTTTTGACATTTTAAAGATATTCCATTTTTGACAAAGAAAACAATATCCCAGTTGTGTCACTGAAACTCAATGCCCTGTGTTGCTTGTTAACAACTTCACATTTATTGTTTCAGTGTCCCAGTTTGCTATCAAGTATCAATGCACTGCTACATACCAAATAATCAATAGTTCTGTCAGTAGAGTATGCCCTGGAAATACTATATTACTGTTAATATTGATCCACACAGCAGAAATCAAGGCATCAAACTTTGCAGGAATTACTTGCACCCTGGCTTTTACTTGCTGAGCAACCAGCTTGAAAATTGCTACAGGTACAGGGACCAATGTTTTCTGCACACCCTGCTCTTGTGTATTGTAAAGATCACAAGCACAAACACAAGAGTATCAGTGCACACGCGACCTGCAGATATGGTGCATATAGTTTCATTTCAGCCTTCTGTGGTTTCTGCGTGCAGCAAACCAGCTGCAAAGAGTGCCAGTAAAACCAAGCTGCATCTGCTCTGGGATCTGCCTTCAATGGTGCAGCGGAGTAGCTTGGCTGGTCAAACTAATCAATGTCCAGTGTTTTCTTTTTCATGGGAAGAGTGTGATGGGCTGTGGATGGGTAGCCTGAGATCTCTGGCAGCCTTCTCCAAGCATGGTAACATTGTTAGTGAAGGCTTGTGTAATTTTCTTGCAGAGATGACTTTCAGGCTCAAGCTATTGGCTGGGGAGGGGGACACATCCTTCAACACTGAGGCATGTTGGCAGCCTCAAAAGCATCCGTTCTTTTCTATCTTGTTTCCCCAGGCTGCCAGGTTGCCTTGGGAGATAGTAAATGTGGTTCTCCCTATTCCCACTTGTGTATTCACACACAACCCTGTGAGTTTGGTGGTCTTTGCTGTATCCGTAATGGCTTCACAATGAAGCTGTGAATGGAAGTTTGGAAGATTGATCTTAAAATTTTCAGTCTTCCTAGAAGTAGCCTAGAATTTCATTAGCTAAGATATAGGCAAGATTTAGTGTAAGCTCCTTTCAGGTTTCACTAGATCCAGAAAATTTAAATCAGTATTTTATCTATGTGCCACCAAAATTAGTTGGCACAATGCTCTTCATATAGCAATATATCATTCTGATCTCTTGTATGTGACTAGCATTTCCCCTATAGGATGTTGGTTGTTGGTTGACAGCCCGACTGAATATGAGCCAGCAGTGGCCCAGGTGGCCAAGAAGGCCAATGGCATCTTGGCTTGGATCAGAAACAGCGTGACCAGCAGGTCCAGGGAGGTTATTCTCCCTCTGTACTCGGCACTGGGGAGACCGCTTCTCGAATCCTGTGTTCAGTTCTGGGCCCCTCACCACAAGAAGGATGTTGAGGCTCTGGAGTGAGTCCAGAGAAGAGCAACAAAGCTGGTGAAGGGGCTGGAGAACAGGCCTTATGAGGAACGGCTGAGGGAGCTGGGGTTGTTTAGCCTGGAGAAGAGGAGGCTGAGGGGAGACCTCACTGCTCTCTATAACTACCTGAAAGGAGGTTGTAGAGAGGAGGGAGCTGGGCTCTTTTCCCAAGTGTCAGGGGCCAGGACAAGAGGGAATGGCCTCAAGCTCCGCCAGGGGAGATTTAGGCTGGACATTAGGAAAAAAATTCTTCACAGAAAGGGTCATTGGGCACTGGAACAGGCTGCCCAGGGAAATGGTTGATTCACCTTCCCTGGAGGTGTTTAAGGGACGGGTGGACGAGGTGCTAAGGGGCATGATTTAGCGTTTGACAGGAATGGTTGGACTCGATGATCCGGTGGGTCTCTTCCAACCTGGTTATTCTATGATGCTATGATTCTATAGGATGATACCATCACTGACAAGGTTTCTTTAATAAGTGGCTCTCTTTCAATAGTAAGACTGCTCAGTAGAAAGTAACCTGGATGTGAGCAGAGCATAGTCTCACTGTGAGTATAAGTGAGGAGATGCAGGCATTTGGGATGGTGATGGAAGGGTAAAAGTAGGAGCCTCAGATGTCTGGAAGGAGTTAAAAAAAACCTCTAGCAAAGTGGGAGAGAAAAACATCTCTCCTTACATGTCTTAGGAAGAGGGAATCAGGAGAAATGGTACCCTCTGCAGTGTGTCAGAGGGTTTTCTCCATGGGAAGGTGGCCTCATCTCTGATTCAGGACCCACTGTGCTCGCAGACAATATCAGGTAGAAGGGTAACAACTGTGTTTTGAACAGGTATAAGTGGAGCAGACTGGTAGTAACAAAGTGCACTTTGAACCAAGCCCACTGAAATTATCTGGAAGACATCTGGAAGCTCCTTTTACTTCAGGTAACTCCTGCCATAGGAGCCTTCTTTGCTTTGTGACAGGAGGAGGAACAGTACCTCAGCCTATGTGGCTCCTGACAGTGAGCCATCTGAATCCTAGATGACTCACTCTGCTTACACAGTCACATAATCCCTGATAAACTTCCTACAGCATATGGAGGACCATGACTAATGATGACAAGGGTCCTCCCTTCAGTAGCAGACGCGTGCTGCAGGGTGTCTAGCTCAGGATACTTTTTTATGATGTTACCAGCTTAGTTCTTTCTTGTAGGTGACCTTTACCCACATCATGAAAGGTCTCCTGCCTCCCAAGGAGCAAATCCATCAGCCTTACCCTTCGTTGGAGAGCTTCAGCTTATCTCCTGCATGGCATGCCATTTAGCACCTGGGAGATGAAGCTCAAGACAATGTCTTGGGAAGTCTATGTGAGGAAAAAGAGACATGTATTATTTCTTAATGGGAGGAATCAAGGTCAAGTTTGACATGTTCAGAGCAGTCTGAGTTACAGGGAGATTCAATGCAAATTCCTGGATCTACTGGCATTTCGTAAAATCCAACTTCATATCAAAGATTATAGTTCTGCACTCTTTCAGAGGGGAGAGACAAAATCTCGAATACTCAGCCAGGAGCAGGTGTGAGTTATAATGTAAGTTTACTACATTGTAAGAACATGGAGTTATAGCTGAAGTTGTCATCAGTTGTGGCTGTGTATTATCAACAAAAGGAGGTGATGCCATGGTTGAACCCTCTTCAAAGCATTTCTCCCTCTGGCAGCATCAACTCTTCTTTTTGTAGCCTCAGCAGCTTACTTCAGCTGCTTCAACTGAAACCACAAATAATGTCAGTATTTTTTTTTTCCATTGGATCATGAGTGAATGGCCAGTTCTGCCTTTATCTCCTCTTTTAGATAAAGTGCCCCAAAATGCCATCATTGAAGTGTAGAGGTCACTGGTGACTTTAAAATCCTCTCCAATTGCCTTGGATCAAAACCAAATGTAATAAAAATCAATGTGAAAGTCAAGAGGCCAAGACACGAAAGTGATGTGTCCAACACAAGCAGCTTGCTAGTTTCAGAGTGTTTCTGGCAGCCATCTGCTTGTTTGAATTTGAGGATGTGACGCTTTTAAAAGTCAGAGGAAAAACACATGCTTGACCACAGTCTTCAGATATTTTACTCGATAACAGGTTTCTCTTTTTTGTGCCCATTTTTTTTGCAGCCCCAAGAATGTCCTGTTTTGCAATCATACTGCCAGCAGGTGTTTGTGGCACTGAAATACCACAATGTGTAATTCTTTAATTCAGAGAAGAAATCTTTTTGAAGCCTCAAAACATTTTCTCCTCACCTGTCTTCATGAATGAGCAGCAGAATAGTGTGTTATTAAAACTGAATAGCCACTCAGTTATTTACATGGTTAATGATCAGTCTTTTTAGCTAACAAAAAGATACATTTTTTTCATGCTACTCCTATTTCAGCTCTGTGGTTTCAGCCTTGTCCTGTGTAACAAAGAAACTGATCCTTTTATGGATGGTGTTAACCGAGACACCAGTGACCAAATCACATTTAAGAGCTAAATTCCCCCTTTATTCTCAAAGGTGGTCAGGATCAAAGCACCAAGAGATGGAGGCTGGAGAGAAACTTGAACTGCCGGTGTATCCTTCCTGTGGACAAATAAAGACATTATAGATTCCTTTGCTGCCAGTGTGACCCCTTTATCCAGCAGTGTGTCCACAGTTAAGAAAATGATATTGTGGCAGTCTATAAAAATCTCTGCAGCGTTTGGAGCATCATAAAGCAACTATATTATTGTTCTTACTCTAAAGACTATATGACATCAAAAGATGAAGACAACAGTCAAAGGGTTGGCAGAAGCAGGCAGGCAGCAATGGGAAAAGGCTTCCCAGTGCCTATCGACATACCCAGCTGTGGCCAGCTGTTACTGGGAATGGGTGCATTGTGCTGGGAGAGGTTTGTAAGAGGGCTGTGGACAGGGCTTGTGAGTACATAACAAGAGCCTTTCCTTTGCAAGAGAAACAGCCTTGGAGAAGAGATGAAGGTGTATTAACAGAAGTTGTTTACTCTCTTACTTGGCATTTGCTTAAGGAAAACATTCTTTCTGGGTTTTCGAAAAAAAATGTATGAATAAGGCATTCATAAACTAATGAAAGCTATATTTTCATCAATTATAATGGACTTCATTAAATTCTGGACATTTACCACATCACAATGTTTATCTTAAGGCAGTATTTCCCTGTGCTTAATAAAAGGGAACAGCAGGAGTACTGCAGGAAATTCAAGCCACTTCTAGCTCTCAGTGTCAGGATTTTAATGACACCCACATTACCTTGGCTCTTTTTATGGCTTCATCTTGCTTTATGTGACAATACTTAATTTTTATGTCATGCTTTTCATGCATAAATCTCAGCATCTCAAAAAGCAGGGCAAGATGCTGTTCCTGTTTCACAGAACAGAAAAAAACCACTAAGTGTGATGATTCGATTGTGGCCACAGAGCAGCACTGCTAGGTGCACACCTCGATCTTCTTATATCCCATTGTGGGAACTGAGTGTATCTCCAACAGAAAGCTTTACTCCTTTGTAGACAGGCCCATATGGAGTGTGAATCAAAGGCTTGCACCAGACTGGGGTGAAAGGAGAGGGCATCTCCCTTTTTGATTCTTGGGGTACTGGATTGCTGTTTTCTGACACAGTCAAGCACTCAGAAGTGGTAACTGGAAGGAAAAGTATTCAGGTAGATAAAACAAAGAGCATGAGGCTGTCTATGTCTTCCTTCTATTTTTATCACTGGCCATAGCTTGTTAACTCTTTCCAGTGGCTTGTTCTGTAAACCCCGTTTGGCATGGAGAGGGGAAGACCTGACCTTGCCTGTGTTGAACTTACCTGTTTGTTTTCTTCAGGTCTCAAATTTCCTTTGAAGGCAGCTTGTGTTCAGTCTTCTTCTGGAGCTCTGTAGGACTCAGCCGGTCCTGTGCTGCTGTCTTGCAGTAGCAGCAACTCCCTTAAAAAAAAACAAAACAAAGAAACAAACTGGCACTGGTTACCCACACTGGTTACCCATAGTAAGCCAGTTGTGGAAAGGTGCTTGCTTGTTCAAAAAGATCCTATTAACCATCCCTGTGTTTCTGGGTCCTCCTAAAAGTCCTGGAATGGCTTTTCTGTGTTACAGATGGCCATACTGGCCAGCCTTTCTCCAAGCATTAAGGAGTCATCATTCATTCCAGCAACGCAATGCTAACTGTTGAAGGGCCACTCTGTCTCTTCTGATCCTTTGGTGTGCCCTTTGCCATAATGTGCCAGATCATTTTGCAGAGAATTAGGGTTCTTTTTTAATGGAAAATAAGGTGGTTGGTGTCCAGTAATTCTAGAAATCTGTGGGAGCCACGCTGCCAAATGCCTTCTCCCTTCAACATTTTGAGTCTCATGGCATTAGAGATGCCTTTGCTTTTCAACGGCAGAGGGTATGACAGAGGAGACTCTCTGTGCTCCCTCTTCCTTGGAAATGAGCTCTAAATCTAGATGGATCATATCCCAGTGAAATCAGCCAATGAATGAATCAATCAGGTGGGTTAAGAAATCTTCTTGCTGCTTCCAGTGAGAAGACATACTCAAAAAACTGACTCTGTGGTAAGGGAGGGACCATCCCTCCACACGGCTGCAGAGGTACTGCCACCACGGCATTTCTCATTAAGGCAGCCTGAAGGAGTGGAAGATGGAAGTGGGCAATAGCTTTCTTCCTCCGCTGCTTTTCTGCCCTACAGACAAGTCATCTGGCCAAGCAGAGAGCTTTTTCTTGCTATACCTGGATGCTATCTAAAGGGTAGATCAATAGGCAAAGACTAGAACTAGGGAGTGGAGCAGAGGTAAAAACAGAGCAGAACCTGTGTCCCAGCACCACGCCAAACTGCTTGAAAAAGCACCATTCTCCTCTTTCATCTACCTCAAGAACCTGGGTGCTCCCAAGAGGTCAATGAGGCTATAAAAAAAGCCCTGGGGAAAGATTTTGAAGCCTCTGGCTGAAATTTCCCTGTCCATGCAGACCCGACCTACGGGGAACAGCTGATTTCCTACACGAAGGCTCAAATCAGAGGATGAGGATGCTTTGGCTGGGGTGTCTAGTAAGTTGAAGGAACAGGATTTCCTGAGCACAGTCACTCAGCCATTATTAATTTTTTATCAAATACTGTGAGAAATATGCCAGAGGGTGCTCACATGAGCTCTTCTGTGAGAGAGGCAGCAATTTTATGTGCATGGAGGCTAAAGCACCCAAACCACTCTTTGATGACAACATCAGGCACAATTTTCATCCCTGTATTTAACTCACAGTATTTTAGATGCTGCAGTCATAAGGGTGTTTGGTAATGCTAGAGTTGAACTCACAAAGAACTGGGGCAACACAGAGACTGAAATGATTCTACTTCCCCAGTCAGAACTTTTTACTTCCACTGTTCTCCACATTGTTTAGTTTGTGCAAAGCATCGCTCTCAAGTCTCATGGCCAGTAGACAGTGCCAGGGAAGCACATCTGAAAGTTTCTGTCTGTACATACAGGCCTGATACACTCCAGAAGGAAAAAAGGAGCAATCAGCTACATGAGAACCAAGCCAATTAAATGCCTCAGTAGTGTTTCGAAAGCGAACAAGGGCGGCATCAGAAATTTTCCATCAGCTGTAATCACGCCAATTACTTTGCCAATTGCTGATTCCACTGTGATTTGTTTAGTGCAGGAGTGCTTCAGCCTCTTGCCTGGGCTGATAGTCTTTGTTTATGCTGACTGTTCATTTGCAGAGCTTCGCTCTCTGTTTTTGTCTCATGCTTTCTCTTTTTCCTGAGCTCAATTCATAGGCACTCTTGTTGTGCTCTATTCTAGACAGTGTTTCCCAAATTTCTTGGGAGCAAAATATGCTGTTGTTGTTCCCAACTGCTCTGTGAATACAAAGATGATTCTTCCTTTCCCTTTCTGCCACTGAGTTTAAAAAATAAAGAATCTACCCAAAAAGTCAAGCAGCTTGTCAAGGAATGGGAAGATGGGATCTCCTGGGGTGGTGGCTCACTGAAGCCTTCGTCTCAGGGTGAGAAAGAGGGACCTTGTGTCTCTCCAGATGGCAAAGGCACATGAGGACACATGCGCACTCAAAGGGAGTTTCCCTGGAAAGTTAGTAGCAGCTTGTCTGTTCTATGTACATTCAAGTCCACGGAAACTAATGGGTGTCTCCGTAGCCACTTTGCACAAGAATTGTGATTCTTCTCTAAGGCATTGA
The DNA here is from genome assembly GCF_032191515.1 of Phaenicophaeus curvirostris. Lineage (NCBI taxonomy): Eukaryota > Metazoa > Chordata > Aves > Cuculiformes > Cuculidae > Phaenicophaeus > Phaenicophaeus curvirostris. The sequence goes on from NC_091431.1 coordinate 72,100,941, forward strand.
GGAAGAAAGCTAATCATGGGCATTTAGAGTGCATCTGCCTATCTGATAACTTCAATGCAAATCATTGTGACAGCTTCCAAAGATTTTAGAAGCTGATTGAATACCGTTTCCCTTGCTGCTCAGGTCTGTGCTGGGGAGGGTTGGTTGACATTTCTTCCTCTGTTCTTCTACTTGAGACAACAAGGGGGAGCTTAATCTCCGAGGTGCATAACCACTTCCTTTCCAATTTTTATCCTCTTTTAGCAGTCACTGTCATCTTTAGCTCCTTCATGATGGTGCAATTTGCATGTACCAACCTTGCTGCCTTCTGTGGTTCTGGTGGCCTGTGCTGTTCTTTGTCTCCTGGCACGTCTTCACAGTCAGCTCCTGGGCTCAGGTGCCTGGAGTACACCACAAGCAGGGGAAATAGCAAAGCCATAATAGTACCAACTGACCACCACAGGACTGTATTTAAACACCAACAAACAGCAGATAATTCATGCAGGGCTTTTTTCTGTACCTGGTTTACCCTGACCTTTTGGTCCCAGGCAGCTGGTATGATAACACGTGGACACCCTCACCGGGATGCAGCAGGTCTTGTTTCTAGCTATCCATGAGGCAAGCAAAGGAGCCCCCAGACACATGATCTGCCACATGAAGTATCAGCTAGAAGCGAAGCTATCAGCTCTCTATTCATACCCTGCTATCGGTTTCAGCTTTGCAGCTGACAAATATATAAGTGACACACTTTGCTGCTCGCAGCCATCATCATCACCAGGAATTTTAAAAGATCCTCTGGACATGTTTCCAGCCCTCACAGTTCATACAGGCCACAAATAGACACAGAGCAGACGAGCTGTTTTCTCACGTCAGAGAAATGTGACAAAGGCAATTTGCAGGGGAATTGTCTAGTAACCCTAAATTGGGAAAATTAAAGCAGAGGTTGGATTCAGGAGAGGAGCACATCAGGATGTGTTTCCTTTTTCCAGGAGTGTCACTGCAATGGACCTTATTCCGCCTTGGCCTGGCATTCTGTGTCATCCTCCAAAATCCTACAAAATGCGAGTGGTTCTGAAATGTCCCCTTTCACAGTCCAGTAGTAACATTTTTCATCCACTTCGTATTCACTGCAGCACAGCTGCCATAGGCATCAGCTGCAAACCTTATTTTCTTTGAGGGAAACTGAGACACAAAGAGAAATATTTTTCCAAGTCACAAACTTACTTTGTAATCAAGTTAAAAATAGATGCGAACATATCCTACCTCCTGACTTACCTGCAGGACAATCTCATATTCAAGGATTTTTTGCTTATGAGTATTTGTAGAACAGCTAGTAATTTGGCAGTCACTAAGTCCATTCTATGTTCAGTTAATCCTCAACTCAAACAAACATCTTTAGTATTTTGAGAATGCCCAAACTTTTTCCTTTTCAGAAAGTAAGTAAATGGAGTTCAGGTAAGCCTGGTATAAAGGCCATTAGTCTTTTCTTTATTCCTCCCCATCCTTTATATATTTACTGAGTACTATTGAGGGTTCATGACATGCCAATTGTGTGTGTGTTGCAGTATAATATCTCATATTGAGATTTAAAATGGCAAAAGGATTATAAAGCTAGAGGAGGCTTTGTTGGTATGACTGGCTTGGTGTTTATTTTAGGGAAGGTCCTACTATCTCAACACGTTGGAGCACTGCCATCAGAGCCCTGACGCTTCATGTCCTGCATCTAAGGTCAAAGGGAGGCAGGTCTCTCTCCTGGTGTCTAATTTTACTTTTTTTTTTTTTTTTTGGTAGGATCATGTGCTGGGTAATAACTGTATTCAGCAAATAAATAAAGACAGGTTTATCATAGGCCTCATTAGGGAAACTTCACTATTGGCTTACTAAGTTAAATCTAATAGATTCCTGTCTGGACATGTTTTCTATCACAGCACAGGGGAAGCTGAGCAACAGTATTTAATGCACATCTTATTCTGAGTACTTCAGACTTTGGTTATGTTAAACCCTAGGAGACTTTGGAGAACTTTCTTTTTTAGTCCAAAACAGCATAATAGAGTTATGCATTACAAAAAAAATGGGAGAATGTGAGCTGATATGATAGGAGACAGCATAAGGCAGAGAAGAGGCCATGAGAAGACATGCTGTCTAACTTCAGCTACTGTCTTGTAGACATTTCTGCATGTGCATATCCCTATCCATAAAATGGGAACATTAATAATTCTCTATCTTGCAGAGAGTTAAGAAGCTAAATTAATTACTGTTTGTGTAGCTAATTGAGTTTCCCAGATGAGTACTGTTTGGAACATTCTAATTTTTATTATTATTATTTCCATTGAGATTTGGCTCCTTGTAATTAGTTTGCTATATCTGCAAAACAGATATGTTCTCTCAAGATATTTGGAGGCATTCCTTATGGGACTGGCCCATGCAGAGCTCTGTGGCATGAGGAAGCACCGACAATCAGGGCTGAGCCATCCTCCAGCTTTTCTACCTCACCTCAAACCTGTGCCCATCTGCATGTATGGCTGTGGTCTTCAGAAACTCACGCCTCTGCAAGTGAACTTAAGCAGCAGCTCTATTATAGTTTTATGCAGCATTACAAATTATTATGGTAAATTATATTTGTGTGTGTGCAATGGAAGAAAGCCCAAACATGGATTATGTCCAATCCGGGGAGGGAAAACATTTTCCAACAGCATCTAAATGTCTTTAGGTTTGGTCATCAGCTTCTCTTGGGTTTAACATTGAATAAATTCTCATGCAATGTGTACCAGTCACATATTGGTTTTAGTTTATGCTTACAAGTGCTGTTGAGCTCAGTAATTCTGAGTTAGATCAATATTTTCAGAAAAGTAAATAAAAGCTGCACTTGTCATTACTGAAGATTCACTTGTCAAACCCCTCTCCCACTTAAATTAACAGTAGTAGCATAAAAAGACCTACTAAAATGGCACTTTTTAAAACAAAACAACCCTTTGTGAGGGCTATAGGAAGTATATTATTTTATTTATGAATGTGGGACTCTGTCTCTTCATTATTTCCTGAGTCTGGGTCGATGTGTTTTGCTTTTCCTTTCCTTTCATAAATAAACAAAAATTGACAGTAGGACATTTAGAGGAGTGAGTTTTAAGGATCTTGGAACACCAGCAGCTTTGCCAGAGGTTTCATCTGAGAGAGAGCTAAGCCAGTACGAGCTGGAAAGCTTGAGGATGTAGACAAAAATAATCATGTCAATGGTTCCAAAAAGGCTATGCAACTAAGACTGGAGTTGTGCTTGTTTACCTTTCTTGTGTATAAAATGTCAGAGGAGATGGCCTCAGTGCTAGGAAAATGGTTTTAAGGCAGCTGAGGTAATTTGTGGTAGTCACATCTCTGTTGCAGTGGGAATATTGAGGTGTAGGCATATCTATTCACTTATCAAGTTAGTGAACCACTCAGCCTGATACCTGTGTCCAATATAATTTTATTGCTGTGATTTACCTGTTTTTGTAATCCTGAGACAGTCCTTCAAAATCTATATTTGCCAAGACAAATATATTTGGCGTAAAGGTAACTAGGAGATTCCTTTTGTGCATCCCTGAATTAATGGGAGGCTATACTCCACTTTAAGGACATGCTCATGAACTTTGAGAAACCTGAATGTCTTTAAAGAGCAGACAGTATCTCTCTGAAAGACTGAAATGAGCATTGTCATTGGTGTCTCTTTTGGTAGGAAATGTGTTGTTAGAAGGAAGGAGTTAACATAATAAATAGTTATTTAATCTTCTCTATGTCCTGCTTGAACTTGCAGATAATAGAAGCACAGCCAGGGTGCTTTTGCTTGCTAAGTGTTTCACTGTCTCTCCCCATATTAGCTAATATACCACTGGAAAGATCTGAAATTTTAGACCTGCATTTGCAGGATTCCCCAGTGTTGCTATCAGCAACCTTCCAAAGCGATCCATTCAGTTGGTCCTTTGATGTGCAATTAAACTCAGGAAAAAATAGCTTTGTGTAATGTATAAATAGAAACGAGGAGAGATAAAGGCAGTGTGGAAGTCACTTGCTGACAGCTTGGCATCCAAACGTTAAAGGTGCATGCCACTACCTCTGCTCAAGAATGAGTCCTGAAAAATGTCTGCTCCTTCCCAAATTCCAGCCCATGGACAATTAGCACTTTATTTATCTTGCAGCTACTTTTGTTCAGTTGGAAAGGAAAAAAAAAATATAAAAGGTATGTGCAGCTGACGTGATTCGTCTCACCAGCAAAAATTAACTTTTTGTTAGAAGGCAATGATGGCTACTCTCTTACACAGTGTTTTTATTAGATTGTTTTTCTCTTTATCTCTATAAAAATAGCATTCTTGCAGGAAGCCATTAGGCTTATCCATTCTTATTGATGAATAGTTGGCATGTGAAATACTGACTTCTTGCACATTGCAAAAGGTCAGAGCTTGTAGTATGTTCTTTGAGCATCAGGGATAAGGCAGCCAGGCCATTTTGATTAACCTGACAAAAGATTGAGATAATCTAAGTGGAAGCTACATTATTTGAATGAACTTCAGCTGTTAATGTCTGTGGTATCTGAAGGCCTGATTGATCTCCTGCCAGTTTTACACTCGTGTTAACTGCATGGTGAAAGTGGAGTTATCATGCTCTATATCAGCTGAAAATTTGATTTCAACTTCTGGAAAAACCAAAAATAGCTCATGCCAGAGGATGAGGAAAGCCACTATGAGAAAGCGTATGGAGGAGGAAACATAATGATGAAGAGTGCAGCTATCATCCTACCATTAAATGGCTTAGGAAGGTGAATATCTAGTCCTCCTTGGATTTCCAGGATCCCAGGGTTCTGGGCAGTGAAGAGAGCCATGCACACTCAGTATTGTAACCTCCATTATTGCTGTCATCTCTACACTATCTGAACTATGTTTATGGAACAGGGTTGTATCAGGTCAGTGTAAAGCCAGATAGAGTCTCTTGGGCTCTCATACCTGGCTCACAGTGAGTGCATTTCATGTGTCCTGTAATCCCCTCAACACAAATTTATTAACTTCTGTGTTAACCTTCCTTTGGTTAGTTGTCCCCACTGCTTCTTTCATTCAATACCCCAAAAGTATTCATATATTCTTCTCAAATGCCAACAGTGTACAAATTCACTGAAGTAGCTTCCTTACCTCCGTTTTATTAAATATCTTATGTATCAGTACACAGCAAGTGCATCATCTCTGTCTTGTTCGACTCATACAAACCAAGGTAGTTTTGGTTTTTGGGTTTTTTTCTCTTTTAAGGAGCCTAGTGGCCAGCTGCTGTGTGACTTCCAGTTGGCTGCTCCTCATCCTCATGAATTGCAAAAGGATATTTGGAAGCTCAAGCATCCTTTTGATACTGTGAACATAAAATCATAGAAATGTGTGCTCTAAAAGGCCAGCTCTGTTTTTTTACAAATTTACAATTATTTTGTAAGAAGATATTGCCACATGTGGTTTTGTGGCCACTAGAGGAAATGTGTGACAAAATCTGCTTGCTTAGTTTTGTGGCTTCTCAGATATAGGTAAAAGTAGGTGTTACAATTGCAACAATAATTTGAGAAGAAGTGGTCTGTATCTCTGGTGACAGAGAATGGAGAGAGTCAGGGCTTGGGGCTGAACTAATTTCTAGATACATATGCAAAGCAATAATAAATGAGCTACAATTTATTATGGGGAAACCATTCAGATCTTGCAGCTGCTCTATTAGGACTTCAGGCCAGGATATTTAATTATGCCCTGGCCTTCTCCTTTAAGCAGATTAGTACAGTGACACACTGACTGCTGTGCCCTGCCATCGCCCTCAGGCTTTGCTCCTTCTCCCTTGCTCAGTGGCCCTGCTGTCCCTGGAGGGAAGTCAGGGCTGACAGGAGGGATTGCTGTGGGCAGGGTAGTCCCTGGCTGTTGTCTTAGATTAAAAAAAATAGGGGGATAATCTGTGTTTATGAGGATGGTTAGGATTTTATTTTTCTTATTATATTCACACCTGGACTCTTATAAATAGGGAGTCTTTTAATGAAAACCATGAGAAGCATGGAGAAGGACATTTTAGGCAGCTGGACGCATTTCTTCTTATTAAATCACCCGTCTGTGTGCTGCAGACAGCAGAGATGTGGTGTGGGTCATCCCTCACCCCTTCACCACTGTGCTCCCATGCACAGTACTAGCTCCAAATAGAGCCATGTTAGAGGGAACACATCTGTGCATCTTCAAACACCCTCCAGGAGCAACAAATCCTTGAGCTGAAGGCTCTAGTTCATCCCAGTGGCTCCTTAAGCAAAAAAACCCTCCTCTTGCTACAGAAAAGCCCTAGATCTGTGCTGCTGCAGGTGAACCATCTACCCAGAGCTGCCTTTCCAGAGCATTTATTTTGTCCTACCGCAAGCTCACCAATTCCTCTGTGCAGTAAATTTCACTTTCATCTACTTTTTGAGAGGGAATAATAGTGCTTAAGTAGCTTTGAAGTGCCTTGTAAGCATTGGGGTCACCACTGACAGTACAACTATTACAAGGACAAAGGCAGTAAGTGCAGAAGAAAGAGAAAGGCATGAGTATGTGGTTTCCTAGTGAGGACTAGTGGTTATTTCTTAGTTTTTTGTGTTTTTACCAGAAAATTTGTGAAAAAAAAACCCATAGTGCTGTCCAAATAGAAGGTTCATATATTGGTACTATATTCGCCCAATAATTTTTGCTCAAAAATGGAGATAGAAACTCTGGAAAAACATTAAGTGCTGCTGCTTTCCATGGAAATATTTTAGATTTTCTTTTGGAAAGACATACTTTATATTGACAAAAATGGAGAGGGGAGGAAGGATGAAAAAGAGGAAACCTAAATGAGATAGTAAAAAGAAATGGACTTTTCTTTTACCCAGAATATGAGAAAACACACTTCCTGAGCTATCTTATATAGATTTTTTTCCAAAAAAATACATTGCTCCTTAAGCTCCTTTCCTAGCTTCTGTCACTACCTGAATTGATGTGTGACCTGCAGCAAATGACAACTTCCTTGTGACTTGGTTCACCCTTCTGCAAACGTGGTGTTTTTAATGGGCTTCATTCATTAAACTTGGCCAGCTACCTTCCAAACTCAAGGTGAGAGCAGCACTATGAATGTGCAGAGACTGGATAGCAACTGTCAGTCCTGTCTGCTCTAATGAGATTTTTTTCTTCTAGAGAGGACATCAGTATGTATCCCATCCACTACTGTCATATTTACAAGGCTTGCCATATACGCTGCAAAATATTCCTAGACGTTCATTCCTTCAGTCAGTTTTATTTGAGTCCTTTTCTGTTGATAATGAAACTTAATGCATGTTTATGGCAAAGTAGGTGAAGAATTTTGGGAAATATAAGACGATTACTTTGCATCAATAATAGACCTTTAATTTTTACTGCTGCTTATTATAAAGTGTTTCAGCCAAGCAAGCAAAGAAGTCATTGCTGCTGTAGAAGGAGCTGCATGAGATGGACTACTTGGATTTGAAATAGGTACTGGAGTCTACCACAGCAATGGAAAGTGGCAGTGAAACATCACAGTATGACATAATTTTTCATCATCTTGTGCCAGCTGAGCTATGATTAAGGTGTTAGCAAGTTTGTCAATTGTCAGATCATAAAACTGATCATCATAGTTGCACTAAGATGTGGAAACTTTTGGAAACAGACCAGGATTTCAGGCTGATCCAGCACTGAAATATTGGCCTTTAAATTTCAGTTCCCTCAACCAGATGAAGTTGACGTGCAAGCAACACCTCATGCCCCACATGTACTTACTCTTTCCATGCTGTGTCTACATTAACATCAACATGTTCCGTGTGCTTCTCCTTATCCAGCCATATTTCATCTGAGCCCTGTGATGACACCTTGTCTCAGCAAGACAGAGATACCCTTAGAGCTGTTCAGGTTTCCTAGTTGTCCCTCAGTGCTAAAAGTGCTGCAAAACTTTGAAAGTGTTTTTACAGCTTTTTCCCCCCCGTCTTTTTCTGGCATGGATGGAATTATGAGGGAAGTCTTGGGGTTATTACTGTGGTTTTACTCATTTGCAGTTGTTCCATACACCATTTTTTGACAATTTATGGATCCCTAAAGATCCACAGGCTACCCCTTGAGAAACAACAGCCTGGAAAGATAAAGGGGGAATTTTTTTCTTCATGTATCATTGCAATTCCTTGATACTAAATGAAAACCAGGAGGAGGAAAATCATGAACATTGGTTTCAGTACAAAAAGAGCTGTCCTATTGCCACAACAAAGGTTCTTCTTTGAACAAAATCAGGCAAGTCTGAAGTTGCACACTGTGTTCACAGACGAGAGCGTCGCATGCTGTGAATGCATCCAGGTCCCTTTAAGGCAGAGACTGTACAGCCAACAGGTTCAGGCCAACCTTTCCAACAAAAGCAGTTGTACAGACTTGTCTGTCATTCCTCTGTCTTCCTCAGGGAATGGGAGGCAGTACATTGTATAGATGCAGCATCAGCAAGGTGACCCTTTCCCTGCCTTTCTCTTTCCTCCAGAAGAATGGATTCATTGAATGTACTAAATGTGTAGGTAAAATTGTCCTGCTTGGTGCCATGCACCCATTCCTCCTGGCAAAGCTTTGTCCTTTGAGCACTTTGTGGCTACTGTGTTTTGTTATCCCCCCAAATCCCATGGAGAAGTCATTCCTTGAGTCACTTAAGCAAGGTGTTTTCAGTGAGGCTGCGTTACACGCTGGCCACACAGCTGAGGAATGAAGGTATATGGGACTCCTCTGGAAAGACCCTACTGAAAGATCTCCAGGGTGTACTGTACTAAGCATAAGCCTACCACCCCCTGGGTTGGAAGAGAACAAATTCCTTCCAGGATTATAGGATTAAGAAGCTGAAAAGTGATTCAAATTCTTCATTAAACAGGAAAAAAAAGAGAGACATGAGGGGAAGCTCTTCAATGCATGTATCACTCGATGTGTTTTCCTTGTAATTAAAGGAAGTTATTGAAAAATATTTGAGGGGATTAAATGCTCAGAGTATACGTGCCGATCAAATAACACAAGAGTCTGCATTCTTCTCCGTAATCAATGGGGAGACTTGAATGGGGAGGTTGAAAAGAGCACATTTATTGTTAACGTGCCATTGTGGTAGTATTCACCGTACTGTACGGCAGATGGACAGGCCCAAGGGTTTCCCAGCAGGGAAGCTTTACTACAGCTGAAAAACCAAGGGTATGGAGTTCCTATGTGGGTATTTCACACCAATTGTTAAAGTTCCAGGCAGGCTTTTCTTCTTTTTCTGCCCCCCAACCTGAATGCAGACAGAGATGCTCAAAATTTCCTGAGGAAGGCATCTTTGAGACAAATTATGTTTCTCTTTCCTTTATCCAAGCAAAATAGGAGAGGGAAAACCTGTAGACAAGAAAGGTGTTTAAGAACAGAACCAGGGGTTATGAAATGAGAGAGATTCCTACTGTAAACAGGGAGTCGTGCTTACCATTATTCTTTCCTCTCTCTTCTGACAGCTTAATTGTGAGTGGTCATTATTTAGACGTTAATTAAGAAGTCATAATGTCCTAGACACCTGGTGTCTAGAATAGCCAATGTGTTCTGCAGTTCATTACATGGCACCATGACCACCTCCATGCCCTGTGAGTATTTGCCCATGTATGTGACAGGAAGTTTGCTCAACCCAGACGTCTTTGCTTTATTTTGGCTTTTCCTTTGTGTGTTTCAGTGCTGACAGTGGACATAAGCAGCATGGTCTAGTGGAGAAAGAGACCTATATGGTATTTGAAGACCATGAGGCTATGGGATTTTTTTTGCCATTATGCATCAAACTCCTGAGAATTCAATTTCTCCGCATTAACATCCTGTTTTCAGTTGTCATGGAGGAGGAAACCTCCTGACCTTAGGCAAAACCTGGCCCCAAAATTATGTCTCCATCTTTACTCCTACTCTGCCATACAGCCTATGGGCCACACATCACCCTATAAGCTTCCTTTGCATTTTACAAATAAGCAGATTAATGACATCCCCTCCGTTCCTGCGTTTAATTAATGGCTGAAAAGTGCTTTGAGATCTTCATATGAAAACTGCCATATAACTGCACAAAGAAAGATGATATTTCTTCCTCTATTATTTGCTTTTTATAAAGACATTCTCAAAAAGTTGAAGGAGAACATTACCTGTCCTCCCTTACTAAAAATAGAATCATAGAATAACCAGGTTGGAAGAGACCCACCGGATCGAGTCCAACCGTTCCTATCAAACACTAAACCATGCCCCTCAGCACCTCGTCCACCCGTCTCTTAAACCCCTCCAGGGAAGGTGAATCAACCACCTCTCTGGGCAGCCTCTGCCAGTGTCCAATGACCCTTTCTGTGAAGAATTTTTTTCCTAATGTTCAGCCTAAATCTCCCCTGGTAGAGCTTGAGGCCATTGCCCCTTGTCCTGTCCCCTGTCACTTGGGACAAGAGGCCAGCACCCTCCTCTCTACAACTTCCTTTCAGGTAGTTGTAGAGAGCAATGAGGTCTCCCCTCAGCCTCCTCTTCTCCAGGCTAAACACCCCCAGCTCTCTCAGCCGTTCCTCATAAGGCCTGTTCTCCAGCCCCCTCACCAGCTTTGCTGCTCTTCTCTGGACTCGCTCCAGAGCCTCAACATCCTTCTTGTGGTGAGGGGCCCAGAACTGAACACAGTATTCGAGGAGCGGTCTCACCAGTGCCGAGTACAGAGGGAGAATAACCTCCCTGGACCTGCTGGTCACACTGTTTCTGATCCAAGCCAAGATGCCATTGGCCTTCTTGGCCACCTGGGCCACTGCTGGCTCATGTTCAGTCGCTGTTAACCAACATCCCCAGGTCCCTCTCCTCCAGGCAGTTTCCAGCCAGACTTCTCCTAGTCTGTAGCTGCCCAGGGTTGTTGTGCCCCAAGTGCAGGACCTGGCATTTGGCCTTGTTAAGCTTCATGCCATTGGTCTCAGCCCAGCGGTCCAGCCTGTTCAGATCCCTTTGGAGCCTCCCGATCCTCCAGCAGATCGACACTTCCACCCAGCTTAGTGTCATCCACAAACTTACTAAGGGTGCACTCGATGCCTTCATCCAGGTCATTGATAAAGACATTGAACAGGGCTGGACCCAGCACTGAGCCCTGGGGAACCCCACTTGTCACTGGTCTCCAGCTGGATTTCACACCATTTCCCACCACTCTCTGGGCCCGGCCAGCCAACCAGTTTTCCACCCAGGAGAGTGTGCGCCTGTCCAGGCCAGAGACTGACAGATTTCTAGTTGAGCCTTAGCCCTTCTGATTTTTTCTCTACACAATTTCATTTCCCTCCTGTAGTCCACCCAAGAGGCCTGTCCTCTCTTCCAGAGCCCATAAACATTTCTCTTCTTGATATCACTTGAGATCTCTCTGTTCAACCAAGCTGGTTTTCTCCCCTGCCAGCTTTTTTTTCTGGAACATGGGGATGGCTTTCTCCTGAGCTGCTACAATTTTCTTTTTGAAGAGCTCCCAGCCCTCATGGGCTCCCTTGCCCTTAAGGACTGTCTCCCATGAGACTTTGCCAACCAGCCTTCTGAAGAGTTCAAAGTCTGCCCTCTGGAAATTAAGTGCTACTGTCCTGCTAACCACCCTCTTCACTTCACCTAGAACAGAAAACCCTGTCATCTCATGATCACTTTGTCCTAGGCATCCCCCTTCTGCCACATCCCCCACAAGGCCTTCTCTGTTCACAAACAGCAGGTCCAGGAGGGCACCCTCCCTTGTTGGTTCATTCACCAGCTGTGCAAGGAAGTTGTCTTCCACGCACTCCAGGAACCTCCTAGACTGCTTCCTTTCTGCTCTATTCTACTTCCAGCAGATATCAGGAAGATTGAAGTCTCCCACAAGAACAAGAGGCATTGATCTAGAGATTAACCCCAGCTGTTTATAGAAGAGCTCATCAGCTGCTTCTCCTTGGTTGGGTGGTCTGTAACAGACTCCCATCACAAAATCTACCTTGTGGTGGGCTCCTCTGATTTTAACCCACAGGCACTCAATCTCCTCATCGCCACAATCCATCTCAACGGTGTCCAAGTCCTCCCTTACAAAGAGGGCTACCTTGCCTCCCCTCCTACCCTTCCTGTCCCGCCTGAAGAGTTTGTACCCCACCATAGCTGCACTCCAGTTATATGAGTCGTCCCACCACGTTTCCGTGATGGCAACGACATCATAGGCTCCTTGCCCTACGACAGCTTCCAGCTCTTCCTTCTTATTCCCCATGCTGTGTGCATTGGTGTAAATGCACTTCAGCTGAGCTGCTGAGCCTTCAGCCCTCTTAGAGGGAACAGAGTTCGTTCCCAATTGCCTGGTAACTGGAGTAGCTAGCGCCAGAGTGACCATATCTCCCTTAGCACCCCGAGGTGTGTTCTCCCCCACTTTCTGTGTGGTGATGTACTGGTGGTCCTCTCCAGCACACCCTCTCCCAATCACCATTGCCCCACGTCCAGGCTCACTCCTGTCTAGCCTGGTCACAGTAGTTCCTAAGGTAAGGCCATCTGAGGAGTGAAATATCAGTCTGGTGATGTTGCCTGTCATGTTTAGAGGATGCTTTCTCTCTAGAGCTATGCATGACAGATGGCTTAAAAGAGCAAAAGATCAACATACACATCCTTTTCAAAACAGGACCAACTCTACTTCAAACTATTCAACACACATTCATTTAATTTGCTCCTATGCGCATCCAGTGATGGCGAATCCTTCAAGTGATCTGCACTGACATGCAACTATCCTTATCATTTACTTGCTTCTTTTAATGTCTCATCTATATTTCCTTCACCCCAGTTTAATTACATTATTTCTTCTGCTACCCACAGCAAACAGTGCTACATGAGTTCCTTTCTCTATGCTTTCACCACTTATATTAAATCAGTCTGGAATTTGATCTAGCCAGGAAATGAATCCATTTCAGACATCCCATTATCCTCATACTTTTGCCTTGCCAGAAATGTCCAAATCAGGATGGCTGTTTCCTAGCCAGCCATTTCAATCCTTTTTAGGCACTTAGAAGTAAACTTTCTTACAGAGAGCTTTAGCACACTGAGTACCCAAATTGAAGTTAATGGATGCTCGGAGAGTAAGTACTGTTTATTTTGGCACCTCTCTGTACAAGTAACAGTCTGATTATAGGTATCTGCATAAGAAAGTGAAAATGGAAGGACTGTACTTTTTTTCTTTTTCAAAAATATTTCTCTTTTCTTTAAACTACTTTGGCAAATCAACCATACATCTTCTCACTTCCTCCTTCTTAAAGCTAACCAGATGGCATATGCCAGCATCAAAATTTCCCACTGATCATTTGTTTATCATTCAGTCACCTCAAGCATGTAGTGGAAAGTTTGAACTGACCCTGAGGTAGGGTATTTGTTAATAACTGAATGCATGATTTGACCAACTCGCCATTTAAGAAAATCACAGTCCGGTCTACTTTGCATGGTGCCATGCGACATCAGTAAACACTGAAAGTTAGCAGAAGTAAGTACAAAATGAGCTTTGAAATCCTGTGTCTGATGTCTTGGAGGTTAATGGAGTAGATATTTTCCTAACCTTGCAATTGTGGTTAATAAAACAATGGGTGAGGAATGGGTGAAAGAAGATTTTTAAAGAAATTATTTATTTTCTTTGTATTTTCTTTTGGTTCCATAGGCATGCTTAAGCAAACACAGTCTCCTGATCGTGCAAACAGCAGTTCCCTTGGCAAAATGGTTTAGGATGGTTTTGGAGAACTTCTTTAGTTAAAAAATACACTTGCAGAAAAATAAGCTGTCAGAAAGTAAATATTTAACTTTTCCATTTGTTTTTTTCTCTGTGTTGAGTGTACATGACAAACGTAATTCATAGCTGCTAGTGTTGTAGTTAATGTCAACAGGGTTATAGTTGGAAAGGAAATTACCTTGGCTGTCATGATTTCACATCCTCTTTGTAATTTCTTCTCCTAGACAGATTGCTTTTTCATGATGGCAGACACTGAAACAGACTGACTTGCCAGGCAACTCAGAGTGTCATACAATTAAATGCAAGTCACAGAGTTCTGTATACAATGAAATTACCCGTGGAAAGTACCCATCACAATGAGAAAAACAGAACAAAACCCATGGCCAGAAGTTGAAACCAGACGAGTACCAGTTACAGTAAAGGTGCGAATGTTTAACAGAATAAACCAAGTTGGTTCCTGGAGATATGCTGCCTTGTAACATGACAGGAGATTTTTGCAGAATCTGTGATTTAGTTAAACTGTAGTGGACATGATGCAAACACTAAACAGCATAATTACGTGGTCTGTAATATGCAGGTGGTGAGACTGGATAAAATCTATCTTGTTTACTTCTGATCTTTGATCAATGGAGAGACTTATTTCAGTAACCTCTCATCTTCAGTGTGACCAATACAAACTAGGATCCTAACAGGCATGGTCCTACATCTTGGAAGTATTGATGCTACAGAAAATACACACGTATTATGCAAATAAGATGTCAGGATTTCACTGTTCTATTGTATTGAGATGAGGCAGTGTTGAATTATGCCAGGCTGTAAAGTGTATGTGAAAATCGTTAAGAGAAGGCTGCATTAGCCAATGAGACTTATCATGATTATAGGTGTTAGGCCTGGTAGTCAGCAGTAACAGGGTCAGAGCCTTAGAGAGCAACTCATTGCGGACTGCCAGGAAAAGGGAAAGTGATTAACTTGAGTTTCCAAGGGAAAATGAGCAGTCCACAAGTTCAATACTAGATTGTCTGTAGTTATACTAAGAGGCTTTGTCTCTCTTTACTTCAAGGGGAGCAAACTCCCTGCTTGAATATGTGTCCTCCTTGTTGCTAAATCCATTTGCATTGGGAAATGCTGGAACACAGAGGAAACCCAGTGATCTGAGCAGGAGAGACACCCAGGATGTCCAGAGTTCTTGTGCTAAGGCTTGGCAAAAAAAAATTGGCTCCTGTAATTTCCTCTTTTCCCTGCAAAGAGGTTAACTCAGTAATTAGTAATTATTCTAAGTAACAAGATCTCTGCATGCTTGGCAAAAAGCCAGAGATTCATCCAAACTTGTGGGCTTACTTCCCTGATGTTCAGGCCAATTGGTGCACTCATGTTGCACAATGAATTGCAGATGTAGGGTTCTCATATTCTACATTGGTAAAAAGCACAGAAATGTTTACCCTGGAGTCAAATGCAAAAAGACAGGTTGCCTGAGACTGCAATCTGAACATCCAAAAACTCAATCACTCCATCCCTTTCCCAATTTAATCCTTTGCTTTGTTGCCTCATCTTTCCCATCTGTGAAATGGAAACAATTTCACTTAGCTTTGTCTTGCCCTGAGGAATTGGAATGAGCTAGAACTTTTGAAAGGATTTTGAAGATAGATTATTGTTTTTTATTACTGTGTGTAACTCTTTCCACCATGAAGCGATGCTTCAGAATAAAGGTACAATTCTGCTTTGCCAAAACCCAGTGCTAACCTTTCATGAAAAATATCTCACTTCTTTAGTTGTTAGATGGAAGTCAGCTGTGTTTGACAGAACAATTTGTAACCTTTGCTAGTGCTATGTGGTTCTGCACCACCAGCCTGGACCTGGTGTATTTTATATTTTGCCTGCTTTCTGTGGGGAATTATGTGTTTTGACTTTGACATGGGACATTTCCTTTCTTCAGGAGGATTCAGCTCCAGTTGTTTTTCTGCTAGCAGTGACTATCATTTGCAGCCTAAGAAATATTATTTCCTTCTTTTAAAATGGGTCAGACTCTTTTGGGTTTTTAAACCACAAACAATGGAGTTCAGAGAAAAATCCAGAGGAATACTGACTTGGGAGACTTTGTGGCTTCTGATGTGAAACAGGCCTGTCTAATGTATTCAGTTCCTTGTCAGTTGTGAAAGATATGTCTAAAGTTTCATAATATCATATCAGTTGTGCAAACAACTTGTCCTTTTAAAGTAGGCACTTAAAATCTGCACTTGCTTTTAGTAAAGCTTAGTCTACTTTTATGCTTGAACAAGTTTTATTTTTTTAGGGGTGGTAAAAAGAAGGTAAAGGATCAACTTTTTTTTTTTTTTTTTTTTTCTATAAGAGACAACTCCATTTCAGAGGTCTGTGTCTCATTCAGGGCAATTAAGGATTTCACATCATTTGATATTCTCTTTGAGAAGCCTAGGAATTGGTTACGAGTTTCTATCCTTGTTAGATTTAAACTGTATTTCATTTTAACCCCAGGGAATTAGTCTGGGTTGAAGTGCATGCATGCATGAATTAAATCACAGCAACATCGCTATGTCTCTTCTTAACACAGAAATCTCAAAGCTCATAATAATGTGTTCATTTTTCAGTCCTACCCTGTAAGACGGGTTGTATCTTTTTGAGGACTGCAAAATCAGTATGCAACAGACCATACTTCTTCCTTCTTTATTCTGTAATGATTGTTACCTCGAGAAGAAAAGGAGCAAAGGCTGCAACCTGCACATAAATTTATACCACCTCCAGTTTGATGCACTTTGTTTATAGCTGAAGTGAAGGGATGGGACTGAGGCTGTGTATGATAAAGGACATTTTTAGCTGGTGGAGCAGTAGTAATTACTTTTTAAATGCTTATGATCCCATTGATTTCATCTGGCACAGTTTCAGCAGGCTAGACGGGTGAATGTTTGCTGCTCAGAGTCACCAGTGGCCTTAGGGTTTTCTCCAGTGAGGTATGAGATGTGGATTTGAGAGACAAAGAGCTTCTACTCTGGCTCTCTGTGTGATCCAGCCAGCAGGCCTTGTGTAAGAGGTAGAAGGGTGTTAGCACTTTGGCTGTGTTTGCAAAGAGGACAACCTCACCCAGTTCTTCAAATAAAAGATTGAGATCATCTTACTAGATGAAGATCTGAGGCTGTAGATCTCAACTGGGTCAATCCTGAGTGATTCAGCCCTTCATCAGGGATTTTTGGTAGTATATGTTTATGACATAGGTGCTAGATAAAGCACAAAGTCCCTAGGAATGGATAAATGCCACTGTGGAGCTCAGATCTCAAATGAAAGTACTCTGTCATTTCTAGGATGTACCTTACTGGGCCAGCTTGAGTCCCTCAGAAAAAGCTGCAGCCCATTATGTGCCAGAGCTGGCTGTTATAGTCTTGAGGCATGAACAGCATGACAGCTGTGGCAGGTCACCTCCTGCAGAAAGGATAACAAAATCTTTGTGTATCTTAGGCAGATGGAGGGATGAGTAACAGAAGCACACAGGAAAGCAGGAGATTTTCTGATTACCCGGAGAAGGCTGCTCACCTTCACAGACCAGCAGAGCTGGCTTAATGTAGCAACAGCAGCTATTGCACCAGTTGAAAGAACAGCAAAGCTGCCATGGCAACATCTTCTCCTCAGGGGATCCCAGACAGGATTCTGGCCAATCCAGCCCAAATTTCTCCTGTGTTTTCCACTGCTGCACTGCCCCTCCAGCTGGCTACAAAAGACAAAATCCAGCCCATAAGCTCAAATAGAGTAAATATTAGTTAAACATTTACAACTCTTAAGATCTTACAAGCAGTAGAAGCAGCTGGTAAGTTGGGAGATATCTCCTTCAGTGCATGATATAGAGCAGCCACAGTATGTCAAGGATGCTAATGGTGAGACTGGCTGCAACTGCAGCATCAAGGAGAGGATTAAATGATCGAGTCCAAAGTCACCTCCCACGCAGGTGACTCAGAGATGAGAAGAAGCACGGAACACCATAACCTGACAATTCTAGGACTAGTCTCTACCTGATGAAGGTCTGTCTTCCTATGTGGTCCATAAAACACCATAGGAAAACAGCTCAGCAGCCTGCCGGATGAAAGTTCGAGAGTGTAAGAAAAGGCTTCAGATTCCCTCCTTTTCACCCAATATGATGGTCAGCCTTTTTCTTTTTAACAAAGCCATCATGCAGTGATCAGTTTTGCGGGCTTCCTGCTTTCTCTAAACAAGTTGTGTCTGCTTTGCATTAATTATTAATTGCTTTACTTGGAACATAGGTCTTCTATGTAGACTCTCACAGTAGAACACAGCAGAAAAGGAAGCAGTCTTCTCTTGTTTAATTCAATCTCTCAAGCAACTGGAAGTATTGATTGATGTTTCTCATGTTTCCAGATATTCTCTGTGATGGAAAAAAAAGACATATTCTCCTAAAGTGACAGTTATATCAGTAAATACATTTCTTTAGTGAATTCAAAGCATCATTTTTTTTAAGTGGCTCTTTCTATGTTGTCATATAAAAATAGATAGATGATACATATTAGATTTTTTTCTCTCCTCATCTGGTCGAGTTATTGCAAATTTCCCTTTCCCCCTCTGAATTCATGCGATAAAGTATGAATTCTGACACAAAAAACCCCCTGAGACTCACCGTGTAGCTTGGGAATGAAAAGTAGGAACGAAGAGACAAAGAAACAGGTGTAGAACATGTTCTAACCTGTTACAATAAGATAAGACTCAACTAGATCACTTCACTCAATGCTAGTGGATGTGTTCAAATATAGATGTTTCCTTAACCCTGGTCAGAAAACATAAATGTGCAAGTGTGAACAATAAGTCAACATCAAGTTTCTTGTGAAACTGAAGAAATCCGCAATGGAAACTTTTCTATTATTGACTGAAGCTTATGGTGAAGACATCCCACAGATCAAGACAGTGCTCAGAGGAACTCATTTTTTGTTGATGGTAGATGTGCAAGCAAAAATTATGGACATACTCAGCAACCTTTCAAAAAATGATCCATGGAATTGCTTTAAATGTTGGAAGCACTGTATGCAGCTGTGTGTCAGTTAAGAAGAGAACTATTTTGAAGGTGATCATAGCTGTTTTTCTTACTTTACCAAATTAAAAGAATTACAGGCACAATCTTGGGGTGTTTGTGTTGGACCTCATATATCACAGCTGCTGTCACATGAAGACGTATTGGAAGACTGTACCTTTAGTGATTGCATCTTGTCTGTCCATAAGCATAAGCAGAATCATAGAATCGCTAGGTTGGAAAAGACCTCTTAGATCATCGAGTCAAATAGCTATAATAGTCATGGATGTTGGTGATTGTCTTGTTTTAATAGATGTCGTTAAGCATCATATAAACATGACTGATAAAATGAATTATCTGGATAGTCCTTGAAGCTTAAATCCTGTTCATAGTGAAATGGCAACTACTTAGTTTGCAGCTATATTTACAGAGAAATTAAAGATGTGATTATGCAATATGGGTCTAAATCTCAATCATCCAAAACACTGCTCCCAAAGATCAAACTGGATGGGTTTTTTTCAAAATTTAGGAATAAGTTACTAACGACTTTGATAATTAGGATGAAGTGTGAAGCACCACTCATTCCTTGAACAAAATAAAATATATACTCTAAAGATTTACTCATGTAGATCTTAAAAGTCAGTTAACAGTAGTTGCAGAAATACTATTCATATTTTCCAAGGAAAAATAGCTTTGAGCCAAAGCAAAATTTGGAAACAGTTATTTGGAAATAATTTGAAAAAAATATTGGCTTAAGAAGCTAGAGCACCAACTGGAAAAAAAAGAGCTGACAGTAGTCCTGGAAATTTTAGGAGCCTGTATGATTTTAAAATAAATCTTGTGCTGTGTCAGCATTGATTTCTTTGTTTACCTTCAGAGCACAAAATCTGTTAACTTGTGTAGAAAAATGACCACATAACCTAGATATCTCATCTGAGTAGTTGGTGTAGTGCTTTATCTGTCCTTTGTGATGTTCTTTGAGATTCTTCAGAAGATATGCTACATGAAGACTAGATGTAGTATAGGGATTTTGGGGTTTGTTTTTGTTTTCTTTGCTGGTTAGAATAAGGCGTGGTTGCCCATGTTACTGCAGAATTCAAAGAGGAATAATTGTGCAGGAAAAAAAAATATGGGAAAAACAGGTCGAGAATTGTACGCCAAAAGTAGCTGCATGCGATGGATGAAGGTTTAGCTACTTTTCATAGTGACAGATAAGTAATGAGGTTGAACTGCTGTGATATTGTCTGGAAATAGAATAGATGACATTCTTAATAGGCTCAAATTGATTTTTAATAGTTCAGACCATCTGCTGAAACTGTGGAGTAATAAAACTAGTACTTTTATTATGACCTTCATCTAAAGCATGCTAAACACTCTAGGAAGATACGTGGATGTTTCTGAATCTGTTTTGGTTGCACAATTTGGTAAGGTAATTTGCAGTGGGTGTGATGGACAAGCTTTGGCATGGTTGGTATAAATGCAAAACTCAACTAGGTTCCAGATCTGTCTTGCAAAGCCAGTTCCTCAAATGCTAAATGTGCTAAAGAACATTTATGGAAAAATCCAGTAAGAATAATAAGTAGAAGTAGTAGTAGTACTTGGAAGTGTGTATGTATATGTACATGTGCACATGCAACAATATCTTCTTATGCTAATTCTGATCACAGAGTTCTGAGGTCAATGTATCATCCAAACTGAAGGTGGGGACGGCTCATAAGAGCATATTCTGCTCTAGACATACGTAGTGATAACAAGATAAGTTACAGTTGCTGAGTCCTTCTTTCAAGAGGAGTATTCAATTTGAAGTAGAAAAACCAAAGCACATAGTTGCAATAAATATCAGGTGGAGAGAGTACTGTAAAACAAATATAAGATAACCTAAAACCAGGAGAGGTGTTTATACTTAAAAAGGTCTCCTGTTCATGTCCGTTATGAAATAGCTTGCAAGGCATAAAATTGGCAGGAAGTGTGTTTTTACTAGGTGTATCTGGAAGCTGATCATAGGAACATGTTACCTGTGTGATATGATCAACTCCATCTGACATCTATATATAGCTGTGGGTTTTTTTTGTATGGAGATATTTTCAAGGATAGTCTCTCACTTTGGCTGTAGTAGATGGAGTCCTGTGAAAACATAAACCTGGAATAGAACTTCTGTTATTTGATTGTGCAGTTCAAGGTTCAATAAGATCCTCATCTACGATAATATAAATAATGGCAATTAAGAAGATCACAGACACTTATGATGAAGGGCCATTTCTCACACACTTGGTATTCACACCACCATTTGCATTTTTGCTGTTGGTTTGGGTAAATGCCTTCCTCCCTGTCCAGTTTCTATCTGCAAATGACTATTTAATCAAACTCAGATATCTATTTGAGATTTGGTGTGGTTGCTGATGCAGAGGTTAAAATAAGTGAAGCCCATCAAAATTTATCATGGATGATGATTGTAACTTGTTGACTATTGCCACACACACATATTGTAAAGCTGTGGAGCCCAACTCAAACTAGAAACCTTTTCTTTTGGAGTTGGTGTAAAGAGAATAAAAAGTTTCTCCTTGGTTATTGGAAATGAAGCACTAAAAATAAAATCTCTCAGTAGAAAAAGTCTGAGTTTTGACTAAAGGTTGCATAGTGCTAATTGAAATCCAATGTTTAAATGGCAGTGTTATAAATCAGGAAAGAAGATATTTGCTCCCATCTCTGCTCTAGAGCTGAGTCAGTTACTTGTACTCTCTGTCCTCTAGTTTCTCTGTTGTGTGCAGCAATATTTACTTAAAAAGACACAGAGACATAATTTATTTATATTTCTAGCATTCTTTCAGGTTCCTGGGAAGCTGGGGTATGAAAAAGACATCAGTCTTATTGAAGAATGTCCCAGTTCAAAAGAAAAATTAAGCAGATTCTCTGCTAGGTGGTTAGAAGTTTGTACAAAGGTTTCTTTTTTGAAAGAGAAGAAAAGCTAGATCACTTGGTCTTCAGACCTTGTGACCTGAAATTGCATCGGCGCTTCCAGAGAGGAAATACAGCAATGTCTTCAAAATAGCAGAGGAAAACGTAGTATTAGCCAAGGGCAAATTGGAGCCAGCAGTGTTTTACACATTGATAGTGTTGAATCATTAAAACAAGGGGCCAAGGAAAGTGATGAATTCTTCATCTTTTGATGTCTTTAAGACTGACGATCTCTCTGGAGGAAGTTATTAGGTTCAACAAAAGAGTAACAGGGTACAAATTCAAGCTCTATGACACATAAATGATAGATGATCTACTAGCCCTTCTACAGGTGTGATTCATTTCACACAACTTCAGATGTCTAAAGTTAGATGCCTAAGGCTGAACTGGTCATTCTAGGCTCCCCTTTTAGTCAGCAGCAAGAAACAGACATCTCCAGGGAGC
Organism: Phaenicophaeus curvirostris; assembly: GCF_032191515.1. Classification (NCBI taxonomy): domain Eukaryota; kingdom Metazoa; phylum Chordata; class Aves; order Cuculiformes; family Cuculidae; genus Phaenicophaeus; species Phaenicophaeus curvirostris. Next base: position 72,123,064 of record NC_091431.1, read on the forward strand.
AATTCATTTGATGTGCCTCAGATGCCTGTTTTAGTATGAAGCTAATTGTCCTCTGGGGTACCTGTTCCTCTCCATTGACTATCAAGGAATCCTACAGCAACCCATTCACATTCAAATGTTTCATTTTTAGATGCCCAAGGAAAACACATTCCTCTGTGGGACACCTAGGAGATATGGGACAGTAGCCCTCAATTTGTAGGGCAGAGACTTGTTTCATGGTAGTTCTTCCTTTGCATCATTTATGAGTCAGTTAGTGCTTACGTTGTATCTGCATATTGGTGAAGCATTTTGTGGTACCCTTCCAGATGAAGGGCATGTCTGGATAAAACACTATACATCACAGAACATTTATAAAGCAAAGACTCCTGAGAAAATCCTTATTGAGCATGTGGAGACAGTGTTCAAAACACTTCTGTCTTTCATTTCTTCCTGTCCTGTGATCTTCCTGGCTCTACTCCAAATTCACTTCATCACTTGGTGTTGGTTTAGACCTGTGCCTCTTGCGTATCCTGTTAATAGCAGACTTCTATGTAACAACTCCGAATTCCTTGGGTCTAGCCCTGTTGCTCAAGATGATGAGCCTGCCATCGCACTAGAGGTGTGCTTCTAGCCAGACTGGAGCAATGCTTAATCCGCATCTGAAGAGGGCAGCTATAGTAATCAACATATGGGCTTTATCACCTTAAATGCCCTCTCTTGTCAAGAGAAGGAATGTGTGCCTCTTGCAGGTTCCTCGGCACAGGAAAGTCTGTTGTTGTCTTTCTATGGGCCTCAGGGAGGGAGATGTGGCCTAGATGCCCCAGTCATGTTCACAGTGCAAGGTGGTTGGATTGGCAGTGTTGGTTGACATCGGACCATGTGGTAGCTTGTACATCAGTGACTGGAGGATTCTCGAGTCAAAGTGAGTTTATCACTCTTTATATAATTGCAGAGAAGTTGAGTATGGCCATACGGCAAGACTAGGTCCCTGCCAGTTACCCGTTATCAAGCTACATTCTCCTGGTCTGTCATCTTCCTGGGCAGTTACTCTTGAGTGTCCAACAGCTGCTGCCGTCCACCTAAATAACGGCAGAGCAATCCTGGCATATTTCACTTGTTTGGATAAATGTGAATTTCAGAAGCTCAGTGAAGTAGAGGGGCTGAGTAAACATGTGTTGCTGCAGACACCATGCCCAGGCTGGGTCTCTGCACCACTGATCCTGAAGGCAGCAATATGTTGCCTACATCACTATTCATGTGCAGCCTGATGTGTGTAGTAGTAATGGTGCAACCAGATGGCGCGGGAAGGAATGGGATTGTCATTACTGTGTGGCTCTTTCTGGTTCTTTGCCTATGCAGTTTGCAGGCTCCTGTGATACTGTACCACAGGCTGTTTAGCCATTCCTCAGTTCCCACTGGCTGCTGCAGAGAAATCTGATCCTCTCCAATTATGGGGGACATGATATTCTTGCCACATCCAGCTGTTTCTGACATGATGATATGTGCATTGCCTCAACCAGTGGTGAATTTTCTGTCAGTAGCAGTTCCTCCCAGGATGCCCATGGGTTGTTGAGGTGAGCGTTAACCTGCTGCTTCCCTTAGAGGCACAAATCTTGCTGTGACAGAGCATCCCATGAAAAGGCTGTCTGGGGAAAAATCACTGCACACTGACCTGTACGGTGGATACAGATGAAATTTTGCACTTTTGGGGATTACACGTGCTTTCCACTTGTAAAAATTCACTGTCCCATTAAGCAGAGACCTTATAATGCATTTTTCTGTCCTGTGTAACACACTCTACTGACGTCAACAGAAGCTTCACTTCCAGAACAGGGACAGAAAATGCCTAAGGGCTCTCTCCAGCAGGAAATTAACAGCTGAAGCTTTTAGGGTGACCTGTGAAACCTTGAATTTGAATGACATTTGATTTTCCCACTTTGCAAGAGCTCACAGTGGTCTGATAGATTGTGAGAAGTGCAGAAATCTCTCTATATCTGCAATCCTAAAATCATTTTTTATTGTTGCTGTTATTATTTCTTTTCCTTCTGAAAACTTTTTAATTTTGTTTTGTTCATGTTTTTAGTCACTGAGATTGGACCTTACTTCCAAAAAAGAGAAAATTCGAAAAAAAGTTAGTGAGATTCAATCATCAACCAAATTGAGATACTAACGTTTTCATGGAGATACACACCACCATTCAGACTTCTTTATGACACAAGACTCTCATTGTTTACTGCTTTTCTTACTCCAGTGCATCATTGGCACTGTACTGTGGGAAATATTTACTAAGAGATAATAATAGCTTTTATCCTGTGATAGTGCATATGTCCAGTGAGGAGCTAATCCCATCTTGGGAGATGCAAAGCATTTTCCATAATCCAGGAGGAACTTAACACTGTCTTATAATTCTCAGCTGAGTGCCTTAAATCCAGAGCCTCTGCTGAACCTGGAGGACATAGATGGGAACTGTGGCAGCGAACCGAGAAAGATTTTGTTTCATCACTAAATGATTAATTTTACATTCAGAAAGATAACATTTATAATGAAGATATAAGGATCTAAATCCTTTTCTGTTATTGTTAATGAAAGCTTGAATTCAGCAAAAGTCAGCCTATATTCAGTCAGGAAAGCTTCCTAGATACTAATACTGAGTAAGGGAGTTGTTGTGTTTTAACTCTTGACTTTTATTAAACATTGGAACACAGGAACTGTTACTCCAGTCAAAGTCTTATTATTGCCTTATTATGAACTTCCAATTACTGCCTGTAGCCAACACCAGATGCTTCAAAGGAGCATGCAAGAAACCACGTAGTAGGCAATAGTAGTAGTTAAAATTTGCTCATGAGAAAAATAGCTTCTGTTTCACTGCCCCTGCTTGATGTTTGGCTAATATCCTGAGACATGGCAGATGATATCTTATTACATATACATATTTTAAAGTGACAGCAATTTGCAAAAGATAGGATTGGAATTCAGGAGGTATGAATGAGATTGCAGGATTATCCCTTGATGAGATGAGAGACACAGCCCAAATTACATCATCTTTCTGTACCTGCTTTTCCCCAACTATCTGTACTTTCATTTCCCCACCTAAATGCTATGCAAGTTCTTGACACTCGTGAGATTCCTGTGATCTATGAACTAATACTGTGACGGAAGAGCAGAGGAAAGTTAAATGAAAAATCAGACTTGCATCAAATTTGAGCAATTATTACAGCGTGTGCCTAAGATAGTGAGAAGTTAAACAAGTTCAAGAGAACACAATGTGCTGTTTGCTTTTTTGGATTGTGTACTCAAGGCACTTGGCAGTTCTTGTGTGCAAACTGATGGGTGTGCAATTAATTTGGCTGTTCTCTTCATGCAGTCTCTTCAGTGCAAACCCTCTGCTTGTCTGCATGGATCCCTCACTCAACAGGCACAGAAGTGCACTAGAAACAGAAAGAAAAAATACCCCAGGCAGTCACTTCTGATCATACTTTTCACTGTTATTATTCTAAACAGAGGAATACAGAAGTACAAACAGAAGTCCTTGTTCTGTTCATCTTCCTGCAGCTGACTCAAGAAACTGTCTTTCGTCCTTCCTTTGCAGAGAGCAAGCTAGGAAATGAATGACATCTGAAGACCAGAAGTGGGTTGCTCACCCCAGGTTCTGTTTGAAGGTCACTTTGCAGTTCTCTGTGGTTCAGAGATGTTTTTATTATTCCTCTCTTAACCTTCTTTTTCTTTTTCTTTTTTTTTTTTTTTTTAATCTTCTTCTTGCTCCCTTAAGCTAAATGACAAGTTATGCAACTTTGTGGTTTGGTTGTTCTTAATGTGAGTATTGAAAAATGAGAATATGCTTAATGCATGTGACAGAGCTCTCCCTCCTCCCTCTCCCATCTCCGTCCCTGTCAGCTGCTGTGCCTCTTCATCACGTTTAACCACTCCCAGCTTTCAGAATGTATTGGTTTCCGTTCTCAGACCTTCTTTGTCTTTTCTTGCAGCTGTTTGTTTCACTGTGTGGTCAGTGTTTGCAGAGTAGATCAAACCCACCTCTAAACTCTCTTCTTTTTCTCCTCCTTGCCTTTGCAAAGGTCAAATAGCTGCTGGGGTTTCTGTGTTCACAATGTGTGGTATCAGGAGAGAGAAAGGTAAACCATTAATAAAGGATGAGTGAAGCAAATAGCAAAGTAGTAGACTCTAGCTCTACACCCTGACAGAGGGGAGGAGATTCAAGCTAAACCTTGAAGATCTTTTTATGTGCATTTAGGAAGCTAGTGGATAAATGCTGCAACAGAATCCAAAATACCCACTTTCCATTTGAAATGGGAAGGTGCATAGTAGTGCTTCAGGCCTCTGTGGCGGTTTTGGGATTTCTTTTGCCCTGATTTTAATTAGCTGACATCCAGTTTGGGGGAGAAAAATAGCTTTTCCATCGTGCCTGTAATATCTTACCTTTTGTTGTGAAAGGCAACGAGTTCTTGGGTACCACTTCAGAGGCTTTCTCAGGGCTACCCCAAAAATGTACATGTGTATTTATATCCTCTTCTGGGCAAGGAATTGTAAATTCAAAGTACAAATAAGCTTTCATAATATAAGATTTTGTATGATACCAGTCAGAATTAGGCAAAACTGAATTTAAAAGCCTAGCCTAAGCACAAAATTTAGGCCTGCCTTAATTTAGAGTATTGCAGATCAGATTTCATCCCACTCCCATGTAGTCACTGCACCTAGAGAAAGGACATGGCACTTGCAACAGATGCCAGGATAGTATCAAATAGAAACTGCTTCTGCACTGGTGTGACCTGACCATAGTTTCCTTTGGAATATTCCACTATACACTCACCATCCCTAACAGAATAAACAGATGAGAGAGTTAAATATCCATTTCTTGCACAAACATGAGTTTCTGCACACAACAGAAGTGACTTTATAGACTTTCTTTTTCCTTCTAAATGGAAAATCTGGATGAAAGGAGCTGTATTGCATTTCAGGTGAGAAACATGCTCGTAGTCCTCCTTGAAACTGCAGTTACAAAATATTTCTCAGAATTATTCATATATTTTTGAGTAGTTTAGTAATCTGAAGTAATTTTGCTGGAGTATCTTTCCCTTTTTAAAATATTTTCTAAATGGTGTCTAGCAGTTTACAGTTCTAGCCAAGAAAAGTATATGTGGGACAAAGCAGTAAGTGCTTCTTGTAGTTTATAAGGTGCTGCAAAATCTAATAAAAAAAAGAATAGAAATGTTAAATATACATTACTCTCTCACAACACTCAGGAGAGATGGCAAAATGCACCAAAACATTTCATTCAATAACATCTCAAATATATGCATGCATCATTTCGTTTCAACTATGTCAAAGACTACGTGACAACTCCAGTTCATCCATGATAGCAATTTATTATTATAGAGGAAAAAAAATATAATCCCACATATATTCATTTCAGGTCCTTTTAGGATGATGAAGAAAAAAAGGCAGGGAAGGAAATAGAAGTTACAAAGAGGAATATCACCCTATGTATTTATAAAATACTGCCTTTCTTGTCCTTGGCCTTTAGTTATCACTTGCAGGTAGTGCTTACTCCTAAGTCCAACATATTCTATGTGAACAATAATAAGGTGGTTTGCCATCAAAATCTGTGACAGTGTACGTGCCAAGAGTCCATGTATTCCCTTTAGAATGACTACGACAGCCAAAGATTTAAGAAATGGGCAGCTGATAGAGTGGCTAATCCCCTTGAATATCCCTAAAGAAGCAAACAAAGGGAAAACAAAATCTGTAAGAAATAAAACTGAAGTCTCAATTAGTAGTCCCAGGAGATAGAGTCTTATCCTAAAACAGTGACCACTGTAACCCAGTCCATGAATCATAGCACTTAAGCCGGAAGAGTCACATTCCATGTTGACACAGACCTTCAGTAGTCCCATTAAATGTAATGGGGTTGCACAAGATGTAAATCACAGTAAAATATGAACCCTGATCTAATTTCTTTCTCTAAGATGAATTATTTGAAAGCCATTGTTTCTTATTTCCTTCCCTTCTAAAACCTTAGTAAAGCAGAATTTTTGAAAGAAAATTATTTTAACTATGAGTACTCTTCAAAGAAAAGCTGCTCTTAGTTCTTCATGCATTTTCAAATTAGACTATACAGCATAGAAGAGGTTTCCTGTTTGAGATTTTAGGACAGCAGTGGGATCATTTGACAACATACTGATGGCTGGAAATATTTTAACAGTGAGCTAAATAGGCAAGTACTGTTTATGTTTGTATATATTGGAGTATACTGGAAAGTAATATACATGTTGTGGTGAAGAACTGGTGGTCCATTGCATTATTTCCATGGTAATTAGATGGCAAATGACCATTCTGATGCCAATGCTGAATTGTGCTTGTGAATTTTCAGTAGGGATTGTTGTACCTATTGCAAGAATGGCCTAAAATGTCCTTCCAAATATTCAGTTTATGACTCAGTGAATGGTGGATTTCAAGACATTAAAAAGTAAGGATAACACTGATAGCTGCAACGATCTGTATACCTCTCTCTATGATGAATAGGAATGAAATACAGAAAATTTACTTATCTTTGCATTTTTATGACTTCATCTGATGTTTCTGGAAAGAGTTTCTTTTACCTACCAAGCACCAAATATTTTCTTTTTTTTTAAATGCCCTCCAAATCTTTACCACCCTGTTTGTATACACACAGATCTAAAATTGCAATGTGAACAATTTTCTGCCTTGTAAAAATGAGATTTTTTAAAACATACTGAACAGTCACAGCACTTATGTTTTTTAAATAGATCACAAATTTAGAGACTTTGTAACACCACAGAAAGACTTATCTACATTTCTTAGTTCCATAAAGCTTGTGTTTAAAGATACTACAGTAGTTTCTTTCCATGCAGAAGGTTTCCTTAGGTCACCACTGAAGGCGTTAAATATTTGACTACCATATTTTTCCTTAGTGAGCCCTTCATAAATGACAACATGGTTACTGAGGCACATGGTGTTATAGGGATGGTGGGTCAGGTATCTCTGTGCTACTGAAAAAGCACTAAATGTCCTCAGAGCTGTTTAAAACAATCCAAAAATAGTTCATCTGTAACACAGGTGGATAATCTGAATGTGGGTGCTGGGTAGTGGTTTACAGATTTCGTCAGTGTGTATTTGGGATGACTTGCATAACTGATTCATGGTCTCATCACCCCTGATTAATGTGCTATAAAGTTACAGGAATGCAAAGCTCTCAAAGGCCCTTGGTAAAACACGGGACCTGCATAAAAGAATAGTATGTGACCATGTAATTAAAGTCTGTACCATTAATGAGTTTGCAGAAGTGGACTGAATTGAGGTCACACTCACGAACTCATTCAGTCATGAGATCTTGTTTTTATGACAAGCTTTTATCTCATTTTCTATATATACTTATTATATAGCTTATACAAACCAGTGTAATTACTTAAAAATTAACACATATAAAAAATTGTGGAGACCTTGACAGGTAGTACATAGTTCCTTATGCATGCTAGTTTCCTTCTTGCGTGGGTAATACTATTTCAGCTACTTTAAGATGTCATGGCTCTTTATTTTAGACCTCAGGTGGAAAGGGTTTAAGCATCTAATCCAGTGAAATGTGTGTGTCTTTATTCAGATAGCCTGAGAAGACCTGAACTAAACCAGACCCCTGTTGTGATAGGCACTGTGAGAGATGGATTCTGTGCCTTGGAGCTTATAGGCTAAAGCCAAAACAAGGGTATGTGGCAAGAGGAGGGAAGGATTATTGTTTCTCTCATTTTGTTTGCACAGAAAGCCACAGCATTTGGGACAATATTTTGCAAAGTCTCAAAATCTTACGAGAATGCTGTTTTAATTTTTAGACTCCAGACAGAGCCCAGGGTCCTCTACAGCACAAATTAGGTTTTTCATTGGCCCAAGCACCACTTGGACAGACCACAGAAATGCCTCTGGGTGACAGCCTATGTTCCTAAAACAGGTATCTCAACTAGAGAGTGAGTCCAGCTCCTGTTAAATCCAATCCTAAATGCCTAAATAGGAGCTTACCTCTTCTGGTGTTTTGGCTCGTAACAATCAAGTTCCTTGCTCAAAGTCAAAGAGGGATGAGAGAATAAAAGGAAATAAAGGTCTTTCAAATACCTATCCAGTGTCTTAATCACAAAACCTTCTTCCCTCTGAATAAGCTGTTTCTTTCACCTTGGACTCGATTTTCCAGTAGATTTAAATATGCTCCATATCAATACTTTAACAGTAGATCCACTCTGGCTGGGAGTAACAGTTCACCGACTCTTAATGGAAATCCCTTCATTTTCCCTTGACAGGGAGGGTGATAGCTAACATACTGCTGCTTTAAACTTTAAAGTATTTAAGGTATTGCAAGCACTTGAGAGAAGGTGGGGAACGGGTCATGGTAGTGAGAAGAAAGATGTACACTGTCCCACAGTCAAGAGCCCCCTCCCTGATTCCAGATAGGTCCAAAGGACTGCCCTACCATACTCAGAAGAAAGGCTAATCCCTGGGATCATTATATTCACAATCCTGCTTTGTGATCTTTATAAATCTCTCTCTGAACACAGAGGATAAGCATCCTAGTGGGATTGTCAAAATGCTTTTTTGTACTAACGCTTGGTTCAAAAGGGAACAGAACACTGTGAAGTGTCCATGAAGAAGCAACCGTCTGAAGGTTTGCCTTTATGAAAGATTAACTTGCAGTCTACAGTTGTTTTCTTTCTCGTCACAAAGGCTACCTTTAATGGCTCATGTTTAAAATGAACGTTGTTTAATTATTTATGCATCCTGCAATATTTTCTGTGTTTGGAACTTTTTCTGTGGCAGTAACCATTGAATTTCACACCACTGAAAGCCCACACTGCACTGTGTACACACAGCATCTAAAGGTGCCCTGGGGCGTGCACACAGCAAGTGTGTAAGGACTGCTATAAAAACATGTGAAATGGGTTATTTGCCTGATTGCTTTGGTAAGTGAAGTCAGAGAGTGTGGCAAACCTAGAAGCATCCTGGCAAAATGGTTTCAGACCCAGTCTGAAAATCAGAAGTTGTGGTGGTATTTTGGCCTTTCTCATTTGTTTCTTCATCTCCCTTTTTCTCCATTCTTCCTTTAAGACTTGAATGGAATGGCTTTGGGTCAGATTTTTTGATATGTTTGGTTTGTACAACAGTTACAATGAAGCATTTTGAAAGTTCATGTAATCATAGTGCAAATAATGGGCAAACTGCTCTAGGTGGACCTGCTTGGGAAAGGAAGTTGGAAAAGATGTGCTATGGGTATCCCTTCCAAACTATGTGATTCTGCGAATAAATTTAATTACAATTATTTGTTTGAATTATTTAAAAAAAATATAGAATTTAAGGCTTGGATTCCTAGTCGCTGTGTGGTAAGGAAGATTTGATTACTTGTCTTGGTCAAATCGGTTAAAGTCTGATGCTTTTCCTGATGTGCAAACCAAAAGAAACATAGGTTATCCTTAGTGTAGGAGGCTGGAATGAATTTTGTGTCTTTCATATCAGCTAATAAATTCTCTAAGTCTCTGTTGTTCCAGCAGTGCAAAAATAAAATTTTACTATATGTAAGGTTTGCTAATGCATGACTCCTGAAAATTATGTATGGATACAAGTGGCTTTAAAAGCATTTTAAGCCAAGCAAAAGAAGGAGAGAAGGATCACAGGATTTTAGAGTGTTGCTGACAAGTTATATGCTGTCTAGGTTTGATTCTTGCTGAAGGTTTTGATGACACAAACATAAACCATGAGCAGGGTTTACATGCCTACATTTCTAATGCCAGAAAAGTCAGGAGTGGGGTACCTGAAAGGAGCTTACCTCTTTTAGGGACTTATAAATATGGGCTTATATGCACACTGGTCCAGCAGCTTGATGTAGTTAGTGAAATCCACCTTTGTTCAATGTTATACATCCTTAGTTTTGACCCTCTGACCATCAGAGATTGGTCAGGCTGGTGTCAGAGTAACCTTGCAATTATATGTGCGATAACATCTCCGAACAGCAGAAACTCCAGAATTACTACAGAAATATTGAGAGGAACAATGGGAAAGATATAAAAAGATGGTCTCAACATCCTGTCATTGCATGATTGTTCCACCATTTTCTCTATTTCCTATTATTTTTTTCTAGCCCTACATATTAAAAAAATGATCTTTCTGTGGCATTTTTAGCCTGTTCTATAACTTGATATATTTCACCATCAGCACATTCTAATATTAAGCCTGAATTTCCTTTCCTTTCATCCCTTTCCTCCTATTTGTGCTGTGAAAAGCTAGCCATCTCTTCAACTGTTGATAGCACAGTGTCAGGATGTAGAAAGGGAGTTTTACTCAGCCTTTTGGCATTCAATGGGTCCTGTCTTACAATGAAGGCTGCACCGATGTTATTAATTACACCTGTTCTTTAATATAATGATTATCTTAAAGAAGGACAGATGCCTTAAAAGTTCAGTGTTGGCCTCCTGGGAAGGGAAAGTTTCTAGATCAAGTCAAATTTTATCTGAGAGCATATTGCAATCAGACATTGTCCCTTTTCCATCTGCAAAGTAATCTGCAGAATCTGGACAAGTTTTCTCCAAGGGAGATGTCATGACCTATTGCGAAATAACTCTTCATTTTCCAAAACACTCTTGTAGCTTAATCTTTCCCATACATGGAGTCCCCTCTCCACAGCACACAGCAGTAATGATACCCGCTCTGTATATAGTGTCTCTGTGTTTTTTTTATTTTTTTTCTTCTGCAAGAAAATGGGATCAGGAATTTTGAAAGCACTGGTGTTTATTCCAGTAGAAATCCATCCAAGACAAGTGAACCGTCAACACCTACTTCTCAATAAACAACTGTCAGAGTTTTGAGTAAATGAGGGCTCTGTGTGTGTGTGGGGGTGTCTGTTGGTTATTTAATTGCTCTATGAGTTTCTCTGTATCCCTAGTAACCTTCATGTTTTCATTTGACTTGCACCGTGGCTTTGCAGTTATTTTCCCCAAACCATCACTGGTTCTGAGACAAGATTGTTAGACAGCAGCCTGGCTTTTTTTGCTGCCTGTGTTACTGTAGCGTGGGCAGAAAGTTTAAACAGGTATCTATGACCCCTGTTGCATCCCTCAGAAGAGGTTTTGTGAGTCCCTGATGCTTCTTAGGTCCCCTCACTTACTCCTGCTTTAAGCCTTCCTGTCCTGAAAGATAAAACATTTAAATTCCTCCCCATCAATATACCTTGGTTGAAAGGGAGAAATTTTAGATTTTTTTTTTCCAGTTTACCGATTAAAAGCACTGCTACATTAGCTCTTGTTTTTCCAACAACCAAACAGGCATAGCACACTCCTCAGCTAAACTTCACAGTCTGTCGACTGGCCAGGGTTGCCACTGTCAGGCAAACCCACCTGCCAGTGGGGAAAGATATCTTGTTGGGGTTTTGGTGTTTCTGCCTTAGCGCGAATGGAAACTAGAATGCTGGAGTTTGGACCAAATGATGCATTCTCCCTATTTTCTCAGAAAGACATTCTCATCAAGTTTTGTGATGGGACAGAGCCTTCAGAGAATGTGATGAGCTGAGACAGTCAAAAAGTCTCATCCACTGTTTTTTTGGGTTTTGTTTTTGTTTTTTTTTTTTTTCTTTTAGATTAATGTTTTCATCCCATATTCCATTTAGGAAATAGTGCAGACATGCTCACTTCAGCAGAATCTCTCCTAGAACTGGAAAAAGTTCTGAAGCATCTACTTTACTAAGATAACAATTTATAGAATAATATTTGTTAGAAGCCTCTGCCAAATCATTGAACAGAACCTCCTAGAAGCTGTGCTAAAGCACATGGAGGACATGGAAGTGATTAATGGCACCCAGCGTGGCTTCATGAGGGTCAAATCCTTTATGACCAATTTAGTGGCTTTCAATGATGGAGTAACCATAACAGTGGACATGAGTGAACCAACGGGTGTGATCTATCTAGATTTCTGTAAAGCCTTTGACATGATCCCCCAGAACATCCTTTAAAGGTGTCATGATGAGACAAAGCTTCTCTGGAAGCACCACAAATGGAGAAGAGATGGTCTTGTTGGAGAATAACCTGTAGAAGAAGCAGGAGCAAAGGACTCCCAGAGCTATGTGATGGGGCTTCTCTCTGAGCAGCAGGCAGCTGTCTCAATCGCATTCTTGGTGTGGTCAGCTGCTGTACCCTGTGGTTAAGACAAAATCCATAACTCAAGATTTTACTGATTTTGAGCAAACCTCAAAAGACCAAATCAAAGTTTGAACAAGAAGCTAGAAGTGTGGTCATGTGAACAGCCTGTGAACAGATTTTCTCAGTTATCAAATGTCCATTTGTATAATGAGGCATTTTCAGGGAAAGTATCAGGAAACTTTAGCCTCTGTTAATTTACAAAAAAAACCAACAACCTGGCTTTACATTTGAATTGCGTGCAATTCTGTTTCCAAAATATTTTTATTTGTCTGGGAATAGTGAAGAAAAAGCATCGAGACTGTGTTGTATCTGAGATTATCTCTTTACTCTTCTGTAGTTTATCCTCAAAGACGAAAGAGAAGTGTTTCATTCAAGAACAATTCAAGTTAAGATTCTGATTGTGTGGAATGGAAAATGCTACACTTCGGGCAGGAGGAATGGCATTACGCAAGCCTCAAATGTTCACCATTTTATGTATTCAAAGTGTGTTTTCAAATAACTGTAAGATTCTCTCTTTTTTTTTTAAAAAAAAAGTAGAAATTTTGAAAGCTTGTCAGGAACATGTTTGGCCTCTGTACATTGTGTTGGTTAGGAAATGCTTCTGAAAGAATTTTTGGAGGGTACATTTCAGTCCTTTCTAGTCTGATATGGGGCAGTAGGAAAGGGGCTGAATGTGTATTACAGAACACCTATGTAAATTGGGATATATTTCTCCTGCCTTCCTTTAGGTGCCTAATTTATGTGCTTGAATTAGCTGCCCAAGTGCCCAGTATAGTCAGCAGAGTGATTTAGCATGATCTGGTATTTCCTCTGGAGGCCTTATGGATTCTATAGGAAAGCCAGGTTCCTAAATAAGGTGTTTGTCAGAGTTTGGTGGCCACGGCCATGCTCTATGAATGCTCTGCTCCACCTGGTGAGCTCCACCAAGCTTTTCTGCAGATGGAGCTGGAGGACCAATTCCTGCAATATTTCAATAGGTGTCATTTCAAACCTAATCTCATACCTGACCAGGTTTCTCCGTGCTATACCCTTAGTAACAAACAGCTCAGTCCTGCAGAGGAAACTTGGATTTGAATCCTGAGTTGATTTTTTTTTTTTTTTACATCTGCCTAGAATTTACTTTCTGTGGTTCCTAACTAAAGACTCAGCTTCTGGATGACAGAGGCTGAAATTGCAAAGGCCTTGCTTTATTCTCATCCCCACAGTCTAGGTTTTCTTTCTGTGAGAAAAAGCAAAGCCAGTCTTTAAATTTAAATGCCCAGCAGCATGCTCACACACAGATGCATGCACTCAGAGGGGCAGGTAGAGCACTGCAGGTGTGCTGTGACTGTGTTTGCATAGATAGTCCACTTTAATATCACCATGAAGCTAAAGGTCTTTAAAACCACATGCTTGTGGATTTGCAGCATAGGAATAATAGTACTGTATGTCTGAGAGTTCTCCAAATCCCTGCTGGCTGGCTGCAAAAGGTGCCTGTTACACTGAGGCACAGACCCGTGTTTGTCCTCCTTTGACAAGCAGAAATTCCATATGCGTCTCTGATACCTGTGACCACTGCAGACTGATACAGCAAAAGATAGCATTTCAGCCAGATGTTCATTTATTTGAAATCATGTTCGTGTAGACTGAATTGCAACTTTGAGCATGGGAACTTCCACAAGCACTGGCAAAAACGAGAGTGAGAAAACCTAAAGGCTTCTACTGGCACTGATGAAGAAATGTGGAAAGGCTTTGGACAGATCACTGAGCCTTAGTATTTCCATCTGTAGTGTGAGGAATAATGACTCCTACTTCTTTCATGAATGCTGTGAGATTTATTGAAGATAGGCTTTAGATACCAGCAAGGACTTTTTGTTTTGTGAGAATGGTGTGGTAAATGCAATTCTGAAGACCATGACAGAAAATGTGTTTAGTTAACTTTTTTAATTGTTTGTTCATTGGTTTATGTCCCCCTGCCACACATAAACACACAAACATACAGTTTTTACCCGCTGAAGCAGTATTTATACAAAATGTAAGTTCATGGCTTCTGGTGCAGAAGGGCATGCAATCTGATAGCAAAAATTGCCTGTTCTGGACATGTTTACAAGGAGATGACACCAGATGGAATCATGAATGTTGATAAGACTGAAAACTTAATTTTTGATACCTGAATCCTTGTAAGTTTAACAAACCTAAAAGTCTTCTTACGTGGGGCAGGAAAAATTTAAGTCAATTATTTTATCATGTGTCTTATACTGAATCCTAGCCTTTGTGCACAGCATTAGCTTCTCTTTAAATATTCCCCTCAATGGTAAAAGTAAATGCAAAATATGTTACATGTGGGGAAAAAGAGTGCCAGGAAGCTTTATTTCTCTCTTCATCTCTGGAGATGTTATACACGCAGGTATCTGGTATTCTCAATTATGCCTCACCTACCACAAGAGAAAAAAAAGTTGCAAAAAAAAAATTACTATAATAAATCTCATGACCTCTAGTCAAGGAAAGCCCAAATTCTAAGATATCCATAGTAAGCTGAACATTTGCAGCAGCAGGAATTACAAGTGCTGCACACTAAACTAAAGTCTCTGGCACTTTAAAGTGCACATTTTCAGCTTTGCCCTTTCCATAGTATTCCATGGGGGCCTCCCGTCGCAACTGCTGATAAGGTCGTGTGCAGGGTGGGTGATGAATCTGCACTGATTCAGAAGGTTTTTCTGTCTGGTTGCAGAAAATAGATATGCGTGTATCCTTGAGAGAAATCCTTAAAGGGGGCCTGTGCAGAAGTGTGTGCATTGTCTAGCAGAAAACAGAACAAAGGGTAGGGAAAAAAAAACACAAAAAAAAGAAATAATAAGTAAATATTTTACCTGGAGTGCAATTGATTTTTTTTTCCTTATTTGAAGTATGTTTTAAACAGATACTGAATAGTCTCTGCACCAGTGACTGTAACGTATGCTACCTTTTTGTACAGTGGTTTCAGATTCAGCTTTTGCTCTTTTCTTTCCTCCTGACCCACCCAAAATCCCCAAACCCCTTCTGAACACCTAGTGTGACATTTGGATTCAGAGGCCTCCAGCAGTTCAGGGGGTTGCACCTGAATTCTTATTTTGAGACTGTGAGGCAGCATACAGAACAGCAGAGAAATGTAAACCAGAAAAGACCAAATCAATACATTTGTCTATATTTGAAAGATTAAACAAGATAAAAAAAAAAGCAGCCAATGACTCAAACTGACCCCAGGGTTCCTCATGTCTTCGGATCCAGGATGTTTTGATTTAATGCTGATTTACAGATGTCTGTAGGACTTAAAACTGGATTGGGCATCGTACTTAGTGCCCTTTCTATAGTTCAGGGACAAATCTTGGTATTTGGTGAGGTCAGAGTTAATCTGGAGGAGTATTTTACATACATTTGCCTCTCTATAGTCCACACTTAACCAGCACAGAGCAGTAGCAACAGGAATAGCAGTAGTTTCTCCTCTGCCAGGTTGGTAGCTTGAATGCGTTGAGTCAATGGCATCTGGCTTTGCTCGCACTCGAAGAACCATGTGTGGTACAACACTGCCCACCTTTGTTCTGGTGGGAACCAAATCTCTCCAGGCTTGTCAAGGGAGCAAGGTAGCAAAGCCCTTCCTAGTAAATCAACTAGTGGGATACATCACTTTACAGCAGAGGGGAATATGACAAGTGAAATGAAATGTTAAATAATGGGAAATGTTCTTTTTGCTGCCAAGGATGAGGAGCGTATTTTGGGATGAATCCAGAACTGAGGTATGTCTAGGGATGAAAATGATTCCAGGGGAAGAGGGAAGAGACTCTGAATAGTGAGATTTATTACAGTGGGATCTAGCCTCCCAGAGGAAGGGGTTGAAGACACATGGCTGGAATTGCTTAACACCGGATTGGACAAAACACTGGAGGATACATGGAGAATATATAGTCACAGATTTTTGAAGCTAGAAAGAGCCATAGTGATCACTTAGTCAAACCTTCTGCATGACTCATACCAGGGGATTTGCCTAAATGTATTCCTGTTACAAGTCCAATAGCTGTCGTGCATTAATGCATATCAGATAAGATAAACACCTAGCCCCGATTAAAATGAAATGATAGAGAATCTGTTGTCATTATTATTTATCCCCCTCTTTAAAATGTGGACCTTTTTTCTCATCTCAGTTTTTCTAGCTTTGGCTTCAAAACCTGTATTGCTGCTAACTTGGAGGATGTTCTGGGGCACTCTCATCCCTGTGTATTTTTAGTCCCTTTGATGTGTATCTCAGGTGCTTGTAACACCAGGTTCACCTGCGCTTTTGCTGATCTCCCTCTCTCTCTTCTTAAGTAGCTTTTGGAAATATTTATCTTTTGCCAAGTCTTCCAATGCCAGTCCTTCAGCACAAGTTACATTTTGAAAAGAAAGAGATGTAACTTTGCTCCCTTAGTGATGGGCAAATACGTTTGGATGTCTGAAATATGTACTGCCTGCTTCTGATTTACCTGGTGTGCCAAGCTGCCTGGTTGGGGGACTGTATCTTTGGTGTCAGTATTTTTATAGAGTTACTCAACTCAAGCACACAGTCAGCACTTAAGAGGAAGCAATAACAGGACTGGGAATGGATTTGCTTTGTCAACAAGTGTAGAGCAAAGAAATATACTTTGGTGAGTGCTAGAACACAGTGAATTAAAAGGTCAATGTTCTAAAGCGCTGGCAGTAACCATAGCATCACTCTCTCTGGTCTTGTTATCTCCTCTCCTAAGGGAAGCATGTACATAGGAATAACTGAATTTCTGCCCAAGATCAAGAATTCAAGGATTTCTCAAGACCAGAATTTCCACACCGGATAAGCCAAATTCTGAGTCAGGAGTACTACAAACTTTGCTGTTTTGGGAGCTGATCCTAGGCCTCAACTTATATTAAAAAGCTTACCACATGTCTATTCAACTTCATGGGTGAAAGACTAGGGACTCAGCTGAATTTTATTTCTGTTTTCTCAGGTGAGAAGCTAGAGATGTTTGGGAGGTCATTTAAGCACAAGGCTGTGCTTAGGGTGCTTTGCAACTCTCTTTTCTAGACCACTGTTCACCTGTTCTCCCTTTTTCCGATCTGTGCTGCTGTTGATTTATGTGTGTAGAAGCCAAACCTAAACTTGGTCAGGGCCTCTAAGTAATGCTGCTGTACTTTAATAGAACTGTAGTTAGCCTGGTGTTGTTGTGAAAATGGTTGAGAAAGTCTTGAAAGTATAAAATCAAGGGACAATTAAATCTTGGGTTCAGCTCCCAAATGGGTTTCCGCTGGAGATTCACACTTAATAAAATACAGAAAATTGCATTTTATTTTGGTACATAAATATTGGTAGGGGGGACTGTGGCATTTAAAAGAGAGAATTGCTTGGCCAGAAAACTCACTTCAGCAAAATGATGCAGTCCAGTTGAGCCCCTTTTATGATCTGAGAAATGACTGTTTTTATAGCACACTAAATAAAATCTGCTATTTGAGCTGGAGGTTTATTAGTAAAGGTGATTATGCTATTGCTAGGAAGGAGAGATGAGTGATGAACATCAAAGCTGAGATGTGTGTCGTTCAGAAAAGCACACCAAGGCCCCAAAAATGTGTTGTCACTCATTATCACCTTCCTAGCATCACCACAGAAATATTTTATATCACTTATTGTTGTTGTGTTGTTGCTCTGAAACATTATTACTAGCCTAGTTCATTTTCCAACACTGGCAAAGCCTTTGGCATAAGTGTGGTGATGAGCCTGAGGAAGCACCTAGGTGGAAGAGGTATCCATAGGGAGCCAAATCCAGGGGATGGTAAAATTGGTTCTTACAGGAGAGCACTGAAGTTTAACCAGAGTGCTGGTACATAAAATCACCACTGTTGCAGTCTTGAAAGAGGACTTACAGGTAGGCATTAGCATCCTTATAGCACATGTCCATGCTTCAGGTGTCCTGATGTAGTGCTGGATGTCTTTCTTCAAACCTGCCTTCCTTAGGGGTACAAACTAAAATTATCCAACTAAGGACCAAAATCCTCAACAACTATGTCACAGGGGCATCAATTCCAGTCCAAAACTAGAGATGTTTGCCATGCTTTGGATGTCTTCAACACACGCAGTGAATTGTCCTCTAGGGAAAATTGGTTCTAGGGAAAAGGGAAGAGGGATGGATCACTTTCTATCTGCCAACCCATGGTAAAAAGTAGGTACAGGTTATAGGTAAAGTGGGAGGATAAATCTGAAACTCTACTCATGCCTTTTGCAAATGAAGCAAGTTTCATTGCATGTCTGCTTGGACAGTTAGAAGGACTGCATGAAGTGCAAGGAAAGATAAGCATGATCCTACTCCCTTCCATTAGGAGATAATTATTTTACTGGCAAAAACAAAGAAGAATCCTACTTGGGAGTCTGATCTGGCACCAGCAGTTTGAGAGACTCCAGAACATGTTCCATCTCTGGGTGGTACACCCCACACTGTTTGCTAGCTTTGCACAAAATGCAGTGACTTTTTAGTACATCACCACGGGAGACAGAATTTCATTACATGCAACCTCTTTTCACAGATTTTCCAAAGGGAACAGGCCTCCCATATTTTGCTGCAGGTCATTGATGTTCATCTTTTTGGGGTGAATTTGCTGAGGCCACAAGCAATGTTCTCTCTGAATTCATCATACAGGGCTCAAATCTTAATGAAAGGAGGTGGAAAGGTGCTGGTTATCTGACCTCTCCTGGAAATTTTCATGAGCTTTAACACAGCTGTGACTAATAGACGTTCCAGCAGATTTCTGGACTTTTTGCTAATGCTGTTGCACGTGCAATACTTCATGCAAGACCTTGACTGCAATCAGGGTGCTTTGAAAGAATTAATCTGGCGGTCAGTAACTGCTAAATGAAGTGCATGCTAAAAGAATGATGAGCTAACTGACTGGAGCTCACAGCTTTTATGAGCTTCTCTAAATGCCTGTTTTCAGGTGAATTCAGCATCTCCTTGACATTTAAAGACTCAATTTATAATCAAATTATTTAACTCTAGTGGAAAGAATCATTTATATTTCCCCCACCCCTTGGAAAAATAGAGTATTCAGGGTAACATTGCAATTCCTGTACTAAATGAAGGATAAAAGAAATCTTTCAATGCAAATTAAGCACTGCAGGCTTTTAAAAATTATAGCAGAAACAGTGCACAGCTGCTCACATCCTTATATCCAATTTAGTAATCTGAGACGTGCTGAAGCATAAATGCCATGGACAACACTACAGACCTTCCAGAGATTAATATCCCGTATTGCTTCCATTTCTGCATGTCCCAGTCCATCTTGGGATCCTCTGCTGTTTGATTTTGGCCAAGTCACTATATAAACGTATATATTGCCCCCTGCAATGTGAAATTACAGAGCAAAAGTGAAGAGCAAGAAGAGATAGAAACCTGGACAAGTAACATCATAGTTATACAGTGGGAAGAGGAGGTTGAGCTCCATGGGGCTGTACTCTTTCTGAAGGAAGTATGTTTTATATATGAATGATAAAGTTGTAATATCACTGCTGTTATTAGACTCATAAACAAGGCTTTTGGACAAATGAAAGAATGGAACTTAAAAAAGGAGTCTTGCTCTATGAGCCCTGGTTCACAGACACAATGTCTAAAATGTTTGCTTAAAAAAATCTTTTAAATAGCTTGAAGTCAAAAAAAGGAGCGAATCAGGGTTTTCTCACCAAATGAATGGATAGAAGTGTATGATTCTCACTATAGTCCACCTTAGCTAGTGCTCAATTTTTCTCTCCCTGCCATCTAAACTAAGGTGGCAAACTAAGTTATGCTTAAACACGATATTTAAATTGCATTGTTATGTCAATGGTGATGGGCTCTTTGTTGAAGATGACAGAAAAATCCCATAGTTTAGACTTTTCCTGGACTCAGTGTTTAATACAAAGCCCTGAAAAGAGCAGGATTGTTCAAACACTTCATAAAGGAAAGACATGCAGAGATGGGTCTGTCCCAATAGTAAGGTGAAGATCAGGCCACAGCATCAAATCCTACCTTTATAAACTGGCAGTGTTGTTGCAATTTGCCCAAATAAAATCCCCAGTTCCTATGTCTGGAGGATGGCAATGTCTGAAATATAGAAGAAGGCTGAAATAGTGTGCAAGTCACCTACTTTAAAGCTAGTAGGAAGATTTGTTTTGAATAACTTTGGAATTTCTTAATTGTTCAGCAAATCATGATGCTTTAACAGGAATGCCTGAAAAATTATGATTTGCAACTACGTGAGCATCTTTGGACCCTTTAGTTAATGTCTGTGCATTTTTTTGTATTTTACTTAAGACTATGTGCTTTATACAGGTATTCTCAAAACTATTACAGTGCAAAAGCTTGAACTTCAGTATCTCAGTATTGACACGATTACACAAATATGTCAGGAAGATAGAGGCACATAGTAATGTGACTGCAAATCTGGAAGGACCTTTAGCAGCTTCAGTGAAGATCTTCCTGATTTGCACTAGACTTGCACTAGAGTCTGTGATGTTTGCGCTCAGTGAATGGACACAAACAGATGATGTTTTGCTTTTAATTAACCCACTCCCACCCCATGCTGTGTCTTGCTCTCAAGTAGTCCCCCTGCAGCTTTGTGTTAATTCCTGGCTCCTTTCAATGTCTAACAAATGATCCTTGCTCCTGTGTGGTGGTGTTTGGGCTCTGTGCTATTGAAGTCTCAGGGAGCTGGTGAAGGAGTAAATTCCAGGGGTGATAGATTTGACAAACTGCTCTGGAAAATCACCCTTGTTTGGGAAGATAATGATGAATTTTATCTTAGTGCCTGCTGGCATGTTTTTCATTAGTATTTTAATAGGAATTAAAGCACCTGCATCAGTTGTGAACCAGATTCAGTGGGGTTTCTCGGAAGACCTTATTGCTGTTCAAAATTTCAGGAAGTGTCATATGCCAGTTTGTGATCCCTCCTCCCTGGTTAGAGCCACTGAGGATCTAAAGGACTTCCTGAAACTATTTCAGACACATGCTGTGATGAGCTAGCCTGACTTGATCAGAGGCTCCTCTTATAATCTGATCCCATTTCATGTCAATGACTGCTCAACCTGTAAGTCATCAGTTAAGTTCCTCTGACAGTGGTGTCTCCTTTTCTTGGCATCTTCTGTTTACAGAACAATGCTACCCCAGAAAGACACAATGTACTTAACAAAACAGATGAAATATCTTCAACCTGTAGTTCTGATTAGAGCCTTCAAGTGAGCAGTTTGCAGCTGTCCCACTGGGACCCAAGAGGAAATGCTCAATTCTGAGTGAAAGTATGAGCTGAGCCAGGATTATTTATTCATGTGTTGGAGATGGAAATCTCAGCTTTTTCTTCCTCTTGAAGGGTTTTCTTCTCCAGTAACATGTTTTCATGCATGTTGAGGAAGCAGAAACTGAAGAGAAAGCTTTTTCAAGAGGAACAAATCACCTGGATCTTTTCCAGTTTTTAAGAGCTCCTTGTGAAGGAGAGTCTGATTTTTCAGAATGCGGATGCCCATTGCATTTTCCACTTAATCTCACTGCCACTAGATATATTCATTCAGTATCAAAATCTCAGGCTGACCTTTCACTAGGCACCAAAGGTCTGTTATCAGCATTGTCTGGAGTACTTTCAAGTGTAAGCTTGAGTTAAAGTGAGTATGAATACAGGCTTGACTTTGCTCTGAGCTGGCTCACAAGGTTCCAGTGTGCATGCACTATTGCTGCTGTAGCCGAGTGCTCTGCCTGAACTATCCTTCATTTCATGGCTTGGAGACAACACCTGGCGACCAAGCATCTAGCCAGCCCTGATAGTAAGCAGAGGAAATGCACGCACACTTTCAAGCAGTCACAGCTTCACCCCATGGATTTCCAAAGAGTTCCCAGTTGACAAAATTGCTGCTAGAAATGGCTTGAAAGTTCCTAGACCACACAGAGGTATTATACAGTGTTTTGATGAGGTTTGTTTTTGCTGGAGAGGCAGGGGTGGCCCTGAGATAAAGGCAAGCATTTCCTAAGACTCTGATTCTAAGTGACATTATTCATTTAGGAAAGCCTTTCTGCTTTTTCTTTTCTTTTATATTCTTATTTTTTTCTTTAAATTTTATTTCCAGCCTATGAAGAAGATAACAAAGGATGGTATGTCCCCAGAGCAGATTCTGATGTGTCACTGTGTATGCCAATCCCCACAGACACTCCTGATGTTATTAATTTTTAAAACAAACTTGCTGATTGAGGTTCTGACTGCCTTTAAATTGTCTCTACAAGGAGACTGTGTACTAATTAACCCACAGAAACAATCAATGATCTACCTTTTTCAAGTTTCAGGGTGATTAGAATATGAAAATGAAGAGCACAATTGTGCAGATGTTTTAAAATCACAGCAGACTGCAATTAGTGACATGGGAACCAGCTGCTTATCTCTCCAGATAAAGCCTCTTAATAGGGAATTACACTTGAGGAGCCATTACACAGATGGATCTACGAATGATTTAAAGAGGGGGCGTTGTAGTATTAACTTTGATTTGCAAGCCAGATTTTGACAAGCTGTATGTGTGTTACCTCCACAAAAAGGTGTGTTTGGAGCAGAGGGGTATCGTCTCCTGTAAGCAATCAGATTTTTTTCAGATGATAGGTTTCTCTAATTGTGAATTTTATAATTATTGTTACTTTTAGTTATATTTGGTTTTATTTGGATTTTTTTTAAATTATTATTTGACTAAGCTCTTGATTTGGTTGCTGGCATCTCCTCCCATTTTTTTGCTTTGGAACTGGAAGCAGTCTGTGGATTTAGAGAGAAGCTTAGGCAGGAATTCAGGAGGCAGAGAGATAGCCAGTGGACAAATGAAAAGACTCCCAGAGGGATGGATTCTACTGCTGAGTGCTGCTTGCAGAGTAGGGTGCTGCTCATCATGGGACTGATACAGTCTTGTTCTCTTAGCTACAAGGGCTGCATGCCAGAATAAAATGATTAAGAGGAGTAATCACCTGTGCAGGTGCAGGGTTGCACAGCTCTGGCAAGGCAGATATAAACACGTAGTCTCACCTCCTCTGCTTTCTGGCTGGTGTTCTTACCAGTGTGTGAGATGTATCCTGCTCATAGTCCTACCTGATTGCCAAAGATGAGAACTGAAACTCAACCGTTTGGCACTAAAATCGTATTACTACTAATAAGGAGTTTAAAACTTCATTATTTTTTTTAGTCTAAGTTTTAGGATATTCTAGATCACTTTGCTCAAGCCTCTTAGCAATTATGAAAACTATTAGCTTCTTAACGTGCATTTTTTTTCTTTAAGGGAAACATGAGATTATCACCCCCTAAGCACATCCAGTAAACCTAGTATCAACAGAAGTATTGACCAAGTTCAATGAGATATGACAAAAATGCGTGGGTTAAAATATGCTTCTACTTTTGCAAAAGAAGAAGAAGCAGACTCCCAGTGTGGAATAGGTAACTGCTGAAGAAAACCCCATTTAATGAAACGGTAAACTACAAACAGAGGCAGGCGCTGAGGTTTGAAGTATTTTTAGGGTCTCATAAAGCGAAAAGTAAATAAAGGTAAATCTTTCCGTTTTCATGAAAAAGCCTACTATTCTTGATGCCAGTCTTGGCTGTGCTGCCATAGGAACTCCCTTCAAGTCAGCTGGTCCTTGCCAAGACCTATGGAGCTGCAGTATATTACATGTTTGCTGATGAATAAAGTAATTAATTTCTGTGAAAGGCATCAAGATATTCATTTCTGAAATGCCCCATTTCCCCTCTCCCTACTGACAGCTCTGGAGTCCTCAGCTAGCACAGCAGAGGCTCAAGTTAGCTCTGCTGGGGCTTGTTGGCTTCTTAGAGTGATGCTCACCCTGCAGGGAAAATTGAAACCCAGACATTAGGAGCAATGGGATCAGACAACCCAGATGGATACACAGGTAGTAAAATACAGTTGGCTGCATTACCTTCAGCTGATTTAGCAATGCTTTTAGGCAAACAGTCCCTAGTGAAATCCATTCTTTTACAGCCAAATGTTATCTGGTAGCTGTGCCACAGAAGAATTATTTTGGGGTGATATGAATGTGCCTGGCAAGGGAGAGTGAGTAGTAAATGTTATGTTGGACAAAGTTGCATGAGGAAACCTAGTGGACTGTTACATGCTTGGGCATATACATAGTTCTGACATCCCGCTTAGGAAATGGGGTCCCCTCATCCTGCAGACTGGTCCTTTTTTGAAAGCCAGTTGAAATCAGACCGCTTATCCATCTGCTTAAATGCCTCCAGAATTGGCAACTTTGATGACATAGCCATATTTTTCTCATAAATTGTGAGATAGATATTTTGGTGGCCTGCAGCACTGGAAAAGTGACAAGGCTATCATTAGGGACATGTTGGAAGTTGCATCATCAGTTTATAAAGTGCAGGCCAAACAAACGAGGCTGGAGAAGCCAAGCAATGTATCCACATTCATCTCTGACATATAGCTGACCTCTCAGTTCTGGGTCCTTATTAGGAGCCCTAAAATATATATTGGAGATTATTGCTCCTTTTAAACTAGAAATCTCTGTGTCTAGAGTGGACTTGAAGGGACCAGGGTGTTACCCCATGTGTTTTCACTCACTGCTGTAACCCTTTTTTTTTATTTTTTTTTCTTTTTTTATCTCCAAATGAAATTTTTCAAGTAATTTAGTTTCACAGCTCTGCATTTCAGAAATAAGTGAGTGTAAGGTGTTGCTTTGACTGCAGCCATAAAGCCAGGATCTATGCAGAAGCAGTCTGGTGCTGTCTAAGCATGAGTCCCAGGGTCCAGGGGAGGTCCTCATTTCCAGAGCTTTTCCAAGTCACAAATCACAGTACCTTGGGAGGATGATATTTCATGTAAGGCTTGGGTGGAGGGCACCCACCTCCAGCCCACTGGTTCCTCACCTCCCACACACCTCTTCATGCCCAGCTGACAGCCCTCCTTGCCTGGCAGCCTAGGGACAGGAGAAGCCCCAAACAACTAAGGCAATGTGAAGCTCGGGAGTTTTGTAATCAGGTTTTTTTAAAAAAAAATAATAAAAACAAAGAGTACTGCTGATTTTCTGCCTCATCCCAAGGACATAAATGCAAATAGGCTCCATTTTCCAAAGGACAGTATCAATAGCATGGATCTTGGGTCTTGGCTGCTGCACAGCATGTGGCTTTTGCATGGGAGGTCGCTAGGAGGTGGAGAAGGAGGAACTTATTCATTCCCCGAGGTCTGTTTATGCTTTCAGCTCTTTTCTCAGGCTGAAGAAGCTGGGCGTCGCTCACCCACGACATCTGCAGCTCCACCACAGCTGCATGCTTTCATTTTCTCACTCCACAATTCCTGGAAGTCTCTGCTTTCCCTGAGCATGGCTCGTTCATGTGCACAACAGCTGAACTATCCATACGATTTAAGAGTCCCTAATTGCTTCTCAGACAATGGACCAGAACAGCTTCATCATTATTGCCTTTTCCAGAAAAGCCACATGCTCATTTTTATGAGCCCATGAATGATATATCAACATCAATTTCCCAATATCGTGTATGTTTACTGGTCACTAAATAACGCATCGTGGGCTTAGGTATGTTTAGCACTTTTCAAATCCCTCTGAGGTTGCTTAGGATTGAGGATGCTTTGTTTCCCAGCTCAAAACCCTTTTATGCTGACAGCCTCCTTGTCCCAAATCTTCTGTTGCAAACACCCCAAATGGGAATATAACGTATCGCTACTGATTGATAGAAACTAAATTGTAACAGGGTGTTTGCAGAAACATGAGACAGTTAGCAGTTGTTTCCTATTGTTCTTTCCTTGGTTACACATTTATTTTAAGACTCTCATCATTTATTTGGCATTTGGAATGGTGTCATTACAGTTTGCTAAGAACAGTTGTTTGCAGTAGTAGGGGTACAAAATCAGTTGCACGGTTTGATCCAGAGCTTTAAAAAAAACCAAAACCATGTTAAATGTAATAGAATAAAATGAATGGCTAGAAGAGGAGAGTTAATGAAAGTAAGAAAAAACCCAACTTTTTTTCTTTTGCTTTAAGAGACTTTTCAAAAGGTTACAGCTGCAGCAAATGTAATTTCTTTAGCTGAAGAAGACCCACCAAGAAAAAAAAAGCAGACTTTCCTCTGCTCTGTAGCAGTCTTCAGCATAATTCTGCCCTTACTCTAACCTCTGCAGCTTGAAGAGCTGCTGTCAGATTAGAAATCATATTGAAAATATCTCTTACTAACATTGCAAATAGCAGATTATTAAAATGGAGAGGGAGTAATGCAAATCTTGAACCTGCCAAGTGTGCCTCACACGCTTGATGCTATGCATATGACTTTAAGCACTAAGTTTGTGGAAATGACTTCTATGTGGAAATTTAAGCAAGTAAATCTTTGCAGATTATGGCTTCACAATGAACTGGACTCATGGGTTTTCCTCATTTGTTACAACTTCCGAGATAATTTTGCGCTTTTCTTGTTTACAACAATGAGCCTAATTGCTGTTGTTGCACATCAAGTTCTGTGAGGGATTATTTTTCAGGAAAAAGGGATTCTCACCAGGAGGCTGACTTGCACCATTCGTCCATTGAGAGGGAATATTTTACTTATGTTTTGAATTAAAAATCAATAGAATATGTTTCCTTAGCAATTAAGAATTTATAGAAATATTTCCATTGTTTTTAGAGTAGGAAAACAAAACAAAGCTTGTTTACAGTGCATGAAGCTAAATGCAAATTTGGCTCCAAGAGATGAAGGCTTATAACGTCTCCTAACCCTTACATTGTCCTTAACAAAGGACATTGGTTAAGAGTCATTCACAGTACAAACAGAAAGCTGCAACAAAGGGTTATGAATGCATTGACAAACTAATTTTTTTTTTTCTGTTTATTTTCTGCTACTTCCCAGGTTTATGACAGGCCACAAAAACATTCTGCTCTGCACTACGATACAGGCCTCCAGCAAGACTTCACCGGCGACACCTTAAAATCAAAGCACCAGCAGAAAAGTAGCACCCAGCATCATCTTGACTGGTCAGCAAGCTCCGATACTGGATCTGCTTCTCAAAGTTGCTTCATCAACACAGAACCCAGTCGAGAAACAGTTAGTGCCAACAAGGTCTCCTCTCCAGATCCAGGAGTTTCCTTCAGCAAATCCCAAGCAAAGAAGTCCTGTGCCAGCAGCACATGGGGGCAACTGTCTGCCAGTAGTAAAGAGCTTGCCATTTGCAGTGCAGTCTCGTCACCCAACAACATCAGCACAGCCGCACAGCCGAGCAGTGTCTCTGAGTGCAATGGGCTTTTGCCTCTTGGTGACCAAGAAGGAGGAATGCAGCTAGAGGGTCCTGATCAGCTTGCTGGGAGTACGAAGAAGAAGTCCAGCAAAAAGGATTTGATAAGTCAAACCATGCAAACTGCAGACATTGAGTGGGTGAAGAGTGCTCAGAAAGCATTTGACAGCAAATCACATGACAACATGGAAGGGAAAAAGGAGTCCTACTCGATGGACAGTGTGTTGGATATATCACCCTCAAAACAGAATCCCACCTCTGCTAGCAGTTGTGAAAGCGACACCAGTCATGTACGAATTACTATTCCAATAAAGTCACCGACAACAGATCCATCTGGCCACAAAAGGAAAAAAAGGCAATCCACAAAATCTTCCATAGAGAAAACTATCCAGGAGAAAAGCTTGCCTTCTGGACTTGCTATGAGCAGTGAAGTAGCAAATAGGACTGGCTCTCAGCCAGACGGGTGTAGAAAAGATCTTCGAGCCACAAAGCCAGGGAAACTTATTGAAAATGAGTGCCCCTTAGTAGCTATCGACAGTGGTGTGCTCACTGACAAAGCTTCCTCCAACAGTGCCACCAGACTCAGAAAACCTGTAGCTGTGACTCCCACTCTCCTACCCACTGATCTTCCTGCAGTTGGCAAAATATCTGAGGTCCAGCACCCCAAACACGCAGCTAAGCGGCGATGGACCTGCAGCAAACCTAAGTCTATTCTTCGGGAGACCTCCATGACAACATCTGAGAAGCTGATGGTGGAGCCCCCTTCAGCCTATCCTATCACACCATCCAGCCCTCTGTATACCAATACAGACAGTCTTACTGTGATTACACCTGTCAAGAAAAAAAGAGGACGACCAAAGAAACAGCCTTTGCTCACTGTTGAAACCATTCATGAGGGAACCTCCACTAGCCCAGTGAGTCCAATCAGTCGTGAATTTCCAGGAACAAAGAAAAGGAAGAGGAGACGGAATCTGGCCAAGCTGGCCCAGCTGGTCCCAGGAGAGGACAAGTCCATCAGTGAACTCAAGTTTCACAAAAAGGTCGGGAAGCTTGGGGTCTTGGATAAGAAGACCATCAAGACCATTAATAAAATGAAGACCCTCAAGAGGAA
The DNA here is from genome assembly GCF_032191515.1 of Phaenicophaeus curvirostris. Lineage (NCBI taxonomy): Eukaryota > Metazoa > Chordata > Aves > Cuculiformes > Cuculidae > Phaenicophaeus > Phaenicophaeus curvirostris. The sequence goes on from NC_091431.1 coordinate 72,151,610, forward strand.
GAATATTCTAAATCAGATCTTGTCCTCCTGCTCCAGCAGCATAGCTCTGAAAACAAAAGTTCAGCCACCGTCTAATGCTGGGCCAACCACCATTGATGCCAGACTAGGGAAGCAGATCAATGTCAGCAAAAGGGGGACTATCTACATTGGTAAAAAACGAGGCAGAAAGCCAAGAGCAGAGCTGCAGCCTCAGCCAGAAGAACCTAAGACAGCCATCAAGCACTCAAGGCCTGTTTCCAGCCAGCCAGAAAACCCAGCAGTGCCTTCCAACCTGCAGTCACTTGTGGCATCGTCACCAGCAGCTATTCATTCGCTTTCGACACAGTTAGTGGGGATTAATGGCAACCTTAGCCCTGCAAGCACTGAAACCAATTTTTCAGAGTTAAAGACTATGCCAAATCTTCAACCTATCAGTGCTCTTCCTACAAAAACCCAGAAAGGAATGCACAGTGGAACTTGGAAGCTGTCCCCACCCAGGTTAATGGCTAATTCACCTTCCCACCTCTGTGAAATAGGTTCTCTGAAAGAGGTCACTCTGTCGCCAGTAAGTGAGTCTCACAGCGAGGAAACCATACCAAGTGACAGTGGGATAGGTACAGATAACAACAGCACTTCTGACCAAGCCGAGAAAAGCTCAGAATCCCGCCGGAGATACTCCTTTGATTTCTGCACCCTGGACAATCCAGAGGCTATCCCATCTGACACCAGCACAAAGAACAGGCATGGTCACCGGCAGAAGCATCTCATTGTGGATAACTTTCTCTCTCATGAGAGTATTAAAAAGCCAAAGCACAAGAGGAAAAGGAAAAGCCTGCAGAACAGAGATGACCTCCAGTTTCTGGCAGACCTTGAGGAACTCATCAGTAAGTTTCAAGTGTTCAGGATTTCACATAGAAGTTACACATTTTATCATGAAAATCCATATCCCAGCATCTTCAGGATTAATTTTGATCACTACTACCCTGTGCCATATATCCAGTACGACCCATTGCTCTATCTTCGTAGGACCTCTGACATGAAGTCTAAGAAGAAGCGTGGTAGACCTGCCAAAACCAATGACACCATGACAAAGGTGCCTTTTTTACAAGGGTTTGGTTACCCTATTCCCAGTGGGAGTTACTATGCACCCTATGGAATGCCTTACACTTCAATGCCTATGATGAATCTGGGTTACTATGGTCAGTATCCAGCTCCTTTGTACCTGTCTCACACGCTCGGAGCGGCTTCCCCATTTATGAGACCTACCGTGCCCCCGCCCCAGTTCCATGCAAGCTCCCATATGAAGATGTCCACCACTGCCAAGCATAAAGCAAAACATGGAGTGCACCTACAAACACCTGTGGGAATGGGCCTTGGAGACATACAGTCCTCTTTGGCTCCTCCAAAGGTTGGAGGAACAAGCCTTTCAAGTGGCCGACTTCACAAGAGGAAACACAAACATAAGCACAAGCATAAGGATGAGCGGATATTGGGGACACATGAAGATCTGAGTGGTCTCTTTGCTAGCAAGTCCGCTAGCTTCTCCAGCCATGCGATCAATGAAAGGCTAAGCAGCTCAGATAAAGACCTTTCCTTGCTCAATGAGAAAAGCAAGCATAAGGAGAAGCAGAAGCACCAGCATTGTGAAACCGGACACAAAGGCTCAAAGAGTAACTTTGAAGTGGATACACTGTCTACGTTATCACTTTCTGATGCCCAGCAGTGGACACAGAGTAAGGATAAAAGTGATTCAAGCAATGATCCCATTGACTCTTGCGCAAAGAGATATTCTGGTAATACTGAGAGTAATGGAAGGTCAGAGTCCTTGGACATGTTCGGTGAAATAAATTCCTCAAGTGAGAAGCGGGACAGTGATGCAAGTGGAAATAAAAGAAGAAGCTTTGAAGGGTTTGGAACTTACAGGGAAAAGGACATTCAGCCCTTCAGGACAAGTAGGAAAGATAGAAGTACTTATGATTCTTCAGTCTCTTCAGGTAAGCTCTCCTTTAACCTATTTTACCTAACTGCATTTAAATTTTAATGCTGAAGAAAGACGGACTTGACATTTACTGCAAATAGGTTAATGAGTTTCTGGCTTTTTGTAATCAGCTTCCACTCTCCATCCAAATGTTGGAGACATCAACAAGAAAGTCAGCCACAGATTAAGGCAAAACCTTTAAAAATATTTGAGTTCTTACACAGCATGTATATAAACATTTGTTCTGTCTTTGCTTATCTCTTGTTGTGCTTCCTCCAAAAAATCTCATCATTGCATTCTTCAGCAGCAATATAATGCCCGTTGGCAAGTAGGCATACCTCTTATTGGTGTTTAATGTCTTGAGGTGGTAGTCATTGCTCATCCTCTGGGAGAACAGCCACAATACTCAGCAGAGAGTCTCTTCACTGGCCCACAAAATATACAAAAGCAATTTCTTGATGGGATAGACCAAACACATGGGATGATGTGGAGCTGGGTCAGTGTCCTATTACTTGTGTGGTGTACTGCTGGTCCAGAGGGACCCATCATGGTGATAGCTGGGCTGAATGTATGGAGACCCAGGGTACAATCCTAATGTAAATCTGTCACTTGCAGTCAGCAGGTGTCATGTAAAGTAATTAGTCTAAGCATTGAGTGACTGTGGGAAGGGATTGGTGTCACAGAAACAATAAAGCCTAGCCAATTGACTCTGAAGAGTTTTAGGACTCATGACTTGGAAGTACAAGCTGGGTAGATGAGGAGGGAGGAAGTTCCTTTTGGCTGCTAAGTACATCTGTTCCTCTCTAGCAGAAGGGAAAAAAAAAAGGAATCTGAATCTCATCTAAGAGACTGAATTGTACTTTACAATAGGGAGCTGCTTTTGTGGTGACACAGAGGCAGGTGTTTTGCTGCAGTATAAATGTATTTATCTTGGGAGTCAGCCCAGAGGTCCTACAGAATCAGATATTTATCACGAAGCAGATTCCACTCTTGGTTTGGGAAAAGGATGGTCTTTACTGAAACAGCCAGTGGTGGATGAGAATCTGACATGCTAAATAAGAGCTTCAAAGAAACATAATCCATAGTCTCTAAAATGAAAAAAGCATCAGCTGAGGACACAGAGGGATGAGAGAATTTGTATAACCTGCCAATGTAGGGCTTTTAAGTTTTTTATTGACTTGTAATTGATTGAGATCCAAAGCCTGCTCAAGTTTAAGTCATCTAGATATTTCCATTTCTTTCACTGCGACTGAATCTGGAGTACAGCAATGAAAAGCAATTGAAAATGAGACGTTATCCCATGAAAACATTCCTACTCATTGTATTGCATTATATCATGTCAATTGTGACACCCAGAAATGAGACGCCCAGAAACACTGGAAAAGAGACTGAATTCAGTCACTGGTTTTATTAGGCTTACTACATGCCTGACAAAGAAGAAAATTGGCCTCCCCCAGAGGTTGCAGTAACTATTGTCCTAGCCGATAAGGGTTAAAAGTCTTCAAAATTATTAACAAGGCTGTTTCTCAGGGTATTTTTATTGGAAGTTACTGATTTCACAGTTTGATAACCATTGGATTTGTAGCCTTTTTGCTTTCTGAACAGATGTTTGCTAAACCTGTAGTTTCCTATTTAATATTTTTCACTTAGGCATAGCAAATTGTCAAGAGAAATTTCTCAGGACAACTGAACCCAAATGAATTTCTAAAGGAGGGGCATGATACCCACCAGGCTGACTTGGAAAAGGAACTGTAAATAAAAAGTCCTTTTTGTGTTATTTTCCCTTTGGTTTTTGTCCTTGACAATAAAAACATAAGATGTAGTGATAAAACTTGCATCAGGCGCTCCATAAGCTTTGCTGTTTAAACTTTTGAAACTGGTTCTCATTTAAACTAAAATCATTATTTTTATTTATTTTTATTTTTCATGATTGCAACTGCACATCATTCCCCATGACCTAATCCATCAAGCCACAGATTATGAGATGGTTTCTTCATTGTCAAGCTATTATTTAGATGGAAAAGTCATCAGCGGTTAGCTAAGCAGAGCCAGCTAAGCAGAGCCATACCTTGCACTACAAGGAAAAATACTAAAACTAAACAGCTCTGCCAAGAAAAGCCTGGAGCCAAGACTGCTCATTAAAGCCTAGAAACATCTGTCTGCTTATGACTGTCTAATATCTCAGTGCAGCTTTTTTTTTTTCCTCTCTGCCTTTGACCTTCACTGGGATTCCCAACAGAGGTCCATACTTGTGTCTAGGCATAGATATTAACTGGTTCACACCGAGGAGGGATTAAACTTTTCCATGATAACCTTGACCTGCTTTCTTCTAATTCACCTTGCATTTCCCTGAGGTGACCAAACAGTGATTGACTAATCATAAAAATAAAAGACAAAAGAAAAAAACAAAACACTGTGAGAACATATAGCTCTGTCCCAGGAGGCAGTTTCCATAGCCTGATTGTTCTTGCTATTTGGTATTTGTGTTTTTTCTCAATATAAATATAACACATAACAGGAATAAGAGGAAGCATCCTGAATATTCAGCTGAAATCTGAAAATAGATTTATATCACAGTTTCAGTGTTATCTTTACTGCATGGGCACTTTGGCATGCTCAGTAATGCCATTTACAGCCTCATGTATGTTGCTGCAGATGAAATACTGAGCAAAACCCACCCACACTCGGTAGAGATATCTCTGAAGAGAGTGATGAGAGAACCGTTTAGTGCTCCTTGGCATTCAGGCACTGCAGTTTGCTTCAGTGTAGTGTGGTGGTGCAGGCACCACTTTGCTTTTGTCATTTTTGTTATTATCATCTGTGTTGTAACAGCAGCAATTAGCCGCTTCTGTAAAGACCAGTGCTCCCTGGTGCTATGTAGTGGCCATGCATGTAGAAGACAGTCCTGCCATATAACATTAAAGTCTAAGTATTATTTTACAACTATGGGAAAATAGGATTTCAAGAGAAGAGTTATCGTCCTTACTTTCTGAACAAGTTGATTGCAGTCCTGGCTCAAGATTAATTAATAAAAACTGATTAAAACCTACTTTCCTCTTTGGCTAATGCAGATGACTAGTCCAGTGACATTAGTTTGACCTATAGGCAAAGATACAACAGGAAGAGTTTCAAATCCTGCTTTGCCACAGCCACATTGTCACTTGAGCACATCCTAAGCAGAGCTTTCAAGCTGTGTGCACCAATCATTGACTCAGTTGACTCCCTTCTTTCACTCCCCACAGTCAAAGGTGCATCTCATGCATTTGCAAAGCATTGTTGGTGCTCCTGTGGCACTCTGTGACCTGAGGCATTGTGCATATCTGGGTGGCTGATCCTTTCATCTGCTTCCCAGTAGTTACTAAAGCCACGAATGAGGGACCCAAGGAGAGGCCACAGATTGGTGCCACAGCTGGGCTGGGGACACTGAGAGCAGGGCTGCATTTTAAAGAAGTCCTCATAGCAGGCTCCACATCTCCACGTGGCTGCTTCCTTTTCTTTCGTAAGCCATACTGAAGAAGAGATTTCCATTGCTGATAAGCAGTCTCAATGTCATAGCTTATGCCTTGGAAAAGAGCAGGGACAGTTACCTCTTCCCTGTATCCTTAGGTGGGTGAATAAGAAAAAGCACATTTAGCATTTTAAGGTATATTGATAAGATGACAATTTATGTATACAGCCTGCCTGATTATGTCCCAGCTACAATCATTTGAGGCCAGGACTTAGCTGAGGTTAAAAGTCGCTGTATGCAGGACTGTATTTCCATTTTTCTTTATAGTGAGACTAATCAAGGTCTATGCTACTTTATGCTCACTGTATTTCTGCTTCTATTTTTTAAAGCTATGATTATACACAGATTGCCTTGCTTACTTATTGGACATCATGGCTTAAAAAACAGCTAATAAGTACATGGGTTTCATCAGATATAACACAGACACCCTGCACAGTAAATTTACAGGAATAGAAAGTTAATCATATGCAGCTATTAAGAAGGTAGTAATCATCAGTCTCCAAATGCTAGATAGTTAGCATGACAAACATGCTTTACAAATTAATGCTTAACTTACCTACAAGCCCCTCCATGCCTTCCTCCCTCAATGTCCAGCAGTGTTACAAGCTGAATTTCTTCTGATTCAAGCTTTCCTCCTCAGCTAGTCTGTATGGTGCTGGTTTAACTCTAATGGAATCAGTAGCAGCTTTAGATAGAGGATGAGCATCACACAGTGAGTGGTGTTTGTGTCTATGACTTTCTTGCTTAATGGAGAGAAAAGGGGCCATGCTGTGCATGCATTCATATATAAACCATGCTTATTGAATTCACAACTGTATATTGTATTTATTTAAAGCTATTTTCTAATGTCTTTATCTTAAAAGTGCCATCGTTCCTTTTAAAAAGCCTTACATTGGGTGATTAAACCTTCCAAAGGAAGAGTAGGAGCAATACTGGAGGAAGGGAGGAGAAGTGACAACAAAGTTAATGAACAGCATTCATTTGATGTCAGTACAAACACACATATAAGTAAACATGATCTGCTGAGAAGTGCCATTTATCCAGATGAGAGTTCTTCCCTGAAAAAACTCCCCTCCGTGGCTTAGTTTCCTGCCAGAATGGTCCATTGCCACACAGCACTGAATAAATCCCTGGTTCGTCCTCTCTCAGAAGTCAAATACATTACTGTGATTTAAAACAGGACTCACTATAAGCAAAACCAAACATGTTAGAATATTGGCAAATCCACCATGAATTTTGTTTTGGTTTGAGGGGAGTGTTGTTTAGTTGTTTTTTTCTAAAGAAACAGCATATGTAGTTCTGGACTATGACCATAAAGCCTTTAGTCAGCCACAAGTTTTACACCAAGGCTGGATTTGTGTTTTGGTAGTGGGTAAGCATATTTGTTCTTCTGAATGTATACTGAAAATGCAGGAAAATAAGGTTTGCTGACAGCCTTATTAATCATTTTTTTCTGATTTCAGTATAATAGTACTTAATACACACACACATAGATAGATAGATAGATAGATAGATAGATAGATAGATAGATAGATAGATAGATAGATAGGTAGGTAGGTAGGTAGGTAGGTAGATAGATATTTACAGCTCCAGAATCACAGAGTTGATTCATTGTTCATTCTTTCAGTAACAGGGTACAGTAACAGTCGTCCAACTCTATATTCAATGAACATTTTCTTATCTGACCAGCTTAGAGATAAAATGACTGTCTGTATTGACTGGGTGTTGGCTACATACTTGCAGATGCACCTTTGCATACAAGGGAGGAGAAATGACAATGAGGCAATAAATGAAGTTCATTAGATATCAATTCAAATACTCGTATAAGTCAACTTGAATTCTTCGTTAGTGGCATTTCACTCAACAGGACCTAGATGTCATATGGTATTGTGTGTGCAGATGCAGGCACAGGCTGATGTGTGGTCCAGGGATTGGAGACCAATCCTCCTTCTCATAGTTTTCTCATGTGAATGCAGAAAAGTGTCTAAATTTCAGTAAGCCTCAATATTTGTCTGGGAATTTTGCCATTCCCCTGTGTCCCGTGATGAGGGACAGGCACTGTACAGTTATGGTGTGAGTGTTTGTACCATCTGGCCCATAAAAGTTAGCACCAGAGCTTTACAAAATACCATTATTTGTAAATACAATTAATTTAATCAAAACAGCTGTTTAGGCCTCTCCATGCTGATGAGTACAACCAAAACTACTGTAATGACCTCCAAAATCAGCATTTGGCCCCCTTAAAATAAACGTCCTTGTTGTTGTTTTCCACTAAGTATTCCACCACTCTTGGGAAGAGGAGGCCAAGCTAGCATGACTGCTAGTCCATTCTGCCCACAGCATTTTCTAGAGGAATGGATGGTTAAGGGAAAACAAAAATGACGGGGAAAGCAAGTTAAAGCTTTCCTTGAAAGTGTTTTGACCAAGGCATTTGAAATACAGTGGCTTTTGTTGCTTTAATGCTACCACTTACCTCCTGTGTTATTTCCAGTGTTAGCACTGACCAAGGATAGAAGAAACAAGAAGGAAGCTGTAATAGGAGAGGGAGCTAGAGTATTTACCACCCAACCGATCTTGTACTTCCCTTCGTAATGATTGTATGTTTATTGTGCTGCCTGAGGCTCAATACAAAGTCTCTTGGACCAGTGATGAATTAATCAAATTAAATGCTGCGACCCTTTTTCTGTTTGGGAGTGTTACAAGCCTCCCGGCACCCTGCCTAATTTCTGCCTCTTACTTTGCTCTCTGTCCAACAGTCAAGCAGTTCTTCCTTCACAACTTGGCGGCTCTGAGCTATTTATCTTCACTCTCTCTGGCCAATACCAGAATGTCTTGTTTGAAGTTTTTATTTAGACCACTGCTGGTTTATGGAGTTCTGCAGATTGCACATTGGGTGTGCAGCAGCTTTGCATCAGAGGCAATTGGCTTCTCCTGGGCTCTTGGCTTTAAAAGGCAGTAAAGAATCATGGCCAGATTCTCATCTTCACCTGGTGTAAATCAAGTGTCTTCACATTAAAATCAGTGAGGTTGACTTCTGGAGTGAAGTTTTTGTTAAGTCGAAAAGAGATTGTGGGGCTGGGAAGTCCCATCCATGGCTTTAGTGAGAGTGCACCAGAAACAGAATCCTTGCATCTTTGCTTTACCTGTTGGGTGCTGAATGCAGTCTTGGTTCAGCATTTGTAGAGATTTCTTTAGCTTGGAGGAAGAGGGGTGGATGAAGATTTTGACAGTGCAAGCTTGGATACTTGTGTAAGTGGCAGTTTAAGAAGAGTGTGTGCTATAGCTCTGGACTATACACAATATAATTTCTTGCTCAAAACATTGATAATCTAGATACAAGGCAAGAGATCTGCTCACATGCATGGAAGAAAAAAAATAAAGCAATGGCTGTATTAATCAATATTAACCTGCTTGTCACTGAGACTCAGAGTTGGGAATACGAAGAGCTGAGCTCAAGATATCTGCCAGTGAGATTGTAAAGCACTCAGGGCAACCTGTGTCCCATCCTACCCAACTGCAAAAGTGAGTGTCGAGGTCTGTGACCTGCAGAGTATGATCTGAGGCAGCCTGTCCATTTCCACTGCCTACCAACAGGTTTATATTCATGTACTCAAGCAAAAGAAAGCTGACAGAGCATAATCCCAGCTGCCTTAGTCTGCCTGATTGCAATAATGATGCTGAACAACAAAAGGAATAAGAATGCCCTGTTTCAAGGTTTCATGAAGAAGGAAGTCAGAGTAATTCCCCTATAGATCAAGGGCTGAAGGGAGGGGTGGGAAAGGCAAGCTTTGAATGTCTACAGAGGAGTTTTAACACAACCTCAAAGATTTGAAAAGACCCAAGGACTCATAATAGGAATCATTAGTGATGAAGCTGGGCATGGATCCCCATAGGTGCTTGCAGCAGGACTGAGTCTGGCCAAGCTTTCACATGGGGCGGTGCTGATTTCAGGAGGCTCTGGGGGTACATGCAGTGCAGAGTTAACTGTCAAGCAAGGGCAGGACTAGATGGCTCAGAGGGATTTGCTAATGAGCTATCAAGCTGTGGGTCAGTGGCTGAAATTTAATCTGCAAGTACAGTGACAGAAAATCAAATCAAAGTACTGACATCAGAGTGATGCTGGAGCAGCAGGAAGAACGTTTCTGGTACTTTATGCAGCACACACAGGCAGCATAAATAAACCACAAGCAAACTGTGCGAAACTTGTCTGATTGATCCCATTTGCAAGATATAGCTCAGCCTGCTTATATTATACCTATCAGTATCTCACTTCTCTTAGGGCATTTTTTTTTGTGTGTGTGACATCAACATATCTCATCACAGAATCTGTCCCAAACCCAGCGTTATATAGCACTAGAAGGAGAGTCGTGGAGACATCTCGCAGAGGTTGCTCAGCAGTGTCATGTAATGTGAATCAGCAATGTACCACAAAACACAGCAGTGTGCTGTTCTGGTGATGGCAGATTTTGCTGTTAGGTCCTATATTTAGGCCAGTAGTGACAGTTTTCCTATTCCCATGCTCCAGAGATGACTTGATGGTTTCTCTATATCTTTCTCAGAGCTGGGGAGAGCTCTCATTACTAAGGCTATAAACCCAGCTTTTGTGGTTTTCACGGTCTCCAGAGGGAAGGTTGGTGACAAAAGGGCACTCGATACCCTCGGCAGTGATAGTGGCACTAAGCATGGGGGTCAGCATGTTTGGACAGGTGTGCTTGTGCCAATGGTCCTCATCCCACTGACATGTATACTTTAATTTTCACTGATTTTTAGGAGGAACTCAGTGGTCCTTCCTCTGCCTCCAGTGCAGGCAAGGAAGGGAGCAATACTCAGCATTGTTTCCTGTGCCAGCTACAATTAGCTGGCATAAAGAACGCTTAAGTGAGTTGACACAGCCTTTGAGCTGCTTGGTCTGCTTTAAAAATAAAAAAAAAAAATAAATCCCTGAACTACTCCAAGTTCTCTTTGCTGCTTGAAGTTTAGTCTAAACCAGAAAACCTTGGACTTATCCCACAACTGGGACGTGGTCAGTTGCAGAATTGTCAGTCATTCTGATATTTACTTGTTTTCGATTTTGAAAGAAAACAAAAACAACAGCCCTGAGAGAGCAAGAAGTTTAAATAATGGTTAAACTCCAGATTCATACATATTTCCTGTTTTGCTTCTTAACAAAACCTCAAAACCACTTAGAACAAGTTTCCCACCTCAGCTGAGGGTGGAGTTGTCTATGCCCCACACGTGGCCTCCAGAAGTGCACCCAAGGACAATGGCACATCTCCTTTGGCATCGTGGTGCCAAATTTATGACTAGCAGGACAGTTAATACGTGCGCCTGTGCATGACTGCCCAAGAGAGCTTCTGAATGAGCCAAGTACATTGGAAAACTTTAACTTTTCTATTTCCAGCAGAACAGACTGAACGGTAGAGATGTGGCAGACAGAAAGTGGAGGCATTTGATGAAGGGAGGCTTTTCCAAGATGCTAGGCAGATACTGGCTGTTTTCAGTATACTGGGTGATCTGTCGTAATTTCATTTATTTGATCTTGTGAGACAGTATCTCCGTAAATAAAAAGAGCAGAGAAATCTGTTGCACGAAAGTTAATGGTTTTTGCCTGATCTCCTCTTAAATGAATACATTGCAATCTGAAGCAATGCTTGCGTTCTGCACACCCAGCATTTTTGGCTCCTACAGTGCATCATGGCATTACTTTAGGCAGTAAGGAAGATCTTATTCGTGATATAGTGTGGTGTGGTAGATAGCAGAGATGTTAGATGCCTGGGAACTATGGATGGAAGTATGGCATTTGGGTGTGTAATTCTAAGAAGCAATAAGCCACGTTTTAACATTTCCTCCCACACTAGAAGCATACCCATTAGAAGTTTAGCCAAGTCAGTTGTACAAGTTCGTGCATAAAAGGACAGATTGCTAAAATGCTAATAGGAGCCACTCATGTTAAGGAGTGGGGTAGAGCAGGATGTGTTAACCCACATTCTTTTTCTCTATTGTTAATCTGAAGAGAGTCTTGGTGAGATCAAACAAAAACGCAAAACCCTAGCAGGTAAAAAAATATAATAAATCAGCCTCAAGCCCAAGACTTCTGAGTCTTTTTCTCAACTCTGTTTCGGAGATACTGCATAGTCTGAAGAAATAAGTGCATGTGATTTAGGCTGCCCATGAGTCAACTTAAGTCTCCGTGAGAACAAACTAGATGTGTCTAAGTCCCAGAGAATGACTCAGTCCATTTAATCTGAAGAAGAACCTACATTGGAAGGTTGAAATTAAGAGTAACTTAAACACATAAGCATGTGTTTTCACATGTGTTCAGTGACTGACAGCTCCTGGCAGTCCATCATGATTCACAAGTGCGTGAGGAGCTGCTAAAGTTTCCCCAGGTATTGAAAAGGTCCCATTCCGTTAAGTCACATTCTGACCAAATCCACCGGTTTTAGGCAATGTTGAGCTAGCATGAAACACCTCAGGAAGAGACATTTGGGGCATGTTTATACTGGTTTTGTGGGCCAAACCAGAAGAAGAGCCTGTGTCTCTGGACTGCTTGTTACAGGCTGGCTTGTGTTCACACAGCTGAGAGCTGGGAGTTTCTGAAGTAGACAGATGGATCCACACTGCAGAGCCCTTGATCCTGATCTCCACTGGGCAACATCTCCCTATAGCCCTGGAGTACACTTATAATTATTTATGAGTATTTTTCCCAATACAGATGTCAAAATAGGGGCTTTTCTGCAGCCATCTGCTTCCTGTGTGCTCTGGTAAGTAAAGTGTCAGGAAGGATACTGCATTTTGAGGGCTTCAGACTACCATGGCAATATCGCGTCAGGTAAAGAGCCAGAGTTGTGTGGTACATGCCCAGAGTATGCCTGGAGCAAAGCCTGGAACAGACTGTCATCTTGGCCATGCCCAGTTTTCCTCTTGGACAGAACAAATGGCTCCCTGATAAGTGCAGAGTGTGGAGGACCTGGATACCAGGATGCAGGGGAGGGGCAAGTCAGTCTGGCAGTGTGAAAACACCTCGGAATTCCTAAGTGCCAGCTAAGCCTGGGGCATGAGGGAATGCCTGTTCCCTGGCCTAACTCAATGCATGCCATTTATCTGATAGAGAGCTCTAAACCAGAAAATTTACAAACAAAAGACCTCCTCTTCCACTGGGCTGAAACTCTCTGTCTTCTGCATCTTGCACTTCTGGTTTTTTGAGCAGATGAGCTTCCACTCCAGCCTCACCTGTAGCCTGGTATAGTCCAGACAAGTGGAAATGCTGAAGTCAGACGCCCTCCAGCTGGACAGCCTAGATTTCCAGTTTTCTAGTTTTTCTGGATAAGTGCTCAAACTATTAATATCTTGTGCTTTCTCCTCCCACTTATCCACAATACAAGTGCTTGCCCTTCAGAGGGAAATTTGCAATTTGAGTGCCGTGTAAGCAAGATTGCACACTGCTGAGCCTTGAATCAAGCACCTATCCAGTCACACTCCTGAGAATAATATTTCCTAGTGCCTACGCCGGAGTAGCTGTATGCAACTACACTAAATCATCCCATGAAGGGCTCACAGCTCACCGTTCAGATAATGGAGAAACGTGCAAACATCACTTGGGTGCTACTTCAGAGGCATCTGTCTCTGCATTACTTGTCTAGTTTGCGTAGGCACCTGCTTTAAGTGATCTGAATCATTCTGCTGGAGCCAAGCACCTAATTTTTTGAGATGTTGCAACAAATAAATTGAGTGCCTAAAGCAGGCAGTCTCAATTTAGCCTTCAGGTTCTCCATGTTTACCGACAGATAAGATAATATAATAGTCCTTGCCCAACTCAAATAGCTGTTGCACGATTTTAATTAATTCATACTGGCAAGGCTTTGAAACATTGGGAATGAAAAGACATCTGTAAATGAAGCATACTATTATGACTTGATGGCACTTTCTAGTTCACTTTCACACCATACCTGATAAGAGAACAGGGCAACTACATCTTCTGATTAATAGTGAATCATGAAGAAATCTATCCACTTAAAATGTGGATAGTACTAATATATTTGCCTTAGTTAAAAAGTTCCAGGGGAGAGACATTGCTTTGTATTCCAAAAATGCTAGCCAAAGTTCTGCCAGCTCCTTCTCTTGTTTTTTTCCTGTTTCTCAGTATTATCCCATCTATACAGTGTTTGTCAGTCACCCAGTGCTTAGTGTTTAAGCAAGATGTGCCGGAAGATAGCTGGAGTTGTGAGAATCCTACTAAGATTTGCAAAAGACCTAATCAGTTGCCAGTGACAGTGTTGGACACTGCAGGTTCTCATCCTGAGCACTGTAGTCCCCCAGATAGCTTTTGGTCTTCCATTTCTCTAGTATGATTTGTGTTAATTATTTCCACATAGTTTCAATAGTGATCAAGGCACTGAAGAGAAGTTGGTGTCCCTGAAGTCCTTCTTGTGCTTAGCATCACATTAGCACACAAAACTCCTTGGACTAAGTCCCTTGGCAGGTCACACTGTTTCATCAAATTACAAAATAGCTCATTAGGTTCCTAGTCAGGTTTAATTTTCTCTATATGTGAATTCTTAATGAAGAATGCTGTAAACTCCCTAACTAAGCACTTTGCCTTCACTGCTGTGTGAAACACAGGCAAATGTAACAGGGTAAACACAGGAGAGAGGGGGAGCATCTGCCACTAAACAGCGTAAGTTTGGGTGGTGACACTGAACACCCAAGCCCATTCAGCAAGTCACCAGGAAGAGATGGCCTCAGGAGCAGGTGGCTGGATGGCCGAGTAGATCATAGAATCATAGAATCACCAGGTTGGAAAAGACCCACCGGATCATCGAGTCCAACCATTCCTATAAAGCACTAAACCATATCCCTCAGCACCTTGTCCACCTGTCCTTTAAACACCTCCAGGGAAGGTGACTCAACCACCTCCGTGGGCAGCCTCTGCCAGTGTCCAATGACCCTTTCTGTGAAATTTTTTTTCCTAATTTTCAGCCTAAACGTCCCGTGGCGGAGCTTGAGGCCATTCCCTCCACAGCCCTCATGGACTGTCCCGGTAATGTTCAGCCCACTAAATTGGATTGAAAGAATGATCTTTTTGTATTGACCTCTGCCACAGAAGAACATGAGTTTTTCCAACCTCTTACTGAAACTAGAAAATGTCATCCCTTCTGTTATTATCATCCTTATGTCTTATGCCCTCATCAAAGACGTATGTTTGTCATTAGGGATAATTCTTAATTGAGAGCAAAAGAGATGCCTGTAAGACCAGGTAAAATTTTGCTGACATAAACTATCCAGTGGTCAATGAAGTCTCACTGGCCACTTTGAGTCAAGTTCAGACAGAATGTCACACGTCTGTCTCTCTTGGTGAGAGTTGACAAGCCAGTGGAGTTTGGGCTCTTTTTGCACATGCTAGCAGGTATGAAGTTTTGTACCTAATTTACACAAAGTGCTTTTCAGCAGTAAATCTCAGACTGGTTTTACGAGAGAGGTCAGTATCTTTACTCTCATTTCACGGGTGGGTAAACCAACGTGCAGGTCTAATGCCAAAAGGTTGGTGTCAGAGCAAGAAACAGCTAATTGCAACAGACTTAAATGCATCATTCTGTGTGTCAGAAATTCTTATTGCAGCATCAACCACAAAGCTATGCAGAGATACCAAAGACAGAAATAGAGCAGTACTGACCTCTTCTCTACTGATAAGGATGTGCTCTCCAGAGATTTCTTTTTTTCCTCAGAACTGATTAATGACTTAAAGAAGAGCAGGTGCCATTTCTCCACCTGGGTGACTATGCCCAGAGGCAATGGAAGACGTTTTTAGGATATACTTTCCCTTCTATTTACATAGAAGCTAGCAGCAGTGCTTATTTTAACACAATTGCCAAACAACTTTATTTTTAGATCTTGTCAGCATAGTATTACTTTGTAATTCTTGCTTTGTTTAAAACAAGTAATGACATTTCAATGGGAACATGAAAATCACTGAAAGAATTATTGCTGCATTACAAATATGTATTGATAGCCTAAGAAACCATTGATCTTCTCTTTCCCATAACGAGAAATGCTCCAAATCTGTAGAATATCCCTAACATTTTACTTTAAAAGACAAAATCACAAGTTGGTTTACCTTTCAGTAAGAACTTTATAGATTTTCCATCTCCTCAGGTGTTCCTTAGGGAGTCTTATTTCATCCAAATGATATTGTTCTCCTGACGACTATCACTTTTCTATACGGAGATTTGCCAGTGGGGCATAATCTTGGTTTAAACTGTCCTAGGAAAGTAATACAAAATTGAACAGGAAAGGAAAAAAAAAAGAAAAGAAAGAAAGAATAAAATAAAAGGAGGAGGAAGATGCAGTTTGTGAAATTTACACTAATAAGAAAAATCTAGTCACTGTGAAGACAGCCACATGTACTTCTATAACCATGTGTCATGTTGATGTACTGCACTTCCATGTTTTATTCCATTATCACATTTTGGAATAACGTAATACTTGCTGTACTACATCTTCTACATCCAGTATGCCACCCAAAGAATACAAGAGAGAGGACACGTAGAAGAAGAAAATGGCATGATGTGTCTCTGGAAGGCATCTTTTCCTCCTTCCCCTGATTAACAAATTGGCTTTTGACCTTATGAATCACTTTATATATTCCTTCTATTTCTCTCCCGGAGTAATAGTAAATACTCTTACTACCTACACTTTGGAAACTCATGGGGTGTTTTTGTCTTCATAATACTTTCTATAAATCCTGCTACAGGAAGCAAAAGTTGAAATGTGACCAGTCTATTAGGAACAAAATATTAAAGATAAGAGCCCTTGTGGAAACCAGCTCCAGAGTAATAGCAATGATTCACAAAATATGAGGCTCAGTGGAGAGAAACTATGGGCAGGGCTGAGATTTCAATAAGGATACATCCTGATTTATGCTAGGTAGGACCTGGAAAAAAATCTCTTTACACTGCCTGAATGCTTTCTGCCCTGGGTAATGTCTAAGGAGATGAAGTTTACAAAGAAAATTCATTTATCCATTAATGGACAGTACCTTTAAGAAGGACAGTGAGACCTGTGCAGCGATGTGCTGATATTTAGGTGCATTTTAGGGATTTGAAGACTGTGAGTAGCATCACAGCAGGTACTTGGAATTGCCTTAAATGTGGTTTATTGTTACCTAAATTTTACTTGTTTCAACTAGAATTATAAAAGATCATTTAAAGGCAAGTTTAAAGACATATATTTTTGAACTGACTGGCAATAAACCCTGAAGGACCATCTTGCAATGTGTAACCTCTAAGTGCTTTTTTTCAGCAATGAATGATATTTTTCAGGGCACAGAATATCATTGTTTCATCCTCTATGGTTTCATGTACTCTTTTCTTTTTTTTTGATCATATATTTATTTTTAAATTTAATTTGCCGTCTTAGTATAGGCCTTGGGTGTCTAGAAGTCATGCCAATAAAAAAGATTCCTCTTCAGGAAACAATATTTGATTTTAAACCATAACATCTGCCCAAATTTTGAATAATTTCCTGAGGCTCTATCATGAACGTATTTGTGAATCTCCTACTATTAAGGGGGTTATGAGAGTTTAGGAGGCCAGAAGAATTCACGTTGGACAATTCTGTGATGGCAAAATTGTCACAGTAATTATAAAGATCTTCATCTTCTTAAATTTCATCACTTAATATTTAAGTAGATCAAGACCCCATTCCCTTTGCTATACCACAAAGGATACTGTCCTTGAACATACAGATTAATAGCTCACCATCTACTCAGCTTGATATTCAGTAATCAGTTGATTTTGTCACTGGAACTACACTACTCACTTTCAGTGTGCATTTATTCACAAAAGCACTTCCTAGTTTCTATGGAACTAGTGAATCTGTTGCGTTTAAAAGGGGAAGAAACCAGAGATATTGTATTTAACAGCATATTTTTTCGTGAGTTTTTTTTCACGTCCTAAAAATAATGTGCACGCACAGAGCTTTACACAATCTAATAAATGACCAGTTGACACTGTGCCTCTAATTGTGCTCAACTGGGAGCAAAGAAGCCGTCTGTTAGCCAAAGCTGATTAACAGTACTGGTTGATGAATTTTCTGTTTTAAAACAAGGAGCTAAGAGGGAGCCACAACAGCTCTGAACTTTTGTAAGGACTGCTTCTGCTTTAGGAGAATTTTGATTTTTCCTGCTGATGATGTCTAATCTTCAGGAACGTACCTCATCATCCAACCCACATGCTGTTGGCAAAATAATAAACCTACACAGAATGCACTGTTAGATTTCTTTTTTTTTTTTTAACTTCTTCCTTTCAGAGGTATAAATCACAGCTTTTTGCTTTTCAAAATTAAAGTATAGGCTTTACAGTGGATATTTGGCACCATTTCTTCTGGCCAAATGTTCCATGCTGCTTCCAAAGAAACTGTGGACACTGGGTTGGCTATAGTTTGTCTTTGAACTCATCTGAAAAACCTCAGTCTTTATAGGCCTCCAAGAAAAAAAATATACATAGTTTATTTATTAAGTTGAAGTTTAACAGTTTTGTGTGCAGAATAGCTGATGGGTAATTCTATTTGGGTTTTTCAGTTGTTTCATTTCTCTGCCGCTCTTTACTTCTTCCATTTTACATGAATGGCATAGTCCTGACATATAGGTGAAAAAAACCTGTACATTTCTGTTTATCTTACATGGACTGAAAAGGATCCTGCATAGACAGTAGTCCTTTGCTGGCTGGTTGCAAGAGTAAGTTTCAAATAAACCATAATCAGATATTATTGAGTAAATCTACTTACCATCATATTTCCACAAGTGTTCTGAGCTCCATGTTTGCCTTTATGTCCTTGCAAGATATTAGACAGGTAGTGCCATGGTTGTAGCTTTTGCTGCTGTCTATAGTGCATTTCTAAATAGTGTAGAAGTATGAATGTACTCTCTCCTTGAAGCACTTGCTGGTTTTATCAGTCAAATTTAATGTAAAGTTTTGATCAGCTGAAGGTTCAGTAAGGAATAAATGGAATTTATTGGTACATAAAACATTGCAGGTCTTGTGTCAATCATTGACTTCTTGGCCCACTAGCATCCTTATACTGCTTTCTTCTACAATGCTTCCTTTCTGTTGGTGTGATGCCATCTTTAGTACTCTAACAAAGGGCTGTGTAAGCTTGGAATGCAGAACAAATGGTTTTGGGCAGCTTTCAATCAGTTTGCCAAGTTCAGGAATGGAAAAGATCCTGACCACTTGTGGTTACTGTAGTTTGAATGATTTTTTCAAAGGAAGAGTAAGTGTGCTGGGTCCAATGACTTCCTGTCTTCTGGCACCCTATCGCATGTCTTCCTTAATATACCATACTGTTTCTCAAGTTTGCTTTTGTTTCACTCTCATAATTGGCTTTGTATATCCACTGACTGATCTGATTTTCCTATCAAGACAGGGCTGTTCACTCCAGATTTTCACTAGTGTTAACTGAGAGGAAAATTTGGTCCGTATGCTCTGTAATAAGATATATCATCACTGTCAATATTTTTCTTCTTCCCATCACTCCCCTGCCATATGGCAACTTCACAGGAAAGAACTGAACTGCATATGTTCTAAGTGGGACTTCTTCATTCCCTGCAAAATCATGATTGGTTTTAATACCATTCAGATTTAAAAATGGAGGAAGTCCTTAATCCTTTGTCATTGGATTTTTATCTAAATTTAGCTCGTAAAAAGTTATCAGCCTGTAGAAACTAGTCATTTGAGCTCCTCCTGTAATCATTAGAGGGAGGAAGCAAATTTGAGAGGGTGGTTCATTGTATCCTATGGTAAGAGTTGGAGGAAATATTATTTTTGCATACATGAGTTCAGATCGCTTCAATATCCACTGTCTTAATGGTGTTGAATTGATGAACTGAGCTGCAGACCCAAAGGCAATGTCTGTGCTGGTGAATTGAATGGAGACATGAGATGATTCTCCTGAGCTGCTGTTTGCCTGTTCTCTGGTGCATTTTAAGATCTCTCCAAATAACACCTGAGTGTGACTCAGTGGGCATTGTGAGCTAGAGATGGTTTTCAGTCAATATGACACAAATAAAACTACCTTGTTCTGGGCAGGAAACATAGCCCTCACAGTACAAGCCATACCATCCACTTTTATTCAGGGTTGGAATATAGATGCTGGCCCATTTTGTTTACTGGTGTAGTCAAAGATGCGTAAGCAGTGAAGAAAGCAATGCAAGATAATGAAAGATGAACTTGAAATTTTTATTTGCATTGTCTTAAACTGGGAGTCAAGTGCAGACAGCAACCCAAGAAACAAGCTGCTGTTAATGAGACATTTCTTATCAAGAAAATTTTAAAGACACCCTTTGCCTGTACTGGTGCTAGGGAGTGACTGACAGTGACAGTGAAAATCAGTATTTACAAAGAGATTTCCCGGACCCACTACACTTAAATGATTTTTTAAATCCTATCACGCTACAGATCCCCTTTGAAGTCATCATTAGGAAAATCCCTGGTATCACACAAGTGTTTCTGAAAAATTTCAGGTCTCTGCCTGCTGGATTTTATGACCTGGGACAACTCTGCCTTAAAAACACTCACTCTTTACCACAGAGTATCCAGATCCAGCAACAAGCAGTGCAAAGTGTTTCAGCTACTTTCAGCCACTGTTAATGCCAGGGACCATGAGATAAATTCAGATGAATAACCCTGGTTCTAAGTTGCTTCCAAGGACTGTGTGGGCTTTGCAGACATCTAACTGCCAGGCTATCAATTTTTCTGCAATAATAGTTTCCATGCTAGCTGACTGACCATTCTTCCTAATGTGTTGTGTCAATGTTCTGATTAAATACAAAAATAATGAATGTTAGGAATGAGTCTAGAAAACTCCTCATCTCCCAGATTGGGTTTCGATGCCAAGTGTCTGGTTGGCGTTGTCTCCCAATATTCAGCAAACATTGTTTCCATGAGCATGTCCCATGTATAACTCCTTAAGTTTAACTTAAGTGACTACCATCACATGCTAAGCAGCATTGATTAGAACTGTTTTGCCAGAGGGAGGCTTTGCAGCATGTGAGAGAGAATCATGCTGTGCCTTTCCTGGGAAAATGAAGGAGTACCATGGGCAGGAGTACCTCATTTACAGCCATGACGCTGGGGTGTGATTAATGGTGCATCTCTACTGAAATTATCACTAGTGTGATGAGCTCTGAAAATGAGTGCATTGGAAGCACTGATCCACTCCAGTGGCTGCCTCAGAGGTTGACCAGAAGAGGGACAGTGTGCCAGAGAGATGGAGGAGTTTGAAAGGATGCATAAGAAACCGCAATCCCTGATTGACAGCGTATCTTTGTGGTGCTCTGCACAAGCCTCTGTCGAGTTCAGTAACATCTCTGTTCATGAAAGAAAGATTCAAGGTGCTGCTTCTCCATCCCATGGAACTTGAAGTGATGCCAAAAGACAGTGCAGCCAGCAGGCTGCAACCCTGTGACTCAAGTACCATTTGCCCACTGGGAATATTGTGTCACTGCCTAGAAGGAAAAACTTGGATGTCAGAGCTGAAAGCAGGCTTACATTTTACTTTCTTCCTTCTTAGGAAAAGTGTATTTTATATTTGCTGTCAGCCATTTTGGCAAAGCCCAGACACACTTTTCCTGTCCTTTGCACCAGTTTAGTGCAGTTGATTTCGACTGATTATTTTAAAGAGTCATATGACAGTCTGTGTATGTAAAAAGGCTGCATTTTGGCATTTCTCATGTTAACACTTTCTTAAATTCATTTTTTCAAAAGCCTATAAAATTATTGTCAGAAACAGGGCATGTCAGTAAACTACCTCTAGACAGGTACTGGGAACATCCTTGTTTGCTGTTTATGTTAACCTTGGGCTAAAGCTTGGCCCTTGTTCAATATCTGAAACTTTCCAAAGAAAACAGACTGCAAAGTGTAAATAACTGAACCACACACACGAAAATGACACTGAAATATAATGTGTCGGGTCAAATTTTAGTTGGGTTAAGTCAGGCATTTAGAGTAATCCTTCTTTACCCTACTTAAATGTCACATAGGCAAGTCGTGACAGCTCACTCACTGCCAGGAAAACTTTGCATTATGCTCAAGGATGAATTCAGGACCTCAGGAAGCTACCAAGTCAAACGAAAAACAGAGACAGCAGGCAATGGCTTAACAGCTTAAGCCATATGCCTCAGATCAGTCTAGCTACAATTTCAAATGTCGGCAGCATCATTACCAAGTTAATGCAGATCTACTTGGCCATGTACTAAAGACAGAACAAGTCCTTTGAGTTAAATCCTAAGAAATCAGAATCTTTGGTGTTTTAATGGTTGTTGAAAACATAGGGTATTTTCATAAGGGGAGGAGTTTACTAAATATATGACCTTAACCAAATGAATCCTTTCTTCTTACAAATACACTTTAAGTTCCTTACTGTGAAAGAAAAGTGAGAGAAGAAGAGAGAATGAAGCTCTCCAGTGATGTGCAGTATCTTGGAAGAGCTGTATTAGTGCTATTACTGCAACTGAAAGACACTGTGAGGTTTTTTTGCAATGAAAGCCTCAAGATGTTGTTGCTGGAGTTCCTGTACCAGTGGCCAGGCTACCACCCTGAATGCACACTCTCTGTTTATGAGTGAGTGCTGGTCACCTCTTGTACATTCGATTTGTTGGTTGTCCCAGGCACCTAGTATCCCTCTCCAGCAAACAGTGGCTGCAATAGGAAGGCTGTGCTAGCCTGGCCTTGACTGCTCATGGTTGCCTTGCAAAAACAGCCCAATGTGTGGTTTGTAAGCAAGGTGAGCAGAGCACCATGAAGATATGGGAAAGACTTGTGAGCACAAAAACTTGCATGCGTAAGCTGTGGGGTTTATTATCATTATTACCTTGCAATAAGGAGGGCTAGTCAGGGATCAGATCTCTTTGTAATCTAATTATAAAAGGAAAGGTAGAGTGTACAGGTGGATGAGCAATGAGATTGTATTGTTCAATTTGATAGGAAGGACACATGTAGGGGTTTGTATATATCACAGAAAAGGAGAGTTGGAAGGCAAACATTGATATAGTTCTGTGGGTGATTAGGGGAAGCTTCACAGGAGTATAAAAAATGCCACAGGAGACAGTACAGAAGTGATTAATATGAGAAATATATTCAAAGCCAATGGAAAATGGTGTGCTGACAGTAGCTACCATTTATGTAGAGAATGATAGATGTTATCCTGCTGATGGAATGCAAAAGGATTTCCAATACGAAGAAAAGAGCTGGGATTCAGCTCCAGATTCAGACACCTAAATGTGGGCAGAGGGATTAAAGAGCAGTTTGGGAGGAATGCAAAGGAAAGCCAAGGTGCTAAGGGAGGTATGACGGCAATTACCACACTCTAGGCACTCTAGGTCTTAAAGATTTCAGATCAAGACTGAATGCCTTCTAGCATGTATTCACAGACAAATAACTTGGCTTGATAAAATGATACTGAGGGAAATGCAATTCTCATCCTTAAAATCTGACCATTTCTGTATTATGATTTATTGCTGTCCTGTATTTCCATCTGCTGTGTGTAGACCATGAGCATTTCCGACATCAGTGACTCAGTGCTGCTGATGCTGGAAAGTGGGCACTGGTACAGCCTGGAGTTCTTCAACATCCTTCTATGAAATACTGGCAAGATTCAAAAACATGAAGTGACTTTCCCAAACCTGGATTATATCTATCAGCAAGAGCCAGATCACCTAATTCCTTATTCTTTAGCAATCAGCTGATAACATTCTTATGGCTTTGTTTTAATGATCTGTTATTTTGATACCGGATGATGTTGGAAAATTGTCAGAATACTTGAAAACAGCCAGTGAAATTATATTCAGTGGATCATATAAGTTTTAATTCTTTTTCTGTTCTAGCTTTTATTGAGAGAGGTGGTGATAAACACAGTTTCTGAATTCTTAGTTTGGAATAACTGCCTGAACAAATAATAAAAAGGAAGAAAAGACTTATCTGTAGATAAAGACCTTGGAGAATTTTGGGAAGAATGTTTGAAAGATCAAAACATTACAGGTTTCTCACCATACCTGGGAATTGAAAAATAAACAGAATTAGTTAAAGATCTTGCAACTTTTCCCATCTTTATGGGAAAAAAAAAAAAATCATCCTAAATACACTGTTCTCTTTCCAGTGCTATATCAAGCCAAAAATTCCACTGATGCCAAACAAGCAATTTATACTAGTGCAAATACAAAGACTTTTAACAAAGATGAAGAAGACTTCTATGTTTTAAGTATTACTACCCGTAAAAGGCTTTAGACCATTTTTCATATGTAATTACTTCAGCAGCATGCAGAGCAACAAAGGATAAGTTGAACTATCTTGCATGGGTTATGAAATGTCAAAGCCTGATAACTGATATAATTCGTAGTGCCTACATAGCTCAGAAGGCTAAGGAAACAATTCTTTCCTTCAGAGATTTCAGACCAAATCCCATCCAGCTTGATACTCAGTGAAAACTGTAATGTAATGGATTTTCAGACTGAAATGGGTTGGTTGCAGTTAAGATCCTCGTGGACATATGACCAAAGATTTGAATCAACATGACAGTTTCCTGCCTTTGTAGCAGCAGACTAGATGACTGGTTAAGATTAGATATTTAACTTCTAGGTGGCTGGAATGTGAGATAAATCCCACCCTCTTTTACATCTATCCTCATCTTCTGCACTGAGCCCCATCCATCTTTGTGTCAGTACCATTAGAAGTACCCAGAAGAAGTACTTTATAAGCTCAGTTGGCAGGTAAGTGTAGGGGAAGCTTCCACTGTTGCTAAAACATTATTATCTGGGCAAAAGATGTGGAATCATTGTTTAGAGTTTGATCTTCTCATTTATGCACCATTCTAATAATGTATTCCCACTGGCTTTCATGTTGACTTTCACTTTTCTAGGAATACCCACTCAGGGTTTGTGCTTCCAATGAGATTACTCTCCAGGGTGTTTCTGCCTGAAGGAAGGAAGACAACTGAGGACTAGGTTTAATCATGATAATGTGAGATGAGAGCTTAGGATCATGTTTGTCACTTGGACATTCCCATTAATTACACCAGCTTTGATGCACGCCTTCCACTTTTTAGGCAGAAATGAAGAAAAAGATGGTGTGTCAGGGGAAATGGCAAACTGGCTAGGTGGCGTATGAATGAGGAAAAAGCATTGTGTTGTAGCAGAAACCAGATAGTTAAAGAGCAAAATGTTGTGTTAGCCTTATGCTCAGGCCTGTCTTATCCAGTAAATTAGCTGGTATTTTGTGATTCCATGACTTGGCAGCTTAGATTTTGCTGGGTATGAGTGAGAAAATAAGCTTTAAATAATGACATGCCATGAATGGAGGCCCTCTATCACACAAATATGACCTGTCATGATGTTACCCAATGCGAGAAGAGATCAAGCAATATTTTGTTGCTGGAGTGGGATGAGAAAATACTTCTGTTGGAGTATCAGACCCATCTGGCCTTAATCCAGAATCCTTATACAGCTGGACTTGCATGATTTTCACAGCCTCCCAAGTGAATTGCAGCCTTGTACTCACTTTAGAGCCGTCTATTGTTCCCCGCTGTATATGTACCTACCTAAAAATCCATAACCGGTCTCGCATCGAATCCATGCTTACAGTCAACTTGTATCTAAACAAACTGAATGAATCTAAGAGCTCTGAAGATCCTCTTATTTATCCAATGACAAGCAGAGAGACTCCCGTTTCTTCTGCTCCTGTCACTTTTGTCAATAAAACCTGCAGATTGCACAATATAAAGTTGTTTTATAATTCATCTCCTTGACAATAACAGAACCTCAGAACCTTTGAACAGGAATGCTATGTGTATTTATTGCAAGAACAGTGCTCAGGCAGAGGCTGCATCAATGAAGTGCAAAAATAAAACTTTGTTCCTCTTGAAGAAACACATTTCAAGCAATTTTTTGGTGTAATGAAAAGTAAATTGATTTGATTTTAAAGAAGGATTTATATTTTGCTGGCAATTAGATCACAAGTAAAGAATCACAGGACTTATTAGATCATATATTCCATTCTCCTTCCACTGTAGCATCATTTTCCAGACATGAGGACTATTCTCATTATTTCAAAAAGACAAAACATGTGATTTACAGAAAGTAACGTAACTACTGCCGCACCCCCAAAGCTAAGTGCTGGCAAAATAAACTGCAGGTGGAAATTATGGCAACAGGATATTTATTTCTTTGATTTGAAGGTGAGATCAACTCACCCTCCTCCCCTAATATATATTCATTGCTATATATGAAGACATAGTAGGAGATGTTTCAAAAGTTGTTCCCCAAATCTTTAATATATACGTAATTTATTCTAAATTTACAGTTATGACTAAACGGTTTCAATCTCTTATGTGCTAGGTTTTCAAACACAAAGTGGTATTTTCAAAGTCAAGGAGCATACTTAGGGATGCAATTTTATTCTTATATGAATTCATATATATATATGAATTGGAAAGTTATATGTCAAAAGCCAAGTCCTGGGATTTAGGTGCGTGGATTACATGTTTAAGCAGTGATTTCATATAATTTAATCTTAAAGAAGGAACTCAAAGTCAAATTTTAAATCCATTTGTGGTATTTTATTCATTTCCTTCTGAGAAGAATTCAATTAATTGTTTTATTTCAAATTTTAACTTTACTTCTTGCTTTTAAAGTTATCAAAACGAAACTGTCTGTTAAAGAGATGTTTTCAAGACAATTCTAGAACAAGGTAATTGTACAGAGACCTCTATCTCCAGTTTATTTCTTGGCTAAAGGTCCAGGAAAAATGACAAAATGCCTGGGAGTAAATGGAACTGTGAATTTCTTAGTCCAGCTAATAGAGTCTCATGTGCAAAGAGATGCAATACTGGACCTGATGGTCTCCAATACAAGCAAACTCATCAGTGATATCAGGATTGGAGGTAGCTTGAGCTACAGTGATCACGCACTGGTGGAATTCAAGGTCCTGAGGGATGTGGGACAGGTGAAGAATATAGTCATGACACTAAATTTCAGGAAAGCTTTGAGGAGTTATTCAGTAGGACCGGCTGGGCTCTGGTCCTTGGAGACAAGGGAGCGGAATAGAGCTGGCAACTATTCAAGGATGCTTTCCATGAGGCACAAGAGTGCTTAGTCCCCATATATGGGAAATCAGGCAGGGAAGGGAAGAGACCAGCATGGCTGAGTTGAGACCTGCTGGTCAAACTCAAGAAGAAGAGGGAACTGCACAGGCAGTGCAAGCAGGGACGGGTAACCTGGGACGTGTATAGGGACGCTGCCTATTTGTGTAGGGATGAGGTGAGGAAGGCCAAGGCACAGCTGGAGCTGAACGTGGCAAGTGAAGTAAAGACTAACAACAAGGGCTTCTACAGGCATGTAAATCAGAAGAGGAAGGTCAAAGAGAATGTACCCCCACTGATGGTTGAAAATGTTGACCTCATATCAACAGATGAAGAGAAGGCTGAGGTACTTAACTTTTTTGCCTCAATCTTCACTGATAACTGCTCTCCTCACCCCTCCTGGGTCATAAGACAACAAGATGTTGCAGCAGTGGACACAGGTAAACTGACAGATGTGGTCTATCTACACTTCTATAAGGCCTTTGACACAGTCCCCCACAACATCCTTCTCTCTAAATTGGAGAGATATGGATTTGATGGGTGGACGACACGGTGGATAAGAAACAGGTTGGATAGTCACATTCAGAGAGTAGTAGTCAATGGCTCAAAGTCCAGATGGAGATCCATGACTACTGGTGTCCTTCAGAGGTCTGTACTGGGACTGGTGCTATTTAATATCTTCATCAATTATATTGACAGCGAGATTGAGTGCACCCTCAGCAAGTCTGCAGATGACACCAAGCTGAGTGATGCAGTTGCCACAGTGGAAGGATGGGATGTCATCGAGAAGGATCTGGACAGGCTGGAGAAGTGGGACTGTGAGAACCTCATGAGGTTCAACAGGGCCAAGTGCGAAGTCCTATATCTGGGTCATGGCAACCCCCGGTTTAGGTAATGGATGGAGGATAATGTTATTGAGAACTGCCCTGCAGAGAATGACTCTGGGTGCTGGTTAGTGAGAAGCCTGACATGAACCAGCAATTTGTGCTCACAGCCCAGAAGGCCAACCATACCCTGGGCTGCATCAAAAGGAGCGTGGCCAGCAGGGTGAGGGAAGTGATTCTGGCCCTCTATTCCTCTCTTGTGAGACCTCAGCTGGAATCCTGCATCCAGGTCTGGAGTCCTCAACATAAGAAGGATATGGAACTGTTGTAACAGCCCCAGAGGAGGGCTACAAAGATGATCCAAGGGACTACCTCCCATATGAGGACAGGCTGAGCGAGTTGGGGTTGTTCAGCCTGGAGAAGAGAAGGCTACGAGGAGATCTGATAGCGACCTTCCAGTACCTGAAAGGGGCCTGCAAGAAAGATGGGGAGGGACTGTTTACAAAGGTTTGTAGTGACAGGACTAGGGCCCATACATATAAACTGGAGAGGGTCAGATTTAGACTAGACATTAGGAAGAAATTCTTCACTGTGAGAGTGGTGAGACACTGGAACAGGTTGCCAAAGGAAGTTGTGGATGCCCCATTCCTGAAGGTGTTCAAGGCCAGGTTGGAGTGGGCTTTGAGCAGCCTGATCCAGTACGAGGTGTCCCTGCCCATGGCAGGGGGGTTTGGAACTAGGTGACCTTTATGGTCCCTTCCAATCCAAACCATTCTATGATTCTGATTCTGTGAACTGACATGATACAGTGACTTGATAGTTTGCACCTCAGTTATATTCAGCCAAGGACATTCTGAGGTTTTACTAACAATGAACTAGCAAGAGAAGTACTGTTTCCTGGTTTTACAGATGTGTGAGAAATGCTTGGAAGTGTGAATAGCTGTGTTGTGTGATAACTGCTCTCTAATACACAGAACATAGGGCAAAAGTGTCATGAAGCACAGAGTACTTTTAAAAAGAGTAGCTTTTTCAGATTAATCTGAATGTTCAGAGGGTTGGGTTTTTTTCTGAATGAATAGGAACAAACAACAAAATGTTTGGATCAGAGAGAGCAATTGTGTTGACAGCAGACATATGAATGATACAGTTTTTACAGATGGACTGGTGAGAATGAAATTGAAGCTATTGATCTGTATTTGTGTAGGATCCTTCTAAACAGAAAATTTTGAGGGCTTTGCCATTAGCAGCACGGGTCATTTTACCAACTAGGAAAGGCAACACACTCTGTTCTGTCATACGCGCTCCATTGCCAGTGCAACAGAAGATGCCCAGTCTTCAAGAAACGTCAAGAGCTCTTCTGCAGAGATGGGGATAATCCTTTTCAATTATAATTAAAAGCCTTTCCTCTTCCTTCAATAGGCACATGCACAAAAGACAACTCTTTTGAGTCAATATATCAGCAGGCTGGAAAAAATCTGACTTAACTTTTTAACTTCATTAGCTTTGCATCTTCTGTTTAGTGGAGACTGTGCACAGGCTGAAAGGGTAGGAGGCAACAATAAGTCCTCAGGTCTCAAACTGATTATTGCCTTTAGAAGAGTGTAGAAAGAAGCACAGATATTGCTAAAGGAGGGCAGTTTTGAGTCTTCCCTCTCTAGATTCTGTATTTCAAGCTCTCATTAGTGACAGATCTCCTTGGGAAACTGAGCTGGTGGAAGCAAGCAAAGAGCTTATTTTTCATCATGGTTGCTTGTGTGACTGGGACCAACAACTTGGTCCATTGGGAGCACATAATTGCAGCCAGTGGGCAATAGGAGAGTGCAGCAAGTG
This sequence comes from Phaenicophaeus curvirostris, assembly GCF_032191515.1. Taxonomy (NCBI): domain Eukaryota; kingdom Metazoa; phylum Chordata; class Aves; order Cuculiformes; family Cuculidae; genus Phaenicophaeus; species Phaenicophaeus curvirostris. The sequence goes on from NC_091431.1 coordinate 72,180,855, forward strand.
AGAAAAGGAAAACTTAGCCTTGCTCTCTTTTTTTTTTTTTTTTAAGTATATGATTCATGAAATTCATTTTTTGTTACAGGAAGGATAGTTTTATCCGCTGAAACATATTTCTTTCTTATTTGCTTTGATATTATCGGACTTGTATAGAGGGATCACGTTTCAGTATGACATCCATGGCCTGATGTTAGATAAGGTCAAAGTATTTGTACCTTCGCAATCAGTTTCCCCCACATGTAGAGTAACATTTCCCTTATCAAGGAATGGAAAAGTAATCGAGACATCTGATTTCAAAACTTGAAAACGTATCCCATTCGCCTTCAAATCAGTAGTAGGAGGAGTATTAAAATGTGCTAATCTTAACCAAACTTTAGATCAAATTATCCAATCCCTCTCCCTCCATCCTCTAGTGCCCTTACTTAGAAACACTGTAAGGTGAATGGAAGCACTGTTTTTTTTTCAGGGATGAATTATTCTTTTTCATTTTTCCTGCTTCTCCATGTTAAGTGTCAAAAAGAAAAAAGTCCACAGCTATAACATCTCATGTATTGAGAAAAGTCTTTAAGAACTTTATGCACTTAAACAAATAAAATGAAGTCCCTGTTATTTATTATCAGAAAAATACCCCATAAACCTTCAGTCTAGAAAAAATGAACTTCAGTAAGATGGCAAGAGTCAACTGTAGTTACATTCATAGTTCTCTGCTGTGGTAAGCAGAGTTTCATTGCGAAAAACATCAGCAATTAAAGAGGAGTACTTATCCATTCCCCTTCTGTTTTGGTGGTTTTGGGGTTTTGTTTTGGATTTATTGAAGCTGTGAGATGATGTTCTCTTTCCATCTGAGCTCAACCATGGAAAAGACAGCTTTAACCATTGATGTTCGGTCAGAACAATAGCTGTAGCAGAATTGCCAGTACGAGAATTTGCTGAAGCTCAGCATAGATTTAACCATCACTGAAAACAATGCTGAGTCTATAGTAAAGAGGGCTTATTAAAAGCTTTTCATAATTACTGTGTTCACATATATTATTTAGTGGCTGTGTGTTAAAACAGCCAGATTCTTGCTCATTAGATTATCACCTGTGATAGGGTGTAACAGTGCTATAATAAAGCCTGTGGAGTGACAGGCTTGAACATACAGGCTTCAATGCAATGCCTTTGCTCTAGAGTGACATGTAGTATGAAATGATTGAAAATTAGAAATTAAATAGATTTCAAACATTTTTAGATTGTAGAAGAGATATAATGAGGACATAATGTGAGTCAGATTTGGTCCAATAGCAGATAGATAGAGCCAATTGTTTGTGGTGGTGTCAGACACCAGGAGAGAGCTCTCAACAGCCACAAACAATTTTGTAGTCAGAACTGGATGAAGCTTGTTTAAGGCCACATTTCCACACATTATACTGCAAATTGTTTTTAAAAAGTAAACAGCCCTTAACTACAGCATGGTGCAGAACTCCATTAGAATGCCTTTTTAGCAAGGTTATGAATTTTCAGTAATTGCTGTGGTAATCCATATTTAGCATCTGCAGGATTACTTTTAATCAGCTTTGAGGATATGATTTGACACCGTTCATCTTATGCTTCAGCATTTAACCAGTTAGACTGCAAAAAAAATGCCATCGTTTTGCTGACTTAATTTAAAGCAAATAACAGAACAGTGAGGGTAGGAGGGAGGAGGGCGATTTGGTAACCAGAAAAATATGAGGAAAATATCCAAGTGCTGCTTTAAAAAGCCCGCTCATTAGATCAATAATTTTGATAATACAACAAGACTTTGTTCTGCTGTAGCACTTTTCTTCCAAAGATCTCAAGGCCCTTGTGCATTATGAGTCAAGGGTAGCATGCATTCTACATATTTCTACATGATTTTTTTCTGTGTCTCTTACATGTATCACTTTTTTGTGTATATTGCAGATATTATTTCATTGCCACAGCCTTATTCCTACATGCCTTATTGCTTCTAATCAGGTACTGGGACCAAGTTAGTACATTCTTTTTGCTCATATGATGGCTAATGTTTTTATCAGAGATACTTTCTCTGAGGATATGGTGAGGTTTTGTCTAGTCAATGGATATACAGAGATCATTATCTTATCTTGCAATAAGATAATTTCCAGACAATCTGTTCTTATCTTGTGCTTTTCCACTATGAGTTTTACTGTGTTTTCTGAGAGGCAGAAAGGTCTTTCTATACAGACTTGGTCACAGCTGGTCCAGATCCCTATCAGACAGTAGGTACAATTAATAATTACTGTTGATCAAGAACTTGCTGTTTATGTCAGTGTTTGGTTTCTGTTTCACTGTTCACACATGTAACTTCAGTTAGCTTTGATGTTATTTATAAGGAGTCATCAAGCTGAGTATTTACTGCTGGGACTCTCCTCAGGGCATCTGGTTGTTAGGATCATCTGTGATGACCTTTCTGCAAAGTACAAACCCAACCCACTACCCAAACACTGAAGCACTGGAAAGGGTGACTCTTGGTTACTGTTTAAATGAACCCTCTTAACATGGTATTGAGTCTAGGAAGGGACAAAAATACCAGGCTGTGAAGGATTTACCGTTCTTGCAGTAAATCTTCACTATCAGAAATTTGCCTCTTGTTGCATATGCTCCTCTTCTGCCTCTATCCTTTGCCAAGACTTGCTGGCCTTTATCAGAGTTGATAATGTGAGAAACAAGGTTGCATGTGCTGAGCAGGTCCAGAATCTTGAATTTAGATATTTGCTTTATTTACCGGGAAAGTAAACTGTGCTTAGTCAGTTCCACACTTTGACAGTGGTGAAGTGAGTCCTCAAGCCTTGCTACACACACAAGGTTAACAAATTCTGATAAAAAACAGGGGGAAACTGAGTACTTTGATAATGCCTGTTTTTAAAATCACAGTGTTTGATAAAATATGTAGTGGTTTAGTTTATTTACAAGTCTATGCATGGTAAATTCCTAAGTGTAAATTCAAGAAGCTCCCTAAAAGTCTTTCCTGTGTGTTTAGTAAGAAGGTAATTGAACTTGATGATGAGAAGAGAAGCACTGGATGCAATATTCTCAATAAAGTAAGTTGGTTTTTTTTGTCTTCAGCAAGGACAGTTAATGCACAGCAGAGCAAGCACCCACACTGTTCTGCAGCCAGCCTGCCTAGACCCTTACTTCAAGGTCTGAGAAAGGAGTTCAAAGAATTAGTGACTCTTTCATGCTATTCTTGTAACAGGATCATCTCCACTAGCAACAGCAGTGGCAATATTCTCATTTTCCAGAGGCTGCTTTGTAGCCATTGGATGCAAACAACTTTATGATAACTGCAGCAGCCTGGAAAGGGGACTGTGAAGTTGATTTTTAGCTTAAGGCATTGAGTCCAGAGAGCTATCAGCATGCAGTGCTCTGTGAATTGAAAATTTTTAAGTTTGAGGCAGACTCTGATTTTAGTTCACAGCCTCTGATTTTTATTAATGTTGTCAGTGTGTCAGTGGAGAGATACAAATTATTTGAAAGATATATATTCAAGGAGTCCTTGAATGTGACCTTATCTAAATTTCTTATAATGCTCAGGAAATGCTCTCCAAATTTGAATGTCTCCTTTTATTCACATTGTTCCTGAGGCTTTTTTTTCTCTCCCAGCCAGTGAATGAGGACCATAGAGTGTTTTTTCTACTGAATGCCAGTCAATTGTCTGAACCAAAGATAACAAGCATAGGACTCCAATACCTCTCAGTTGCTTCTGTGTAAGTGCTAGTATCAGGTCCTGAGTAAATATAATTATAAACTGATTCTTGCTCCAGGTGAAATGAAAAATACAACAACCATTAATTTTATGCAGAGCCAGATTATGTTTCTAACCAGACAGCAAAAAAAATTCTAACTTGCCAAAATCCATTGAGAAAAAAAATGAAAAAAAACCTTTTTCTTCAGTAGCCAGGCCAAAATGACAATTAAATGGGAATTGAAAATGTGCTGGATCTCACATATGGCGTTGGCAAGTGGAGACCTGCTGCTGCCTCCTGCTGCGCCTTTGCCATGGTTTCCTGAAGGAGACAAGATGTGGGACCGTGTCAAGGCACAGCCAGAATGCGAGGTTCTGTGTGCCAAAAACCCAAGCTGGAAAGCTCATTGCTGGGGACACCCTGCTTCAACTGGGGTCCAGGCATGCCCAATCTTGTTCCCCCTTCCCCAACATTGTTGTGGTGGGCTGGAGTTTAGCTTAGCTGACAAATCTGGTTTTGTATGTTTGCATGTCTCTCTCATTGCTTTTCTTGCAAGACCTTGAGGCTTTGGTGGAGGCATGGAGATCTGTTGAAGCACAAGATTGTGCAAGGTGGGAGCTGAAAACTGGTGAATTTTCATAGCAGAACAGAGCCTGGCTGGGAGTACACAACAAAACAGCTGAAGAAGGTTTCTGAGGTAGTGCTTGCAACATGTAGAACAGAAGCTGTTGCATGTGGAGGGACCCAGAGGTAAATAAGGTTAAAAAATATGAGCATGCCAGTGGAGAAATGAGTCAGAGAGAATATGTAGAAGGCAGCCAACCCTGAAAGCTGGAGGAACGGCTGAGAGAGCTGGGGTTGTTTAGCCTGGAGAAGAGGAGGCTGAGGGGAGACCTCATTGCTCTCTACAACTACCTGAAAGGACGTTGTGGAGAGGAGGGAGCTGGGCTCTTCTCCCAAGTGCCAGGGGACAGGACAAGAGGGAATGGCCTCAAGCTCCACCAAAGGAGGCTCAGGCTGAACATTAGGAAGAAATTTTTCACAGAAAGGGTCTTGGGCACTGGCAGAGGCTGCCCAGGGAGGTGGTTGAGTCACCTTCTCTGGAGGTGTTTAAGGGATGGGTGGACGAGGCACTGAAGGACATGGTTTAGTATTTGATAGAAATGGTTCTACTCAATGATCTGGTGGGTCTCTTCCAACCTGGTGATTCTATGATTCTATGATTCTATGACACGGTGCAGTTTTGCAGTACATTGGAATGGTTCTCCTGAAGAAAGTGTGATTGAAATGGGAGATGATATCCCAGGGAGAGGTACAGCAGGCAATATACTGCCATCTTTCTGAATGGATCCTCAGCTACATCCATGATCCTGGTTTCAGCCAACACTGCAGTGCCACTGTGGCTGTGTCTGGGATGACATGCAGCCACCATGCTGGCTGTGAAAGGGTGAGGAGGTGGCTCAGGAGGAAGAGTGGATCACATATAAGGAAGGAACCATATGTGGGTAGGAAGCATTGGGTGAATTACAGTGAGGATGAAAGACTGTGAACACCATTCAAGACAAATATGAAATATTTTAAAGGCCTTTAGTGAGCAACTTAAGCACAAACTCAACTTCAGGCATGTAAGTGCAATCAGTAAAGGCAGGCTGAATTCACATATCCAGCAAATCCTGTTTTGGTGGGTTTGGCAAGCTAAAACCCTGATGGGGGAAAATACCTCTTTTGTAATTTAAAAGGGGACTACAAGTAAATGAGAACAAAATCCAAGTGGACTCAGTCTCTGCTGCTGCCCTAAGTGCAGGCTGGTCACAGAAATGTCTGTTGCTCAGATTTCAGTGCTTGTTTTTCTCCAGGAAAACTATGTATCTTTCATGCACAAGCCTGCATCTTCATTCAGCAATACTGCAGGGCTGTGCTGAGTTATCTGCATTGATCTGGTAAATGAAAGGCCCCTTGCTGGCAGTAAAGCACGAACTCGCTGAGCCCTGAAGCAAATTAGAACAAGGCAACTCAGACAAGCACAGGCAGTGTCCTGTTCTATACATGTGTATATTTATAACATAGATGTGTATACAAGTATACAGAAAACATCCAATATCTACAGTCTCCCTGACTTTAAGATACATTGGGTTGATTTTTTTTTCATTTTGAATTATTTCAAAAAAGTAAATTGACATAGAAAGAGTCTGACTGAATATATGCATGCTTATGTATGTATAAAAATGTAACCTTTAGAAACCCTGAGAAGTGAATGACATCCTTAAACACAGAGTAGTGGCCAAGAATAATGTTTGTATATGGAGCTGAGAAGTGTGCAGAATATAGTTTTTCATCGAATCATGGAAATTAGAGATAGAAAAGACCTGACAGATCATCCTGGCTATTTCTTTGGCACCAAGGCAAAGGAAAACAGGAAAAGGAACAAACAAACAAAGGCATTAAAGCTATAAAATGTCTATTTTTGTAGAAATCAAAGTGCAAACAGAAGTCCTGTGATAGCTACTGCATATTATGTTGTTTGAGACCCAGCAAAACCAAGATACAGAAAGAAAAAAATATTTGGAGCTTTATTTAAATGCCTTGAGCTTTTCCTTTCTCACATAACAAGTTTTCCATAAATCTTAATATTGAGATTTTTTCTTTTTTTCCAGTGTTGAGTGATTAAAAATAAAAAGAGAGATAATTACCATGACACTGACACAGCATTTTATGTTTTCCAAGAATTAAGTAATTCTTTTAGAGATCTTGTGAAATGAGAATGTAAATCTGCTGTACTGACAAATATTTTATCAGTGCCAATGGATTTATCAAAGAGACTACTACCTTGCTTTGTCTGTAAGGAAGATGAAGCAGAGGTGAAGTGACTCTGAAGGCCAGCCAGTGAGTCAGTGGCCAAGCCAGGGAAAAATTCAGGAATTTTGTCCAAGTTTTCTGGTATTTCAGGGTTGGAAGCTTTCCCACATAACTCTGAAGGGAGTAACTGAAGACACAAGCTCTTTGTAACCAATGAAGCGAAGCAATTCTGTAGGCTGGGCACACCTGTACTAACTGCTAAAATCGTTACAGTCTTCCTTAATTAAGACTGGCACAGTGTTTGCTGTTAGTAATATATCCCCGTAATGGATATAGGATTAAACATTTTGAAGTGGCAGCTGAAAAGGTTTTAACAGTGTCCACTTTGGATTAAGGGTCTACATTTTTTTGAAGGTGTTTTATTTCTTGGCTGGTTTTGGTCATTTCTTTTTAAGAAATTGTTGGCAGTGCAACTATTGACTTTCAGAGAGAAGGATGAGAATTTTTTTTGGTAATCGTAATGATTTTATCCCATTTCCCTTCATTTAATTTGGAAATGGAAACCATATCTTTAATGCTAATTAGGCAGCACATTGATTAGCCTTCCTGTCCTCATGTAAATAACAATTAGCAATAATTTAGCAGTTGTACACTCTGGCATCTTCTAAGCCATACCATTGTATACCATTCCAAATTCCTTTGCATTAATTAGGATCATAAGCCAATCAGCACTAATTAAGAAGAAAATAAGTATAATAATAGATGAAACAAAGCTAGTGATTTGTATCTGTTCAGTAGTTCTTTTTCCCTCTGCAGTTTATCAAATAGTTGTAATGCGTAGGAACTTCTTCTAATTGAAACTAATTATGAGGTTTCCCCTGCTACTTTGAGCCTCATGTTCAAATCCCAAGAAGCTCATTAAATAAGTAACAAAGCTGGAATCTTTAGCACATATTGTAACTTGGTTCACGTTAATTAGCACCACATTTTGGAGGCAGTAAGAGACTGTACATCAGCAAATGCTACCTAGAGGACATTAGATAGGGATTTTTGCAGATCTAAGGGGCTACACAGAGATTTGAGCCAGGCATTATCAGATATGGCTGAAATGTCACCTATCTGCCCTAAGACTGTACGCTAAATATGGTACTTTTGAAATTTCAACCAAGTTATAATGTGTGTTGTTATTTGGAGCAAGCATTTGAGGAAATGTAGGTGCTTAAATATACAGCCATTACATCTGAAGGTCATTTCTGTCTATTTGTGACTGTGTCATAAAATAGGATACATTTTCCACTGCTGTTTTGGGTATCTTTAGCACCATTTTACTTTCAGAAGTAAGCAGTAATCTAGATGCCAGCATCTTTGCAGATCTCAACCTTATTTAACAGACTGAAATTGCTACATGATGTTTAATGATGCTAAGAATATATATGATGGCATGTGCCATCTTCATTTAGCTGTATGTAGTAATTTAAAGGTAGGCAGTCAGTAAGTACTGAATACAGTTCAAGGTGGGTGAAACAAATCCACAAACATATAGTTTTGTGTCTTCTCACTACAAATTCACCTCATCTTAAGCAGTTTTCAGTTCAATCTTGAGAGACAGAGCCACACACTGATCTTACAACAGGCTGCTGTTGTAAGACTTGCTGCTGTACTGCCACTCTCAGTATTCATGGACAAAGACACGCATGACCTGATCTTATTGGAAAATCTCACATGCCCTGAAACCAGAGTGAATCAGAACAAATCACAGTCTACTTTGTGCTTACATACTATCCCTTTCCAGCTAATATTGCTTTGAGAGCATAAATTAATTGCCCAATTAATAAAAATACACTAAATGTGGTGCAAAAACTCTGACATTCAGGATATTTTGCAATTGTTGGATGTTTTTTTTATTTCCCAGTTGTGTGTGTGCAGGTTGCCAGAGTTCTCTTACCCCACCACCAACCCCCAGTTGCTCTTCTTGAGACTGTGAGTCTGATGTAGAAGACATGCACAGACACAGAATCACCCTCCCAAAGTACTACTCATGCTTTTGTCCTGCCTGTGAAGACCGTATCTTGGCAGCTTACAGAGAGGGCAGTAAAGGCTTAGGGTCCAGTGGTAACTGGAAATGAGAGATGGGTCCTATTTTAGGCAGAGCAAGAAGCGCCCTTATGCAAATTAGAGAGATAACTCCAAGGACAGAACAAACATATTAACAAAATTAGTCCAAAAATTAGGGTGTTTTTTTTTTTCCTTTACTGTGGATGAAACGACCAACACATGTGACATATGGCACTGGCAGAGGCTGACCAGGGAGGTGATCGAGTCACCTTCCCTGGAGGTGTTTAAGGGATGGGTGAACGAGGCTCTGAGGGGCATGGTTTAGTGTTCAATAGGAATGGTTGAACTTGATGATCTGGTGGGTCTCTTCCAACCTCTTGATTCTATGATTCTATGATTCTATATATGGCCTGTGGGTTTTTAGTGTGAGTACGTCAGAGGGCATAGGGATCTGTTCTATGAGAAAATAAGACTTCTACCAGTAATGATAGATGCAGTTGTTCACCTGGACAACTAACCCATAAGTGATCATACCTTGAGTACTGAACTGTTCGAGTGCTTCTTCATGAAGTTGAATAAGTGGTACCAATATCTCATTGCCCAGTTACATGTTACATCCAAGCAGGTTGTAGATACTGATGTGTTCCTCTGACCTCATCAGTGAATTGAAGAGCTTCCTTTTATGAGGAGCTAATCTTTACAGTCTTCTGAGGAGTCTATCTTTAGAAAAACCTTCGGTAATTTCCTGGATGTTGGAGAAGGAACACAGTGGGAGATGTCTCCTAGGTCTACTCCCTGAATACTGTGTTCAGTTCTGGGCCCCTCACCACAAGAAGGATGTTGAGGCTCTGGAGCGAGTCCAGAGAAGAGCAACAAAGCCAGTGAAGGGGCTGGAGAACAGGCCTTATGAGGAACGGCTGAGAGAGCTGGAGTTGTTTAGTCTTGAGAAGAGGAGGCTGAGGGGAGACCTCATTGCTCTCTACAACTACATGAAAGGAGGTTGTGGCGAGGAGGGAGCTGGGCTCTTGTCCCAAGTGACAGGGGACAGGACAAGAGGGAATGGCCTTAAGCTCCACCAAGGGAGGCTTAGGCTGGACATCAGAAAAAAAAAATTCACAGAAAGGGTCATTGGGCACTGTAACAGGCTGCCCAGGGAGGTGGTTGGGTCACCATTCCTGGAGGTATTTAAAAGACAGGTGGATGAGGCGCTGAAGGGCATGGTTTAGTGGTTGATAGGAATGATTGGAGATGATGATTCTGGAGGTGTTTTCAAATCTGGAGATTCTGTGATTCTGTAATTTAATGAAAAATAAAATATCAATTGCATTGTCTGAGCAACCCAAAAATGCACAAGTGAGACTGCCCAGATTCTGTGTACTTAGAACAGTGCACCCTAGTAAGAATTAGCTGGAAAGACCTGCTCTTGGATTCCCTACAGACACAGGCCACCACCAGTGATGTAACTCACAGGAGCTTACAGCCATACTCTGATCACAGTTTGAAGACCAAATGAGTCAGGGAATGAATGTACTTTTTAATCTGCAGAGATAACTTAACTAATGGTGCACAAGGAAAGGGAAGGGAAAATTAGGGGAATGTGACAGTATAATCCTTGTATTGTGGAAAATAAAGCAAAACAGGGGTCATCAGGATTTTTTTTTCTAATAGGATTTTTTTTCCATATACCTTTCTATCATTTCTAATTATAATTTGTAAAGAAGTGGTTATAACAACTGTATTGAGCTGCATGGGCAATGTTGGTACTTGCCTCTCTTTCAGATGCCCTTTGAGGTTTGATTCACTAAAATCTGTAACATGTTGTGAGATCTTTATTTGAAAAACACGAAATAACCAAAATGAAGTAAATTGCCACCATTTTTTTTCTGTTATTGACCTAGACGAAGAGGTTTGTTATTGTTGAAATTACTTGAGGAAAATCTGGCAATTCTGCATTTTGCTTTTATCTGAGCTGGAAAGGGTTAAAAGTACAGGGGGTCTCACCATTAGAAATGGAGAGGGAGAGAACAAGAAAGAAAGAAAGAAAAAAAAGAAAAAGGCCCCTTTTTGTGGAAAATATTGGCTTCTGATTTCAATTATTTTGGAGTTGTAAACACTTCCAGGGACAAGGAATTCCTTTGCATACACATATTGCTGTGTGCAAAAAACAGGGCCAGTCCAGTGGAATTTTGTTTTTGTCTCAGCAGAGTAATTTTATTCATCAGGGAGATTTTATTTAATACTCTGGTATTAATGACAGCAAGAAATTAAACAGTTGTTTCACTCATTTTTCTTCTTTTCAGCGTGTGTGTCTTTCTTCCCACCGCCCTCCCACCCCCGTATCTTTATAATTATGGTTTAAGACTGTAAATGTTTCCAAAGGTAGTGCCAGATTTAAAGTACTGGTTGTTATTACAATGTGTGGGTGGCTTTACCCTCTCTGTTCGCAGCCTCCAGCTTTTATCTGCCCTGCTTCAATCCTCCTACTAAAAGAGAGGAATGCAAGAAAGTGAACTCATTTAGGGGATAAGAAGCTTGACTCCTTTTATGATGATTATGATTATGATTATTTTAGTCTGGAGTGACTACCCTTTAGCGGGTAAAACCAAAAATGAAGGGAGAACAAAAAAGCTTTGAAAGCTTAAATTTTGATGCAATAAATCAATCAAGCTGGCAGCCCCTGTCTCCCAGACTCATTTTCATCTCATCCCCCTGGTTGCAAGGAAACTACTCCTGTTTCATGCTGCCACGGTGAAGGTGAGAATCAGACTCTCATTATCCTCCAATGGCATTTAAAACAGAAAGACATTTTTGTAGGCTGCCACTGCATATCCCAAGCCCTGCTGTCTTTTCTGCTGCATACAGGGAGCATGAAGCAAATACCGCACGTTGCAACAGGCATAGGGAAGGGGATAATAGAGACAGTGTCATTCTCCCCCGAGTGCCATAAATTTGCAGCAGCACAGATGTGAAGAAGCGGGATGTTGTATGCACCATTTAATAGGGCTGTGTTGCAAAAGAGAGGATGTAAGATTCTGGCTAATTCATTTGCATTGCATGTTTCTGCTGACAGCACACATGAGCAATGGACAGTTCCAGCACCTAAAATGCAGCCCTCATAAATACTGTGCTGTTTGAGTGGACTCAGACCCAGAACCACTGGTCCAACCAGCCCAGCATGGCATGAGAAATGTGGATGAGGAAGGGGGCAGTGCAGGTTGGTCAATGAAAGCGTGCATCCAGGTGTCATACATCCAAAAGCCTCTATTTTCTGTTGGAATCAGTTGCCCCTTAAATTCTATTGATTGTAATGATTGGTTTCTGCTACTTATGAAGGACCAGCTCATAGAAACATGGAATCATAAAATCATAGAATCATAGGCTCATAAAACAGTCTGGGTGTGAAGGGGCCTTAAACATCATCCAGTTCCAACTCCCCTGCCCATGGCAGGGAGACGTCCCAGTCGATCAGGCTGCCCAAAGCCCCATCCAAGCTGGCCTTGAACACCTCCAGGGATGGGGCAGCCACAGCTTCCCTGGGCCACCTGCTCCAGTGCCTCACCACCCTCATAGTGAAGAAATTCTTCCTTATGTCTGGTCTAAATCTGCCCCTCTCCAGTTTATACACATTGCCCCTCTGGAATCACTGTTTTCCATTTGGTAAGGAGCCATGGTCATTCTGACGAGCCCCATTCTATTTTCTGGGAAGGAGGCAACAAGAGATGCTTTCAAGGCAGGTTTGTCCTGCCTGGGTGATAAACATTGGTAGGATTCCCTAAAAGCAGCTCACCCCAGTACAGCTTTTAAAGGTCCCCCTCTGCCTGCCACTGAGTGCTGGCATAGCATAGAGAAAACTCATTTCATGCTGGACACTGTCCCGAGGTGGTAGGTTTATTTCCCCCTGAGACTGAGGACAGGTTAAACTTACATTTCCCATTTTTCTAGGTAAATGCTGTAATGCACCATCAGGGTGCTTCCCCACATCAACTAGAGAAATGGGCACTGCTGGTGTCAGTGCCAAAGAGGTTTTGAGATGGATGAAGGTGCAAGAGGATGTGTTTGAGTCCAGATGGACATTTTTGTTACCCATTTTCTCCTGACTGACTGGGATCAGGGGACTGCACTTTAGAAATGCTTTTCTCTGCATCTAGCCAGGTAACACAAAGTGATCAGCCGGTCTGGGAGCATCCCACTCAGCATCCCTGGGTAATGGGATCAGCATCATTGTGTTGATATGGTTTTTCTGACCCTTCCTCAGGTTTTCTCCCGAGGGAGAGTTTTACAGGAAGAGCCAAGCATCGCTAGAACATTGTACTTGGAGAACTTCACTGCAGGAAGGAAACTGAGGCACAGGGACAGATCAATTTACTACAGGAATACTTCAGATCAGTATCAAAACCCCCGGAGTAGTTAGAGACTTCCCATTCTTTTTACTAGCAGTTAGTCTGATTCCTTGTAATCATTACAGTTTCTGCTGTATTTGAACAAAGAAGGCCATAAAGGTTTAGTGTTATATAACTGCCTGCTCTCCTGATTATCTGTGTTCACATATGACTACTATCGACTTTGAGTTTACTGCTCTGTGGAAACACAGTAGCTACCCAGTAATGTAGTTATTTCAACAGGCACCCTTTTTCTATAAGATAAGATGCTAGTGGTATCTGTTTAGTGCTATCATAAAGTTGTTAGTCTCTCCATATAAAGGAGTCTCTCCTTGCTGTTAAGCAGAGAGAAAACAGCTTACCTTTGAAACACAGGTCTGGATGAACTCAATTTCTGTTTAATGAACCAGTGGCTCACACTTTTGATGTATCTGTTGATCCTTTAATGAGCAGAACTTTACTGAAATCAAGAGGTTTCCTGAAATGTTAAAAATTCTGACAAGTCTACTGCAAGGTTGTAATCTTGGGTCATTTTCTTTTCCCTCCCTTCCTCTGTAGGGCAACAAAATGTTTGTGTTGCTTCAATCCTTATTGCTTCAAAGCTCTTTGAAACATTGCAATGTGGTTTGAACTCACAGATATGCAGTCCAAGTCTGTCTCTGGCATTTTAACTTCAGCTGTTTATGTTCCAACTAATTAGACCTAATGTGCTGGACTGGGGATAATATATTAGATATGTTATGACTCTTTCCCTGTGCTGTAGTAGGTGGAAATTCTCCATCAGTGACTTGAAAGTGCAAGACCTGTTTTTTTCCAGCTTTTCTGGGGAAGCAAATATTTAAGCTAGAGACACTTGATTTTTGCTGCCATGGGTTATACTTGGTTTTGATTACATTTTCTGTCTCAAAATCTAGTAGTATATTCTAAACACATGTAAGTAAATTCTCAAGTAAGAGCAAACTTGTCTGGGAAAATCTGTGTGCCACCCAGACCAGAGGATGTAGGCTGGAAAGAAATTATGTGAGAGAAAAAAAAAATAAAAATCCATATTGTATCATTTAAGTCCTTCACACACAAAATAGTCTGGAATCCTGCGGAGATTCCTGACTTGAGTTTGGGCTCTGAACCATCTTCTAGTCCATTAAAAAGAGAGGAAGTATGTGCAAAGACTGGGCAAAAAGCATGCAGCTGTGTTAAGGTCTAGAGATTCTCATAACCCAGGTCCTAGTTTAGCAGCATCTGTAAAATTAACAGCTTCAGGTTTTGTTCATCCACACAAATAGGGAATCTGCTGAACACATGAGGTCTTAATATAATTTTAACACTTGTTTGTGGAGACATCACACAGAGAGCTGTGTATAGTTGGATTTAAACTATTCCTGAGGTACTGAGAGTATTTCTGATGAGATAGGGTTGATATTAAGACCAGTATGGTTCAGGATATGGAGATGCTGTGAACTTTTTGGAGTGCCACAGTCTGTTTGTTAGTCTGGTTTTCAGTTTATGGGTGATCTTGAGGGACCTAGCCATCTGCAGCAGCCTTGGGCTTTCTTCTGGCACTGGCCTACTTCTTTGTAGGTCTCTGGTTGACAGAAATCATATGGCTGAGAAAAAAAAGGTTTCAGCATTTATAGATTCCAAGGAATAACATTGCCAAGTGCCTAAGCGCACAGCATTGCAGATTTCCCTTGCATTGGTGCTGGGAAATGAGAAACCTGATGACTTCCTCTGGATGAACTTCAGGAAGAGAGAAGAGCTCAAAGAGAGAGCAAAGCCACCCTCGGGGCTTTTCATTTTCAGTTTGGGATTAGAGGATATTATTTGTTGCTCTGTCTCTCTGCCCATTTATCCACCTGTCTGTTCTCACATCCACATCTATCACATTGTCTGTTCACAGCAGTCATGGCAGTCTATTTTTGATGTATATAAATTGCAATAATATCACAGCCACAGGCTATGTCACATTATTGTCAGCTCAATGGAGTTATATCTGCATTTGCTAGAAGAGAGGAGAAAACTCAGTGCTCCACGACTCCAGGAGCTCAAAACCTGCTCATTTAGATGAAGATGCTACTTGCCCTTGCTTTGGCCTCCCATTGCAGGGAGGTGAATGCTTTCTCTTACTTGACTCATTCCTCAGTGAATCCCCAAGGGATAAAAAGGGGACACAACAGCACCTAAGTTGCTCCTTAAAACCTACTTTTTTCCCTGCTACACAGGGGCCAAGGGCAATATTTCCCTCCTGCCTGTCTTATGTAGTTCATGCAGACCTTTATTAAAATTATGCAAACTTTTGAAGACAAGAGGATGAAAAAAAGACTGTCAAGAAAATCTGACAGAAGAAAGCCCCTCACTTTGTCAAAGGGAAGATGCACTAGTCGTCCTTACATATCTTAAGGCTTCTATTGAACAAGTGCTATCAGAATGATGCCAATGCAGCCATCTCCAAACATGTGCCCATCACCTCTGGCAAATATTTCTTGACCAGGTCAGCTGGTAGACCCATTTGCCATGCTGCACTGGATGAATTATGGGCTCTGGCCCTCAGACCCATGAAATATGTCAGGGTGCTGTGCATTTGTTGTCTCTTTAGTCTCTTCCCTCTCAGCCTACTTGTAGCCCAGATGTCTTTATTTAAACCTTACTGGCATAATATTTATACCCACCTCCTTTAATCTATCTCTATCAAAGGAAGGTAACATTTGTTTGGGCGCTGTAGTACTTTTTAAATTTTAAATATTACTGTATCCCCAGCAGAAATTAACCATGTAATAAGCGGGTAGCAATGGGCAAATTTCTGGAGAGAAGGTACCACATCAGATCAAGGTCAGCTAAAAAATTGAGCTCAGCTGCTGCCAGTTCCTTTGTTATGGCCTGTAGGGGAAATTGGGCCAGTTTTCTTAAAGCCAGAAGAGTTTGCATTGGTGAAGAGAGCCACAGAAACTGAGAAGAGGTCAGTGAGTAATGTGTATTGGAGCCAGGACAAGGGAATAATGGCATCAAGTGCCTGCAGAGGAAGATAAACAGCAGTGGTAATAGGGCTAAACGGCAACACTGCTGAAGTGTTTTCACGACAAACCTTCCTAAAAGGCTGCCACTCTAATTGGGGCAATGCTAGAGCCAGTCCATTCCACCAGATTCCTCCAGCACCTTCCCAGTCACAGAAGCAAGTCTGCTGTCATTGCAGCAGAGGCTGCACAGCTTGAGGAGAGGTTTTTGTGCCATTATAATTAAAGCTATTATTCTCATACACAGCCAGTAGTTAGATAATCTAGGTCATCATGTATGTAGAGCCTGAAAGGGTGCTTATCATAGCTGTAGAGAGCTCTTTCCACAGCTAAGTCTTATTGTACAGTGTTAAAGAGCATAAAAAAGACTATGTAACATATCTACTTACAGCAAAGTGTCATGTTCAGTCCTACTTAGGGAACTTGTATATCTGCCCCTGTAAGCAGTGACAAGTCTGTGGCAAAATGACTGGGGAGATGATTCATCAGAGACATTTGAGGCAAGCATTTCAGGTTCAGTTCTTTTCAGCTTTAATAATCTGTATTTTTTATATACATATACATATACACAACCTTTCAAAAGTGCCTAGTGCCTTTCTTACTTAGTTGAGGGTCCTTTAAAAACCCATTTCTGCAGATGAATGGCAGCTTGAGAAAATCTATTCTTTCAAATGAAGCACCAGAAGATCCGTCCTTCCCATATCAGAAGACGGTTTTTGAGCTCTTCCCTTCAGTAACTGAAACTAAATTAATATAACATCAGGAGAGGCTTGTACAAGGAAAACCTATCAGACTTTGAAATAGTGTCCTCCAGGGAAGCCGGGGAAGCCCAGTCATTTAAGGCTAAATGCGTTGACCTATTCTGGGATGGCTAGATGGATGGTCTAGATGAGCTAATATGGCTTTTCCATTATTTGACCTAAACTTGGACTGTTGAGACCCACCAACGCAGGCAGATATGCTTTCAAGGAACACACTAGAAAATGAGGAACAGCGTTTTTAATAGGCAGACAAGTCATAACCACAGGATCCCTGGACATTCAGTTGTGGCTTTTTGTCTTCTTTCCTCTCCAACTCTGTGCAAAGGCACTTTCTTCTCCAAAAGTAGCAAGGACTCAGGCCTCGTATTTCTGAACTGATGTCATCTTGTTTGAGAAACAGTTAAAGAAATAAAAGACGAGAGTATAGGAGAAAAGGGCTGGAAGATCAATGTATGTCTTGTTATGGTAAAGGTTTTAAGTAAGTGATGAATACCACTCAAAGCATCAAAAATGAAATTTGAGGTGGAAACACAGATATTAATTTTCAGGCATAACTTGGTTTTTTACCTCCCGCTTACCATGGTCTGTAGAGTCTAAGTAAATAAAGTATTAGTTACTTTTCAAGATAATTTTTGAGTATGTGAATAATTCTAAGCTTAAGTTCATATATTTACATTTATTTTCTTTTTGCATTCAGTTTCTTTAACCCAAATTCTTTGGGGAATCTCTGTTGCAATAGTTTCATCATCCCTTCTGAAAGCTGGGCCTTGAGAATAAACAAGCTACACAAGTTGTGTCAGGTTAATTTCAAGGATGAGATGGGATCCTTTGAGAAAGAAAAAAAAAATTCTTTAGGATTACCCAGCAACAAATTACATTGACATCTTCCCATCAAAACCTGCATCTTAAGCAGAGATCTAATGCCAGAGGTTTGGCATAATAACCCTTCAACACAAGTCAGCTAATGTTAGAGAAATATACAGAGTGAGAAAGCTGTTCTTAGGGGAAAGTAATGTTTCTGTAGACAGATTTATCCTTAACAATGTGTGACACTGGTTGCAGCCTCCTTTCTCTGCTTCGTGTCCTACAGAGCAGAATAGCAAGGTCGTGTGAAACGTGGGAAATTAACTGAAAGCTTCAGTAATTTCTCCCTTTCAAGATGAGCACAGACCAGGTAATTTCTAGAGTGTGATTTTATTTTAAGGGAAAAAAATAACCAGGCTGGAGTATAAGGATAGTCTCTGAAAAGTCTTTGGGCAAAAGTAATATGTTGTTGACCAAAGAGTTTTTTAACCACATTTTATTTCAAGTACCTGTCATGTTGGAGAAGACTACCCTATACATAACCCAAAATCTGTGAAAACTCTTTGAGCAGCTGAGCTCAAAAATTGATACATATGTGTCTTTTCTATAAGGCCTTATATCTTAAATAGCCCAACTTCCATTTTGTCTAGCTAAGGTCACCGGTGCTGTCAGTTTTTCCAGCTTTCTAATCTTTGCAAGCTGATTTTTAGGAGTGTGTTTATTGTGTTTATTTATAAGGGCAATCAACAATATCTCTTTACATCAGCACTATTGACACTGATACTTCCCAAGCTCTCTGTTTTTTCCTGAGTGCCGAAGTACAGGACTTTTCTTCGTGGCTCTTGCTGACACACTTGATACCCATAGTACACTGGACGTGTAAGGATGATGATCTTTAATGCAGGCTTGGTTGGGCTGTTCCCCTCTATAGCTAGCTCTAGGGACTGTTGGAACCCCATAAAAATCAACCTTCAATGTTACTGCAGGAAGAGATGATTTCTTCCACAGTCTCCTGGTAAAATACTTCACTGAAGCTTCCTCCTTCTCATGAACTACCACTTGAAGACATTGATCCCAATGCCGAAAGAAAGCCTTAACATCCCAAATGCTTCTAAATATTCTCAGGCATCAGCAATTTAGGGAAATACTATTTTTTTTTTCTTCAGTATTTACCAGTATAAAGAAGGTAGTTACCCTTGTATTTAACTTGTTGTTTCATGTGTTTCCAAGATTCAGTAACTGCTTTTTTTTTTTTTTCTCATCTCCAGCACAATGTAACCTATTTAGTTTGTTTAAAGACATCTAATAAGCTCTTATCAACCAATCTGGGCAGTTGCCACTTTTAAGAAAATTGTAGTACAATACATTTACAAGATGTTTAAACTGCAGTAGCTGGCAGCATTAGTTTGGGAGGCTTCTTTTTCCAGCATCTATCTGCATGCTGGTCATGATAAGATGCTCGGATTATCATCCTTAGTTTCCTTGCAGTCTTTGGTGCTTAATACAGTAACATTCACCCAAACCGCAGCTTCTCTGCTTTAGACTGTGTTATTAGTTGTTCTTTGATTTTGTTGGATTCTGCTTCGAGGGGAAAGTAGGGGATGCCATTTTCTGCCACAACATTCATTGTGTCTGTTGGGAGACACCAAGCAGTTAGGAAGTTCCCTAAGCAGGGAAGACACAAAGTTTGCGTCAAGCCAATGTTCTAGGTTACTGCAGTGACTCACACTAGGAGTAATGCGTTATTTTCCATCCAGGTCTCATTCAGTAGTGGAGCTAAAAGACTGTTTCCTTTGGGATGAAAGAGGTTAATGACGAGTGGGTAGGTCAGTAGTTACAGAACATGGAGAGGAGTCAATGGAATCTCTGTCCTGAGATATCACCAAACCCTGAGTCACAAGCTCTGACTGTCCCCATCTAACATTCAAGGCCTTTCAGTATTAAATTGCCCAAATATACTAGCAAAAGCACAAATCCTTTCTGCTTGGAATAGATTAGTTGCTGCCTAGGTCACCTTCTCCAAGCCAATATATTACAATTGCAGCCCATCCCAAACTGCTATCATAGTGAAACTGTGTGTGCTGCACAACTGTTGTGCAATTCACACTGATGCTTTCATGGTATACCAAAGTTATCCATGTATTTCCAACTAAACTTCATTTGAAATGAAGAGGAAAGTAAAAATATAAATTTTTGCTGTCATGCTCTAGATCTGAGACGTTTTGAGAGCATTTCTTTTTCCAAGTCTCCTTCTGCAGGATTTTTTTCTGTCTTCCCTGTAGTCTGTAAAGCAGAATTATTTGAGGTGGGTATATAGTAATATGCTGATTGAGAGCACGGAGTCTTAAGTAGCTTTCCTTGATGGCCTTTGATTCACTGAAATTTACCCTAGGAAACATTGGTGGCTGATCCACTTCATCCTTCCTCTTGATTCTGTATATTCCCCACATCATATTCCTCAGTATTCTCTCTGGCAGATGTGCAAAGAGAGCAGTAATAAAAGCCCATTTGTATGACTAGGAGTTCATTGCTGCTACTCCAAAACAATGAAAACCTAACATTCAATAATTCTGCTTTGCAAGCCGTCATTATTTTGATAACACTTGAAGAAAGCAACAGAAATGCCAAACAGCCTCCAGGCAGGGAGAATTAGCAAGCATAGGGTCTTGCCTGCAACTGGAAGCTTCTTGAAAACAAGAATGATTTTGAAGCTGAAGGCCTTGGGAATCAATAGGTGATTGTTTGCATGTGGGGTGCACAAAGTGTCACTGCAGTTGAGAGTCAGTTGGTCTTACAGTTACAATCTGCATTTTCCAGAGGTCTATAACATGCCTGTTTCGATTTGCAGGCAGCAAATAGCATGCCACACAAGTGGTTTGCAAGCTGTTGTTTTTCCTTAAAGGAAAATGTATGTGATAAGGGAGGAGGGAATTAGCAGAGAGCTGCCACTGAATTTCAAGACCCATGCTTTTATTTTTAAACTGTATTCACTACAGTCCATCTTAGCCCTAACAAATGTTTCTCTAGCCAAATTTTTGATGTCATGCCTGAAGATTGAGCTTCATAACTCTCCTTCCACTTAGTGGAAATCTTTCAACTAAATATACATGTATCAAGCTGATGAAGTAGATGTTTATTTTATTTTGTTTTATTAATACATAGCCCAATCCAAAGCATGCTGAAGTCAGGAGGAATCCAGTCAAGGCTATAGTAGACACTGGATGATGCCATCATGAAAAATGTCTTTATTAAAAAAATTCCAGAAGTCAGATGGGCCAATATTTAGACATATTTATATACTTTTTAGTTTTCCTTACCTACCCTAAATACCTCCCTGTCAACACAAGTAGGGACTTGTGGTTTGTTTCAGGGTTTTGGTTTTTCTTTTGGTTGTCATTAAAATTATTTTTACATAACAAAACTGACCAGGTAAATGTTCTGATGTCAAATCCATTGCAACAATCAAGACAGTTTTGGCCATCTACTGTGTAATCAGCAATATGTAGGAAGAATTATACAGCTAGAAGCAACAGAGACACACGGACTCTTCAAGGTCAGTTGCACACCTACATTATGTATCTAGTACAGGAAGGGTGGATATCTTTCTTTTCAGTATTTTGCACTGTATTTTAGTTAGTGTATTTGAGGATCAGGCCATTTAAATAATTGCTACATAGAGATATGTAAACATATATCTATCTATCTAAACATAGAATGGGTGAAGGTCTGCAGTGTGGTCCTCCTCTTTGGATCAAATCCCTCATTGATTCCCTGCTCCCTGTGCCACCAACTTACGTCAGCATCCCCCTGCTATGATGGCGATGCTTCCCTAGGAAGCATTCTTTGTGCTTTCAGATTCACCAATTAGAAAAGGAAAGATTATTTGGGAAATTAAACACTGTGTCTCTATCTCAAATGCCTATACAGTAACTCCTAGTATAATACAGAAAGTGGTTTTCGATACAGTGTATGCCTTCCCACTAAAACTCAAGAGAAATGATAAAAAAATCAATGGGGATTGGTTAGTTTCACTAGAAATAAGGATCATGTTTCTCACCTTGGGAGTCCTGGGTAACCACATTTGTTAATTTCTATAAAAATGTTTTGCAATGCTCAGGCAAAAGACACTATGAGACATGTGAGAAGCTATTTCTAAACTCTTGAATTCAGATTAAAAGAGAGCTTCATCTGAACCATAACTGGATGCTGTTTTCCAAAGTCAAATCCCGAGCAGTGGAGTTTTGCAAAGCAAAACCCATCCCCAATCTCTCATCTTACTACCTGTGGCCAGGACCACAGACCCCCTCGGCAAAAGAGACTCTCTGACCAGGCTTGGGGAAGATATACTGAGCTTCTTTCAACTGTAAGCCACTCCTGTGTCTCTTTAATGCAGCGCAGTCTACTCGGCCCAAGCAAGCTTTCCCACTGCAACTAAATACTTCAAAAAGGCAGTGAGAGACCTGTAAAAGCACAGTGCTCTGTCAGCCCTTCAGTGGCACAAGGAGGAAACATACTGATGCTCTCTGCTGCTGCATCATGCCTGCACTGCTCTCCTTGCTGCTCTGCCTGCCTTACCTTTATGGTCTTTATTAATTCAAAAAACTTCCTCCATCAAAGCCATGCCATTCTATTTCTCAGGTCTGCTCTCTTCCTTTGTGCTGAAGCTACTTCCCCTGCAACTAACAGACTTCAGTAAGTCTCTGAAGACAGCAGTTGAATTTAATAGGATGCAAATAAATCACATATAGAAGGGCTGAGGAAAGCTGTAGCTGTACACAAGTAATAAATAAGGCTGTTATTGTCTGTTATTGTCTCCCTGTTCAATCCAAAAAGAGCAAACAGCTTTGGCATGCTTTTATTAAATAAGCAGCTTCTTCCTTACAAGCAATTTTTTTTTCCACCCTTATATTGCTTACTATTTTTACCAGGTTCACAGCTGAAATATGAACTGTTCTGCTCCTATTACAGATAGGGGAAACTGAGGCAGGAGAATGTAGGCCAGCACTTGCCAAAGTGGCTATACAACATTAGTCATCAAAACTTCACGTTTTATCACCTGGGTTGCCAGAGTCCCTGGTATTTGCTGCTCCTGAGGTTTTCACCATACACCACGGGCAACTGGCATGCCCGAAATTCATGCTGCTTGTTTCGTTATCAGGAACAGACGATGTATGATTGCTCTGTTTGATTTCTCAAGATGCTTTAGAAGCAGTGGTGTCTGTGCCCCAAGTCCCACTACTATGTCCAACCTCTGTAAGCCTCATCCAAAGCCAGAAGGCAGCAATAACATTGTTGATTTGAGTTCATTAGCACAACTGATAATTGAATAGAAAAATGTGGTTGAGGGAAAACAAGGACTGGAAGCTGGAAACCTGTCATCCCTCCACTCCTTCAGCCCTTATGCTCATGGATTTTGCTCTTAATCCCAACACGAGTCTCTCAGAGTCCTTGGTGGTCCTGAAAATCTGTCTCTTCCCTCCCATCCTTCCCATAGTGCAGCCTCAGCGAGTGGCTGAGGGTCAGTGGCAGCCCCCCTTTCACCTCCTAGACTTCTTGCATCCAGCCTACCCAAGTCATGGGACTCATCTCAGTAGAGCATCACCTTAGGGAGAATTACACGTGACCTGAGGAAGAAGAAGGTACTATGTGTGAAAGCCGTGGGAACAGTATTCAATCACATCCTGTCTTTGCAACATCTATCTACCCTCTTTTCCCAATATTTTCTGGTGAAAAAAGAGGGATCTGTCAAAAAAAAAAAAAAATCAGCGATTAGGTTTGCTAATTTTAAGCTGATTACTGTTTGCAAAATCAGTCATGAGAAACTGGTTATCGACATACTGTTTCTGATAGTTTCCCCACAGGAGCAGCTGGCTTGGAGCCTGCTCTGCCAGCACTTTAATCTTACAGAATTGAGCCCTGCAGGGTGCTGTGTGCTCTGTAAAAAGTGCTGAAGTAAAACAATATCAAGGGTGCTAAGGACCTGTCTGGAGGCAGTCAGCACCTGGCAAGAGCAGGCTGCAATTCATTCCTCTCCTTTCTTAATAAAAAATGCTTTTAGGGATGAAAAAAAAATAAAATCCCTCCCCAAAATATGTTATCTTTGAAAAACCAATCTGCCTTTGCGAGACAGCCTGTAATTGAATCCCAGCTGAATGCAGCTGCAATTGGGGTGAGGTGCCAGCATCATGAACAGCATCTGGAAAACCACAGAGAACCGCAGAGTGGAGTTGCATAAGCTGAGAAGCTCTTTAAAATATAGATGCATGTGTGTGCGCGCATGAGTATAAATAAAATAGGAAAACTAAACAGAGGATCTGAGGCCAGAATAGCAGCACTGGGGAAAATGGCGGCAGAGCCCTCAGCCTCCCAAAACCTCTGACAAGCATCTTGCGGTGCCCTGCGACGCTGACCCTCCTGCATCTTTGTTCTTCGTCGTTCCCCACTTCTAAGTGTGAGCCCGAGACTGTTTACTTCATCCTCCTGCTCTCCGAGGGATATGATTCACGCATTTTCAGATTTATTTGAGCAAAATGCAATAAATATGCTGCTTCAATTTTAACTGCTGGAATGTAGCCAGGCTTTTTAATGAATCTGGCCTGTGAGATTGAAGTGGTCCAGGATCTTAAAAGCTCTGGGCACTGTTAGATTATACACACAGACATACACACACACACACATATCTTCCCCCCACCTACCATTCCCTTGGGGCTCTCTGAGTCACACACGACTGCAGGTTTTTCAGATTCAGCTCTGGTTAAAATTAGCAAAAGCCTTTATTATTCAAGAAGAGGAAGGATTCCTATCACAGCTGCTGAGAACTGCCATATTTTTCTTGGATTTGCTGCACCAACCTATTGTAATTTGGCTTTATCTGTTATTCTTTGTTTCCCTGAAAAGTGAAAGCAAGTCTTGGTCCTGTCAACACTGAATTTTAATTAACAGTTCAAGAAGATCAGTGCATTAATCTGTAGCTGGACCATCGTGGATTCATTATTTTTTTTCTGTGCAAGTCACAACTCTAAGGTTTCAATCTTTTATAGTAATGTTTTCTAACAAGATGTCATCAGTTCTCTTCTGAGCGAGGCACTAGTTTTGCAAGCTTGAGCAAACAATGTATTTCAAGCAGCTGAAAACACCTTGCTTTAGATATCAGAGCAGGTGGAAAAGCACTTTCGCACCAAAATCTGAAGGCATAGATCTCAAACATGGCTATATGAAGTAGATCACCAGATTAATCCCATTCACAAGGTGTATGCGTTTAAAAGAAAAATAAAAACAGGAAAATGAATTATGCTATAGTAATATATCCCATGTCAACTCAGTAGGCAGGTTTTGGCCAGATCCCAGGACGTAGCAGACTAAAATCACCATGACCTGTGGGAACAGGCCAGCTCTGGTAGAAATACAGTGCCACCGCTGAAGCTCTGCTGTTTCTGATGGGTCCAAACCAAACTGGAGGCGTATTGCCAGGGCCACACGGAAAAATCAGGGGATGTTAGTTCTCCTGTGCCTCCATCTGCAGATAATTGGTTAAGCACTAAAATTCACAAGGAAAATTTTGTTTTAGAAAAATGATAAAGAGAGCAAACAAAAGACAGGAAATTAAAATTTATGTAAACATAGTGGTTCCCAGAGCAACTATAAATGAGCCACACTGCATATATAGATGAAGGCATAAAAGTTAATACCGTGTGCAGCAATACCATATACTATGTGAGTACCCTTGGGACCATGTTACATTTGCTATGGGACCCATCATTTTGAATGGTTTGACTTTTACGCTTTTAAAGCCTCAAACATAACATTGCACTAAGGCCAGGTGGGAATAGGGCATTTGCTGTTTATTTGTTTGTTTGCCTAAAAAGAGAAAAGACCATTTGAACAGAATGTGACAGAAGTCATAATTTTTCTCCCACTGCATATTGGAGACAGAAGTTGCGGGCTTTGATCTCCAAAGATTTCTGAATAGTCGTGTTGGGGAGTTACTTCTCTTCACTGATTTCATACTCACAAAGTGAGATGGCAGGATGGCTTTCCTGTCAAGATAGGGCCATGTCTGTTCAAATGATGAATTCTAGTTCAATGTAAAGTACAAGGCTTTTCCCTAAGTAAATGTGGGAGTGCAGGAGGAATCGACTTTGCCATGTATGCTTCAAATCTGAAATACCTAGACTCCTTGGAAACGTGCCTTCAGCTTGCTCTTCTTTTTTTTTGCAAGTGGTTATCCTGAGTTTGATTCTCTGCTCCCTCATGCAGTTGTTGACATCGGTAATATGGGTGTAAAATGTCACCAGATCAGAAGGCAGTCGGCATTCACCTTGCATTTGTATTCATGACTATACAAGGAAGAGGGCAGCAGCAGGTCAAGCCCACTGAGATCCACAGAGATTACTTTGTTGATGTGGGATGTTTATGTTCTGATGGGGTGTTTTATAATCGACTCTTAAAACCATGCTGCAGCCTATTTGTTCTGGTTTCACAGCAGAGTAGATTGGAACATGGGGCTGCCGCAGCTTTCCAGGGTTACTTTTTTGGTTTTATTTTTTTTTAATATCTTTAGGAAAAGGCATTGCATCCCCTCTTCATCTTTTTGCTTGAAAGTTTCCAGAATTCCCAAAACATATAGTGTTTTATTTAGGATCAGACCTGGCAAGCATTCCCTGGGTTGTCAAATATGTGCACCAACTGGTGCAGGCAGCTATGTCAGTCCTGGTAGTTTCCCAAGCTACACAGCAGGACTGTGCCTGGAAGCAAGTGTTCCTCCTTGCTGTCCCAAACCAGCCCCAGACTCTTGCCACAACATCTTCTTTGTAAGGCTGTGGCACCATCACAAGATGCCCTAAAGGAACACGCTCCCTGTCCCCTACTGTGGTGGTCTGACCTTAGCAAGCTGCCCCACCACCCTCCCAGCTGCTTTCTCACTCTGCTCTTCAACAGGACAAAGCAGGAAATCATGATAAAAACACTTGTGGGTTGAGATAAACACAGTAGCTGAAAGATGTAAAAGGCAAAACTTGCACTAGAAATTATCAGTCTGTGAAGAGAGCATAATGAATGTGCATGATCTCTAGGAAAAATGTGAGCTGCAGGAGGCAAGAGCTACTGCACTTGATTGAAGGGCACTGCTGCAGTGGAGCCAGGGCTTGCACCTCTTGGTCATCAGCACCACCTGCTGACACCTTCGTCTGCTGAGGTCCTCTGTCCTGCTCCTCTCTGGCAATACAAGGCCAGGATATGTGCTACCACCTGAAGAGCTCAGCCATTAGTCTCTCCAGCCCCCCATTCTCCACAGATGCTTGTGCCTGTCCTAGCAATAACCCACGGGCAGCAGCTATGATAGGAAACTGGGCACCAGGAGCATCAAGCCACATCCTTCTAACTTATTGTGTGGTGGCAAGAGGGTTCTCTGCCTGCCATTCATGTGGCTGTACCCTGACTTACGGGAGTCCGATGTCTGTGTCTAATCTAGCCAGTCTAGGCACACTCAGGATGAGTTAACTGTACCCAAGCACAGGCATCTAGCCCAGACAGGAGGACTTGTCCACTGGAGATGTCTGCTTCTCTCTGTTGACCATCTAAAGTCCTAAAATAACTTAGCTTAGACTTCATTGAATGTCTTTACAGATTTTTGATGTTTCTGTTTCCCATTCCATTTTCTGGGTTTTACTTTTGTTGTTTCCTTTCTCTGTTTAGTGATGTGACCCTTTTCACACTTTTTATTTCTACTTTAACTTGTAGACTGGGACCCCAGAATTCATTGAAGTCAAACGCTTCATCTAATTAATAAGAATAAAAAGGGAGAGTGATACAGTCTTTGTACAGAAATTTAATTTTTTTTTCTAATTTCAGTTCAGTTGAAGCAGCTTCATTTCTCTTGCAACACAATTGAAATGTCATTAGTATTTTCATTAGCGTGATGACTGATGATACAAGGCAGGCAAGTAGATCTGGGGCCTAGGCTGATAAATTTTCATGCTGTTTTTGTAAGACTGTGCTAAACACTTCAGAAGTCACATGCAAAGTGGTTCCAGATAATTTAGAAAACCAGAAGACTCTTTTTTCCCCTCTAGCTCCCGGAATGAGAAACAGCCACACAGCTATACAGAAATAGCACAGGAAGCCCTGAAAACACCCAGCAGTTGCAAAACAATTTTTTTCTTCATTGAAACAGTTAATCTTCATCAATGAAGATATTTTACTGATGTGTCTTTGGTGTTTTGTGGGCTTTTTTCCATCTCTGAGGAGTCCCATCTTTAGATGAAAAGTCTCTTATGTTTGTGGGAAGGAGAGAAATTCCTGTGGAGAAAACCAGCTTAAGACCTAACCATAACTTAGCATGCCTTTAGAGGCTTTTTTGAGAGGTTAAGCTGGATTTAAGTGTAAACCATCATGTGTGTAAACCATCATGTGTGTAAACCATCATGACAGTTTTGCTTCCAGAGCTTTTTTCCCATCACCAAGTAAAAAATGAAGAATGGATAAACAAGATGGGAGAGGAAATGTTAAGCTTACTTGGTTGTCTAATCATTCTGAGACATTTTGCCCTTTTTGCTTAGCTTCAAATGTAGATAAAGCAAATGGCGCACTGGGGATGTCTTGTTCTTGCATCTATTGGATAGACTGTATTTATTTCATTGAATCCTTCTTACATACTAGCAATTATAGAGCTATGTCTCTTAAGTTCCTGTGGTTTTCTCTCACCTACAATATTGAATTGCTGGGTTTCTGGGGGGTGGAGGGGTGTTATTATGTATCTTAGTGTTTTATTTACTAGAAGAAGCAAAAAAATGTACTCGCTTCTTTATAATGTCAATAAAAGAAAACACAAACCCTGTCATGAGACAGAAAACAGTATTTCTAATTTTCTCCTTGGGTAACAAATCCATCCTAAAGTATCACGGGAAATTTCCACAGTTTTAAATTTACTACTGTTATACTTTGATGCCTTGCATAGCAGCCGTTTTGCTTCCCATTCAGGGAAGAATTGACAGGGCATGTTTGTGCTGTTCCCTCACTGGTGACAAGAGGATATTTACAGTGATGAGATATTTCCCTACCTACAACAGACTTCGGGACAAGAAAAAATGAAGGCTCAGGGCTCTATTCATTTGCCTTACATGTAGTTCTCAGCTGTCATTTGAGATGCCTAGGATATCCTGCCTGGCCCCAACTGCTCCTGCAGAGGGGCAAAGGTCTTGCCTGAAGCCCTTTATCATATCTGCCAGCCTCCCTTGGATGTTTCGAATACCTTACAGCATTTCAAATACAACCAGGTGTCTATATAGAGCTTAAACTCCTGTCCCAGGGATGCACCATAGACATTTGAGCCTCTCCATTTTAGTAGGAGGGATTTAAACCTGAAACGTGATTTGGCCACAGAGTTTCAGCAGGAGGATGGATCCTCCTTCCCAAATCTGAGGAGTTTACAGCACAAAATCACTGTGTGAGTTAGGTTTCTTAGCTTTCATTATAGTCAGTGAAAGTTTAGCCAACAGAGCCTGGAAAGCAATTAATCTTGGACTAACGTAGATACCCACTTTTTGAGATGAATAACTCATTCACCTTTTCTGACTGTATTAATTGGATCTCTGCTGACTGTTGCAAAAGCTTAGACACAATGTTCTCGTGTAGCATCTGCCAAAAGTTCGAAGAGATGAACGCCCTAGTCCCTTAGTTATTGAAAGAAAAAAATCAGTAGGGTGTAGGTGAAAGCCTATACATTTCTTTTACATGACAAAATTCAAAATCTTTAGTTTGGTTGAGCTGCTTTACTGAGTAGTTACCCCTGTAGGAGAAAACAAGGCCCAAGTGTCTTTTTTGCACCCAGACTACTAAATAAAGTCCATGTTAGACTTATTCCTCCCAGAATCCTCAGGAGGTTTTTTGTGCAAAACTTCCAAGGTCAGCTTTTGCAAACATTTGGCTGAAACTGGGACCTATCCTTAGGTAAATCTGTACAGGGACCTGGAGTGCTAAGTAAATAAAGTACCAGCTTTATTTCAAACAAAGATTGGAGAGCCTGTGTTTGGCAGTTTACTTAAGTTCATTGTTTTTCCCATAGCTTGATGGCCTGACGAATATCTCAGTCAGGGACAGAATTTCAGCAGATTCAGCCAGTGTTTAAATCTTCCCATTGTAATAGTAAAATTCTGCCACCCCAGGAAAATATCAGAACTAAAGAAAAGTTCTGTGTTGCTCTTTCTTGATGCTCTCAGAGTAGATGCTGAAAGGGAACATAGTCCTACCCTGATACACCTTTCTTTACTTTTTCTACCTCATGCTATAAAATAAGCATATAAGGCCATGGGTAGAGAATTTCATTCATTGAAGAACCTAAAATATCCTGTTTTGGCTCCAGTAGATGTGAAAACTGAAGAAAGTCTTGCATAAAAACTGTACAGAAAACCACTCTGGAAATCCAGCGTGGCTCAGGCATAGATGTGCAACATTCAAGTTGATAGCATAACTCCAAATGTCAGCAGTTAAGAGCATTTAGGGTTTTCCCAGTATGCTCTTTATTCTGGTTCTTGTCAATCTGCTTTTCACACATCTGTAAGAAGCAATTTCCTCCTCCAGCTTCTTTCCAATATATCCTTTGTCTCCCATTTCCATCTATTTCCCTATATTATTCTGCTTTGCACTTTTCACCTCTTTAACTTCTTCTTCATCACTCAGATCCCTTCTCACATCTATTCTTCATGAAGGTAGTTTCTGACCTTATTACATGTGGTCTCCCTGCCATTCTTCTTATACTGCTATAGGAAGCAGTCTCCAAAAAGAATTTTAATGAAAACCACTCTCAATAAAGCATTTCCTTCAGAATTTTCCTTTAAAAAAAAAAAGATAAAATCTGAAGATTTTACAAAGTTCATATCAAAGCAATAGAGTATCACTGAGGTTTTTAATAGGATACAAGGAAAAGGATGAACTTCAGGAAAAATTCTGATTTCTAGATCTGTCTTTTTTATTTTTTCCCCTCCACTCACTGTAACCATCAGCTGTTGAAATAAAATTGGATCATTTTTAAATATTTTAGGGATTTTATTTAGAATGCCATTAAAGTAGGGCAACAATTAAAATTTTACATACTATAATGCTAGCAAATTGTTAAACTACTTTTTTTGCTGAGGTTAATTGACAGTAACACTTATGATCTTACCTATGCATCTGTTTAAACAGATCTTTTCATATTTCAGTCAATTATTGTGGTTTTGAGAATTAAAATTAAAAAATACCCCATATCTATTGATCTGAAGTACAGAAAAGGAGAAAGAAGAAGAATGATACATGCACTCCTGGTATGTATTATTTTTCACTCCAGGTGCAGATAAAGCAAGCACTCATTTTAGTGATAAATCATCATTAAAGTGGGATGAATTGACTCAGATATTAAAACAAAGCCAGCACGAAACCTTCTAAAAATAAAAACTCCTCTGTTATAGTTTCCTAGATTGCAGCGTATATGAGGACTTCTATTAAGTGCTGAGTTTTTACTTCAAATGCAAGTCATAGAGTATTTCTTATTGTATGAACTGGGGCACAGCTTATTACAGATAAAGAAAAATGAAATGACTAGTCTGCCCAGTAGGGACAACACTAACTTAGAAGTCAGCAGCTTTGGATGCTCTTATCAGCTCTTTGACTTTCAGCCCATCCTCATCTCACCTTTCCCTACGTGCCAACCACTATAGCTTGCCCACCCTCACTTGCAGCTGCAGTGAGTAGGAAGGTGGGAACCTCTCCAGGGAGCAGTTCAGATATTACTGGACTAAGTTAGATGGTGGAGGTGCCCACATGACTCTTTTGTTTTCCATTTGTGTAAAATGGACAGCTGGGTTTGAGCAACGTCCCTGGTACTGTTTACTTTTCTAACACAGACACAACTACTTAAATTGATTGGTGTAATGCAAATGTAACATTTCAGTTAGAAAGAAAAAATATTAACTAAACTCGTGCATTGTATAGATATTTCCTTTTATCATTTCTGGAGGTGCTGCTGCACTGCTTTTTCTCTGTGGAGGTCTCTTAGTTGAAGTTGTTCAGTAAGATTCTTGATAATTATTTTGCTAACTTCTCTTAGATTCCATCACTTTTTCTACACTGGGTGTGCCTGAAAAATTGCTCCATCATTACACCAACTGAGTCCCCGTGCCTCATCTGTCCTCCTCCCACTAGCAACTTGACTCTTCTGCCCATGCTTCATGCCAGCACTTTCCTACCAAAGCTGTCAGTGTCTCATTTAATCTGTGATAAATAAGAAGTCCTCCCAACTCCATTTGCCTAGGGGATATCAGCTCTATCTGCCACATTTTAAAGTTATCATCCCTGTT
This sequence comes from Phaenicophaeus curvirostris, assembly GCF_032191515.1. Classification (NCBI taxonomy): domain Eukaryota; kingdom Metazoa; phylum Chordata; class Aves; order Cuculiformes; family Cuculidae; genus Phaenicophaeus; species Phaenicophaeus curvirostris. The sequence continues at coordinate 72,212,689 of NC_091431.1, forward strand.
GTTAAGAAAAACAACAATTCAAAACACCACCCTTGACTCTTCTCATTACTTACAGACTGAAATTTCCCCATCTGTCTTTCCTCAGCTGTATTCTTGAAAAAGAAATACTACCTTCCATTTCCTTCCTCCCCCGTGAACATATCCTCATCCGCTATGACAGCTCATCTCAGTGTGGCTACTTATCTCTAGTTAGTTCCTTGCTTCTAGATGCAGGTCTTTTTATTTCTGCCCCTTAGCATACCTAGTATCTTTTCATGCCTTTAAAAAAGAGCTTGTTAACACGCTCTTCCACCTAACAATCCTCTCTCACTTTTTTCATATCAGTTCTTTCAGAGATTTAAATTTTTCTCCTTCCCCCTCTGTGAGAGAATTTAGGTCTTCATCACCATGTGTTAAATGATTCATTTACTGACATATTTCATGGCAAATTTCATTTCTCCAGCGTTATTAGTCTTTGTCTCTCTTGATTCTGTCAATTCCAGCAACTGTAAACTAACTCTGCTCAACTAAAAGTTTCTGGGCAAGATAGCAAGCCCCTGTAGCTTAAATCCATGTTCACAAGGCCTGAGGTACTGGAGGTGTGACAGTGAATTAGCCTTACAAACCCTTGGGTATTTCTCTCATTAAATTTATTGTTTGCTGCCACTTGCATATAACTAATATGTTCTTCTAATTTGATCCAACTTCTACTGGAAATCCTTATTTCATGTTTGTCACTCCCTGGCAAGATAAAATGTGGTGGTTTGGACATTTGCAAATCCCAGTTCCAATCTATTAGAAGGGCTGGGGGACTGGGAAGTGCACACAGGGGAGCTGGAGGAGGCTGGGTGTGAGCACACTTACAGCTCCCTTGGGTTACTGTCTCACACTGCCCTGGAATATAAACTACTTGCTCCAACTCCGTTAAATTTTCTCGTTGGGTACACGAAAGACTGCACTTGTAGACACACATCACTATCTCTCATGACCAAAGCAGTACATGCTTTATTCCTCAATTTCTTGACTTGGCCCCCATCTGTTTTCATGCTGGGAATATGCAAAAGAGGAGATAAGGGAATGAGTTGCAAGATTCATGATTCTTTGTGTACCAATATAGGAAAAAAGCAATTCCAAAGCAAAAAAGGCAAAACTCCATATTCCATCTCCTAGGAAGTCTAATTCACTGCAGTACAGGCTTAAAACAGGCAGGAGTTTGTCACATTGTAAATTACAGTTAATCATCCTCTTAGCTAGGGGGGCAATGGGGGCTTGGGGCTCATCTGGATGATATGCAAAATAAGGCATCCTTACCCTTTCTTCCTTGGGTTTAGGATTTTTTTCATTGATAACATTAACAGCTATGTCATTGACAAACATTTCATATCATCGTGGGCTGCAGATTCCTGCAGCCTGCACCTAGCTCCATGCAGTCCTGGGACCCGCCTCCCAAAAGTGGAAGATGATCTGAAGCCTCTACAGACACTTCCACATCTGTACAAAGCAGCAGCGCCTGCTGTGCTTGCTTAAGTAACGCCTTGTGAAGCTTCAGGTATTCAGCATTTGCCACTGTGCTCCCCATCAAGAAACACAATTATCTTCATAAAGAAGTGAAGAGGAAGACTTGCGCCACATTTCTTGAACTCGGGCACAGAGATTCACTCAAGTAGAAAGGAATGGCAAGATGCATTTAACCTCATTAGTTTCAGTAGGGCTGACTTTGTGCAATCCATCAGTGTACAGATACATTAGGGGAACTAAACTATTTCCACATCTCATTTACATAATGGATGGGATGTGAAATGAGTCCTATGGAAGAGAAGTGCCCTGGAGGCACTAAAGTTTATCACAATATGTAAGACTTCTTTTAGATCATTGCATTAAATTTCCACTAACAAGATAACAAATTAATTGTCTGTATTACTGTACTAACCCAATGCGCATGAAGTGTATGATTTCAGCAGAGGAAGGTAGCTGTTTAAGACAGCTTGGTGGTTAGAGGGAGGCAGAAGGGATTAGTTTGTCTCCCAGCATTTGTGTGCTATAATGTTGGCCCTCCTCCTGCCCCTTTAAGAAATCTGGCTTTTCTCTAATCTGATGTTGGACTTGAGCTTTATTAGTGAAGTGAGGGAGAATGAGTAAATCAACTGTATCAGACAAGCCTCAGGACATCTGGAAATTGATCATTCTGCAGAAATAAGCACTCTCTGTTTATTAGCTGGGAGTTCATCACTATCGCTTCTCTTTATCCAATTCCTAAGAGATTTCAAAGCTATCATCATAGCATTAGCTCTTCTGACTGTGCTACTGCAGATAAAGATCAGAAGATCTATCTAATGATGGCTTTCTCAGTCTCCTTCTTTCTTTCTCTAAAGATATCCTGATTTAAAAATAAATAAATAAACTAGGAAAATGTCTGGACTGAAATAAAGCAGTGTCCATGCCTTAAATTTTGCCTGTTGGCAACAAAAGTAATTTTTTTTTTTTTTGTTATTCCACAGAAACTTGGTTTTATCAAGGGGCACACATCCTGCAGAATAGAAAATCCCGTATAGAATAGGTGGAATTTGAAGATTCTAATGTGGTGATGGAAAAGGATAGAAGACCTAAAGCCATAAAGTAGTGTTGTACGTTGAAAGTACAGTTATTTTTAAATTATAATACACGTCAAATAGAAGCCAGGGAAATGAATTCCATAAGTTAAAAAGGTAATAATATTACTTTAAGAAGAATAATTACTTTCCTTAACTACATTTATCACATAGTAATTCAGTTCTCTCTTCAGGAATATGATGCAATGCCAAACTTTTGACTGATTCATTTAAAACCAGCCTTAAGAAAAGATTCACCCAGATATGAGGCTGCTTCTGGTTCTTTATTCAAAGTGGAGAAGTTATCAAAATGCAAATACTATGACTAACTTAATGTTTAGATGTGCATTCCTGTACAGCTGCATTGCATAACTACATTACGGAAAGAAACTGGGAGAAAAATTGTCTGTAAGAGTTTCCTGATAACAATGGTCAGATGTAGAAACTATTTAAGTACGGTTGTGGACATCCAGAAATCTGTGGGGAGTACAAAATCCAATCCAATGAACTCTCTAAAGAAAAATCTTCCCTAGCAGAAGCTTCACTAAAATCAATTTTTATCAGCTGATTTTCTCTGTTTTCCAATAACATATTAACATTTATTATCTCTTTTGAACTAGCACTTAAGAGTTCCAGCCTGGGTGCACATTGTGCTAGATTCTGTACGTAAATTAAAGAAGAAAATGTGGATGTTGTCCAAAAACCTTTCCATATAAGTACAAGATGAGAGAAAACAGATGAATGCAATAAGCAGAGTGAACAGGATTTAATAGTAAAGCAAGCACAGTTAATTAATCCATTTGTACAGAGACTAGCACAATGGAGCTAGACCACATTATTCACAATGTAAGTACTTAATAACAACAACAATAATGAGTAGGTCTTTAAAATTAATTTATTAATTAGCAGTCAGAGCTCATAAGTTTCTTAGCCAGTGAATGAAGAATGCCAGATTTTTATCCAAAGTATTAGAGGACTCATAAATCTTTAAGATAAAGGCCAGTTTTACATCAGTATTTTGTTCCCTCAGACTGTTTCTGCCAGTCTGCCCTGACCTAGAATACTGCTTCTGCTGGTTTATCCTTTTATTTATGGTCATTATGATTATTTATTTACAATCATGCCATCATTGTTTTAGGGTCTTGATAATCTTCATTTCTGCCCTTGCTTTTGAAGCTGTCCTTTCTTTCTGTCTTTTCTCATTAAACAAATAATAATTATTTTCATCCCTACTTTTCTCCCCATTGCTCACTTGCATGTGTTGTCTGGCCTGTTAGTAGAACTCAGGACAATTAAGGTGTGGGTCTTTCATTGGGTGAAGCAGGCTCTAATTTGGAACAAATGTACAAAGATCAACAGACAGGCAATAAATAAAGTCCGGATCAGGCCCACCAGAATAGATCATCTCTCTCTAAAGGAGCAGCAGAGGACAAAATACACTAGAATAATGGAGGTGCACATGTGAATTTTAAGTTCTGAGTTCCCTGTGATGATGTTGCAGATTACTTCCTTTCAGCCGATTTAAAGATGGGTTGAATTGGGTTGTCTTATGTAAAGCCTTCTGAACAGAGCATTCCAAATGAAAAGTCCAGCAAAAGGTGGTGACACCGTAACAGCAGGTCCATCTGCTCAAGGGACAGACCTCTCACTACTGCAGTGTGAATCACAGCCTTGTGAGAGAATCACTGCACCTCTGTTGGTTTCCAACAATACCTCTGAGTCTCTGTTTGCATTTGGGTATCTGTAAAAGAAACCTGACGGTCTTCCTTTTTGGCGGCTCCAGATCCATAAATTACTCCTGCTCCTCAATTTAGATGAGAATTTGAGTGAGGTGAGTGATACAAGCTGAAGAAACCAAGTGCCTAAAACACAAGACAGATGGCTGAACCCATGATCCACCAGTGATGCGCTGCAATTGGGCCATGTAGACTTTGAAGTAATTCATTACATTTGTTTCTCTTCTGTAGGGGGAGGGTTTTCCTCAGTGATTTGTATGACCTTGCTAAGCCCAGATAGGTGGTAATTGAGCAGCAACTACTTCTTCAGAAGAAACAGAATAAAAATATTGAAAATATTGACTCACCCCAAAGGCAGTAAGCAGCACTTTGGTCTTTGACCTTTAAGCATCCTAGGGCAGTCAATAACCTGGCTGTTAGATGCTGTGCCTGCCACTGATTTTGATTTGGGAGTAGTTTAACCTTGAACCAAGATCCAAGTAACCACGGCAACAGGAAGTCGGCCTCTCCATCCAAGGAGTGGGAATCCATAAATCAAGGTCCCTAATGCAAACACTGTGTGCAGGTAGAGATTTGAGAGGATAAGTGGTTTGTGAGGGATTACCTTTGAAAAAATGAATGACTGTCCCTTGATATGTTGAAGCACAGCTTCACAGAGACTTTTTTTTATCAATAGAGGTCAACAGGTTACAGCTGCATGTTTTCACACAGCTCTTTATATAGGCCCTTCAGTTTAATTAGAAGCAGATGTTGAATTTATGAGGTTGTTAGCATTACTATGTACCATATGCACATCCATATATGTGTATGTATTGATACATACACCCGCATCTCCACATATCATGTGCACAGACTTCATTCATGAATAAATGATGCTAAGGCTCAAACAAGCACTATGGAGTGGCGAAACCCTAGTTTTGCATATCCACAGTTCCATAATGCTGTGATCCCATAGGTGTAATTGCCTTGTTAAATATCCTTATTATTCTATGGGACACCACTTCATTTGGTGTATTACACTCGCCTAATGAACAGCTATCTGGTAGCTGAATTTTCCTATTGCTATTCAATGTGTGACATCATGTCTCATTTATACTACATTTCTAAGCCTTGGTATGAATAGATGAATGTTTCATGAATGTTGATAATTTTATTTTCACAACCCTGCTCTTGAGATAAGGGGTGTATTATTGTTCTCATTTGCAATAGAGAAGCTGAGAGAGACTGAAGTTGAATAAATACAATTTGAGATGCTTAATACTTGATTTGAGTCTCTGGAAGGATGTGTGGTCTAATAGGTAGAAACTCCTCTTCATATCTCCACCAAGCTGTGACCTGGAGTTCTGTCCCACTCCTGATTAGTTTTACATTCAGATCCATTCTCCTCTGTTAAGTCCCAGGCTGATATTAGGTCACCAGTCCATCAGGACTCATATTTCCAGGTGGCTCAATCTGTAGCCCCATCTTTCAGACTCTTCTCACTGGTGCAGTTCTTCTGTGCTTGAGTGTTCTGTAGATCTCTTCCACAGTTTCTGAGACAACTCATAGGGCTCCTGATACTTCATATTTCATGTGCAAGGAGCAAATGTAGGGACTGTTCATAGCAGCTGTAAGATGAAAATACAAGGAATTGTTGATTGGTGTCTGGAGAGGGTCAGAAGAGCAGTTTCTGTCTCTGTTCTAAGATCTTCTTGATCTTCTGAAAGAGGTATTAGGCTACCTGTGGGAACTTTTGAGGAGTTACCAGGTGCTATCCAGGGGTAGTCAGAGAGAGCAGTAGAGCCTTACTGCTACAGGGGACAAAGGCCTGGGACTTGAATCAGGGAAATAGTGGAGACATACCAATCCAAATCTGAGTGGCAAATCAAGCAAAGGTGGTAGGACATCTACACGACTGACTAAGAAGCTCCTGGGTAATGTCAGACATAAAGGAAGTAAAAAAGAAGTGAAAGCAGGACTAGATAACCCAGAGAGTGATGGATACATTGTCCAAGCATGCAGGGTTGGGCTTAGGAAGCCAAAACCCATCTGGAAGTGAATCTAGCAAGGGCAGAAGGGCAACAAGAAATATTACTGCATGTATATAAAAAAAGAGGCCTAGAGAAAATATGGGCCCTTACTGAATGGAGCAGTGGCCCTAGTGGCAAAAGAGCATCAGAAGACCATTGTCTGCTTTGCCTATATCTTTACTGGTAATACTGGCTTTTAGAAATCCCAGGCCCCTGAGTCTGGTGAGGAAAGGAAACTTTCTCTGTGTGGAGGAGGATCTGGTTAGGGAACAGTTAAACAGAACATTCATAAATCCATGGGAGTTGAAAGGATGCACCCAAAAGTGCTGAGGGTGCTGTCTGATGTCATTATGAGACCACCCTCATTTATTCTTGAAAGGTCATTGTGAATGGGAGAGGATCCTGAGGACTAGAAGAAAGAAAATGATATTCCAATAAGGAGAAGACCCAAAAAGCTATATGCTCACCAGTCTCGTCCTAAACCCTGGGAAAGTGTTGGAGCAAATAAGCCTGGAAAGCTTTTCCAAACGTATGAAGGACAAGAAAGTGACCAGCAGTAGTCAGCTTAGATTTATGAAAGGAAAATTATGCCTTATCATCCTGATGTTTCTTACCTCAACTTCTGCAAGACTTTTAACAGTCTCTTATAATCTTCTTATGGATAAGCTGATGAAATGCAGACTAGATAAATGGTTGATGAGATGAACAGAAAACTGGCTGAACTGCTGGGCTTACAGGGTAGGGATCAGTGGCATGAAGTCCAACTAGAAGCCAGTCACTGATGGTGTACCCAAGGTGTTGATACTCAGGCCAAAACTATTTAACATGTTAAATAATGAGCCAGGTGATGGGGTAAAGATTATCTTCAGAAAATTTGGAGAGTTTACAAGACTGAGAGGAGTGGTTGATATGACAGGTGGCCTTCCAGAGGAACTTTGACAGGCTGGAGAAATGGGCTGAGAGGAACCTCATGAAGTTCAACAAGAAGTGCAAAGTCCTGTGCCTGGAGAGGAATAAGCCTATGCATCAGTACCTGCTGGTGGCTGATCAGCTGGAAAGCAGCTTGGCAGAAAAGGCCTTGGGATCCTGATAGACACCATGTTGACCATGATCGAGCAATGTGCTCTTGCATCAAAGAAGGCCAACACCTTCCTGGGTTGCATTGTAAGTGCTGCCTGCTGATCAAAGAAGGATGATCTCTCCTATATATTCAGCTCTGGTGAGGTCACACCTGGAGAGCAGTGCCCAGTTCTGGAGGCAGAGACAGGTGGGAGATAGTCCAACGAAGGGCCGCAATGATGACTGAGGGTCTGGAGCAGCTCTTCTATGAGGAAACGCTAAGACAATCTGTTCAGACCTGTTCTTTCAGGAGAAGAAAGTGTTTAAGGGGGTTCTTATCTATGTGTATAAATGTCTGATAGGGAGGAATAAAGAAGACAGATCTGGACTCTTGTCAGTGGTGTCCAGTGACAGGACAAGAGTCACTGGGCACAAAATAAAACACAGAAGGTTTTACCTAGACATCACAAACCACATTTTTACTGTGTGAGTGATTGAACATGAGAACAAAGTTTCCTCGAGAGATATGGAGTCTTCCTTCTTGGAGATATTCAAAACCTGGCTAGACATAGTCCAAGGCAACCTCTTTTAGCTTAAGCAGGGTGGGTGAACTAAATGATCTCAAGAAGAACCTTCTGATCTTTAAGCTGTTCTGTGATTTTTTAATCTTCATGCAATTTATTTGCCAAAATCTCATGCATTTTGTTTGAAGCCCATGTGCAGGCTGAGATTTGGAAAGAGAAGGAATTTATAAAGGATTACCTGTAAAAAAGAATCACTGTTTTGTTAAAAACAAAACACAATGTTCTCATCCTAGCAAACTTTTCCTCCAGTCTCAGGAGAGTGGGGCTCCTGGCTTCTACAAAACAATAACCATGAGGATTTTTCCAAAATGGGGAAAAAAACACCCAGTCTTATTGTAAAAAGTAACCGAGGAATTTTAGTGGTCTTTCTGCTTGGTAAATTTTATATCTAGATACAGTGTTTATACAGGCACATGAACTCACAGAAATATTACAGATAAATGGGTGGGTACAGATTCAGGTTTTTTTAGGCAGATATCAAATATGTAAAATTTCAATCCCAGAATTTTAAACCTGACAGATTTACGAGAAAATAAAATGAGTTCAGATCATAAGAGAGTTTGAGAAACATCATTTAGGGAGGAACCTAGCAGTCCTGAGTGCGTAAATTCTGGAATATCTGACCTCTTTGGCTTATTTCTACCACTCATTTGTTCTGTTTTGTAATCTCTAGATAGAAAAATGTATAACAAATTGTTCTTTCTTTTAAACTACTACCTCTTTAATGAGTCATAAGGTAAATTTTCATTAGGAAGGGGTTTCCTGAAAAATAAGTGTGTGTAATGTGCTTTAGGCAGGGAATTATGGACTGATACGGTTTCTGATGCCTGCTCCTTACTCAAATGCAACACCCACGGACCAACTTATTACAGAAGAGAGGTGTGCGAGTGGAGAATACACTATACAGAGAATGACAAATATAAAATCCAGCTAAATACAGATAAGAAGCTTATCTGTCTTGATACGCATTCAAAAGTGTGGGATTCCTTGGAGAATAAAAAGTAGCAATGTGAAATTATTATGTTAGTTTACCATTGTTTATAGAGATAAGTAATGGTACATCCTGAATCAAAATTATTAAAAAACATAATAACAATCATGATCTTTGATAGTATAAATACCATATTACAGGCACATACACAGGAAAATATGGAAACATACTAGGGTAGCAAGGTCAGCAACTGGCTACTTTTTTTGCAGGCATTTCCCAGACTAGTTGCTTTATCAGTATTCATCCAAATTTTGTTTTCATCCCCAGGAATTGCAGGTCCCCACTTAAAAGCAGACCAGACTTCACTTCATGGTAAAATGGAAAGTTCTGCCTGTAACATGATGACCAGAAGGAAACCAGCAGCTGTTGACAGTGTTGCAATGCCGACTCCAGTATTATCTCTCCTACCTTCATCATCAGCAATGTCTGAAGCAGGTAATGTTTTCTTCCACACCCTCTATTTCTTCCCTGTCTGCTTCCTTCTGACACTGCACTGAACAGTATGTGCTTGTATTTCTCTTCGTGATTGGAGAAGTAGCTGCAAATATGCATATCTAATATGATAATCAGACTGTAATTTGTCTAACGCTTTCTTATCATGATCATATCTTGGCATATCCAATCTCTTTTATTCACATACCATCACTTCTGCAATAAGGAGGACACAAGTAGCACCAGCCCGTATGGCCTAGCAGGGGACTCTGAAGCAAGACTCTTGGGTTCCTTTCTCATCTTCGTTGTTCGTTTATTTGAATGTTCCCATCACTGCAACACGAACATGCCAAATACACAGTGAATAGCTAAGGAGCAGCTGAAATTTCTGTCTGCATACTTCAGTGATTTTAGCATAATATTCTGTCTTGCAAATGCAAAATTGTCTGGGGCAATGAACAGCGATTTAAAACACATCAGAATAAATAAGTCAGAATAGTATGTTTTTCAATCAATTTATATTTTGTACTTCTATTTTGAATCAGATTGGAAAGGTGATAGCTTCATAAGTCAGAAATTGAGCCAAGCCATTCAGGCATCAGCATGCCTTTTCTTGGGCATGGGTAGAGAAGTTAATCTTGCATTGTGTCTTAATTTCCAGTGAATAGGGAAACTACTGTACATTGCTCTATATTCAGCCATTAGGAGTTTCATAGTCTTGTCAAATATTTGATTCCACATTCACAAAAAATGTATTTGTATCACTGAGTTATGAAATGATTAATTATGCAATTGAAATTTCTGTTTCAGTGCACTTCATCTGATTTTACTCTCATTTCATGAATAAATAGTAAAAACAAGAGATTCGTGCTATAAAATAGCCTCTGCAATGTTGAACTTTAATATTAAAAAATCGGGATTCTCTGTTCAGTCCTTAATACTCTCCTAAATATAAACTAAGGACAGAATTTTAATGCAGCAGAGAATGAAAGCACACAAATATTTTATGATCAGTTTTAAGATGAAAGTGTATGCTTGACTGCATAGTTCATTCTTTCCATTTTCAGAAGTCTAATTAAATTGTTGGTTTATCTGTAGCCCAGATGTTGAAATAATTTAGTGAAAACTGAAAGAAACTGAATTAATGGGAAAGCAGGACAGTGCTATGGGTTTTCCGTAATTAATAGGGAGCCCTTTGAAAATTCCTTCATTCAAACCAAATCAACAAACTGAGCCCAGCTGTTGAGCAAACAGTCGGCTGTGTGCTAGGGTCTTGCAAGCAGTTTCAGGCAACTACAAAGGAATAGAGAATGACAGGCAGTAAGAAGGATCTTTAGTACTGCAGACATAACAAAGCCATCCAGAATAAAGTTAGGGGAGCGATGGAGAACTTCTAAGGGGTCTCACCTACCTGTGCTCACTGCCTCGTTCAACAATGCTGTGCTGGAGTGGACCCTCCAGGTGTTTTTAGCTGCCCTCGGAAATGTATGGTTTTGGTACAGAATTCTTGCTTTGCCTTGGAAGCTATTTCCAGTGTTATATCAATCCTCCCTGACTTCCTGGCATGGCCAGCAGCCATTTCAATTTGTCTCTGTCTGTGAGACAGAGCCTCGCTGCATCTGTGTACTGCTGAGAGGGGAGAAACACTGGCTCTCTGTGTGCCTTATTTTAAATGTACACAGATGATTTTTAAGACTAACATTGGCCCTTGATTGTTTGAGGCAAATAGGTGAGGTTTGCGGAGTGAGAAAAGGTTGGAAGAAAAGTGCAAAAGCCTGTGCTACTTCAAGTATTTCTTGCTTATTTTCACTTTAGACTGGATTGTGCCAAACAGCTTCAGGCTTTCGTGCAGGCAGCTTGTGGCCATGCAGCCTAGGGAGGTGTAGGGATATAACTGTCCACAGGCAGCAAAGTTTCCCTGCCTGCATCTGCAGCACCTAGTGGCTGCCACCATGCTTTATCATCTCTGTAGGATGCATATTCCCCTTCTTATATGCCTGCATGCAGACAGGGTGTTGTTATTCCCCACATGCTTTTCAGCCCTGTTTAGATTAATTCCACCAGATAAAGCAGGATGCAAATATTCCACCCAAAGCAAGATTTCCATGTAGAAACAGCAAAGTATGTGCAGGAAGAGAACTACAAAGCCTAAAATCAATGCAGAACAACTTGGGTCCAAGGTTGGGCAGGATCTGTCTGGATAAAATGGAAAAGATTAGTACTTAGCTTTGGTTTTCAGCAGAGTAGTATATCACATGGCAATATAAAGAAATATTTTGTATCAAAGATTGCTCACGAAGAGCTTCCAGATGAGTTGATAACTCCTAATGGTTCTTGTTTCAGTAGTGGTTTATTTTGGCAGATCTCCCTCCTATTTTGTCATATGCACACCTCATCAAATCTTCCCCCTGCAGACCCATCAGACCCTTTTGTGCAGTCTCCATACTCCAAATGTAGAATCAGATGTCCCTGACTCTCAATAGTCAAAATAACATTGGGTTTCCTAAGATCTCCTTAAAAAAGCTTGACTTGAAAGCATATTACTTATTCAATATATGCATTCCAACTATTGGCGGACAATGTAACGCAACTCAAATACTTTCTAAAGCTTGCAAGTTTAGAGTCTTGCTTAGGAGAAAAGTAAAAGCATTATTAGTAGCTTCTAACAAGCTTCCTGAGAAAGTTATAAACTCCCTAAAGCATATATGAAAGAAAAATCAGTGCAGTAAGCCAGCACAGAGCAGCATATATATGTTTGGGGCTTTTTTCTATATGAGAAAATGAGTTTTAATCCAAAAGGAAATGGACTGTCAGCTTGCAAAGTTTCAGGAGCGCAAAACAGTGTCTAAACAACATGAAAAGAAAGAGCTCATAGATTCATATATAACTTTAGATCAGATTTCAGATTTACATGTGGGTGTCTGCGTATCAGGCAGTTCGGCAGAAACTTACCTTCACTGCACACAGACACTGTCTGCTCACCATCTGACTCCACTCAGATTTCTAAGCCTCGATGTCCTGGACCTCTTGGGTTCCTAAGACACCTATTGGATTTTGTCAGATTGACAAAAGACCTGCAGCTTCCTTTTCCCTAATCAAGATGTCAGAAGGGTGTCCATGCTCACCTAAAATGGCATTGAGTTTCCATTTTAGAAACAGAGGTCATCTTCTACTGACTGTATGGACCAGATATCCATTGACTGCAATGAAGTGGTAATACTGAGCTGCAGAAAAAACTGACAGCTGATAGATCATAGTAAAGACATAAAATCTTTGCAGATACTTGACTAATTTTTTATTTCAAGTTTATTTCCTGTCCTTTGAGTCTCTTTTTTCAATGAAAGGTGAGAGTATTGTCAAATCTCCTGATTTCACCTTGAACTTTGCATTTTTTCCTGTATTTTTGCTAAAATTTCCATCTCCAAGCTTTATTTCATCAACTGAAATATTTCAGCTGTATTTCTAAAAAGATAATTGCAACCTGAATATAGGAATGTATAAAAGGAGTCTTGAAAATGTGTTCTCACAACAAGAAGAAAAAGCAAAAGTTGGACAGTGAATACAAAGAGTGTGGAAAAATCTTCTTAAATCTTCTAACCTGAAGCAGCTCCCAGGATCTGGGAAGGACTCAAGGGAGTCGAATGCTTAGGGTTAGAAATAGCGGGACTATATATGTCAATACCCAGTGAGACCAGATGAGGGTAATCATTTTGTGTGTCAGGGGTCTAACCTTTTTCTGATCAGATAACTGAGAAATAGTTCACTGCTACTTGCCCTTAGGGGTTTTGCATCCATGCTTGTTAGGGGTGACTTACTTGAGAGGAATGTTGTCCAACTAATTATCTTCCTCTATTCAATTTGGATATTTAATTTCCTTTCTCTTTTTTTTTTGTACCAAAATGACTACATTTTCCTTTTCGTTTGTCCTCTGTGAATCACAAACTGCAAATAGATTTTATTTTTCTTTTTAGTATAAGGAGTGGGTTACATATGGAAAATGTATTTTGTTTTGTAATTAATGAAAACCAGACTTTGGGAAGTTGGCCATCCAGGTCTTTATTTATAAGAGAGCATATGTCTGTGTTTTGTTTATGACTCACTCCTACTTCTTGCATTGGAACTTGGGGTTTGTTTACGCAAGCTCTTTGCTGAATCCAAGCAACATGGGGGTATAAGAGCCAATAATTTATGTTCTCCAAGAGAGGAAGAAAGTGAGTGAGGTTTGTATGTTGAATCTGTCATAGCCCATAGAGAGCAAGAGGAGATTCTACCACTTGACAGCTCCTGGTTATCTACAGAAAATGCTGCAATAGCAACTTCATTTAAACTACTACTAGGAGATTAGCCTGTTAGCCAGGAAAGGAGTGATAACCCCCAAATGAACCTTTCTCAAAATCTCGGCTGCTCTGGAAACTTCAAGGATTTTAAACCCAAATGACTGCTTGACAGTCAGGTGTAAATTAAGTTTGCAAGTAGGTGTGGGCTGAGGTTAATTTAGTGGGATGTTTTATTCTTTACTGAAATGATATTCCGAACTCCATCATTTCTTTTTGAGCAGTGCAGAATAGATATGTTAGGAGTGAAAGGAAACACCAGTTATTCCAATAGCAGAATTAATATATTTCATTTGTCTCACAAAGGGGTAGTTATTTATAATCCATGTGCAAATCCTGAACTCTGAATAATTGCCACATGTAGTAATGGACAACAAGACATTTTAAGAAAAATGAGCAAGGTCTCATGTCCTAAGCAAAGGACCAGAAGCCAATAAAGGCTGGGTACTTTTTCCAGCTCTGACAGTGACTCACAACGTGACTTTGGCAAGAGACTTCACTGCTTTGGACTTCATTCAGATCTTAAGTAAGTGATCTGAACCAGGAGTAAGCTTATTTTGGTGGTCATTAAATTCAATTATATGATTGAGTAGTTTCAGCTAGAATCTGTGGAAATGATAGTAATGAAACTCAGGGCCAGATTAGTGAATTTGCCACAGGTAAAGTCATGCACCCACCTTTTCTGTGCACCCCAGTTTCAGTAAAAAAATACTTCTCATGCTAACTGTCACACTTGGCAAATATTAAAGGCCAGGATAAAGACATCAGGAGTACACGTTTGCGACACAGAATGTTTAATAGTTATAGAAGTTGAATACAACACCTGTCCTAAACAGTCCTTCTTTCCCTCCCACTAGGGATTTAGAAATGAGAATGAAGCAAATTCACAGTAAAACACTGCTGTGGAAAAGCTTTATTTCTTTTGAAAATGGGAGAGCTCTAGAGAAGTCTCTAAGGACTGCTTAATAGCTAAAGTTGTGTTTTAGTCTAGGACAGTGAAAAGGAAGTAATAGCAATTCCTCTGGGATTGTAATAAATGAACTTTTAACTTTATTTTTGCTGCTTTCCTATGCAGAGCCCTTTCTCATATCCGTTGCATTTTCAGCAGTCATATTCTGCTTACTGGGCTTGAAAGCAACCAGACTTTGTGACACTGAAATCAGGCAAAGGAGGTTTTCCATTCATAGTTGTTTAAACCGCTGCTGTTTCTGTCCTTGTCTCCCGACAGCCGGCCCACCACTGAAAAAAAGGTTCAAGCGCCGAGAAATTGAAGCAATCCAGTGTGAGGTGCGAAAGATGTGCAACTACACCAAGATCCTGTCCACAAAGAAGAACCTGGATCATGTGAACAAGATCCTGAAAGCCAAGCGGCTGCAGAGACAATCAAAGACAGGCAATAACTTTGTCAAGAAGCGGAGGGGGCGTCCTCGAAAGCAACCGCTCTCCTTCGATGAAGACTCCAGAGACCAAATGCCCGTTCTGGAAAAATGCATTGACCTTCCCAGTAAAAGAGGTCAGAGACCGACACTCAACCCTTTGATATTGGAGCAAGCAGACAGTCAAGATACAATCATGGCCACCATTGAAGCTGTCATACACATGGCTCGAGAGACGCCACCTCCACCACCTCCTCTTCCTCCTCCTCCTCCTCCACCTCCTCTTCCTCCACCCCGGATGCCCCGGGTTGGAAAAAGGAAAAGCAAGTCCCTGCAAGAGGAAGAGGAGGATGTGAAAGTGAAGCGGCACCGGAAAGGAAGAGGAAGCGAAAGCGATGGCCTTCCCTAAGGCTGGCACACACTGTTGGATGTCAAGTGCCAGTAGCGGGGCATGCCAGGACTAAGAGACTGGAGGCACGCAGTCTACTTCGCCCCTGTGGCAGTACCAGACTTACTTGTCTCTTCGGCGGCTGAAGCCTGCCATGGAGAACTGTGCCAGACGGGTTTCACATCTTCCTCTTCATCACTTTGGCCCCAGACCCCCAAGAAAAAGGGGGAAAGGGTGCTGGAATTATGGGGATATGGGGGGAGGGGGGTGTGACTTTGTTGGGGATAGCATCTACTTTGCAGTGTTTCCAAAACTAATTAGCATCTCAGCATTGCTGTTCTCATACCATACCCGGAGACGGGAGGTCATCCTCGCAGAGAGCTGAGCTTTGTCGTTCAGGGCTGCATGCTCAACTCTGATTCTGTTTGGCAGGCCAGGTGAAACTAAGTGTAACCATACCATAGTAGAAATCACTGTTAAAAAGAAAAAAAAAAAAGAAACAAAAGTAAAAAAGAACAAAAAAATAGTGTAATTTTCTCAACTGTGATCTTGGTTATAATCTGTTTGATTTTTTTTTTTTCCAGTTTTATATACCTAATAGGCTTTGGGGCAGCATAACCCAAAATGCCTGACTCCTACTAGAACTATGTATTACTTTCTCATTTACATGCCTAGTTACAACTAACTGCAATATAGGCAATAGAAAAGTAGAGCCACGTGCACACTCATTCTGAATGGTATCCCAAGAAACAACAGAATATCACAACATTTAAATAAGTTGTACACGGTTATAATAGCACGTTTCAATGAAGCAACTTGGCATTTTCAATAGCATGTGAAAAAGGGGTCATCCATCAACCAAGTTGTTTTGGTGCTTGGTACATATGAGTAGAGGACAGCAAGGCACTTCTGGGGAATAGAGTTATAGTAAACATGGACAAAATCACCAAAAAAAGAATACAAAAAATATAAAAGAAAAAAATATAATGCTGAAAAAATAAAGTAAAAAGAAAAGGCCCAAACCAACCAGTTCTTACCACTTGCAATTCCCAGTGAAATTGATGGGAAACCCAGGATCGGAATAATTTGCATTGGGTAGCAATGCCTTGATATGTTCTTTTAAAGAAAACAGACAAAGTAGATTGTTTTTAAAAAATAGATAACAAAACCCTATGGAAAATAGGTTCTTTCTTGGCAATTATTTCTTAAAAAAGAAAAGGAATAAGTGTTCTTATCTGAAAATAAAAATAAACATGTTCAAAGGGTATCACCACTGCAATTGTATTAATGCCACTTTGGACATGTTCTCCAAGTTGTGGTTGCCTTAATAAACTAAAAAAAATTTTCTTTTTTGTACATAATGTAATTATAAAGCTCTCAGTCTGCATGAATGCAAACTGTGTGTGACAAATCGTCTCTTTAAATGGTCAGTTCAAATTGTACATTTCTCATTCAAGTTGTACGTTAGCCATTGATTTTACTTGGGTTAAATACCCAAGCTCCATTTCCACAGACCAATTAAAATGTTTAACTAAAACAAAGACTGAACATGAAGCTGTTCCATTGCAGTAGCAATGCTTTTAGGAAAAAAAAAAAAAAAAAAAGTTAGTTGTTGAAATCTGAATAGATACTTCCAAATTTATTTCATTTATTTTTAAAGTACTTCAGTACAGTCAACACCTGGCATGGCAAGATGGATATTAAAATGGGAGGGGGGAGGGAAAATTCCAGCAAGGAAGTGAGGACTGGAATTAATGATTCACAAGCCAACTGCTATTCCCTTTTTTGAGAAATCTTTGAACTGGCTTATTGCCAAGGAAACATCAAATAGCATGACACTAAAAAAAAAAAGAAAAAAGAACACCAAAAAACCTAACAAACTCAACGAAAAAAGTCCCCACAAAAAATATTGTGTTTCTATTCTATTATTTATTTACAAAAATCATACCAAGACTATAGTGTTAAAGGGACACTGTAAACATGCAGCTCATTATTTTTAAAGACTGATTTTTCTTCTGTGATAGCACCTTAGCTTATTAAAAGTGAATGCATTTGGGGTTTGGATAGGGGCTGGGAGACTGGAACAGGGGATATTTTCTTTTTTTTTTAAAGTTTAAACAAATTTTGAGATCCTATCTCCTTAAAACTGATAAAGGGGATCACAGAATTTTGTTTCCATATTGTTTTGTATCTTTCATCATACTCATTTACTCTTTGTGTTTGTTATTTTTTTTTGTTTTCCAATTAATGCAGCTTAGAAATAAACTGGCTGGTTGCTCATTGTGTTACAACAAAATTTGCTTTTCGGTTCTCTTAAATTAGCACAGTGTTATTTACTGAAATTCTAGGCCTGCAGAAAAAAAAGCACTTAAGCCACCTTGAGCTCCTCCCTTATTCTTTAATAGGCATTGGACTGAGGTTTGGTTGATTCAGAAATCCTGTTTTTCCATCTTTCCTTTAGGCCTGAAAGTACGTGATAGTCTTGCTTAAAATGCAAGAAAAACTGTTTGGTATTCCATGTAGCCTATAAGATGAAACTAAGCCAGACACAAGCTTATCCTTAGTTTTATCTTCGGTGATCTCCTAGCATTGAAGGACATTTCGATGTGTAGCAACTGGAGCAAAGGCCTGAAAGGACCAAATTCTGTCATTGAATGTCCATTGCGGCTTCAAGACACGTCAGACCTTGCAGAGTGCCAATAAGGGCTGGATTTGAGCTGTTCCATTCTGGATGCGCTGGGATGCAGCCCCCCTATATCACTGAATGGCTGCTGCCTCCCACGCACCTGACTTTTGGAGAAAAAAGTGCTCCTGTTCTTCCAAAAAGTATTACCCAAAATGCTGCTACAGGCACAGTGCTTAAGGAGAGCATCTGCTCAGAAGACACAACCCTGTATTCCCTTCACTGAGCATTTCACACAGGGCAAGAAAAAAATTATGAGACCCTCTTGGTCCTAGGGAAAGCAAGGAAAATACTCAAGACTTGGTAAATGCAAGCTGTCATTGTAACATGGGCTTTACTTCAGATACCCAAGATTTATTTTCATGGCAAGAAGGTGCTGGTAGAACATGGTACTGCAGTACAGCTTTGGTTGTTTGTCCAGGCAACTGCCTAGTGAAGGCAGTCCTGGCTGGCAGCAAGATTAGCTTGTTAATTTGTATGAAGGCAGGCTGAAAATATTGTTAGATGGCACTCAGAATTTGTGTTCTGCATGTTGCATAGTCTATAAATATGATAAGCAAGTTGCTGACAGAATAATATTATAAGGCGATGTACTACATGCAGATCATAAAGGATTTAGTTTTAGGGCTTAAGGCTAAAATCCCACTCCTGCAGTTTATTACCCAACAATATTCCGGTAATGAGCTTTTTGAATTTTTTTCCCCCTACCACTAGGAAGATTTACTGAGGAACTCTCTAAATTCTCCCCACACTTTACCAAGAAATGTATAAAACTGGGGGAAAAGCCCTTTTGCTTATTAAGAACATAAAGGCCTTTCAAACACCTCCACTGTGTCACAGATTAACACACATCTTAATATGCTTCTATAAAAATGTGAAACAAAATCACATGGCTGCAAGCCATGTGAAATGAGGCCAAAGGTTTGCATCCTTTCCAGGGGTCTTGTACTCCTCAATCCGGAATAAAACCAGGAACGGGCATAAGCGCGTAGGGTGAGAGGGAGAAAAAAAAAAATAAAAGAACTTGTGTCTCTAAGAGCTTCATACTCCTAGTTTCTTAAGCCCATCAATATTAAATTTTCTGTGAAGCACCTTGCATGTTTTTGGGTAATTGTCAAAAAGAAAAACCACAAAAATGAGAAAAAAATAGTAAGTTATAATAGTCATCAGCTGCTAGGGCATCCTACAGCACAGCCCATGACTCTTCACTTGACAGCAATGCTTTGGGCCATTCATGAAGAATATTCCATTTGTGTTGTTGTATTTGTTTAGCACTATCTGGTACCATGAGTTACTGGTTTGTCATTGGGGCTTCTGAGTGCTACAGCAATATGAAAAATAAACAGGAGTCACTGTTCCATACAAAAGGATTTCCCCAAGTCTTATTTTCACAGGCCCTAATTCAGGACTGCACTTAAGCACATTTATGTAGTATCCTGAAGAGTAAAAGAACAAGGAAAATAAGACAAGAAAGAAAAAAAGTGAAAAGATGGTTTGCTGAATTGAGAAAACATACATCATGCCCTTGCAGTGCCTCTTCTTTCCATATCATCCAAAAACTGGGGTGCAGCACTTCTGAGATAATTAGAAGCACATTTCAAGACAAGACACATATTTGAGATCTCCTTAAGATGCCTGCCTAGGTTATATAAAACACTACGTATAAGAAAAAGAAAAAGAAAAAAAATTTGGAAACATGAAAAGAGCTGCCAATTGGACAACATGGGGAAGAAGTTCAATCCCATGTTGATTTGTTTTACTTTTCTTTTTCTTTATTTTTTTAAGCTATTTCTTAAATAATAAATGCACATGAAGTGTTAAATATGTATATACTGTATTTCAAAAAAATTAAAAAAATCAAACGAATGGGGCACAAGATTGTTCTATAAGTCGTGCTGGCTAATTTTTAGTTTCTATTCATAAGTGGTTTTTAAAAGCCTTTTTTAAAGTGTAATTTGCATGTTCTACTTTGATTGTATGTAAACATATTTTAGAGCAAAAAAATGTATTTGTATTTTATTGAATATAGAGGCAAGAAAAAAACTTGTACATTGTTTGAAATGTTCTTTTTGTAACAGTTTTTATTCATGAAGCATTTTTGTACATTTAAAAATGGATATGGACTTGATGTTCTTTGAGGCTTAGATACATCTGGCATGCTTTAATGTCATGCTCCTTCATGATCTTAGATGTTGGTTTTTAAACATTTTTTTCTAAAACAAAGCTCAGTCTTTTCGCTACCAAATCAGGTTAGCACAGTATAGAGCACTTAACTAAAAAAAAAAAAAGAAAAAAAAAGTTAATCCTATTCATATGTTATTCATTGTGTGAAATTAAAGGAATTCAATTCAGTCTAACATGAGTTGTGAATTCTTTTGTCTTATTTTCCATCTGTTTCCCATCACTAAGGAGTTTAATAGCTTTTGGGATGCTAATACCATGCATTCGCAAGCCCTCTTTATGGTAATGGAGAAAAACATGCTTTGGTTCTGTTCTTTTTTCTTTTTTTTCCTTATTTTCCCAGAATATCCTTAAAAGTCAGAAATGGACTGTGCCAAGGGCCCCATGGACAAAGAGGGGATTCACACTTTGAGGCTGTGCATATCACCAAAAGAACATAAACATCTCTGGTCCAAATCATCTCCCCAGGCACCAGTACAGTAGTACTTCCCACCCAGGTGGGATTCCTAATTCCAAAGCCAGTGAAGCGTCTTTCTCCACTATCCCTGCAGAAAACAGGGGGTCCCAGGAGCTGGGTTATGGATGATAGGGTGGCATGAGCCAACCCTGTGCTTGCTGAGTATCAGAGATGAAGGGCTGTAGGCCAGGGGATATTTTCTATTTTGCAAAATCTCATGCTGTGACAATGGGACTTGGAAGTGTTCGTAGTATGGGTTTAAGTTTCTCTTCCAAGTTACTGCTGAGCGTGGTCAGCTGCCATTACACAGCCAGCTTCAACATCCACAAGTTCCTCTGCAGCGACATCAGATTCCATCTTTTTTCTCCACCTCAAACAGGATCCATCGCCTTCCTCAACGGCTTAGCTACCTTCGTATGGAAATTAAATCTTGTTTCCTGGGCAAGGCAGTGATGCTCAGGCGAGACAGACAACGTCTTCTCATATTCTTCCCTTCTAAAGCTTTGTGGGATGGTCTGGCTTAGTAGAACTGACTCATACAACCACAAAGATGACCCCTCTGACTACTGTTTTTATAGCTATTGCCTTATGTTGCTGGAGTAGAGCTGCTCCAAAGATCTCAAATGTAATGAGACTTTATTCTTTCTCCTCTTTCTTTCTTTAACATATGCATAGCCCCAGCTTTTGACAACAGCTTGCAAAAGTGCTAACATCTTTGCTCACTGTTTTTACTGGGCTCTGTGATGTATAAGCCACTGGTCTCCAACCCTGACCACATTTTCCTAAAAGGCCTGCATTAAGACTCCCTTAGAAGTGTCTTTGAACTGTCAAGTTTCGTATCTCAGGACTGATCTCCCCTCCTGCCAGTGATTTTCTATGAGCTCCCACTGTCATTGAGCTCTACTGTACTTTTGTGATGTCGCCTTACAGGCATGATGGACCAAGTCTCGGAGAGCAGTCATCATTAGAACAAGAGTTGAGGATGTTGGGTTTCTGTCATTTGGGGACAGGGTTGATGAGGGAGGCTCCCTCCCTGATGTTTTCCTGCTTTTTTGCCTCTGATCTCTTTTTCAGCAAACCATTGACAACCATGTACAGTGTCAGAGCATCATACTCCCCACCAGTCGTCTTCTGGACAGGGAGAAGCCTTTGATCAGCATCCCCATATGCTTTCACAGGGTAAAGTCAGGTACTTGCTAGGATCAACCTGTGACTTTCACCCCTGGTAACTGTGCCAGCAATGTCTATTCCTATGGATTAAACCAATTCTGAGAAAACTCTTTGAAAGTCTTAGAAATAAGGTTTAGGAAATGCACAATGCCTAGCAGGTTGTAACGGTTTTTTAGATCTCTTTTTTAATGTGATAATGTTCTCTCATTTTATATGAGTTCAGTGTTTTTCAAATTTATTTAGAATGTTTTCATTCTTAATCTCTGCCCTGTAATAATTAAAAATAATGAAAACAGCAAATGTGTGCAAAATAACTATCATCAGAAATAATGTTTGTTTCTGGTTATCTTTCTTTTTTTCTGAGTATATTTTCTTCTAGAAGTAGTGAAGCTCAATTCAAACTTTCTTTGGTCATCCTTCATATAATTGGACTTCCACTTTAGGAGGTAATTTTGCACTCCATCCTCAAGGCGTGGATAAGGAGATGAGGGACTATGACAAATTTGAGAATTGGACCTGTGCTAATCTCATGAAATTCAACAAGGCCAAGTGCAAGGTCGTGCACCTGGGTCAGGGCAATCCCTAGCACAATTACAGGCTGGGCAAAATGGATTAAGAGTAAGCCTGAAGTGAAGGACTTGGGGGTGCTGGTGGATGGGAAGCTCAACATAAGCCAGCAATGTGCTTGCAGCCCAGAAACCAACTGTATCTTGGGCTACATCAAAAGAAGTGTGATGTCATATCAAGGGAGGTAATTCTGCCCCTCTACTCTGCTCTCATGAGACTTCACCTGGAGTGCTGCATTCAGTTCTGGAGCCATCAGCAGAGGAAGGACATGGATCTGTTGGAGTGAGTCCAGAGGCCATAAAGATGACCTGAGGACTGGAGAACCCTCCTTAAGAGAACAGGGTGAGAACTCGTCTTATCCATCCTGAAGAAGAGAAAGCTCTGGGGAATACTTGTAGCAGCCTTTCAGTACTTACAGGGAGGATTCAGGAAAGCTGGAGAGGGGCTCTTGATCAGGGAGTGCAGGGATAAGATGACGGGCAACAATTTTAAGCTGGAAAAGGGGAGACTGAGATGAAATCTTAGGAAGAAATGGTTTCTTGTGAGAGTGGTGAGGCGCTGGCACAGGTTGCCCAGAGAAGCTGTGGATGCCCCATCCCTGGAGTGTTCAAGGCCTGGTGAGATCACAGAATAAGCAGGTTGGAAGAGACCCACCAGATCATCGAGTCCAACCGTTCCCATCAAAGATGAGACTTTGAGCAACCAGATCCAGTGGGAGGTGTCCCTGCCTATGGGAAGGTGGTTGGAACTGGATGATCTTTAAGGTTCCTTCCAACCCAAACTATTCTATGATTCCATGAGTACTATCCCTTGGGTCAAACAATGATCTTCATTCAGTTTTGATAGTGGAGGTTGTTAATGTCCTCTGGGACATGAAGTCTGACTGCAGTGACCTTAACTCATCCTCAGCTGGCAGAGACAAACCTCAGCCTCAGCCTTTCTCTCCCCCATGGTACCATTTACGGGCTGTGTGAGTTCATGATAACATTATTGCTGTTCTGTGACACAAACCATGCTCATAATTTTAGAACAATTCTACTGTTACTGACTAAGTAGAAAAATTTTCAAGTGATTTTGAGGGGATCAGTGCCAGGGCACTACTCAGAGCCCTTCAGTACATACCATCTGGCAAACTCTAGAAAGCAAAGGGAAGCATAGATTCAACCTGTTTGGCCCTGTATGAGCAATTAATGAACCACATCATTGCGCTAACACAAAGGTTTCAGAGCTAACAGAAAGTACTGAAATCACAGTGAAGTTTTTTTGCTACAAGTGGCAGGAATAACGGGTGTGAAAGCACCACAGGACTTGTAAAAAGGAGTTCAACAGAATGTTGGTGCCTAAGAGGTTAGAATAAGTCATTTCATTATGACAACTGACTTTCTGTGTAACACAAAACAACCTTATTGGCCCACATTCTCATCTTATGCAGATAAGCACTATCCATTTCAAGTGCATTGAAGCAGTTTGCAAGAGCAAAAGATCTGTTTTCATTTTCCTTATGGAAACTATTCATCCCAAAGTGGCTTTGGAGTGCTGTTAGTAATATGATGTAATGCAAACTACTGTTGTTTGTTCCATGGGAAAAATGTCATACTGATAATGTAGACCTCTATTTAAAAATCAAATGTTTACAAAACTGGTTCAGCAGCTGTAATAGTCATAACATCATGGTTTTTTTGTAAGAGCTGTGGTAGCAAGAAGAGGGTAAAAGAAGTGGAGAGACCTTGGGAAAAAGATGAGACATAGTTTTCAGTGGGTCAGGAAGATATTTAAATATTAATATGTATTTCATCTCTGGATTATGTCGTGCTTCAAAAATATTCTAAAAAATTCTCCCAAATATCTTGTAGTACACCAGGCCTGCTTAAATGAAGCATATAAGAAACCTAGTGCTTCTTCTGTGGTGCTTGAAACAGGTATGCCTGTTATAGAATCTGTCTGCCTGCCAGGATTTATCCTCTTCTGGATATCCTCCATCAGTGATGCAAACCACAGAAAAGGGACCCTATCATCTCTCTGCCCTTTTCCAGGGGTTACAGATGCAGAAAATGTGAAAAGTCTCTGGTAGAGCTTTTTTATTGGCCTTGAGCATCTTTGAAAATGCATGAAAAATTTCTTTCCTGTCTCCTTTCTACTCACATAGGTGCTCATATCTGGCGTTTCTTAAACTCCCCTACTAGTATTATGAGTAAATAATACTCCAATTGAATCAATAGAAATTTTGTCATTGACCCAAAGTGAACAAAATTCCCTGCCGTATCTCACTGATTCAGCATGCCATAATACTATTTATGGACTAAAACAGCTCTTAGAATCTTCTACTTGCTTTGACGAATATTGTGTTTATATATACTGAAAGAGCAAGCATATCAAGCAGAAAATTGGTTAAGAAGGGCAAACTGTGAAAGCCTCTGCAAGGTAAAGGCAAGGAATAAAGCACATGAAGAGCATCTGTGTGTGAGCATTTTCAGAGCATGGCAAAAACAGAAGTAGAAAAGGGTTGAAAAGTGATCTCTGAAGGAAAACAGTGATGATGTGGCAGAGAGGTAATGAAGATAATGACAAAGGAGGGCACTGCTTAGTTTACTCGAAGAGAGCCAAGAAATAAAAAAATACCAGGATACTTGAAGGGGAAGCAATGAGTTCAGAAACACAAAAGGACATTCATTGAAGGGAGGGAGAGGCTGGAGAATACAAAGATTTAGGTCATGGCAAGAGTATAAAAATGGATCTTGTGACAAAAGATGTAAGAGGCAGCCTGCTTGCTTACTGGGACTTTATTGCTGTTTTCTAAGCTGACACAGCACTCATCATTTTTCCTCATTAAACAGCTAACATCAGGGCACAGTTAGTGACCATTAGTCCTCTTCAAGCTGCAGATAAATAGATAGTTGCTGCGAGAAGTAAAACTTTGCTTGAATTATAAGTTTCCCAAAATCCTGGTAAAGGATCAACAGACAACAGCAAAGGTCTGACAATAAAGGCAGCAGTTGTACAGAAGACTGCTTACAAAGATGAGACTTCAAGGAGATGCTCGCTCTGATATAAACAGACTTAGCTTTCTTTACTTCAAAGATATTATAATAATGTTTAGGTGCTGCGGATCCCATAGATTCTCGTGGACAATTTATGCTGACTGAACATCTACCCCAAGTATCTCAGGGTCAAACATTTCCACCTGCTATGTGTCTCAGCAACTTAATTTCTCATGGGGATGCAAGGTGCTTTGTGCCAAAGAACAAGACATTGTGCAATCCCATTTGTTAGAGGGAGCAATTCAAATAGTGAGAAAATGAGGCTGGTATCATTCAAGCGTAAAGTGGCATTGCGTATTTCTATTTTGAAGTTCCATGCATGGCTCTGTCTTTTCTGAATATTTTAAGAAGAGGACATGGAGTTAGTTGAGGGGCTTGATGGAGAAAAACTTTCCAAAACACTGATCTTGGTGATTTTTATTAAAGTGCAAATAAAATCAAAATGAGGAATTCCGCTTAAAGCCAGCTATTAGGTTTTTGCCCAGGATACTCTGAGAAGGGTTTTTTGTTTTACCTTGTTTTCAAATGGTGGTTAATCAGAACGTTATCTTCAGAATGGCCAGAGTGACCCTGAGGGACCACATCCTGTCAGCCAAGAATTACTTTGCTTTTTCTTCCTGAAAATATAGGGGGAGCAAGGAGGCATAACTTCTCTCTACTCTGTACTACTTTTGCTTCAATTCAGAAAATCACATTAGCACACACTTATGGAAATAATGGACATAATATAAAAAAAGTACTGGTGTTTAAGCCTTGGTTTACTCCAATTGACATCAATAAAATTTAAACATTTTAAAATTAGGTAGATGATTAATTACTTTTAGAAGAATAAAAATTTACTTGACTTCCAGTTCCAAAACCTAGTTCCAGTCAGACAAATTGAACTTTAGTTATTTTATTGAGTAGAAATAGGAATTCATCAACTCATTTTTTAAACATCCTCACAAGGTGTTTCTAGCCCCAGACCTCAGTTTACCATGAGTGGTGCTTGCATATATATTGAAGGACTATTTGTTAACACTACCAAGAGGCTGTGAATTCCTTGCAGGAAAGGTGCAATTTATACAAGAGAAGATCCTTATCAAGACTTTCATGACAGGACATTCTCTCCAAGTCAGCTTCTTTCTTTATTTCTTTTAACCATGAAAAATGAGGCCATGTCATTTACACAGCGAAGAGAAAATGATCTTTAAACCAGGGCAAGGGTTTCTTTGTCTCTCTTTACCGCAGCCATATGTTTCTGTCCATCCTTCATTACCTCAAAAAATAACATGAAATCCTTTTTTTTTTTTTTTCACTTTCTATAAATAGTTCTCAAGCATGTCTGCTCACCCTGGATGGATTTCTGAAGATACTAGCGATGTATTTTTGAATCAGTCATTCATTTATATCTTCACAGATAAGAGTGTCCCAAAAACCAATAGCTGTCTGCTCTGACTGCTTTGATATGCAGCACATAGACTGGGCAAGGACGTTATGGGTGAATCATTGTAAGTGAAACATAAATGTAGTGCTCCTTCTGCCTAGGATCTAAATGCAGGAGGGGAAAAAGAGTATGGAATCCCTGTCAAGGCAAGAGAATCCTGAATTTGCGATTCTTGCTAGGTTTCTGCATATGCATGTGCGGGATCTTTTGAGAGGTATTGCATTCACATAAATCCAATGGCTTTTTCCAGGCTTAGCTAACCTGTGTTTCTGCCTCTGTTCCAGGAAGTGGTGACTTTGAAAGACCATATCAAGCTAGTACATTGTGTTTCCTGCACATCCTGCTTCACTGGAGGTTAATTCCTTCTGACGCATGCAGTCTGCTGCTGCCAATTAAGTCAAATGTATTTTATGCTTTACTTTTCTGTTGCCTTACAGGCTTTTGTTGGAAAATATTTAATAAATAAAACTTGCCAAACACTGTTAAATGATATGGTCTGATGATTTGGAATAAGCACCCAGACTGTAACACATCAGAAGGCTTGAGAGCGGGGAGGAGGAAATTCTGGAATGACACCCAGCTGGATGCCAACCACTTAATATCCAGCCGCCAACCACAGTGTTAATCTCATGTGAGAGGACTGTTACAAAAGCAGAAAAATGAGACCTGGGGTCAAACAAAGCATATAGAGTTGTTTCTCATGTAGTGACACTGCAATGTGTTCTCTTTGGTAGAGGAGGATGAATACTGACTGCATTGTAAGAGCAGTACGGATACAGGACCAAATGGACTATTCTGTTGCAGTCCGAGCTCTGCCATTTCATATTTCCCACAAATTTCATCATGGTTCCTGGATTTATTCTTATTTTCTGGGGAATCTCCAAGCAGTCTCTCTTTCAAGCCTTAGAAAAACACCTGGGACTGCTCAGGCTCAAAAGCTGATACGAAATAGTTCATTCATTTGGGGTCAGCTGAGACACCAGGATACCCAGACAATGTAAAAACCTGTCATAAACTTCTGCATTAATTAGATTTGGTTTATTATTATAGTGTGATACAACTCAGGACTAAGGTGCTGCTTTAATATGAGACAATCAATTAAGTTCCTGGGTGAGGTTGTATTCTAGCTGGAGGAGAGATGCAGCAGGTGAGAAGCAGCAGAAATATAATCTCGGCAACAAAGCATCCAAGCAGAGTTGACATTGGCTATCTGTGACACAGCTGAATACGCAATTTCAGGTTCCTAAATGGCTCCATGGTCCTTCTTCCCAGATACATAATCAAGACATTTCTCTTCCTTTTCTTAGGTAGCAAAATAAAAAATTAGCACCTGAAAGTTTTCTCTAGAGCAACTATACTGCACTTAATCCCAAATTAGACTTTTAGATTTTCCATGGCATAAATCCTGGCTTCCAGAAGCACTAAACATGGTGCCCAAAGCAGATTGACTCAATGAGAAAATAATGGCTAACAGTGTCCTGCTTGCAAATTCATACAAAGAACTTCCCAAGGGATGCTCATAGCAGGAGTCTTCTTGAAAAAAATTGACTGCAACTGATTAAATAGTGCTATGTAATTATGGGGAAATCCTTGGCACAAGAAAAGTAAAATTCTCATTTTGCAGCTGAAGACGGGGTTGGTGCTCCAATTAGGACACAGTGTGGAGAAATTCAATGCAAATAAATAGTGCATCATACTTGAATAATATCAAAATAGCTCAACAGCATAGTCATGGAAGCTCAGCTTCATAGCTGAAGTTCATTTTTTAATTTAAATAAATTCTCTGGTAGTGAAGTACCTTCATCAGTGGTTGGCAGCTTATGATGAGAGAAAGAGGCAATCAGCACTCCTTTTTATCCAGAAAGATTCTTTTTCAAGCTTTACTAAGGTATATCAGGCAAGCTGAGGTGTTGACTCAGAAAACAGATCCATCCACTGCTTCCAAGAAAAAAAAAAAGATGATAGCATCCAACATATTGAGAATTGCTAGCAATGCTAGATTGCATATTTGTGATTGCAGCAGGAGGGAGAAGGTTATTTTTTTAGATAACACTGGTGTGCTGGTCACTAATTTTTACTCTTCTTTTTATCAGAGCTGTATATCTTCCTTACGTATTTTGATTTCCCAGGATTCTCAGATATATTCCATTTGGGAAATAATTGAAGGGAAAATTGACATGTTTTTCAACAACAACAACAACAGTTACTGTAGATAATTTTTTTAATTCATTGACATAAACACACTGAAATGAGATGGCTTTACTTCTAAGTTATTTTGTACGTGGTTCATTTTGTTAAGTAACTAGGAGAATGTAATGAAATGGAAGACACGTAGCAAGCTTGTGCTTCTGTGCTGCAAAACTTTTGCTGACTTTGGTAGGCTGATTGACAGGTACATAAATCCCTCTTTTCCTTCAAATTCTGCGTTCTCTTTTAATGTTAAATTAAAAGCTCACTATGGTAGCAAGCTCTGCCCCCTAAATTTCTGGACTCCTAGTTAAAAGGTTCTGAATTTTTATCAGTTCTAAATAATTCCGGTGTAGTGTGCAACACATAAGTGAAATATGATACAGTTTCTCTACATAAAACGCCTGGTGAAATGACCTCAGGCTATACATCAAGAGAGCTGGCTCTGAAATCAGAAATAGTATAATTATGTATTCAATTATGTCACCTAAGGGACAGTCATGCAGTCTGGTTATACTGTTGTTATCTAAACTAATATCTCTATACCAAAGAGTATTTGGGTTGACACTAGCTTGGAGATTTTTGATCTTTGTCTTTCGACAGACATAGATGTAAAAATTACAAGCAGACTTTAGAGTTAGATCTTTTCTCATGGTTTAGCTGTAAGTATAAATTTGACCTAGGATTAGAGTGTCTTGATATAAATACATCTTTACAGGGTGCCATAGTTCTTCCCTGCACTTTTCCTCACTCCTTACCTCTTGCTAGAGTTTATTCCACACATCTAATCTTAACAATATTTCTTCACCCTTATTTTTCATCCCTTTTACCAGATTTCATTTCCTGTTTACATCAGTTGATGAAATATTGTTGGTGAAATATGTTGATGAAATATGCTTCAAAGCAAGAGCAATTGGTTTTTCCTTCATTCTGGCCCACAAGCTCTGTTCGAGCTTCTTGAAGAAAGGCATTTATTTGTTATAACTGATTCCAATTTTATCTCATTAGATTCTCATCTTCCATTTCTATAAGCAGGTTAGTTGTTTGGTAACATTTTTATAAGAAGAAACAATGCTGTTTGGGGAAATCATTCATGACCTTTGAGAATGCTTTCCTTTTTTCTCAAGATTTTTGAAGGAAAAACAAGGAAAATTCATGGTTGTTGAGGGAAGCAGAAAACAAAATTTGCAGCTATTTTCTTAGACAATTGTTGGCTAAGTTTGTCTCATGGGTGGCAGTGAGTGAAGATTGAATTAACATCAGGACACTAAGAATTTTTTTATCAATATTTCTTTAACATTTAAAGATGAAGTAACTAATGATAATATAATGTCCTTTTTAAAATGGAGAATGTCCCCCTGGGATAGCTCAAAAATAGGTCTCTGAAATATTTCTGATTAATTTCTGCTCATTATTCTGATCATCACATTGAATAGTACATGAATTTCTATCCTGTGTAGCAGTACTGTGAGTTTTCATATATCAGGTGCCCTTACCACTTCTCAAAACTTAGGCCATGAATCAGTGCAATGGAGGTACAAAAATTTGGAAGAAGGAGCAAACCTTTGAGAATTGCACCAAGAAATCAAGAAATGCCTGTGTGGGAATAGCTACTGTGCCACATGAAGGTCAACAGACCTGAATGATACCAAAGGCTGGTAGGTATCACTGGAGAAAATGCACTGCTAGCTGAATCCCCTACAGAACCTATTTGCTTCTGGTTCTGTGCAGGCTTAACAGAAGCTTCAAGGAAGAACTAGAGGTTAGCAATGACCCTGAAGGTATAAGGGGGCTGCATACACATGGGAATGTTTTCCTACAGGTTTAACACACAGAGATGTTCAGAGATGTGTCATGTAAGTCATGGGAAGAAAGAGGGCTAGACTACTTTTTGGTTAAATAAAATTTAAGATTATATGGCATAAGTGAACCAGGAGCCAGTTCATCAGCCTCCTGTGTATCTCTTAAGGAGAACTGAAAACATCCATTAAATCCTGAAATTAAATAATGGTGCTGAATCTGCAATTATATTGAAGCCAGTAAATTCAATTAAAGGGAAGGAGTATACTTTATTTGAATGGCTCACTTGGTGGTTTTTTGATGCATGTAAGTAAGAAGATAAAGAGAAAATGTCTGTTAAACAGCTCTTTGTTCGGATTATGCTGTGTCAAGTGAAGAGCACACTCAGAATCTTGTAGAGAATCACGCAGTACAACATAGCCCATAAAGAAGGAAGAAGCACCTGGAGAAGATGTATATTTTTTTTTTTCCTCCAGATTCGTAGCTTTTGTTAATTTCTCTGTAAAAAATTGTATGATTTGTTTTAGTATTTGTATTAGCTTATGATCTTATACAGGAAAATGCTCCAAAAAACAGTGATAAACTTAGACATACTAAGTAGCCATGTTTCAGAGGAGAAATACTTAAGAAATATGATGCTAGAAACCTAGGTTCCCTTCTCCACTGTTCCATGGAGCAAATGATTATCTAGTGGTTTCCTTTAGTTTTAGAAGCTTGCTGGGTTTACAACACTGGATTTCAGCACTTCCCCACTTGGCTCATCAGGCTCCATCTACATTCACAAGTAAGATCTTCATCTCCCTAGCCTGCTGGGGTTTTGGGGTGAAGGTTTTATTGTATATCTACTAGAGGACTTGTCTATCAGCAGTTTTGTCTATTGCTTTCCTTAAAAGCATGGTAGAGGCTTGTATATTCCCTGGCATATCAAAAAACCAAGTGTAAGCCTGTCACATCTCTTTCCTAACAGAAGAGCCTAGCCAATGAGCTGATGTACAAACACATGGTATCAGCTGCAGCTGCTGTTACTGCTTCCTTCCATTGTAAAGAAAAAGAGTTTTCTTGGCTTCTTTCCACCGGAGGCTCAAGGCTTTGATCAAAGAGCAGTGGGTGGCGTGTCCCTGAAGCTCCAACTAAGATAACTAAGATATAAAGACTGCGGTGGTTTTTCAGACACACACCAGCCCCTGGCAAGTTTGAAATCTGCCTATTCAGCAGGCTAACGATAATTATCTCCCCACTTTGCTTTCAACAGTCAGTTCTGACTTGAGTTGCCTGGGTCATCCCATGCCTGCACAGGGAGTTTAGGTGCTCACTTTCAGACTGCCAAATTGGCTTCAGGAGGCAGATACTTTAAAAAGCTTTTACGTTCATAGCATCTGCTTAGCCAATTGCAGTTGCCATTTTACTGCGGGCCTTGAGGGTAGATCGAAAGGAAAAGAAAAATGGCTTTCAGGATGGATTAGTTTTGGGAAGTATATTCAGTGCCAAGAGCAGTGCAGAAAGAAGTAAACATTCAACAAGACAAGGATGACATCATTTATTCAGTGGAACTGACAGGGGCAATGTGAGAAGCTGTAAAAGCAGATAAGAGGACTGAGGTTTGAGGGCATGGCATTAAAACTGGAGAATGTAGAACTAAGCAGCAGCGTTTGTCTTTCTGAGCAGTTCTGTGTATACACTGTGATTACTCGGGCTGCAGACTCCCCACTTAGAAGTGTATACATGCATTTATGCTGGAATATCATCTGAACTATGCTGGCGATAGGGTCTTTACTGGTTTGTTTTGATACTCTGAGCATTCAGAAGAAGGCAGTGGAAAGAAGAAATGTCCAGGTACAACATTAGGAGAAAAAAGTACATTTTAGGAAAGTGGGACACTGAAGCATTGTTTTGTTACTTAACGTCAGAGGCAGAGGGAAGTTTCATATAGTGGTTTGAATAAAGATACCTGAGATTGCATTTGAAAGGACAAGTGGCATTTTCAGAATATTGCATGTTTAGGGCAAAAGAAGGATAATGAAGTCCACAGAACGAGACTGTGATATTCTGGGGAATAAGGATAGCTATTTTGCTTTTGGCTGTAATAATTTTCAAGTGCCAGCAAGATCAACAGGAGAAAGTGGAAAGAGACCAGCTGGAAGACAAGACCCAAACATGGAAAGACAAGAACAGGCTAATTCTGTAAGTCATGGATAACAGCTGTCATGTGTAAAACAGATCTCTGTTCAAGACTTGATGTTTCTCATGGAAATCACCTTGCTTCAGTACCTGCTACTATAAGTAATGGTACCTCGTCTTCCTTTTGTCCTACTTGTGCTGCAATATACTTGTGGGTTGAAAATGCTTTTTGTTTTTTTCTTTGGCCTTGATAATTTTTCAGTAATGGGACACAATTCATTTTCAGAACTTAGATGCTTGATTCATCCTTCAACTTTGTTTGGATATGCACATTTATTTTCAATATGTGTTCTAAGTAAAATACTATTGATACTACTATTCTGTGGAAAATCTTTTTAAGATCTAATCTGTTCCCTAGTTCTTGAAAGGGAAAATAATTTGCCCTTAATCAATATTAGAGAGACATCATGCTACATTACCTGTAATAATACTAATAGCTATATCCTTGATATCTCCTTAACACTAGGTACTGAGGCATTCAGTTAAAGAATAGATTTGTTCTGGGAGCATCATGGGCCAGAAAGAAGTTCCTTTGGATGCAGATGTAGTAGTCTTGATTTAGAAGAAGTAGTTTTAGCTCGTAGTGGAAGCTGGATTTAGGGATTAAAATGGTCTTTGAGACACAAGACTTCTTACTTATCAGAGTAAACACTGTTCCCTCTACAGAAAAGAATATACCCACTCAGCACATGCACTCACACATGTCCAGTATACAAGAGAGAAAACAGACATTGTACAAAGAAAGGAATTTATCTTCCCACAATCTTACTGGAGCATCACACCTGAAACCCTGTTTTATCCAGAAATACCATCGGTTGGAATGGACTGACTTATGGCAGTACATTATCATTATCACTGACTTTATATACTGAGTCCTGTCTGTACATGTGTATACACATAGAGAGTGATTTCAAAGGCTTTTATATTCTAGATAAGAAAACAAGCACTTCATATGCAGAATAGGGCAGGTATTACGCAAACCCGAGCTAAAGATTTCAGAGACTTTTTGTGAATGGGTAAAGATGACTGCAAGTTTCTTAGAAAGAATGAATAGTTTTAACACTGTTATAATACTTTCACATGATAGGTTTGACACCTGTAACCATTGTTTTCCGTTTCTTTTCCAATTTTAAGATTACTATCAGTTTTAGTGAGTTAAGATTCCTGAAACTGGAGGACAAGACGTTTGCTAGTAGATGATGTTGACATGTAAGTACATAGAGAAATGTGGTGCATGCGATGAGAGTAGATTAGCCCAGGAGAGTTGGCTCAGTAGGCACAAGTGGTGATCATCCACTGATTGTTTCCTGTGCAATCAGGCTTGGGAGAGAAAGATAGCTTTATTCTACATATTTGCATCATATGATTTAAGTTATCTCCTTTTTTCTGTTAAAGCAAAAGGCACCAAAACTAGGAATGAGACAGTTTAGAATGCTGGTGTACCTCTTACTGAGTAGTATAAGCTATCATACTTTGCTTATCTCAACTATCTGTTGTGGCTGGTTCAATGTGTCTTCTACTACTGTGGTAAATTTTCTTACATGATTTAAAGAAAAGGCAACAAAAAAAGCCACTGTTTGTTTAGATTTTATGGCTCATTTATTGTTTCTCTTTCTCCTAGCTGAGGATAATTATTTTTTTAATTAATAATATACAATCAAAAAATATTATATCTAAAAAAGTATTTTTAAAAGTCTTTCACTTATAATGGCAAATGCCTATATGCTGAACTGCAAATTATATATTCTGATTATTTTGTTCTATTTGCCATATATTACTTTTTCTGCCTGTTATCTGTTAGATTTATTGGGGAAAGGACAGAAAAGGTGTACAAGGTATCAATTCAAAATTGTTTTATTCCTGTAGAAAAGGCCAGGGAAAAGAATTTGGCAACTTGCCTTGACGTCAACCATCTGTAAGTTCATAATTTTTTGGCTCCCTAGGTAATTTGCTGTCAGCCAAAATGAGCATTTTCAATGGTGACAAACGGCCTTGCTATATTTCCCCAACAAAAGTAGCTTTGTATGTGATCTGACTTCATGGAACTCCTGTATTCTTTGAAAAAATTAGAGGTACAAAAAAAAATATTTATGATTAATTGCCACTATTATAAATTTCAGCTATTAGTTCAATTAACAAGAAGACAACAGGTAGTTTCACAACACTGCTATAGTTCAGCAACCCGTTCATAAAACTCTAGAGAGTTTAAACATGCATTTTGATAGAAATCCTTTTCCTTCATGAGGACCTACCAAATTTTTTCTGACACCTTCATTGGATCTTCTATTAAAGTATGCATTACTTTTGTTCCATAACTACATCACATCCCTGAAATATAGTAGGGACATGAGCTGTATCTATAGAGTTCTGGATGACATTAAGCTTCTGCATTGTAGGGTCTCCATCTTGATCTAATGACTCACAGAAATATCTGACTTCCACTGAAAGGTTTCTGTCTTATGGAGTGAATGATTTCCCATTTCGCTATCATAATTATAAAACTGAGGGTAGAAAAT
The DNA here is from genome assembly GCF_032191515.1 of Phaenicophaeus curvirostris. Lineage (NCBI taxonomy): Eukaryota > Metazoa > Chordata > Aves > Cuculiformes > Cuculidae > Phaenicophaeus > Phaenicophaeus curvirostris. Next base: position 72,248,368 of record NC_091431.1, read on the forward strand.
GTGCTGCAAAAAGACTCTATAGTCCATTCCCATTCTCTAAACAGAGGTAAATCCATCATGTTATTCATGCAGATGTTTGCCTAATTTCTTGCTGAAGAATCTCACAACATCCGTAGATAATATAATATAATACTAAATCCCCTAATTCCATTAGACTTCCAAAACTCCTGCTGCAATTTCAGCCCATTATGACTCATCCCACACCTAGAAGAGACAACAGCTCCTACTTCTTCTTCCTAACACAGTTTTTTTTTATGTGTTTGAAAATGTTTATGACATCTACTCATAGTCTCTTTATAAATGAAGTAACTTCATTGGTACAGTTTTTCTCAGCTCTTCCAAGCTCTAAACATCAGATGATTTCTGCAAGCCTCTCTTGAATTTCTCCCAGCCTCCACTTGATTCCCAGCTTTCTTCATTTGTGGAGCTAAAAAAAGCACAAAATTTTCCAGTGGAAATTTTATCAATGCTCATTATATATACTTATTTATTCTATTGACACATCCCAATTAGGTAGTATCTTTTTTATTATCTGTAATGTTGTTGATTTTGTTCACCTTGTTATTTGCTATGTCAAATCCTTTCTGCAAGGCTGGACCAGCCATTGTCCATCCTGCAATTTTATAGACCTTTTTTTTTTAAACAATTGTCCCTTATTCTTTTAAGTGAAGTGCATCCTTATTCTTCATGTTGTTACAACAATTTTTCCAAGATCAGCTTGAATTCTAAACCTCGGGGAGGCTTGCATCCTTCAGTTCTCTTCAGTTTCACATCATTTGCAAGTTCAATAGGCATACCTACTCTTCTACAATTCAGGTCATTATTTAAAATATTACAATGCTGGCCATATCCCTGCAGAACTTCAACAGCAATAAATCATTGATAACTTCATGGCTGACCTACATCAAAGATCTTTTACTTGGACTGTGCCTACTTAGTTGCCTTTAAAAGTATCATGTTAGTATCAGGGTACAAACACACCTCATACCTGTCATATCCCAGTGTGTCACAGCAGGTTAGTGTAGACTCAGTCTAAGTCTCACAGACAGAGTCGGCCTTTGGAAGACAAGACATTTCAGTGAATTTCACTCCAGAATTAGCAGCTTTGACGCAATTATAGACTGATGTGGCTTTTTCAAAGACATTGAATAATTTTATTGGAACGGTTTCCTACTCTCGTAGTAAAATGTACAGCAAAGTTGGCATTAAGTTTATGGTTTAACACGGTATCTAAAAGAGTGCTGAGAAAATTTTATTTTCTAAGAAATCTTTTATGTCTTTGGCTATGTCTCCTCTGTGATCAGTTCTGTTGTATGTGCTTTCCAGAAGGTTTGGTTTCTGTTCGTGTGCTTCATTCTGCAGTGGGTATCTCTTGTCTTATTCATGTATCTCTTCTTGTGTACTTTCTTTATTCCCTTTGCTTAGTTGATCTGGTCTATTATTTAGTGCCTCCTGCTTAGTATTCAAAAATATATATTGGTCATAGAATTTGGTGTAAAATTGAATCTGCTTCATAGTTCATGTTTTGCTATCAGCAGCTCAAAGACATTAATTCACAGATGTATAAAGAAAGCTATTTTCAAACAAATCACCCTAAATATTTGTTCTTTTTCCTTGGTCCGTTGGTAGCTATTAAATAAACTGGTCTCATTACTACATTTTGTGCAAAATGTACCTTAGGAAGTTGAATTGGGGTTTTTTTACAGTTTTTCCTTAGGCATCTGCTACTAGGCACTGCTGGAGGATAATTAGTAGTTCACTCAATACCCTGATATAGCATATGGATTTGTAAACTGCTTTTCACAGACTGTGCATTTCTTAATATGGCACCTGTGTAGTTTCCAACAGTAAAATAATTTTTTCAGCAACTGAAATTTCAGTAGAAACTATGTAATGAGGAATTGTCAAAGAGCTGTGATTTAAAAATTCATTTTCAGTCTAAATATGTTCCCTACTAAGCAACCCCAATAATTAGGTACTTTGTTATTTGGACTGGGGAAACAGAAGTGGCCACGTCTTAAGGCCATCATGTCTTTCACTTTTGAGATGCAGATTACCACATCTACCAGACCTCATACGAGATAGTCATCTAGGCAGAGATGTGGAGTGGATTCATTTCCATGCACAATAAAACCAGTTATCTGATGGAATAAAAAATAAGCAGCATTTTACTTCAGCAAGAATAATGCATGGCAACTTAGTAATTTCCAACTCCTTCACCTTCCTGCTTCCAAAGGGACTGTTGGTCACTTCAGATACTTTCCTTGGTTACAATTTTCTTTTTTTCACAATATTCTTTGCTTACTCATGCAACAATTTCCCTCTCAGCTATTTAAAAAAAAACCCTGCTCTTGGCCCTTCTTTTTCTGATGATGATTGTGTCTGGCTCTCCCCTCGGGTGGTTAGTATGGAATAGCAGTCATGGCCAGCAGATGATGGCGTAAGAGCCTTCCTTTACATGCTGTCCTGCTCAGCCACACATTTGTGCTTACCTCTGCCACGAGAAATTCAGCTTAACAGTAAATGAAGCATATTTCTAAAACACTGCACATTAGCTGCATAGTTAATGTTGCAAATCCATTTTCGTCGTACACCTGGAAGAAATCAGTGCTATTAACTTCTTATTTTCCCCAAGCATTAAATTTACGCAAGACTGAATTAACATGAAATTCCTCTTCAAAAGACTCTGTAATAAATGAATGGGAAAGTGCAGTTAAAAATTTGCCCATAACAACTTTTTCACTATTTACAAAGGTCAATCTTTACCCACAGCATGTATAGGTAATTAACCACTGGAATACCTTGCCCAGGATGAAGATTTTCCTCTGCTTTTGGTTATTTTATCAAGGTTTTGACAGCAAAATTTAGGGCTTGATGTAAGAGTCACTGATTAACTCTCCCCAATCCATGGTAAGTGAGCTGTTGAATCCCATCATTCTGCTTGCCCTTGAAAATATGATTATAGAACAATAACAAAAAAATAAGGCTGGTACCATTTTTCCATTTTGTTTTAAGGAATTTATTATCCAGAATAAGGATCCTGAAATGTAGGAAGCAGACCACAAACAAGTGCATACATTTCTATACAGACTTCCCTTCTGCATTACAAACAAGCTAGATGTGTCTTTGTTTCTCAGTCATCAGGATGACTCTGTACTAACTGCTACAAATGCTTCCAGCAGCAAGTACCTTTAAAAGGCTAGAATAAGTGGTTTAGTTTTCCTTAAAACAACCTCAGAAGCTAGAAACAGGCAGAATTCTGATCAGCATTCGTCTATAGGCTAGATACAGATGTCCCTCAGACATTAGATTTCTGCTGACTTCAGTCCACAAATTTCAAAAACGTCAGACATCATGAAATCACACCTTAATTTAGCAGTAATTTCAGGTCTGCAAGTTACTTGGGCTATGTATGATAACATCCAATTGTACTAGAGAACTGCACTCTTCTCTGTTAGCTATGGATTTAACCCATTATCACTGATTTTTAAAATTTCCATTTAAGTCAGTTAAAGGAAGGGCTTAGCTATACCAAACTAACTGCTTCATGTCCAAAGAAAACAGTATTGTCCTTAGTTAAAACAGACCACCGCTCTAAAATAGCTCAACACCAATATTGCAGTAAGAAAGAATAGATATGGCTCCATGAAGTATAACAAGCACCTAAAGAAAAATTAATTTACCTCAATAAAAAAAAACAAACAAACCAAAAATAGAGCACAAAAACAATGCATGTATTCCAGCTGGAGAAAGTAATATCAATTTCTAAAACCAGGACTGGATGAGAAAAAAACTTTATCTAAATTGTGTTCTAGTGTTCTTGACTAAACACTACAATGACGTGACATCATTTGCAGGCTGCTTTCTAGGTTCATAAAACTTCTCACTGGTTCTGATGGAAATTCAAAATTCTACTTGGCAAAAACCCAGGGACTTCTAAGGTGTGGAACTGCAGTGTCCACTCAACCAGTTGGAGGTGTCAACACACTTTGAGTTTACAGTAAGTCGTGCATTGTGAACACAGCTCAGGAAGTCTATTTAGAAACAGCCATTAATAAAAATAACTCAGGAAAATAAAACACAGCAATTTGATGTGAACCATGTGCAGGCCCTGGCCAGTGCCACTGCTCACCGGCACAGAGTCCAAGGCTACAGCTGCCGAACCGCATGTGGCTCTTCGTTGCTCAGCATGGGGCTCTCACTCAGGTCTGAGCAGTCAGTGTTTTGCAGCTGCTGCCTGGAGGAAAACCAAGCAGTCTCAAGGAAAGATTCAAAGAGACAGCCTGAGGTATGCAGAGGGGCATGGGAGGATGGCAGTGAGTGATGCTGACAGAGGCGGATGGAGCTACGCCAGCAGCAGAATGATAATGCTGTATCTCCAGGACAACAGGAACTGCCATCCAGCCCAGCTCTTGCATCTGCTGGACCTAGTAACCCAGTGGCAGTCCGTGTTGGAAAGTGAAACACATCAGCCTCATGATTCACTCCCGGATTCAGCCAGTTTTCACACCAGTGGAATACCGGCATGAAATGAGCCATCCAGGCACACTGAAGGCATGCAGGGCTGGAGCAGCCCTTGCAAACCTCCATGCAGGACTTAGTTCAGTGCTGCTCAGCCACACATCTGAACCAGACTCATGAAACCTGACCGACTTGTTATTCCTGACCTGGCAAAGCAGCTAACCATGAGCTTAAATTAGTTTGTGCTTTAACTTGCACTTAACTGCTCAGTTGCACTGGAGGCTCAACGGTATCAAGAGTTGCAGTATTTCCTTCAGAGGCCCTGCACCATCTATCTGGAATGCCCCAGAAAGTGCAAGACGCATCACTGGAACTGAAACACATTTGCAAGCTCATGTGGAAAACTGTTTGCTCAGTTTCTTCCCTCTGTACTAGGGACAGACACCATCACTTACCCAGAGTTACGAGTCAGGCACGTTACAGTAGCATTCAATTTAGACTTTAAAAAGAGAGAGATAGTGATAAGACAGAAATAAGGATTTTAGTACATAGTAATTTTTAGCATGTAGTAATTTTTCTCCTTTTGCAGGTGTTCCCCCTCCTTCTCTTCATTGTACCTTTGAGCAATGTCCCCTGTGAGGGTCTCCAGCCCTTCACAGTCACAGGAGCCGAAGCCAGATGGTCCCTTTGGTGAAGCAATGAGACGCCACCCACAGCATGAACACTGCAGACAATATATGGCAATGCTGATCTCCTGTGTGCTCCCAGGAGTGATTTTCTGTAACATTTCTAGTTTTTCTCTATGCTGAAAGTGTCTTGAAAGAGTATAATCACCAGCACAGTAGTGAGCTGTTGGGATGGAGGTGGCATTTATAGTGCTGGCATTTCTGGGGAAAGATTGGGATGGAGAAAGATCTCCTGGGTCATCATTGAAAGACTCAGTCCATTGTCAGGTACCAAGGGATTGGAGGCTTGGGAAGAAGCCGAAAGATTTCATTTATACCATCCCAACCAGCATCAACCTGGAATGCAGATACAGGCAATCACCACAGCCACCTTATCAAGGAGACACTTTAGCACAAGATAAGATGATTCCTATTACCAGCGTGACATCTAAGTTCCCTTGTTGACATTTCTGCCTTCCCACTTTTACCTAAGGGATTTGGATTTTGCAGAGGACTGCCTTAGGATAAAGCTGTTTTTTTCTCCTCCATTCCCACATTACTCATTTGAGAAGTTTAATCATTAATGTGAGGTGTCTCTGAGCATACAGAAGCTGATCAGCAACTAAACATAAGATGAACATATCTGAAGGTTTCAGCAACGTCTATTTTTCAATGCTGTATCCAATTAAAATAGAACTCCAAATGACTTGCCTCCTTTCCCGTTGAGAGCCTGCAACTACGCAGAGGCACAGTGAGCAAATTGTGTGATTATTGCTTTTCCCAGAGAAATTGTTCTCTGTTAAGATGAGATATTAAAGTCAGGTCCTGCTGTGCAGAAAACAGGCTGAAGCAAGCCAAGTTTTTGGATGTTCCACTGTGGTTTGTATTATTTCCCAGCAATTTTGTCATTCTAGCTGTGATCGCTAGCCGACAGGAAAGAAACACTACCTACAAGTATTTTGGGGTGGAAAGTTAGGAGTTTTATGAGCTAAAAGAAGAAAAACAGTGTTTCACTAGAAACAAAACCCTTTGATCACTAGTCTATTGAGTATTTAAGTTTTGTTTTGATTTTATATTTCATAAAAAGTACAAAACTGACACTGCAGCCATTTCATCCTAGGCTCTCCAAAACATATTTATACCCATTTGCTGATGGGAAGGGGGCTTATTATACATAAGAAAGTTGCTACCCTTGGGTTAGGGACAGGGACAGGATGAGCCACAGAAAGCCACACACACCATCACAGCAGCGTATTTTCACCCTGTGCTGTGGCTGGACAAGGGATGCTGAGAGAGGACCATGAAATGGTGATCAAATGAGTGAACCTTTTGCATAATTCATGAGTTACAACAAACTTTTGTACCAGACAGGATCACCCATTGAATTTTGCTTTAATGGACCATTGCTCATTTACGCCATACAAGATCCATCTCACCCCATACTGTCTGAATGGCAGCAGTACCAGTCATTCTTATATTATTCTGAAACAATATGCTGATCTTTCTTTTAGTGGCAAGTAGGCAATTTGGACCACAGAGCCCAATCAATCCCTACTTCTTCATCCAAGGATGCCAGTAGAGAAACTAATTACCACCCTCTCTTCAAGTGTGGGTTCATTGTCAGCTAGGGACTAGGATGAGACCTTTATTCACTGTGTAATACATTAAGTTCAAGGACTAGCTAGATTGACATTAGTCAGTACTAACTTACAAAAACTCTTTAACAGGTCTGGAACCAAAGCAGCACAAATGCAGGGGGGATAGGGAGGGGAACATCCCATCCCACTACTCATTAGAGATGCCTATACGAACCATTTCCCCTGCTCCTCCAAAGATCAAAGAGGGAAGGAGCAAAAAAAGAACTTTAAAATGTGAGTGGAAAGATAAAGCAAGATTTTATTCTAACGTCTATTTGAAAAGTCCAGTTCTGATTTCTAAAACAAACCATCAACTAACTCTTGAAGATTTCAGTTAAGACAAGATTTAAATTTATGTGAAAACAAATTTATTTCCTTTCTGTCTTTTTCTTCCCTAATCTTTCTTCACATGAAAAAAACCAAAAAAAGACAAAACAAAACAAAACAAAAAACCATATAAGCAAGAAAAAGGACTTAGTGATCTTTTCTTCAGACTTTTGTGCTCAGGTCACCAGTGCCAACCAAAATCCAAGTCCAAATGATCTCATTAGAGACACCCAACATGGAGCTCAGAGTGAGGAGATGAAATCCCACATATACAAAAAGAGCAGCACCAAGGTGGTACACCAAAAGCAAGTACCTTAAAGAAGAAGAAAAGAAAAGAAAACAACAACAATATCTTCATCCTGCTTTCCTGCTGTGAAGCTGTACAGGGGAATGAACAGTTTCCCTGATGTGAGCCAGTCTTGCCATAATATAATCAGGCGGGGGCAACTGAGAGTGGAGGAAAATGGCTGAGCTGTTAGTTAGCTGGATTAACTTTATTTTCTTTTCCCCAGGCAAAGAAAATAAACATTTTCTCACATTAGATCATGAACTCTACAGATTTATCATCTGTTCTCTGCCTGCAACAGAATGCCATTTATCTTTCCTTTTGTGCTCTGTTTTGGGGTAGGAAAGGATTTGAAATCTCCAGGTCTAGTGCACTTTCATGTTACTGTTGTCTTATTTTATTTGTAATAGTGTGTGTTCTTTAAAAGCTCCTGATGCTAAAGGGCCAAGTATCCTACTGGGGTGTGTTCACAGAGGTTAATGTACATAATGCAATGAGGAATGTTGCCTCCAGTTTACACTACCAGATTTCATCCATTCTACCTGAACAACATATTAAGCACAGCGCTGGTTTTTAGGAGCAAGCAGACAGCTGCTAAACCAGTTTCAGCACACTTCAGAGGTTCATTGGGTAGTGGCAGGCAAGAGAAGGGAGGGGATCTTTTTCTGTGTTGATGAAAGATGATCCACTGGCAGCTCTGGACCTTGAAGTCCCGAGTTTACCTGAAGAACACACAGAGGCTGATCAGAGGCAAACATACACTCAGCCTGGCTTGACTGGCCCCCAGCCAAAGTGTCCTCAACCCTGACCTGAACCCTTACATGGGGGACGTTCACTTGGTCTCCACACTCATTTTCATCTGTCCTGTTGTGTAAAGGCAGGCTGGTAATGGGTCAGCTCGTGGTGGTGGGTTTTTTGTGATGTGAAAGCTGACTAATGAGAGAGCCTCAGCACATTTCACTTCACTTCAGAGCCACCTCACAGTCATCAGGATGGAGTAGGCTGGAGGTCAGAGGTTGAGCAAATCTCCTCTGAACTGTACCAGTCCCTTAGCTCTGGTACAATGATAATGTCACCATCAACATTGTCACAAAGAGCTGAGTGTCCCAGCTTCTCTTAAGGGCCTTCTGGGACATCTCAGGGATGCCTGTTGCTTTGGTTAAAAAAGGCAGAAAATAGTAACCAACCATTGAGTGTAAAATCTAAATAAAAATGCAAGCTGGCCGAGTACAAGGTCTCCTTCCTTCAGAAAGTGGAAGCTATAGCACCCCCTCATCACTGCATTTATGTTGTTTCACCGGCCAGTGATACCAGTGGTCACAGCCTAAAGATCAAAATTTGTGTTTGTACCGATACTTTTTGTGCCTTAAGAGTGAAAAGGCCTTTCATGGTATTTTTAAACATAGTTGAAAATTGAATTTGTAGTCTCAGAAACATCAGGGGAAAAAGAAACCATTAAAAAGAAGATCGACTAAAGAAAATCCAGGTTTGGGGCAGATCGGGTTGCTCTTTGCCCATCACTGCACATAGTCTTCTGTGTTGTTCCTTGAATAACATGCCTGTAAAAATAATTCTTAAAGTGGTATGAGGAAACGTAATTTTTTAACCTCACAAAATGTACATTTGATTCCATTAACAAAACTGACTCTCTGAACACATAAATTTATCGGTGAAATGTTAGAGGATCTGCAGGTGCCATTCATAACACCATCTACTTATCAGTGCAATACATCTTCTTTCTGGTGACAATTAATTTGCATTTCTTACATTTGGGACAATATATATATGCCTAAAGACTAAAGGCATTTGGGGCCAGCTTACACCTTCAGTCTGGCTATACAAAGCTGTAACAGCCAGCATAATATATAGTAGCATACAGGTACCACCCAAAGTTACAGCCTGTCAAATATATGGGGAGAAGCTTGCATGACAGCTGGCTACTCTAGTCACATTTGACTAATTTCATAACAATTGAAAAGCCTTCTGTTGAAATATTTTCAAGCAAACTCCCTGGTCTGTTAAAGCAAGTTAAAGATGGTGGCTGAAAGCTGAAGGAATAGTTTTGTTCAGCAATTAAGTAAACCTGTTTATTGTTTGAAAATGTTACACTTAATGTTTCATGATAAATCAGGTCATGTTGTTGTATCCATGCTTCTTCCAGTTGAGGCTAGAAGCTGGATGTTTCCATTCCCTGTTTTTGGGAGTATTCTATGGCACAGTTGCTGCTGGCATCTCCCTGGCAAATACTACTGCCTATACATGACTATCTGCAGCACTGAGGGAAAGCCTCTACACTTGGATTTCTTCATATGTCATATGAAACCATCACTGTCCTAACTCCCCTACTCTCTGGTTATAACTAGATCATTCGTGAATGCCTTACACTAACCACAGGTTCAAAAGTTCCTTATCTCCTTTGTGATTTGAAAACCCTGAGATATAACATTGTTATTCCATTGAAATGGTTCAGGAACTGCCATATCCTGTTACACGGGGCTGTGTCTCTGAAGGTCCCGCTGTCTAGGGAACATGCAGCATCCTCAAGGGCTTCTCTTTGCGCTCCTCATGGAAGCAGATTTCTGTAGAAATGGCAAGTGTTGAATGGTATTGCAGTGCATAAAACAGGATCCTTCTGTCATGGAAGGGGACTGAGCAAAAAAATATCACTCTTCAGCAAGTAAATAACTAAGAGAAAAAAAGACCACATTACAGTCTCCTGTCAGAATGTTCTTCTTGCCATTGTTTACAAACTGCAGGCATCTTTACTGCTAGTTTTCTCCTTGGAGATGACACCTGGGGACCTAAAAGTGTCAGAATAGATGTCTGGAAAATTTGCAGGCTGCGTCAGGACACTGATTTATATTCAATCCAGTCCTTTCCAAGAAACTATTTCTTCTGAAAAGAATAAAGTTAAAGCTACCACAACAATAACAAAAAATGTCATTGTTGCTAAACCAAAAAGGAATATGACTGAAGCTCCTTTTCAGTCTAGGAACTTCTGATGTATGGCAAGCTAACCACAGAAGGAAAGAAGAAGAAGTAGATAGTATCATCGTCATATCCTCTGGCTATGAGTCAAATAGGCTAACATTTTATTTGACTAATATCTTTTGCATATGATACAAGTAAAAAATCGAATGATACTCTAATAGAGCATATTAAGCCAGTGATAAAAAGAAACTATTGAGGAAGAGTGCCAGAGTACACCCATTGGCCTGAAAAACTTCCCTGCACCCACTGAGAATGAGATGCATGGAAGGCATCTTTAAAAATTATTCTATTTCTATATTATGAATGTATGAAGCAGTTTCTACACCATGCAACTCTGTACCATATTTCAGAGAAATATTTCTTTTTAGAAGTTTCACAGGTTTCAAAGATTTTGTAGGTGCTTCACACTTTCTTATGATATATGGGAGAAAGGGAGAAGCCGTTTATGACTCTCCAAGCTAGGCCATCATTGTTATGTTGAGTTGCACTGGAGCCATTTTAACTTCTGAAATTGTTTATAAGTTTCCCTGAGAAACCTTTCACTACTAGAAGATAAAGACAAATGTATTGCTTCCAGCAGGTTCTCTCCTTCCCTTTTAGCTGAAGGTAAGACCAGAGAAGCATATCAATCTTATCCTCTTCTAAATAAACATACATATACATTTAAGTAGAAAAACACTTCTTTCTGGAGTGCTGAAATGTCTTTGTTGCTGTCTGAACCAGTAATACCAAATACTCCTCAATATTATACTTACCAGTCGTCAATATCAATGTTTCCTGCATCTTGAATTGGAGACCAGGAAATTCTGCCTGGAGGAAAGCATGTGCTCAAACTGTTAGATTTGTCTATTCCACTACGACTTTTGAGAACTTCCTGTCCCTCGTTTTTTGGGAAAACTGTGACCTTCAGGAGTTCTGCTCCTTTGGGCTGTGGACAAACATCTAGTCAGTGCTGCTGTACAAAACACAAGGATGTGCCACCCAGAAACTCTCAGGAATGCCCCCTTCAAGTGCAGGTCCCCCTCCTGCTTTTTCTCTCATGTCCCTCACCAGTTTGGAGACAGTGTCTCCAAACCAGCCTCACAGTCACAGAAAATAAATCTTTCTACCTAGTCTTCAGTTAGGTCCTTTGCTAGGCTAGACTGGACCAGTCCAAGGAGTGGCCAGAGGGAGAAGTTTTATCTAATTTCCCTTGCTGCAGGAAAAAACAACAACTTGTAAGCACTCAATATTATCTCTGTTCCCAATGAGATAATCACTGATCTGACTCTTCACTCTTCCTTTAGGGGTACCGCTCACCTACAAGTCTTGCCTTCTCCTTTTCCAAGATCTCTGTCTCCACCATGGAGATCATTTTGCTTGAGTGCACCTCTTCTTCCATCATTGCTGCCTTTTAAGCAATACCCTTAAATCTGCTGGTCTTTTTATTTCCACTGAGTTTGTATGCCTATATAGAGGATTGGGCGTTTTTTTTTTTTTTTTTTATAAAGAAATGTCTTTTATTGTTTCCTTTTGATTTTCTATTACAAAGCCTCTAATGTGTTGTGCTAAAGGTGGGTGGCTTTAAAAGAGGCTGGTTTCATTAGGTTTTTATTGTGTTTAAAATGTGGTTCCATTTATTGTGCTCAACACTTGGCAGCCTTTGTCACGCCATGTCTCATGAAGGCACTTGGAAATGAGCACACACATAGAAAGCTGCATCAATTTCCCCCCCGAGCAAGATAGGCAGGAGATCATGAAAGCTTTGTTTCTTTAGCTGGCAGTTAATCCTTCCAAACTTGGCCCCCTTTCTGAAATTAACTCATCGAATAATGGACATGCTCCATTAAAGTGATGAAGATAAAAACTCTGCCAGTGCCTGACTTAGTGAGAAAACCATCTCATTCGCAGGCCAAAAGAACACACTTGAGCTGTGACAAAGGATCTGTGTAATTGAGAGCCAGGACTCCTCTCCCATTTATTTCCATGAGTTGGTATTCTTTGACTGTCCACATTTCTTTTTGTACTTAGGAAACTGATCATGTGTTTCTGGTGGAAAGATTTAAAATAATAATAATTAAAAATTTGCAGAAGCTTCCAGATAGACTTTGCTTCATCCATCTTCAGATGTGTATGTTTTTCACATATATTTGTATTATTAAAATTTTAATGTACTGACAGTTGGTGCTTTGATTACAGATCCAGACAGGGATCCAAGTTCATGTATGTTTGGTTCCCAACTCCATGACTAACTCAATGTGTATTAGAAGGCAAGACACTTACACCTTGATTTTGATTTCCATCCAAAGAAACAACAATAACACTTGTTCACATCTCCTGGGATCTGCAAAGAAAAATTCACTAGTACCTGTCAGGAAAAATTATTAGTAGTATGCTACTGTGATGAGGTGCAAGTATACAAAAATATGTCATATTCAGTGTACATTAACATAAAATCATTTTATGATTAAACAAGTATTTTGTGGGTGGAAATAGAAATAACCTAGAAAGTTTTATGGCAATGCTATTCAGTCTTTTACTGTGATAGCATTGTTGTCTCAAATGTGACCTTTTGGCTTTCTCCTTCTTTAAACAATCATAGAGATGAAAAATCCTCCTCTGTGTAAGTCCGAGAAAGGAAAGATGAGCCTGATACCTATATGTGACCCTTCTTCCAGAGAAGCAATGGCCTCTGACCTGTGAGTTGCAGACTGTATTCTGCCCAGGAGACATTCTGACTTTTCTCGTGGCTGTAGAACATTAAAAACCCTTAAAACTAACAAGGCTGTGGCTGTGGTCCAGGTTGGCAGGAAGAGCAAAGAAAGATGCTGCTTCCATTACTCACTCATTACTTCTGCCTGTGAGCCCATAAAGGCTGGTTGCTGCAAGGACAGAAAATCTAATAATGGAAGAGAAATAAGAGCCTGTGAATTAAAATGACCTCAAATACCAGAAGTCGGATAGAGTAGATATCTTGTTAGGCATCTACAGGCACAAGAGTGTCCTCTGGATTAATTTGAAATGTTTTTATACACTTTAAGGCCATAAAGAAGGGTTATCTCATTGAGACTGACCTCTGGCATAGCGCAGGCAATAAAAAATGTGTTCAGTTACTGCTGCATGGAGTCCAATAATTTGTGTTTGACTAATGTAGTTTTTTTTTCAGCAGAGCAGCCCCTCTTGGCCTTGAAGATTCAGTAAGAGAGAGTCCACTGCCTTGCTAAGCAGACAACCAGCTTGCATTTTGGCCAACATACAGGTTGGAAGAAGCCCTCAACTATGGCTTTGTCCTCACATACTACCCCTGCAACACCTGCTATTGTTGGATCTCTCACTGTAGGTGATGGGACCTTCAGTCATAGTTTCATATTCAACTTTAAGCCAATATGAACTAATGCAGCAGATAAAAAGTGAGCCTCATCTTTTTCTGTCCCCACATCCTTCCATAAGACAACACATGCTTTGTGCAACCACACACCAAACAGGTTAAGGGGATTGATTAAAACTAATCCGTTCAGTATCTGGTTTTTTTGGGTTTTGTTGGTTGAATTGTATGACATTTTTTTTGTCCATTTCTAGTGGTTTCAGGTCTTTTTGCTGCTGTTCAGTGGTGCAAAGATGCTGAATCTCGAGAGACAATGTCAGCCAATGTCCATGAAGTATTACATTGAAAAAAAATCCTGTCAAATACTAGTTATTATCTATGACATCTAGTTTACCAAATAATCCAAATATAAAATACCCTGCATATTTTTTGGAAAGAAACCAGATATTTTTTGTCTAAATGATAGAAATATAAACCAAAATGATAATCTCTATACAGACTAAAAATTGACTCTGTTTCTTCACAGAATTTAAAATTGAGTATGATTCTCCCTCCTTCCCTTCCCCCCACGTGGTCTTATGCAGTAACACATTCTCAAATGTGTAATAGCCACATTTCCATGATATTCATAATTCATGCCATGGAAATGGCCTGGAGAAATAAAAACTTCCTGCCTCATCAGATCTTCCTGAATAAAAAAAGTTCTTAGGCTACCCGTTACTGAAAGTAGACCTATTGCCTCCATTTTCTCTTGCAGACACAGCCCAAGGCAAAACAATAAAAGTGTTGAGCTTGTAGCATTAAAAAAGGCATGGAAAGAAAGACAAAGATAAGATAAATGCTACATTGCTTTGGCATTCAGGAGAGGGAAAAAATCAAACTGATAACCCATGGCAGCAGAGTAAAACAAGTAAGTATGTCCCACTTCTTATTCTCCTTTCTATAACATATTTTTTTAATTACAAACAATTTTTTTTTCCCACCTGTCAGTAAAGCACTCCATGACATGCCACTTACCCATCTCACAAGCTAACTGGTGAATAATATGACTCATCTCACAGCTGTATTTAATCATGCAGAAGTTAGAGATTTAATCAGCTTTGAACCAGTCATGTCAGTTCCTTCCTCCATTGATAGGGAGAGATAAAGGGAAATGCTGTTTTTTCCCCCAGGATACTTACCTACTTCAGGTAACTGCAACCCTTTCTCCCCCTTCAGGGTTTTATCTAAATCTAGAAGATGATCTCTTATATCTCATTTTAGACACTTAACCTGTTATGTCGCTGAAGTTAGATGGAACTAATCTCATTAGATGAGATTAATGATAACTTTGACTATGTTAAAAAACCTCATCCAGAATTCATCAATAGTACTGGAAACATCTTCGTAAAATCATAGAATTGTAGAATGGTTTGGGTTCGAAGGGACCTTAAAGATTGACTAGTTCCAACCCCACTGCCTTGGGCAAGGACACCTCCCACTAGATCAGGCTGCTCAAGGCACCATCCAACCTGATCTTGGACACCTCCAGGTAGGAGGCACTCACAACTTCCCTGGGCAACCCGTGCAAGTGCCTCACCACCCTCAGCACAAAGAATTTCTTCCTAAATTCTGATCTAAAACTTTCCCCTTCCAATTTATATCCATCTCCCCTCATCCTATTACTACACGCCCTTGTGAAAAATCCCTCCCCAGCTTTCCTGTAGTCCCTTTAGATGCTGGAAGGCTGCTCTAAGGTCTCCCCAAGGTCTCTACTCTAAGGTCTCTTCTTCAGCCTGAACAACCTCAACTCTCTCAGCCCGTCCTCCTAGCAGAGGTGCTCCAGCCCTAGGATCATCTCCATAACTCTCCTCTGGATCTGTTCCAACAGTTCCATATCCATCTTATGTTGAGGATTCCAGAAGTGGACTCCAGATGGGGTCTCATCAGAATGAAGTAGAGGGGCACAATCCCCTCCCTCATCCTGCTGGCCATGCTGCTTTTGATGCAGCCCAGGATGCGATTGGCCTTCTGGGCTGTGAGAACACATTGCTGACTCACATCAAGCTCCTCATCACTCAGCACCCCAAGTCCTTTTCTGCAGGGCTGCTTTCAACCACATTCCCTTGCATCCCATATTCAAACAGGACTGTCAAGGACCTTGCCCTTGACACTCTTGAACCTCATGAGGTTCTCACAGTCCCACTTCTCCAGCCTGTCCAGGTCCCTCTGGATGACATCCCGTCCTTCTGGTGTGGCAACTGCACCACTCAGCTTGGTGTCATCTGCAAACTTGCTGAGGGTGCACTCGATCTCACTGTGTATATAATTGATGAAGATGCTAAACAGCACCGGTCCCAATATGGACCCTTGGGGGACACCATTCGTCACAGATCTCCATCTTGACATCAAGCCATTGGTCACTGCTTTCTGAAGGCAACCATGCAACCAATTCCTCATCCACCCACCAAATCCCTATCTCTCCAATTAAAAGCGAGTAATTTTGATGAGTTTGATGTTAGGCTGTGGTAGGCTGATATCACAGCAGAGTCTGGTTTTTGTGGGTTTTTTTAAAGAGTTTACATTGTTAAAATTTCATTCATTATGAGTTTCCAGTTACAGTTTTCATCAGGTTTTCGTAGTGGGAGAAAACTGAATTTTAGCACGTAAGTAATGACAGGGTTTGGTTAGCTACACAGGACAAAAGTTCTCAGTAAGTTGAAACTGGTGATTATTTTTGTTTATACTTTCATACATTTAGTATCTGCTTTGTCAAAACATAAGAATTACTTATTATTATCACTATTATCATGTTCTTTACTTTCACATATAGATTTGCAGTATAGAAATTAAGCAACAGGGAAAGTGCCCTACAAAAACACAGAATGAAGTTTTTCAGCCCTAAGGCAAGAATCCCAATAAGTTCAGCTTTAAATTCATAAAGAACTTTTTCTATTGGGAAGTTTATCACCTTGGTAATCTTATCAATCCCTAAGTGAAGTGACTAATCTATTTGGTTTAAGAAACATTCCCTTCATGATTATACTTGTCACTAATTCTTCATGTTCTTCATCTTCTGCTCTGAAAGGCAAATTTTAAAGGATTTCTGGTTTGATATTAAAATGGTAAATTTGGCTTGTATCGTATACAGGTTTTTGGGAGTGTGGCATAAAACTGATTTTATCTTAGCTTTTCTTTTTTTTATTATTAGATGTCTGTTGAATTATTGTTCTATCCTATATCAACCATCTGAATACAGCATTTCTTGGAAGAGGAATGTATTGCCCACTCAGTAATTAGAGGTAAAGACTGTTACAGGGCATTGAAGGGGTTCCAAATCCTTCCTGTGCCATGACACATTCACCCACCACACCACTCCCTGCTAATGCAAGCTGGCAGGAGTCAATTCCAAGAAAGCCTCTTCTCCCAGTATTTGAATATCAGTGGGACTTCCAGCACTCAGTCGGGCACTCCCTCCAGAGCCTCAGTGAACCCTTTCTGCTGCTTTGTGAGCACTCAATGTTCCTTTCTCTGTAGTGGATGTGATGGGCTGCGACATCTATCATCTCCATAAAAAGCCATCTCAAACAATATCAGAAGATGTCACTTAGAGCCTGCCAGCTGGAAGATAAACTAGATGGCACTGATGCAAAGGTCTATTTATGTCAGTCCAACATAACTTGAGTTCTCTGAAGAGCAAGCTGTGTTATGACACAAGATGGGGGCTAAAAACGGTATTTCCTTTCATAGTTGGGAGTATTTTCCCTTTTTTCTGGTATAACCATGTGATTTTACATGACAGTGCTCTTCAGCTTCTGCAACATGGAGTGCTGCTTTGTGAAGAAGGGCTCTTTTCCCCAGACCAAAATGAAATGCATTGTTCATTTGTCATATGCCATGGACCTCCCCCATCCCTGATTCTCCTGAGCCTGTGGTAAAGAGGTTAAGATATTTAACACTTAATCAGATGACCTGACATATATCACCAAATGTGTCTGTTGCCCTGACTTTGTCTGCTTCCTCTTCCCTTGCATGCTTCAGCTGTTCTCATAGTGCATTAGAGGGTTGCTGTCTTTATTAGTCACCAATAACACATTAATACATTCCTTCTCCTATTACCTCGGACACTAATTTGGTGGAATTGGATACTGACAGTACATTGATGTTGTTAAGGTTAATGACCCAGAGATTTACAAGAGAAGTCACATTAGAAGTCAAATTGATTGTAATAATTGTTTCACTGAACAGTGTCAACATTAAGTACAGTATGTTGTGCTGTGTCGTCCAGGGAGGCCCCGTGGCTGTTACACTAACTGCAACAATCTCTACATACACTCCTTACAAGACAACTCACACTGAAATACATTTAGGTAAATGCAGCTCTAATAATAGATGCCTAACATGTTCTAAGATATAAGACACTATGTTTCTAGTCTCTGCACATTATTTTGCCTCCAAGCATATTTTGTACATGCATCCAGTTCTAAGGAAATTGCTGCTTTTGTCAGCAGGGGATGAGCAGAAAGGAAAATTTGGTGGCTGTTTCTTCCTTTTGGCCTGAATTTTGAGGCAATGCAGAATACCTCTGTTGATCAGTCCTGAATATTGCTCAGACAAGTGTTTGGCAGTTCAGATGTTCTGCAGTTAAGAAACTAAGTATTTAAGCTGAAATATACTGCACAAAATAATTTTGCTATTAACATTGCATTTATAGTGGGAATAGAAATCAAAAATTGCAACTGAGAGGTTATGGGAGTCTCCCAGAAGTGTCGCTTTTGACCACAAACATGTGTGATTGACTCTATGCAACTACTGAAAAAAAAATTAGTCCCTTTTTCACACTCTATATCCCATTCCTCGTCTTCCCTACTCAGCTCTATGGATTTCTGTTCTATATTTCTCTTGCATTCCTCTTTTCTCCATTTCTTCTCATTCAGTGTATTGATCTTACAGCTGAAGAAATCACTGCTGAGTGCTGAGTGGTGCTGTGAATGGTGACATAAAAGGTGCTCGTCATGCAGGACTCCTGTGCAGTCATCTGCACGCCTACAGGACCTGACTCACCCATTCCTCCTGTCGCAGTGTCAGCTCAGACTGCAGGGAGTTCACGGCATTGCTGACGATGGTGAGTTATGACTAGAGCTGAAGGTCAGGAAATTAGCCTTTCATACTTTTCACTAACACTTTCTTCACACATCTTGTGTTGTTTCTCAATCTTATTTTAAATATCTCAAGATGTCAAACAAACAATCTATTTTCCCAGAAAATTTCAATTTCAGCAAGAGCAACAAACGTTCTCTGGAAAGACAAAAGCTCTCAGTAGAAAATGCCTGTTTGTTTTGGCCCTGATAATGTACACTAATCATATCCACCCTCCCTTCTTTCTTTCTCCCAGTCCCAGCTTGGCTTCTTCCTCAACCATTTTGCATAGTATTTGCTTACTTGGAGAGCTAAAATTTTAAGAACATAGAAAATACAAAGAGATTGGTAGACTGGTAGGGTTCGTGTAAGTAAGTGAAGATGCATGCAGTGTTGATATCTAAGCCAGTCGCTTTTGGCTCCCCTTATGAGTAAAGAGAAAAAACAAAACCTTTTGCCACGATTAGACCCAGCCCAGGGTGGATGAATTGTAGCCATACGGGATTCAAAGCCTGGCTTTCTAAGTGCCTGCAGTGTGGAACCTAAAGCTTACAGCAACCATAAAGGAAATTAGCATGAAAAGGATGTATTTTGGTGCATAGAATCCTAGTGTAATGAGGTTGTATAATACCTTCTTTTCTGTGTCACATCTACAGAAAATGTGGTTGCACTCTCCTTCTGCCTCAAAAGACTGCACTGTTGAGCTCACGCTGTGCTGTGTTGCATTTGTTAACGGTGAAGGTCCAGTGTTTAGTCTTTCACCAAGCGGTTACAGTGCAGGCACTTAGATTTGAAGAACTGGCCAATAGATTTGGTTCATGTGTAAAAACCATCACACATAAGAAGGAAAACCAAAAGTCATATTTTGGATCTTATCACTGTTTGTATCACACATCAGTAACACGTCAAACACTGTCTTTTGCTCTGTACAGCATATTGTACAGCTTGCTCTCTACACCATCAGCTTGTTTTGTGGCTGATGTGTAAGCTGGGATATTACTTTTTAAATGCATTTTAGTGGCATCATGTATTCTACAACAGGCCTGTCAAAATACAGTGTCAAGCTCTCATATGTCACATAAAAACTGTTTGATGTTCTCCTCACTTGAACTCCTACTTTGCATTGTAATTAGGAGAGATCTTGACTGGGTGAACTTGTTATATTTTTACATGCACAAGCCTAAGGACACTTTAATTAAAGTCACAGGGAAACTTGAAAGCGCAGGCACCGAGGAATAATAAGACAACTTAAAATAACCTGCTCAAAACTGCTGCAGAGAAACGAAAGAGACAGGACATGTCACAGACAAGGAACATTATAAACTGGGGGCATCTAACCATTCCTTCCCCAACAGTAGCACATAATAATTATAAATATAAATCATGCTTCACTTCTTGCCGTAAGACAGCACCGGCAAAACTGAATGACAGCATTGCTGACTGGGAAAGTTGTCTGAGAAACAGTAAAGGCTTTTTTATTAAGACCAAGCTCCTTAGTTTTAATTTTTTAGAGGGAAGGAGAGATGCTCAAAGCAGTGTGGGAAAAAAAAATCACATTTTCATTTTATGGAAATAATCTTCCACAAGTTACTTGTAAGAGGAAAAAAAAACATCAGAACTGCCCTTAAAGAGTATTGTCATTTACAATTTTATTTTAGATTTCTTGTAGAAAATGAATTTATTTTCATCAAATCCAAAATTTTATCTTAAAAAATACGATTTTTTTTCCCTTCAGAGGATATTTTGATAGGTAAAGCAGGAGACAATGATTTCCTATATTTTCTCTTTTTTTTTTTTTCAATCCAATGTAAGCATTTTCCTTTTTCCTGTTTTTTTGGCTGTGTTAATTATATAGTTCTTTCCTAGCTATTTCTATCTCCTTGAGTTTCCATATCTCATAGCTTCTTCTTAATCAGATAAATTAGGCAGCATCAACACAAAATATATTTTCCATAGCTACAGATATATACAACTTACACATTTTATTTGTTCTACTTCATCATTTGTACTGTGCTCTATGATACACACTGGTTGATAAGAAAGGCATCCTGCTGTGATACCTAAATCTGTGTTTGTTCCTACTTGCGCAAGTCCCACTTGCATGAGAAGTCCAGAGTTCAAATTCATTTCAGTATAATTGATTCTTTAAAATGGGATTCAGACAACAGACTGAGACACCCACGTTTAGGTGTGTGCAGATAAATATCTGTGATCTCTATACAGATCAAAGGCCAATTCCATTGACTAAATGTAGGCACCAGGTGGTCTCTGAGACTTTTATAGAATATAACATAGTCTCTAATTGTTGATCTAAAGGAATATGTGTCTCCTGTATGTACGGGGTCATACCTGCCAGCCCAACAGAACGTCTTAAATAATAAAAAGCAACCCAGATGACACAAAAGGTCAGTGTTTTGGTAACTGAATCAAGACCCTCATCAGCATAACAGGCTGAATGAAGTCTGTTGGGCAACGAGCGCAGCCAGTCAAGGAGCGGAATCTATCTATCCATCCTCTGTGGACTCCCTCTCTACTGTCTTAGTTTAAGGTACTCATTGCTTAGGTCTAACTCACATATATATATACACCTTCATATGAAGACCTGAATTAAAGCATCCTAACCTCTGTGCTGTCTCTCTCTTGAGTCCCTTGAGCTAATTACTCTTCCAATTCTTGCTATATCACTCTTAGATTTTAAATTGGTGATGATTTTGTGTTATTTCTAAATATAATGTCTTCAAAATATTCACGTTTCCAAGATACTACAGCAAATCTATATCTTTCTCCTTATTCAGAAACAGCATTGACCTCCTCACTCCCTGATTTCTCAACTCCTTCAGACTCCAGTACTGATTTTGACAACTCTAGTTCCTCTCCATGCTTGCACACTCCTTCAGTTTCTCAGAGAAAATATCTTCCTTTTACACCCCATTCTTGTGCACCTTGAGCTGAACCTTCTTATTTGCAGATTTAAGCAGGCACAGGTTGAGAATTTTGGTTTTGCCTTTTGTCCCCTGTCTTGTTTAGGACTAGTCTTGGCTGTGCACATTCAAGATCTATTTCCATTTTCTTTTTCTAAAGCTCTCCCTAGGGGCATGTTTTAGCTCTTAGTCTCTTCCCCTTCTTTTGTTTGGAGGAAATAATGGGGTATCATCTCACTGACAAGCAGTGCCAGAGGGTCCAAGAAGCAAACACACACTTTTGTGAGTGATGTAATAAAATGCTGAAATGCTTTACCCATTATTGCAGGTATGTCCTCTTCAGAGTCTTTGGCAAAGTGATTGCATTAATACTTCCTTACCTTTACCACAGAAATATTGCTATATCTCAGTTAAGCTCCCACAACAATTTGGTTCCTGCTTCTTTCCAGAACTCCATAGGAAAACACGCACTGGAAGCCTTGGCTCAGAGTTGCTCTGAATCACTTATCACTGTCTCTAGTTTAGCATTTATGTATGTATGTAAATCCACCTACGTGCGTGCATAGCCCACAGAGGCAGCGTGACAGAAGCTGTGGCAGGTCATAATCACAATCCCATCTGTTTGCAAGAAAGAGTCACCGAATACATTTGAAATCGAATACAAACAAAATTAAGCCAACGTTGCAACTAGTTGAGTTATGATAGATTGCAAATTTCGTCTGCTCTTGTGGCTTCCAATACTTCTCCCAATGCAGAGTTGTTATAGCAAATATCTGCATGGAAAAATATTAGAATTGTTATTATCATTAGGATTTTAAACTACCAACCGTCTAAGCTTGTTAAATGTCTTTTAATTGTTGATAGGCCAACTGGATAATGGTGTTCCATAGAATTGTTACTTAATGCAGGTGTCCTGTATCTCAAAATAACTGCTGGCCAGCTATCCATGCTGAGAAGGTGATATGGAAAAAAAAGCTACACAGAGTGGCTTAAATGCAGCTTATGGCATCGTTGCCTCCAAGGGACACCTGATAAGATTTATATGGATGTTACCATGCTTAACACAAAGAAGGTGTGCTTTTTTTTTAGCAAAGGGAGAGCATTTTAAATTATTAAAACCAATTTTCAGCAGGGCTTCAGTGCAGACTACTGAGTCTGTGGTATCACATGTAATGAAATGAGATGTATAGAGCTGGTTTCTCATCCAGAAAACACTGCACATTTAAAATATGAAAATAAACTAGCATATGAGTTTCTCAACTGGAAGAAACTAAAAAAAACATGAAAAGATATGGAAGTCCTCAGCCAAGTTGGCTTTCATGTAAAAGATTTTATGATTATCTACCAAGAATTATATCCAGCTGTTGATGTACTATTCTGTTAGAGTTTACAGTCACGCAGAAGAAGGCCAAGTCAACTCTCAGGAATGCTGGAAGCATCATGATGTGCAAATAAATTATACCACTGAAGATGTAGTCAGTTGAATTGTAACATTCTGATCACTGAAATCAGACACTTTTTGAATTCTCGAGAATCGAGAACAGGAATCTATTAATGGGTGAATAACAATGACATCAGAGATCTGGTTAGCATGGGTGTCACTTGGGCAAAAGCAGGGCAAGAAAATAAAAGAGATACATAAAGTGCAAATCATCCCTAGAATATGAACAGAAGCAGGGCAGGGAAGGCACCATTTCATTCCAAGTTATTCAAAGTATACTAATACTCAGACATCTGGGAAATAGATGAGCTGCTAAACTTTACTACTGGGATACTGTAAGGCAAGAGATGTAGCACTTCAGAAACCAAAAAGTCCCAAACTATTTAATTTCAGACTAGAATCACAGTTTACTGGCGGAGTGCTGTGTTATTTATATCAGAGTGGGAATTTGGTCACATCGCATCATCTCCATACTTAAGCCATCAGCTTGACAGATCAAATTCCTAAGCTGCTCATAAAGAAGCTCACAGAAGTCTTTAACAGAGCCTTGGACCAACACTCAGTATTGGATTGTAGAGATTTTTCCATGGCTATAGCTGGAGATTTAGTTAGGTTTAACTTATTTCTCCAGGACAAACCACACATTGTGAAGCAAGCTAAAAGGCTTGAACAGGTGTAAACTCAACCTTCTAACATGACAATGGACAGTAAGGTTATTTCATCCAAGTTACCAATTAGTTCATTCCCATTGAAGCCAAGACAAGGCCATTGGGAGTATAAGTAGTGAAATCTTTGTTTCCATGATTGGTGATGAACAGGATATTGAAAGAGCTTTCTAGTGACTTCAAATTGCCTTTGAAGACCACAATACAACCCCATCCTGGAGGTATCTTGCTGTCATGGGAAAAAATAACACTTGACCCTACTGCAAATTACATTGACTAAGTCTTTGATACTGAGGAAGGAAAAAAAATCCAAACCATGGAGAACTGTGTCGCAGATCTGAAGACAAAACATATCAAAATTATTAAAATGACACTTTATTATAATTTTGATATTTACACACACACAATCACATACCCTAAAAGACAGTAAATTTGATATGCATTTTAAAGGTCATTGTTGGTGTGTTACAATGTTTTCCCGTTGTTGTCATCATAATATGACAGTCTGTCAGGGAATAAACTTTGAAGTTAGGACTTTGACACACTGTCTTTGGTAAACCTCAGTCTAGTGGATTTGGATATTGGTGCTCCTTGGCTGCCTGCCACAGCTTTTCACAAGAAATGCTTATGCTGCAGCAAATTTGGCAGGAGAAGTGTCTAAACATGAGTCAGAGGTAGATCAAGCTTGCCTTTGCTGGCTTTTTAACATGAAAATAGCTTCCTTTGTGCTGGAGGTGCTGAAGAAAGAGAACTCATTTCCCACCTTGGTGGAATGAAAGAGGGACTCTGGAGAACAACAGGCCAAAACACAGTGATGTATCCCTGATTGCACTGTTACACACACCCAAAATCATCACAAGCATTTGAAACATCAGTGGTAAACAAGGTGAACACACTGCTTAGACCACAAGAAGTTATATTACGACAGTTAATTCCTTAGTAACTATTCTTTTTTTACTGGGCGAAGATCTCACATGACACCTCTGTTTTTATATCAGACACTTCAACCATGAGCCATCAGAAAGATCCTGAGAGATAAGACATGAACAGAGAACTTTGAGAACTTAACTCTGTACAGCTTGCAAAGTTACTGAGTCTACAATGGGATTTAAAAGCTTAAGGCACCATGAAGATGTTATCGTACAAATAGTTTATGGGACAATCTGCATATGCATTTACAATACCAGGACAGGGAGTGGCCACTGGGTTAGTTAGAAGTAATTCACTCCTAGAAAATTTCTTTCTAGTGTGTGTAAACATGAGGATCTATAGCTGTCAGCTTTTACGCAAAATCTAACATAAATGTGAAACAAATTTCTATCATGGTTATGAGGATAATATTTTAGATGTGTGCTGCAAAATTATTGTGTCTAATATGAAAATGAACACTGCATATTCTATCTGTTTCAGAAGCAACATACAATACAGCCATTCATAATTTTTTGTAAAAAAAGATTAAAACTTCCAAATAAAACTTCAGTAGAATTATCTGTTATGTTCAGGTTATAAAAAATACTAAAGCTAAATACAAAATAAAGCTAAATAAAATACAAAGCTAAAGCTTTGTGTTATTTCTTACATCTTCTTCAAAAGCACACTATTTTTTGCTCATTGGTTTAATCCTTCCTCTTTTCTTATAACTTCCAGTCATAGAACTGGAAGATGGAACTTAACTTTGCATAGCAGCCTTTGGCTGCTTTTAGCACTGATTTCATTTTGTCCTTTAGTAATTTTGGTGACACAAAATTTGCTCCAGAATCCCATTGCAAAGACTTTTTGCATTAAACAGATCATCAGGAAGCACAGATCTCCAAAAGGTCTCAGGAGATAAGTAAATGAATAAATAAACAGAGGACAGTCTAGCAGATGAGGCAAGAACAGGAAAGGATCAAGCAATGTAGGGAAGAACATTTGCTGTGGTTTGTTCTCTGTAAAGGTTCATCTAAGGGTGGAGAGGGAAGACAATCTATGTGGCTGGATCTGACAATCTGATTTGGCATCAAAAATGATGGCTTCATGCTAGAGAAGCAGAAAGACTGGGAAATTAGTTCCTTAGAAAAGCCCAAAATAATCTCATTTCTTTAACTCAGTACAGTTTATCTTCTTCATTAATACTGATGGATGCTATGTCCTTATTTTCCGTCTCATGCACTTGTGAAAGTGTCAGCCTCTGGCCTGGACAGGTGCACACTCTCCTGGGTGGAAAACTGGTTGGCTGGAGGGCCCAGAGAGTGGTGGGAAATGGTGTGAAATCCAGCTGGAGGCCAGTGACAAGTGGGGTTCCCCAGGGCTCAGTGCTGGGTCCAGCCCTGTTCAATGTCTTTATCAATGACCTGGGTGAAGGCATCGAGTGCACCCTTAGCAAGTTTGCGGACGACACTAAGCTGGGTGGAAGTGTTGATCTGCTGGAGGGTAGGGAGGCTCCAAAGGGATCTGAACAGGCTGGATCGCTGGGCTGAGACCAATGGCAGGAGGTTTAACAAGGCCAAATGCCGGGTCCTGCACTTGGGGCACAACAACCCTATGCAGTGCTACAGACTAGGAGAAGTCTGTCTCGAAAGCTGCCTGGAGGAGAGGGACGTGGGGGTGTTGGTTGACAACCGACTGAATATGAGCCAGCAGTGGCCCAGGTGGCCAAGAAGGCCAATGGCATCTTGGCTTGGATCAGAAACGGTGTGACCAGCAGGGCCAGGGAGGTTATCCTCCCTCTGGACTCGGCACTGGTGAGACCGCTCCTCGAATCCTGTGTTCAGTTCTGGGCCCCTCTCCACAAGAAGGATGTTGAGGCTCTGGAACGAGTCCAGAGAAGAGCAACAAAGCTGGTGAAGGGGCTGGAGAACAGGCCTTATGAGGAGCGGCTGAGGGAGCTGGGGTTGTTTAGCCTGGAGAAGAGGAGGCTGAGGGGAGACCTCATTGCTCTCTACAACTACCTGAAAGGACGTTGTAGAGAGGAGGGAGCTGGCCTCTTCTTCCAAGTCACAGGGGACAGGACAAGAGGGAATGGTCTCAAGCTCTGCCAGGGGAGGTTTAGGCTAGACGTTAGGAAAAAATTCTTTACAGAAAGGGTCATTGGGCACTGGCAGAGGCTGCCCAGGGAGGTGGTTGAGTCACCTTCCCTGGAGGTGTTTAAGGCACGGGTGGATGAGGTGCTGAGGGATATGGTTTAGTGTTTGATGGGAACGGTTGGACTCGATGATCCGGTGGGTCTCTTCCAACCTGGTTATTCTGTGATTCTGTGATTCTGTGAATTAAGAGATTAATAGGGATCAATAACCTTGGCACCTGAATCACTGAAACTTGGATCATTGTGAGGAGGGAAACTCTGGACTCAAAAGTAGACTGTTTGTATCTGCATCATTAATTTTCATTGATATACATTTCTGTGGAATTCCTGAATCTAATTTTTTTATGAAGTTATTCAAAAAAGAAGATCTTACCAATAATATTTTCGTACATGTCATATCTTCTCAAGTGTGTGTAAGGGTGGGGAAAGAGAGCTGCTGCAGTTTCTGAAGACCTGCATGTCTGTGTCTGGAAAACATGAGCATCAGCCCAGATAGATTACTGAACACTCTTATCACTTCACTATTGTGATATCAGTTTAGATTTTATTTTGCACAGGGGTCAGTAACCATCAGTATATTCTTTCCCTATTTGGACAGGTGATGACTATACCAGATTTTGGAGCTGTCCCTTGGACGTACCTGGTGAAGGAAAGAAGTATCATGCTCTGCTCTCCAGATGAAGGGATCAAACATCAAATCAATTTGCCATGGCATAGGAAGTTAACATACAGTAACCACCCTCATATATGCTCTTAGTCTTCATCTTCACTTAGACTTCAATGAAAAACATTAAGATAACTTGCATTATTGTTTGTAGGATGTGGGCTGTAAGTATGCATACAGACAATAACCACAACTCAGCTGACACACAGAAACTTGTTAAAATGTAGTTGCTTCCTTAAACATCTGAATTTAACCAAGGTATAAATTTCTTGGCTTTACCACAGCTTTCCCATGTGACTCAAGAAGTTTAGCATCACTTTCCAAGGTCATTTATATATAAATGACTATACAGTCATTTAGCTACTGTACATTTTTAATATCCTAAAGATTTTTACATCTAGAATATAAATTATTCTCTCCTAATAGACATTCAAAATGTGGTAACAACAACAACAAAAACGTTAAGGTCATAGTGCATTACTTTCTTCCCAAGTCCAGAGATATGATGGTCATCAAATGTAGCAATGAAATGCAACAGTCTCATTGTATCTCAGAATTTGCTGATAAACTGAATTCATTTTATGTTTTTTTTCCCTAAATAAAATAGCAGTAGGTATTTGAAAAGGGTTAAGGTAGAATCTGAATGTGTTCCTCTCCATTTAGTAGTTTTATCAAAAGAGATGTGTCATTCAAGTTGTCTGTCTGTTTCTTAGCCTCATTGTTGAGCTCTCTTGCAAGGATGTTAATTAGCGTGACTTGTGCAATGGCAGAACTTGTGATTGTTTCTTGTATCTTACACAGCAAGGCAGAAATCATCTTGGCCATTTCTCTTGGAAGTTTATGAGAGCAAAAATGTTGCTGTTTTTAAACAGAAAATGCATAAAATACATTTTATAAGTGGGCTTATTGGGTTCCCACAAATATGTAAAGGGCAAGAAAAAGACTAATTATTTTGTCAGGAAATCCATAATTCTATAGCTGTACATAAAGTGAGAGGAAGCTCAGCAAGTCAAAGGCCTTTATGAAAGTCAATAAAGCTTGAGAAATGGGATCTCAGTATCAGGACCCTGCAATAACAGAAATGGAACTAGAGAGCGGTTATCCACCCTCTTCCCTCCCCCTCCTTCCCTCCACCCTTCTTCCAAGGAAATGAAATCTTCAAGGCAAAAGGATTAAAGTAAAAACTACTGGTACAGAAATGGAAATTTCTTCCTCAGAATGATTTGCATATTTTCCATATACACTTTATCATGTCTGGAGCATTTGGGACCCGTGTTCAAGGCTTTGATGTGGGTCAGCACATGGCAAGGGCCAAAAGAGAACGGTGATGAAGACACTTTGATTCCTTGCAAGTGCATCAGACCAATGTAAATGACCATAATCATATTAGAGCATGGTCACATTGAAACGGTCACAGTTAATAAGTACAGAAAAGCCATGGAGCCTAAAATGTCATCAACTACTTTTATAGTCAAGATTTCTACCTTTCAGCTTCATTCTCCTACAGGAAAGGGCCTAATTTTCATGATTACATACTTCACATAATGTCTTTTACATTTACCTAAATGATTAATTTGATTTAAATCAATGGGATGACTTTCAAAGTTTGAGATTGAGTATATAAAATAACATTTGCAATACCTGCTCCCTTTTAATGAGACCTACAGATACAAAATTCATGTCTGAATCTACAACAGATGTAGCCAGCCCTAAAATTTTTCAGTGTCATTACTTTGCAGTACTTATATTGTAGTATTAGTAAATGTAGAGCTATACTTAACTTTCCATATTAAGCATCATTATTTTGTTGTTTTGATTATGAACCAATCCCCAGTAGTGCTTTTTTATTTCATTCTCTACTATGTTTTAAAAATGGACAAAAACACAGACTAAAAGTTACAGAAATATCGCAAAACTAGAAAACATCACAAATGAAACCATTCTTCTCCATCTTATTTAAGCCATTCCTTGCTAGAGTTCTCATTAGAACACATGCCATGTTGAAGGTCCTGGAGGACAATTCTTCTGTTATTTATCAGACTTGAGGGAGAAGTGAGTGAAATTATGTGGGCCAGAGGAGAAAAAAATGCTGTTCAAGAGAAAGACTTTGATGATAAAAAAAATTTTTGTTTTGTATAAAGCACAAATACTTGAGGTGAATTCAATTATAGTAATGTGTCATGCATTGATGTGGTAAGGAACTGCATGAATGTTGTTATCCTTATTGTTATCATCCCAGTGAAGGCTGAAAACTCAAAACCTGGAATAAATTTGTAAACTGAAATAAAAAATACATCTTTATATTTCAAATGAAAAATTTTGTTTCAACAGCTCTAAAATTTGCCCTTCTCTTCTACTGTTTTTTTAAGTACAAATGTATTCAAAATTCAAAGAAAAAATGAAGTTAATAATATTCCAAATATTTACTTTTGCAAGTGTCCAAGAGGTTTTTTTTTCAGCATTCAAATATTTGATAAAAAGCCACATCCCAAATACAAACTGACTCCAAATCATTTTGGTCTCAGAGGATACAGAGCCCTGGGAAGATTTCAGATTCTTCCAGGTTCATAGAGCAAAATTGAGTCTCCTGATATAAAAATATTTTGATGACTCTTCTACATAATATTACATCTTTTTCAATACACCTCATAGAAATTATCTGTAGTTAGTCCATCTCCACAAGTGAATTCATAAATTCATATACACCTTTGGGCACCCAGTATTGACACATAGGCATGACACAGTTTCACCTGTTCAGAGACAACTCAGAGCGATTTCACTCATCTAAAGGCAGAGGTGAATGTGAAGAGATTGTAACTTAGGACAAAAAAACCCCAAATATCAATGAAATTGTTATGCTAGATAATACCATACTGATAACATTTAATTGCTTTGGGTTCAGAAAAAAATGCACTTGGTCATTTTAAGCCATATATAAAAGGTTACTGACAATTCTTTTTCAGCAATGCCAAATATTACTGCTTTCCTCTCATATTAATATGTTCCTCAGAGTTAGTCTTTATAAATCTAGCTTAAACGTAAGAATCTTATTGAGAAACAGCAAGAGATTTGTTTTTGTATTTTTCTGTGAAGTCTCTAGGGTAAGATGTTTTAATCATCACAACATAAGCCGCAACTAAGGAAAGAGAAGAGCCTTAACAGTGAACCTCTGCTAAGCTTCAAGACTTGTGGCTGTAAAATGATACGGCATTAGTAAATATGCAAGTGTGAGGGAACACAGTTTCTCCCAAGTCTCTCCATCAAGCCTGTCTCCTCCCAAAATAAGAGAAAAAAAACATGATAAATCTAGCCTGACTTGGAGTACCACACTATATTTCTTTATCTTATGCTAAAACAGGAGAAAACATTATGCTCAAAGCCTACTCAGCCCTAAGGTATAAACAGAAGACTCTTGGTCATACCAGCAGTGACTTTCCCCGTGACTTTTATCTTTTATTTTTTTAAATTCTTTCTGTGTGCTGAACTGTTATCTGTGCTAAACTAATAACTCACTTGACTTTCTTTTTAATTAGAGTAGTGCAGTTCTGTATTTGTAGCACAACACTGTCCTTTCCAAGGTTGTGTACAGCTACTATGTATTATCTTAGGTGAGAGAAGGACATGACACTGTCATTTATCATTATCCCATCAAACATTTGGCAAGGAGCAATGAATTTTTCGGGAAGGTATCATTTGAATCTGTAGATAAATTCACCTCAGAAAATTGCATTCAGAAATAAATACAGTCCAGTTTATATTCCTGATACAGTCTTCTGCAATGTATAATATGCAACAGAAGCACACAGTCATAGAATGGTTTGGGTTGCAAGGGACTTAAAGATCACCCAATTCCAACCACCTGCCATAGGCAGGGACACCTCCCACTAGACCAGATCTGCCCCAAGCCCATCCAACCTGGCCTTGAACATCTCCAGGGATGGGGCAGCTACCACTTCCCTGGGCAACCTGTGCCGGTGTCTCACCACCCTTATCAGGAAGAATTTCTTCCTAATGTCTAACCCAAATCTTCCACCTTCCAATTCATATCCATTCCACCTCCTTCTATCACTCCATGACCTTGTTAAAAAAGCCTCTCCCAGGCTTTCCTGGAGCCCCTTTCAGGTACTGGAAGCTGCTCTAATTTCTCTCCAGAGCCTTCTCTTCTCCAGGCTGAACAACTTCAATTCTCTCAGCCTGTTCTCATAGCAGAGGTGCTCCAGCCCTCAGATCATCTTCCTGGTCTCCTCTGGACCCATTCCAACAGTTCCATATCCTTCTTATGTTGGGTATTCCACAACTGGAAACAAGACTCCAGGTGGAGTCCCACATGACTGGAGTAGAGGAGCAGAATCACCTTCCTCGCTCTGTTGGCCACACTTGTTTTGATGCAGGCTGGGATATGATTCTTTTTACTAGAAAAAGAGAACTAAACCAACCAACCAACCAAACCTTAATTCTTATTTAAAATTAAAATTTAGACAACCTTTTTTTTTTTTTTATGTCAAACTTCTTTCTTTGCTTATTTTATAATTTGGGGAAAGCACTTGGCAGTCAGTGCCAGAAGTTAATTTTTCGCATGGGGCATTTTTTACCATAAAATATAGTGCACAGGAGACAGAACTCAATACATTTCCTGAAACTGGAAACGCCTTGACAGAAAAGTTCTCAGACTTGCAAAACACATACACGTCTGTTATGCATTTACCGATCAACCTCAGCAAAACATTGCAAATTTAAGCACCTGCACAATCAAGGTCTAAGTAGCAGATATAAATGTTTAGCTAACGGATTTACAAATCTCAGATTTCAGGACATAAGACAAGCTTTTTAGGAGGGAGATATGAATCATATCTATGTAACAGCACTTTCAGACACTGTAATCGTTGTTCCTAGTAGAAAAATGCTTCTTAATTAGAGACAGATGTTGAAAATTTTGAGTTATACAAAAATGTCACAAGCCAAATCTTTCAAAGAAAATAATAGATTACATGTTGGACTTCATCTTTTTGGAAATAAGGAAATATAGAAATGACAAAATGACACTGAAATTGTGTAATTTTTCTCTGTGTTCAGCATTTTTTGTTGTTTTCAGCTAGGTTGAAGTCAATAACGTAGGATTAAGGACAGTTTTGCGATAGCCTGGAATCTTCTCCTGGAAACAGTAGACTTAAAACCAACTGAATAACTGAAACAGACACAAAAAGCAGTTTCTCTCTAATATCTTGTTCTTTTACCATATTAAATCTGTGCCATGTGCTCTCCATTGCAAGACCAAAAAAAAATATGGGTTTTTTATTAAAAATCTCTTCCACTTGGTCTTTGCAGACCTGGTCACTTCTATTTGACTGTGATGAATTGCTGCAGCCCTGGAGCAGTCCCTTTGGAAGAGAATGCTATAGTGTCCCACAGCCTTTTACTGGTAAATACCTTCAACCTTGCACTTTTCACTCACATTTCCCCAAGAAAACAACCCCTTAGTCTTTTGCATTCTTTAAATTTTATTTAACAGAATATCAGAGAACCACTTTTAGGGTTCTATTGAGGTCATTTGTAATGCAATCAAGCTACACTGTGATGTCATTCTCTCTGTAGCATGATATCCTTACATGTCAGTGGCTGTTAAACTGTGGCTTAATGCAAACATAATGGTTTATGCCACAGGGCAGCAGTGAAACGAACTTACAGAGATGAGATGTGCACACACAGCAGTGCTTCCCACTGAAGAATCATGTCTTCCATCTATGTGCCCTAGCAGTACCTCCTTCCTACTCCTTCCCCATTAACAGATGTATGGCCATCCCCAAATTTTATATAAATTACTAGTCTCTGGGAGATTTCATTGTGTTCCCTTTCAAATTTTAAGACAACTCCTTTCTGGAGTTATATATTTTACATTACAAAACCTTTGTCTTTCTTTCTTTTTTTCTTACAGTGTAAAACAGTGGGAATGCATGGAAACATGGAGCTATTGTTAGCTATCTAGCTGCAACTGAATTTCACCTCATGAATGATAATTTGAGCGCACTTCAGTGTACAAGTGTACACATAAAATCTGTAACTGATCTACGATCCATGAGTGACAGTCACTAGTGACCAGGATACACTGTCAGTGAGACTAAGCATATAAATACAGTTGGATTACTCTCTGCAGAGTGATGATACCAGAGGTATCAGAGGTGTGCTTGCTTATAACAGAGGTGTTGTAAGGCTTCCTTCTTGCTTAAGGGAAAAATATGATGGGATATTTGGAAGACATAACATAAACCACAATGATTCTTGCCATAAGGGTGCTACTTTGATGTCACATTGTGTGACAAACAGTGACTAGTTACTGTTGACCATTGATTGTCCATTCTGCCTGCCGGGAGTGTCCAGCTAATCCGCTTGCCTAGTCTGGGCTGCAGCCCTCTAGTTCAAGTAGAAAGATTCTTCCTTGCAGAGAGCAGGAGAGGGCGAGGTGTGTAGAGGAAAAACCCTGCAAACAGAGAGACAACATGTTCTTGAGGTGGTGCTGGGAAGATCAGGGAGCAGACACAGTCAATTCTAGTTTGGCTAAAGGAATTTCCATTGGGTTAGTTTCAAATCCACCTTACTGCACCCCAAGAAGATGCAACTGCTTTGAAACAAAATAGGAGAGTAGCTGCTTTTCACAGATCCTCTAGACATGGAAGAGCTGTTTTCTACCCAGGTAAACTGGAGTTGTGTCTATTTGAAAACCTTGCTCTTTTCCGTGGTATAGTGAAACATACCATGAGAAATTCTAATCTTTGGATGGATGATTTCAGCTTGCTCAAGTAAAGACAACTACAATTCCACCTCCAGGTTATGGTGGCTTTGTGATCCAAGCTTTTGTTTGGATCATTAGAACACCCAGTTATCTTGACTGCCTGAATTCTGTTAGTGTCAGTAGCTTACTGTTACCCAGGAGTTAGCCTCATGTTATCCAAGATCATGTTGTAAACAAAAAGACCCTAATTAAAATAATCTGGACAGAGAAATGCCTTACATGGCTACTCTAGGGAGGCAGGTCTTTGGAAGGACCACAGGGGTGATGTGCGGGAGGGACAAAATACTGTTTTAGTATTGAAAGGAAGAAAAAGATGAACTTACGTATCAGAGTAAATATTCCTCAATGAATGCTGGAGATGCATCCTGTCCAATCAGTGGTAATAACTGCAAGTTTTGTGGCCTGATTTCTTCAGGAAATGAGGCTTGTGTGATTATTCTGTCTTTCAGTCCTGCTTAATTACTGCTCAATCCATTCATTAGCTGCAAATTTGACAGAGGAGTGATTCTGTCAGAGCTACCCAGTCCTCAACAGCAATCCTGAAAAAAAGATGTGCAGGTGACAAAAATCTTGATGGTAGTAATTCCTGAATTCTAATACTCAATTTACTCCTTGTTCTTCTTAAACTCTGTGATATTTATATAGATATGTTATCTCATAGGTTAACAACTAGTGATATAGAAGCAAGGTCATGAGTATATCAGCCACATATGCATTAATTCCACCATGTTTTCATAAATTAACAGAAACTATGGAAGGAAGAAGGTAATTTCTGAGAGTTTATTTATATTACTTATATTTTCCTGTAAAAACAAAGCATCCTTTAGCAACCTCCAGGTAATACAAATGGTACCAATGATTTGACTTAATGACAAACCTCAGCACCTTCTATTGACAGTGGTTTTCTAACTTAAGTCCTTGTATTCTCCTGGCTATTAAATACTACACACATTAAAATGAGTCATTAAGGACCATGGGCTAGTGGGTAACACCAACACTGTGGAAAGTTGGTTGTTGATTAATGTCTTTTGAGCCTGATTTTTGAGGTCTTCATTAATTAAAATGAATTTCTTGTCCTATAGGAGCATATGTTACATATTGCTTCCCCTCTAGTGCAGACATAATAAGTTTTCTTCACACATGACTGTGAAACGTCTCTTGTTTCACTTTTTGGAGAACTCCTCACAGACAAATTCCTTCATGGCATTTCCCAAACACTTTTGAAAGGTTCCAGGCCAAGGAGAAAAAAAGTTAGTTTTTCAGAGAATTCATTCTCTGCAAGATGCTCTAAGCTGTAATAGCACCACCTGGAGCAAGTTCAGAGTTGCAAGTTGCTTTTTCAGGAAGAAGTATCCCCCATCTCTCTTATTAATAAAGATTCATATATTTATTTTTATTATCTCTCACTGCGCACACGCGTATGGGTGTGTGAGTGTGTGTATGCACTTGCTTCTCCCATCAGAACCACTCAAATCTACAGAATGCTTAAGGAAAATCGTGTATACACTTCCCACAGTATTTTGCAAATAATTTTGGTCTTAAGCCTTGTCTCACAAGCTTAGGAGGAAAATTTGGCAGTAGATTGTTACATTTCTTTCCTGCTTTCTGAAGCACTACACAGAGAACTGCACCTCCATTCTATCAGACGAGCCGTGTTAGATGATGTGATTTGAGATTGGGTAAACAAGTTTGCTGGTATCCCATTTTCTAACAGCAAAACAAAACCACAAAGAACTTCTTATGCACTTAAGAGTGACTCTAATAGTCACAGGACCGATGACCCTGAAAAGAAGCTCCATCACCAAATTTCTTCTCTGCTCAGCCCCTCTACCCAACCAACCCATGGTTCTACATGACCACACCGGATCTATCACTGTAAATTTGCTTAAACTATGTACCCTATGTCTTCAAATTCTGTGCAAAATACTGAATGATGTGACAATTTCTGTATCTGTAAGAACAGTTTCTACCTAGAAGAGTCTTATTTATTTAAAACTGCATACAAACTGTGCCTGTGAATCAACTTGCTCACAGCAGGCCACCTAAGATGGGGTATCTCCAGGACTGTTTAATTTCTTCACCTGGAGAGCGGCTGCATCAATTAGTCAAAACCTTTGTTTTGAAGTTGGCTGAGAGTTCAGTCAACTACAGTGTCCCAAGTCAGTCTGTCCTCTCAAACTAGTCCTTTGTCTCACCTACTCAAAGACAGGCAGGGGAACTCCAGGGACAGGCAGGAAATTTACAACAAAGGGCATTTGCTCTGAGGAAAACCTCTGATACCTACTTGTACCATAGTTATATCTACAGGGCAACACAATTCTTCTTCATACATTCAGTGTGCAAAGGACAGGAAAATCAGGACTAACTTTTACAGTCTATTTTCCTCCCATTCAGGCTACACGAGGAGAACATTCTTTTTTAGCAATACATGGGGAAATCTCAGCAATCTTCTTCTCTAACAAGTAACAAATTAACCAGACACATGAATGCCAGACAGGCAGTGGAAAACCTTTGTTTAGGTGCCAAGCTCGCTCCCTCATACATATGCTAGCACAATATTTCCTTTGCCACTTCTGTGTCTAGACTGAAAGATTCTTATGTTTCCAGAGGAAGCATTTGTGGTAAGTCAAGTCATTCTTTCAAAGTCTTGTAAAATCTTGCTAAGAAAGTTGCCAACATTAGCTAGTAAAATATCTTCTTATTCCTGAAATTCGATACTCAAATTAGGAAGTCCCCTGAAGCCCTGATGGCATGGTCTCCAGAGAAATAAAGTCTAGGCATAGAGCAACATGCAACTTGAAGGATGATGGCACAAGAATTCCCAAGATGATCTAGTCCAGGTCTGTCCACAAACCTACCAACGAGTTGTCACAACCCCTACTACTCCTGAAAGTTTCTTTTTTAACATTTATTGATTCAATTTGCAAGAAGTCAGCTAAAAAAGATAACATAATAGCGTTTCTGATATGCCCTGGTGGTCTCCACAGAGGCACAGATTAGAACAGAAAATATCTGCATAGATGTGTGAGAGTAGCTGCGTGTGCTTAGACTCAACTAAACCTCGAGGGAAGTGGAGGGGAGGGTGCAACATAGTGAAGGCTGTGCACGAGCTGTTGCATTTTATGCTCCCGAACCTGAAGCTATTTATCTATTATCTACTCTTCCTAACAGAAGGAGCCCACATGATTCTTTTTTAATAATAATAAGAAGAAACAATCTTAATTCATCAAAATTGCAGACTTCTCCAGGAAGAGGGAGGCAGTGGTACAGGTCGTTCTGCTCCCAGGAGGTGGAGAGCCTCCATTAAAAAAAGGACTGAATCTCAAGTGGCTTCTTAAATGTTGTGTGAAAAAAGGATGTTCCCTGCTGTTCTCTGAGGCCTGTGAGAGCAACACAACAAAAATTGCTCTGAGTGCAAGATCTATTCTAAAGGGAGTAAATAAGCATCTTCTGCAGAATACACATTATAAACAGCAACTCCAAAGGAAACAAAACCTCCTCTTCAGTGCTCTCTCAGCTGTTTATTTCCTTTGCCTACTGAATTGAATGATCTCACTTGAAATGAGAAGACTATTGCTTTCCTGTTTTTCTCAGGGCCCTCTGTAGTTAGTGGATGCGGAAAAAAAGAAAGGCAGATAGAAAGAAATGTGTTTGTTCTAACTTTCTATGAGGTGCTTGTAGGGATTTCATGACTGACATCTCTTGCTCTAATTGACAGCTTTTCTCCAGCTTAATGACAACAGCTGCATCTCTCATGTTTATAGACAGAAGGTTTAGGCAGAGGGAAGCTACTCCTTGCAGTAGTAGCCTTATAACAAATACCTATGATACAGCAATGTGCCAAATGCAGAATTCCCAGGACCCTGTGCTGTAAACTGTCCATCCTTCCTTAGATTCAAAACTAATATGTCAGTCCCCAAAGTCCAAACTGCTAAAATAGTCAATAAGAGTTTTGCTGGAGGCTAAGCAGAACATAAAACCCTGCCACTGACAAACTGCTAGTCATGCAGCTGAGACAGATACCATCCAAGTTCAGCAATCTGTGGACCGAGTATTTTAAATCTCAAGAAGTCTTTAGTTAAAAGCAACTGTTGAGTTGTTTGTTTTAGGACAGGTGAAGTCCTGAAGGCTTTATTCTCTGGAATCATATATCCCTGCATGTGTGTTATATTGATATTACAGGAGGCTAAATGAGAAGGAAACGAAAGAGCAACATTTATCCTAACATCAAGATAAAATAGAGCTTTTCCAGAAAACTGCAGGCAGCTGGAGGAGTTTCACTCATCATGTGTTTTATCAAATCCTATTTCAATTATATACACATTTCCTTTGTACCAATATCTCATGTGGAGATAACATTTGTAGTAATGCTTCACATGAAAAAAAACATTTCTTAATTTTGAAAAAAATAATATCTTTGGGGGAAAATAAAAAAAAAGGGAAGTATTTGTAGTAGACATTTTCTCAGACTGAATATATTGGTACTATTTTACCTAACATTTTCAGCTGAAAAATCAACACGAATTGAAACACTGAAATGTTCATTCATGAGTGGTTCCCAGAAATGCATATTATTTTTCTGTTACACTGTAAGGCTTCATGTTTTGAGGGCTCATATTTCAGCAAAGGATATTGGTGACAGAAGTGGAACTGCAAGGTGAGGAGAGCCATGGTGAAGCTGGTTAAAGTCAGAGATTTAATAATTTTGTATTCTTACATTTCGGCTATTTCCTGGCTGTGAAGCTTATGTTAAGCTCAGTGAATTTAGACACAAGGCAGCAAGAAAACTTGCATGAAAAATAGTATGACAGGTAGACAAAACTCTGTCACAGTAAGAACAGAGCAAATTGTTTAAAGTATATTCCACTTCTTCAAATAAAAAATCAAATAAGATGAATACTGGAAGATACATGAGATATTTTCCTAGGAGGGGCAGTGATTTTGACATGATCCCTCATTGTAGAACTGGTGTTGCTGGGAAGCAGAAGGAGGTATTTAATTTCTCCTTGCCCTGCTGAATGATCCAACAATGAACATTTGTTTTAGACAGAATAAAGGAGTCCAGCTCACAGGAAGCATATGCGTGTCAGCATGGTACATTTCTTCCAGTCTTGAGCTGCCACTCTGCCTTCTGGTAGTCTACAAAATTGAAAAAAGCCTGTGATTTCCACCACTTCCTCCAACACTGTCGCCACGGTCTCTCTCTCTCACTGTCACTGCATTTGGCCAAGAACAATGGGCTTGAAAGTAGAAGGTGTTTGTGTTTGGCTTCTTTCTCCTGGCATCAGCTCCTCCAGTGTAAGGTGGCACCATGGCCACATTACTAACCACAGTCAGTGTGACACATCTCACGTGGCTTCCCCTACTCCATCCAGTTACAGGCTCCTTACAGCTGCAGGCATAGACCTTGTAGTGGTAGATAAGGACAAGGTTAAAGTCGTGACAGCCCAGGACCTCAAAGTAGGCAGGTCATGTGTGCATAAGTCCTAAAGGACTGCAAATCTATACCAAAAACTGTCCTCAACTTCTTCTGTTCTTTTGAGAACATCCTGCAACTTGTCATGGACTGGAATCTTCGGCTTCTTGTTAGACTGGACGTGGAAGAATCCTGTGAGATCTACAGATGGGTCCTCCTGCAGGAACTGAGGACTGGACTCTCACTGACAACAATATGGATACATGGAATGGCTTTGATGGGCTGGAAAGGGTCAAGGAGCTCAGGAAGGACTTGAACCTTCTCCTCACACAGACAGGATCTACAATCACTGGTGTCTGGGAACAACCTAAGTAATTCCACCCAAGCGTGGGCTTATGTGAGAATGTTTCCACCACTTTTTACTCCAGCAGGTATTTCTCCCTATCCCACAAACAGTCACTGTTCTGATAGTCTTTCAGTCTCTACCTCTGTAACAGCAGCATACAGAATTTTTCAAAAATGGCATAGGCATCTTCCTTTTCATCAGGCAGGAGGGATGATAGATTTTGTCTCTATCTTTTTCCACAGTGTAGACCACATCCAAACCAGGAATGGTTCTGGTCCTTCATGTGAAGTGCTGGAAAAGGATTCACCTGATCTCATGGGGACAATGACGTTTGATTAGGGATTAGGCCCTTTCCAGGAAAGGTTTACCTCCAAGACACAGGGTTCTGCTGCAATATATACTTCTTTCTATGTGCCATCATCCCAAAATTAATGACATAGCACTTTCGTTGATGAGCAATACATGATAAATATCTAGTTTTCATATAAAACTAACAGATGGGATGATGGTTTTGATTCTTTTATTCACTGTGATAGAAGAATCAGAAGAGGTTTTTAGCTTGAATTCAAGTTTTCAGTGTGTTTGCCTTTTTAAGTCAGTGATATGTATTCTATGTCAAATTTGTACGGTAGATAAGGCCAAAAGTTCTGCCATAGCAGGAAATAAGTCACCTTTTGGGCTCACCCACTGTGCTGACCTTGACTTCAGGCCTCCTATTGGCCTTAGATTTTTTCTGGTCTTCAGAACAAGATGCTCTGTGACTTCACCTCTTTCCTCTTTCCTTTAATTTTGCATCTCTAAGAATACTGGACTATTGTGTTAATTAAACTCTTAAGATTTGTCTTCATACCCTTAAATGGATAGATCTGCAGAGGTCTGCTAGATTAATCCTGCTGGAAGTATTCTCTGTTGGAGACACCAGTTGTTTTCACCGTGTCTGTGTATACATGTGTAATTAGAGGATGAGATATGCATGACGACCACATGATTTTTCTTCTCAGCAGAGAGTTTGTCACAGCAGGTAGTTTATAACTCACTATGTCTGCATCTCTAATAGAAATGTCACTCACTGTACCTTTCCTAAAGATATGACAAACTACTAGCCATACCTCTTCTAAGTCAGTAGATGCTCAAAGATTACAGAAAGTCATAAGGCATATTCTAGATACTTTTTCTGATTCCTCCTTTGGATAATACAAAATCTGAACTTGGGCATTACCAAGCTGGCTTCTATACCAACATCTTGCCTTCATACTGTAGAGGCTGAGGGGTGACCTCATTGCTCTCTACAACTACCTGAAAGGACGTTGTAGAGAGGAGGGTGCTGGCCTCTTCTCCCAAGTGACAGGGGACAGGACAAGAGGGAATGGCTTCAAGCTCCGCCAGGGGAGGTTTAGGCTAGACGTTAGGAAAAAATTCTTTACAGAAAGGGTCATTGGGCACTGGAACAGGCTGCCCAGGGAGGTGGTTGAGTCACCTTCCCTGGAGGCGTTTAAGGCACGGGTGGACGAGGTGCTGAGGGATATGGTTTAGTGTTTGGTAGGAACGGTTGGACTCGGTGATCCGGTGGGTCTCTTCCAACCTGGTTATTCTGTGATTCTGTGATTCTGTGATTCCTTACATTATAGCAATGTGCATTTAAAGGCTGTTCTTCACCAATTTCCTCACATGGTTATGAGCAAATTACTGCTCTTGCAGAATAGAAAGATATAATTTTTGAAACCAAATCTTGGGCAAAAAAATTAAGGACGTTAAATGAACAATATGTTCTGTTTCTCAATGCTTCTTTCCCAAAGAATAATTCCTTACATTAAAGATACTCAGTTTGGAGTTATGCATGATCAAGTAATTTAATCACAACTCTGTTGTACCTGCTTGCTTTGTATTCTGTCCACTCTTCATGCCATTAATGTAAGCTT
Source organism: Phaenicophaeus curvirostris (assembly GCF_032191515.1). NCBI lineage: Eukaryota > Metazoa > Chordata > Aves > Cuculiformes > Cuculidae > Phaenicophaeus > Phaenicophaeus curvirostris. Next base: position 72,290,380 of record NC_091431.1, read on the forward strand.
TTCCACCTTTATCAGTAATCATTTTACCACATTCTGGTACTGATGTGTCCATTTAAGTCTCTGCAAAATTAAATCATAGCAAATCATCTAGTACAAGGCAATGTTAGCGTGATGTAATTTCCTGGGAGGCTCAGTCCTGGACAATTCACAGTATCATGCACCTCACAAAGTACAGATGAATCTATTGAAGCATTCTGCATTATTTAGTCTCGCATGCTCCCCCTAACTATTGATCTGTTTTATACTGATAGGCTCTAGGGTCTCCTATTTTGAGAGAATTTGTGATGTGTTATAGAACATTCTTGTTTCCAACATCTGTGATTTACCTGTATTGAGTGAATTTTGGACTCTCATTTTCATTCATATTTCTGTCACATATCTACAGTACTGGCATGGCTTCAGCATCATCCTGTATGGTTATATTTATACAGTGACAAACAAGCCATTATCTCCAAAAAGCATCCCCTTCAACTGCAACACCTCCGCCCTTCAAGTCTCTTCTTCCTTCCTCTTCTTCATGGCTTCACTCTCACATTATCTCTCCTGGACAGATACTAGAGCATCAAATGCCCTTAATGACTATGTAGCCTCAATTAATAGTTTGGGAAAATCAAACTGAATTCAGAGAAGGTCTTGGTGTAATTATAATTCTGAGTTCTCAGAAAAAGTAAAAATGTAGTCAGAGTGGTTTAAGACTGCACCAGGAGTGGTTTGGAGGTAATGTTTTTCATTAAACGAGTTAGAAAAGAGTAGACCATGCTCACATCTCTCATGCTTATTTCATATCCTGTTGTTAAAAATAAATTTTTGCTGTGCAGCCACAAGGGACTGGCAGCAAGACATGTCCCTCAAATATTAAGTAGCTTCTGCTGTGTTTGACAGACATAAAAAGCCTCCCTAACTACTGCTGACTTATTCTGCCATGAATCTGAAATTCTACATCTTCTCTTTGCCCTTTGATTGTAATTTGTGCTAATCTCAAAGCATCTGAGGCAGTGAACTTTTTCCCTAGTTGTTTTTTTCTCTCTCTCTTTTTTTAATGGGGTAGTAGGAGGTTATGCCCTACTTTTTATGCTAAGAAAGCAAGGTACATGAGCTCTTATCTCCTATCAGACATGTAACCCCTCTTAAATTATTCCTGAGTACACAAACTTTGTAAAATTTTAACCTCTCTAAAATGAGTTTCCTTCTTTCTCACAATAAAGGAGGGATTTAGGGTTGCCCAGGTAGTACTTCAATTTATACCTGAGATCAAGTGGATCAAGATATAGAAAATGAAGGCTAGATTCCCAGCTGGTGTAAGTTAATCCAGCTGTATGCACTGCATGGGTCTGTACTGTTCTACTCCTACTGAAAATCTGATCTAGCTGTAGTGAAGTACAAAAGCATTGTGAAAAAATGCCTATCAGTTACTTCAGGGGCATAGAAGATTTTCCCAAAGCAAGAAAACCCTCTGGCCTATTAACATCTATTCCTTTATCTGATTATTCTAGTAGAACAAGATCTTAACACAAGCATTGTGCAATTTTATAGGAAAGTATTTGAGACCTACTGCTTATGTGATGGGCTTTGTACACAATTGCAAAATCTCATTTATTTTGTATCTATAACAAAAAGAAATCATATCTGGCATCTTCTTCCAATGTGTTGACCAGGAAACAGCCATCTGATGCAGACATTTGGCTTTCTTTATGTACATATATATATATATACACAAAAACTACTCCATGGCTCTTCCTCAAACCACTGTGAGCCAGCTGCAAGGTAAGACGCATCCATGTAATGATTCCGTCTCTATTTTGCAGATGTTTTAAAATAAAGATTTTTTTTGCTCGTTTTGCAATAAACATGGGAATAACCTTGATTTTAAGACTTCGCCTTTATTTATACAATTTAAAATCAATACCCAAATGCATGCACAGCTTTCTTTGTGACCACTAACAATCTTCCCAGGAACTGTTTTAAAACTAGGAGCTTAAAATCTTTCTTTACTTATTGAGATTTTTTTAATTGTCTTTTTTCTATTTTTTTCCCTCTCTACAAGGCTTACTTTTTAAAAATTAGAAATTCTCAAATTCTCTGAGGGAAAAAAGTAATTTCATTTATGCATGCAAACTATGCAGTTCTGAATATAAGATTTTGAAGGGAGGTTTTTTGGCTTTGTTTTTTTTATTTTATCAAAGAGAACAAGTGTGTCAGACAGTCTAACACATGAATTTGTAACTTGTTGTTTCCGTATGCCAACGGTGTGGTTGTTAGTGCATGCTTTGAGAGTTGATTTTAAAGGTCTTAAAGAGTCTGTTTTAATAATTCATATTGATTCAGTAGGGGACGAAGATGCTTGACATGTTAAATGATTAGCATTTACATTATGAACATGTTAATTACTGTATTTTTAATGCGGTTAGCATTTATAAACCAAAATAAGAGTATTCTTAAAGAGATAGAAGTAGATTTGCAACACACTAGAAACTAGTGTTATACAAACCAGCCCTATAAATTTTTCCTGCTTTTTCTTTTTGCTCTTTTCTCTCTGATTTTACATTTCAGCAAGGATGTTTTATTTGTTTGGCTTTCACATAAAACCACCAAGTTAAAAATAAAATAAATAAACAACTACAAAAACAAGCAAACAGGAAGATAAAGAGACTAGAAAGGGAGTATTTGGTCATTCAGTCTGCATTGATCTCTGATAATCCAGTGATGAATGCTGTTATATCTTCCACTACTTCCTCTTTCTGAACAGAAGCGGTGGCTGTTACAGCTGCAGTCATGATGCTTTGGTTTTCAGCTTAAGTTAAAAGCCTTTATCTGCTGCAGTGTCTCATTCACAATGGTGACTATCAGACAAGCAGAGTAAAACAATTTACAGATATGCTTCCCTCTCTTTCCTAAGGAAAGATGGCTTAGCTTTAAGCAATCAAATGTTGTCATGCAGTAAAGCAAAAGGGAATTTACTTCTGAGTAATACAGCTTGATATAACATTGTGTCACAGACCAGAAAACTAATCTTTTCCTATATCTCTGGGCCATTTCAGCCACACCTGGACATGGTATTGGCACTTACTGTCTTGAGAAATCCTTGTGGGACTAGGGGAGGTGGAAAACTTGCAGGGTGTGTTGAGTTAATAAGGCTGTGCTAGAGATAAGACAATCAGTAAATAGAAGTCTTGCGATAGCAGTCAGGGACTGAAATGATATAGCAAGATCTATATGTCAGTACAGGAGATGGAGATAATGGAAAGTATCAGATGCAGGTTGAGAAAATATCTTGGATCAGGCCGAAGTGCCTTGTACTGCTCCCTATAATATCTAGCTCTTCCCGGTGTATTTCCAGAGCTGTCCTTCAGGGGAAGGAGCTCCAGAGGAGAAAACAGTGAGGGAAAGCTCTTGACAAGGCACCGATCTGAGTATGTAGCTAGCTATTAGAAATAAAGAGAATATTTCAGTTGGGAGGGACTCATCTGGTCCAACTGTCTCACCGGTTCAGGGCTGACAGAAAATTCAAACACATCATTCAGGGCACAGTAGTTGTTAAGGGGATCAGAATTAAAGGATATCACTTTTATCTACATGCAGGACTTTGGTCACTGCTAAATCACTGAGACTACTGAATGGACCCCATGGACAAAACACTGCAGGAACTATATTTAGAGGTTGGATAGGAAAGTGTATCTTTCTGTCTCTGAAGACAGAAATGAATCTGACCTTTTTCTATACTTAATCCTCTGCAATCTATTTTGGCTGCTGAAAAGCGCTGCTGCAGGTACAGATTTCACTTAAGAAATCTGTAATGATGTCTCTTTATGTCCATGCATTTTTGAAGACATCTTAATATGAGAAGAGTAATCCCAACCCACATTAGTCTGGAGGACTCCTTCAAAGTGCTCCTGAAAACTGTCCTAGCAAGGTATTACTTTGCAACGGAGGTACATAACAGTGTCATTAACTAAAACTGGAGTAGTTAGGCAGCAAGGGAGAAGACAGCGAGGAGGAACCTTAGTGAGTTAGAAATTTAAGAGAAGATTTCTCGTCTGGACATTACACATAATCATGGGCTACACCTTCTAACAGCATGACTGCAAGCATGTCTGGAGCTTTCATTCCATGTCTTTTGGAGTTTGAAAATCTGAGGCATTAAGGCTTCTGCATATTCTTTCTCCTGGCCAGTCTTGCTATATCATATTATTTTTATTCTGTAGGAGGGTGAAAAAGAGGAGGTGCTGAAAAAAAAACCCACCAGAAAAGCAGAACATTTCTAATTTCTTCAATCCTGCCAAGTGATAGAAAATTCATCAAAAAAAAATGTAGTGTGATTTTTCAAGCTTTCAGAAAAATACTCATTTACCCAGTAATTTCTAAAATCTCGAAAAGAAGTTCATATCATGAGATATTTTTGGTGAAGAACAGGTTCAGGTCTACCTTGCCCTCTGCTAGTACAACTGCAATCACAGTAATTAAGACTGAAAGAAGTCTTGTTTGGGTTTTGTTTTGGGTTTTTGTTCATAATAAAACCAGATATTGCATTATCACCTGAATCTAGGTCTGTCGGACGAGCAGATAGTATTCTGAAATCTGCCAACTAGAAAAACCCTTCCATGGAAAGTACATGTCCTGCTTCTTGGACTGTGGGAACTTCAGTGACTAGAAATGCTGAACTTTCAGATAATGTTATTGCCTAGTTCAATAATGAAATGTTAATAATGAAGATTCCCCTTCTGTTGGCTATATACCCTAGCATGTGCATCCTCAAGTTAGACTCTAAGGATTTACTAAACTGGATTTCCAGCTCTGTAAGCCTTTGTAGAGCCCAAGACATCCTTGGGTTAGAAACCTCAAATAAGGAGATGGCAGGCTATTCAGTGCAGTTTTACGTGAGTAGATTAATAGTCTTCCTGATGAGCTTTTATTTCTCTGACCAGGTTTTTAACCCAGCTCCTTAATTCTTGTCATCTTATGCATGCTCTAAAGACATTTCTCGCACATCTCAAGGAGTCTATGAGTCAGTATTTTTAAGCTTGAAATTAGGTTCCTAAAACTATATCCAGGAACATAAATAACGTCACAGTTTTGGAAAGTGTTAAATATCCTGTAAATGTCACCAAACCAGAGTTTTAAGATTGAATTAGTTTATAATATATAGCTACTTTCCAGAAGGCGTTTATCTGAAAATATATTGGGTAGGAATGAAAAATCAGGAATCAGCTATTAAAAGTCAAACTTTTGATTTCCCAAATCTTCTTTGTTTGTTCTGGTTTTGATGACTGTGTATTGTTGTCTTTTCATCAAAATTAATATCCGTACAGAGGCTCTGACAAGCAGTAAAAGCAAATTTATGTTTCTTTCCCAATTTCTTCTTTACAGAAAACACTTCCCTTATATACATGTTTTTGACATTTTGAATATGAAAAAATACTATACGAAAAGTATTCAAAACCAGGCACTGCTAATTAGCAACACATGTCCCAGGGATGAAGTTTAAAAGAGGAGCTTTGACCTCAAAGGTGCTTATGCACTTTTCAATAATAAACTATTACTTCAATTTTTTCTTTGGATTTAGAAACTTTTGGTTTCAGAAAATTTTGGTTTCTCTGTGTCCTGATTCAGAAAATATTTGTACCTTGAACAACAATGTGTAAACATGTACCTATTCCAGGCATGGTTTTAAATCATCTCTAAAAGTACAGAAGCACAGTTTGAAGCCTGAACTAAACGTTGATTCTGAGGAAGCTTCTGACCAGAGATGGATTTAAGTGCATACTATTGCCCTGTATTCATGCAGTCTCAGACCATGCACTGCATGTGAAATTATAGGGTCGTTTTCCCAAACTCTTGGACACATGGGTTGCAGTAAAAAAAAGTTCGAATTTGAATATGAAATCATTGGAAATGAACAAACCCCTTAAGGTGAGATGAGCTGCTATCCCTAATCAACCTGATCTTGCATTTAGGTTCAAACAATCCTTTCTGGAGCTTTTTTCCAGTTTGGATTTCTTAGCCCTGTCGCCAACCACCAGCTGAATCTCCACACCATTTCCTTATTGAAGTGAGATGCTCCGACAAGTCTGTGAGTAGAAGAGAGAAATAAAACTTTCTCATTAGATTGATGTGGCAGAGTCCCAGCTACCAGCAGGAGCTGCTCTAGATAATTTAAGTTCTTACAGAGACAAGATGATGGATTTGGGACTAAGGCTGTATCAGGTTGAATGTGTTTTCATGTCTTTATATATTTCCCTAAACATCAAGCAACATTTATCCTACAAAAAACCAGAAGGGCAACTCTTCCTTAACTATCTTTCTGCTCTCATTTACAGTGTCTGTTCCTCTTGGTTTGTTTAGTTCAGCCAAAAAGGAACTAAAAAAGTTACCTAGAGAAAAACTGGGCTCAGAGAATGACTTTCAATTTGCTACTCTGTAGTGCCAGAGGCAGGTGAGACCAGGGAGCAGAAAGGCTTCAGGACAGCAGCACACAGCCAGGGAAAAGCTGGCAGCAAGTGCACCAAATTTCTGGATTGTTTGGTTACACTTGGGATCAAAGTTGTTTTCAGGGTAAATACTTTGGCTAATACCAGCAGCAACTGTGATAAATCCTTCAGATCACAGGCAGTAACTGAGAAGACCCAGACTCAGTGTGCAGCACAGGGTCTGTTGTGTGTTGTCCTGCAACCTGGCAACGTTTTTACACATCTTCTTAAAAAATACCCATTTTGCTGAAGTCTTGATTGGTGCTGCATGCACCAACGAGCACAGATCCAGGCAATCCCCTGAGATAATAACGTCTCTCACGTCCTAATTCACACTTTTTAAAAGCCTGTATGTTAGGTAGCTAGCTATCTACAGACTAATAAACCATTACATTTTTTTCCTTACGGCAGAGCATTTCTTATTTCAGGGCAGATGTGGATATAGCTCCTTGCCTCAATAGGGTTTTTGTTTTCTTTTTAATCTTTTTCTATACAAGTATAAATCTGCTAAATCCTGTAAGGCACAGGGAATTCATAGGTGTTCTAACTCATGATGAAGAAGTATCAGTTACTTCAACGAATTCAACTTTTACAGAAAAAGCAAGTAACATTTAATAGGAAATTGTAATCCTTCCCTTTGCGTTCAACGTAACCCATCTGGTACACAGGTCCCTTTTCCACAAGGAGAGACAACAAAAAGGTAGGTATAATTTTACAGTGAGTGGATTGTTCCAGTCTCTCTAGATAAACTACAGAGATACCAAGTATTGTACCAAGATTGGAACAGAAGCACCTGGCTTTTCTTTTAAACTCCACAAAATTTTTCTAGAAGAGAAAAACTCAAACACAAAGATTTTCAGGTGCGTCTTGCTTGTATCTAAGTTTGTCAAGATCTTTTATTCAGTTTATCATTTAGTGATAGCAAGTACTTTTTTACTTTTTTCCTTTTTGGGTCCAGACTTTGTTTTAGAATTAAATTTTGAACCACATTTTTTCACAGATCACTACCTTGATAGCTAACTTTTCGTTGATCGTGAATGTAGGGTACATTTACTTGCATGAGTAGGGTCTGGGTTCAGGGTGGGGTCAGCAGACCTTATCTGTGCTAATAAATGTGGATTTTTGCCAACAAGTAGGATTATGAGAATGAAAATCCATGTATAGACCTGTACGTTGCAGCTGTAGCAGCCTACAGTGGAACACTGCAAAAGTGGGAACTGGTGGGACTTCTCTTTGTGTCTGTTTGCACAACTTGAACACTACGGATTTTACATGCAAAGTCTTGTTTTCCCCACAGAAAGCAAAATCTGTCCTTGTCTTTATCTTCTACGTCGATCGCTCCCTATACTGAGACAGTAAAGTTAAGACACAGGATGGCTTTGTCTGCAGGAGCACACTCAGACTAGTCTTCCAGACTAATTTTCTGCTTGGGTTACTTTCCTAATTATAATTTGTGTTCTCATCCTGTCGTGGAAGAATACATTTTAAATGAGCTTGCAATGCACAGTGTAGAATACCAGCTTTATAGCACTGTTCATGACCTAGAATACCACTTTTTAATTTGTCATCTTGCAAATGCCATAATGATTACAAGTTTTCAACCCTGGGATCTATTTTTTAACCCCAGCTATTTGTAAACTGGAGTCTCAAGTTTCATTTTCCCACTCCGTATGTAAGACTGTTGGGTCAGGATGTTGATCTACCTCTGGACAATCAGAGCTGTGTATGTTATGCATCGTGTCCCAAAACACTTGTTAAATATGTGGAAAGGGGAAAAAAAATACATGAATTATACCTTCTTTAGCCTTCTTGTGTTCACTAATAGGTTTTAAATGGACTGTTTGGATTTTCTTTACTGATAACCACAAAAAAGTGATTCATTCTGTAAATTAATAGTAGAAATATTTCCTGGGAACAGAGAATCCATTTTTATTGAGTGATAGAAATATGATACCTGATTCTAGCAGGAGTGGAAGCAGCTAAAGTTTCAACTGTGAATTAACTATCTACTACTGGGAAAGAGTCTCATGAAAAATTTTCAGAGGCATCTCATTCTATTCAGTCTATTGAGCCGCCCAGAGAGACAATTTGAAGGAGAGGAGCTGTGCACAAAAGCATATATATGGAGAAAAGACTGTGTGATGTGGATCTCCATACAAATTTGTTTGAATATCTTTATTTGTACAACTTTCCTATCCTGATTAACCTTATGTTAGATTCTACTTACAGCTACATCCTTGAACCAGGGTTCTACAGCGAGTTGGTCAATGTTGCATATGTGGTGATGCTCACATGAAAGTTGGATTGTTTCCTACTCTAAGAGATCATATCCTGATGTTGGCATTCAAAAGGATAGATACTACAACCCTTTCAGCTACATGCTAGCAATATATTAGTGAAAGAAGGAGATCACCTTCCAGGTCTCCCTGGCCCTGTTTTGCATCTGTTGGTCTCAGCACCTATTCATAGATTTGGTTAGTCCCTGAAATATGATATTTATCCCTCATACTCTGTAGTATGTAGCAAAATCTCAATGCAGCCCTGGTGAATAACAGTTATAGGTCATTAGTTGCAATTCTAATTTGCTGAGAAGGTATATTATAGCCTGAGCATTTGTTCCAGTGCAGGATTTCTGCATGACAAGCATGAGCAATTTTGAATGGGACATGTATTTTTTGGTTTTTGTTATGAAAGAATCTGGCTATTTTGGCCCCGTGTGCACCCCATGGATGTGTGAAGGGTTCTCCTTTCTTTGCAGAAGGCTTAGGAGAAGGGCGGTAGCATACCTTCACAGCCTGTTTGCTTTGGTCATGACAGCCCAAAGGAAGGACAATTGGTGCTGGAGTCTTACTGCTGTCCTTGGGAAAAATCCCTCTGTCCCTCAGGAACTGCAGGTTCTTTTCCCTCATCCAGGCTTCCAAACACCAAACAGACTTGTATGAAGGTGAGCATGTGAGATTTTCCACAACTAAGCCTGGCAGGAGAGGGGTATGCACAGGTCCCTAGGAAAGAGTAGCTCAGAGCTTCAATCGTCACCCCGGACTTGAGCAGCTGAGCTGTGGAAATCACTCTGACATAAATCTCTCAACAGCTTTTTTGTCTGAAATAAATGATGCATAAAGAAAATGCAGAATTGTTTGGTGGACAGGATTATCTATGTGTTTACTGCTTTCAGCACTTTTCTTTTGTCTTTGGACTTTGTAGCTCCTATTGGTGTGAATAGCCGTGCATGAAGCTAAAGCTTCTGAACATGAGCAGGGGGTAAGAGAGCTCTCCCTTTAAACTTGTGACAGATATGCACTTGAGGTTGCAAGAAAAGTAAAATAAGAAGAATTACTAGTAACAGTAAATAAATCTTTTTCATTTCTGATTTTCCTTGTTCAGTGTTAACCCAAATGTAAACTTCCTATAACTCTAAACTGCTATCCCCCTGGATGCACTTTCATTTCCATTTGTTTTGGTTTTTTTTTTGTGCACCCTCACACACATTCACAGAGTTGTGGCACCTCAGAATGTTTTTGTAACATTCTTTCCTTTCAGGTCTATCTTGGCATGCATTGCTCTGTTTACGTAACATGCTGATGATATACAACACTTGTATAAATATTCAAATCAATGTTTATCACATCAGAGCCTATCATTCAAAAGAAAGGGCAAATCAATAATTCATTAAGCAAGAGATAAATGAATGATATGAAATTGTTCTTCTCCTCTCTAATTCTTTCAAAAGAAATTGCATTGTTTAAATAAAGTTTGATCACTTTTGAGACTAAATGGGTCTGATTTAATGCATGTGATAGTAGTCAGCGTAGTATTCATCATTGGATAAATGGTAGAAAGGTAAAATTAGAATAGTTTCCAGTTTGCCAAATCTTATGATTCATTAAAAGCACTGCTTGGTGTTTATATGGTTTTCCAAGTTCTACAAGTATCTTTTTCAGACATAAAATCATTCACTTCAAGTTAAAACCATCCATTTTAAAAAAGCTTGTCTCATAAACATTAGGAAAAAGTTTTTCACAGAAAGGGTCATTGGGCCCTGGAACATGCTGCCAAGGGAGGGGGTTGAGTCGCCTTCCCTGAAGGTGTTTAAGGGACGGGTGGACGAGGCGCTGAGGGCATGGTTTAGTGTTTGATAGGAATGGTTGGACTCAATGATCCGGTGGGTCTCTTCCAACCCGGTGATTCTATGATTCTATGATTCTATAAAAAATGAATGGAGGTACTCTGATATAGAAAATTTTGCTCTTTAAAAAAAGAGTTATATTCAACTCATGAAATGTTAGGTTTGGACTTTTTACTGTAACAACCAGAGGTATGGACATAAATGTGTGACAGCTAACCACTCAGTCCTTTGTTTTTCACTGATAACCATCCTTATCTACCCCCCTGTTGTCCAAAGTGCAGAAAATAACATTCTCCGGTATCATATGTAAACTGAAACTCAAGGAAGAACTTGTTTTTCTTTTTCTGCACCCATCCAAGGCTCTACTATAGCCTGTTGTTCCCTTGCACTGGATGGTGAGCTGAGCAAATTAATCCATGGAATTCAAATGCACCTTTAGCTCTGCTCGATTCTTATTTCACCAGCGGTAAAGTGGTCATTGCTGATGACACAGGGAATTCCTTGTGGTTTTAAAATACAATAACAGAGTATCGACTACGAACTGCAGAGCATTAGCTTTTGCTTTTGCTGTGGATGACTGTCCTCTATTGATTGATTTTCATTGCTTGATCTCAATAAGGCCTTTATTTATGATGGCATAGTTTATGATTGCTTATTTATCTGCTATGCGTAAAACAAGCTTAGAATCAAATTGCTGTATTTACCAAAAGGATATCTGGATTCTTGAAGAAGCTATTTTATTGCCAGGCATCTACCAAAACTAGATAGAGCAGAAAAAGTAAATAAAAACCCCCACACTGGCCGTGAAGTTACCTAGTTGCTATTCTTAGATATCCCTATCCCCATTGCTGAGGTAATGGTTTCCTCTCCGCTCAACTTCTGATCTATTCTGTGGCCCTGTGAGAAATATTATCCTCAAATGTGAAGTAAAAATAACAGCTGAAATCAGCACAGCCTCCCCAAGTTCTGCGTTTGAAGGCTTACAGGTAACCTAGAGTAGGTTCAAGAAGTGATTAAGCAAATGCAAAGGAGAAAAAAACCAGGAAAGATTGTTAAAGACAAAGCCATGCAGTGCTGGGTCAACAAGTCCCTGAGCCACATCATGAGGATCATACTGGGGAAGGATGACTTTACACTTCCCCTGTTATCATAGTCTTCCCTGAGGCTTTGTTGCAGGGCACTTTAAGCTAAGGGGTATTGAGCTGGACAGACCTCTGGTACAATTGTTTAATTGTTCCTGATTAAAAAAAAAGAACTTCTTACCTAAGTATTTGCTTAAACCAAATAGAAGGGAATTTATATTGTGGCAAAAAAATGCTGAATGGTTGTGTATTTAGGACAATCATGCATAATCCGTATTAATGGCAGCAACACAAGACAGTATCAGTGTTTGCACTGGTAGCCTCTTTCCAGAACTCTAGATGGTATCAGAGAAACTGCTCTATAAATTAAGTGGCTGGTAATAACTGAAACTGGAAAAAAAACTTCTAGTTTTCTGATTCATATCTTTAATCAATTGCAACATGGCGCAATTGCATTTTAGCTGTATCTTTCCAAATGTTTGCTCAATAGAGATTGCTCCATTGCTTTTGATTGACACAAGTTTATGTCATTTTTATTGACTTTTACAGTTGTTTTTACAATATTTAAGGTGCATAAGTTAAACAGAAAAGTAACATAGTAACATTTGAAGATGGAAGGATGCCATAAAGATGCAGAGCAGGTATAATTTAGAATAACAGGAAATTACAAACTAAGGATAACTCCCTTGCCTCATAGTCCCTCTATACACGTTTTCAGAATATGTCAGTAAAATGGGAAGTGTTTGCATACCATAAAAAGTTAATGGATGACAGAGTTGGCAGATACTTTAGGATTATTATTAAGATTAGGCTGAAATTCAGCTGAAAACAAGCAACTATATAGGATTTTTGAGTTGTAAAATTGTTAATTATTTGAAGAACTGAGTTTGATCTAAATCAAGAAAAGCCAATAAAAACGATGTGAAGCTTTAAGCACATGTAAGGAACATAAACATAAATATAGTTTTGAAAACAGCCAGACAGGCTCTCTTAAATCTCTCTGTACGTGCGTTGTTTCAGACAAGTTGTTTGTGTTCAATAAAGTCCGTGCATGGCTTCTCTTTATGAAAGCATAGTTATGTGAAAAACTTCAAAGCACGTACTTGCCAAAAGTTTTTTTCCTTTTGGTATCTATGTAGTTATGCACACTCTCTGACTGCTACTTTTAACTGTGCTACTTCATTCAAGAAATTCCATTAAAACCTTGTATTTTAGGAGTCTCTTCTCCCGCTTTTGGAGAACACCTATCTGTATTCTTTTTTACATCGGTGGCCTTTTTCACAGACGAGCCCCAGCAGAAGAGCTTTTTAATTATTAACAACTATTTCACAGTGCTCACAGTGTCATCATTTCATGTGCTTCCCATTTATAAAATAGGAGAATTACATTACAGGATCTCTCTCAGATCAGCTGGCCAGTATTTCTAAGACTGTTTCAGAGTTACGGTAACTGAATTAAATTTGCCTCAATTGTTCTTTTTCTGACGCAAAAAGAATGATTTTCTTGTCAAATAAGGAGCTTTTGTGAGACTGCTTCATTTCACATAAAGATCAAAAAAAGATTCTGCAAACAGAACTCTAAAAGGAATTTGTTTTGATCTGGTTTGGTGTTGTTGGGTTTTTTCTTTTTCTAAAGCCCCTATTGTTTTGCTACCAGTAGCAATTACATTGATCAAGTCTACACAACGTGTAGGGGAAAAAGAGGCAAGACATAATAGAGAACAGTTCTTTCTAATCGTGTGAATAGATTTAGTTGGCTTCTTGAACTACCTCCTTTGCCTTCACTTTATCATGAAAATGAGGGATGTCTTTAAGGATTATTCATATCATCCAAGTTTAATCCTGTGATAATGGCAAAATTAATTTGTACAGATAGATACTCTACTTCTTTTCACTAACCACAAGGAAGACCTAGAGTGACCAGCTCACGTCCAGGTGCGATCAATATCATCCTTAGACCACCACAGTCTCTATCAAAACAGACCTCTCTCTAACACTCATTCTCTTGCATTCCCCAAGGAATTTCTCCAGGAAATGTCCTCAGGTGACTAAGTGTGTGTCAGTCTCCCCAAGCGAGGGCAAAGGAGGCTGTACAAAATCCTCATAAGACTTAAGTTTTACGGTTACCAAATTAAGCTCTTGGGGTGAGAGGAAAAACCCCATGACATGCTGTTACAAAAACCTCACAGGAAAATGCATCCTTATGGACAAAGGGAACACATCATAAAACTATGCCTCCTCGTTAAGTGTGCTACATGGTGTATCCTGTAGTAAATAAGATTACTTGGGAGGATACTTTAGCTATGTAAAATGCTTTGCCATGGATACAAGTGTTTCCATTGCATTTAGATGGACCAGTCAGAAAGTGGGAATAATAATGAAAGGAAGATTACAGTTGTCTATTAAATTCTGCAGAGCTTTCCCATAAAATGATAGCAAAGACTACTCTTCACCGTAAGGCATTTTGCCAGTTAAGCATTATTATGTTTTTACACATGGGATTCACTGCAGCTATGGTGACCAATGAACTTTCTCTCGGGAATTAACCCACATCTTATTATGATCAAAAATCCTCGTTATTAATCCCATTACATTGTTCTTGGTCATGGGATAAATTCATCAACAGATGATCTCACCCAGCTTAATCCTGTTATTTTAGAATATTTCTTTTCTAGATATCTTTATCATAATCTCATCATCACAACTCTTGGGAAGTTTGGCCTGAACAGTGCTGTCATGAGTGGGTGTTTTTAATACTTCACAATTTGATAAGAGAGTTGGAATTTAACCCTCAATTGCCTCTGATGTGACAAAGAAAAGCTCTGGAAATGACACAGAAGAGGAGTATGTACTGCAGATCTCAATTGCTTCCACTTGGTAGGACTTAGATTTTTAAAGATCTGCTTCGGTGTTTCTCCACTTCTCATAGGCATCTAGAGACATATTATGTTGTATGATGACTATACCCTTGTCTGTATCACTTCATTTTGATAGAACCTGCTCAATTATACTGAATTGTGCCTTTCCTCAGATCGGAGTCATGATTTCAACATTGAAAAATTACCTGAACTGCCAGATAATATTGGATGAGCCTGAACTCCATTATGACTTCTTTTGAAGTGACAAACCAATCTTCCCTGCAACCAATTTTCTCCCTCTACAGATTTTCTGAAGTACAGTAATGTTTTCTCATGCCTGGGTCCTTTTTTTCTTTAGCTAGTCTTTAAAAAGTAAGTAGAGGACTAGTTGTTGACGTTGTGCATCTTTTGCAAATGATGCTAGGAACCCTAGCTGTTGGAGCATGTGGTTCCATGTGAAGCTGAAGTTCAAGTTCATTTTTACCAGAAGAGATTTAAATAAGACCTCAATTTACTGCAACATTATCTGGTGTCTGTGGGGATCAACAGACACCAGATAATGTTTCAGTAATTTTTTACCTTTTTTCCTAAAAACAGTGAAGATGATGAGAAAATAATCCAAGAGTTTTTCTGGGTTCAAAAGAGTGAACAAATGTCTGCTGAGCTATCAAAGCTATCATGTTAGGTGCTTGCTTCAGGAAAGAGATTGGTCTGTATATTCAACTCTGTTTCAAAAATTGGTTAATGTATTTCCAGAATCAGTTTATGTATTTTTTTTCTAATGACTCTTTCACGTAAATTCTGAGATCCCTCTGGGTTAGATGAGAGCCTTTGGAATAACAAAATTAGATTAGGCACAAGTGAATATGTGGACTTACTTTTCTACTCATCTGAGACCTCATGAAGGTATTCACGATTATATGAATGACTGCAGTCTGCTCTGAATCTGTTTTCAGATCCCTTGTATACCCCAAAGGAAGCTTTATTGAATGTTTATACATATTTCACGGTTCAAGACTGGCCATTACATTTTAGTTATTCGTTCACTAGTTATACATTAACTGACCAGCCCAGGGATGGGAACAATACTGTTTGACAAGAATTAAACGTCATGCATAATGCAAGTTTCTGATGAGAAGGTACCATTCAGGAACACCTCATAGTCCTGAAACGGCTTGTCAAAGCTGTTCAGTGATTGTTTATGAATAAATCAATTTTCAGAAATTAATACAAGCTTGTGAACAATTTCTGGGAATAAATGAAGCTACACTACATTTCAGAACAATTCAGATAGTTCTGTGAAGACTCCCTCTGGAGTTTAAAACCCATTTGAACAAACATACACATCATTCATGAGCTCAGGCACCACCAGCAATTCAAATAAGCTGATCATAAGCAACTTGTGCACCTGCATGAGATAAACGTAATGTGTTTTAATATTTAGTGTAGTTACACAGACCATTTGTGCTATGCTTCCAGGACTCTTGTGGTTTTGTCTGAGGAATACCAATACAAAACCATTGCATTCATAAGTCTTATCTCCTAATCTTCATGCCTTAGTTTTCCCCTTCACTGCTATTAAGCCAATCAATTCAACTATCAACTATTAACATATACTACTATGGTGTAATTTTCTGTGCCATATGTATCTCGTATTATTTCCTCTGACACATTTTCTCTTTTTCCTTCTCTTCTTTTTCCTAGTTGTAGTCCAAAGTCCTTCACCTCATGTCTGCAACTTCTTATGGAGTAATGTCCCTAATGTCTTCCTCAGTCCTATTTTCTTTTATCCTTATGCCACCTCTCAGCAAGGAACTCATATTATTTCTTCGTAACTCCTTTAAAATCTTAATCTAATTTAACACTGGGAACTGATGTGGTCCATATGCCTTTGGTGACCAACAAGTAATTCTCCAGTGTTACTCAATAACAAGCAGATGTTGGTTAAAAGAGAGTGAAGTGTAAGCAGTCCAGAAAGCTGTCAAATCCTTATCCAGCTACAGCTGTATCCAAGAACCTTATCCAAGAATTAAGAAGTCTCACTTGCATGCCCGAATACAGGTCAGTCAGCAGTGTATGTGAAACAGAGATTTTGGGAAAGTAAAAGTTATGTACAAATGATTGACTATCTCTCTGGCAAGAAAAAAGTGCTTTCCTTCCAATGGATAAATAATTTTCCAACAATTATTTTGTGGGCAATGTTATATCTTCATTTGTGTTTCTGAAGTCCCAAGAAATCCTCCTGAATGAGAAGAATTTTGAATTTGAATGCCAAGGAGATGTCTGGTCTTTAAGGGAATATCTCTGTATCAGTACCCATTTTGATGAGGAAAATCGTATACACTTTGCTTGAGAATGGAAGCTGAGATGGAGGGGAAAAAATATGTTGATAACGGTCACCTGGGGCACCTGCTTCTGAATCAGATGTCAAAAATGTTCAGTAGTAAATATCCTGTTTTTCTTTAATGTTTGTCTCCTGTTAAGGATGGTTTGGGGATATCTGGTGAAAAAGTGAGTTGTTTTCTACAGGAGATGTCTGTAATTGCAGCAAGGAGTCACTTTCCCATTATCCAGCTTCTCAGAAAAACATTTCAAGTGTATCAAGAAAACAGTTCTGAAAGACTGTTATTTTCCCTCACAGTGTTTCCAGGAGTTGAGAACACTGCATGTCATTGTGAAATAAACATCTCCAGTAGCTCCCTGTCCTACTGCAGGACAGTGGAGAAAATACATTGTATTTGAGGACCTCCTGTGAGTTTTTAACAGGAGTTAAACTGCTATCTTTACCCCCAGATATGATTTGAAAGTCTACAACAAAAACCAAAATTCTGTAGTCCTGTGTGAAACGTATCAGACAACATGAATGGACAACATCAATAAATTTTTTAGATTTAACATAATCCTTGTATTAACATATACATTATTTAACATAATCCTCATATTAACATCTAGGGATTTAAGATGCCTACAAACACCTGAGCCTTCCAGCTGGAAAAGGAGGCACATGAAACCACAGAAGACTTGTGCAAATTTTCTTACCGTGGAAGAAAATAAATAAGTTGTGTGGACATTTGTTAATTAGCTATATTAATTACACTTCCACTAAGGAAAAACAGATCAGTCAGGATTTAGGCTGAATCAGAATGGTGTTCAATAAATGCGCTCTCTGACCCTTGCGGCATTCTGATGCATTCCTGGAGGCTGTTTATCCTGTAAATGGCAGAAGTGTAACTTGTTCTTAGGAACAAGCCCAGCAAAGATTAAAGGAGTAATTAAAGGCCAAGACTTTATGCTATATACTATAAAAACCTTGTAGCAACACTGACTATAGTGAAGGATATATTATAAATAGACCGAGAACCTAGGCTGGCATTCTGAACACTATTTTCAGATATATTGCTGAACTGAGAGTTTTCATTGGACAATTAGTTGTGGTGGAACAAATTTCTTCACCTTAGGTTGATTTAGTCCTTGGATTCTTGGTCTGTTTCTGAAAACAGAAAGTATGTGTATAATTGCTCAGCAATCTGACCGGAGAGTTGTAAGGAACTACAAATTAATATCCATTAAGTACATTTGAAAAGCCTTGTGTGTAGGTAAGCTGAACAGAGAGATCAGTATACAGGAGAAAATGGGATATTTGTACTTCTGTTCACTCATGCAGGACAGAAACACCACACAAAGAGCATGACCCTAGGAGGGGGAGAAATGCTTTTCTCTGTTGTTCTGCTGCTCGCTGGTGATTTGGGAGCAAGAAGTGTATCTGTGTTGTGCCAGGACTCCTTACATAAAGTTTGTCTCCTGTGCTTGTGGGATATTGGAATGGGGAAACATGAAGCAACATCTCACACCTTGACCCATGCACTTGCCTTCCAGTATTCAGTTCAGTGGAAATATGAACTGGCTGTGATCTCTGGTAATCAAGGGATTTCCCTCATTTAACTTTCAGGAAAATAAATAATTTGTGAATTATGTGTAAAAAATAGTATACACAGACATAAACAAGTACATAAACTCTCCCACCAGCGGTACTGTTGTGCATGTATGGGCACAGGTGCACTGCTATGGCATCACCTGCATTTGTCAGTGCACAGATATGGATTTCAGAGGGAACACTTGTAATGTGTGGGATTTGCCACTGATGCGAAGCCTGGCATGGTCAGTGCCTTTGTTTGCAATCTCTCAAAGTCAAGATGGGAGAGAGAAAGGGACTCTTTACAAAGGCACAACTGGAAGCAGTGCTGTTATATACAATAAATAATAATAATGCCTAAGCAGAAGTCTTCTAACAGCCTGCTTGGTGTGTAAAATACTGATTTTGAACACCTCTCTTCATTTATTTGTCTTCAAAAAGTAATCTTTTAACATGAAATCTGACATTCATTCATCTTTTCTGATTTAATTTTACAATTTCAGGGCTTAGAATGCAAAATTTCAAGATTTGTTAGCTTTTTTTTTAATGCATGAGGATGGGCTAGAAAGAGTAGTGATTATTGTTGGCCGTAAAAAGCAGGAAATAGAATATTCCTCATATGTACAATGTCATCTGTGACACAAAAAATGTCATCTAACACAAGAAGAAGCTATGCCTTATCTCTATCATATATGAATATATTAAGAAAAAGTAGTGATTTTTTAATTTGGCTGTAATATCTGTTTTTCTAAATAATTATTAGTGAGGAACCAGTCAGTGATGTTGGACTATGTGCAGTAACGACACTGAAAATAATGGGAATATTCCTGTTCCTGAGAATAACACGTTTTGGGAATAACAATGACTGATGAACACCGTGTTCCAGTAAATATCAATAAATTATGCAAAAGGCCAATGGTAAATCTGAGTTAGAGGAAAAGCATAATCACAGCACAGAAGCAGTGGAACCATCTGGGACCATCAAATTCCACTATCTGTTGTCACTGGGAAGGTTTTGTACCTTTTCAGCTGACTCATTTTCCTGCATCTATGTTGCTTTATTTCAGAATGGTGAAAAATAGCTGGAAAGTTGTCCTCAAACAAGAAGAACATGTCTGGAATGGCCAAGGTTAGAGGAAGAAGCAGGGCCAATTTAAAAGTTCACCCAGGAGTTCATGTACTCATTTTCATATCGGCTACGTGAAACATAGTGGGAGGTATGCAAGTGCAGGAAGGCTAGATAGCCCCTAGCAAGCACCCCAGCATGCTTCTTGTTCTCTTGGATTTGGTGTAGAAAACTTGCCTGTACAACTATTTCTTTTGGCCTGAGGCTCTGCTCTTCTGAAACGCCTTATGAAGAGGAAAGCCTAAAGGCTTAGTTCCATGATTCGAAAGCCAATTTTTAACAGCACGCATAACTTTCAAGATTAGATGCCCTGAAGCAAAGTAGAGTTCAGAAAGTTTGGGGTTTTGCTCCACAGGAAATGTTTGGAAGTTCCGTGAAATTATGTGCCATGAGTGATGGTGAGGGGCTGGGTGAGGCAATCACCAAAATGCTGAAGTAGGAGGGAGAAGTTTTTAAAAAATACAGTGTCCAGGAGCTGCTTTGGAGGGGAATCAGGCTTCAGGTCTGAAAGATTCAAGTGTTTCCACCACCTTTTCAGTAACAGAGAGGCCTCAAATGACAGAGCTCCTGCAGTGGTATTATGCTTTGTTCAGATCTGTTTTACAGCTGTTTGGACCAATGTAAGTCAATTCACTTAATGAAACTCCTCCTGGTTTACATCATGATAAGCACAGTTGGAAGGAACCAAGGAGAGCAATTCTGGCAAAAGCAGTTTCCAAGATACTCCATTAACCTACATTCACACAAAGATGCTGCCCTTCTTTTCTCCCTTTAATTTCTATTCTGTTCAGTTCCAAATTATGAGGCTGAAAGTTAGTTCATTTCCATCTTCCCACTTAAGATAAAAAACATAACAGATATGTCACTCTGAAGTTCTAGATGGATAGCTATTTTTCTCCTACTGAAGTGCAACTTGAAAACAATGTTAGATGACAGTTGTGGATATTGAAAATTGTTTGAAATGTGAGGGGAATATTAAATCCTGAACTCCGTCCAGCCTTTAATAATGTGACAGCATTTGTCATCACTTACTTAACAAAAGATATACATCCTACTACAGAAAATAACCCATGGTATTATCTCAATATGCACATATTACAAATTATCACATGGCATTACAGAACAATTATACATGGGTGCAACATAGTTCCTTGTAATCTCTTGAGTTTTATCGCTAGAGACTTCTTTGTCTAGCAGAACACAATTCAGCATCCAGTAAGGGAGAGGAGTTGTAAGGCACCCTCCACTTAACAGGTGATTATTGTTATTACTCATGCAGTTCTATTGTGTTTCAGTTGCAATTTTTTTTAATGTATCTATATTATGGAAAGGCTGGACATCATGTTTCCTTTGTGCTGGATGCTGCAGAATTCATCTGCAGCTATTGTGGCTCTCAATGGGTTTTGTCCTTGCAGTTAAATACTAACTGGCTAATGGCTCATTAGAGATAGGAAGAATGCAAAGACACTGTGAGATGTACCAGTATCACTGAAGTAAAGCTGGTTTGTGGCAAGAATTGCAAATGGAAATAGGACTTCTCCATAGACGTCAGGAAGAGACAAAAGAAAGAGGTGATGTTAGGATTCAAGAACAGTGGGAATGCTTCAAGGTCCCTGCAGAAGAAGTAAGGCATGTGGTAAAAACAATTATTTTATTATTATTTCAATAATAGTTACTTCCATAGAGGAATTCCAGCATTTAACCACACACAGAAAGTCTCTGCTGATGACCACATGTCTCTTAAGTGCTCAGGTCCTTAGCCCTGTTTTTCAGTGACACAGCAACCCCTCACAGAGGAGAATTTATCCAGGGTTAAAAAAAAAAAAAAAAAAAAGTAACACCTTATAGCGGGATTTTTGAAGCCGTTCTGCACCAGGAGGCTTATTGTTGTCTTCTGTGGGGGTAGAGGTAGGCATGTGCTGAAAGCAAAATAAAGCTGTCTAAATGTTTTATAGCTAGCACATTACCTTAGTCACACTGCAGGTTTCTTAAAATATTGAAACAATGACTTTCTAGTGCTGTACTTATAATTTATGCTACTTGATTACTTATAGCATCTCATTCAGTGAGAACAATGAGAAGGAAGCTAGTCAACTCTATGTTTGTTTCGATTGATTGCTATTATTTATTCATTAGCTCGTTTATTTGTGTCGTGTTGGCAATATGCATGATGCTATACAGATAGATAAGAAGCGCTGACAATCAACATGCAAATGCAAAAAGGAAGTTGAAATTCAACATGAGTGACCTGACTAAGGACAGTCCTCCTAACTGCAGTGTTTTAAAGAATTCTTGGATTTGGCAATTTCTTCCCATCCTTCACAGAAATCACAGAAATCACAGAACCATTAAGTTGGAAAAGACCCCCAGGATCATCGAGTCCAACCATTCCTATCAGCCACTACCACGGATTTCTGTATTATCAGTAACTTTTAAGAAAACATTTCTAATAACCGCATCATTTTTAGGTCATGAACGTCATGCTTTCTTGTGAAAAGAACCATGTCCAATGAAAACATGGTCTCATCAGCTTCAGATTTTAACTCTGGTTCTCCTGAGCTATGCAAGGTGCTTGGTCACTGTCAACACTGCTACGTATGAATACATCAACTAGCATCAAGCATTCAAGGCCAACAGACCTTGTTGATTCGTGTCATCTTCTGGCAAGCTGTTTATAATGTGTTCTGCTTTAAAAGTTTCTGTAGAATACTAGATTTCATCTAGTTTGATAATTCAATAATTTATTATTCCAATTTATTACACTATAAGGCATTAACTATATAAAAAATCCGTGAGAACTGGTAGTTTTAAAATTTACTTTAAGCTTTAATTAGTTTAGCTGCTCTTCTAATTCTTGTAATCTCTCTATTGGGATCTTTCTCCATCAAAAATTTAAATTGAACACAACAAAAACCTAAACAAATTTAAAATAGTACTCTCTAAAACTACTCTAATAATAAGATAAACATTGTTCCTTTCAAGACCAGTGGTTTGTTGTGATTCATGATTTGTTATTAAAACACTCTCAGAAGAAGCAAATCCTACAAAGCTATCCAGCATCCATAACACTTCTATCAATCCGAAGTATTCAAAGGAGCGCACATTTGCTCACTCTCAAAGTCTCTTGCCCAGTCACTACTAGTAATGCAGTTGTGGCAAGACCTCTTCACAGGCTGCTCAGGCTTGCCCAAGATTTTAAATTCTTGGGACTGATGTCACTGAGACTCAGCTGGAGTTTCTGTTCAGATACCGATGTGACTCAGTGACAATCTACAGGAAACTGGGGAGATGTACGGTTTAATAGGAGTATTATGAAAAAACAGTTTGACGTGCTGTAAAGAGGAAGCAAATATGGAATCTTCTCAGTCCCTTGAGAGCTGGTAAAACAAGAAAGCAGTACAATGAGTGTAAAATTTTATGGAACTATAATAAATATTTAATATTTAGAGACTGGGAGTACCTTAAAGTTCTATTTGTGAGTCACTGCTGTCGTAGCTAAATCTTTGGGAATAATTTCTTATTGTCTGCTTCAGACACAGCACAAAATGTGATTAAGTAAAATGCCATGATATTGCTTTTGATCACTCTGGAAATATAACTTTTTCTTCCCACCCTCCCACCCTCTCCCTTGTTTTTTTTTCTGGGTTTTTGTTTGTTTTTTTTTTTAATTGGTCACTTTTAACATATATTTAATAAATTGAAGGGAACATTAAAATCACCAGAAGCCTGGTTTCACAAATTTGGCCTTCTGCAGCTTTTCCAGATCTCATAGTCCATTGTTTAATTCTAAAGGTGTTAGAGACTTAAATTCAAGTTCATACATTCAAGCAAGGAGGAAATGTAAACTCTAATCTTCTTCTTCCCAGATGACTATTTTGTTCTTTTTGGCTGAGATTGAAAAGTACAAATTTCTTTTACACTTCTTTCTTAGACCTTGTCAATATCATTTAAGTCCCTTTGTGGTTCTGTCTCCCCAGATATAAAATATTGCATTTAGTGTTGTGTATTTTGTGCATTTCCAGTTTTCCTTCAACACTACTTTCCAACTGCCTCACTAAGTATAACACAAATATGTGAAAACTTTATGTTGAAATGGTGCCTTCAGGAAATAAATGCTTTCCTGAAGAGAAACTGTTCACCTCACTATACTCTAGGATCAGTCCTGCAATGATTTATGTCTACACTTAATTTTGCACCAGGGGTAGCTTTGCAGAAGCTGATGGGACTGCTCAGGGCTCAGAAAGTTAAGTACATACATAAGATTCTGTGAGATTGAACCGATGAATGATTCTGCCATTAAAAAGCAGTACAAAGAGATGAGCAGTATGAGAAGAAACCTATCAAGAATATACAGTTGCATAGCAACCCTTAATCTAGCCATTAAACTATGGCTATTTCTTGCATTGCTTATGAGAGCCATAGGAGAAGAAGTCCTTAAAGGATCTGAAGACCTTGAGTTTTAGCAGAGAGAGCCCATGCTGCTGGGCAGCTGATTTCTGGCAACCACTGTTTGGTCATGGTACTCCTAAAAGGACAGATGGCTTCATATCCATTAACTTCACAAATTTGCTATGATTTCTAGAGGTCTTCTGAGTGGTATTTGTGAGAAAATATGTGTGGTTTCATTGCTGTTAAGAATACATGAAATAAATGAAAATTAAACTATCCTATTGATTCTTAACCTTGCAGATTACTTTCGTAATACTTTTGACTGAGAAGCACCAGACCTAGATCTGGAGGCAAACTCATAGTCCATGAAAAATGATGTCTTCTGTTGACTACACTCATGATCATCCACAAAGTTCTCCTCTGTGTATTAAAAGAAGACTCAAAAGAATCTTAACATTTCATATTTGGGTTTTTTTCCTGAACTCCTAAATCAATGTTATATGACTATTTGTCATTTATAAAAGATAGGTACTTCCCTTCATTGTGATTTTGGTCCTTATAGAAAAAGATTCAGTCAGGAAAAGTATCATCCTTGGTTTAGGAAATGGTTACAGGCATAACATGGGCACAGCCCAGCTGCCTCCCTGACACACATTTGCTTTACACCATCAGAAATTACCTGGATCAAGTCCTCAACTGTACTTTGTGTCTTTTTTGTTTACTGAAATCTGAAGGATTTACCCGTCGTAATAGTTTTGAGGATCTGAGCTTTAACCCATTGGAAGTTTGTTTCCTACAGATAAAAATAGGGAGAGTAGCTCTTCACTACACTTTAGAAGTGATGTTGGATTATAAAAGTGTATACTTAATGACTATAAGAAGCTTAGGGTAGGAAATAGTAATAGCAATTGTAAAAATCCTTTATATATCTAAAAAGATTAAACTTGAATTTGGGCATTTGCAAGTGACTGGGACAGACTGGTCACATTTAATTACGCAGCAGTCTTCTCTAAAACTAGCTGATAGAATACTATTTGACCACTTGCCTCCTAAAAATATGCTTAGCAGGATAGTAAAATTATTACCTAGTGTTTGTTTCCTAATGTGTTGTATCAAGTGAAGGGCAAAGATGAAAATTCATAATATGATGTCAGTTCCATCCAAGCGCAAACAGCATTAGGAGATTTGAATTATTCCCCCTGCCCCCATCATCTTATTTTTATTAAATAGAAATCAAACTGTGTTTTTATAGAATCTTTTGAGAATAAAAATGATCTAATTAGTTTTCTTAGTAAATAGTAGCACCTAGACATTTGATTTCTGGCTGAATCTTGAGTCTGGCAGAGATGTTGTTTTTAAGGGAGAACTGTTTGCAGACTAATTGATTGTAAGCTTTGATTTCAGAGGTAAGATATTAAATCAACATGTTTCCCACAAAACCAGGTTTCTGTGCTTTGGGGGATGAACCAGCTGATGGGAGGGGGATGTCAGGGAAGGAGGATGAAGGAAAGAAAGCATTGCAAACAGATATGTATTTGTAGAGAACAGCTTTGATTTTTAACTGCTGTTTGTGTGGTTTATCTCAAAGCACTTAGATAGTAAGCACAGTATTATTAGAGTTACTAAACCCTACTCCCCAAGAAGCTAAAAGAACAGAGGTGATGCAAGATCTGATTTTCTAAAATTATCTATGGTAAATCCAGAGAAACCATTGTACCTGCATTAATGTTAGCCTAGCAAGGAACCCAAAGGAAGGGTGTACTGACTGTGGACTGGTGATGAAGTATCCTAACAGTAGTCAGCTTTGAATACAGAGAGCAGGCAACACAGCTTCTATAAAGCCTCTAGAGATGTTCTCCTCTTGCTGTCATAAAACATACAAATTTTCCTGACTTGCTGATTTTAATTATTGCATACATGACATCTTGGCTTGTATCAGAAACAGCATGGCCAGCAGGTCCAGGGAGATTATTCTCCCTCTGGACTCGGCACTGGGGAGACCGCTCCTCGAATCCTGTGTTCAGTTCTGGGCCCCTCACCACAAGAAGGATGTTGAGGCTCTGGAGCGAGTCCAGAGAAGAACAACAAAGCTGGTGAAGGGGCTGGAGAACAGGCCTTATGAGGAACGGCTGAGAAAGCTGGGGGTGTTTAGCCTGGAGAAGAGGAGGCTGAGGGGAGACCTCATTGCTCTCTACAACTACCTGAAAGGAGGTTGTAGAGAGGAGGGTGAAGGCCTCTTCTCCCCAGTGACAGGGAACAGGACAAGAGGGAATGGCCTCAAGCTCCGACAGGGGACATTTAGGCTGGACATTAGGAAAAAATTCTTCACAGAAAGGGTCATTGGGCACTGGAACAGGCTGCCCAGGGAGGTGGTTGATTCACCTTCCCTGGAGATGTTTAAGGCACGGGTGGACGAGGTGCTGAGGGACATGGTTTAGTGTTTGATAGGAATGGTTGGACTCAATGATCCTGTAGGTCTCTTCCAACCTGGCTATTCTATGATTCTATGTTTACTATTAACTTCTAGTTAATAGCTACAGCCCACCTAATATATAGTTGCTTTTCAGGAGTAGAGTGATCTCCACATTTGTTCTCTCTTTCACATCTGCACCTATAAATATACAGGTATATTTTTAAAAAAAGCTTAAGTTTTCCCTGTATTTGTTGCAAGGGAATGTAAAGTATGAGAACACAAAACCCATAAAAAAAGCACAAAAAAAAGCCTTCAGGCATCTCATAAATTCAGTCTCATCTTCCCAAGGGAATCAGTAGGTGTGGTGATATGATGTGATATTTATGGGCAACAGGGAACAGCATGGGGCTTACAGCAATGAAAAAACTCATATTGCTAAAAAAAAACCTCTAGAACTTTTGTGCGTACTTCTGACAGTGATATCCCACAAGATCTTAGGACCATGATGAAGCTTTTGGCTGAAGTCGTTTTAAATCTCCCCATTTCAGTTCCCATTCAAAGACTTCAGTTATCACCTGGAGAATTTTGATAACTGATGAAATGTAAATATATTCAGTATAAATTCCTGTTAATAATCATTCCTCTCCACCCCATGGCCTTTAAAACCCTTTGGCATTTATGGATAGGGAATCATTACTCAGAAGCAAGACTTGAAGGAAGATATGCAGCAGCAGTTTTCTCCTAGAGAGTCTGTATAGCCACCTAGCTGGCTGTACATCATGTCCTGCAGTCTCCCTGTCCTACAAGAGCCAGCCTAAGAAAGAAGACTCCTTTACAGTTATGTCTAAGGTTCAATAAAACCACAGACATTAACTGCATACTCAATAGTGTCTGTTTTATGTGAAATGTAAAGTGTTTTGTAGCTTGTTCTCCTTTAGCTTCTCGTGATTAAGAAATGTGCTCAATGCTGCAATACTAATTGTTTGATACTGGGCTCAATAACAGCATGAGAAACCTGTGTTATGAAATCAGTTCAGAAAAGCACTTGGACAGCAATGAAAACTCCACTCTACTATTGGCATCTAATTGGTACACCCAGTGGAAAAATAGTTAACTAAAGCTTCTTCTGTAATCAATAAAGAAAGAAGTGAGCATCCGGAAGGGTTGAGTGTCCTTTTATCAGTGTCTATCCCTTGTTATTGAAGAGGTGACAAAGCTTGGTTTGCAACCCAAAGCTTAAGGTGGATGAATCCTGGGTTTGCTGTCAATGAATGAGAGCTAGAAGTCACCAAACAGGGCATGACACAGCTTTTAGGAAAGGTGAGGATGAGTCATGAAGCTGAATGGTCCATGCAAATGTGAATTACCTTGACTGGAAACGAAATGTAAATCTCTCTTCTCCATTAGCTTATGATTTACTCATTAATGAAGCAAAACTGTAATCTTGAATCCAACCAGAGACCTATGTTCTAAAGTGAAAAACTGCATGTTGAAAAGCTGCAGTTGCAGAAGAAATTCACTGTTATTTAAGAGCTAGTAAAAATGTCTCCTAGCCAGACACTTGGGGAATAGTAACTACTTAATTTATCAGAAAAAATACTATGATTTAATTGAGTACCTTCAGAGAAGGAAAATACCAAAACTCTTAAAAACCACTGAGAAAGGTTTAACAAGCCTAGAAGCTGATACCAGACAAGTTCAAAAGAGAAATAAAGCACAGAGTTGGTGATGTGGGGTTGTTGGGTTTTTTTTTGGTTGGGTTTTTTTGTTTTTTTAAAGTCTCATTTGCCTGTTTATTTCCTGCTTTTTCAGCTAGGGTAGTCAAACTAACACATGAAGGACTGACATTAGCAGCTCTTAGCCTATAAATCACAACTGGATCTGTTTCTGGAAGGCATGTGTTCATCAAACACAAATTATGTATTAGGCCAAACATCAGTTATACAATTCAGCTCAGTTATCTCACTGAAGCCCATGGCGAGCTGGTGGAGGTCAGCAGAAGTGACCTTCTGCTGCCTCCTGCAGACAACCTCTGGTTTGTCCAGCAGCCTTTTTCCATTTGTGAGAACCCTGGCACAGTCCCAATCCAGATGAATGGGAGCAAGATTTTTTACAGGTAGCTATGATGGATATACACCACCTGAGGGAATCTTCCGAGGCTTGGGAAATCTTTCACCAGGCACCAAGGGACTAAAGCATTAGAGTAAGAATTTGGAGAAAAAAAACACCCGAAGGAAAGAGAAGAAAAATCTGTAGAGGTCAGGAAAAAATGTTTCTCAAAGTTGAAGTTGGAGTGAGAGTGTCATTAAGTGCAAGAGCAGAACTTGGGGTGTGAATCTGAGGAGTCAGGATGGAAAATAGAGCTGGAGTGAAGTGAATTGAATTGAAGTGAAAATGAAGAAAATCATCTTCTAAAACAAGCTGGAGTCAGTGGTTCCTACAGTGGGGTAATTCAAGGCCAGGCATACATTATAGCAGGGGAAAGTAAATAATGGCAATAAAGCTATAATTCCTGCAGTAATTGGCAGTGGTGCACAGGAACTTATTTTCAATTTGGTGGCTATGTGAGACTTTCAAAAGCTATTAGGAGGATAATTAGGGGTGAAATGAACATTAAATCAATGTTTGGTAGCTAAAGCTCCATATGTGTGTGTATGAATACGTCTATTTTTACTTTCACTCTCACTCAAAAACAGGATCAAATTTTCATCTCAAAATCATATTTTTTCCTGCAAAAGCATGTTTTGTCTCATTTTCCATACTAAAAAGACATTATATCCCTTTCAAAGTATTTATCTTGTTTCTCTTAATTCCTTATGGCTACATATGTGTAGGAAGTGAGCTCTGCTGTATGGCAAAAGGAGGCTATGTCACACTGGCAAGATGAAATATTAGGGATAAATGTCTTACTGATGCAAATCAGAAATCTCTCAGGTCCAGAGTGAACTGAATTGGGGCTGGGAGGCAAGAAACCACATATATGCACGGGTCTACTTAAAATCAGCTGTGGCAGCACTGCATCTCTGAATAGACTTGTCTTTTACTAGACAATTGTTTCCTAATAGTGACCCTAGACTCAGCGAGTTTTCAAAATCACCTTTCAGAGAGCACCATCATCTGCTGCATATATTTCAATACTACCTCCTCACAGCGTGCATTTAGAAAAAGCACCTTATTATAACAAGCAGAGAAACTGGCTAACAGAGACGTGCTCGGATAAACGGAGCAGCTGCTTTTGGCCTAAATAGCTGTTTAGTGTAAACAAGCCACAGCAGTTTTTCAATTGGGTTTGGAGCCAATGCAATAAGGCAAGAGAGGAACAAAAGTAACCAGGTAATTAAGAAAAAAAATAAAAATTATAAATCAGGGAGGGTAGAGAGAGTTGTGTTCTACAAAGTGTTGTAAAATAAAACAAAAACTCCCTCCTGGGTGTTCATTGAGCAGGGTGGAGTGCATTTCTACACACAACCCACCCCCCCCCCAAAAAAAAAAAAGAAGAAAACACCAATGGTCTAAAGAAGATGTCTGTGCTGTCAGGGCCTGATGAAGTGCTTCCAAGCCACAGGGCAGGGCTTCACGCTGCCTTCACACAGGGAAAGTTTTCTGTGCTTGTCTATGCAGCAACACACATTCTCTCAGATTAATTCCAGCTGTGCAGTGCCTTGCTGGCAGAGTCGTTATGTATTAGTAATGCTATCCGATTTGAGCAAACGATCTCCCCTTGCACAGCGCTCTCTCTCTCTTGCTGATGCTTTCTCTCACATGTAGAGAGATACACAAGCCTTGATTATCTTCTTTTTCATTTTCCTTTTAATAACAAAAGAGGTAAATTTTTTTCTTAGTAGATTTCTTTGAGGAAAGCATTTAAAACTCAGATATCTTTCTTACTAATGCAAAATCCTCAATAGCTTCACCTGGAAACAGCATTGGGCAAGGCTTTGCTGACAGCTTTGTCATTTATGGGCGGGAGATTATAAGCATCATCCTGCTGGTGTAAATCAGGGGGAAAATCCACTGTCAGAGGAACTTCTGGGTGGAAATCCAAATGAGGCAAGAATTTTGCTGAGAGCACATGGATGCATAGCTTCAAGATGTTCAGCCTTGATCTTTAATTTGCCAGTTTGCTTGGCCCAACAGTCACACAGAGGTGTTGCCCTCAAGCACGTACCCTTTGCATTTCTTAGCCATGCCATTTTTACTGCTTGCTTATTATCACAGGCTTATTTTCTTCAGTGGTGGCATGTGGTCGGTCATGTAATGATCAATTCCTTTCCAAAAGAGATGTGCCACAGATCTGATACTGCCTTCCTCTGAGAATATTTCAAATACTTTTGGTTTCAGGCATATATATATATATATATACATGAATGCACATTTACATTTCTTTACAGAAATTCCTGCAACGTCATCTCTAGCATGACTGTCCCCTCACCACCCTTCTCTTTCATGCATTTACAAAAAGACAGAGGGATTGTAATTCCTCAGTTTCCTCCCAAACCCTAAGCTGAGTTGCAGACTCAGCCTTGGTATGTGCCGTTATATATTATGTTAGTCTTGTTTGTTTACACATATATAGGCATATATGTATACTTATATGTTTCATAAATAAGTGCTCTTCACCTGTGCTAGAAGTAGCAGCAATAATATACACTAAATCTTATCCCCATGTAAGAAAGCACTTTACAACACATATTGTGTTGTGAATATGTACTAGATGTTAAAATAAGTTATATAATTGAGGACCCTGCCACAAGGTGTTCCTTTAGGTAGTTTTCCAGACAAATTTCCAGCTTCCTTCTTTTCTGTTTAGTGTACCAGTCTGCAAGCCAGAGCTTGAAAGATGTGTTTGTTTAAATCAAAGATAATATGATAAAATTCACTAGAAATCTATTGAATCTAAAATTCTAGGACACTGATTTTGCACATTAGAGAATCAAGTTTCAGCAGAGATGAACAGAGGCCTAATGTTTAAAGAACACATAAAAAACAGCCAGTGACCACCATTTCATTTGTTTTGTTCTTAGTCCTTTGCTCTTCCAGCATTCTCAGCTCCTTCCACCATTGCTAAAAAGCTATTAAATTGCATTTGAAATCTCATGAGAAATAAGGTGGACTAATGGAGAAAAATTAGTTGCAATGCCTACTGCCTTGTCCTGGATCTATTACTTCTCACCCCCAGGCTTGAGAAGGTCACTCTGTTAAAACTAATTTTAGGGGTGATGGTGTGCAAATCAGTTCAATGCAGATCCCCAAAGATATTCCAAATTCCTCTTACAACTGTCTTTCTACTTGTTAGTTTCTTTGTGCTTCAGTTTCTCACTGTCCTTCCTTGCAAATTAATTGTCCAACTGTTCTGTCCTTCCCTGCAAATGAACTTTCCAACACTCCTATTTCGGAACAGTCCATTGTGCAGTACAGTTGTATGCCTGACATACACTAGAAGCTCTGTAGAATAAGGTTTGGGAGAATATATGAATGACATTATCCTATGTAGATTTAAGGATATTTTCTATTCTTATGGTGTCTAAGCTCTCTCACAGACCAGAATCAAGAGCATTAAGTTTGGAGGACAAAACATCACTGAGTTCTGTGTGTTGGGTCTTCATACATCTGACTTCAGCAAATGCTGCACTGGAATAAAAGTAGACAGAAACACTGCACTTGTACTACTGAGAGTCATGTGGCTCTGAGGGTTCACAAATGCCTTAAGTATGTTCTGACTTTTGCAATAGATGTATCAGACTTAAAATCCGCCTCTGACTTTGTATAGTAGCAACAAACTGCTCAGGAAACCCGGAACATCAGATCATAACCATTGTGTATTGCACCTGTATCCTGCTTCTTGCAAGTTCCATCTGAACGCTTAGTTTGAAGTAGACATAGCTTCAGGCCATGCTGAGAAAACTTACCTATACTGCTGAGAATACAATAGAGGTGGTGGTGCTCTTGTGGGGGTTCCTGTGCTTCACAGAGCTGTGACTTGGCAGTGATGTGGTTCTGGTTAACATTTAAGAGAGTTCTCCAAAGGAGAAAAATGCTATAAAAACACAGAACATAACTAACGAGCTGCCCAGCTATTCTGTCTTGTCTGTGTCACTGTTCTGAGTGCCTGATTCCTGATTGTTCTGGTATACACATCCGTGTCAGGGAAGTCAGCTTGCACATTTTATATCTGATGCTGGATAAGGTCCTGCAGCACATCTGCTTGTTGCAGAGGCTTTTCAGGTACTGCGATTTGAGGTAACTGGTTGCCAACCCAGATCGTGAAGTCAAGTATGTTTGCCCCAGCCTCTTGTCTCAGATTGTAAACTTTTAATCCCCATCTAACAGTATTTATCCACCTTCTCTGGCAGGTCTGGTCTGTATTAGTAGGTTGGTAATGTCCATTGTTAAAGGGTCCAACTACATTTTAACTTCGCCACTGCAGCCATGTTAAGTGTGTGGACATTGCTGGTGTTCAGTAACACATAAAATTACAGATGTAAAACAATGGGAAAAATGAGATCAATTGCAATTGATGTTGATTTATTTAGCAGAACAGATGTTTGCAATTTTGTTATTTTCCTTGATCAGAGACAATTAATCTTTCTCTGCCATAAGCAGTGATATAAATAGTGTTCATAACTCATTTTGGGCAGAGTGATTAGGAAGAAGTATTTGTTCTTTGATCCATCAATAGTCCTTTTGCCTTCTTTGGAGCATATTATAGTGCAGCTATACTATTTAATTCCACAAGCATCCCTGACACTCACTTCTTATGTAGATAAGAAAGTCCCTTGTGAATGGTGTCATTTGGAATCATTTCTATAATACAGCTTTTGAGGAAATCAGAGCCAGAGAATTCTACTTTTGGTAAGAGCCAATGTACATCAGTCCATAAATATTTTTGAGCCACAGCAATGGTATATGGAAATGAATAAATAAATACATAAAACCAGCAACTCTGTTGTGCATGAGAAAAAAAAAATAAAGAAAAATACATTTCTGGAGAATAAAATAAGTTTATTCAGCGCCAAAAGAATAAAAGAATTAGAATGCACTACCTAAAGATGGTAGGAGTATAAGCATTGATAAAAGTAGTAGCAAAATAGTATTCCAACTTAGTGACATTCTATTTGTCTAGAAATAACTCAGAAGACCATAAGAGGAGAAAGCACAAAGAGAACTAAAGCTGAAAAGTAAAGATAAGAATACTTCATAAAAAGAAACGTATTTTCCTTCTTCTTCTAAGAAATAATGCATCTAGTAATGTAACAAGTACTTCTTCAAGGGCATTGAAGGAGTGCTGCACTTTAGATATTGAAAATAGAAAAGCCAAGAGGAATGTGGCAAAAATGCTTGAAGATGGGTGGTAATAATATTTTATTTCTTTAGTAATTGCCATGTATTGAAGCTCAAATTGACTCTGAAGATGTGTTCTTGGAAACAGGAACAAAAAAATAAATAGAAGTAATCTACAGAAAGTAGCTGGAGAGGAGTTTGCTCATAACCATAGGACAGGGAGAATGAAACCAGGAAGAATTTAGGAACATCTCTCATCTTCATTCTCTCTAACCAGGCTCTGGACACTTTCATCTCTTTTAAGGTTACAGTAGCATTCTAAAAACCAATGTAAAAGTTGTTGGAGACCTTCATAAACTGCTAGTTAAAAAAATTATTTTACACAGTAGATCTATTACTTCTATATTTGTTATAAGCGTACATCCTGAACAGAAGATACATTGACACTTTGTTCATGTTGAGTATAAATGTTGCCAAATTTTGCAAAAAGAGAAATATTCAGAAGTATTTTTGCAGGACACTGGAAGAGAATAAACTACTTTGTACTCAAGGCTTGATTTAGAGTCAAGCTTCCAAGATTTAATCCATCTCTTTCATGTGCATCTGTGTTGACTTGTCCAGAATCTTCTTCACTTTTTGTGTTTTGACTTCTCTCACATCAAACAAGTTGTCCATCTCATCCCCTAGATCTTTAGCATCCCAGGGCTTGCCTCTTCAGTACGTTACAAACAACTTACACTCTGAAAGCTCACTTTTTCATAGTATCAATGAGTATAGTTTCCTTAACTAGATAATGAAATTTACCCATCACCCCTAGTTGGACCTGTATTTTCTTGCTTTTAATTTGTGAACTTCATGGATAAATTTCAGGAGAGGGGAATGTTCTAGATTGGAAACAGGAGGGACAGCTTTTCACACTTCTTTATAAGCTAGTGGGAGTAAAACATTTTCAGGTTCAGGAAGTATGAGACCTGTGATATCCACAGATATTTTCTCAGGATTAGAAGCAGAAAGTAAAAGATCTGTATCACTCTGTGTTTTTCCATTATCTGGTGTACTCTGACTCACCAAAGTTCCTGAAGACTTTACTTATTTCAGTTTGTCTCTCTGAAGGATCCCTGTTCCTTCCAGAATTAATTGTATAAATAATTAATTGTATAATTAATTGTACAATTGAAAATATATACATATTTTTCCTTAATTATCCATACAAATCTGAGCATAACTTTTTGATCAATATATACCGGCATGGGGTCGAATCTTCCCCTTCTTCAAGAACTTAATAACACGCAGAAGTGGTCCCTGACAACTTCCTCTTGTGTTTATGAGCTGTGACTAGGATGGTACTGGGTTTTCTGCCTCCACACCCCCAGAAAAATACAATTTTCATGATTTTTCTGTTCCTTAGTAGAATAGTTATATTAACAGTAATGGTGAAATGCAAATTATTGAACGTTCTTCAAGAGAGAATTAGAAAACTATAATGAGAGTTGTAAGTGAAGTGGTTGAAAAACTTGGACATGTAAGTTCAGTGCTCAGCTCTTTTACAGACACACTTTATGGTTTAGGGTTTTTTTGAATAATAGTCATGGGGTCCTGAAACACTGTGCAAACTGGGGACCATTGCCTGAGAGTCTGTTTTCTTTATAAGTAAAGAAGTATATGTCCGATTCCAATCTAATTGTTCAAGTTTGATGAAGATACAATAGAGTTTAGCAGCTAGAACCACAAATGAGAAGGCAAAGGGAGAAACCTGTTCTTGGCCTTGCAGATGAATAGATGAGTGTCATCTGCTTTGAGATATATTTTCATAATCAGATGACTTCTAAAGTGTAAATTTGAGATGTGTGCCAAATGATGGAGAGGAGAGGAGAGGAGAGGAGAGGAGAGGAGAGGAGAGGAGAGGAGAGGAGAGGAGAGGAGAGGAGAGGAGAGGAGAGGAGAGGAGAGGAGAGGAGAGGAGAGGAGAGGAGAGGAGAGGAGAGGAGAGGAGAGGAGAGGAGAGGAGAGGAGAGGAGAGGAGAGGAGAGGAGAGGAGAGGAGAGGAGAGGAGAGGAGAGGAGAGGAGAGGAGAGGAGAGGAGAGGAGAGGAGAGGAGAGGAGAGGAGAGGAGAGGAGAGGAGAGGAGAGGAGAGGAGAGGAGAGGAGAGGAGAGGAGAGGAGAGGAGAGGAGAGGAGAGGAGAGGAGAGGAGAGGAGAGGAGAGGAGAGGAGAGGAGAGGAGAGGAGAGGAGAGGAGAGGAGAGGAGAGGAGAGGAGAGGAGAGGAGAGGAGAGGAGAGGATGTTTAAAATATTTTATGTATAGTAATACCTATTATAACTTATAAACTCTCCTGTGAGTGATGTGAAGCAGAAGAGATATCCTCTGAGATAAAGCAGTGAATAGAATAAAACAATGGCCATCTGTTTTAAAGGAAAACATAACTCACTATAAAATAATCAGACATGTACTTCTGATGTCTGGAGATCTAAAAGGAACTAAATGATTGTCCTCCAAACCAGATTTCAACAAGTTTTTGGAAAATCGAGGAAATTTCCTGAAGATTGGACGACTGCCAGTAAAATCCCAGCAACTGAACAGGGCAAAAGTGATGAATCAGTAAACTAGTTAGTCAGATGTCACTCTGGATGAACTATTGGAACAGTTAATTCAGGACTTTGTCAACAAAGAATTAGAGACTAAAAATATAATTAATACTAGTCAACATGTTTGCATGGAAACTGGGTCTTGCCAAACAAACATGTTGTATTTTTTTTGACAACTTTACAGGTCTGGTCGATAAAGACAATGCCTTTGAAATAATATACTTGGATTTCTCCAATGATTTAGTACCACGTGACATTTAGATTTAAAAAATCTGCAATATATGGAATTAACAGGGCACACATTAGATGGATTAAAACTCCCTGTCTGACAGGTCTTGCAACAGATTTTTTAACAGGGAGAAATCAATGAGTTGAGTTGTTGCTAATGCAGTCTCCAAGGGATTAGGGTCTTAATCCAGCTCTCTTTAGCATTTGTATCAATGAGCTAAACCTTCACCAGTAAAAACTGAAGATGCCACAACAGCTTTTAGATGACCAGTAATAAATGCAGTAATGAGTGTTTGGAATTGCTTAACCAAAGGTTCAGTATCTGATAGAGTAAGATCAAGAAGTAAACAAAATGTGCAACACCTGTCAACAGAAGCTATGGATCAAATATATAAGAGAGAAGACACTGCAGTGAAAAATAAAAGCAAGTGAAAATTAATCTCAGAAGTACTAAATACAGTGATGACTATCTCAGTGTGGGATTTTGGTATGATATTCAAACAAATATGTTCTCAAAAACTACCAAAAAGGGAAATATCTGGGAAAACATTGAATATTGTCACTGTGTTATAATTATAGGAATAACAAACATTTTTTCAAATTTCTAGGCAAAACGATACTTGGAAAAAAAATGGCAATCGTCTCTTCAGAGAATGTCAGCACAAAGTATTAGATACTTCCAAATGTTCTTTCAGTTCTTTTGGCCACAAAGATTTATACTGATTTTGACCACACTTCATGAATAAGTTGCATTCCTCTGGAGCTGCATTTTGTTGTTTGGTATTTTTTTCCCTAAATGTACTAATTAAAAAAAAAAACAAACCAGTCATTCATCTATTTATTGCTCATAATTGGTGGAAAAGCTACTAAATTTCTTGTTGTTGCTTGAAGTAAAATAGAGTAGGGGAAAAACAGTCTTTCTGCTGGGGGAAGGCAAGTATCAATTTGTATTTGGGGAAAAAAGTCTCCATGTGATTTGAGCACTGTGCATTACTGCTGACACATGGAAAACATATATAGCGGGGCACTCGGCAGAAATGGATATTTTAATCTTCCAGACACAAGTATAAGATAGTCCAAGGTCTAAAACTGAGAAAAATTCAGACTTGAAATTGCACTCAATTTTCTATGAGTGGCTGTTGCTGTATATCAGATCTGTTCATTAGCCAACGTGGCAGACTTGCCATTATTTGGAGTGTTTAAGGCAAGACTAGGTAGCTTTCTACAAAATGTGTGGTCTAATCCATCTTCAGAAAAAAAACCTAGACAACAGAATGTGTATACAATAGATCATCATTGTCTGCATTTACATCCACAGAAGCTAGAAAATCAAATCAAACTAAACTTATGTCATCACTTAAATGAAAAAAAAACACCAAATCCTTTTACAATAAGGTTTGAATTTCATCTTTCATAATTATACCTTAAATTATCATGCTCAGATAATTCAGGATGCTTCCAATTCCTTCTTAAAGATGAAAGAGAGTAATTCCTGAATGAACCTCTGAAATTCCCTCTAGAGCAGCAATGGCATTAACTCACTGTTCTCTCTCGGCAGTGGGAGTGAATCCTTCTTTCTGCCTCCCAGACTACAGCAAATTCTACTATGCCAGTATATGGTCCCTCCCAACCTTAGAGCGCTCTTCCATATTGGTTCTAGCTTTCAGTCCTGGCCAATGACTCTGTTTAATTCCAAGTAATTTTTCTAAATGTATCCATGAGCATTTTCACTCTGCATCTAATTTGGTCAGCTAATTAAGTATGCTCAATGCATTTGTATGCATTCATTTTAACTTGGATGCCAGCATGAGGTTCATTACTTCACTACCCCTGGGTCTAACACGTTAACTTATATTCTTGATCCATAACTCAGTATGTTATGTTGACAGAAAGTGGTCTACTGAAACATGGCATACCATTTTTTTCCTTTGTTTTTTAAATACAAGACATTGCAGTGTAGGAGGATTTCAACAAGTTGCAGTACTCTGTTCCAATATTCTTTCAAACCTAAGTGTTACTGCTACTATCTGAAAGTATGTTGTGAGTACTTGGCAGGTACTGTTTTTCTTCTTTTCCCTATTGTATAGATAGAGAAATTTGGACTTAGAGGATGATATTCTTGACAGACAAAACTCCCACCACTGTCCCTGCCTTGTATTAGTACACAACAATGTTTTGGTATAAATGTTACAAGAAAGAGTCTATGCAAAAGAATTTTTAACTGTAAATTACAGACAAAATTAGAATGACAATTATTACCCAAATAGGCTGCCCAGGGAGGTGAT
The DNA here is from genome assembly GCF_032191515.1 of Phaenicophaeus curvirostris. Lineage (NCBI taxonomy): Eukaryota > Metazoa > Chordata > Aves > Cuculiformes > Cuculidae > Phaenicophaeus > Phaenicophaeus curvirostris. Next base: position 72,329,130 of record NC_091431.1, read on the forward strand.
TGAGTCATCATCCCTGGAAGTATTTAATAGACAGGTGGATGAGGTGCTCAGGGACATGATTAGGTGGTTGATAGGAATGGATAGGAATGATGGTACTTGATGATCCTAGAGGTCTTTTCCAAGCTACTAATTCTGTGATTCTGTGAAATAAATCTTAGCTAGACATAGGCTTAAATACCTATGTACTCCTATGACAGCTTAGTAAATCAGAGAAGCAAGGTACTTCTCTGCCCTATTCTCATTTTCATATGGTCATAAATACTGGTGCATTCTCCTGAAAATAAAGATGATTTTTCAAAAATTATGTGTATTAGCCATTTCCAGTTCTTCCTTTTTGGTGATATTTTATCCTGTTCTTTGGCTTTAAAAGTGTGCTCAATAAAATTTAAAACAGCAAGACAGAGGAAAGTTGTTGCTTGTGAAAAGTTCCTGAAAAGTCTATGGGAAGGTTCAAATGTGAAAGTTCTTGAGGAAGTTTGAAATTTAAGAGCAGGAGGACATAACTAGGTCTTTTTCTTTTTCTTCTCAAAGCTGGAAGGGCCGCTTTTTTGACATAGGAGGCTATTTTACATCTGCAGTGCAAATGCTGCCATCTTCAAGTGATGCTTCCATCTCAGACACGGCTACGCCCTGAGGCACCGTTTTACTGCTGCTGCAGAAGTTGGTAGCAGTTTTCTTGGTGGTTTCCATTGCATGTTACACTATTTCTTGAAAACTGACCTCACCTCACAGTGAGCATCTGAAACAAACCCTGACCCTTTTCTCCCAGTCAGAGTTTCCAATAGATTTTGACTGTAGTCTATATTTTACGTGGATGGTGGAGATACCTGTTGTTGGAGGCATTGATAACAGAAACTACTGATGATAAGTAACCATTCCCTTGATGCTTTCCATTCCCATTGCAGTGTGCGATCCAGGTTCGGCATAATCCAAAAAAAAAGAAAAAAAGTAAAATAAATTTTCCCTTTAATTACACCAGAGACCACTGTCTGCATCAGTTAAGCAAGATCATTTCCCTCTGAAATCAATAAGGATTTTTGAGAGGTGAGAAAAACATACCTGGTAGCCAGTCTAACCTGCACATGATTGCTGGGATATGTGTGTACCTTTGCATTAACACTCTTCTCTGGTTTTTCAGTTTCTTTTTGTTCTTTCCCCAGCAAGGACAAGGATCATCACGTGGTATCATGTGTGCTGTGTTACATAATGATGATTCACCCCCCAAGAGACAGCATAGGATTGGAAATAATGAAAAGACTATGCCAAGTTAACAAACAGTGTGCATGCATTATAATGTGGCTATGAGTTTTCAGATAGATACCTGGGAAAAAAAATATGATAGATGCATGTTGATTTATTGAACAGGTTGTCCAGTCTATGTGTAAAATCTTTGCGACAGCAGAGTACATCATGGCATCCTGCAGCTATCCCTCAGCTTACACATCACCTACTGGGAAATGCACTGTCCTTGTTCATTACCACCTCCTCTTTCCAGAGATATACATTTGCAAATTGTCTTCCTTTTGTATAAAAAATTCAGGCATAAAATCCTTTGTCAGGTTTATTCCCTTGATTATAGCTTAATATATTCTTCCTTCGCACGTGCTCTGAGCTGTTTTCTCTCCTCTGTGCATTGTAGCAGCTGTGTGCAAGCATTCAAAACTTGAAGTCAGGAATGTATCTTTTTCTGATAATAGATTTCTTTGCTGGCTAAATAAGGATGCTGCAGGCTGTAAACACCATCTAGCCAAAAAATGTTGCCTGCTACCTACAGAGCCTTCTTATGGCAAAATAGGTATCTTCTGGCCAAATCCATCTAATTTGCTTCACCTGATGAAAAGGAAGTTAAAGACGCAATCAGGCGTTATCATCAGAGGGGTATCTCAACATCTGCTGAGAACTTTGCTAAAAGTGGTTGCATTCAAAACAAGATTAGAAAAAAAAGAATGAAAGTGGTGTTCAGCCAGATGGAAATGTATTTTGGAAATATCTGCTTCATAGAATCATAGAATAGTTTGGGTTGGAAAGGACCATAAAGATCATCTAGTTCCACCCCCTGCCATGGACAGGGACATCCCACTAGATCAGGCTGCCCAAGGACCCATCCAAGGTGGCCTTGAACACCTCCAGGGACGGGGCAGCCACAACTTACCTTAGCAACGTGTTCCAGTGCCTCACCACTCTCATGGTGAAGAAATTCTTCCTCATTTCTAGTCTAAATCTGCCCCTCTCCAGCTTATATGCATTTCCTCTAGTTCTATCACTACAAGCCTTTGTAAATAGTCCCTCCTCAGCTTTCCTGTAGGCCTCCTTCAGGTGCTGGAAGGTCGCTATACGGTCTCCTCAGAGCTTTCTCTTCTCCAAGTTGAAAAAGCCCAGCTCTCTCAGCATGTCCTCATATGGCAGTTGATGCCTTGGATCATCTTTGTAGCCCTCCTCTGGTCCCATTCCAATAGTTCCATATCCTTCTTACATTGAGGATTCCACAACTGAGGTTCAACAAGGTTCAGTGTTGGTTCCTACACTTGGGCCACAGCAAACCTGTGCAATGCTCCAGACTTGGGGCAGAGTGGCTGGAAAGCTGCCCAGCAGAAAAGGACCTAGGGGTGCTAGTCAGCAGCTGCTGAACATGAGCCAGCAGTGCACCCAGGTGACACAGAAGGCCAGTAGTATTCTGTCTTATATTAGAAATAACATGGCCAACTGGACTATAGAAGGGATCCTTGCCCTGTACTTGGTACTGGTGAATCATAGAATCATAGAATAACCAGGTTGGAAGAGACCCACCGGATCATCGAGTCCAACCATTCCTATCAAACCATGCCCCTTAGCACCTCGTCTACCCGTGCCTTAAACCCCTCCAGGGAAGGTGACTCAACCACCTCCCTGGGCAGCCTGTTCCAGTGCCCAATGACCCTTTCTGTGAAAATTTTTTTCCTAATGTCCAGCCTAAACCTCTCCTGATGGAGCTTGAGGCCATTCCCTCTTGTCCTGTCCCCTGTCACTTGGAAGAAGAGCCCAGCTCCCTCCTCTCTACAACCTCCTTTCAGGTAGTTATAGAGAGCATTGAGGTCTCCCCTCAGCCTCCTCTTCTCCAGGCTAAACAACCCCAGCTCTCTCAGCCGCTCCTCATAAGGCCTGTTCTCCAGCCCCCTCACCAGCTTTGTTGCTCTTCTCTGGACTTGCTCCAGAGCCTCAACATCCTTCTTGTGCTGAGGGCCCAGAACTCAACACAGGATTTGAGGAGTGGTCTCACCAGTGCTGAGTCCAGAGGGAGAATAACCTCCCTGGACCTGCTGGTCACACCGTTTCTGATCCAAGCCAAGATGCCATTGGCCTTCTTGGCCACCTGGGCCACTGCTGGCTCATGTTCAGTCGCTGTCAACCAACACACCCAGGTCCCTCTCCTCCAGGCATCTTTCTAGACAGACTTCTCCTAGTCTGTAGCTGCTCAGGGTTGTTGTGCCCCAAGTGCAGGACCCGGCATTTGGCCTTGTTAAACCTCATGCCATTGGTCTCAGCCCAGCAGTCCAGCCTGTTCAGATCCCTTTGGAGCCTCCCTACCCTCCAGCAGATCAACACTTCCACCCAGCTTAGTGTCGTCTGCAAACTTGCTAAGGGTGCACTCAATGACTCATCCAGGTCATTGATAAAGACATTGAACAGGGCTGGACCCAGCACTGAGCCCTGGGGAACCCCACTTGTCACTGGCCTACAGCTGGATTTCACACCATCTCCCACCACTCTCTGGGCCCGGCCAGCCAACCAGTTTTCCACCCAGGAGAGTGTGCGCCTATCCAGGCCAGAGGTGACAGTTTCTGAAGCAGAATGCTGTGAGAAACTGTGTCAGAGGCTTTACTGAAGTCCAGGAAGATCCATCCACAGCCTTTCCCTCATCCAGCAGCCGAGTCACTTTGTCATAGAAGGCAATCAGGTTAGTTTGGCAAGACCTGCCTTTTGTGAACCCATGTTGACTGGACCTAATCACCTGGTTCTCTTGCATGTGCTTCATGATAGCACTCAAGATCACCTGCTCCATGACTTTCCCTGGCACTGAGGTCAGACTGACAGGCCTGTAGTTTCCTGGGTCCTCCCTGCGACCCTTCTTGTAGATGGGCACAACATCAGCCAGCCTCCAGTCCAGTGGGACTTCCCCAGTCTTCCAGGACTGTTGGAAGATGATGGAAAGGGGTTTGGCCAGCACATCCGCCAGCTCCTTCAATACCCTTGGATGAATCCCATCCGGCCCCATAGACTTGTGAGTGTGGGCTGTGAAGCTGCACTTCGAGTTCTGTGTTCAGTTTTGGGCTTCTCACTATAAGAAAGACTTTGAGCTACTGGAATGGGCTGTCCAGGGAAATGGTTGAGTCCCCATCCCTGGAGATACTTAAAAGATGTGTAGATGAGGTGCTTAGAGACATGGTTCAGTGGTGGAATTGATAGTGCTAGGTTAAGGGGTGAACTTCATGATCTTAAAGGTCTTCTCCAACCTAAATTATTCTATGATGCATTGTTTTGTGGTTGCAATATCCATAACCTCAAAATACGAAGACCTTTTTGATTAAAAGAAATGAATGGTCTTTCTAACAAGTTTCAAATTCATTCAGCTGCTGAAATTCTGCTCAAATTCAGAGCTCCCTTCCTGCATTCATGACCAAGGCTGAATCAAAAGATGGAAGCTAGACTACATTTGCAATGGGATTAATGGAGTTTTTAATGGATAATTTATGTCTTATCAAATGCATTCAGATGGGATGCTGAACAAAAATGTTCTAGCAGACATATTTAAGGGAAAATAATAATGACAAAAAACTTTCATTTCCATTTATAATCTACCTTTGCTTGACCTTAATTCAGTTAGTTTATGCAATATTCATAGCAGGAAAAAAAATCTTTCCTATATCTTTTTTAAATAGTTCCACTGTAAGCCTGAATGGGTAGTAAAAGGAAATTGTAATAATGAATGGAGCCTTTTTGAAATATTCATAGGGAAATTCAAAAGGTTCAGAATCTGATCTTTTTCCATTGCTTCAATTTTGCAAAATTGTTCTGATTTGGCAGAATTTCCTGCTATATATCATTTTCTTTTCATTCAAAAAATAATGCAACTTTCATTCTTATCTATGATTTTGTGCTTAAATTGATCATGATCAGTTTTCACATCAAAACATAAGCGTGCCTCTAATCACACAATGTTCTATTTCAGAGTATAATCATAAAAACACGTATTCTAGGGATCCAGAATTGATCCATCTGAAACTGCAGTTTAGGAATGTGTTTATTTCCATGAAAAAAAAAAAAATTAGTGCTACATAAAAGCTAATATAAAGCTAATGTTTGCAAGGTTCTTAGAGAAATGCATTGCAAACACTTTGTTTTAAATAGAATCTAACTTCATTTTTCTCTGTTATTCTTGAACCCATGATAACATTTTATTAACAACCCCAACTTTTAAATTATTGTATCTTAGAAAAAGTCTGAAAATAAGCCAATTTACATCAACTAAAATTCTGGCCTTAAGCCTTTGATAAACATCATATATTCTTTGGTTAACCTAATCTCTGATATACTGGTATTTAGAGTGTGGTTGTGACCACAGCGCTGAGCATTGCTAACTCTATGAGGAGCAATCAGTTTGCAAGGCTGATACTTTCCCCAGTGCTCTGTTTCGCTGAGAGAAATTTGAAAATGATGATGGTTGTTGTAAGGTGGTTGTCACTAGGTACGTCATCATGGGCTATGGATACAGAGATATGTATCTTATTTTCTCATCATCTTCCTGCATAATAAGCTTATCATATTGGAGAACTCCTTGCACTCTCTCTCTGTCAGCATCCTGACAACCTTGGCTGGCTTTAGACAAAAGAGAAAAAGAACACGTGTTCTGAGGAAAACAGAATTTCTAAAATAAAAATGGTGAAAATCAAGACCTAGATAAATAAAAAGAGATCTTAATTATATCCCTTTTCACAGCAGAAGATGGCAGACCTCAATGACTATGCAGTTAGCATTCCTGTTGATACATGGTCATGTCATGACTCTTTAACTGGGCGCCCCAGGACCCAGCCCTTGCAGGGGAAGTGGGGCCTCTGGAAACATGTGAGAAGCTGAATTATGGAAAGGTAGGGGAAATTTAGAGAACAGTTTACCTGACTACATAGGAAACTGACCTCATGCTGCTCATGAAACAAGCTGTTGGCCTGAAGTTTCTGCAGGAAGAAAGAGTAATACTACCAGCCCTACTCCCTAGAGGGAGGCCAGGGAGTTTCCTGCACGGGTTGCTGCAACCCAGCCATAGGATCCCTGGGAAAAAAGAGACTGTTTTGATTTTTGCAGATTTTTCATTAAAGTGTTTATCATTCCACAGGAGATAAGAAGACATGCATAGAGTGAGGGGACTTTTTTCCCCTTTTTCTTATTTATTTTTCTTACCATGCTTCCTCCCTTGTGAATAGCAATACTTCAAGTGAAACAAAATTCCCCCCTTGGTCAAATACACTGGAATTTTGTTGGAAACAAAGCATCTGAAGTTGTTTCCATCTTATTTATTTCTTTACAAATGATTTGCCCATACACTTTAGAAAGGCAATACCTTTCATGTCTCATAGCACATCCTCACTGGCAGCTATAGTGTGTGCACTTTATTAGAGCATTTTCCCCCCTAGATATAATGACACCAATTAAATTACCTTGCAGCCTGACCTTAATCTGGCAGGAATGATTATTCCATGAAACAGTTAGGGCTCTAATTGACATGAAGTGCCTGCAAAATATGTCTTTTGCAGCAGACCCTGTCAAAGTCACATTGATATGCTAATACCTATAGCTGGCAGAATCACTTCATAAAGAGAGACACTGAAAATTGAATTATTTCAATTTCAGTACCTAGGAATCTAGTGATCTGTCTGTATATGTAACTAAGTAGGTGCAGTACTTTATATGGGTAAACAGCTGTACTAGGGCGTTGCTATGGAAACTGCTTGACTCATGACAATTGTGTTAGTGATGAAGTCATTAGTGGTGTGAAATGTACTTTGAGGTTGTCAAGTGTACACTCCAGGAATATTTCAACAGTATTAGTGGAGCCTTTTCATTTGCATAATTTAGGCTTTCACATATGATCTCATTATAGTGTGGGGAAATGGTATGCCACAGCCATGGTGCAGCTCTGCTCAACATGAGAAGATTGCTCTTGTGCAGTTCTGCAGTGAAATGCAGTTGGTTCATGCATAGAGAATAAAGCTCTCTCTGAAACTGAACCTTTCTTTCTTTGTCTTTTTTTTCTGTTAATTTTTGGAGGATTGTTTTGCTTTGGTTGGGTTTTTTTTGGTTTTTTTTTTGGTTTTTGTTTTTTTTTGAGGCATAGTGCTGTTCAAAGGATGAACTACTTAAAGTTTTATGATGCCAAGTTGACTTTGAAGATATGGACCTCTGTTGTTTCTTTTTACTACAATAGCTCTGGATTTACTCCAGAGAAACCACAAGTAGGTTCAGGATTATAAGGAGCTCATTTTTCCTCATCTTAGCGTTTCACTATTTATCACAGTTAGTGTGATTTCCCATGCCATAAAGCTGAAGAATGAATCCCAGGACTTTTCTAGGAGCCATATGTACTTTCTTCTAGTTCTAAGTACTTCAGACTACAGAAAACAGGGGTATACAAAGAAGACCTTAACAGGAGTTTGACAAGCTGTCTGAAGGGACTTCTCTAGTTTTTACACCCTCTGGCAGTAGGGTGCTGGCTAATGCTGTGATGTTTATTCCTTTATGTGTTCTGTCATGCTTGTGGGCTCTCCCTGAGCAGGCAGGCAAGGAGAGAGCACAGCTCTCAAATCTGCTTGCTGGAGGCACATCATAACTGCCATGACAGTCACCTATAAGGCCCATTTTCAAAGCAATACTAATAGATCCCTGGGTTATGCAGCTTAAAGTTCAATTTCCAAAAAACTAAAAGGGAAAGAGTATCTATTTATTCTGCATGTACATGTCTAAGCACATATATGCAGGTGCAACTGATGTCACCAGTGGCAGAAGATCGATGTAAGAGCTCAAGATTGCCACCAAGATAACTTAACAGCCTGCTAATACCAGACCCTGTGAGTTGATCTTATTTCTTTACAGTGTCAGATCTATTGAAACGCAGTCTAATGCTGTATGTTCACTCTATATGTTCAGCCTAATACTGTATAATCACCAGCCTCTTATGTATTAATTACAGCTTAGCTTTACAATTGGGATGAGCAGAAAAGTAAGCATGAAATCAAAGCTGGATTTGATTAGCATACTTTGACAGGATCTTTACTAGTCAAGGGTATCTTTAATATTGTATTTAAAGTATGTGCATCTGTGTGTGAGGTGGAGGAAGAGACATTTCAGCAGAGTCTGGTAGCATAATAAAAAAACATTGCAAAGCATTGTCAATTTGAAGAGGTTTAAGCTGTTCATAGAGTTCAATGGATTTCTGAATCAATTTGTTTTCCTGCCCAGTGTCCTCCACTGTACCTTAAAAACAAATATCTGCTTTTCCCCTTAGAAACAGATTTTTTTTTCAAAGATGACAGAAAATTCATCTTTCTTCTTTCTGAAAATTTAAGATGAACTCTAGGTGTGAGTAGGCTAATGGAAAAGTGAGTAGGACAAGCAGATGGGACTCTCGTAGTTTGACACAACCAATCCATATCAAGGAAAAAGATTATACATTCATGTTGAAATACTGCATTTCTTTCAAATAAAGCCAGATTTCACACATCCTTAGTTGATTTGGGTTTTTTTCCTAATCCATTGACCCCCTGGAAGTTTAATACCTTGGACTGGCCGAGACAGTATTTGCATGGATGATGCCTAAATTATCTTCCTTCCATCACAATGTGGAAAGGCAGAAAGCATCTGCAGAGTGCGGGCTGGAGAAAATAAACATATATTCATAATAAATCAAACTAAAAAATGTGAAGTTTTGGCACTATTCTTTCTATGATCCTTCCATATACTTCCTGTTACAAATTGTCCACCTTATTTTTTGGCAGTAACAACAAAAAGACAGACAGAAATTTTTTAGTTAGTTCTTCAGGGCCCTATACCAACACAGGCAGTTAATTCAATTTAAGACCATGAGTTAGTACTTTTAGTACATGAAGGCCACACATAAACTGTAAAGGCAGTTAAACCTTGAAAACCTCTGTGTGGGGATATGTGATGTACAGAGGGCTGCTGTGAAAGGCCAGGCTCCAAATTCACTGTCATGGGAGGAAGATACTAGCAATCCATGGTGCCTTCACCCTCATAGAAACAGAGAAGGCTTCCAACCTATTGAGACCCTACTATTAGGAAAATGATCAGGAGATTGAACAAGCACTTGCCTTGCCCAGAAGTGGCTGTAAACTATATTTATCTCCTGTGTGTATGAAATGGCATTGGATATGCTTTAGGCCATGGAGAGCAGTTTATGTCTGAGTTGTGGCTTGTCCTAATAAAGTTTTCATTTCAGAGGACAGGATATGTAACAGAAAACACCTCCTTATATCACAGTTTCTTGGACACAAGGACAGTCCTGGTTCTCTGCTTGCACATTGCCTTACTGCTGAAGTTCCTTGTTGTCATTACTGATTTATTTACTTTCTGGGTTGCATCCTGAACTGAAGAATGGGAAGGAAAAAAAAAAAATGTTTGAATATCTTCTGCTGTTCATCTGGCCTTTCAGGTAGATTGAGCAAGATGCTATGGGCTTTTTTTCAGAGTCCTGTGAAAAATTCTAGTGCAAATCAGGGAGAAACTCAGTGTTGATTTTGTGTAGCTAACACAACTCATGTGAACTGGACCCACTCTGCAGTGTCTGCTTCTTGCACAGATGCATCAGTATCTGTTACAGCTTCTTACTGATATAGTTTCACATGGGCAACATCATCCTTCAAGTCACGTTTTAGCCTTACAGCCATAGCTGTAAGGTCATGCAGCCAGCCAAAGCCTTTTTAGCTTTCTGGACTGGAGCTCAGTGGCATGGGGGATTTAGAGACGACGGTTCTCCTCTATTCTATCTATAACTGGCATTTCCTGCAAAAGCTTTGCAACATTTTTATTCATTCTTGCTCAGATACACTGATGTTTTTTAAGGCAATTTTGAATTTGGCTTTGGTTTAGCACAGCAACAAACCAGGGCACAGCAAAGAGGAGAGACAATGTGTACAAGGGGAGAGACTATGTTGTGATGGGCAAATAAAGGAAGCACTCCAAACTAAAGATTTCAGGCAGGTGTGAAATGACACTTCTGGCAGGTTGTTTTCAGGTTTCCCGTCAATGAAAGCCTGATGGGTGAGTGAAAGTGAGCAGAGTGAAGCTTGATCATCTTTGTTCAATCCTCCAGAGGACAGCTCCCTGCAGCACTGATGTGTTTTTTTTCTTCCTAGAAGAAGCAGCAGCAGAATGTTAACAAGCTTCATTTTCCGTTCCCAACAACTAGGAAGTGACCTTTGACCGCTTCCCTGGCTGTTTGTGTTCTTGATGCTGATAGAGCCAGATTTTCACAAGACAGACCTGGGTAATTTTCATGGCAGCCACACTGTTGCAAACCAATTAGCAAGCCAGCTTGATGGGGTAAGGTTGCAGAGATGCCCATGGCTACTTTAATAAAGTTTCTTGTGTATCAGTATGATGCTATTGATTTTTCTCCCTTTGGACCAAAAGACTAAAGTTCAAGCTCTGTAGCAGATAAAGTGAAAGCAGTGGAGATTCCATACCATGAACACTAACATGACCTTTTGGGGAAAAAAAAATCATAAAAAAATGTTATTACATGCAGGTTTCCTTTTGCTTTTTTACACATTATTTAACATTAATGCAAACAAAACTGTGTCTGCACTCATGACTCTGCTGGCCTAAAGGTCATCGTGTATTACAGATCGAGTCACCAGCAGAGAGCTGGGCACTTTGCAGAGGCACATAGGAAAATATGATTCCTATACACAGAGGTAGACCGGGCAGGCATCAGAGGCAAGGGGATGTTGGAAGTACAAAAGCAATGAAGCTGAGGGCCCCTGTTGAAGTTACTGCTGCTTAATGACTTCCTGCCCTTTAGTTAAGCCAGAATAGATATTTGTGCAGGCTCTTAGCCCACTGAGAGTTGGGTTTAAGCCACTTTGCCACCCTGTTGGATTAAATTTTTTCCTTGGATATGCTCAGAACTTGTCTGCAAGAATGGTATTTCAAGGAGAATGATCCCAGCTGGACAGGGCAGAGAGACTGAGTCATATTATTGTCATTTAACGTAAGCAATTGTCTGATTTTTCTGAAAAAAAAACATTAGAAACTGGAACTGGCTGAGCAGATGAGGTGAGAGTGTAAGACACAGGAATCCTCTCCTCCATGTGAGACAGCACCAACAAGACTGGCCCTCATTTCAGGTACTGAGTTTCTGTGTCAGGTCTGTGTGGACTCAATTTCTGCCTGTCCATAGGCTATTCACCCCCACTGAATCCAAATATTCAAAAGCTGTGAATCAGGCTCCACAGGTTTTTGAGAAAAGTGGAGAGAACAATAAGAAGGGATTTTATTTTCTTTGCCTTTGTGGGGTTTGAGGTTTTAGGACAGCCCTTTGCCTTCCTTTTAATCTCCTCTCATGAACTTGAAATCTGTAATATATCTTAAGGAGAGAAAGAAAGTTTAGACAGGAGCTTTGCTGTGATATAGTGTTTTCATGATAATTTTTGGGCTCCCTCCTAAAACAGACAGAACCCCAAACTACATTTTCCTTTAATTTTCTATTGCAGAAATCCAAAAGAATCCAAAAAGATGCTTGCTTTGGACAAACAGGAACACTTTTTTTAATGCAATCCATTTATTTTTTATTATTCTGTCTGCAAACTTACTTGCCTGAGCTGTTTTCCAAGGAAGTGAATTAATTCTGTGTTTTAATGAGAGTTCCAATAGATAACTGGTTATCTAATTGCCAGTTTTACAATCTACAATGTACCGTACGCAATGTTTAATGCCATTAATAATAATCATGAACTTTGTGGATTTGAGTAATTCCTGTAAGATGTTGGTTCCATAAACAAAAGCCAAATTAGCAGCTGCTGAATAATCCTGCTCCATGTATTTCACTCTACTTTGTGGCTCTTTGTTGCGGATTACTTTCTGAAATTTTGGGCACAAGATGCCACTCAGTGTGAATAAACTCATAGATTTATGTCGAACATAGTCTTGTATTTGTCTCTTCTACTTTAAGTTCAGGATCGTCAAAAGGAGTAGATTGGCTACATCGATTTTGTTTTGGCTACATTGGGAAGCATTGAAGAAGTATCTTCAGCCCTGACCCTACTCCTTGCATTTGATGGGGGTCTGCCATTTACAAAAATGCAGTGGAGCCTTTTTTCTTATCTTCTGTGAGACAGAGGGAATGATTTTATAGCCTGTGGCATTTTGGTGAAAGGATTGCATACTACCTGTGACACGCCATAGAGTTGCCTCTGCCACAAGGCATGTTACCTTTGGAATGTGGGAAACAGACAGGATTCATTTACACCACCTCCCTTACCTGCATGTAGTGTAAGAGCTCCCTTTCCAGCTGAAATTTGTGTGAAACACAGCATTCAGCTGCTTCATATGAAACAGTAAACTGTATGCCATCTGTACGTAAATCTGTGTAGGCAGCACATCTTATTACCGCGCTCCTCCACTAAGGATACAAGAACCAGGAGTAAGGTAGCTTCTTTGATATTTCACTAACCACACTGGTGAGGTCGTATATGAAATGGCGTCTTAAGAATACCTCACTTTAGATTTATTCTTTTGACTCACAATAACACCTTAGGTACTGAGATAGCCAGAAATCAGCATCCTTGGAACAGGGTGAGTTCTCAATGTAAAATAGGACACTTGTACAACCCAACTTTGTTCTTTGTCTTGAACTTAATTTCTTCAAAGACAAATTGAATCCATCTATACCAAGAACACATAGGAAACTCCCTACCTGTCAGTTTGGATCCTGCATTGTACACAGGAATAAGTTTGTTTTCAGGAGTATTCCTCCATGTTGGGATACACTCTAGTGAAGGGTGACAGATCTGCTAAGCCACTCTGAAGAAAGCTCAAGAAGCTCTGATGAAACCTAGAATATCCTGAAATAATGTTGGGAAGTCTATATTTTTCTGGCTTCTCTTTTCATTTGTTTCCAAGCATGACATAAACTTTTTACAGATGTTCTTGGATTGTTAAAATGCACATAAAGCCTACAAATGGAAAATGCTTGAATCTGAGAGAGAAGAACATTACTATGCTTTTCATAAACATAACATAAACACGTGGTGGTACTGGCTGCCTGTTGATGTTGCTATAGTTAATGATTTTAGAGGATGCACAAGGACAGCATAAATCCATGAAGACAGGACTCATTTCTCAACATCCCAGTCAGCAACCATAGCAAGAGCAACCATTTACCCAGAGCACCACCTTTTGGTGCAGGTGCTGTTTGCAGTGAATATAATGGTATCTTTACCATTGTGAGAAAGGTGAAACAAGACATAAGCACAAGTTTTCCTTCTTTCTCCAGTGTCACATTATTCAGCTATGGGAAACAATTACTCTGTTGAAATGAAAATGAATGCAAGAAAATTTGACAGGGCTCTGGGACCACTACTGGTTAGTGCTTACTGGACAGTGATGCTTAGACATGAGAAGAAAACTTAGGAATGGTCTCACCATCTTGTGCTGGTTTTCAGTTGTTAAAGAACACGCTGGTAAAGCACTCAACGCAAGGTTGTACCAAGACCCTCATGTTCTTCCAAAGTCCAAGGAATTCTGTACAGATACAGCAAAGGCCCCAGGAATGGTGTAGACTGTGACTTGAGACAGATGGAGCAGTATTTGTGATTGACAAGTGGTCTTTTTCAAGCAGTTACTGTGGGATATTCAGGACTTTGTTGGCTGTTGTTTTGACTTTTAGCGTACAAACCACTAACAGCTTAAGGGAAATCCATGGAAAAGTCTGTTTTTAGCAGTGCAAGTGTAAGTTAACTGTGTCACAAGGCAGATACCTTCTGGGTTGGTTCATTTCTGCTTTTAGCCTGGAGAAGAGGAGGCTGAGGGGTGACCTCATTGCTCTCTACAACTACCTGAAAGGAGGTTGTAGAGAGGAGGGTGCTGGCCTCTTCTCCCAAGTGACAGGAGACAGGACAAGAGGGAATGGCCTCAAGCTCCGCCAGGGGAGGTTTAGGCTAGACGTTAGGAAAAAATTCTTTACAGAAAGGGTCATTGGGCACTGGAACAGGCTGCCCAGGGAGGTCGTTGAGTCACCTTCCCTGGAGGTGTTTAAGGCACGGGTGGATGAGGTGCTGAGGGATATGGTTTAGTGTTTGGTAGGAACGGTTGGACTCGGTGATCCGGTGGGTCTCTTCCAACCTGGTTATTCTGTGATTCTGTGATTCTGTGATTCTGTGATCTTCTAGAGGCATCTGCAGGTCTTTCAGAATACATGAGAAGATATTTTGATATTCCTGGACTCTCCATTTTCATCTCCAAGAGAAAACAGGGAAAGCTAAGCAGGTGAAAAAAACGTATCTGTCAATAATAGGGAAAATAGGGAGTTGCTTGCGAAATCAACAAGAGGTGGTGAACTTCAACATATTGGTTCCATTTATACTGTTGCTTTTTGTTTTGCAAGTTTTGCGAACGCACATAATCAAGACAGAAAGCAGTTTAACTTTCCAAGTCATAAAAAGAACATAGATATATAGATAGCTTCATCATTTTGCCAAGATGTGAAGCCTTCTATCAGTCTGGATAGAAGAGAATAGTCGCTCAACTTATGGACTAGTGCCAGGAGGCTGATGCTACCAGAGCTGCAATTATGAGTGGCACAGAAAGACAGACTACACATGAAGAAATCGTGCTGGTGAGGTGTTTTCAGTCTGGTGCTCTGCTTTGTAAGACTTAAAGCAGGATGCATAGGGTTGCCCTCAAGACTTTGGATACCCCTGCACAAGAGATCGCAGTGAATGGGATCAAGCAAACAGAAAGAGGAAGAAAAAATAAGAGCACCCCTTCCATTCTCACTCCTAACTTTTGCCAAATGTCTGAGCATTGCTGGGATAGAATCAATCTACACATCTCAAATGTAAATTTCTTAGCATGTCTTGGATGGCTTTTTTGTTCTCGTGGTATATCCAGACCACAGGTTACCTTTGAATTCTTCTGACTGTTCCTAGGACTGAGGGTGCTATATGGGTGAACACAAAAAGGAATGACATAAGTGTCACACTCTGTGGAGAGACAGGACTGGGAACTTAGAAATCTCTGTTTCTTCCTTTGAAACTGCACGAGCTGAGCAAATTGATTTCTCAGTGCCTTTCTACAATTTGCCTTCTTTGTCTAGAAAATTAACATACTAGAATATCTTGAATGTTTTTAGCATTGCTATTTGCAATGTTGCATTGCTATGGCTCACAGGATGTTCCTTGTAAATTCCCTCCTTCTCCCTTGTATTTCTTACCACACAAGTTTCTTTGCCCAGATAAAGGGCTGGTTTTACTTATGTCTATTACTGCCACTCAAACCACCAGCCAAAGGGTGGTCCAGCAAATGTTTGACAAGACGAGTCCTTTTGTCAGATTTTGTGTTCACAGAACACCTACCTGCTGCCCCATTTAGTATAAGAATAATAATATTGTATTGATCTATTTCAGCACTGGCGTTGTGCTTTGTAATTGTACACAGGAGGGAGCAATCCCTAGACAGGCATTACATCCTGGTGAACAGAGAAAGCATGGGCTGTTCTGAATTGAGAGCTGGAACACTTATAAATCATGGGAAGCCATATGAAATTAAACCGCTGACCTCTGTACAGTTCAGAGACACAGTTACCAGGCCCTGCCAATCCACCAAGCTGGATTTCTGAGTTGTCACTTGAGTCTTTTGAAAACAATCTCTTCAACAGTTAAAACAAATTTGGCAGAAGAGACATATGGGAATGTAGTTTCCAGATTGATGAGGTATTTGAAAGAGAGCAAGTTACATGTGTAGGTAACTCATAATGTCTCGCAAGTCTATGGAAGATTGACATTTCTTGCCTTCTTTACAGGGTGTACAGGATTTGGGGTTTTGTTTTTTCACTTTGGAAAACCCCAAATTGAAGAACTTATTATGCAGACATGATGATGAAGGAATGTAAAGCTGAGATCCATAAGAATGTTTTGAGAGGAAAAACAAGTTTCTCTTTTCCCCAGAGAGACTCTGCCTTCTTTTTCTGTCAGTGCAGATTCTCCTGACTGCCTTTTAGGTGTCATTGATTCAACTAGGCAGGTTTGTGGGGATTTTCTTGGTTGGTGGTTTTTTATTATTAAAATAATAAAAACGCAAAACTAACACAAAACACTAAAACAAACAAGAAGTGTGGATTCCTTCAAGCACATTAAAACTGAACTCTCAAAACTAGACATAGGGGAAAAAGATGAGGATGGAAGCCTTTGTGCCAGACATGCCTTTGAACACAACTGATGTAAGGTTATAGCTCATCTTTCAAGAACACTGTTGACACTTAAATACTTATAAAATTCAGAGCAGTGGGCAACCATAGCCCACAGGGGAAGCAGGATCTAGTCCTACCTCCTGCAATGTACTGATCATCTGACTTGCTGTTAACACTTTGGACTTGATGAATTCTCCCTTGTCACATGCAGGAAACAAAAAAAAAAATAATGATACAAAGCTCTTTTAGAGTCAGGATAGAGTAAACGGTTGGCATGGCAACATGGACCTAAAGTGTTTGTTGTCTTGGGGCTTTTCTCTCTTCAGGACAATTTCAAGGTAGCTCTGGTCATTTCCAAAGCCCTGCATGGGATCAGCTCATGCTGCTTGAGTGACGACCTCAGCTTGAGTGATCATATCCGTGAAAAATGCAGCTGTCAATTTGAAGTACACAGCTGCATGGAAAACAATTTTCCTCTTCCATGAAAATATGAATAAGAAAGCATTTTTTCCTGCAAAAATGAAGATAAAAAGTCAATCTAGAGATATTTTCACAGACTAAAAACTTCAAAATGACATTTCACCACAGATTAAAATTACCTTGCATTGATTTAGTTTTACCTTTTCCATTTTTGTTAATGTTGCTCCTTCTAAAAATTTAATTAGACTAATGCTTTTTCCACAAGAGAGAGGAAAAAAACCTGAAAAAATACTGCTATCTCTAGTTGAAAGTCAGACTTGTGTGAGCCAAGGAGAAAGCTTTCTCAGTATCTGTCTAAGACTGAACTTGCAGAAGGGAGCAGGTTAACCAGTGTTTGGAAACTAAGGAGCAAACACCTAATTTTTTCTAGTTGTTGCTTAGGTGCTAGAAGTTGTAAGGGGGAAGAATCTCTCCCTGTATTTGTACAAAGCCTGATACAGTAGAGATAGACTATATAACTCTATCATAGAGCTGATGAAAACAACCTCTGAATTTTCCTTTCTGAAATCTTGTTCTTATAAGTGAAAGATAAACTAGAAGAACAATGACAGGAATGAAAGAGAAAAATATATCTAAGGTCAAAGGAAATTCATCTATGGATTTCAGTTAGAGTTTTACCCTGTACTTCTGAATGTATCTCTAAACTCTCAAGGCATCAAGTTAACATTCATTCCTCCCATGTTACTTGTGGAAAATTAGGCACAAAAAGCACATGTTTAATCCCTACTTTGTATGACTTGGATAAAGGAATAAGGCATTCTTACTGCAGGGATTTTTAATCTGTGATTGGCTTGCCAAACTTATTCAAATATTTTTGGCCAAGAACATTAAGATCGGCTCTTTTTTAATTCACTTGTATCCTCCTCCTCCAAGGAACAGATTTCTTCTCCTGTTTGGGGTTATTTCTTTTTCTCAGTAATTCATTCCTCATTTCTCTTTTTAGTTCTCTCTAGGGACTTACTAATACCTCCACCCTCTGTTGGTATTGGGTAGAGCTGGATAAAATATTTTTGCGAGATAAGCAATTATCTGAAATTCTGGTCCAATAAAATGTATGATTTTCACAGGAGAAAGTGAAGGATTTTTTTTAAGTTAAAAAAAATATATTTCTAAAGCTGCCAAAATCAGACATTTAATTTTAATAAGCATAAGATTTTTTTACTAAACTCATCTAATTCCAAAGAAACTTGCTTTCCCTTTCAAGAAAGAAAGAAGAAAGAAGGAAAGAAAGAAGAAAAACAAATTAATGAGCTGATGCGACTAGGGAAAGAAAAAATAATCTGAAATATATTTTCCTCTAAAACCTGGAAAACTGTCTTGAATCTGAATTTATTTTTTTTTTACCAAAATCTTTTTGTTTCCCTAGGGAGTTCATTGGCTCTGGGTTTTGTTTTTATCATTCCACTAAGTGAGCCAAAGTACTTTTCTTTGATTTGACTCAAGTTATTTTCTTTTTTCCTCCTGGATTTTCCCTAAATCCAGCATGAATCCAGTTTCTGTTACGGGTTTGCAGGATGAAAGAAGGATGTTAGGTTGGCAACTGGGCAACATATGATGTCTGATCTGAGGCACTTTGTCCACAGGGTCTTCTTTTGTAGCCTTTTCTACCCAATCACCTAAACAAGTTAAAAGAACTAGGGGCCACCATCTTATTCTGAATGACACTAGATTTTTGGTTTTGTGGGTTTATTTGGAGCAGGTTTTGGGAAGGGGGAGAAGAGGATGTTCTCCATACTCGTTTTTCAGCAACTTAACTGCAACATGGGGAGGATAGATTACTTCTCACACACACACTAACAAATGTCCCTTTTGACTTATTATTTTTTCAAAGCTCTAAAGCATAAAACTGCATTTTTTATGACTCCAAATGACCTTCAAAATTCAAGACAAGCCTGACTTCTGCTTGACTGTAATATTTTGGATCATTAATTTCACTAGAGATATTTCAAGTTGTAATTTTATTAAGTTTCAGAGCATAACCACTCTTAATACTGTATTTTTAAATAAGATGGGCCATATGCTCAACTGGTCCAAGCCAGCATAGCTTTAATGACTATGTCATAATACTCCACACCAGTTAAGACTAGGGGTGCATGCTCTTTCTCTGTGTTTGGTTTCAGCCACTGTTTAACATCCACAAATAATTCTTACTGTGATGCATATTAAACATTTCAAATAGTTGATTAAGATATTTTTGGTAGGAAAGACCAGATGGCCTAGTGGATGGCACGTTATTATTATCCCTCTTGTCAGAATCAATTTACAGAGCACTGGAAACATATAGCCACTTTACAAAATGATGGTGGGATCCTATGACATGATCTGTTTGTTCCACATGAAACTTGTGTGCAGTGGCTGTGCATTGACTGCCTCCCCATCCCCAGGGGGATCACCTTTCAGTGGGATGTAAGAAGCTACACCATGCAGCCATTTTGCTTTCTGTGTTGTTCTTACACAATTTAAGCATTTCTAAAGCATATAACACTGAAGGCTGTAGCCATCTCATATTTCTCCCACAAAAGGTGGAAAACTGAGAGACGGAGAATGCTAGAGACTTCTGAAAAGAGGTGGGGGAAAGTTCAAAGCAAGGATTTGGATGAACAACTTCTACATTTGCAGTGAATGTCCTAATCAGAGGTTGCAGAGTGTGTAGAGGGCTGGCCTTTCATCATCTAGTCTGCTAGAGCCTTTGTATTGTATTTCAATAGATGAAGTGAGATAGGGAGAGGCTGGATGACTCCCATGCCCTGGAAGCTCAACACTGTCTTTCAGCCAGAGTGCTACTGTGCCACTTCCAAGGCCCATAATTAACTATTTATACAATATAAAACAGCACCCGCAGCAGAAAGCTGGAGCACGTGGAGAAGGGACCAAGCAACCCACCACCATGCAACCCACAGAGCATCATAATTAATTCACTGACCTGGGATACTTAAGTTCGAATCATCAGCAGAAAAGGAAATTCATTGAACTTTTCACCGCTTAAGTAAATATCCCAGCCCTTACCCACAAGGTGATAGAAAACTACTCCTGTCCCCTACAGTTATGCTTGGTGAAGTTAACCTCATCCCTGAACTGCTCACAACTTGAATTCAACAGACTTGAATCAAACTACTGGATTTGGGCAAAAATTGCTGCTTCGGAAAAGAAAAAAAGTATTGTCTCATTCTAAATTTCTTAAGCCCTGGTCTGAAACTTTATTCTAGTCAAGATTCATACACAATGCTTTTATCTTTTCTAAAGCTGGTATTTCTTAACATTAGTAAAATATTTTTTTCAGCTAATTTAAATGGTAGTTATGCACCTAATGGCTGCAAATATGCGTACAGACATTAACATTATTAGTATTGCTGTGTGACCAACATATTTTTCATTATTTTTCATTATTTTTTCATTATTCATATTCTTATAATCTATTCTAACAGACTCTTCTTATAGAGTAGAACTTTCCAGATTAGAATGTTGTTTGGATGGTCTAATGGGATATAAACTGTAGGTTCCTGAAGCTGATGGCCTTCATGCAGACAAATGTTGCTTGGAAGAAAGCTGAGTAGTCATAGAAACTTCACTAGTCTGGTTGAATTAGCCATTTTTGCATCATGAACCATCGTCTCAGTTGCTGGGCTGATGGTTTCAAATGACAAAAGAAAATTCCTCTCCTTGTCTCTCTTTATGTTATCAGTTTTCATGTTCAGTAACAGTGGTGCCTCCTGATCAGAGAAATGTTTTCATTACTTTTCAAGGTGCAGAGCTTTTCTTGCAGAAAAAAGAAGAGCAAGCATTTTAAGCATGCAGATGAATTTCAAATAAACTATGTTTTTTGAATATTTACTAGATTTGAGAAAGGGATTTCTTTTCATCCAGAGATCTTAAAGCGCTTTCCAGAGCACTATTTTAGTATCTGGTTATCTATGTGGACACAAAGACTCAAGAATCCTTTCCTTCTGACCTGCCAATATAGGTAGGGACCTTAGTGTGTTAGACTTAAAAATTTTCCATAGTTGTTAAGGTTTCATGCTGGCCGTAGTCTGTAGTGATGAAGAGTTTACAATTAAAGCTGATGATCTGGAAAATGGGGAGTAAATTCAAAGCTACTTTGTCTGAAGAACACCTGAAATTATCAGAATATTTAGTACCCAGCATCTCGTTCCTCTTTTCTGAACTGATCTTGTGTTAATCTGTAATTCCACAAACAGATTAACATGTAGTTGTTTGTTTTGTTTTTTTTCAAAAACACTGTCGATGACAAGACCGGTTAGAAGATCAAATTGTATAATTGGCTAAAGGCAGCCACTGTGAAATAAACTGAAGCTCCAAAGTGCAAGAAATTGCTGCAGTTAAGAAATAAGATATTTTTATATTTCAAACTACAAGTGAAATTTGAAGCTTACATCAATATTTGCTAGACTTGTAGAAATACAGAAATATTGACTGCAAGAGAATCAAAGAAAAAGTCAGCACAACTGGTACAGATAGAATCTGATTCTGCAAATCATTGACAGTGTAACAGTCCAAATTGCTGAATGCTCCTCTCTTGCTGACTCCTCTAGTCCTGTTCTTTCTGAGTAATTCCCTTCCGTCTACACCACCAGTACTTTCTGGTTTTATGTTTGAGAGGAAGAAATTGAGATGTATGCATTACACGTTATCTTTTCTCTGGGAAAACATAGTGAACAGTCTGCCCCTCATAAATGATTAAAAGTGTGCATGTCAGTAGTTCTCTAGGCCTGATAAGACACCTCAAGAAAATATGACTTTTTCCTGATACAGATGCTTGAGGGTCATTGGCTTTTACCACATCGTGTTTGGGCAAGTGTTTGCATAGCCTCTGACTCAGCGGTACTCTCTGTTAATCCACTGTTTCGCTCCTGAATGAAATGTAGTTCTTGAGGAGAGGGTCAAACTGAATGGGGAGATACTTCAAGCTCCCCAGAAGCTAATCACCTCCAGTCTATAAGCCATCAGATTTTATTAGCAGCTGATGGTGTAGAGTTAAGCTCAGAGAATCGTAGAATAGTTAAGGTTGGAAAAGATCTCTAAAATCAAATCCAATCATCAACACACCACCACCGTGCCTCTTACACCATGTCTCATAGTACCCTATCTACATATTTATTGAACCCACGCAGGGATGGTGACTCCAGCACTTCCCTGGGCAGCCTGTTCCAGTGTTCCACCACTCTTTCAGTAATTTTTTTTTCTTTTTTTTTTAATATCACATCTAAACCTCCCCAAGTTGTGCTGAAAGTGATGCCATAGCTCTGTCCCAAGGTGACTTGTTGATTGGAGCTGTGCCATACCCACCTACACACAGTGCAGGTAAAGTCACCCAATTTTTTGCCCATCTGACCAGGTGTATATTCTAATAGAGTATAGCATTTTAGCCCACATTTTAGCTCCACTGAAGTGGAGGGAACTGAGGGTAAGCTTTAGGAGAAAAGGGGCAAAGCATCTGAGCTAATAAAATGACATATATACAAGAAATAATAGTCATAAATAACCATAAGTAACTTGGAAATTAAGATTTTTATGTGCTTTCAGATCTCCTGAGACACTGAATTTAGCCTTAACTACTGCAGGTATCTTATATACTCCACTGCATAAACTTAGCAAAATTCTCTTTTCGTTATAAAG
Organism: Phaenicophaeus curvirostris; assembly: GCF_032191515.1. NCBI lineage: Eukaryota > Metazoa > Chordata > Aves > Cuculiformes > Cuculidae > Phaenicophaeus > Phaenicophaeus curvirostris. Next base: position 72,351,697 of record NC_091431.1, read on the forward strand.
AGAAACATATTAAAAACTGTTGATTTTCGCCTTAGAGTTGCACAAATTCCTTTGCCTTATTACTCTATAACATCTTGCACACTTGTTCCATTTCTCTTGAACATGTCTTCAGAGGACTTCTCACCAGAAACACTTCATTTCCTCCTCTATAAATAACTCTGCCTTTTGTAATCTATTAGACTATATTTGTCATTCCTCAGCTTCAACCTGCGATCAGCTAGTGCTTCTAGGCCTTCTCCTGCTCAATCATTCCAAACAATGAGCTTTCAAATTATCAGAATATTAAAATATCAAGATATGTTCCCTCAGGATTCATGATTTTGCATTGTGCTGTGGAATAATACAATATTTCTCTCACTGAAGTTTCCAAGTACATGCCGTATCTAAACCACCTTTTGACATTCCTCTTTACTAATGTTGAAAGATGTTCCCTCTACTAGCAAGGGCAAAAAAAGAATGAGGTCCAAGAGCATTGTCTCCCTCCAAAGTAAGAATTCATCTTCTAGTGTTACCCCTTGCAGACTGCTCTTTATCCACTTCATCTCCCATCCAATGATTTCCCCCACAGTTTTCCACAATCACCACCTAGCTAGATTTGTCTAGAAAACCAGGAAGCTATTGGAACAGCCTGGCACAGTCTGCTCTTTTGTGAACATATTTTTATCTGATAGGTTTCCAAACCATCTGAGCACTGAGCTTTTGCTAGATCCTTTGCATTGGCAATAAGAGAACATGATTCATTTAATATGTTGTTTGACACAGTGTCAAAAGAGCTTATTCTTTGCAGAACATCATGAAGAATATTATATTTCTGGTATAGACAATGAAGTCATTGGACATCCCAGTAATTTTTGTTGTTGTTTGGAGTACTTCTATGTTGCAGGAAGTGTAAATAAGCTTTCTGACTATAAAAAATTGTTCTGAATATTTGTGTAAATAAATAACACACTGAGTCCTCCTTTTCCTCTAGTTTTCTTGTAATTATGTCTGGTCATATTTTAGTTAGTATAGCATATCAATATATTCTCTGTTGCTTTCTGCAGTGGATTGCCATTTACATCCGTACACAGTGGGTGTTAAATGGCGTATCTCTGATTAGCTGTACTTTTACAGTGACCTTTCACAGGTATCACAATTAGACAAGATAGCAGAGACCAGTAAATCGACCCGCATTTGGAATATAGGTAGGTTAGCAGCTGGTACCTGTTTGAGAATCCTCTTGAAGGAAAATGTCTGTACCGCATGGAACAGGATAGGGTGAATCATGATGCTTTTGGTGTGTCAGACTTGCAGTTCTGTTCTGCTTTTTGAAAATCTGTTTTACAAGTACATGGGCTTCTGTATCTATATACATACTCACAAATCTACCATGTGGACATTCACAAACTGCAAGGAACCAGGTTAGCACAAGCAGTTGGACTAGATGTTCATTTAAGTCCCTTTTAACTGAAATAGTCTGTTCTGTTCTGCTCTGTTCTGATCTGTTCTGTTCGCAGCTACCAATCAAAATAAAAAGTGCCTTTTCTCTCATTTTGCATCACAAGATGCATGTGTTAAGCACATGCATTCACATAAGACAGTAACTTAGCAGATATGAGCTTGACCTGGTGGCAGTCCAAGAGTTATGGGTATCATTATGAGTCTCACATCATGGTCCCAGTGCTTGTCTCCACTGACTACCTTGCATCCCACTGGGGCTTCACAAGATTAGAAGGAGGATGCATTATTGCCAGAACCAGACAATGTGCTTAACCTTAGAGAAAGCACTTTGTATGAGCAGAGAAATCCTGCTTAAATAATTCCAGGGGGATAATTGCATTTTCCCGTTATGTTAAGCTATTTTCACGTTTTTTTTTCAATGCCTAAACATGGACTCTGATGCTTTAGTTGAGGATAACAGAATCATAGAATCATAGAATCACCAGGCTGGAAAAGACTCACCGGATCATGGAGTCCAACCATTCCTATCAAACAGTAAACCATACCCCTCAGCACCTCATCCACCCATCTTTTAAACACCTCTGGGGAGGTGACTCAACCACCTCCCTGGGCAGCCTCTGCCAGTGCCCAATGACACTTTCCGTGAAAAATTTTTTCCTAATGTCCAGCCTAATGCAGGTACATGGTTTCCTTTGTTCTACAAATGAATGAATCAACCTTCTTTTGAATGTGTCCTGAGCTCAGGTCTTTCCAACCTTTGTTGCTACCTCCTACACCAGCTGTTTGTGTCATCTACCATAGTAAAAATATAACTATTCCCTGCAGCTGGTGAGCGTATAGTAAAGATAGCTCAGAGCCGATCAAGTAAGAATGATCTCAAATGAGGCTTGCCTGATCATTGCCACGTGCCTAGAAAACTAGTGAGTGTATAATTGCCCTTGCCTCAAGGAACGCGGGGTTTCCAACGAAAGGAAGGCTTTGCGCATCGCTTTATTTACAGACTATAAGCTCTGCCAGAGGCAGAAGCTTTCCTCCTAACAGTTGCCTAAAATATTTCTCAAGCTTCAGTTTGGGGAGAAAGCCAGAAACATGTTGCTCAATTTTGAGCTTTCATTAATATGTTTATATACTCTTACTCAGCCTAACTAATCTGTCTGAAAAAAATTGTTACTAAAAGAGGTGGTGATAGTGGGTTGAACTAGGAATGCTCTTTAATATCTGCTGTTTGCATCTGTAATTCAAAATAACTAGTAAAATGCACCAAGACTGACAAGGCGTTTCTCTTCTGCTTCCTAAGCAGTTGGTCCACTTCAAGAAACATATCAAATGATTTTGGGGATGATTCTTATTTTTTGTTCTTTGCTTAGACTTTTCTGTCTCCTCTCCATCTCTGTTATCATCCCTGATAGTCCATTCTTATTTGTCCTACTTTAAAACCCACTGCTGTTGATGTAAAAACCTTGTTTTTTCTATTCACACTTTCCAGAATGTGCCCTCGGTACTTCAGTGTTTTAGTATGTTTTTTAATCCATTGATTGTGGAGCTCATCTGGAAATGTATCAGTCTTCTCTATCCTCTCACTGCACTAAGAAGACCATCTTACTATGTCGTTCAGGCTACAGCTGTCAGTTGTTGCCAGAAATGGTTGCCTTATCTTCAGTTTCTGAAGGAGTTTTCAATCAGTGAAAGCTGGACTCCAGACTTCAGATTTTACTCTTTGTTTCTTCAGGTAACGATGGAAAACACCATTACTGTTCTCAATAATGGTGGCATTCTAATTTAATTGTCATCCTGAAATAAAATAGTAAATGATTTCTCTAAAAATCCTAAAAGAATTTAGAAACATTAACTCTTGCTTGGTTATTCTTTATATCTCAGTCTATCAATTGTTTGAGACAGGAGCCAAGGTCATCTTCAAATTGAAGATGAAATACGGTTATTTAGGATGTTGGAGAACCTTTCCATCAGCTTCCTTTGCTATTTTAGTGTTGTCCAAGTACCATTCATGTTTTCAGCCCAGCAGATAGATAACTTTTTGCTTTACACCCTTGGTTTTGGGTTTGTTTTTTTTATAACAATAACAAACATGCCTACTTTACTATGTGAGCTCTGACTCTTGCTTCATTCACAACATTTATCCTGGTTTTGTAGTGGTTCTTTCTTCCAGGACATTCTGTGTGAGTCAATCAGAGATTATTTCACTACGTAGCTACTGTCAGCTGTCACCAGCATTATGAAAACTGTGGTTTTGTATGCATCCCACCAGGGCAAACAGAATCTTTGAAGTCCTGAAATTACATATGTATATTTACTTCTTGCTTAGGTGATTAAATAACTTGATTGAAACACTAGTTTTAAAAGATTTGGAGACCCTGGCAGGCTTCCAGGCCTAGGATGAGTCTGAGTTTCGAGACCACACTGTGGTGCCAGCAACAGACAACCAGACACACAGTTATGGCAAGAAAAGTCTGGAATATGATTTTTGGGGAGCAGGATGAAGTTTGTGTGAAAGCAGAAATTCTTTGGGAACTTCTGGACTAAGACATCAACAAGGTCTTGCCACAAATATACTTCCTCCTCAATGCAAAGCAGTATGTGTGTCCAGACACTGACATGTTAAAGAAAAGCACTTTGAAAGAATGAAAAAAACATAGAAAATATCTGCCCCATTCATCATTTTATTCTGCTTTCTGCTGCCTTTGGAGCTCTTCTTGGCACTCTTTGGTTTGTTGCCTCTGGTTTCTGCTGTACTTCTGCTGCAAGGACAGATGCAGTTGTGCTGTTTGTGAGCACTCACTATAAATCACATTCTCTCCACCTGGGCTAGACTAGATCCGCCTTCATACTCCTGCTGCTTTGAACCCAATTATATTTATATGCAGGGTGGTGTTGCAGAAGCCAGATAAGTGACATAAGGGCGCTGCAAGGCTGCACTTGGCTTCTGCTCCTCTGGAGTTCCAGGGGAACTCATAGTCCTGAGATGTTACAGAGGTTGAAAGAAATCAGACAAAATTCAGGGAGGAGGTGTCTTCTACTACTAATTATTGTCTGGGTAGGACTACCAATAGTAAAAATTGCACTATCCATGCTCTGTTCTTACACTGTCATTTAAGTGCTCCTTACTGACTCCTATTAGCAAAGGGAAAATGGATTTCAGATCTGTTACCCTTTTAGCAGCGTTTCAATGCAGACCAGAGAAGCAGTGGAGTTTCCCTGTCAGCAGATCTGCAGCCCTGGAGCAGCACTAAGGAGCCCTGAGGACAGCAACTCTTTGTGACTGAGCCAGAAAGTTCCCTTTTCCTCTTCAGGTCTCGCAAGTCGTTGTGTCCAGTTTAATAAGTTTGTAATTCATTAGCACATAGGATGCCAAATATTCCCTCTGCACATGGAGTAGAAAACTAAGACAGCAAGGACAGTTTGGTGAATAATGCTTAATGTGAACCACTATCATTATGGATACTGTAAACTGTCAGCATCTTTCGTTTCTTAAGGTGATTGAGCCATAACAATTTTACTAGTGCTCTGTTTCAGTTCCAGTCAAGTGTGTAAAGAAACCTCTACTAACTACAGCTGAGGTAGATTTGTGCAAAAGTTGCCCAGGCTTGTCAGAGATGCTCTTGTCTGTATCTCTGCATATATGAGAGGCAATATCCCTGAGTAGCTTGTAGATGCAAAACCCATCTGTAGGAAGAGAGAGGACTGGGCAAGGAATTTGTTGTCTATCCAAACACATAGGACTTAAACACAGATATGTCACGTACTCACATGTCAGGTACCCACCTCATAGTTTTGTACCTTCTCCAGGATTGTTGAGTCCCATTCTCAAGTACATCAATGAGGATATTAAATAGTATTGGCTCCACTATAGGTACCCCTGTACCCCGGGCTACAACATTAGTGACTGGCATTCAGATGGACTTTGTGATGTTGACTGCAACTACAAGAAGTCCTGCAGAAGGTATTTCAGAGTTGCACATTGGAGTAGCATTTTCTGGAGCTGCACAGCAATCCTTGCAGGGGGAGGGCAACCTCCACAAGATAAATACTCTCTTGTAATAACATTTTACCCACTTAAAGAACCATTTCACCACAGCGAATAGAAAACTCAGATGGGGAAGGTAGCCATACACTCATCTATGAAGCAGCAGCGGTTCCTCTCCCTAGCAGCTGGTCCTCTGAATGGCAGGCACCACAAGGCTGAGGGTAGATGGTGTTTCATAAGAAAAACACAACATCTCTTCATTTTCCATTAAAAGCAAGACCAAAGATGAAAGATCCTGTAGTCTTCCAACTTTTTAAAAATATATAGTCTAACTGTATCACCAAGGAACTCACTTCCCAAACAAAACCCAGGTGAAATGATTCTGCTGCTTGAACAAAGAAAATAAAGTTTTCATGATAAGCTGGGCACATCAGAAAAAATTAAAAAAAAACATTTTTTCTTCAAAACCACCATATTTCTATTTTGTTAATCAAATTAGGTTCTTCTAGGCCTGAGGCATTCTTTATTGCTTTCCAGTTGTCAAAAAAAATGGAAAACAAAGCCTGGTAAAGAATTTTATGGAACTTTTCTAGAGGGGAACAATTGCAATGAGAAAAAAATGTATTGATAGTATTTTGGTGAAGCCATATGTCGTGCTGCCCATGGTGCCACGGTGCCAGTAGGTCAGGTCAGTGGCCTCTCTGCAGCTACCAGAATTGTGAGGGCTTCACGCTGCAATGCATGGTGGGACCCCCTCACTTTTCCTTTACTTCACTCAATTTTTCTTATTTCTTTTTTGCCCCATCTTCATTCTCTTCAGGAAGAAAATATCCCTTCCCTTATTCTCCCATGACTCATCCACAAACCTTCCCACTTCTAAACTATTTTATTTTGTCTTGTCTCATACTTGTTTATCTTGGGTGAAATCCTAACCTCACTGAAGTCAGTGGCAAAACTCCCGTTGACTTAAACAGAGCCAGGATTTCTTCTTTTGTCTTGATTAGATTGTGGGTGTGTTCCCCTTGAATACACTTAATCGTGTCCTAGTATGATTGTAGCTTTTGGATAAGGGCCATGCTGCATCTCTGTGCATTAAGCAGTGTGTAAGCATTTGCTGTTCTGCAAGTCTTACAGGATAATAATTACTATGAAGGATTTACTGCAGCAGTTTAGGAAGGTGTGGATAGACGCAAATAATTAAAATCAAGCATAAGTTCCCATGTTTCAGGCCTAATACTTATTAAGAATGAAGGCAGAGACCACAGAGAAGAAAACATTGCTCCCATTGTTAGAGGCTCAGGGCTTATCAAGAACATCCAGAGGGTTATAGTGCACTATAGCAGCTATTGCAGGGAAATGCTGATGCCACAGAAAGTAAAAGGGGCTGGAAGACTGCAATGCAATAATAACTGGGACAGGCTTAATTCAAGGGAAATGCAGCTCCAGTGCCAACGAGCCAGCACTTCCACAGTTCCAACGGCAGAGCAAAAAGTGCTGGCTGGCAACCACAAAACAAAACAAAACAAAACAACCCAGCAAAAATCACAGTCCAAGGCACAGGGCAGAAAGTTTGTTCAGGTCTGCCTCCTTGCAGCACACACACGTGGAGCGGAGAAGCCTGGCAGAGACAGACCTGACAGGTCCTGTGTCCTTGGGACCTAACCTAGTCGATCAAGTGCCACATGGGGTCAATAACCTCAACTTCCTTCCTGGCATCCTCTGCCCTTGAGAAAGGGAAAGCAATTTCTTCTCCCCGTACTCTGTTTGTCTGGAACCAGGACTGCCTTTCAAGATCATTTTTTTTGCAGTGCAAGGAGTGACTTCCCAGCAGATAAGAACCTCTTCAGTTGCCAAGACCATCCTCAAGGGAAATGGTAGAAACTTGTCCTCTTGAGGCCTCTGGAACTTGTCTGAAGAGCACATAGAAGGGAGCCATGATGTGGGTGGAATAGCTATAAATGTCTATTCTGTTTCTGTGTATAAAAATCTGTAAACTTCACAAACTAACAAAATACACAGGGTGCTGCTGCCAGCAGCAGATAAGGTCTTCTGGAGTAAGAAACATTTCTAAAAGGTTTACCCTCTGCATGCTCCAGTGTTGCTAGAAATGAGCAGAGCCTGTCTTGGGACTTTTTGCCCACCAGTATCTTACGAAGAAAATTTGAGGCGTTTATCTCCTGGGACAAGGCAGTGACTTTGTAATGTGTTAAACACATTCCACAGAGGAACAGACTGGGTTTATTTAGAGGAACCACCACCTCAGAACTCTGTTCTGCTTGTGGCCAGCCTGACTGATATTTTTTGAGTTTTGTGTTTGAATTTATAATGGAATAAATGGATGATTCGTACTGGTGGTGAGGTAGGAAACTGAAGATTGCCATTTATTGCCACTAACATAAAGGCCAGAAGATGCAAGGTGCAAGACTGACTTGGAAAAAGATCTGGTACAATTCTCTCAATCCAAGTTATCCATTGTCATTTTGACCAGTTTACCCAAAATTATTCAGGATTTATGACCAATTCCTGCCAGAGGTCAACTCCTTTTCATTTAATCCACTTTTACTCCATGATCCACATTTATATGAACAGAAATACTCGTCAGTCTAGGCTGCATTTTCCAGGTGTGGCCAAAAATAGCAATACACAAGAAAGGTCAGTTACATAAAAGGAAAATCTAATACACAGCTCACAAATATCCTATCCAGATCTAAACCCCAAATGGTGTTCCAGCAGATGAAAAGTCGTGTGAAAATAAGTAATCACTAGTAACTTATAGGATCATTTTAGATTTTTATATTTTACTCTGACTTTCATTGGAAAACTAACATTATTTAACCGACAAGGTGATTAACTTTTTTCATTAAAAACCTCTTGAGTTTCTATAGTCTTCAAAAATCCATTATTCATTGTAACTATTTCAAATTCACGGGGATATTTTTACATTTATATATACATACACTGCTTGATGGCATTTCTGTTCCCTATTTGATGGCTTAAGCAAATAACTATAATACAGGGACTATTCCAAACTGCATATTTGAATGTAATGTTTGCAAATGAAAGTTTGTTCTCAAAATTCAGTAAAGCTGATTTCCAGAAATACTTATGGAAACTGAGCACAAAGAGGAAAGAGATTCCACCAAAAGGGGAAGCCATAAAATACTTTCTGTTGACTATGCATGGAAAATCTGTTTGAGAGGCATAGTCCATGCTACTCGGTGCTTCCAGCTGCTAACAACTAAACAGCTTTCACACCAGTGCTATGAAATCTCACATCAACTCTTATTTACCTGGGAGGAAAAACATCACAAACAAAAGAGTTAAAAAATCTGATAGTCCATTACAAAGTTAAGAACCAAGGGAAAATTTTTGTGCAACATTTAAAATTTAGCAAAAAATAGATGTCCTTTTAAAAGAGGAGTTACCAAATGTGGAACACAGAAGGGCAAGATAAGCAAAAAATAAAGTATGATTTTTTGATTGAGATACATCGGAGTGTGTTTCAACACAGTAACTTGATATATATTTACTAAATTGTTTGGCACATTCAGCATGTCCCCAGGGAACTGTTGGATGGAACTAGCAGTACATTTTTCACTCCTTCCCTATGCATTAGCAGACATAAGGTCACACTAGTACTGCTAAGATGGGTGCAGCCTCAGGCTCATTAGCTCTCAGCAAGCTAGCCAGATGAGGCAGCGTGGTGTTTTCCTTTCATCATTCAAGCTTGAAAGGAAACTGTCGGCAGCCACTTGCTCTTAAAACAATGAAAATTTAGGTGACAGCAATCTCATTAACTGAAAGGTAGTATTCAGTGGAGATGAAGATTTCTAGGTAAAGATTTCCCTCTTCTGCAACCTATCTGCACAAACTTGTTAGGGAACAATATCCTTTGAATTCAAATATCCTTGTATAAAAAGAGCAAATAGGGCTTGTTACATTACATCAACAGTACATCTGTGAATTATATTTCTTGCAGGAAAATCAATGTCTGAGTGACTGGCTTCCTTTAAGAATCATAGAATACAACTCAGATGCATATACATATTTACAGAGTGGTAGTTTAATCCATAATGTTTGTCACAGAATTGATACTTTCTCTACGGATGTTTCCTTTGTCTTGAACACAACCAAATTGCAGAAAGTGCAAAGGGATATAAATACTGTTATTCTCAGAGTTTTCCAGGCTTCAGCCATTATATATACTATGCTTGAAGATTAAATACCTTTTGCATTCTAATTATTGTATGTGAAACTCTGTTGATGATGTTTTATTGGTAACATTTCATTGCTGTAAGCTTTTAAACTGAGTGGAATTGTATGCTTTTATAGATTTCCTAAAGTCCAAGAGATCTGGCATTAAAAACATTTTTACAATCAATTCTTTATTTTTTCTGTGCTTCAGCTCAAAACTGACCTAACGCGGAGATGTTTTTCTGCTTATTTTATGTAGAAAGTGGGAACTTGATGGTCTTAATGATCATTTCTGATTTCCCTGGTGGAGACAATAGGCTGGTTTGTGTTTTTCTTAGTGATGGTGTTGTTCCAAGGTGTTAGCAAACACTGGAAGAAGAGTACTTGCTCTGAGTCAGATATGAAGAAGTTGATTACCAGAGGTGTAAAAAGCTACTAGACGTCAAGCTTCCATTAAAAAATTTTGGCACTTCATTCACTCATACTGTCTTTAAAATCATAGATATAAAGGACTAGATTTGCCCTTCAAGTTTGCATTTTAGCTTCCAATATATTTTCTTAGACTACCTCCCACTCACACATTAACTTCTCTTTAGCGACTCCCCACCTCAGCTGTTACCTTCCCATCTTTTATGATCTTCCTGACTCCTATCTCTCTCCAGTTCCAAAGGGCACATTTTCTCTCTCCAGGAAGCAGGAATCCAATCTCTATTATTGCTGTGGCAGTAGTGCTGAAGAGCCCTGACTGCCTGTCAGCACAACAAGAAGAGGGTCTCCAGAAAATACCCCCATGGCTCAACTGCTGGTAATTTACTGCCTGTGATCTAGTAAGGAACTGACAGGTGATGGTCCCTAAACCCTTCACTGATGACCTTCCTTCATCTCCTGACTATGTCTCTCCAATTTGTGACTCGCAACAAGGCATGGAGGGTTTGATTTTGTCCTCTGAACCATATTCTTTTCTTCAGACCACGAAGAATTTTCTCAGTTGTTTTCTCATATCCCATATTAGAAAATGCTGAACACCAAACCCATTGCAGTCACTCTGTCAGTCTTCTTTGCACTGGGACTTTTACCAGAGTTGGACAAAGAGCTGCATCCTATGATACACTGGGGTTTTTTGCCTAAAATGACTTTTTTCTTAATTTTCTTTTTTTTCTTCATATATTTTTTATGAAATTTATCAGAAAGAATACACCAGAGTATAAAATAGCCTCATGGTCCTATTCTATAAACAATAACCAGCTTGGATGGAGTTTGTAACTAGGGAAAGTAGGTCAAAATAATGTGACTAAATCATTCCAGAACAATCATTGGAAAGGATTAAATTCACACCCATTGGGTTTATGTGAACAGATTCAAACCTGCCAGGGCTTTGGCATCTATCGTAATCTCTGGTACTTAAGGACAGGATTCACCAAAGCTTTATGAGTCAAGGAAACAAAACAAAAAGTCCAAAGCTTAGAAACTATTTTTCATCTACTCTTTTAAAAAAGTTTACTTGATCTTCAAAGCAACTTATATTCAGTTCTGCTTACCAGCTTGAACTCAGTAGCCACATCAGCTTTTTAGTGTATGAATTCTTCCAGAGAAGCAGCAGAGAAATAGGAAAATGACTTGGTCATTGATACTTTCATTTTTTTGCAAAGTAAGCTGAGTCTCAGTACAATTATCTGCTGAAAACCCCTGTGAGACATACTTCCCCAGTTTTTAAGTTTCTCGGGGGAAGGGCTAAGCCTGTAGCTGTCAGACCACAGTCCGGTGGCCCATGCGAGGCCCAGGGGAACAAACAGCACTGGGTCCGATGTCTTGTCTTCCACAGGGCAAGTTTCTGTCCTCATTTTCTCTTGATTGAGCCACAAAATCAAAAGAATGTAGCATTCCTTACACCAAGCAAGTGCCTGTGGACCAGCTAGCTACTGAATTTGCAAAGACTGGTATTTGCTTTCTCAGTTGCTGCTATGCCCACAGATCTGTCTGTGTCAGCAGCCTGAAAGTATTAGTCAGTGCACAATAAAATTTTAGCCATTCTGCTTTTGACCTACTTTCTAGTCTGAGGACTCAAGAAGTGTGCAGCTGTCTATCTTTCAGTTATAAGATTTTTGCAAATACACTAGACTTGAGTCTGAACCCAAACCAAAACAAAATTAAACGAAGAACATAGAAAAAAAAATACCAAAAATAATTCAACTAGTTTCCAATTACTTCCACCAAATTTGGCCCATTTGTATCATGATTTGGAACCTGTCTTTGTGATTGGCACCATTTTCTGCAGTGAGACAAAATAAAATCTTGGATATAAATGCTCCTACGTGTAGGAAAGTCTGAACTTGGAAATTTGTGACTTGTCCTAAATTTACACAGCACCTTTCCTCCGAAGTTCTATGTTGTTTTACTGATGGCAACTCCACAGCACCACAGTGTGACAGCAGCAGGGAAACTGAGGCAAGTTACCTAAAAGCATAAGAAGGCAGGAAAAGGAGACTTTAGTGACTGAAATCCTTCCTCACTAGAGAGAACAGAGGGAATCCAAGATCTGCTAAATTTCTTCATCAAGCCCACTGGGTTCACAGAGTTCATGCTAGCAATTGACTCATGCCAATCATCATTTTCACCTTTAAGAGAGCTTTAAGAGAGCTGATGAAGATGTCAGTTCACAAAAAGCACTACCCTAAACTCTTTTCCCAGATGAAGTATTTTCCAACATAAAATAACAAAAAAGGAAAAATAAATTAAAGAAAATGTATATTATTTTCTTTCTTAAAAAGAAAGAGGGAAAAAAAAACTATAGACCTTCTGTGAATCCCACCCCTGTATTTCATATTTCTCCAGTGAGGCTCGCATTCCTTTATTCAGATTCCAAAAGCAGAGATAATTTGTTCCAAATGTTTTCAAAGACAATCAGCAGCATCGACTTACATTCTTTCCAGGGTTGGGAGAAAACTGTGAAATCTTCTAAACACTAATGGAGGAAAGACCAAGGGAGAGGAACGAGGGAAAAGGGAAGGTGGAAGAAAGTGAGAGGGGAAAATGAGGGGAAAGAAGGAGAAAAGGAAATAAAAAGAGGAAAAAAAAATGCAGAAAGGAATACGCTGATGATCTATTTGCTTATATTTTTGAAGTTATGACTCCTTGAGCAGGTCTGGAGAGACTTATGGCTTGCCAGCAACATATTTCCATTGGCAAGGTACCTAGAAGTTCTTAGCATAATACTATGTAGCAGAATATCTTTGAGAAATAGGCCACAGAGTTACATATTTATTGCAAGACTGTCAGTGGGATTCTTGCAGGAAAGGCAAACATATAACTCTCTGCATGTTGTGAGTCTATTTTGTCTGCTAGAGATCTTTACTGAACTACTGATCAGTTATTGTGCAGTCTTAGAAGTCTGGACAGATGCTACTAGTGCAAATAAAGACAAAAATACTGCAATTTGTCTTCCATTTAAGCACATCTACAAGCTACAGGGTCTTTAAACGGCTGCCTTTAAGACTCAGTGTGGTCTGTGAGCTGCCTCTGAGAACAGAGAGGGCTCATGGCATGCTGCCTGCTTTGCCACTGTCTCTCTGAGTGGCCTTTGACAACTCATTTAATCCCTGGCTTCTCAAACCTATGAAGTAGGAAGAATAATTCTTGTGACGTTTCCTGCCCAAGGACAAATGTAGGGAATCATGCAGTGGCTCCTGTGAGATCCTCACCACGTTCATCTCACTGTCAGGCCCTTGATTTTACAAGCTAGAGACCTGGCCAGCAAAGTGCCAGGTGGTGGCGATCTGCTGGTGGCCTCTCAGAACCAGTGCCTGTTTCCACCTCCCTGTGGGCTCAAACCCCATAGCAAGTCCAACACACAAAGAAGCTTCCCCTCATGGTGTTTCTGAGCTGGAGACGTTTCTCCAAGTCTCTGAAAGGTCAGACATCTGCTTCGTCTTTCCCTGGCCTCTGCCTGCCCTCCCAAGTCGGGCACGGTGCCACACACATGATCCTTCCTCCTAAGAGGGTCCCCACTGGAACAGCTTTTCATCCCATGCCTGTGAGGCCAGAGGTGCTTCCATAGCTCCTTATTGCCAGCAAGAGGACAGTAAATGATTGGTGATTAGTGCTTAATGGGCACATATTAACTCTTAAGCGTGTCTAGAGAAAAGCGACAAAGCTGGTGAAGGGGCTGGAGAACAGGCCTTATGAGGAGCCACTGAGAGAGCTGGGGGTGTTTAGCCTGGAGAAGAGGAGGCTGAGGGGAGACCTCATTGCTCTCTACAACTACCTGAAAGGAGGTTGTGGAGAGGAGGGAGCTGGCCTCTTCTCCCAAGTGACAGGGGACAGGGCAAGAGGGAATGGCCTCAAGCTCCATCAGGGAGGGTTCAGGCTGGACATCAGAAAAAAATTTTCACAGAAAGGGTCACTGGGCACTGGCAGAGGCTGCCCAGGGAGGTGGTTGATTCACCTTCCCTGGAGGTGTTTAAGGCACTGGTGGGTGAGGCGCTGAGGGACATGGTTTAGTGTTTGATAGGAACGGTTGGACTCGATGATCCGATGGATCTCTTCCAACCTGTGGCTTCTATGATCAAGCTTTCAAACACTCTAATTAAGCCTGGTTTCCATTTGAAATCCACCGAAAGTAGAAGAGTACGCCATTTGCTTTTACACAGCTGAAGAATGTTCATTTAACTATCTCAGGAAGGAAAAAGAAATGAAAACCACTGGGAAAGCTGGGAAACTCGACCACCTGTACTCCTTGAGCCCAATAGAAAGTTCCTCTCCCCACCATAGACCAGAGCATTTGTACATCTACAAAAGGCAGCTGGTGTAAAACTCAAATTTAATACAATGCCCACTGCAAAGAAACAGCAGAGCTCAGGGAGTTTCAACCAGCTTTTTATCACTGTCCACCCAGTGCTGACGAATTTATCTGCTCTGTACTTGTGTGCGATGACGCATCTTCTCTGCATTCCTGCTTCCCAGAGGTCCAGATCTTAAATAAGACAAGACATCTAGACAAAGCTGTGCAATCTCAGATCTGTCTGACTAACTGTTTGGACAGGTTTGCTTTAATCATAAATACTATAGTAAATTAATGCTAGCCATGCTGAATTTTTTTAATGCTACATGCTTTCTGCTCCATGCCCAAAACAGTGCTGTTTTTTCTTCTGCCAATTACTAAGACGTTTTCCTACAGCTTGAAGAAACGTGTGTTTTGAGACATGTTAAAGGGACCTCAGTTTCAGGGGTCTGGGAAGACTGAACTCTACCTTTAGAGCATGGGTGAACCTGCAGAACTGGTGTGTGTGAAATGAGACCTGAGTTTGTGAGGCATTTCTAGCAATCACACCAAAACTGTGCACTTTTTAAGAAAAGTTTTAAAGATAAATATGAAATAAAGCCTGGCAAGGATATGAAAAGACATTTTCTTTCTTGAAAAAAAATGGATTGAAAACCAGATGAAACTACTTGGTTTTCAGGTTCAATTGAAAAAATTATGTTTAGCCAAAATTAAAATACAGGACAAGGAATTTGAAAAAAAGAATATTATTTATTTTTTAGGGGTAAAAAAACAGCTAAATGAAAGGCAAATAAATACTTTCAATTAAAAAAAAAAACTCGCTTAATAATGGTACAGAAGAAAGTCTTGAGATTAGAAACCCCATACTGAAAAACATTGTTCACTGGCAGGAATTGGGAACTGGGAGGAAGACCAAAATGGATATTGAAATTAAGCTGTTTTTTCACTCTGAGATGCCTCCACCTTGGCAAAGAATTTGATAAGTAATTAAATATTAGATGCAAAAACTGAGAAAAAGAAGTTCCTTGACTGAGATTTGGTGATAAGTTTTCCCTCCACCACTGCAGATGAAAGCCTCTGTTCCAGAGGCAAAATGCACAAGCAGATTTTGCCTGGACAGATTCATTTATCACTCTTTACACCTAGCCAGCTATGAGCATGGAAGGAAATTTATATATGCTGCTGCATCTTGTCTGCTCCTTATACATGCTGCACAGAGTTATACTTCAGCATTCAGAAGCTGTCACCATCATCTGAGTCTGTGGTTGTCCAGCATGTTTCAGTCCAAGACCCACCAATGTGTAGACTTCAGTGTCCTAAAGATAAATCAAAGAGGATTAGGATGGGTAACAGGGTTCTGCAGGTCATCCACCTCCCTGTCAGTGACTTCTTAGTAATCCAGAAAGTTCTCCTAGGCTCTAGCTTTCACACATGGTGTCCAGGGCATTGCTCTTCAGTGTCTCATTTTCTGGACATTCAGACCAGGATGAGAGCCTGCACATATCTTGAGTAGTGAAGTACAGGAAATGCTGTGGTTCTGGATGGTCAATTATTTCCAAACTGTTTTCTAGCCACTCCAGAAAAGCTTCTGGAAGTCCTGTCCTAGAATCCTTTTCTTCAACCTCACTGTACTTTCTTAGACTTGTCAGAAAACTATAAAGAAGAAAAAAAGAAGGAAAAACTTAAGTTTTTCCAAGAAGACGCCTTCTCTGGAGCAAGTAGTTCCTCACAGTCCTGCCTGAGGCAATGTTTGTAATTAGCTTCCCAATAACACCATCTGGAAGAACACCAGCCTTGCTGTTTTCACACCCAGGCCTCAATATGACCATGAAATCAACACAGGACTATTCTTCTAACCACCTGGCAAGTTTCCCCAGGATTTCTGGATTAAAAGAGCCAGTGCAAGACACTTTACCTGATCCAACTGCAGCTACACTGTCTTGCAGCCCATGGCAAAAGCATCTTACAGATTTAATTACAACCAGAATTTCCTTCTGGGCAAGAATTTTACCCAAGATCTTTTCTTCGGAAACTTTCCTTCATATGGCACCACCTTGCCAGATCCATTGGGATCTTGACCCCAGTCTCTAAGTATTGCTCTCTATAAGCATTACTGAAAACCATGAAGCAAGAGGAGGGTAAGACAGAAGCAGTCACTAGGATTCAACTTTGAGTGAAATGATACTCAACACCCAAAGAATTTTCTCTTCTCCCTCAGCCACTGCAGCTGCACCGTGGTCCTGGGAAACCAAGGGACCTTGTGACAAGCTGCTTGAGAAGTTGCAGTGTCCTTCACCATGTCACATTTTAAATTGCCTCAGATCTCATCCCGATGTGACAGTACTCTTCATCTTGTTTTAGGTACTAATTGCTCATCCCTACGCATATTTTCGCTTGGACATTGAGGCAATTATAGCATCCTTGTCAACATCTATTAAAAACAAAGCAGATTCTAGCACTTCATCGTCTGTCTTCCACAGAAAATCTGTTTCTGCTAGGCATTTTAGCCAAAAATATGATGAGATTCTGGGGCTGTCATACAACTCTATCTTTCCCCAGTGACTTGTTCAGTCTTCCCTTTGTCATGCTGTGACATGATGGAGTAGCTGTTCAGTGTATGCTGCTGTGCCAGTCTCCAAACTGCTGTGCCAATCTCTCAGCATCATCAGTATTTTCACTGAGTCCAAGATTACTGCTCTGGAATTTAATTCGGAATAGTTTTAGGATGTGCTATATTATTATTATTATTATTATTATTACTACTATTATTATTACTATTATTACTATTATAATTATTATTTTTACTACTACTATTACTATTACTATTAGTACTATTAGTACTATTGTTGTTACTATTACTACTATTGTTAATGCTGTTATTGTTGTTGTTTTCATCATTATTATTATTCCTAAATACATAGATATCATCTTTTACTTAAACGGCCTCTTTATAGGAATTTTTTATAGGTTGAGTTTGTTGGCCAGTTCTGATGCTTATGACAAAGTTAATACCAAAAAAAGAAATCAAATTGAATATTTGTTCGTGTGGACAGCCTTCTGAATGGATTCCAGAATCTGAGTTTTCCCCTGCCTTTTCCTGCCCTCCTGTCACCGTCTCCATCTGTGATGGTTTGGGCACTGTTATCTCTAGAATTATGTAAAAATCAGCTCTTGCAGTTTGGCCAGTTATTCCTGTAGCCTTTGTAGATTTTTATGTTAAGTAGCAAAATCCCATGATGGGTTTTGTACTGCCCACATTTGAACACAAATTCTACCTCTAAAGGTAGAATTTAGAGGTAGAACCTCTAAAGCGTTATATCCAGCTAGTAATCTGCAAGTTCATACAAGAAGTTGGATGGTACTTCCCAGCCAATGGTGATTTTGTGTCCTGTCCAGCTTTGGATTTATCAATGTATCTTTTGGTTGTGTCGGTATTAAATTGTTCTTGCATATTTTCTTTTCCAGTTGCCTATTTGTCTAATCTATACACCAAAGATGCTCTTGTTTGTCTACCACAGTTTCAACAAGCCATGTCAAATTCCCTTAACCAACACATCTGAGCCATGTCTCCACATGTTGCCACCATGCATTATGGTGACCCATTGCCGCTGAAAGCAGCCCATTCTTCTTTGGTTAGACTGAACATGAGCCAGCAGTGGCCCAGGTGGCCAAGAAGGCCAATGGCATCTTGGCTTGGATCAGAAACGGTGTGACCAGCAGGTCCAGGGAGGTTATTCTCCCTCTGGACTCAGCACTGGGGAGACCGCTCCTCGAATACTGTGTTCAGTTCTGGGCTCCTCACCACAAGAAGGATGTTGAGGCTCTGGAGCGGGTCCAGAGAAGAGCAACAAAGCTGGTGAGGGGGCTGGAGAACAGGCCGTATGAGGAGCGGCTGAGAGAGCTGGGGGTGTTTAGCCTGGAGAAGAGGAGGCTGAGGGGAGACCTCATTGCTCTCTACGACTACCTGAAAGGGGGTTGTGGAAAGGAGGGAGCTAGGCTCTTCTCCCAAGTAACAGGGGACAGGATGAGAGGGAATGGCCTCAAGCTCCGCCAGGGGAGGTTCAGGCTGGACATTAGGAAAAAAATTCTTCACAGAAAGGGTCATTGGGCACTGGCAGAGGCTGCCCAGGGAGGGGGTTGATTCACCTTCCCTGGAGGTGTTTAAGGGACGGGTGGACAAGGTGCTGAGCGGCATGGTTTAGTGTTTGATAGGAATGGTTGAACTCGATGATCCGGTGGGTCTCTTCCAACCTGGTTGTTCTATGATTCTGTGACTGCACCAAGGAACTCTTCAGGTTCTTTGGTAAATTCAGGAGTTTCCACTGCAATCCCGAGCCTTATTTTGCTCATCTTAAATTGCCATCTCCTGTAAAGCTGTGTCTTTTTGAACAGTCAGCTCCTCTGGGGATATGGTTTTTGGACATGCCAGGAAGACTAGTCTCCACAGGCCCTTTGAAGGTTCAAGTGGGGCCTCCTTGGGTGTGCTCTGGCAAGCTGAGATGAGTTTTTGCCATCACATGTAAAACAAAAAGCTTCTACCAGATGTGGATAATGCAGCTTCTTTCCTGGGGGTACAGTGCTGCAGTACCACTTAAGATGAGCTAATCAAGTTAGCTGTCTGAAAATGCCCCCGTCCCTTCCCTCTCTCCCTCACACATTTTTTATCTGGTCTCCAAATGTTTCGCTTGGCCTATGGAATTAAACAGAAGCAAGAACTCCCAGGGAGCTTTTTTTCCTCAAAAATAATTGACAGCTGTGTTACTCAGGCTGGGATAATCCAGCCTTTCTGTTCCAGGTCTCTGCTGGTTGCAGACAACGTGGAAGAGTCCCTAGTCTTACCAAATCTTCCAACTGTCTCAGTTCCTCATCCCCTGACTCATCCAGACGTGCTGGTCTGCACACCTTTTATTTCTTTCAGAAGCTGGTATTTTCATCTCCCAGAATCCATGCTGCAATGTATCTCAGATAGAAAATCCCACATCAGGCCATAATAGTCTTCATGTCCACTCCACTAGGCTTGGGGGCAGCTTACACCTCTCTGCGCCATCGCTCCAGGCAAGGAGAGGAACATAACCAGAGAGGTCCTGTGTTTGTTCAGACTTTCTGTAGGTTCTGCCCTAGCAAATATATTTTTTCTCTCCTAATACAGCTCAACTCAAAGTTTTATTAGGGATGATTCCAGATAGCCTTTTAAAGCCTTCTTGTTCCATATTCGGCCCTTGTTTTGGTTCTTGTTTCAGATTGTATGTTCTGTGTGATTATTTCCATTATTTGTCCCAGCTTGGATCAAGAGGAATTACCAGTCTGCAACTTCTCTCCCTGGGAACCGGATCCTGCTGCTGATACTAACATGAATCCTTATGTCATGAGCAATTAATCAGTATCTGGGGCCTCCAGGGTTGTTCTGTCAGGAGGCAGCAATGCTACTATAGTCAAGTAATGCATGAGTGCCATCCTTTTTAGTCACAAACAATATGCAAAAATATGCCTCATTTTCCCAAGCAGAGCAGGAGGCACCCAGAACAGTTTCCTTGTTTCCAGGCATCTTTCCAGTGGGCACTTCATCTTCTGGGTAGCATTACATGGTTTTTTTGCATACCATCTTTTTTCTTTCACCAGTATAAATAACTGTTTTCTAATGTCTCCCCAAAACTGCTACCATATTTTACTGCATTTAGAAATTCAGACCAAAATCAAAACCTTTGGTCTGAATAGCTCAGCATTCTAACCCTTTTTGGTACTGTCAGTGTCATAGACATTTTGTTAGTTCTCTGTGTTATTAGCCTAAGCTGCAATTTAGCAAAGATTACTAAAATAATTTCCCTGTATTTTTGCTGTTCTTTATCTAAATTGATATGTCACTGAAAAGCTTTCCAAGCATCTGTCTTAAATACTAAGTGATCTGATTTCGTTAAGTGTCCACCTGTCTCAGGTATAAGGGTAATAGAGTGTTTTTCATTGCATAGCCATTTTATTGCTGTTCCACTGTAATTACACTTAGAATATATATTTAAATATGTATAATTACCTGTAAGTTTAAGTATATGACTGGCATTATTAACTCTCTGTTCTTAATGGAACAGAACTTAACCTGCAGTCATACTAGAATTTTTGTGGCAGTTCTGTATGTATTAACACAAAAGTTCTAAATAATTACTGTAAGGTAAGTAGTGCTCTAAGATTCTAAAAATAAAATTCTTTATTCACAGAGGTCCATGTGTAAATGATATAATTACCCTTAGTATGGTTTTCTATACCAAATATATTTGTTAAAATCTTTAACATCAAAGCTATGATAGATCAGTGTAATAAATCTGAAAGCTGTGCTACTATGGATGGCCTTCCTTTTAATATGAATTTGTAGCAATTATAGACATTAAAAGGTAGAACCATTTCATAATTATGTAGGACATATGCTGAGATCACAGTTAAGTATTTATACTGTAGATTTTGTCCTGCATTTGGACCTTCCTTTGGCCACTGGGTTTGTACTGAAAAGAATTCCTTGAGATCTGAGTTCTAGAGTGAACATAAGGGGCAATTAAATGTACTGTAGCCTGAAGTAAATCAAGAATGACCTAAAAATTATAGAATCCTGAGTCAACACACCATTATTTTTCCTCTGGGATCATGTCTCTGATGTTGGTGGAACTAAATGTGTGCAAAATCGGCTGGAGACAGAATCACAGAATCACAGAATCACTAGGTTGGAAAAGACCCACAGGATCATCTAGTCCAACCATTCCTATCAATCACTAAACCATGCCCCTCAGCACCTCATCCACCCGTCTTTTAAACACCTCTAGGGATGGTGACTCAACCATCTCCCTGGGCAGCAACTGGATATGAAGCATTTTCATGATGAGCTTACAAGGCCTCAGCCATTTCTGACCTTTTTCATTACAGCTAAGATCAGCCTTTCACTGACAGCACTGACACAGCCTTGATCTAGCTATCACAGCCTTTAAATTTCCACTCAAAACCAGAATTGGAACCATGGGACAAAACCCAAAAACTAATGAGGACAGAAACTTTATTAGCCTGGCTCATTTCAACTGGAACAAAGTTTTGTTCAGGCTTGGTCTGAGATAAGGGCAAGTGACTGAGGACAGTTTTTCTTATAAAAGCTCTGTTTGAATGATTGAAATTCAGTCATTCCTACTCATTCTTCCTTTCAAGCGCTAATATGTAACAGCCCATATAATAAGCAGCAGGTGGCCAAACAGAGAGGTACAGTGATTAACTGGACATGCAGAACTCCGAATAGAGTAAAAATGCACATATTTAATAGAGATTTCTGAGGTTTTCTTTTGTTTCAAAATGGTTTTGTTCAGAAGAAGTTTCATTAGAGTGAAAATAGGGAATTTAGAAGAGGAGACCCATGTCAGATAAAGGGAAGTGTGTGAGATCTGCTGTGTGAGAATGTCCTAGATAATGAGTGACAGCTGTGAGGTTTTGGTCTCACTTTCATTTTAATGGCATCCTTCAGTGATATGCACTGGATTTCAAGCATTTGTCAGACCGTCAGCTTCTGTGATGATCTACAGAATATGGGCATTTGACAGGCCTTTAATAAACAGTTTGCTGCTGGGATGAATTGAAGTTCAGCTGGATGTAGCTTGAGTTTAGCAGAACAGACAGTGTTGTTAACTCGCCTTTATGCTACAAAAGAAAAAAAGAGAAGGGGGGGGAAATCCAGCCTTGCACACCTGCTGTCTTTCTAGGCACTAATTTTGAGAAGCCTCATTTTTGCAGAGGATGAAAATGTGGTAGAATCCTACAGTAATGTATTGTTGCTCCAAGAAATCTGTTGCTAAGAGCACTAGAATTTTTTTTTTTTTTTTGCTTGGATTGTAATGTACCTGTAGGCGATTAAAAACCCTCCAGAAGAATTTGGTTTGATGGCTGTTTGGCAAAATGGGATCTCAGGGCTGTGCTTTAGTTCTTTTGTATTGAGGGTCTTCTGGCAAGTGCTGACAGAAACAATCATAAAACCATAAAATCATGGAATGGTTTGGGTTTGAAAGGACCTTAAAGTTCACTTAGTTCCAACCTCTCCTGCCATGAGCAGGGACATCTCACAGTGGACCAGGCTGCTCAAAGCCTCATCCGACCTGGCCTTGAACATCTCCAGGGTTGATATGTCTGGGCCAGGTTGGATGAGGCTCTAAGCGACCTGATTTAAACAATTTTAAATAATTTATTGATGGACACAATAAACATGTCAGGACACAGACAAGGCAGGCAGCCACCATGGAGATGAGATTGCTAAGAAAAAGGGACAAGGATCAAACCTGCTGTGGCTCCACTGCTTATTTTAGAACCTGCTTCTTCATCTGTGGAGGAAAACGAGAGGGCTGGAGCTGGGAAACATGGTACAGCAGTTGCCTCCATCATGGTAATCCCTTCCTCATTGCAGCAGAAATGGGAATCCAAGTCCTTCAGGACTTCTCCACCCTTCTTAATCTTATTTTTCGTCTCCTCTTCCTGTTGCTGGAATGACCTGATTCCCCACTTCCTCACGTCTCCACCCACCCCCACTCACTTCTCTTTTATTTTCCTTATTTGTTTTGTGATTTTTATGTAGATCATCTCTGAGACAAGTGGTGTTACAGCCTCTGTGAGAAGCCTTTATAGATGTGATTTAGCAAAAGTTGGGTTTTTCTGATGTCACTTTAATAGAGTCAGTACAGCAAAAGTTGGGTGTCAAGGAACTTGTGTCATTTACTGAAAGCTTTGTAATATGGAAAGGGTTTTATTCTCCAGTTTTGTTTCTCCTAGATGCGAATATTCTTTGGAATCGGACATGAAATCCATGATTCAAGCTGATCTCTACTTTGTGCAGATCATTTTATGTTGCATCTTCTGTTAATACAGAATTTAAACCACACAGAGAAAACCTAAAGAATATTGCTGGGGTGGATAGGCACGGTAAGAAGTTAAGCCAAGATACAAAGGGTGAGGTGATGTTCTTCGACAAGACAGAAACCAATGTAGTATCTGAGATATCAATCAAGAAAGATCAAGCTTTGATACTTTGTTTTCTCTCTTGTCTGTTGAGTACGACTGCTTAATCAGTTTTTGTCTCAAAAGAACTGTGAAGTGAATGGAGAATGTAGCAGTTGAGAAAACTGGGACTAAAAGGAAGGGAATGTGGGACTCTTAGGTTTGTTGTTGAAAGAGAAATATATACCAAAAACATGACCACTATAAAATACAGAGCCTGACCTTTCTAGAATGAAACAATTGGGAAGAAAAATAAAATTCATTAATTCAGGTGTTCATTTGTCTGTACAACTGAGTTCTCAGTCTAATGCTTACATACAAGGAAATACTGAAGTGAAATAAACACACTAGACGCATATGCTCAAGTGACTAAATTTTTTAGGGTGAATGCATTCCTAATGGCCAGATTTATGCATGACCAGGAAGGTGTTTGTTCTAACACATCCTTTCCCTAAAATATCTGGACTGGTTAATGCATACAGTGACTACAATTGAGAGTGACATGTTACTGAAAGTTAATTAAGAATCAGCTATGCTGAATAGATGGGTATTAAAGCAGCGCAATTGAACTAAATTGGATAGTGTATGCTATCATAAGTGACAGTGGACACATTCTGTTTACTTTTCTATTTGGGGCTATCAGCTGATCAGAGTTATCTCAGCAGGCCATGTTTTCTCCTACACAGCACGTAGCTGTAAGTGCTACTTGATTCTGCCATGACAGAGTTTGTGGTGACTTGGTGGCTTTCTGCCTGGTCCTGTAAGAATGAAAAGATGGACTGATGGGATCCCACTTTTGCTTAAGAAGTGGGGGTGAACCGTTCTTGTTACACTGAGGACACTGAACAGCTCTGCGCTTCTCACTAGCGGTCTGGCAATATGTGTCCATTTTCTGTGTTGTTGCATGAGCCTGGAAAGGAAAGAATCATAGAATCATAGAATCATAGAATCGTAGAATCATAGAATCATAGAAACATAGAAACATAGAAACATAGAAACATAGAATCATAGAATAGTTTGGGTTGCAAGGGACATTAAAGATCATCCAGTTCCAACCCACTTGCCATGGGCAGGGACACTTCCCCCTGGATCAGGTTGCTCAAAGTCCCATCCAGCCTGACCTTGAACATTTCCAGGGATTGGGCAACCACGACTTCTCTGGGCACCCTGGGCCAGTGCTTTCCAATCCTCATCATGATGAATTTCTTCCTAATGTCTAATCTAAATCTTCCCTCTTCCAATTTACAGATGTTTCCCCTCATCCTATCACTACACGCTTTTGTAAAAAGTCCTTCTCCAGCACGCTTGTAGACTCCCTTCAGGTACTGGAAGGCCATTATAAGGTCTCCCCAGAGCCTTCTCTTCTCCAAGTTGAACAACCCCAACTCTCTCAGCCTGTCTCTCATCCCCTCAGGTAGGGGTGTCAATTACCTGGGTTAAGAAATTATTTTCAATGCACTCTAGGAGTCTTCTGGATTGCCTAATCTTGTTGTGCTACTTTTCCAGCAGAGTTCTGGGTGGTTGAAGGCCCTCAGTAGAATGAGAGCTTATGAGCATGAAGCCTCCTGTAGCTGGAGGCTTCATCAGAAGGCTTTCCTTGACCGGGTGGCCTGTAGTAGACACCAACAACAAGGTTCTCTTTGTTTCCCCAGTCTCTTATTCTCATCCATAAGCTTTCAACCTGTTTGTGATTATTCTTCAAAGACAGCTCTTCACGCTCTATCCACTTCCTGATATAGAGGGCAACAGTTGCGCTCCTCCTTCCTGGCTTGTCCCTACTGAATAGCCTGTAGCCATCAATAGACACACTCCTATCATGGAAATTGTCCCACCAAGTTTCAGTAACATCAGATTATAGCTTTCTATAAGTACAGTAGCTTCCAGCTCCTTCTGTTTGCTGCACAAGCTGCATGCGTTTGCATAGATACACTTCAGCTGGGCTGATAGCTATGTCACCTTCTTAGTGGAATAACCCTTATTTCTCTTAGCATGCCCAGGGGCAGCAGGTAAAGGGCCTACAGTAGCACTCTGTCCCTCTAACCATAATGTGTCCTCCCGTAGCTTGTCATAGGCAACCCTGACATTATTTCCCTCCCTCTTCACATCTAGTTTAAAGCCCTGTCAATGATCATTGCAAGTTCCTGAGCAAAGACCCTCCTTCGCCTTCGAGAAAGGTGGCTCCAATTTGATGTCTATAAGCCTGGTGCTGTATAGCCATCCCATTGTCAAAAAACATGAAGTTGTTAGGGTGACACCAGCCACAGAGCCATGTATTTACAGACTGGACCCATCTGTTCCTTCCATTGTCACTACCTGCAACTGGAATGAGAGATGAAGGAATCACCTAGGCCACAGACTCCCTCACAAGGCATCCCAAGGCCCTGAAGTCTCTTTTGATCACCCCTGGGCTATGTACTGCAGTTTCAACACCTCCCACATGGAACAGCATTAACAGGTAGCAGTCTAAGGGCTGTGACAGATGGGGGAGTTTCCTAGTGATATACCTAACCTGAACTTCTGGGAGGCAGCAGACTTCCCTGAGTAGGGTCTGCTTGACATATTGGACCTTCTGTTCCCCAGATCTCCTACAACTATGACTTGCCTTTCCTTTCTTTTGGTGGTTGTAGGAATATAGGGGGCTGTTGTTCTGATTTTGCCCCCTTCTCTTGTGTAGGTGGATTGGCACCCATATTGTTTACTGATAGGTCCTCCACAGCCAGAGTCTCATATCTAGCATGCAGAGGCATCTGCAGAGACTTAGTCATGGACAGGGTTCACTAGCTGACCAGTTTGTGGACTAGCTTCTACTCACTACTTCCCTTTAAGTCCCTGCCTAGTTCCTGATGAGGGGAAGACACTGATTCCCTATGATCAGGAGCTTTTTCTGGTGACGGTCTCTGTTCATATTTCAGAGAGCTCAGGGTGTGGTTCCATCAGTTTATCTCTTGCTCAGACTCTCTGATGCTCCTTAGCCTGTCTGAACTCTCCCACAGCGCTGCCACCAGGCTGAGGAGATAGTCCATTTGATTGCACCTTACACAACAGTTGCCTCTGCTGCCCTCTCTTCCCAGTGCAAGCTGGTGTCTCTCTCTGCAGCCAGAGACCTGGATGTCTGTGTGTATTCCTGGGAGTTCAGTCAGGGCTGACACATCCCTTCTGGCAGGTGCAGAGGATGCAGCTTCCCACTGGGTAGATACCATGGCTGGGCTCCCTCTCACTAACTGAACTTCCCTCCTGAGCCAACACAGAGACTATGCTCTCTCTGGTCATCCTGCCTGCATGAACTGCTTATCAAACTATCTCACTGTGCTTCATGAATGGAGCTCCATGGAGGTCGCTGCTTTGATTTAGGGATAGGACCAGTGTAATGAGTTGGCCTCCACCTACATATTTGCTCCTAGTACTACAGCCAGACACAACCGTAAAGCAGACATAGAAAAAGCTTCATTGATGCATCATCAAATAAAGGCTCAAATCCATGTGTAATTTTTCAACAGAAAAACAGAAGTCAGTTTAGTTATCCTCAGAACTAAAATAGCAGCTCTATTCATTTCTAAAAATACAGAATTCCTCACCTTACTGGATTGCTGTAAATATTTACCACATCCACCAGGCTATTAAGGTAATAATAGAAGCAATAACTTATCTTTACGGGTACATTCTGCGGTAGCTAGTCCTTATGCTGTATGTCTTTGCTCTTTTTTAGGTTTTCTCTTAATGTAGTTAATATGTTTTTTGCTTATGATGCCCAAGGCTTTTTTTCTGCTTTACTTTCCATTGTGTACAGAGACCACATAATGTCAGGAAACTGGTTGTGAGGCTACTTAGGGAGAAGGGGAGAGGCATAGAGTATATACTGAGAGAACAGGGGAAATCCAGGGAAGTTCCACCTTGGCTTTTTCTTTCTCTTCCCCATTATACTACCTCCCTCAAAATGTTGTGTAGCTAAGGTGTGATGGAGGACAACTGCAGGGAGAGAGGCTTTGAGTCTTCTGAGATCAAAAAGAAGACTTTGGTCTCCAGCAGTGTGCAATGCAGGATCCCTTTAAGGTCTTCCCACTACGAGTCTGGGAAGTCAGCTAGGCAAGGGAGAGGTACAAAAACATGTCAGGTACTGAAAGTGGAGCATGACTTTTGGAGAACAGGGGTTAGGTTAAATTGAGTCAGGAATGGTCTTACCATATATTGGGCTGTAATTTTTCTTTGGAGGGAACATTTTGTGAAGCAGAGAATGGAAAAATAGAAAGTGTAAACTGTAGGATGTTTGTGCCATATCAGTATTACATGAATCAGTAAATCCATGCAGAGGGTATGGATGCACAACATTGTGCATGAGCAGCACTGGGAGAGCTGTTGTGAACCTGACTGCTGTGGAGGAGAATGAAAAGGGAGCATACAGACTCGAGCTGTTGCTGAAAGGAAGTGAGTCACCTAGGAAGCTGGAGAGATGCCAGAAGTCAGGAAATCCAAAAAGTGGAGTTTATTTGGCAAAGAGATGTACTCTTCCCAATGTATGACTACTTGCTGTGAGACTTTTAACCTGGTACATACTGGTCCCCAGTCACTGCAGATATCAAGCTGCTCAAAGCCAGTAGATCTGGTGGATAACCAAGGCCCACAGACTTGGTTACCCACCAGCAGCAATTCCCAGGTGCATGTTCAGGTGTGCCCCACAGCTTTATCTCCTCTCCAGAACCTCATTACTATTTAAGTGAAAATAAAACATAGCAATGAAAAGCAACATGCGTTAGAGATTCAGTATCTTCAAAGGCTGTTGTCTGTTGGCACTTTTT
Organism: Phaenicophaeus curvirostris; assembly: GCF_032191515.1. NCBI lineage: Eukaryota > Metazoa > Chordata > Aves > Cuculiformes > Cuculidae > Phaenicophaeus > Phaenicophaeus curvirostris. Next base: position 72,379,889 of record NC_091431.1, read on the forward strand.
ACTTATGTGGTTTAATTTGAATAAAGATGGTGAATACCAGTGGCTCAGCATTCCTTAGGGCTCAGCTGACAACTCCCAAGAACATACATAGACTAAGGATAAGAACTTATTAGCATAATTGTCTTGTTCTCAAATGAAATCTTTGCCTCTTGTGCTCTTGCACAGCTTTGCACCACTATTTGTTTTTATTTCAAATTCAAAATCCAGATGGCTTTGTTCAGTAAACGTCAAGAGAGATGCAATCTAATTGAAGGCAGTTCAGAGGAGATCAGGAAGAATGATTAGAGGTCTTGAAACCATGGTCTGCAAAGGTGAACTGAAAAAAAATGGGATTTTGTTTTGGAGAAAAGAAGACTAAAGGTAGAACAAACCCAAGGTACATAAAAGACTGCTGCAAAGAAAAAAGAATTTTTATTTGTTCTTCGTTATTTCCATGCACAAATATAATAATCATAGGCTGAAAATAAAGCAGATGAAACCTCAGCTAGACTATAGATGTGGCATTCCACTCTTTTAGTTGTTGGTAATATCAGTAAGACAATAAATGATTAACTGAGCTGCAAAGATCCAGTCTTATGATCCACAAATACTTCCTCAAAAACGGAGACATCAGCAGGGTACCATGGGGAAAGTCTCTACTCTTCCTTGAGCCTTTGAATACACATAAGAGTCCATCACCAGCTACTAGGGTAATACAGAGAACTGCACTTAAAATATATGCAAATTTTATTGATTAGGAAAGTGAGAAAGATAAGTACTGTGAAGCCCTGCAGAAATGCAAAAGCACAAGAAAATCAAGTATTTACTTTTTCTAGACTCTAGCAGAGACCGTTTTGCTTGCCCTTTGTTTTGAAAATGTTCCTTTGTTTTGTGTATCTTTCCAAAAGCTGTTCCTATTCCATTGCTGTAACACAAACTTTTAAGATTTTTAAGATTATACCTCCACTGTGCACAATGTTTCCTTGTATATATTCAGGATGGTTATTTCCTACTCCCTCCTACTTGCAGTGCCAGAGTTATGACATGTTTTATTAAATTTCACAAGCAAGATATTTTTTCTTCTCCAATTCCCACAGTCATGGAAGGTATTCCTTGAAAACATCATCAGAAATTGCGCTCTTTATCTTCATGATTCTTTCCTAAAACTTCTCCTTGCTGTGACATCTGCAAAAACATCACTGTGCTTACTAGTAGGTGACTTTTATTGTGTCCATGGCTAATCATACGGCTCAGTACTGTCTCACTCTAAGTATGCATAACTTCTTTGACTTGCTGCAATCTGTTATTTCTGCCTTATAATCAAGTTTGTTTTCAAACAGACTGTGCCTGATCTCTCCAAGATAAAGAGGGTGTGTATTTTAACAGAAGTTACTAGCTCTGTAGCTTAGGCAAGGCAAGAAAATAATTGGACAATTGAACAGAGTATATTTATATATATATATGTTCACACATTTACATAACACTTATAGCTGGTTTCCAGAAAGAGGGATTACAAGTCTTTAGAGGTCATGGCAATAGTGTCTGTAATTACCTACTGGAAAGAGAAAGACTTACAAGTTTGAACAACTTTTAGGGTGGAGAAGAAGGGATACTATTGAAAGAGGTACAGATGACTATATATATAGAGAGAGAGCAATGATAATTTAAGAGAAAATTAGTTTAAAATAATTTAAAAAAATAAAAGTTTACTTGAAATCCTTAGATTGGCAAGGGAGAAGGTTTGGAGACTTTGATGTTAAGAAGATATAGATACAAACAAATATATAAAACAGAGATAGGAATAAGAATACATTCATTTTTTACACCCTAAGTCCCTCTGGCATATATTGATGTTCCCATATGAACATTGATTTCACAAAATTATCTGAAGATATGTATACCTTCATCACATTTTTTTGTTAGAGCTGGAGGTAAAAAATAAAAGTGCAGAAATTTACATTTCAGTTACTAAATCTCTCTTTTCCCTAATTTTATGGAATCACAGAATCATAGAATCCCTAGATCGGCAAAGAACTTTGATATGATCAAGTCCAACTGTATCTGTCAACCACTAAGTCATAGCCCTAAGCATTTCACCTGCCCATCTTCTAAATCCTTCCATGGATGGAGACACAAACACCTCTCTGAGCAGCCTCTGCCAGTGCTGATAACCCATCCAGTGAAGAATCACAGAATCACAGAATCACAGAATAACCAGGTTGGAAGAGACCCACCGGATCATCGAGTCCAACCGTTCCTATCAAACACGAAAGCATATCCCTCAGCACCTCGTCCACCCGTGCCTTAAACACCTCCAGGGAAGGTGACTCAACCCCCTCCCTGGGCAGCCTCTGCCAGTGCCCAATGACCCTTTCTGTAAAGAATTTTTTCCTAACGTCTAGCCTAAACCTCCCCTGGCAGAGCTTGAGGCCATTGCCCCTTGTCCTGTCCCCTGTCACTTGGAAGAAGAGGCCAGCACCCTCCTCTCTCCAACCTCCTTTCAGGTAGTTGTAGAGAGCAATGAGGTCTCCCCTCAGCCTCCTCTTCTCCAGGCTAAACACCCCCAGCTCTCTCAGCCGTTCCTCATAAGGCCTGTTCTCCAGCCCCTTCACCAGCTTTGTTGCTCTTCTCTGGACTCGCTCCAGAGCCTCAACATCCTTCTTGTGGTGAGGGGCCCAGAACTGAATACAGTATTCGAGGAGCGGTCTCACCAGTGCCGAGTACAGAGGGAGGATAACCTCCCTGGACCTGCTGTTCACGCCGTTTCTGATACAAGCCAAGATGCCAAGAAGTCATAGTATTCGAGATGTGGCCTCACCAATGCCAAGGACAGGGACACAATCATTTCCCCGGTCCAGTTGGCCATGCTGTTTCTGATCCAAGCCAAGATGCCATTGGCCTTCTTGGCCACCTGGACCACTGCTGGCTCTTGTTCAGTTGATATCAACCAACACCCCCAGATCTTTCTCCTCCAGGCAGCTTTCCAGCCACTCTTCCCCAAGCCTGGAGCTGCCCAGGGTTGTTGTGTCTCAAGTGCAGGACTCAGCACATGGCTTTGTTGAACCTCATCCCATTGGCCTCAGTCCATTGGTCCAGCCTGCTCAGATCCTCCTGTAGCATCTCCGTACTCTCCAGCAGATTGACACTTCCTCCCAGCTAAGTCTCATCGACAAACTTACTAAGGATACTTTCAATCCCCTTATCCAGGTCATTGATCAAGGTATTGAACTGAACTGGACCTAGCACTGAGCTCTGGGGCACACCACTTTCGAACAGTCTCTAGTTGGATATAACTTCGTTTACTGTGTTTCTTTGGGCCCAGACATCCAGTCAGTTTTTAATCCAGCAGAGGGTTTGCTTGTCCAGGCCAATGACAGACAGTTTCTCAAGCAGAGTGCTGTGAGAAACAGTGTCAAAGGCTTTATTGACATCCAGGTACACTACAACCACAGCCTTTCCATTAAGCGGGTCAGCTTGTCATAGAAGGCAATCAGTTTAATTTGGCAGGATCTGCCTTTCATAAGTCCATGCTGACTGGGCCTGATCACCCAGTTGTCTTGCGTGTGCTGTGTGATAGCACTCAAGATGACCTGTCCCATGATTTTCCCCAGCACTGAGGTCAGACTGACAGGCCTGTAGTTCCCCAGATCCTTCCTCTGGTTCTTCTTGTAAATGGATGCAGCTTCTGCCAATCTCCAGTCAAGTGGAATTTCCCCAGTCAGCCAGGACTGCTGGTAGATGATGGAAAAGGCTTCAGAAAGCACTGCTGTCAGCTCCCTTGATACCCTCAGGTGGATCCCATCCTGCCCCATAGACTTTTGAATGTTTAATTTGCCGAGTAGGTCTTTAACCATTTCCTCATGGATCATGGGAGCTCTGATCTGCTCTAACTCCCAGTCTTCTGGCACATGAGGCTGAGTACCCAGGGAACTTCTTACCTTACTATTAAAGGCTGAGGCAAAGAAGGCGTGAAGTACGTCATCCTTATCCTCATGCTTGATCATAAATGTTCTCCCTGCATCCAGTAAAGGACAGAGATTCGCCTTGGCCCTCCTTTTGTTGTTGACATATTCGTAGAAAAATTTTTTATTATCTTTCACAGAATTGGCCACTTTAGGTTCTAGCTGGGATTTAGCCCTTCTGATTTTCTCCCTACACGATCTCATTTCACCCCTGTAGTCCTCCTGAGATGCGTGGCCGTTCTTCCAAAGCTCCTACACCTTCCTCTTTTTTCTGATATTCACCCAGATCTGTCTGCTCATCCAGGCCAATTTTCTTCCACACTGGCTCATTTTCTGGCACAGAAAGGCACAGAAAAATATCATTTTCTGGACAGTTTTACTATTACCAATTAATTGTAGAGGTCAAGGATGTTTGACCTTTCAGACAATGGAGGAAAATAGAACTATTGCCCAAAAGCAAGGCAGTAAGCTCATATTAATATGCCATAATAGGTGTAGAGCATCATGAATTGGTTATGCTGTGAATGCAGAGATGGTGTGTGCCAGTTCGCATCCAGCACTGCACATTTCTTCATCATTGGGAAAGAAAAGTACTCTCCTTTTGGGTTCAGAGTGGCTATAGGTGGAGGCAGGACAGGTGAGGCAGCACCAGCCTTCCATTGGTAGGCCAGAACTCTGTAACACATGTGAGTGACCTCTACCAGGTTCAAACAAATAGATTTACTACTTTGTGTCACCAATTGTTTTGGGATCTTCACACATCAGCGTAAGCAGCATCATTTGGACTGGATGTAAAGAAGAAGTTTCTTACAATGAAAGTGATGGAACACTGAAAGATGTTGCCCAGGGACATAGTGGAGGCCCCATCCCTGAAAACGCTCAAGGCCAGGTTGGATGAAGCTCTGACCAACCTGATCTAGTTAAAGATATCCCTGCTCCTGCAGGGAGTTGGACTGGATAACCTGAAAATGTGCCTTCCAACTCAAATCATTCTATGATTCTATGATTCTATGATTCTATGATAAATATAAGATAAGGTTCAGAGTTCACCTTTACAGTGCAAAAAGTAGTGCATACTTTCATCTGTTGCTAACACCAAAGAATGAGGTAGTAGATAAATACAATATAGTAACACTTTTGTGGCATGAACAGCTACAACTAGAGGCTAATTGGTGTAAAACTCAACCTCTTACACTGTTTAAAGATGTGACTCTGAATAGACAATGTTGTCTGTCCCTTTTGAATGATGTCTGAGAAGGGACAGAGGAAGTTCCATGTTTCCAGTGTAAGAAAAGGAGATTGCACTATCTGTGTTGCAGACACAGGGATTAGGGGAATATTTCTTCTGTGAGCAGGATCTTTATGTTATCCATTATGGACTTGTTTATATATTTTCCTTGGAACATCTAGCATTAACAACTTCACTGGATGGACCATCAAATCTGACGTGGTTGTTTCTGTTTACCTGCAGTCCTTTCAATAAAAAATTCTTAGGGTCCATTAATGGGAACTGTAGAGTCAGGTGTGGGTCTCCTTTACACTGACAGATCTGAGAAAGTGTATCATTTATAAGGTAAATGGTTTCCTCTCAAACAGAGCCCAGCAGCAAAGGAGTTTAATTCATGGTATATATCCTAACTCCAAAGTCTTGTCAGATACTGGGTTTCTCTCTGAAAGAAACAGATTACGTACACACACCCCAGCCTGAATTGTAGTTGGGTACATAAGGTAACATGTTCCTGTATTCGTAGAGGGTGAGCAAGGTGGTGTGATAGATTGTCACATTCCAATGAATGAAACCCTGAGATCTTTAAAATCAGTGGGAGTTTTACCACCGAGTTTGGTCTGTAATTTAAATGCCAACATCCCATTGATATGGAGATACTGCAAGATAAAACTTTACCAAGTTATATTGAGAAATGTTCGGGCCCAGTTGGATTTAAATTTTGAGTCTTCCTGTGTGCAAATCAATTTTGCTCACCTTAGCGGGGCTTAAATGACTGATGCTTGCCATGCTTAGCAAGAGCCTTTCCCACTGTAAATCATATTTCAAGACAAACAACATGGATTTATGTAATCTGAAGTACCAACTATATTTTGTGTCACTATGCTGTACAAGAAAGAGCAGACTGACTCCTTTTTTTCTGTACTGCAGGAGCTAAAAGAGATAATAATAATAATAATAGAAACAATAAAACCACAGGAAGAGCCATTCAGAACACATCCCCAAACAACACATTGTTTTCCTTACAGAAATCCTTGCAAGTAAGCGTTTACAAAACCCTTGGTACCTGGTGTTGAGTGTTTTTACAATTTAAATAAACCTGACAAAAGGGATAAACAATTTTATTTTGGCCACATTCTAAATATCAGTATCACATTTACTACCTCTCAAAGTAATCAATGGCACTGGAGTTCCAGCAGCTCTTCCTGTCCCTATTGATTGAAAATTAGAGACATGCTTCACTGTTTCTGTATTTAAGCCACGTCATATCCCTTTCTACAATGACCTCTGCCAGCACACATGTAGTGCTAGGGCTTTTGAAGCATGTATCTAGAGAACATGCATTCAATGTCTTTTCCATCCAATTAAAATTCTTCACTATCATTCCCTTTTATCTAGCCTTTGTAATTGGATTCCCAGTTTCTCAATTTTCATGGCAGTAGGGGGGAAAACGATAGCACGTCCCTGATAAAAAAAAAAAAAAAAAGAAAATATAAGAAAAAAAAGAAGTTATGATTTAATTCTGTCTAAAGGGTTTGTTCTTCCTTTAGCTGAGTTTCTGCAGTGAAAAAAAGGCTTCTGTGATCACTCTATCATTTGTTAATCTGTGTTCTCCACTTAATAACTCTAGGATCCCTTGGCTTGCTTCAGTCAGATTTGAAGATGGGTTTACCCCTCATCTGTAATGCCCTGATGATATTACATTCCTAATGTACATGAGATTGGCAACAAGCTTGATGAAGAAATCCAAGAGCTGCACAGTGGAAAACTTCTGCTGTGTGAGTAGGTATCTATCAGCCCAGGTACCTGGCAGTCATTGAGGCCATTACCATGTCTCTGGCAGCATGCAGGCTGCCCTTTTCCAGGGGAGAGATCTTAGGGCAGGATGGAAGGCATTGTGACATTTTATAATACAGGATATGGTGGAAGGGGAGGGAGAGGAAGCTAGAAGAGTAAGCCACTGAAATTGATAAGAAAGAAGTCTTCGTTAATGACACCAATCATTAAATAACTTGTTTTTTTTAAAAAAGTATTGCAGCCTTGTGGGTTGTTTCCAAAGCTGTTTGCAGTCAAAGTATTTTCTGGTTTTGTGTTGCTGGCAGATCATGAAAACATGCTCAAGCTTCACGTTATACTCTAAGATCAATATCAAATACAGGTGAAATACATCACTTTCTAGAGATTCCTGCAGAAAGACCAGGTCCTGCATTATTGCCTTCTACATGGCTGCCTTTAGTTGAGTTGAGGCTTAATTGACCAAAGGCTTGTCATTGTTAAAAATGTGAAGCTAAAAGAACCAGAACATTTGTATCAACTCAAAGCTTAGAGATTTAGTTCACATTGACTGTACCAAACTATTACTCCTTTTTTCTGTAAAAAGATCTCTGGGACAACTTCAGAGATGTTTGAAAGCCAGTAGTCTACAAGATGTGACACAAATATTTAGAGTTACAGAAGTCATCCAGTAAGTCTGGTCTCAGAGTTAACCTCAGATAGTCTCTTCCTTGATTGATTTTCCAAAGTCTTTGTTATGAATCCTTAGATGACATCACCAGCGTGGAACAATAAGACAGCTATTTTGTTTTTCTTCCCTCACATAATGGAAAAAGAAACTTAATAACTCCTTAAAGTCAATAATATTCAGCAGCAGCACACTAGTATATCAATTAGGAAAATATTAAAAGGTTAAATTTTTTTGATAACCATCCATAGAATGGCAGGAACCAATATTTTAAAATGTGATGGAATACTTGTGACTATGATTGCAAGGAGGAGACAAATATTTTGCAAACATAATGACTACACTTACAATAAAATGAGTTATTCTAAATCTTTCTTTCCTATTAAGTAATGTACAGTATAGTCTTTGGTTAATAGGAAAGTCAAACTAATGGAACAGAAGGTTAAAACAACTGAAAAACAGTAACTTGGAAAATAGGGGTAGGGAACAAGATAATTATCTGTAAGTATTTGAAGGGAGGGATAAGAATAGTTTCAAGTTGCTCAAGGGACTGTAATTAGATATAATAGGATGAAATTAAGCAATGGAAAATATTAGGGAGGAAAATCCTGATGGAAACCTCATTCAAACCTGGAATAGACTCCACAGGAAGCTCTACTGGAGAAAGCCCTTGTTCTCCTGGTAAAAGTGAGTGGAAAGAATTTTGAAAATGCACCAACTTATTCTGCACTGGCAAGATGATAGGATGACCTTCAAAGGATTTTCTGGTTTTATTTTAATCTAATCCCACTTCTATTGCCTTAGTATACTGGTAAAATTAATGTGATTTCTTTGAAGGTCATTCTTCAGTGTGTTTCTAAGGGTCAGGACCACCATTACCATACCTAGGATCTCAAAGTGCTACATTTATGTTGGTCAGTTAAAAATCCATAATCAAAATAAGTGATTTCAGAAGAACAATATCTCTATTTCATTGAAATCAGTCATCTACGCTGCCCTATCAACAACTTTTTTTGCTCCTGGGAAGTGGCAAGGACTCTCTCCCTTTCTTGTTAACACTTTTTAGGCAGTGGAGGGATTCACTTTCCACCTCAGGTTCTCTGGAAAGAACACAGGGACAAGACTAATTTTCACAGGCTTGACCCAGCATTGCATGCTTCAATTCTTGTAAGATGTTTCATGTTTCTTGCATTGATGTCATTCTACTGAACTTCATGCACGGTATACCTGGATTATACTGCAGAACTGGGCATGAGGGACTTGTATTCTATGTATTTTTGATAGCTTGTCATATTCTTTGAACATCACAGTCTGGATTAAGTCACCAAACACTGATGAAAGTGCCCCTCTGTTACAATGTGCATAGACCTCATTGGATGTATTTGGTTAGCTGATTAAGTTGGTCTAGGGAGAGGTCAAATTCCCACTGACTGGATTTTCAGCATAGTGAGAGCATTGTCCCTTCTGTCATTCAAATCAGGGAACACTTTTTATTTTATCCAGAATATTTGAAGGCAATTAGCAAGAAGTTGTTCACAGTGCAAAATGTAAAACTGAGAATAATGATTCTGAATGCAAGCAGACAGAGTAACTGGCAAGTGCAAAAGAGGATGAAAAAACCCTAAGTCAAAAAGCATTGCTTTTCTGGTATTGTAACCCATACGTCCTGGGTGCAATACACCGCCTCTTTTAGCAAATCTAGCTCAGTAATATCTTAGATAAACTCCTGCTTTTTTTCCCTCCTTGTCTTTGGCTTTGGCTATTGCTGCTTCTGTTTCTGACCTGATGAAGGGCTTGGGTACTCTGAAAACTGGTTTTGTTTCCACAGATCTTGTAATGTTGGCAAACCCTTCAGGACACGTCAGCGACGTGTAGGAAACCAATGAAAACTTTCAGCTCGAATACGCTTTATTTTGCCTATTTATTTGTTGGCACTGCTATTATTCCTGTTCCAGTAGATGGCATGAGCCTCTCTCACCACAGTGCAACTGTACTTTTCTAACATACTCGTGGAAAGAGATCTTAATTTTCACACACACCTCCGATATCCCCTTTTTAACTTTCTGAAGACCATGTCATGCTTTTGACTGGATTAGAAGTTGATCAATTCTGAACTATTTCTGAGAGAAAATAGTTCATTTTACCTTTATGACTTCTGTGCAGCCACAGGCCATGTGATGGAGAGAGCTATGAGAGCAAGGTCCATCCACAACCTCACTATCACATATACTATACCTGCTTGGCTTTCCTGTTATGCAGAAGCTGTCTATGATGCTTTCCTCAAATAGGCAAAAATAATGAGCAGTCAGTCAGTACAAGATCCACTTTCTCAAACCCGTTCTTCACACAGAGTCGTGGTTATGTTGTCATGACCTAGTGACTTGCTAGCAGAGTTATGGTTCATGACTACTTTTTGGAATACAAGACAGAAAATCATCTCCAAAGTATTAGAGAGAGAGAGTGTTAGCGAGCTCAGTGCTGAGAACAGACAACAAACCCAGGTCTGAAGGACATCATCCATTTAACTTAAGGTGAATGTTTGCAATCACAATAATTGGATTTCATTATTATTTAACACATTCAAAGACAGTTTTGCTTGTTAAAGATTTTCTTAAGACTATTGCAGTACTACATGTTCTGATTGAATTAAACAAGAGGACACAGAACTATTTAAAATCCAAGAGAAGAATGTGACACATCTGAGATATATGTTTATTCTTCACCCATTCCTGATCCTGCAAAACACTCTTCACTCTTGAAAATAACAGTTTTTGTGGGTGGATAGGAGGTTATTCATTCCTGAGTTACTGCAACATACGGGTTTGCAGATGTGAAAATGCAGATTATTTAGATGAGTTAGCTGCACTGTGTTTTTATAATGGTAGTGAGGTCGTTTTTATCTCCTAGGTCCAAATATTTCCATGCCTGATAGTAGGTATTTACATGAGGTGACCTAAGATGCTTTCTGGATGCAACACCCTGAAGTAGGGATTAAGTTTCAGCTCCCAGTGCTTCACTGACCTGCTCGCTTCACAAGATAATGAAGCCTTCTTCCTGGTGTCAGCTTCTTTGTATCTCCATAGTGTAAACATCAATAATCTCAGCCCCTTCTGCATCTGGACTATGAAGCAATTATGGTAGCCCCCACCAATCACAGCTGTTTTATAAACAATTCCTTGTCCCTTCAAGTCCTTTATGCCATTTTAAACACTTCCCCTTCCTGGAGACCATTTCTGGGGGACCATGTTAAAAATTAACTTGAACATTTCCTAGACATTTTTGAAACCTATCAGTTTTCGTCTTGGCCATCTTCTAACCACAGGCTCTTGGCAACTTGATGAGCAAGGCAGCTGCTTCCTACGGCTGTAGTTCACTGACTGCAGTAGAGTTACTTCCAGATGAGCGCCATGTAATTCTCCAATCAAGGTAATTGAATCTGAATATACTTAGAAAAAACATATCAAATCAGACAGCCCAGTGATAGAGCCAGATTAGTAGTTAGGATCTCTGGATAAAGGATTATATTATTGAGTTACTCTTTTATTTTGATGCTCTATTTAGTTACCAATTTGTTCTATAGTATTTCAGTCAGGTCTACAAGCAGCTCCCTAAAGGGTTTATTCTAATACGTAATGTAATTTGAAAAGGTAGAAAATCACAGAAAACTCGTTTTGTTTCACTTATTGTTACTAGTTTACCATTCTACATTGATTTCTCTCCTTCCTATTACATATGGACTATGTTCTGTAATGGGTTTACAAGTCTACTGATTAATGTGACTAAAAGTAATACTTGTTTTATTACAGGGGTAAATAAAGTCTTAACTACTTGGAAACCTACAGCCCTTTGAGAGTACTAATCTGACATGGCACTATCACAATGACTTCACCTGCCTCTTTTTCCAAAAACCCTTAAAGCCTTTTTTATTCATTTTATTCCCAGATCCTCTGAATATTTGCTTAACATTTTTTTAATGGATTTGCTTTCACTGTGACTACACCTATTGTGTGCAAACACTTCAGTATCCATATTATCCTGTTGGGAATATTTACAAAAAGGGAATTTTTAAGTCACTATACAAATATTTAAAGAGTGAATTTAAATTCAAGGGATAGATATTTGGGCCAGAATCATTTCTGAGATTATCTGTTGAAGGCACAGGAAAAAAAGTTGCTTGTACTTTTTTTTCAAAACCATATTCTTTCCACTCCCACCACCCAATATCTTTTCTTGGTCAGTGCTGACTTTTGCTTATTAGTCAGTATCTGCTTGAACATTCCATTGACATCTTTTCTGCCATGTTTCTATTTCCTTCAAATTATCTGGTTCATGTCACATAAAAATATTCTAAGTTCCACCAGGTATTTTTTAGCCAAGACCTTTGCATATGGACAATTCAGCTGGTTCCTAATTACCATAACATCATCTTTTGTCTCTCCTTTATCCTCTTCCCAGCAGCAGACACTCCTTTACGTGAACACATATCTTTATTCTGAGAGAGCAGATAATAGAAAGATAAAGGTTAACAGCAAAATGAGAAATGTTTCTTGAGTAGAACTGAAAAGGTAAGAGAGTCAGTTAAAAAAGATTTATCCTGGGTAGTGGAAATGGCTTAGTTGTGGCAGTGATGAGCCCCAGGAATGAATATTTATTTTGTTTTCCAGACTTTATAGAGCTTGGAGCCACTAGTAACCAAGCTAGGATGTTTACAGTAAGAGAAAGCGTCTCTGCATCATGGCTATGCTGAAAGTGGTTTGCTTGCTTTAGCAAGTGGAAGCTGATCTCTAAACCAGAAACCAAATGCCACAAACTCCATTCCCTATTACTGCAACCCTGTCTCCTGAGAATGATACCACACATATTTTCTGGCAGCCTTTTCTTCCTCTTAGACCATCCACTTGGTCTTAAACTCAGAAGTTCATGCCAGAATTCTTGCAAATCCAACGATACTGTTCATTGTTAGTCTAGGCACCTACACTTTTTATCCCACTGTGAAATCTACAGGGCAAATCAAGCTTTTTCTTCTTTTTTCCGCCTTTCTCAAGTGTAATACAGAAAGATATTTATACTGTTTTAAACATACAAAAGGTTGGTGTAGTAGAATCAAATATGAAGTAGCTGGAAAAATTTTCACACTCTTTTTTTTCCTGTTTTCACAGTGTTTTAAGAATGTGTTGACAAATTTGACAAAAATCACTCAGAAGTCTGAAATGTTTTATTAAATGTTTTCTTATTTCACTTTAAAGTAATTTTTCATTTCAACATTTCCATAACATTTTTTCAACTCAAAAAAATAACAATTTGAAACCTTATACCATGCTAACAACTTTTCTTTTTGTAAGCAAATCATTGCAGACATTTTGGGAAACTGAGCATATTTTCTGTTTTTCTAATAGTTTTAAGTTCATAGGAACTTCTGTTTCAGTTCCAAATAGAGGAGAAAGAAAGATAGGCTGTGCTGACAAATCACTTCCTTTCCAACACATTGATTAATTTAGAAGGAATATTGATAAAGAGGTGAAGATCTCAGAGATGCTCTCCTACCATGTTCTAAGATAGTATGCACTTGGTTAGAGAGTTAAGGTTCAAACTACTTTCTCTAAGAAAAAATACGATTGTGAGGATATGTATAACAACAGTGAATTCAAATTTTGGGAACAGGTACTTTGTAAATGACTTTTCTTCCTGAACTACAAAAATTTTGATAGTGACAAGTAGCTCCATTCCTTTTTTGTTTGTTTCTTCATGCTTCTGCCTCTATGATACATAGTGGAATACAAGAGCAGAATTCTCCTTCCTGATTGACCTTCTTGATAACATAGGCAAGAAAGCATAAATATATTGATTGATTTAGCAATATAATCAACATGATCATGCAGTCACCATCCTGAAATCAGTGTAGTGTGTTGGTGCAACTGACTTGACAGAGAACTTTTCTCATAGCCCAGGCTCACATGCTTAACTGAGGATGAACCAGCACAATTTCAGTCAGTGTATATCTATGTGCATGAGCCAAGGATCTAGCTCCCTTGGTGAAAGAGAGCTGTGTTCCTAAAGTTCTTGGAATGAACATGTAGATTTGGGTGAAAGAAAAAAAGGGTGGCAAATCCTAATGCTACTGTCCATCTGTTTCTGTATTTAAAAATTCAATTTAAAAATTCAATTAAGAGTGAATTTCTGGGCAGGTCTGGGGTTGCAGAGGCAGCTGCAGTGCGTGTGGTGCAAGAAGAGAAAACTGGCATGACATGAAAGAGCAGACAGAGCTGACCAGTCTCATTTCCTTCAACTGAAGGGTATACATAGATCATAAATGCTTCAACATCACTTGTGTTTTAAAATCCATGCCTTCTTTTAGCCACTTGAAGATTTCACACCGTTAAGAAGGGACATATCTTCTTGAAATGCTGTAAATGCTGAATGTGATCCTTATGTTGGCAGTGTCCTTTTAAAGTCTGAGATCTAGTATTCTGGATGTGCTAAAAGGAATGCATTTCAGACTTCTGCATTTTAGATTATCTCTGAACACAAAAAAGAAATCTTCCTGCTTGAATATGCAGTCTGCTTGTTGTGCCTCAGATACAGGGTATTAGCACTAGTGCCACTGATTCTGTTATCCCCTGTGGTGTTGGGATATTTTTTCCTTTTTTTTCTTTTTACCCTCCCCACAACTGTTTCCCAAAAAGGAAGAGAGGGAGAGTACGTATTCCCAAAATCTATCCTACAGCTTCTTTATTTTATACAGTCTCCCCTCCCCACCCAAAATAGCTTGAATAGCCCTTTATGTAACTTCAATTAAAAAAAAAAAATACAGCTGCTCCTCTGAAGCCATCTAAATCTAATTAACTAGAGAAGCTGAAGTTATATTAAGCTTCTCACTTTCTTCGCTTTAGCATCTCCATTCATACCTTCATTCAATGTGCTCACAAAAAAAGGAATTTCTAATAATTGTATCTAAAGTCTTGGAAAAAGAAAGCCACTAATCAGGAGGCCTGTGAAAGAGGAGAGATCGGAGCCTTGCTTGAACTTGGCAGTCTGGCCCTGAAAATCTTGCAGACAAAGGGGTGAAGGGAACTGAGGAGCTTAGCCCTACGTCTAAGGAAGCTGGTGAGAATTTGTGCAGCCTCTGAATAGAGATCTCCGTTTCAGTTCTAAATTGTGCCTGCACAGATTCATTGAAATGCCTTCTCCAAAGGAAGAGGGGGTGGGAGGCAAGGGAGAGAGAAGACAAGGAAAGTTTGTTGAATATAAATGAGGTTACGTGTGGCTGAAGAGTGAGATAGAAGCTCTACAGAGATTTATTCCTGACTGACACACAGTAACACAAAGGCAATAAAATGTGTCCTTGGCAAGTGGCATTAACAAGCAGTAAACCTTAATCTTCAGAGAGCTGAGATGACGCAACACACCTCAGTGAAAAATACTGTCTCATTTGTGAAGTGCGTTATTTAAAATACATTTAGCCAGTTTTAAAGAAGATGTAACTAGCTGTCTCACCATACCATGACCTTGTGATTCAGGCAGTCTGCAGAGCCACAAGACCAGCTCAAGAAAGGATTCTCATCGTTTTCACTCTAGGGAGCTCAGCAGTCTTCCTGTACAATGTTTCTCATCTAGGGAAAACCAACTTTCCACTGCAGGACTTGGTGAAAATGAATGGGATTGTATCTCAGATGAGTTTGATCAAGAGCTTTCTATATTTTTTAACTAGAAAAAGATGTATTTTCAGTCCAGCAGTCTCATGGACATGTTCTGGTCTGGTTATTCGCATTAATGTCTTCACTTATATTCACATTTTCTGCTGCAAAGAACTCTCATGAAACGGTAACATTACTCAATAAAAGTATAGGAACTGAAGCCTGGCCATTAAATTAAAACAGTTTCTATTACACAGCAGAGAGAGGAAGTATTTGGTATGTTAAAATAAGCATAATTAAGATGTAAAAAAATGTGTATGGGGCATAAAGATCTTTAGGGAAACATCACCAGTCCTGTGCAAGGGAAAAGGAGATTCATCTAAAATTACAGAGGACTGGTTCATTTGTAGTCCTGACTGCATTTACTGTTAATTTCCTACTTGCTCACTGCACATTAATGATTAAGAAACAGGATAACCTGTTCCCAGCTTCTTGGACTTTTGCTCTGCGACTCTGTTGAAAAGGCTGAAATTTATTTTCCAAAGGTGAGACAGGAAATGTTAGTTAACATGTGCTTGTTTCTAAGGACAAGCAAAATCACTTCCCCACTCCCCACTGCTCTTCTTAGATTGGACAAGCATTATCATGGCAAAATGAAGAGTGATCTCACATTAGTGAGGAGTTTATGAGGAGTGTTCACTGGCCTTTAGTCCAAAGCATAGCACTGAAGATCCCCTTTCTCTGCCTCTGAATTCACAAACACCACATTGCTTAAGGCTGAGAGCAGTTTCCCAGTTGGCCTCATACTATGCAGTCACTCACATGATGAATTGAAAGTTATTTTTACTCTTCAGCTTAAAAGAAAGTAAACATTTTGTGAGGTTTATATAGTGTCTGCTATCTCTTTCCCCATAAATTAAAAAGAAATTGGAACTTTTCCTTACCACTCATTTCAGAACTGTGTTTAGCTCATCTGTATCTGGATTTTCTGCTATGTAGCTAAGGACATTTACAACAGATACAAATTTCATTATTGGGATGTAATTGCATTTGTTTTGCCTTGCTTTGATGTTAAATATAAAGAACCCCCAGGCTACTTCATCTAGCATATGATTGTTAGCAATGACGCCTGCTAAGGGAAAACAGAGTGCTGTATTTAGCCTAATCTGGAGCAACGATGTTTATCAGACAGCTGAACGAGTTCCTAAATGAATAAAAGCACCGTTTGCGGGATTATATACTGAACCCAGCACCACATATGCACTGATCAGGCCCCAGGATCTCTAAGCTCTTTATAAGACTGTGCATAGGGTCAAATGAGTGCATTTCACTTCTGCTTCATTGATTCTTTAGCAATTATATTTCCTAGAAAATTAAATGGAGAAGTGCAGTTCCTACTTCTTATGATTTCAATAATGGCCTTGTCCATGGAGACAACAAGAAAATTTTTATCTATTCCCACTACCATCACCTTGCTCTAGGACAGTTCTGAAATTCTTGGTTGTAAACCCTAAGTGCTCCAAAATATAAACACACAAATATTGAAAACCTTTTCCCCTGTTATATTAAGCTATACATCAAGAGCTCTTTCACCTTCAAATGTAAAGCAGCTAGGGAAGTCCTTCTCATGCAGTGAAAAAAGACTGAAGATACCTTCCAGGGGAGATACAAATACATGTCTCAAGTATCAAAGTGCCAAGAAGGGAGAAAATATTTTAGAATATGTTGAAAGTAGAACAGGAGGACTATGAGCATCAGCCATATCCTGCATAGGCTGCAGAGAGGATACAGCCTCCATGTTCCTTTTCTCAGAGAACTGGACTGGAATCAAACCGGCAGAAGTGTGGAGTAAATAATATTTTGCTAGCCTTTTCCTGTTTACAGTTTGAATGATAGATTGAATTTTATGAAGACTGTCCATGTAATCACAAGGACTTTGTAATCTGCAAGCACTTGAAATATCTGGGCCAGGCTTATTAAATCAAATTTAGTCTGGTGATAAAATATCACTGAAAATGTTGTTATGCACATGGGGTGTGTCTTGTCTGCAGAGCAACAGAGGAAAATTACGTTATTGGTAAACACCATTACTCCAAGGGCCTTGTAACTTCATGTAAAAGCACCGGTTTTGCGGCTGTGCCACAGCAGTGTCCAGCAGTGCAGCAGTTAAAGCAGGTACCCTTGCTCTGCTCCCACCTTCTTCTCCAGGATAACCAGCAGGCACCCTTCCTCTGGGTTTAACTGAAGCAGATGTTTTATTATGCTGCCAAAATCCACCACATGCTTTAATGCATGTAGCAATAAGTATTGCATACATCAAAACCACTTTTTATTAGTATTACTTGCCAGTACAAAGTTTACCACCAAGCTAGTAAATATTTTGTCTCTGAACACACTAAACTTGAGTTTAACTTTTGGTTTTACCACTTCAGGTGTGTGGTCTCTCCTTCCTCACTCAGGGGGAAAAGGGGGAATGCCCCCTGCATAGCAAAAGCATCGTTGCTGCTACCAATGGCCTGTGGCTTCATGGTCAGGTCATGCACATGTGCTTTCTCATGCACAAAAGCATCCTAAGTATAAAAAACAACAACAGAGAAAGTTTTCAGGTGAGAGGGAGACTCCCATTCACGGAAGCCTCAGGGACACAACCTGCAATTTACACAGCTGGGGAAGAACACAGACAAACGCGATCTCCATGACCAGGGGTTCTGAGAATGCCACAGTTTTTACCACCTACCTTCACATCCCTCCTCTGCTGCCAGAAACAGCTGTTAACCCAATTTTATAGATAAGGAAATTAATAACACAATATTTAAAGCTACATTCATTCCTTCGATGGGTGCCTGGCTTAAGCCTATGGTTTCCCAGTTCAAGAAAATAACGAGCAGTTGCAATCAGTCTCTCTCCCCGTTTCTCCAGTTCCCGTTCCGTATGGCATCAGTAGAGCAAGGCCATCACAACACTCAGCATAAGTCATGTACGTTTGGTGATTTGCCTGATCCAAGCATTGTGGATGCCTCTTTCTCCACAGAGCATTTAGCCGTATGGACAGTGCACCATCTGAATCACCCTTTTCTTTCTGTAAGTTAGGCATGGGGACTACGATGCCATCTGAGACAGACCCTGCACACCTCCCCAAGCAGCCTGGCAAGGCCACACAGGACGTCTGTGGTGGCATGGGACCTGCTGGCAGTCAGCAGTAGTGCCTGCCCTATTGCAGCATGTCTTTTCCTCTTCTGCAATTGCCATCTGTAGCAGATCGAGACGTGGTTCTGCAGCTTATTTCTGTTATCTTTCACACACTGATAACTTGAATAAAATATAATTTCCGCAACCAGTTGGCATGTCTTTGTCACGCTGATTTCTGAGAGGAAGCGCAAAGCTTCCCATCACCCCAGACCAATCATGACTGAGGAGTTTGACTCCTGTGACTGATTGTATGTAAGGTCATTTCAATCACTGCTGCTGCCCACCTACCCAGCTTCGGGGAGCACCAAGCGGTCAACTTCATTTCTGCCTTGAATACAAGACCAATCAGATTCTTGGTAGTGCTTAATTAGGCTGTATCATTACAGCCAGATTGTGTGATTTTGTGCTGAAATACTCAAAGCATCAGGAAAGGTTTGTGCAAACACTTTCCAGTCCTGACCTCTAAGATGCTTTCCTGTGGTCCTCATGTCTAGCCCCCAACCACCATTTGATTTTACGTACCTCCATGTGCAAAAGCTATTCCTTAGGTCTCAGTACCTGGAAGGAGGTTACCTGATATTCCCAGAAGTAATTTTAAAAAGAGAGGGGAAGTGTGAGACTCCTGCAGATGCAACCAGCAAAAGATAAACAGGAAAAAGACAAACTATAGGTTTTCCAAGTAATTCTCCTGACATATTCTCCTTGGAGAGGGAGGAATTGAGCCGCAATACCTATAAATGAGCACTCAGCACTGGCAATCTGACTGTCTGAGATGATGAGAAACATGGAGCTTGAGCACAGGCAGATTTGTCAGCACTAGACACAACCTGAAGTCCTGAGATGCTAAAGCTGGTGGAAACAGCAAAATTGTCTTAGTGTCCCCAGGGGAGCCAGAAAGACACCAAAGCATTAATACAGTCCAAGACCAACACCAGGAGCTGCTCAGTGTCCCCCCTGCTTTGCCCAGCAATGCCAACTGAAAATTTCAGGCACTAACACCTCACAAGGGAGTGCATATACTATTTGCCATGTCATTTGTAAAATACAAAGGCTCATTTCACTTCTTTGTTCTTTGTTTCCTGGGTCACCTTGCTAAGTCTCAAAGAGAAGTATTCATCCAGGCTGATTGTAGCCATACAGGATTATGTATGTAATCCTATAAGACATCAATGAGCTGCTTTTAAAATAGTAAAAAGGAACAGGTATGTTCAAAAGGTAACTCATGTGGTCTGTATTAGATGAATTCTGCGCCTCATTTCCCACTCTTTACCTGTAAAACGGGGATGGCAACACTGTCCCACCTTCCTGGAGTGCTACGAAGAAAGGTTGAAATACTGGGATAATATAGATCTGATGCTACAGAAATATCTTCAATAGTCTCAAGTCACCACTGAAAGAGGATACTCAGCTATTTAGCACATCCAAAGAGAGAAAATTTTGTCCCAGTTAGTTACGGTGTTACTATATTTCTAAGCACAGCTTCTGGAATACTTAAATATTTCTCCTTGAAAATCAGTGGCTGGGGTTTTTGGAGTGGTTGAGTTTTTTTCCCCAGTGTATCTAGAGCAATGAACATGTTAGATAGATTAGACGTTTAGAAAGATTTGAGGCAAGTTGCAACTGATAGAGATAAAGCAGATCAAGTCACCAGTATTGCCAGCTCTGTGGGAGTGGAGGATGGGGACATCTTCCACTCTTTTCAGGTTAACAGATGCAAGAGATGGTGAAAAGGTCAAAGATAAATGTAGTGCTCACTTCGTACCATATATTCACAGGGGTTGGACTAAAGAGAGGCCAGAAAAACATGTGTGTACTTTTAACCTTTCACTGCAGGCAGTAAAGAGTGTCACCGAGATGGAAATGACAGACTATTTTTGTGTAAAGCCTGGAGACAGTTGCTGTAGCAGAGTGGGACCAAAATGATAAAACTCCAACCAAAAAATAATTTCCTTCTCTGCTTTCATCCTCCCTGCCTCTCCTACACCCCTTCCCCTCTCACGCCTTGCAGAAGCTATAAATCTAGGCCATCAGAGAGAAGCTGGAGCAGCAGTGTATTATCTTGAGAAATCACTCCCAGAAGGGATCAGAAAGTTCACAAGTAGAGTGCCAAAAAAGGAGAAATCGCAGCACTGTCATTGGATCTGGCTGCGGCTGGAAGGCATCCAAGCTCCTCGCACTGCTGACATCCTTGTGCATAATCAGAAATTCCTTTCAATTATGTGGGAAAAGGAGCTTCGCATTGTCAGCCCAAATGCCCCCTTGAAGAAATAAGCTGCCACAGCACCACCGTAGAAGGTCAGGATGGAGCAGCATCCATGCACGGCAGCTCACCAGGGAGACAGAGGGGAGGCATGTGGTGGGGGTCACAGCATGGCTTTTTATAATCCTTTGCTCTTCTTTTATCACATTTATTCTGAGGGCCTTTGAGTGCTTTGCAAGAGTTAGTTGACTAAAGCTAATAGGGAATAAGTAGGTGTTGTTAAGCCGGCATTATGGACAGCGTAAAACAAAACTCAGTTGTGAAGCATACGCTGCCCTTAGACGTTGGGAGGTTGTTCCTGCAGCCCCAAAATCCAGTGCTTCTAACCACTCTAGGCAAGGTGTGCTTGCCTTCCTTGAAGGTGTGTGACCTGGGAGAGCACACACCTTGGGACATCTGACCTACAGACAGAACAAAGGCACAGACCACGTTCATGGTTAACCAGTGCAGCACTGTGGTGGCTGGGGCTCCACAGGGTCCTGCTTTAAATGTAAATCACTGAGGTGCCTGAGAGGTCACATCAAATTTGCCAAAATGCTCTGTATTTTTCGCTATTGTTCTTGAGTGTGTTTGGCTGAGATGTGGAAAGATGTTTGTTTTCCTGTAAATGGGTTCTCTCAATATTTTGATCAACTCCTACCCATTAACAGATTTAATGGTGAATCTGACAAAGTCAGGTAGCTGCATACTGCTTTCCCTGCTAGTCGCAAGGTTGTTATGAGATGTTATTTTAGCCTAATGAGCTTGCCATTCACAGAATCAACCTCTGTTGTCAGATAAGAGAAATGGTTTCCATCAGGAGGAGGAAGAGTTTGACTTGTATACTGTAAATCACCTCATGGACAGAAGTCTTCCTCCAGACATTAGCCATGGTGGGAGTTTAGGAAGAGCAGCCCATTACGTAAAAGGTGGTTATTCTCCCTCACTCTGCTCCATGTACTGACTGGGGTTTTTAATACCACATGACTTTTTGCCATCTAACTTAGGTGCTTTGAGTCACACCTTGGAAGCATCTATTTCTTGGCCTACACAGAAAACTTAGGCTAAAACTCATACTTAAAATGGTTACACCAAATAGTCTATAATAGGTGGTGTGAATGGCTGCAACTGTCTGCAGCAGCTCAGTGGTGAGATCCCCACACCAGGGACCATTGTTTCAGTGTTTGCGTAGCACTTAGCACAATGGAACATTTTAATTGCCTCTCCCCTACACTCCCTTGTCTCTGAGAGCACATTTTCCATAACGCTAATGATCTATCATAATGCTACCTTCTTACAAAAGAATGGGAGGGAAAAGACTGAAAGAAGAGTGAGCATGTGCTCTGGGCACTGGGCCAAATGGTTGCACCGTTTAGAGACCTCAGATCCATCCTAATTGCAATCTGGAGCTGTGAATTACATGGCCAGGTCACTCCTGAAAACTAGTCCTAAATTGTTTGGAGGTTGGGGATTTTGTGTGTTTGCCTTAGTTGTTCAAGCAATAGGGCCACCTGATGACTGAACTCTTTAAAAGTCTAAAGATGATGAAAGACCACCAACAGCAAGAGCAGAAATTACACTGTTGTTACACATCTCATAAAAAACTAACTAGGTTTTGTGAATGCTCTGCCTTGTACTTTTAACTCCACAAGGTGCAGACAGCCTTCAGAATACGACCAAGGAGGATGCAGGAGGTATGGGGAGAGGATGGTGCACCTTGTCTCTGCCATTCCTATTCCATGACTTAGTGAAGGTTGTCTTCTCTCCATGGGGCTGTCAGTTAGGCATTTTTTGCCAGCCCTGTCATTATTTTGAATGAATAAATACACAGGAGACTAGCTGCACACTGGAATGCCTGGAATACCAATGCAGAACTCAGCTAATAATGGTTCTATAGTGTAAATCAGCAGCATAGTGAGTCCTGGTTTCACTTGGCTGTGCTCCATGAATAGCAGAAGCGACATTGAGTAACAATGAATTGAAAATCGGTTTAAAAAGAGGAAGAGGATAAACCCTGAAAATACTCTCTGTTATGGTGCAAACTAATTTCATAAGCTGAGAATTAAGTTTTTAAATTATTAACCTGAGGGAAAGTATCTTATTCTGTGAAGCAGTCACGTAATCCTGGCAAAGCATATCTCTGGACTGAGTTGGTTTCAAGAAAAGAAGTTAGTGAAAGCACTTTCTCTTCACTCCTATGTGACCTAGGATTGACCCAAAAGAATCATATTCACTGGGAAGAACACTGGGTGCTGCTAAAATTAATTTACATCATGACCTCTGAGTAGAGTTCCTACTAGCACAAAGAGACAGCTGTTGACTCACATTAAGTGGCTGGCAGATTGGTTCATTTATTTATTTTTAACTTTGCTACATATCAGCAGCCAACAAGAACTTAGCAGAAAACTAGGGAACATCTTTTTAAATGACAATCCTGTGTGTCTTTGTGAGTGCATTTATGATGCCCCATGAAGACTATGCTATGAGATGTTGCTGGCACAGGTTCTTTGGCTAAAAGCAGAAAAAAAAAATCAGATGTACCCAGCCAGCATATTGTTGCCAACAAAATCCTACTGTAGACACAGCTATGCTGTTCAGTAAGGTTTTCACAACTACGTTGATGAGATACTGGCATCTGAGGCCTTTTACATGGTCTCTGCTAGGAGAGGACCATTTAATATAGCAGCAATGGAATAAAGCCACTGTAGTAGTATCCAAGGCTGGCATCGTTTCATCCAACTTCAACTACTGAGCGCAGACCTTGTGTAAGTAGCATATCAGTCTTGGTTTCCTTACTAGTTAATGACGATAGGGGAATATGGCTCCTCTGGAGCGCGGTTGAGATTTAAGATATACTGAGCCACCTTTGAGAAGTGACTTGTTCTTCCTTGTGACTGCAGAGGGTACATCAGTGACTACAAGTAATAAACACAGGTTGTAATGTATCCAGGTCATTTAATCAGATTTCACATGAAAAAAGACATAATTGCTGACATAATTTGAGTGCATCCTAAAATTCCTATGAACACGTCAGGTGTTCACCCCTTTTGCCTGCAACTGGTTATACAGAGGACTTGCCCAACCTGAGAAACTAGGAGTTTTACGAAAGGTTTTTGGTTATGATTTAAGGAGCATGGGAATATACTGACAAAATTGAAGGTTGTGGCAGAACAGTTGTAACATAGTCCTGAGAAAAATTGGGTTCCAAATCTAATGTGCCTACCTGTAGGCATGAAGGGCTGTAAAAAGCTTATGTACATACTGTTGTCTACTTTCTTGATGGGCTGTGTATCTGCTGGCAAACAAATGCTGCTCTGTGTGGAAGATGTTCCTCCTGCCCATGGGCAATGAAGTGTCTAAGGCTAAAGCTGTGAGGCTACCAGGTTTGCTGGCAAGTGCTTGTAGTGGAGAGTGTGAAGCAGAGACCCAGGCAGCACACACAAGCAGAAAAGCTTACTACCTATAGAAAAAAATCAAGTATGAGCTGTATCAGTCATTTCCATCTCAAAGAGGATGGGAGGGAGGAGTCTGTCTCTTGAAGTAGCTGCAAGCAAAGGAGTGGAAAAGAGTCTCAGAAGAGGGAATCTTCTGCAGAGATCACAGCAAACCCTACAGCTCTAGCAACTCCTCCATCTCTTGGAAATTCAGTCAGCCAGGAAAAATACATCAAATAAGTAGTGACTGAAAGGCATCACCTATGAACCATCCTGGGCTCCTAGAAAGCACCCTGGCAGGTCCCATCTGCCAGGCAGAGATCAATATTTTAGGAAGTCTTCCTGGGACAATGAGGAGCTGGGCTGTTTTAAATTCTGGGCTGGTGCTGTGTGGCAAGCAGGGCAAGTAAACTGCTGCTTATATGGTTGACTAATACGTTCTTAAGTAAGAAATCTGGTCAAATTTAGCAAATTGAAGAGCAAGATTTTACTACTACTTATAAAAGTGCATGGGATGTTCATTTCAAATGTGAAATGGTAAAATGGTAAAAATGGATCACTGTCTAGATATTCAAAGTGGATAGGCTTCAGACTCCCAGACAGCTTTCACAAGCTCATAGCAGAGACTTTAGCCCACCAAGGAAAATCTACAGGGAGTGAAGTTTTGTACCTCCCTGGCAGTGAGACCTCCTCACATACTGTCTTCCCTCAGTTTCCTTGCATTTATCAGCCATTATTGCATGTGAACTGTGAGACACTGTCATAGCTGATTCAACACCAAGGACAAGATGGCCACATTTCATTGCGAAGACACACTAAAGTCTGGCTCTAAGTTTAAAAGTTGGTAATATTTTGAGACAAAGACGTTTTTAATTTTGGTGCTGGATGAGCTACTTGTGTTCATCTACTCAGAAGTTTGCCAGAGCTTTCACGTGACCTGGATTCTGAGTGTTTAACATAAATCAATGACCCATGACCACAGAAGACTTTGCATTTCTTTCAGTGTGACCTTAATCACATCAGTTCTTCTCTAAAACCATTGTGCTGGCTGTACTCTCAACAGCAGCAAACACAATGCAAGGATGCCAAGATGCCAAATAAGTGTTTGCATTCTAACTGTTCTGTCCCCTAGCCTCTCTCTGACAAGGTGCTTTCAAAATGCAGTGGTTAAAGTGTTATTTTCCACAGAAAATGTGAAGCAGGACAGCCCAGTAGCAAGCATGCTGGCCCAAGCACTTCCAAACTGGGTTCTGTTCCCAGCTCCCTCCGGGAGCAGCTGTCCTAGCAGCTGTGCAAGTCACTCTGCATTTATTTTCTCTCCTATCCTTTATTTGTCTGTTCTATTTAGACTATGAGCCCTTTAGGGCAGGGACTGTCTATAAGTAAGTATTTGTGCCATTGCAAGCAGAATGGAGCCTTGATCTCAGCTGTGAACCCCAGACATTATTTGGACTTCAGTAATAACTGAAGTTCCGTCCATCTGGGACTGAATCCATGTGGTGGGAAACATCGACAGGGGGACAGGACAGTGTGAAGACAGCCAAAGAGCTCCGTGTCTCTAAAGGTCAGGGAATAAAACATTCAACGTTTTGTAAGCTTTGGTGACTCTTAGCCCTCTGGAAGGTGCCAGATCATCTTTGACACGTACAAACCACCATTACACTCCAGAACTCACTGCTTTTTCTTTAGTGGATATAGGAACAAAATACTAGAGTTGTGTTTTCTGTGTAGTACTTTCAATTAGCTGACTTTCATAGTGTCAGTAGAAATAGACAGAGATGTACATGTTACAAGTGGCCATGTTTTAAATTAGCACCGTATAATTTTCAATGGTTTAAAGGCATGATGGACTTTCCATATGAGAAGCTGCAAAGACTTGGATTATTTAACTTGGAAAGAAGGATAATTACACAGGCTTAATTGGCCTATTTAAGATGATGAATGGTATAAGAAAAGCTGATCATTCCTTCTCTTTACACTCCACAGTAATACGAGTGCTGGGGCTCATATGTTAAAATAATTGGTAGGTAAATTTAAAACAAATAAAGGAAACACCCTACAGTGCACTCTGCCTGTGGAATTCATTGCTGTGGAGAATTAGACTTGACGATGAATCTGAAACCAGGTGAGGAAATTTAACATTTTTAGGAAAAGATCAGAATCCTGTGTTTACAGGTGCACACACACTGTATTTAGAAGCCCTGTCCAAGTCAGGGCTGAGGGTGCTGCATTAGTTACTTCCAGGCAGTTTTGCAGCCCTGCCTGAAGATAGATTGCCTCAGGTTCAAGACAGCTTTCCCAGTCAGGTTCTTCCAGTACAGAGGCAGTACAGGTAGTCAGGGCTCATGTATTCAGTCTCTCAAACCTAAGAGAGCAGGTGGTCATCCAGTGGTGGATCCACATGGAGCCCAGGATCACACTTTCCTGAGTTAAGAAGAAGGATATTCAAATTAATCCTGCTCCTAGAGCTCTTCCATCACTCTGGCTGGATTCACAAAAGATGCACATGCTCATCAGCAGGTCTATGGTGGAAACGTGCCTTGTTGCAATGAGAAGACATGAGTATGTGAGAGAAAAGACCCTACAAGGTCTACACTCATCTTGCTCTTGCATGCCAGCAGAGTGATATCTACTAAACCATTGAAACATATCTCAAAGACTGAATGAAGAGGATGGTCCGATTTCTTCTGCTCTTACAAGGGTAGCCTTCATCATTGACTGTTAGTCTTAACAAACCAGTGATTTCATCAGTTCCTTCACGTTGTGCTTTCTTGTTTCCAGTGAGCCTCATGCCTAGGGACTGGCTAGATCTGTGTTAGTTCAGGAAAACTCCGGTCATTGCCAACAAAATCCTAAATGTTTGGTGAAAAATCAACTCATATTTCACCTAGATCTTCTTCAGCTCATGTTATCATCAAATCAAGGGGGCAAACCAAAGCAGAAGTAAATGGATGGCAGGAATATGAGCATATTGTAATTGTTTCTCTTTGATGATGATGAGATGAAAAGAGAAGCTGCAAAAATCTGCACTGTGAAATCTCTTCAGACATGTTAAACAGATATGATAAACTTGTTGCGTGTGAGGATGCTTGGGATAATTTATTCTTCTAATCATAAAGATCTATCCTGAAATGAGACATTACGGTATCTTTAAACTTCATTTGCGTTCAAATTGTTCACCATAAAAGCTTGATTAGTGCCAACGAAATTCAAGCCATGCAGAAAAAGGATTGCTGTGTCAGGCAAGAACAGATTTTCACAGGTGAAGAGACAGAACTTTTCTAACTGATAGAAATGAAGTTATCTATTTTGTTCTGTAAGTTTTGTATACCTTATACTGAAACAGTATTATCTGGTCATTTAGTCTTCCCTTCTTTGTATCTCAAAACATTACACTTCTCCTTGATATTTCTGAGCTGATCCTATTAAGTTGAGCTAGAGAAAAGGCATTTCAGCCATCAAGAGACAAAATTACTCTGTGCAAGGAGCAGAGAACTCAAGACTAAAGGACCATTAACATCCACAACTGCAAAAGTGAATAATTCATTTGATAGAACATGTTCAAGTGACTCCTGAAGGTGAGCCACTAAAGGAAAGTGAGAAAATGCTATTTCTAGACACATAACCTTTAAAAACTCAAGACAACACAGAAGCAGATACCTCTGTGATGTTCATGGCTTGGCTAGGAAATGCTGCAAAGTAATGCACAGCCTTATCTGACAGCGTAGAAGGGTGCAGGCCACATAAGGCAGTGCTGGAGGAGGAAGTTTAGACCTTTTGAACTGTCTCTTCTAACTTCATCCCTACAAAGCCCCTGAATGTTACATATTTTTCAGAAATGGAAACAAGCATGCCTCATTCACAATGCTTGTAGGTTGGAACTTATCGTCACATGTTGTAGGGCTCTGCATTCTGCAGATTGAAGACTGTCCTTCCCTATGGAGAAAAGGAGTAAGAAGCACAGGCGACCAAAGCAGATATCAAACCTGTGACTGAGATTCTCCTTTGCCCTTTACTGCACATCATGGCAAGATTGTTTTTAAACACGAGTTCCTAACTGTTACTATTATTTTCATTTTAATTGTTTATCTTTTGTCGCAAACATTTGGTACTAGATTGTAGAAATGGTCAAATGTCCAAGAGTGAGAAACTTGTGATGCTTTAAGGTTGGTTAATCCATGTATCTACACTGGTCAAGAAAACAAAATCCATAAATTCAGGGGTTGAAATCCAAACGACAGTGTTACCAGGCTGAGAAGAGTTCATTGCAGATACATTTTTACTTTTATATAAGTTTGTTGAAATTAGTGGGTTATAGGAGACATAAAATTTGATGAGGTCAGAGTCAGGAAAAGTTCAGTAGGTTTCATAGCAGAAGATAGTGAACAAACTGCCCCGTATACCTCCCATGGACTGGACAACTGGTATGTATTTAGATGCTGTTTCTTCGCTCTAAGCACCCTGAATTCCACGTTTCTTCTCTCAAAGACTTTTGTTTGTCAGTGGCTTTTCATTTTCTGATTCACTATGTTTGTGATTTCAGAGACTCATTGCAAATTACACTGCCTTCTGACCCAGGTGCTACTTTCCCTCCTTAGTGCTGGAGTTCATTTACAATCCTTTCTCCTCAGATTTTCACAGTAGACTACCTGAAACCAGCAAGTCACTTGTTATGAGAACATCCCAAAATACTGAATTTTGAAACCCCACTGTATTGCTTGACTATCGTGGTACCACTGGCTGATTACACTCAGGGCTCTAAATAAGGTGTCGTCTGCACTCCCACCTCTATGTCCTGTCCAGGCTGATTGTATGCTGCATTAGCGCACGTACTTGATTAGATACTGTCTTGAACAGCGATCCAAACAGGGAGTGTGGGAGAAAGAGGTGGGGGTGACAAGTTCAACTCACACAGTGGGCAAGCATCAGGTGGGCATACATACCCCTGTTCGTTTAAATCTCGTGACCAGTGCTCCAGCAATGAGAAAATCCAAGTTTCGCTCCTTTGTTCCTCTCCTTCCTCTACTCACCTTTTCCATTCATGCAAAACTGTAACTCTGTTCTCATCTTGAGTCATGTTTTAGGATGAAGGGAGGGGAAATTTTCCACATCCCCATCTAGGAATAAGATAATGGTCTATGGGAGACAAGGCGCTAGGCTGTGTTAGGGTTGTCAGTGTACTGAATGGGGAGCAGAAGTCTGTGGGATGGTGTGATCAGATTGGCAGCGCCAAAGAACTGGCACTATAAAATACACCACCATTTGACTCACCATTTATACAACATTTAAAGATAATTTTAAAAATAAGTTTAACATGGGAAAATATTGTGAAAAAGATCACAGTTGTCATCCCCATTTTACTGATAATTAAGCTGATTTTATATAGGTTTCTCTGTATTGGAGTAGAAAATGGCTCTGTTATAAGCATTAAAAAATATTGGTTCGTTTCCATTATGATATTCACTAATAAGCATCCTCACTTACAGTAAAAGTGTGACTTTCCTGTGTCTGAAAATCTTGACTTCTTTCTTGTCATTCATTAGACTTCTGAAAGATGGTGTCTTATTTGACCTTAAATCCTTGGGAAAGTCTCTACATGCTTCTTTTTTGGCTCATTTTGCTTCCCTCTTGAAGTAAATCTATTAGATTGAAAGAATTACTCATTTTGACCACTTCCATAAAGTGAGTTTCTGGCAGCAATTAGTTCTCGCACGCAGAGTTACTTTTTCACACTGACAATTGAGAAAAAATTGGCAAAATTTTACTATGCTTCATGTTTCTTATATAGACTGAAGTTAAAAAGCAAAAGCATCTGTACCAGTGGATTGCTTTTTCTAGGGATTAAGACTGAATAATTAATTCATTATCTACTCTGAAAAGCTGCTATCTTAAGTTTCAAATCTTAACCATAGGATCATAGAATCCCTAGACTGGAAAGGAACTTTGAGATCATCAAGCCCAACTGTATATGTCCACTAATAAATTACATTCCTAAGCGTTTCTTCTGTCCGTCCTTCAAATACCACCAGGGATGGTGACTCTGCCACCTCTCTGGGCAGCTTCTGCCAGTGCCAAATAACCATTTTGGTGAAAAAGTTTTTCTTAATGTGCAATCTGAACCTCCCCTGGCACAGCTTGAGGCCATTCCCTTTCAATCTATCACCTGTCACATGGGAGAAGAGACCAACACCCATTTCTCTACAACCTTCTTTCAAGCAATTGTAGGCAGTGATGAGGTCTCCCTTCAGCTTCTTCTTCTCTAAGTTAAAAAAAACCAATTTCCCTCAGCCAATCCTCATAAGACTTGTTTTCCAGTCTCTTCACCAGGGGGTGAACCAGTGAACCCTCGCACCCTCTAAGTCATCCTTTAACAGGGACTGACTGATCTGACACAAATAATCTGGCTTAAAGTTAGACTAATTTTTTATTGAAAGAAAATGCCATGAAAACTATTTGGGGGCTGTTGAGTTGGTATATACACACATAACACAAATGCAGAGCAGAGACATGGAGATTAGACAGAGCTTAGGCTGAGACATCTGATAAATTATGTACTATGTTAAAACCAGGCAGCAAAACCCAGAAAGGCCAAAAATTGGATCACACATAATATTTGGACAAAACTCATGGTCTGGGATCAAGTCAAAGTCCAGAAAAAAAGGAAGTCAAGAAGGATCCTAACCCACATTACATTACCAGGCAGGCACAAGAGGAAAGACCAAGTCCATCGTATACAGAGAGATCAGTTTGGGAGGGTGATAGAGTCTAGCTGCAGAAAGCAGAGCTCCAAGTTTGCTTACGAAGATGAACACCAAAGCCCATGTAGCTCCTGTTCCCATGATAAATGCTAGAGCAACAGAGTCTTCTCAACTCCAGTGTACCCAGGATGGTAAAGCAGGAGGGAGAAGCATTAATTAAGGACAAAATAGACAAGAAGTTTTTTGGAAATAGCAATTTTAAAACCAACGTTGCCATTAACATTGTTGATTGAGTGAATTCCACAGTCAAACCTCTACCAACAGACAAATGACTAGTCACAGGAATGCACTGAGACCTCTGCCTGCTTAGAGACTTGAAGTTTAGTTTTTGTGTTGCATAAACACCTACATGTAGTGATATTTTTCCCTAACAGCTTTTCCCAGTTTGAAAATTTAAACAAGAAAGCTAAGCTTATATTTTCAACTTCTGATAAGGTCCCAAATCCCACACAATCATCCATTCTTAAGGCATCACAAACCTCTTGTTTTCTGTTGCATCTAAGAAGGAAAAAACATGTAAAAGCAAAAATTATATATGCTGGGAGGGGGAAGCAAACAAAATATTTTACTATTCCAGAATCCAGCATTTAATTTGCATTTTACCAACAGTTTCTGGCAATAACTACAAGAAGGGCATTTAGTTGATAAAAATATACACACCTGTAATTATAATAAAAAATCAGGCATGCAGGAGGACAGTCAGTAGTATAGGGTCAAAATAAAAAGAATTTATATCTTTCCTTATCTGATCTATAATTCTAATCTGTCTTGGGGTATTTCATATGAATTAAAACTATGTTAAGAAACAGTGGGCTACTTTAGGATATGAAAACAAACGTGATGTGAAAACCATGTCTTTTCTAGCAATTGGTTTTCATTAATATTTCCCTTCTTTAAGTTTCCAAGCAAGGAGTGAAAAAATATATATCTAGGCAGAAAGTCAAAATTCCTTTAAACTGTGGGGTAGATTTTTTTGTTGTTGTTGTTTTAATTTATTGCAAGTTAACTCCAGGAGGTAATTACAGCCAGTTTTTTGTATTATTTTTGACATTGAGCCTAAAGTTTAAACTGAGTACCGTGAAGGATTTGACATCTGTAAAGCACAGTCAAAATGATGGTCTTTTCCTGCAGTAGGTTATGATGCTAGAAGCCCAGTGAGAATCAAATTTCCTAAGAGCATTTTCTATTGAATTGGACTGAGAATGAGCCAAGACTCAGATTACCAGGGAACAGTGTTGTCCTGCAATCAGGACAGGTGGCTAGAGGGAAATCTTGGTGGGTAAAGTGTTTCTGTGTGGCCATGAACTAATTAAAGAAATAACAATATTGAGTCTGATCTTGAATGTCTGTGTGTTCAGATGTGCAGGTTGAAACAACCCAGACATTCAATAGAATCGTCCACTCAGGAAAAAAAATACTTTCCCCAGGTCTGTTCGGTTAAAGCCATAAAAGAGTTCTTTTCATTAAGCTGTAAAATGAGTATATTTATGATCAAACAATGGTGATATGTAAACAAATCTTGAAAAGGAAAGTATTATAAGAGCTGTGTTATTAATAATGATTCCTTTTCCAGACTGAGAAACTCTCTTACTTTTAGGAATGCCTCCAAGTAAAAAACACCTTACACAGAAGTTCGTATTTCTTCTCAAAAACCTCTATTTATAGCTTAGTTTTTCAAGTTCATTTAGTATCAAGACTGCATTTGGGACTGTGATTACACAGGAGAAAAGGTTGAGAAAAGCCACAGTTCATTGCAGGCCCTTCCCTTTGCCTGCTGAGGCAAGCTTCTTCCAGGGAAGCAGTTCTTTTCCTCTCAAAAGCGCACTTGGAGAGTTTGTTGCAAAAGAATATGGTCCACTGTAGAAGCCACCTGGTCTGCTTCCCCTTGTTAATTCACCAGAGAAAAAAACCACAAAAATATTGGTGTTTGTTCATATCTGTGTAGTACGAAAAATAGGTTACCACTCTCAACCCATCTGCGTGCTGACAACCTCACCATCACCTCTTGCAAAGACGCTTGTAAGATGTGGGCTGAACTGCAGCAGCTCTCCAGCACAGAATGATTCTTATGCCCTATGCCAGATGGTGAAATGTGTCCAATGATACTTGAAATACTAATATTTCTTCATTGAATGTAGGTGGAAACATACATATCTACTTAGTTATCTCCAAGGTAGAGGAATGGGTTCTACCTCACTGTTCTTCTGTGCACCCCCTTCCCTCTGCCCTGTGAGTTGCCACAAGTTTTGGCTTACAACGTTGGCTAATTCCTGCCATTATACTAAAGATCCAATTTGTTTGCAACTTATTCCATAGAACTTTTTCTCTAATGATATGAAACATGAATGTATCTGTGCTTCATCTGCTCATTCTTCTTTTCCTTCCTAACCTGAAAGATATCTGCCTGTGCAGAATGATAGAATCATCATGCTGGAAAAGACTGCTTAGATCATCGAGTCCAACCATTCCTATCTGCCACTAAACCATATCCTTGAGTACCTCATCTACCCATCTTTTAAAGATCTCCAATCTTTGAGGGATGGTGACTCCACCACCTCCCTGGGCAGCCAATACCAGTGCCCGATGACCCTTTCTGTAAAAAATTTCTTCCTGATGTCCAGTGAACCTCCCCTAACACTGCTTGAGGTCATTCCCCCTTGTCCTATCACTTATCACTTGGGAGAAGAGGGCAGCTCCTTCCTCTCTTCAACCTCCTTACAATCAAAACTGCTGTTCACCTCACACTGGTGAGGAAAACAAGCTTGCAGCCAGTTTCACGCTTCTGCTTCTCCATACTCAGCTCTTGAATATTTTCATCCAACTGCCTTGGCCTCTCTTTGGCTCATATCCTCATGCAGATCTGGGGTCAGGGCTATGACCACAGAGGAGGCAAGAAGCTACAAAGTGGTGCTGCAATGGCAAATGACATCTCATCAAGGGCAATCTTAAAGCAGTCTCATCATGGTCTTGTCCTATGCCCTCAGCACAGTGCAGTATACAGCCTTGTGCAGAGAGAGAGAGACAGATCAACAGCTCCAGGTGCCTGGGAAATCTCAGCAGGGCAG
The DNA here is from genome assembly GCF_032191515.1 of Phaenicophaeus curvirostris. Lineage (NCBI taxonomy): Eukaryota > Metazoa > Chordata > Aves > Cuculiformes > Cuculidae > Phaenicophaeus > Phaenicophaeus curvirostris. The sequence goes on from NC_091431.1 coordinate 72,413,835, forward strand.
TATAGCCCTTTTAAATATGAGCAGTTTGAAGCATTTTCAGCTTCTCATATAACACACAGGAAATTGTCTGGAAATATGTCATCAGAGCAAAACACTGTGCTCAATGAGGCTTGATCTTCAATCGTAGGTCGTCCAGGTGAGGCTTTTAAATGATGGTTAACTATTAAAAATAAATAATTCAGAGAATTCAGGAGCTCTCTTTATGCTGTAGCACTGAAGGCATTAGTTTTCTATAGTCTTGGGAGGTAAGGGGGAATGGAAAGAAATCTATATTCAGATCTCTGAGAAAAAATGTTCTTCTTCATAACCACCTATAAAAGATTATTGTCTTCATTTTATTTAATTATTCCATATGAAGAAATTAAAAAAAGAATAATCAGCTAGTTCAGTGATGATAAATGTTTCAAGTGTGAACACAAAGGAGACTAATGACTAATAAAGACACCACCAGTCCACACCACTGTTATTAGGATCTCTACAACTTCAAATTTTCTTCTACTTTTATTGTTTGTTGAAAATTAATTGTTTGCTTCTTTTCTCAAGAAGCTTTACTGCAACTCTGTCACTTGAGGAGAGTTTGCAACATAGAATCATAGAATTATAGAGTCACTAGGTTGGAAAAGACCCACTGGATCATGTGCCAGGTTACCGCTGGAACACTTTGGATGTAAGCAATCATGATAAGAGGACTGTGGAGATGCTGAGTCAGGACACTTATGCATTAATAACATCTGTACTGAGTTCACACGCAGTGCTGGGAACACGCTGTTCTCCATGTTGATGGTAACTTTGAGAATCCACTTGCAAGCAGGTGTATTTGGTCTTCAGAGTGGGATTTGAATGAAAAAGGTGCTCACGCTCTTTTGTTATCAGTACAACTTCTGCCAATACATTCTTCTGCCCTAGCATTAAATTCTTCTGAATGATGCTGCCCAGCTATGTCTGTTGTCATACTAAAGAATTCAAGTGCAGGAAATTAAAGAAGGCTGAAAGTATTAGCTTTGCCATGTTGTTGATGCATCTTGCAGTATGGCTGACAGGGAAGGTAGGAAATGTTGAGATTTAACAGTGCTAGAATGGATGCTTCCATTTCTAATTTGTAGTACACATAATCTACAAGGTTGGCTGGAATTTTTAAGCATCACTGAGGAAGTCTGCAGAATAATTCAAATTTGGGCAACTTCTTAGAAGAAAGATGTGTTTTGTGCTTTGATACTACACTGTAGATGCAAAAATCCTGGTCTGGGATCCAAGGAACCCAAGTTCTAGCAGTCTGACATCTGGCATGTGGAGCGATTTTGTGTGAGCAGCTCTCCACATTGCAAATCCGTTTCCTGATTTGCAAACAGTAATGATTAATAACATTGAAAATTAATATCTAACAATTGATATCATGTAGGAGATTAAGTCTTGTTATTTGTGAATATACTGAAAGACTTTGAATCAATTTAGTTCGTAAATTGTCATAACATCCAATAAAGGGAGACAGCATTATTATTACCTAGCAAATAGATTATTAAAATTGAGACTGAATAGAATTAAAATCATTTTAGATGTCAAAGGGGAGCCATTCAGAAAAGCTGATGTTTTCCAGAAGTGGTGCCTACTATACAAGAGCCTAGATGCCCAAATTCCAGTTCTTTTACAATAATCCTTGGTCTATACTGCCCCATGCAGGTTCTGCAGCTTTAAGGGAGCATACAATTCATATTTAAATCAATGGGTCCCTTGTATTTCAAGGCAGTTGCACAGGATTCATATGTGTTCCTTCCCAAATGCACTTTCTGAAAATTCATCTTCCACCTCAAAGCCTCATTTCATTGCATTTCCCTGTCATTCCACCTCATGTTTGCTTAGTAATTACAGGACACAATTTTCCAGTGATCAAATCAAACTGCATTAATAAGTGCCTGTGTGCAGCTCAGTGTGAAAGAACCTTCTTTCCACCCTTTGGGAGCTCATTATTATATACACAATCTTTGTATTTTTATTAGTCAGCCTTATGATTTGTGTGGTAAAGGGGACTGGCAATATTGTTTCACATACATCAAAGGCTGAAATGCAGTTTAACAAGAGCCAGCAGGTTACATACAAGCCCCAAAACACTTGTTATAGGTGTGATTCACCCAAACCAAACTAGGCAGAGAGTGTTGGCAGATTTTATTCCAACTCTCTGCAGCAGTCAGATCAGCAGCTGTAAAATGGGAATTATTCTTTTTTTGAAAAAGCACTGTTCTAGAATGTCATTTAATGCAATTTCTAACTCTAGTAAGGATCTTTTTGGTTCTGCCTTGTTGCGAGAAAAAAAGGCATGCTTGATGATTCATATAATCCCCCACAAATTTCAATAATTTGATCTGTTTCTAGTATTAGTTTACTCATAAAATGTCTTCTAATATTCAGTTTTGTCATCCTAATTATTTTCAGAATATAGGAGGAAAAAGGAAAGAGGAAATGCTTTGTATGAAATTAACAAGGAAGGGAAGGAAAAGGGAAATCTTTTTTTCCTAAGGAAGCCAGTCTTCTAAGCCCTGTTAAGCATATGAATCATAAACATCTTTATTAGGCTCTCTCTCTGTGTTTCTTCTTATTTACTTGCTGAGCACCACAGAAAAACCCTCCCCCTCTTTTTTCAAAGGACAACTCACTTGTAGTCTTCCTCTAAGTCTGTCCCAAGGGAACACAATTTTAAGAAAACCTGTTGTAAGTTTCCTATAACTACCAGTGAAGTAATTTTTTCTCTAATTCGGATAATTTATGGGGAGCAGAGACATTTGATCTGTTAATTTTTTCATCCAGTAATTCAATATGGGGTGGTACTGAAGAGAAGAACCCATTGATTATATTGCAAACAGACTCTACAGACTGTACACCCCCATACTGTATCTGTATGGGGCATGATCTAGCTCACTATTGATCAAAACAGGTTTGAAGAAATCCCTCTAATGCACCAGCAAATTTCCGATTGCTTTTAACAGAAATGGTGCTGGAATTTGATTAAGGAAATGTAATATTTCTCTGCTTAAATACGTAGTCAACAATGGTTTTGAGAAACATTGTCTGAACAGGCCACTGAGGTGACTCAAAGCTCAGTGAGAAATAAGATGACTGTCTTGCAGCATTTTTCAAAATTAAAAAAAAAAACAAAAAACACACATATTTTCATTCAGAATTTCTCTAAAAATATATAGTCACTTCAGAGAAACCCATATGAATTTTCATAAATCTCCATCAGCACACCCGCTTCTTGGAGTACTAGGGCATATGTAGTATCTGAGTCCATATTTCATCTGATTCTCATTTTGAGTAGAAAAAAGTATTTTGGCCCTGATAATACCTTCCTGACAGAAGTTTAACCTGAGTGAGCACATTCTAGCTGAGAAAATGTTGCTTTATTCCAAGTTTTCCACAGAATGGCTACTGTTCCAAACACTCCCAACACTTATGCTTCAAAAAACAGAGGAGTCACTATCATAGGCATACAACCCTACTTCTACAGGCACTTTATTTAAGAAAAATACATGTGAGTCTCTTAATGAACCCATTTGTATCTTTAGTGGGTTATTGTTGGAGGAGAAAGATGACTCTGCAACTGCGATGTGCAGTGAAGGATGGGTGAGCCTGAACTGGCCATCGACACAGGGAAAGATAATACTCCCTCCCTGCCAACCCAGCGCTGTAATTCTGCACTTGGGAGGAAGGCAACCAAAAATATTTATTGAGATGAATTCTTGAAATATTTGCTCAGCTTCTTCAAATGGTAGAAAAGTGGGTATTCCTATGCATCAATTTTATGATTCTTAAAGAACGGCCAAAATGACCACAACAGAGCATAAGAATCCCAACAGGACAAAGTAAAAGATAAATCTATAAAAATTACTCTTTGGCTCTCTTATGTCCTCTCTGAAACCCTTGTTTTTCTTTCTCCCTGTTTTTTCTTACGATAAATCTCTTCAGGTTTTTTTTTGCCTGAAAGGATGATGGTGGGTGGGAAGGAGAAAAAAGGTTTCCTATTGCTTCTCAGAGCCTTCCTCAGAGCTGCTGTTCTGAGCAGACATGACAGTGGGTATTAGGTCCTGAATAAGTGCCAAACCAAAGCAGTCAGCCACAGGTCTTGCCAGCCACACATAATGCTATTGCCCTTGCCAGCCCACATTCCTGGAATTTTGAGGACCAGGTTACAATCTTGTTACAACAGTGCTAACAGCGTGTGCCTGAGATTGCTGATCCCTGTTCTTAACAAAGAAGGACCAGTCTGAAAACATGCACAGCATTCTTCTCATTTGGCTTTTTTTGGAAGATACCTGAAAGAGGATTTTGTACTTCTTATAGTCTATGGGACCGTAGCAACTCTAATCATACAATATTTCTTTCTGTCTCAAAAATCATCTTTGCTAAACCGTGATTCTTCCTGTTGTTTGGCTCCTCTGTAGATGTTGAAAGTCGTGGTGTGATGGTTTTAGCTCATGCACAGATGACTGGGCTTGACGCAAGAATAGCTGGGTGACATTTTATGACTCATGTTATGCAAGAGGTCAGAACAGATGATCATAATGGCTTTAAAACTCATTAATCTGTGTGGAGAAATATCTGTGAAAGGATTAAATAGAAGTCCCAACATTTATTCTACATGACAAGTAAATTGGATTCAAACAAAGGTCTTTAAATCTGAAATGTAAACACCAGGCTGCCAAGTCCAAAGTTTGAAAGGTCACACGTTCAAAACTCATCATTGAATAAGATTGACTTTAGCTGAATTGTTCTTCTTTTCCTCAAAATTTCAAGGCAATTTCATTTTTTTTTTTAAAGAAAATATTTCCATTTGAAAGGAACTTATATTTTCAAGATGGCATCATAATAGTAGATTATGATGGCCAAATATTTCATATTTATCCGAGACAATTTTTTTGATGGAACTAGAAAAAGAGAGATTTTATTTTCACTTTGTAAAGGGTTTTTTTAAGATTACAAAATTTTGTCTCTGCTCTTGATATTTTTTTTTTAAACCATAAACATATTGATGGAATAAAGAAATCACTTCCTTTTGAACACTATCAGACATCCAAACTTGGGCTTGTATTTTGAAATTTCAAAGCATCCGTGTTGTTCGATGCATACTGAGACCCAGACTCAGAGAGATCTGTATAAATCTCCCTACCTTCGAAGCTGCAGTCAATGAATTGTAAAGTCTTTGTTAAATATTTAATAATTAGCTGTCGTTTAGTAATGTTATCTGAAGAAATGCTGAAGGCTGTGAGTGGATAAAGAAAGAATGCTGTGTCCTGAAACAAAAGCCTTAAGTTATTATATATTGTGCTTTAGCAGTTTTCTCACTCAGCAAATTGAGTGACTTTGCCACTTGGGGGGAAATAGGCAATTGTGTCTAGCAGACATCTGCTTTTGTAACCTCCTGTTTCCCAGGGAGAATCCATTTAGAGATCTGAGCAAAACCCTGTACGGTAATCCCAGGCCCAGAAATACTTCAGTGGAAAGAGTTTCCTTTAGACTGCTCATGTTTCCACTGAATAAAGGAATCTTTTATGCTATCCTGTAACAGAATGAAGCAAGAGTTGTGTGCAGGCATATGTGCTGATCTTCACATACAGACCTTCCCATTAACATATAAAAATGTTTCTTATAGACTACAGAGGTTCAGGTAAACCTTAGAGACTCTATAGCCCAACATGTGCTATTTTTCCAGCTCTAGTAATAGTTTATATCCCTGTCCGGTTTAATACAATGTCATTTGTGATGTTGAAGACCTGTTTGCACAACAACATCTTCAATGGGAGTGTTTTAAACCCCGAGCTTGGATTCTGGTCCTGACTAAGGGTACAAGCTCAAATTCAGAGAAGTTGGGATATGTAGGTGTCTAATGCCATAGCTATATGCTATAGCTGTAAGGAAAAACTTTCTCTGCGTCTTATGTTGCTATATGTGATGTAAACCTAGCAGCTCCTCACCATCCAAAGGAGAGTGTTTGTAAAGCTGACTTCTTTCATCTTTATAAAATGTTGTCTGCATCTGACATTAAAGACCTTAAGGGGATGCAAGGGAAGATAAATAAATAAATGAATAAAATCAGCTGAAACAAAGACAGCAAAGACATCTTTCTCTACAACTCAGTGCCATGCTAGCTGTGATTTGTATAGCGCCTCAGCATGAGTGAGGGCATCAGAAAAGGAAACAAGGAAAAGATATTTGTGGGTATGTAGGTGTTCAAGGATCTGGTTTTACTGTAGGGCTGAAAAGCCCAGTCTGAGCACAGAGCATCCTTTTGCTCAGCTGCATCATATATTCAAAAGAAGTTGGTCCGTTTCCCAAAGAGCTTTCAGTCTTCACAGGCTGACTGTTGTCCATAAAATTCTGGAGCCTTTGTAATTTCTAAAGGGACTAGAGAGAGAAAGGTATTTTTAATTACAACTTTGGACAGTGACAGATATGGAGTTGTATGAAAGGTAAAGTTGCCTTTCCTCCAAAAGAAACAGCCTTTACAAGCCACAGAGCAAAGTGTTTACCCACAGGATAAGACACATTTTTTTTCTCAATAGCTTAGCTGTGCAAGAGTACAGAAGATACACAGCACTGCTCACCACTTATTGGATTCTGCAGTGCTCTTCTCCTGCTGCTTCATTAGATGAATTGTACAGTCTATGCTTCAGTGTAGAAGGACACATATCTTTGTCTTCACTTTCAGAACACTGCCCATTGTTTCACTGCCCATTGATTAATTTACTTGCAATGGAAAACTAATGGGCATTTTGTGACCAGACACAGGCAATTTTGACCCAGAAAGAATATTTTTTACATACGATGAAGGAGTTCATCTTCTATAAGTAGATTTATTCTAACTTCATACTAACCAACAAATATGTTTGGAATAGATCTGCTTTTTTTTACTACCTAGTATAATGAGAATAATCTCCTTTAATTCTGTGGGATAAGGATCCTGCTTTAACCTCCAATGTAATAAGGAAATGCTGCCCTTTGACTCCACAGTGTCACCTCCTGGATACAACAAGAAGGTCTATAACTTTGCAGATAAAAAACAGCCTGCTGATAAAAACGTTACAGATTCAGTAACGGAACAAGCTCATCCAACTTAGATCTACAGAGGAATATTTGGAAGAGAACAAAGCTGAGGGCACTTTTAACCTTCCGTTAAATGTAAAGTCCAGTGGAACTGTTCACCACCCAAGGGTAACAGGATACAAGACTGTGAGTCTAATAAGCATGCAGCTCCAAAAAGCTATTCCCAAGTGAACCAGTGAAAAACAGCTGAAACTGTGAGCGCATTCGTACTCATACAGGAAAGAAAAGAAACTGTATGAATACATATAAAAGAGTAAACGTCTAAAATATGTATATAGAAAAGATAAAAAGGCATATATTCATACACAAATAGAAATAAAATGTTATGTGACATATAAACCTTATATATCACTTAGACTTGTTACCTCATGCAGTAAGTCTGCGACAAAGAGAGAAACTGAATACCTAAATAAGCTATGATATTTTTTATTAACTAGATGACAATTGGTCACACTTACATAGGCACAGATATGGAAAAGTCACTTCACACTTTCCATTGCATCTGGACTCCAACTTCAGCTCAGACCATGCAAACCTTCCTGTCCCTCAACCTCTGTGTAACCTCCTCCTACGGTTGCTGGTCTCTGACTCCCATCAACATTCCTAGCAGCCACAGGCACGTGTACAGGGTAGGGCACTGTTCTAAAAAAGTATCAGCATGCAGGTGAACACATCACTTCAATTTTACAATCTTTACACCAGGCCCCTGTAAAATTCTTTATTGATTTCAGGGTTTCCCTTGTTATTTTTAAGGCATTTTCAGTGACTGTGGCCCAGTATAACTGACAGATCTTTTGTTATTGTGTGTTCCTGGGGGTCCAAACCAGCAGGATTATTAAGTATGTCCAACATTAAGTCTTTTTGGAGCTAAAATTCTGTAGAAACAATGTGATGTTACTGGAAGATTCACGTTACTGAACTGCTGTTTCTGAGCTGCTCTTTCTTTTGTCATATGTAAGAATAAAGCAACATAAGTTACTCAAGTATTTTATGCCTCCAGGCTGAAATATGCTTCACTGAGGTACTGTCAAAATTATAGATGCTAAAATCTCACAAATTTACTCGGGGCCTGTAATCTACAGTTTGGTCAAATATTATTTTACTGCATTTTGTAGGGCTTTTTTGAACCTAGCCTGGAGATGGATCAAGAAATGTTACCCACCTTTACACCTATAAGGAAAAATTCCATCCCAGGAGATACTTCTTGCCCCAATAAAATTTCCCCTAATATCTGTCATGTGTTTTCAATTACTTATTTCTGTCCAGTAAAAAATGTCATTCAAACTTTTCAGATTTGCATTCAGTAGAATAGTAGTAACTGACTCTGAGCGAAAAATTTATTAGAAATAAATTTAACCTTCTGAATTCAGAGAGCTGCATTCACTGAGACCTGAAGTTAAATGAGATCAATGCAGGCTAGGATTCTCCAGAAGCAGACTGTGATTCCTTTGAAATGAAGATTCAACACAATACTTTTTTTTTTTTTTAATGCTCTTGAACTGATAAGTGGTTTTGAGTGTTTAGACATCAAGCTGGGTTGTTTGGCTTTAATAGTCCTGGAAGTTGCACACTCCTGTTTCATTTCCCCAGCTACCTGAATACAATTCATCAGGACAGGGCTTATGTGACCGACATGAATCTGAATATTTCAAAGGCAGTTATAATTTAGCAAACATAGCAGGTAAGACAGATTATGGAATTTAAAAAATATAATAAACCCTTTTCCTTCTGGACTATTCCTCTTTGCCCAAGGCATCATTTATTAAAACAAACAAAAAAAAATTTAAGCTCCTTTAAGATTTATTAGCTGGATGCTGTTTAATTTTATCTTGTCAGATTGAGGCTAAACAAGTGCCCAACTGTGAAGGTGGCAGTCAGATTCATGTCTGTCTTGTTTGACTGTCACTTTGTCAGAGCTTTGTTTCAGGGTTTTCCTGGTGATCTTATTCCCCTGCTGTGCTAAGTAGTGCGATGCCGTGCAGCTTCCAATGCAAAAAGCAGAGTTAGTGTGAGCTTAATTCTTGCTTTCTTCCTCATCTCATGCAAGAACTCATTTACTCATGGGAAGTAACTGTCAAAATGGCACACATTCCATAGAAGAAAATACAAGTTTCAGTGAGAGTGAAGGGACATGGAGCAATTCTCCTGGATCTTGTGTGTTGGGGTGAACCACTTGGAGTGAACACAATGGCTGCTTCAAGGTCTGTCCCTCTGCAAAGCTCTCTTATTTTGCTTCAGTCTTATTTATGGACTTAAATCCTTCTTTGTTTTCCTGAAGAAAAGCATGCACCTCAGTTTTACTTTGCCTGTTTTTTTTCCGTTCCATGACTCTCCCTGTTGTGCCTGTAGCCATTTTCACTTAGATAATAATCACTAGTTCACAAACTGGACCTGGTTATTATACGGATGGGTAACATCAAAATGCTGCAAAGAAAAATAGTCATATGATTTAAAATGTGGATTTTTTCACTGTGATGCTACTGTTCAATAAGATATTAGTAATGACTATTGTTTTGACAGCAGTGGCATCATTCAGAGGGCTTTCCAATTTATGAGCATTGATGAGCCCATAGCACTTTGTGTAATGCCTCTTTTCTGCACCATTCACATCACAATTCAGTGAATGTCTGGATAAAAAACTACTCTCCTGTATTTTCGATTGCTTTTGTGCATATGTGTGTGTGTGCAAAAGCCTAATCCAGCCTGGGGAATGGTGTGATTCAGTCACACCCAAAGCAGTCCCTGAGGCCGTGGACACATGAGCAGTGAGGCTAAGCTTGATGCAAAAACCTGGAGCATGTTGCTCAGTGGCAGCTGGGCACAAACCTCTGTTTGTGTGTCTGTGACTGTGAGAAACGAGCAGCCGGGGTGTTAAAAGTCAGGCAGTAAAATGCATGGGAAAATTGCCCCTCACTCATCCAGGGGTAAATTTGCTATTCCTGGGGCCGAGCCAAGGCTCTCTGGGACATTGTGACATCTGTTTGCAGCTTTTTAAAGTCCAGACAGCTTGACTTGGGAGAGGTTAATCCATCCGTGTGCCTGTGGCTGCTGTTGAATTTGCAGAACAAGTAGTTCAAGGCTTTTCACATTAGAGGGAATATACCCAAACATAAAGAGGTAAAAAATAAAGGTCTTACTGAATGTAATTACATTTCCTTTGACTTCAGTGCCACCAGGATAAGAACCAACATATAGTTATCCTCCTTAATGGAAAGGATTACACAGAGATGTCTGACCATTACAAACACTGATGCTGGCCAAAAATGGAGCTTTCTCTTCGTTATACTTCTAACATCAGTTTCAGCTCTGTGTCAAGGTCCCAGCAACTGGTAGATTTAGATTCTCCTCTGCAGATATCAGCGGGTAGTAAGAAAAAATTTAGAAGCTTCCATCTGACTGTGTTTTTTCAGATACTTTAAGAAAATGATATGAAAATCAGGTTGCCTCTAACCTTTTTTTAGTTCCCCCAGTATTTCACTGAAGGAGAGATATTTTGAGTCTTTCCTTAGCTTCCTCTATTCTAAAATTATTGAGAATAATTGCCAAGTGAGGTAATAAGCTTTAATGTCTTATTAAAAAAAAAAAAACACTCAGACTCAAAGCTATAAATCATTGATATTTTCAAATCACCAAACAGGAGCTTTGAGAACTCCAGTGGTATATGCTGTTGGTCCAGACATCCTGTACTTTATTGTTTTAAGATGCTTCTCTTATTCATCTGGTAGTCTTTTAACATGCCTCATGTTAAATTTAACATGCTTCTTTCCTTCATCTGTAGCTTTTTCTTAGCTACCCTTTGATGATGAAATATGGACCTATGTAGTCAATAGCCTTCATCTAGAAAGTGAAAAAAAAGATGTTTTTTGCTAACATCTTCCCTTAGTGGTCTCCTATGGGTTTCTCTTTAAGATCGCCTTTCATTTCTGCAGACACGGCAGAGAGAAGAAATTCAACAAGCACCAGCATCTTCAGTTCTCGAGGTTTAAATCAAGAGACCTCTGCACTGAGTGTGCAGAGTGAAGCCTGACCAGAGCAGCTCCACTCCCAGCCCCTGTGAAGCAGGATCACTGGCTTGAAAAACCTTCTTTCAGCTGCCTGGCAGTTTCACAGCAGAGCTGTTTTCAAAACAAATTCCCTCTGGGCATACAACTGGGTCATTTCTCCCTTTTGCCATGCAGAAATAAAGGATGTGAGAAACCACAGAGATTTCTTCTTGCTTCTCCTTGCTTCAAGGGTCCCCACTGCCACATACCAGGCACTGATTTTTCCCTGGAGAGGTAGGAAAAGACAGAATAACAAAACAGCCACTAGTTGTTTCAGCAGAAACCCTTCAGAAGATGCAGCAGTCCAAGTTCTGCGGTTTCTGTGCAGAAAGCACTGATTCATACTATGTCTTTTCAGCTTCTCAGGGGAGAAAAGAATAGAAGACTTTGACCAGTTTGCTCTGATTCTATGTTCTACATAAAACCTATGGGGAAGTGAGCAATTGCTTACTTGAGTGCTGTGTCATTAGGCTGTAAGGACAGGCAAAAATCCTGTTCATCTTCCATAAGCTTGTCATGGTTTGTTATATGTTGAAACCGTTGCTTCTTGACTACGTCTGTCATGTAGGTGTTTACTTCTGCATTAGACACTCTGGTCTCCCTACAGAGATCATTCAGGATATGATTCATTTTATCCTGAAATAGAACTAAAATCAGTCAGATGAATTGTATCTCAAAAGTGTTTTTTCCACCCACCTGTTGACTACAAAGGGAACCCAGGATGACCAGCTCAGGTTTGCATGTGTGGTGGATGTATAAAGTTAACCAAAGCTGGATCTCACTCCTGGGTGCATGTTTTATTACATTGGGTGAGATTACATGCATGGAGACTTTGTGGATCTTTCTCTAAAAGATATTGCTAGTGGCAAAGTTGAAGGTTTTCTTAGTTTAAGCTGACACTCCCTATGGGAACACTCTCTTTCACTAGTAACATAACACTACAGTAACTTAGCAGTTTAAAGGGTAGAGTTGCAAAATGAGTTTTTTGGAAGAAGGAATCCTGGGGAAAACAGTTACCTAGAGAAAGGAATATGAACGACACATATGTTACTGAGGCTTCAAAGCTGGGTGAGGAAAAAAAGTATTTTCATGGAAGATTAATTTTACCTAGCTTTGGGGATCCACATTGAAAGAGTCTACATGTGGACTAGTCATCAAGACTTCTATTATCAACAAAAATTTAGTCCAAGTAGGGAATGGAAATTAGGAAGTGATTAATGTAACAGGAAGTCAAGAGTCAACTCAAGAATTAAATTACTTTTCCCCTAATGCCTGTTAACTACCTTACCTAAGACTCCTTGAGCATAGTGGGATACTAGATATCTAGCTCACATGTAGACATCTGCTCTGTAGATATCTACCTCTTCATATCTTTCAGTATCTAAATTTGAGGTAGTCATCCCAGCTTTCCTGTGAGCCAACAGACAGAAATATGCTTTTCCAGACAGTAATCATCTGACTGTGTTGAGCACTGCTCTGAGGCTGGGATGAATCAGTTTCCAGAATTATCTGTGTCAGGATATCCCATTTCTCACCAGTAAGGTTGTGTCTTTATTTCCTCCTTTTGAAATTCACACTATACCTTTCAGTTTAACTAGGTATCTACTTACTTATTTCCACAACAAGAAGTCATAGAACAACATTTCTAGATGAAAATCACTGCATAAATGAGACATTATATCCTGTCAGTCTTACATGCTAGAAAACTTCCAGGAAATCTTTTGCATATCTAGAAGTATCCTCTGTCTTGAAACTGCTCCATGCAAAAGGCCTGGCCATCAGAGTAGGAAGATGACCCTGAGCACTATGCCTTCTTGTTCTGCACCTGCATGCTTCTTGATTTTGTTATGACCCAGATGCTTGTCTCATTAAAATTTAAACATCTGAAAGTAATAATAAATATCTACATCCTCCAGAGAAGAGTACCAAATGCTTCTGAGGCATTTAGCACTCACCACATCCCATTGTTCATGTATGTGGTTTGCAGTAGTGTAGATGTAGAAACAAGACAAAGTCGTTGCTTTTGATACTTGGTGCCTGTGTGTTTCATTCAGCTGCAACCTTGTATAGCCTAGAGGGGCACCAGGAGGGGAAAAATTCTGCCAGGGTTCTCCCAGTGTGGGTGGGAATGATCCAGACATCCTCACTTACAAGTGGTTTTACTCTAAAATCTCCATTCCTCCAAACATTATATCTTTCTAAATAGGGTGATAAGTTATTCCTGAGAATGGAAACAAAGTGTCTCTGCTATGCGGGTACAGAGACTGAAGCATGTGATTTAACTAAATTGGCCAAAAAGAAGGATTTGATGACTTCATTCCTAAAGAACCCTGTTCTCCTGCTTCTTCATCCGTCTTTATCACCACTAGACCAGTCTTTTTTACCTGTCAAATATCAGTGGTCTCTTTCTTTTACTCTTCATTTTTATGCTGTATTTGGACGAAACAGAACTATAGAGAAAGATAGATTCTTCCTATGTTTTTTTGAGTTTTTAGGGAAATGAGTTTTATGAATTTTTATGGAAATGAGTGTTCATCATGTTCTGCTTGACAGGTGATTCAAAGGTTTCATTTTATCATTTAAGGAAAACAAAAAAAAATAAAAAAGAGGGTATTTGGAGTTCTTTTTCTCTTACAGACAGCTGTTTGTGTAAGTAACAGAAAACAATCAATATACTTCATCAGGACTAGAGAGAGTTCTTTTTTTCTTCCTCAGTATTAATGATGACCTACAATCCCTACCATAATGATTATCTTAAAAGTCTTTCTGGCTTTAAAGAGGTTGTCTCAGCTCTTGAAGTACTCTCTCTGTGAAGGAATATAATCTAAAGAAGTCTATTACTTGAGAATTCATTATTCTTTTTTTTTATTTTTTTTTTTTTGAGACAGTCAATGCTGTAAATTAAACTGCTTGAGTTGGCTTTGTGGTTTTTTGCATACACAGCAAGGATAACTACACATCAGATTTATGGGCATCGTGTGCAGGTTGCTATGACAACCCCTTCAGCTGCTCTACACCAAATAACCTTGTCATGTGAACGTTTATCACAAGCACATCAAGTACGGAATTGCTCGGTATGGTCTTTGGCTAAACAGCAGGATTTTTTCTGAATAATAATTGGTCATGGCCTTTTATGCTATGAGTCAAAATTAATCAACTCCTAAATTTGAAATTAACCATAGACATGACATAATCCAAACACTGTTCTTCATGACTGTGGTGCTCGTCGATTGGAAACTTTGCAAAAAACACTGCTCCCTTTTCAGGAAAACAGTTGGTTTCTTTTTTATTGCCATTGTAACCTCACAAAGCCCATATGTAAAATGACAGGCTGTGTCTGAGTGTGTGCATATAACATATTATTGTGCTGTAAATGAAATGTGAATTTTAACCATCGAATCATTTGTGGGAAATAAAGCTTACTTTTCTCCTTTTTTTGAAAGAAACTTCTAAAGCCAAAGCCACATTCAAATGGTTCACACTGACTTTTTAGTTGTATTTTTAGGGGAAATCTGCAGGCTGCACACCTGGTTCTTCAATAGACCAGTTGAAAAGTGTTCTTATGCATTTAAACTCCTCCCTGTGCACCCACATTTTAAAGAAAATATCAGAATTTAACTATATTTCTAATTTATAGTTTCAGAGGGAAAGATTAGTATGTGTGAGGGATTAGTGATCTGTGTAAATTACTCCAGTAATTTTTATACAATGGTTACATCATAGGTAAACTCCAGATCATGTATATGAGTAAGAATGTTATAATTTTTGTTCCAGAAGAAATAATACCTTAGTTTGGAGGTATAGGATTTTTCAGAAAGCTTACCTCTCTAATGTAACCCTCATATTTAATGGTACTAAATGGCTTTTTCAACCACATTGACTTTAACGCCCAAATCAGAAAAAAGCTTTGTATGTGAATTTGCAAAATAGCAACAGCAAAGTAAGCAAATATCAGCAATGTTCTTTCTTTCTATCGCTAATAAGTAGGATTAATTGAAGTAATATACAGTCTTGTCTCTGCCTGTTTTTTAAATGATGGTTTACTCTAATATATGTTCTCATAACCACCACACCCAAATCAAAACTTGCTGGACTTGTTAAAAAGACTACTGATTGCTTGGAACTTGCTTCAGAATGAGATGTGTTTTTCCACGTAAATACCTATGGGTTAGTAACATTCAAAAGATAACAGCTGGGATGTAGATATACACATTACAGATGGCAATATTCAGTCAGATGAATTTTTGTTAGATATCTTCAAATCAAGATCAAGTATTTTTCTGGGAATTCTTTCATCAAAAACAAGTTATTTTCTTAATTTAGGCATAATGAGGTGGTATTTTCTGCCTTTCATTAAGCAAAATGTCAGATTAGATGATTTAATCTCACAGATTTAACATATAAATCTCCCAATATATTTTACATGTCCTGAGATGTAGGTTTCTGGATACAATTTGTGATCATTAAATGCTGAGCTTGTGATTTTCTTATGAAGGTATCTTCCTCCTCATCAGTACTCACAAACTGCTGGCTGAATAAAAAGACTGGATTTCATTCATAAATGCATGTATCTTTTCAGCTGTAGTCTACACGAGTTCTTGTTAACTTCTTTGTTTATGATCTGCACAGACCTTAGGGGATGTAGATACACAAATTCAACTCACTTTCTTTTGGCATCTTCAACCTTCATACTTTGCTTCTGCTGCAATACTGGAAATTCTCTTTGTTAGTAGCCAGATTTGGAGGAAGAACAAATAGCAGCTAATACCACCAGAAATGCATTCTAGTTATCAAGCAAATCAATACGTTTATGGGGGAAAAAAGTGACAGTTTTTTTTCCAGCAGCTATGAATTCCTTTGTGCTTGAAAGCAAACCAGCAGTTTGCTGTCAGAAGTTTTCCTGGTGGAAAGGGTCTACACTTTCTTCATCTAATTATTTGACTTCACGAGGATGCTGATTTCTGAGTTCCCATTTTGATTGTGTGTGCAGTTTTGAAAAGTTACAATTGATGAACTTAATGCCTAAGGTTGAAGATGAATCCCCCTGGGGTCATCTGTTTATTGGACACCTCTGAATTGTTGTGCTGTTCTTACAGTACAGAGATGAGTCATCTGCAGCTAAGTTCTCTATCTATTGAATACATACACCACAGCTGATGTCTCCTAATGCAACAGTCCTTATTCATGCACCTTGTTCCTTCAGAAACCATGTCTAAGAAAACTGCAAGATATTCATGGCTTAGACAGGAGACTCAGCTAGGAAAGAGAGTTTCTGCTATGTAGAAAACTGAAGGGAACACTACAGTTTAGAAGATTCAGCTATAAAATATTCATATGAAACTTTAGGTTATATCATAAGGGAATGACAGCAAAATGTAGTTCTCTGCCTGTCTTGCTATGTGTAGAGTTGTTGCTGCAATTCCGCAACCAGTAAGTTATGTATTAATATACATTTCTTAAAGATGCATTTTCATTTCTTTAAATATTAGGAAACTACCTTAATGATTTCATTTGGCAGCAAAATTCCTATCTACCCTTTCTAGTCAAGTATATCTTGGAAAGAAATAAGAAAACTGTAGTTTTTTGTGCGCAAATGGCATAGCAAACCACCAGCAGCACTTTTGTCTGTCATCCAACTGTGCCTTTTTGATGAGAATAGCAATTAGGCTAATTCTGATGGTATTTTTCTGGTAGTTATGAGTAGCATCTGGACATAAAAGAGATCTACTTTCTATTCCCAGTACAAATGGAAGAAATGTCATAACATTGGGCAGCTGCATTGCTTTCCTCTCTTATTGCATAAAACCTCCCAAAATGCACATGTGAAATTTCAATACCACCAAATCCAGGCCCTAGTCTAAGCATGGAAAGTCAATTCTTTCCAAAATGAGATCAGTGGAGGTATTTCTGTTTTTTAGATGACCCAATACTTTGCTGATGTTACTGAGGTGATTTGCTGAAAGTGACAGGACTCTGAGATTAACTACAGAATTGTAGTGCGTTTATGACCAGCTGATGAGTGTTAAGTAAAGGCTGCTCTATGGTATTTTCACACAGGATTTGAAGTTTCTCGAGTATCATGCAGCAAGGTTTTAGGTGCTTCAGTACTTTGGTGGCCCAAGAGATGGCCAGAGGGAAGAAGAGAATGTCCAAAAACAGATGAAAACATCTCAGAACCCTTTCTCTATTCAAAATCTCCCATAGCACCATGAGAAAGTTCCCATCACCTTTCCCAGCCCAGGCAGGTGTTTTCTTAGGGGAGGTTTTGATGTCAGCAGATGGAAGAGCAATTGAAAGGCAAGAATAGGCATCCAGAGATACCTCAATGGAAGGGGAAATGCTTTAGCAGAAAGCAAGTTTTCATCATATAGTGACCTTTGCCGGTTCCTGTCAGAACCAGTTAGGAACTTGTCAAGTAACCTATTTATTTCCTATTTGAAACAGTCATTTATCAAGACCGAATCATGTGGACTGGAAGACTGGTTTACTTGAGGGTTTGTGGGGCTGGGGGTGGAGGAAAGGAAAATACATTCCCTTTGTTTACATTATCTTGAAAATGAGAGACTTTCTCTGAGGAGCTGTACCAGAAGAATGTGAAAAGGGCTGAAATTATAGCTGGCAAATAACAGTGTTACCATAAAGCTTGTTTCATTCCATCACAGAGAGATCTGTTCTCTTCTTAGGATGGTTTTGTTTTATGCACCTCTATCCTGCTAACCTTATAAAGGGTGGAGCATGGGACTTACCTTGTCTCAGAGTCAGAAGATACCTTCAGAGGCCATGAATCACCCATGGCTCTATCCACCTCTAGTTTTGTGACTGTGAGCCACTTAATTTATGGTTATTACCTGTCTCAGGAAAATCATGTGTGTTTATTTGCTCTCAGTTGCCCAGCAGGGATCAAAAAATGTCCCACAGCTTTCAGTAAGACCTCATGAGAATCAGTTTTCATAAACTTAGGAGGAAAAAATTGCCTTCACCCAAAGTATAGTGATAAGCAGGCTTTTGGGTACTGAGTCATTCAGCCACACAAGCCCCAAATTATTTTGCATTTTGGTTTTGTGACATACTGACTCTGTCTGTTCCAGACAGAAGTTCAACCCACTGCAAGAGGTCAAAACCACAACAAATACAAACCAGTTAGACACAAATATTTGCAAAGCTGCCTAGGGAAAAAAAAAAGAATATCTGCATATTGTCTTCAAGACCAAACTAAAACAAATATCTTAATTCAAGGAAAATCATATTCTCCATGAGTCTGATGGCACCAGATTGTTTTCACTGTGGTACAGAGTGAGGTTGTTCCTAAGCCCTCTCTTTATGAAAAACAAACCTTGTAAATGTATTTCACATTATAAAGCAAAAAAACCACATTGAGCCTACTAGCCTTTCTTTCATCATTGTTTTCTTCATTTGTCTGCTTCTCATCCCACATTTTAACCAGACACAGTTGGGCCATGTAAGTTAATTTTAAAATATTTCTGATCCAAATAGCTTCACTTTTGGTACAGGAAATCTAGTTTTCAATGCTACATAACTTCTAAAGCCTGTACAATTCTGTATATAGAATCCTTTATTTTGTGAAACATATTATTCTACTTTAATTCAAGATTTTTTGATAGGTATAAGGATTACAGCTGGTTTGAAAGCTACTTGTGATATTTGTCTGCTCACACAGACCTTTCAGATGTTTTGGTACTCTAGTGAAACCTACTGTTCTGCTATTCCAAGAACAGTTTGCAAGATCTTCTTAAAATTTCATACATTTTCTACACTCCGATACTCTCAAAGCAATATTAAAGGAGGGAGTATTTGCAGAAAGATGCCTGAGAGTGACAGAAATACCTGTAGATTTTCCTAAGATTCCATTAATTTTGCATGGAAAAACCTATACAAGTAGTCTATGTTCTGAAGTTAGCACAGGTCTGGTGGTGGTTTGACTTCAGCAAGGAATTTCTTAGTGTGGGGAACAATAAATTCACAACCATTTTCGTGCTTTATTCCAACGTTACTTCAATGACAGCAGACTTGTTGAGCTGTTGCTGATGAGCATAATTTCTTTGGCAAGTAAAGGTTTATATTTCAGAAGTAAAAGTCCTCGCACCTTCCTACTTTAGCTTATATGAGTGGCTTGCGTTGCCCTACAGGATCCTGATCAAGGATGAGTGTCCTCGTCACCGATAGATGGGCACTGGTTTGTAATCTTGCCTACATACAAAACCTCTATTTCTTCCTCATAACACTAATGATCTGGCAATAGTATGTATTTTAGCTTTTTAATCTCTTTATCAATGGATATTATTAGTCAGGTGATTAGCATCTTTATGAACAAGTTGGCATGGAAGATGGCAATGCTCCGCATTACTCACAAAGATATTTAAAAGGCTGCTTCACAACAAGAAAATAAACAAACCCAAAGCATGCCCTAATTTTCTTGTATTGCTTTCCAACAACCTTTTTGTCCCCTCAGGTCAGAGGGGATGGGGATCCCAGAGCACAGTGAAGGAAGAGGAGGTTAGCTTCCTTCCTTCCTCCTTCCTCTTGAATGTGAAGATTTGTATTAAGGTTAGATGACTGATGATGGTTAAAAACTAGGAGGATGAACCTATGAACATTGACAAGCCAGGATAGCAACAGCAAACCCTGAGAACTGAAGTGTGTTTTGTTTCTTGCAGCCTTTTCAATTTTATAGCTCATTTACCTTCCTATAGAATTAAATATGTGATAATGTAGTGCTCTTAACTGCAGTCTTTAGAGTAAGTCCTGCCTTTTCTAAAGAAGTATCCCTTTGATACAGAAATAATTAATAATGAATTATCATTCAGGAGAGCCCATCATAGCCATCTAATCTGATGTGCATAGCACCAGACCACAAAACCTTGCTAGCATTGACTATACCAAGCTCCTAATTGAGTTTAAATAACAGTTTACCTTTAGCTCATTTCCCAGTGACAGTCTCCCATTTACCCTGTTAAGATGCTTCGGCGGTTAATTATCTTTACAGTCAAAAAATTTATGCCGCATTCCTACTCTGAGTTCACAGTAGCTTTGTTTCAGACTACTAAATCCCATTAGGCTTTGCTCTACTCAATTAAAGAATTGTATGCTTTCTAAAATCTCTTCCCAACACAGGTATTTGTAGACTGTGATAAATTCACCTCTTAATCTAATCCTGGATACACTAAATAGACTGAGCTTCTTAAACCTCCCGTGGTGAAACAGGTTTTTCCTCCTCTAAATCAGGCTTGTAATTTTTTTTTCTGAATGCATTTTCATTCATCCATATCTCTTTTTAAAGTGTGGAAACCAGTACTGGGACACCATTTTCCATTAATGATCTCATAACACACTAAAAAATATTACTTCCTTGTTACATTTGATAATTCCCCTGCTTAGATATTCAGGCCTGTGTTTGTTTTCTTAGTGACAACATTAAACACCGATGTGCACTTGACTACCTACTGAACCATAATGATTTTTTTCTGTTGTGGTGTCCCCATATCCTTATGGTCCAGGATACAGTCATCCTATTACAAATTTCTCTCATCTGATAGTGCATTCCTGAGTGACCATCTTATGTAATCCTATGGGCACTATGGTTGCAGAAATTCACAATCAAATGCAGCCTGAGGAATTTTCCCTTAATTCTCTATGTTGGAGGCTCTCTACTAGGGAAGCCAGTAATGCCCTGCGTCACATACTCCCAAAATTTTTCTCAGCCAGCAGCTCCAGAGTCTCAGCCAGGCACCTGGGTAGACTTCAGAGTTTACAAATCCTGATCTCCCATCCTTTGAGACTGCCTCTCATCTCCAGCACTTCTAGCAAGGATTGCATCTACAGAGCACTGCAATGTTGTGATATCTTACCTAGCTTTCAAAAACTTCCATTTCACTGCAGACATTGATTGTAAAGCAGCAGCAGGAGGTAAATTCAGTAACATAAAGACACCTTCTGATTTCTTCTTTCTCTCCCTGAAGAGATTATTATTGCCAAGAAAAGTACTTTGTGAGAACTATGTATTTACTGCTCTTTCGAGATCCAATTCTACTTCAGCTGACCCTGTTTACATGTCTCTCCTCATCCCCATTTATCTGGCAAGTTTCCCAAATTCTGTTGTGGGAGAATAAAAGCATCTGTACCTCTTGAATGAGCAGTTGTTGAAATTCTGCAAAAATGCAAGAGGCAGTGGACAAAAGAAAGGGTGAGAAGAGAATTGAGGTTCAGAACATTACATAAAAGCCCTCCACTATTTAGTGTCATTACTAACTCTACTACCTGAGGCAATTTATTAAGAGTTTGAAAAAGCAGCTTAAAGAGCAGGATGTGAAGATTTCCATTGGAAATAGATGACTACTTTAAAGGTTGCAATTGGTTTCTAAAGAACAGGCTAGATGAAAATTGCGAGAGGTGAATAGCTACTGAAATATGTGCACTGGGGGAGGGGAAGAAAATTGCCACCTTCTGAAATAAATAGCTCTTCTGAAATAATGGGTTTAAAACTTTAAAACTGTTTTGTTCTGTGACATACAGAATGATGTATTTAGAGTCATTTTCAACTTCTCCAAACGGGCAATATTTGCCTTGAAAATAATTTCTATATAAAAATATGATAATGTAATTATTCTAACTGGTATTTTCTATCATTTGGTGCCCTATTCATAATAATCTCTCATACTTTGCACCAAAGTTAGCTATCTACATGAATTCCATTGACGCTACAAGACAAAGAGGACTTTAATAGCAACTAAGCCACTGCTTTATCTTTCCAGTAGCTTTTACAATAAATTGATGTAATGAATCCTTACCAAAAATGCCAGAAACTAAAAAGGTTGCTTATATTACTAGCAGTAATTCAGTTGATTGATTCATCCCAACAACAGGATCTTGTAATTGCTGTACCTGGAGGTGGTAGAGCGTATTTTTGTTCCCTTACAGGCCATTATACAGTACCTACTTAGCATAGAGAACATTTTTACTGTGCACCCATACTTCCTCCTAGAATCTCACAGACCTTGGTTCCTTGCCACATCAGTGACTTAGTGGCCCCCTGGAGCCTACCTTTCACCTTCAATGGCACCTGACGCAGTTGAAAATGTCCAGTGAAATCAAAAAAGTTCTCTAGGCACGATTAGTGATCTTGAAACAATATATCCCAGTGCAGAATCATTCTTCTGGAAAATAATTGATTCACTTAAGTACCCAGCTTGTCCTCCTGTTTCATGCCTTAACCTGTTGGTGTTGGCAAACTCTTCTCAGGTTATCAAGCAGTTCCCAGTTTCCTCGCTTACCAAGTGGCATAAATCCTATTAGCTCAGACCTATGGTCTCAGCAGTGAAATATTAACATCCTAACCACTGAAAATCTGCACATAAGTGTCAAAGTTGCTGATTATGAGATTCTGGGATGAGAGGTAGGACTTCAGGAGCCAGTTTCCTCCCTGGTAATAAGATAATTACTTAGAAAGAATAACAGATGGACTAAGGGAATTATACATTATATAAGCCCATTTTGTAAAATTTCCAAGCATATCTTCACCCTCAAAAGCAATTTCCAGTCAGCTTGAAGGCTAAAGACAAAGTGCTGTAATTAGCTATGTTTTACCTATTTGAACTCCTAATGATAATGATGCTCAACAACACTCCTCCTATGTCCCTGTTGCACTTCATTTTCAGCACTTTTAAGTCATCATGATCCTGCTTGTACAGTTGCAGGAGGTACATCCATTTAGGTACAAATGATGGAAAAGAGAACAAAATCTGGGATGCCTTCCAGCCAACCTTAGCCACTGAGCTGAGGTATAAAAAGAGTGCAGGCACTGTAAGCTCCTCTTGGTTAAAGGAGGTACAGAGAGAATATTCTTTCCAACTCTGATGATGATTCATAAATTAAATGGGCTGCTTCACTTTCTTTAATTCTCCAATAGTGTATTCTGTCTAAATACCTTCAAATAGCTGCTATTCAAAACCAAGAGAACAGCTTGGTAGCATGCACTTGGAAGCAAAATATGGTTCCTGACTTCTCTGTGGTCTTTCCTTATACCCAAAAAATCCTCCAAACCGCTTTAAGCCACATATTTTTTGTTTTAACTGTCTTTTCTCTCTATCACCCTAGAATTGGTCCACCAAATATTAGGAACAATTTTAACTGCAAAACAAATTGAATTATCAGGTGAAACTGAACATTCTGATATATGTATTACTAAGGTAGCTAAGGAAATGGACAGAGACCAAAAAAAGCAAGACTACTCAGAATGATACACTCAGTTGAAGACGAAGGCAGGCAATGAAGAAATCATAGCAAGTTAAAATATCATTGAATAGTGAGAAAAGAACCTTAAACTTCCATAAAGCATTCTTTTTTATCTGAGGTTTACTTTCCATGAAGGCTTAGGAAAATACAATCCTGCACCCTAAACATATGAACAGTGACACGAAATCATTGTTATCTTTCTTTTTCCACTCAGTCCTTCTACTGAAATAAATAAATAGATTGAACATAATGAGTGGAAAGTACAATTTCTAAACCCGTTTGGGGTTTTTTTTTGTTTGTTTAACAAGCTTAGCAATACAAGGATGCTCATGAGATAATCTGTGTGTCTGAAGTTATAAAAAGAGGAAAATAGTGGCTTAGCATCCACCAGCCCTGGCAATCTGACCCTATAATGAAAAATAATTGGAAATTTTGGGACTTCCCAAGAAAAAAACATAACTTTCTACAACTGTTGTTTTTCAAAATTGCCTTATCTCCTAAATGGATTTTCTGGTGCGAAAGCAAAAGCCTGATAAAGACCACTGGATAGGAAGCTTGTGATCAACTGGAAGAAGACACTGCTTTAAACTTTTGTGTCTATTTTTGGTCTACAAAATAAATATTAATCTGAAAGAGGCACAGATGAAGGGGAAAGAAAAATGGGGCAACTGAGGAGTGATGGAGAACTGGGGCTAAGCACTGTGTATCTTTATCTGTGTCCCTCTGAAAGCAGCTGAACTTGCCAGGAGTCTTTCTTGTCTTTGCTGGTCCACTTCCAGAATGGAAGGGGCTGTGCAAAACATCTTGCTCTATCGAAAGTAGAAGGGCTGGAGAGGAAGGTGATGTTACCACCCAGCTCCTAACTCCACACAATACTCTGAAGCTGTCTTCACCCTGCAAAGCAGATACATATTCTCATTTACTGCAGGTAAGCGCCTCTTGTGCATTGGTCTTAGCATAACTTTCAGGTTTGCCTTCCTTAAAAACTTTAGAAGGTCCTTATGGGAAAACAAATGACAATAGTCAGGTTTCTAGTGAGGGAAATCATCTATTTTCAGTTTGGTCTGTTTGAAAACGGATGATGCTTCAGGTGGCATTGCTAGCCACATCTGAATTTTGCCCAAAGTAGGAGGTTCATCTCCACAGTACTCATGTAAACTCAGAGGAAAAAGTGAGAGGCTCTCTCTCAAGGGAATTCAGAACAGACGTCTACAATCAGACCAGATAAATTTCCATTAGAGAAGTATTCCCCTGAGGGCCTAGAAACCAGGAGAAAAGGTGAGAAGGAAAGGAGCTAAGTGGTTAACTTCTGGCTTTGCCATACAGGTTTAATACTGGTGGTGGCATATCACAGAGAAAGGTCTAAGTGGCACGGGAATGGACAGGATAGAAAAGGCCAGAGGATGAAGATCGATCCTAAGATTTCAACTCCACAGAGTGACCGGAGCCGTTAAGATCCAAAAGGGTAGTAAGATAGACCAAGGGAAAGAAATAGTAAGTGTGAAGAGGCAACAAACAAGAAAGCAAATTATGCTGATTTCTGCAGCACACAATTCACAGTCTGATATAAACACATGCTAATAACCCCTGTCCCTCAGCCAATGTTAAGTACACAGTAAATAAAAAAATACACGGTCAGAGTATTTTAATGATAGAAAATCCTTACTCAGAATTGTGTACTAAATCTGTGGAAGAACAAGAATCTGAACCCAGAATCTTGAACAAAAGTGTGTCCACATTGTGTAACATCTCTGGAAGGCAGACTTCAGTCATACTTGAAGTCAGGCATTAGGAGTACACTTTTACCAACATTCAAAACCGTTCAAGACTGAAGTATGCATTTATTACAGATCTGCAAAAACAAGCTGGTTAGCTATTAAAATTTGGTAATTCAAGAAACTGGGATGCTGAGAAAAGGATCGTTCTTAAAACCAAAGGAATCATTGTGGCTTTTGAATAGACATAAAAGTTTGTCTGGATGCTTAAATGCTGTACAATTTTCTCAAGAAAGAAAAACTGACTACAAATTGCTGCATGAAGCTGTTATAGTCAGCCACATAATCTGTCATCCAAGTCTTAAACCAACACCACTCCAAACCTGATTCTTTTCTCTTTAATAGTAAAACCACTGTTGTAGAAAAGAAATTCACTGTGGGGCAATTTGTTCTCTTGCCACACGCATTTCAGCTACAAAATAGTCAGCGGCACTTAGACATTAGAAAGACTCCAGAGAAAGTTAACACAGATGATTAGCCCTAAAGGAGCTGTAAGATGATGAGAAGCTGAGTGAATTAAATTTATTCCCCTTAGTGTGAATCAGTGGAGTTACATAGGGGTTTACAGTATTTGTTTGGATGGACAGCAAATTGCAAGTTTGGGGTGGGAACAAGGGACAAGAGGATATACAGGATCTTTTTATTCCATTTTTCTTTTTCACCATTAGCTGATGAAGGAAAGCAAGGGCGTCTAAGATTCTGCATTTGAAAGGCTGCTAGATGACTGCAAGAAACATTAGGCTGCTTGAAAATGTCAGCACTTTACACTTTATGTAGGACTGAGCTGATTGCTATGGTGAAGAGAACATAAGTGATTCAAAGGTGAACCAGAGGTCTCTGTGTTAGAGATGTGAATATGAGCAGGATGGGGGAAGGGAGCTCGGCTCCATAAAATGCTGAATTCTTTCTTATCTCAAAGCAGGTTCTGTGAGATTTGACACATATGGCATTTTTGTACGAATTAGTGAGTGACTTGTTGTTGATGAAGATGCCTTTAATTTGGAATCTGATCTGGAAAGGGAGATAACACAGTCCGGCAGTTTTTTTATGCAGCCTCCAAATCTGGCTAAAGAGCAAAAACGGTCTTGCTTCATCAGAAGGGAAGGGGGCTGCATCTTAGCTAGCTCATGGCAACTAATACGTGGTAAAATGTTAATGTAGGACAAGCTATTTTTCTGTGCTGGATAATAACACTTTAATAATCATCCTGATGTTTTTCCGTCTTTTGCCTTGATGTGCTGAAGCACAGTAAGTTATCAATTGCATTTTTTTTATGCTTGTGTTTTACAAAAGGCAGGACTCATTTTGGTTAGCTTAAATAGTTTAAGATGCTCCACTTAAGATTCTTCATTGGAGAAGAGGAGGCTAAGGGGAGCCCTCATTGCTCTCTACAACTACCTGAAAGGAGGTTGTGGAGAGGAGGGAGCTGGGCTCTTTTCCCAAGTGACAGGGGACAGGACAAGAGGGAACAGCCTCAAGCTCAACCAGGAGAGGTTTAGGCTGAACATTAGGAAAAGGTTTTTCACAGAAAGGGTCATAGGGCACTGGAACAGGCGGCCCAGGGAGGTGGTTGATTCACCTTCCCTGGAGATGTTTAAGGCATGGGTGGATGAGGTGCTGAGGGGCATGGTTTTGTGTTTGATAGAATCATAGAAACACCAGGTTGGAAGAGACGCACTGGATCATCAAGTCCAACCATTCCTATCAAACCCTAAACCATGCCCCTTAGCACCTCATCCACCCATGCCTTAAACACCTCCAGGATAGGTGACTCAACCACCTCCCTGGGCAGCCTCCTTTTTTCCAGGCTAAAACACCCCAGTTTCCTCAGCTGCTCCTCCTAAGGCTGGTTCTCCAGCCCCTTCACCAGCTTCATTGCTCTTCTCTGGACTCACTCCAGAGCCTCAACATCCTTCTTGTGGTGAGGGGCCCAGAACTGAACACAGGATTCGAGGTGCAGTCTCACCAGTGCCGAGTCCAGAGGGAGAAGACCCTCCCTGGACCTGCTGGTCACACCGTTTCTGATCCAAGCCAAGATGCCATTGGCCTTCTTGGCCACCTGGGCCACTGCTGGCTCATGTTCAGTCGACTGTCAACCAACACCCCCAGGTCCCTCTCCTCCAGGCAGCTTTCTAGACAGACTTCTCCTAGTCTGTAGCACTGCATAGGGTTGTTGTGCCCCAAGTGCAGGACTCGGCACTTGGCTTTGTTAAAGAAATGTTTGGAATCAATGATCCAGTGGGTCTCTTCCAGCCTGGTTATTCTATGATTCTATGATTCTATGATTCTATGATTCACTGTAAAGCTCTGTGAGTCCTTACAGACCTTGGTCACTGCAATGGGAAAAATATCCTTCTTGTCCCAGCTATACACCTTGGAATACATTTCATAGCCTTTTGGAGGTGCTTTTTTTTTACTGATCACAGAGAAATATACAACAAAACTTATACACTTGACATTTGGTGGAAAAAATCCAACCTGAACTCTTAGTTAACCTATGGGAATAAGTACATGCTTTCCTCATGTGGAGTTACCTAACAGAGAATAACATCTTTAAAATAATGTGCTTTCACCTGGCATGCATTGAGTGACTTTATTTTTCAGAAATCTTACTTCCAGACACCTGGCAAGGGAAATAACCCATACTTGGCCTGTACTGGCAGCTAGAAAAAGAAAAGGCAAGAAATACACTTTGGAGAAAATAAGTTTTTTCACCTAGCATGTTGGTAAAAGGAGCCTGTGGTTAATTTAATATTTTGCTTCAGTCTTGGCTTTCTGGAGACTATTTTTTTAAAAAATCTTAAAAGCAGAAGTCTAAAACAAAACACTATGTTGAGAACATCCAGTAAAAACCTCGCTAAGCTTGAGACTACAGACTTGCAGGAGAGAAAACACAATCATAATTCAACAATTACAATTATTCTCTTTTTGTTATGCATTCAAGTTAAAGCTTTTAGAGGACCCATATACAGTCTAGATTTCCATAGAATCATAGAATAACCAGGTTGGAAGAGACTCACCGGATCATCGAGTCCAACCATTCCTATCAAACACTAAACCATGCCCCTCAGCACCTCATCCACCCATGCCTTAAACACCTCCAGGGAAGGTGACGCAACCACCTCCCTGGGCAGCCTGTTCCAGTGCCCAATGACCCTTTCCGTGAAAAATTTTTTCCTAATGTTCAGCCTAAATCTCCACAGGTGGAGCTTGAGGCCATTCCTACTTGCCCTGTCCCCTGTCACTTGGGAGAAGGGCCCAGCTCCCTCCTCTCCACGACCTCCTTTCAGGTAGTTGTAGAGAGCAATGAGGTCTCCCCTCAGCCTCCTCTTCTCCAGGCTAAACAACCCCAGCTCTCTCAGCCGCTCC
Source organism: Phaenicophaeus curvirostris (assembly GCF_032191515.1). Taxonomy (NCBI): domain Eukaryota; kingdom Metazoa; phylum Chordata; class Aves; order Cuculiformes; family Cuculidae; genus Phaenicophaeus; species Phaenicophaeus curvirostris. The sequence continues at coordinate 72,442,363 of NC_091431.1, forward strand.
TCATAAGACCTGTTCTCCAGCCCCTTCACCAGCTTCATTGCTCTTCTCTGGACTCGTTCCAGAGCCTCAACATCCTTCTTGTGGTGAGGGGCCCAGAACTGAACACAGGATTCAAGGAGCGGTCTCACCAGGGCCGAGTACAGAGGGAGAAGACCCTCCCTGGACCTGCTGGTCACACCGTTTCTGATACAAGCCAAGATGCCATTGGCCTTCTTGGCCACCTGGGCCACTGCTGGCTCATATTCAGTCAGTTGTCAACCAACACCCCCAGGTCCCTCTCCTCCAGGCAGCTTTCTAGACAGACTTCTCCTAGTCTGTAGCACTGCATAGGGTTGTTGTGCCCCAAGTGCAGAACCCAGCATTTGGCCTTGTTAAACCTCCTGCCATTGGTCTCAGCCCTTGGATCCAGCCTGTTCAGATCCCTTTGGAGCCTCCTGACCCTCCAGCAGATCAACACTTCCACCCAGCTTAGTGTCATCCGCAAACGTGCTAAGGGTGCACTCGATACCTTCATCCAGATCATTGATAAAGACATTGAACAGGGCTGGACCCAGCACTGAGCCCTGGAGGACCCCACTTGTCACTGGCCTCCAGCTGGAGTTAACTCCATTTCCCACCACTCTCTGGGCCCTCCAGCCAACCAGTTTTCCACCCAGGAGAGTGTGCGCCTGTCCAGGCCAGAGGTGACAGTTTCCTGAGCAGAATGCTGTGAGAAACTATGTCAAAGGCTTTACTGAAGTCCAGGAAGATCCATCCACAGCCTTTCCCTCATCCAGCAGCCGAGTCACTTTGTCATAGAAGGCGATCAGGTTAGTTTGGCAAGACCTGCCTTTTGTGAACCCATGTTGACTGGGCCTGATCACCTGGTTCTCTTGCATGTGCTTCATGATAGCACTCAAGATCACCTCTTCCATGACTTTCCCTGGCACTGAGGTCAGACTGACAGGCCTGTAGTTTCCTGGGTCCTCCCTGCGACCCTTTTTGTAGATGGGCACAACATCAGCCAGCCTCCAGTCCAGTGGGACTTCCCCAGTCTTCCAGGACTGTTGGAAGATGATGGAAAGGGGTTTGGCCAGCACATCCGCCAGCTCCTTCAGTACCCTAGGGTGAATCCCGTCCGGCCCCATAGACTTGTGACTGTCCAGTCGGGCTAGCAAGGCTCTGACCACCTCCTCTTGGATCACGGGAGCCTCATTATGCTCCTCTAGCTCCTGGGTTAGTACACAGACGGAACGACCCTCCTTACAACTAAAGACTGAGGCAAAGAAGGCATTAAGTACCTCAGCCTTTTCCTCATCCCCTGTTACTGTTGTTCCTTCTGTGTCCAATAGGGACTGTATGGTCTCCCTAGTCCGCCTTTTATTATTTATATATTTGTAGAAAGATTTTTTGTTATCTTTCACTGACTTGGCCAATTCAATTTCTAGCTGAGCCTTAGCCCTTCTGATTTTTTCCCTACACAATCTAACTTCCCTCCTGTAGTCCACTCAAGAGGCCTGTCCCTTCTTCCAGAGCCCATAAACATTTCTCTTCTTCTTGATATCCCTCAAGATCTCTCTATTCAACCAAGCTGGCTTTCTCCCCTGCTGGCTTTTTTTCCGGACCACGGGGATGGCTTTCTCCTGAGCTGCTAGGACCACCCTTTTGAAGAGCTCCCAGCCCTCCTGGGCTCCCTTGCCCTTGAGTACTGTCTCCCATGAGACTTCACCAACCAGCCTGCTGAAGAGTTCAAAGTCTGCCCTCTGGAAATTAAGTGCTACTGTCCTGCTAACCACCCTCTTCACTTCACCTAGAACAGAAAATTTTATCATCTCATGATTGCTTTGTCCTAGGGGTGCACCTACTGCCACATCCCCCACAAGGCCTTCTCTGTTCACAAACAGCAGGTCCAGGAGGGCACCCTCCCTTGTTGGTTCATTCACCAGCTGTGCAAGGAAGTTGTCTTCCACGCACTCCAGGAACCTCCTAGACTGCTTCCTTTCTGCTCTATTCTACTTCCAGCAGATATCAGGAAGATTGAAGTCTCCCACAAGAATGAGAGGCATCGATCTAGAGATTAAGCCCAGCTGTTTATAGAAGAGCTCATCAGCTGCTTCTCCTTGGTTGGGTGGTCTGTAACAGACTCCCATCACAAAATCTACCTTCTGGTGGGTTCCTCTGATTTTAACCCACAGGCACTCAATCTCCTCATCGCCACAATCCACCTCAACGGAGTCCAAGTCCTCCCTTACAAAGAGGGCTACCCCACCTGCTCTCCTACCCTTCCTGTCCCACCTGAAGAGTTTGTACCCCACCATAGCTGCACTCCAGTTATATGAGTCGTCCCACCACGTTTCCGTGATGGCAACGACATCATAGGCTCCTTGCCCTACGACAGCTTCCAGCTCTTCCTTCTTATTCCCCATGCTGTGTGCATTGGTGTAAATGCACTTCAGCTGAGCTGCTGAGCCTTCAGCCCTCTTAGAGGGAACAGAGTTCGTTCCCAATTGCCTGGTAACTGGAGTAGCTAGCTCCGGAGTGCCTGTATCTCCCCTAGCACCCCCAGGGGTGTTCTCCCCCACTTTCTGTGTGGTGATGTACTGGTGGTCCTCACCAGCACACTCTCTCCCAATCACCAGTCCCCCACGTCCAGGCTCGTTCCTGTCTAGCCTGGTCTCAACCTCGTCCCCCTTCACATCTTGTTTAAAGCTCGATTTATGAGCTTAGCTAGGTTACTAGCAAGGGCTTTAGCCCCCATTAGGAGACACACGTGTCCCATCCTTAGTAACAAGACCTAGTGGTGCGTGAGCCACCCCATAATCAAAGAAGCCAAAGCCCCTCTCCTCACACCAGGCTCGGAGCCAGGCATTAATCGAATTCTTCTTCCTGACTTCCTGCTCCTCTCTATTTAGCCTTGGGATGGAGCAGAATACTATCTGAGCCCCAGAGCCCTCTATCATTTTCCCAATGACCCTGAAGTCATTCTTGATGGTTTTGGTCTTTCTGTTTACTAGACCATCGTTACCAGTTTGGACTATCAGAGGATAGTAGTTTGCCTCGTGGACCAGGGAAGGAAGTTTTCTAGCTACCTCCTTCACTGATGCTCCCGGTAAGCAGCAGACCTCTCTGCAGAGTGAGTCTGGTCTGCAAATGGGTCCCTCCGTTCCTTTTAGGAGGGAGTCGCCTACAACAAACACCCTCCTCTTTTTCTTAATGGAGGATGTTTTTATCTTTTTCTGAGGATGGTGCGGCCTAGGGAAGGATTCTAGGCTGTGGGAGCCATCATCCTCATCCGCAGGATTGGATTCCACCTGCAGCACATGGTACTTGTTCACCAGGAGGATCTAAGGATTTGCTGTCTGGGTGAGGGGAGCAGGTTTCCTTCGTCTGGCAAGAACTTGCTGCCATTCCCCATCTCTTGTTCCCCCAACCTTGCAGTTTGCAGGTGGATGGTGTTTGGACACACACGCTCCAGCAGGCTGCTGAGTTAGTGAGAGGGCACTACTCCACTGGTCTATCTTCTTCTCACACTCCCTGATGGTCTTCAGCCTCTTTACCTCCTCCCTTAGCTCCTCCACCATACGAAGGAGTTCCCCCACTCGAGTGTAGCTTTCACAAGTGGAGCCAGTAACAGAGGCACGAGCTGGTGTGGGAGGGGGGCACTGCCTGCAGCCCAGGGTCTGGGGAGCTGCATGCACCCACTGTGGCTCTGGCTGGCTCTCGTCCAGAGCAGCAGACCACTTAATGAAAACTCTAGCTTCAGGTATTGTAAGGGGTGTTTGATGTCTCTGTTTATCCCAGGGATAAATTGGGTTCTCTACTTTTACCTACTTTCCTTATTGCTCACCACGTGCTTGGATGATATTACCTGCACTGATGACATGTCTAGCTGAGATCTGTGCATTGATCATGGCACTACACTATGAAATGACATCTCTGAAAGGAAAAAAAACCAAAACTCAGGAGAGATCAAGCCCAGGTTTTCCTGCAAAATAAATCAGCCTCAGAGTGCATGCATATCCAAGGTCCCGATGGTCAGGCATTAGAAGGTGCCATGAACAAAGGGCTGATGGATCAAGACCTGGAGAATCCAGCCAGTGCAGTCATCTCCTGGCCAGAAGTACTCATAGGAGCTACTTAGACTTGATGTTTCAAGATCAGTTTCAGGTAGCATTTTAAATGTATGATAATTATTGCTCTGCTAGCACTGAACTGCCAGCTCAGCTCCAGGTCAATAGCATGTTGCAGGGCTTGTCCATGGGATGGTCTTTCCAGTCGTGAAGTGGTAATCTTCACAGCACTGAACAGGTCCTTTGGAGTCACTAATCTGGATCATTTCTGCTTTAAGAATTTCTGTGAAGAAGAGAGAGAAAAAGAGAAAGAGAGGGGAAAAGAAAGAAGAAAAGGGAAGTGAAGCTTCTCTGGTTTCTCCCTCTGAAAGCTAGTGGGACTTGTCTCCCTAGCAACTTTCTCCTCACCTTGCCAGGGATTTTAGAACAGGTACATGAGGATGGTGTTGGAAAATGTTTTGACTTAACACTGGGAGTCACTCAGAGTGGAAAATAAATCTGCTATCTGAGTAACTGAGTGCTGCCAAAGAACATGGCTAAATCCCAGAGGCTCTGCCTTGAAATAGGCAGGGAAAGCAGCAAGTACAGGGCGGTTCAGCACATGGTAGACCATCAAAGAGAAGGCTTGTAAAAAATCTTTTTGAGATGAATTTACTACTCAGACCTCTAGGGCATTAATCAGTTCCACTTTTACTGTTTCCCGTCAACTAACCATCTGCAGGCAACACCTTTTAACAACTTGCTGTAATACATTTACTGGACATTTTGTCATTTTAGTATATTTGAGATTTCAAAAAACAGCTGGTAGGAGGCCATAAACAAAGACTTTATTACATATTGTTTATCATCACTTTAGTTTTGGAAGGCTAATCAAGAACACTAATGCACAGCAACACTGAGATGCATCTTTCTTGTTGCCAGGAAGGCTAAAGGTTACTTCACTAATAATATGCAAATGGAGCCTTTAGTGCACATAAAGAACATTCACCTTAGATTAAAGGCAGAAATTTCCTTTAGTAGTACTTGCAGAAAAACTTTTGTATTAATTTAATCATTAATTTTAAGAAGTGTTACGTCACTGAGCCTGAATGTATTATTTATTAAATGTAATTGAAGTATTTATTAGACAGTAATACATGACAGACAACAGTCATAGGTGGCTTCACTATGAAACAACCTCAATCTGTGTTTACAAGCAGGGATGGCAGCCTTCCTATATTATTATAACAGATTAATTATCTTTGGAAAATGTTATATAATCCCTTGAATTACTTAATGGATATTCCTTAGCATTTGGTTCTCCCCCTAGGATGTGAGAAGAGTCAGAATATTCTCACCAGAGCCTACACTACACTGACAGTCTAAGCTGTTTATATGTATGATCATTTTTTTTTTATTCTGGACTGAATAAAATTTAGGTTGTAAATGTGCCTGTCCACCACTTGACAACCTCAACATGTACATAACTCAGAGCACTGGTAGCAAGTAAATTAGACATCGGAGCCTTCAAATGAAAACAGCATTGGCTCATATCAACAGTAGAGCCATCGAACAATTCCAGCTTCAAATAAATTCATTAGAATGTAATTAATCTAATAGCAGGAGGATAAACAAGCAGATCAGCAATACCAGCTGCCTTTTTAAGTTTCTGGAAGAGTCTAAAGTGTTACCACTATTTACACTGTTTAAAGAACACAAGTCTGAAATTGGTCCAGGAGTCTTTAAGCAAAATCACAGGACTTAGGAAGACAAAGTAACTCTCTTTGATGTTTAACTACTTCATTTACTCTATATCATTAGGTCTACAAGGCCAAGCTGACCATTTTTATATTCATTGTAACTAAATAGATCCATTAATAAAGATGCTCTGTTTTCCTCTTCTTTCAACACTCTATAATGAAGTTACAGCAGGTCTTCATGATAAATAGTAACGATTTTAGGATATACACTTTCACTGTAGGAAAAAAGATAATAAAATAATTTCTAGCTTTCCACTCATCAAGGTTGTCCAAGCAGTCTAAGTTTATTGTTATTTTCCTTCCTGGGTTAGGTTTCTTTTTTTTACAGAATGATGAAGTTTTTTATTTGGTACAAAATATTCCGTTTCCACTCTAGTGTTTATGGAAAAACCTTGACTCCTTGATGTACCTATGAAAAACAACAATATGTGTGTTCTGCTCTGAAGATATTCCACTTACCTGCCCCACCACGTTTCCACAACATCAAAAAACAAGGGAAAAGGTGACATCAGCTGAAATGTATTTCTCTCTAGATGCTCTCAATATGCTCTCTCCAGACTAGAAAGAAAATTCAGAGCTTGAAGAATTGAGAGGTTCATACAAATACTTAAAATCTGGGGGGTAAATTTGGGCTCATGTCTTGAGGGATCTGGGTAGAAACTCCAAAGTTTACTAGGAATAAAAGTTTCTGAAAAATATTAAACATTTTTGCTTTCTTGCTTTGTTAGAGATTTCTAGCACGGAAAAAAATTATTAGAAAGAATGTTCTTTATTGCAAAAAAACCTCTATCCATCTAAGACACAGAGCATTTTCTTACATCCAGATCTAAATGGCTCTAAAATAGTGTGCTTAATCCTATTGTAACCTGTTTAACAAGTGTGAAGTAAAAATTTGCTGCTATACCATACTACTGAACCAGAATTTCAGCAATAACCTGAATCACTCTTTGATCACTTTGTCATAAGTTAAATGGAAGTCCCCATATTGTTTCCATAGAACTTCTCTATCATAACTTGCCCACTTGTATTTTAAATATGCTGTCCCAGATAACTATAAGCTATCAGTATCAATGTATGCATCAAGATGGTGCTCTGCAGAGGTTTAAGAACTCAGTCTGCTCCTCTTAACAGTGTGAAGGTTCTTTGACCGCTTTTTAGGTGATGATATATGGAAAAGTTATATACTACAAGGAGCACTCCAGTCTTGTGGACAGGAACATGCCAAGACCTGGTGTCTAGAAGTCGAAATTGTGTACTGGAAGTGGTCACAATTGGAAGTTGCTCACTCTTGGTGTTTTAAGATTGGCATTAAGATCGGACATCTTTGTGTCAGTCATCATGTTGTTTGCATCCTTGGAGAACTTCTGTGGTGTCTACATGACTGCCTCCCTGAAAAACTTTTTTGGTATCTATATGGAGATCTATTGAAAGTCTTAATAAGTCTTTTTGGTGTTTTGGGGGGCAGTCTATGATGTTCCTGTCGTTCACCCAGTGATTCTTAAGGAATAATTAGAATAATTGTGAATAATTAGAAATGGGAAATGGTTTTCATTCTGCTGCACTGGGAGAAAAGAATGAAGATATGCCAATGAATGGCAACCACTCTGATTGTCCTTAGAAAACAGGTCATTTGTTACCCCATGTAAGTAATCACTAGGGTGGCCACAGTCAGTTCTCTAAAGAGCTCAGCTTTTTTCTGTTAAAGTTTTTCCACAGCATTTTTGTTGTTGTTGTTATAATTATTTTAATACAACAGACGGAGATATCTTCTCACAGAAGGGTTACACAGCTGCTTCAAAGTCAATTGCCTTTACCCCAAAAGCTTGTTAAATGTTGGGTCTGAAGACCTTTCTCTTCATTTCCTAGCCCCCTAAACGGCTGACAAAGGCAAGGCAGTATGCTGGGTAAACTTTTGCCTCAGTTTTCACTGTGAACCCTTTCAAACAGCTGAATTGATTCTCCTACTTGACTATGTAGTACAAGTGTTTGATGTGATATATTTATACTTGTCTATAAAAGTGAAAATGTGATATACAAGAGACACTTGTGACTTGTGGTCCATTATCATGATTATTAACTTCTCTGTAGTCCTGTAATGAACAATTTGTCATTTACAAGCTAGTAGTACATCATCACTTAATGCGCTGAATACTTCTGTATTGCTAAAAAGCTAAATAATAATCCATTAAGTAGCCTGTCCCAACATAACAGATCGTTACCGGTTTTGGAAGGAGGGTTAACAGGAATCTCTTGAGCTTTCTGTATGTCTCTTGGATCCTATTTCTTGTAATAAAATGTCCTCCTGCATTGAAAGTCTTGGCACAATAGCCTGTGTCCGGCTCACTTGTGTATTTATGTGTTACAGATGTCTGCCATGCCTATCTTCTGTCATACTTTGGCACATTATCTTAATTTATCGTCTGGCAAATTCATTTCTGCTTACATGTCTGAACTTGTGTTTTCAGCTGCATGTCAGAGGATTATTTTTAAGGGTTTTTCTCAGATGACTTTTCATTTTCTGTTTAAATTTTCTAACAACATTCAGTTGCAGAAATGTTTAGTACCTGAATCAAATTAGCACTAAAAGTTTCCTGTTACACCTGCTTACACTGTGTATCTGTAAGTACTTCTGAAAAGAACTCCTGTAAGAAACATCTTACCAGGCCTGATTTTTTCCATTCTGAACCCGTTTTCAGAAGTCTAGTTGATCTTTCCATATCAATGCCTACAAAGTGGTTTTCACTGGTTTAAATTTGTTACTGTTAGCCAGTTTTCAAAGACATTTAATTACCAAAAACAATTGCCTAGTGAACACATTGGGTGCTTTATGTACCAAAGGGAATATTTCAGATGTAAATCATATGAACAAAACCTTTAGTGGTCCCCCTTTTTTAAAAGGCATGTTCATAAATAATTTACCAAGAACTACAAAATCATTAAAAGTCAATAATTTTATTGCTACCAACACAAACAAATGGATGGCATAGTGTAGAATAATCAACAATATATTTTATTGGTGTGTTTATCCCCACCTTTATTAGGTGTCACTTTTGTCAGTAGCAGGCTTAAAATACCTAATGGTCACTTATGAAACTTTTTGTGGTGTTTTATAATGGTAACTTTAAAAAAAAAAATTGACCTATTAAATAATATTCACTTTCTACAATCCAATAAATGCTTCTAAAATCATCTACACTTTCTTCCCTGGGATATTTCAGTATGAAATACTGAGCTTATTTCAGTATGTCAGACTCCACAGAAGATTTTTCTGTAAAGCAGGCATTAAAATGTGGTTTTGTCACATAAACTTACACTCAGTAAACAAGAATTTTGTTTACCAATTTTAACTTCAGGCAGCCACTAATTTTTAATGCCCATCCAAAGTGATTAAACTGCATCAATAATCCCAGCTATAAAAGGCTTACCTTTTGTCTTCTAGTTTTGTGTCTGAAAAGAAACAATTGGTTACTTCAGCTAATGAGACAATCCTTCATATCATTTGAATTTTTAAGAAGTTTTTATGTTAAATGCATATATATATTTAAATCACATACACATCTACGGAACATACAGGGGTCAGCTTTAGCACATATGACACACTTATTTATTTATTGATAATTTCCATTAAATATAGGTATGTGTAGCTGTGTCTAAATAGCTCAAAGCATAACACTTTCAAGGATAATTCAGTAAACCTATGAAGAAAGTTTTAACAATCCTATTTCTTAAAGTACTAGCATAGAATGCATCATAAACAGTAATGAAGGTGAACAAAAATATCACCTCCCAAAGTACAGTGTAAACAAAATAATTAGCAACCTCACAGTCTCATAATAAAAGATAACAACCTTGATTCATAAAACAGACTGGCCTTCTTTGGCTCCAAAATAAATACCAACTTGTCAGACTGTTTGACTATGTGAAGCACCTGGCGTGCTCTTGATACTATCCAGGCTGTAAATCATAATGAGAAAATATCACAAACCAGGGCTCAGTGACCCATGTGGTTCTCTTCATCTCTGTGTTCCTGTGATTAACTATTCAAACAACATCTACAGAACCTGGTCTAACTGATCCGATTATCTTTAGATGCTCAGGAATACCTCTCCATCTGTTTTCTGTATATCCATCCCTGTGGCATCTGGGATAATTAAGCATTAAAAGTGCAGACAGGACTTCAGTCAGCCTGCTTGAGCTATTGCAACCTGAGCTTCAGTTCAGACCCAAATCTTTAGATGCACTTAAAGATGGGATTCTGCCTTTGATAAAGCTCCTAGTCTTGCCTGATTTTCAGATGTTGAGCCATTTTAAGATCTATGAAGTTCAGTGGAAAAGATCTACAACCAGAAGGTTTCAAAGAGTCAAGCGGGTCACCAACTAGGTCTTGAGAGGATTTCTTTGAAAGGTGTCTCTGATTTGGGCAACAGTTAAAGTTCAGACATCATGTATACTTAAAGAAATTGAAAGACAGATATCTAAAATATCATAAAATGACAGATGCCTGAATTCATATAAAGATCATTTCCTTTACTATTGTAGAAGATATCTCCTCTTTTGAATTTCTATCGTCTTTCATAGAGTAAACATTTTCTCTTTGCAAAGTAAGCAAACAAAAAATACTGAACCCAAGAGACTGGACAGTGCAAGAGGTAGGCTGCCGTGTGAGAAGCAGTCAGTTATGAAGACTTTCAAACATGATTTTCTTCCCTAAGCTTCAGAAAAGGCGTTTTGCAGAATATTTATGGTGTCTATTGAATAGATCAGGTATGTTTAAAGTATTATTCACCTGCTTTGACAAAAATCCCCTTCCTATCCTACCTCCTTACATTAACATGCCACTTCTCTACCTGGTTTTCTTCACTTGCTTCTCTAAATATTTGTCATGAGGTTATTTGAAAAAGAAAAAAAAATAAAAATAGAGAGGACCATACAGCTTTTAGGAAGAAATTGTTAAAACAGGCTGAGAATTAGTTTATACACTGAATTGTCTTTTATGCTGTTTTGAAAGCCTTGACTGTGAGACAGATTTTTTTTGCCATATATCATGCACACTCTCACATTTAAGCAGCCTTTATTTGACCTCTTAATCAATCTGTGCCAGTGCAGGAAAAAAAAAAAGAGGGAGATACAAAATAGCTTATATAAATGCCAAGTTGGCTGTGTTCCTCTGAACCATCTGCATTTCTAACCATGGTCAGAGTAAATGTCTGCTAATGGCCCCTTCTTCTACGATCCATTTATATGTCCCTCTTTCTCTCTTTTTTTTTTTTTTAAGTGGAAAACAAATGGCATTATTGGACCTGCTCTGCTTCAATGCAGCTGTGAATTGCAGGCCTAGAAAGGCAGCCAAGGAGAAGTCAGACAGCAAAACCTTTCTGCTTAGAGAAGCAAGGCCAAAACTGCTGATTTGGCTTCATTTTGATACATGATATATATTTTTTTAATCTATAAATTTTAATGTGGTCCTTAGAGGACATATTTTGAGCTGATGCTTTTTCCAGTACATTTCTTCTTTCCCAACCCTGTAGAACCAAAATAAGTTTGTTGGACTTTTTTTTCAGGTTATAGTTACTGGAATCTGTAACTTGATAATCCATCTGCAGATAGGATGAAACTTGAAATCAGAGCAAATTATATTCAGCTGATAAGACAGTGGCTAGGATTGGTTTCCTGAAGTATTAGGCTTTGGCCATAAATCAATGTATTCTCAGTAGTGCTTTGATACTAGTGGAAGGTGTATTTTGTGAGAAACAGGAGGGGGAAGTGGAGGTGAGCCAACAAAAGAAGGCTCTGAGTCCAGCTGCGATCCCCAGGTACTCCTGTGTTATACGTAACAATTAATCGTTGTTCTCTAAAGCCTGAATATGAATCTTCAGTACTTCTTCTTAAAGCCTGGCTTTTTGCAACAACCTGTCTTTGTGATGCAAATTTTCCCTGTGGTCCAAAGACTAAAGCAGTCAAGTATTGACTCACTGTCAACAGGATTGACCCATTGTCAACAGCTTCCACATACGTCTGTAAGGATGTATACCCAGCCTTGGTTTTCCCAGGCTGTGCGAGCGAGACCCTGCTCTGACCTGGAAATCTCATAGTTGGGTTAGCAGAGCATCAGGCCAAGATCGTCTATTAGGAGGTGTGCATTACCCTGGGAACAGCTCTTCATTCACAGTGCAATGAGGTTTTGGAATCAGACCTGGCTCACGTTCGATGAGGTTGCTTGCCACACTGAACCTTGCCCTGTAATTCTTCCTTTTGCTCATGGTATAAAAGCAGCCAGGCATGGCACTCCAGCAATTAGTGACTTGGGAAAAACGCTAATAGTAGAGCTAACAGCTGAATTGTTAGGAGCCTCTTGAGGTTGTACAGTGTGGTTCTTGCCTACTGAGTGGCTGCTCCTGCTGCACAAAATGACCCACCTCTCTATTGCTTTGTCCAGAAAAGAAAAAAAACTCGGGGAAAGCAAGTGTCTTTAGAGTAAATCAGTGCACTGATTTGTCATATTTCAATCAAAAGAAGTATACTAAACTCCATCAAAAAGGCATTATGGAAAGAGCTCCTCTAAGTGTCTTTGAACTGTAAACTAACAATAACAGATAAGCTCCCTCTCCTAAAATCTGCTTAGGGCCCATGACTGATAAAGTATTTTGATATAACCACACCATCATTATTTTCCCCCCATTAATGTTGACGACTGGCATCTTCAAGGGTGCCTAGGTTTTCAATGAAAAATCATCGGGAGTTGGCTTTCTAAATAACTTTAATTATCTTGACTAAGAGTCTTGAATTAGAGCCTCCAGGTCCATATTTCACCACCAACACATGGATTCTTATTTTCAAAAGTGTCCAGCACTTAATAATCCTTGCTGACATCAGCAGAGGGTGTGATGCTTCCACTGCTCCTGAAAAGGAAAGCTGCAGTGTACGCTGAGCCCTGTCTGGGGTTTATTAGGACTAGATTATAAAAATCACCTCTTCCAGGTGTTGAGTTCATTCCTGTTGCACTGTTATTTTGGATGCATCACCTATTTCTCTCCAACCAATGCACAAGCATAGATATTCTGCTGAAGGGGCAGTCTGCAAGTTATATTCACCCTATAGTTAAATAACCTGGCAGAAAATAATATTTTTTCTCCATCTCCCTGACCCACAAGACATATCAGTGTACATATGTGTGCATCCGTGACCTTTCCGAGGGTCTCATTTTCTGGACAGAAAGCCAAATGCTGCACGCTCTTCCAAGTCGTAGGCTGTTTCAAGCCTTGGTGAAGACAGCAGGTTAGACCCATTCTTTGTGTAAGGATGGAATCTTGTCAGTCTTGGCAACAGGGAGAGTTTTTATTTGAAGTTTATTAACATTAAAAACAAAAACAATGAGGAATGCACTAAGTGGAGGTTGCTTTCACCTCTTCACAAGTTAAAACCCAATTAATAAAGGGCAAGGAGTGTTTCCTAGACACGTTGCAAATTAGGCTTGTTGAGCCTGTGTTAATCTTGCTTTTCTGTGGCAGGTGTGCATTTCCCAGCAGACCCCAGCCTGCAGTCTATTCATGAGCTTCTCTCCCCACAACCTTGCCTTTGAGGACCTCAAGGCCAGGTTTCAAAATTGCTTCCTTCAGTTTAATCCTGAGTTCAATAGAACCAAAACAACAATGGAAATCTCAGCGGTGGAGAGTGCAAAAGTAAATTACCAGTTAGTTTAGAAGTTAGAGATGATCTGTGCCTCCTCTTTCTGTTCTCCTGGAACTGCAGGGGATGATTCATATGTATAGGCAGACCTTTGCTTGTCAGCAAAATCACGCAAATTCATGTCACCATTACTTTAAAAAGAAATAATCCATTCGTGACCCAAAGCTCTGAAATAGTTCCACACAATGTGTTGAATGCATAAAATTTAAGTTTTCCTTCTAAAGGAATATGCTGGGGCTTTTTGTCCCAATTTAAAAAAAAAAATTCCCAAAAATTAAAAAAAAGGAAGAGAATTACTGTGTTGTGCTTTCCCTTCCCTGTGAAGATCTTCCTCTTTGAGGCAGCAGGTACCGGTTATGAAAGTATTAAGGAAAAATTAGTACTGAATAAGACTATGAATAAAACAGGAAGGATAGTTCTTGTCAGCAGTTAATATTATTTCAAAGTTCAGTTCACAAATAAGGAGAGTCACTGTAGAAATAATCAAGATTTCCAGCCAGTCACTGGTGTTAGTTGTTGCACATTACTAATTGCAATAGTTTCCCTATTTAATTTGAAATAAGCTGGAATCTACTCAGCTGCCAGGGTTATAGGTTACATGTTCATAGAACAGCAGACTACTAAAACCTTGGGCCTCCTGTTTCATAAAGAAATGTTTGAACAGGACCTCTTACAAAAACATGGGAAAGGGACTAAAACCATGACCCCTGTCTGTATATATTAGATACATTCCAGTCCTGATCTTACACTGCTGAAGTGAATAAGAATATAGCTAAACCACTAGTGCAGAGTAGGTTCTTGGCTGTGTTTTTAATATTTTCTTTTCCTTTCAAATATTCTTATCCAAAGTTTTATGCTGAGAGAACTGTAACTACAACAAAGAGGATTAGTTTAATATAGTTTGTGCATCTGCGTCAATACATGTCTGTCAAAATATGAGAGTAACCTCCTACTTGGATTCAATTCTGTGTTACATATAAATCAGTGTACAGCAGCCCACAGAAGATGCTACAATATGAAGAGTAATAAAGTGTTGTAGAGAGAGGATTGTGGGAAAAAAAAGTGTGCCACGGCACACACTGAAGGAAGCATTTGTTGATTTTTAAATGTCATCTCCTTGCCCCCTACAGTGCAGCTCATACAGACTTGTAATGCATACCTAGTCATGAATAAATAAACAGATGTCAATAGGACTGACTTTTGGAACTGAAGGTCAGGAGAACACTTCTCAAGAGTTTTTGAGAAACTGCCCCAGCCTATCATAAAACCCCATATATTGGTTTCAGATAAGGATGCCATCTAATGTCAAAACATAAGAAAGTGTAACAAAAATAAATATTTTCTCATCTGACCATGGTGAATACCCAGGACACCTTAACAACGGAGTGAGTGACTGAAACTTAAGTATCTGTACAGGGCTTAGTGTAGTTACCTGAAATGTTGGTTTTTCTTCCATGAAGGGCTGATGTCACAGTTCAGAATAAAATAAATTTTATAGATTTGCAGCCAGCTTCTGAACTCATAATCCATTTTGCCTGCTTCAAAACATTATGTTTCAAAACTTCTGAGCACATGTTCCTGTAATTTAGATTCAGTCTGCTGCTGAATATCATGTTGCTATTACTGCAGTTGTAGTTACAACTCAAGGTAGAAAAAATACTGTTTCTCAACAGATTAATTGATTTTCCCTTTCAGTAATTCCTTTGTTTCAGGTTGTTTTTTTTTTTAATATACCAAAGCTAACTTGTGTTGTAAGGATTCATCTCTTCTTTGTAGAATGGAAGACAGGTAAACAAATAGAGACATAAAAAGACAAGAATTTACCCCTTCTTTCTCAAGTCCAAAGCCTGCTGATGTGTTTACATCAGTGACATTCAGCTTTTCTAGCTTAGGAATAGTGGTATGAATTGTTTCTTATATTACCATACTTCCCAGAGACCCAGATGTATTTGCTGTGCTCAGTACACACTTAGACTTGATCTTTCTCTCATGAGCTCACATTCTGTATGAAGATTTTAATGACTGAGAGGGAAGAAATCTCAACAGATATTTGTTTTAGAAGTTAAACATGAGTTTTCCAGTCCAACATGGACTGAGTCCATGAGTTCTGCTTTCATCTCTGTGTTGAAGATTTTTGGTGATCCTATAGGTATGATTCTGTACTTATATTATTACTACAATCACTACCAATTTCTGCACAGCCTATTAAGTGTTCAGGTACTGTGGTAATTAGCTCAGTCTAAAATCCTCACCAGATTAAAAACACCAAAAGAGTGACCTTTAAAACCCTTTGCCTTCATTTTGGCATCATATCAGTATTTTACAGTTCCTTCTTAATGTGTGACAGTGTAGAGAGTTTCATAATTCATTTCAGCTGTTGAATCCCAATATGAAATTACTGAAGAAATACTCACAGTCACTTTTTGCAGAGAAATTTGTATTTTGAGGCCTAAAATGGGTTCATCCATGACAACCATTTCTAAAGAATCAGATTGTATCAAGTTCACAATGAGCAGAGTGCTTTATTCCCAGCAGAATATAGTGCACAGTGTAACTAAGCCATTCTTAAAATTACTGTCTGCAATTTAGGATGAGTCAGACAAGCTCTTCTCCTTCTGTCAAAATCAACATCCGAATCCTTTTCAAATGGCCTTTGTGTTCTTTGGAGTGATTCCTCTCCTCCCACATGGTTTGTTGGCAATTCAGTGAGAGTTTAAAGCTCTTTGGGTAAGGGCCCCCCTGTAGTGCTCTTACTTACAGGGTTGTGGGCACAGATGTGGTCTGTCCTCAGGAACACTAGTCACAGAGCAGACAGGTGAGCAGAAGACATGTCACGGTGGTGGGAGTAAAGCAAAGCATTACTGATATCTCTTCTTTGGAGGTTTGATCTCTATTTCTCCACACACCAGAATTATATGCTGTGTTCAGTTTGAGCTAAAGCAGAATTGGTTTTCTAACTTCAAATCAGTCTCTTTTAAGTAACTTCATTTTGTGAAAGTTAGCCTCGTGCTATTCAGACAGTGTTCCTGTGATAATATAGGGCACTGGTATGCAGAAAGGCCATTGTTTATACTTATTCCCATAGTAACCAAGGCCATCTTCTAGCTGACAGTGTGTGCTAAGTCAAAGAGGTGAAGAAAGGTCACATCTGCAGGGAGCGGTGGACAGGACAGGTGACCCAAAACTGACCAACAGAAAATTCAAAGAATCATAGAATCACTAGGTTGGAAAAGACCTCCAGGATCATCAAGTCCAACCATTCCTATCTGTCTCTAAACCATGTCCCTAAGCACCTCGTCTACCTGTCTTTTAAACACCTCTAGGGATGCTGACTCAGCCACCTCCCTGGGCAGCCTCTGCCAGCACCCGATGAAAATTTCTGTGAAAATTTTTTCCTGATATCCAATCTGACTCTCCCCTGGTGCAGCTTGAGGCCATTCCTTCTTGTCCTGTTCCCTGTCACTTGGGAGAAAAGGCCTTTCAGGTAGTTGTAGAGAGCAATGAGGTCTCCCCTCAGCCTCCTCCAGGCTAAACACCCCCAGCTCTCTCAGCCGCTCCTCATAAGGCCTGTTCTCCAGCCCCCTCACCAGCTTTGTTGCTCTTCTCTGGACTCGTTCCAAAGCCTCAACATCCTTCTTGTGGTGAGGGGCCCAGAACTGAACACAGGATTCGAGGAGCGGTCTCACCAGTGCCGAGTCCAGAGGGAGAAGAACCTCCCTGGACCTGCTGGCCACGCCGTTTCTGATCCAAGATGCCATTGGCCTTCTTGGCTACCTGCTCACACTGCTGGCTCATGTTCAGTCCCTGTGAACCAACGCCCCCAGGTCCTTCTCCTCCAGGCAGCTTTCCAGACACCTAATATCATATACATCATACTCAGCATAAAACTGAGAGATCACAAATATCTCTCTATTTCTATAACTGTTATGCAGTGAGGACCTCGTCTGTCTGTTTGCCCCTAATTGATTTGTGCATTCCTGAATCCAAGTCCTGGGTTCAGCTCCCACCTAGACTTCTCTGTCTGCTCTGCAGCATTTAAGGTGATATACAGTCATCAAGGGATGGGGGTACAATTTCACACGTTTGTAGGTATCTTTTTATTATTATTACTGTTATTTCACTAAAGCTGTAGTTTTAGTTTTCCAGCCTGCAAGTCTTTTCCTCTTGTTTCCCTTACCCTGGGGTTGGGGTCAGGGAAGGAACTGGGAAATCAATTGCTTAGTTTTAGTTGCAGAAATTGGCCAGGCTAGGGCTAAACTGTGACATGCTGTCAGCCTTGAAGGGACAGAAAAGTAAAGCTATTTCACCAGTGCTGCTAGATTTGAGTGCTTAACTTGGATTGAAATTTTTAAATGTTGAGGCTTTGATTATATGTCAACATTTGTAGAATGTAGAACCAAGAGGTGATGTCAAATTTATTGAAGCTTTTTGCCATGTATATTTCCCACATGAGACCAGTCCTTCATTTACACTGAACAGGGATCAGTTCAGGAAAAAGATGTTTAGCAGTAATAAAGAGTAACAGCCACCTGCAATGTTGCTGATGAAACCTGAATAAACTTGGTCTGAGTCAGTAGAGATTACTCACCTTCCTTTTGAGTGATCCTTTGACTTGAACTACATCCACCTGCTAGTGGAAGTACTACCCTACTGAAGCACCAAAAGTACCTGAAGCAATAATGTTGTCTAAAACCTCATGTTACTTAAAAGTCTCAAACTTTAGATGTAGTGTCCTCCTGAATGTAATCACCATCTAGTACAGCTGATGGCAAAGACCCCAAATAGTTGTATAGTTCTGATGTAGAGTTAACATATAGCAACCAGAGGGGGATGTGGTGAGTGTTAGTATTGCAGGATATCTTCAAAATTAAAACAAAAGTATTTTTTCAGTTCTGAATAAATTACTGTGTGGTGTACTGTTGCCATTGCAATTGAACTGTTTGGACTGAAACCACTGGGCATAGGTGCTATGGATTTCAGGGTTTTGTAGATGCATTCCTTTTTCCCTTTTCCCGGAACATAGTTATAGTAATGACAGATAGAGAGAGATATTCTTGTGATTTATATCACAGCTGCCACCATGGTATGTGATCACTTGTTGGGGGGGAGTATGGATGCCAGTAATCTAAGAGTTACTTAGATTCCAAATCCTATAATGTGTTGGCAGAAGTCTGATGACTCCATTAGGTTGTGTTATACTGTATGGAAAATAGACATATCAATCATCTTCGGTTACAGATTTAGAACTTGTGATATTTAAAAGAACAATGATCTTTAAGATACAAGAATAGTATACTTGATTAATCTATTCTGCTCTCTAGCATACTCAGTTCGAGTTACATGGCAAGTGAAATTGTCCCAGTGATTTAATCCACAGCAGGGAGTACTAAAATTACCACAGTACTGAAGGCTAGATGAGAATAGTGTGTATGCATGATGGAGCTGTGATCTATCCCAGCACTTTGTGCAGCCTACTAGAAACAAAGTAAAGGAGTGCCGGGTCATGCCATGAGAAAATTAATGTTGTTATGGGTGCTTATGTTTTTCTCTCCAAGTGGGCATCCATAAGTGAAGGGTTGAAACCCTTGAGCTGAACTTGTCTTGTCAGTTAGGGAAATCAAGACAGTTAGGCAAGCAAAGTGGGATAAGATGCATGGGATTGCACTGAGAATTGTAGTAAACAAGATTTTTGGCTTCTTGGCTATATCAGAACAGATTATTCAAAGGAGGCAAATGGCAATAGACACATGTCCTGGAGGATTCTAGCTTCAGAGGCATCATAGTGAAGGATAGTTTTATTTTCTGTCTCCACCATTCTGTACATAAAATCAGGTGTCTGGGAACAAAGGGAACATTGCAGGACAAGCAACTTTCTTTTCTTTGGTAAAAAAGTAGGAAATGTCAGACTGGATCAGACATGGACTAGCTAATACGTAGCCACTCTCCAGCAGCAATCCAGACCAGTTGCCTTAGAAGATTGTTTACTAAGCCTGCAGAAGGAAGTTGTGTGGTAATCTGCTCTCAGCAAATGTTTCATTCTAAACGATAACAGTTACAGATTGATCTAAAGCCTGAAACATGAAGTCTTACGCTCCTTTTACAAAGGCTTAGTTAGCATAATCCATGATTATTCTGGATATTCCTGGGTTTTGTGCAAACTTTACTAATCTCTGGACCCCAGTAACATTACACAATGAGGAGTTCCATACCCTTCCTGATAACCGAGGGAGAAAAACTCTTCATGGTTTTTATTTTGTTATTGGTTTTTGATTTGTGTTTTCATTTTTCTTGGTCACACAATCAAGTTAAGAATCCCAGGAATTGTCCACAAGAGATAACATAACCCATAGTTCAAAAGTTTGAGAACCTGTGTTCAGTGAATTTTGAGCACCCACACAATACAGCTCAGAGGTGCTAAGTGCATGTTAGGTTTACATACTGAGAATCTATCCTGGTGCAGATCTGCCTCAAGCCCTCTCGATGCAGCTAACAGTGATGCTGGGTATGGAGCAGGCTTGACCAAGGGCATCCTCAGTACCTCTGTTCTATGCACCTTTGACTCTCTGACTCTACCCCTTAGTTTTGGCATGGTAACTAATCTGCAAAACATGATGGCATGGGGACATCTAATCCTTCTGTTTACTGCTGTAGCAACTTCAGGTCACTACATCCCTTGGACGTTTAGTGAAAAGCATTGCAGAGAGCAACATTGGTGATGAATGGATAGAGTGATGTGTAATTAAATCTGACATATGTTGTTATAAATCAAAACTGACAGAAGTCCCAGCATGATTTTAAAAAGTTCTGTGCTGTCTGGAATGTCCAAGTCTTTAAAGCAAATCATTAAACCAAAATCCTGACCCGTTTCGTCTTTGATAAGCCTACAACCATATTTTAAATAACTGTGTTGAGCATGTGAGAACCAAAGGCAAATAATTTCTTGATCAAAGGCAACAAAACACATGTTAAAAAGAATGAATAGATAGAGGTTTTCCTTCCTCTAAGGGTGCAATATAAAGCTTTCATTTAAAAATCGACTCTCATCATCGGGTGTATAATGCTGGCTCCTGAACTTATTTCTTTGCTCCCTGCAACAAGATAAAGGGATGTTGATCAGATCTTTCAAAAATATACAAATATATATATATATATATATATAAGAAAGGGTGGCGTGGGGAGAGGCAGGGGGAGAATTTTCTATCCTCTTCCAGACCTTTTATCTCAAGAAGATGTAAAATCTGGATACACTGTGAAATCTCCTAGGGACTTCGCTGGTGTTACTGGTTCTTCATGAAAGCTGTTGACATTCTTTGCTGAAAATTAGGAGAATAAAATTCATAGGCAGGCAGGCTGTCTGGCAGTCAAATCATGACCTTCTTCCATGTCCTGATTTCCCCACAGTTTTGATTGGAAATAGGATGATACAGTTCTTCCTGCCCTGACGGGAAGGTTGGGTTATGTGACCTCCAGACATCCCTTCTACAAATTTGCTACAATATTCCACAATTCCCCCCTAAACAGTTGTGCAATAGCAAGAAGCATCCATCATACTTGGCTAAAATTCAGTTTATTCAGTTTTTTACTAGCTAAGTTTGAACTAAAGAATGATACAATTTTGCAATTAAAATAGAAAGCTTTAATTAAGTTGTGTTCTCTCCTTTCTCCCCAGACTTCACAATCTTTGAGTTACCACTGACAATATTTCACACTGATACACCACAGGGATTTATTCTTTGTTATTGTAGTTCTAAATGTTCCATGAGAAGAAAGGAGTGGCTTCAAAGTGAGATTTCTGTGTTTCCTAAAGTTTTAATCTACTAGGATTTCCAAGCACTTCTTAGCTACAAGACCTGAAAACAGGAAGGCCTAATGGGAATATTTCTAATATCACCCAGACGTTGACATGCAGAACATTAGTAGCCCCTAAATCAAAAGTATTTCATCAGGAGGTATATGCCTTCCTTTAGTCACTCCACTTATTTTCCCATGATGACCAGACAATGTACAGTATCTTCTTTTTTTAATAGCATTTTTGCCGAAAAAGCTAGGTAGTGGTACAAAAAGGTTGCCTCTCTCCACTAATGTTATGACTGAAGACCCATCCCGTCACTTTTCTCTGACAAACCAATAGTCTTCCTGAGTTGGCAAGAGCTGAATGTTTTTTACCAGGCCTGCACTTCCTTACAAAGTATTTAGGATTTGGTATCAGTCAAAACAAGCATCTGTGAAAATGTACCATTTTAGCAGATGGATACAGAACAGCTCTCTTGCATACAGTAAAAGTCTTAATATTTCCACAGCTGGCAAGTTTCCTGTGGTCTAAAGGATTGGGGCTTTTGCTCTTTGAGACAGAATATCTAAATCAAGCTTTAATTCAGAAAATAATTCACATTTAAACTCTCAAGATGCTTTATTGATCTTCCTCTCCAGAAGACAAAACCAAGAAGTTAGGTTGTTTGAGGGAAATAGTGGAGATTTCCTCCTCTGTTGCATCCATTCTGAAGAGAAGGCAATGCTATGGAAAAACTAAATTTTGGCTTCTGTTCCCTTTTTTTATAATCACGCTTTTTTTTGATGCTGCCCTCTCTCCAGAGATTTCACTTCTTGCCTCTCCTGACCAGTACAACCATGTCAACATAAGCCTGCAATACAGGGAAGATCAACTTCTGAATCTTATTGTGTTGCTTTTGTGAAGACCAGTGTAACAGGAGAGTGTGTTATGAAACCAGTCATTAATATTACACATTTACGAGTCATTTAATATACTCTTATTTTGTCAAGAGCAAAAAACCTTTCTTGGAACCCTTTCTGGTGGAAAGTTAACTATTTCTGATAGCACATTCTTAAACTAGAACTGTGTTGTCCACAAGGAATTCAAAACCCTTTTATAACACCATGTAAATTGAAGTGTGTTTGTTCACACATTTCTTAACAGTCAGAACATTTTGAACCAAAAGAAACCTCGTCAGAGCTGAAAACTTACAGAACTGCACTATTTTCAAAGGACATTTCAAAGGAAGGGTTATTGATTCTCCCACTCTGCATGGCTTTGTGGTATAGGCACTGGCATGGCATTAGTGAATGGGAGGTTTAAGCTTTTACGCTGATACAGGGATGGATGAAGGATGGATAAAGCCCCTTCAGAATCAGGCAGAGAAAAATCATGCAATCATATAGACATAGAAGTGCTTTGTTGGAAAAGACCTTTGAGATCATCAAGTCCAACCATACCTGTCTACTACTAAACCATATCCCTGGGCACTTCATCCACCTGCCATTTAAATACCTGCAGGGATGATGACTCAACCACCTCTCTGAGCAGCCTGTTCCAGTACCTGATAACCCATTCAGTGAAGAAATTTTTCTTGATATCTTGTCTAAGATTCCCCTGGTGTGACTTGAGGCACTGCCCTGTCATCCTGTCACTTGAGAGAAGAGACTAACACTCACCTCACTGCAACCTCCTTTCCGGTAGTTGTAGACACTGATAAGGTCTCCCCTCAGCGTCCTTTTCTCCAGGCTAAACAACCCCAATTTTCTCAGCCACTCATCATAAAACTTGTTCTCCAGACACTTCCCCAGCTTCACTCCCCTTCTTTGGACACACTCCAACTCCTCAATGTCTTTCTTGTATGAGGGTCCCCAAACTGAACACAGTTTCCAAGCTGTGGTCTCACTAATGCCGAGTACATGGGCTCAGTCACTTCCCTGACCCTACTGGCCATGCTATTTCTGATACAGTCATAAAGTTTTTGCCTCACATCTGTGTTTTAGCTACACATTACCACTTCTCCTTAAGCTATATAAGGTTCACCTTTCCTCCAGAAAATGGATGTTGCTACCTCCACGCTGAAGAAGTCAAATGTTGCATCGTCTTCCCAACAGAATCTTCTTTTGGAACAAAGAAGTACCAAAACTGAGAAAGTTGTCTTGGAGTGGATCTCTCACCACTTAGTCCCCTCTATTTGCATATGACCTGCTCTTTAAGCACAGAGGTGGACAAAGTGTCCTGTGTTCTAATCCCAGTAGTTACCACAACAATGTTTTGCCTGCTACAAAAATAAAGAACCCCAAGAAACTAAATCATGTTTCCACAACTTTTGTGGCTGGCAAAGCTGTGTGTGCTAGAGAGTACTTTGACACTTCCAGCTATGTTATCACTCAAAAGCAGTATTTCAAAGCTGAAGGACTTTAATTTGCCCACCTTCCCTGTTTTCTGCAGCTTGCTGTTGTGCAACTGCTGTGCTCTGTAAAATCTCTGATCTTACCGGTCTCTGGCTAAATAAAAAAGATTTGTCCCACTGACTGTGTATGGAAATCACAGTTGTCAGAATGCTTAACTGAAGTCTAGCCTTATTCAGGCAAATAAATAACCATATTTCACAGATGTTACCCATGAATATGCTCACAGTCTAGATATGGTAATTAACTCTTCTTAAACATGGTAACCAGAGAAACCCCTATACAGATCTTTGTGTTCGCTTTATACAGTTCTGAACTGTTTAGTCTGATGCACCAAGTATATTATACCAACTATACAAGAGGACAGTTTTGGCCCTCTGTAGAGACAGAGGCTCATGAAAACTGTGGAAATACTACTCACTTCTTTCTACAGCGACCCAGCTGACACACTGTGACTCATGACACGGAGATTCAAGGGTCCCAATGTACTCAAACCTTAGTTCTGTAGTATCCCAGCCTCCTAAACCATGGTGATTGTGTGATTCCAGTTATACAGTGAAATAAAGATGGTTTCTTTCATCCCAGATCACATGGATGTAGATAGATCAAGCATTCAGATCTGCTGCGGCACATCTGCTTCATCTTCAATACTCATACCATAATCAGTTTTGCCACTCTTACCCATTTAACTGGGCAAAATCACAAAATTAAATTGACTTTAAATTTGTTCTTAGCAAGAGGAGGCAGGAATAAAAAAAAAATCTGAAAAGATGAGTCCTTGCTAAGTACAGTCCCTGCTGAGTCTGGACCACCTGCCTTCATCCTAGATTCACTCTTACCACTTTTTCTTTCCTACCACCTCTAGCTACTAGTGTTAGATATCAGACACCTTCTTAAATTTCCACAGATATCCTGCTTCTTTTCTTTAGAGAAAGCACCCATTGATGCAGACAGGATTTTTCCCTCTGGCTAGATAACACAGGACACAACAGTGAGTCTCCAGAGAGTACAGGGCTTGACAGGGAGCTGGTTCCTCATACAATATTTTAACAGACAAGCATGCAAGGAAAACAACAAGGACAGTTACTGTGTGTAATGAAAGCTCAATGATTTAAAAAGCAGCAGTGTGTGCGTGAGGAAAAGAAGGGAGGCTGGGGGATGGGATGGCAGATTTCTCTTGCCAGACCAGGGGTAACTAAAAATTATCCTGATCCAATAGACCATGTGAAAAGATGCTATTGTGGTATGAAAAAAATTCTTTTGAGGGGGGGTCAGGACTGGGATTTTTCTACCCTTTCTCTAAAACTCTGTTATTCTGCTGTTCTTTGCTTGCATCTGTTAAATGCTGGAATGTCTGCAGGGACGTTTTGAAAAGCTGCACAATGTCAATTAAATTTGCCGAGCAGTATATCTTTTTGGAGTATGTGTGACCTTTTCTGTTTGTCATTTCCTGGGCATCACACCAAGTGATCCTCTTAGGATGCTGGCTTTGTGGAGCAGGCCCACAGCAGCAGGACTGCAGAAACTGCAGGTTTCTGGGACCATTGCCAGCCTTCAGATAATTGCCATCAGCAGGAAAGAGCTAGAAAAGCTTGGCTGAGTCCATCTTTTACAGATAGATTGACCCCTTTCCGTCACTGCAGAATCACAGTCAGAGAGAAACGCATATCTAAAAAGAACAAGAAGGGAGGGGGGGAGGATGGAATGATTACAGCGGGCAGGATACATCTGATCTGAACAGGAGAGATTTGGAGGTTACACTCGCTTCTTCACCATAGCCAATATTTTAAACATCTTCTGTTTTAAGACAGATGAATCTGAGAAGGAAGCTGAACTCTGTTATAATAAATCTGGTGCTTCTGTGAGAGCAGAATCAGTGCTCTGAGAGAGGGGTGGGAAGGGCAGGAATTCAATACCTTCATGCAATACATCTGCTGGGAAATAACAATTTGAGAATTTATGCAGCAAGCAAAAGAGAGGGAATGATTGAATGCTGAAAGCCACTGCAGGTGCTTGGAAAGGAGTTGGGGGACAGCAGAAGGAATAAGAAAGGAGACTGTACAGCCACAGGTCAGTAGCTAAGCTTAGGTCCTTTGAAAAACAGTGAGAGTCACAATTGCACCTTATGAAAGCTGAGAGAGGAAAGAAGTGACCTTAATATGCCTATGTCCAGCAAGTGACTTACTAGAGTAAGTGGTGGCGATGTGGCCAGGCAGTGATTTCAGCAATGGATATTTCAGATGTACCACCTCTTCTGTGAGCTCACCCACCCTAGAGCTACGTGCAGGGTTCAATGTCACTAGCGGATATCAGCAGTGACCACGGCGCTGGACCCCAGAATCTCAGCGTGGGAATGTCCAGATGAGTGCTGCCTGCACTGGCATATCTCAGCAGAGCTGGGGCAGGCAGTGCACAAAGTCTGGCTTAAATATTAAGACTACCCTAAACAATGCCAAACCATGACATCCAAGTCCAGTTCTAATTCCACTAAGGAATGGAAAGATGCAAGTGGATTAAAGTGCTAAGCAGTTTTGGTTGTGTGCTCTGCTAGGTAGGAGCACTGTGATTCTGCATCCTCTCTCCTCTCCCAGAGGAAAATTCCTCTATCACTCACAGAAAGTGCAGATGTTGTGCAGAAAAGAGCAAGCTTGAGCCACAGAAATGTGCAAAAATTGTGAGCTCTGAAAATCAAATCTCTATGGAAAATAAAGCTTCTGGAATAGAATCTCGCTGCTGTGTGGTTTGACCAGTACAATCTCTATTAATATTAAGATGTTTGATGCTATAAAGGACATAAGACTCAAATTCATTCACCAGCAATGCTTCTTTTTCTCTTTCCTCACCCATGATCTATCTCTCAGTTGCCAACATAAATAATACTTGTGTTACAGTAATGTCCTGTGGCTCCAGACTGCAGGAGCTTCAATGCATGAGGTGCTGAGCAAACATGTATGGAGCATAATGCTGTCAAAAGTTATCCAGGCCATATAATCTGTAGCTATATCTCCCCCTCTAGTGAACACACACAGCTTGGCAAATGCTTGGCCTGCTTCCTTATGTGACACTCAATGTCAGTGAGCGACATCTCACAGATGACACTTTATTGGTAGAGCAGGTGCTGGTGGCAAGGACTATATTTAAAAAGCAGAGGTCTAAAAATGGCTTTGGAAGTCTCTGTGCTTAACAGGTCTCAATCATTTCCAGATCAAATTTGATTCTTTTATAAGACCTTTCTACCCTTCCTCCACTGCTCACAAACTCTTACCACAAAGAGATGCCAAGGGGTGCTTCCCTGGATCACCAGTGGAAAAGCCACGCAATCTGGCATACTAAATCCGTATCACTCACATGGAGGAAGATGTACATGTCAGAGGAATTTCCAGAGCCATACATTACAGGGCTTTTATTTTTAAAGAAAAGTAGGAAAATTCTCTGTCAGGCTAATATTGCATCACTTTTTGTTTATCACAGCCCCAAAGTTACCATAGGTAAGGGCAGACAATCACATCACCATAATCTAAGCAAAAGTATGCATTTTTGTCACGCAACTCACTCTGTGGTAACTCCGTCTATACGTACCCAGCCCTAAGGAAAATGTAAGAAAATCTGCTCCTGGACTGGCATGGTTAAGGGCATATGTATGGTGCTCTCCAGAAGGTCATTTGTCTGTTTGCCCTTATCTGGCCACTTTTTTACTCATTAGCTACCCAAGCTTTTAAAGCAGTTTGCCACTTTAGGCAACAGGGGTGTTTCTGAGAGCCAAAGTGTAATTTAAATGTTCAAATGATATCGAACCACCAGCACACCATCTGCAATGTTTGGGAATGGATGGCTGCCCTTAAAACTGCTTTTCTGTACAAAGGTCTTTCCAGTTACTGAGATCTAATACCACATTCAGAGGATAAGTGTGGTTTTACATAGAGAACATCCTAGGCAAGGCTTAAAAGCAGTTTAAGCCTTTTATTTTGAGCCCGGGATGCAAGTTTGAATTTTTTCTGAAGGCAGCCTCCATTCGATCCACCTGTGAATATGTACAGGGGCAAAAAATGGTGATGAGATGCTGGTCTGTTGGTCACAAAAATTGGTGGTCTCTGCTCAAGTTAACTTGAAAAGCATTGCCAGGTTTCAGTTTATAATTTGCTATTCAATTACACATTCAGCATGCTGCTTAGAGTAATCCAAGTCTGAGTGCGGTCCCTGGTAAATATGAGGGAACAAACTTTAAATCTAAGATGTCTGGAAACCTGGTTGTTTATCCTTGAAATTAAACAACTGGGTTCTTTTTTTTTTAATGAATATACATTAAGAAACTATATATTGTGGCTGCAGGACCTGTTAAGCATCAAGAAAGTCATTCCTTCCTCTGGGCAATATGTAAAAAGGAAAAGACCTCAATATTTCATTTTTTTTTTTCCATTTACCACCTTCATTTACAGCTAAGTCATGTAAATGATTTGAGTAGTCTCACTGAAATCAGGAGGACAACATGGCCTTACAGGGAGCCATGTGAAGGAGGGCTTTAACAAATCAGTCTCCAACACCAGATGCTGGAAAACACAGTGTTGGTAGCTGTTGGCAGCTGACCTGAAGAAGTTAAGCTTAGCAGCGAATGGAGCCCCCAGGCTCTGCAGCTCAGCTTCGTTTCTTCTCTTTAGCACAAAATATTTTAAAAGAAACTGAGACCAACAGCTTTTCCCAAGCCAACAAAAATAAAACTGCCTAGAGCAGGTGAGGTGCAGCATGCCTGTCTAACTCCAGTCTGCTCTGCCAGTGGATCAGGGGGATGAAAGGTGGCTCGAGAGCAATTGAAAGGTGGACACAAAGGCAATAGCACTGTGGCTGAGGTTCAAATTCAAAGACACGTGGCATCCATGAGAATGATTGCAATTGTCGACAACAGAAATTGTAGTTCATGATTTACAAATATATCCTAGCTCCTTAAAAGACAATAAAAAAATGCCAAACACAAGCAAATCCTCCAGCTCTGTTAACTACTTGGCTAGTGAATGGCTGCCCATAAGCCAGCTATATAATGTTGATATAAAACTCACAGCTTACATAGGATCACCTGGATGAGTTTGATTTAGGACTAGTGCATCTTTATGAATGTCAGTCAACTGGACACAGATGTTTTCATTGTTTGGTACTGTAGAAGCAAAAGTATCTCCCCTCCCTCCTCTTTTTGCATTCTCCAATCTGCAGCTAAATTTTTAATTTTTTTTCATCTCATTTTATTTGTGCTTATTAAAGGAGGCCTGCTGTGGACTCCTAAACTGGTGGGAGAAGAAAGAGATGAAATGCCAACACGCCGGCCCTCAAATAGCAAAGCCATATGCAAACATCCTCATAAATAAACTCTTACAAAACTTACCTCCTCAGGGAAATCCCAGACTCACCCACATAAGTCCTTCCCAAGAGCAACACCATTTGCACTGTATTCTGCTTGTGTTAACAAATTTAGGTTGTTCCAGGCCAAGAAAGAGGAAAAAAAACCATACAGCCCTTTGGAGAAAGTGCCCCTCTTGGATTTTAATTTATTTATGCTCCCTCATGAAAAAACTTCTTCCAATTTTTAGCTCAAAGTAGGTGCTAAGATGTATATGTGAGCAGAGCGTCATTTATAGGTTTGGATCCCACATATTTTGAGAGAGAGTTTCATGAATATCCAGAAATACAAGGTGCTATAATGGATTGTACCTCGTATATATTCTTATTGTAAGTTATGGACATGTAAATGTTGCTCCTAGAGAGCAAAAGAAGGAAACTGCTTATTTGCATTTTTCAGAGTTGCAGCAGAAAGAGATAGCAATAAATCTGGTAAGTAGGAGAGGTTGTGTTCTTCCTAAGGAGCTCAGATCATATTCATCTATGAGATCTGAAGTGCAGAGGGCAAATCTGAAACAGCCGTCAAGAGGGTGGTCTGCAGAAAAACTCAGGTCTAGGCAGAACATGAGGGTTCAGATGTGAGGAATAGGAAAAGCTTTGCCCTACAGTACGGCAGGGCTGCAGTTTGCCACCACTCAGGAGGTCAATAATGCTGTCTGGATTGAGAAAACATCTACATATGACAACTGGTTAAAGAGCTCTCTTGCTGGGAAAAAGAATTATTGTGAAGAATTATGATGTGTGACCATGTTCCCACAACTATCTTCATCTTGCTCCTCACACTGTCACTTGTGTCTGATACGGGGATCAAAATTTTGTCACTGCCCTGTATGCACACAAGTTATCCAAGTTCTGACTGGAGTCACTGAGTCACAGAATCACAGAATCACACAGAATCACTAGGTTGGAAAAGACCCAGAGAGTCGACGTTAGCCTCCTGGAACCTAGTGAGAAGAAACCTGTAGCATGGTGAGCAACAATCAAGGTTATGAGAAAACTAGAAATTAATCAATCCATTTGTGTTCTGCAGCATAAATGTCATAAATGAAATCTCCTATCCTCTCCTCTGGTTTGAGGCCATTTTTTTCTTCTAAGTAAGACAAATGCAAATAAATTATAATTTTATTCCTTCTTCTCCAGGAAATGCTGTTAGGGAACTGAATTAATTTAGAAAACATCAGTATGTTGCTTTCTTACTCAACCTAGGCTAGGTGTGAAGATCTTACCTTCTTGTTCTCGGCTACACAGGCACCTCATTTTCTCATGCAATAAATAAACAAACAAAAAACTGACATGTTACCTCTATCCCTTTTGAATTTCTCTGCAATTTAGGAGAGGCAAATAGCGTGAAATAAATTATAACCAAAATGGCATTAGCAAAATATTTCTCCTCTAAACATGTTGGTTTTCACTTTGTTTGTCTTGGCAGCCTAACCTTCTGAAAACACCCACCTGAATTCTCTGCACTCAACAGAGCAGCC
The DNA here is from genome assembly GCF_032191515.1 of Phaenicophaeus curvirostris. Taxonomy (NCBI): domain Eukaryota; kingdom Metazoa; phylum Chordata; class Aves; order Cuculiformes; family Cuculidae; genus Phaenicophaeus; species Phaenicophaeus curvirostris. The sequence goes on from NC_091431.1 coordinate 72,472,885, forward strand.
CAGGATAAACCCTCCGGTAAATCCTATGTGACTGAAGTTACAGGAACCTGACTGTGAGTAAAAACATTTTAAATATGATTGCTATACCTGTTAGTAACCAAAGAGCCCTTTTGGAGCAAATAATTCCCTTTGAAACATCTGAATTCAATCTTCTAAGCCTGGGAGCCCACATCTATGCAATACTACTGCTCTCATCTCTACATTGTCCGTCCCCTGCCTCAAAAGAAAGACTTTACCCTGTCCATCTATCATTTAAATGGTAATGAGCTAAATGAATTCCACCTCACTTCTGAGCTCCAGAGCAAGCTTGGGTTTATTTATTCATTTAAAGGCAGGGGAACAAATCTGACATTGCTGAGCATGTCCCAGATTTATGGAAAATAAAACTGTACTAATCTAGTGTGTTTATTAGCTTTTCTGTCAGATGCTTCCATGAGTACCCAAAGATCTGAGTTTGCCCTGCAGTTCTGTTCTGACTGAAATGTATCTCCTGAAATATAAATGTTATCTTAAGGTCATATGCTGATGAAAACCACTGTTTTGCCAAACACTAATTTCTTGGTCATTTGACAAAGCAGCTGCTGTGCAGTTATATGGCAGAAAGAAAGCTATTAAAGATGGATGAGTTACATGTGTGATTTGGCATATATCATATTGTTTCTAAAGATAAAAATTAAGGTAGATGATTATTTTTCCTGATTTAATTGAATAAATAAAAGACCTCTCATAAATATATTAATACTGTAATGATACTTCTAAATGAAATTGTTCATCAACACTTTATGTTATTCTCCAAGTACATTCATTTTAAAGGAACAAAGCAAATATTCTAATGCCTGATATAATGAATTTATAATATCATTGATTGGCATTGAGAAAAATACCAGATTTGGAGGAAAATGGAAAGATTAGACAATTGTATATGCCAGGTGACAGCAAGCTCTGCAGCTGGTATATATTAATGAAAGTAAAAATTACAAGGTTTAGGTGATCAACAGCTGGTATCAGCTGGTACAGTACCACATCAGTGCCTTCAAGGTCTGTGAAGACTATTTTTTGCCATCTGGAGAATATCCAGTATTGGCCAAAGTCAGATGTATGATACTGGAGACTTCTGCTGCTGCTTTGCAAACCATTACAACTACTCACTTACACAAGTGGGGAATATGCAGTGTGGAGTCATGAAAGACAACAACATGACATGTTTTAGAAAGTGATGCTATTATAGCTTGTCATTCAAAGCTTTTTTAGTGTGTGTGTGTGTGTGTGTGTGTGTGTGAAAGTGCTGATGAGGAAATCATGCTACAGGGATGCGAGTTTTGGGTTGAACGAAGATTCGTGTCCAGAGAATGCTGGAATGTTGGAGCTGCAGCAGGGTTTGTTCTCTACTTTGAGATTTGAGATGCTGGATGTGGAAGCAGAGATGTGCCTGGAAGTTCAGTGTCGGCAAAGGGAGAAGGATGTATTGCCTGGCACATTGTTTGACATTCACCTTGCAAAGATAAAGGTCAATTATTCTCAGAAAAATGTCAAGAATGTTTTCTCTTTAAAAATTTCTCTATATCAGGAATGCTTTTGATACTGGCACTAAAAAAATAGCTTGGGATTTCCATGTCTTCTTCTCCTCTGTCTTATTTTCCTCCCATTTTAGTTACAAAGCTTAGATCAGTTCCAAGTGAAGACGATACTTCAGCATTTAGTATAAGACATAACTTGTGCAGTACACCTAGCATTCATTTACGTTAACCCTTACATAGCCAAGGAGGTAGGAAAATTGTCCCAGTGAGAAACAAGCATGAGTAACAAAGAATAACTGACTTTCAGATCAGAAATCTAACTCAGAAAGAACAAGATTCCTTAATATTGAAGCCAGTGAAAGATGCATTTTTCTAAAAATTTAGCTAACCTGTTAGCAAGGGTTATCCCTCTGCTGCTTATTGACAGCTTTGGTAGGTCACATCTCAACATATAATTTCCAGATTAACATGTGGAATCAGAAAGGCTTTCTGGATATATTTGAAAGAGGAGGGATGTATGACTGTGAAGCATCTTGTGTTCAATAATTGCACCATAGATTTCAGAGGTTAGTGATCCATCCAGTCAGCTGCAGATGAGGAAGGATTTTGCTGCTTTGGGACAAAAGAGAATTTTTCTGCTAGGCATTTTGTGGAATTTCATGTTTCCTTAAGGAAAACTGCCCACTAATCTTCTAAGAGACCTCAGGAATAGCCACACTTTACTATACACCTCGGTTACCTAAAACACCATTATTTATCTTCTTTATAAACCACTTCTTTTTTGTTTACCAATGAAAGCTATTTATTCATACCTTGCAGCTCCCACTGTCAGCCTAGCCCGCTGACCTGCTGCAGCCTCCATGGGATGGGAACTGGTTTGCACGGCATTGTTTGTGCACGTTGCCTGGTGCAGCAGTTCTTCACCTCAGTAAAGACCTCCACCATGATAAGAACATACAGCACTTCATGTGTCTCTTACAAAATTGATTCATAAACAGGTTTTCTGCTCTTGCAATTTACTACTTTGAATTAGATAAGATACTTCCCTATGACACATAATTCTTGTGAATCTTGTTAGCTCTCCTTAAAATAAGTAAATAAATAAATAAGCAAGCTGGAATTCATTACTGAAATTGAGTAACAACCCAGCAGAAAATTCAACAATAAAACATCCATGTCGTAAAACATCAATATTTGCAATAAACCAGGAGCTAAAAGAAGGCATGGTAAAACAGCTTCTTCCACTCATGAAATACCATATCCTCATGACGAAAACACAGCATGACACAAACTGAGCTAAAAGGGAATTACTAGTGCTGCAAGGTACCTGCATGGCACCTTGTACTTTTATAATGTATTTCCTCTTTGGGCAGCAGATGCTCCTTCCCCAGAGCTCAAGACAGGGGAAGGAGAGATCATAAAAGAAGCCAAGTAATGCAGCAAGGCTTATGTGCATCTACACTGTGTACAAAGGCTTTATGCCACCCTCATGGTCCCAAAACATCCACTTAACATCCAGCTGACATTTAGGTGTAAAAAATGAATGATATGGCACTCCTTGTCCTAGCTGCTTGGACCTAATTGCTCTGCCCCTCCAGTATTTACACTCTGCTTACATATCCATTGCTATATAGAGCTCTGCTCTTCACCATCCCCAAGATGCAGGGATATTAAGGCCAAAAGATCATCTTGCTTAGATCACCCATGTCACAGGTTATTAAGTTTCACCCAGCTGCCTCCAAGATTTATCCTAGTAATTGATGTTTAGTGAAAATTATCTTCCAGAGCAACAACCAGCCTTGATTTGCAGGAAGGGAGAAACAGAACCTGCCACTTTCCTTGGTAGTTTCTCAGGCTTGTAATCCTCTTCAGCAAAAAGTTAATCTCACTCTAAATCACACTGGTCCCTCTCATGCCTTCCTCTGTCTGATTAAAGAGCCCTGTTCTTCACACAAATATTTCTCTAGTAGTCATATTACCTTGTCCAAGTGAGCACAATGAGTTTGAAAAGTGTCTGGTTCTCAGGAATTTTCTCCTGCCCTTTTCTGGCTCTTTTTTTCAATATTTCATAGGGATTTTTACTTCCTTGAAAGAAAGAAAACAGGGAAGCATGCACCATTGCCATATCTCTCATCCTGATTTTGTAGCCATATACAGGGCTGTACATCACATCCTATTGAAATGGGAATATGAGGGAAAGAAAGGACTGTGGCTTTTAACATTAAAGGCACTGAAGCATATGCAGTTTATATAAAGTACATATACCATATATGCATACAGATAAATACTTATAGATTTGGATGCATCTTGGCTCTGCAGGCTAGCAGCCATATAAGTCATTATTCTGTCATGGTGTGGGTTGTGCCTTCAGTTTATCATACTGAGGCCAGTAAGGGAAAAAGAGGTAGGAAGAAGTCAGAAGCAGAATGTGTCACAAACAAGAAATTAATCAAGATTTTGCATAAGCAGAGAGAGCGTAATAAGCAGGGCCATTATTTTTCTTGTCTTATCTAGATCTATATTAAAGCTCAGGTCTTTCTGGAGACCTCTTGCCCTGAATTCGTAGTCAAACAGAGGTTCATGCCTGTTCTTGGATCTCTGCTCAAAATTTGATTTCTGAATCAGAAGCACTTAGGTAAAAGTCAGTTCGATGCAGGCTGGGCTCCTTAGCAGTACATGTAGTGTAGACTTTCATTCTTTGCAAACTGTGTCATGTGTATCTTCTAAGCAATATTATTAAATTAAACCTTTCAGGGATTTATCATGACATATTTGTATCATGCTCCTTGTTCACTGGCTATATGATTTAGTCAAGAATTTAAATACTTCCAAATGTATTGCTAAGAATGCATAGCTTTTTTTTTTTACTTGAGCTCCTTAGTTCTTATTTCCTAGCTCTTGTCTGGAGGACAACAGGCTTTAAATGACACAGCATTACTCCTGAGGATGGGAAGCTGAAAGCTACCCCTCTGACCAAGGTCAGCCACTTCTCTTGGCCTCCTGCCATTCACAGGAGTCACCTCTCTCCATTCAAGCATCACTATGTATCCTGGAACAACCAGGAATGCTGAGTGTCAGCACAGCATGGAGCTCAGGTTGAGTTACTCACCCATCATGACCTCTCCCATATAAACATCCCCCGCATTCCTTGCCTGCAGGAAGGTTGTTCCTTTCCTACACATGAAATTTCATAAATATGTGATAGGAACAAACTGTTGCATGCATTCTTTGTTCCCGCATGGACTGCATTCTATTTGGCTGTATTAAAACATATTTTGCCTGAACAAGACAAGCTCCACCAGTGATGTAGCTTACACTGTCCCTGCAGTTATTTATACTTCTATTAATCTTCTCCAGCTGTAAATTCTATCAGCAGTGATTTTATATCTAATCTAGATTACTGATGAAAACACCTGGTTGCCCCAGGCAAAGGACTGATTCTGTGGAGACGGTGGTCAGAAAGTCCCAAGTTGATGCATAGTTTTCTGAAATTTTGGACCTGTCATTTATCCTTTTGTTATCTGATATTACCCTATGTGGATTTTTTACTCTTACCTTCCCCTCCCTGTGACATTCAGCAATGCTTTTTTTTCTGTATCAACTTGCTAGTAGCTCTTTCAGTAGTGGGTTCCTATCCGTGGGATTATGTTGAGCCACAGTGTAAATTAAAAGGAAGAGGTCATTTCCTATGTTCTGACATAATTGTAGTCCATAAGGATAAAATGTAAATATGCACATGTATATATACTAGTTCATAAAAACTTGTTAGTTCCTTTTACATGTTTTGGATATACATTGCAGATAGATTTGGGACTTATGTTTGTTTTACTTTTAAGAACTATTCTTAAATAAATGGATTGATTCCATTTATGTGCTTTGCTTTAGCAGTGTGGTGTTAAACACATCTAAAAGGTTTCAGTCAAGTGAAAATATTTAACTTTGTCCAAAAAAAATCCCTGACCCATAGAACTTTTTTAGAAAGAGACAGGCATTGTAGCCGTTCCCCAAATAGAGTTTTAGGATTTGCTTATAACCCTGATGTGTTTAATATGGTTTGGGCTTATGCAGTGGATCATGGTATTTAATGTTTAGTGAGCTGAAACAAGAATGGAAGAAAATGATAATGGAAAAGCTTGGTTTTAAAAGCTCTTCATGGATGACTATGAGGGGGATGATTGGACTCATGGAGTGTATCACATGTATTTTGGCTAAGCTGGACTTTGAAAGCCTTTCAGCTGAGATAAGAATGATCACCCAAGCAGGGTTTTTTAGCTCAAAACACTCCTAATGTTGGACTATTGGCATGAGGTGGTGACAGCTGCAGAAGACAGAGGGAGAGAAAGCTATAGCATTATTTCTTCGTCACAGAAAACAGCAGCACAAGAAAGGCAGCATTGCCTAAATCAGTCTTGTGTGATTTGGGGAGGGGCACTGTGACAACATGGCCCTATTCTAACCATGAGTCCTCAGCACTAGAATCCCTCCCTTTCCACACCCTTCATGAAGGCTCTTACCTGCTGCTTTCCAGCAGTTTTTACCCTTTCCACTTTTGAGAGCCGGGACAGCCAGTGTCATGTTTCTACAGCGCAAAGACACAAGCTTTGGGGCCTGAAAGCATGACAGTCAGGGCAGCATGGTGGTAAGAGCAGATTAACTGACTCCAGGGCACTAATTAGCCGAGATGCAGCTACTGGTTGTGGAGCTCATTTGGTTGTTCTCACCAGGTTGGAAGAGACCCACCGGATCATCGAGATTTTGGGATGAGTTGGAAGACATTGAAAAAAATTGTCTTCTGAACTTAATGCATAAGATTTAAGATATGAAATTCCATTTTAATTTACTTTCAGAGCAAAATGGCTGTCAAAGACACAGTGTTCTTCTATTACAACATCACCTCCACACCAAGGCTTTCCTGCAGACTACATTCTGCTGGAGGGTGGCCCTCAGGGGGAAAACACCTGAGAAAGCAGAAGAATAACTTCCTCTGACTCTATCTTATGCACTGGCACTTATGTGCTAAATTCACTCCAAGCAGAGCAGAATTGGTTTCAAGACTCTGAAGAAAAGATTTAACACAATCACTGCCTGCTCATCACAGGCCCTTCAAATGTACTTTTCATCTGTCACCTGGAACACCTAACAAGGCGGTGGGTGATTTCAAATAATATCCGCAGTTAATGGTCTAACAAAGACCTGATTTGGTAGACCTGAGATAACACCTCAGGATAGGACTTTTTTGAGGTACAGGTGAATGTTGAGTCCCACAGGTGTCTCGACTTTTATTTTTCTAACAAGCCTTGTCATCTCATTGACCCAGTGAAAGTACGGACTGATTTCCCTTCTCTGGTTTGTCATGATGTCTCCTTCCACTTTAGAAATCATTCAGAGAGCTCTTATTATAAAGCAGAGTTACTCCAACCAGTGATGAAGACACAGCTCCCACTTCCTTCAGATCCCCTTAATACCTTCCCTTCTTCATTCAGTCTGACAGCATTTGACTAAGCCAAAAGCCCAAGTTTTAGCCACACAATTTCCTTCCCCCTTGAATATTGCAGTGCAGGAACAGTTTTGCTTTTGTAAAGACATGCAGTTTATTCTTCAAGTCATTGAGGAATGTCATCAGCACCTCGGCTACAGCATTCCCCCTCCAAGCCAGCAGCAATGTGTTGGAGAGCCTGTTAGCCCACTGTACATTCCTTGATGTTCTGGACTCATGCTCTCAGGGGAACCCATTAGCATTTAAACTTTCAGGCAGTTCTCTCCTCCTCCATTAATAATTACCCAGGGAGGGGATAATTAAAATACGTTCTGAGGCTATGAAGGACCTCTACCTGCTTTCCTTACTTATGGAACCAAATGATAACTTTAATGTAGGTTTGGAGATAACTCCTGAAGGGTTTTGCACCTTTGTCATGTTCTTGTTGTCGTTAAGCATGATCTAATACTCCATTTCATTTCATTAACCTGAACAGGGGCAAATTTTGAAATGTGACTGTAACACAGCACCAGTAAAATTTCCCTAGATGCTGTAGAAAGCTCTATCAGTGTAAAAACGACATGGTTTCTTGGGGATGGACAAGAACACAGGAATTAAGGACAGATTCACAGAGATTTCCTACATGACTCTATCCAGTTTCTATATCTTGATTTATCATATAAAAACAAAAGGTCCTCTTTCATCTTGTCTCTGAATTAGTGAGACTTCCAGAAGCAATGTGCCCTCTTCCAGTGCATTTGTCCTATGCTGCAAATAGTCCACAGCAACACCAAGACAACAATTTTGTGAGCCCCATTGTCTCTGCAAGGCAGGAACGCTTCCAGGCTAATGAGCTGAATGAGATATATTTCAGCATGACACACTGGATTGAGAGCCATCACGGCACTGCTCATCATCACATGGCGTGAGTCTGCCTGCAGTGATCTCTGCTGATGGCCTCTCAACATTCTTGCAAAATAATACTGGCAGTCAGTGTTAATACTACACGCGCTGTGCTCTTAAAGTGGTATAGAAAGTCTCATTAAATTTTAGGAAGAGCTTCTTTAAATGCACGCTCCAAGAGATTCACACTGTCCTCTTTTAATTTGAACTGAGATTACTTGCACCAGGTTTGTACAACCGATTGCTTTCTCACAGAGTGCCCAGGATCCCAGGATCTGCAATCAGTGGCAGTGAGGGGGCACATGTAATGCTCTGTGTGCAACCTGGGTTGGAAATCTTTGTCTCTTTGTCCTGTGTTCCTTAACAGCTGTCATTCAATTTACCTAAAAAAAAAAAAAAGAGCAGATGAAACAATGGAAAATAAATATGCTTCCCATTTTTCAAAACTCAATGTGTTTTAACTAAATTTTATATTATTCATGTGCTGTATATTTTATTACTGTTAGTTTCAAAGCTGTTGGAAATCACAGATCTGTTCCTCAACAACAATGTCTTTATTATGCATACATAAATCATGCATGGAAGGGCCCTGACAGTTGACGATGTAAACTCTCAGGAAGCAAAGCCCCTAAGCCATGTAAAAAATGTATGTCACAGGCAAAGAAGTATGTCATCTCTATTTCCTTTTTATGGATATTCTTGTCTTGTCATTATTGATGAAGATTTTTTTTCCCTTTTATTTCCTATTTAAATGTAGTTAGCACAGAGGTAATTTGCAATGGTATTTCAATGAGACAAATGGAGTACACTTACCCACATCTGCCTGCATCTTCAAGGATGAGCATGTTGTAATTATACTGTTCCAGTTTCATTAACAGCTCTTCTGTGCCCAATATGGTTCATAAGTATTCTGGTGAAATGCAGGACAAAGTTCATTGAATTGTCAGGAGCATTTAGGTGATATAGGACTCATGCAAACTACATTAGAATCAGGTTGTTTTGAAGCCATAGGTTGGTTGTAAGTATTGATCAGATATTTTTTGACTAGAAAAATGTAAAAGCCAAGGATTCCTCATTGTTCCACAGCTGAAAATGAGAAAAAAAATGCTATTAAATGGTAATATCCAGCTAAGAACAGAGGAAAAAAAAAAAAGCAAGCAGTTGAATTAGCAGTTGATATTTTCAGTTTGTCAGTCTTCATGTTTTCTCTTCATTTGCTTGATTCTTTGTTCAGTGGGGTAGTTTAATAAATTTTTCTCTTAAAAAAAACCAAACATTTTTTACTGAAAATTTTTTGTAACAGATAAAAACTGAAGTGAATCTTTTGGACAGAAAGTATAACATTCCAAATACGAAAGTGGAGAAAGCATGCCTAATGGAGCACTGGACAATGAACACTTGTCTGTATATTGTGTGCTAAGGGACAAATCTGTGACAGACCAAAAAATAATTGATTCTGTTCTTCTGTGAACAGGCATACACCGAGCTTTTGAAAGAAGGGCATTGCAGACAGATTGGTGAGGCCACATTTCATGACCTGAAGAGCAGTCAGCATCTAACAGCTACCCACCCTTTTTGCTATATTTACTGAAGTTAGGCATGCAAATCAGCCTAGCTGTTGTCCTGCATGTTGTCACTGACTGTTGAAAATGTACCTTCTAACTGACTGTGAAAAAAAATGCACTTTCTTGTCAAACAACACATCCACTTTGAGCTGATCTTCTTGCACATCCTTCTCTGTTCACATCCATCTTCCAGATTTACTACTGTGTGATGCCTCCCATTTATTGAGCAACTAAGACTAATTTACTGTAGCTGCAGGAAAAGACAGGCATGTTCATGGAAAAAAAAAATCTCATCTTTCTTCCTTCCTTCCTCCAACCACTTGTGACATTACCGAGATTTCTTCCACAGTTCCTTCTCATTGCTCCAGCACCCAGGGGTTATGATGGGTGCTTCATCAGAGCAAACCACCTGAGATAAATAGCTCTTGTTAGTCCAAAATTCATCTAATCCTGGGCCTTTCCTTCTAATGGGAGTCCCTGTTTTTCTGCTCAGCTCTAGACATTTTTGCTTAAAGAAGTCCCACCTACCATGTCTCACCTCACTGGGGAATCCTCCTTCTGTGGGTACAACTTGAGGTGCCACTAGAAAGAACCAAGAGCAGCAAGGAAACACCATGTGTCCTGAGAGAAACATACAGAGAAAGGAACAGCAGATATACAATTCTGCCAGGGGGAGGGTGGAATTCAGAACCAGCTGAGATGTTTGTTACTGCTTTTATCTTCTTGCCTATGCAAATGAGTGGGGCTCAGAGCTAAATGTAAATGTAAAAGAAAACCTGAAAGTGGGATCAGTTTTGTTCACTAGTTCTGCTGTCTTCCTTTGGAAAGACACCTGTGAATAGATTTTCATTAATAATTTCACCCTATCTCTTCTCTGATGTAAATTTACAAGCAATGAGAAGGAAAAATGCCAAATCAAATGTTGCAGGCTGACTAGTAAGATAATTAGCATATGATCCATAAGAAAGAATCCCAAGAAGCAAAGCAAGAAGTACATGTCTCTATTTGTGACAGCATTTGGGGGAAGCTTCAATTCACTGAGGATCAGCTGGGTTTGCATTTTGCTCTTTCCTTCTCTCACTTAGTGAATCTCTCCTAGGAATGCCCTTTTTCCATGAGCTTTCTAACTGATGAATTAGCTGCAGGAAAGAGGAAAGAAAAGCAACTTAAAAATAGATAAGCTGCTTATCTCTTTAGCTGACTCGAATTTGCTGCTGTGTGGAGGAGGATGCTATCAAAAACAGAAGTTTAGAAGTTCATAATACTGGAAAAGTTTTTAGATATGCATCACCAGTACATAACTCATACTCTATGTTATTCTGTAAGTTGCTTATGAATCATTGCTAGAGATAAGAATAATCCAGGTACATCAAATTTTGTTTTTCAAAAGTTAATCATGGTCTTTAACCTAAAAAGAACGGGCTTGTGTGATCATGTTTTATGCCTGTCCAGCCATCTGTCAGTGTCTTTCACTAACGTGTAAATTCAAAGATCAACTTTGAGAGAAGGGTAGAGGTCTTTAGGATATTGAATTCTGGTGTTTTTCATGAAAATCCATAGATTTCTGTTAAGTTTTAGGCACCAGCTGGCTGTTATGTATCAAACTACTGCAGCTACTAAGCAGCATATACATTTCTGAGAGCCACAAGTGCTGCAGCTTCCTATTTGAGTCTCAGAGGAAGGATCAGACAGTGTCCGAAATGACAGGATCTGGGGATGTGCATAGGGATTGCATCCCCTTGGCAGCACCTGAGGGACCAAAAGAGCTCAGAAGTCTGAGGTCATCTCTATGGGGTGGAAGGAAATCAGGACACAAATCCAGAAGAAACTATACTTTTAAAATAATCTAGTTCCTCCAGAAACTCCTTTTTTGCTGAGGCATTTGATTAAAAGCCTGTAAACAGCATAGGAAAAATTCACATTGTCTTTTAGGGAGAATTTCTGGGATCTGGGCTGGGGAATTATTTATGAAAACAGCAACCATTCACAAAATAAGAATTCTGATATATAATTTGGTTCCTTATACAAATAGATGGCTATTTGAAAAAGAACGCTATCTTTAGACTTCAACAGCAAATACTGTATTTGAAGCAGACAAGATAGATAGCAGCTTACTGTCATAGCTAAACTAAAACAGCAAATACTACATTTTAATGATCTTTACTTTAAATTAGGTCTTTGATTTCATATCTTTGTGTATTATTCTATGGTTTAAACAAGAAAATCTGTTCTAGAAGAGAAAGACCGCTTACTGTGTTTTGAACAGAGATGAGATCCAACACTAACCTTTTGCCATCCAATAGCAGCTATAGTGTTTGTATCAACAGTAACACAATATCTGCCAAAGCCTTCCATTTCTGCTCAGCCATCCTCAGTGGTTTTCTTGTAAAACTCCTATTTCTCCTACCCTTGGCAGCAGATGCAGCTCCTTTCTTATGTTGCTGGAAGTGAGCTGAACCAGCTTTGCTCCTGAACATGAATCTTGAATTCTTTACTGTGCCACTTGACAGACTAGTGGTCACAGTATTTTCCTGAGAGGCCAGGAACAAGGATCTGACATCCTCATGGAGACAAAGCATTGGGTGTGGATACCTTCTTTGTGAGTGACTGCTATTGCACGAACAAAGAGTCTTCCTTCTGTTTTTAAAAATGGCAAAATTCAAAAAGCCCAACTTTGTAAGTAACTTGAGAAAACCCATTGGTTCATGTTTCTCAGAGGAGAAAACTAAAGTCATTGTTGATTTCTGGAAATTTATTTGGAGTGAGAAAAAATTTAGGCATCTGGAAAAATTAAACGTAAAAACCTGGGATGCCCTTTAAATGTAACTGCATGTGGGGCTAAATAACAGCTGAATCAGCATCACAGTTTTGGATTTAGGCATTTAAAAATCATACTTGAAGCACTTGCAGCTTTTCCTAGGCTTTGGCCTTTCTGCTATATGAAAATAGAGGTAGCTACAGCCCATTTGGCGTGCACCTAACATCTGCACCAGGGCAGCTCCCAGGCTGCAGATGCTCCTGCTCCTGGGCTTGCTGCACACTACCTTCTTTGTGTAAAAGAGCTTTGAAAGGAGAAAACACGAGTTCCAGATCTCATTTTTCATGGTTCTTGACTTTTTTTTCTCTTTTTAGCAAGGAGTGTTTCTGTATAAATGATTCGTGGGTTTTAAGGTCAGGAGAGACTAGTAGGATCACGTAAGACTGACCTGCTTCATGACACAGACTGTACATTTCACCCAGTCATTCTTGTATCTAGCTCAACAAATCAGGGCTATGAATTTATGCTATTTTTATTGCATGGGAAGAGTGTCAGTTTGTATAGGGTTGGTTATTACAGATCTCTACTCAGCCACTCAGCAGGTACTCCACTGTGGAGAAAGCTCTCTCCTTTCACTGCCCACTGTTCTAGTTATCTCAGATAATAAGACTTAGTCCCTGTCAATTTGGTAGGTGTTTACAAAGAAAGATGCTTTTGTCACCCCTCATTAATCTTCTGAGCCATAAATTTCGCATCTAGTCTTTATTTTGTTTTTACATTTTTGTGCCCTTTGTGTCATTCTGGGGGCTAGCGTGTGTGCAAAGACAGACTCTAAAATACTATCAGTATTGCTTCCTTCATGCTAACTTTACTCTGCTTCAAATTTCCCCATATTGAAATATTGGAAATATTAGAGTACACTAAAACATGACCCACCTTTCCAAACAGTATTTTTTTTCAACGTCGTCTCAGTCATGTGCTTTCTTCTTTCTGCAATGCAAATAACCTAGTTCACTCCTAAAATATTTTCCTGTCCCTATGTTGAAATTTTGTCCTTAAATAATGCTTGTTCTCACTGCTTTGTAGAGGGACTTGACACTGGGCAAGAGGAATATTTTGAACCTGTCATCTCAGAGTCAGTGGTGCGCTATGTTGGTGATGCCCAGAGTAGGTACACCCCAGTGAGTTTCTGTCTGTCTCACCTAACTGTAACTAGCACATCCAGAAGATGCAGCCTTGAACAATGCAGGTAACTGTTTGCATGACTGCACTGCAAATGAGCTGTAATTGGAGTTCATGTAAGTGCACCCACTGCTTCAAATCAGCTCATTTGAGTTACAGAAGCAGAGTAGACAGCAAGCTCAGCCTTTGCCCAAAATGCTAGGTGAACCCCTAAGCAGTTGTTTCATGCAGAGACAAATGAACTGTGAAAGTAGCAACATTTTCACAGAATCACAGAATTTTCACCATGAAACCAACACCATTATTCCTACACAAGGTAGCACCCCACTCTTACCTACAGTGTGGACATCTTTTGAACCAGTGAGGGCCCCTGTTTATTTTTTAACAACACATGTATGGTTCAAAGAACGCCCCTTGGATTTGAGGAAGCAGACATTTTGCGACCACCACCTAGACAAGACCTTGCTCATCCTTCAGAAAAGTCTCCTGCTTATAGCTGATATTTCCTAGTCTATGCAAGTAATTTGTAACTAACAAGACATAACCAAAACACACAAACAGAAACATGCAGGTCTTAATAGTACCGCCTTCCTTAGACTTACAGATTATCTAGGTGCCTAAATGCATAATAAAAAAACCACAATTACCTGTTACTGTATCTTTTATGTCAGGCACCCCAGTCCCATCCTTGCACTTTCTGAAAGAAAATTTCTTTGTTTCCTCTGAATACTGAGTGCTATTGCATAAATCCTGGGCTGTGGGAAAGTTCATATTATGTCACTCAAGAAGGCCCTGCCCTCTTCCATACAGTTTTTGGGGCCAGTGGCCAGTGGTCTGACAAGGAGACAGTTTGTTGAAGTTAGGTCATTTGAGAAGTACTGCAAGGAAAACACCAAAAGCAGCTGCTTCTTTCCCCCAGCAGCCAGCTGACATGTTTTCAGGCACGTAGGGTCACTTACGATGGTTTCCAGTTGGAAAGCCCTTCAACTGAGGAACAATCAAGGAAAGTGAACTGCAAAAGGAAGCCTCATCCCAATATGGATATTCTCCATGAGCTGACTCTGCTCAGCCTGTGGCAATGATATGGGCTCTACACATACAAATGTCCCAATAAGTAAAAGAACTTCTAGGTCCTGAGCTCAGCCCTTCCATGGCCCCCATCTGAAGCATACTTTTCCTGCACTTCTCATTTAACCACGTCCAGGTGTGTTCCAAGACGAAGCACCAGAAATGTAGTGCTGGAGGCTTAGCTTGCCCTCTTCCCAATCCGTTCACTCAGCTCCCCGATGTTATTTTTCCCCCCAAAATAAAACACCTCTCTGTGGACTGATGCTCTGCAGCTCTGCCCTTGGTCAGCACCTAATTGTCCCCATGGTACCCTAACACAAATGATGCAAGCCTTGAGCTGACTACATGTACCTGTCCATGGGACCACTCACAGGTTTTCTGGGAGCTTTGCACCATAGCAAACACCATACACCTGTGTTGCAAGCCAAATAGCAGTGAGCATCCTCCTGAAAGGAGGAGAAAGAGCCTGCATGTAAGAATTACACTTTACAAGTTCAGTTCTCCTAGCAGTTGGATATTTGCCTGTGAGTCACATTACCCAAGACCCGTTGCTGCTCCTTTAGCCCTCTATGTCTATATCGAGGGAACATCCTATGTTTTGATGGTGTTGATGTTCACAGGATGATGAGAAGAAACATGGAGGGAGAGGAAGAAAGAGGAGAAAATGCAGGAAAGGAAATGAAGGAAAAAAGGTCAAGAGAAAGCACAATTTCTCTGTGCATGTAATGAAAGAAGGATACACACATTAGAAAAAAAAAGAAGTGACAAATACTTCGAGGAGAAAACTGGAGGAAAGGAAACATTAAAAAAGAAAGACAAGTGCAGCTGAGTGGGTTTTTTTTATAGTTTAATACCAAAAATGTGCAAACAAAGCAATGTAAATGCTGCCATGTTATTTGAGTACATAATGGCAGCAGCTGTTGGAAGGCGTCAGGTCCTCACCTGCAGAGAGCACACACAGCCCCTCTGGAGCAATTCAGCCTGCACCACTCCAGGAGCCAGTTCAGTTACAAAATTGGTACACGTTATACAAAGGATTATAAACTTAAGCAGGTGAGCATTTTTCAAAATCCAGGCTGACGTTTCTGCCTAGTTGAGCACCAGTCAAAACACTTCACAAGAAGAGAAAAAAAACAACCTGAAAAAACAACCTGGTAGAGGAAGGAGTTTTGTTGCAGAGCTCAGAGGGATAGACCTTGTGCATGACAAGCAGCTCACTGACTTTTTTTCATGCTGGGTACAATAATAAGGTGGTTTTTAGTTTGACGAAATGAAGGAAACATGGTGGGAGGGAAGGGGCAGGTCCAGAGCTTTACATTTCCAGAAAAATGTGATTAGTTCATATTTTCAGAGTGGAGAAAAGTAATGCAGGTTGTATGCTTGGATACCTTCATTTTACTCTTAGGGTAAAACATTTTTCCAGCATTAATAACACACACACACTTACATGCATTAGTGGATTTAACTTATTCTTTTAAACAAGTTCCTGTTTCCTTACACCATCTGTCTCCTCTTGTATCCTTCAGAAATAGCTTAGCTGCAATAATAGATGCAGAATTTCATGTGAAATCAGAATTCTTTATATGAGATTTTCTATACTTCCGTACCCAAATTTTTCGACTGAACTCTGAAACTGCCATTACAAACAAGCAAACTCTGCCTAGTTTTTAAGCATTCTAGTGTAACATATCCTTTCCTCTCTTCAGTGACTTTTGACTTTTTCATTGAAAATCTAATGACATTCATTGAAATGGGTGCCTGAGAATGCAGAGGTACAGTTCCAGACTCTCAGCAAACTCAGGCAGATTTGGTTGAGCTGGCATCATCACTTTCATGTTTAAAAAAACTTTTTTTGGACCAGGAGAGTTACAGGACTGAGATACTACAAGTTTAATAAGGGTCTAGGCAGACTTGTGGCACTTTCGCTTTCACCAAATCAGAACAACATGAGCTACATCAGGCAATGTTAAAAGAGGAGTGAAAGGCACCTTGCCATGGACTACCTTTCCCACAATAACCTTGTTCTGAACTCTGCAGCAGAGAATCGCTCTTAGTTCTTACGCCAACCTAACTTTGAACCCTGAAAAGATAAGCAGCATAACTTCAAATCTAATTTTGTACTCAGTACAGGCACAATTTAGGTTTGTGTTAGCTGGTGGTGTCCCACACTACCCCTGTCCCTTGGGCCTGATTTAATGGATATTGAGCAAACTCTTACAAAAGATACGATAATTTGCTGTGCTAAGCCATTACAGCTTTGTTGTAGGCAATGTCTCTTCAGCTTCAGTGGGCCTTTCTTGGCAAAAGAAGGCATAAAAGCACTGCCAAAATACAGAGCACCTCTGCCCTTTCTTAAAGTAAAAGCCAATGTATTTGGAGAACTGCCACTCATTTAACTAGATTCCCCAACTGCATCATTAATTGCAATTTATGGAATTCATTTATTGCTGGGAGATAGGAACAATAAGCTTTCACAGTTCGTTTGTAGTACAGTATCTTTCCACAATCTGTAACTCTAAGTAAAATAGTCTCCAGAGAAGGATATAATAGTCCACCCCATTTTTAACAAACAAATGAAAGTTTAACAGACTTAATTCTCAACAGTGCATGAGAACTCAAAAGGAAACTACTGCTTCTGGAGCCTATCAAGGATTTCAGCCATTATTCTGGTATTTTAGTCTTGAATCTTATTTTCCTAGGGGTGAGGGGATGAGCTCTAGTCACGCTCTGACAGCTCTGCCATGCTGGGGGAGGCAGCCAGCAGAACTCTCTGGCTAAGCCTGCATAAACTTTGTGAGTAGGTAGATGGCAGATACTGGATCTCTTCCATCCGACTCAGTTTTGAACCACTGCCCACATGTCTGCTGCTGGAAAGGCCATCTCTCAGAAGAGAAGAAAGCCCAGATTACTAAATTGTTAGAGTCATTAGACATTTCCTGGGCTTTTTTTTTTTTTTTTTGCATTGTCAGAGGAGTTTATAGGTGTCTGTGTAATGTAAAACATGAGTCAGTACGTGCTTTATTTGAACAGTTCACGAGTTAGCAGGATTATGATGGTCCCCAGTAGAAGGCAGAGCACCAAAGCCAGGACAAGAAATTTGGTTCTAATTGTATAAAAAATATGGGTAGCATAGTGAAGAAAAAAGATTCTAGGTGTTCTTACCAAGATTTGTTACTCTTATCAGAAGCGAGTCCTAGTTCCATGATATACACTTCACAGAATTGTAGTGTGCAGCCCACAGCACACATCAGCCTCTGCTCCTCGCACACTTATTCTTGATTTGCTTCAAACTAGTCTCCTGGGAGCACAGTAATGTATTTTCAGTGCAGACAGACAATGGTCCTTGGGCAAAAATAAAAAAAATAAAATGGACAATCAAATCCATCAAAACATTCTGGAGGTGATATTCAGGCAATCTTCCAGCCCCAGTACAAGTTTTAAACACTGACGCAATTCAGATTCTGAGTCAGCAGGTTTCAAACCTGCTCAGTAGTTGATGGCAACTAGTTTGGATGAGCCTCTTCAGCAAAAATGCTGTAAAATTCCATATCACAGCAGTTAGCAGAGGTTTTATTACCAGAGTCTTGTAGTAAGTACAGAGGCATGGAATGACTGCCATGCTAAATGGCAGCTTGGCCATGCATTAAAACTGGTTATTAATCAAGCTCCTAACAAGACTGTTAGCTCTGTTCTGTCCAACAGGCCAAACATCCACCGACTGATGGCAGTGTCAAATGAAGACAGTGTTTCAAGTGTCAAGTCTCTGATTTCAACTGTCATATTTATGATTTGTATTCAAAAAGACAGCACTCAAGTGAAGTTTGGTTAAAATTCACCTGGGATCTATTTTTCCATGAAGCTGACATTCAAGAAGCAGGAAAAGAGTGAGATTTAAATGGCTGCTCCTCACTGAAATATCATTCATTTTTTTCCCCAAAGCCAGTCTCCACAGGTTTTAGGGAAAACCTCAGCTGATGGCCTCCAGACTCCAACAAGTTCCAGCCGACAAAGCCTTCACTTCTTTGAATCAAATCACATTTCAGGTCTGGGGCTGCTCATGAAAGAGAGCTTGAGTCTGTCTGTACCCACCAGCATAACCCCATCATGAGAATCTTTAGGGAAATTTTTCCCCTGGGAGTACAATTCCTTCTCTCTCATTTATTCTTCTTTTCTTTTACCTTCCTTTCCTCCATTCTTTCCTCTTATTATCACTTGGGCTGGACGAGGACTTAATTCTTCGGTTTGGCAAGCAAAGCAGAAAACACAAAATAAAGGTAGCACAGCTATAAACAAAATAAAGCTACTTGCTTTTCCTCATCAAGACAGAGAAATCCCCCGAAGACACTATTTCAGCCAGACTCTGTTTTCAGACTTTTCTACTAGAAGCTCAGAGAACAAAGAGACAAACTCACAAAGCAACATCAGCATCTGTTCCTGGTCCACTTTCTCCCAGCAGCCTGCTCAGGAGTGATCTGAGTCTGGTGATCTTCTTTCCGCAGGGATTTACTTGGAGACATCTTATTTCAGATGCATTCTGTCCAAGGCACGGGAGAGAGAGGATTAAAAAGCTTTCACCCTTTCAAGACAGGCTCCTCACCATGAACTCCACAGAATGCAGGGGGATGCACATTCAAGTTAGGCAAGATTGAGGTTAAATGTCCTTATTAAACATCCCCAGAAAGAGACCTTCTGGAGTAAGTAGAGCATACACTCCCTCAGTCCTTGAGTGAAACTAGCTGAAATTATTACGCTGCTGAAAAGGCTTCTCAGCATTCTATGTCACATGCCAGCTCAGGGAAAATAAAGAGAATATGCAGACCTAGAGCTCATCTGCAGCTGTGGTTCTTCATCCTTAGAAATGACTTCTTGACAACTGACTGCTTTCTCTGTCTTTGTTCATGCTATGTTTGTGTATGCAGCAATATCCACAATATATGAGGGGTCACTACTCATGTGGGTATTAACATGTCCTGCTTCTCTCTGAGTTAATCCATATTCAACTTTCTGGGAAAAGAAAAATCCACACTTCTTATAAAAGTAGGGGGACTAAGTTTCACAGTCTTCTTAAGAAAGAGCTTGAGACATGGATGTTGCAGAAGCTATAGAACAAATTCTAAGGTTGACTACAACATGCTTGTCCATCTCTAATAGTTATTGTTAAACAAATAATGATCTGTGACAAGCTAATAAAACGTACTAATAGCACGACAGGTCAGTTGTTCACTAGATTTTGTGGATTAGCAGTCTGGTGGCCAACAAAGACAGCTTTTCTCAGGAGCATATAGAGTTGTCAAATCTTTTGCTAATTTGATAATGAAGCCTTCAGGGTTTCTGGCTGCATTTTGAGTTGTCTGGAAGGAGTCATCTGATCCCACGTGTTCTATAGCCATTTAATAGATGAGCTGAGACTGCATCTTTTTGTCTGCATTGCCTCTGATGAATACACTTGTATACTGTTATTTTTATCTAACAATCATGTGGCCAAGGTCATTGTGGACTCAGGCTCATACTATCATATCTTAAATTCCATTGAGATGGACTAATCCTGCCTAACTTTAGACATCAACTAATAGATGCCTATGCCAGAGCTAGTTCTCCAGACTCGCCAAAAAGATGTTGGAAAGAAATAGCGCTTCTGGAACATGATTCATCTTTTCTGCAGTAGGCAACCAAAGCAGGTTAGATGAGTTCTGCCTTACAAGCATCCATATATACTGGCTACAGAATGAGTTGGGAGCAACAAAGCTACCTGTACCCTCCATACAAGGGTATGTTGTAGAAGCAGATGAACACTTTTGCCTCACCTGAAATAGGATAACTCAGTGAGGTGTACACACTGAGACTGTGCCGAATAAACATTTTAAATGTCAGCAAAAAGACACTCCTATAGGCATTTATAGCACCGTGGCTCACTTGCTCTTGAGCCATTGCAACTTAAGGTAAGTTTAATTCCTTCAACCAGCTCAGAGTGAAGGCTAAAACTTATGTGACTTTCTACTCCAAAAAGCCATCAAAGAGCAGCAGCTGTCTTTTAAGATCAATGTAGATTTGACTAGCAAAGTGAGCATTCACTGGAGATGGAGGTGTGAAACTGTGGCTAAACAACACCCTCCTATTCCTCTTGATTTCATTTGAAAATCATACACATTTAACACTTCCAAAAATCACAGCTCAGACTGCTACATTTCATTTTGAGGGTTCTAAATCAGGATGTCATTTCTTGTAGATTATTTTTTTCCAAATTTTTTTAGAATTTTAGATAAATTCAAAGATGTTATGTTACAGCCACCTGTTTGAAAGGCCTTAGAAAAAGATTGGGTAACCACTCTTTAACATAGTTCACACCTAAAAGGTCTAAACCTTGACTCTTAAGTACTGTCTTGCTATATCTGTTTGCAGTAGAGCACCCCTAGGAAACAGGTGAAAAATAACCATCATGTTTTATAGTTAGCGATGCTCAAATGGCTTTCTAATGTGAGGTCTTCAATTAGCAAACTATCTCCTCATTAAGAAGTATTTCACCTCTGTAAGGTATAAGAGCATGCCAGCTTCCACCAACTCTTCCATACATTATCATCACGGTGTGGAGCTCAGATACCAGATCACAACTGCTTCTGCAGGAAGAGTGAGAAGTCCCAGCTCTGGAGCCCTCAGCACAGAGGGGATATGGACCTGCTGAAATTTTTCATGCTGAGAGTGGTGAAGCATTGGCACATGTTGCCCAGAGAGGTGATGAAAGCCCCATCCCTGAAAACTTTCAAGGATAGGTTGGATGGAGCTCTAGGCAACCTGATCTAGTTGAAGATGTTCCTACACGCCTCAGGGCGGTTGGACTACCTGACTTGTAAAGGTCCCTTCCAATCAAAACCATTCTGTGATTCTATGATTCTATGATAAGTTTGCTTCCAAAAGGGCACGTAAGTTCTAGATCAAAATCCTGTAGTTTGAGTTGCTCTACTTATGTTATTTGCAAATGAGTTTAAACTTAAGCCTGTTAAGGGTTTTAGGTACTTATTATAGATTAATTTCACACTCTGAATCTATGCTGATCCAGCTCATTGGGGTTTTACCTTTTTTTCTATGTTCTCTGATAGACACTGTACTTTTAGCTTTTCACAAACCCATTCTTCACACTCTGGATTAAAAATTTCCTCTGGGATCAGCTAGTGTTCAGAAATGTTCATCTGTGGTTCAACAACGTTGTAGAACACACAAAATCTTCCCTGATCTTTTGTAGTGCCTTGTATCAATTTAACCTTTCTCTTTGAAAGTCTGGAGAGGGGGTTATTCTTTAGACAATCCAGAATGCTTTTTTATTTCCTAATAGGATTCCAGCTAAATTGCATTCCCATACAAACAAAGAGAGAAATATATAAGTTCTTGACTCAAGGATAAAATCTTTAGCAAAGCCTTGACATTTCAAGTAGGGTAAACACTTTTCCCTGTTTAAGTAGAGGCTGTAACAACAGAGATCTAAATATTGTCTGTGAGACCATCATACACCTCTTACAACTTGTGATCAAAAGGCAGTCGTTCCTGACCACTGAAAGAAAAGCCCAACAGGACTCTGAGCCACAGCTGGGGAAATATCCGAAGGTATCTCACAACCAGCCTAAGGGTTTGACCTGCGTGCTCACACACAAGGTTGATCCTGGAGGACTTTTTGTCAACCAGTTAAGCATCCTCCTGAAATATTGCTAAATACAGGTATCCACTAAATGGACTGGCAGAGACATCTATTAAAGAGACTGGCAGATTGTCAGTTGTTTTGTGCACAATGGCACTAGTTGAAACTTCCAGGACAGGCTGCCAGTTACCTGCAAGCAGACTTCAATAGTGATTGTCAGATTTCCTTCTTTTACTTAATTCTGCTTCGGTTTAAGCATTCAAGCTGCTGGGTTTTTCCTTCACTGCTACAAAACAAGTTGTTAGAAACTCCACTGACATACCGTGTCACATTACATCAAAATCACCATGTAATCATGGGATTACACAGTCTGAGAGAAAAACCTGGTGAGATCAGTGAGGAAATTTGGATGTGCTTTTCCATGCAGAGCTCAGTCGTATTGATTGCAGAGGGAAAGTTATAGTGCTGTTTAAGCAGACAGATTTCAACTGCTTTTAAGCTTTTCAGTCAAGGGCTCCAAAAAGGTTAGGCAAAATTTACTTAGTGAATTCTTATCATCAGAGGAATTTTTGGAACAAAATGTTTTGTCATCAACAACTGTTAGTTTGATAGAAACAAAATTGTTCAGAGAAGAACATATGGTTTAAATTTTTTTTCTTGAAAGGAGTTTCCAATCAAAGTGACAGCTACAGAAAAGGAGGCTTCTTCCAGACACCTAAAAATACAGGCTTTGAAAGTCCTGCATTTTAACCTAGGAGCGAGGTAACCAACTGTTTTGAGGATAGGTCTCTCCTGTTTCCCACGAACTTCTCCAAAGATATCAATTTGGAATGCAATGGTATTTTTTTTTAATATCAGTTTCTTAGTCTAGGAAAAAATGCTTCCCACGCGACTCTAGTTATATCATCCCAATAGACGTGATTCCCCCATGCCAAAAAAAAAAAAAAAGAAAAGAAAACCAACATTTTAGTCATGGGAGGTTTATACAGTTCAGAGGAAGCGACAAAAATAGAAGCCACAACAAAATGGCCTCTGTGCTCTGTCTCTCTCTGTGCTGTGCAATCTGAAAAGCCAAAGGGGATGAGAGATCTGATTTCAGTAGCAGGTTCCAGTCCAGAACATCTGGAAAAATCTGGGGCAAAACAATTAATTTCTCCTTTTTCAGTAAAATAGTTAAAACAGAATTTGATCTCCGGTTGGCACAAATCAGTTCAGCCACATTAACCTTACCAGACCTATACTAATCTATATTGACTGAGGGCTATAAGAATACCCAGAATATCTCAGGATGAATTATAATCGTCAGGCTTTAAGAAAAGTGTCTCAGTTAACCCCGTATTACAAATGCATTCTCATTTTAGCAAGCATTCAACAAAGTTTAGAGAAAAAACAAAGGTAGAGCAAATCCCACATGTCAGCTACAGCTTTCCAGCTTGCTGGGAAATTCAATGTGGCTCTTCCAAGCTGTCATTCAAGCAAGGTTGCATGTGTGTTTTGTTTGGTCCAATTCCCAGCTGACTTTTGCAAATTGTCCATCAACAGCCTCTCTCTGAGGGTGCCTGTTCACCGCTGACAAATTCTTCTTACATTTGAATTTCACATGGCTCCCACGAGTGGTTTCTAGGCCACGAGGTAGCTTGTTTCCAGCTAGGCTGGCTTTGTGCTGAGCTGTGGAGATGAGCAGAAGTTCCCTTTTCCTCTCACAGACATTTCTGTGATAATACACAAATGAAAATCATGTGATTGACTCTTTTCCCAATCTGCTGAGTTTTTCCCCCACCATACAGGATCACCATGAAGCTTATTATAGAGAGATGATCTCTGTGAGAAACAACATTTTCCAGCCGTAATGTCTTTGAAACAGGCTGTTCTTCACTGGGTTTGGACCATTCTCTTCTAGACTTTAAGTAAACAGAAGAAGTGTATTACACCCTGTCAATCCCCCACAGTTTACGCAGAACTGTCCAAGTCAGCACAATCTCACACATCATATTTTTGGGAAGAGCCATCTGTCATAAACAAAACGTGGCCATGTGTGGCTTGCTACAATGCACTACAATGTAGAATCCCAGAGCAGGATTTCTAATGACTCCTGTGCTTCAACCACCACGTTTTGGGGCAAGCTAGTGGTGCAGGGTGATGAGAAGCTGCTCTCCAGCCAAAAGCTCCAGGTATCTGGACATCATTTGCCTGTAGCTTTTTATGGCTATTCACATCTTCCCATAAAATGTAATCTAGCGTATTCTTTCTAAAATTCATCTAGTTTTCATGCAAGTTTAACTCATGATTGAAACTGCAGATTCAAAGTCAGTCATGAGGATATGCATGGCAAAGGAAGGCATTCGGTCAGATTGTAACAGGACATAGCTGAGAATATGGACATAATATGCACAAATTTTACTGTCATTGACTTTATCTGTTGCTGCTTCAACCAGTAAATACATATAATTGAGTGAGTACTACAAACACACAAATTCAAACTTCTGTGAGTGGTGCCGACTTGCTGAGATCATTTTTGCAGGCTGAACTGAAGTAAACATTTGAAACTTCCAAAGAGAAAATTTAAGGAAAGAGAAAAGTTGAAAATTCTCACCAATAAATATTGATGCGCTATTTTGGAAGAGCAGAAATGCTTCATTGTTATAATGTTAAAAATTACTGCGATGTAATATCAAATATAATACACTATTTTAAACTCCATGATGAAATCAGTAGTTGCTGTAAGTCAAACAAAACAATACAGTAAACTCAAATATGCACTTTTTGTTTTGTCAAAACAAATCATTTCTACATTAGTAGCACAAATAAGAAAATCAAAGCCATTTACTGAGACATTTTTCCCACAGAAAATGTCATTGAAATAGTCATGTTCCTGCAAAATATTCCAGTTTCAATGAGCCTTTATTTTAAACGTAAAATTGTTCTATCAAAATTGTTTTGACTGGATTTACCCCACATATATTTTAGGTTATGAAGTTTATATTTCTCTTTGATTTCTCTTTCATGTGTTGGTTTGAGTCAGGCTAATGAAATAAACTTGTGTTAGCAAGCTGTTATAAAGTGAAAAGGCAGATTCTTCAGCAGTTTAAATACAGGAGCCCTTACCAGCATTGTTATTGGCTTCATGCTTTGAGTTATTGTCATACAAAATTTAGTACCAGCATGTCTGATACAGATAAAATCTGCAGTATTAAAAAAATCCAATTGACGTTCAGTAAGGCCTACTCTGTACTAAATATCAAGACCCAGCAGGGTCATAGGTGTAGGAAAAATCTCACTGAAGGCACTGCAATAACTCCCGTACTGAAAGCCATTTGTGTGCTTACGTATCCCACCGAATCACAAACTTTGGGAAGGCGCAATTGCTGCCCTGAAGTAAGTGACCTCAAGTTTATGAAGTCAGTGAGAGTTTTCCATTTAGTTCAGAGGTCTTTGGATTAGACCGAATGAAGACAAGAAATGTATTAAAAAGGCAGAAGGGAAAGTTGATATGCATTGCATTTGTTTATCTTATTTCCAGGAATACCTAAAGCTTGTATCTACAGATACAATCTCCCCATGCTTCTTCATCTCCAACAATACTTGTTGCCTATTTCTGGTAAGCTTTGCTGCAGGATAATAGTGTTGACTATTGGTAATTTAACTGTTCCATTGAAAACAGCCAACAAGCACCAGCCGATTAAATAAAGTTGATAGTAACTTAAATCAGCCTTGAGGAAGAGTGCATGGATTCAAGTAGCAAAGTCAGTAAACCAGGAACTGAACAATCAATTCAAAGGTGTATGAATACAGGACAGATTTATTACAGGATAAAGGGCAAGAAGTTCAAGGCAGTCGTTCCCGAGACAGAGTAACTCTCTAGCAACATGAAAAGTAAAATTTAGTTTGGAATTGACTCCCTCAAACTGAGACAGAATCATAGAATCATAGAATCATAGAATAACCAGGTTGGAAGAGACCCACCGGATCACCGAGTCCAACCGTTCCTACCAAACACTAAACCATTTCCCTCAGCACCTCGTCCACCCGTGCCTTAAACGCCTCCAGGGAAGGTGACTCAACCACCTCCCTGGGCAGCCTGTTCCAGTTCCCAATGACCCTTTCTGTGAAGAATATTTTCCTAATGTTCAGCCTGAACCTTCCCTGGCAGAGCTTGAGGCCATTCCCTCTTGTCCTGTCCCCTGTCACTCGGGAGAAGAGCCCAGCTCCCTCCTCTCTAAAACCTCCTTTCAGGTAGTTGTAGAGAGCAATGAGGTCTCCCCTCAGCCTCCTCTTCTCCAGGCTAAACACCCCCAGCTCTCTCAGCCGCTCCTCATAAGGCCTGTTCTCCAGCCCCTTCACCAGCTTTGTTGCCCTTCTCTGGACTCGCTCCAGAGCCTCAACATCCTTCTTGTGGTGAGGGGCCCAGAACTGAACACAGGATTCGAGGAGCGGTCTCACCAGTGCCGAGTCCAGAGGGAGAATAAACTCCCTGGACCTGCTGGCCATACTGTTTCTGATCCAAGCCAAGATGCCATTGGCCTTCTTGGCCACCTGGGCAAGTTAGGCAATAAAGTTGTCTCTCAAGGGTAGTGACTGGAACCTCACTGTTTTGAGACATTAGATGCTTGACCGGAAAAAGCCTCAGAAAATATGTTGGAGGCCACAATTCTACCCTTACAAAGAGGAGCAAAGATTTCCTCACAGATCTCTTCTACCTCTCATATATGTGATTTAGTGGTAAACTTATATCTGACCTTACCAAGAGCACAGGCGAGAGGCAGTAGTTTCAGAGTTATCTATAAGGACTAATCAAATACCCAATCTTTTCTTCTCTTTTCTACCTTTTGCAGCTGCACAGCATTGAGAGAAAAATGAGATTACAATTAAAAAAATCTTTTGAGTGAATTTTAGCTTACCATTTCTATTACTTTGTTTCCTTGGCATAACTTTTTATATTCTGTAGGAGGATGCCTTGATCATTTCTATCTGTTTGGTAGCTTTGACAAGTTAGTGATTTAACAAGCAGACTTTTAGCATGAGAATATGTATGTTTAATATCGTAGAGGAGGCTTATGGGAAATTAGTAAGAGAGAATCACATGTTCCATTTTGAAACTTAATAATTGATTCAAGAGATAAGTTTTCTTAAGTGCAGTAACTCTCAGAGCTCTGAGTAGCGACATAAAATTTACATGTATCTGTCTCACTTCCCAGCCAAAACTGGTTCCGTATTTAACTTACCAAGTTTTCCTTAGAGAATAAAAAAAGATCACATGTAATTTGTTTTCCCCAACCAGTTTTTGGTATGAGTTACATCATGTGTTCCTTCTGGGCATTAGAGGACAACATGTAGAGGAGAAATTCAGGGTTCTGCAAGTATGATTGATTGGATGGTGAGTCATTTATGGTTTTGAAGGCAGCCCATTTGAATATATTTACTGAAAGCAAATGACACTGTGAATTTTAATGCAATGTAGAGGAGCCCAGAGCTTTGGATGAATGCCTGTTATTGTTAAAAATTCAATGAGAGAAAGGAAATAAATGAGTAGCCAAGACCAATGTGACCTTTACTAGTATTCAAAAGGAAAAAGCTGCATAAAGTCCGTCTACAAAAATGCTCCTTAAACTGGCATGTAGCAAACGCTGATGTCTGCCAACTAATAAACCAGATAGTGCCCTACATCACTGATTTTGCACCAGGTTACATATTATGGTCTCAGATGTGGACATTAAAATAAATCTTGGGGGAATTTCTTAAGGTGTTTCCTGAAGATTAGCTGCCAGCCTCTGCAGATAACAAAAGCAGGAGTTATTTTGGTAAGTCACAGAATCACAGAATCACTAGGTTGGAAAAGACCCACCGGATCATCAAGCCCAACCATTTCTATCAGCCTCTAAGTCATGCCCCTCAGCATCTCATCCACCCATCTTTTAAACACCTCCAGGGAAGGAGACTCAACCACCTCCCTGGGCAGCCTGTTCCAGTGCCCAATGACCCTTTCTGTGAAAAAGTTTTTCCTAATGTCCAGCCTAAACCTCCCCTGGCGGAGCTTGAGGCCATTTCCTGTTGTCCTGTTCCCTGTCACTTGGGAGAAGAGCCCAGCTCCCTCCTCTCCACAACCTCCTTTCAGGTAGTTGTAGAGAGCAATGAGGTCTCCCCTCAGCCTCCTCTTCTCCAGGCTAAACACCCCCAGCTCTCTCAGCCGTTCCTTATAAGGCCTGTTCTCCAGCCCCTTCACCAGCTTTGTTGCTCTTCTCTGGACTCGTTCCAGAGCCTCAACAACCTTCTTGTGGTGAGGGGCCCAGAACTGAACACAGGATTCGAGGAGCGGTCTCACCAGTGCCGAGTACAGAGGAAGAATAACCTCCCTGGACCTGCTGGTCACACCGTTTCTGATCCAAGCCAAGATGCCATTGGCCTTCTTGGCCACCTGGGCCACTGCTGGCTCATGTTCAGTCGCTGTCAACCAACACCCCCAGGTCCCTCTCCTCCAGGCAGCTTTCCAGCCAGACTTCTCCTAGTCTGTAGCACTGCATAGGGTTGTTGTGCCCCAAGTGCAGGACCCAGCATTTGGCCTTGTTAAACTTCCTGCCATTGGTCTCAGCCCATGGATCCAGCCTGTTCAGATCCCTTTGGAGCCTCCCAACCCTCCAGCAGATCGACATTTCCACCCAGCTTAGTGTCATCCGCAAATTTACTTAGGGTGCATGCAATCCCCTCATCCAGGTCATTGATAAAGACATTGAACAGGGCTGGACCCAGCACTGAGCCCTGGGGACACCACTTGGAACTGGCCTCCAGCTGGAGTTAACTCTATGTCGTACCTGGTTTGTGACAGTCAGCAGCAAGGTAGAGTAATAAAATTACTGTCTGAACCTGACTGCCTGGATGTGACCATAAAACCATAAAGTCAGTGCAAAATGCTGGATGCAACCACCTGCAGGACTGCAAGGGAGAACTCAAATCTCCTAAGCAGATAAATACCCTCTCTGTGAAAACAGCCCTGGAGAAGGTTTTCTGGTTGAGTCACAGTTTTTTGACTGGCCTTATATTGGAAGCATAAATTATTTCTAAGAATATTTCTAGGCAAAACCACAATTCAAATTAGGTTCATCTTCCCACATAATACAATTAATGTCAATAACATGCATACATAGAGACTAGGATGAAATCTCTCATGTTGGGAGTTGTTAAACTTCTAGCTGCCACTCTCAGGAACGATTTCTTCTAATTTTATTTTGAAGACTGGAATGGCAAATAAATAGATTTTAAGGCTTTTCTGTGCAGCCATTCTTATGCTGCTGTCCCTCCTGTAGAAATGTATGATTCAGAAGGCCGTTGCTCCACTCCAGATGATCACATCAGATAACTTGGACACTCTGAGCAACACCAAATGCTGAACATTTCTGTATCGAATTTTGTGGCTGGGAAATGATCAGTACTGGAGTAAGATAAATTACCTGCTTTGTCGATGTCTTGTAGGATCCTTGTTCTTTTAGTGTTTATGTGTCTCCAATTCTAAAATAGTCCCACAGTCAGCCAGACAGTGACAAGATGATGACTTCAGCTTTAACAGTAGATAAACTGATAATACTCTGACTTTGTATGAAGGTTCAATAACCTTTAAATGTTGTGCTATTCTTAAATATGAAGGACTGCCAGCTTTTAAATCATTCTAGGGGTTCTCATGTACTTAGGAAAAAATACTATACCACACAGGCTAAAAACATGCTTGATAAATTTGGAAGAGTTTCATGGAGATGAACAGTTTATACTTAGGAAGCTGCCACACGTGCTTTTCATGCTCACTTCCAGTTGTTCAGCTGCTGTCATCAACACAAACAATTATGCAATCACCAAAAAATCATTATCCTTCCTAACTCTAGCATTGACTGCAATACATTGTACAGCACCACACAGAAGTCCCAACCAAGCCTGTACTGCAGCCAAAATCATCTGTGCTATATCAGCTCAGCGATAACTAGTCCTGCTGAAAGACCAGACTAATTAGCAGTCTGCTCTACCTAGACCAACACATGAATTTGCTTCCAGGACCTCAGCTTCTGCTTTTGTGTGATAACAGGAGCTGTGTAGGCAAGATGTACCCCTTGGGAGGTACTAGCTCAGATTTCTTCAGTGCAGGTGAGCCCCGAATGCTTACGACCTTGGATGATATGCTCTGTTTCACACCGCTTTTCCCATCAGCTAAATAGTGTGGAGGAGTCTTTCTAGCAAGACAGCCTCATTTTACCAAGTGGCCATCAGAAGTCAAATCTCCGAGGAGTAACACTGACCAGTGTGGGAGGCAACAACATGAAGCAGGAGCAGGGCTGCAACCACAGTTGGCAGCTTCACAGCTACTGGGTATCCAGCTCGGGGTAGGACATGCTATCCCTTCAGCTTCTGCTTCCTTTTCTTTAAAGGAATTTTACCATGGACTTTATCCAACTATGGTCTTCCACATGAGTTACCCTCTTGCGGCCAGCAGACATGAAGCCAGCCTTATGGGAGACAACTCATTTTGGCATCTGGAGACCAGACATGAAAACTCTTATTGTCTAAAACAACACTAAGGTGCCTGTGATGGATCAGCTGAATCTCATAACAGATGCACATGTGGCTACCAGCACAGAGGGCCAGCTTAATGTTTTTTTTCAAGTTTGTCTTAAAAATGCCATTAATCAGTTACAGGTAGAAAACCCCAAACAAAAATAGTCTTGCTGTCAAAATACAAATGTTGACAATGTTTGAAACTTGGGATTCAGTGAATCAACAGTCATTGGTGTTCAGTACATAGTGGGACATATCTCCCCCAGTTTAGTTATCTACAATTTATATTTTGCTTAAGCTTTCTTCTAGGTTTCCTAAATGGAAAGAAATACAGAGAGATAGAGAAGCACCTCCAGGAAATGATTCATCTTCTCCTAAGATAGATGGCTGTAATATGTGGGATGAATCATGGTTGAAAAGGGATTATCTTTCTTCTTTGGCATAAAGGGGAAGTAGATGACCTGCTGAAATCTGCTGAAGTATGAAGTCCTACTACCAGGACTGCAGCTGCATTTTCTAGCTAAAGTCTAGAAAAACACGGGACTGCAAAAACTGGCTAAAGGAACAATTAAGGGTTAATTCTCCTTTCTGAGAAAACTAACTCTTCAGCAGGAGTTGGTTTTGGTGGAAGAAAATTTAGGCCAACAAGGGCTGTTTTTGACAAATATCCTTTATAATGGCCCAACTTCAGGGAAGAAAACCCTCACTGAAACTTGTGGGGACTGTAGAGAGTTCAGTGCTTTTCCCCCCTCAAAAAAATAAAAATAAAGCTATTATTTACCTAGTGGCTAAACAGACACTTAGTAGCACAACCTTAGCCACCTTTATTCAGAGATTTCAGCCAGTGCTACAAGGTCTGCAGAGAAAATTGACATGAGCATCTCTGTTCACTCCAGAGGTAGTGGGAGGGAGAGAAATATGCCCACCTCCTGAGCAATGGTAGATGTCAAACTGTAAGATATCCAGCTCAGTGGCATGCAAGAAGTATAATACATGATTTCAACGCAAGCATTTGGGCTTATTTGGGGCATCAATTAACAATAAATGCATACATCCATTCACAAAATGTTAGTGTACCAGACACATATAGCCACGAGTTGTAATTGAAAACTGAAATAACACCAGGAGGAATAATCATTAAAGCAAAACAAAAAAAATCTCTAAAAAAGCGAAGAATAATATTTAATAAAATAAAATAATTCATCCATCTGTAGTTATATCCTTGGGGGAGGCCACAGACTAACAAGCAAACAAATCTAGATAGAAATGAAAATCATGTTGCGAAAGGGATGGATGGAACAGGGGAGAGATTTCTTTGCAGATTAGCTGCTTATGAACCAAAAGTATTTCAATTTGATCACTTGTTTGTCAATATGTTTAGCAGAGGATGGGGAATTTCATCATATGCTCCTGTCATCCTGAAGAATAATTATTCTTCTTCTCTTCAGACATTTTACTATCACTATTTATTGGCAAAGCCAATTCAAGAGCTATCATCAAAGATACCAGCTGAGATCTCAAGAGCCTAGTTCTTTTCCTTATGACATAGGAATCCCAAAGGTTAATCAAACTTGACTGTCTTAGTCTTTGCTGTGAATATGTACCATTTGAGGCACTTAAAAACCCAGGTACCAGCAAGGTATTTCACAGCACCTAATGGGCACCTAATACCCCCAGAGAAGTTAGATGCCCTATGAAACTTTAAAAGTGTCAGTCACAGACTCAATTCTCTTGATATTACTTTTTATGCTCAGGATTTTAGTCTTTAATTATAGATTTTCAATTTTTTAAAAAATGGGAGGGAAAAGCAATTCTCTCATCTGTAAATCTGGACATATGCTGCATAGCCAAATAGGTCTCAGTGGAAGAAGTCTCAGCGG
The DNA here is from genome assembly GCF_032191515.1 of Phaenicophaeus curvirostris. NCBI lineage: Eukaryota > Metazoa > Chordata > Aves > Cuculiformes > Cuculidae > Phaenicophaeus > Phaenicophaeus curvirostris. The sequence goes on from NC_091431.1 coordinate 72,505,393, forward strand.
GCCTCATAATTAAGGCAGTGTTTTTGTTGGAGTTGTTCTTTGACTATCAACCACTGCACTTCCATTAGCTGCCTGCTGGTAGACTAGCCTGCAAAACAGCCTGTACTCTATAGCTCTCTACTCTTGTTTGGATCTTTTTCCGTTTCCCAAGAATACAATTCATAGGGTATAAACTGCTCTTTTTATTGAAATTCATATAATCTGCAAGTGATATGATTTTTTTTTTCCATATTATATGAGTCAGAAATGGAAAAGATTTGTTAAGATATAGGGAGACTGGAGCTGGATTTGACTAGCAATGCTTTTAATCCAGCACTCTTGCTCCAAGAGTTCCTCAGAGTAAGTCATAAGAATTCCTTTTGAGCAACTGTGGACTAATTCTGCCTTACAAGCCTGTCAACAGTTAATGATTGTAAGAGTTTACTTCACATTGTATTTCCATCACACATCTATCCTCTATGAGATAACTCAGAATATTCTCAAATATACTTTTATCCTGCTATATTGCATGCCCAGTGATACTTTACAGCAGTGAGTTCCAGAGACCAAATAAGCATTGCAGGAGGGAAAAAATGTCATTGTTTACAATAATGAAAAATGTTTCTCCCTATTGCCCAGTATCTGATTCACCTTGTTTTTATCAGACCTTTGCCATGACGTCTGCTCTAATTCTTCAACTGCATGGCTGCACTTCTGTAACTCTTCAAAGTACCTCACTGTCTTCCCTAAAGCACTTTTTCATCTTCAAGCAGTGATTCTTTCCTTTCCTACAGTCCACTCCTTTCTTATAAGATGCATAACATTAACACATCTTTTGCCAATCCCTTTTGGAGTGTTGTCCCATTAGAAGCCAGCTACTTACTCTTCGATGGCTTACATATCTCTAAGTCACAGATGAAGGGTGAGTGAAGGATGACCTGAGGAAGTCTGTTCATCTCTCTATCATGTCACCCTCTGGGCAAAAAGCAAAGGGCTCTAATAGAGTGGAGAAGCATGCTTTTCCTTCATAAAAGCTAGGTATGCAGAGTTTCATTTGTTTTAACCAATTTATTTGGCCACTAACCAGTTGCTAAAAGTTAAGCTTTCCTCCTGCTGTAATAGAATACATCAGATATTGCATAGCCCTGCCTTATTTCCACCTGGAATGAAATGTTTGTTGATTGGTGGTTTAATTCTAAGCATTGCTCCTTTTCATACCTCATTCCCTCCCTTTACCAAAACTTTCTGTGATCTTTCCATCTCTGTAGTCATGTATTCCTCCATCCTGGCAAGTAGCTGCAGTCCTGATGGCTTATGTGATTGCTCAGTATTCAAATTCATCTCCCAGTTTTGGAAGAAGAAAGACTAAGGGGAGAAAAGGAGGAGGAAAATCAAGGTATAGGACATGACCCCTATCCCAACCTGGGCCCAGTTAATCCACATACAGTCAGAGCAGGCAGGCGGAAATTTTAACCATCCTTGGCAAAGCCTACAGGGAGTAGGAAATCCTGGGGTTTGGGGCATCATTTGAAAAGGTTACTGTAGTCATGGCAAGGAAAGAAGCAATACTAACTAAAGATGCATCTAGCATGGTATCTGGGGAGACAGCTTAAGAAAGAAATGTAGAGAAAACACAGAACCAACTTGATAATGCTGAGAAAAACAAGAGACAATCTGAGGGATAATCTTCTTAGGCAGATCTTGGACTGCATCTGGAAAGCCCCACAGTCCCTTCCCTTCCCTTCCCTTCTCTTCCCTTCCCTTCCCTTCCCTTCCCTTCCCTTCCCTTCCCTTCCCTTCCCTTCCCTTCCCTTCCCTTCCCTTCCCTTCCCTTCCCTTCCCTTCCCTTCCCTTCCCTTCCCTTCCCTTCCCTTCCCAGATGAGTGCAGTTCATTCATCTGCAGCTGACCCGTACTCCTTATGGTGTCCATATCACCAAGGCTGAGTGAACAGTGAAACTTAAAGTCCTTTAACTGTATCTTATGTATCTATTCTAGACAGACTTGGACACTATGTTTGAAGCACTTTTTCTGCTGCTAGAGTTCATCGTGAGTAAATCCTTCACATAAATCTACATTTAGTCAGAAGATTGCCACCAAAGGCGGACAACCTACATTTTGTACTACTGAATCTTGCCAAATTTCTATGACTTACAATATTTTACTGCATTATTAGTGCTCTTCATGTCACTAGTAGATTTCATCAGCGCACTCATGCTTTGTATATGTATTACATAGGTTCAGTGAGATAAGAAACTCCACCAGTAGCTTCCCTCCATGTGAACAATCAACCTCTCACTGAGATCTGATGCAGTTTCCCACGCAGACGATTTATCTGTCATTTGCTGGTTCCTGTGCCTCTTCTTTAATGAACAAATTGTTATGTGGCAACATGCAAAATGCTTGACTGAAGCTGAGGCTTTTATTTTTTAAGGACCTTATTCTAAGACAAGAGGATAACAACCCTCTTTTCCTACAGGTAGCTACAGCACAGCAGAATTCATTGTCTGCAGAGCTGTTTCATATAAACGGCAATTGATTATGTGTGTGTAACAGATGCCTTGTAATATCAATCCCATCCATGCATGTGTTTTATCTTCTATTTTTTCTCCTGTTGCATGATTCTTGGCTCTGTTTCACTGTGCTGTAAGCATGCTCAGATCATGGCAAACAAAAATGGTATCGACAAGAGCAACAATTGCACCTTGGGATCATCAAGACTGAAGCACATACCACTGAGGCCACCTGGTGTACAGAGCAGAGCTGCAGTCCACTCTGCCTGTTCCTGCAGCACAGCTTGTCACAGATAATCAAACAAAAAGAGGAAAAAAAATCTCAGTGTATTTAGTAAGAGTCTAATCTGTCTCCTCAGAGGCAGAACTGAGGCTACCTGTTCTCACTCTGCAAAGGAATGTGTGTGGCTACATTGATGAACCCTAAGAGCAAGAAAGTTTATTGATATTGGAGTGAGTAGACCTACAAAGCACACAGGGCATCAGAGTAGAAAAGGCTCATTTTGTAAAATAGGTTGGCTGTGCAGTGCTGCCAGCACTAACCAGCCTAGAGACAGAGCAAGGCCAGGGGGAGTGGGGATGCAATCTGCCTTGCTCTGCCTCCTGTGTCCTACATGTCCTCATTTCAGACACAAAGAAAGCATCCTTTCCACACAGGGTCCTTGCATGGTGTCCGCTCCCCAGCACTGGTGGATAAATTTGAGTGTCATGTTGTTTTATTTCTCTTTTTTTCTTTTCCATCTTTCCACCTGTCTTGAAAAGTATTTTGTCTGGTCACTTGGGTGTAAGAACAGCCTCCGTAAGCAGAGAACAAGCTGTGCCATGAAATTAGGATTTGGAATGATTGCATGTAACTTGAGCTTGAAAGGGTTTCTTTGCCCTTGGCTCATACACATCTTACAGATATTTGTAACTGCATTTCAGGGGCCAGGACCATATGGCTCTTCAGGCAGATGTAGTTTAGTCCTCTCAGAGCCTCTTCTGCCTATTTTCATGCAAAACTCCGTGTCCAGGGTCACATCCTGAGCAATAGTAGCACAGCAATGTGTTACTATTTTGTGACCAATACAAAAATGTTTCTGTGAACATCTCAGCCATAGGATAGGCACAGCCTTGCATGGGCCAGGTGATCACTGGTAAGAAGTTGAATTACAGCATCCTCTTGAGAGCTGGAGCCCATCAGGACCTATTCTTGGGGCCAAGAGATAACTGTCCACGTGCAGAAGGTCCAGTGCTCAGATCTCCCGCTCTGAGGTCTGCTCTGTGGGCCACAGAGTCCTCTGTGAATCATGCTGGACTGTTCTCCAGGTTGCCTTGGTGGTTATTCAGCCAGGGACTGTGTCCTCCACCAGGAACCTGCTGACCTGAGGTTTTCCTCTGGGTTTAGGACTCTAGTGCTGCAAAGGCACAAAGTGTTGCAAGTCTGATCAAGGGAAAGGAAACAGGCTTCAGATGTATAAGAATTTCTCTGACTGAAAATAAATTAGCATAATCAAGTTACAAATTACGTGAAATACAACCAGAGCCCTCTGTGAAGTAATCCTGCATAGAAACTTCATGGAAAAACCATGCATTCTCATGAACGTGAAGTAGATTATTTTTTGCTAAACCAAAGACAGAGTGCTGTATTTGTCACCCATCTGCTGCAGTCTGGCTTGTACAAAAAGCCTGTCCATACATCTTCCATATGTTAGGAGGCAATTTGGATGTCTGAAAGTTAGTCACAGAGACAGGAGAGAAGATGCAATGTCACTTCCAAACAAGGCACGACTGCTCCCTGCAATACATTCCACAGCAGAAATAACTTTTTTTTCTTTTTTTTTTTTTTTTTTTTGGCTGTTCAGTGACCTAAAAGAAACCCAAGAGAAAATCCTGGGCAGGTCTACTAGAAAATATGTTCAGGATTTCCAGCTAGGCAAAAAAAAGCATAACAACCAACATCAATTGAGGTTAACTTGAAGGAATTTTTTCACTCCAAAAACAAACATCTTCTTATGTCCTGAGAGTATTTAGGTTTTTTTTTTCCTAAACTTTTTTTTTCCTTTTCACTGTAATCAATTTTTAAATTAAAAAAAAATGTTTTGAAACAAAAGTCAAAATATTGCTTAAAAAAATACTGACATGAATAGCTTTGGCATTTCCTGAACTGAAGCATTTTATGTGGAAAAGAACTTCAGTGTGAAATGCTTTCAAAAAATGGTGCCTTTTTTGGATAAAATAATTGTGCTGAAATGGACACAGATTCTTAAACAGTCTGTGTCTCTCCCAGGACTCTCTCTTCTTATTTCATATAATGTTAATTCAAGGAATACTAGAAAGTCCTCCATATACATACTGCAACTGCTTCACAGCAAAACTCATTGTTAAGAAATGTATTTCACCTGAATCTTTATGGGTTGATTTGCTCATTCCCTTCAAATATCTTGTCCAATTTCCCATTAGAGACTCTCTGCTGACACAGGTATTTTGAAGACTCTCAAGTGCCTGCTAGCACAACAGATGCATAAAGGTCTTTTAAGGGGCCAGATTCTCAGCAAGTGGACAACACGTCAACAGCTTTTGCTCCCTTATGATCAGAAGATCGAAAATAATTAAACAAGCAGAGACAGTATCTCATGCAGCCTCCTATCTCTATAAATTTAGAGTACCATTAGAGTACACACTGAGCCTTAGCTACGCTTGGTCCGGTCTGGAGGCAGTGCTGAGTTTAGATGGGCTATTATTGCAACTATGCAGTGACAGCCAAGGCACATGTGTCTGTGAGCAGAGTTGATTTTTGTGTTTGCCATAGTGCCCTAGCATTTACTGCAAAAAAAAAGTAATAACTGACCTAACAATGATAAATGGATCACAATATCCTAGTCATTATTAAAGGAACTTACATTGAAGAGATGATCATGCATCAGGAAGCAGGATTCAGAATTACAGATTTTATTTAAGAAGAAACCAGCTACACCATCCAGGCGATTTTCTTGTTCTTGTGAGTGTAATCAGCAGAATATTTGCCATTGTTCTGGTTTTGCCTGGCCTGAAATCTTTCTTTTCAGGGATTTCAAATTATTCCATACCCCCACAAGTCTCTTTCTCAGATAATTTTCCTGTAAGGTCTGCCCAAATTTCACATTTTCTCTGTCTTAATTGAATCCTCTTGCTGCTAGCTTTACCTTGGGTACCAGGCCAAATAATTGCTTTTCTGCTTCTGTTTTAACAATCTCTTGAAGTTTGGCTTTACATACCTCCCCTTAATTGCCCCTTCAACTGTACGCATACAGATATGCTTCTTCTAATTCTCCCTGTAAACCCATGCCTCCAGCCTTCTGATCAGAGGAGAACAGCTAAAACGAAGTGATTCTGCTCCTCAACAAGTTGCTGAAAATACAGAGCTATTAATCAAACACAGATTTCCAGCTGCAGTTGAGTCATCCATACATGGAGGCAGACTGAGCAGGTCAGAGCTGCAGATTTATCAGCAGTTGCTGATTTATTTTGACATACTCACCTATCTTTACACGTCTAAAAATTAGATGTCTAATCTACATTAGGCATCTGGCCTTCTCTTAAAAACACGAGTGGAAGATACAAAGCTCTGGATGTCTTGCAGGAAGCTTTGAACCACCCTCTAAAGGAAGAACCTTTCTTTCCCCACTCAGCAAAGTTGGATAAGTCCATTGGGTACTAGGCAAGGATGCTGATAGTTTGAGGTGCATAGGTAGGTGCCCACTTGTGAGTTGGATGCCTACAATTCCCCGTCCACAGAGGCCTACACAACCTAGTCAATGAAACTCAAAGAAGGATTCAGCTGACAAGTATAAATGTTTACTCTTGGATGAGAAGAATTGGTCTCTGTCATCCTTTCAATGCATTATTTTCTTACTGGCTATGATAGCAGTGAAGATAGGTGAATTCTTCAATTTAAGTGTTCCACTATGCAAGCTGAATCACACTGTAGTTGTCTAATTTTCAGCCAGACAGTACTGGGAGAGATGTAGCTTTTCCTAAAAGCTTTTTTGACTTCAGAATTGAGGAAGGATCTCACTCTATCTAGTGAGAAGTGCTTTGTTCCAAATGCTGCACAGACTTCATTTTCATCTGTAGTCACAGTTTTATAGGTCAAGTTCTTCTCTTAGTAATGTTGTCAAATGTTGTCCCATGGTTTCGAAGAAATGGGTTCACTTAGGCATAACTTAGGGATCCTTGAGTATTAATTTACATTCATCAGGACTTAAGAACTAAATCTAGCAGCTATTTTGTAGAATGAACTTCATTTGAGTTCATTAAGGATTGCCTTGAATAGATAACATTCCTAACCATGTGAGACTATTTCTCCTGGGGAGACCATAACACTGTTTTTTTTCAGAATGTGAAAAATCTGATCCTTTAATTAAGGGGAGCATTCAGAGGGAAAAAGAGATAGCTCTTTCTGCTTCCTTACAGTTTCGTAAGCCATGACCTCTGAGCCCAAGCCTTTTAATGACCATTGATATTTTCTTTTCTTGTCTGCTCAACCTGAAACACTTAAATAGCACCTGATTTTTAAAAGATATTCACATCTTTTCTGTTGAAAATCAGACTGCTCTGATGAAAGATGCAGTAGAAGTCCATCTGTATTAGTGTTCCTTAGCATATTTTGTGATCATTGAAACTTTAGTTCAAGATACGACCCCTGAAGAACCAAGATTTTTCCTCCCTGCTCTGCAGCAGGGCTACTGTGAGGTTGTCGGGTTATGGGGGGTCGATCTTCCTACCAGGAAAATCCATGCTTGAATTGCAGAGCCCCGAGGAAATTAAAATCTGGAGTCTCCTCAATGAAAAATAATTGTTTCAAAACTGAAATTTATAATAATAATAACAACAACAATTTGCTACAAATACTTTGTCCTAACCATTGTTTCAGCTGGAATGAGAGGAAGCTGGGTAGATTTGCTCCTGAGAAACAAGAACCCACTTATTCAAATAAAATCCTAGAATCTTTCAGAGCTGTATTAGGTGCTACCCCAAGATGTAGACAGAAGAGGTTTTTCTTCATTGGTTCATTGTCCATCTATTGGGCTTTTAAGTTCCTGGCTGGCTGCACCTCATCACTGATCAAGGTGTATGTTGGCAAAGCAGGACCTGTGGCAGTGACACAGCTCAACTCCAGTGAAACGCTGCCACCCAATGCAGGAGTCAGTAGGTGTACATCCATCATACATACGTGCATGAAGATACATAGTCTGACAAGATAGCTTTCACCCAATAATTATGTGCATCTATTCAAGCAGTATTTCAAAACAGAAATAATCCACAAAGCACAAGGAGGACATCAGTGCCTGAGCAACACCCTGTGCAGGAAGAACACGGCAGCCTGATCCCTCTCCTAACTGTTTAGTAAAGCCAAGACTTTGGCAGCTCAGCCATTTTCTTTGTCTGGGAAAGAAGTGGAGAGACTCATAGGATCTGTCAAAGTGCATTTATCTCAATAATGAGTCCTCTTAATACTCATTAAAACTAATACTGTTCTATTCCCTATCCTAAGGGCACTCCAGTCCCACTTTAGACTGCAGAGGGGAAGCCGTTTCCTAGGGCTCCTGCAGCTAGCACAAATGATCCCATCCCAAGAACATTCATGAGGACATGCCAGAGAGACAATGGACAAGTTAAAACTCCCAAAGTTTGCCCACTCAGAACATTTTGTGTAAGAAATATCTACAAACACCTTGCTAGCTTCATAGTCATATTGTTAAATAACAAAACAAATAATTTTACTTACTAGGAAAGTCCATCAACAGCTTTTCTGTGCTTGTTCCCTGCTGGCAACACTGTTTCCCTTTTATCACTGGTTTCTCATAGTGTCAGAAATTATTTTGAAAATCTCGCATTGCTGGGAATAGGCCTGAGGAAGGTAGTTTTGAATTGCTTCCCAGATCCTGATAAGTCATCAGGAGTGTGAGCTGTGACCCAGGTCACCTGTTCCCTTTCGTAAAACAAAATTATGTAGTTAGATTGCAAAATGAGTTGGCCTTCCAAATACAGTCATGAAATCTAGTTGGAACTGGATGAACCCTAAGGCCCCTTCCAACCCAAACCGTTCTAAGACTCTCTGATCAGCATCCATTACCTGTATCAGAGCATCCTATGTGGGGAAGCATGGAACTCAGCATTTTCGTTTTACAGGGGTGTTGAACTGAGTTAGAATGAGTTAAACCTGTTGTTTTGTTTTCCTCCTTGCCAGGCACTGAATCCCAATCATTTCTCTTGGAGCATGTAGCTATGATATGTTAGTCTGAAATCCAAGGCTTTTGGGAGCGTGGAAGTTGCTGACTTTCAGAGACATCTCAGCAAGATTCAGCGAACAGACCATCAGGGCAGCGCCGATGGTCCCTGAGTCCAACTCATTGCAGTCTCTCAAAATGTATTTTTTTAAAGCAAAAATATTGCTGCAAGCAAACACTGTAACAAAAGGCAACATGGTGAATTTGTTGGACCTTAGGCAAAGACAGCAAAAGATCATATTCTTGATTGGGACTCTACAAAGATTCTCCTGCTTGCTAATAGATGCCTCAAACTCATATATACTTCTGGAATAATTAACTTAGGGTTTTAACTCTGTTAATCATGTCAGCCTCCTAAGTAATATCATCTCTGTTGTGCTCGGTTCTCACCTGTGCCTTTTCTGGGAGTACATTCACACAGCTGTTTCCAATGATATAGCTAGACAATATGACTTTCATTATCAATAAGACATTACAGATATAGAGCCTGGGCTTAGAGAAAAGCCTTATGATTATTAGTTTGACTACCTTTGTAATAAGAGCATTGTAACATTCATTTGAGTTCTAACATCACCATCTAAACCTAAGCATTTTCAGGAATGGAGAAGCCACTGGTATCCTCACAGAAAGTGGTCCTGCCTTCACAGTTACAAATTTAACCATTCTTGCATCCTAACATAAATTTGACTAATTTAATCTTCTGATACCATGTGACTCCTCCAGTACAGGCACCTCTTAACTTTTTCCTAGGTAAATGGTTGTTTTTTCTTAAAGCCACTACAATAAAAATAATAAATAATAACCCAAGAGCTACAATGCTGATTTGCCACTGCTTTGGTTTTCCTGAGACTTTAAAAGTTCTTGCAGTTCCAAAAGAGAAAACCAAAACAAAAGACACATCCATACTAAGCAGAAACCTAAATAACCTATAATCTCAATGTCGATGGCACTGACAGCAGTACATGGAAATGAGGCCATTTATTTGCATCTCAGATTTCATTTATCAGGTCTATACTCTATGCATTTCTAGTTGTTATTCCTTTAAATTAAGGCCAACACTGACCACTTTGTTTAATGTTAAAGAAGGAACAAAAGTGATGGTCTGTCTGATTCCCGGACATTTAATAATCATGCAGAAGGCATACAGGGTTTTGTAGAAAATGGTAGAAATTTGTCACACCTGGACACGTTTAATTCTCTAACCACACGTTGGGTTAAAAATGCATTGGCAACTTTCAGCAAAAACTGTCTTAACTGTCGTACACCACACCCCAAGTGAGATTCAAGTTCAGTGATGCCAGTCTACTTATGACTCAGGAATAGGGCTGAACACATGCCTTTTCCCAAACATCATTAGATGGGAATGTTCTAGGTTGGCTTTTTGTTTCGTTTATTTCTTTTGGAGACAAGTAGGTCAGAGCATTCCGTTCAGGAAAAACAAGCCTATCCTGCAGAGTCAGTGAGCGAATACTGGAGATTGATGCTGATGTTCTCCAAGTGCTGAAATGCTTTTTGCAGAGTTTGTCACTTTTCTAATTGAAAAAGCTGTCTCTGCAACATTTAGCAACTAAAAATATTGAGCGATGAAGCACAAGAAGGGGAAAAAAAATAAAAAGCCAAGTACTCAGCAGCAGACATCTGCCACCCTGAGTTCCAGGCCATGCAACAAGGACACTGAGAAACAGAACAATGAGGCATTCACATCAGCACTTCTCCAGGAGTAAGGGCCCTGGAGTGGGGTGAGCATTTGCTCAACAAAGAAAAGAAAGTAAAATCTGATATTCAGCAATTGACTGTAGGTGTATGGATAAAAATCTGCTTAACACCAATATTAATTCTGCTTCCAAATTATAGATCCGAGACTACAGATGTTAAATAAGGATAGATTTAGCTTCAAAAAATGAATCTTGCCTCTTCACCTCCTCCCTCCTGCTCTCTTTCCTATTTTGTGACAAAATTTGTAAGCAAACAGCTCTGAGAATCACGTTCTAAATTCACCCCCACAAAACCAGAAAAATCAAGTTCTAAATCTCCAAAAGGTATCTTGAAAAACAGCTGGGTCTCAAAATGGAGTTAATGATTTTTTTTTCCACTACAGTAGTTGGGTTTAGGAGTGATCTTGCATTTACTTGACTGGTTGGTTGATTTGGGGGTTTTGGTGCTTTTTCTTTGCATGCTTCTGTAAATGAAATATTCAACATAGATATTTCTCATTGGAAAAAAACTCTACCTGATTTAGCACATGGACATGAACAGAAATTCCCAAGCTTTAGGGCTAAGGGCATGCTTGCTGCTCTGAGCAATTTTTTACACCTACTACTGACATGACGAATTTGGAGATCTGTCCAATCTATCCTGATGCAGAATTGCTAAAAATTTATGAAAATCAATATTTCTTATGAGATGAAATTAAATTCTTACATTCTGGGTAAGCTAGTAGTTAAGAAACAAGTAAGTTTCTCATTTTCTTTACTAAGAAATCTCAAGAACTTAACAGTGAATATTATATTTAAAGAATCTAAGAAGTTCAGCTGCTGCCAAAAGTATTCCAACATATTAAAGTGGCAAAAATTGTGTTTGCCTCTACCTGATCTCGTTGTCTATTGTACCTTGCAAACACAATAGAAATATGTCCTCCATCAGCAAATTTTTAATGTCACCCTAATTATAACACCATAAAAGCTGAGGATTAATCTAAACTAATTGAGCTCTTCTTGTAGTAGGTGCAGAAAAGAACTGTCCAGAGCACTATGTAAAGCATATGGGACAGTTGTCCAAGATGAATAATAGATTAAGCAGAAGCTGCTTCTCTGTTGCCTATAAGAGAAGTCGAGATATATAGCAAACATGAAAACATCTACGTTTTACATGATTATGCGACCGAAGAAATCCTTCTTCTCAGATCTCAAATTGTTTTCAGAAGTTTTTTTAAGCCAGCACTGTATTTCAATGGATTTTGAAGTGGGAAAGTGGTGAAGCTGTGATGCTTCACCAGCACCAGCACCAAAGCACAAAATGCTGACTACTAAGAAGACCTTGCCAGCGTTTCTGTAAAGAGATACTTGAGTACATGGAGAAGCAAAGGGAACTGAAGTCTAAAGGAAGCCATGATTTATCTCCTGACATTAATGATCTAAGACAGGATGACCTCAAAATTTCCAGAGGAATTTGTGATTTATAACAAACTCAGAAATCTTACATGCAGAAAAAGGCATCATTCCCTAACTGTTGATAGAATATAGAGCTTAGGACATTGCATCCAATGGAAAATAATACAGCTGAAACAAACTGATGTAATCATTCTGCCCAGCCAAAGGGAATGACCTCCAAGACACAGTTCTGGAAAATTTCAGTTCTATAGGAATTTAGGAAAATGCTTTGTCCCTGTAAAGCTTCACTGAGCATTTGCCCACATCCAAGCCACACACATTTTGCTCAGGAACTTAGAACATCATCTTTTCCTCTGTCTCTGCTGTTGTGCTATGCAATTTCCCCCAGAGATAACTTGATATCACTTTACATACAAAAAATAAACTCTGTGCAACTCCTAAGAGGATTTAGAGGCCCAAAATACCATCTTAATCACAAGGATATAAAATCTTCTTTCTACCTCTACTAACTCTGGCTGAGCTCCTTAGCCCCCAATTCAAATGTTGCCTCTTCTCATTACTACAATTAGTAAGGATTAGTTTCTCTTCAAACAACTGAATTTTGACCATTGGTCTGATCCAGTGGGACTATGGTTTAGGATAGTCTTTTTAGAGCAAGGTAGCACTTTGTTACAGAAGTGCTTTGCCTTTCCACTAGCAAAGTTGATTTCAGAGAATGAATTAAGTCTAACTACACAGTGATTAGCTATGTATTTACTTTAACCTCCTTAAAGAGATAATTTCCTACAATATCTATCAGCCACTGCTCATTACCCACTGATGAAAAAGACTGGGAATAGTTGAGGAAAAGGATATGATAATGAAAAAGAAGGACTGTAGGAAATAAGTCAGCACGGAAATCTCCATGCCTGGGACTTTAGCCACAAAAATAATATTTTTCCCTTCACCCTTCTTGTCATTACTAATAGTCTGTTTTCTTCACTTATTCTCTCTACTATGCTGACTAAAATTAGGCTCTAGCAGGAAGTTTGATGCAAAATGAACAACTCACCCCTCAGAAAACAACCTGACAAGGTAGACTGGCAAAAGTAGGGACTGTGCAGGGCTGGATCTGTGATCCTATTTGCCTTCAACTGCCACTGCTCCCAGTACAAGTTCCCAGCTGTGAATAAGCCAGGGCTGCTCCTTGTCCAGGGCATACTCCAAGATTTTGCTGGGAGCAGCGTGGCTTGGCTTGGTGCTCACCCCTGTGATCTGCAGCCAGGACCATCATTAGCCTAAGGATCCAGGCTGGAAAAGTACATACGAGTTGTCATACCGGATCAATCTAACGTTCCATCAAGCTAGCCCTTGGTTTCTGAAGACAGTTGTTAACAGGCACTTCAAAGCAACTGCAACCGGCTGCCATGCAGCTGTCTGCCCACAGGGGAAGTTTTCCAGTCCCAGGTAGTTGTGGGTTGGTTTGAGCTTTGCAAAGTGGAAGCTTGACAGCCTCTCTCAGACAGAAAATGTCCCAGATCCTCACCCAGGCCAGCCTAGGCTGCACAATTGCCTTGAATCCACAGGGTTTGTGTCTGAAATGAGAGCACTCCCTTCAATCCAGCTGCAAATGTTCTCACCATAGTTCTGGTGAGAGCAAAACTTGCTGGGAAGAGTAAATAACACATTGCACACAATGATATGTTGCTGTTACTCTTCGTTTCAGTTCATTTTTCTGATTTCCTACAGACATGAGTTATACATTGGTAGTGAACCCTGTTGTACATTTTGGTAGTTGTTTCTGGACCATGGTAATAATGATAGCCTGAATTCCACAGGTTAATCCTGTGCTAAATAAAAAGAAGTCCTTATATGTTTTTGGAAATGTGCTGTCTTCAAAATAAGTCACCTTCTCCCTGTTCCTGTGACTATAAGAAAAAGAATCCTAAGCTCCTACAAGAAATCAAAATAAAAGCTAAAGACTTTAAACTTTTTCACAGCTCATGGAAGACTCATGTCTCAGTTTCAGCTCACTTTTGGAAATAAAAGTGAGGGAAAATGAGTATTTTCTTCTCTCTGCTGTATCTAATCCATGGTGGAGATGCCATCACAGGATCTGCCTGTATTGCTTTTCAGTGTGGACATCAGATTCATCTCCTGAAGCTCAAGATGGCACACTAGCAAAGTGAATGTCCCTGCTGTTTCTGGAAATCAATGACGCTGCCATTAAAATATGTAGTAGAAAATAACATCAAGAAACCTGCAGAGCTGGAAGCACGGCTGGTGCCATACGGAGCCCCAAAAGCTAACAATGGCCATGGCTTTGAAATACTGCTGATTCCTTCATTTCCCATTCCCCCTGTCCCAGTGGTGTCATTTGGAAATACATTACAGCTGAAAGACTTTGGGATGTTTTAATTACATGTGACTAAAACTTGCTGTTGCTAGAATTAGTGTGCCTATGTTTACAATTTATAGGTCTCTGTTCCAACACTAGAAAGGTCATAAATAACATTAAATGGGGCCTTTAGTATTAGAAAATTCAGCACTCCTCTCTAAGCCTTGACACACAAACACTCTCCAAAACTCTCATATAGCTTGTGGTGAGCGTGGTTTGAACTACAATGATGGCACAGGGCTGGGGATAGGAGGATGTTAATAAATAATTTACCTCCAGTCTATGAGCATTGAACCTTCAGGCAAGGTCTTCTCAATGTTTCACTGGGGTGGGAGGACTCGCTGCACTGTGGATTGATCCAAATGCTTAATGGGTGTTTGTTTCTGTAGGGCATGGACTGCACTTGCACCTATATCTTAGAGAAGCACATTAGGGAACTCCTATTTCAAAAGTGATGATGTTAATGGTATGTAATGCCGAGACACCTGCATGTGATATGGGGTCACACAAGGTAATGGGGAACTGGTTCCTGAGTTCTTTTGCATCCCTCTGGCAAAGGGGCCAGAGAAAAAAATAATGAAGGCCTATTCTTCAAATTGCTGAAATATGGGGAGGATATCACACAACAGGTAGTACCCACACCAGCCCCGATCTCAGCTGATTTATGCGATCAGGATCTGTAAAAAGCCTTGCTTAACTCAAGATACCTACACCTGAGCTGTTTCTCAGGTATGATTTTATCTCTGTAAACAAGTAGTCTAGGATCACTCTTAGGGAAATGTTTTCCTATCTTTCTAGCAAGGGCATTGCAGAAGGGCAAAGTTTTGACATGAGAAGAGTAACACTAAGAAAGTACAGCCTCAAAATTATTTGTGTGAATTTTACCTTTTCTATGCTTTTAGGGCAGAATATAAACAGTTTATATTCTGATTCTTGCCATTCTCTCATTTGTTACCTAAGTAATTTCTGCATGTGGAGGTCTTTATGTGATTCTTGAGAAACTCATTTTAGCAATTATTGTGTAAAATTTAAACTTTAAATGGACATTTTTATCTTGACACACAGCTTTTCCCAAGGTATTGTTTCTGTCCATGAGTAAGCATGAGTTTGAGGATAGGATGCGAGAACCAAAGTAATGAAACTAGTGTTTTATTTTTCTCTTTGTAATATTTTCTATTATTTTCTAGAACTGTTGCTACATTTGCACATTATAAAAAGGAGGCTTCTATTAAAACAATGTTTAAATAAAGAAGAAAAGACCCTCAAGTATGTTCCACTTGCAAGAGGGAATTATAATTTGGCTAATAGGGCTGAGCAGGTGACTACAAAGGAATTGAATTTGACACAAATTGGTCTCAAATCAGCCGAAATTTGAAGCATAGTGGTAATTCAGACAGGGATGTCAAGTCCAGTGTCTTATTGTAGCACTTTTGCACTATCAGGAAAATGGTAAACCCCAAAATGTTGCAGTCAAAAAAAGCAAGCTAACACAGAAAATTTTGGGTTGTTCTGATATTTCCTTTCTTTTGGCAAGGTGGGCATACCTCATTCATGTATATCTTCCCTATTCCTTTTCTTTTAATGGTGAAAATTGCATCAGTCTCATCTCTGGATAAGTTGCAATATGAAATAGTAGATGATGGAGAAAAATAACAGTATGAGGAAACAGAAAAAACATTGTGAAAACACATTGTAGCCTCAATATTTCTAGGGTACTACATACAATTTGGAAGGAATAGGATTATTTTTTCTGTAGAAGGTAAACATCATAAAGCCAATAGTCACTCACAACAACAACAAAAAAAAAATTAATATGTGCTGCATACCATTCACGTATCTGTTTGAACCTTATCTGCAACATATGCTACATAACACTATACATCTATTAGGATCATCTGGTAGTAAATCCTGCCACATAATGTGTTACTGACCCTTGAAAACTTCAGACTACGTCCCACAGCTTTTTCCTTGGCCTTAGTCACAGTTTCTTTTTGGTACTCCTGTGTGCAATACCCCTATTATCATGATTACAAACTCTGTCTAGAAAGGACCTTTGAGACTATCTATCTATTTGAGTAATTTTGTCATCTGCAATCCAGTCCTACTTGTACCTTGCACCAGCTGTATTTATTTAAGATTTTCTTTTATAAACTCCTTAATAAAAACCCACAGCAGCGTTAAAGAGTAGTTTTGCACTGTAAAAATGATCCCTGGTGGGATTATAATTTATATTTTCAAACTGAAACCCATTGTCTGAGTCATAAATTTTTTTTACTATGGAAATAACACAGTTCTCATGATTGCAGATGTTATTCTTGACTTCACTTTTTCCTTCCTTTTTAATTTCAAAATATTGTATTTATTTAGAAAATGAAAAAAACAGGAATAATACAGAAATATTCTTGGGTGTCTTTAAACATTGAAGTAAGGGTTTATTGAGTTTATTAAAATACAAGCAAGGAGAAAAGTAAAGATAAACCAAAAATACTCAGAGAAATTTGACAAGGTCACTGGGGAAGCAGACCGACTTCATTCCCAACTCAGTCATGTACCCCTTGTGTTACCTGACATAATTCACTTAGCTGTTGGTCAAGGAAGCAGTTAAATAAGTTTTACATACATGTTGAGGGTCCACAAACTCTAACAGAACTTAAACAAGTATTCACCCATTTCCTGAGATATAAGATGTTTCCTGAATCAGGAAGTATCTTAGCTCCTTTTCTCAAATGGGTATGTAGTAACATTCCTTCCTCTTATCCTTTATTTATCTTATTTGCCTGCATTGTCAAGTCCTCAGCGAAGGCCATTCCTTAGGTACATTTGCACAGCATCCAAAATATTGGGACCTGTAATATACTCATATATTCAGGATAATTAAACACTGTTGAATAGTCATAGTGAAAGGAGGGATTTGAGGAGATGTGAAATGTTGGCATGAGCTGTGCAGAGGGAGATTCTTGTTGAAACAGGAACAGGAATTTGAGGAAAATAAAAGAAATCAAACCAGGGTTAGATGAGGGCAGAGACAGGGAAGAAAAAAATTAAAGAATGGGGATTTTGGATTCAGAATTAACCAAAGCAGACACCCTTGTAGAATCAAGGTGAAATCAATAGACTCAGTAGTATTATTTATTTTTGTGAAAAAAAAAAAAAGTATACTGCTTGGGTTCATCAAAGACAGCTTCCAGTCACACTTTCTATGCTACTCTCCAACTTCATTTCACACATGCTCCACATCTCCACCACTCTTTTCTTTCCATCTCCATCTCCATCTCCATCCCACACACAAAAACTATTCTGCAGATTTGTGCTGGAGCCTCAGGCAGTGATTTTTCACTCAGCTGTAGCCACCAGACTTGCAACAGTCACAGCTGAAAAGATGTCCTAAAGAAAATCCTCGCAATTACACGGGAAGGCATCTGTGTGCATGAGGAGGCCGTGATTCAGAGGGAGTAATAGACAAATGTACAGTTCTGCTGACTAGAGACATAGTTTTTTTTTACATTAGTAAAAAAATTTACATTCAGCATTTAGTAAAAATGTCCAGCTTCTCAGCAACAACAGCATCATCCCACAAGGAAGAATCAAATCTTGAGCAAGGTCTCAAGCCAGACTTTGCTGCTGCCAAGGTCACATGAAAGACACTACTCAGGGGTATGAAAGGTTTCTAAATTTAAAACAGACCCCACTTACCATGGTAGGCAACTGAAACTCTTTATCCACTTTGAACAGATAGAGTTACCTAATCCTTCTATGATTAGAGGCTAGTGAAGTTAATTCTGTTTCTGCTGGCACTGCTGCTTTAGATAGAAGCAGCTCATCTCGAGGAATGGCCTGCTGGTGTGATGGTGAAAGGAATAGTTTTCTCCTTCTGAGCTAAGGAAAAAAAATATACTATTGATTTTGGCTTAAGTGCTTTCTTTACAGTTCTCATCATGACTAGAGAGCTATTATTTTGGGCATTAGTCTCACATACCTTGCTGTGGAAGACGCTAGGTCTCTCCAGTTCTTGGTTTTTCAGCCAGGAAAAGAGGGCTGAGTATATGAAACAGCCTTTCTACTGGCACAGAGTTTTTTGGGCTTGACAGTCTGCAGATATTTATTATTTGGGGAGAAAGGTCAAGAGAACACAAGAGCCTTGCTGTTTTTCTACCTACAACTGCAGATCTGGTTTATTGCGTAAGACCACACAACTATTGTCTAAACTCTCCTTTAAAACCAACAGGCTTGCATTGCTTTCAGGCTGATTACATAGGCTAGCAGTTGTTTTCTAAATCAGCATGTAAGTTGAAAAGAAAGGATGCAGCTAGACTGGTGAGGCCCCGCAGACTGGCAAGGCTTGTACAATAATGCTGCAGTGAGCAGCACTGGGAATACGATCAGAAATGCAGGCAGGGAAGGCAGAAACACAGCAGAGGAATTACCATGATGGTTCAGTGCACTTTGAAGATCAGCCTTGCAAAGATCAGGTCTTGAAAATGGTCCTTCAGCTCATATACAACACCTCTGATCTTTGGAAAAGTGAAGAGTGCTTGAGAAAGCAATAAATCTCCATCTCTTGCAGTCATGTAAGGGGCACAAAGATTTGCTGTTTTTTCTTTACTAGTCTTCTGCATAACTGGAACAAAATAATTTGACTCGACCTTTCTAGATGAGTGTAAAATAAAATACTCCCCTTATAGCTATTAGTTACAGTAGTTGAAGAGAAGATATGGAGAAATCCTCCATAGATAAAAGCTGTTGTACACAAGTACAGTATTGCAGATCTTAAGATCAGATCTTTAAACTGAAAGCAGACCAAGTCAGAAAACTATTTTTTTCTCAAAAATAGTGGGATTTTAAAATAAAATAATCCTGGAAGTAGGTTTTAAAAGACATTTCACTTAAGCAGTTTCCAAAAAATTCCAAAAAGAAAATCATCTCAGGTTGATCTTTCTAAACAAAATTATGTTTTCTTTTAAAATATGGGGCATTTTTGCTGAAAAGGAAAAAAAAATACATTTTAGGATGTACTGTAACACAATAGTTCACCTTGTTTTGAAATTATCACTTAAAATTATTTTTCCCTTTGAATTAATTTTTCACCAGCAAAGTTTGGTGTCTGCATGTATGTATAGCAACATTTTCTTGCCAATAAATTAGGTTTGTCAAAACTGTATTTTTTGGCAGAAACTCTTTCCTCCTGAAATTTCAGTAAGGCTTAAATTTAAGAAATAGATCTGTTTAAACAGAAAGCAGAGTAGAAATCCAAGGATTCTGGGCTAGACACTGAAATAGCAGAAGCACTGGGTCAGCTGGGGATCAGAGTAAAAAAAATCCATCATCAGAAAAGCTCTCTGCTGAAAAGAGACATTGATGAATAGTGCGTCAGCGAGTATCTTCAACTATGAACCTTGGTCATGTGCAAATGTCTGAGTGTGGGAGGGTTGTGAATGAAGGATTGTTCATGAAGACACAATAAATTAATGTTGTTGATGAATTTTTATCATGGAACACATATAGATGTGGTTGTAAGAAAACTTTGTAACAAAAGATTTCTTTTCTCATGCCCAGCTACAAGTGCTTTCCCACCTACCAAAACAAATGCCATGGTAAAAAAAAAAGGCACTTTCTTTTGTCTAGAACATGGCAAGTGCTGCCTACAGGGCTGCTCTGGCCAATGACTTCCACCTACTGCGAGAAAAGAGTGCTGCAGCAGCATTATCACACTGATAATGTCACATGAAGACAGATTTATGTAACAGGGCTCACCATAAAATCAAACAGAAAGTCAAACAATTGCTACCTGTTCATCTTACTGGGCTCCAAATCAGGCATCCAGCCACAATCAAGGTTTGTTGAAGTTGTCAGAGATTCTGCGCTAGGCTGCAATTTAACAGCTGGAGGAACCACTTTAGCATCAGCATCATCAAACAGGAGGTGCTCACACTGCCTGCTCCTAGTCACCAGTCCTTGGTGTCCTGAATAAACACCTGGGAAAACTCCTGTTCTTTCTCATCTGTGAAACTTAGCCTGGGATGCAGGTGCTCAGCTTCACAGGTCTGGTCACCTTGCTTACTCCAAAGGACAGTTCTTCTAATCTTAAATCTGATTATTCAGAACTCCTCTTTTTCCAATGACTATTAACAAAAAATGAAGAGCTCAGATGGTGACATCTACCTTTCAGAGAAGTTAGGCAATACCAAATGCCTTAAATTCCCTCAGTGCAGTACCCCAATTAGCCTATGAAAATTAGATAAATACCGCTCTGTAAAGTTGATCAAAATCTGTAGATGAAACGGGGAGACTTCTCTGTCCATAAACTTAAGGAAGAGAGATTAGTGTGGAATTTTACAAGACAACAGGCTGAGGAGGAAGGTGATTCTGAAGAAGATTATATAAGGTTAAGGTACTAACAACAGGCTGCTTTGAGTCTCTCATTGCCTTAATTCCTCCTCTGCTGCAGACAACATCCTCCCATCATCCAGTACAATCTTCTTGCTCTCACAACTAAGTCAAAATAGGGCTTGAACAGGCTCATGAGCCTTAGAATTCTATGTCTCCTGTCCTGCAAATTCACAGGTTATGGGATATTACACCTGCCTGAATGATTTTACAGAAATATTCCTTGCAAATACAGGGGCAATTGTGGAAAAATCTTGATTGCATTATCTTCTGCTCTCATTAGATGATGGAATACATTCCCTTTGGCACTTGCTCACTGCAACACACTTTGCTGCCCTGAACAAGAATAGGGTATGGGGCTACAGGTGTCGCAGTGGAAGTCCTAAAGGGTAGAAGGAGTAGAGACAAAGTCCTTTCTACGGAATCCATAGACATTAGTGCACTTCTAATGCAAACATCCAGACACAGACCCATCCAGAAGGGACATAACCACTCAAGCAAAGCATATTCCGTCATTCTCTTATTTCTCTAAAGCTTGTCATTAAATTTCATATACTATATACTAACAAGACGCTAATTGTTCTTTTACTGTATATGAGACCTTAATAATAGAATGAAATCTACTTCTCTGTTCATACAATACATTAAAATGTCAAGGCTTAAAACCAAGATATTTTACATATAGGCTTCTACTTGTATCTGATTTTCAAATGTGCCTTGCACCCTGTAATTCCTGAATGAAAAAGGGTTTGTAATATGCTCACCAGGTTTACAAAGCTGACCAGCTTTTTGTGGGGAAGTCAATGAGAATTTAGGTGCCTAATTTTCACCTACCTTTTGCCTGATTGTAGTTCTGACATTTAAGCAATGTAATTATACTGTATTACAAAGTCATTTAATTCAGCTTGCAAAGTATTCAGCTGTATATTCATCAGAAGTGATTATGGAGACAGCCCACACAAACATTACATCTGCATGACATAGAAAGCACCTTGCATTATCACAAGACTCCCTGTTAACATTGCACAGCTTGTTTCTATGGCTAGTGGCTGATAGGTAGCATCTATACCATGCTGAAATGCCTGGGAAAGGCAAAGATGAGGTTTGGCCATGATGTTAAGATTATTGCTCAGTTCCTTGTTAATTACAGGCATTAACCCTGGACCACAAAAAGTGATTAGTGAGTTACTTTCCAGAATGCAGCTGCAGCTTATATAAACCTACCGTAAGGTTTTCATGTATTTGTAGAAAATAGCTTATGAGATATATACTCACAAGACACACTGCCATAGACTTAGTCAATGTAGTAGTTTTCAACATGTGATCTCTAAAGCAAACAAGAACTACGCCGAAGGACGTTGCAAAAGAAAAGTTAACCAAGGGAAAAAGCTGTAGTTGGAATCATAGTCATATACACACAGAATGGTTTGGTTTGGAAGGGGCTTTTAAAGGTCATCTATCTAGTCATCCCCCTGCAGTGAGCAGGGACATCTTAAATTCGATTAGGTTGTTCAGTGCTCTGTCCCACCTGACCTGGAATGTTTCCAGGGATGGAGCTTCCGCTGCCTCTCTGGGCAACCCGTGCCGGTGTTTCACCACCCTCATTGTAGAAAATTTCTTCCTTCTACCTAGTCTGAATCTCTCCTCTTTTATTTTAAAACAATTAACCCTTGCCCTATTGCTACAGGCTCTGTTCCTATCTCTCTTAAAAACCCTCTTTAAGTACTGAAAGGCTGCAATAAGGTGTCCCTGGAGCCTTCTCTTCTCCAGGTGGAACAACCCCATCTTTCTCAGCTTTTCCTCACAGGAGAGGTGTTCCATCCTTCTGATCATATTTGTGGCCTCCTCTCAACCCACTCCCGCACGTGCGTATCTTTCTCCAGAGCTAGATGCAGGACTCCAGGTGGGGTCTCACCAGAGCAGAATAGAGGGGCAGAATCCCCTCCCTAGATGCTGCTGGCCATGCTTCTTTGCATCCAGCCCAGGACATAGTTGGACTTCTGGGCTACAAGTGCCCATTGCCAGCTCACAGATAGTTTTTAATCCACCAGTACCCCTAAAATCTTCTTGGCACAGCTGCTCTCAATACCTCCATTCCCCAGCCTGTAATGATACTAGGGGTTGCCCCAGTGCAGGTGTAGGACCTTGCACTTGGCCTTGTTGAACTTCATGATGTTCACGTGAGCCCATTTCTCAGGCTTGTTCAGGTCCTTCTGGGTGGCTTCCTACCTCTCGGGTCTGTCAGCCGCACCACTCTGCTTGGTGTCATTTGGAAACTTGCTGAGGATGCACTCAATCACAGTGTCTAGGTCATCAATGAAGACATTAAACACCACTGTTCCCATTACAGGCCCCTGAGGGACTCCTCTTGTCATGGATCTCCATCTGGACATCGAGCCTTTTACTATTACTCTCGGGATGCAACCATCCAACCAATTTCTCGTCCACCAAACAGTCCACCTATCAAATCCATATCTCTCCAATTTAGAAAGAAAGATGCTAGGGTGGGCCTTGTCAAAGGCCTTTATAGAAATACAGATAAACAATATCCATAGCTCTTCCCTTGTCCACTGATGTACAGACTCCACCATAGAAGGTCATTAGGTCAGTCAAGCAGGACTTGTCTTGGTGAAACCATACTGGCTGTATTGAGCCACTTCCCTGAAAAAAAAAAAAAAAACATGGAAAAAGTTGAAGATCACTCTCAAATTCAGCAGAATTGTTATTTGCTTTCATCAAACACAAGAGGTTACTCTACTGGAAGCCATGAGAACCATTTACAGAGTGTCCTTAGGAACTAACCAAGATCTCTTTTCACTCTCACAGACATACCAGCGTGTAGAGCACTATTATGACAGCATATTAAACTCACCATAGCTTAAAGCAAACATTCATTTTTCCAGGCAGATGCTACAGCAGCACACATGCACTTCAGGAGGCATTTCATGTAAACCTACCAAGTTGTCCAGGAGTTGTCCCAAAGAGTTTAGCTGTGCAAACCCCTTTTCAGCATATAAAGTAAACCGCATATGTAATTATTTTTAAAAAAGTGGACTCACCTGCCCAAAGTTTTCAGTTTGGGGCTTTTCTACTCTGTGTCCTGGCAGTGTTCTCGTTCTCCAGACTTTATATTGCTGTGGAGTAAAGCCAAATTCTGAATTCAGCTGCCAAAATGAAAGTTGACCTTGGGGCACAACACTAAGGTGGTAAGCACGGTTGGAATTGGGACTCTACCTTTCTAATATCCAGGAATATGAGCCATGCTCAAGGCTTGCAGTAGAATGCAGAGTAGTCTATACAGAGAGCTGGTACAGGTTGTTTGTTGGGTCAATGGGTTTGTGAATAGTGGAGCAATGTGTTACATGACAGATTTCTAAGACCTGTTCTGCTGTTGTCAAAATTTTTTTTATCATTATTTTTGAAGACTTGCTATGCCAGTTAGGATGTTGCTGTTATTAACTCTGAGCCTGTAAGTGATGTCTGCTACTGGTCTTCTTGCATGAAACTGTATCTCAACCGAGAATCATAATAATATATAAGTGAAAAGAAAGAAAACTTCACTGGAACTATATAAACACCTATTTTAAAAATTACATTGTTAAAATAATAAAAATATGGGACCAAACTCAGGTCTCACCATGCGTGCACATATCTACTGATATCAATGAAATTGAGGCCATTAACACCAGCAGAATATGTGATCCATAACTGTAAGTTCTGGTCACACCAGAAGAGTTCCAGGAGGTAAATGTTTTACTTGGTAAAAGAATATGCGGAGTCTGATTACTCATCTAAATTCAAAACAAGAGCTTACCATATCCATGATACGCAAGTTTGCAAAGTATCTATAGAGTATTCAAATATATAGCTCACAAAAAAAAAAGAGAGAATATTATCCAACAAACAGGTACTCAATACTACTTAAAAACAACTCAACAGATTAATTTACAAAGATTGCATTTCTTTGTCACTTTCTTGACCTTTAAAGTAAAGCTTAATTCCAATTAGTTCAGTTATAAAGTCCATAATTCTTGTAGGTACTGCAGTGTGCAACACATTATCATTTTACAATGTTCTCCCTGATTTGAAGCACAAAACATGCACTCCTTATGGGAATTTGTTGGCAGGAATTTAGGGCAGCTGGAAATGATCATGAAGTGCAATTACTGTCTGTGCATATCCACATCTGGAAAACAGTTCTTTACAGATTTTAAAATAGCCCTAATGAAGAATGGAACCTTGTACTTGAATAGATGGAAAGGGTGAAGGGGTCTCAACGCCAAATTTGTTAGAGAGTTAGGATGTAAAGAACACACTGTACAGAAATGGAAAATAATTAACGGGAAATTAATTATTGTCAGAAATATTTGTAATCATTCTTCATGGAGGGTGAAGTGTTCTTGGGCAGGGGTGAAGGGAAGTTCTCCATTAAATAAAATATCTAACATTTGCCATTAAAGATTTAACAGTGATAAAGTTGCCTAAGTGAAGTATGTTAGATGATACTATCTTTATCTTGTAATCTCATGAAGTCTTGTGGCCAGAGAAACACCAGTTGGCGTGTGACATACTAAGAGGTTTACTCATAGAGGTCTAGGGGCAAAATGGAGGCAACCCAAGAAATACCAGCTTTGTCATGAAGAGGTTGCAGCAGTGGTGTCCTTGGGATGGGATCTGATACGTGATGTGCCAGGTCCAGCCCGGTCATGCTCTCAGGGAATCTCATGGGTTTACATTCAAATAAACTTCATAGTATTTACCACTACAGCTCAGCCATCTTGGCCATACTGACCACATTGCTAGTTTCTTTTGGTTGATTACCTAAGGATAGACAGCTCGTATTATTCTGCAAGGAACTGTAAATTAAGGTACACAAGACCCCTTCATCTGGACTGTCTCCACGTTTTAATTCGTCTTTCAGCCAAGTGGGGCTCAATTATTTTCACAGTACTGCTGTCCCTCAGTGAATGATGTTGCTCCCCAGCACTTCCAAAAATTCGGCTAATTAAGCATAAAGTAAACAAAGCAGTCACACTGCGATTAAGACACATTCTCCTCATATCTAAATCTATCCCAAAGTCTCTTTAAAATTAGTTTAATTTTTAATTTTATTTAATGGAACTACCTAATTCTTTCTCTTTTGCTCTTCCCTAGAAAAAACAATCCCTTTTTTCTCCTTTATGCAATTGATGCTCAGGTTTTAATCTTTCACCATACATGCTCTGGGATGAGGTGTAAAGTTGCCTCTCTGACCACTGATCTCAGAGCAGCATGTTCTTCCCACAGTCTCGCATGCAGAAAATCATCTTGCCCAGATAAAATCTGCCGTAAAGTCTCTGCATTTCTCCCTCCCCATGTTTGGTCATTGATGCTGCTTTCTGCCCTGTTTTGTCCAAGTCTAATAAAGTGGATGGGCAATTTGAAAAATTCATCTTGACTCCTTCTATTTGAAACAATGCCTAACAAATACACTTGGGCTCTTCAGGGTTCCCCTTGTTTTTCAGAAGACCTGTCTAAATCACTAGGTTTCACTCTTTTTAACAGACACTGGATCATGTCCTGTGTGAACATTTCTATACTTAGAATATTAATTACTTTTCACAGACCTACGCTAAACTATACAAATTGTTAACACAAATCTAAACTCACCTCTATCAATATAAAAGATCATAATGATAAAGACTTTTAAACCATGCTAAGACATTTCCTTTTTTTTTCTCAGAGGGATGAAAACTAAAGCAATGAAAGATGTGGGGTGGAGTAGCGAAAAACATGAAAGACAGTGAAGTCAGAACAGCTCAGGTGGGAATAGTGAATTTCTCAAACTAATCCTGTCACCTGCATAGGAGCAGGCCAGACAGGTCACCATGAAAGATGCTGTGTTAGCTGTGTTATAGGCTCATACCACATCTGACACTCTGTCCAGAGCAGGGACTGTCCCCAGATTTCCTCCTCAGCTGCAAGCTCCAGTCGACTTTTCTGCATGGTGGGGAAAAAAAAGGAAAATGCATAAGGTGCTTATATGTCAGGTTATGATTTTATTCATCACCCTGAGCCTATAGGGTCAGCTCATCTTGGTGTTCCTGAGATAGGGGCAGAACCTCGCCTGTAAAGCAAAGCTTTACACTGGATGTTGGGCGTTTCTGCCAGGGCAGATCTCCAAGATACTCTTTGTACAGCCAGATTTCATCAGAACAAAGCCAACACTAATGCAAGGCTAGGCCCCTCTAATGATGTTTTATTATGAGTAAACACTGGGCTAAGCACAGTCGTATTAAGTGGATTTTTGATTCTTTAGTTGAAAAGGAACCATTGGGAGCATCTGTCCTTACATTAGCATCACAGCAAGCACAAGGTTTCACCGAGTAATTCCTGCAGCAAGCCAATAATTTGTGGTAGGAGCTGCAGAATCTTAGGGAATGCTCTGAGGATTTTGTTTGCAGTGCTCCTGAAGTCATCTGTTGTAGCAGGAATTGCCATCAGGAAAAAACCCAGTCACCTTCCATGGGCATTGCATGCACAGGGCACCCTCATCCTCTCCACTAGCTCTAGGGATCCCTGGAAGAAGAACAACTAAAATCTCCATTCATGGTCTGCCTGTTGTGGGTGAAAATCTCCTCTCAGATGCATCTCAGGCATAGGAGCATCATCATCATCATCATCATTATTATTATTATTATTATTATTATTACCACCTAGAGTCAGATGACAGATGTGCAAATGAAAAATTTATCACCTGTAACAATCACAATATAAATATACAGAAAATTATAAACAAAGTGTTACTGTCAATAATGCCATGCTTGAATTTGCTCTGGAGTAGCTTCACATTAGAAAACCAGTGTTTTAGTGAAGTTTAATCTGTGATTAACACTAGCTTCTTTTCCACAGAGATTTTGGGTTTTTTATTTTTTTACTAGAAAGACTGCCATCACACAAAAGCAAATGTCTTTGGTTTAAGGAGAAGTGTCATGACAGCCTCAGGGGTGGATTTCACTGCCTGCAGTCCTGTTTTCACCTGGAACTCAGACTCACCAGCAAGACTGCATTTTCTGTAACACTTCACTGTCTGAGAATTCCCAAATATTCAGCTTTCCTTCAAAATCATGAAGGTTTAGCAACAAACTCTAGTTTGCCTGTGGCACAATATTCAAAATATTTTGGGGACTGAATTCATTTAAAATGAGATGTTAGATGGAAAATCATAATAAAACTGAAATCCTGCCTCTGCACTCACACCCGGAAAATTATGCAGAAAGAAACTACTGTCCAGAGTTAGTTTTCCCACTCCTCGGAAGGAAAAAAAAAAAATGCATAGGGAAAGTAGATGTATTTTCCAATAAATACATACTGAGCCTGTGACAAGGTATAAACTCAACATCAACACATCATTCCTAGCGCTACACAGATTTCTCTCTGCTGGAAGCAGGAGTACAATTACACATAGGCCTCCAGACAGCTGGCCTGCAGTAGGAATTTTTCAACACTTTGAATTTGAGATAGATGAGAAAAAAAGCTTCTATGCCACAAACCTGGTGGGAGAAGTTTTGCCTACGGGAGATGATGAATATTCAAATCACAGCTTCCATGAAATACCATAGCACCTTAGTTAAATAGAGTTTGAAACAAAATAGTTCCTCAACTCTTTTGAGTCTGGTCCACAAATCAAAGTGTTGCTGTTCAAAATAACAAAAATTAAAAGTAATATTTAATTTCCCCCTAATTAAAACGCAATACTCAAACAAACCATTATTTTCTCCCAAACCTCTCTCTTTTCCAAAGCCAATGTTCAGTGCAATTTGCATTGTCTGTCTTCATCTTCCAGACAGGGATCTTTAGCCATATGCAGGCTAAAAGATTTGCCTGAAGGAATCCCTCGTGCCATTAGTTCTAATTAAGTATCTCATGTGCACTTATGCTGTCTCCCCTCTCTTATCCTGTGGCAGTGAGTCCCATAGTTTATCCTCACACTGATAGACAAAGACTCACACTAACGAATAGAGCCCAACAAATGTTTGAGGAGAAAATTATTTATTATAACAAATACTTTGCCTTCTCATGCAGAAGGTGTAAACACTAATAAATTGGCAGTCATTAAATTAATGATGACTATAAATTATTGAGGTACTTAACTTCTTCTGTGAAATGTGTCTTGAACAATAAATAAAAAGAAAATCTATTTGGAGATAAGGAAGACCTCATAAAAAAATAGTAAATTAAAATAGAGAGCTCAGGGGAGTCTGGAACAAATACATCAGTAGGTTCATGTGATAACAGTAGTTGATAAAAGAATTGCTCTCAGTCTTCTGCTGTGCTTTCAAGTGCACAGTGATCAGCATCTCTCAGCAGTCACACAGTGAAATTATTCAAACAGGTAAAGGAAAACAACATTAACCTCATTTTGGGTGCTGGGCAGGGATCTAGTGCAGTGTATGAACAACTTAGGGGTAACAACCAAAGCCGTGGGCTCATTACAACCAGAAAAGATAAAAGGAGTCATGTAGGGAATATGCCCCTTCTACGAAGAAGAAGAGTACTCATCACTTTGCATGTTCAAAGGCACCTTGAGAAGTCAGAGAATGGTCCATGTTGGTACTTAGATTCTGCAAATGGAGAAAATAAAACCCTGTGGCCCATTTTAATTTCAATGAATTTTCAGTTGCTCAAACATTTGTGCTGGGACTGGGTTCTCCTAAACCAAAATCATCTGAAAGACTCCCTCGGTTGTTATTCATATCCTCTGTTGCTCAGCTTCCCCTTCAGACAGTAATTCAGTGACAAAGGAAAGTTGTAGGTCCCATGCATGACTTCTGACAGCTTAGAAGTCCCTTGTTCACTCTTGTCCCTCTGTCTGACCTTCTTGAGGACCATATTCTGCTCCGGCTCATTGGGAAAGGAAACCTCACAGGGCCATTGCACACTGGCAGCTCTGGCAGCCCAAGGAAAGTAGATGTTTGAGGGAGAAAACTCATCTTCCTGGAGCTCAAGGGCTATTTTTTTTCTCTCCATTAAGGAATGGGAGAGTGATCTCAAAGGACTTTAGATCCAGCCCCTCAAATACTATGAAGCAGACAAGGAGTCCAGCCAAAGCTACACAACTTTCTCCAAATGCAGCCCCTTTCTTATTCTGCTTTGGAAGTGATTTGCTTACAGTATCTCTGCCTTCCTTCTCCCCACCTGCCACTCAATCAGAGCTAAATGTCAAATGTCTTTGCCATCAGCCATGCCAGGCATGCTGTAAAAAGCAGCTGTCTTCCTGACAAACTGTGCTCTCTGAAAGTCCTGTCTTCAATTTTTCTGTAATTTGCAGTCTTCCTTTAATTTTATTTTTAACACCCTCTCTCCCCAGCAGTCTGTTTGTCTCACTGGGATCACTCTGTGGCAAGGGCATCCCAAATGAACATGCCCTGCAGGAGCAAAGACAAGTGGGAGTATCTAAATCTCTGCAGACACAGGGATAAACCAAACACTGCAATAATTCCCTGGCCTGCTTAAATCATCCTGTAAGGGAGACGCTTGTGGAGGGGTTCCTCAGTGACAAGTCCTATCACCACCACATCCCTCACTCTTCAGTTCTGTCCTAAGGCATCTTCACAGTTTGCCTTTCCCTGTGGGCTCCAAACGCATGACCAGACAACACAAGTCATAGCAGGTTTGGAATTGCCCATGGAGACTTTAGGGACCAACTGCAAAGAGAGCAGAGCAGGATTTACTCAAGCATAATCATCTAACTTGGTACCTGCAGTGCAGTCCTCTCCTGTGCGTGAGCATGTTTCTCACTTGATGCTGAGGCTTGTGGGCAAGCACTGAGCTTGGAAACATGAGAGAAAAAAAAGAGTTGACTTTTTCACAGAAATTTGCATATTCTGTACTGTTTTCCAGAGCAGTAGCATTGTGGGAATCTATAACGTGCTTGCCTATTTCCAAAATTACTTGGTTGTAAAAGCAATTTTTTACAGCAAAATTGTAAGTTTTGCTCTTTTTCCTGCTGTTAAATGTTTCCAGCTGCCTACACTAGGGCTGTTCACCATTACATTTCCCACCAACACTTAGGGGTACAGTGATATTCCACCCTGTCCATTACCCCGAGGGCAGGCACAACCAGTGTATGTCCTCCCCCTGATTAGTTCTGTTTCTGAATTTTGTACCCTTCAACCTGCTTGTTGCTCAACCATCAGAAGCTCAGGTAGGAAAAAAAAAAGCCCTTTTTTTTCTCATGAAGTTGGCCCAGGATCCCACCACAATTCCTCCCTTGTCCTCCTGTAATTATCTGGCCTTAGTTTCATCCTCACAGAGTCTTCATCAGTGAGTAACTTGTGAAGTCTCATGCAAGATATCACCCTCAGCACCAGTGAATTTTGCAACATGCACGGCATTTTACTTTCCCTTGTGAATTCAGCCCACCCTTAACCTAAGATTCAATTCTGAAAAGGGATTTTTCAGTGAAAATGACTGCATTGCTTATCTATGACCACTATGACATCCACTTTTCCATGTCGCTGAGCAGGGAAGGTATTTTTAGCCTAGCTGTTAGCCCCACAAATACTCCAGAATTCAGACTTTGTTCTTCATGTCTTGCTCATTGCCACTAATCAAAATTTTGCAACAAAAGGCACTCTCACACTGTGAAGTGCTAGCCACAAATGAGTCCCGCCCTTATTCCCAGGGATGCATCAGCTCTGCAGTGATACCAAGCAAAACACAGCAACCCCACCTTTGTGTGCACACAAGAAGATATGACTGAAATACAAATCCATGCACATAACACATAGGTGAAATGGGACTGGCAGTAAAAGACAGACGCTTTCAATTCTTCCTTTAGAGCACCACAAAATCACGGAATGACTTGGGTTGGAAGGGACCTTTAAAGTTTATCCAGCCCAACCCCCTGCAATAAGCAGGGACATCTTCAACTCCATCAGGTTGCTTAGAGCCCTGTCCAACCTGACCTGCAATGTTTCCAGGGATGAGGCATCCACCACCTCTCTGGGCAACCCAACCCCATGTTTCACCACTCTTAGCAGAAAATATTTCTTCCTTCTGTCTGGTCTGATAAAGGATTAGCTCTGTCAAGTTCACCAGCGTTTATACAAGTAGAAAATTTGTTGAAACTTCAGGATGGATCCAACTTAAAAATATTTGATGGTCATTTTTAAGTACAGCTAGGATAAGTCCATACTTGAGGGACATGTTTTCAGAGGATTTCTTTCTGGTAAGGAACATTATAAGTACATGTGGAGTCAAAACTTAGACTATGCTGAGAGTTTGTTATGCAAGACAGTCTTTGCCAGTTGATTTCAGCTGCATCTCTGACATGTGGCCTTCACCTATTCTCTCTTCTTCCCTCGTAACTTCTATAGTCATTTTCAGAAACTTCATTGAGAAAGTAGACAGATTCAGATAATAATAGGGTGTCCTGATGTGGATACAGAATTCTCGTTTAATAATTAAGACCCTCCCCAAAAGCTTAAGAAAACCTGTTTCAGCAAAGTCTATAAGCAGATGCTTAAATCCATTCCTATTAAACACAACACATTAGTCCTTCCCTAACAGTTTTACAGATTTCAGTCTCCTGTCTGGTTTGTAAATGGTGAGTGGTTTTGATTTTAGTGTGCCAAAGGAGTTCGAAAGCAATTTAATTTTCATAATGAGAATCTTTCCGCCAACAAAAGACAAGTGGTTCTAAGTAGGTCTTTTTTCTGTCTATTTAAATTAGATTAAATAAGATTATGGTATTATTAGCATTATTAGGGTTATTATTAAGAAATTACTATTCACAGCCCTTTTATTGTTATGTTCTACAATAAGGAAAGCAAATCTATTAAAATGATTGAACATCAATACTTAAGCTCTTGATAACGCAATGGTATCAATGAGTTCATCTTTTAGATTCAGTTGCAAAAGTCATCATTTGCTAGTTAATATGCAATTGTTCATTAGAAGAAATTCTCTGTGACTCAGCAGCTCCATAATGATGATATACAGTCATTACATTTCATTCAACCTATTCTTAGTACAGCCATTGAACGGCATTTAGTTGTTGATATTTTATTACTATAATTGTTGCATGATAATTATACCCTGACCTAGACCATCACATCAGACTTTTATCTTGACACACATTCTAAGCCCTGCCAATGAGATGTGGCTAATGCTCAAATTGGGTGTTTTTTAAGGCAGATGTACATGCTGCATAAAGTAGAGTCAATGGGTACGTTGTAATCCTCAACCTCCGACTCAGGGCTGCACAGCAAGTCCAGCAGGTCCCAGGCAGCACAGTATACATGAGAATATAGTAATACAGTATATCTATAGTATATATATACACTGTATATACTATATACTATGTAAAATACAGTATGTATCAGAGAAGAAATAATAGCTTTGCATGTGTTTGCTGTCTACAAACTACTTGTTGGGAAACCTTAAATTTGCAGATCTGACTCTATAGTGAGATTTTGTCCCTACATACATTCATTTCATATATTCATATTGTCCATTGATAAGCAGATAGTGACACATAAGCATGCTGCAATGACAATCTGGTTACACGCGTTCAGGCAATCTAGCTTCAGAAAACGTGTATATGATATTTCATTGAGGGCTAGATATGAAGTTTCTCCTTTTTTCAGCATAACTTCCAGATTAAGTTAAATCAATGTGAAAACAATACAGATTCCTAGAAACCACTGTGTTTCTTTCTGTATGAAACTGGCCAAGTATGCTAAAACACTCCCGAAAAGGCAGTTTCTACAGTTCAAGAAGGGCAATAATTTTGCACCTGCCCCAAAGTTTAGGCTAATAGATTTTATGTCTAAATTGCATGTGTTGCTGTACACATTTAAACTGTGATATCACTTTGAGCAACACGCATGGGCCAAACCCCCCTGTTTTCAGTTCAGTTTTTGCTAGTATTTAGGCGCAGAGCTTCAGGCTGGCAAAGAAGCTCCTAAGAGAAAGATTTTGGTATATATTTAATGGAGCACATGCTTCTGTGCTTTGCTGAACAGAGGTGGATTTAAACAGAGTTGAATTCTTTGCTGAATGGGTCTTAGCTAAATGAGAATGACTGCAGCTAGACAGGGCTAGTGTGGGCCTAAGGGAGGAAGAAGTGCACAACTTTGTCTTTTAAATCCTCCGAACAGTTTGAGAACCATTTTTAGAGATTACTTTTCTCCCATTTATCCTGAAGGGGTGCTTATGGCATGATGACTTAAACCATAAAGTACCCCAAGCTCATACACTCCAGCCATAAACTGATAGTTTCTATCCTGTCTTCGCAATTCTTTTATTGCCTGTTCTCTCTTTGCAAAGAAATAAACAATCCATCTTTTCAGAGAAGTGAGATATCCATTTAATCTATGTGCATGATAGCTGGTGGGAGACAGGGAACGTCTGTTCTTCACAAGAGAGTTCATCATGGGGGTGTCTGTGTGTTGCCATTTGCAAGATTCCCATCACTCTTTGCATTGCTCTCTCTGGTGTTGGCTGCAGGGTCTTTGGGACTGGCCACGAGGCAATCCCACTATGGAGGTATTTCCTTTGGAAATACCAACAACATCGGCAATTCAGAACCAACAAGATTAGCAGTCTCCCCTAATGTGGGTGGGTATTGAGTGCCTGCCTACATCCTTTTCCTCTAGCCCATCTCCTTCCTCAGTTCTGCCACAGCTCGGATTTGGGCAGACAAGATAATCTGGAGACCTTCTTAGGACCTTCACTGTGTTCTACAAATTGTACAGAGGAGGAGCACTGAGGTTCCTGTCCCAGTGCAAACCCCCTACAAATTTCCCATTTCTCCACCTGGTTTCATGATGAAACAATGCATGATATTATGGTTTGCAGATGGAAGACTGCTATGTGTCGGAAAGGTTCAGTCCTGTTTTGACACATGAGAAAGCAATTAAGGAGACTAGAGAAACCAAATGTCTCAAGAAGAAAGATGAAAAAAACACAGGATCTGGATAACTCCGGAGGCAACACCACTTATGTTATTACTTGATGTCGGTAGTTACAAAAATAGTTTCTCCTTATCCCACAGTGTTTCTCTCAAATTGGCTGAGAACAGCCACATCCCTAGGAGCAAAATTGTTACATGTGCCCAAAATAAACACTCTACAAGGAATGCAAGTAGGTCACTACTTGCCCATGTGCATGTCCCAGGGGACAGCAGTATTCGTGTGAGCTGGGCATGTTGGTATGGGTGAGACTGCCTTGGTGGGACAATATTCTGGCAAGGAGAAAAACATCCAAGCCATTGATTGCACAGGACTGCATTCATCTTCAGGACTGATGTGGAATATGATATAAAATCTCAGAGAAGGGACAAAGGTTTGCCATGGCTCACCCACTCCCCACTGGTAAGATACAGTTGTCAATGAGAAATGACCAAGGGAAATGTTTGAATACTGAGCACACAACTGCAGACTGAGTTGACACCAATGTGGGAACAAATTTATATAGTCAAAGATTCTGGATTCCCATCACTGAGCTGTCAGGCAGGCAAAGACCAATGCCAAGAACAGAGGAAAACTGAGATCTGTGTCCAAGCTAGGAAGCTGAATCCAATCCAAGATGCCCTATGGCTGTTTAACTAACTAGGAAATCTTAAACAATCCCCTACAGTCAGTCTCAATCTTCTGCATTCATAATACTTCAACAGTTTCTCTTGCCATGATAAAGACTGTCAAGAAACAAATCCACAATATATGCAAGGAAGTTTTTGAGCCAGTTAGTAATTATTTGTATCAATGTCTTCAAATTCAGCAAGAATGTGGGGTGGGAATATGCCGTTATGTGCACATTCCAGCTGCAAAATATTAAAATCTTCTAGAAACGTCATGACCTAACTCGTCATTTTGGCAGTTACCACTCTCTCAGGGATCATCTACTTATGTCAGATTCTTTACTTCATTTAAAAGACATGTTTTCAAACAACTGTCACATGCAATTTCCCCCACACCTGAGATGTTTCTTCAAGGATGAGCCAAGTGCAGTAGCCTGGTGCGGTGGGGCAGTGACCCCCTGTGTACCTCTACTGCAGTCATTTGCAAAAGCAGGACACATCCTGGAGCAAAGACAGTTCTTATGCCAGCAGCTGTGAGGAAAGAAGGAGAGGGACCATTCATAGAACTGGATATTGACTTAAATCTCAGCATGTTTAGGGGCACATTTATCCAGTGACAACTGGTTTCTGACAATGCCCGAGTTAGTTAGTGTGTGTCATCTTTATGAAAAGAACAACAAACTGAGCAAAAACAGGGCAGGATTGGGGAGACCATGGTCAAGGGATGTAAACATGTTTCATGCGCAGATTTCTTTTATTCAGGATTAAAGGATGATAATCTAAGATGGGCCACTGGAGTCATTCATCGTAATCACACCTCCATAATTTCTCCTGGCAATATCTAGCTGCTTTCTGGGTGTTGCAAGATTTCTATTGAAACAGCTTTGGGTGGGCTAAGAAAATAAATTGTAAACCCCAAAACAAGAAAGCCATTTCTTAAGTAAGCAGAGAAAAAATTTACTCTGAAACAAACAAAAACCAAACCAAACAGTAAATTTAGCAAAAACCTTCTTACATGCTCACAAACAACCTTGTTTGTGCTAGCAAGTCTGTCTTTATTCATCTCTCAGTTAAAAACTATGTATGTATTAGTGCTATCACATGTAGCAATTAGAAACTCCCTGACATCCTGTTCTTTCTGCTCCTTCCCCCTCTCAAAAGACTTCAGCTCCTAAAAACACTCACCCTCATAACCTATTCCCCTTCATGTCAGCATCAGCGAAGTTGCCCTCTTCCTTACCTTCTTTAAGTGTTCAAAGGTAATTTTAAAGAACACCTCATTTAGCTTTCATTTTACTGAGATTCAGCCTGCCCATAAATCAGAGCTGAAGGGGAACTGGAGAGGGTCTCAGCTAATCAAAGCTCCAATCTCTAAAATGTTTAAATATAAATCAAAATAGTTGAAGGCTCTCTAAAGCTTCAATTTTCTTTGAAAGCCCTAGTTCTTTTTTTTTTTCTATGCTTAGCTCTCAATTTCATTCTCATCCCTTGAAGGTATTTTTCTAAGTATTTTTAGGCGTTTTCTCCAAGACATTGAGCTGCCTGGTTCACGAATTATATTAAATTTTGACCTGTGAGTGAGTTACTATTGCTCCCAAGTAGGAACGCTTTGTCCAAATTAAGGTTTTAGGGTTCAGCTCCTAAATTGAAGTTTACTAATGACTTTAAGGCTAAAAATGTTCCTAGAATCTATTGAAAACATGACTTTGATCATCCATTCCATATTGCAGTCAGTGCTACATGCTCCATATGTCAAAAATGATAAAATGTTCTTGCCTCCCTTTTTTGCTTCAGAAGTCTGGAAGTCTGCTAAATTAATCTGCTTACCTGTCTTTACCACATCTTATAGTTCTGGAATGCAATATGGGTTAGGGAAGTTAAGAATATAAGCTTATTTCTCTCTCTTCCTCCCTCCCCCCTTTTCCTGTGTTAAAGTTATTGCAAAAAAGGAAAAAATTACACATTGTAAAAGGTATTTTTATCCATTGGTTTAATCATTCAAGCATGTGAGTTTACCTAAAGAGTTTTCATTTAAAAACCAATCCTTTCATTCTTCTCAATATGTGGAGTATCAGCATGTCATATCAGTGCATTTCATTTTGCTAAAATAACCAGTCTTCCAGAAACCTCCCGTGTAAGAACTAAAAATGGGAAAAGGGCAGTGTATGAATATTAGTGCATTTTTCCGAGTGTGTGGTGCACATGCACAAACATCTGTGTGTGAAAGAGTTTCTGGGCAAAAATGCAGCATCCATTAACAGATGATGTACACATAGTTTGAATTTTAGGTACTTACAGTAGGTACACAAGGTTATGCAAATCAGGATTTAATAATATGTCTCATACTAGAATGATGTGTCTCCTGTCTAAGGTGGCTTTTTTAGGGGATATTGGAATGGCTCTTCAGTGAGTGGAACAACCTTTTCAGATCTCCTTTCCAGATGCTGAGTTAGGGCAGATGAACCTCAATAAAAATACTGACCTATGAGCTAGGGCTTGTAGATCATTGGAAAAAAACATTCTACACAACAGGCATTTTTGCTTATTTTCATCATCAAACAAACTTCTCTAGATTAGACTTTAAAAGAATTTTGAATTGGTATTGGTTTCAACTGCGTCACACAATAAGAAATATTTAGGGAAATGTTTTTGTCATTCAGAAAGAGATCTTTTTCTACCAGCAAACTATTTGATGGATCTTTAGCTGCATGTGAGTAAGTTTCTCTCTAGACTCTGTTTTGCCCCTGTATAAAATGAGTAAGCAATCTAGAAATCCAGGACATTGCCAAACTGAATGGGTCATTGCTCCCTGGAAGCAACAATTCCTAGATAGGAAGGGAAAGGGAAAAAAGGAAAGCAAAAAGGGAAGGGAAAATGAAAGGGAAAGGAAAAAAGAGATAATTCAATTCTGCATCTCTACATATGATAGAATGAAAACTACAGGATCCTTAGTCTGACTGACAACCAACTTTATGCCTAGAAAAAATTCATTACAAAGATCTCTTACAGTATATTGCCCAACCTCACACGTAGGTCTCAGTTTTCTCTTTCTGGGGGATGTAAGTTGTGAACTCTATTATTTCTCAGTGGCTATCTTCCTTCTGCTTGGGAACAACCTTCTAGATAATACTGAAAAAACATTGCTTCCCAGCAAATGAAATGTTCTGTTTCACAATCTCTTGTCTTTTACACTATTTCCATCCAACACAAACCTGGGAAAAATCAAAACAGAGATGCATCAAATAAATTAGAGTAGGTTTTTTGGACCTTGCTTTGATACCTTTCTGAAACAAAATCTCACTAATATTACGCATTTTCTGCAAAGTGTTAGCACTTGGACAAAGCCCCTTCCACAACTGAGAAATCATTTGGCTAGACTTTTCTGGACCAGCTAAAATGCAAAGGAGAAAGAAAGTGCATTTTTAAAAAGTTCCAACCCAAAGTCTGGCACAATGCATGTACACACACAATTTGTACATAAGCAAAACAAACATTATTTGAAAATATGGAGTAAAGCACTTATCTGCATTCACAGGATGGTAATGTAAAGAACAATATTGCCAAAATAAAGGAAGATTCTAAAATTTCCAAGGCTGTATTTAGTCTGCAAGTGACAATAGTATTCCTACACATAAAGGAAAAAAAGTTCTAAGATGTCCTTCATGGCAAAAGAGAGCAGAAGGGAAAAACTCAATCTGGCTTTGACATGATACTCAGTGAGATTCTGACTAGAGTGTTGTGACTCGGGACCAGCGGTAGTGGGGAACTGGGATTAATGACTCAGTTTCTTCTGCTCTGGATTTCCACAGTACTGCAGAAAGGCATGCCCACCCCACACAAAACCACCAGAGTGCCATTTGAACACTCATTTGGAAAACCAAGCACTGAAGGAAAGGCAGCAAAAATCAGTTCCTTTCCTTCAATAAGGAAAGGTCATTTCCTGTCTTTCATGTTGTGAGCCTGCTTGACAGCAAGCCATACTGCAAGTGTCACTTGCCAATGTGCAAATGAATGACTACATAAATATTACTAATCAATGGCAGGTATCAAAACTGTAATTTTCCCAGGACTTTGTAGAACCACGTAAACCACAAATCAGGTATGGAGCCGCTGACAGACAGACAATACAAGCCATTATATTGCTCTTACACAAGGACCTGTGGCATGGGAATATATTAATTTTTAATGGAACATGTTATTCTTTATGGTCAGCTCTTTCAGCAGAATCATTTATCATGACTGACACCAACCAGATATACTGTACTTTGCTAAGGATTGATGTTAGAGTGGAGGGTGGAGGGAAGGAGAATACCTAGTATTTACAAGTGGCATGGTTTTTAAAACACCACTACTTAGAATCAAGTGCAATTACAGTGCATTTAAATGAGTATTAAAGTATTTGTACTGCCAGTTTGCAAATTCAGCATCTTGAGAAGCCCAAATGGATTTTCATGTAATTATTGTCATTAACTCAAAGGAGTAAATGCTCAGCAGTCTGTTTTTAAAAAAAAAAAAGTAAGTGCATAAACGTATCATTAAATGGCACCTTCATGCTTAATTCCTCACGTGATCTTCTAAAATATGCACCTCATAACTGCTGAGTTTCTGAGTGACATAGCACAAGCTCCTTGTCTGCATAACATTAGCATCAGGGAAGTTATATATGGGGTCTTCTGAGAAGTTTCTCTTAGGAAGATGACATTGAGAAATTTTTCTTTCCCTGCAGGCTTATTTATCTGATATTTTTGCAAACAGATCCATGCTTGCCTTTTTCTGCAAGAATTATGAACAAAGAACATTCATG
The DNA here is from genome assembly GCF_032191515.1 of Phaenicophaeus curvirostris. Lineage (NCBI taxonomy): Eukaryota > Metazoa > Chordata > Aves > Cuculiformes > Cuculidae > Phaenicophaeus > Phaenicophaeus curvirostris. Next base: position 72,545,376 of record NC_091431.1, read on the forward strand.
AATGTTCTTACTCTTGTAATTGTCACCAGTTTCCCTAATCACTAGTCCCTTTTTCTAGACATTACGGGTACTGTGTTCTACTCCAAATCTCAATCAAAGTTGGCCACAGTTCTCCAGTCCTTGTTAGTTGTGCATATGCTGTGGTTTTGCAGCTAGTCACTAGCGGAGACTGGAAATAGCTGCTAATCCTAGACTAAGAAATGAAGAATATTGAGAAATGCCTTCTTTTGGTGACACCACATCCAAGGTCCTGTGGAACCTTGCACCAGTGCTGCAGAGGACTCCTCGGCAGCACCAGAAAGAATTTCTGAGATTGAGTCTGTCAGCAAGTGGCCTTAGATACCTCTCCAACTCTCCATTTTCTGATGGCAAAATGGGGACAGGAGTACTTATTTTTGCAAAATGTCCTCATCATACTACAGTGAAAGAAGATATGAAAGTTCAAATCACTGATCAGTTACAAGAATAACACGCGGTGTATTATAATAGAAAATTTTCAACTAACCCCTTAGAAATGGACAGCATGAGACCAGCAATGGCATAGGACTGCTCTTATGGCTGCGCGAGTTTCGGAACAAGCTGGACTTTGGAAAACTCTATAGGACAAAGGGACTACAGGGATTTTCAACATAGGCTGAAACAACATTGGCAAACAACAGAAAAAGTGGTAAAAAACCAAACAAACTATAAAAGGTTACATTAGCCTAGCTTTAATAAGAATCCAATTTTAGGCTGGGAAGTCTGTCAGGAATCTTGTGTCAACATAACAAACCTCTGTCTCAAGGTGGACATTTAATAGTTACTAGTAAAAAATAGCAATATGACATTCAGCTCTTTTATAGATATTGCAAACATTTGTCCAATATAAAATTAATTATCCTGCTCAATTAATAATGACCTTAGCTGATATTCTAAGCAAAACCTACTTTCAACAAGACATCTCAGATGCCTTCATTCATATTCCCAGTACTTGCCACATTGCTACATGAGGATTATTTTCTCTCCTGATTTCCACAAGTAGGTCCTTGTTCCACCCGGATATAATATATGATCTCAAACTGGTGCATGAACTCAATTTCAACTGCTACAAGAGCAACTCCAAACTCAGAAATGTCAGTGTGTCAAGCAGGGCTTTATTTTATAAACATTCCTTTGTTAATGAAATTGGAAAAGTTCAGAAAAGGAATTTTCCATGAGTAATCATTCCTCGTGTAAACAATACTTAAAAGTCCCTTTCCTCAAATTCGCTTTGACAGCTGCTTGGGAAAAAATAATAATGATAAAAAAATCTTAGTCCTGTTGTTATAACAACAGAATGAACATCTGCAGGTTCAAGCACTGGAAACCAAATTTCCGAATCTCCATCCAGCATGATGCTCTCTGTCACCTTGTCGCTGGAATACATTCACCCAATTAGGGGACAAGATGCAGGCTGATGGTCTACTTGTGGAGACTGTTGCTTTCAGAAGACACCAAGGAAACTCTGATGTTATTAGCAAAAGGGAAACAGGAAGAATTTGTGACATCTGTGTATTTCCTAGATCTTAAGTCTTTTTCTTCACTCACTACTGTCTGCAAGCTGATTCCACCTACTACCTCTTGTCTTAGAAACAGATTGACATCTCTTGGGGAAAGGGGGCTGGATCTTCCTTATGTGTTTCTACAGCACCCAGTGAAATGGTGATGGGATCTCCAGGGATTTCTGAAGTACAGATAATGAATCTGACAGACTAGGTTATGGGAGGGCTGTCAATCAACAGTGAGCTATTCACGTCCCTTCTGTCAGTCTCCCATCACTCCACCATGAGCCGTTGCCAGGGTTTCTGCAGATAGAGCAGAGGGATTGCAAACAGTCCAGGGCCAGCTGGTGCAGCTGGGGCCAGCTTTTGGCACAGGCAAAGGCAGCAGTCGCCCGAGGCAGCTCATTGCTGCAAGGGGGCTGGAGGAGAATGAAAGACAATGACAAAAAATAGATACAACCCTGCGGCCTTTGCACCTTGGAAAATTTCAGTATAAGGTGGCAACTCCAAGCTACAGCTCCTGCCTGCAACTCCCAAAATTCCCAGGTCTTTTCCACCCCAAATCGATCGTCAGCTCACCTGCTCTGCCTTTGTCCCTCTCCTGATAACTGTGGCCCTGGGCAAACACTCAACTGGGCTTTGGGCTTTGGGCTTTGGAGGAGCTTAGAGACTGATGGAGATGATCTTTTAATTTTAGTCTCATGGCCTGAAGACCACAGAGGACATATAGTAAGGCACCAGAGCTACGTGCATCTACAGGTCTCACCGCTGCTGTGAGCTGTCCTACTGAATTGCTGTGCAAATTCAGTCATGAACCAAACACAGGATGTAGGGGAAAAAAAAGAAGTCAATGAGAGGCCAGTGCAATGCTGTAGCTTTTTGAAAGGTAACATAACAAGTGCAAAATGTACTCCTTGCTACAGAAAAGAAAGAAAATCAAATTAAAAAAAAAAAGCAAGAAAAAATGAAAGAATAGAAGTTTAAGGAACAACATAGGGAAGAACAGGGTGTTGAAGAGTGATGGCATCATTCACAGTCAGCATGAGGTCAAGCATTTTTCTTCTGATTGCAAACTCTCCATGTGCCCAGTCACCGTGAGAAACAGTGGGTAAAAAAGGCTGAGAAATATCACTGCACACCACTGTCCACATCAGGCATCCTCATTGCTGGCTGAACAAGCAATGTTCAAGATGATGTTGAAGAATTGCGAATTATGCAAAAAAAGAAAAAAAACAAGATTTCTTTCCCTGAACTGCAATTGTAGCACAAAGGCTTTTCCAAGGCATAAATGTTCCTGTCGTGATGAGTGATCTTTAGGGCAGAGTTACATCTCCCCCTTGAAAAATAAGGTTAAAGTGATGGAGTGCTGTTAGCACTGCCTTGTGCTAGCTCTTTTGATTTCAACACTATAAATATTTCCCTTGTCATTGGTACTGGCCTCAAGACCCGGTTAAATTCTCCATGAAAATCAAATGAGCAGAAATAAAGAGGAATAAAGTCAGGCTTTGCAAATCACCTAGGACACAGGGAGATTTGAGGTCATGTTCCTAGGTAGAATGAACTGTTTAAAACCACAACAATAGTGTTACCCATCACTTGAATTAGTATAGACAAGACAAAAAGAGAAAAACAAATCTCACCAGGCTTTGACTAGACTTTTTCCTGGGTTGATGTATTGAAAGACTTTCATCACTCCTCAAGGTAAGAAAGAGGACCTGTGAGAGCTAAAAAGAACTTGCATCATTGGTGTTTCTTTCTTTCCTTAGCATAAAAAAGATGGGAAAATTTTTTGGAAGAGTTATTTTTTATTTTCACTTTGGCAAAATATGTTGTGTTTTACCTGAAGGACTCTTAGATGATACAGACTTTACTAAAATTAAGAACAGAAATAAGAAAAAGCAGAGAAAGAAAAGGGTAAACTTTGATTAACTGTTTATTTAACATCAGTGCTTAAACTTCAGTCTTCAGAAAACCTGTATTAAAATTTAAATACTGGCATTTGAATTGCTTCACACAGTCTTTGTGTAACAGCTCAAAGATTCTTCGCTAAAAGGCTCAGCAAGAACAGGTAGCAAATACTAGAAGTGAAAATGTAAAAGCCTTTCAGTGAGCTTTTGTTCATCAAAAGGAATCACAACAAGAACTTGGAAAACTGGTAAGAGGCACAATTGTTAAAAATGCTTGGTGAGTTACCTTTAAACCCTTCTTTCCCTATAAGTTGTAAGTCATACAGAGGAGAGGAGCCAAGTTGCATCTCTTTATAAGATAGGAAAGTGTAAAGATTTCCATAAACAGCCATTTTATGCATTAGACACTGGCTGTGGAGAACATTTCTATCCTGGTTTCCAAAGAAAATAAGGACTTACACAATACCAGTTATGTGTGTATCAGCTCATCGCTTTGCATCGCCCTGACATCTTTTGAACTCATTTCAACAAAATTTCTTAGAATTGTACAGATTTCATGAAAATTTACAGCCTGGGGGAAGACAGGGACTTGATTAGTTGCACCAATCAGAATAAGAAAAGCTTCAGTTGCCGTTTACCAGGCACTGGAGAATCTGTGTTGGGGAGAGACACTATTCATATCAATGCTATGGAAAAAACCTAAGTTGGCACTCTTGTTTAATCAGAAAGTTCAAGCCTGGCAGACACATCCACAAGAAGCATGGTTCTATTAATTCTGCTGCTCATGGAACAACTTTTTTCCACTAATATCTTTTCTTGAAGATATTAGCAAAGAGGACACTTCTTCCATTAACACTGTAGTTTCCAGTACCCATCAACTGATGGCACTGTTGACAGCAAAACAAGCCTTTTAGTGTCTTTGTTGGCTGGTGGCTCTTCTGGATCATGCATGCGAATAAACTACATACAAGCATCTCTGTTTCATTGTGTTGAAACACCAGTGGTGAGTGCAGGGGTCAGCTGCAATTCAGAGCTCCTCCAAGAGCACTCCTGGTGTCTTGCAGGAGCACTGAGAAACCATCAATGTCTCTAGCTTTCTGTTGACTCTGAAAGATCTTTTACAAGCCCAGAAGAAAGTATTTACTTTCTGTTAACCACCTAGGGATGGACCTGCACACCATTAGTGCCCACAGTGACTGGGTCATTGACATCACGTGCCCTTGGGGCTAATCGCAGCTCCTTCACACTTAGACAAGGTTGGTATGTTGCCATATACACACATCACCTTATGCTTATTGGTCACTCTTAATCTATCCTGACGTTCCAGGATTCCAGGCTCCTTGTTTTAGGAAGATGTGACCAGGAGCCCTCTCCATTTCTGAGCACACTGCAGGCTGAAGGAAACAGGCTCTATTCTGCAATCGCAAGAGGACAAGATCACCCTACGTACCTCTAGTGGGTTCAGGCTACCTGACTGTGGGTTTGCACTAATTTCTGTCCATGAAAGCCTCTTCTATGAGTATGCTGGTTACCTCTCCCTAAGGCTAGGCACTTTCATTCATGCTGGAAATCTGGCTACTTAGCAGAGAAGGCACAGTCTCTTGCCAGTTTCTTTGAAAGTAGTTGCTCAGTCACACTGGGGAAGCACACCCAACCATGCAGATGTGTGGGAGGACACCAGGGCAGCACATCAGGTGGGAGATACTCACTGTGCCTTTGCAGTGCTGTGCACACATCCAGGCTACAGTAAATTTCTCTGTCCACCCAGTAATTCAGGTGCCTACAAGGACTGCTTTCACAATGCAATTAGGAGCAATTTCTTCTCCAAATGACAATCTATTTCATTCATCGCAGGGTATACGTGAAGTTGAGGTGGTATAAGAGCTATACTCTAAGTAAAAAGCCATTTGTGGCACTAGTAGTGGGTTGGCTGTCACCAAATCCTCGCTGTATTTGCGGCTTGGAGTTATGCATGCTCACGGATTAAATGCCTGTGGTAGCAAAGCTTCTTCTCGGGACTCTCTCTTGACATGGTTTAGTCTCTAAAAGGTTAAACAGAACATGGGCATTGAAGTTATTCCCTTCAGCACTGACTCTGTGAACAGTCTAAAACACAGCCATTCAAGAGAAAGAGCTGCATCTGGTGCAGTCAGTCCCTGTAGGGATGTCTAGAGGAAAGACCATGTGTAATGAAGGCACTCTCAGTGCTATCTTGAATATAAACATTATAACACTTAACACAGCCTCCTCCCTTTCCTTCAGATAACACATTATCAGAAAATTCAAGATTCAGTTTAAATTACAAACTTGCAAGGATTTTGAGTTGATTGCTATGACCTGAAAATCATGTTAAAAATTTCTTGTAATTAGGCAATACTTCTTATTTGCCCTTGCATGATGGCAGCCATGGAAATTTTTCTCACATTTTCCAAGGTGATTCGTTTTCTGGCTTCTGACAAACATGGTTAATGACAGATCCCAAAAATTTCTTCAACAATCATTTTGAGCTAGAATGAAAGTTCCAGTCCCAAAAGTAACTAATAATTGCTCATGCTACTGCATTTCTATTTTGGGTCTTTTTGAGAGGAACTGACAAAAAATAGGTGCTTTAGGAGTTATCTTCTGAACATTTTAAAACTCAGCGGAAATTTCAATGATGCGTTCTTTCTTTTGGAGGTCATCTTGGGACGTGGCCTTCACAGCTCTTGAAGATGTCCTGCTTTTTCCTATTCACTCCTTCCAAAACTGTCACACAGAGTCAATACTTTACCACTATTTAAACTCCTTTTTAATGATTCTTAATATCCCTTTCTTAAAACAATTTAAGCGAAGCTCATTATTTTTGGAATTTCCTATCTGTCTTCCTCCTAAAACTGATTTGCAAATTGGAAATCCAAACACTGATTCACAAAAAAGCACCCGATGTCTTTTGTATCACTGGTGGGTCTGAAGGGCAAAATCTTCTAACTCTGGAAAAAAAGCAGAGACAACCGAAGTAGATGAATTCTGGTCTGCACGTGACTGCATTCTCACTCTCTCTAGAGAAAGGAGTAGCTTTGCTGTTGCACTTCCCAGTAAGCACAAGAGCACTGCAGAGCTCTGTGGGCTCGCTTTACAGATTCCATGCCATGTGCATTTGGCTTATTAATTAAAACATATTCTTTACTGTTTTCAATACATCAAATTGAATGCGTCTAATGAATATCCAGCTGCATTTTTCCTTCTTTATACATAATAATTTAGAATCATAAATTACACTTGTTCCAACCCAGGAACATTTTGCCCATTATATGGCTTCTGGTGATAATGTATCAGACGGCAATAATGATGCTTGATTTTCATAAGCTGCACTAAATGGGAAGTGCTCAGAGCTACATGTTTTAATTAGCAGACTAAGCAAACCATGACATGAGAACCCTTATTTACATGGAATAGTAAGACTTCTTTCACAAAGTGATTTATTTAGCCAGGGGACAATTTAAGTGTACCTGACCTGCCTTAGCTGAGATCTAGATCATCTCAATGTGGACATCTCTGATGCACAAAGCAATTAAATGATTGCAGAGACCAAGATAGATTTGCAAAACTGTATGCTAAAATTCATTCTGTAGGTGATCTACCAACAAAAGTGGAGTCTTTTTAATGCTGTATGTGTATAAGTTCAATTCAAATGCAGAATATGCTCTGGAGAGGCCCATAAACCAAGAAAAGATAATATTTTGTCCCAGATGAACAATTCTATGCCTTTCATTTCTTTCCTAATGCTCCTTTACTCTTCTCTGCAGCAGTATTGTGTCCTTCATGCCCTCCATTCATTAAACAGCTACACTTCTGTCATTTCACAAGCACAATGCCTTCCTGACACACAAAAAAAAAAGCAAATAAATCCCTACATACATTCAATTGCATGTTCTGCATTGTTCCTTCAGCTCTACCTATTGACTTCCTACAACTGAGTGCTTTGGGGCAGCAAATCTCTTCCCTCTCAAGCACATTGCACAGTCCTGTACACTCACACATGACACACTCACCTGTCAAGGCTATAGTTTAGCAGGCTGAGGGACATGATGAATCCCTGCAGGTTCAGGACAACTGATCAGACAAAATTGTATTCTGCTATGTTTAAATGGCAATAATTCTTCAGATTGCAGCAGAAACCTGTGCATTAGCTAAGAATAGTTAAATACGAGTGAACAGAAAGGAAGAATGACCAGCATTACTAGCATTACTAGCATTACCAGATGGCCTGGTGTCAAGTCTAACTCAAAGCCTACTGTCGGTGGAGCGAATCAGGAGAAGCTACAAAGAAGTGAAGAAAGAAAGATGAAAGAGCAAGTAGCTACTTATTTCATAGAATCATAGAGTGGTTTGTGTTGGAAAGGACATTAAAGCCCATCCAGTTCCAACCCTGTTGCCATGGGCATGGACATCTCCCACTGCATCAGGCTGTTCAAAGCCCAATCCAACCTGGCCTTGAACACATCCAGGGATGGAGCAGCTACAACTTCCCTGTGTAACCTGTGCCAGTGCCTCACCACCCTCTCGGGAAAACATTTCTTCCAATGTCTCATAGAATCATAGAATGTGTTTGGTTGGAAGGGACCATGAAGGTCATCTAGTCCAACCCCCCTGCAGTGACCAGGGACATCTTCAACTAGATCAGGTTGCTCAGAGCCCCATCCAATCTGATCTGATCTGATCTGATCTGATCTGATCTGATCTGATCTGATCTCATCTCATCTCATCTCATCTCATCTCATCTCATCTCATCTCATCTCATCTCATCTCATCTCATCTCATCTCATCTCATCTCAATCTCCCCTCTTGCAGCTGAAAAACATTCCCCCTCATCCTACCCCTGCACTCCCTGATCAAGAGCCCCTCTTCAGCTTCCCTGGAGACACTTTAAGTACTGAAATTCTTCTCTAAGATAAACCTGGAGCCTTCTCTTCTCTAGGCTAAACAAGCCGAACTGTCTCAGCCTGTCCTTCAATGGGAGGTGCTCCATCCCTCTGACCATCTTCGTGGCCTCCTCTGGACTTTCTCTAACAGATCATAGAATCATAGAATCATAGAATCATAGAATCATAGAATCATAGAATCATAGAATCATAGAATCATAGAATGGTTTGAGTGGGAAGGGACCTTAAAAATCATCCAGTTCCAACCTCTCTGCCATGGGCAGGGACACCTCCCACAAGATCAGGCTGCTTATGTCCTTCCTGTGCTGAGGACTCCAGAACTGAAAACAGTACTCCAGTTGGTTATGTAATTGGTGCACAATGCTCCTCATTGACCAGACTAGGCTAAATGAATGAAGAGTTCAAGGAAAACCTGACACAGTAAGCCATGAAAGAAGGATGGAAATGAGTCAGACACCAGAGCTGGCAAGTTTGGAAGATAAACAAATCATTCCATTTGTTTCTCTCCCATGGTGTTTGGGATTATATTTTTCCCTTTCTTCGTTGTGGAACAGCCAAGGGACACTAATCACGAATCAGTAAAATGTCAGATTGTGAAGCTCTTTTTTGTCACCCTTGCAAAGCTCTAAGTTGAGGGTATACATGGGGAAGCGTAGACCTAGATAGTGGGAGAGCTGCTGATCAACATCTAACAACCTGCCACAAGGTTCTTCTTGCCTTTCATTGAAGCTTCATGAAAAGTGCAACCATTCTTCAGCTGTCTTTCCCTGGGAAAACTACGTTCACTATAGCATAGCTGGTAGATCTCACAGACCTCGTACATCTGCTAAGACCATGGCTTGCTTTTCTTGGAGATCAGAATTTCTGGCTTTGGAAGAGCTGGTCTAGGACATGAGATGGGCAGAAGAAAAGCCTCATGCAGGACAGGGACTATTAGGCCAGACCACATGAAGTGTGGGCTTTCATTTGCCTCAAACTCACTAATAACCATCAACTTCAGCAGAAAAAAAATTAGTTTCTTGCTTCACATCTGTCCTATCATCTTTCACACAGAGATTTTCTAAGCTCCTTTTTAAGGGGGTGGGTCCAAGAATCCCTATCACACCTGGAGCTGCACTCACTCAAATAACAGATGGAAAATAAGGACACAATGGAGAGAGTTCCAACTTCCAGCAGGTTTACATAGCACCTGTCCAAGCTGGCAAAGTCACCTATGCCTCAGTGTTCATCCAGAGGTGAAGTGGCAGTGGGGACATCAGAGAGTTGCTCTGAAGCACTGAAATTATACATATTTTTAAATAACTCCTTGACCACTGGTTGACAGGAACTTGTGAAGTGTCAAATATTGTTTTGAAATGAGGACTTGGAAACCTTCCTCCAGCAGTGTGTTTGGTTTAAGTTTGGCTTGGTAAATGGCCCAAACTACTGGATATACCTTTATAAGTGTTACTCGAGATAACTCAGAGTGCTGATTGCATTCAGAGATGCTCTCACAGCTCTGCAGGTCTGCAGGCATCATCCTAACCCTCCCAGCTTAAAAATTTAGGTTGGCAGTCACAGAGAAATGGGCATTTCCATCATGTCTGGTAGAAATATCTTGACTACAGCCTGTCCATATCTTGGTACTTCTGACCCCAGAAACTAGAGATGGAAATGGGGCAGAGTTGGGGGGAGACAAGGAGAGTACAGGTATTTTATTCCCACAACCTTAATGAAAGATTTGGTTGGAGATATCCAACTCAGTCAGGGATGCAGTGACATATCCATCATAGGAACTGATGGGCAACATTATAGCTTTTATATTCTCTCCTATGTAGCTTACGTTTATAAAGTAACTTGGTAAAACTTTCTGGAAATAATTTGTCACCTGGAAGGTTTACAGCTTTGCTTCTACTCTTCAGTACCCAAATAGGGAAAAGAGGTCATCAAATTCATCTCCATGTAACTCAGCTGAGCTGAGGGGAGTTAGCACAGTGAATAAACCTGGCTTGCAGTTTTGTGTATCTGATATGAGATCTGATAGGATGTGATCCAGCTCAAGGCTCTGCAGCAGCGTAGGTAAAAAATTGCATATAGGCATCTCAGGAATGAGGAGCAAAGCTGAGGCAGAGAGTCTTCAGGGGAAAACCCCATAGAACTGGATTTGCAGCTCCTCCTGCTGCCACAAGAATTGACTACTGTTCCTATGAGGGTCTGATATCTCCTGGGAGGAGATACTACACAGATATGCCAGTCTCTTCCCAGCAGCAGCGGCAGCAGTCAGAGAGTCTGGCAAAAGCTAAATAGACAGGGACCAATGCCACATTGCCATCTGACCACTTACCATCATGCCCACAGAGCACACTGTTTCCAGCCATCTGTTTGCTTTGTATCTGGCCCTGTAGTGCCTGCAGCTTGAAATCGTTATGTCTTTGCTCACCCCTTCCCTGCTTTGAATTGCTCTGTCAGCATGTAGCTGTAGGAGCCACATTTTATGTCGAGCTGCTGCAGTCAATAAAGGAGACGCGTCCACACCCTGGGCTCCTTGAAGGAGACTTTTGCTCATTCTTGCAGTAGTTTTTTTGGATCTAGCATAGAAGTTGTTCCAACCGAAAGGCTTGTTTGAGTGGGAGAAGATGCAGGAGATGCTCAGACTCCTGAAGTGAGCGTAGGCTGAGGACAAGCAATGTCTTCTGTCTAGGAGAGATAGCCTAGGAAAGAGCAGCATTCCTGCACATTGCACTCTGGCTAAAAGATACGGCTGTATCCACATGGAAAGTCTGCCAAGGCAGCGCTTAGGTACCCAAAGTCAAATACACCAGATAAGGCTTGTCATTTTAAATAGGTACAGGGAGGCAGTGGGGTCCCAGGACACTCTGCAAGGAAAAGCCATGCAGCTAGCATGGTTGGTTGAGGACCAAAACCACACTGCCTCTTTTATACATGAGTCATGAGTCTGTGGACTTGTTCCATGGCCCCACACTATTTCTGTATCATTTCACACACATTTAAGGAAACCAGTGCATAATCCTTACAGCTGTATATTTGCACTATAAATTTAACGGCTGGTTCATTACCCCCTCCTTCCGCACACATACGTACGTATATATTCATACACAGCCTGTGCTAAGGCTGAAAAACCAATGCACAAACAGTGCCTAACATAGAAAATTTTATCCGCTACCCTCAAGTTTCTGCAGCATGACAGAACACTGCTCCTTGGGTCAGGTACAACACAGGGACAGAAATAGTTTAGATTTTCATGTAGAAATGAGCTGTGAGTGGTTATTCTTGGGGGAAAAAGCCCATATTCTGGGAAGCTGCTATCAGAAATATGTTTGAAACAACCAGTCATCTCACTAACCTCCAGTCCTTATTATTCCCCAACATCTCCAAGTTATTACCTGTTTACCACATTTCTAAACTATAACAAAGAAAACAGAATAAAATCAATAGCCTCTCTTTACAGCTAGGAGGACAAAAATGTTCAGTGCCCCAGTGGGAAAACTGGTTCTTTCTTTCTTCCTTTGTTTCTTTCTAATTTTAAACTTCACTTAAGGTTCAGTGATTGAACAAAAGCAGTCAAAACATATTGCAGTTATCTGACGTACAGAAGTGTAACATGAAGTCTGCTCATTATGGATAATATTTATGGCAGATCATAACATTAAATTACAACTCAGTCGCCTCAGCCAGAAATTTGTAACACCACACATGTGCTTCTAATTAAGGGCTTTTGAAGTTGCACTGGATATTTATTTTCAAGGGATTTAGTGCACAGAACGATTAAAGTTTGCTCTTGTTAGGAGTTCTGCAGTCTCAAAAAATACAAGAGAGATTGCAAACGGACCTCAAACTAATATATACATTCATTTTTTGCATGTCTGTATACGTGCACATCTATTTATATATATCTATAAAAAATAAAAATGTGTGTGTTAACATAGAAAAATACTATATTAAAAAAAGGGAGACAAAGGGCCCTTTGTTTCAAATGTGGTCTGAGTCCAAAATTTGTGACCATAATTTTGTTTATAGGAAATCCTTTATAATGCTAGTTTAGTGTTTCCATATGGAATTCGCATAAGACTCTTTTTTTTCTCTCCTCCCTTTTTTATTTGGATAAGGCAAGAGAAAAGTGAATGTACATTCCAAAGATGCATAGTCATTCCGGATCAAATTCAATGGATTCTGGCAAGAGTTGAAAAACACAGATGCAGTGTTTTAGGTCTCCTGCTGTGCAGCCTCCAGCCGTGAGTGTCTGGTTGAAGCACTTTGTAAAATCATGAAAACCCTATTAAATTCATGAAATATGATATACTGCATTTTTGAGCTAACTTTCCATCGAACTGTCCATGAAGATAGGATTTGGCTGGCTTGCTTATACAGTGAGTGTGTGCACACACACTCATTCTTGTGTGCACACTAATAGATAAAACCAGGAGCTGCAGCAATTATTCAGAGGATTCTCTTCCTTCTGCTTCTACAGCTTAATCTTCATCACCAAACCAGCAGAGCCTGGATCAAAGCTCAGGAGTTCTCATCAAGTCTGCTTTACTTTTTGCACTGCCTAGATCACCCAATGACCTCCGTGCAATTAAAGTGCTGAAGTGGTCCTGATGTTTAGGCTAAGGGAAGCTAACCTCCAACACAGCTGCCTCTCTTCCAACTTAAAACAAAATCTCTGGCTAGGAAACTACCCAAGTGAAAGCAGTCTGATATTCTTACTTCATTTCCTATTGGGTTTCACATAATAAAACCATCATATGTTTAGGCTTGGGTTTCTTTTCTCGCTTTTTAAATGAAAAAGTGAGAGCAGTTCCCCAAGGAGAACAGCCTTGCTGTTAAAATTGTCCTTGAGTCACAGGCAATTGGAGACCAGTGTATGCCTATGGGAGTGGGAAAAGTATGTATTTTAGTAAAACTGGTCTGCCCTTGCTTATTTATGTCTAGGCACCCACTTGGTTGAAAGTTGTAATATGTTTAATAAAACATCCACATACCTGAGCTCACTATACAACTGTGTGAGGTTTTCTTTACTTCTGCGTGAGGCAGATGGAGATCTCCCATGAAATATGTTGTGCTTCCAATTGTGTCTTCTATTCAAAGATGTAGGTACATTAGAAACAGTGAAATTCATAAATATTTTGGCCAGAAGGGACATTTAAGCATCCAGCCCATGTAATACAGACCATAAATTTCATCCTGCAGCTGCTGTATTGAGCGTAGTATTGTTGACTTCCAGTTTCGAGATAAGACTTCAAGAGGAAGAGGAATCCACATGTTTTCCTGATACTTAGCTCCAACAGCTAACCCTTCTGTTACAAACATTACCAGCAATAAATAACCAATGAGGTTTAAGATAGTATTGCTAATGGGGGGATTTAAGTTGTATAGCTGTGTTTAAGACTGTCCACAGGAACCCTAATGTCAACCTTTTGGGACAAAAATTATGATAATGTACTTCCTTTTCTCTTCATGATCTCTGCCAGGTTCTGCTCTACCATATCCACAGATAACCTTTAAGATATTGTGTAGAAATGCAATGTGATGATATTTAAATATCACTCATCTTTCCCATTTACTTTCTCTATCAGTAAAGGTTTGATGCTTATTAAGTAGGTTCACATCTTCTGATGAAAGGTACTTTTGCAAGCACTAAAGCAATTCAAAACTGCAGGTTGCAGCTTTGCAAGATAAATATTCAGAAACTTTTCCATTCATTTAAAAATCCCAGATTCCTTTGGACTGGAAATAATGGCTTAAATTTCAGGACCACAGTGCATGTTTGACACATTGACTGGCCTCAGATATGTCAAAACAGAAACAATAGGCTGACTGCTGTTTCCTATTCAAAATAAGAAGAGCAAAGGAATGTCACAAGTCCCTTAAGTACTCATTCTCTTTGTATAAATAGGATTTTGAACTTGAGATTGTTGCAACATTGGTGTTTGAATAAGGGTTAGATATGAATTCTCTTATGTTGTGATCAGATTAATTACCTTCGAAACTGCCTGTGTACCTCCATTGACTAAAAAAGGAAGTCCAGTGTCTCTCATTCAGACCTCCATACCATTTTAGACATTTATTTTGGGTAACAATCTCATTTTTCCTTAAAAAAACACACCAAAATGAAGATAAAAGCTAAATTGTTACTAAAGCTGTGATTGTCTAGGAACATAAACAAAAAATGGAGATAGCAGAGATAAGACCTTCATTTTATCGATTAGAGGTTACAGGCTAGTATATTTCTGTATCATTTGCCACCAGTGTCAAGGAGTCAGTGAAGTTGCTTTACATTTCTTCACGCCTTATTGATTTTATGATTTATAATACATACGACTCTGCGGTCTTCAGATTTCCTTTAAAATACTGAATCATACATTAGCAGATGCTAAAGGAACATTAATTAATGAGGTTTTTGTTAACAGACATCTTGAGAAGATTACTATGCAAAAAATTAGATAACTAAGTGTATGTAATTCAGGCTTAAAGTGTAACTCCCACTGTGTTGTGTGAAAATTTTATGCAGAAAAGCACCTGTATTCTCCACAGTGCAACAAAATAATGAGGGACTTATTAAGCTTTCCTAATTCAACATATAATGTGGCAGCTACAGGAAGCATGTATAATATTTACTGCTCTCTGCATTTTGACAAGTATGCCTGTTCAAAGGGAACAAACAAAAAAGATCTGGGAATATTTTACTGGATATCAAGGGAACAAACTGAGAGAAAAGAAAATTTGAGATACCCTCGGCTTCATCTCAACCTCCCCATTCCCAATCTAGCTGCTGCTGCTTAACAACCATTAACACAGGGTGCAGACCCCTTTAACAAGGACACACCAGCGCACATGCCCTTTGCCAGGCTACCCTTGGTGACAGTGACCAACATATATGCATTTGGGTCTGTGTCTTTCCAAACCTTCCTGAGACAGGAGGGAATATGAACTGGAGGTAACATCAAGCTCCTTAGAGCACTCATTACACCTCTGACCAAGATGTCATATCCTGCCATGCAATGCAAGCACTGCCAAATTCTACAGCCATATGATCTCTCTCAGATTGAAGACTCATGAGCGTGGATTTGTAGATTGCTTCCAGAGATGTCGTGAAGGTGGGGAACGCAATCCATAGACCTTGCGAAGGTTTCTAACCCTAGTGTTCTTTACTCATGTAACAAAATAAACAGCCCAGATAAAAAGCTTCATTACATGCTTTTGTGCCCCAGCTCTCTCACTACTCTTGCCTGGTTTGAACTTCAACTGCAGTGTTTTTGCAAACCTAAGATCCAATTTACCTCTGAGAAGATGATTTCTTGCACCTTCCTATCTCTGAAGTGGCTGGTGAGACATTTCCCTTCTGCAGTCTTATTTTCTTTGTCTGGCTACCCTCTGGTCAAGCCCTTCAGATGATCACTTTTCTCCTTAGTTACCCACCAATCTAGAACATTTCTTCTCAAAAAGACCCTACATTTTACTTGACAAGTATTTCCACGTAAGTAGAAGGTAATAAAGATTTAATAGATGATTCCTGTCTTCCTTATGCTGCCTTTGGGTTAGTTTTTTTCCAGAAATTTCAAAATTAAGGAAGAGCAACCATTCTTACATTCAGAAGAGAATCATAGAATCATAGAACAGCTAGGGTTGGAAGGGAACTTAAAAATCATCAAGTTCCAACCTCCCTGCAGTGGGCAGGGACATCTCACTAGATCAGGCTGCCCAAGGCCCCATCCAACCTGGCCTTGAACACATCCAAGCATGGGACAGCCACAGCTTATTTTGATTGCCATGACTTTTCAAATATCATGGAGAGTGGCTTGGCAAACACATCTGCCAGTTCCTTCAGGACTCTGGGATGCATCTCATCAGGTCTCATAGACTTATGAATGTTCAGGTTCCTCAGGTGGTCACGAACCTGATCCTCCTCTACAGTGGGAGGGGGTTTATCCCCCCCCAGTCACCATCTTGTTCTCCTACGATCCAGGAGGGGAGAGGAAAAGAGTTATCAGTGAAGACTGAGGAAAAATGTTGTTAATCACCTCAGCGTTCTCCTCGTCTGTTAATACAAGGTCACCATTCCCAACCATCAGTGGAGGTACGTTCTCTTTGACCTTCCTCTTTTGATTTATGTATCTGTAAAAGCCCTTCTTGTTAGCCCTTCTATCAGCTGGACTAAGAAGTTATCTTCAGTGCACTCCAGGAGTCTCTTGGATTGCCTGCAGCTTGCTGTGCTACTTTTCCAGCATATGTTGGAGTGGTTGAGGTCCCTGGATGAGAGCTTGTGAGCATGAAGCCTCCTATAGGCAGAGGAAGAAGACTTCATCAGGTGGTTGTCCTTGATTGGGTGGCCTGTAGTACACACCAACCACAAGGTTCTCATTGGTTCTTCTGTCCTTAATTGTGACCCACAAGCTTTCAATGTGTTTGTGGCTACTCTTCAATGAGAGCTCTTCACATTCTATCCCTTCCTGAGATAGAGAGCAACCCCTCCACTCCTCCTTCCCAGTCTGTCCCTTCTGAGTAGCCTGTAGCCATTGATAGCCACACTCCAGTCACGGGATTCATCCCAGCACGTTTCTGTGATGGCAACATGATCATAACTTTCTAGTAGCACAGTAGCCTCCAGCTCCTCCTGCTTGTTACCCAAGCTTTGTGCATTAGTGTAAAGGCACTTGTGCTTGGCTGCCAGTTGCATCTCCCTCCCTTATTAACTATAAGGTTTTTCACAGAAGTATCCTCCCTGACACCCATCAAGGATCAAGAGGTCAAGATTTGATAACATCTACAGTAGTAATTTTAAAATAAAATTACCAAAGAACTTTTATAAGTTGAACCTTCATTTATATCACACAGACCACTGGGCTATCAACAGACCATCCTTTTCGATCCTTTATCTGCCTTTATATAACCACATACAACAGTTGACCTTAATATACTTTGACTGTAAACTCTTCGGAGAAAGAATGGTATTCTGCATTCATGCAGCAACTTCCAGTGCATCCAGCTCCATAATCAACATGTAAAGTGCAGCTACTGCTGTGCAAGTAACACTCAAGTATCATTAGGATTGGCAGTAATAGCCAATAGTTATCGCAAATAGCCAATTCTCATTTCCAATAACCACAGCTATTCATTACTTTAAATCCCATTTAAGGGCCTTTTGGATCACAATCTCTCTTCTGCCTCTCCAACAACAATAGGACTGTTGAAAATAAGCACTCTGCTCATTGCTTAAATGTAATGAAACACTTCGTCCACCACTAGAGCTAAGGAGCTAGACCATAAGGTCTTCCCTGTTTCCTCAGTTAAAACTCCAGCAAGACAATTCAAAACTATCACACAATTACTGGCATCTCACTTCACATGCATTGGGAGGGTTCATTATGGAGCAGCAGGGAAAGCCACAGTTCAACAGTTATTTCCTAAAAATCCTGTCTAGAAAACTTATAAATAAAAATACTAGCCTGTCCACTTGCAAATCCCAGTGACAAAAAAAAAGAAACCAAACTTCTCTTTATATTAATTAGAACACCTCTCTTGCTTGTGCCATTCTATGTGTAGATATAGAATTTTTGTGAGATGTTCTACGGCAAGCTTTACTATAGTCTCTACTGTTACTCATATTAAATTCTTATTATTCATATTGTGTTCCTTACGGAAGCTTTAATTATAAATCCCACTGGGCTAGATGTTGCAGATACTCAGCCCAAAAACATGGCCTCACTCCAAAATAGTTTTGGATTGAAACATGAAACAAAAGAAAAGGTTGATATGGACAAACAGATGGGGAAAAAAACAAGCATAATACAAGGCAATACTGGTCAGCTGAATAAGCAAGAGTTCAAGTACCAGAAGCCCAGTTGTTACCAAATGCTACATTTTCACTGTTCAGACCACTGGACTAATTTCATTCAGTTCATTTATTTAAAACAAGTCCATTCTCATCATCAGCACCGCTTTTTCAGAGTGAGCCTGGCAGGTAGAAAATAGAAGAAAGGAAGGAACATTTTAACGTCAGCTTTGACAACACTCTAGAGCAGCCTTTCCATAGAAACAACCAGGGAAAAACCTGGCCATTTCTTAGATTAAAAAAAAAATTATTTTATGTTTGCATTTACAAGCTGTGTTGCCTGGTGGTAACCAGGAGGTAGCCTTCATGATCAAAACTAGGGGTTGGTTCTTTTAGTTTTAGGCCCCAAGGAAATATACGAAGAGATATGTTTCAGAACAACAAAATTACATGAAAAAAAATTAAGGTTACTAAAAACAGAATCTATACACAGTAAAAAAAAAACAAAAAAACTTTTATGGCAAACAGAAGCCAAATACAGCTGAAAAATACTGTTTAATTTTACAAACAGTATTAACACTTATATTGCAGATTTACAAGTTAAACTTCTATTTCTGCAAATACTCATAATCTTCACCTTGTTCTTTGAAAGATTAGCAATAAGAAAAATCTACCGTATCCTTCTCCATCTCTCAGAGGGGTAATTTAACCTGTTCAGAAATTTGTACTATTGCAGCCAGGCTACCTCTTGCCCAAATATTTCTTTCCACAGTATCCAGGGAGACTACTCCATGCCTAAAAGGAGACCTTCAGATCAAATGGCATAGGCTGAAGGTATTCGAAGGTGATAGTGATTATACTTTCTGCTCAGAATTTACTCTGTTACATAAAACAGTTACACTGCTTACAAAGCACAAAAGATTGGTGTTGTTCCATGTTCAAAACTGAGCGTGCTCTAAAATCAATACCAGAACAGAGAGGAGCAGGACCACCAAGCTTCTCTAACAGGCATCCTTTCAAAGGGAATTCAGATTGAATGTCTCTTAAGCACACCAGAAAGGTCACCTGTTCCTAGTGTGATATCTTACCTCTCCTGAAGCATTGCTGCCTGGAGGAGAAAGACCTGGGGGTGTTGGTTGACAGCGACAGCAGTGACCCAGGTGGCCAAGAAGGCCAATGGCATCTTGGCTTGGATCAGAAACAGCGTGACCAGCAGGTCCAGGGAGGTTCTTCTCCCTCTGGACTCAGCACTGGTGAGACCGCTCCTCGAATCCTGTGTTCAGTTCTGGGCCCCTCACCACAAGAAGGATGTTGAGGCTCTGGAGCGAGTCCAGAGAAGAGCAACAAAGCTGGTGAAGGGGCTGGAGAACAGGCCTTATGAGGAGCGGCTGAGAGAGCTGGGGGTGTTTAGCCTGGAGAAGAGGAGGCTGAGGGGTGACCTCATTGCTCTCTACAACTACCTGAAAGGAGGTTGTGGAGAGGAGAGTGCTGGCCTCTTCTCCCAGGTGACAGGGGACAGGACGAGAGGGAATGGCCTCAAGCTCTGCCAGGGGAGGTTTAGGCTGAACATTAGGAAAAGGTTTTTCACAGAAAGGGTCATTGGGCACTGGCAGAGGCTGCCCAGGGAGGGGGTTGAGTCACCTTCCCTGGAGGGGTTTAAGGGACCGGTGGATGAGGTGCTGAGGGGCATGGTTTAGTGTTTGATAGGAACGGTTGGACTTGATGATCCAGTGGGTCTTTTCCAACCTAGTGATTCTATGATTTAGAAAACTCCACAAAAAAAAGTCAAAATAACAGAGTGAATGTATCCATGACCTCAGTCAACACCGGCATTCATGAAAATATAAAACAAAATCATGCAGCCCAAAATCACCTCTTGTGTGAAGAAGGAATCTGACCATCATATTCTTGCCAAAGGTTCAGAGTGATAGAAGTGTCAATCTAGTTTTCATTTAGGCATGGAACTGCAGGTCTTCATGAGCAAAAAGGAGCATTGAGGTGTGGAGACACTGGAGATAGATGAAGGAATAGACAGTGACTGTCCCTTATAGTTTAATATTTCCCATGTTCATTGTGGCCTGAGTTCCCACAGGGCTTGTACTCTGTTCCTTTCTTGTCCCAGCCCAACTCCTTTGGATGTAGTAGATATCCAGGATGGAGTGCACTTTGCGTCGCCACAAATCTTCACATTTAGATCAATTATCTGCCTAGGTGTACCATTCCAGTTCAGACAGAAGATTTGGGCTTTTCCTATTCTGATTAGCTAAAGCCAAATTCAGCTATACATCAACAGGACTTTCTCTGGTAATTGAATATCCATCCTTTAAATATGGCACAACAGCTACTGAATCAAGCAGTTGTCCACAAACACCTTGTCCTCACTCCTTGTGCCTCTATAGCCAGTGAATCCCATTGTGACTGGAGCAGTAATAAGTATCCATACCTGTCTGACTAGGCACAAAATTTCTCAAGCTCTGTCATGGGTGCCTGTGTTTGGACACAGGCCAGCTAAGGCAGTGTTTTCATTTTCATAGGCTTTGTTGATCAGGTTGCCAAATGACTCCTTTTTGACCCCTTCTTTTGTCCTCTCATCATTTCAGCTAACTGTTTTTTGCAAGCAGAGTTCTCATATGCCATTACAGCACTTTCCACCGACAGATTTCATGGCATGCTTGGGAACATTCATCAGCTGAGTTCCAGAGTAATAACTATTGACTGAAAACTGCATAGCCCCTGAAAAGCCTTTAAGTACCACGCTGACAAAGGCCCTCATCCAGAACCCATTGAAGTCAAGAGAAAGACTTATAATTGGCTTCAATGGGGTTTGCATCTAGCTCGTGAGGATTTTGTTTCTAAGGCTGTGAATCTGTTGCCTTTCATTAGCACTAATTTTACTAATGTATTTTTCAATGCAGTTCCGCTATCGCTTGGATAATTTCAAATCTGCCAAGTCAGATGGATGTGCTGCACACCATGGTCCATAAAAAATGAGAGGTCAGCTATTAATTGGCTTCAGTTTAAGTTTAGTGACTTCATAAAAGCCCTTTTCACAGCCACAACATTTAATTTATGGATAGATATATTTAGAACTATTTATTTCAAGAACAAAATTCTCTGGTTTGCAGCCATTGATTTTATAAAAGATAATAAACACGTAATGAGTACGGAGATGCAAAAGTGGAAATGACATGGAGAAAGTAATAATCATTAAAATAAAAATATAAACAGCTATAAACCAGGCCCTCAAGACATTTACCATGTGTAATGTAACTTTTACACCTCTTGCTTCATAATGCATAACTTTCAAAGAAAATTAATTTAATTCTTTTCCTAACCTTATCCAAACCCAATCAAGTAATAGGTGCAAGAAAAACAATTATATGCATACACAGTAAGCTTTCATTTAGTTCAAGTGGTGATTCAAGAATTTTGATAGTATAATAAAGGCATGAAACCCATTTTACCAACAGCAATATTGAAATCTCAAGAACTCTATTTTTTACGTGAGACTGCTTGGATGCTGAAACCCACTTAAGCCTCTAAAACCAGGCTCTTGTGAGACACTTATCCGTGCTGGCGTCTCTAAATTCATGAGATACTTTAGTCCTGGCTCAGAAATAAGCTATAGCTATAGAAGTAGTTTTGCAGGAGGGACGGGGCTCACAGCCAACATGTGCTAACAGACCAATAGCTGGCAACAATGGAGAGAAGGACTTCTGGGTCCCAGTCTCAGTGCCCAGAGAGGAAAGGACTGATGCTCATCAGCCCAGTCTAAGTAGAACCACCCACAGTAGAGGGTTTAGCTATGGCAGCTTGTACTGCAAACCCAACTTCACAGCTCAGTGTGACAATGCATCAGGGCTGAGTCCCTTTTGGGGTGCCCAACAAGCACCACTCCATCCATGTGATGCCAGACAGACACTATCTCCCAGGGAAATACAAGGTGGTTGCCAGGACAGAGCTAAAGGGTTGAAAAAATCTTTAATCCTCCATGTCCATCCCTGAGGTCCTGTTCTGAGCTCCTAGCAGCATGATTGCTTCTTCCCTGCAAAGGATTGAATCACAGAGGTATTGAAGTGGACAGGTTGAAATTGGAATGTTTGGTCCTTCCATCTACCCAGAGATGTATGGCTTGATATGCCCTGTTGCAAAGCCTTCCTCCCTCCCGCTGCCTTCAACAGACCTCAGACTGCACAAACACAGATTAGAAAATCACATTGTCAGTTAAAATGTGTGATTACAGATATTTCCATAATCACAGACAAACATGTTAACCTTAAATGGTCTTACTCTTAGGTTCCCAATCTGTAAAACAGAAATAAAGGAACTTCACCCAACTTTCCAAGGGCACAACAAGGCTACTTCTAGAGCCAAACGAGGCCTTAAGCAAAGGAAGAACCAGGAACAGAAAGTCCAGAGATAAAAGAGGGTATATGTTCCTGAAAAAAAATTTAAGAGGCTTTCAGAAGCATGAAAATTCCTCAGTACTAATAAATCCCTGAAGGTTTCACTGCCCTTGAGTTCAGTGATACTGCTGATATATCCATAGCCATAGAAAGATTGTAATCCTGTAAGCAGCTTTGTTGATTGCCAAAGGCAAGGTCAACAAAGCAATCATTATCATGATTCATTTCAATTAGTTTTTAAAACTGATGAAAGGCCAAAAGCTTCAGCTCAGTAGGTGCCTTGTTCCAGTGGCTGAGCCATAGAGGTCCACAGAGCAATCCATGTGTCCTCTGACTTCTCCAGGGCTTGAACAGGAATTTACTGTCTTTCGGCCTTAAGTAAACTCTCAAGCTTTGGACAGATCCTGAGCTTCAACCAACCCTGTGGATGTCAGAGTCCTCAGACACCCATATTTCTGCAGGAAAACATGAACTTAATTCAGGTGTCATAACATAATTCTTCTCTCTGTCTCCCTCATTTTCAGCTCAGTTAAGAGGCATTCTTCCAACTTTGGCTGAAAAGCCACGTAGGAGAATTCTTTTCCGAGTAGGTCTCATCTGAGGACAACAGCAGCCAGGAGCCAGCTGCCGGCAGAGCTGGAGCAGCCCGTCCAAGTGTAGCTCGTTGCTTGTGACCCTGAACAGGAGTCAGGGAGAAGCAGCTGCCAGGTTTGATGAACATTTTGGCAGGCTGAATGCAATCCGTAGGATGAACATTTCTGGCAGAGCAGGACTCTTGCTTGCCCTCTTCTTTGTGCATGTCCATTATTCAATAATTCAGAGGCCTCCTGCCCTAAGTCATGACCTGAGTGCATGTTACAGGACAGTAAGCTCCAGCCGTGTCATGGTCCTTACAAGGCAATGCCCAAGATGCCTTCACATCATTGCATGTATCTCACTATAAATGACTCCTGAACTTTAAAACTAATTCCCTTTTCCAGATTTTCAGCTTCTTAAGCATTTGCAACTTAAAATACTTATCTCTCCCATTACCTCAACCAACTTGTTGATATGTCAAATGGGGAACATGTTGGCAAATTGGCTGCAAATGTTTCTTCTCCTTCCCCTACCATGTCCAAAACACACAGATTACACCATCCTGAACTCACATAAACTCCCAACTGTGTTTATTTCAGAGCTGTAAAGCTGATTTGACTGTTCAGATTGATACAAGGAAATAGAAACAAATCACTTCACAGCCTCCAAGTTGGCTTCTGCTGTCCAAACATCTTTCTTTGTGCCCCAGGTCTCAACAGTTCTCCACCAAATGGGTCTGAGCACAAGCCATGCAGATGGGTTAGTTCTCACATATATCTTTTAGTGTTTTTCACATTCAGATCTCCTTTTTTTGCCTCCTTTTAATTTCCAAATATCTGGTTTTCTTTAATCATTCACATATTTACTAAGGACCCTGCCAGAGTCCATGTAAACTGAACAATGTCTTGAACAGTACAGGGTCAGGACATCCAGAAAACTATCTTATAACATTTTACTCCAATATAATCTATAATGAGAACTGTGTGAATAACTGATTTTTTGGTTTAATGCTTGAACTGAAAAACTAAGGAAAAAATAAGTATTGGAAGAGTCATAAACCATTTCATTTTTCTCAAAGGAATGAAAACTAGCACAAAAACACAATAAATGTTTTATTGCAGTATTTCTCTCCTTTGAAAAATTATCACTGAATTTAGCTATACTAAGCTTTAAAACATCCAGACTGTAAGTCTTTGATTTTCCCTCCCTGCATTTGATCTTTTTTATTTTCTTCTGACAAAGTACTCTGCTAAATACAGCTGTTATTGCTAGATGTGGAGCACCCTAAAACTGCAGTTTTAGCAATAAAATGTACCTTTCTCTCAAAACTCATTCTTCTACATCCAGAGAGAAAGAGATCTAAGATTTTCTTCTCTTATAACACATAACTAAGAAACACATCATGCTTTCACGACTTTTTTTGGCCAAGATTCTCTAAAATTTGACTAAAATCACTCTGGTAGCTTCTGAAGTAGCTTCTGCTTTGTCATTTCTAACAGCAAAAAAAAGGAAGGTATGGGGACAGAGCTCACAGCATCCTGCCTAGAAAGCAGTATTTACCCATGATTGGGTATTGGGATCAGATATGGGATTTTGTTTATACTGTAGACATGGAAAACATAAACCATGGCCCAGAGATGACATATCTGATGTCAAGGGCAACATTATTTATAGTGTGTTTCTTTCATTGACTTGTCACCATAGCATTTCAGCTCTTCCTAGAAACACAGGAAATCCCAGACCAGATTCATGGAGAGGTATTTTGGTCTATAACAAGGACCCTTGGGTGCATCCTGACCCCAAGTCTAACCCTGACTTTGGCTCCAGATGAGGCGTTCAGACTAAGGGATTTAAACCAAGTGGAAGCAGCCCTCGGCTCTTTTCTTTGCAGCTGGCAAACTTCAGCCAAACCCCTGACTTTCCAATTCAACTTTTCATGACCCTCCTAACTAATCCCAGCCTTCGCACTGGATGCAGTACAACTGGCAAATTTATATTATAAGCCTCGTTATGCATCCTTTAGTCTCATAAACCCTATATTACCCTAGCACTGGCCTTGAAGAAGGCACTCAAGGCCATACAAGCCTAAGACAGTGGTGTTTAAATAAGCTGACACTAGTTAGATGTTTCCTCCACATAACTGGAAACCTTCATTGAAACAAAATGTTGTACTTTACTCACTGCAAGAGAACCTAGTGCTAAATCTAAGCTTGGCTATAGACAAGACATATTATTCTGTGTGAAAATTCACTGTGAGTAAAACAAGCTGAGGCAAACTCTATATTTTTCTTCACTATTGTGCCAAAGTTGAGCTATAAGATTTGATTTGCAATGTGTCCTTCAAATCCTCTAGAAGCAACTTGAACAACAGTATAAGGAATGAGAAAGGCATAAAGCACCACAAGAAACTTGAGCTTGAAGTATTCACGTCAAGTGATAACAATACTCTCCATCACAGAAGCAGCAAATTTGAAAACTACTACAGATCCACTACTACTGTGGATCTGTAGTCTCCAGTTTCATAGAGGCTGTCCCTAGCCTAAGTTCAGTCTCTGCCAGGAATATGTATTGAGTAAAAATTCACAGTAAAACAACCAAATCAATGAGAGCAACACAAAGCTTTTCTCCACAGGGGCAGCAAAATTCAATCCTAACCTTCATTCTGCAGCAAATCCTAGAATCATAGAATCATAGAATAACCAGGTTGGAAAAGACCCACCGGATCATCAAGTCCAACCATTCCTATCAAACACTAAACCATGTCCCTCAGCACCTCGTCCACCCGTGCCTTAAACACCTCCAGGGTAAGTGACTCAACCACCTCCCTGGGCAGCCTGTTCCAGTGCCCAATGACCCTTTCTGAGAAAAATTTTTTCCTAATGTCCAGCCTAAACCTCCCCTGGTGCAGCTTGAGGCCATTCCCTCTTGTCCTGTCCCCTGTCACTTGGGAGAAGAGGCCAGCACCCTCCTCTCCACAACCTCCTTTCAGGTAGTTATAGAGAGCAATGAGGTCTCCCCTCAGCCTCCTCTTTTCAAGGCTAAACACCCCCAGCTCTCTCAGCCGTTCCTCAACATCCTTCTTGTGGTGACGGGCCCAGAACTGAACACAGGATTCAAAGAGCGGTCTCACCAGTGCCGAGTCCAGAGGGAGGATAACCTCCCTGGACCTGCTGGTCACGCCGTTTCTGATCCAAGCCAAGATGCCACTGGCCTTCTTGGCCACCTGGGCCACTGCTGGCTCATGTTCAGTCGCTGTCAACCAACACCCCCAGGTCCCTCTCCTCCAGGCAGCTTTCCAGCTAGACTTCTCCTAGTCTGTAGCTGCACAGGGTTGTTGTGCCCCACGTGCAAGACCCAGCACTTGGCCTTGTTAAACCTCATGCTCCTTTCGCGATCCTAGCCCCACTTGAACACTAGCTTCTTGTGTGTTCATACTGACAACTTTAAATCAGGAATATAGCATTTTTTTAAACAAAAGACAAATTGTAGACATATCTGATCTGAAGAAGGTCTAAAATTCCACAATTTTTTAAAATTTAAAATCTTTTAAATTTTAATCCCCAAGATGAACCTCAGCATTCTTCTGAATCATTTCTGCACCTGCATCTAACTCTAAACCTCAGGCAATTCACGCTGTTCAGCCTAAATGTGAGCCCCAAACTGACTCACTCACCCAGTGAACCCTAATTTTATTCACATGCAGGGAACAAAGTTGGGGATACATCACACAGAGACATCAATACATTTCCATGTCTTTGCATTTGAATAACTGAGTGTGAACTGCAGAAACTGGCTATGATTTTGGCTCTGCTTTCTTATTTCACAGCCCTTAACTCTGATCTGTTCCCTAACTCTCCCTCCCTCCTTCCCTTTCCTGTATATGAGCTGAACATTGAACTAACCCTGGCTCTCCAACCTTTCTTCTCTGGAAGCCCAAACTATACACATCTCCAGCCCTTGGCTGGGTCATTTATAACACTCACACTGGCAAATGAAACACAAAAGGGGATCTGGCAATATTTTCTTGGTTCTTTCTCTCTCTTCCCTCTCTTCAGAAGCATCGGTGTTTGTGCTAAAATATACCCCTGTACAAATCTTAGTTTAATTTCTCCCCTGTACCATGGTCAGTAACGAGCTCTCAGTCTTAGTATGGACAAGGTATCCATGGGCCCAAGCTCCCACCACAGCCAGGACAAACTGGTAAAAAACACCCTTTGCATGAAAAAAAAAAAAAAAAATCAATGAACTTGGATAGGCTGTGTTGAATTTCACAAATCTTAACCCTGGCCCTATTTCTAAGTCAGTCTCTGGAGAACAAAGAGCAGACTCTGGGGTTGTTTTAAGTCCTCTACCAAGAGTCTGCTTGGCAGATATAACATTGCCTGCATTCATAGGAAGGGCTGAACCTCAGATAACACTTGACAGAAACCCGTGGGGGTCTTGGAATGAGCCAGCAATGCCTCCATTGTCTTCCCAGCACACAGAGAACACGTACATCATGGTGCCCAGAACAGGTCACCTGGCCAAGATCATCTTCCTATGACCTTAGATATGACAGACCCTTAGGTATTTCTACCCATTCTAGGCAGCACAGGAGTCATGGAATCATAGAATCATTTAGGTTTAGGTTTAACCTTTAAGACCATCAAGTCCAGCCATTAACCTAACACTACCAAGTCCCACCCCTAGACTCAAAATAAACAATAAATGGGGCTGAGATGCAGCCATCAGAGAAACAGAGTTGAAAGCAAGCAGAAAGGAAACAAGTCCCTACATGAACAAAGCCACCACAGCTCCAGCTCTTATTAGGACAAGCTCAGTAGTGGACCCTCCTTGAAGACATAGAAGTCCTCCTGAGCTGTGCAACACAGCATCCAGTATGCACATATCCTAGGAACACACCCAAAATTAATGCTGCTCAATCCATAAGAATGCCAGGAGAATATCTAATTGCATTCTTGTACTTTCACCGTACTGCATTAGGGATGAGAAGTTATCTCAGTCCCTTGCATTACCTTTCAGAGGAGGCGCTCAGAAATTTTCTCCTGACCTGCCCACAGACAAATTTGCCTGCTGTTTCTGCTGAGAGAATGAAAATTTCCTTTGCCTTTCTCCACAGATCCCCCATTTAATAGCTGAGTTCCGGGACCACATGCCACCACTCCTATTGAAATTAGTATTGAACTACTTTGTTCATGTCATCTGATGCTCTTAGTCCTCAAATTTAATTTAAAATCTTTTTGAATTTCTCATAAACAATACCTGCCTCTAATTACAAACATTATTTGATCAGGTTTCATGTGCTTTCCACTTTATTAGATTCTTGTCACAAGT
This sequence comes from Phaenicophaeus curvirostris, assembly GCF_032191515.1. Lineage (NCBI taxonomy): Eukaryota > Metazoa > Chordata > Aves > Cuculiformes > Cuculidae > Phaenicophaeus > Phaenicophaeus curvirostris. The sequence continues at coordinate 72,573,813 of NC_091431.1, forward strand.
CTGTGTATGATTTGAGCATCCCACTCAAACACAAACATATGGGCCACACGAATATATCAAAGATGTCTTCTGATGGCAGGAGGTAGTTGATGTTTCAGTAATATGATATCACAGTTCTCACAGCACAACAACAAAGAACCGGGGGGTAAAATTGTGGCCAAAAATCTTCACAGAAATTTTGGAAAACTTAGAATACAATTTTTTCTCCTGAAAATCTCTAGTTCTACTCACCCTCTAGTCTTCCAGTTTTACATTTTGAAACCATACTTTGTTTTATCTGTAACTTCATATTGCAGGTATACTATCTCGCACTTTTTAAAAAAAAAAAATCAAAACAAAGCCAAAGATTTTGAAAGATCCACATTTTTAAAATAACAGCTCTTTTAAATTTTTCTTGTTAGAGAATTTTGTTAAGGAGGGGACTGTTCTGCACACCTTTTCGAAATTTCTAAATCATCCAAAAAATAGCATTCCAATCTTTCATTAAGCTTTCAGGCTATAAATAGATATGCTTTGTAAACCAGATATAGTGTACAGATGTAGTCACCATTGGCAGGCAGTGCAGACCTACTCCAAGATGCGCACTGATTCTGTGGCATCCAGAAACCTCACTTGCTCCTGTATCAAACAAGCCCTCTCTTGCAGCTTTTATGTACAACAGCACAGATTCAGAGCAGCTCCACTGAAACTGATGGATATGACCCTTCTCTCACTTACATAGTGTTATTCTATTAACTACAGCAGAATAAAACCGGAGATGAAATCCAGACTCCATCAAGTAAACTCTGGGCTTGAGCTGCTGCAAGAAAACGAAGCCCAGACGATGGAGCAGTGCCAGGCTCTGCCAGGAGTCTCAGCAGCTGCAGAATGGTTATCTTCCATTTTAGGGTCTGATGAAAAGGCCATTAACATTAGGGGAATCCCTCCATTGTATTTCCAAGACACACAAGGCCATCTATCCAGTGCACAAGCGCTGTTCATCTGGCACATGGACAGCAAGATTGCTACATGGATGTAGATATAAAACCCTGTAACCTGAAATGTGCCCTACTTTTTTCTGTTCTGCAAGTCCCTGTGCTGTTAGCAGCTCGGGAAATTTGGCCTGTCGTCTATAACCTTTGAAGTGCAAACTTCAGGCTCATGCAAAAGAGAGAGCAGAAGTGACGTCTGTATTTTCAGGTGAGTAAAGCTGCAGACTTCAAAGGTTCAGCATTAGTCTGTGAAGCCTCTTAAAGATTGTCACCTGAGTTTCTCAAAAGCTGGCTGAAAATGCATCCGTACATGCAGATAAACGTGTTCTTTGATCTGAGTGATAAAAACAACTGGTTTTCTACATGTAAACTCCTTTTTTGTAAATGTTTATGAACTGTGGGAAATTATGTCTCTGCCAGAATTTAAAATAAAGTGTTTCAATGGGTTTGCTTTACATTTACCATTCATTATGCTCACTAACATTGCAGGAATCCCAACGGAGTTTTCAAGGAAGGTTCACGGTGTTGTAGTTACCAGGGAAACACACAATAAATTGTTACTATCTAAAAAAGAAAATCCCCATTAACTTTCTATTTAAGAACAAGCAATGTGAACTGCATTGAGAAATACCTTTATGGTTACCCTATCAAAACGCTGTATGTTTTATTTCAAGATTTAACCAAATATTGACCAAGCTCTGACATATTTTTTTTCACTTTGAACTGCATCAAGCACTTTACAGTTTGTAGTTTACCATGTATTGTCAAAGACAACGCAGTATTTAGCTGGGTCAGACCAAGAATAACAGACACCATGTGATTGTTACTGCAGTTAAAGCAGTAACAGGCAAAGCTTTGTTAAGCTAAGCTATCAAAACTGGCAGCATTTCACACCCAATGATGTCTTTTTGCCAACTCCCCATGGATCATACAGACTATCCAATCCTAGAAGAAGATTTTGCAGGTTGAACAACTTTGTGCAGTGTAGATATGTATGTCTACATTATTTTTCTTCATTTGGAGCACAACTGTGGGCACACAAGTGTTGTAGATACCAGATACCCCTAGCCCTACAGAGGAATGGTAGAGGCAGCTCCAACCCTACCTTACCCTTGATTCTCCAAGGAGTGAGAACACCATATGACAGCCACATTAAGATACCAGAAAATTTCCTTCTCCAAAGACCTCTTTGACCTCTTGCAGATCAGATGGGCAATTTAATAAGTAATTGTGACCCTCAATCATCACTGAGTAGAGGGAATGTATGTCTTTTGAGCAGTCCCTGGCCTTTGGGACTGACAACAAGGGCTGCTCCAACATTCACTGCAACACGAAGAGACTGCCTAAATCCACCTTGAACAGCAAGTACATTAAATCTGCCTTCTTCCACCTTAAAATGTCCTAAAAGCTCATTTCCTTCCCTGTCCTCTCTTTCGCACCCATCAGTTACAGTATCTCAGCCAGGCAGAATGTAGCTTCTAACAAAGAACAGTAATTTCTCTGGCTGTTCCAACCTGATTCACATTTGACTGCCCATGTCTATCACATTCAAGCCTTAGAGAGTCCCTGAATCCCTGTAGTGAGTAAAAAAGGACTATTCTTATTTAAGGGGTCACCCTTGAATTCATGAGAGATGTTCAGTAGTTGACTTACCAAGTTTCCACTGTGAATTAACAAGACAGTAAAGGTGTCTTCCAGTTTCTTGCTGTATTATTCCCACCTTGCTACTCTCTGGATTAAAGAAGGTATTAATTTTATTTGAGTTCAAGTTGGAACATTTAAGCTTTTTACCACAAAAGAGGATCTTTAGAAAAATTCCTGGCAAATGGAGTTAGTGTTATGGGTCAGGGGAATGGACAAAAATAATTTTTCCTACTGATGAGGCATAATAATGGCTGGCACTGAAAAAAAGAAGACATGTAGCTCATAGTCAGTGTGGAGGAGAAATACAGAGGGACGCATTGCAGTAAAAGTGGGGAAGATGGTGAAAGTACAGGCAGGTATGACTGTCCAGATTAGGAGGACTGATGCTGTGTGAGAGGAGAGGTGATATGATAAGAGATTAGGTGAGAGTTTTAGCTTCTTCAGTGAATAGGAACATCAGGTTTCAAAAGTCTTCAGAAAGAATCCGTAAGATTTAGACACAGCCTGTATGTGAGGCTTTAGACACAAAAAGAGAAGTGCGAGCTGCTAGTAGGTAGGGGTGATGGCAGATTAAAACAGGAAAGAAGGTGGGAAAGGGAAATTGAGATCTCTCTTTGAAGGAAGGGCACAGGTCCCACATCCCTTCTCAGCTCCCAGGTCATCTTGCTGGTTCCTCTGAACGCCCAAGGCTTAGGACACTATAATGGAAGTGAGGCACTACTTCGGTTGTATGTTTTCCACTGTGCAGCTTCACTGTGTGGTTTTAGCTTTACTTTTAATTAAGTATCACCACGATGTAAAATGATAGAACAAAATTCTCATATTAGTTCAGTTTGATTTAAAAGCTGACTTATTTTCTTTTTCCTCTTCTCATTTTTACTTCTACTGGCTTCTTAGACCCATTCCTGAAACAAACATATCTTTTTTGTTTCCATGTGCAAAGGATTGGGGAAAAAAAAAAAAAATGTGTGAGAGAGAGAGAGACAGACACACAAAGCCAAAAAAGAAACAGAGAATCCAAGTGGAGAGGTATGTGTTATTGGACAAGTGTTTAATTTATGGAACTTGGCCAGCAGAACAAGAGTTTGAGTTGTACTTCAATAAGTGGAGCTCTTAGAATAAATGTGGCTTGTAAAGTTGTTTTACAGTCTGCTTTGCCGAGCAGCCAACACCTCATGGAAACCTTCGAAAAACATTCTGTTTAGAAGCAATGGTTTTTATATTTCATATTTTCTCTATTTGTTTTCCCCTCTGGTTTTATAACTGAAACCATATGCAGGAAAACAGGATTTTTGTGTCTTTAAATATCTACCTGGTCTGACTATTTTTATTATTAAAAAAACAGCTAGCATTTTGAAAATTCTTACTGTATTAGGCACTTGGTTCAAACATTAACAAGTCCTTGTTTGATGCCCCAGTCAGCTACACATTTCCCAAATGACCATGAGACAGTGACTTTTCTGAGATTCATCACACCTTTTCCACACCACATACATGTGGTGCTCTGGTGTTCATCTGAGCTCTGTGTCTTTCCCATGATAGACAGCAAATGTAAAAGAACTTGGAATATGATTCATCTGTGTAGGATGGGAGGGGATGAATCATGCTCTAGATCCATACATTGACCATCTCTTCACTGGAAGTCAAGGCAAGCTGCTCAGATATATTTACCTAAAATGGAGACACCCACAGTTAGCCACACAAACCCCATCTTAGCCTCTCTTGTGGACTAAAGGGATGAGATGGACCTCTGAGAAAGAAAATCAATTCCTTTCTAAGAATGATCTCTGACCACTTGGGAGAACTGCACAGAGATGATGTTGATCAGTCTGTATCAACCAGAGAGAGCACCAAAACTAGGACCCTTTAAATGGCTAAAGAGGGTCAAGAGAAACCCCTTTTTACAGACATAGTTCAGGGGACCCATAATAAGGAGGGTCAACCCTCCTTCTCCACAGTTACCCACACACACACTCATATGTGTAATCATACAACAATTATACAAGTGGTATCAGCACAACTTCTACCCAAGTCTAAGTAGAATCCACCAGTACAATCCATCAAATAAATGATGTGCTTCCATTTGGCAGATTAGGAGATACTGCTGCAACAGAAGGAGACGAAGAAGCAGTAAAGTATTGCCCTGAAGTTAAATGAAGTATTGTATTACATACTACACAGGCTAGGAAAGGAAGACAGAAAGAATTCAAGACCACCTTGTAAAAGCCAAGTATCTAAACAAGGATGTAAGAGTCACATTTAGTCCTATAAGTTACCCTGCCTTGATTACTAATTGTTGTGCGGTAGTTGGGTTTGTACAAATGACAGAGCTGCTCTGGAATGTGGCTTCATTTAATGCCTGTGCTAGGAAATAAGTTTACTTGAGCATTTCTTTCCTTTTGGGTGGGATTTTTCTTTCCACTGTGAAGATCTGTGGCTAAGTGTTTCATACCTGTTCCACGCAATTCAGTTGCATTCAACCTCAGTGACTCTTCTGAAATGCCCTGCTTTGTTCACTTGTTTTCAGTGTTACAAGCCGATCTCTGGTAAATTACAACAACCTGATCCCTGGTCATTACAACTCAGCCAAGTATCCTGTCACCATCCCAAAGTTTTGCCCTCTAGCTGTACACTGTATTTCTATACTATTTCTTTATGGTAAGAGAGAGAAACATGCTTTTTCAAACTGTTTCTTTTCATGGCCCTTGTGAGGCCACATCCCTTGAAGACAACACTTCTCTGATCCCCTTCATGCTTTCAGGTAGAGAGATATGAAATATGCTTTCAGCATAGAGGAGGAAAGAGCAATAGCCCAGGCTTGACTTCAAGAATCTTATAATAAAGCTAAGCTCCCTACAAAAAATGGCAGCCTTGTAGAAAAGCTGGCTCAAGTGTTATACATCACACATCACCCTGGTCATGTACCATCCATCCCACTACTCACAGCTTATTTGTATTGTGGGCTTGTTTTTTTTTTCACGGGGCCACCGGATCACTACAGGCTGTGTGAGAGCGCTACGCTGTCAACATTTTCTCATCAGCACCAGCCAAAGAGAAACCCAGAGCTAGCTCTAGGAGACTTAGAAATTCAAGGCTCTGTGCTACCAGCATCCTGCACCTCAAAAGCACACTACTACAGCTATCTGGTTGGGAATGAGCAAGCACAGGAAGGTCTAGAGATGAGCCCTAATCATCAGGCAATGCCCTGATCTCCGATAAATGTTGATGAGAAGAGGGACAAGTCATTACCACATCGATGAATCAGTGTTTGCTGATAAAAGGCTCTTTCTCAAAGAATTCCCCATCAGCTCTAGGTGTGCTGTAAGTGATTCAGGCTCTTATTAGCCTTAATTAGCTAATTGTTTAAATGATTTCTCCATTATTCATGGAGACCATACCTCTGAGCACAAGCTTATCTAATGACAGGTGCTAGGTGCAAAGGAATCATGTTTTTTCAGGGTGATGTTCCTGCAGAGAGCACTATGCCTGTCACAACCCTTCTGGATATTCTCTAACTGTTGCAGCCCCTTGGGCACCTCTGCGGCAAAGCCTTACAAGTCACCACAGTAACAGTATAGAGAATTTCAGCATCCCCATAACTCTTGCACCAATCCTTTCCCCAAAAGTCTGGCAATGCTTCAGCCATCCCTGTTAGTCCTATCTCAGGTTGTCTTCTTATCTAAGGTATATGAATGCTCTTCTTTCCAAGTACAGATTCTGTTCCCTTCTGATATGCAGGGAGACACCAAACAGTAATCCTGGGAAGAGACTGTATTTTTTTAATTCTTAGCCCCAGAGCTTTGGTGCCCTTCTTGATGCAGATTCCTGGCCTGTTACAGATGGCTCAGTGATTTTAAGCAATAGCCTGGGACTGCAGATCCCAATTCCATAAACTTCAGGGTTGACTTTGGCAAAATCTCCTAGCCTGAAATTTCTCCTGCCTGATATTAGCCCTCTAAAAGCGCAGCAACTAGGTTCCCTCTGCAGCCAGTAGAGATGAAAAGGCACTCTTTTTTTTACATTTCAGATGGGCATATAGAAAAGGGACACGAATGACCCTCTTGAGATACTAGCCTCCCTCTGTATTGAGTGCAAAGGGGTCTTACATGACTACTTCGCACATAAACCTGAACAGATAAATTATGTAAGCAAGGATAAGAATTATAAAAACATATAAGTCCTATGTCTCAATTTCAGAAGGAATTGAACAGTGCAGTCTTGTAAATACAGGCTTTAGAAGCTCTGCAGTGATGTTCCTGTTTTGTAAAACCCGACAGCATTTTTCCCTGGTGAGGTTTAAAACGAGTGTGAGAATTTCAGGTTCTATAGAGACATAGACAAAACCACTCAGCATTTATTCTCCCTGCTGGTAACGGTTAATCTCAGTTGCTGATGGTGGATATTGTTACAGACGCATCCCTGGGACTTCAATATCCTCAGTGATGATGCACACTCCTTTACGTGGATCCAGTGCAGCTGTCTTAGCTCACCTCATCTCTTGGAACCCTTTGGAGAAGTCTTACAGAAGAAACATAAGCAAATAAACAAAATAGGCAACACTGAATATCTCTGATATTCAGCCACACCTGCTAAACATGTTAAGCTCTGGAGGGAAAGCAACCTCTATGACAGCTAGGTGCTAGCTTGATTTTGCTCTAGTGTCTGTCATCTGCTTGTGTTGTTGATCTCAGACCCTATGTGTCTCCCAACAAACACTGCGTGTTTGACTGGAACACCCAGATTGAGCTGAGAAAAAGAAAAACAGGAATTTTTGGAGGGCAGTTCTGAGCTGAAATGGGCTGACTTTCATCTGGAGGTGCTCACAACTACATTGACTTTTGGGAAGCCCAGGGCTATGACGTATCTTATGTAGCCAAGAGTTTATAGGATAAGTTCAGGCACAAATACCGGGTGTTCCAGTAGGACCTAGCCTCTTCCTACCTCAGAGGGATGTAAATTCCCTCAGCCTAGAGAACACATAGATGGAGGAAAAGGGCTCCTGCTCACTGTCCTCTATGCACATGTCCTCCTGGCTAGCCACAAGGAACTAGCCAAAAATTACAGTCACCAAGAATGCCTTTACTGGAACCAGGGATTGGATGCAGCTTCTGACTAGAACCATATTGTAGACAGCAAAAAAAGAAGCCAGAGCAGGGGAGGGTGGGGAGAGATGGACACGATGCATCCAAACTCTCCCACTTTTTTTGCTTCTTGCTTATTCCTGCACTGAGTGCAGCTGGTCAGAACCTGCGAGCATCCTCGCTCCTGCCACCCTGAGGCACATTACAAGCAAGGCACAGGGGGTGTCTATTCCTTGTGCAACCACATTTGCTCCTTCAGACCTCTCAGTAACTTCTGTAATACTTCTGCACCTTAGTATGAAGCAAACTGAGTGCTGACTAGATTTAGTTTTCACAGTTATACGTCATAGCACCTCCTGTCCGTACATCCAGCCCCAGGCTGATGCTGGATGCAAAGGTCATCCCTAAAGATGCTGCAGGGAAAAGCTGCCGGCAGAGAGAGCCAAAGCACCAGGCAGAAAGCACTGTGCAATGCATTTCCAGCGTTCCACTCAGTATTGTGCTGCCAGAAGGTGAAAGGAAAACTTTTATGATGCTCAAGGACCCTGTTATTAAAGCATTCAGATCATGGATGTTTTTACCATCCGCAGTGTTCCACTCTGCAAAGCAGTCTTCCCTCCAGCTGGACATACCTTCCCAGCCTGTCCTGCAGCTGCTTGCAGGCTTTAACATCATCAGCCAGCCTGTTTCAACTACTTAAAAATAGGCTTCCACCAGGAGGTGGTGCCCATATTCCACAAAACACGGGACAAGCACTTCACCACATAGTCGGCATTTAAACAACACCTAGAAACCCAGCTACGATTGTCCAAAATCGTCAAAGCAAGACCACAGCAGCCAATGCCAGACTGCCTCAGACAGAAAGGGGTCATTTTTGTAGATAAGCCCTGTAACATAGCTTACTGGGGTGCAGTGCAACGTACTTTCTTTTAAGGATTTATATCTTAACAGACTTTTTAATGAACAGATCCCTTCAACTGTAACTAGACATTTAAACCCGTAATCTTGCCTGGATATTCACCAGCTAATTAAAGAACACACAACCCTGAACCAAGGTTCTTGTCTTTGTCTAAATCCACACATGGATGCTGAGTTCTGTACAATGCTTTCATGCTACCCCTGTTTGCTCTTGGTGGTGTATCAAAAGCAGATGTGGAATGAGGAGCACAGAAAGGCCATAGATCTGCTGTGATGTACGAAGGCATCAACTCAAAACATCAAAAGGGATACGAGCTTCAGCCTTTCCTCCAGTATTTTCTTGTCTCCTGCTGTCTGCTGCTGTACTGGTAATTTGCATTCCTTGCCTCTAGTTCACTGCCCACCAAACATCAGCAAGCTCCCCCTTTGGTAGCTGCAACAGCAGCTGTACTTGGCCAAACAGCATTGGTCAGCATGCAAGTACCTCTCGGTTACTTGGCAAAGGTTCTATCCTTTGTCCAAGTGGCAGCTTGTCCAACTGGCAGCTTGCATCAGGAGCTAGAGTGGGACGCTGCAGGGCATCTATGCCCTGTCCTTCTTTCCACCTGCAGCTTTGTGGCACAGCTCCAGGACACAGTGGGTCATTGCCTGGCCCTGATCCCAAAGAAGGGACATCACTGTCCTGGGCAGCAGCACATTCCACTCTCAGGAGTGCTTCAGACAGGTTCCTTGTCCATTAAACATCCCTTCTTTGAAACAGCATTTCACCATGGAGCTCTAAAGCACAGCAGAAGTTGCCAGGACACAGCCCAAAAGGTTTTCTAACATGTGGGCTTTGTAATTACAGTTACCTCTTCTCAACACCCGAAAGAGATGGATCTTGGAGAGATTGTTGTGGCTGAACATCCCGCTGAGAGGCAGCTGTACATGGAGCAGAAGCCAACAGCCCAGGACCTGCTGGGGAGCAGTGGAAATCGCATCCACCGAGTTTTCAAGTATCTCACAGGAGAAATGGAAGAATATGGAGAGTGGATGAAAAGTAAGCAGAGGGATGTGTTTCAGTCTCTCTGGCTAGGCAGAGCAAGTTGGGGACATCTATATTGCCAACAATACTTTCAGTGCTGGGGCACAAGGCCAGGAACCGTTTCCTCCCCTAAGGCAGAGCAGAGGCAGCAGAGCCCAAGCTCACTGCAAATTTCTGGACTGTTAACCCAAATCATGTTAACCTCAGGAAGGGGTTCTCATTGCATCCTTTTCCCATTACCATGGCTGCAGGCATAATTCAGCACAGGCGAAAGGCATCTTTCACACTTAATCTGTTATATGTCATTGCAATCTCATTCCTTGTAGCAGTGCCCAGAATTGCATGTCGGGGCTGGGAATTTAGTCATGTTTGCAAGTGCATTGGATCATGTGTGGGCTGATGATGGGGACTTGACTGTTGATGGTGTGGTCAAAGGCTCTTGTATTACCAGCCCTGGGGGAGCAATAGGCAATGTGGCTATTGTGTTGCTACGAAAAACAAAGCAGGTACTGATCTCGAAGTTTTACTGTTAAGGCAGGAGCAATACATTAGCAGATGGCCCATGTTATCCCAAATTATTAGTGGTTTAGAGTTTTGAGGGGCTACATAAGACTGTCACTCCTCTGTCAAGGCTACTTGTGACAGCAGTACAACTCCAGTAACAGAAGAGAAATAAGAAACAGCCATGTACAGCCAGGCTGCTCTCCAGTGGCTATAGTTGGTGGAGGATGTGGGTGAGATGTCTTCAGGCAGGGAATTCAGCAGGCTGGTATTGTGGTTCCCAGACACAGGGATTGTCTCGTGCTGCTTTATCTGTACTCTAGTGGTCAACATTTAGTAGAGAGCTTTACTTACTCAATGTCCTGGAAAGCTTTGGCCACTGCTCACTGGTTATATTTGAATACTTAGAGTTAATTATTGTTTCTAAAAGCAAGAGCATTGTTGATATACTTCATAGACAAGGATATCAAAGAGATTCAGAGTGGTATCTGGCCCTTCAAAGTTCCTCTATTGAAGTTATGCCCATCAGAAAGCAAAGCCTAAGCCTTGACTATAAATATAACACAGGGAGGGAGTGAGGAAGATGGGGGGGGAAGGGAGTGGAATAAGTCGTTGCTCAGATTCAAAAGGTATTCTAACACTTAATGCTGTGTCTGATGAACAATCTAAACCAACTGAATTAATTTTAAATATTTAAGAAGATGAAAGCTGCGTACACATATTGCATGAACATATTGTACATATAAGCAGACCCTCTTTCTCATTTATTCTCCTTCCATCATGTTTAATAATGCACAGCAGTACAGAAATTGTTACACCTTTCCCAGAAGCATAACAGAAAAACACCTTAAGTCAATTTGCAATAGAAGACCCAGCAGCAAAAAGTTATTGCAGTGCTAAGAGACCTTCCCTTGCACATGGAGATCATTAGGAACACTGTATACAGATGCCCTCAGACATGCTGCCCTCAGTCCCATAAACGCCTTCTCTCCCCCATGCACTCACCTGAGCTTGGTGCCCCTTTGTTCTGCCTGGGTTCAACAGTCTTCTCTAAAAAGCAATGGCTCTTTGTACTTTGGGAATGCTTCTTTCCCCTGAGCACAATCCAAGATATAACTATTCTCTTAATTTAGGTTCTTCAGTTCCCAAAGTACTTCTTTACACACCTTTGACAGTTTGACCCTGTCTCCTGTACACAGTGTACCTCCAGGTTCTGCATGCCTAAAACACGAGAATTTTTCCCTTTCCATATTTCCCAACCCCTGTACAAACTAGTTCTTGTCTCTGCCTGAGTCCTTCTCTGCATCTGAATTATACACCAAAAACAGACTATCTCCTCGTTAAATTTATAGCAGAATCTTAAGCAACCTACCAGGCAAGAAAGAGTATTCTTTGACCACCATAAATAAATCACTTTTTTATGAATTCTTCCATGAACTTTATAGCAGTGCCCAGTCCATCCCTATTAGCTTTTCAAGTACCAGATGCAAAATTTGCTCAGACAGCAATAAATCTGAGACTGGTTTTACAGTCCTGTTGATACATTGCCTCTGTTCCATGGCCAGAAAGTAACTGTAGGGATGAATGTTCTTTGAGGGATTCCTGCTGAAATGATGACTTATCAGCAGTGTTTTTATTTCATCTCCAGATAAGCCTTTAATGGTCCAGCTGGTGGACTGGATCCTGCGAGGGACCTCTCAGGTGATGTTTGTCAACAACCCACTCAGTGGGCTGATCATTTTAGTGGGGCTTTTCATCGAGAGCCCCTGGTGGATGCTCTCGGGCTGTACTGGAATGGTCGTGTCGACATTAACTGCATTGGCCCTCACTCAGGACAGGTAAGTGGTACCTCACACCCAGGCACTTAATAAAAATTGATCATTATGTCATAAGGAACCATCTTATGGCTCATAGCCCCACATTTGAGTATGGTAGAGCCAGCAGACCTGAAGTGTTAGAACAAATTAAGTAAGGACAGAACTATGGTACAGAAAAAGATGGTCTGTCCCCATAGCTGACTGTCTTTGTGAGAGTAGACAGTTATCTTTCTCTGGTACCCACCATCACAGTCATGGCATCCTTTGGGTCATGGAAGTCCTCCTGGATCACCATCATGCAACAGGCTCCACATTCTTCCATTCCACACACTAGCACAATGTGTTATGTTAGAAACCTCACCACTTTTTCATCTCTTCCCTGCACTCCCTTCACCAGAAATAGAACAATTCTTAATCATGTTTCAGTGGGTCACTTTGACAGGTCACCTCCAGCACAGCTTGCTACCTTGCAAACATTTCTTTCCATCATAGATCAGCCATTGCAGCTGGAATTCATGGCTATAATGGGATTTTGGTGGGACTGCTCATGGCTGTCTACTCTGACAAAGGGGATTACTACTGGTGGCTTCTTCCTCCTGTGGTAATTATATCAATGGCCTGGTAAGTATGACTTGTCTAGGGACAATTCTCAGAAAATGAGGAGACCTGCTATATACAGCTTAAACATATTGGAAATCTCCTCTGCCCAGTCTCCTACACCAGCAGCTCCAGCCACGTCAGTAGTGGAAAGAAGCATACATTTATTGTTTAGCCTGGAGAAGAGGACTCTGAGGGGAGACCTCATTGCTCTCTACAACTACCTGAAAGGAGGTTGTGGAGAGGAGGGTGCTGGGCTCTTCTCCCAAATGACAGGGGACAGGACAAGAGAGAATGGCCTCAAGCTCCACCAGGGGAGGTTCAGGCTGGACATTAGGAAAAAATTTTTCACAGAAAGGGTCATTGGGCACTGGCAGAGGCTGCCCAGGGAGGTGGTTGATTCACCTTCCCTGGAGGTGTTTAAGGGATGGGTGGATGAGGCGCTGAGGGACATGATTAAGTGATTGATAGGAATGGTTGGACTCGATGATCCGGTGGGTCTTTTCCAACTTGGTGATTCTATGATTCTATGATGCACAAAATTTGTGAGGCATGTTGGCAGGAGGCTGAGTGCACAGACAACACTGATAACAGGACATGGACAAAACAGCCCCACTTCAATGCTCTGCAAATAGCCCTCATCAGCAGGACACATTCAGGGTGGAGGTCATCATGCTCAGCACCTCAGTGGTTCTTCCTGCCCAGGCGCTGAACTGACCTGGTGCTCTCCATTAGGCTGAAGTCAATCTTCCTACTCTCAGACGTGCAACCAGTCATGAGCAAAATTAATTCCTTCAAGTAACTCTGAATATCAGACAATGTCCATTCAGGATTAGATTTCTCATTTCTAAATATGGACTCTAACAGCACTGCAGAATCTATTTAACAGTCTTGGCTGAAAGCAATACAAGACCTATGTTTTAATCCCTGTTAGCGATAAGAAGAAAGTCATTATTGCTTTTTACTGCTTTTAAAATCAGATTTTTTCCCGTATTTCACTTGTTTAGTTACTTTCAGCAAAGGTCATTGTATAACAACCTCTCAAACCCCAGGTCATGTTGCAAGAATGTTTAGTCAGCCAGAATTCCTCAAGGTTCTTTATTCAAAATTTTCTTCCTCCATTTTTGTTCACAAGATTCAAAGGCAGAGCTGAAAAATTTTACAATTATACATTTCAGTGATTTTTTTTTCAGCTGATACTTTGAATTTTAGCTTCAGAAGTCTGCATTTATTTATTTATTTATTTGTTTCTTTTTTTTCTGACACAATGCATACTTAGCAAAATATTTGTATTTCAGCACAGAAATTCGGGATCATTTTCACTGAAGCGCTGATTTTTTTCCTAGAGCTACAGGCAAGGAAATGTGTAAACTGCTCTTGGAATGAATCATAGAATCATAGAATACTTAGGATTCGAAGGGACTTTAAAGATCATCTAGTTCCACCCCCCTGACATTTGCAGGGATGCCTCCCACTAGACCAGGCTGTCCAAGCCCCATCCAGCCTGGCCTTGAACACCTCCAGGGATGGGGCAGCCACAGCTTCCCTGGGCACCCTGGACCAGTGTCTCACCACTCTCAGGGTGAAGAAACTCTTCCTTATATCAAGCCTAAACCTACCCCTCTCCAGTTTATACCGGTTCCCTCTTGTCCTATCACCACAAGCCTTTATGATTAGTCCCTCTCCAGCTTTCCTGTAGACCCATGAATGAAATTGGTCATAAAAAGAATAGGCTTCATTTGAGATTATTCAGAGATAACAAAGCATTTTTTCCCACTGATAGTACCTACACAACAGGACGCAAGATGTTGCTTTTGAAATGTCAGATAATTTAAGTGTCTTTTTTTATTAGAACCAGCTTAATGACTTTCTAGGACTCAAATGCAACTTCTTGAAAAGCTCAAGTCTTTAAAATGAATTTTTATAAACTTTGCGATGTCCACTGCTACTTGGAGGCTGACCATAAGGGCTGCTCAGCTCACTTATACCAGGGAAGCTGAACCAGAAGCAACAGAACAGAGTCTATTGCTATCAAGGGTAGGATCTGGCATTTCACTCTCTTGCACATGCTCTATAGGCCCCATAAAAAGCAGATATTGTTTAACAAGTATTCTGCCACAAAGGAATTCATGCAGGACACCCATTTCAAGTAGAAATAAGGCAGTCTGGAAATGTCCCGAGGAAAGCAGATCTGGTGAAGTTTATATCCCAAGAACTTTGGCAAAATCATGGTATCTCAAGGCTTGCAAGATTTTTAATATTTGACCTTTAAATAACTTGAGCGCCACCCCGAATACTTTACACACTGAATATACTCAATCGTGATTCTTAAGAGGGAAGCTTAGTTTTTGGAAAATACCATATGATTTTGGGTGGTATGTGGGCAGCACACATACAGTGTGTTTCATCATCATCAGTCTCTTTGACATAAGCAGGAACATCAAGGTCTAGTTCATGTCTGGCACAACATTCTTCACAGCTTTGTTACAGCAGTGACTTCATCTTACACTGTCAGGCTCCATGTGTCCTAAGGACTCCTTGTTTCCCCAAAATAATATCTCACACAGTAAATATTTTACATCTTTCTTAATGGAAGATTTTCTACCCTCTTTGATCACCTCTTCTGTTTTAGTTCCCTTTTAGAACCATATTCTGGTATACTTCAAACCTTTTAACACAAAAAAAGCAAATTACATAATTTCCATCTCCCTGTTGCCTCATCCGGACTGGAGTATTTTTTAAATCATTTAGAGTTCTCTGAAGTTTTTCCTGTGGCACTCCCAAAATTCTTTTCCTTATTAGTTTTTTTATTATATTAGAAAAACATTAGAATAGGAGGCCAGATCACCTTTCTCCATCAATGCCTAAATACTGTACTGAATGTATTTCTTCATTGACTCCAAGTTCAGCACAGCTGCCAGACCACTTGCACACTAGCCAGGCATCCAGAGAGAAGAGTATGAATTTTATACCATCCATGAATGGATTTGACAGTTATTGCAAAGATGAACAGCATTCTAAAACTATTTGCTGGATGCAGATTCATATATTTACATATTCACTGCCTGATGCTTCTGAAAGGAATGGCACAGGGTTGCCTTTACCAGAGCTTATAATTAAGTGGTAGCCTGTTTCATCACTCTTATTGTTATAAACAATTTATAACTGTTTCTTTTCTCCTTCTCAGTCCAATCCTGTCAAGTTCTTTGGGATCCATCTTCAGTAAATGGGACCTTCCTGTTTTCACTCTGCCCTTCAATATTGCTGTGACTTTGTACTTGGCAGCCACAGGACACTACAACCCCTTCTTCCCTACAACTCTTATCAAGCCTGT
This sequence comes from Phaenicophaeus curvirostris, assembly GCF_032191515.1. NCBI lineage: Eukaryota > Metazoa > Chordata > Aves > Cuculiformes > Cuculidae > Phaenicophaeus > Phaenicophaeus curvirostris. The sequence goes on from NC_091431.1 coordinate 72,589,700, forward strand.
AGCATCGGTGCCGAATATAACCTGGTCTGCAATCAATGTGCCACTGGTAAGCTTCACTTAAAAAATGTTTGTGATATTTCCTTAAAAAGGTGCGTGTGAAGTCATTCAGCCCAGAATAACAAATATACATGAGTCATAATGGCTACGTTATATGTACAGCCAGTAGTCTTCCACAGAAACAGGTGGTTTGGTTCATCCTGTAGAGGACTGCTGTAGAAGCTCCAGGGACAGTCCTGGGTGATCCAGCAGAAAGGCTAATCGAGCCCAGGCAAACCTCTCACGCCACTTAGTCTTGAATGCTGTCAATTCGGAAGCACTCCTGGATGTGTGTTCTTGTTGCCCCATTGTAGTTAAGAGGGCATCAGTTAAACAGCCAATGCTAATACGAAAAGGCAGAAGAAAAATACTTATTCTAAAGGTACAGAAACCTGTTTACACACAATCCGCTCAGTTAAGCTCCAGCGCTGGAGGGTTACCTTTTCAAAGTAGTGTAAAAGTAACTGAAATGCTCATGTCAGTGTCACTAAGAAAATTACATTTTTTCTCCTTCTTTGAAGTCATTAAAAAAAAAAATACAGACCCTCCATCCCAACACAATCCACCGTATTACCATCCCAAAAGAAATAAAAGTCCATCTGGGACTGAAGATGTTGAAGCCAAACAATGAACTACCTCTGCCTTGAAGGGCACGAGAACGAGCAGTCTAGCTCAGAGCCAGAGTTCTTCCATTTTCTTTTCAACTAATAGTTTAGGCAAAATAACTGCTTTGTCTTTCTGAGTACAGAGCTACAATAACGTGCTGTTTTCTACTGGCTTCTGCAGCTCTTGCAGTCCATTCCAGTTGGTGTTGGTCAAGTGTATGGCTGTGACAATCCCTGGACAGGAGGCATCATCCTTGTTGCTTTACTTATCTCGTCCCCACTTATTTGTTTACATGCTGCAATTGGATCAACAGTGGGGATGTTTGCAGGTAAGAAATACTTTAAAAAGTCATTTTTCTAACCCAGGTATCTTGACTCAAGTCTTCAGACAACTCTGTCCAGTCTTTGCAGTTTAATGGGCTTAGACATAGTTGGGACAACACTCTCACTTTTTAAACTGCCTTTAGATTTAGAAGGTCTTACTAATAGTCGCACATCGTGATGAAGGCAAGAACAGAAGCAGATTTTCTTTAAGCTTTGAATTTGTTATTTGATTTGTAACAGACACAGGTGGTTTGTTCCACCTTTCTTAACCTTAATGCTCCTGCCATTGGATGTGATGAGTCGCGTGGAAATGATGATAAAGAAACCTAGAGAAATAGTTTCAGAACTGATCTCTTGCTATCACAAGTGTTTCAAATTACCACCACAAGCAGATGTCAGCCTCCAAGCTGATCAGTCAGTGAAAAGAAACAGACTTTTCTAGGACGCAGTTAAATTTACCCTGCTGCAGATTCATGAAAATAGCTAGAATGCCACTTAGCATGGCCTGTCTCTTCTACAGCCAGAGAAACAATCTTAGTTTAAGAGAGATTAATATGGCCTTTGAAGTTAGACAAGATTAATGTCACTTCTGTGACCAAATGGTATATTAACATACAATGGTATAAGTGTAATCTGAGACAATGATCTTAGAAGAACAGTCACCCAACCATGAATTCACTGTGCTCTGAAGCACTTCGTATAAGATGTGAGTTGCCTGATATCTGTGGTTTTAAATGAAACTGTCCACAATTTGTATGGTTAGGAAAACCTGGCAAGTTTTGTACAGGTCTAACATTTAATCTAGAAGGGAAAGGTCAGAGGAAAGTATCTGGGGATAAGCATGGAGTTGAAACAGAAGACAAGTGAGGGCATTATAGCAAGAAATTTATTTATCTTATGCTTGATGTGGAGGTGGCCTCTGCACTACAAATTGTATTCTTTTGACTGGTACACCTGAAGCCTCTAAGAAATCCTGCAGAAGTACCTATGAGATCAGGTGTGGAGCAAACCTTCGGTTTCCAACCCACTGCAGAATTTCCACAGCCATGATGGTGACCACACCTAGTACCCAGATCACATCAACAACAGGTCACCAGGAAGGTATGCAAAGCCCTGTTTATTTCTACAAAAGACACTCAGCTGTGACTCTGATATTCAAAATTATTTTCAAATATATATCATCATATTCAAAATGCTTTCTGCAAGAAGGACACCCAAGTGAGAAGGTCCCACTACACTCTGACTGGATCCTCCATCGGATCGTATATGACAAGACACTCAGGGCATAAACAAAAAGTTTTGCATCAAAGAAACCTCTGAGACCATGCCAAATTCCAACCTTAGACACATTTTCAGAGGTCCAAAATAATTAGCACCATTTGATGTCATCCTTTCTCTGAATATGCATGTTATGCAAGTGTGTAGATGATTAAATTTGTCTAGGTGTCATACTGAAAACACAATGAATTCCAAACAAGTGATGGGTGCCTCTCATACCTGACTTCACAGCCTTGCTTTTGTTTTTGCAGCACTGAGCATTGCAACGCCATTTGACAGTATCTACCTTGGTTTACACAATTACAACTGCGCACTCTCGTGCATTGCAATTGGAGGCATGTTTTATGCCCTGACCTGGCAGACTCATTTGCTGTCACTTGCGTGTGGTACGTATCTTTTACATAAAGGGAGACAAAAACTTATGCAGCCAAGCAGTCTATGAGCAGTGCAGCTTTAGAGATTACTACCAGTATGATGCAAAACTAGATATTTCTGTGATAGCAGCAGATTTGAGCTTGAATAGGCAAACTGCAAGTGCAGAGGGAAGGGAGTTTAGATCCTGAAAGCACATAAACATCTAGAAAGGGTGGAAGTACTGTTTATGGAAGGAGCACAAGCTTTATGAGCAGAAGTTTTAACAAATGAGCAACTCAACAGACTCCTAGAAGCAGCCTTTTCATAACTATACGTATCACTAGAGAAACGGTGGGCTAAGTAGAGAGTTGTTGCACAAAACCAGTTTAAATCCATCTAACCAAAAATGCAGTCTCCAACATCAGCAAAAACAGACACTATGTATGGGAAGAGCTTAATACAGGAAATTTCCCATTTGAAAAATTCCTGTGAAGATTCACTGAGCCTCCAACCATTTGCATTTTAGTTTTCTGTCCTGAGCACAGTTTCCAGATGGCTCAGCAGTTTTTGTCCTCCTTAGCTTTGCCCTTGATTGCCTCGACTTAGCTCCTATTTTGCCACCTTTCACATCCTGGAGCAGGGTGGCCCACAGCTAACTCCTTGTGGTTTGAAGACACGGCATAGAGAATTCCTGCAATCCCCCACTGCCTACCAGTTGAGTTGTGACAGTTAAAAAGAAATTAAAGATAAAAGAAATACCACTGTCCCTTGCTCTTGACAATACCGTGCTCATCATTTACCATTTATCTCTACATAGGAGACCGGACCAAACAGAGTCCTTACAACGAGATGCAGCACAGGGTGTTTTAACTAATTGTTGAATTATAACAATAATCCTCACATTAGGTAGCTGGAAGGATATTTTACTGTGTATTTGGACAATCTTACTATTTTTTACTATTTATAATTTCTTTGGAGAAATAAACAATATTTTCCTCATCTTGAACTGCCTTTGATCTTCTTTTCTCAGCATTGTTTTGTGCCTACTCTGGAGCAGCTCTTGCCAATGCCTTGTCTGTGGTAAGCTGGGGAGAGGGAGGAAAGAGGTCAGGGTTACTTTGGCTGGGGTTTTTTAAGTGCATTTTGATTTGTTTAACATAATGTTAAGGAGAAGCCTTATAGATGTACTTCACATGCACTTGTCCATAACGATTTTTATAGCATTGTAATGAGAATGCTGCAGCCAGTGGACAGTCTTGTGCAGATTTTCTGGCAGCTGAATTGTGCACTTGCAGAATTTGTACCTGATAATAAGATTTCAAAGACCTTTGGAGCATGTTATCCACAGAGGGACTCTGCATGTGTATGTGAATTCCAGCAACAGGGTATGGCTTGGGATACAACACTTAGATGGAGGCAATATTTTTTTAACAATTTCCAGTGGTTTAATTTTTTTCTTGCTTCTTCCAAGGGCTTTTTCCCACTCTACCTACAGGTATAATTCAAGTTTAATCTGGATATCAGAACTAGAAGGCGGGGGGAACTGTTCTCTTAATACGAAATCATTGTATCTGAGCAGAACATGAAAGAAGTGAACCTAGAAATGCCAAGCGTTGTTTCTTCTTTAAGATCTGAGAGATTAAAGCAAAAGCATATTTTAATAAAATTTATTCACCAAGTTAAAAAAAAAAATTAGAACTAGCAATGTTGTGCATTAAATATATTCATCTGGCATCCACTCTGTACCCTGTAAAACCCTGCAGATGTGTTGGGTTTTTAAACATACCTGGTCTGGGGATGCATCAGAAAAAAACAATATTTACTTTCTTTCCTTCTTATCTTTTTTTGGCAGAACCCAAGTCAGGTCACAGAGCACGACTGAGGGTTGAATGCAGTGCCAGTAACACATGGGCATTTAGGATGGTGGATGTGTGTGAATAGTACTCTCTTTACATGATATTTTGCAGGATACTGGAGGTGGGATTCAGCTCATTTATTAGAGAATTTAAATGTCTATGTGTGAGCTGGGTGTCTTAGTTTTCATTACAGCCAGCAGAGCTCTGGAACCTGATTCATTTGCTTCAATATTGGCCATTCTTGCCAATAGCTGCGTCTCAAAGAGACCGAGGTTTCCAATGTGGGATTCCTTATGCAGCACCATAAATTTCAGATACACTAGATAACTTTGTGTGAACTGTTGAAGGAACTTCCCACACCTCCAGTCACCAGCAAGAACATAGCTCACACGTAGCTTCTGCCATGCAGGCAACCATTTCTGGGTATCCTCCTCTGGATCCCAATTGAAATCCTCCTGTATGAGGGACTTCAGGAAGGCATGTCCTGTGTCTCACAGTCCTCAGGGAAAGTGAAGGCTTTCCTAGTTTCTCAAGTAGAAGAATTTAGCAGCAGGCAGAAGTAAGCGAAGGGAACATGCAAGAAGAGATTCCAAAAGGCACGTGTCTTTCTGTCCTTTTCCCTTCCAGCTCGGGCTGCCACTCTGCACCTGGCCTTTTTGCTTCTCCGCGCTTCTCTTTCTGCTGATAAATTCAGACAACCCAGCCATCTACAAAATCCCCCTCTGCAAAGTCACCTACCCAGAAGCCAATCGGATCTACTACCTGAGGATGAAGAGAAGAGCATCAGAGATCAGGAAAGAAGAGCAGAAGAGGAAGGATGAGAAGCCATCCGGTGACACAAAAATAAACACAGGAGGCACCCCCCTGTGCACACCCAAAAACCGCCACGCTTACTGAGTTCAAATATCCACAAGTGTACACTTTTGGGTAGTTTTTTCAGATGCTAGCCAAGAACACTACAGCCACAACCCCATCTTTGGCACCTGTCTCCAGTTTGGGGATTCAGCATCCCATACTGCAGAAAAAATATGATTTGCCCTTGAACTAGGCTTTCCAAAAAACACTCAGGTAACATAATAATGGCTATTTTATCAAACCATGTGCTGTTAACTTGAAAGTGATCTCTTATCAATAATAATTATAAAAATAGGCAAAAGAACATTAAAGTTGACAAGGGGATGTATTTAATTTCAGACACATAATTTAACAAAATAAATACGCTGAGAAGGCATTGGTATCTAATAATAATAAATAATGTAAGAACTACAAGAGCTGCACTTCAAATTAAAAATGTGTATAATTTAAAATGGAATAAACAGACTGATCTACCCCTTTCTTGTGTCTCATCAATGTCAAACCCTCTTAAATTCTCTTAACAGCTACAGCATTTACAGGTAAGTATTCTTACAGAATGCATACTTGTTTTAGTGCCACCTCTGGACTCCTCATTAAGTGATAAGAGAATGAAATCATGAATATATGTGTTTTAATCAGACTGGAAAAGTGACTGGCTAGCAATGATCAAATATTCTTATTTTTCTTGTGCAATTTTCTGTCTAACAAATAGAAGATATCTCTTCTGCTGAAAGCAGGATAGCACGTCTGAATTCCTACATGAAACAAGTGGGAAATAGGAAAACTTCATGTAAAGAACAAAATAAACATTTACTGCTGGTGGCAACTACTGCAGTTCCTTCTCTCCCCTTCCTAAGGGAACATCTGCCTTGCCTTAAGCCACTAGCAATGAACAAGTCAAAGGCTCCTGTTAGTGTCCCACTAACACTAAAATTCAGGTCCCACTTCCTTTCTTATCTGGATGAAGACAGACTTGAGATTCCACCTGGTAGGACAGCCTCACGTACATATGCAGATAGTTTTGAATTCTGGTAGCCAAGATAACCCTGTCATTGAATATTCAGAGATCTAGTAAGTTTTGCAACCAATTAAAGCTGTTCCACCCTCAGTGTTCAGCACATCTGTTACACCGCTGTCCCATTTTAGACCTCAGGCTAATCTCTGAACCTGACCTTACAAATACCCTTCAGAAAAACAGGGAGGGAGGGAGGGAGCTGGCATTCCCACATGCCAGAAATCTTCTTGGAGACCAAAAATCCTAGGAGTCATGTTAGCTGTCAGACTTATTGGCCCAGGGCGAACTAAGAGGTATGCAACTGACCACAACTTGATCCTTCTGTTAGAAGGAAGGAGATCTGACAGATGTACAACTGCCGTGAGTAGGAAAGCAAACCCATTATACTGGTCATAACCTCCCATGCAAATCCCAGCAGCCTCCCAGAGACACTGAGTTCTCACAAGGAGCAGGAGCCCAGAGGTGCAGGTGTGCTTCTGTAACACAAGAGTAAGGGATGAAAATCACTAATTTAGAAGAAACATATTGTTTGCAAAGAAAAACCTGGGATCCAGGCACTGGACAAATGTGGTTGAGGCTTTAAGTTATATCCCAGAGGACTAATGCAAATGGATCTACAGTCTCAGTCAGTGTTAAAGGGTATTTGTAAGATGAATGTGCAGCTGCTTATTCCTGCATGGTGACTCTGGGAAAAAGCAAAGACACCATCAGAAAAGGTGTCAGCAGGCAGAGAAGAGAGCAGAGAGCCACAGGAGAACAGGCTGCCAAGCTGCCCTTGGAGCAGCAATGCCAGCAAACCAGTGCTAGTATAAAAAGCTGTCTGTTATGGTCACTACAGACACACGTTCAGGGACATCCCAATGTTACCACTGCGGTAGAGATAAAAAGAAAAGCAGAATAACACATGAGGTGATACATAGCTGCCTGAAACCATTCCCTGTATGATAGTCAATGAAATAAAACACATGCAAACTAGAAGGACCTGTTCATTCCTTTGCACAGTTTGATTTAGCTTATACAAAATCCAACATGAGAGAAAGGTTTGAATAGTAGCAACACGAAGTTACACTATACAAGAGTCAGCTAAAATAAAGCTAAAACCATATGTTCAGCTAGGGTTAGTTATGCCAAACATATTATTTGTTTTCTCAAAAATAAGAGTCAAGTCCAAGAATGACATGGCTATTGGAAAGAATTTGTCATGTAAGAGTCATTGCAGACATTAAATCCTCAACCACAAGAAAATCCATCCTGAAATCAATTAGTAAAGCAATTTCTAGAGTTGAAGCCAACCATAAAAAATAGGGTATAAACAGTTTTATTAAGTCTCTATCTAATCAAAAGATTTGAGTAACTATAGCCAGTACTAATTATTCTTGAAAACAACCAAGACAAATTAAGTGTCTCCTGGAAGTGAGAAGCAGACAATAAAAGTACTAACTGAAGTTATCAAGGGTAGCCCCAACAGCCTGCTGTCTATTGAGTTCATTAAGAGAAAGAAAATGTAGTTTTCAATAGGAATAATAATTTTTATTATTCCCAGAGGTTCAATGTCTTTATCAATGACCTGGATGAAGGCATCGAGTGCACCCTTAGCAAGTTTGCGGATGACACTAAGCTGGGTGGAAGTGTCGATCTGCTGGAGGGTCGGGAGGCTCCAAAGGGATCTGAACAGGCTGGACCGCTGGGCAGAGTCCAATGGCATGAGGTTTAACAAGGCCAAATGTCGGGTCCTGCACTTGGGGCACAACAACCCTATGCAGTGCTACAGACTAGGAGAAGTCTGTCTAGAAAGCTGCCTGGAGGAGAGGGACCTGGGGGTGTTGGTTGACAGAGACTGAACATGAGCCAGCAGTGGCCCAGGTGGCCAAGAAGGCCAATGGCATCTTGGCTTGGATCAGAAACAGCGTGACCAGCAGGTCCAGGGAGGTTATTCTCCCTCTGGACTCGGCACTGGTGAGACCGCTCCTCAAATCCTGTGTTCAGTTCTGGGCTCCTCACCACAAGAAGGATGTTGAGGCTCTGGAGCGAGTCCAGAGAAGAGCAACGAAGCCGGTGAGGGGGCTGGAGAACAAGTCTTATGAGGAACGGCTGAGAGAGCTGGGGGTGTTTAGCCTGGAGAAGAGGAGGCTGAGGGGAGACCTCATTGCTCTCTACAACTACCTGAAAGGAGGTTGTGGAGAGGAGGGAGCTGGGCTCTTCTCCCAAGTGACAGGGGACAGGACAAGAGGGAACGGCCTCAACCTCTGCCAGGGGAGGTTTAGGCTGGACATTAGGAAAAAATTTTTCATGGAAAGGGTCATTGGGCACTGGAACAGGCTGCCCAGGGAGGTGGTTGATTCAGCTTCCCTGGAAGTGTTTAAGGCACGGGTGGACGAGGTGCTGAGGGATATGGTTTAGTGTTTGATAGGAATGGTTGGACTCGATGATCCGGTGGGTCTCTTCCAACCTGGTTGTTCTGTGATTCTGTGATTCTGTGATTCTATAATGTAAAAAAAAAAAAGTGCCTGTGATAAAAAATAGAAGTCTAAAATCACAAGCCTTTTCTACAGTTAAAGCAGGCACTCAACCCAGCTCACCTCCACAGAAAATGAAATAATTATTCCTGTACAAATCAATGTCTGACCAAGTGGTTTCATATATGAAAACGGCCTCTGGATAATTTGCCTTCAAAACCTGAACAGCAGTAGCAAATGGGACCAGATAAAGCAAGATGAAGTAATCACAAGAGTCTTCCCAGTGAATCGAGAAAAACAACTGTTCCATTATAACTGGAGGCCAATGTGAAAACAGTACATATACAAAGTGTTTCTGACTAAAATCCTTGCTTTATTCTTCTAAATGTAATTTTTCTTACTCTTCTATTTGCCTCTTAATCCCAACTTTGGTAAAACCAAATCAACTTTGCTCTTTGAGAGAGCATTCCCTACTCTTCTCACATAGCTGCTGGTGATTCTGTTAAGTCCAGTCACAGAATCTCTTATAGGAAAAGCTGGGGGAAGGGCTTTAGATGTGCTGGCTTGGGTACTGATGACTCCAGAATGACTTAACTGTTAATCACTGTTCATGAACTATTAGCAAAGTTGTGCTGAGGGAATGTGAGGGGTAGGGATTTGCCTTCTTTGTGGACATTATTTGTAGCAGAGGTCAGAGCCATGCTGACATCCGCGATGGAGCATCCTAGTTCCCACAGCATGATGTTTACCACCTGCTTCCTTCATGTGATGACCTTGTTTGAAACCAAACAATCTTATTACATACTACTAGGATCCAAAGCAGATGGAATCAATGATACAGAGCGAAGTCACTATAGGAGATGGTGACACCTCTCAGCCCAGGAAGGATGGATATTCAAAGCTCTAGGGCTGGAAAACCTGCTGCTGTGCTTCCAGCGATGGGATAGAGCAACTGCAGCGCTATATGTGAAGCCAGAGCCAGGTAAAGCATGATGGGTTAACAATCTTCTGACAGAGCAGGTTTGTTTTCTTGCCTCCACTCTCAAATGGCTGGAGTGGCTCTGCTGCAGAGCTTAGGTCTTTCTCTCCCTGCTCCATTCAATACTACTGGGAGCTTAAAATAAGTATTGTCATTTTTTCAGCCACTTTGCAATGTCAACACCCCTTCTTCCCACACACGGAACTACAGATCACTCTGTGCAAAGAGGGTTATGATCTTGTCAGACAAGGGGTAAAACACTCTCCCAATTCCTACGCAGCTTGTGTATGGAGCCAGCCAGCACCCAGGCATCCGCCAGCAAATATCAGGAACTGCTTTATGTTCCATAGGGGTACTCCAGCAACACAGAGCTCTGACACAAGATAAAAAACCTAAACCTTTACAATACTTTGATTGACAGTGGCTGAACATGAGCCAGCAGTGGCCCAGGTGGCCAAGAAGACCAATGGCATCTTGGCGTGTATCAGAAACGGCGTGACCAGCAGGGCCAGGGAGGTTATTCTCCCTCTGGACTCGGCACTGGTGAGACTGCTCCTCGAATCCTGTGTTCAGGTCTGGGCCCCTCACCACAAGAAGGATGTTGAGGCTCTGGAGCGAGTCCAGAGAAGAGCAACAAAGCTGGTGAAGGGGCTGGAGAACAGGCCTTATGAGGAGCGGCTGCGAGAGCTGGGGGTGTTTAGCCTGGAGAAGAGGAGGCTGAGGGGAGACCTCATTGCTCTCTACAACTACCTGAAAGGAGGTTGAAGACAGGTGGGTGCTGGCCTCTTCTCCCAAGTAACAGGGGACAGGACAAGAAGTAATGGCCTCAAGCTCCGCCAGGGGAGGTTTAGGCTGGACATTAGGAAGAAATTTTTCTCGGAAAGGGTCACTGGTCACTGGCAGAGGCTGCCCAGGGAGGTGGTTGAGTCTCCTTCCCTGGAGGTGTTTAAAAGACAGGAAGATGAAGTGCTCAGGGACGTGGTTTAGTGTTTGATAGGAATCACAGAATCACAGAATAACCAGGTTGGAAGAGACCCACCGGATCACCGAGTCCAACCGTTCCTACCAAACACTAAACCATATCCCTCAGCACCTCGTCCACACGTGCCTTAAACACCTCCAGGGAAGGTGACTCAACCACCTCCCTGGGCAGCCTGTTCCAGTGCCCAATGACCCTTTCTGTAAAGAATTTTTTCCTAACGTCTAGCCTAAACCTCCCCTGGCGGAGCTTGAAGCCATTCCCTCTTGTCCTGTCCCCTGTCACTTGGGAGAAGAGGCCAGCACCCTCCTCTCTACAACGTCCTTTCAAGTAGTTGTAGAGAGCAATGAGGTCACCCCTCAGCCTCCTCTTCTCCAGGCTAAACACCCCCAGCTCTCTCAGCCGCTCCTCATAAGGCCTGTTCTCCAGCCCTTTCACCAGCTTTGTTGCTCTTCTCTGGACTCTCTCCAGAGCCTCAACATCCTTCTTGTGGTGAGGGGCCCAGAACTGAACACAGGATTCGAGGAGCGGTCTCACCAGTGCCGAGTACAGAGGGAGGATAACCTCCCTGGACCTGCTGGTCACGCCGTTTCTGATACAAGCCAAGATGCCATTGGCCTTCTTGGCCACCTGGGCACACTGCTGGCTCATATTCAGTCGGCTGTCAACCAACACACCCAGGTCCCTGAATGGTTGGATTCAACAATCTAGAGTTCTTTTCCAGCCTGGTGATTCTATGATTCTATGAATACGCCCAAATAAGATAAGCCCCTAAAATTTCCAGCTGTTGGGAAGTTACTCTATGCTTTGTCCATGATGGATATCTCCAGTCTGCAATGACAGACATATTCCCCTTCACTGCAAGGGGAGCCACTGTTTTGTAGATCACATTTGCCAGGGTTACAGAAATACCACGACTTTGAGGGTGAGGTCTGTTTGCCAAACACTGTCCCAACACAGAAGCATGTATTTTAATTTAGAAGGTGGAAGAAGTTCAAACAGGAAACAAACCCTTGATTGCAGTTTATCTTACACTTCTCAGGAGGTCTTTACAAACACCTGTACATACTACATACATACATACTACATACATACATACTACAGCTCACACATCCCAGAGGCGGGGTAAGAAGACCAGGCAATCTCTGTGGGAAGAAAAAGTTCCTTCCACCACATTTTCCCTGGGAATGAACAAAGAGCCTGGAGACCTCTGACTACAGTTCAGCAGCTCCTGAGCACACTCAGTTACCTTGGTGCATTTAGTAGCATAAGCTGTCATGGATCTGCATCCTCGTATCCTTCTCCAGGGACAGCCCTTTGCATAGATAGTGGAGGAAAACTGAAATCAGTGTTCCCAGAATGTGCAGCTTATCTCAGCATAGCAGCAGTGAAACACCAAGGGCATGTGTTAGCCCTTCAAAAAGCATCCAACTACCTCACCCACCCAAAAGTCACAAGGGTGCAGGCTGCTAAGCACATCTCAGCAGCCGCAAATCAAACTGTGCTGTGCACTGAACTGCAAAAGGCAAAGACAGAGAGACAGAGACATCCTTGACCTGTGCAGCTTAGGATGATCTGGAGCTTTTTTCTCCTCTCTCCAGGACATCCCAGCAGTACCTGACCTCACTTCTCCATGCTTCCTTCATTTCAACAAAGTGCTGACAGCTCTGCTGCTCTGTCATCCGCAAATCTCTGCTCTGCAAAATCACTCAGCCAGAAATCAGGCAGTGATTTCCTGACTGCAGAGAAAATATGAAAGGCAAAGATGAAAGGCCAACAATGGTTTCTTACTGTAGCTGAGTGAGTTTATTCCAAATGTGTAAATTAAATCCTGTTTAGGGCATCTTCCATTCCTAGAAACTGAGTTATCCAGCAGACATTTTTTTTTCTTTTGTCTACTACAAAATGTACATCTTTGCTGCAAATGGATTTGTGTCTACTTGTACATGTGTGCATAAAAATGCTGCTCTGCAGTGCTGCTTATGAAATCCCATAAGCATCTACAGCCTGTGTAATTCCACCTCTATCCATTGCACTGATTATTTATTTCCAGTTGTTCCTACTGTCTGCTGCATTTCTGGATGCTATCAGTTCTCTTTCTCTTGTCAATCAGAGCTGCAACTCATACTATGTACAGTACCTTCCATTTCTATTAAGAACCACTTGACCAGAAAATAGTAATCACTGGGATTTATATGCTGAAAACTTCTTGCTGGAACTGTTATAGCATCCTGCTCTTTGCTAAGGCCCAAGACTTTCATGTCCTACGATCTGTGAGTATGTCCTTGAAAGCAGAGCTGCCCTGCATGAGACAACACTGCCATCAAGGCAAAGGAAGGGGAAAGGGTGTGAAACTCTATTAATCTGAGCTTAGATGCAGGGAAGTTTAGTGACCTGAATCTGAAACTGCAAAAGTGGATGAAAAAAGCAGAAAAACATCTTACCTTGCCTCTTAAAAATGAGACAATTTTGGCCAGCTTTGTCATTCTTGTAAGGATGCTGCTGTCTAGAAGTAGGTCTGGAAAATTAGTCTCTTTGGATTTGGACTTTTCTCTGGAGCCCGGAAAAAGAGAGAGGGGTTTGAAGCTGAAATTTCGAATTGTTTGAGTTTAGTTTCCTCCTCTACCTGAAATACAGTGAGTGATATGTTTAACCTCGAGCATCCAAAACCTCCTGGTATTTCAAGAGGTTTCACTACAGCTGATCCAGTCTACAGCTTTGCAGATGAGCAGAAAAACAAGCAGCCTTGAGGTTCAGACTTATGGCATGAAGCAGAAAGCTTTGCTCACCACCAGCTCCTGAGAAACAAACAGGACCATACCAAGAGACAGGCAGAATTAATACTCACTCCTCCACGACAGACGCACGTAATAGGGAGAAAGGAGAGTATTTGAAGGTTTCTGGAGCTGAAGACAGCCATACGAGAGGCTACGGTCTTCCAGCCAAAGTGCACCTTTTCTTGGGAGCCAGTTGGTCATAATAAGTAAATGGAGCTAGGATCATGACAGTGGAAAGAACATTTTCCAGTGGAGGACCCATTGGTGCTTGCAACTCAATCTCATTTCCACAAGCATTCAAGCCAGCCAAGAAAAATGTCCATTGTTGATAAGAAAAGTGGTAGTGCACTCTGGAAAAAGGGTAGGTAACACAAATCTAATCAGGGGAACCCAACAAGCTCAATGCGCTTGACCTTTCTTTGACCTGTATTTCTCAGAGTTTAATAAAATATAAGACTACCTGGTGTTTCTTGGGGCCTCAAAGGCATATCCCATGCCCAATGCCATGACCACCTCAACACCAGGGAATGGTGTCAGGTAGTAACTCATCATTATAATGAACCACCAGAAAAATCCTTGGCATTGTTTTTCTTGGCCAGCTAGCTCACTTGTAAGCCATCTAGGTTAAAGATGTAGAAAGAAAGATTCTTACTCTGGTACAGCCCTCAGATTACTATGTATTACAGATTTTTCAAGCAGGTAGTGATGAAGTTCCAACAAGAAGTCTGAGGACAATCACAAGAGACTTCAAGGCCTGGGGACAACTGGTTAGGACTTGGGAGTACAATTAGTGTTCTACTCCACCCTTCCAGTAGCAGACAATGATGAGGGAAGAAACAGGTAAAGCCAGCAGACTAATACCTGTCACAAAGCCTGGTGTCACCAGCAGAATTTTGGGTCTTTTGGTCACAGCTTGGTTTACAAAACATTGGGCTTGTTGGCAACAGATAGAGTACACCTATCCTGGGGCAGGGAGGTAGAATCTTTACGTAGGATTCATTGAAAGAGCTTTAAACTAGATTTGAAGTGTGGGAAAGGCATAAAACCAAGCTAAGTAGAGATAAGCCTGGGGGTAACACAGCAAAGTTTAAGGTCAGTGTACAACTGAGGTCCTTCAGTCTGCCCTCTCAAGAGAGGGAATTCATGCAGCAGCAAAGACAAAAAGATGTGTTAGAAACCACAGAAGAGCCTGAGAATGGTCACGTAGGAATGAGATTTTTCCTCCCAAAAAGTTGGCAGGATCAATAGCCCGGCTGAAGTGCATCCACAGTAATGCAAGCAGTGGGGTAGCCCTGTATGTTACAGAGTATTTTGACTATTTAGTGCTTAATGATGATGATTATAGGGTTGAGTGTTTATGGCTAAGAATCAAGGGGAAGGCCAACAAGATAGATATCATGTTGGGAGTCTGCTACAGACCGCCCAACCAGGATGAAAAGGCAGACAGAATAGTCTATAAACAGCTGAGAGAAGTCTCAAAATCAGTAGCCCTTGTCCTCATGGGGGGTTCAACCTATCAGATGTCTGCTGGAAATATGCTGCAGTGGGTAGGAAGCAGTCTGGGAGGTTCCTGTAGTGCATGGAAGACAATTTCCTGATACAGATGGTGAGTGAGACAATTAGGTAAGGCTGGACCTTTTGTTCATGAATAGAGGACTTTTGGGTGATGTGATGGTTGGAGTCCATCTTGGGCATCATTTATCAGTGGTCTTGGCTAGCAGGGGAGGTACGACTTGACTGGAGATTAACAAATGTGACACCCATCTACAAGAAGGGCAAGATAAAGGATCCCGAAAACTACAGGTCTGTCCCAGTTTGACTTCAGTGATGGGGTAGGTTATGGGATAGACCATCTTGAGAGCTATCACATGGCACGTACAGGATAACCAGGTGATCAGGACCCTTCAGCATGGGTTTAGGAATTTCTGCCTCCATGTGTCAGGTTGGATAAAAAGGACAGTGAATCCCCAGAGCAGGTGGGCAGGCAAGGGAATTAATGTGCATGCATTAGAGGAACCATTTATTTTGGGATCATACACAGGCAGCAGCATCTAGAGCCTATGTAAGCTCAGAGCGGAAGGTGTTTTGACTGTGCCAGGGCCAGAGAACTGCTGTGGGTGAGCTCTCTAAAACCTGACAATACAATATTTGCTCTGATTTCCATCGCTGCACTTGTGGCTGTGCTGGACATATACCACGAGAGGGAGTTGGGCACCAGAGCTCTCCTCTACCACTATCCCAATAGCCGCTAACTAAAGGAAATGTCATCCAGTTGTCACAAAAAGGAACGTCAAACAGCAGCTTTCTCTAGGCAGCTTTTGCAGGCCCAAAAAAAAAAAAAAGAGATAGAATCTGCCCATGCTTTGCTTTTCATCCTCGCTGTATAAACCCAAAACTACTTCCCTCAGCACACCAGTGCAATGTTGTGACAGACCCCTTTGTTGCCTGTGCTGAAACAGACTTTTCTACTCTGCCCTTACTCATAAAAGCAGGATGATGAGAAGCAACGCAGCCACAGATGCCAAAGGACATTGATTGGCTGATGTAGCTCCTCCAGGCACCTCCATTAAGCTTCCACGGTGGCTCAGACCTTATCTGGACAGAGAATCTGCCTCCTCATCCAGCAGATGTGATGATCATCACTCTTCCTCGATACACTGTGTGGTTATCTCTCCCCTTCCTGCCATACCTCCATTTCTATTGCCACCTCTCCATGCCCCAAAAGGGAAAACACAGTCTTGTGAGCTTAATCATATTCAGTCTTACAGCAGGAGGCAAGACCTGTTGAGCTGCAGAGACCCATTATCCTATGATCCTAAATAGGTGGAGCAGTTTTGGAGCATCATTTGGGTTTGACACTCTCTCCCATAACGTCCCTATAGACAATTTAATGAAGTATGGGCCAGATAAGTGAGCAGAGAGGTGGATTGAAAGCTGGCTGAATGGAAGGGCTTGCAGAGGGTTGCAATCAGTGGTGTGAATCCAGCCAGAGGCCAGTCACTACCGGTATAAACCAGGGGTAATGCATGTAGGGGGCAAAACTTTTTAACACCATAACTAATGACCTCGATGACAGGATAGAGTGCACCCTCAGCAGATTATTTGTGGAGGATTCAAAACTGGGGGTCAGTGGCTGACATGACAGAATCCTGCTGCATTGGGCCCTCAATAGTCTGGAAAAATGAGCTGACAAGAACCTCATGAAGTTCAATAAGAACTGCAAAGTCAGGCACCTGGGAGGAAAATTTCATGCACCAGTACACTCTAGGGGCCACCCAGCTGGAAAGCAGCTTGGCAGAAAAGACGCTGGAGGTTTTGGTAGACAAGAAATTGACCATGATCCAGCAATGTGTCCTTGCAGCAAAGAAAGCCAATAGCTTCCTGAGCTGCATTAGGACGAATATCACCAACCGGTCAAGGGAGGTCATCTTTTATTACCTTCTCCTATACTATGCCCTGGTAAGACACATCTGGGATACTGTGTTAAGTTTTGGGCTTCCCAGCATGGGAGAAGCAGGGACATAACAAGAAGACCAGTGAAGGGACAAGAAGATGATCAAAAGATTAGAGCCTTTGTCATACAAGAAGACTTTGAGAGAGCTAGAACTGTGAACTCAGGCATTTCTTATTAATGTGCACAAATACCTGATAGAGAGACTAAAAAAGGCAGAGGCAGACTCTTTTGAGTGGTGCTCAGCAAGAGAAGCTCAGCTTCTGGAAGTGATTTCCCCGCAAATGAGCAATGATGAGGAGACCATAAACATTGGCTGTGTTTCTCACATCCTCAGGCCAGCTAAGAAAAGACAGACCAGGACTTTAGCTGTAGCAACCCACAGAGTTCTATACACAGCTTTATGCTATTTTAAAGCATCTATTGAAGTACAAGAGCTGATGCAGCTCCCTGTGCAGACCTAATCCTTGCAGAGCAACCTGAGCCAAGAAGCAGAGCCAAAACCAGCAAGTATAATGGCAATCTGTTAGCAAGTGGTTTTCAATGCACTTCTTGAAGGCCACTGAGCCTTGCAAGAGGCATGGAGACAGAGTGTGTGAAGCTGGAGCAGGGCCATAAGAGTCTTTCCTGTCAGAGCTGAAGAATTCAAGCACTGTAACCAGCTATCACAGCTAGGCAGCTCCTGCCTGGCGAGCTAACACAATCAGGAATCATTCAAGTATTTATCTAGGACAGCTCAGGTAATAAACCTGGTTGGGATCCAACCACCAATCCCTCTTCTCACCATGTCAACCACTGGATTTGGTCCAAGGTGTGTTCTCAGAGCCACCTTTCTGCAGAGCACTGCAGGCCAAAGAAACTCATCAATCAGCTTCATTGACAGAGAGATGATGAGTTAAGCCGCGAGTTCAGCCCTCCTAAATCATGCAAGACTTAGGTGCCAGAAACCAGTCCCAGTTGCCTTGTACTCAGCACGAAGCGGTCCTCACACGTGCCTAAAATCGAGAGGCAACTCACTAGTCACTCACATGCTCAGGTTGCACATCACTACTTGGTTGCACAGAGCTCACTCAGAGCTACTGTCCTACTCCCAGGCAGATGGTACCCGATAGATACGTGACAGGCACATGGCACACCTTCACTGGTTTGATGAGGAATAGTGTCTTCTGTTTAGTCTCCTCCTCTGGAATCCCAAGGCCCAAAATACAGGATTAGATACCTACACCCTTGAGCTGGAAGTCAGTGGTGGGTGTTTGACTTGGCATGGACTGAATTACACTTGGGAGGTTTTCTACTGTTCACACTTTCTGCTCCAGTCCTATAGGGAATCTCAATCCTCAGGAAACCATGAGCACTTTAGCTAGCAAAGGTACACAGCCTGGGCACCTGCCTTCGGCACCCAGTCTGAAATCTTGCCAAGACCTTTTCATTAGGCATTTGTTGGAAACCTGGAGATTCCCTAAGGAAATTGCTGCAGTAGTTAAAACCTCCCCACAGCTGGCTGCACCTATGATGCAGTGAACCCCTCGGGCAGCAGAGGACAGTATCACTTCTCCGCCTCTAGTTCCCAGAGAAGCTTGCTGCCAGGGACCTCATTCCCACGTAGGCATCAGCAGACTGTGATCCTGTTATTTATTAATCAAGGGTTTTATAATCTAAATAAAGCATCGCTCCAAGACATCCGTCACAGAGCTGGCACTCGGTGGCTTTTTTGTGAACCTTCTCCAACATGTCAACAACCTCTTCTAAGCACCAGATTTGGACAGCATGGTCCTGAATCTGGTTCCCTGGAGAGGGAGAGCAGCTGCTGAGCCCACAGCCACAGCTTTGCTGTGCAGATGAAGGCAGCAGAATCCTGCATGCCCTCTGCACTGCATCCCTTTCACAGAGAGCAGTAGAGATGCTGAAGATGGTGACTGATGAGAGGTAGCCTTGCTCATGCAGTAATACTAAGCTGATGGCTCTGCGCTTATGGGGCTGGAAAAATAATGCAGTTTCCTGCTAAAAACACCTCCATCAAAAAACAAGCACCCTAGGAATGAACACAGTGAGAATAACTTCACTCTAGCTCATGTGGACACTGAAGCTGCTTCCACAGGGCTGCTGGAAACAAAGTCATAAAACTTGATGTGTTTTGGTTCAACAGTGAACCATTCACTGTAGTATTGAGGTGAAGTTGCAGGATTGCTTCTCTAAACAATCACTGTAAGGGAGCCCCAAAGTGGATTAAACTGTAGTTTAAAGTAGCCTAACAGGTCCCTTAAGCTCTCTAGTTTGGTTTGGGAGGCATGGTGGTATTGAGATGATGGCTGGACTTCATGATCTTAGAGGTCTTTTCTAAGCTTAAAGATTCAGTGATTCCATGATTCTCTGCCCTCTCCTCTACAATTCACTCTCTCAAATCTTCTCTCTCCAGCCCTTTCTCTGTTTTTCATAGCAATTTCACAGCCTTATAAACCTTTCAAATGTTCAACACTTCTGATATTCCAGATTCCTCCAGTGAGCGAGACAGGCCAAGTTAAAAAAAAAAAAAAAAAAAGAGAGAGAAAAATACCCCTTGAGTTTCTCAAATAACTGATAAAAAGCAGTTAAGCCATGGAAGGTCACAGAGTCCTTTGCTCTGATGTGTTAACAGAATAGTGCCTGCAAAGGCTACTCAGAAACAGGAATACTCAACAGGCTGCTGAACCCGACATGCTGTGATGCACTCCCAGGTCATTGTTTTGAGAGAGAAGGATGCTGAGCTGTCTTGGATATGGAGAATAACACTGGAGAGGCTGAGCTCAGGTATACCAAGAGGCTGCTTTGAAGCCTTGAGTCCTTTTAAGTGGTGATGGAGTAGAAAAGACAGAGTTAAAGGAGAATTAGCTAAAAAGCAAAATAAGAAGCAGCAAGGAAGAGGACATTTGGAGAGGCTGTTGGCAGGAGACCAAGGACAAAGCAAAAGGAAAGGTGGAGAATTCAAGAAGGAACCTTCTTAACGTTTGCTTGGAGCTCACCAAGTGGGAGGAGAAAGAAACTAATTAGTAACATTAAGACAGGAGCCATGCTAGCCTATATAAACTGGTGGGACACTTTCTTTTTGCCACTCTCTTAGCCCTGTTTTCCTTCTGTCCTAGCCAGCAAAGCAGCAGCTACTCTTGAACTCATCGGAGAGGTAAGACTGCTTTCTTTGTTCTTTTTCATGCACAGCAATAAACATGCTCCTTGTTACTGACTTGCCTAGATCTCTCTTCTCCCCCAAAATACCTAACAAACAGGATTTAAACAAACTTCTTAAGTGAGAGCAGCAAAGGCTCAAGAGGAGCACAGAGGATGGGGATAGTCACAAGAATTTCAGTTATTGAGAGTTTTCTGTCGGGGGAGGATTTATTAGTACTGCTTAGCCCAGCTGGCTGAACCTTTGAGGACAAAAGGAAAAGCAAAAAGAAAAAGAAAGAGAAAAAGAAAGGGAAAAAGAAAAAAAAAAGGAGAGGAAAAAAATGGACCTCTTTAACATCTTGTTTTATTGCCATTCTATTCTGCAAAATGAAAAATGCCCAGATAGTAATAAGATGCAGTTAATGTGATAGTATCTCTGGATTTCGTTGTCCCCAAGAGACAGATCTCTGAAAATTGAATTGCGGATGGGTTTAATGAATATTTGAATCTGAGGGATGAGCTTTCTTTTGAAGTCATGCTTTGAAATGTGTCTTCTATGGGAGAATATGAACTTAATTTTTTCAGTGAGGGTCAAGTGCATTATAATCACTTTGTTTTGAGGAGTGTGCTTGTGCGTGCATGTGTTCTGTACATAACGCTGTACTTATCCAGCTTTACTAAACCCCTGGTAGCATTACACAGACTGTGGCGGAACCAGAGTTGTTGAGAATCTGGCCCTTTCCTCCTATTGTACTTGGATGCAGGAATTCCTCTAAAAACATGCTGCACACAGAGCTGGCTGCCCGCACACTTCACAGCAACAATTCAGAGAACGTAAAATACAATGACTGTAATTGCGCAGTAGCAGTTCCTTGGACAAACAAATACCACATGGTAATTTAAGTCCTCATGATTTATGGAGTAACTTGAATTTTGTCAGGGAGAGAAGAAAATTACAGAAAGAAGCAGAATTACTAGATAACTGCTGCATTTTCAGTGATAAAAGCCCAACACCCAGCTTAGAAATAACTATTACCTAGGAGCATTAAAACAATTAGCTAAATAAAAGCCCCTGTTTCTTTATCAGCTGCAAGCAGAGCACCACTCTCACGTGCATAATGCATAAAAAACGTGAGACTGGGCTTGTCTCAATTTCAGCATGTGAATAAAAAAGTATTTACAGGCCAGATGTTGCTGGAGGGCAGCAGCAGTACAGATTCTGCTACACTACAGCTTTAACGAGGCATTACTGAGATGCCGTAGGTGTGGCCTGACATGGAAGAAGTGTACACAAGTGGAAGAGAAATTGATTAAGGGAGACATGAAGTTGCATAACACCAATGATTTTCTACAGAACACTGATTAACTTGAAAAAGATGATTAAAAAAAATAGATTAGCTTCTTTGTCCTGCGATGATTTCATTTTCATCCAAGAGAAATATTTTTTTTTCCTATTCTCACTGGTTCCATTTCATAGCTGATACAAAAATATTTAGATACTTTTAGCTGCAAAACTTTCCATCTTGCTTACATGAGCATCCCTAGTGAGGATGACAGTAAGATATTATTGAAAAACACAAAGATATCAAGGCAAGAGGAAGAAGCAGCAAACATCTGGAATCACTGGGGGAAAGCAGCAGTGCCCCAGATCTATTTCTTACTTTCCATCATGCACTGTGGAAAAACAGTTTTAAGTAGTTCCTCGGCACTTGAAGCAGAGCACAAATCAGTCTTTGCACCACAGGGATGAAAATCGCATTCAGACTCACTCTGCCTGGGTCCCACTGCTGTTCCTATATCACACAAGACACAAACCAGAATCAGGAGCCCACGCTGTGTTTCCTTCCAAAGGCGTGTCTGGAGCACCTCTCCAGAGCACACATGACAACAGGCAGTGCACTTGAAACTGTGTGCCTGAGAACAGAACTTAACAGCCTTTAGTTCAGGGTCTGAGATCAAAAAAACTTTGCCAGACTAATAGAAGTAAGGCAAAAACAATACTGAATAAAATCTTGCCCCCTGCAGAAGCCGAGCATTTTGTTCCAGAATAGTCCTTTCACAATAATTTCCATTTCCCTCCTTCGTACACTAAGGAAAATAGACCACTTGGACTGGAAATACATGTTAACCTCAATAGCAGGTCTTCAAAAAAACTGTTGTGGACTGGCCTTCATGCAATCCCCATCAGAACATGCACATTTCAGTTCGAATTAAAATTTAAGCGTAATTGTTTTTTAATTATTTGACCCTGTCCATTATTTTGGGATGAGGTATGTTTGCTTGCTAACCGTTCTTTAATAGCTGCTATCATTACTCCTAAAATAAGGTATGTTAGCAAACTACTAATTGGAGCGTGTATGACAGCTACTGCATCTTACAGTGTTAAAAATTATTAAAAATGCCAAAAAAATCTGTGCTGATGCCAGTTTCTGTGTGTTTAACTATTTCTTTATACCTTTTGGACAACTAAGTAGGAGTAGTGCAAGTCCTCTGTGCATTTCTGGGCAGACAGGCAAGCTTCATGGCTGTGGTGGCAACCAACACGCAGGACGCAGGACGCAGTCAGAATCATAGAATCGTAGAATCACAGAATCACCAGGTTGGAAAAGACCCACCAGATCATCAAGTCCAACCATTCCTATCAATCTCTAAACCATGCCTCTCAGCACCTCGCCCACCCATCCCTTAAACACCTCCAGGGAAGGTGCTGGCTCATGTTCAGTCGCTGTCAACTAACACCCCCAGGTCCCTCTCCTCCAGGCAGCTTTCCAGCCAGACTTCTCCTAGTCTGTAGCTGCCCAGGGTTGTTGTGCCCCAAGTGCAGGACCCGGCACTTGGCCTTGTTAAACCTCCTGCCATTGGTCTCAGCCCAGCAGTCCAGCCTGTTCAGATCCCTTTGGAGCCTCCCAACCCTCCAGTAGATCGACACTTCCCCCATCTTAGTGTCATCCTCAAACTTGCTAAGGGTGCACTCAATGCCTTCATCCAGGTCATTGATAAGGACATTGAACAGGGCTGGAGCCAGCACTTAACCCTGGGGAACACCGCACAGCGACTGTGATGTCATCGAGGGTGGCAGCGAAGCCAAGCTGGGTCCAGGTCCTTACAGTGTTGTGAAGACCCCACCTGAAACCAAGGGTGTGCTTAGCCTGCAGGCTGCTCTGCGGGTAATGAGGGTGTCTCCTAATGATTTTCTTCTCCTTTAGTATATACGAGCTGATAGGAAAGGTGAACTGAAGTGTAATCCCGCTATAGAATTCATCACTTGATAAACAGAGACATAATGAATGTGCACTTTGCCAGTGCTGTGACCTGAAAGTACCTATGACCACCCCCTAGTCACTGTGATTTTGAATAATCTGAAAGAATAGCTATGCAGAGCATGGACACAGCCTTCGTCACGGTTGAAGTTCAAGCCAAGTTGGTGGAAATTACTCAGTTGGTCACCTGGTCATTTTGCTGTGCCAAGTGCATTGAGCTGACTTCATTTCTGGTCATGAAAACCCAGAGCAAAGGAGTTCTGCAGTCTCAGACTTGCACCACGCAGTACTGCCTCAAGCATGCATTTAAGTGACTTCCTACGTCAAAGCAATTCAACTTTTGATGAATTAGGGCCTCCAACCTGACCTATTTTCTTCTCCACCATGTGAGTGAAACAGAGAGTGACTCCAATACTTCTTCACACACACATTACATCCACACTGCAGACTCCTGTGGTGCAAACAGCTCCTCACTCGGCGTGCAGGGGAAGCTTATTGGGCATGCTAGCACAGGACACATGGCATCACTCTGCAAATAAATACCCAACAGCCCTTAACTTTATGGATTAGTAAAGGAGAAAACCTACATTATATAAAGAGGAAGATTCTTTATACTGAAAGTGTAAATGCACTTTCACTGAATGAGGAGCATTTATCTTGGCTGGAAACTTAGATTTAACTGAAAGTGCATCCAGGTCACTTATTCCGTTATTTCAGAATAATATATGAGAAAAGCGAAGGTTAATGAATCAAGGTAAGGAATTATATCTGAGACAGGAAAAAGCCTTTCAGCTTCAAGACACCATCCTTAGCATTGCTTTCATCCTTTTATTTTCTTCCTCCTCTACTTAAGCTCCTTGCTTTTTGTGTTCTACACAAGGTCACATTCAATACCCTTCTATGTACTGGTCCTTTTTTCACCCCCTTTCATGTGGAGCCTGTCCTTGCTTTAACAGGGCCCTTCCAGAAGGAAAAAAAAATAAAATAAAAGTCTATTATTTGTGCATTACTATCTTGTACTTGGCATTTGTATTTTTGAAGTAAGAATTCTCTTTCCCTATCTGCCAAGAAGGCTTTTACTGAAGTTGTGAGTGAGTTAAGGGCTAACCAATACTTACATGTTTGTATCATCTTATTTAGGCTATTAACTCACAACTTAAATTCTTTGCTTCTAGCACAAGCTGCTACTCACCAGTGAGACCTGAAGTAGCTCTGCCTCTGCATTCACTCAACAATGTACTTTGTTTTGGTTTTTTCTTTGCCTCGACAGTTACTGAGAATTAGTCCTGCTCTTTGGGAAACTGAGTACACTCCAGGGAAAGATTAATTTGCTGTCTTCATGTTGAGAATCGGCCCTCAGACAAATGATGAATTGACTATAGTATATTTTTTTTTCCTTAGTTCTTTGTTTACACATAGATGTAAGTCTCTGATCCATGTGCCCAAATGCAGCTATCCAGAACTGTATGAGGAGCCAAAGGGTATTCCAGGAACTCCTAATCCAAAGGACATGTCTTCCATAGGGGCCCCCACCTCTGCCAGACCTGCACGGATGCCCCAAACACCTTATTTAGGCCTCAACATATTTGTTTGGCCTATAATGTTTTGCTGCCTTAATTAAGTCTTATTTAATAAGAATCTTTTCATTAGTTCCTGAGGGTTTCTTACTACAGGTTCCAATATGTGGTCAATTATCTTGTCTCATGCTGAAGAACAATGGCCAGTACAGACCAACTAAAACCCAACTGGGCAGCTGGCAAGGCAGAATGGAAATCTGGCACCTTGAATTTGACCTCAATGTCTTCAGTCAGTGATGGTTACTTACTTCTAAATTTGGGGCATCTAAAAGTACAGTTCAATAAAGAAAAAAATAATGTACATATGTGCATGAGTAATGGAGCAAGGCACCCTCAAGCTAAGCCAATGCTGATGAGAATGATTGAACCAATCCCAACAAGTGGCAGTATAGAGATCTATAAACCTAATTTTAGGTTGCTCTGTTTGAAGGTTCATAGAATCATAGAATCATAGAATGACTAGGTTGGAAAGGACCCACTGGATCATCGAGTCCAACCATTCCTATCAAACACTAAACCATGCCCCTCAGCACCTCATCCACCCGTTCCTTAAACACCTTCAGGGAAGGTGACTCAACCACCTCCCTGGGCAGCCTGTGCCAGTGCCCAATGACCCTTTCCATGAAAACTTATTTCCTAATATCAAGCCTGAACCTCCCTTGGCAGAGCTTGAGGCCATTCCCTCTTGTCCTGTCCCCTGTCACGTGGGGGATAAATTCAAACTGGAAATATGGGTTAAGTGGCAGAGGAAAGTCATTGAAGCAGCTTCCTAGATGTGGTAGACCTCTATCAAACTGAATCTTGAAATAAGCTCCTAGTTCTATAAAACCAGGGTTTTCTAATGCCATCTTGTTCTTCTTGAAGTCACCTTCAAAATCAAAAGCTGCTTGATTTCTGGAAAACATGGTATAGCTTAGCAGGGTGCTAAAACCAAGTGAAATACTAAGACATAAGGGTCAGTGGTTCCCTGTGGTGTTCAAATCTACAACTGTCTGTAAAGACAGTGCAGGATCCCAAGAGCACATGAAGAGGGAACATGCACATGGAGAAATGAGAATCAGGTGTTCAGAGTAAGAATTTTCCTTTTTCTGACTCCAAAATAACACATAATGAGCAGTAGTATGTAGTCAACAGAATAAAAAGGGATCAGTAAGAGGTATTGTAATGAACTGTCTTTTTTTCCCCTTGAATTTTACCGAAAGGTCAGAACATCAACATGGAAAACAGTGTTGATGTCAATATAGAAACCATGGGGGAAGGAAAGCCAATAAAGCAGAATCCACTGAGCAAAGCTGGGAAGAGATTCTGCAGAGCCGTTGGGTACATCACTGGAGACATGGAGGAATTTGGAGTCTGGCTAAAAGGTAAAGCTACTTCATCATGACTAAGTATGGGATTCCAAGGAATTACATCAAAGGAGTAATAACTAAGTTCTCGATAGGGTGATTCCATTTAGAGTAGTAAGGAAACTTCGTCTGCCCTGACTTATTTTGTTTTGTAGGGAAAAAAATCAGCTTTGTGCAGAGACCCACATACTGCTTAAGTCTTGAGGATAACTGAGATGATATTTACCTCCAACACGCCATGTGCAAACCAAATTTAGTCTCACATAATATAACCCAAGGTGTTTATACTGTGCTCTGCCATTCTTCATAATGCTCCCTGTCCTTTCAGCTGAGCAGTTTCTGTCAAGCCTAATGCCAACATGAAGTTAAGTGACATATAGGTAGATGTGTTTTGTCCCCGTAATAAATCAGCAATGGAATACATGCACGATTTGCCATGTAAGGTGCAGACATCATAAATTAGCCAATCCATATAAAGCTGGACCAAGATATTTAATAAGAGGGGACTCTGGCAACTACACTGTTCATTTCAATTTTCCAGGTGTAAGCCTCCAGTAGAGACCATAATAAATCCCAGTTGGGTTTTGCAGTCTTGTTGATTCTTTGTTTCAGTCGTGCTGCCAAGTTCCACTGTCAAAACTCTACCTGAGTTTCAAAAAAAACCATCCCTGATCAGTATCATCTGCATATTTAATGGAGGGTTATTTATTATTGAATTTGATGTCTTCTAGATAAACCTATCATGATCCAATTTATTGACTGGGTGCTGCGTGGCGTGTCCCAGGTGATATTTGTCAACAATCCCCTCAGTGGGCTTATCATAGTTGCTGGTATCCTGGTGCAGAACCCATGGTGGATGCTCACAGGCTGTTTAGGAACAGTTGTCTCAACTTTAACAGCACTCATTCTGGGTCAGGATAGGTAAGTTCATCCCTTTTACTCTTCAAAACCAATCACTTCAATGCTGACTAATGTGTTAAACAAGAGGCAGGGATGAAAAGCATGTGTCCAACTTCACTGGCTGTGTATATGGTCTGGTAGGAACAGACAGATCTGCCCACTAGCTACTTCTGCTGCAAAGGGGCACTGGACAGAAGTGCAGCAGGGGTAGCTGGGTCTGAGAGGACACGGGACACAGCAACATGAAATTGAAGGTTGGTGCACGAGCCCTGTCAGCTCATTGCCACACAGAGTCACAACTGCATGGGGAGGAAGAGGGTGACATCAGCAAAGCACCGACAGGGTAGAAGATTTTAAGATGTTTGTTTCTTTCACACAGATCAGCTGTTGAAGCAGGCCTGTACGGCTATAACGGGGTCTTGGTGGGGTTGCTTATGGCTGTCTTCTCTGCTAAGGGAGACTATCACTGGTGGCTTCTGCTGCCAGTAGCCCTGATGTCCATGATGTGGTAAGTCAGATAGCTCCTCTGCTTCTTATTCCAATCCCAGTGTTCCCACACTGAGAATGTGTTGTTATATTTTTATGTTCTACAGACTACAATGGGAAAGAAACACAACTGGCTCACATGTGCTACTAAATCTGTATCATTATTTGCACTTTTAAACTCAAATGTAATTGCGAAATAAATAAAATACCCACATAATCACAAATAAACCCAATAGGGAAAAGGAAAATTTATAGCTGATCATGTGTAATTCAATGCCCTAAATTTTAGTTGTATTGCTGCAATACATCAATTTTTTCTCAAAAGGAACGTTATTTTAATTATTCCCCACCATCATCAACCACATGTGTTTCACCTATTTAAGACACCATATAAAAATGTCATGAAAATTTACCTCGCCAGGCACAGAAGTTGTTCAGTGGTCCCAAGAGGTGATGGTTGATGCTAATGGAAACAAACAACTAATAATGCTCTACTCATGGACATGACACCATAATCTGCTAAGTATTTGGATAGTAAAAATTTTGAAAGCTGGTCTTTTGCCCCCAAATGTCTGGTTGTAGATTGCTAATCTACTCATATCACCTGTTTGCTCAAAGTTTGTTATACTCACTTTGATAAGTGGGGCTTTGATGTCAGCCTTTACTTCTGATTCATAAGTGTGAACAAGGCCACACAGCCACTGTTACCATTCACACAGACCTGGTCCTAAATTCAGTCCATTCCAAGTACTAAAACATGAAAAAGTAAATACTGAGATCGAGCTGTGGGACTATTAAATCCCTGGACCCTCCCCATGAGTGGAGGGCATTTGCTCCTTCATTGTCATGAAATTCACCCCATATATTGCATAACTTGACAGGAATCTGTACATTGCTACCTACCTTGGGAAAGGTTGGAAATTTACTGAGTTACCCTAGCATATCTCTGATTTTATCAGAAAGACTTATGAAATTCAACAGGGTTTTTTTTTCTTAAAAAAAAAAAAAAAAAAAAGAGTTAATTCATTGCAGTTGCTTTTTTGGTGTTTCTTTGGGTTTTTTTCCTAGCTGAAAAGCTCCTAGCGAGATCATTTTTTTTTCTTCTTCCAGCCCTGTTTTTACCAGTGCTTTGGGCTCAGTCTTCTGTAAGTGGAATCTGCCTGTTTTCACCTTGCCTTTCAACTTGGCCTTGACACTGTATCTGGCTGCATCTGGACCCTATAGCCTCTTCTTCCCTACAACTGCCCTTCAGCCTGCAACAGCAACACCAAACATCACCTGGACAGATGCTGAAGTCCCAATGGTAGGATACCCTAAATATAACAGCCTTCTCCATTTACAAAGAAAACAACTATAAAATGTTATCTTCCCTTGTGTTACTGCATTATGGCCTGGCACTGCAAAAGTGTATTTGTAAGAAAGCTATTACCCAAAATGTAAAAGTCTACTCTAGGAATTGACATTTTTTGATGCCTTGAAAACAAGTATCTTTTTGGAACCTGGCATCTTTCATTTACAGTTGGATTTAAATTATAATCTTCAAAGAGCATCTAGAATGTAATCACCTATTATTGTGTGTATACTGATCAACACCCCACAGAAAAGGTTGTGCTGCGACTGCTGGTTAATTTTAGTTTTCCATTTAGAGAATGCTGTTCTTTTAAAAACTGCATCTTTCTGATTAGAAACAACCAAGCAGATATTACTACAGAAGGGTGTTTATAAACAGGTGCAGGCACATATTCACATAATTTTAGTTAATAGTCAAGTGAGACCTTTCAAGCACACACAAAAAAAATCTCCTACTTAGCATGGTAAACAACATAGATACTAGAGTAATAACTTTCCCCAAAGGCATAGTGGACTATTTTGAGGGGTTCCCAGGGAGTAATTAGGAAAAGGAAGTTAAATGATGCTAAAGAGCAATCCACTCCAGTGACATTTCTAAAAGAATATTTACCATGGTGCATAATTTTATGGTAACCATAAAAGGACTGCTCCATGTGGAGGAACACAACATTTTGATGAAAAGTGCCCTAAAACCATCTCTAGGCTGTAACCTAGTGAGGCTGTGTCCCACCAACACAGCAACTCTCAATCATATTCCTAGTGAATCTCGAGAGTTTAAGGTCTATAAACACAACAGAGACAAAATCTCACCTGAGGAAAGCCTTGTAATTCTGGCCAAGCCACTATTGGTCATTTCATCCTTGGATCTGCCCACTGAAAAGTGAATATCTTCTCAAAGGCATCATCCACCTGAGCACTTCTGTTTCCTAGATTCACTATCATACTCTGTAACAGCACACAAAATTGGCCAGCTCAGCAGCACTTGTAAAGATAATGAGCAAACCTTTCCAAGTCCTTTTACAAAAGGCATTTACCTTTGATGTTAAAGCAAAAAATATTAGCTATCTCTGATATAAGAGCTCCAGTAGAGGAGCACATGGCTAAGGAGTAAGCCATGACTCATTTTCATCGATGGGCAAACCCTGTGGAAATGCCCTGCTGCCTCCCAAGAAGTGTTGAAGCTTTCCAGTTACAGTCCAGAAAGAGAGACAGCATCCAACAAATGCTGAACATCAACATGGCCAAGGAAAAGAGTTGTTTTTTTCAAAAAAATAGTAATCATTTACAAAGCCACTAACAAATTATCTTTTGTTTGTTGTTGTCTTTATTTAAATTCCCGCAGCTCCTGCAGTCCATTCCAGTCGGGATAGGTCAGGTTTATGGCTGCGATAACCCCTGGACTGGGGGAATTTTTCTAATTGCTTTATTTATCTCTTCTCCACTCATCTGTCTGCATGCAGCAATTGGATCAGCAGTGGGGATGCTGGCAGGTAAGAAATTGACTTGCATGGAGAATAAAGGAGTAACTGCAATGAGCAGAGCATTCACAGTCACAAATATTTCTTCCACTGAAGAACAACTGCTTGATAATATAAATATATATATATACACACATACACACACATCCATTTTAAGAATTCTTTTGATTGACTTCCCCATTCTCTCTCCTAATTTTATGATGGTGGAAATCTTCAGAAGAAAGAAGAGTATTTTTGGCTGACATGAATTTTTATCATGAAATACTTCATTTCTGAATATATTCTGATGGTTTTAGGAGCAGCTTAATAAAAGCCATAGCCATCAGTCTGAATGTACAGGCCTCAGGGACGCATTTAAGGTTCATGGGTAAACTCATTCACTTATATATCTTCTACTGAAATCGTATGGCCAAATTCAGCTTAGCAGCATCAGGGAAATTCTGCCGTGATTGCATTAGTTTGAAGTGGTTTTAGTCTTAGACTGTGGCAACATGAGTATGAATAGGAACTCAGTATACATATGTAGGCAAGCTAGAGTTGAATTCGTGCCATTTCTAGCTGCTTTTATGTCTTTGGTCAAGGAATGACACATCTTTGACTTATTTTACAGCACTGAGCTTAGCAACACCTTTCAGCAAAATCTACTCTGGCTTGTGGGGCTACAACAGCTCCCTCTCATGCATTGCAATCGGAGGCATGTTCTACGCTTTCACCTGGCAGACACATTTGCTGGCGATTGCCTGTGGTACGTACCCAGTGGATTTTAACCACTGCCATATTTCCTTTTGAAGTGAGACAAGATGCATCTATACTGAAAGTGGGCTGAAGCCAAGATTTCTGTTCAAAACAATCAGTGGATGCTGATTAACTAAGGTCTCTGAAATCAGATGCTGAATTTTGAGGCCTTAGTTGTGTTTGTTCAGCATCGCTGCGTGAATCATTTTTTCCAATCATAGATACCAGGTCAAATTCCTTCGTTAGAGAAGGACATATCTAGAATTTCAGAAAATGAGAGTGCAGGATCAGTCCATACCTGGAGTTAGGCAGCATGGTTTCCCCAGTCTTTTGCAGTGGATACCAAAGGCATGAGCCAGGCAACACGGAATGATTGAAGAATTATTTATAAAGCAATTCTATACGAAATTTCAATATTACAGTGAGCTGGAAGTGAAACTATTGCCCATTCAGTGCTCATATGAAAAAGATTTATCTTTGTATCTTGTTGACCCACCTTCTAGCCCTAGAGGCAGGAGAAGTGGAGGTGGAAGGGTTATATTCTTATTTAACCCCATTCATCAAGCTACCTACTTTCCAAGTCACTGCATTTTTCAAAAGCCTGTTTCTATAGTCACACGTCTCATCACTCCATTTCTTCTTTTTTTGTTTTGATTTTCTATGAGCTCTGGGTTGGAGGAGACACAGTGCAAAGGAAAGAACTTTAAGAGGAGGCTGTCCAGGAATGGTAGTAAATAATGGTTGAGCTACCCAAGACAATGTGAGAGATGTTTGTCCTTGCTAGATTTCTCCATGAGCAAATGAACTCACTAGGAATTAACTTTCTTTTGTCACAGCACTCTTCAGTGCCTATCTGGGAGCAGCAGTGACTAACTTGTTGTCTGTGGTAAGTACTGTATCAGCTAAGGTTTTCTTTCCAACAGCAGATTTCAATTCTGTATTTTCTTGGCTTGTCAATCTAACCATGAAGACTTTGTGAACAAAGACAGAGCTGATCTAGGAGACGAGATACGATTCGCCTAGGGGGTTGGCATGGCTCCCACTGAAAAAGACCATTTACAATCATTAGTTACTACTTTTTATCCTTGGAGCTTGCATGAACTTCTGTAGCTCATCCCTCAATGCCTCTGAGACAATTGCATGTTTATACTTTGTGCCTGAACTTCCTTGAGAAAACTTGTTCCAAGCCACCTGGCTCTGAGTTTTGTTCAAGGTCTGGGGGATAAAATTATTGAAAGGCACCTTGTAAATAGGTGATTTGTATTTTTCTTTGCAGTTTGGGTTGCCATCTGGAACCTGGTCATTTTGTTTGTCTGCACTGACCTTCCTGTTAATGACCACAAACAAATCTGCCATCTACAAGCTACCACTCTCCAAAGTCACCTATCCAGAAGCCAACCGAGCTTATTATCTGAAGATGAAGAAACATCAGAGGTCTTGTCGTGAGGTATAAAGACCTAAGAGCAGAGACACTTTGCAGATTTTAAGTTAAGTTTAAGATTTTAAGTTTAAGTTAAGTTTAAGTTTAAGATTTTAAGAGTGCAAGGTGCTTCCTCTTCCACAAAAAAAAAAAAAATTTTTGTTTTTGTGCTACAGAGTCAAAGGACAAAGAAAATAAGTCACCACCAAGTGGAGAGAGTTTTTCCACCACATTCATTTCTTCTATCCTCTTTAGACAGGACTGTGCTGTGCTGGAAAGACCTCTCCCAAGACCAATCCATAATGATTTAAAAGCACATATCCCCAAAAAGACACTTCAGTTTTAAGCAGTGGGGAAATTACTTGGGAATTAAATTAAAATCTGATTGTGAAAGCCAAGTCACAGCAATTGGTCATAAAGCAGTAATGATCAGAGCATCTCTCAGCATCTGATTGGACTCCAAATTAATGGCTAGAACAAACTTACATCAGCAATAGGATACATCTCAGAGAGCTTCATAGTAGCAGAGAAGTGGAATAAAGACTACGCTTTGCTAAGTGAAAAATAGGTGGTGAAGAATTCTGCCTGGAGGAGGCATGCACTAGCAATCATCACACATGGTGTGGACACAGATAAATTGCAGGCAGCATTGCTAACACTTGCAGGACTTCTGGAAAAAATCACACTAATGTCAGAGAGGGTGTTTCTATAAACCCCAGATTTTGGATGTTTTAGTTTGCACTAGGCTCTAGCATTTCATGAATAAAACTGTTTCAGGCCTATCCAGTTGCAGAGAAAATTCTGTAAACCCAAGACCAAGGAAGCATATGTCAGTGAAAAAAAAAAAAAAGGCTCTTTCCAGCAAAACAAAGAATTTTCATGATTTTATGTTAATCTCATGATTTTTTTTAATTCTTTAATTTGGTCATGGGTTAGCAAAGGAGGGGAGAGAAGCAAAGTCATTGCTCTTCCTTTCCAATGCAAGATAATGGTTCTGTTCAGTCTGCGCACACAAAGAACTAATTTGAGCTGATCTTCCTGAATTCCCTCCCTGTACCATCACCCTCAGCCCACAAATGTTGAGCAGCAAAATGCTTCAGTGTCCCAGCCTGCTGTTAAACTTGTTGCTCTGCCATTTCTCTCCACCTGATTACGGGAAGAGTACAGTTGGGGGACTGAGGGATATCACATTGCTCTGCAGCACAACATCTTTGTACCACTTCTGCCCAGGTTTCCGGGGTCTGCAGCTAGGGAAGGAGGAAACCGACCTTGCACCCAGCAGGCTGATCACCGCCTATGGGTGATAACTTAGCCACCTTTCTGCCTGGGTCATCGAGATAGTTCATCTCACGATGAAGCTGATGTCTTCACCACAAATACTCCATACGCTCAAGTGATTCAGTTGGCATCAGCCAATGTGCAGTAATGTCATAGAATCATAGCATGGTTTGGGCTGGAAGGGACCTTTAAAGGTCTCGTCTAATCCAATCTCCCTGAAGTGAGCACAGACAGTTTCAACTACATCAGGTTGTTGATCCTGGGAAAACTCAAAACCTGTTCCTCTTGTGGTAGAGGAAATAAAAAGTAGCTTGTGAATAGTGCTACTGGTGATTTTTGAGACTGGGAAAAAAAGAAATTCTTTTTAGGAACACTAAAAATATCTGACTGAAAAATATTTAGGATGAACTTCTGGCCATATTTTCTGGTGAAGTGTTGGGTTTTACAGGTGTTTGGCAGTATTTCTGCATGACTGAAACTGCAGAGATCACTTGTAAAAATGCACCATTTGCTGTGTTTTACTTGGTAAATACCTACATAATATTATGTGGATTTGATTTTTAAAACAAATAGTCATATTACTTTGAGTCTGATATAAGTTTTCCTCTATTTATTATCACAAATCTCTTCAAAAAATAGGTTATCTCTTAAATAAGTAGTCTAGAAGATGTTGGAAGATAACATTATGAAATCAGTGTATGAGGGATAATTAGGAAACTTCTAACTTCTGTTCTTTGTATATATGGAATTTTGCTGCATCAATACCTTCTTAAACATACAAGTGCAAAGTCTGCCTCCATACAGGAGGTACAATCAATCAAAGGCACAATGTTGCGCCTGCAGACCTTCAGCTGGGGCTGAAAACTTCCTCAAGACCAGATGAGGACTCGTTCCTAGGGGAGATGCTGGACAGACCCCCACAGTGATGTTAGAGAAGGCCATGGTCTGTCCAGTGGATGCACTTCTCCATTTGTCAAACTGTGATGGGTATCTTTCAGTGTTTGAACTGTCTCCACACCCAGGACCACATGTGCCACGGAGAGGCAAACCTCTAGGCTAGCTTTCACTTCTATCTCAAAATCTGCCGTCAGGCAAGCGTACACATTTTATGACCAGTGTATATCAGCAGATTTTCTCCAAGTGGTGCTATTTCAGCTTGCTGTTGCTGAGCAACAGGGACATTTTAGCAGTACTGTAAAGAAACCATATGCAATGAAGTAAAATGACAAAAGACAAAGGCTATGTCTCAGACTTTGTAAATCACTCAGAATTACTTCTTCATTTTACACCATCCAGATAATTCATTCTTTCCATCACTCATGCAAAATAACAGTTATTTGGTAATTTGATGTGTATATCAGTCAGAATATACATGTCATGCTTTTTCCTGTTATCTTTCATAATGCAGTCTTTGCTAACAGGGCTAATTAATCTTATTATTAAAACTGTTCTTTCTTTTCATCCTTTGTATCAAATAAATTCTAGTCATGAGTTTTTTTCAAGAGCTCTTTTGGCATTCTTGGTTTTGACACAGAGGTGATATTATCATAATAGGAAAAGATTTAGGAAAAATTTTTCGCAGAAAGGGTCATTGAGCACTGGCAGAGGCTGCCCAGGGAGGTGGTTGAGTCACCTTCCCTGGAGGTGTTTAAGGGACGGGTGGACAAGGTGCTGAGGGACGTGATTTAGTGACTGATAGGAATGGTTGGACTCGATGATCCAGGGGGTCTTTTCCAACCTGGTGATTCTATGATTCTATGATTCTAGTCCTGGCTGCAGCCACACTCCTTACAGTCCTGCATGGGGTTTGCTGCTGGAGGTAAGGGGAGGGAAAGCATGAATGACAACTTAAGACAAGAAATCATGGGATGTTGAGCAAGGATTTTGTCAGCAGAACCCACTCCTTTTCCTTCCCAAAGCAGTGATGCTTCCTCGTGGAGACAAGGGCATGCCAGCAACAACAGCATGATAACAAAACATGGACTACAGCCTTCATTTCTCCTTTCTGCAGCAAACCACTATCTGCACAAGTGCAGAAGAGGCCAATATTTAGCTGTGCATCCAAGATGCTACACTCTTACAGCTGCTGTAAATAGAGGAGGAATTGTTCAGCCCAGACCACCTAAACGTGAGACCCAAGGTTCAGCTTCAGAAGCAGTACAAAAAGCAGGAGGTATGGGTGCCACATTTTAGATGCCAAAATGTGGTGATGCGCAACAACACAATCTCCTTTCTCTTCTACAGCGGGACTGTGGAGAAGTTTGTTTGGTTTTGCCACACTGTACATGAAATACAAACAGTGTAAAGAATGCTCATGTTGATAATTATCTCATCTTTTAAGTCTTAACATTTAGTATAAAGGTTACAATTGACATGAAATTTTACCATTGTTATGATTAATTCACCTGCTAAGAACACCAGCCATGTGGAAAGAAGGAGGGCTGAACACATACACGTACTTGATTATGTTCCCCTCCCTCAAAGACTAAGGGTTGCAAAGACCACTACAGCAAGGGCATTGTTGGACATAAACAAACACCTTTGTGATATTCGCTCTTTGTCTTGCCGTAGAAGCCTGCCTTTAGGTGGTAAGGCCTTCTTTGTTACCAGCAGTTCAGCTTAGTCAAGATTTCGAATGAGCTGGGGAAACAATATAATTCTCAAAGCAAAAACGTCCCAATGACTTAAGATCCTCTGCTTATTCTCAAAGGTACAGGTAGACTGAGGTAACTAGTTTCTCAGTCAGAGAAATTTAATGTATTTAAGCAGGAAGTTTAAGTTTGGAAGCCTTCATATTTCACAGAATTAGGCCAGAAGACTTGGGCTTGCGTCCCCAAAGGCTACATCCACAAATTAAAAGGATCAGGTGCTGGCACAGACACCCATCCTGCTTGACTGAGCATACACTCCCTGGCACAGTCCCAGCCATTGTCAACCAGCCTCCCTAGACTGTGGTAGACACAGCTTAGCAGGCAGCATGGACCTCTCCTGGCTCCTTGGCACTTCCTACACCAGCTAACATTTAAAGACATTTCACTTGTAAAAGGGCTCTGAAAGTTAAATTACCTACCTTGGAGTTGAGCGCTCCTGAGCTGCTGTTGTGTTTCAAAGCTAAGTAAGACAATGAGACTTTTCATAGAACCATGGAATGGTTTAGGTTGGAAGGGACCTTAAACATCATCCAGTACCACCCCCCTGCCGTGGGCAGGGACACCTCCCACTGGATGCTCCAAGCCCCATCCAACATGGACTTAGACACCTCCAGAGATGGGGCAGCCACAGCTTCCCTAGGCAACCTGTGCCAGGGCCTCACCACCCTCAGAGGGAAATATTTTTTTTCCTAATAACTAATCTGATTTCCCCTCTTTCAGCCTAAAAGCATTATCCCTCATCCTATCACTCTAGGCCCTAGTAAAAAGCCCCTGGTCAGCTTTCCTGCAGCCCCTTTCGGTACTGGTAGGTTGCTATAAGATTTCTGGAGCCTTCCTTTCTCCAGGCTGAACATCCTCAGCTCTCTCAGCCTGTCTTTGTATGAGAGGTGCTGCAGCTCTCTGATCATCTTCGTTACCCTTTCGTACCTAAGAGTCTGCAAGCGCAGCCTCCTGGTCCTGTGCAGGCTGATGTTTAGCTCCTGCATTGTGGGGCTGATGATCATCAGGGCCAAAGATGTCCTTGGCACACAAAAGGACCAGACCACAGGGGACACAAGTGTTGAAGCCCTGCCCTTTTCCTGACATAGAATCAGTCAGGAGGGATAGAAAGAGGAACAGAAATAAAGAAGGAGATGGAACACCAGTAATGGCAGCCTGGTGGTTCTGGGCCTCACCCAAAGGTATCACTGAAGAAGAATGCCACCGAAAACCATAGAAAAGGAGGCTGAAAGGGCAGACTTGACAGAAAAGCTCATGTTGCTTTATGTGCTACAGCAAGAGCCTCAGATACTGAGGCAACAAGATCCAGCCTGTGACCAAAAGACATCCTGCCTACAACACCATGATTTCAGACTCCCTAGGGAGTGATACAGCTTGAAAGCTGCCCCAAAATGCAGAGCATATTCAATTGTCATGAGGAGGATTTCTTGTAACAAATTCAAATGGTTAGAAGTGAGCAATTAAATCAACCCCACAATCAAACCAGAGCACTTATGTGCAAAAATACGGCCCAGTTCCACTTGTAACATCAGGGTAGTGGCTTCCACTTTTACACCCAGTGAGGTCCATGAGATTATTCTTTTATGGGGTAAAATAAGACGCATGTCCACATGATTGCAAAAGTGAGAGTCTAAGTGTACACACTTTCTAGGAAAATCTGCATCTTCATTTCTTTTTCCTCCTGTGAAACTATATGGCCTAGAAAATGGATGAGCTTGGAAAATTAAATGGGTGGGTTTCCACGGGCTTGGAAAATTGACAAACTACAAACCTCCTTGCTTCAGATCACACTTTGGATTGGTCATCAGTTTAATTGGATAAGCCTGACATCAGTGGGAGGTTAAGGGTCAGATTTGCTAATTAGCGTAACTAAAGAAATAATATTAGGAAAATTTTGCACTCGGCATGGTGCACCAGGAAGGCAATGAAGAAATTTTTTCAAGTGGAATTTTCCAGCAAACAGTCCTGATGCTTCAGCCATAAAGCAGCCATTAAATATCTTGAAGTGCATAGATTTCATGATGAAGGATGTAATACTCCATAGGAAAATCAGCCACTCCAGTCTCCACAAAAGTCTCTCTGCACAAAATATTTACTACAGGTGAAGGCACTATTCACACCATTTTAATGCAGACTGTACCCTTGTACCACATGGTCATAACAAAGTGCAGGACAACCTACAAAAGTAGTTTTCAACTTCATGGAAAAATCTTTTCATGATGTCCTAACAATAGGTGAGGAGGCTTTTTCATTTAAAACAAATTAAATGAAGGGAACTAAGGGTCATGTCTCTAGCAGAAAGGAAAGTGCAAAGATTAAATGACCATTCTAATAATCTCATTCTTCCCTTACCACAGAAACATAGAATCATTTGGGTCAGAAGGACCTCAAAGCCCACCCAGTTCCAACCCCCAGCCACAGGCACAGACAGCTCCCACTGGATCAGTTTACTCCAAGCCCCATCCAACCCGTCCTTGAAAACCTCCAGGAATGTTATGTATTCACTTGAACAAAGGCTGACTCTACCTTACTGTGTAACAATCTGGAATTGTTATATATTTTTCCTTACACATTCCAAGCCCATCCCCATCTTCCCTTTGCTCTCTATTTTTTCCAGCTACAGCAAGTGGCAGCATCTGACAGCAAATGCAGGATCCCCAGTCACCTCCTGCTGCTTGAAACGTCCTGTCTTTACTCTTGCCATAGGAAGATGCAAATATTTCCCACATTCATGCACCTCACTGCATACAAAGCAGCAGTTTTCACCCAAATAGTAAGATCCAGAATGATAACCCCCTCGACATGTCTCTCCAATTCACTTCAGCATGACCCAATAGATCGCTTATCTTCAGCTTACCCTTATCACAGCTGCAGAGGTGACTGAACTCAAACCATGGACAGAATATCTTCAAAATACATACTCTCCCTGGCTGGAGAGAGAAATCCCACTTAACAGCAAGTGTTGTGCAGTGGTAGATTGGTAACAAGACACACCTCTGTGTGTAACTTCTCTGCCAGGCACTGTGAACAGCTAGCAATCTTGCTACAGGTAATAAACTCAAGTTTTACCCCAGAGACAAGGAACAGAGCAATTTGGAAGAGCTGCAAGTTCAAAAGAATTCCCCTAAGGAAATGTTAAGTTTCTGCCCTTCACCCCAGAAAAAGCCTTCACATTTAGCAATGTTCCTTTGAGCTCTTGCTCCCTTTTCCACTTCCCTCTTCCTGGTTTGCTCACAGTGTATTGTTCGTGATGGACATTGTCATCAACCCTTCTGGGGAAGCACTCTAGCTTCTCCAGAACGACCAGTCACTTTGATTTCACTAACGCTTGAATATCCTCAGCCACAAGACCCTCCCTTTGCTAACACAGCTTGCTCTGAGGCTCTCCCTGCTCCAATGTTCCTGCCACAAGAGTGTACATTATAGAATCACAGAATCAGAGAACCATGGAACCACAGAATAGTTAGGGTTGGAAGGGACCTTAAAGATCACCTAGTTCCAAACCCCCTGCCATGGGTGAAGTGACCTTCCACTGGATCAGGCTGCCCACACCTGAACACCTCCAGGCATGGGGCAGCCACAGATTCCTTGGGCAAACTGTTCCAGAGCCTCACCACTTTCATTGTGAAGAAAATCTTCCTTATGTCAAGCCTAAATCTGCCCCTCTCCAGTTTATCCCCATTGCCCCCAGTCCCATCACCACAAGCCTTTATGAACAGTCCCTCCTCAGATTTCCTGTAGCCCCTTCAGGTACTGGAAGGTCACTATAAGATCTCAGAGCCATCTCTTCTCCAGACTGAACAAGCCCAGCTCTCAGCCTGCCCTCATATGGAACATGCTCCAGCTCTCTAATCATCCCAGTAGCCCTCCTCTGGATCCGTTCCAACAGCTTCATATCCTTCTTATGCTGAAAATTCCAGAACTGGACACAGTACTCCAGATGAGGTCTCACAAGAGAGGAATAGAGGGGCAGAATCCCCTCCCTTGCCCTGCTTGCTGTGCTTCATTTGATGCAGCCCAGGATATATCCCACTGGGCATCCTGATCTAGTGGGATGTCCCTGCCCATGGCCGGGGGTTTGGAACTAGATGTTCTTTAAGGCCCCTTCCAACACAAACTATTCTATGATTCTATGACTCTATGATTGTATGATATGGTTGGTTTCTGGGCTGTGAATGCACACTGCTGGCTCATGTTGAGCTTCTCACTGACCAGCACACCCAAGTGCTTCTCTGCAGGGCCGTTGTCAATCACATCATCCCCCAACCTGTATTGAAATTGGGGATTGCCCTGACCCAGGTGCAGGACCTGATAGGTCCATCCACAGGCATCCACAAGCAGGACACTCACTGGAGTTCACTCAGCCCTTGCTGCCCTCTGCAGCTCATTGGAAAGCACATACCGTTCATTTCTCTCCTGGAACACTCAGAGGCATGGGATTTTATCTCTGTGAGGTGGAGAATGATGAAAGACGCGTGACCTAGCAAGAGAGTCCATAGCACCAGCGGCTTGCTCCATCCAGGCACAAGAGCAGTGCTCCCAAAGGGCTAGGGCAGCCACAAAGCTATTACAGAGGCATCCAGTTAAGTTTCCATATAGGCAGTTTACATGCCTTTTGATCATCCTTCATCCATGTGATACAGAAGACACTAATTGATTACACTAAAACTGAAAAAGACAGAAAAATGGTTTTGGGAAAGAGCTGATCCACACATCAGTGAAGCAAATGGATGAGCCCATTCAAAACATAGAAGGGATTTTATATAAGGGAATGTGTAATTACATGTAACCAAAACATGGGTGGTACAGCTTTGGGATGAATTTGCTACATTATAATTTTTTATTTTGCTAAGCCAAAGCTGAAAGCTTATACAAAGCAGAGAGAGAAGAATTAAACTAGTTTTGAAAGGGCAAATGGCCACTAACATACCAAATGATAGATGTTGTGAACTGAAAGTCGTGCTGAGGCTTAAAAGCAGAATAGCAGGGGCAGAGCAGAAAAGGAGATCCATTCTTATCCCTGGTATATTTGCAGAAGTGCTGAAAAGAAGCAGATGGATGCCAGAGAAATAAGTTACATCAAAGGTCCTTGAGAAATGGGCTCAGTTGGACTGAGGCATCTGGACTTTCTCCACTGAATACCACAAACTTTTTTGTTTGTTTCATACAGAAATGTTTTATAGTTTGCCTGCAATGAAAATTCGAGAAGAAAAACTTTCCCTTGACAGGTACCTCCTGAAAGATGAAGTTGTCAGTCATCTTCAGCACAAAGCAAGCAGTGGTGCCAAAGAAGAAATTATGCAAAGGGGATGCTGTGTTCATAGCCTAATGCCACTGGGACTTCACAACAAGTCAAACCACCCATCAGCTCCTTTCCCATACAGCTGAAAACCACAGCTGTAAGCATTTCACTGCCTCCCAGGGTGGCAATCCTGTGTACAAGCAGGAATCCACCAGACTCACATAGAACAGCCAGGCAAAACCAGTGCCACCCTTCAAACTCAGCAGGCCAGGGACTTCTGAAGCTTACGATAACAGAGGAGGAATGTGAGCAAGAATGCAGAACAAGAAAGGCACATTGTCCTTACAGGAATCCTTCTCCCAGAGGAGGCCACTAACCTGTATGCTGCAGATTTACGTAATAAAGCTAAGGAGGTAACAGTGGCCCCATTTTGCGACGTGACCGATAAACGTGCTGGTGAGTCCTGCATGTTCATTTGTTCCATTGTCCCTGCAAAGAATGATGGCTATTTGTAAGACTTGCAGAAACTTGTGGGTTTGGATGAAGCTAGGAGCAAGGAACAAAAGAAATGCACCCAAACAATTCTGCCTTCAGACACGTGGGGTTGCTCATGTGCTCCTCAAATGCACATAGCCAGATTTCTCCTGACTGTGGGAGAGGTAAGCACGTACCTGTGCTGGAGAAGAGAGCTGCTTTCAGGCATGTCACAAAGGCTTCCAGGATTTAAATTCTTCCGGGAATCCATCCAAAAGCATTCAAAAGATAACTGAGAATCTTTTATACATTCAGAGAAACAGGGCCAAAGGACTGATTATTCAAAATAATCAAGTCTGATGGGCAAATGAGTGATTGCATCTCAGAGGACACACATGTCTGCTCTTCCTTCCATCACTAAATCAGAGACTAATCTTTCTACAATTTGGTTTTCTGTAACAAAGTAATGCCTTTTGCCTGCAAGGACCTGGCTCTGTTTCAAAAACATGGGCTAGATCAAACCTCTGTGCATAGCAGTCACCTACAGTCTACTCTGAAAGCCTACCTGTGGATGGCTTTGGTCACAGGATCCCTAGCAGAAAGAGAAACCTCATTTCTCCTCTTACTGCTGGAAACTACAGCTTGGGCAATCTCAGGTCACATATTTTTAACCCTTCAGGTACATAAGGACATGCTGCAACAAGGTACAGTGATTTTCAAACACATCAAGTTAAGCTCTCATCCAGCCTGGGGGTGTGTGGAAACCCCATAAAGAGTTTGCACTCAGAGGCTGCAGAGCCTCTCTAGTTAACTTAGTTAATGTCTCTGAAGGCGTCACATGAGAAGCATGGATTTCTGAGAAACCTGCCTGCCCAGAAATGCTGTAACTGCTCATTCCATTAATCACATCCACTCCTAATCAGCACGTTCCCCTTGCCACCTGCTTTACCCTGTTCCCAGCTTTAGACTACCAATATTTTATTTACTCTGCAGCATGACCAAATTTCATCTCACTGGTGCCCTGGCTCCGTCCTATTGTGCTTTAAGGCAATGTCTTTGCAAAGGACCACAACCCATAAAGGGGCTTTCAGGTTTGGGGAGGAGAGAAATTACTATATGGAAATGTCTGGCTTATGGAAGGGCCATCCTCCCCTCATCCTCCATGCTCTGCTGTTCTCCAACACTGTTGCATCATCTTTTGAGCAACGAAGCTGGTGACGGGGCTGGAGAACAGGCCTTATGAGGAATGGCTGAGAGAGCTGGGGGTGTTTAGCCTGGAGAAGAGGAGGCTGAGGGGAGACCTCATTGCTCTCCACAGCTACCTGAAAGGAGATTGTAGAGAGGAGGGAGCTGGGCTCTTCTCCCAAGTGACAGGGGACAGGACAAGAGGGAATGGCCTCAAGCTCCACCAGGGGAGGTTTAGGCTGGACATTAGGAAAAAATTTTTCACAGAAAGGGTTATTGGGCACTGGAACAGGCTGCCCAGGGAGATGGTTGATTCACCTTCCCTGGAGGTGTTTAAGGCATGGGTGGACGAGGTGCTGAGGGGCATGGTTTAGTATTTGATAGGAATGGTTGGACTTGATGATCCGGTGGGTCTTTTCCAACCTGGTGATTCTATGATTCTACGATTCTATGATCTTTGCCCAACCCTAGTTGCAGCTCTTCTTCACCTTGTTTTCCCACCATGCTTCCTAAGTTTCCCTCTCTTTGCCATCTCTCTGTCAAACAGCTTCCCTTCTCTGGTGCAACTTCATTTTTTAATCATGCCTGGACAAAAACACTGAGCTTTCCATAAGATCCTCCTGTTGAGCCAAGAGCCACTTGCATGCATGGTTGTGAGCAGGGTGTATTGAGTGATGTAAATTGATCTATTGTTTGCTTTGAACCCGTGTGTGGTGAGAACTGATAAGAACAATGCATTCCCCATAACGCTTCTCCTCCACATTATCAGCCTCTGATTTTAATCCCAGGAGTCAATGTCATAATCCATCACTGTTAATGAATGTGAGCTCCCCCAGGCAAGGGCCTTATCTCACTTGGTATCTAAAGGGCCATACAAGGTTATGGAAATAGTGCAACTAAGTAAATGTTACACTGGCTTGAAAGTGTTAGCACTGGCTCTTTGAAAACGCTTCTATGTTATCAGAAACCAGAGGAAGCAAAAGTAAATGCCTTCATAAGTTACAACTCACATGTCTCTTCTTGGAACTTCTACCTCTGGGACCTCCTGACCCACCAGATCTCAAAACCAACAATATAGAAACTGCCAGCTTTGGGCACCTACCAACACAGACACGCGCACGTGTTGTCGTTTAAAGGCCAGATTGAGCAGTCTAGAAATGTGCTGAAAACTGTTTGCTATTTATTGGCACTACATGTTCCATTTACTGCCAGAAATGTTTCCAGGGATGAAGGTAAAGAGTAAACACACAGGCAGTAATACTTTTATCAGTATCTC
Organism: Phaenicophaeus curvirostris; assembly: GCF_032191515.1. Classification (NCBI taxonomy): domain Eukaryota; kingdom Metazoa; phylum Chordata; class Aves; order Cuculiformes; family Cuculidae; genus Phaenicophaeus; species Phaenicophaeus curvirostris. The sequence goes on from NC_091431.1 coordinate 72,634,464, forward strand.
CTATTTAGCTCTGTAGCCTGCACTAATCAAAATATCATACCCATTGAGCAAACTGAATTCTAGAACAACCCCAGATAAGATAAATCAGTGATATGATCCCATTCTCAACTTGTCTTCCGGAGAACTCCTGCCATAGAGAGCAAAAATCATTCCTACTGGCTCTTCCAGGGGAAGGTCACTCCATCAGTGAAAGGGAAGTTGCTGCCTTCATCTCACCTAATTCCTGTCCTGGCTTGAAAGGAGTTATCTTGCACTGACAAACTACCAAAAATTCAAGGAAAGTTCTCCTCTATCAATAGCACCTACACTGCCTGCTCTTCATACAGGTCATAAGCTACCTACAGAAATTATTATTGGTGGTCCCCTAAAAGGCAAAACTGTCTACAATGCTCTTAAAACACACTCTTAATGATTCAGTTGCAGATTTAACTGCTATGTGGAAAATCCTGGGATGTTTAGGTCAGAGCTGTAAAAAAATACTGCCTCCAGACAGTTCATTAGAAAGACTGGTCACTCAGCCCTGCCTCATTTATTACCTCCACAAGTTGGCTTCATGTCTGCAACTCACCTTTCCTCCCACTCTTGCCCAGTGAGGCTGGGCAGGAGCTGTGGGTGCTGCGCCCTCCCTCACTCTTTCCTACCACACATGGTAACTCAGTACCTAGGTCAAATCCAGGTTTTGGAATTCAGTTCAGGAGCACATGGATGAAAATAGTCTATGTTATACTAGAAGTTACGTACCAGGTCAGAATAGATGGTGCAGTGAATCTCCTATGGCAGTTCAACCCACTGTTGAAAGCCAACACTTTCAAATAAATTTTGGGCTATGTTTAAGGGCAAGTGTGATGGTGAGATATCCGTGCAGGATGGAGAACCTACAGTTGACCCTTACAGGTAGATAAGCTGAGGAGCAGTCAAACCACTTCTGCTGCACAGCAGCAGATAATGCCAAGAGGAGAAATTCAGCTGAAGTTTGCCACTGAGCAAGAGTAAATAGCTGAACAATCCAGGCCTTAATTATATTTCAGATGCACAACAGCTTGGGAAACCGAAGTTAAAAACAAACAAACACAAACACATAAAAAAAAACCCCTACCATAAAAACAAACCAACAACAACATTACAATTATATTTTGCATTTGGATCAAGGAAACATTATAAGCTGTCAGATGTCAGGGAGAACAAAGGACAACAGAATGGTATGTTCCTTTGACAAGGTGCAACCCTAAACATCAGTCTAGAGAGGTTGGGTACAAGAGATCAGGCAAGGCAGAGACTGGGTTAAAACAAGAGGCAGAGGGGTATTCTCCACAGGGACAGCCTCGTGGCTTAGGCAAACGTACTCTTTGCTGGGAAAAAAACATCTGTCTGGCTGAGCCCAGAGAGTTGCGATGAATGGAGTTAAATTCAATAGGCAGCTGGTAGTGAGCAGTGTTCCACAGGGCTCAGAGTTGGGGCCAGTCTTGTTTAATAACTTTATCAATGATCTGGGTGAGAGGATGAAGTGCTCCCTCAGTCATTTGGCAGACGACACCAAACGGGGCAGGAATGTCGATCTGCTTGAGGGAATCATAGAATCATAGAGTCATAGAATCACCAGGTTGGAAGAGACCCACCGGATAATCGAGTCCAACCATTCCTATCAAACACTAAACCATGCCCCTTAGCACCTCGTCCACCCGTGCCTTAAACCCCTCCAGGGAAGGTGAATCAACCCCCTCCCTGGGCAGCCTCTGCCAGGGACCAATGACCCTTTCTGTGAAAAATTTTTTCCTAATGTCCAGCCTAAACCTCCCCTGGTGGAGCCTGAGGCCGTTCCCTCTTGTCCTGTCCCCTGTCACTTGGGAGAAGAGCCCAGCTCCCTCCTCTCCACAACCTCCTTTCAGGTAGTTGTAGAGAGCAATGAGGTCTCCCCTCAGCCTCCTCTTCTCCAGGCTAAACACCCCCAGCTCTCTCAGCCGCTCCTCATAAGGCCTGTTCTCCAGCCCCCTCACCAGCTTTGTTGCTCTTCTCTGGACTCCCTCCAGAGCCTCAACATCCTTCTTGGGGTGAGGGGCCCAGAACTGAACACAGGATTCGAGGAGCGGTCTCACCAGAAGGAAGGAAGGGTCTAAAGAGGGATCTGGACAGGCTAGGTCGATGGATGAAGGCCAATTGTAGAAGGTTTAACAAGGCCAAGTGCCTGGGTCCTGCATTTGGGACACAATCCCAATGCTCCAGGCTTGGGGAAGAGTGGCTGGAAAGCTGCCCAGCACAAAAGGACCTAAGAGTGCTGGTTGACAGCAGCTGAACATGAACCAGCAGTGGCCCAAGTGGCCAAGAAGGCCAACAGTATCCTGGCTTGGATTCGTCATGGTGTAGCCAGCAGCAGCAGGGAAGGAGTCACTCCCCTGTACTTGGCAATGGTGAGGCCACATCTTGAGCCCTGAGTTCAGTTTTGGGACCCTCACTACAAGAAGGACACTGAAGGGCTGGAGCACATCCAGAGAAGGGAGCTGGAGAAGGGGCTGGAGCACAAGAGTTATGCAGAGCAGCTGAGAGACCTGGGATCGCTTAGTCTCGAGAAGAGAAGGCTGATGGGAGACCTTATTGCCTTCTACAGCTCCCTAAAATGAGGCTGTGGTGAGGTGTGTGATGGTCTCTTCTCCAAAGTAACAAGTGGTAGGACTAGAGGACATGACCTCGAGTTGTACCAGGAGTGGTTCAGATGGGATATTAGGAAAGACTGAGTTATAGAAAGAGTGTTGAAGCACTGGAAGAGGCTGCCCAAGAAAGTGATGGAGTTGCCATCCCTGGAGGTGTTCAAAAAGTACATAGATGTGGCAGTTCAGGACATGGTTTATTAGGCATGGTGATGTTGGATTGATAGTTGGACTGGACGATCTTAGAGGTCTTTTCCAACAGCAATGATTCCATGATTCCATGGTTCCAGAGAAGTGTGTTTCTATTCCACAGAGCCAAGTCTAAGTGCTTTTGAGTCTGCTTTGTGTCTGTGAAGTGAGACAGCACAGAGGTGGTGATGGCTAGAGCTCAGGCCATGCATCAGCCCCATTGCTTCCCTGGCCAAGAGTGTTGTGTCAGGAGACCTGCTTCAGAGAGCATGTGGACTGATTTATAAAACCACCAAATACTCCTTCCCAAGCTGCAGCATAAGGGACTACATCTCTCATACCAGAGAAGGGCTATGAAATCCACAGCTAAGGGAGCATAAATCTCTTACATCGCCAGCTGTGCTCATTCAGCAGGGAAAGACAGAGCACATAAATCTTCACAGGCTCACTTTCGGTTGGAAAGGCTGGGCAGCAACTCCTTTTCTTGTGGCATTTCAAGTGCCTTTAATCAGACGCGTCGTTCAGATTAGGCTAAAGGGCAGGTTTAGTGCCTCTGTTTTGCCAGCTGGCTAGTACCCCTGCTCAGGCTAATCCCAGCATCACACCAAGACCAGACCTTCAGTGCTTATTTGGATAACAGGATGACCAGGATAGGCAAGGACTGTCAATTGTTGATAAGCTCATTTGAGTTAAAGGAGCATTGGGTTCAGTCCTAAAACTTTCTATTGCCATCATTAAGTGAGGACACATACATCCCTTGTGAGTCAAAGGTCACTTAGGGCTGCCATTCAGAATGGCCACATCAGGTATTTCAGAGCAAAGCACTGATGAAACCAAGTGTATCTACACTGTTGGTTAAGCTTGTGACCTAGTCCAGTGCTAAAATGAGACAACCCTACAGTAAACTCTACAAGCCTACAATAAAGTCTGCCTTATCCTAAGCTCTATTTCTGCCTGGCTTTACAGAGACGGGATGGCAGGCAGGAGAGTTTCCCAGGTCAGGAGCATTAGTAAGGTGCTAAGCAAACACCATAGGTGAGCAACTTAACCTACAGACATTAACACTGGATCAGCAGGCGCTTGATGCCATGTTGACCATATTCTGCAGTGGTACTTAGGGCCAGGAAGCAGGATTAGTGTCACCTACAAGAACGGTGTTTGGCTTTGTCACTCTCCATCCTTCTCTCACCCTTGTTGGTTCTCTTGCAATGTAGCAATGTTGATTTATTATTTCCCCTCCAGCTTGGTGAAGTGGTGACACAGGCGAGATCAGCAGCCCACAGCAGCTGCCCAAGAAGTTCATCATGGCTCAGCTTTATCCTGCTCAGCTGGCAGCAACTAAGCAGAGGAAAAACTCCTCTGGAGTCCCAGCTTAACCTTCCAGCTATTTCTCAGACCCAATGCCTTTAGGGAAGAGTGCCAGAATTGACAGAACTTAATGTTTAATGTTGAACATGTGCAGCCTGGCACATGCTGCTGAAGTAATTGAAGTAAAAAAACTTGGAACTGGAATTAAGACTTAAAGGGAGGGAGGGGGAACAACCAACTCCATTCCAGTCCTTGAATAGGCAGGTGAGCTATCAGCACAGGTACAGCCACAGAGAAAAGCTCATTGTGGACGTTTTTCAGTGACAAATGTGGGACCAGGAGGCATGAGTTCTGTTGTGCCTATCTCTAGCTGTGTGTTGTAACCTGGGTGCACACAAAACACCTCTCAGGACCTGACAGACACCCAGATTGAAGCATTTTAACACAGCAGTCAGTGGAGAAGCGTGCAGGGTGCTTCTGAAGCAGCTTCTGACGAGTACAAAGGTCTTGACTAATAAGTTGCTCTCTACCAACGCATGTGATGCAAAGGGTATCACTGAATGGAGGGCACACTTGCTAACAAATCATCTTGGCATGCTCCTGGGTCACCTTGCAAGTTTTGTCAGCCACTCACCACAAAATGCTGTGGGAATTTCTCAGGGGTTTAGGAAAGGTGAACACTCTACAATAGGCTAGCCTCTACAAGAAGTCAGGAACTAGGAAAGGCTAAAAGGAGCTGGAATGCTGCTGGTCCAGTAAAACATTCACATTAGTAAAATACAGCTACTGACCATCTCAATCACTTTATTTCAATGTAATTCTCACCTTCTTCCATGATTTCTCCATCACATCGCACCTTTAAATCTGCAGCGTCTGTGGTATGGTAGGTAACTCCTTACAACCTTCAAAACACAGGACTGCTATTCACAGGACCAGACACAGCCATGAAGGTGATGGGGATGTGAGATACTCCCCTTTAGCTCCCAAAAAGCATGCAATGAACCGGCCATACCATTAGCAGGATGGGCATATGTCTCCCTATCCTCGGCTGAAAATTTGCCGCTGGCTTATATCCATTTGCTATGTCCCTGGATTTACAGGTTCCTCTAGTTTTTTTTGCAGGTTCTTTTTATTTAAAGGGTTTCACCTGTTTCCTGAGTGGCGAAATCCACAAGTTTCTGTTACCCTCTCTTTCTCTAGGTATCATGTATTTTCATAGAACAAGAAGACACCAGAAACTGGGGTGTCTCTGGGACCAGATGTGTGATTGTTTCTTCTGTACAAGCACTGAGGGAAGATATTAGTGAAGTGGCACAACTATAGCCGTTGTTGCCAACAGCCCATAAAAAATAGATTTTCCAGGAAAAAAAAAATGAGTATTTGATGAATATGGAAGGCATCCTGGGTTTGGTGTTGAACCAGAAGCAGCCTTCCTCACAGAAATCATAGACATTATTTAAACACAGAACAGGAAGAAAAGGTCACAGATAACAGAGTCAGCAGCTCATATGGGCAGTTTTTTGTTTACAGGATTTGTTGGCTGATTCAAGTAGTTTGGAAACATTTTGAGCTGTATGTTTTCAACTCTGTATTTTACATATTAAAATGCTTCACTACAAATAGCCAGCCCTTGGTCTGAAAAGAAAATCAGTCTACAGATAAAAGTCAAAGTATTCATACTTCTGCAATGATTTACCAGATATTTATCTAGGAGAAAATGGAGTGAAATATTAGTATGAAGCTACCCCTCTCCAAGTGTTAACCACCAGTATTCTTTACATTGATCCTCCATGCTCACTGTAACATGTTTTCAGCATAGATTTCGCTTTAATCTTTTACTTCAGTCCACTGAGACCCACTGGTCCAAGGAGTGTGAAGTGCTTAGAGAGTGCAACATCAAGAAGTTCACATCTCAAATCACAGAACCATAGAATTCCCTAGGTTGGAAAAGACCTTTGAGATCATCAAGTCCAACTGTACCTGTCCACTACGAAACCTTATCCCTAAGCACTTCATCTACCTGTCTTTTAAACACCTCCAGGGATGGTGACTCAATCACCCCCCTGAGCAGCCTCTGCCAGTGCCTGAGAACCCTTTTGGTGAAGAAGTTTTAACTAATGACCAGTCTGAACCTGCCCTGGTGCAACTTGAGGCCATTCCCTCTCATCCTACCACCTGTCACCTGGGAGAAGAGACCAACACCCACTTCACCACAATGTCCTTCCAGGGAGTTGTAGACAATGATAAGGTCTCTCCTCAGCCCCTGAACAACCCCAGATCCCTCAGCTACTCCTCATAAGGCTTGTTCTCTAAACCCTTCCTCAGCTCTGTTCCTTTCTCTGGATGCGCTCCAGTCCTTCAATTTCTTTCTTGGAGTGAGGAGCCCAAGAGCGAACGTAGGATTTGAGGTGCAGCCTCACCAGTGCTGAGTACAGGGGCAGAATCAATTCTTTGCTCCTGTTGGCCACGCTGTTTCTGATACAGGCAAGATAAAATCAGACAGTATATGGAGGAAAATGGAGAAGCTACATAGAAAAGGCACATAACACACATGGGATACAGACACGGGGCTCTTACTCACTCTTTCCTCGACCTATACCCTATACCCTCAGGTTTCTCTGCTGACAGTGGCATGAGTTACATTTTATAGCTATTAAGGTCAGTTTGCAAAATAGAGCACTGGGTCCTGATCTTCTTTTTCTGGGAAGGACATGAATAAGGATGGAGCAGGGCTCTAAGTCGTTAGCTGAAATAATGCCATCCTTCTGCTAAGCAGTGACAGGTCTGAGCCAACAGAAATAACAGCTATGTACTATCAGAGCCTCCTTTGAAAATTCTAGGAAAACAGCAATTCTTCCTTTTACAGGCACTGGGAAAGTAACTCCAACTGTGACCAGAACAAAGGAAGAGTTCAGAAAATACCAAACACAATACTACCAATCTCCAAGTCCCACTTCTAAGAGTTTTTGCACGGCAAGATAAGAAGGGAACAAATGCTGAGAGTTTAAGAAAAGGTGATGGAGTAAAGAGGAGCCCTGGCATCTCTGCTGGGGGAAGGTTCCGGCTTTTGGTAGAACAAAAACTGCTGTAGCAACTAAGCAGCATCTTCTTACATTGGCTCTGGGAGCCCTCCAGTGGCTGCACACCCATCATTGCATACAAAAGGAATTGTGCGGGTGCTGTGGTCCCCATCCCCGAAGAGGAAAGAGACAGCAGAACCTCACAACATCATCTCCAAGATGAGGAAAGGGACTCATCAGCCCTTCATCCAGTCTGAAATGAAAGCAGCAAACTTCAGGCTAAAGCCATAGAGAGTATACACGATCCAAGGCTAAGCTTCATAGCATCACAAAGTTCCATAAAATTAATTAATGAATGTTTGGAAAGTGCCTTGAAGATCAAAGTCCAAATTCATAGTAATGGCTAGAATGGCATCGTGGTGACTTGTTCATTCCTTTTCAGCAAAACTAGTCTATACTTAGAGAAAGCATGCAAAAAAAAATGCCAATATAGATTTGTTACTGCTGTTTACCCTCTCCTCTACCTATTTTTACTTATGAGTACACTCTATATTTAGCCAATGCTTGATTCAAGCAAATTGTATGTGTACTGTTGTTTATTAGCTAAGGCTAATCATGTGCCCAGCTGATTGTCAGATTAGATTCCAAGACAAAATGTTGTGTAGAGGGCTGTCTTTTGTCACATATCTACAGAAATATCTGATAAACAATTTATCAAATACAAATAATAATAGCCAGTAAGTTATAAAAAATTAACAAAGATATTTAGCTTTGCCCATCAGCTCTCTGAAGCTGTGACCATTTTTAAGGTCTATATTTTGCCTTATCATTAAGGTACACTAGACAGTAGGTGTTCATCAGAATTCGATATTATTAAAATCTTTTTTTAAAATCACCACAAGCTATAGAATGCATTTACTACACAATACATTTGTCACTGCTCATTGCAGGGGAGTTGGACTAGATGACCTTTTAAATGTCCCTTTCAACCCAAGCCATTCTGTGATGACTGTGTGGGAGAGGACAGGGAGGGAAGTGTGGTCAGCACTCCATAAACCCCGTGCTCTGCAGATTAGCAAATTACACAGCAAGTTTGCTAAAGCTAAACCCAGAAGGGAAGAGTATTTACACAAGGATTCTGAGCAGAAGCTGGAGCTCAGCTGATTGCAAACACAGGTGAACAACAAGGAGGAGAATGACTTGCAAATCATCACAGTCACAGGAATCTGGAAAGAGCAGATTACCAGAGGACTCCAGAGCACTTACCCATCACTGAACCTTGACTCAAGTGCTCAGATGATTTTGAAAGAAGGGGGTGTTTTTTTCACACATACAGATGACAACAACCAGTGAACACAAGGGATAAAGCACAGTTGTCTTGTAGGTTCCAGGTTCAGGAAGAGGAACTGTCTCAAGCCAGGAGAGCAAGAGGAACTGTCTCAAGCCAGGAGAGCAAGGGTCTCATAACTTGGCAGCTTGCAAGGACTTCCTCCAGAACAATTAGTTGGCAGCATTTAAAAGTCATCCCCTCTTGCTCCATCACACACACAGAGTGGGTGTTTGCAGGCCCAGTTTGCAGTCCCCTTCCTTTAACTGGGAAATGGTAATGTTCAGATTCTCTCTCCTGCATTTTTCACATGACTGACCACAAAACTATTAATATCTGAATCTAGAGCTGGTTCTGCTAAACAACTCATTCCCGCCATGGGCAGGAAAACCACAACTTCTTCCACCCCTGGAAAAACCTTTTGTGACCGCAGGACCAGCAACTCAGATGTAGTAGAGACGGTTCTGGTTTGCTGATTTACCTCAGTGGAGAACAACAACCAGCATGAGAGAGTTTGGGTTGTTTCTTCTGTGCCTCCTTTGCATCTCCAGGAAGGGTGAGTTCTGAGCTTGCTACAAATCCCTGCCTCATCAGGGCTTTTCTTCTCACTCCAATCAAAGTGCCAGGAGAATTGTCAGGTACAATAAACTCTTGAAGAACTTCACCACCCATCGCATTGCTTAAAAGGATCATGACATTCCAGGTGCATGTAGGAATACTGGAAAAACATTCAAAGGCTTGATTCTTCTATTGTCAGAAGTTTTTTGTCTGATGGCTTTGCATTTTTTTTGTTAAGTTGTGCAGGGAGTTCTTCTTTATCTGACTTTCCCTGCATTGTCAGTTGGCTGTAGCATGTCTATCACCGCTCAGAAGTGCTGTTTTGTGCTTCTAGGAGTTATTATGCAACAGACAGAATTTGCTCCAGTTCCACTGAACACTTAAGCTCATGTTTAACTTCAAGAATGCACTTAAGATCCATCTAGGTCAATGGGATTCACTTAGATATCCTGTCGAATAGTGTTTTCTGGAGCAAGGCTAGTGTCTGTGGTAATCTCCAGCTCTTGACATCATTATTGTCTTCACAACCCTCCGTTGATATTAGCAGATACTCTGACCTGACAATTCCTTCTAAGAGTTACCTCCTGTAAGGCGTGTAGGCTACTTGCCTGTGAGCTTCTCTGTTTCTTGTGAGAGATTCACTTCCAGGAACAAATGGAGGATGGATATCAGCAGGCAGAAGCCATGTAAGACCTGCCATGCTGAAGCTTTAAGGTTAAGGTTAAACTATACACAAGATGCTGACATCTCCCTCCACTTATAACCTAGGCAAATTGTGTTTCCATAGGAATGGGTGGAGGTGGTAACACCAGAAGCACTTATTTTTAAGAATATTTCTCATGTTGAAGGCAAGGGGATGTTTATGTGCTAAAGTTAATGTTGTTTGCTTAAGATTTTACAGAAATGCAAGCCACAGAGTGGCAGAGGAAAGCAAATTATCTACTTAAATCACATGACCGGCAGTTCTCCAAAAGTAAGGGGTTATGGTGACATGCTGAAAATAACTAAAATAACATGAAACAACCTAGGAAGCAATAGTACTTTCCGTTTTCACTGCCAGGTCTTTGTGCTGGAAGCCCATGAGCCTCCTGGAGCTCCTCTGGCCATGGAGCCTTGTAGATTAGACCACCCAGGCTGCACTCACATTCTTGTAGTGGATGACAAGGCAGCCCAACTCCAGATCTCAATAATCAAAATACTGGCTTGGCCCTGATTCCAGGTAAATAACTTAATGGCAGAGAACCAGTCTTCTGTTGGTCTTTGTCCATTGTGAAGTGCACAATAGATTAACATGAGCCACGCCACCGCTGAGGTATTTGTCTAATATGGTGGAGAACAGATACAGGAACAAGCAGCAAATCTTATCTTAGAGTTTACATGAGTAACCCAATAGCTGAATGCCCACAGACCAGCATGAAGTTATCTAGACCAGGGATGAGTGGCAATTATTTGCAGGACAGCTCTGCATTTTTCACAGTTATTCTCAGCTATTGAGGGGAAAGCTCCTGATTTAAAGAAGCCATCAAGTGAGTTTTACAAGACAGGAATGCAGCCACAGACGTTCCTGAAGCCACCATCTGCTGCTACAGCTGTTGCAGTTAGCAACATGGTCTATAGATACACGTCTATATGGAAAGCACTGTCTACAGGTGCTACCTGTTGATGCTGTTGGTTCTTGGGGAAAGGAAACACATGAAACATTGAGTTTTCCCTGTGTACCTCCTAGATGGGGAGCATCCATTCAGATGAACGCTGTTCTCATCACTGGACAGAAACTATTGGTCTGGGTCTGGTGGCAATAAGGTTCAGCTCCCCAAATTGCACCAGGATTTTTGTGATTAAATTTGGCCAAGAGAACAAATTCGTAATTGTTTGTGACATCTCAGCTGGAAAAATGAGAATTTCCCCTGTCATGACACTAGGATAAGGCCTATCTGGGAACATACTGGCAGCTGGAGTCTATGCAGTGACAACCTGTTCTGCTAGCAGGGAAATGCCCACTATTATGGGCATTCCTATGCCAGGAACTGATACAGGGCAGTCACCTGTTCTAACCAGCCCTTATGAAATGAATGTCTGCAAGTCTTTATTCAGATCTGAATATCTGCCGACTGCAAAAGACTGTGTTAAACAACTTAAGGTGTTATTGCTCACTTTATAACCAAGTGGTTTGCTTAGTAATTAAATCACTTTCACCGTGAGCTAGTCAGACCCACTAGCTTTCCTGCAGACTGGTACCAAATCCAGCCACTTGCAGTCATCTGCAAGTCTTCAGTCAGAACACCAGGCACACCCAGGGAACAGAGCATCCATTTCTCTGACCAACAACAGAACAGATGTTCAGCACAGGAAGGACATGGATCTGTTGGAGCAAGTCCAGAGGAGGCCACGAAGATGACCCAAGGGCTGGAGCACCTCCCATGCAAGGACAGGATGAAAAAGTTGGGGTTGTTCAGGTTGGAGAAGAGAAAGCTCCAAGGCAACCGCACAGCAGCTTCCAGTACAGAAAGGGGGATTGCAGGAAAGCTGGGGAGGGGCTTTTTATCAGGGAGCGGAGGGATAAGGTGAGGGGGAAGAGTTTTAAGCTGAAAGAGGGAAGATTGAGATGAGTTATTACGAATAAATGTTTGTTGCCCAGAGAAGCTGTGGCTGCCCCATCCCTGGGGGTGTTCAAGGCCAGGGTGGATGGGGCTCTGAGCAATGTGATCCAGTGGGAGGTGTCCCTGCCCATGGCAGGGGGGTTGGAACTGGATGGGCTTTAAAGTCCTTTCCAACCCAAACCATTCCATGATTCTACGTGGGAAGGATTCCTAATTTCCCTCTCAAACACACCAGATAAATCATTCTTGATTACCTCTTTCTGCTTCTAGGTGTGCAGTGCAATGGCTGGTCTGTTCATGTCCCATCCGATGTTACTGGTGAACTTGGGAAGATGGTTATCCTGCCTTGTACTTTCACACATCCCTACAAAACATTTGACCGGACCCTTACTGCCATTTGGAGGATCAAGGAACCTTACAACGGCACAATAATTTTCAAGTGCATTAGTCAGAGCACCAGTGAGCTCTGTAAGACTGCTGTCAGCTACAAAAACAAATACAAACTGCTTGGCAACCCCCGGCACAAGGACCTTTCCATCAGGATTGACAATCTGACCTGGAGCGACAGCGAGAGGTACTTCTGCCGGGTGGAGTTGTCTGGAGATATCCACGACAAGTATGAAAGCAGGAATGGGATAAAACTGCATTTGATTGGTAAGAAGGCAAGACAACCAAAGGAGGCGAAGTCACCCTGTAGGGAAGTGAGCACCGCAAGATGTGGTAACTGATGAGTGGGTAGCAGAAAATGACCTGAAGGGGTGTTCCAAAAGGCTGGATTTTCCAGCTCCGTGAACAGCTCACAACATTTGTGCAGGGAATACTCGTTGCCTCACAAGACTCTTGCAGCGTGAGTCAATGAGCACAATGGTGGGAAGGGAATAGGAGCAAAACTGGTAAGGAAATAGCCAAGGTCCACCCACAAGGGTAAGAACCAACCAAGTCTTGAGCATCCTACTTTGTCCTTGCAGCACAGGATGAGTGCAGACACCATAGAAGCAAGTTGGTGTCAGCAGCCCCTGGAGAGGGGTTAAAGGCATCTTTTTCATCCTGTTCTGCACTGGAGAGGAGCCTGGGTGCTGAGCACTTGTTAGCAAATGTAAGCTTAGGAAAGCCTGGATGGTAGCAGGGGATTGGAAAGACAAGATACAAGGTACCCATGTTCCATGAGTCCAAACTCCTCTGGAACAGGAAATACTAAGTACAAATGGCCTGATAAAAACAGCTTATATCAATAAAGGTCAAATGCTAAGCCCATCTCCCAGGGTGTGTTTGCAGATTGAGAGAGGAGACCCAGCTGGCCTCGTGAACAGACTCAGACCATACACGTGAGTGCAAAGGTGCTGTGTGCTGTATGACTTTGCTTGTGCAGTAAAACTGCCTTTGTGCCTGCTGTGCACTGTAGGCATCCAGACAGAACATGAGGATGAGCTCAGCTACTTCTTGGGAAGTTCTGTATAATCAAGGCTCTCCTTCACTTGGAGCAACTCCTAAACACCCAGACACACAGCATGACAAGGACAGGATGGCAGAAAAATCTGTCTCTCAGTGGCTGCCTGGATTTGAACATCAGAGGAATGATAACATAAGCAGCTATGGTAGCCAGGATGCACTCGGCTTTGGGAGTGGGCCTTGACAGTATGAGTAGGATGGGTTAAATAATGCTTAAGAGGTTAATTTAAACACCAAAACACTAAGACACATGACAACTAACAGAGCTAGCTTTCTTATAGGTCAGTCCTCTAGCCCCAAACCCCTCCTGCATTACATGGACAAGGGGGAGGACATGCTGTGAGTGTTCACAAGCCATGCATATGCTGTCCAACCTGGCCAAAAATGAGACAAATATTGAATTTCTGTTTTTCCTGCGTCAGGGCACCCATTTAATTCCCTTCAGTTTTCAAAATGCTTTAAGGAATCAAATGCATTAAATGGGCCAACAGGTTCAAGAGGAGAGGACCAATGGGTAAGTCAAGCTTGATCATATCAGCTATTCTTCCCTAGCAGACTAGAGTAAAGATGATATGTTCAACAGTCATGTCAACATTTTTCATCCCCCAAATGATCTTCATCACTGCTCATTCAGTCACACAGTCTCATATGCTACAAATACAGGATGCAAAATCAGTGGCCCTATCTTTTCTTTGGTGTGCTACCCCAAAGCAACCAGAAATCTTCATCAGCTATTGGGTGGTCACTACAAGGTTGAAAGAAAACATCAAAAGTTGATTGTAAGGAAGAGTAGAAACCTTCCCTGTCAATAATAGGCCAAATCCAGCAAGTTTCAAGCATTGGCAAAAGACTCACACAAACCAATCTCTCCATATGTGCTCTGGAGTCCAGAGACCAAAGGAACAGCAATGAGACTCTTATAGAAGAGTACCACGGTTGCCTTGTCCTGGATCACATGCAAGATGCAGCAAGTCCGAAAAGGTCACCAGCTGCACCTTGCTTACATCGCAGGTTTTACTGGGTAGCAATTCATGGTTAGATGAGAGGGAATGATTCAAGCTGTGCCAGGGGATGTTCAGATTGGACATCAGGAAAAACTTAATCACTGAAAGTGTTATCAAAACAGGCTGCCCAGGGAGGTGATTGAGTCACCATCCCTGGAAGTGTTTAAAAGACAGGTAGGTGAAGTGCTTGGGGCTATGATTTAGTAGTGGACAGGTATGGTTGGACTTAAATGTCTTTTCCAACCTGGGGATTCTATGATCTTAGGAAGAAATGTTTTCCTGTGGGGGTGGTGAGGCACTGGACAGGTTGCCCAGAGCAGTGGTGGCTGCCCCATCCCTGGAGGGGTTCAAGGCCAGGTTGGATGGGGCTTGGAGCAACCTGATCCAGTGGGAGGTGTCCCTGCGCATGGCAGGGTGTGGAACTGGATGGGCTTTAATGTTCCTTCCAACATATACCTTCTTATGATTCTGTGATCTTCACACATGATTGCCCTGCCTCCTGGAAAGTCACAGCAGCTGAAGTTGACCAAAGCTCAGAAAACTTTTTAAGGCATGGATAAAACACAAATAGGGTACATTGCTTCAAGGCCGTGTTAATCCTCTCGCTCCTCTATCCTACACAGGCAGGATGAGAAAAGCCAGGGAAAGTACTAAGAAAAACAGAGGGGAGGTTTTATCCCAGTGCTATCCTGATACAACGTGCTGAGGGTCCATCAAGACCAAGCACTGTTCCAGGTGTATTGTGATCCACGGTCCCTCCTCCCCTGTTGTGCTTTCTGCAGCTGCCCCCCGGATCGTTAACATCACCATCAGCTCCAACGGGGATAGCACCTTCCAGGCTCGCTGCACTGCTGAGGGGGAGCCAGCTCCCACTCTGACCTGGACCGGACCACCCTCCAGCAACCTCACCTCCATCACCAGCATGAACCACCGTGTCACCAAGGAGCTCCAGTCCCTGACCCACGATGGAAAATACACCTGTACTGCTGTCAACAGCCATGGGAGAGCAGAGGGGGCTGTGTACTTCTATAAATTCAAAGCATCCAGCGGCTCCTACTTTTTGATCCTGATCTTTGTGCCACTGGGAATTAAAGTGCTCATTTTGGTGGTGATACTGCTCTTCATCGTTTTCTCAAAAGGAGGTATCTATCTCTGTATCCTTTGGCAGTCTTTTTGCATCAGACTGGTTACCAGGAGGGACTGTATTTGTTTGGGGTTTATTTAAATGATTTTATGATTTTAAAGCCTAGGAGAAGGACATTTCAAATAGGAAATCTAAGATCAAGTAAGAGGGACCTCTTGAAATGGCTGGTCACAGCCTGCAGGCAGGAGTTCTCCTTCAGGAAGGAGGTCTCCCCTAGTCACAAATGATGATCCCCAGAGGCTCAGAGCTGGGTCCAGTTCTGTTCAGTATCTTTATCCGTGACCTGGATGAAAGGATTCAATGTACCCTTAGTACATTTGCAGATGGGACTGAGCTGTGAGGAAGTGTTGATCTGCTGGAGGGCTCCAAAGGGATCTGGAGAGGGTGGATCGATAGGCTGAGACCAGCAGGCTGAGGTTCAACAAGGCCAAGTGGTGGGTTCTGCACTTGGGGCACAACAACCCTGTGCAGCTCCAGGCTTGGGGAAGTCTGGCTGGAAAGTTGCCTGGCAGAGAAGGACCTGGGGGTGTTGGTTGACAGCGACTGAACATGAGCCAGCGGTGGCCCAGGTGGCCAAGAAGGCCAATGGAACTTTGGCTTGGACCAGAAACAGCATGACCAGCAGGAGCAGGGAAGTGATTGTGTCCCTGTCCTTGGCATTGGTGAGGCACATCTCACATCCTGGGTTCAGTTCTGGGCTTCTCACTACAAGAAAGTCATTGAGGGGCTGGAGATCATCCAGAGAAGGGAATGGAGCTGGAGAACAAGTCTTATGAGAAGTGGCTGAGGGACCTGGGGTTGTTTAGCCTGGAGAAGAGGACGCTGAGGGGAGACCTCATAACTGTCCACAACTGCCTTAAAGGAGGTTATGGTGAGGTGGATGTTGGTCTCTTCGCCCAGGTGGTAGGGCGAGAGGGAATGGCCTCAAGTTGCATCAAGGTAGGTTGGACATTAGGAAAAACTTCTTCACAGAAAGGGTTCTCAGGCACTGGGAGACACTGCCCAGGGAGGTGGTGGAGTCCCCATCCCTGGAGTGATTTAAAAGCTGGGTAGGTGAAGTGCTTAGAGATATGGTTTAGTAGTGGGCAGGTACAGTTTGGCCTGATGAGCTCAAAAGTCTTTTCCAACTTAATGATTCTATGATTCTTTGAAAAGACAGAGGGAGCAGAAGTTTCCCTGTGTCCAAAAAGAAAAGTTAATAAATCTTTGTCCCTCAGGCTTTGCAACCCAGCTCCTTCCCCATCGTTAGTGAAACCCCATCTTCTAGCCACATGAAGGCCATGAGAGCTGGGAAACCTCAGCTTGCAGGACGTGAGCATCAGGTCATGGACAGAGGGATGAGACCTCCCAATAGGACCAGAGCCCCCTGGCCTCCAGCCCGCCATCCCTGCTGCACGATGGCACAGGGAGAAGGAGACCAGGAGGGACCCTGGGTGGGCTCTGCCTCTCAGGCCAGACAAGATGTCACATCACCATAACTCGTATGTAGAGACAGTCTGATGTTAACAACTTGCAAAAGCCATCACTCATCTCATATTGCAGAAGCAGCAAGACAAATCAGAAATGCTTTGTTCCTCTTGTTCCACTGCCAAACTCCCACCCTCAGGAAGGGGACCACATGCCTGACAAAAGGTCTTCTCCCCATTCACTGAGGTGTCACAGCCACCCTCCTGTGGAGCTTCCCAACAGCTCTAAGTCAGTCCTGGCTACCCAGCTCGCTCTGACCGCATTGCTAACCCAAGTCTTTCTTCCCTTTTCACAGGTCCCTCTTCTGCCCCATCCAGCCTGAACCGGTAAGGATGTCCTGCTTTCTACTCACATAATCCAGCAGGAGGGTGGAGATGGCTAAGGAGAGAAATGCAATATGTCCTCGATCTTGGCAACAACCTCCCATTCCAAGCACAGACTCATGGGACAAGGACAGGGTTGGGCTGGTGGCCATGTAAGGCAGCATGACAGACAAACTCCTCCACTGCTGGGAGGAGGCTCTGGCTTGAGTACAGCTGAGAAGAAAGCCCCATTGATGTGAGAAAAGGGAATGGGGCAGCAGATTGGAAAGACCATGGCACATGGATACTGCAGCAGCAAGGGGCTAATGGAAGCTTAGCTGGGCCACAGGCCCAGAGCATGGTAGGAAGCCACATTAAACTACTAAAACAAGCACCCACCTAAGGGACAGGTGAAGGGAACAGGCTGGAATGGCATCCGTGGCAGGCTGATGCACACGGGTAGAGAGGGGGAAACAGTGCAACACGGGCCTTCCTCCAGCTCAGCATGCATACTAGTCTCTGATGGAGCAGGAAAAGGGCCCGTATCAGAGCTGATGAGCTCTGCCAAGTCTGGAAGAAGGCATGGAGATGCCAAATAGCCCACCTCAGAGCCAGCTCAGGTGTGCCAGGACCCAACTCTTTGTCTGGTATCCATACAACCATCCTGGCATTTCCCATTACCCAGCACAACACCGTTCTTGGACACTTCTGACAGCTGTGGAGGCTGCACTAGAAAGGGATGAGGTCAATATATTTACATCTGTATGGGGCTGCTCCCTTCCAACCTGAGTTATCCCTATGTGATGTCTCCTTGCCTCACCTTACCCAGGAAAGCAGGACAGACAAGCATACAGTATCAGAACTCAGCCAAAGAGGCAACAGGAATTTAATCCTACAGTTAAATCTGTAATAACTATTTGCAACCACATAGTTTTTGCTGATTTAAGTGTCTAAACCATAATGCACCCTTGATGACATTTGTATAGAAATATACTTAGCTGAAAGCTGAAGAACCAAGATCCTCCACGCTCTACGTGAGAGGATCCTCCTCAGGAGAGGTTTACACAATCTCCCATGGCTCAGAGCAGCAGGACAGTAGTAGGAGTTAATGGTGTAGATCAGTCTGAAAGCTTTAAAATGTTAAATCTTAGGTGCAATTAAGGCACTTACAAACTCCCTGCTGCAGAGGGGAGGATCTGCATCAGATAGTATGGCAGATTCTTACTCTGACACTCCTTAGCTACTACTATAAACTCCAAACCAGACTGAAATGTGCCTTCACCTTATTCACTTCATCCACTGCCAGGCCACAGCAGCAAGAATCCACCTACGAGAACTTCGACCGCAGACTCGGTGGCAGCCAGACTCTGCCAACAGAACGAAGAGCATCGAGACGCAGCTGAGGACCTGGGTGTTCTCATCCTCACTTGCTTGCACAAGGCTGCCTTTTCCAGTGAACGTAAGACTGACACTGACTGATGCACAGAAGGTCAAATGGGCCTTGCAGGTGTATGACTTCCATACCTGCTGCTTCTTACAAGCAAAAAAAAGCCCTTAAAGGGATAAAAGAAAAAAGAAAACAAAGAGGGACATGAAAGAACAGAAGAGGATCTACATAGGATGTCAGTTCTAACCAAC
Organism: Phaenicophaeus curvirostris; assembly: GCF_032191515.1. Lineage (NCBI taxonomy): Eukaryota > Metazoa > Chordata > Aves > Cuculiformes > Cuculidae > Phaenicophaeus > Phaenicophaeus curvirostris. The sequence goes on from NC_091431.1 coordinate 72,653,112, forward strand.
CTGTGGGGTTTTAGCCCTTATCAGATAGTGTTTAGCAAGCAGATAACAGTCTACCATTTTCTTAAATCTTTTTGCTTTGGTGTTTTTCAAACGTTACTTCAAAAAAAGCAGTTTTCACCACCCCACTTGTCAAACCACACATAGCTTCCTAGAGCCAGCAAGTGAACTATTTTCATGTTTCAGATACCAGCTGTGATAAAAACACTACTCGAATTTCTGCTGGGGTGTTTTTTTAGTGATTATTATTATTCCTTAAATTCCAGATGAGTTTATATAAAACTTTAAAGGAAATCTTAACTTTCAAGAGGAGTCCAAGCAGAAAGGAAAAGAGGTTTTGCAAAAGCTGGTAGAGCTGAATGCAGGACATACAAAGTGTGGTCTGCATTGAACTGTATTGCAGCTCCTAGTGCGCATGTGCACATACAAGCAGAATCACAGAGTTTTGCGATAAATATGCTGTGAAAACATCCCAATAAACCAAACTGGCTATTTTTCTTAAAAAAAAAAAAAATTAAGCCAAGGGAATTTATTTCTAAACAGCTTCTATCTCCGTCTTACATAAAAATGGTCCTTTAAGGCCTGACTACTCATAAGTTCTTCTGAGATGAAGCCACTACTACGAAGTCACTGGTCCTCCTCAGACAAGTCTATAATCAAACTGTGAACATGCTGCACCTGTGAACCAGGTGAAGAGACCCAGGTTATGGTACAGGATGACACAGGTCAACCTGGAGTCTCCATCAGGCAGACAAAGGCTCATTAGAGGGCTGTGAAAACGAAGAGGCTGGCATAGAAAAGGAGGAGCAAGAATGAAAAAAAGGAGTAAAAAGAACCTATCGTTAGGTTTGTATCAGTGGATTCAGTGATCTGTGCAATCATTCCAGTGCAGCAGCTCCAAAACTCTTCCCCTTAAGATCCTGCTTCTGGTTGCAACCAATGCTGGCCAGGAGCCCAAGCTGCTTCTGAATTACCATCAAGCCTGTGGTCCAGCCTCGAAGCTCACTCCTGGCCTGGGAATTATTATTTTGAAGTTCACTTCTTCATAACATCTGTGCAGTGAATGTAAATCACAGCTTTAAATGACTTGGCCAGGATAGCCAGGGGAAAAAAAAAGAAAGGAAATAAATGCAAGGAAATATTTGAACCTGATATTTTAAATTGCAGTGGCAAAGCCAAATTTAATAAAAGTAGGAAAGGATGGAAAGAGGAAAGGGATGTTACCGCAGACAGCGCAGTCAAAGACCAGTAAAAGCTCAGTTTCACAGGAAGAAAGAGACCTCAGAGATATTAAATGGACAAACTGAATTGAATTTCTGAGCCCTTGATTTGTAGACATGCGTTAGAGTAATGAGAACTGATTTCTACCCATGTATGGGACCGAAGTTTGGCTTACAGGATTTTTCTCTTGAAAATTGCCTCTCTAACTCAGGTAGTTTGAATCCAAACAGAAGCACTGGATCTCGTGCCCCAAAAACACCTGAGGTACATGGTGCGTTCCCTGGTGCATGTTCAGCAGCCAGTGTGCTGCCAACAAGAGCATGTCACAAAACAGCTGCAGGAGTTAAAAAAGCTACAGGAAGCTCATAGATTGGCAGGTCTGGCTTTATTGCTTAAGCTTAGAGCTTATTGCTACTTCCAGAGCACAGCCCACACTGGTGCAGTGCAAAACAAGGACACCCGGGTACAGGAATCCACCACACCTTAGACACTAGGAATAGGACAGAAATTAATCTGCCTGAATGAATGTGCCTTCACTCCTCAGTGAGGGTTCTCTAATTCATCCCACTAAGGATGAGGTTGGGATGGGAAGAGCCTGCTCTCAACATTTCCCTCTTACTGCTCACTCTTTCGTCCTTCGGAAAGCAAAAGATTTAGGGTAAAGTATGGAGCAGAGACCTTGTTATCAACAAAAAGGGGTGGAAGAAGCCAACTCCAGCATTCTGTGCACAATAAAGTGCCTACAGGACAGCATTGTGGAGAAAAGTCTCATGCCTGTTCTGAGAAATCAGCATGAACAAGTGCCTCTCAGGCAGGAGGAATTACAAGGTCCACATGCAGTGGCAGGGTTACCATCTCATTAAGACCACAAAGCTGCAGAAGGATAGCTCATAAGCCTGGAACACGCGCTGCAGATGGAGGCAGCCTCTTCAGGACAGACAAGGGCTACACATGCAGCAAAAGAAGCAGCTCACAGTGAATCCTCCCTGCTTTTAATGGCCTACCATTTTACTTTTCAGTGTGTTTTAATCATGATAAGCCAAACTATCACAGTTATTAAATCAAGACATGGGAAAAATAATCATAAGTCTCATTTCCATGACATTTTAAGCAGTACATTATTAAAGCAGCTGTTTCTGTGATCGAGAAAGATGGACATGATGTTAGTGTCAATGTTTTCTGACAGCAGTAATACCAGCCTGGTCCAGTCCTGCCCACCAGCACAGCGCTCAGCAAGAGGTGTGGGGTTCAACAAGGCCAGGTGCTGGGTCCTGCACTTGGGACACAACAACCCCGTGCGGCTCCAGGCTTGGTGAAGAGCGGCTGGAAAGCTGCCTGGAGGAGAAGGACCTAGGGGTGTTGGTTTAGAGCCAGGTGAACGTGAGCCAGCAGTGGCCCAGGTGGCCAAGGTGGCCAGTAGCATCCTGGCCTGTATCAGAAACAGCGCAGCCAGCAGGACCAGGGAAGTGATTGTGACCCTGGACTCAGCACTGGTGAGGCTGCACTTTTGAGTCCTGGGTTCGCTTCCGGGCCCCTCACCACAAGAAGGGCATGGAGGGGCTGAAGACCGTCCAGAGAAGGGGAACAGAGCTGGGGAAGGAGATGGCAAACAAGCCTTACGAGAAGCGGCTGAGAGACCTGGGGTTGTCTAGCCTGGAGAAGAGGGGGCTGAGGCAAGACCACATCACTGTCTACAACTGCCTGAAAGGAGGTTGTAGCAAGGTGGGTGGCTGGTCTCTTCTCCCATGTGACAGGTGATAGGATGAAAGGAAATGGCCTTAAGCTGTACCTGGGGTGGTTCGGACTGGACATCAGGAAAGACTTCTTCACTGAAAGGGTTCTCAGGCACTGGCAAAGGCCGCCCAGGTAGGTGGTGCAGTCCCCACTCCTGGAGGTGATGAAAAGATGGGCAGATGAGGTGCTCAGGGATCTGGTTCAGTAATGGACAAGTATGGTTGGACTCAATGATCTCAAAGGTCTTTTCCAACCAAATGATTCCATGATTCTATGAAGAGCAGCACTAACTGGAGATACAAGTTTCCTCTAACTCCCTCCACACTACTAGTTTTACCCTCATTTGGGATAAACACCAAATTCCACAGTATGGATCAGTCGTAAGTGCTGAAAGAACTGAACCGATGCATCATCCCTAAGTACCTTACCACAGAGTTTTGGGGAATTCTGCCAGGTCACAGAAATGTTACTTCTGCCATAACACAGATAACCTTTTCCTTGGGTTCTGGGCACAAAAACAGGCTGTTGAATCCCATACATGTTAAATCTAAGACATCAAAGACATGAATCTCCAAATCTCTATCAACTAGAGATTTGCTGACACAGCAACTGTGCATGAAGGGCATTCTCCCTACATACGTTCCTGTCTAAGAACAATTACATGTTACCTGATGTGGATTCTTCCAGTAAGCTGAAAATATCATGGTATTTGTCACAAATTAATTGATTTTTCTCATTTTTATTTTGCATGGTCTTTGCTGACATAGCATGTTATAAATACAACATTTGTAAAAACCCAACAGCTGAAACAATTCCTTGTTTTAAAAGTGCATGTCAAACACATATTTCTGACTTCTTCACATTTTTATGCAACTGATCAGTAACACTGAATCTAGTAAAACCAGTGCTTTTAAATCTCTTGGGGAGGGAAAGGCAGCAGAACGTATTCTTCTATAGTCTGTTAAAAAACATGCTGCATTGATATCTGATTAATATACACAGGGATGTACAGATGTGTATATATATGTTTATATATTTATAGGCTCGCAGATAGAGCAAAGACTGTAAGACCACATTAAGATGAAGGTGATCTAGTGACCCAGCTGGCAAACTTAGCAGAATCTGTCAAGAAGAAAAAGGTGTTTATGTCTCTACCACCAGTACCACAGTTAAGAGCAATACTTCAAAGCATTAGTAGACCAGACAGTAGGTAGCACATTTTTATCCCCTAATAATCAGAAATAACGTTTTAACGTGTAACTACGTTCTAAACATAAAGGCACAATGAATGGAGGAAGACAAGAAGCGACCATTGCTCCTCCACAGCAGTGTACAGAGTGGGACTATGGGACCCTGGGCCACATCAGACAGATCCGTGATAAAAGGGACTTTAGACAAACAGCTGAGGAACCTCAGGCTTCTGCTTTCCTTGAACAAAAGTGCACCTATGATCAGACAAGGCAACAAAATCAGTGATCATTCAGCAGAAACAACAAATTTACAGTCTCATGGTTCATGCTTTGGCAATAGAATTTTAACAAGTGATCACCAAATTTAATACACAATAAATACATTTTCACAGAGTCAGCTAAAATCCTGTCATGTTATACCCAGCTAGGAAGAAAAGAACAAACTTAAGTGGTGTGTGCCCCCTTGTTAAACCACTATTTCGTAAACAACCATACTTTCAGAACCAAAGAATCCTACCTAATGTGAACATAACTATGTTCTCCTCCCAGACACTGGGGATCCCCAAAATTTATCTCTGGATTTTAACTGATTTAAGAACTTCCTTTAGGAAGCAAGACTTAAGATTTAGTTTAAAAGAACTTGGCTAGAAATTACTCGCATTTAATCAAGCAATATGGATGCAGACTCACTAATATTTAGAAAATAGAAAAAAACAAAGTTCTTTAGTTCAAATTTTAGTTTGTATTTACAGAAGTGGGAGAAGATTGCTGGCGTGCCTTTCAACTACAGATTTCTGTGGGATATCAAAAAGTCAAAATTTAAAATACTGTCTTTCCAAATATAGGGACTTCACAAGTCTTGAAACACAGACTCACGTAAGGTTTAGAGGTATCCTGGTTAAGAAAGTCAAAACCTCTTTTACACACAATCCTTTGCTCACTTTGAACTGGCCTGAGCAATGAAACGTTGGGAAATAAAAAAAGGCACAAAGCAAAACCTGAAGATGCTATCGGATGAGCCTTGCTCTCTAATGACTTGTACATCTTTTCTCAGGTATTTCCCTCTCTGACGTGCACCCCACACAGGAAGATATTCGAGTGTTTTCAGTCAACAAAATACTAAGCAAATCCACAAGCCTACACATCAAAAGAAAATAAGGAAAATCTTAAAGAGAAGAAAAATTGCCAGTGTGCAGCTCCCCATTCTTGCTCCTGAATTAAAATGGAACTCTGAAGGTAAAAATTACTTGTGCAACAACAACATCATATGTAAACTGGAGTAATCAACGTTGCATGATGATTCTGCAAGCTCAGTGCCACTACCGTATGCTGTCCAAGTAATGCACTTCTGGGTACAGACTGTTAATAAGGAGAGCCAAGAGATTATTGCCATCTCGAAGACAATGTTCTGGATGCTTGATGAACTGACAAGCCTGGGAGAGCTGCTCCTGGTAATCCACATATTGTTTGTTTGATGCCATAGATTCAAGAGCATTCAGTGCCTATAGATACAAAGGAAAATTCTGTTAGGTGTGTCTACTTTGATCCACAACCAACCAGTTCATGAGCCACCCTATGCACAACACCATGGGAAGACCCTTCTCTACTAGAGAACCCAGAGTATTCAGAACAAAGCTTTGTAAAACATAATCACATAACAGTGTTTCAAATCACCTCATGTTTTTTTAAACTGTTCCTTCCCTGGTATCAACGCAAATGTTCTACCAAGGCTTGCTAGGATCCTGCAACTCACACACTGTCAAACATTTACTTCATGCAGTCAAGATATGTTTTCAGGGAACATAAAATACAAACTGCAACATACTTAAGTATTCATTTCAGGTTGTTCTTATGAACATTTCTGACATTCATAGAAGTATTATATTGTTCCCATTGACAATATTGTAGAGACAATGTCAGGTTAGCAATTATAGGTAGAAGAACCAACACGGAACCTGCTCTGGCAGTTTCAGCCAGGGCAAAAGTTGGCACTGTGTCTGAAGAAGTTTCATTCATTTCTTAGAGAAGAGAAACAAGTTGTACCAAATGAGTTGCTAGCTTTGGCGTCTCATCTACTCCTCCTTCCTCTTCTCATGCACTTACTGAAACAATAATGTGGTCAGCACAAACATGAAAGAAGGAATGTTTATTTGTCACAGGGCATTTAAGCCCTGACCTCACACAAGCAAGCATTAGCGTGAACCTAATCCTGCTTTATCACTGAAAAGCAGGGCAATCACAGCTGCATTTGTTTTTCCTGTTTGTTTTAAATCCCTTTTACATGTTATGTTCCAACATGTCTGAACTCTGGATTTACAGACCCAAGTTAATCTGCAATTTTTCAGTGTATTAAGAGTAGAAACTGATGCCTTTGTATTAGTACAGAAAGCTGTACAGTTTTACTTTCATTCAACCTAGGACCACTTCAGGTCCTGCTATAACCATTCAGTAAACTGGCATCATCACCTGTCCTACCCTACACCTGTCTGGTCTCTGTGAGGTTCCAAGACGGTGCTTTGACGTATATCAAAATAGTACACAAGTTTGTGACAGACCTTCTTCCCTGATAAGACAAATGAGAGCAAGAAGCTACTTCTGAAATTCAGAATTCAGATGCAGATATAAAGCAGTAGCAAAAAAAGATTGAGAGCATTCAGCACTGAATAAAATTAAAACGTTGAGAGTATGATTTAGCTTAAAGCAATGCTTGCAGTGACTTTCATAAGCCTCAGCCCACAAGCTAAGCAAGCACACAAAGAGGACATGTCAAGAAGCCAGTGACTGGCACACAGTACCTGCTGGGCCTTCAGTGACAGCTTCGGCTCTGACCCTGCTTTCAGGCGGACTTGAGTCTCTGCAGGAATCTGTACCAAGAGGAAGGCAGACAAACTGCGGGCAACCACCCGAAACCTTGCATAGGAAAAACGACAGAGAGAGAAACTGGCATCAATTTTGCAAGTCCTGATGAGCAGACAAAACTGGAAGTTCTAAACAAGTGAGATCTCTCTTGTATCACGAACACAGTGAAGACTTTAGAGGACCTTTTTCAACACAATAGAAAAAAACCTACTTATACTATATCATACATACTTGAGGATAATGTAATAACATACATACAAAATGTTACACGTGTTCCAGGCTTAGCTGGAGCACTGAAGTCACATGTGAATGGTACTTCTTTTCACAGCCTTCAAAACACTCTTATCATCCAAATCAAAGGATGAGTTGAACAAGGCTAAAGATTTCAAAGCAATTTCAACAGGTCTGAATCCCAGAAGTTCTTTATAAAAACAAAGCTATGTTTAGGTTACTGTGTTGAATTGGTGTTCCACAAACATCTAGCTATTTTCCCTTGGCATTCATTCCATGGTGAACTTTATTTTAATACTTAACAACCGACCTTGGTGCTTTCCTTTAGAAAATAAAGTGAGTAACAAGCAAGCACATACTTCTTTGAGCTTCTTTTAAAATTTCCAGTGACTCAAGGTTAAGACGGAAAAGGCAGCACATGTGACCGTGCAAAATCTTTCTGATGTCAACTGGAATGGTCTTGTACAGACCAGGTGAAAGTATTTTCTTCTAACAAACAGTCTCCCTAAAAATTCTGCTGGACACGGACATTAAGTCAAAATCACCACTGCATTTTCTTTCTTTTTCCTCCACTAACTTTGCAGACATTCATATTAATTTCTTATCCCAACTGAAACACTTGTTACATTCTTCTGTGATGGGGCCAGACTTCATAGATGTGGAGATAACATGGATTCAGAAGATCCTGGATACAGGACACTGCGCAGTCTGGATGGATTCAGGCTGGAGTTTTTTTAACATGATGACTTGAATCAATTAATTCACTGCACCTTCAACACTTACCTGGGTGACAACGGAGACCTCCTGCCTAGCCCAATTGCACCAAGTATTCCAGAAGTCAGCCTCTCCTCAGCCAGCTGACTCTGCCTGCTCTGGATTGACAACAGTGTTCGAATGACAGATTCAATCAGAATGGCATCATCTTGCTCCATCTGAATCAAGGATAACTGCATGGCTTTATGCCACCAAAGAAACAGCTTTGCCTCTTCCTTTGCTGAGCTTTAGGTAAGATATAAAGAATAAAACAAAATATAAATTAAAAAAATACCAACAGAGAGATGCATAGGTCAAGAAGTTTGTATCCCTCCCATTTATGCTCATGAAGAATTTAGACAGTAAATTAACCTTACTATGCAAGACTATACACTAATCTTACTCTACAAGGATAGCACAACTATACTACCCCACCAGTCACTACACTGCCGGAACTGCTATTGTTATGGATTTGTTGCAGACATCAGGTCTTAAGACCCCATAAGAGGACATAGAACAATGTTTCCTTTCAAGCTTTACAACTGAGAACAAATGATATTGCAGCCGTAAGTGGATTTAAACTTGTATAAGACTTGATATAAAAGGATGAAGCTGTATCTCCACTCTTTTTCTCCTCCTTCACTTAGCAATAAAACACTTCAGGAAGCACTAGCTGTTGTTTCTACAACAATTTAGGCTTTTAATATGATCTCCTAGAAAAGGAAACATTGAAGTTTTTTGTTGAGCAATGCACAAAGCGAAGTTCCCCCTATGATATTTTTAATCTTTCCCCAAACGGTTCACAGTTTAAGCTAACAAGCTCAGATTTTCCACAAAAAGCATCAGCACGAGTTTCCTGCATCAGACTATCCTCACATCACTCCGCCCAGTCATTTCCCATCCTGGGCACCCTCAGCTTTGATGTTCAGAGCAAGGTTTAATTCACTGTGTATGGTGGTTTTGCTGCCTCCTTCACACTTTGGTAATCGAATTACTATAGCACCTACAACAGTGAAAGTGTTCTTTGAACTTCAAGGGACAGTGGGACCATGCATTTTCCCAAAACGGTCTTTCACAGCAACCAGGAACATTATCAACATTAATACAGAAAATATTTACCAAGTTGGCTAAACTCTGGCAATTTCAGCATCAATGGTAAATACAGTTGTTACATACTTTATGCATGTAACATGTCTTACCATGTTAATCCCAAAGCTATCCATCCTTTCATCCCACAACACTGTTATCTAGTTAGTTGTTTTACAGCGATGCAAGCCCCTAATTCTGGGGACTCCACCTGGTCCACTGGGTTCATACTTGGCTCAGAGCTGCTGAAGCATCCTCAGCTCTGAACACCAGGCCTCTCAGAGTGTCAAATTGAATATTTAGCACATAACTCATCCCACCTAGTGGACATCCTGAAAAGTGGAACCTACAGTGAGTTAGGGTTTGCTTAAAATAATTTTAACTGAGCACAAATCCAGGCTGCCATGGAAATGAAGAGACTCTGACTTAAAGCTGATCAAAACTGTACCAGAAGCATTCAAGTAAATTAAAGTCCCTTTTGTGCTTAACCATAACTGCTATTGATGCTGGCACTGGGGTTGGGCAAACTTTGTAGGAGTAGATAGAGAAGGTGTGGCTATTTCATCCAGCAGTCTGGCAAAACTAATCTAATTAACCTGGTCCATTTAATTAGACCAGCTACACAACCACATCCTTATTTAAAAGCCAATGTGTATTCAGAGTTTCATACCTTGGGTAAACTTGCTCCAGCCATTTGCTGATGGTTAGCAGGATTTTCATTTCATTGGCAAGAGTCTGATCAGTGTTCAGGCACTGCAGCAGGTAAACATACAGGGTCAAGTAGCTTCCCAAAGACAGACACTCCTGCAGGAATTCCTCCATGGTGAGCTCAGGAACTTGGAGGGAGGCGAGTATAGGGCCCCAGCCTAATTCCTGGTGGTGAAGACAATCTATAAAGAAAACAAAAGGGGCAGAACAAAGTGCGTGAGGAAACACCACTTAGTAAAACCTAATTACCAGAACTACTTCACTGTATTCCTTCAAATTACAGAATTTGGTCTGGTTTAGCTGTTTTCCAGGTGATCACTGTGTCACACAATTCTGATGAAGTGAAAAATAAAAATCCACTATCATAGGGCACCTCCTAACAGTCAAGGTGAGAGATTTTCACAGTGTTGAGTCAGAATTAAATTCAAAGATTCTAGTATGGAATTATTTCCTAATGGTGTACTGAAATCTGATCACATAGAAAGTGGAAAAAGAATCAATACATAGTTCCACAAGGATTACATAAAAAGAAACCTCCACCCCAAGAAAATATCCACAAAACAGGATTTCGTAATTTTACAAATTAGTAGGTTGTTTGGGTTTTTCTCTTTTAAATTACCCTACAGAACGCTATGGGAGGGGACATAAAATATCTGGTTTGTTCTCTTGGGAAGATTGTTTTGAAGAGGTGCTCCTTTTTAGTTAGAAAAATGGCATCCGTTACATAATGTCAGTCAGTCTTCATAGAGACAAATACATTTCTTAATAAAATACACAGTTAAAGCTGTTGAAAATCCCAAACCACAATAGCCTAACTTTTGTTCATCCAAGTAATACAGCACATACATGTGTGACAGCCAGGAGCCACCAGATAAAGGAAGGAGCTCTGATTCCAGAAACTAGATTAAAACCCAGCTCCAGGACTGAGCAGCATCAAGCTGTAAGGATTCCAGAGGATTTGTATTTAACAGGCATCCAGAGACTGATCAATGTTTATGAGACCAGCAGCAGCAGAAGACAGGGCCCTACCTTGATTGAAGTAAGCAGCGATACAGGCTTCTGTCGTCTCTGCCATGTGTCGCACAGAGGCCAGGCTCTGACACGCCGCGGTGAGAAGTGGCATTGCTAGCAACCCATGCACTTTGCTATCGATCCACTTCCGTAAGCTCCCCCGTAGCAACTCAGCCGTTGTAACACTGGAATTGTTCATCATCATCAGCGTTTCTGTAAAGAGACTGCTGAGGGCCACATGACGCGTGTGCAGATCCATATCTGAAAGTAAGAAAAAAGAGACCTATTCTCAGTAAATAGACACTAGAACCCAAATTCAACTTCACTGATACTGGGGAAAGCCTCTTGCTCACTACAGCTCAATTCCTTGCCTCTACTTACAAAACTGCAATAAGACACTTGCTCCTTGCAGTTTCTTCCCTTGATGAGACAGTTCACCATTCGTTAAACACAGAGGCAACTGATAAGACTGAGCAGCAGAGTACACTGGAGCTCATCTTTCACTTGGGGTCTTTTCTATGACTACAGTGCAACTAAATTGAATGATAAAGCACCTTTACAGTCCCCAGGAAAGCTTAGGTATTAAAACATAGTTTAAAGCACAGCTTAGAGTGAAACAGCCAAGATTTCAGATTATTTAATTTGAAATATCACCAAGATGAGCCCTGAAATGTTGCAATCCCCCCATGCATTTTTGGATTTAAGATTTCCTGCTAGTAACAGTTTTTCAGCCCCAGAGTATTATTTTAAACCACCTCTTTGCATTACCTGAACATGTTATCATAGGCTAGTATCCTCTGTTTCAGCACCCTTGAAACACAAAGATTTCCTGCACTTGTCTCTTAATGTCTAATTACAGAGTAGAGCTTTCCATATACTCATGAAAAAAAAAGCCACCATTGTTATAAAAGAAAATCTCCAAGCAACATCAGGCATTGTAGAAGGAGAAATTTCAATTGTTTATGAAGAAAAGGTGGGCACAAAGAGCAATTCAACATTGGAAAAACATTGCCCAAAGAAGCTGTGATCTCCATGCTTGCAGATACTTGCAAGCTCACTGGACAAGGCCCTGAACGACCTGATTTAAGTTTGAAGCCAGCCCTGGTTGGAGGACGAGGTTGGACTAACATCTCCAGAAGTCCCTTCCAAACTAAGCTGTTCTGCCTTTATCTACCTACTAAGAAAAGAAACAAACAAGCCCCAAAAGCCATCCATCATGGCACATCTCTCCAGAAAGACTAAGAAAGACAATGCCAGGAGGCTAACTGCCTTGCTTAAGGTCACAACTGGCTTTGCAGCCATGTCCCACTTCACAGGCTACAGATCACCAAGAGGCACCAACAGACACCAGACACGACCAGATCCCCTGGGACAAGCCTTGACACAGCTCCCCTGCCAGAATTTCAGCCTTCTCCTCTCCAGCTGTTGTCAACAGAAGGTGCTGCCCTGGAGGCTCTTCCAAAAAACTCTGCCAGCCACCTCCAAACTTCATAGGGAAGCTAAATCTGATACCACCACTTCCCTCACACTCCACAACAGTGATCCTCCTGCACTCCTCAGCCTGGTTGAGCAACCCATAGAAAAGCGCAAAGAAGTGCATGAAAGCTTTTCCTCTTATATGTGAGTTCTTGTCTCTTCCAGAATTTCTAGGCTGTGAGGTGTGTCTCCAGCAACAGGCAAGCCTTCACTTCTTTTCAAATTATGAGAGCTTTAGTGACTGTGGATGTGTCCTACAGAGCTTCCCCAAGCAGCAATACAAGTACGAAGAGACAGTTGTCACTCTCTTATTTTCAGATACTCTCCATTCAGTCTGGCTAGCACACCTGTGTGGGTCATGGACAGGAGAAGACATGACTCCTGACAAGTATTTCAGTTTAGCACCATGACAAGACTGATTTCACCTGAAGTTTTAGCCTGACAGAGAAAGCCAAGGGTGCTGTTAGTACTAAAACTGACATCAGTGTAACTGCTGTGGGTGTGGAGACACCAAGCTACTAGTGTACATCAATACAGTTCCCCTACTTCAGTACAGCCAGTTTACCCAATTACGTAACAGTTTATTATAGAATCCTTTCCTAGAACCCAACCCCTGAGGACCAAGAGAGTGTATTTGTGTCATCCTTCCTTTTAAAAAAGATTCAAATGCCAAATAAAATACGATTTTAAATACTTGATAAGAAAGAAGGATCCCTCAAGTTCCTGTCTATCAGTCAGTTTCACTCACAACACAACCTCTGGTTTTCCTGTTGGTTCTGTCACTCTTGCCAGCTCTACAGGGTAATGTTCATAGTCTGGTTTTGTGCTAATACTTCACCAAAGCAACATGCCTTGCTGCTCATATGGGAGACATTATATGTATACAGTATTTTACTACTACATACTGTAGTTATAGTAATCCAAGTAATTACATAGCCACACATGTTCAAAAACCCATGCGGTGCAACAAAGGCTCTTGACAGCTTTAAAGTTATTTGCCACTTCTTTAACACAAACCTGGAGGATTAAAGATGACTACGTCATCTAGCAGTTTGGCCATTTCTTGTTCCAAAACTGCAAGTGTAATCTTTCCACTTTGTTCTAAGGTGCTGAGAAATTGAACCACCTGACGAATGTATGCTTGGCACTTCAGGGTTGCATCCTGTTAATCAAAATTAAAATCAATTAAGAAAACAAATCATCCCTAGAACTCTTTCCACAACCCACTCAATAAAAAAACAGAGAACATGGCAAAGACCAGAACAGCTAAGAGAGACAGCAAAACCAGTCAAACTTACAAGGTGGATGTGGCTATCTGATGATGCACCAAAGCCTGCTGAGACCTTCAGAAGCTTCACTATCAATTCAGCTGCAGCATCCTTAGCAAGGATAACAGAGGGAGGGTAGTGACTATTGCAGTAGCTGATGATGCTCTGATAAGACGAGATGCCCACAAGCTGCCAAGGAAGAGAGCTGGTCTGTCCAAGAAGATTTATGAGTGGTGATTCCTGTGGATTTAAAGACGTCAATCTAAATTCCACCTTATATGCTGTTTTAAATTAATAATCACAGTACCCAATGATGGAAGCAAGCTCAGACTCCAAAATTTGAAGGAGACAGAGCAGAAACCCCACAGAAATAAATGACCACTGGGATCCTGGCTGAAAAGCAACTCCTTATTCAAGCAGCAAGCTAACACACATATGTCACCTCTTGCATTCACCTAACAATACTCAGACTGCTGGTGCAGCTCTAATCAAGCACAAAAGTCAGTGAGAGACATGAGAGACACGACCCCTGTCACCTGGGAAAAGAGGCCAGCAACCTCATCTCTACAACCTCCTTTCAGGTAGTTGTAGAGAGCAATGAGGTCTCCCCTCAGCCTCCTCTTCTCCAGCCTAAACACCCCCAGCTCTCTCAGTCGTTCCTCATAAGGCCTGTTCTCCAGCCCCTTCACCAGTTTTGTTGCTCTTCTCTGGACTCACTCCAGAGCCTCAACATCCTTCTTGTGGTGAGGGGCCCAGAATTCGAGGAGCGGTCTCATCAGTGCTGAGTACAGAGGGAGAAGAACCTCCCTGGCCCTGCTGGCCACACCGTTTCTGATCCAAGCCAAAGTTCCATTGGCCTTCTTGGCCACCTGGGCCACTGCTGGCTCATGTTCAGTCGCTGTCAACCAACACCCCCAGGTCCTTCTCCTCCAGGCAGCTTTCCAGCCAATCTTCTCCTAGTCTGTAGCAGCTCAGGGTTGTCGTGCCCCAACTGGCATTTTGCCTTGTTGAACCTTATGCTAGTCCTGCACTCTCAGTCAATTTTCTACCTCCAGGGAACTCCCTGTATTACCTGCCTACTCTTCACAACGCTACTGAATCACAGCACCTACAGAAGCTTCTTAAAATGAAGAGCAGCTCTTCTTTACTCCCAGAAGTCATACAAAATGTCTCTTGTAAGGATTTAGCCTTGGCCACCTCTGGAACACTATTTTGAGTATTTTACCTTGATGATGATCGTTCTGAAAGTCAGAAGGTTATCAGAGCCCATGCCCTTACTAGCAAAGGATTACTCTTCTAAGGCAGACAGTTATGGACCTTTTCAAAAATTACCTCTTTGCCAATAAGTTGTTCTTCCTTTGCCAACAGGACCATCATATACAGCAAACAGACAATCATGTTGTGAGTCTGAGGATGAGGGCTGGGATTCCAGGCATCAGAAAGTACACTGACCCAGTTTATTTCACATAAAACATACCCCAAGAACAAGAAACAACTCTTGGGGCTGCCTCTTTCAATCTAGAAAGGAGAAAGGGGGAAAAAAAAGGCAGGCCTTTAAAACGGTGCAAAATATCAACACGTGCATGCTTCTCCATTCCTTAATCAACAATAAATTCACAGCTAGTATTTTAGTCTGGCAGAGGAGTAGACAGACACTGTTTCTCCATCATACTGATCCCCACTAGAAGAGTTGCATATACAAGCTCCTAAGCCTCTCAAACAAGTACAGAATACTAAGCTATTGCAAGTCAGAAGGAAATAATTTATTATAAATTGCATTAATGCAACTACTTCTCTTCACTCTAAGACAAAATAAGAAACTTTGAGCCTATTTAGAACTGCATGAAGAAGCCGTCCCAAACAGAAAAGCAGTAAATCCCAGAGCATTTCCACACCGACCTACAGCTTTACATTGTCTCACATGACTTGCAAATGAAAACAACATGACAACAGTAAGATACGTTAACACAAAATTCATACTAAATATGTCAGGCTGGACACTGCTCCGAGCAACCTGTCCCTGCTCACTGCAGAGGGATTGGACTGGATGGGACCTTTAAAGGTGCCCTCCAACCCGAACCATTCTGTGATGCTGAATAGGCATTCAGATACAGCAATGACAGATTACAGAGACTGCCAGCTTTACAAGTCCATACAATCTGTTTAAGGCTCAACAGCAGTCCACAAAAATCAATCACAGAATAGGCAGCTGGGAATCCTACACCAAACTTTACAAGATTGCTCGCTAAAAGAACCATCTTCAGCCCTCAAGCTATTTTCAAAGGCAACACTCATTACGAACATAATACAAGGGATGCCATCTACTCACTTTAAAGAACTCTTCCATAAGCATCTGGTCTGGATGCATTTCCTTCCACGGGAGCTTTCTGAATTCAGTATGGAAAGTATAGAGAATAAACTCCGGCATTTTGGGGGCTGTGCAACATTCACAGTAATGCATTAGATGCAACCACAGCGCCCCATGGTGGCTTGGCAACAGCTTATCTGGAGTCAAAGGAAACAGTTGAATTAACAACAGAAAAAAATTCAGGGAAAAGCTCAATTACAGAAGAAAATCCAGTTTTGAAGAAGGAAAACCCTAAAAGTAAATTACACCAAAATACATTCATCAAAGAAAATTTTAAAAGCATATATTAAAACTTTTAGATTTTTTTTTCTCCAAATAAACAAGTGGAGAAGCTTAAAACGTTATACCCTTCCTCCACCTTTTGAAGAGTTGCTGGACAATAATCTGTAGTTATAAAATACTCCTTCCATGGAGAACGTCACTGCTTTTATGTAGGGTTTTTTGGTTTGTTTCTGTTTTAAGATGAAATCTTATAAAACACACAATTATATGTTATTTTTATTCATTTACTTATTTATACAAGATAAGTTTGAACCTCACTGATCCCTAAAGGTTGTTAAGAGGTACTTGTGAAAATAATTTTTTGCCATTCCTCTTGTCTAACTACACATTAGGCACGATCAGCAATTCTAAACAGCAGCTCAAAATGAACAGTCCTAGAGATTAAATTACTCCCAAAGACCAGCTGTTGAAATAAATGTATTGGCTATCATGGCACGATACCGCATCCATTGTAGAGGGACAACACAGAGATCCAGAAAGAAGACACGCAGTTCTCATGACAGCTCATTTTATTTGGTTTCCTTCACATTAACTTTGTTATCTGACAGATAGGCATTTAACAATCATGTTATTTATCCTTGCCGAGAATAAACGCTGTCTGTTAAGGATGAAATAAAGAAATGACCCTGGTACTACTGCAGTGATTGCCTTGGCTAAAAGTTCATGATAAAACCTCCTCTCATCCCACACATCAATGAGAAACATTTTTGGGTCTGATAGAACAGGTAGAGTGAGCACATTAATACAGCGCAGACAACTGAAGGTGTCCCTACCCTGGATGATATTTAAGGCCCTTTCCAACCCAAACCATTTCATGATTCCACGATTCACCCACCTTTGAAGCTCTCGTGCAAAAGCCTGATGCAATCTGTAAACAAACAGACCACGGTGGACGCTACCGGGGTGTCACTCTCTAACCAAGGATAGCAGGGCTGGTTACTTAAAAGAAGTGAAGTAATACAAGTATCAGTGCTGGGTTACCAGATCACAAACAGATGATAAAAACTTAAAACAATTTAAATATTCAAAAGCACAGTGAGTCAATACAGCATGTAGTGCACAGTAAATCGATAACACTTAGTATCAGCAGTCTTTACATTCAAACTCAGCTCTTTAGGACTGTTTGTTTCTTCCTTAGAAGAGGTACATATTTTACTGTCACACTGAAGATCCACAATACCATTGAGTAAGCAGACATTACTTGTTTGATATTTCACAACTGAATCAAATACCAAAACATGTGAATTTCTGAATGACAACACAGATCACCTGCAGTCAACCTCCTAATTAACTGTTGGAGATGCGCTCACAGCTCAAAACAGTTCGGAGAAAGTCAAATTTAAGTGTATAATAATACAAATAACTGTGTGAAGACAGAGGTTCACAAGACAGTAGATCATCATAAAACTGATTTGGTCAAAGGTTTTAGAACACACGACTGGCATTTGGGGTTGTATTTGTTCTGCCTTTGTGTTTTGTTTTAAATTAAGGATTTATCAGTACTACAGAAGCAGAAAAAAGGATCTAAAATTTACATCAGAGTGTTTCCAGAACTAAGTGAAATCTGTATTTTTCTCATCTCTGCTTCCTGAGCAGAGCTTGATTATATCTTTTCTACCTAAAATAATTACTCAATCCAAGTCTTGGGAAATTTTACTTAAGGAACTCATGAATTAGTTCCACAATTGTTAAGGATAGGACATAAGTCGCAGCTATTTAATGGAAAATCACAATACAGTCATGAATTAGGAAAAAAAAAAAATAAGGTAACAGTGAAAGCCATTGTAATAGCATTAAAGTCCACACTTTCGCAAAAATTCATTTAATTTTTAAATGCAGTGTATACCTTGCATCTTCCTTATCCAAGACCAGTATCCATGGTTTGAAGAGTCCAGCAATGACTGAATACAAGGATTGCAATGCTAGAAAATAAAACACAAAAGTTGCTTTTTCCTCCCCTGAAATTAGCAACAGTGAACACATTACAGTTTTCCAAGTTTGTATCAAGTGTCCTTTGCCTTTCTCAATATAACATCAGTTCTTCTTGGTCAAACAGAAATTTAAAATACAACATGCTTATTAGTAACTCTGGTTAACAATATGATTGTTTTAACTATAATCACAAGCATTTTTGCATTGCTTACATCTTAATACCACGTTAACACATCAGAGATTGTGAAGGTAACAATGATTCACATTTTAAAGCTGCCATATGCTAAATAAAACATGTTTTGGTGATTTTCTCCAAATCAAAATCACATCATGATGAAATTCAGTAGCTCCTCATTCCCAAATGTCTGCTCAGAGCTAAAGATCATTTGGGGTTTTTTTTGAAGAATGCATTATCTCCTCATAAAATAATTGTGAAGCAAGTTCAAATGTGAACAAGCTTCCTCCAACAAGCATAAAATAAAGCATGAGGTTCCACATAACTGCTAAGCAGCATCACTATACCCCATCTGTATTTTAATGTTCTCATCACCGTACAAACACAGAGCAAGAGGATTCTACTGTATATGTTAACGGTCTTTACCAAAGGACATTAGAGAAACTGAGTGCCTATTCTTGAGTAACTTGCTTTTAATACACATTACCTGCTAGAATTCTGTTACTGCCAACAGGCTCCTGGGCTAAATTGGCAGCTTCGGAGTCAATAAGTCGTTTAATTAGATACTCTAGAAATTTATTCACTTCAGTCATGTAAGGACTCCATTTTGAAAACAGGCCAAAAGTCCTGAAGTCCATGGAAGCCAGACGGAGTTTGCAGAAAGATGTGGAAAGCCATTCTACTGTCTCTCTAACCTGTGAGAAGAAGGAAACTATTAATCAGCTACAGAATGGCTGCACAGCCATGCTCCTGGTCCTGGTGGGCATTTGCTTCATTTACAAAACAATAAATCAACCAGAGAGGCAACCACCTGCTCTGCAGAGAGGAGAACTTTTGCAGCATCCTGCAGTACGGGACTTTCAGTAGAATCACTTTTCTTGATGCTTGTCTGTTCAGTCACCGATGAATCACACCCCAAAGCCTTCAGTGATGCCTTCCAACAGTCAGGGCTGAGCAGCTGCTCTGAAGAGCCTTAGAAGAAGAGAAAGGAATGGACTTGTGAAAACCAGAAGGATGTTAATCTCCCTCTCAGTCACAAAAGGTTGATACTGGAGCTCCCTACTACATAAAAAAATTAGATGAAGTTTGAGTCTACAAGTCCCTCTAATTTCCAAACATAAAGTAGTTTAACACTGCCTTTTTGACATCTACATGCTCTCTCAGAGACCTCCCCAAGCACTTGGTACACCCTAGCTACTATGAGACACAGTTCCTGCTTCAGCAGGTATGATTTGACAGAAAGGAAGTACTTTTTTTCCTCATCTTAGAGGCACAGCAGATTATAGGTGGCATTTAATGTCAACCAGGACATTTTCAGCAGATTTCAGTATCAGTCTCAGGTCTCCATAATTTTAGATCTCAGTTTGACAATGAGGGGTGCTCAAGAACAAGGATGCAACATTATAGACAGTGGCATTATCATCAATTAGTCGCTCTTTACATTAATAGAAACCTCTCCTCTGCTCTTCTCCTGCAATATGGGCTGAAAACCTGTTGCCACTGATGTGTGCCTTGATCTACAGAACAGTTTCTTTCTGGTAAAGATAAAGTACATCTAATAAAAATATATCACATAGCACACATGTAAACGCGCACAGGGAAACATTCAAGTTTTAAATAATTCTGTATTTGTTGTTATGTGACTATACCACATGTAGTTCAAATCTTTAAGCCAGAGGCTTAAGATGCATCGATTCAGATACTCACTTTGCACAAACAGTCTTAGGAAATCACTGTAGTGATCAGGAAACTGATACTGGAGAAGGTTAGTCCAATGCTTACAGAAGATACTGAATGGCATCAAAATATCTTCTTCAGGCTCAAGGCCACATGCGTTGAGAGCCAAGTGAATAGACTCCAGAAGTTTGGTACGTTCAGATAGAGGTGGTTTAGCAACGCTTAACCACTGTGTAAGGTCAAACTAGAACAGAGAACAGGGAGCATTTGTAAGCAGAAGTTTTAACAGCCACAACCCTTCTAGAAGAAGCGGAGAAATTGCCGGGGGAAGGGAAGAGAGGGGAAATCATAGAATGTGCTGGGGACAGGGCCCACAAGGATCAAGTCCAACTCCTGTCCTTGCACAGGACAACGCCAACATTAACACTGTTAGTCTGAATGCATTGTCCAAATGCTTCTGAAATACTTTCAGACTTGGTGCCATAGCTGCTTCCCTAGGGAGCTGTTCTTACAAGGATCAGCTGAGAGCTGGTGTTGTTTAGCCTGGAGAAGAGGAGGCTGAGGGGAGACCTCATTGCTTTCTACAACTACCTGAAAGGAGGTTGTGGAGAGGAGGGAGCTGGGCTCTTCTCCCAAGTGACAGGGGACAGGACGAGAGGGAATGGCCTCAAGCTCCACCAGAGGAGGTTCAGGCTGGACACCAGGAAAAAATTTTTCACAGAAAGTCACTGGACACTGGAACAGGCTGCCCAGAGAGGTCGTTGAGTCACCTTCCCTGGAGATGTTTAAAAGACGGGTGGATGAGGTGCTGAGGGACATGGTTTAGTGATTGATGGGAATGGTTGGACTCGATGATCCAGTGGGTCTTTTCCAACCTATCAATTCTGTGATTCTGTGTTCAATGCTCTGCCACCCACTGGTTGAAGAAACTTTTCCTAATATCCAACCTAACCCTCCCCTGGCACATCTTCCTGTCATTCTCTCAGATCCTATCATTGGTCAACAGAGAGAAGAGATCAGCGCTTGCTCCTCTTCCCTCCCTTATGAGGAAAGCAGTGAACTGCAATGACATCAATGACATCCCCCTTCAGTCTCCTCTTTTCCAGACCATGCAACTTCAGCCACTCCTCATATGGCTTCCCCTCTAAAACCTCCACCAACTTTGTGGCCTCCTCTGGACGCTCTCCAGTAGCTGATATCCTTTTTATACTGCAGCACCCAAAATTCACACAATTTTTGAGGTGGGGCTGCACCAGTGCGGAGTAGAGCGGGACAACCCCCTCCCTCAACTGGCTGGCGATGCCATGCTGGATGTACCCAAGGACGTGGTTGCCCTCTTGGCTGCCAGGGCTCACTGTGGCTCATTTTCAACTTGCCATCAACCAGAACCCTCAGATCCCTTCCACAGGGCTGCTCTCACAGACCTACAGAACCTCGCCACGCTATTTTAAAGTACTGGATTTGCACCTTTTTCTTCCTTAGCCTAAAGCCACAGTCTCCAGCAAAAGAACATCCACAAAAGCAACCCACAAACCAGATGAGGTATTCACAAGTACTTTACCTTCGTCAGCAACATGAAGACAACATCACCATTATCCTCACTCAGAAAGGCCACAACTTTTTCATATAAAGTCACAAACTCACTGGGAGAGGCAACAGGAGTGAAGTAAGGAGAAAGGAGAGTACAGAGCCTCCGATTGCGTAGGATTGTCTGGAGGAGATGTTTGCATTCTGATTTGGTCCCACTGATGAACACCTGAAGAAATCAGGAATGGTGAGGAAAAGAGGCCTAATACGAATCTACTGGGAAAAAAAATAACCTCGTAGCACTTATTGTCAAAACAAGCACAATTTTTGGTCCGTTTAAAAAAAGAAAACACTTTCCTAAAAATGACAGACTGTGAGATCAACTTCAACTGCTCCACAAAATACAATGTAAGATAAACCCTTTTACCTAGTACACTTAAAACCACTTGTGACCACACCCACTCTGCATAAAAATACCTACAAATACAGTTTTTCTGTTAACAAAAGAAAATGCATACAGGTTTCAGCAGCCTTGCTTGATGTTAAGAAATGCTTAAACAGAACTACGTCCATGGAGAGCTCTTCAGTAACTCAGCTGTTAGAGGTGCTTAAGGACAGCTGTGCATGGAAACAAATCACATTTAAAAGATAAAAAAAACGCCTGAGGTTAATGCTCCTTCTTAAGAGCATCCATATAATGTGTTCATAGTAAATATTACCAAAAAAACTTACCTGCTTTACCAGCAAACTTCTGCCTAACTCTCTATACAAAGAATATTTATTGCAAGGCTGCAGAAGAGAGGTATCTGAACACAGAAGTTGGCAAGACGTACGTCAGCTAAAAGTAATCAGTGAAACATATGCCAAAACACCCTTATAATATTGCAAGTACCCACACTTTAGTCATCTGTCCAAAAATCTAGCCTGCCTTAGCATCAAATTAATACAGTGAGCGTATTAGCAGTAGGCTGGCATCTCAGAGCAACAGTTCTTACTTTGCTTCAGAACAGTTCTTGTTTTGCTTTTATTTGCAAGCTTGAATTCTCCTAAAGAATGTGTATATTATAGAACTAGTTGAAAGGAAAATGAGATAGAAGCTTAAAAGTTAATTTTCAGGCTTCTGAATGTTTTAGACCCCTAATATCAACAGGCAATTGGGATAAGCATCAGGCATCCAAAATCAAGAGAGTCAACTCACTTGGCCTAGAATCTCAATGCAGGATGTGAAGAACTGCCTTGTGGGAGGATTGCGTTGAGTTTCATCACACACATACTCCACTAATGTAAAAAACAAACTAATTCCAACTTTCTTAATTGCAGGCATAGGCTGTACCTTGTAGATATTTATTAAGGCCCTGGGGGAAAGAAATGAAAAGGCAGATTAAATTTACATACAGAAAAATCACCTGTGACAATAAAGAAAGGTTTCTTGCCAACCTATAGCCTTGTGATGTGTATTTCTGTCTTACACGACGATCAAGCACGGGGGTCACAGTGTGGCTGAGGTTGGGACAGACCTCTAGAGGACACCTGGACCAACACCCTACTCAGTTACCTACAGCTCACAGCCCAGGACTGTGTCCAGGCAGCTTTTGAGTATCCCAAAGGACAGAGACTCCAAAACATCTCTGGACAGCCTGTGTCACCCTCACAATAACATAGTGTTTCCCAACGTTGAGACAGAAGCTCCTGTGCTTCAGTATGCGCCCACTGCCTCATGTCCTGCCACTGACCACCTCTGAAAAGAGCCTGGCTTCACCTTTTTTGCGCACCCCCTTCTCGTATTTCTATACATCAATGAAACCCTCCTGAACCTTCTCATATCCAGGCTGAACAGTGCCAGGTTTAGCTCAAGAATTTTACTGTCTGAAATGGGTAACTCCAAACCCAGAAAGTGGTCATCAGAAGTTTTTTCACAGCATAGTTCCAATAGATTATTTCTCCCTCAAATCATGTGTTTATTGTATTCTTAGGCTATCTCAACTACATCTGTAGTGCAAGAAAATCTACCTCTTTTTACTTAATAAGAGAATTAAAACTGAGTTAATCTTTTCTTATGTGTTGCCAAATAAATATCTTATTGAACTCACCCCCCCATCTTCACTAAGTCTGAATTACAAAATAAAGAATGTGCAATTCTACAGATGTAAATCCCAAGAACTAGATCATCCACAAAATTCTTCAGATTAACGATCGAGAATGAACATGTAGAAACAGTAACTAAATATTTTTACTTTGACAGTGAGCACACTCTGTAGGAAGCCAACTACACTAAAGGATTCCCAGCAGAAATCCAGAACATTGAAAAGAACAGTGTTGCAAACCTCCAAAACCAGACCCCTCTGGATGTGCTCCAAAAGGCCTTCAAAAGGAAAAGGGCCATTTATTCACCCATCTCCAAAAAAGTGATTTTATATAGTTCCTCTTCCACTGCAGTACTTTGTTTTAGATATGGAAAAGCTACTTCAACTCTATTAAAGAGCTATGTCTGCACTATTAGAGGGGAAAACCTCTAGAAACATTAAAACTATGCAGTTCAGTTGTGGTAGGAGTTTGCCATTTCTTCAAGTTTAACATAGCACCCCTGTCATCACTCTGCATGCTTTTGCAGTGCTAGAAGGATTACTCTACTGTATAGTACAATAAACTGAAGCAGAAAATAACACTGTGTGCCCTGTGGAGGCCAAACAACCACCAGTTAGCTCTTCAGACAATACACAGAGAGTTGTTATTCTTTTAGCGGTTTGTGTCAAAAACATCCAAGTCTAAAGATTCCCATTCTGTTGTCGACCCAAGCTGATAAGCATTATGAAAAACACGCAGATTTCATATTTTAAGTCTTTTATACAGAAAAAGAAATATAAAACAACACTATCTACAAGAGTGTCTGAACAACCTACGTTATAAAATTTTCCACATGTACTGCTGCTTCCACAACACCCAGAGAAGGTGGCTTCGTAGCTTCTGCCTGCAGTTGTCTCACTTCTTTACGCAAAGCATGAAGCTGCTGGCTCACTGCTTCATTTTTATGTTTCCCTTCAAACTAAATGACAAAGAGACACATATTCATTTCAGAATAATATCTTTTGGTAAGAGCCTTCTAAGTTGCACCTATTCGTAAAAATGAAGCAGAGCCCAGTAAAGGAACTCTGAATATAAACTGTTTTCCCCTGAGAGTTTTGATCAGATTTAGTTCACTGTGCCCAAGCACACATTCTTGGCCACGTTCCTATTTAATTATCACACACTAATATAATTCATGCCTTTTACGTAAGAGTTTTAGTCCAGAGGGACTGAAACTTAGCAGGGATCAAGAAATTCATTTACCAAACAACATGGGAATACTTCTACAAACATTGCCATGCTTCTATTCCTACATGAGATTTTTCTCATATTTACACATTGGGAAGTAGTTTAGAAGGGACGCTACAAGCCAAACAAATCTTTTGCAACAACTTCTTCAGCTGCAGATCCACATCTCGTTTTGAACATTACATATCAGGTATTTCAGGTAAACTGCTAGGTGTATATGGTTTTACTTGGTCAAATGCTACTGTTCTTCTAACCACTCAGTCATTCCATTGTTACGATCCATGTCCAAAATCCCCAAAGAGAAGTGATGCCGCGTCTCTAACCTGGATTGTCAGAAGAGCTGCTCCCTGGCAGCCTTTATTTGAAGTTCCCCGGCACTCCAAATGGAGGGTGATCTGCTCTTCCCGATTGACATACAGCTTAGGTAGCGTGTCCAATATTTCGCTATTGAGAGCAACGTGCTGAGACTCCCAGAGAGCCGCAGTTCTGAAAAGTATTCATTATTAAAGTTACTAAAATCTTTACTGAAAACAATAATACTTAGAATAATACTTAGAGAAGAGACTTCAATGTGCCATACAAAGACTTGAGACCCTTTCCTAGAAAACATAGAAGGTCATTAAATGAAACTGAGTTAAAATTTCAAAGTAATAGCAGTTCAAAGTAATAAAGA
Organism: Phaenicophaeus curvirostris; assembly: GCF_032191515.1. NCBI lineage: Eukaryota > Metazoa > Chordata > Aves > Cuculiformes > Cuculidae > Phaenicophaeus > Phaenicophaeus curvirostris. The sequence continues at coordinate 72,678,592 of NC_091431.1, forward strand.
AACAGATTCATAAAAACAAAACTCCTTGAGCCTGCATGAGTTCTTTTTAATCATTCTGTATGACAGCCTGAAAGGAAATTATATAGATCACACTCTGTACGAAATGTAATTTTTCACCAGATAAAAAAAAGCTGGACTGTGGGATGATATAGTCAAAACAAAGTTCACCTAAAATTAGTGCTGGAATTGTTTAGACATATTGCCTCTTGGCCTTAGCAAGTTTTGGTTTGGTGTACAATATTGATATTAAATGACTATATTGGACAAATACAGCTACAGATGCATCAGCTAAGTTTGAAAATAATTCAGCTGGAATCTCTTAGTAGGTATATTACAAACAGAAAATCTTTCACTTACAAGACCAATAGCCCCATAAATCAGATTTCTCTCCTGGGGGCTCCAGTTCTTCATATTGCAACTAATACATCTGTGCAAAAGGGTTAACTAACTTATCGTCAACAAATCTAGGCTAAAGGCTTTATTTTAAGAAGTATGCCAAACAAGAAAAGAAACTGTACAAGTTAGATATCAGCTGATGTAAGGCGAGTGATTAGATAAGAGCTGTATAGTCTTATCTTAGTTAACGGCATGGAACAATGATAGCCAAGAAAAAAAAGAGGAAAGAGAGAAAACAGTACAGGAAGCAGAGGTCAAGTACTGACAGTCTTGTGCCAACATCACAAAGGAGGCTGCTGTAAAGGGCAGCTGAAGACACTGTTCAACATGCTAGCAAGGACAACTGAAAACAGCTATGTCTTACTTGGCATGTTGCTGCAAGATGTTAAGGTCCATGCGCATGAGCTGAACTGCTTCTTTCTGATTTACTAGACTGGCAGAGGAAATAACTGGCACAGGAGCTTTCATCGTCTGCAGCGGAAGAGGGGGCTTGGGAGTATCAAACTTCTTCAAATTATTAATTACCCTCTCTCTGGCTAGAAAAGAAAGCAGAAGCAAGTTTTGTCAATAAGAAATTCAGAAAAAAAAAATTAACAAAAACATTATTTCATTCAGAATTTTTTTTCATGAAACATTTTTAGCACCAGGCATATTTTTCAGGATTTCTCCCTTTATAAAAATCTCTTAATTAATCTTTCTGGTTTTATGATGAAGTTTATTTCACACAGCTGATTTTCATAATCAGTTCAATCACACAAATAGGATCCAAGATCCCCTTTGCTTTCCCTGTGTCCCCCGGCCACTCCTAATTTCTAACCTTCTGATTTTCCTCTTACGAGCCCATTCACTCCCTTCATCCAACAGAGGCTCCCAGACCCAGTCTGCTAAGCCAAGTTTATCTTCCCTTCCCAAAAATTCACCCTCATCTCTCATCTTGTCAGCTTCAATTCTTTCCCAAAGTGCTGCCCCTCTCCAGGCCAGCTCTGTCCTCCTGCTGACTCCCACTCAATTCCTTAGCCTAAATGCTGCCAAACCGTGCTACCTATGAAACCATTCCAGACTTCTTCTACTCCCCCATCCCCTTTTTTTAATAAGCCCCCCAAAAAATCCAATCTCACCATAACCTTAATACACCCACCATGACTATTACACCACTCTGTGCTAGACCAACCCAACCCTTTCAGCATGTCAAAACTCCAAGGAAAGGCACTGAGAACAAATGAAAAAAAAACCAGAATCTTTGTTTTCAGTTACAGCGGTTTTTGCCTCTGCTTGCAGCTGTGTCTAAACTTTGGGAAAACTCAGCCTGTCTGGAGTATGCTCTGTGTGGGAGGAATCTTTGGGGAGCTCAACCAGGAAGCTGGACAACAGGACCCACTGGACTGTGATGTGACAGAAACATCACTATTACCCCCCTACATGAGGATCTTGCTGAAAACACCATGAAGACTTCATAAAAAATGAAGCACCCATAGAAAACGAATTGTGTTAACATCTTTATTCTCAGACATCACTATGTTCCTAAAGAAATCAGAGTTTCAATATCCTAACAATCCTTTCTGGCCCAGGTTCATTAACAATATTATTCTCTCTTACCTGATAAAGGGTTGGTGAAGTCTGTTTGCCCTGCAGAAACACAGCTTGTATGTGACTCAAGTTTAGCATGTAGCCAAAGGTTTAGAGCTTCCTGAAACTCGTGGTGTATGAGTTCAATATTAACATACTCCATCCACAAATCCTAAAGCACAAAAGAATTAAATTATCATTCTCATTTTGGCCAGTACCATGTATTGTGCATCCATCCCAGCAGGCAGGGAATTAAAATAAGGTGATGAAAGTAGACCCTTCCATTTAAAGTCATAAAAAAATTGCTAGGGGAAAGAAAATCCATAATGAAGAAAAAAGCTGCAGAACTTTTATCACATATACAGGTGAGCCATTGAAAATCATTTGTGGGGCTTACAGAAGAAATCTGTCAAGCACACACAGTATAATTTGTAACAAATTAGAGAGAGAGGGCACAGATTATTAAAACTTTGTTCTTAAAAAGGTACACAGAGGAAATCAACAAAATTTGAAACATCATGGCTTGATTAACTAAGCAATAATAAAGCTAAAGCAGGCTCCATTTTCAGTAGTTGCATGCACTGGAGAAATCAAAACAAATTATGGACGAGGAAAAGCCCTTCCAAAATCTTCCCTCTTGCATTTTTTTTTAATTATACTCACTTTTTAGATTTACTGGACAGAATATAAACTTCTGCTAACTTACATTTGAACCTGACATATTACAGACTGCCAACAGGAGCAGATTTCAGCTTCCAGTGCTCCAACTTCAATAATTCTCTAAGATTATGTTAGAATATAAAACTAATGACAGAACAGTACAGAATAAGAGCCATGTTCTCATTTAGATATGCAAGAAATCTACTCATGTCCTCACTCAAATATAAATTAAGACAGTTCGGGATTGAATACGATATTTAGGAAGAAACTGGTCTAGTGGGAGGTGTCCCTGCCATGGCACAGGGGTTGGAACTGGATGACATTCAAAGTCTCTTCCAACCCAAACCATTTTATGATTCTATGCGAGGTAGTTTTACACCTGTTGAACAACAATGACACCAAGCCCCTCACTATTTCAAAGGACCCACTTCAAGTTAAGTAAGTTTTGGAACCCAGAGCGCCAATGTCATTGGCACCTCACCTGTTGATTCTGCATGACTTTAGCAAGTCTATGTGCATCATATTGCTTCGGTAAAGAAGGAATGTATGTGTCTCCTTTCTGGAAACTCTCTTCTTCCAACCACAAAACAAAAACATTACAAAGCCTGAGAAGAAAAACACAAAAAAGGAAAAATATAAATCAACATGAACTTTAATCGTATATATAGCATATGCATTAAACAGCTGTCTCATTCTGGCATTTAGAGTTAATGGAATAAATCATGTTACAAGGTGACACAACTCAAAACGCAGATGTTTCAGATGCTTTACGATGAGCGTACTAAGCATCAGTTTAAAGACTGGCAAGCTACTTAGAAAAACATGAGGGCCATCACCAAGAGTAACAGAAGAAATTCTGAAAAGGAAATACTTATGAAGACTAGCAAACATGACTCAGGACTGGAAGTGTCTCCTAAATCAGGGACTCAAACTGACAACCCCACTCAAAAGATAAATGAAGAGAAGCGTGTCTGAGCAAGTTCAGCTTCTCACCCCATGACTTTTCTGGAGTGCCTGCTCCAAAAGCTCACACCTTAGTTTCATCTTTAAGTTTCTTGTCATAAAGAAAGCTTACTCCCATTTCCTCCCCTGTTAACATTGTACTTTAAGGTAAGTATAATTCTTTCTTTAACTGACACTCTTACTGAGTGGCACCCTTTCTATAAACCTGTCATCCAAGCTTTCCTGATTAAATAAAAATGAGAACTAGAATGCCATTAAATCTTTGCACTATGGTATTATGTATCACTAGCAAACGCCTGTTTTCTGTATCAGTGTCATTGGTGAAAAAATGGAAGTAGTCTAGTTCCAAGAGTCAGACCTTATGAACAGGATGCAAGATTTACTTGCTTGTAGAAGAGTCTGGTTTTATGTTGGAGTGGGGAACTCTTTTGAAAGGAAAGCCTGACAAAATATAAATCAAGTTATACCCAGTGAGCACCTCTGAATTGTCCTTCCCAAATGACCAAGGACGATTTATTATCTCCCTTGTTTGCTTATACAGCATTTACTGGTTCCTGAGGGGAACAGATCCTGCATGCCCAAATCCCCTGAACACAGGACTCTTCCCAAACAATCCTTTCAACCAGCTCCTGAGAAAATTCAGATATTGCAACACTGCAAATATTTCTTAAGACAGACTTCTCAGACCAAAAGTCTCTGTGTAACAGAGCCATGGGGCTTCTGAACTACATAGCTACAGTTTAAGTGTATGTGAAGTATGCAGCGCCTTGAAATTACCACTTACCACTTCAGCTGAGGTGCAGTGAGTGACCATGCCCATCTCTTAGGCCACTCCAACACAAGACGTCACAGCTCAATTTTATAAACTAATTGGTTAAACTGTGCTAACTGAACCTCACGTTCAAGTCGCCAGTAAATTCCCTTCTTATTCAGACCTAAATTTCAACCCTAGCCTGTGACAAAAAGACGTATCCACATATAGCACTTTATGTTTATAGCTATATATACTGTCCACAACAGTAGCAGATGTGTCTAAGCAACAAACATTTTACCATTATGGGGATACCATCAGTCAAAATCCAAGCTGTCCTCTAAGGCAAGTGACAGTAATGTTTTATTTTTAATAGTATAATCAGCCCCTCTCTAATAAAACAAGTTATATAAACAAAGGAACAGATTTGACCACAATCATGCATATAAAAAGTGCCTGCAGTACATCTAGGTCAGCCAAGGGTCACATTCTTTCACACCTCCCACTGCTAAGATGGTGCTCCAGTAGTTATTCAAGTGGTTAAACTGGACCACATAGGCTTTTTCTATTTACCTGACAAGTTCCTTATGCAGTTCTGGTGAAGTCAGGTAATCTGGTGAGCCGCTCGCCTTCCCTGGTGATCTGTCGCTGCCCTCTGCAGGACTCTCCACTCTTAATGCTTTACTGGCAGCATGGTGGAAGTCTGCTACTTCTATTAAGCGCTGCTTCATTTCATTTAGTAAGCTAACATGAGCTGCACTCTGGAAAAAACGTCTTCCAATACAGCCATCTACAGGTAGGCTAAAAATGGACAAAAAAGCACAACAAAGTCTCATTGCAACTGTCAAATCAGTATATCTGCAAATAAATTGACTCCTCAGAGAAGCTGCTGGTACCCAATGCAGTCTCAGAGAGAGGTGTTGAATCTTGCTACAGCCCTTATGATCAGACTCACCCATACTGTGGTCCCGGTCGGTGAAGATACAGCAGGAAGAATTTCTGCCAAATTAGTGGCATGAGAGGGTGATCAGCTGGGGTAGCAAGGGCCTGGTGAGCCCAGCGGTAAATCATGAGCCTCTGAAGGGAAGGTACAATGGGCAGCTTCAGCTGGGCCTGGGCTTTCTGTAAAAAGAACAGTTTTCAGATGAGTGTTATGCTGTACTGGGCTGTCACAACTTAACCCATCAGATTACAACAGTGAAAACTCAGCACCTACAAAGGAGAAAACTTTGAAAGCGTTCACACATGTATCACAGGTCTTTGAGGACAAGCTGCCCAGCTCACAGTTGTGTTGGGCAGCTGTTAGAGAGCAGTGCTACCCCTCTGATGTTTAAAGTTAAAACATTAAAAATTAAAACATTTAAAAACATTAGGAAAAAATTCTTCACAGAAAGGGTCATTGGGCACTGGCAGAGGCTGCCCAGGGAGGTGGTTGATTCACCTTCCCCGGAGGTGTTTAAGGCACGGGTGGACGAGGTGCTAAGGGGCATGGTTTAGTGTTTGATAGGAATGGTTGGACTCGATGATCCGGTGGGTCTCTTCCAACCTAGTTATTCTATGATTCTATGAAAAAGAACCAGCATGAATGGAGGAGCTAGTGTGATGCAAGGCTATATGAGCTATGGGTGTTAATTACAGTGAATTAATGGGTTTCCTCACAAAGGCAGATGTTCCCGGTTTAGGCTTCCATTAACATCAATGCTGCGGCAGAACAAAGCAGAAGCAGTGAAGTACACAGCATGTTTCAACCAGTAAAAATAAGCCTTAAGCCACATGAGGACACAGAATTCTACAATGCGCTACCACTTCTAGCTTTCTCCAGACTAGACTGTACTCCATACAGCTCTCAGAAAATCCGAAGTGAAAACTAAAACTGATGTGAAGAAATAATACAGACGGAAATAAGGTGATGCAATGCACAAGCAGCAGCACTCCCTATTAGCAGCACAGGATATTACTTCATGGATTCACTAAACCATTAAGAAGTCACACACCAAACTCCCATGGACACAAGGCTTTTCTGAGTTCTCACAACTCAACGCAGACCCTGGCACTACCTCATTCCCTACCCCAGACCTCAAGAACCCTCAACATCCTTTTCCGCACACTCCCCACATACTATCTCACTGTTTTCCAAGTAAATCAAGTCAGCAAGCCAAGGGACAAATGTTTTCCAGACTAATCTCCAAGAATGCAAGACATATAGCGGTCTGGACACAGCCAGACCTGTTGTCATACAGCTTCATAGAGCACATAAAAAAATAATCTATTTTCATAGAGCTTCTAGGCTGTCTTTTGTATTAAAAGACAATGAAACAGTTGAGATAGGAATGGTTGGACTCGATGACCCAGTGGGTCTCTTCCAACCTGGTTATTCTATGATTCTATGAGATGAAGCGTGTGTGAAAGTCTGCACTCTTGAGATTGGACGGATTTGGTTTCCACTTGCTTCACTCCAGAATTTTAAATTAAATTTGGGCAAAAAACCTGGACAAAGCGCAACATGGTTTAAAGCAAGTTACCTTGTTAAAACCTTGTTAAGAGAGAGACCTTAACAGTTCTGAAAGTCCTGGAAAATAATTCAACAAACAGAGAGAACAGCAAAGACCAGAATTCTGCAAAATCCAAGTCATTTCAGAAATGCTTTTTGAAATACATTTTCCCACATGTAAAATAAAAGTATCTCAGTGATACAGCATAAATCCACAGAAGATTGTGAGGCACTGAGATAACCCAGAAAATCATGCAAGAACATAGACTAGTGACAGAAGTTTTCTGTAAACAATGGTATATTGAAAACAAGATATTTGCACAGTAGCTTTTAAACATTCAACTCAAAAAGTAAAAGAAAACTTCCTTGAGGTATGTTTTCTCCTGGAGTGCCAGGTAAAGCACTAATTATGCTTTTATCCTGGTAAGAAAAAGCACATAAGATAAAATTAAACAACACAAGAGAACGCTTTTCTCCAGTAATAAAAGCAGATTAACAGTTCTCTCACCTTCAAAGCCTGATCAGGAGCTAAAGCGTTAATAACCAACTCCCCCTCCACAACCCTGCGAAGCTGTGAATCTTCTTCAAATATTGACTCCATATTTAACACCGTCCATGAAAACCACACCTGTAAAAACAGCAATAACAGAAAAATGGATAACAAAATGGCAACAGTAGGATCAGAAGTCTTGCTGTTTTCCTAAGAGGAATACACTTCTGCCAAATTCCCATTATAAAGTTGCAAGAGCAATATCATGCCCCAACAATAACAGAGAACCTGTTTCCTCCCTATCTATGTTCAAACATCCTCTTTGTATTCGATACAATCATGGGAAAGAAGGGTAAAATAGGGACAGATGAATTACCCAGTTTTCTGAAAAAAACAACCTACTCAAACCTTATAAAATCAGATCTCCCCTCTCCCACCTGCTCTAGACACCTCCAGTTGGGCTACTGCAGGGGTTTCCTTTGTTTTGCTCATCCAAGGAAATTGCTTAAGCAGAAAAGAAACTATTACCATTCAAAATATTTATCAGGTAAAGATTGATCTCATGGAAGAATCAGGCTTTACATATTTTTCTCTCACTAAACATACTGAGAACAACGGAAGATTAAAAGAAACTTTTACCAATAAATCCTATTATATGAATTCTTGGACACAGATCTGAAACTTTCTCTATGTAAAACATCCATGCTCCCCTTAGCGTAATAAATCCATCCTCTTAAGCTAAATTAGGATTTTTATCAGGAGAAAACTCAGAGGGAAAGAAAGAGGGAACAAGAGAAAAATCTGCAAAAACCTGTAAAAGCAGGAAAAAAACCCTAAACACCTATATATTGTTTATTCCAGGGTTGCTCATACAACACCATCATACCACTTACCTGAGAAGAATTGGCATTGCCCTCAACAAAGGAAGGTGTCACATTGCCTGCCACAATCCAGCTAACAAGCGAAGACAGAAGACCTTTGTCACAATGATAGCCCAAAGCATTCTGTACAGAAACAGAAAATATTTGCTTTTCTTCTGCTAGAAGCAGCCAGACAGAGAACTTACAAGCCACAAGTACATCATTCTACATTCACCCCAGTTCCTTTCTGCCTCAGGTTCCTACCTCCCAACCTCAGATCAACCAGCTACCACCAAAATGCCTATTTTATTTCTTTTTCGCTGAAAAGATTCTGTTATAGTGACAGTCTGGTTTTTTTTCAGGAGAGGATGCTCTGTTTTCGTTCTAAATACACTCCCAAACATTTGAAATGCAAAGACCACAGACTAAAATACTATGACAAAACTCATGAGTGAGACCTGTGTTCCAAACAGGTTTTAATTCTTATGATAATTATTTTTCAAATATAAGATAAATATATTTCAAATATATATAAAATATATTTTTCAAATATATTTCACTAATTTTGACATACTCAAACAAAAAAAAAAACATAACCCTACCATTACTCATCATCACAACTGTTCTTGTCACATTTCAGGAAAACACAATCACACCAAAATTAAAATGAGCAACACATGAACTGACCATTTATACCACCATACCATATCCATTTACCTTGTGCTGTTGGTAAAGCAGCTTTTGTATGCAGTCTTCTTGACTGTACTGAAAAGCAGCTTTACATAAGTCATCGAGCAAGAAGAGTGTTGCCCGGTCCCTGTGCCACAGCTGCTGGCTCGTGAGAACCTGAACCCAGAACTCCAGTACTGCAGCCAGACCCACTCCATTTGGCTGGTCACTGAGATAGATGTGAGTCTGACAGATTAAAGGGCAGAATTAATCAAGAGATTGCTTATCTTAGAGGACAAGAATTTATTGATTAACTGCTTAACTTGCATAAAGGTCTATCCTTAAAACAAATAATTTACGATGATGTTGTCCATGTCTGTGTAAAAATAGCCTTGTGGCCTCCAACCTCCAAGAGATTCTGCAGCCTGGAGAGCTGAGCACCTTGTGAAAAGGCCATAAGTGAGGACCCTGTGACCTGCAGGCATAAATGCCAGCTAATTCTGAAGTGTAGCCTCTGCTCCTGCAAAAAGGACTTTGCAGAGTAGGTAGGTTCCCATTCACACAATCACAGAAAGCTTTGGGTTGGTAGGGACCTGTAAAAGTCCCACCTTGTCCACCCGCCCTCCAGAAGCAGTGACAACTTTAATTAGACCAGGTTGCTAAAAGCCCCATCCTACCTGACCCGGAATGTTTCCAGGGATGGAAACTGCTACCTCTCGGGGCAACCTGTGCCAGTGTTTCACCACCCTCACAGTAATAAAATTTCTTTCTTATACCCAGTCCATAAAATGCCCTCCCTTGGATTAAAATCATCACCTCTTGTCCTGCCACAACAGGCCTCGTTAAAAAGTCTGTCTTTATCTTTCCTGTAGCCCCTCTTAACTACTGGAAGGTGCTCTAAGGTCTCTCCTTGAAGCCTTTTCTTCTCCAGGCTGAACAAGGCCAACTCTCTCAGCCCATCCTCATAGGTGAGGTGGTCCAGCCCTTGCATTATCCTTGTGGCCTCCTTTGAACTCACTCCAACAGGTCCATGTCCCTCCTTGTGCTGAGAGCTCCAGGAGTGAACACAGGACTCCAGGTGGGGTCTCACAAGAGCAGAGTGGAGGGGCAGAATCCCCTCCCTCACCCTGCTGGACACAATGCTTTGGATGCAGCCCAGGATACGGTTGGTTTCTGGGCTGCGAGCGCACACTGCTGGCTCATGAACAGCTTTTTGTCCACCAGCAAGCCCAAGTCCTTCTCCACAGGGCTGCTCTCAGTCACATCATCCCCAGCCTATATTGAAATCGAGGATTGCCAGGACTGAGGTGCAGGGCCTTGCACTTGGCCTTGTTGAACCTCACAAGGTGCACACAAGTCCATTTCTCCAGTTTGTCCCAATTCCTCTGGATTTCATCCTTACTCCTCTCTTATGTTGAAAGCGCTTCACCCTGACCTCTCTGCACTTTAAAAATATAACGGTTTCTTAACACAGCAACACTTTTCCACAGCACAGACAAATCAGTGGTCAAAGGCAAAGCTTTCAAACATCAATATATCTGCTATATTCCCCAACTGACTCAGAAAAGTAAGGCTGTGTATCACATTCCCTTTTTAGGCAGAATTTTGACCCAAAATTAGAAAATCCATTTTCCATGAAGTGTGGATGGCACATATTGTTATGCCCAGTGTCACATGTGTTGCCAGATTTAGCCAAGTTTAAGCACAAGTATAACAGGAAACCAAACCCAACTATTCATGCTCGATGCAGGGTATTTCATGGCTGCAGAACCGCCAGATTCAGTGTCCTTTTTAATGTTAAGCACTAATTTGGTAAAAAAAAAAGACTTACTTTTTTTTTAAAAACTCCCTCTTCTTTTTTTCAATAATATTCTTACCTGTATCATGCTGCTGAGCAGCTTCACATTTTCTCCATAGCTCACTCCAGTCAAGTGCTGTGTAACTTTATGTGTAACCTGCTGGGTGACGCCTTGAGGGACTCCACTATCCAGATGAAGGAACAGTTGGATGTAAGATAAAAACCTAGGGATGTCAACAAATTAAATAAACTCTAAAATATCTCCTACTGCATAATACACAGAAAACCTGCTCGTAGAGAATTTAAAGGCAGCTCAACAGCACTGGTGAAACCCATATAGGAGCACTTCGACTCACAAACGTGCTGCAGATTTAATTGCTCCATTTTAACCACATCACAGGCACAGTATGAGCACTCCATGGCAGACTAATGCAAAGCAGCTCATTGGGACTGAATACAGTTCTTGATCCACATCAGCACCCAAAACTAGCCTAGGAATTGTTTGGTAGTATGCCAAAAGCACCCCAAGGGATCATGTTGCTGATTCACCAGGACAGACAGACAGCACTGAAGAATCACAGAATCACAGAATAACCAGGTTGGAAGAGACCCACCGGATCATCGAGTCCAACCGTTCCTATCAAACACTAAATGATCCCAGCTGCTGTTTGGCTCACCAACAGGGACACAGGTAAATAGTAGCATCTGCTTATTTTTTTCACTCATGTAAACACAACTATGATTTGTCAATACAGCTGTTTGAAAACCACTTCTCTGGCACAGCAGCAGCATCAGTGACAACTGTACATGTGATGTTAGTAAGAGACACTTCTACAACTTCCTCAATGACAGTCAATGCTAAAATTAACTCAGCAAACAAACAAGATGTACTTCCCCATCATCTGTGTCCCATTCTCACCAAATGTGAAACCCAGAATGAAGCCTGATACATTTAACAGTTGAAAGATGATGTTTCACTGTTCTTTATCAATATATGTATTAGGAACATAAAAACCTTACTGTTCATTCTTCAGGAGATAATACTGGCAAGAGTAAAATAAGGGTAAGATTTTATCCAGCACATGGACTACTGTTCTCAGATATCTAGACTGTACAAGCACACCCAAAAGAGGGATCCCTTCAGCGCAGAACTTCTCAATGCTGTCAAAACAAAAAATAGGGAAAAACACATCAATTATCAATAGAAAGGAAGATAGGGTGTAGATTTTTTCTTTCTTTTATTATCTGAGATGTAAAGACATTCATATCCTCACACTTAATTTCTGAAATCCTAAACTGAAAAATGCAGAAAGTTTGCGGTTTTTTTCTTCTTCAGCTGTAGGAGTCATTCAGTTGCTGACAGGTTTGATAAGTTTTTCCTGTCTTTCTGAGAGTTTGGGTCCTATCTTTCAAAAATCACTTGAGATGAGGATCTTTATTCACCAAATTCCAATCAATTTAAAGCTTAAGGTTCTTGCCTAACCCAGCCAGCCTGCCTCACTCTCTAGGCAAAGCAAGAGCCTACAGAGGGAGTTTCATGTTACCTACTATTGACAACTCCTCAGGATGGATGATGCTCTGGATATCTTTTTTCACTACCTACAGATGGAGCTCAGAAGGCTTGGTTGCAGTCAGCTGAGATGAAACCTAATTTTACTGTCCAGAAAACTCACTAGTGGCAACTTATTTGGTGTTTTGCATCAAGTTTTGCTAACTGAGGAGGGCTGCACATTAGGAAGAGATGTAAAGCATTAATCCTCTCTACCATGAGGCCATGAAAATGAAATATTGTATTCAGTCACCAGCACGCAGTACAGCACTTTGTTACTTCTGCTCACTAACAGAACTGGCCTTGAATTTTTGTATGTGATAAATAGTGTTGCTGTTCAGATAGAAGAAAGACATCAGATGTTTCTTTGCAAGGATCAGACAGAGGTAATCAAGCTCCTTGTTTTTCGGAGAAAATGTTTAGACAGAGGTAATCAAGTTCCTTGTTTTTCATTCCACACTCTGTCATGAAAAAATCTCCACACTCAAACCAGAATACCTTCATATCAGTCTCAAACTGCTCTAGTGCCTTGAAGCATGCATGTATGTATAGCGTAACCTTAGCATCAATCAGTGGCTTCTCAAAGGAAAAGAAAGCCACAACAATTTCTCCTTAAAGAGCAAAGCAATAGTATAAGCAGAAAACAGGTTAGTGAAAATTTTCACAGAATCATAGAATGGTTTGGGTTAGAAAAGACTTTTAAGATCATTGAGTTCAACCGTCAACACAGCCCTGCCAAGATCATCACCAGACCACGGTCCCAAGTATGACATCTACTCATCTTTTAAATGCCTCCAGCGATGGGGACTCAACCACCTCCCTGGGCAGCCTCTGCCAGTGCCAGACAACCTTTTCAGTAATTAAATTCCTCCCAATATCTAACCTAAATCTCTCCTTGCCCATCCTGAGGCCATTTCTCCTTGTCCTGTCACTGTCTACCAGGGAGAAGAGACCAGCTCCCACTTCGCTACAACCTCCTTTCAGGGACTTGTACACAGCAATAAACGCCTCCCCTCAGTGTCCTTTTCTCCCAGCTAAACAGCCCCAATTCCTTCCTCATAACACTCACGCTCTAAACCCTTCTCCAGCTCCACTCCCCTTCTCTGGACGTGCCCCAGTATCTCAATGTCTTTCTTGTACTGAGGGGCCCAGAACTGAACACAGGATTTGAGATACAGCCTCACCAGTGCTGAGAACATGGGAAAGATCATCTCTCTGTTCCTGCTGGCCATGCTGTTCCTGATGCAGGCCAGAATGCTGTTGGCCTTCTTGGCCACCTGGGCCACTGCCAGTCACTGAACAGAGTAGGAGATAATTGGAGATGACAGATTCAGGGAAAAGAGACCTGGGAGAGACTGATTAACCAATCAATGGCTCTGCACTTAATTAACCAGTGCATTTGATCATGCTCAAAATCCTTACCTACAAACCAGCTGAACGCACCGCACCGCGAAAGACTGTGCTGGAACACAGCCAGGGCTAGGAGGTTCAGCATCAAGGTTATAAAGCTCTCAATTTATTTTTGGCAGCATGAGCATTTTTTCTTGTCATTATTTTCTCAGTGGTTTGCTGCAGCCCCACTGAAAAAAAAATTATCTGTAGAACCAGCCTTTCAGTAAGTGTGCTTAAATGTTATTCCTCTCCGTAACATTCATGCTAGCCCCTCAGTTTCAATATTAATTCCAATTACTATTTTGAACCTAACACATAGAAGGAAAAAATAAGTTCTAGCAAAATAACAGAAGGGGCAGGCACACTGTTTGAAACTGCAATCCCTGACAAACTGCTCAATCCTTTGCATCAGAAGTCCTTTAATTTTTTAAACATGCATAAAGATGGTTTCACCAAGGGCAAGTCCTGCCTGACCAACCTAGTGGGTTTCTGTGATGGGGTAACTACATCAGCGGGCACAGGTAAAGCAACAGATGTGATCTGGACTCCCGTAAAGCATTTGATACGGTCCCCCACAACATCCTCCTCTCTAAAGAGAGAGATACAGATTTGATGGGTGTACTGTTCGGTGGATAAGGAACTGGTTGGATGGTTGCACTCTGAGAGTAGTAGTCAATGGCTCAAAGTCCAAATGGAGATCCATGACTAGTGGTGTCCCTCAGGGGTCTGTACTGGGACCAGTGCTGTTCAATATCTTCATCAATGATACTGACAGCTAGATTGAGTGCAACCTCAGCAAATTTGCAGATGACACCGAGCTGAGTGGGGCAGCTGCCACACCAGAAGGACAGAATGTCATCCAGAGGGACCTGGACAGGCTGGAGAAGTGGGACTGTGAGAACTTCATGAGGTTCAACAGGACCAAGTGCAAAGTCCTGCACCTGGGTTGGGGCAATCCAAGGTTTCAATACAGGATGCGGAGGGGATGTGACTGAAAGCAGACCTGTGGAAAAGGACTTGGGGTGCTGGGGGATGAGAAGATCTACATGGGCTGGCAATGTGTGCTCACAGCCCAGAAAGCCAACTGTACCCTGGGCTGTATCCAAAGAAGCGTGGCAAGCAGGACAAGGGTGGGAATTTTTCCCCTCTACTCTGCTCCCGTGAGATCCCGCTTGGATTTTTGTGTCCTGTTCTGGAATCCTCGGCATAAGAAGGATATGGAACTGCTGGAATGGGTCGAGAGGAGGTCACAAATAAGATCCAAGGGCTGGACCACCTCTGCTGTGAGGACAGGCCAGGAGAGTTGGGGTTGTTCAGCCTCGAAGAGAGAAGGCTCCAGGACAACATTCGAGCAGCCTTCCAGCACCTGAAGGGGCTACAGGAATACTGGGGAGGCACTTTTTACAAGGGCATGGAGCAATCAGACAAGGGAGAATAGCTTAAAATTGGTGAGGAGAAGACTTAGACTAGACATTAGGATGAAATTCTTCACAGTGAGGGCAGTGAGACACTGGCACAGGTTGCCCAGGGAAATCATGGCTGCCCCATCCCTGGAGGTGTTGAAGGCCAGGTTGGATGGGGCTTGGAGCAGCCTGATCCAGTGGAAGGTGTCCCTGATCATGGCAGGGGGTTGAAACTAGATGATCTTTAAGGTCCCTTCTTAACCAATCATTCTATGATTCTATGTCAGTGGCCCTCAGTTCATCATCAGGTAGGCTGCTCAGTCCCTGGGGCCCATCCATCTGTCCGTCCAAAGCAAACATGAAAAAGCACACTTACCTGTGGCCTAGAGTGGTCATTGCCAGTGCCAGGTAACAGCCGATGGGAACACCAGCTTTGACAGCCTTCAGGAGGGGGTGAAGTGTGACCGACTCAGTCATGTCAAGCACACTGCCAGAAACAGGGGCTGCAGCCCAGCCATGCTGCACACCACGGTCGTTTCTGTGAACCTTTAACCTCAAAATCAAACCCCATGCCCACTGATTAAAAGAAGTCTCTGGTGTTTCTCCATACCGAACAATGCTGGCTAAGTAGGAGACCTGGAACAAAGGACCAGGAACAGGAATGAGAGGAAGCACAGCCATACTACAGCACACATGCATTGGCCTAGGACTCGGATCAGCCTAAGTTTCCTTTTCTACAACAATACCGTGACACAAGATCAGAGAGACAGTAGTTATTTTCCAGACACACCATGTAGCACCGCCAATTAAATATATCTGAAATCTCTGTTTCCATACCCTTGATTTCCACCTCCCCTCCCCCATCATTTTTTGGAAAGGCTATCAACTTAAACTGTTTGCCTTAAGTTTCCCAAACCAGATACTGGTCTCTGATTAAATTTTATTTTTAAGAATTAAAAAAAACTTTTAACCTTGATCTTTCTACCCTACCACTCCCCTTCTGTAACTTGAAGCCATACCTTCCTCAGTCACCAGTGTGCTGTAAAATCAATGCAATAAGTGTTTGTAGGGTATTCAGGTAACACAGCACAAATCATTACTAAAAAAGGTCCCAAGTTCTCGAGTCTTTCAATAAGGGAAGACTAAGAGGTGGGAACACAGGAAGGATGTCTCCTATGTTCACCAGGAATAGTAAACAGCCTTTCATTAAGCAAGTACTGGTTGACTCTATGTGACTAAAGGAAGCTTTGCAAGAACAGTTTGCAACAACAAGCTAGATAATAACAACAGGGGAGGAAATTTAAGATTTCTGATTCTCATATAGGTGTTCAATTTAAGCCTAACACTATCTTCAAATAGGTGTGTGGGTGCAAAAATACTGCAAGTAAGTATATGATGATGTTCTAGTAGTATCAGGGTAGCACAGATTTTAAAAAGAAAAAATAAATAAGGTATTAGTGTGCAGCTTTTCATATCTGTCATTCTGAAGAAGAAATACCTGTTTAATACTTTCAGAAAGCAGCCCAGCATATGGTTTCTGGGAAAGATACTTCTGATACGCTTCCAGGACCATCAATGCCACTTCAGAATGGACAGCTGGATCTAGATGAAGAGCATCCTGCAAAAAGAGAATCATAACAGAACTTTGCTTCATTTAAAAGGTCTCTACAATTGTATCATTCAGTCACCCTACAGAGAAATAAATCTTAATTTGAACAGCTAGAAAGAGATTAAATATTGTAATAACTGGGCAAAATCTTGGCCAGTAAGAAAAACTGTGGCCCAACACTGAAGAATAATGGGCTTACAATGGGAAATACAAAGCTCAATAGTTTATTTATTTCCAGGAAAAAAGCCACCATAATCACTTCTGACATGCATTTTATGGGTTTATAGTGATTAATCCAAAGATCTATAGACAGCATTTTAAATTACATAGTACAGTAGTAGAGACAATGCAAAACTCGTCTTCAAAAAAACACAATAAATCCTCTTATCAGCTCCCACATGAAAGAACTATATTTCCTTATATCACAGGATACAGACATTACATTGTTATTTCACAGTGAAGACTCCACAGTTAATTTTCCCTACCATTCCCTCGTTTTCATGCATCATCAAGAAACAGAGAGAAGGCCATATTCATGTACAAGTATGATGCACCCTCAGCAAATTTGGTGTCATCTGCAAGCTGAGTGGTGCAGGAACCTGGAAAAGCTGGAGACGTTTTCCTCATCAGGTTCAACCAGGCCAGGTGCAAGTCCTACACCTGGGTCAGGGCAATCCCAAGCATAATTACAGGCTGGGGGAAGAAGGAATTGATAGCAGCCCTGTGGAGAAGGACGTGGGTGCTGATGGACAAAAACTAACTGTGTCCTGGGCTGCATCCAGAGAAGCGTGGCCAGCACAGAGAGGGAGGGAATTCTGCATATCTACGTTGCTCTCGTGAGACCCTACATGGAGTCCTGTGTCCAGTTCTGGAGCTCTCAGCTCAGGAAGGACATGGACCTCTTGGACTGAGTCCAGAGGAGTATCACAGAAATGGTCAGAGAACTGGAGCACCTCTCCTATGAGAGGTCAGGCTGAGAGAGCTGTGTTGGTCAGCCCAGAGAAGAGAAGGCTCCAGGGAGAGACCTTACTGCGGCCTTTGAGTACTTAAAAGAGGGCTTGTAAGAAAGACAGGGACAGACTTTTTAAGAGGGCCTGTTGCAACAGGACAAGGTGCAATGGTTTTAAACAAGAGGGGAGATTTAGACTAGATAGAAGCGAGGAGTTTATTATGCTGACAGTGGTAAAAAGCTGGCACAGGTTACGCAGAAAAGTGGTGGATGCCCCATCCCTGGAAATATTCCAGGTCAGGTAGGATAGGGCTCTGAGTAATCTGATGTTGAAGATGTTCCCTGCTTATTACAGGGGCATTGGACTGGGTAGGACGTTTACAGGTCCCTTCCAACCCAAAACATTCTGTGATTCTAAGAAAGCAACACAAGCAAATCCTCAAGCAAAATGCCACCAAAACATTGTGAAGCTCCAATCCTACACCATCAAGCCTACAGCCATCACATAAAACCATGTAACTATTTTCAAATTCAGTTGTAGTCTCAGGTTGCATAACACTTAGTCTGTAACACGGACCAAGTTCAGGCCTCTTGTTTTTAATACATACATGCTCACCAAATCCCCAGTTTAGCCCTTCCAGGATAATGCAGGCTAGTTTGTTCTCCACTGTTGCTAGGCTGTAATTTAATAACCAGTCACGAATGAGTGCTATCTCAGATGACGAAGGCTTCCACAGGTACAACGGCAGCTCTTTAAACAGATACAGAGAAACCTTTGAAGGCAGAAAAGAAAAAGGCTAATCAGTACTTAGTACGGAACAAAAGTGATATGATAAACTCACAGACAGACCTTTAACACGGCCCATTCAGAGCAAGCGACATCCTGTAACACAGTCTGGTATCGCCTCTGTTTTTAACTGCGTACCCACTTTAAGTGATGGACATAAGCACTTACCATCCCAACTTTCTCAATGGTGTCTCTGACTCGATCCAGCAGTACAGAAATAATCTGTGTATGGATGCTGGCAATCGCTCCCAACAGTTCTCTACCAACTTTTGAAAATGTCTCTCTTGTGGAAAGACTAACATAGGACACCTGAGAAGACAGAAGAGGAACATTACTGGTTATGGCTGACCTTCACTGACACTGCAATGAAGTATTTTTGAAGAATAAAGAACCAAATAGCCCTGGGTGATCCCGGACAAGGAGATTGATAAATGCCAATACTAAACCCCAAACTGATTGCCCTAGACGATAATGAAATTACTATGTTACAGTGTCAAAAATGAATTCCACACCTGATTAAAGGAAAAATAATGCCACAGACATTAAAAAAAAATTACATGTGACAACAACAAAAAACCCATCACAAGAAATCTGAGCCAAAAGGCAGACCTGAAGAAGAAAGGGAAATAAAGGTATTTTTGTTCTGGCTTGGTCTACAGAAAATCTGGTTTTTCTCCAAAAAAAAACCATGCATTTCAGGATATTTTAATTCAGTACTAGATCATAAAAACTCAGAAGCTGGACCTTCTTAGTTCATCTGCAGAACAAGCTCCAGAAGCCATGGTTGTTTCACACTTTCCATTGCTAGAAAGAAAAACAGCACATTCATCCTTTCTTGAATGGAATAGTAATACTATACTAATACCTCATATATCTCCAGAACAATGATTTTGATAAAATCCTCATCAACATCAGTCCGTTTTGTTTGTGCCATCTGAGCAAATGTGGTGAGCAGACAAATTTCTTCTGAGCAATTCACTGATTTGAGATATTTTTCAAAATTTTCAAGATGCCCTGGGTCTAGAAAAGTCACATAAAGGAAACACAAGAAAAGAATTGTTATAGGACATACTTCATCAATATCCATACATTTATTCCCTGTCCAATTCCAGAGGAAGAAATCGGTGAGAAAGGAATTATCAGCACTGTGTTTGTATCCTCTCTTCAGAAGCGGCTGGTATCAGCTGCTTTAAAATAACATGCATCGTGATATGCAGTGAGTCCATATGATTCAGTAAAAATGCTAGTAATTCATAATGAAAGCTACAACTGCTTCAAAACCAGCTGGAAATCAATTTTTAATAGTATTTCAACTACGTGATGTCAATCATCCACAGGAAAAACTACTTGAAACCTTTTGCTTTTGAAAAATGTTGTCATAGTTTTGGCTTCCACTGGTGCAGTTAATTCCACAGAGTAGGTCCAAATGATAAGAAATTATTCTAGTTTTCATCAGCACACAGTCAAGAGAAGATTAAAACTAAGCCTATCCAAGCACAGCAGAGAGGTTTTTAACAAGCGGAGAGACTCTAGCCATTGCACATACCACAATTTCAAGCAGCAATTAAACTGGGGACATCATTCTATGCCAATTATAAACGAAAACACATCACGCATTTTCCCTTAGGCATAGATTCTGTCCAAGTGTTAAAAGGAAAGGTCAGTTTCAATTTCTCTAACTCAAAACAAGAAAATTACTGAACTCACTTGTTTGGAAAGTATCTCCAAAACCAGAAAACTTAAGCTGACCGGGACTGAAAGGCCAAGAGATGCTTTCATGTGAATTCAAGGCAGGTTTCCTCTTTAAATCCAAGAGTGACAACTTGCGAAATGCAAATAAACATGGCATTCCTCAGGGCAGGGGAACAACAGGAAGGGAAAACGTACAAAGAAATCTGAACAGGACTTCAAAATTTATATTTCCTCCAAATAACTTTAAGTAGGGTCCATGCAGCAAAACAAGCATTGAAAGCTGCATTTAAGCTGTGAAATGGTTTTGAGAGTGGTCTGCTTCCTCTGAAGTACAACATGCCAGTAAACACTGTTTACAGTGATCCCATCACAGCAGTTGAATACACTGAAAAAGTAATCACTGTGGCACTCAACTACTTAACATGCACAGTCACGTACTCAGCATGCTTGTGACTTAACGCTTGCACTGAGGTGACACTCTATTTTAAGGGCTTTCAAGAATTTTGCAACTGTACTTCAGTCAGGTCAGGCCTGTACAGCCAAAACACCTCATGAACAGTATGCAAGAGGTCTGTGAAACTCAAGAGTTCTTCCATATAGTAAATCAATTATGCTGATGATAATTACCACATACACTGAGAGGATGTCCTATCCATTCACCTCCTTTTCAATTGCTACCTTTTATCCTTATATCAGAAGCTACAGGGTACTGTGGGGTTTACTGTTATTTCTTAGAGGTTTTAAGATAATACATATAGGCATAGCAGAACAACTCACAGCACAGGGGAGGGGTAAGGCACGCAAGAAGGGATGTTTCTATGACAGCACTTGTTATCTTAGCACCACGATGTGTGCATCAGTGTTTCATTAGGCACAGGCCAGCTCAGCAACAGAGACAGGGTTTGGAGTGGGATGGAAGAGCAAAAAGGGATCTCATAAAGCCAAAACCAAATACCATAAACGGAAGGACAAATTCCCTTCCTCCCCTGCACATCTGATAACACCACAATTAAAGTTCAGAGAGGCCCTAAAAGTCAGTGGCTCCTCAGATCTTGGTGATGGAAGTAAGGCAACTGTAACCAGAAATGTCATTCAGCAGGTTCTCATTGCCAACTGCAATGGAAGCAAAGACAAAACTGTTAATCTTGTTATTTATAAAACTTACAGAAAACACATGCTTGTACTCACACAGGTCTCAAGCACCAAAAAGAAACTATTAGGTCACTGCTTGTCAGTGAAAATGTGTGTTCCACAATTAATTTATTAACACTTGGTCCACCTAAGAATAGCTCAAGTTACCAGGCTTCCCAGATTTCCCCAGGGGGTCATTTCGTATCTGGTAGCGTCCACAGTACAGACATTGTCCTACTAAGTGTAGCTCCATCACTGCGCTCCGTATTATCATGCTATTTCTACCTACCCCCTAAAAGCAACTATGCTTCCACTTCTATATGTGCAAGCCTAAAGCTTTCAGTGATTACCAAGGCTTGGTATCACAAGTAGATTTACCTCTCAACATTTCTCAAGCTTAATTTGGGAAGGGAAATCAATAAAAAGTGTTCTTTCCCAAGAGAATTTTAATGCCATGGTCTTCTATGGTATGAATTACAGGAAATTAAGTTAGCATTACATTGCTAAGTGTCAGACAAAAGAATATTTTAGAAGGTTTGATGGATTTCACAGAAAGAACTGTTTTATTAATCCCTATCCAGATAACTGTGAAAAGTAGTGCTGTGGTGACATAACCCATCAGGGGCAATGAAGAAGAAAAAAATAGCCGGCATCAGCCTACCACGGACCCTAAAAAATACAAGTTAGCTAGAAGTGAAACAAAGGCTAAACAAGACAAAACAAAACAAACCTGTGCTTGTTACTGTCAGAGCTGCAACCCACAACATCACATTAAATTCTCCTTGTTTGAGATGCATTTAAAATTTCTTGCAAAACCAGAAATTAAAAAGTCCTACTGAAACAGTGTAACTGTCTCTGGTTTGGCTGGCAAGGGCTAATTAGATCAACACCTCGTAATACACAGCTACAGTCTTGATATCCCTCTCCCACTACACCTAAGTTGCCCTAAATGTCAGCTGAGCTTGCACAGAGTCAAGACACTTGGTAAGCATTCAAGATCGCTGTTATTTTCAGTTTCTCCACCACAAGACTGGGTTGATGTAACGACAGTTATCTGGGCTACCAGACAGCTACAAAGTAAAACTGAAAGAGTCAGATTCATTCCTCCTGAAAACAGCAAAGAGGTTGTGAAGTAGTGAGTTACTGTTAGGTTTACCTGTGTCCCTGTCAATCAAGTCCTGAAAGATTTTCCATGAAGGCAGCAGCAAATCGAAAGCAGCATTGCAGCAGGCTTCTGAACAACTTTGTTACAGCTGAAAACCTAAATCCTTCATTTTAGGATTTAAATGTCACTCTCCAAATATATTAAAGGTCAAGGAGGGTCATATATTATATGAGGATATACAAGAGTACCTACTGTATCGTGCTTGTTAGCTCCCTGAAGCAGCCAATAGCTGTCACTGTCAGAGAAAAAACTAAAAGGACTGTAAGTACAATTCCTGTTAAAGTAAGAGTTTGGTCAAACAAGGACTGGAAGCCCATGAACAGACCAAACACATTTCTGAGTCCTGTGGACCAGTCATGTTGCTGCTGAGGTTGTATTTAACAATGAAAGCTGCAAAGAATTAAACCTATAGCTGATGCAGCAGTAGCTGAATCTATGAGAATTGGTTCCAAGTGGAGGAATTCTACCTTTGAGTCTTTGTTTGCAGTCACCAGGTTGCAGAGTAGAGCAGAGCTTTTCCAGGTGCTCACTATCTGCACAGTGCATGACAAAGAAGAGTCTCCAAAGCATGTTGCTGGATAAGGTTCCATAAGGCATCTCGGACATGAACAACCAGACTCCCAACCTGTTGGATTTGAAGAGGCAGACAGAAACAGTTTCACCCTGATAAATTTCAACATCTGAAAAGGAGACATATATCCATATCTTTAACACGTGGCAGAATTAGGAACATGAGGATGTTTCTTATCATTTCATATTTTCTGTTAACCTCATTCTGAATGGAACAAGTCCCCAGAGCTTCTCCCAGATGCTAGAATTTAAGGTGTAATTCCTACCTGTCTTAATACTATCAATATGCTGAAAAACCCTGCATATTGCAATCTTGTTTCAATCATTACATATTTAAAGCTACTGTAATGCCCAGTTTCAAATATCAAACTCCTTCATGAAGATACTAGTATCAACCACACTGGACAGCCTACCTTTTTGCCTTCAGAACATGAAGAACAGCTCTAAAGAACAGTTCATCAAATTCCAGTTGCAATTTTTCCACAGAGTAGGGATGTGCTACTGATCCAAATTGTTTATTGACACTAACATATTGAGCCCAGTGGTCACTCACATGACAAAGTGTCATCCTACAGAGGAGAACAAACAATACAAAGAAGGGTCATTAAGTATGTCATCACCATACGTAAACACAGAACAGCGCAACAAGATCAGAGTCTACACACACGAGCTGCGTTCAACCCTTCCTTCTCCAGTTTCCAGAGTTCTCCATATAAATAGCATTTCCCTCCATGCTTGACTCAGGGTTAGTCTAAAACTCCTGTGTTATCTTTCACTGGTTTTGCAACCAAACAATGCATAACATTCTGTTCTATCAAATTGGCTTGTGTATGAACTTTGGAGCCTCAGGGCAGTTGTACATTATGAAGTGGCAGTACAGGCAAAGAGCTCATACAGGAGCAAGTTCTCAGCTCAGACACTGAGAAAGTTCCTGCTCTAATAACATATAGAAAAACACAGATTTTGTTTCTGATATAAAATGACTGCTAGAGTTTTGAAAATGAAGAGCAACTTTCAGTCTCCAATTACATTTGCTTACTGCAACAATATGAGAAATTTAAAGAAGGAAATTTAAAACCCTGTGCAACTCTGCATTACAATGGAAAGAAAGTAGTAACACTAGCTATAAATAGGGGTGATTCAAGAAACTGTTTGTTGGGTATCAGTGACTTTCCAAGAAAAGCCCAAGCACATCCCTGATGGAAGTCAGCCTGGTGTTCCAGAGCTCACCTGGCTCCTTTTTACCCACAGCATTCAAACTCTGCAATTCCCGACTTCACAGGCAGCTTTAGAGTCAAGGACCCTGGGATTTCAGATTCCCTGACAAGCTAACCCTAAATTGATCAACTTTCAGGGCAAAATCTACCCAAGAATCGTTTGGGTGGTTGGTTTTGTTTCCTGTGCTTTGGTTGGTGTGGTTCAGGTTTTTATTTGTTTGGGGGTGCGGTTTTCCTAGCAGCTCTGAAATTTAAACCAGACAGTACAAAAAATATTTAATCACATCCAGGAGAAGATATCTTCTTACTTGATCAGCTGACCAATTCGCTTCACAAACTGTCGGTACCGTGCTCTGTTAAACGTTTCCAACCCCGCAGACAGAAGTTCCACTAAGGAGTTTGCAAAAGCAAAGATCTTCATCATCTCCTGGGGAGTTGTTTTTTCAGGAAAATAAGCACCTAAGACCAAGACAGGAAAATAAGTCTCAAACCAATTGTGAATTCTGGGGGTTTTATGTAACCTAACAAGCGATCAAAGCAACAGATCACCATATAGCTAGCAAACAATAAATGCTGAGCTGAAATTTATGTTCTGTTATGAAATGATCAATACCTGTTACGTATGATAGTAGAAATAAACTATGCAGGTTATAAGATGTCTAGTAAGCAATTATCTGAATTTACTTGTCCAGAGATTTAGCAAAATAAAGAATTAATAAATACTTGGAGAAAAAGAACATTACAGCTAAGCATCAAAGGGGAAAAATTAGTTCTGAAAGTACATCTCTGAGTATAACTGCCAAGCAGATCAAAACTTAGTTTTACATGTTAGTTTTGCTGTAAATCCTCATATAAACGTGGCATGCACTTCTATCTCATCTATTTAGTCTGTGAACTATTGCATAGGCTCATTATTACTTCCTTCAGAGACTCACAACACAGTGGCATTCTTGGCAGTTTTAGCTGTTAATACAATTAGCTTAAGCAAAATGAGGGCTAACACTGTAGCAACAGATTTACCTCCAGACTTAAACCCGAGGAACTGCTGAAAGAGTTCATGAAATGGAAACTGTGACAAAAGGCAAATCAAGTCATCTTCCGAAAGCAGAATCCAGCTTGTTTCAGGATCTTCATCCTATAGAGGAATAGAGTCTTCACAATACAGTATCTTTACGATAAAATGCAATGTAGAAGGGTTTAATTATTGTATTAATAACAGTTTGATTGTAGGAGAAAAACAAAGAACATACAAATGAACTCTCCTTCACACACAAACACAACCACCTAAATTCCTATTCCGTCTGTGTTTCTGCATAAAAGCCCTCATCAGCTGGGAAACAGAACTAGAGTCAATGCTATGTTATTCCAACCAGCTAACAAAGGGAAGCACCTATTCAAACATATTTCTGCTTCCATGCTCCTTCTGCATGCAATAGCTCACATGTTCGAATTCTACTTGTTAATATTCTGCAGGAATAAAATAGTCCCCTGTTGCGCGTATGCTGGGACAAGCAGACAATGCCTTGGCAAACCCGTGATATTAGCAGCAAGCACAGAGCAAACGGCCGGTGTTCTCATGCCTTCTAGCTTGGTGAGACCTTGGAATCTTTACTAAGATCCACGAGTTAATAAGAAAAGAATGCATTAGATGGAAAACATGAAGATAAAGGGCACATCTGTGGTAAATGGTGGGTTGCACTCTAGCACTGCAACTGCGGGATTCTCATAGGTGGGAATTCACTGGGGTAACTGCTGACTGGATATAGAAACACTATATAAGGTTTGCATCCACTCAATAAAATGATCTTGGTTTTCGCCTCATCAACAGAGTTCGTGCCTTAACCACTACATATGGCACCCATCTTGAGAGGAACCCACACCTCTCAGAGCAAACCCTGATATTCAGGGTCAGAACCGCTGGAGAGAAGCGACCATAGCGATGCCCAGTTGGATGGATTTTGGCCACTGTGGAGCACTGACGCAGTCTGGATGAGTAAAGCCTTACAGTGAGCAACTGGGAACTCGGGAATAATGGGGTCTTCACTATCCGTGGAGGAGCAGAGTACCCTTGATATCTTAAAATCAAGTTTAAAGAAACAAGATGTTACGTACGCTGAGCAAGAACTCAGGACTTTGTTGAAATGGATACAGAGTCAGGATCCAGGTTTAGATGTGACTGCTGCAGCTGATAAAAAAAGTACGGGATGCCGCAGGATTTAAATTGCGGGACAAGGCTACCAGTGACGACCCTGGGGCAGTAAGCCTGTTATGAACCTGGAGGTTAATGGCTGAATCATCAAAACACTTGAGATCATGCAAAGATTTAGCAGGACCACAAAAGAGGCAGGAGGACAGTATTATTCCGTATTCGGAGCCCAGTACAGGGCCATCAGCGGCTGCCAATAATCCCTTCGATCCGGGGCCAGCAGACCATGAGAGAACTTTGATTTATTTTCATCCGCAGAGGTGCCGTGACCTTAACCAGCTACAAACTTTTCATGAGATTCGTTGGCGGGAGGCCAGAGACTCAAAAACCTATAGAGAAAGTACTAACTGCTCCGCCGCCACCATGGTTGGGCCGCTGCCCTGGGCTGAGGCGGGGCTGCCTGCTGCTGCTTTCTGTAACCCAGGCAGTTTTGGAAACGACGTTGGTGGCAGTTCAAAAATCAAGCCAGTTCAAATAATGTAAAATTACTACAGACGCAGCTTTTTGGCTTATCAAACACTTATAAAGATATCAGATGTCAGAAAGTTGAAACAGGCACCAACTGTATATGGCATTTATAGACAGATTGAAGAATGCGCTCGACAAGCAGGCAGACAATCAAGCAGCTAAAGAGGCCTTAATTTTACAATCAGCAATAGAAAATCCCAATGATGAATGTAGAAAGATATGGTGCAGTCTGAAAAATCCTACAACAGCAGCTGGGATCATTAACCTATCAAGCACAGCTCATGGCTGCTGCTCTGACTATAAATCAGGACAGAAAGACGTTCCGTTACAGATGCAGCAAAGAGAGACATTTTAAAAGAGACTGCCACACGCAATGCCAGGATAGAGGGCCTAAAATCTCCCCTCGGTGTGGAAAGGGTAAACATTTTGCCAGTTGATGTAGATTAAAATACATTAAGAACAGGACAGTACTGTCAAAAAAAACAGGAGCAAAGCGTGGTTCAGAGGCACGTACCGACACAGACGCCTTCACGGCAAGCAGCAGCTGTCACCTCAAAGCAAGAACCAGAGGCATCACCGAGATAGACGTGATCACCACCATCACAGTAGTGCTGCAATTGTCCGCAATTCACACAATACCACGGAACGTAAAAGGACCACAGGGAGGTGGCTCTAGTGCCTTGTTATTAGAGGGATTATCAATAATTTGGTTGGGAATCTTTGTTTTAGCTGGGGTCATAGATGCAGGCTTTACTGGAATAATTCAAGCAAGGGTACAGAGGCCGCTTCCACTAGTGTTATGAATATCATACCCACTAGCATTAATACCAAAGGATAGCCAGATAGCACAATCCATTTTGTTCAAAGCAGCTGTGTTCCAAGCTGACTCTAGAGAACGTGGCTCACAAGGTTTTGGATCCACGAGAGACCCTGAAATACATTTGGTTTAGTCCTTACAAACTCAGCATCCTATGTCGAAGTGCACATTAAGTTTAAAAAAGGAGGAAAAGCCAGAACATCTTAAAATGGCTGAAGTGCAACCCTTCGTTGTGCATGTTCCACTAATCTTGTCAGGGGGAGATGTGTCAAGTGAAATGAGAGTAAGCATTGGAACGATTAAAAAGTGAAAAATTGGGTGCATTGCAAAAGTTAGTGGAGGAGCAAATAGATCACGGGCATATAGTCCCAACTACATGCCCTTGGTCAGCAGAACAGGCTGACTGGGGAAGTCCCACTGGACTGGAGGCTGGCTGATGTTGTGCCCATCTACAAAAAGGGCCGCAGGGAGGATCCAGGGAACTACGGGCCTGTCAGTCTGACCTCAGTGCCAGGAAAAGTCATGGAACAGGCGAGCTTGAGTGCGATCATGAAGCACATGCAAGAGAACCAGGTGATCAGGCCCAGTCAACATGGGTTCATGAAAGGCAGGTCTTGCCAAATTACCCTGATCGCCTTCTATGACACGGTGACCCACTTATGGCATGAGGGAAAGGCTGTGGATGTATCTTCTTGAACTTCAGTAAAGCCTTTGACACAGTTTCTCACAGCATTCTGCTTCAGAAACTGTCACCTCTGGCCTGGACAGGCGCACACTCTCCTGGGTGGAAAACTGGTTGGCTGGAGGGTCCAGAGAGTGGTGGGAAATGGTGTGAAATCCAGCTGGAGGCCAGTGACAAGTGGTGTCCCCAGGGCTCAGTGCTGGGTCCAGCCCTATTCAATGTCTTTATCAATGACCTGGATGAAGGCATCGAGTGCACCCTTAGCAAGTTTGCAGACGACACTAAGCTGGGTGGAAGTGTTGATCTGATGGAGGGTAGGGAGGCTCCAAAGGGATCTGAACAGGCTGGACTGCTGGGCTGAGACCAATGGCAGGAGGTTTAACAAGACCAAGTGCCGGGTCCTGCACTTGGGGCACACAACCCTGGGCAGCTACAGACTAGGAGAAGTCTGTCTAGAAAGCTGCCTGGAGGAGAGGGACCTGGGGGTGTTGGTTGACAGAGACTGAACATGAGCCAGCAGTGGCCCAGGTGGCCAAGAAGGCCAATGGCATCTTGGCTTGGATCAGAAATGGTGTGACCAGCAGGTCCAGGGAGGTTCTTCTCCCTCTGGACTCGGCACTGGTGAGACCGCTCCTCAAATCCTGTGTTCAGTTCTGGGCCCCTCACCATAAGAAGGATGTTGAGGCTCTGGAGCGAGTCCAGAGAAGAGCAACAAAGCTGGTGAAGGGGCTGGAGAACAGGCCTCATGAAGAACGGCTGAGAGAGCTGGGGTTGTTTAGCCTGGAGAAGAGGAGGCTGAGGGGAGACCTCATTGCTCTCTACAACTACCTGAAAGGAGGTTGTGGAGAGGAGGGAGCTGGGCTCTTCTCCCAAGTGACAGGGGACAGGACAAGAGGGAATGGCCTCAAGCTCCGCCAGAGGAGGCTCAGGCTTGACATCAGGAAAAAGTTTTCCACAGAAAGGGTCACTTGGCAATGGCAGAGGCTGCCCAGGGAGGTGGTTGAGTCACCTTCCCTGGAGGTGTTTAAAAGACAGGTAGATGAGGTGCTGAGGGACATGGTTTAGTGTTTGATAGAAATGGTTGGACTCGATCATCCAGTGGGTCTTTTCCAACCTAGCAATTCTGTGAACTAATAGTCTTGGAACACACCTGTATTTGTGATAAAAAAGAAATCCGGAAAATGGCACTTACTACATGACTTTTCTAGACAAACTACAGGAGGTCTTGAATAAGAAGGCAGGCAATATGGCCACTAGAGAAGTTTTTGCTTAAACAATTAGCCTTAGAGAACGCAAAAATGGACTTAGTGCACTGTTATCACCTGTTACAGAGATTGTTTGTTCTACCGGAACTGATGCCAACTTTATGAGAGCAATACAAGCAACAGCTTGGATGCCTATGCCTCCTCACTTTGTATCAAAGGGCACTAGAATTACTCAGCTGATTTGTTTTCCAGCAATTTTACCCCATGCAGAAAATCACATAGGGGGAGACAGAGGCTTTAGCCTGACTGACCAGTCCGTGATTCTATGAACACAGAGACTATAAAATCATGAACCTCCTAAGTAGGACACTCATAAAGCAACGAAGAACAATGTTTTCCCAGAATTTAATTACTTGTTCTGTTATTATTGACTAGTCATAACCAACATCGTATGGATGTATTCAGCTAGCTTTGAAATGAGTGGCCATGCGTGTGTGTTTGAAGCGCTTCAAACGTTTGTAGGGCTTACAATTGATTTTGATTAATCTTAGAAATAGATCTCTGGGACCTTTCAATCTCAAATGTCCACTAAGCCGACTAACAGATAGATTCACTTGGGGATCTTTGGAATGAAAGGCTTCAGAAGGAAAAATTTTAAAACACCTAGCAAAACAAAAAGAAAAGGAAAAAGAGAAAAAAAAAATGAAAAAAACCCCAGCCTTGCAGCTGTGTGTCTGTTAGTGTCCCCCGTTCTCGTTCCTTTCTCCCTGAATGTGAAGTTGTTTTTTTCTTCTTCGCTGAAGTCCAGAGGAGTTAACGGTGTTATCTCTCTAGGGGAATGCCAATTTGTGAGAATACTCTGCATTCCAGTGTCCATTATCGGATCAGCAACTGCTGGGCCCTGGCACAGATAACCTAGGGATATTAGGCCAATGAATAGAGGAAAATTTAAAAAGATTCATTACAAATTATTGAGTGGATATTTTACCACATCAACCTTAAAAAAACCATAGTAACTAGACTTGAAATGATGACAGTGATAATCACCAAGGGAAGAAAAAGAAGCGTTCAGTTATTAGGCCAGGACCCGACAATCATTTATATCCCAATGACAAAAGAATATGCTAAGTGGTGCACTAACAGAATGTCCAGGAAGTATCGATATCCACTTACCAAGTCATAAATTGTTTTCCACTTTACAAACAATAGAGATAGAACAGAAACCCTTATGTAGACAGCAACTGGTTCACGATCCTACAATATTTACCGACGGCTCAGGAAAAACAGGAAGAGCAGTACTAATGTGGAAAGAAAATGGACAGTGGGCAAATAAAGCCTATGTAGTAGAAGGATCAACACTAATAGCGGAATTATACACAGGGCTGAAAGCCTTTGAACGGCATCATAGTCCCTTTAATTTAGTTACAGGTTGACAGTATGTAGCCAGAGTAGTACAGCGTATAGAAAAAGGATGGTTGAAACAGGTAAACAATAAGTGCTTGTTTCTAATGTTAAAGCAGTTATTGTTTCAAGTCACAACGAGAAAAGCAGAATTTTATGTGATGCACACTTGGAGTCACACATCACTTCCAGGATTTATAGTCAAAGAGAACAGAATAGCAGACAGGCTGACAGTAGGGGCAGTCCAAGGCCCACGACCAAACATTATTCAACAAGCACGAATGTCACATAGTTTTATCACAAGTCTGCCAAGGCACTACATAGGCAATATAAAATTTCATGAGACTTAACCCAGAACATAATAAAACATGCCTAGATCGTCAACAAATAACATCACTACAACCTAGAAGAGCCAACCCAAGGGGATTAAGCGTTTTACAAATTTGGCAAATGGGTATTACTCACGTACCTGAACTGAGAAGCCTGAGGTATGTATATGTTTTGATTGACATGTATTCAAATGCAATATGAGCAACAGCACGTAAAGGGGAATCTTTAAGGGAAAGAATAGAAAGGAAGGCAAAGGAATAGAAAGCCCAATTAATAACCTTTTCACAGCATAGAACTAGTAGTGGAATAACATGCAGTGGTAAAAGCCTTTGAACGGCACCATAGTCCCTTTTAATTTAGTTACAGATTCACAATATGTAGCTAGAGTAGTGCAGCATATAGAAAGAGGATATTACAACTGAATGAAACCTAAATTTGCTGGAAGGAATAACCCATTTTTTTAAGGCTAATTGCTATTTTTGTAGACATTGCTTGACTTTTTTGGGAAAAGGGCAAAGAAACTGAAAAATGGCTGCTGGATGCTGTAGTTAAAAATCTATAATTTTAGTCATAATGAGAAGTCTATTTTGATCCTTGTATGTAGAAGAAACCTGAGGTAAAGGTAGTTAAAAATCACATTCTAGCAATACTATGAAGAAACAAATTTTCCATCTGAAGCTTTATCTGTAACCTTGAGGAATATATGATTTTAACATAATAAAAGTGTGCCCAGATTGTCAACAAATAACGCCATTACAGCCTGGAGGAGTCAGCCTGAGGGGATTAAGCATTTCATAAATTTGTCAAACAGATATTACTCACATACTCGAATTTGGAAGACTGATATATGTACATGTTTCGATTGACACACATTCAAACGCGATATGGCCAAAAGCACGTACAGGGGAATCCTCAAAGGAAATAGTGAAGCATTTTGTCAAGGCATTTGCAGTCTTGGAAATTCTCACACAGGTTAAAACAGACAACGCGCCAAGATATGTAAGTGACCAACTTAAGAAGTTTTTTCAAACCTAGGGAATAACATGTCACAGGCATATCGCATTCTACACAAGGACAGGCAACAGCAGAAGGAGCCTATCAGACGCCGAAGAATATATTATTAAAATAAAAAGGGGGAATGAATGGTGAAGCACCACAGAACAGATTATGGAAAGCACTGTATGTATTGAATTGCTTAAATGTGCAAGAGAATTAGGGAATAGAACAATCACCTGTAGTAAGGCATTTTTTCGTCTTTACAAACAGAGGGTCAGCAGCCTAACAAGGAAGGAGCCAAGCTATTATTAAAATCTTTGGAATCAGGCCAATGGAAATGACCATATCAGTTAATAACATGGGGTCGAGGATATGCTTGTGTTTCCACAGGTCAAGAACCCAAGTGGATGCTAGAGCAGTGTGTCCATCTATATTTAAGGAGAGATGGCAATTATGACGAAGATGACAGTGGTACCAATATGGAAAACCATAATGCTGGGTCTGTATCAGCAGTCATGGACGGGACAAGAATTTTGAAGATGAACGCTGGTTGAAAAACTTGTTATAAAAGATTTTTGGATCAGAAAACTTGTTTGGTGGATAAGGACTGACAAGCTAGCTAAAGGCTTCAATCAAAATCGCTTTTCTTTGCATTAGCATACTTCTGTGTATCTATAGTAAGATATTTCTATGCCTAATCATGTGTCTATCACGTTTTCCATGAAAGGTGCAATGAGCAATCGATAGTTTGTGATGTTTGTAAACAAAGAAGGGGGAGATGTGGGCATGAAAGATTTCACTGTGGCATGTGTGCTGGGACAAGCAGCTGATGCCTTGGCATACTTGTGATATTAGCAGCAAGCACAGAGCTAATGGCCGGTGTTCTCATGCTTGGTAGTTTGCTGGCACCTTGGAATCTTTACCAAGACCCATGAGTTAGTAAGAAAAGAATGCATTAGATGGAAAACATGAAGATAAGGGGCACATCTGTGGTAAATGGTGGGTTGCACTCTATCGCTGTAAATGTAGGTTTCTCACAGGTGGGAATTCACTGGGGTAGCTGCTGACTGGATACAGAAACACTATATAAGGTTTGCATCCTCTCAGTAAAGGTGATCTCGCTTGTTGCCTCATCGACAGTGCCTTAATTGCTACAGGCAGAGGCTGCCCAGGGAGATGGTGGAGTCAACATCCCTGGAGGTATTTAAAAGACGGGTGGATGAGGTGCTATGGGGCACAGTTTAGTGACTGATAGGAATGGTTGGACTTGATGATCCTGTGGGTCTTTTCCAACCAAGTAATTCTGTGATTCCAGTGTCCCTTTATCAGATGAGCAACTGCTGAGCCCTGGCACAGACAACGGTGAATGGGGTTTTAGCCAGATAATAATGGAAGTATAGTTATAAGGGAATAATGAAAGCATAGTCTTAAGGACCCAAAAAGGAATATGCCAATAACAATACCCTCTGAGATTAACAGACTGCAAAGGAATAGAAAGCCCAATTAATAACCTTTTTACAGCATAGAACTAGTAGCGGAATTACATGCAGTGGTAAAAGCCTTTGAACGGCACCATAGTCCCTTTTAATTTAGTTACAGATTCACAATATGTAGCTAGAGTAGTGCAGCATATAGAAAGAGGATATTACAACTGAATGAAACCTAAATTTGCTGGAAGGAATAACCTATTTTTTTAAGGCTAATTGCTTGACTTTTTTGGGAAAAGGGCAAAGAAACTGAAAAATGGCTGCTGGATGCTGTAGTTAAAAATCTATAATTTTAGTCATAATGAGAAGTCTATTTTGATCCCTGTATGTAAAAGAAACCTAAGGTAAAGATGGTTAAAAATCACATTCTAGCAATACTATGAAGAAACAAATTTTCCATCTGAAGCTTTATCTGTAACCTTGAGGAATATATGATTTTAACATAATAAAAATGTGCCCAGATTGTCAACAAATAATACCATTAAGTGAACACGTTTGTCGCCTCATGGATGGAGTCCGTGCCCTAACCTCTACAATACTCATTCCTGGGATCTTCACTACCTACAGTTACATCACAGAGAAAAGGAGAGTAAAACAGATCTAGGTTTCGAATGACACTTTGCAATCAAATGTTAGCTTTTCTTTCCCCATTTCAAAGTCAATACAACAATCTTGAGTAAAAGCACAAAGGGGAAATGAAGTCATTTGCTGTACCTCTTCTCCTCCTTCATCTACCAAGGTCCAGTTTCCAGATTCTTTCCCAGATGAAGAGGAACTTTTCCTTTCACTCGGTTTCATATGGCACATGAAGTCCACACGATTTCTGTTTTAATGTGAAAAATCAAGTTTATAAATTATTAGAAAACTAAAAACTCTGAATTAAGTCATCTTTTACTTAACAGCAGATACTGAAAAAACAGATTACAGAATCATAGAATAGTTTGGGTTGGAAGGGACCTTAAAGATCATCCAGCTCCAACTAGATATAAGATCAAGAAGCTAACAAGCATGTTACAAAGCTGGCCAGCAGAGAAGGACCTGATGGTGCTAGTTGACAGTGGCTGAACATGAGCCAGCAGTGACCCAGGTGGCCAAGAAGGCCAACAGCATCCTGGCTTGGGTCAGAAATGGTGTGGCCAGCAGGACCAGGGAAGGGATTGTCCCCCCGTACTCGGTGCTGGTGAGGCCACACCTTGAATCTTGTAGTCAGCTTTGCGTTTGCCAGTACAAGGAAGAAACTGAGGGCATGAAGCACATCCAAAGAGAGGCAACAGAGCTGGGGAAGGGTCTGAAGCACAGGAGTTACGAGGAGCAGCTGAAGGACCTGGGAGTGTTTAGTCTGGAGGAGTCCGAGGGGAGACCTCATCGCTCTCTACAGCTCCCTAAAAGGAGGTTGTGGCAAAGAAGGCACTGGTCTCTTCTCCCATCTGACATGCAATAGGACAAGAGGAACTGGTCTCAAGTGGCACCAGGGGAGGTTTAAACCAGATATTAGGAAAAAAATTCTTCACTGAAGAGCTTGTAAAGTACTAGCACAGGCTGCCCAGGGAAGTGGTGGAGTCACCATCCCTCAAGGTGCTTAAAAAATGTCGAGAAGCGGTGCTTAAAGACATGGTTTAGTGGTGGGTTTGGCAGTGTTACGTTAATGGTTGGACACAATCTTAGAGGTCTTTCTCAACCTAAATGATTCTAGACCCCTATGTTAAAATTTTAACATGCAACTTCGTTCTCACTTGAACTACACCAGCAGAGCTCTGCACACCAGGACACAAAACTCCTACACAGTATCAACCTCCTCATCTCTGTGAACTTACACTCTAGACAACATGAACATATTACAAATTAAAACCAAAGATACTGATTTCACAGACCAAATTCAAAATTCAAACTTGTTCCAAACATGCAGCAGCTCTAACATATTTGAAGCCCATAACAGTTTTCGCTAATGACTGATTTTATTAACCAGTTTCTCCAAGCACCATGTATTCCTTCTAGATAAAAAAGGATGAAAAATAAATTAGGAAGCCCAAAAAGCATATGTATCAAGGTAGCTAACCCTTTACTCAGGCCTTCTGTTGCACAGCCAGTATAACAAACAGCTCACCAAGCTATTCGACTACTGAAAGCAAGCCACATCACACTGTGCACAGTAGGAGAACACACCGGAAAGGCTGTATTTGAAGACAAATGAGTAAAAATAGCTTGAAATAAAACTGTGAATCTCCAATTTGTGCCTGGTTTTATTACTTTGGCTGCAATTAACTTTCAGGGTTTTACAAGTAGATCTTGTGCCATGTTTCCTACTCTGAAATAATCAAGGAGTACCCGTAAAATCACATTCATACTTACTTGACAGGAGACATAAGCAAGGCAAGAGATTGCATGAAGTGAAAGACACCTGACGGGTTATCCAAGACTTTGATCTGAAATTAAATGCAAAAATCTAAGTAAATCTAAGTAAGCAAAACAAAGGACAAATTAGATTTAGCAAAAAATTCAAATTCTGACTTGCACATTTTTC
Organism: Phaenicophaeus curvirostris; assembly: GCF_032191515.1. Lineage (NCBI taxonomy): Eukaryota > Metazoa > Chordata > Aves > Cuculiformes > Cuculidae > Phaenicophaeus > Phaenicophaeus curvirostris. Next base: position 72,714,813 of record NC_091431.1, read on the forward strand.
ACCAGCTTTTTGTTCAGACTAAACAGTACACCTAGAAGACAGTGCCCGTGTATTTGCAAGTTGTCCAAAAGAAGTACTTGCAGAAATTAAAGGAGGAAAAAAAACATCAGAAGTTCCACAAGACCACAACCCCTGCTTCTCATGTACTTCTGCCCACCAGAGGGAACAAGGATGTTGCACACAGGGGAAGCTAGAATGCTGCCAAGTTAGGTTAATGACCTTAAGGGTCTTTTCCAATCTAAGTGATTCTATGACTCCATTCTATACTTTTACTCCACTGCTTGCCTTTCCCCTGTTAGTGTAATTGCAATCTTTTTTCTATGGCCAGATTTCCAACATCCTCCCTCCAGGAGAAGCAAAAATGTTCTTTGCAAAAACACCCCAGTGCCTTTGGATAGCTGCACTCCCTCTGCCCTATACAAAGCGAACCCTTGCCCTTGAAATTACCTAACTAATAAACCTTCCAGGAAAAACAGTCCATTCAACACACATGATAAAATCATGGAACAGTTTGGGTTGGAAGGAATTTTAAAGCTCATCCAGTCCCAAATCCTCTGCCAAAGGCAGGGACATCTCCCACTGGATCAGGTTGATCAAAGCCCCATCAATCTAGCCTTGAACACCTCCAGGGATGGGGCAGCCACCACTTGCCTGGGCAACCTGGGACAGAGACTCACCACCCTCACAGGAAAACATTATTCCTAATATATCACCTAAATCTCCCCTCTTTCACCTTAAAACCATTCCCCCTCATCCTGTCCCTGCACTCCTTGATAACGAGCCCCTCTCCAGCTTTCCTGCAGGTCCCCTTTCAGTACTGAAAGACCAACACCATGTCTACTCAGAGCCTTCTCCAGGCTGAACAAGCCCAACTCTCTCAGCCTGGCCTCATAGCAGAGGTGCTCCAGCCCTCAGATCATCTCTGTGGCCTTCTCTGGATCTGCTCCAACAGATCCATGTCCTTCCTGGACTCCAAAACTGAATGTAGGACTCCAGGTGGCATCTCATGAGAGCTGAGCAGAGGGGTAGAGTCTCCTCCCCTTGCCCTGCTGCTCCCACTGCTTTGGATGCAGCCCAGGATATGGTTGGCCTTCTGGGCTCCAAACACATTGCTGGCTCATGTTGAGCTTCCCACCCCACAGCAGCCCCAGTTGTTCTCTTCAGGGCTGCTCTCAATTCACTGTTCACCCAGCTTATATTTGTGCTTGTGATTGTCCTGTCCCTGTCCCTGTGGATGGCTTCCCTTCCCTTGAGTGTGTCAACACAGCTTGGTGTCACCAACAAAGTTGCTGAGGGTGCCCTCAATCCCACTGTCCACATCTGTGATCTCAGTAGAACACCTCTTGTCACTGGTCTCCTCTTGGACATCAACATATCAACCACAACTCTGAGTGCAACCATCCAGCCAATTCCTTATCCACCAAAAGTGGTCCATCCATGAAATCCATGTCTCTCCAATTTAGAAACAAGGATGAAGTGCAGGACAGTGTCAAGTGCTTTTCACAAATCCAGACGGGTAACATCAATTGCTCTTCCCTTCCTTATCCACTAACGCAATAATCTGTTCTTCCTCATCCTTTACATATCACAGAGCTGGCTCCAATCTCACTCGTCTCATACATGGTTGCTCCTTAAACTCTAAATATTCTTTCCTTTCCTTCAACAGCATTCCCAAAACCTGCTGCTATACAAGGCCTTCTGAGGTGCACTGTAAAGTCCACAATCCCCTTTCATGAAATCTCTCCAGCCAAGGACAAGAAGTGTATTTTCCCGTTAACCTGCTCCTGGTTGGCCTGACATGAGTGAATACATCCCTCAACAACCCCCTCACTGTTACGGTGATTCCACACACCTCAAAATACACAGAGGTAATAAGGGATGGACCAGGCACAAAACACACTCCTCTCCTACAAACTACACTCCCACTCCAACTTTCTGACAATAAAGAATTAAACATTCACACCTGAATGAACGGAACAGCCCATTCACTGATCCCAGCTGGACACCGAAGGATGTGGTTGAAGAGGAAGAGATGGTCACTGGGACAGCCAATTCTTTGCAAAACTGATACCTAAAGGGAAATAAATTCGAATCTTGTAAATGATTTCAAGGTTCATTCCTCTACTGTCTTGCTAACTGTGGCAATATTTTTTTCCCCATTTTTCTTCTCATGCTTTCTAAAAAAAACCTCAGTTTTCAGAGCAAGCCACAGGAGAACAATATTTAAAAATCTGCTTTGCCTTGGTTACAACCACAAACCGTTTTCTTTGTTGCAAAAAAATTAACTACTTTACAATTGCATTAAAAACTGATTTATTTAGAAATCAGCAAGAATAGAACTTCCTCGAAAATAACATATCTGAAGAGTTTTACTTTCAAAATAAGTAAAGGCATAGGGAAGACTGAATATTAAGTCCACTTTGAGCAGCACTGGCTGCTCAGGTGTCAGTACTCATTAATGCTGCTTACCTCCACTGACTTCACTGGGCAAAAAAAAAATTCATTCTAATGATGCATTAACAGATTCTGTTCCTCAAGTAGAACAAACCCCAAAAAAATCATTGCATGTGGGACAGTCAGAGAAACACTTTCAGAAGTTACTCCCAAATTCAACCCACATGTTGGATCAAACAGCTACATCGATGCCTATGCCCTCACCAGTCTCTGAAGCCACAAAAGGAGGTCACTCTGAAACTGAGGATCTTCAATAACTCGGCGAGTGAAACTGAAAAGGACACTGATGCACTCCTTCAGGTGGCCCAGGTCTGAAGAAAGATTTTCGGACTGCTTTGACACTGTAAATTAAAAACAGGATTAAGAAGCTTTGACAAGCAGCTTCAGAGTAGCAGCATAAGCAGTAGGCTTTGGAGCTATATAAAAAACTTGTTCTCTGTACCTACATATACCAAGATATTTCAACATAGCTGCTTGCTACAGCTGACACAGAAGAACAATTGTTTAGTGTACATTATTTAATCTTATAATTACACACTATATATCCTATGAGAATATCCTATGGTTACTGTCATAAAAGGCCTTCCCTCAACAAAACCTTTGTAAGAACCACCATTTACTTTGTACATAAACTAACTAGGAGGTGGAGAAGGGAAGTAGGAGGACTAGAAATGATAAATATCCGAGGCAGGAGAGGGAGGAATACTTCAGTTAAAAGATTATATTGGCACAAACTCAACTCAGTAATACACTGAAAGCCATATGGATTTCTAAATGCTAGAGCTGCAAGATTCGAGTTGCCTTCCTAGATGAAGTATTGCAGAAAGAAGATCCAGCTGGTTTTAGAACTATGCCTAATCAATTCAGAAAAGGGACTGTATTACTCTGTGCCTTTGACAAGGGATTGGACTCCAGGTATCCCATCACAACTGGGTTCCCTATGCAGTAATGATCAGCACTATACAGCCTAGAAAGAAAAAGGCACTTCTGCACTCAGCTTCCTCTCTCCAGGTGAATGAGGTAAGAGAACTGGAGTTTGTCCTGCAAGGGAAGAGTTTCACTGATCCTTACAAAACATCAGCAGGCTTTAGTACCAGAAGAGGAACACTCCAGTACATAAATGCTACCACAAGACTTCAAAGCTGCAGGTGGACAAGGTACTGGGCACCTTGAAGAGCATGGGGAACATCCTAAATCCACAACATACCTTGTTCCTGCTGCTGAAGGGCCACCGATCTTAGCAGGGAAGAGCTGCTGAGCAGCCTGTAGACGTAGGACTCCACTTGCAGCCGGGACAATACTGAGGTGTACGAGTGCAGCGCCAGCATCTGGTGCACATGATCTGCTTTGGCTTCAAACAGCTTTTTCAGTTCCCCCAGCACGCTTTCATTCAGCTCCACTGTCTGGTAGCGGTGGTGACCTATCACTTTGCACTGATCTGCACAGACTCCCTGAAAAAAAAGGAGTTATTTTACTTAAGCGGTATTGTCACTTAGTGGGGTCAAGGAAATTAAGAAATTCGCCTTGATATACCCATTCCCTCAACTGATTTTAAAGCTGGATGAGGCTTTGAGCAACATGATCCAAGGTGTGCTGGAACTGGATAAGCTTAACGGTCCCTTCCAACCCAAACCACCCTATGATTACTAATCTAGTAGAATAAGAATTTTAAAATGCTATAAAGGTAATGACTATTCTGGTCCTACAATAAACACACAGGGAATCAGGACGGAATAAAGCAAGCAGCAAGCTTAGCCAACTGTATGAAGCCCAGAGGGGATGCAAGAGTTAAGTCAAAAGTGCTTTCAGTGTAAAAAGCAATCAACACAAGACTGAGAGTCCAGTGAGGTTCACAGTTATTCCCTAGTGAAAAAGGAAGAAGATCCAAATGTGTTCAGTACATCTGTCAAAGTCAGCTCTGAGAAGCTGTACAGGAGAGGCACAGCACTCAGAAACAACAGTAAAGCCACCACACACGTGGATACTTCGCACCCTTGGGCAGTTTCTATGATGTGCTGGCTATAAACAGCATCAGAACACCAGAACAGTTTCATTCTATTCCACTGTAACACCCAGCTCCACAAAACAAGTTACACAAAAGGAGCCTGGGGGGATATTTTTCCGATGTGTGCAAAAAGCTCCCCAGACTCAGCGGCTTTGAAGGGCCACAGAGTTGGTGAAGGACTTAGAGGGGAAGTCATATGAGGAGTGGCTGAAATCACTTGGTCTGTTCAGCCTGGAGGAGACTGAGGGGGGAACTCATCACAGTCCACCGCTTCCTCACATGGGAAGAAGGAGGAGCAGTCACGGATCTCTTCTCTCTGGCAACTAACGATGGACCTGAGGGAATGAAAGAATGTGCCAGGGGAGGGTCAGGCTGGGTATTAGGAAAAGGTACTTCTCACAGAGGGTGGTGGAGCCCTGGAACAGCTCCCCAGGAAGCAGTCACAGCACCAAGCCTGACAATATTCCAGAAGCATTTGGACAAGGCCCTCAGACACACGGTGGGAATGTTGGGGTGTCCTGTGCAGGAGCAGGATTTGGACTTGATGATCCTTGTGGGTCCTTTCCAACTCAGGACATTCTATAATTCTATGACTTCTCTGGTTTGCAGACAAAAATGCTACAGACTACCACAACCATCCTGCAAGCAGGTAAAACCACACCACCACTCACAGAGCAACAGCTACTGAAAGCAAACAGACATCATGCTCCCCAAGCTTTGAGCAACAGGCTTAACCACAAGCTCACCTCAAGCTCCTCTACAGCTCCCAGCCCTGACAGCAGGACAGGCAGGAGTGATGTCAGAGAGAACTGTCACCACAGCCTGTAGGCCAGAAAGTACGTGTCCTCTACAACCACTGTTAAGTCCTGCTCCACCACATATCCCCTGCATATACCTCAAGGACAAACTTCATCCAGCATGACAGGCAAACCTAGCTGGGCACAGCTCATTCCCAACAACTACAAACATTTCTCCAATTCCAAAAGATCGCTAGCAGAGATCTCACTACTCTATGCTTAAAAAAAAAAAAAAAAAAAAATCAAACTGTCTTAATGAAGAGAGGCTGAGAGAGTTGGGGTTGTTCAGCCTGGAAAAGAGAAGGCTCCAGGGAGACCCCAGAGCAGCTTCCAGTACTGAAAGGGGCTACAGGAAAGCTGGGGAGGGGCTCTTTACAAAGGCCTGGAGTAATAGGACAAGGGGGAGTGGCTTTAAATTGGAAGTGGGAAGATTTAGATTGGGCATTAGGGAGAAATTCTTCACAGTGAGGGTGATGAGGCACTAGAACAGGCTGCCCAGAGCTGTGGTGGCTGCCCCATCCCTGGAGGTGTTCAAGGCCATGTTGAATGGGTCTTTGAGCAGCCTGATCAAGTGGGAGGTGTCCCTGTCCATGGCACAGGGGTTGGACCTGGGTGAGCTTTAAGGTTCCTACCAACCCAAACCATTCTACTAGTAACCTTAACAGGATGATACTCGGAAGTACTGGGGACATAGAAAGCAAAGGCAATAATCTCTTTTAGGACCAAAGAACTCAAACAGGTAAACCTGACAGGAAGCAAAGTTAACGTCTGGAATCACATCCACTTAGTATGGGTTTCAAAAGTACGTTCAGCAACAGCACCTGCACAGTTTTCTGCTCTTCTTTAAAAGTCCATAATCTCCCCTTAATGTTTTGGCAGTCTGTTGTCATCGCCTGCAGCTCTGCCTCAGCCAGCAGCAGCTGCTTCCTGCAGCGCATGTAGTTCAGCAGCAGTTCATAAAACTCGTGCCTGTCCTGATGAGCAACGCTCTCAAATTCCTCTGTGTAGGAGTCGACGTTCTCCAACCAGGAACACGGCTCAAAAATTTTCAGTTGTTCCCTGGTAAATGCCACCAGTTCTGGTTCGGTTGGGAGCTCTGGATACAGCCTCTCGTGGTGTAGCAGCGGTTTAACTGCTATTACGGTTGGTCTCTCATAGGAGACTTCGGCCGACAAGTCTGGATAAACTGGTTTCAATCCTGAACGCTGAATACATGGTTTGGATTTTGCAGAGAGCTGTGGGACAGTAAGAGGAAGCTTCTCTGAGGAATGGACAGGAGGATTAACATTTTGTGTGTTTTCAGTTCCTCTGTTCTGTACAAGGCCCATGACTGTCTGAGAGCCAGCAGCACTGGGATGAAAGGTACTATTCAACAAATTAGAGTCTCCTGATCCACTAGCAACCATTTCCACAGGGAAGTGAGGTCTGCCCACCCGGCTTTTCCCACTCTTCTCAGCATCATGCCCACATTCCTCATGGGAAAGATTGGCTTTGAACTGCTCTGCCTCTGTGGGAGGCTCCAGTGTCACTGTAGAAAACCCTCCATCTGCTGAAGATACATTTTTCGGGGGGACCTCGCACACATCAATTACAGATTTCCCACCCTCTTCTTGATCACTGAGCTGAATTTCTGTAAATTCTCCAGGATGTTTCACTTGCACTTTACTGGGTTGAGAGGACACTTCTGCTACGGGAGGTAGGAAAACATCATCAGACTCCTGTATTTGAGACTCCTCACTACTTTTCTTCTTCTTTTCCTAGGAAGAAAAAAAAAGAAAAAAGTGTTACAACCAACAGACTCTCTCCCCTTCGCATCCAAAATCCCAACAACACCAAAACTGTGATTTCATAAAATCATAGAACGGTTTAGATTGGAAGGGACTATGAAGGTCACACAAACTCCCTGCATGGACATCTTCAATTGGATCAGGTTGCTCAGAGCTCCATCCAACATGACCCTGAATGCTTCCAGGGATGGGGCACCCACCACCTCTCTGGACAACCTGGGCCGGCGCCTCATCAGCCTCAGCAATAAAAAATTTCTTCCTCATATCTGGTCTAAACCTCTCCTATTTTAGAACCATCACTCCTTGTCCTATTCCTATAGGCCCTGATGAAAAGTTTTTCCCCATCATTCTTACAAGCGCCTTTGCAGTACTGAAAGGCTGCAATAAGATTTCCTGGAAGTCTTCTCTTTTCCAAGCAAGAAATTTGGCAACATCACAACTCCAAGTGTCCCTTTACCACATTAAGTTCCAAAACATTACAGGGGAAAAAAAAAAAAAAAAGCCAAATGCATTGAAGAGATGATACAATCAGAGAATCACAGAGACCTTAAAACCCATCCAGTTCCACCCCCCTACCATGGGTAGGGACACCTCCTACTGGATCAGGTTGCTCAAAGTCCCATCCAATATGACCTTGAACACCTCCAGGGATGGGGCAGCCACCACTGCTCTGGGCAACCTGGGCCAGGGCCTTACCACCCCCGATTACATTCTCAACTAATAGCAAAATCCATACAATTACTGAAATACCTATTGAAAATTGCTTTATCTATTGAAATACCTAATTTCAATAGGTATTATGCATTAGAAATGTAAAAAAACTTAGCCATGACATTAAAATTGTAAACCAATTGCCCACTTTTAAATCAGGATCACTCCGGTGGAAACAGTTCCCATAAACGAAGCCTAAAGCACAGATCATCCTCCTTCCCAAAGCACACCATGCGAAACAGCACTGCATAGGAATGCAACAATTTGTAAATCATTTACCAGTTTGTAAAGCAAAGAAAATTGGAAAGTTACTTGTGAGTATCTGCCAGTTCGTCAGAAACAAAACTGAGAAGAGTTAGGTTACAGTGCTCCAGTTTTGTCGACCCAGATAATATAACAAACACAGCTGCAGTTAGGAAAAGCTCTCAATAGTCCTCCATGACTGGGGAAAAAATGGCAGTTTTGGAAATTTGCTGATAGTATCACACATGCTTTCTCAGGCCTTCTGTCACAACTTTGCCTTACGAAAGGGCATAGATGAAAAGCAAGACCCTGGCTGACCTTGATCTCAAGCTGACTTTTACATCAGCACATGCTGACAGCTCCTTCACAACACAGCAAAACACTGGTCTTGTTTTCAGACTGTTTTTCCAGTGTATTAAGAGCTATAAACACTTCTGATGACAAAACGCTTCTGATGCCCTACAAGGCTAAAGCCACAGGTGAGAGGTTACAAATAGATCAGTAAAATTCTTTAAACTAAGGTCTGTCATTATAATAAACATCTCCTGACAATCAGTTCTGCAATCTCCAACATAAGAAGGACATGGGACTGTTGGAACAGGTTCAGAGGAGGCCACAAAGACGATCCGAGACTGAAGCATGTTCCATATGAAGGTAGGCTGAGAGAGTTGGGGTTGTTCAGTCCGGAGAAGAGAAGGGGTCCACGGAGACCTCAGAGCAGCCTTCCAGTACCTGAACGGGCTACAAGAAAGATAGGGAACAGCTCTTGATCAGGGATTGCAGGCATAAGATGAGGGGGGATGGCTTTAAACTGGAAGGGTGAAGATTCAGATGATACATTAGGAAGAAATTCTTCACAATGAGGGTGGTGAGGCACTGGCCCAGGTTGCTCAGAGAAAACTGGATACCCCATCCCTGGAAGTGTCCAAGGCTTGGAGCATCCTGGTCCTGTGGAAGTTGTCACTGCCCATGTGTTTGAGTTAAAGCAGGATTAGCCTCTGACCCTTAACTCAGTCAGTCACTCCAAGTAGCTTCATTTCTCAGAAAACTAAATGTTTTTGAGACAGTGTCCTTAGCTAAATTGATAACATATGGCACTGGTACGCAGCAAGGCCAATGCTTATGCTTAACCAAGTCCACCCTCAAGCTGGTTGGAAAAAGGGCTGCAAGGAGGGGCTGATAGGGCAGGTGACCCTAAACTGACCAACAGAGTATTCCATCACATATACACCATACTTGGTAAAAACTGAGAGATCACGAGGGTCTCACTCTCTTCTGTGATGGCCAATGTCCAGTGAGGACCTTGTTTGGCTGGTTGCTCTTGATCCCTCCCAGTTTGTGCGTTCCTGAATCCAGTTCCCTCCTAGCCATGGACCCATCCCCTCAAGTCTGTTCTGCAGCACTTCTGGTGGTGCATAGTCATCAAGAAGGGCAGGGCACAAGCTCGTATATTTATTTATATTCTACTATTTTCTAATTATTTTCATTGTTATCATTAGAATTACCATTTCATTAAAGTTGTAGTTTTAGTTTCCAGTCAGTAAGTCTTTTTCCTCTCATTTCCCATTCCCCTTTCCCTGCAGGGCGTCGAAGAAAATGGATTTTGAAGGTTCAGCTGAATGACTTTAGCTCATGAATTTGGCCAGATAAGACTAAACCATGACACCATAGTATGGGGATTGGAACTTGACAGGCTTTAAAGGCCTCTCCAACCTAAGCCATTCTATGATTCTATGTCTCTGTATCACTAGGTCACAGTGTACAGATCCACTACTTCACAAACACATGCTGGTCCTTCACCCCGTCCTATCTCAATGTTCCCTCTTGTTGTCCTCATACAGAAGAAACTCCCTTTATCTCTCAACAGCATCCCATGTTCTGCCTAAATGCTACCGTTAGACAAAATAGTTGTTTTTTAAATTTAGGAAATGCCTTTCAGTTCTTACCTTCCAAGTCAAAAAATGCCATAACTGTTAACCAGGATTTAATCTGAGGAAGGACAAGAGGAACGAGGTTCTGACTTAATCTCTAAGCAAAACCTGCTGTTCTCTCTCCCGAGGTCTGGCTTTTTAGGCAAAGCAGACACCAGCTCCTTAGCCTTGTCCCATGCCTCATCATTCCCCTCTTCTAGCACACCAGCACGTGACATCTCATGATCTAAGGACACCTGTTATTTCCCAGGAAACATTCCTGGAGTACCAGAGTGCTACCCATCGAGTTGCACACTGACACATAGTCCCATCTTCGGCCATTCCAGATTCTCTGGTTTTGCCACCTCACGGTGTTGGAATCAGCCTGCTGTTACCAGTACTGGGTGAGCTTAACTTTGGGGCTACTATTTTCAGAAAGCCCTGGGCTCCATTCCACTACTTGGCAGCTCCACAGCTGAGTCAGCCTTTCTCTCAGCTCACAAGAATTTCAGCTTTTTAAAGGATTATGGCTTTTTCTGAGGCATGGGAGTGGCGAAGTCCTTAGTCTGACTGAGCCCCACGCTACAGCCTCAAACACCTCTGGCTATTAACAGAGCTGAGCACAACAACAGCAAGAAAAACGTCAGGAATGGGTCATGTGTAACACTGAAAGATTCTGGATTCCCACATGTGACACCACCAGTAAGTTGTTTCATGGTGAATTACACCTGGAAGGGACGGACAAAGACAGTGGCTGCTGGAGTCACCATACCAGCACTCTCAATGAACTCAGAGTCACCTGTGACTCAGTGCCTACCTGCAGGGAACTAATTCTCTTAAACACTACCCCTAAGATTTGACTGCCTTGTGCATGCAATGGGGCTGAATCAAATCAAAAATAATGATGCACTTGCTCTTCTGGGACTGCTTTTCCCTCCAGTCTTTACTTGTCCCAAGTTCAGGAATCATATCCACAGATGACAGCTGGACATAACCCTTGTTATGCTGAGCAGTCAATTAATTCCTTAACTTTCAGAGGGCTTTAACAACCACAACTTTGATGCCTTTGCTCTATGTGGTGCAGTATATACAACATGCAAGAGGTTAAGGGAAACATTTCCTCTTCAACTCAACTCTGAGGCAAGATACTTCAGCTCAGATCACTTCCACAAACTACTGAATTTCAGCATAGTCCAGCTGCAAGGAAAATCAAGCCTTCAGGAGGCTGTTTGTACTAACGTCATGATCAAGTAACACACTTAAAACAGGATTAAAGCCCCAGAACCAAGACATTAATAACAGTAGCATCAAGTACCAAAGGAGAAACCGTTGTTTGCTCTACATGGCCTCACCTTTCCAGCGTTTCAAAGACAAAACCATAGGTATGAGGTGCATTAACAGTGTCATCCCACAGAGTACTGAAACACTGCAACATGCCAATAAGCTCTACTGCTCTACAGCTTCACCAAAGAGGCAACTCCAGCTGCCCCACTGTGGCAGACCTACCGGCAAAGGCCACACTAGCATGGTTTGGGGTGGAAGGGCCTTTGAAGCCCCTCCAGTTCCAACCCCCTGCCATGGGCAGGGACACCTCCCACTGGATCAGGTTGCTTCAAGCCCCATCCAGCCTGGCCTTGAACACCTCCTGCGATAGGACAGCCATCACTTGTCTGGGCAACCTGGGACAGGGCTTTCTCACCCTCACAGGAAAACATTTCTTCCCAGTATCTAATATAAATATCCCCTCTTTCAGCTTAAACCTATTCTTACTCATCCTATCCCTGCAATCTCTGATAAAAGGCCCCTCTCCAGGTTTCCTGCAGGCCTCCTGTAAGTACCTGAGCGCTGCCCCAAAGGCAAAGTCTTCTTGTTTACACTCTTTCAAAGCAAAGGACCTACCATACCCTTTAACCTGGCTAAACCTTCTTACATCACTCTGGGAAAGCACAGGCATTCAGAAGCCGTTTTAGGAAAACACTACCCCACCCATGACCTCACAGCTTTCAGCAAAGCAGATAAACACAGATATCAACATCGCCCAGAGGAGGCAACTGCTTTAAAAAATATATCAGGAAAGACCTGTGCCAATTACAGGTAAAATGCCTTGACTAAAGTCCCATGGCAGTAACACCACAGAGAATCACAGAATCTAAGAATCATAGAATGATTTTGGTTGGGAGGGACCTCAAAGCCCATCCAGTCCCCCCCGCTGCCATGGGCACAGACACCCCTCACCGGATCAGGCTGCTCAAAGCCCCATCCAACCTGGCCCTGAAAACCACGAGGGATGGGGCAGCCATGGTTTCTCTGGGCAACCAGAGCCACTGCCTCAGCATCCTCTGTGTGAAGAACTTCTTTCTAATGTCTAATCTAAATCCTCCATTTTCCAATTTAAAGCCATTCTCCCTTGTCCTATCACTCCATGCCCTTGGGAAAACTCCCTCCCCAGCCTTCCTGGAGCCCCTTCAGCTTAGGATAAAAAAGAACATTAAGACCAACTGTAAACCTAACAATACCAAACCCACCACTAATCCACGTCTCTAAACACCTCACCTACCCACTTTTTAAATCTCTCTACGGATGGTAAACCCGTCACTTCCCTGGCAACCCCTGCCAGGGCCCAAGAACCATTCCGACAAAGGAATATTTCCTAATATCCAACCTAACGCTCCTCTGGCACAACTTGAGGCCCTTTCCTCTTGCCCTAACACTTGTTTTTCAGGACAAGAGACTAACACCCAGCTCACCACAGCCTCCTTTCAGGCAGTTGCAGAGAACGACGAGGTCTCCCCTCAGGCTCTTTTTCCCCAGAGTAAACATCCCCGGCTCCCTCAGCCGCTGCTCTAAACCCTTCCCCAGCTCCGCTCCTTTTCTCTGGACGCGCTCCAGCACCTCGGTGTCCTTCTAAGAGCGAGGGGCCCAGAGCTGAACACATACACACACATACACCCTCCACACACACACCCCCCGCAGCCTCACCCCGCTGCAGCCGGGAGTCGCACTAACAGCCCCGCCGTTCCCCGCAGGTCCCCCCGAATCGCTCCGCTCCCCGCCAGCCCCGCCGTGCCCGGTACCTTGGGGCGGCCCTTGGCGCGGGCCCTGCGCGGCGCCCGCACCGCCTCCGCCATGGCCCCTCGGCCCCGGCTCCGCCCCGGCCGGAAGTGGGGGCGGGCCCCGCCCCCCGCGCGCCGACGGCAGCCGCCGAGGGACATGCCGAGTGCGCGTTTCGCCTACATGGGGGGAGGTGGCTGTGCTGTAATGATCTATGGGGAAGCTGGTCTTCTCCCGTAGCTCCCCGTGTATGGAGCTATAGGGAGGTTGGGCTTTTCCATAGCTCCCCTATAGGGATCCATGGGGAGGGTGGGCTTTTGCATAGGAGCCTGGGAATTGACCGTGTCCCTCTATATGGATCTATGAGGTTGTTGGGCTTCTCCATAGCTCCTCAGTATGGATCTATGGGGCAGTTGGGCTTTTCCATAGCTCCTCAGTATGGATCTATGGGGCAGTTGGGCTTCTCCATAGCTCCTCAGTATGGATCTATGGGGCGGTTGGGCTTTTCCTTAGCTCCTCAGTATGGATCTATGGGGCAGTTGGGCTTTTCCATAGCTCCTCAGTATGCATCTATGGGGAGGTTGGGCTTCTCCATAGCTCCTCAGTATGGATCTATGGGGAGGTTGGGCTTCTCCATAGCTCCTCAGTATGGATCTATGGGGCAGTTGGGCTTCTCCATAGCTCCCCTATAGGGGTCTATGGGGAGGTTGGGCTTTTGCATAGGAGCCTGGGAATTGACCATGTCCCTCTGTATGGACCTATGGGGAGGTTAGGCTCACAGAATCACAGAATCACAGAATAACCAGGTTGGAAGAGACCCACCGGATCATCGAGTCCAACCGTTCCCATCAAACACTAAACCATATCCCTCAGCACCTCGTCCACCCGTGCCTTAAACACCTCCAGGGAAGGTGACTCAACCACCTCCCTGGGCAGCCTGTTCCAGTGCCCAATGACCCTTTCTGTGAAGAATTTTTTCCTAACGTCTAGCCTGAACCTCCCCTGGCGGAGCTTGAGGCCATTCCCTCTTGTCCTGTCCCCTGTCACTTGGAAGAAGAGCCCAGCACCCTCCTCTCTACAACCTCCTTTCAGGTAGTTGTAGAGAGCAATGAGGTCTCCCCTCAGCCTCCTATTCTTCAGGCTAAACAACCCCAGCTCTCTCAGCCGTTCCTCATAAGGCCTGTTCTCCAGCCCCTTCACCAGCTTTGTTGCTCTTCTCTGGACTCGCTCCAGAGCCTCAACATCCTTCTTGTGGTGAGGGGCCCAGAACTGAACACAGGATTCGAGGAGCGGTCTCACCAGTGCCGAGTACAGAGGGAGGATAACCTCCCTGGACCTGCTGGTCACGCCGTTTCTGATCCAAGCCAAGATGCCATTGGCCTTCTTTGCCACCTGGGCCCCTGCTGGCTCATGTTCAGTCGCTGTCAACCAACACCCCCAGGTCCCTCTCCTCCAGGCAGTTTCCAGCCAGACTTCTAGTCTGGAGCTGCTCAGGGTTGTTGTGCCCCAAGTGCAGGACCCGGCATTTGGCCTTGTTAAACCTCCTGCCATTGGACTCTGCCCAGCGGTCCAGCCTGTTCAGATCCCTTTGCAGAGCCTTCCTACCCTCCAGCAGATCGACACATCCACCCAGCTTAGTGTCGTCCGCAAACTTGCTAAGGGTGCACTCGATGCCTTCATCCAGATCATTGATGAAGACATTGAACAGGGCTGGATTTTTTTTTTTTTTTTTTAAATTTTTAAAATGTGTCATTTTATTTGTACACTTCCAAAGTTATTCGTAGAAACTTATAGCAGGGTCCTGTAAATTTACTCATTGCTAGAAGAACTGCCAGGGACATGGGAAGGTATTTATTGATTCATCAAGTTAGATGGAAATAAACATCAACAAAAAAACCCGCACACTGTGGGGAAAAAATTAAAAAGTTATGGAACTCTCTCTTGGGGTTTGTTGTTTTTAATCTCCAAGTACAAATTTTATAAATACAAAACAAATTCACAAATTACTTTGAATGCTAAATAAATATCTACTTAATAAATTCAGACTGAATACCTCCAGCCAGCACTGGTACAGTACTTAAAAAGATATGCAGTTGTACTCATTCATGTGTAGTGTTGAGAAGATATGCTCAAACAAGTTTCAAAACACACACAGTTTCTTCAACTGTGCTACAGCAGAAGATTTTATCTGAGTTGATAAAGCCCCAAATACCACAGCTCCTACAAAATCTAGAGGATGAAACAAAGTCATTTGGTGCAGGAAAAAACAATGTACTTCTGGAAGATATTCGGACACATGAGTGTATTAAAAATGTACAAAACCTCTGTAAACCAGTACTGTATCCAGTACCTCTATCAAAATTATTAGACACTGAATAAAAACTGTAGCAAAGGTAATCTTTCCTACTTTCTCCTGAGTGCTTAATATTACATTGAGAATATAGTGCAGGCCACACTTCAAGGTGGTTAAACAGTTGTTATTGCTTTAAACAGGTATGACGACTGTGTGATTTAACGTTTCATTTAATGAACATAAGATTCCCTCAAAAAATCCTTTAGAAGGCAGAGGTTAGATTCGTGACTTCTTTGCCGCAGGAGCGGTGTGGTCCACATTACCAGATGTGATCGGAAGTCCAAGCTTTTGAGCCTGAATGTGGAAGAAAGCTTGAAGTCTAGTTCCAGCTTTTGCTTCGCTTGTGTTACAAGGGTTGTATTCAAAGCAGTTCAAAAACATCAGCTCAACGTCTTCAATGAATTCCGATGCTAACTTATATTCACATTTGTTCACCTTTTCACGGATTATATTTAAGGCAATAGGTTTTTTGATGATATCATAGTAGTCTGGTACCTGGATTTTAGAAACCAGTTTCATGAAAGGCCAGCTGTCATCATGTCGTACCAGTTCCACTACGAGTTGTTCAAAAGCTGAGAGTTCATGGACTCCCCCTTGACGTCCTGAACTTCTCCTGTTCAATGACACTTGAGGAGATGATTCTGTGGATTGTCGTTTCCTGCCTCTTCTCTTGGGTTCAGTAACAGGAAGAGAAAGCTTTGAGGCAGAAACTGGATACTTCCTAAGCCGTTCATTCGAGTCTGGAGTATCAACAATTCTAAATCCGAGAGAATTGGAAGGGCTGCTTTCCAGTGTGTTATCAGCACTCTTTCCTCCTCTTCGTCTTCTTCGAGGACTGAGTAATTCCACAAATACATCTGCTTGTAACGAACTTTGGCTCTGATGAGTGGTCCGGCTATTAAGTCTTAAAGAAGGCTCTGTCACCGATGGAGGGGTTGATTTTATATTCCTTAAACCTCTCCTGGTAACTTTAGGTGAAGGTTCAGTTTGCTTAAGTGTGTGTTGCTGACTCCGAGAAGCATATCTTGCCTGACGCTGGCAGTTCCGACTTGAGAATGGGTTGTTGAGTTTGGCTGCTCTCATTTTTAATGGAAACTTGACCTGGGGTCTTCCTTGCTTTGATGGGCTTATCTCATCTTCCTCTTGAGATTCATCCTCCTCGACTTGCTCTTCTTCATAGTGCTCATCCTCACTTTGTCCCATTTCACCATAGTGTGCATCTTCTCCCCCTTCTCTTAGCCATTCAGCAGTTTCTTCATCACTTTCCACAGAAGGTCTCTGTCTAGAGGAGAGGCGTCTAGAGCGCTGTTTCGGTCGACACTCTGGACAAAACCAGTGTGGGAGTGGGAGTCGGACCCCGAGTAATGATGAAATCTCAATGTGAGTATAGTCGTTCTCCTCTATTCATAAACACAACACTCCTTATATACTTATTCTAGCAGAGCACAAGCTAATAAAACAACTTACAATTGGTCCTACTGTACTGTCCATGCACCTTAAGTAGTTACAAGATTGGTTAAAAGATGTTAAGCACTCAAAGGGGGCTGGTACAATGGTCTTGACGTTTTAGGGACTTTCCAGCACTGAGTTCTGTGCTTTTGTTATGCACTCTCTTCTATCAACATACCAAGGTCAGTTTTAAGGAGGAACGCCAGGCCTAGTCACAAGTGTTAACCCTGGATTGTTCATTGCTATCAAATCACATCCTCGGTTGTCGAGCCATCCTTCCACAACTCCCCCTTTTTGTTTTTGAACAAGCCAGGCTTCATTCGTTATGCGCAACAGCATTTTTCTTACACATGACATTACACAACTAAAAAGTGCTATCCCTATAACTACCATTATCAACAACATTAGTCCTATCTTTAACACGCTTCTTACAAGACCTATAAAGAAGCAATATTTAGCGTTTAAAGAGTCCACAAGCTCAAGTTCTTGTGGCTCAGGTCCAATTGGAAGTTTATCATCCCACAGGTCATATGAGTTAAATACGTGACTCATGTTATTCCACCTAAAAGGAATTGTGCTAGTAATGTTAAATTGTGATTTTAACATTTGCATCGATTGATTAAAGTGTGAAATATTTCTCATGGGGACTCCTGTGAGACAGGTCACAAATGGTGAGCTAGGGGTTGCAAAGCTAGCACAAAAGCTAGTGGTATTTAATGCCCGTGCAAGAGTAACCCAAACATTTTGTCGAAAATCGAATAAACTAGGATGATAAACCGCAACGACCAAGTTTAAAAATCCCAAATACAGCCAAAATTGCCTCATTTTTGTTGTTGCGTCCAGTTATATTGTTTCTGTTATACCCTACTACCTTCATGCACACACCTTTTTTTTTTATTTATTTATAAAACAATTAACAGATCAGTATTTTGCTAATGATACTCCTCGCTACAACTACTACAAGTACACAAAACCCACGGGTCGCAGTTACTGTGATCGGGACAACAAACTTCTGATCTGTTCATTTATTCACTCGCATTGTCTTCTTGTGTTGACAATCAGTCACGTGCCAAAGATGATTCTTGATAGGGTCGAATACTTCTAGCTGGTATCCATTTAGGACCACCCTCTTGCGGATGCTGTGAATGTATTTTCCCTTCAAATCCTAATAGGGCTTCCTGTATTGTCGTTGCATTTCGTAACCACCATTCCAGGTCTATAGCATTAACTGGAATGCTAATATCTGCAGGCTCTTGTCCACTGAGCTCAATGATTCGAGATCTACCTTTTCGTACCAATTCTGCTACAGTGTCAGGTCAGGTTTGAGTACTCGTTTTTGGTTGTACTCTTAGAAATACCCATTCCAAGATGATAAATCCATCAAGCTCGTCTTTGTCAGTGGCATTACTGTCTAGTAAATGTGATGATTCTATAGGTAAAGTAGAGAGTATCTCCCCTTTTTTGTTTTGCCACTGACAAATGACGGCATACGGTGATTCTAAACCATTACAAACCACAAGCGAAACAGGTATATCTACCATTCGCCGAGATGACCAAGACGTTTGCAATTTGCAAACAATTTTTTGTAACAGGTTATGGTGTTCTGTAGTAAGTTCAATCTCATGAGCTGGATCCGCATTGCGTAATAACACGGTCAGCGGGGCAATTTCGGTGTTTGAGATCCCCACACAGTTACGTATACATTGAATATCACTTAACAATGTCTGTACACCTTTTACTGTTTTTAAACAAATTTTGAGCTCTATCTTTTGAGGCCGAATTTGAGCATCAGTGATATGCCAACCCAAATACTTACAAGGGCTTGATCTTTGCACTTGGTCAGGTGCAACAACAAGTCCTTTTGCTGTTAACATATTCATTAACATTTTTAATGCTATATCATCAAAAGGGGCCTCCTGACAACAAAGTATATCATCCATATAGTGATAAATGATTGGTTTTGACCATTGTTGACAAATTGGTCGCAAGGCCTATGCAACGTATAGTTGACACAAGGTGGGTGAATTTTTCATACCCTGCAGTAACACCACCCATAGGATTAAGAGCATCCATAATGTTAACATCCTCCTCATTCTTGTCGACTGCTTTCGTGGTTGGGGCTTAACAGTTGTCACACAGCAACGTGGGCTTGATCCACCTCTCAGGTGCCCAAACTGGTCCTTTATCTGTTAAAACACAAGCAGAACCTCGTCCCCATGTTAGTAGCTTATATAGACCTGTCCATTGCCCATAATAACTGTTTTTCCAATAGCACTTTCAAATTGTCTTATACTTGCTCTAATTTTGATGACATGGTTTGTATATGCTTCAACTTTGGCACAATTTGATTATCTCTTACTAATTGCAAAAAATTCATTACATTTTTCTCCTTGGTGTCTCTCCTGATTCCCCCCTTTTTTGTTTTGCTAACAATGTTTTTACTACTTGATGGGTACGTTCAATAATGACATGACTTGGTAAATGGATATCAATACTTCCTGGATAATCTGTTAGATCTACTTGTAAATTCAAAATACTTGCCATGCAGCACCTAGCATATGCTTTTGTCATTGGGATATAATTGATTGTCAAGCCTTGGCCTAATTACTGAACACTTCTTTTTTCTTCCCGCAGTGATTATCATTGTAATCATTTCAAATCTAGTGACTATGCTTTTTTGGGGGTTAGTGTAGCAAAATATCCACTCGATAATTCATAATGAATCACTTAAATTTTCCTCTATCATTGCCTCAATTATCCCTAAAGGTTGTCTGCACTAGGACCCAGCAGTTGCTGACAAGTGAGACTGGAATGCACAGTGTTCTCACAAATTGGCATTCCCCTAGAGAGATAACACCGTTAACTCCTCTGGACTTCTTCAAGGCTGAAAGAAAAAAAAACTTAGAAAGGAAGGAGAAGGGTGAGAGGGCGGGGGGTGGGGGGGCACTCACACACATACAGCTGCATGTTTTGCTAGGTATTTTAAAACTTTTCCTTCTGAAGCCTTTCATTCCAAAGATCCCCAGGTAAATCTACCTGTTTGCCGGCTTAGTGGACATTTGAGATTGAAAGGTCCCAGAGATATATTTTCAAGGTTAATCAAAACCAATTTCTGAGTCTTACAAATGTTTGAAGCGCTTCAAACACACACATACACACGACCACTCATTTCTCAGCTAGCCGAATACATTCATAAGATGTTCGTTATCACTATTGGATCCACAATTTTTCCATGCTACGGATATTTAAACTACACACGGTACCGGGAACATACAACACTTAAAATACGTAGATGCATTGTCTAGAAAAGTCACATGAATAACGCCATTTTCCAGATTTCTTTTTTATCACAAATACAGGTGTGTTCCAAGGACTATTAAATAAGGCTGTATGCCCGTGATCTATTTGCTCTTCCACTAAATTTTTTCAATGTACCAAATTTTTCACTCGTTCATAATTCCAATGCCTATTCCCATTGCATTTAGCACATCTCTCCCCCACTAGATTAGTGGAACGTGCACAACTAAGGGTTACACTACACTTCAAGATAAGAGGCTGAGTTTGTAGGGACTAAGCCAAATGTATTTCAGGGATTCTTATGGACTCAAATCCTTGTGAGCCACGTGCTACAGAGTCAGCTTGGAACACAGCTGCCTTGGTACGTGCCTGTAAACCATGCTTTACTCCTGGTTTTCTGACAATACTGTCCCGTTCTTATCCCATTTTGATTTACATCAACTAGTAAAATGTTTGCCCTTTCCACACTGAGCACAGATTTTAAGCCCTCTCTTCTGGCGTTGCGTGTGGCAGTCTCTTTTAAAATGTGTCTCCTTGCCGCATCTCTAACAAAACGTATTTCTGTCCCAGATTACAGTCAGGGCAGCAGCTACCAGCTGTGCTTGATAGGTAAATGATCCCAGCTGTTGTTGTAGGTAATTGAGCCACTTATCGTATCTGTTAACAGGCCCTTCTGTAATGCCGAAACTGCTTGGTTTTCGTGGCGGTAATGGTGATGGTGAGTGGCACCCCCCCTCAGCCCAGGGCAGAGGCCCCCCTGCGGCGAGCCGCTCTGCAGGAGCTGGAGGGGTGGGGGGGTGGGGGTGCTGCCCTTGGCAGGGCGGCTTGGTTCTCTTTTTACAGTTTTTGGAATCTCCTTTATTGCTTTGTCACTAATTAGTTCCCAGCGCGGACCGCCGTGCCGCACATGGATCAAAGCTTGCAATATTTCAACTTCTCCCTGCTGCTGTGCCTCCCTCCTGGCTTGCGCCCGTTGGTCTGAGGGACGATGGGGGGAGGAAGGGGGTGGATCGGGCTCCTCGTCGGCGTCTATCGGGCCCGGATCAAAGGGATTGTCGGCCCTCCCGTCGGGGGGTGCACGGGCAAGCGCAGCCAGTTTAGGGAGGTGGGGAGTTAGTGCAGTTGTTGACGATCCTGCACTCGGCTCGGAATGATTGCTCCGCTTTTTAGAGACAGTTCCTTTCATGCCCTTCATCTCTTTTAATGTCTCTAAAACGAGACGCCAGTCTCCACGGATGGCTTTAACCTCTTTTTCTTCCTTTTTTGATCCCAAAATAGTTTTTTGCCATAACGTCTCTCCGTAGTTTCGCCAGTCCGAGACTGAAAATACCATATGCAGGTCTTCAAAATGACCCCATCTTTGACCTAACTGTATCAACCTTATTACCTGCTTTGCGGGTATATCATGTCCTCTCTTAGAGAGGATTCCCGCAAGCAATGTGGCCGCAGCTTCTGTTTCCATAGCTGCGCCTAAGGGGTGAGGAGCGACCTCACACCAGCATCTACCCTGCTTTTGCCCAGGCAGCGCTTCCCTTAGCCGAAGTTTCCCACTCCCCCTCCTCTAGCTGCCTTACCGCAGTCTCGGAGAAATTAAAAAAGCCGTAAACCATCCTCTGCTACCAGATGTGGGAGTGGGAGTCGGACCCCGAGTAACGATGAAATCTCAATGTGAGTATAGTCGTTCTCCTTTATTCATAAACACAACACTCCTTATATACTTATTCTAGCAGAGCACAAGCTAATAAAACAACTTACAATTGGTCCTACTGTACTGTCCATGCACCTTAAGTAGTTACAAGATTGGTTAAAAGATGTTAAGCACTCAAAGGGGGCTGGTACAATGGTCTTGACGTTTTAGGGACTTTCCAGCACTGAGTTCTGTGCTTTTGTTATGCACTCTCTTCTATCAACATACCAAGGTCAGTTTTAAGGAGGAACGCCAGGCCTAGTCACAAGTGTTAACCCTGGATTGTTCATTGCTATCAAATCACATCCTCGGTTGTCGAGCCATCCTTCCACAAACCAGTCTCAGTCAGGAATGACAGCCTGATACAGTAAGTATGATAGCCTCGGTCACAGCCATCACACAGCACCATGCTTTCTGCATCGCCCTTCTTTCGACATACTTTACAGCGAGCATTGAGGATGGACTTAGACCAGATGACACTTCGATCCAGTGTAGACAGATGAAAGAAGACTTGGGACAAGCTGGTAGAAGAAAGAAGCGACTCTCTCCAGCGATCCAAAACTGTTTTATAGGATCGTCCACCATCACTGGCATCAAGAGGCACTTTGAGAAACCTGCGCTCAATCCCTTGTTCTATCTGAAGCAGTGCAGATGCCAAGTAATGGACCACATTATTGACTGGCTGAGGAGTACTTGTACTTGCTGATGCAGCACTTGGAGCTTCAGTTTTTAACCCAACGAGTCTGTCTTTCACAATAAACTTATCTGGATCATCAGTTTCTATTTCTTCAGCTTCTTCATTCACAGTTTTAATTATACCATTTTCTTTGTTTTCATCATTCAGAAACTCATACCGCCCATGTTCTAAGGCTGCTCTCCAAGACTGTCTGTCTGCAACCTTAATCGCACCCAGGGTTCCTTGGTAGATCCTGTCTTCAATGTCCAAAAGGAAGTCTCTAAGCCTCAGTTCAAGTTGCTTCTCCGCAGATACATGAGATCCATCATGGGCATTCTGCATCCTTCCCCGTCCTGAGGGAGGTCTGATGTCACTTTGAGGTTTGTCTGGAATATGGAGTTTTTCCACAGGAAAACTGCTTAGTTGTTCATATATTCTACCTTTCTCTTGTAGAAGAGTTTCTTTTAAGGCACTCTCCCTATGTCCTTGGGAATTGAGAGCCTCTATGAGTTGGTCCAGTTGTTCCCGAGAATTGTAAAAGCACCAACGGTTTGGTTTATATACTGGCCTTGGCACCTCTACAACAACACTGGCATGTGAATCTTGGTCAACATTGGAGGTAGATTCAGAGGATTTCAAAGACTCTCCAGTTTTACTGAATACCTGAGGTTCATTTGTGCAAGACTGTACACTACTCTGAAAGGAAGAGGTTCGAGGCAACAACATGTCTTCTGTAAGACCAGAATAGTCCTCTTCTATAAACAGTCCAGGAACAGAGGGGAAAATCCAGTAGCATCGGTACAGGCGGTCACGACCTAATGGGGTGATATTTGTGCAGGCTGTTGCATTCTGAATCTTTTCTAATAGTTCCTTCTCTTTCTTTTGTTGCTCCTGTTTTAAAGCTTCTTTGTCTTCAGCAGTTAGAGGTTCACTCTTTTCACAAGTGGTCTCTTCTTGTCTTGTAAATTCTTTGTATCCATTTTTCCCTCTTCTTCCTCTTGCTCGCTTCTTGTTTGGTCCCAGCTCTTCTTCATCCTCTGTCACTGTGTCCATGTCTTGCTCTTTAGGTTCAATTTCTTTGCTTTCTGTACTAGTATCAAGGTCTTCCCGTTCCTCCTCCCCAACAGATACTTCTACAGGAGGATTTCTTTGCTCTTCTTCCTTCAGCTTATCTTGTTTCTCTTTCATTTTTAACTCTTGTTCTTTTAACCTTTCTTCTTTCCTTTTACGTATCCTTGCTGCTGCTGCCTCTCGCTCTTTGCGATGCTGTTCTGCTTTTAATTCTCTGAACTCCTGTTTTGCCTGTCGTAACACATCAACAGAGTCCTCGATGAAATCTCGTGTGGAGACCAGAGTCAGAAGTTTCCCACAGAGGGCATGGAGGATCTTCATCTTTTCTCCTGGCAACAAATCATACACTGAGGTACTTGAAAGTTTCTTTAAGAGACCAGGATTACTTAATCTCAGCTCCATGCAAGTATCATCAGTAGCATCAAACCCGCCTCGTTTCTGGTAACGGTATTTTGCATTGGCTGATGTTACATCAGCACCTGATGCTAGAATGTGAAGTCTGAGA
Source organism: Phaenicophaeus curvirostris (assembly GCF_032191515.1). Lineage (NCBI taxonomy): Eukaryota > Metazoa > Chordata > Aves > Cuculiformes > Cuculidae > Phaenicophaeus > Phaenicophaeus curvirostris. The sequence goes on from NC_091431.1 coordinate 72,738,809, forward strand.
ATCTCAGAAAGAGTGCAGCTATCAAGATCCAGGTTTTTCAAATTGCAGCCCTGGTGTAACTGGGGCCATGCAGCTGCCAAAGTTGCAACTGCAGACAGTGCAGATTTTGTGGGGTCTGCATCTTCATCCAAAGCCTCTGTTAAATCTTTGGTCTCAGCATCAGCTATTTGATCTTTGGCCACTTCCTCTTCCTCTTCGGCCATTGCCTGAAAGATGGCAGTCAGGAAGAAAAACAGCAATTCACACCGTGGGCCTTCAGTGTCATTTCCTACAAGAGCTTCCTCTAACACTTCTAAAGTCACTCCTTCAGGAAATTCATCTTGAAGATCAAAAAGTTCCCCAAAAGCATATAAAAATTCCAAAACCATCAGAGCATCACCAAAGATCTCAGGAGGAAGTCTTGTCTTCACTGGCATTGGAACAGGAAGTTCCTTAAGGTCATCACATTCCATATCTTCTCTAGGCTTACTCCACTGTTTCAGGTATTCCACATATCTTCTTTTTTCTTCACGTAGCTTCTCTCTTTCTTTTTCCTTTTCTATTTTGAGTCTCTCTTTCTCCTCTTTCTTCTTCATCCTTTCTTCTTCCACAATCTTCTTTAATTCTTCTCTCTTTTTTTCCTTATCTTCTTTCTCCCTTTTCTTAGCTTCTAGAGCATCTGCTTTCTCTTGTTTCAGTTTAGCTTTTTCAAAAGCCATGGCCTGCATATCTTCTTTTTGCTTCTGGAATCTCATCTTTTCCCTTGCTACTTTACTTTCTTTTCCTTGGCTATTTCGTTCAGCAGTAATCTTTTCCTCAAGACTTGTAGATGGCCTCTTTGGAGGTCTCCCTCGCCGTCTGCTTGCAGGACTGAAGATAAATGTGGGTGGGTCATCAGGAAAGAAGTCGGAGAAACTTTTTTCTGCTAGATTATATTTTTCAACTGATGTTGTCTTAGTTTTAATGACTCCATCATGCGGTTCACAGTGTTGCTTCAGAAAAAGTTTAAGTCTATCACGAGAAAAGAGATGTTTCCTCCGGCTTAGTTGAGATGCTTTAACAATAACAGTTTCATATAGGTCTTTTTTAATAGGTTGAACTTTGTATTTAAACAAAGAAGGATCAATTATGGCTTTCTCCCATTCTGTGCAGAGCTACTGTGTGCTTCTGAGTCGTCGCTGTCGCTGATGACGATTGTATCTATATCAGTGCTGCTGGCATGGCCGTTCGCCATTCCATTGTGATGGGCTGGAGCAATGACTTCCAAAATCTTACACTGCAACCTTGCACCATTATTTCTAACTACTTCCACTGTTTCACCAACAAAATACCGATCCTTGACATAAGCAAAGATTTCATCACAGATCTCATGAAGTCGGGAACGATGGGTAAGGGTGGCTAAATAGAGAACTGGAATAATGAGCGCCTCTGGAAAACGCTGAAGATTCTGTCTGGCCTTCTTCTCTGATTCCAGTGCTTCTTGATATGTGAGTCCTGTTTTGCCTGTGACAGCACAGCTCCACACAAGGCTGTTGCACAGAATAGTGCGTTCAAAAAAATCATCGTAGTTCCTGAAGATCTCGTTGGTGACCCTGCAGTAGAAGACGCGCTCATCCGGCTGCACGTCGGCGGGGGGCTGCTCCCGAACGAAGGGCTTTCGGTGCAGCAGCAGCATCGCCCCGCTCCGCGCTCTCTTCCTGCCCCGGGACCCGCTTCGAGGAGGAAGGGAAACAAATAACAAAACCGAAAAAGCTCCTTCATAGCAGGCTGGGAAGAGGCCAGGCTCCCGTACAGGGATCTGTGGGGATGCTGGTCTTCTCCATAGCTTCCCTGCAGGGATCTATGGGGAGATTAGGCTTTTGCATAGGGGCCTGGGAATTGACCATGTCCCCCTCTATGGATCTATGGGGTTGTTGGGCTTCACTATAGCTGCTTGATCTGGATCTATGGGGAGGTTGTGGTTTTCCATAGCTCCTCTATATGGATCTATGGGGAGGTTGTGGTTTTCTATAGCTCCTCTATACAGATCTATGTGGAGGTTGGGCTTCTCCACAGGGGGCTGGGAAGAGGCCAGGCTCCCCTATAGGGATCTATGGGGAGGCTGGACTTTTGCATAGGAGGCTGGGAATTGACCATGCCGCCCTCTATGGATCTATGGGGAGGTCGTGCTTTTCCATAGCTCCTCTATACAGACCTATGGGGAGGTTGGGCTTCTCCATAGCAGGCTGGGAACAGGCCAGGCTCCCTCATAGGGATCTGTGAGGATGCTGCTCTTCTCCGTAGCTTCCCTACAGGGATCTATGGGGAGGTTGGGCTTTTGCATAGGAGCCTGGGAATTGACTGTGTCCCCCTATATGGATCTATCTTAATTAGATACTGTCACATTCTTTCCCATTCTTTCTAACTGCAACCTTGTTAAAATTTCTTATGTAAGAGTAAGTATCCAGGCACAGGCTAGCTAAAAGTTATTATTCAAGCTAATCCTTTGTTTTAGTGCTAAAATCACAAAAACTATACATAATATTCAAACATATAACAGGTTAGCAACTTATAACAAATAATCTCTTCCTTCAGAGATCTATGGGGAGGTTGGGCTTCTCCATAGCTCCTCTGTGTGGATCTATGGGGAGGTTGGGCATTTCCACATGAGCCTGGGAACTGGCCATGTCCCCCTGTATGGATCTGTGGGGATGCTGGGCTTCTCCACAAGGGCTTGGGAACAGACCAGGCTCCCCTATAAGTGTCTATGATGAAGCTGGGCTCCTCCATAGTTCTCCTATGATGATCTCTGATGGTCTGGGCTCCTCCACAGGAGTCTGGGAAGAGGTCAGGCTCCCCTTCATGGATCTATGGGGAGACTGGGCTCCTCCACAGGGATCTGGGAAGAGGACAGGGTCCCCATTAAGTATCTAAGAAATGCCAGGCTTCTCCATAAGGGTCTGTGGAGAGTCTGGACTCCTCCATAGGGATCTGGAAGGAAGCCAGGCTCCCCCATAAGTATGTATGTGGAGGTCAGGTTCTCCACAGTGTCCTACAGGAACGCCAGGCTCCCCTATAAAGATCTATGAGTAGGCTAGGCTTCTCCATAGGGTCCTGGGAAGAGTCCAGGTCTCTTATAAGGATCTGTGGGGAGGTTGGGCTTTTCCATAGGGGCTTGGGAACAGACCAGGTTCCCCCATAAGGATCTATGAGGAGGGTGGGCTCCTCCATAGTTCTCCTATGATGATCCATTGGGGTCTGGGCTCCGCCATAGGAATTTAGGAAGAGGCTAGGCTCCCCTTTGTGGATATATGGGGTGGGTGAGCTCCTCCACAGGGGTCTGGGAAGAGGTCAGTCTCCCCTGTAAGGATCTATAGGGAATTCAGGTCCTCCATAAAGGCATGGAAGAAGGCCAGAGTTCCCTGTAAGGATGTGTGTGGATGCTGGACCTCCCTAGGGTCCTGAGAAGAAGCCAGGTTCCCCTATAAAGATCTATGTGGAGACTGGTCTTCTCTGTAGAGATCTAGGAGGAGGCCAGGGTCCCCTATAACGATCTATGGGGAGGCTGGGCTCCTCCATAGGGACCTGATAAAAAGCCAGGCTCCCTCATCTATTGAGTCCTTGGCCTTCTCCATAGGGACCTAGGAGGACGCCTATAAGGACCTGCAGGGAGGCCAGGCTGTTGCTAGAGGGAATGCAGGGTGAGAAGCCAAGCCCTCCTGAGGATGGGAATTGTCAGGTCTCTTCTATTTGTGCTGTGGCAGGACCTGGAAGTGACATTGCCGTGGGGCAGCTTGTTTTGAAGCACCTGAGGGCTCTCCAGCCATAGCTGAGGCAGCAGAGGGGCAAGACACCAGTGCGCCTTCTGATCCTTGCCCTGGTGCTCAGTCATCCCCTGGGGAGCACAGCTGGAGTCAAGTCCAAGCACTGCTGGGACCACGGAATCATAGAATCATAGAATAACCAGGTTGGAAGAGACCCACAGGATCATCGAGTCCAACCATTCCTATCAAACACTAAACCATGTCCCTTAGCACCTCGTCCACCCGTCCCTTAAACACCTCCAGGGAAGGTGACTCAACCCCCTCCCTGGGCAGCCTCTGCCAGTGCCCAATGACCCTTTCCATGAAAAATTTTTTCCTAATGTTCAGCCTAAATCTCCCCTGGCAGAGCTTGAGGCCATTCCCTCTCATCCTATCCCCTGTCACTTGGGAGAAGAGCCCAGCTCCCTCCTCTCTACAACCTCCTTTCAGGTAGTTGTAGAGAGCAATGAGGTCTCCCCTCAGCCTCCTCTTCTCCAGGCTAAACACCCCCAGAAGTGACCAGAAGTGACTTCTCCCAGTCCCTAGACAGGCAAGCCCCCTCAGAGCTCAAACCCACCTTGCAGAAGACATCGTAATCAAAGAGTTAACAATCCTGAATAGGCAATGTCCACTCTACTGGACCTTGTACTTAGGGCTTGAGAAGTCCATACGCTATTAACATAACCTGTAATTTCTAATATCTGTGAGAAAGGTAAACTGTGTGTGGGTCAAGGAGAAGCAACTCGCAGTACTAGGGCGCTTTGAAGATATGCCAGCACCAGCCCCAACAGAAAATGATCATGATGACTTTTAAAAAACACATATCCACCACACTCAAAATTTATTTTTATAATATGTATTGAAAGAACTAAGACTACAGCAGGCTCCTTCAGAAGGATATTCGTACACTTGCTCTTTCAGAAATAAAATAGGACAACTGATTGCTTTACATGTGCACTTTGCACAGTTCATTATAATGCAACAGCACAGATGTTAAAGCTCACCACGATCCTCTCCGCACAAGGAAACACTATAAAGCCCCAGGGACTGGTGGGCTTAGGCACACGCTGAAATCATGCAGATTCAACTTGAAGAACATCATACAACTAGCAGCTCCTGCTCCTCTAGAGTCAGTGACCTGGAATCAGGCTTAAACAATTAAATCCCCATGTACTGTGTCCCTGTGTCCAGTGTCATAAGGCTCTGAGGGGCTGTTAAGCAACACTGCACACAGGGACTTCAGAGACACCAGCAGCCTTGAGGCATGTAAGCTTCTGAATCAAAGCCATAATCATACATACAGTAAGAAAAAGGACCCAGACTTTGAGGAGATCTGGTCAGAAAATGAGTTTCATGGCTCCAGCCCAACATTAGAAGCTGTTTGTTTCCAGTGATGCACACACAGAACAGGCCCATAGTTTAGGGATTCCCAGACACTGATCAAATTAAGGTCCCTAGAGCCTACCAGGCACCATGAACTTAAACACCACAATCCCCTCGTCGGAGAGGTGATGGGAACAGCTGACCAACATCCTTCAGAACCTTAACAACGTTGTTGGATGTGGAACTTCCCAGCAAATTTGTGGCAGCACAGCCTGTCTCTAGGCAGCTGTGCTGTGGTCTGCTGCACCAGGTAAGATGCAGATCAGCTTCCAGTATCACTGTTTAATCCTGGAGCACATCAACAGCTAAGCCAGACTCATCAGTCCTCCTCTAAGTTCCTCTAAATTCCCTCAGAGACATGACCAAAATTAAACCTAAATCACAAGTTTAATCACTGTTAATGAAAGACTTTAGAAACAGGCAAAAGTGTAACTTGAGATCTTAGTGGGATATGCATACCCTGAGTACAAGCCATCGTGCCCAAAGCACTGGGCAGCTATCCCCACAGCACATGTGGCTTCTTAAGTTATCTGGAATGTGAGAGGCTCCAGCCTCTCCCAGATGGCTGTGCTTTAGAAGAACTTAGAATCAAAAAGTTCTTCCAACACAGATCGTCCTTGTGTCTGGGTCCATTGTTTATGCTTCTTTTCTTCCCCTTGGTGTGAAGATGGGATATCCATCCAAGGAGTTTGCTGATCAAAGGTGCAGATTTTTGGTAGACGCTTTCTGAATGCACAAATAATTATAAGAGTCCTCAAATAGTTTCTTAAAATGAAGAAGCACTTCAGCTTTGTGTGGCTGCAAATAACTGGAAACGCCACCTCTGTCACGCTGGCCAGACCAACAGTGTCTTCTGCCTGGAAAACCTACAGAACAAGATCAACAGTGTCTAAAACCACAGCTCCAGCTCAGACAAGTTCTGGGAAGGCCAACATTAACATCACTCCCAGTCGATCACCTCAAAATGTCATCCTTTAAGCAGTGGCCTTTCTTTCTCCACCATCCCTCATCTGCATAGCTGCATCTCATATTAAACCCCTTCTTCATGAAATGTGAGTACTTACTGTGGCTATTAGTGATGTATCAAGCTGTAGCCATCAACTGTGGCATAATCAGGCTCACCTGAAACACAGCACAAAACAATTTAAGTCTACTTATAAGAAGGGCTCCCTACAAGACTACACAGGACAAAGCACCACACAGCGCCCACCTGTGTAAAAGGGATGGAGACAAGGGACAATGAGGCTCAAAGAGATGACTTGATTTACCCAAAAGCCAGAGAAGGACCTCATTTTACCAAGTCCCAGTGCAGTATCACATTACTAAAGCAGCAGTGGGAATAATACAGCTTGTGCTGCTGGAGCAGAGAAGGGCCCAAACTGCAGAGGTAGGTGGGATCCAAAGCCTGCACATCTTAAGCGTCAGAAATGTCTACACTCAGGGCTTTGATCAGAACTTCTGGGTGAAACCTTGCCTGCAAAGTCAGTGCCCAGTTCCCCAGCGTCTTTCAGTGGGAACTGGACTTGGAACAGGAGCTTCACTTCAAGCCACCCCTTTAGAGAGCTAAAGCTCATGATCTGATGGAGAAGAGCAAGAGTAGGGAGTTCCTCTGTGGAGCAAGAAAACCCATAAAGCAAGTAACTCACCTGGCGCACTGGTTGGGGTGGGTAGAGGTCCCCTCCTGCACAGAAAGAAGCACAGAGCTGAGGATCTGCATGGCTATAGGATCCCTGTTGCCCTGGCTCTGTGCTCCCCAGCTCTCCTGCTGATGGGAGGGCAAGAGGCTTGGCGAGCATGGATTTATGGGGACCTGGTACCAAGGCATGTCTTGGTGGGCTCACCATCAACAGCCTGCTTGGCAAACACAGGAATTGAACCTGGTAAGGTAGGTGAAATGAAAAAGTAACGAAAAAACACTAAGCTGGGGAAACATTCACAAGGGAGCCTCAGGGCACGCCTTTTTACACGCCTCTGCCTAGAGTGAGACATCAGGAAGGCATAACTGGCCATAACGATGCCATAACTGGCATAAATCCTCTCCTGACAAGACAGCCAAAGTGGCACACTCCTCTTTAGCAAAAGTCTTTGACACTGAATCTCCATCTTTCCCCCAGCAAAAGCAATCTTCACCCTGTCCTCCCTGCCCAGCTTCACTCCCAGAGGAGTGAATTCGGCTTTGGTGTTCCTCCCTCTACCCACACATGCTTTTAACTGATCCAACTCTCCTCAACTAGACAAACCATGTGAAGAATCATGCAGGGAAGCCCACAAGATTTCATTTTGGCATCTAAGGCTGCTCTGAAAGGGAGCTCAGATTGTTCCCAGAGAGAGTAAGACATGAAATTGCCTTACTTTTCTGCTGTCCAAGCACCCCAGCCCCTCACCTCAATGCAAACAACTTCTGGAAGAGGCTTGGTGTAAGAAAAAATGAGTGCATCTTTCCTACAAGCACATATGAGAAGGGATAGACGACCACAAAAGACGAGAAGGAGAAAAACCCTCTGGCTGGGCTTGCAGGGGCCATTGAAGAGCTCATAATAGGCAGCACATTGGCAAAGCTCCTGTTGTGGAGAGTGATGGACTACATAGCGTGGGAAATATTTTCCTCTGATACTCCTAAGTCAAGCCTCCAGTAGACTGAGAGCAACAAAATATGCTTTTCTGGGGAGAGAGCAGTATTTGCAACAGCAATTGCAATTGTACATGTTATGTCCCTTACCTTGATATAGGTACAGGAACCGGGCTTCTCACAGGAGTTGCATTTCTCTGTGCATTATAGTAGTTTTCATAAACCACAGGAGCTAGGAAACGTTAAAAATAATAAAGTACAGCACTTTTATAGCCATAAACTACTCATCGTACAAACATTCAGCTGCTAAGTCTTTCCCTTCCCTGGGAAAATACCTGATCAAGAAGTTAAAAGTTACAGAAAGAGGAAATTATCTTCAGGGGCTGGTGTTAAGTGTCAGAGATGAAGGCCAGTGAGTGCAAGGAGGGATACTGCAAAATTAGTGTTTTCGCATCCGCACTGATGCTGATCAGAGAAGCAGCTCCATGAGGAGTACAAGCAAGTCAGCATTACTTCGTGAGAACATACAGAGCTCTTACCTGGAGCCAAACTTCCAGTTTTGCGTAGATTTACAAAAAAATCTATATCCTTCTCGATGCTGCACATTTCTAAACTCTTGCGGATTTCCTCATATTTCTGCAAAAGGGAAATAAAAAAGCCTTTCTGTAGTTCAGGTAGAAAAAAAAAAGAGGGGGTTTCCAATCATTTATCACACATAGAGTGAAAAAATCAGTGCTCAGCCAGCACACAAGCTTCAATTGTAGGGGAATCATAGAATTATAGACTGGTTTAGGTTGGAAGGGATCTTTAAAGGTCCCACCCAGTCCAACCTCCCTGCAATGAGCAGGGACATCTTCAACTAGCCCTGGTTGCTCAGAGCCCTGTCCAACATGGCCTTGAATGTTTCCAGGCATGGGGCATCCACCACCTCTCTGGGCAACCTGTGCAAGTGTTTCACCACCTTCAAAAAATGTGGGAATTGCATCTGCAAGAGCTCCAGCCAAAACCTTCTGCCTGCATGCTCTTGCCAGTGTCTGGTGGCCAATCAAAGGCCACAGCCCACCTTGGACATAACACAGCTCAGTAATCAGGGAAGCAAAGCCCAGTTTTCTTTCTAAACAGTAAAATGCATATTTTCGTTTGACATACCTCATCATTCTGGACGCAGTCCTGGGACAGCTGGTTGACATGAAGCCAGAGTGCATTGCGGAAGTAGTTGATCCGCTCACACTCCTGAGTCTCAAAGAACTGAAACAAGACAGATAAAGCAGCCCTAGCATCTTTAAAACAAGAGCAAATCTTATTTATCCTGATTGCTTCTCATCCCGAAGTGCCACTACAAATACAACTGTCCTCAGTGAAGAGCATGTGCTGTTAGTCTTTTGCAGAAAACATGGAAACCACAAGTCCTCCAGCTCGTCCAGAGGAGAAATCAACCCTCTACACAACAATATTTCAAACATGTCTTAAACTCAGGAAGGTCTTCAGGGCTGATTGGGAAAGGGTCACCCAGCACACCACCTCCTTTGGGACACCAAGCCAGATTCCTAAAGGCAGTGCTTGTTCCCTAGGTACCCCCCAGTCCTGTGGTCCCTTCCCTGCCAAAGGTATGGTGCAGAAAAAAGCACTGGTGATGTATGAAAACAGAGATGCATTCACTAGTTGGTCTTCTCCCTCTTTCCCACCCAGCCCTTTTCCAAGTGGGTTTAAGCCCAAGTCCTTTGAAATCCGCTGTCTCTACACCTCAATTTTACATGCCTTTATGCATATCCATAAAAGATAACCTTTCCTCCCAAGTGCACATATACACTTGTTATCAGTTATGATCTTTGCAACATGCCAAGGGGAAAATCTCTATGTGATCCATCTGCAGAATTGCAACTTCCCGCACCCAACCACCAAAGAGGCTTTTGGAGACCTGAGACACCAAAAGTGCACCACCACTGAGACATAAAACAGACAGTAAAATCTATTTACTTTAAAAAATGAAATAGAGGCCTCAGGAGAAGTAGCTTGGGAAGGGATCTGCACAGCTGTGGATGGGAAGGCTCTTTGCAAGCTTGCAGCAGACCCAGGATAAAACCTAGATCTCTGCAGGCCCTGTCTATCTTTTGGTCACAGATCTCAGGTGGCTTTAAGCCACAGGTCAGCAGCAGAGCAGCTGCACAGTCATCTCGCCATCAGCTTCGGATTTCCCCACTGTGTGGTAGATAGAAATCTTTGCTAGACCATTTCTTTATGAGACACTCTACTTCAGGTTGATACAATCCCTCAGGGAAGTTCCCACACTGCCACATGGGCTGCAAGACACAAGGCGAAGGTCTCCTGGCGCATGGAGATGGCTTCACCCAGCCTGCACCCACTGCCACCTCTGCTGTGAAGATATTTGACATCTTTCAGTGTCAGACAGACCCTGCTGGATGGTGTCGCAGCTATCGCACATATTGGTCTTGGTCACCAGGTGTGCAGAAGCGACCATGACCATTCAAGACAGTAACCACGCCAAACATGGCATCAGATAATAGGCAAAAACATCACTATGTAGTGCATTGACTGTCAATCTGGAAAGGTGGTAGAAGGAAAAATGAAAAATGGTGGGAAACCTTGAAGTAGTGGGGCCTTGAATCCATAAGCCAAGCACAAGGCACACGCAGCTTTAGCTGCAACACATCCCACTGCTTCACTTCCAGAGGAATACAGAGAGGGCAAATCTGCACCATCCCTGACTCATGCAGCGAGAGATGCACATCCAGAGGACCATGGTGCCGTGTGAAGGCATTTCAGGGCATTTACCTCACAAGCTTTGATGTGCTCTTTCTGCCATTCTTCCCGGATCTTCTCCAGTGTGGTGACGTTTTGCTGGTAACTCCTGTCTGTGAGGGAAGTCATATTATCACCTCATTAACATTAATTATTAAAAAAAAACCCTTTGCTAGAAGGTGATGTGTGAAGTCTGAAATAAATGTTAGGGAGAAAGCAGCAGTTATACATGAGCTTGGCTGTGGGTGGGTACTACAAGGGGTCACAGAGCCACACAGCAAAGCAGAGGGTCCTGCCGTGGCGCAATGGTGGGAGCAGCCTTGGTGCAGCCACACAGGCTTCACCACAAGTTTCTGAGGAGCCATGCCTGATCCAAGAGCTGGAGCTCCTCCAAGAGCCATGCCACAGCCTCACAACCCCGGGAAACACTCCCCTCACCCTCCAAATGCTCTATTCCCATACTCACCAGAGTCCTCCAGAGCTGATTTTGTCTGAGCAAGCTTCAGGAACAGCTGCCAAAAATGAGAGAGAGAAGAAAGGTAGAGGAGAGCCCTCGTGCACCACCAATGGCACTGCAGCCCAACAAGGGAACTTCAACAGCCCTCTCATCTCACCCGAAACCCAGAACTGGAAGAAGAGCCACGGGGCAGAAGAGCTGCAAGAAGAGACACCCCTTTCTCTTCCTGCCCCATGACCACCCCCCTCTCCATACCTTCTCCTGCTGCTTCTGCGTCACCAGGTTTGCGTTGCGGTGCACAGCCTGTTCCGCCTCATCCTTATCCCTGCAGCGCTGCTCGTAGAGCCTCTTGGCCTAGGAGAGCCGAGAGAAGGGGCAGGACTGTGTCAGCAAGGAACAAGATGCAAATACAGCTCACACCGCAGTCTTTGGAACAAATCACTGCCTACAAGTGAAGAGGTGGGTGCAGCCTGCCAGCAGAGCAGGGGGCAGCACGAAGGGACTCAGATGCCCGGCTTGGGCAAAACTGACCCCACAAGACAAATGGCTCTTCGCTGAAGTTAAAAAGCTCATGACAATATAGCCCATGTCACCTAAATCTCTCATAACAAACGCTGTGAGGCTACCACCAGCCACACACATAGAATCACAGAATCACCGGGTCGGAAGAGACCCATCAGATCATCGAGTCCAACCATTCCCATCAAACACTAAACCATGTCCCTCAGCACCTCGTCTACCCATCCCTTAAACACCTCCAGGGAAGGTGACTCAACCCCCTCCCTGGGCAGCCTCTGCCAGTGTCCAATGACCCTTTCTGTGAAAATTTTTTTCTTAATGTAGAGCCTAAAATTCCCCTGGCAGAGCTTGAGGCCATTCCCTCTTGTCCTGTCCCCTGTCACTTGGGAGAAGAGCCCAGCTCCCTCCTCTCCACAACCTCCTTTCAGGTAGTTGTAGAGAGCAATGAGGTCTCCCCTCAGCCTCCTCTTCTCCAGGCTAAACACCCCCAGCTCTCTCAGCCGTTCCTCGTAAGACCTGTTCTCCAGCCCCCTCACCAGCTTCGTTGCTCTTCTCTGGACTCGCTCCAGAGCCTCAACATCCTTCTTGTGGTGAGGGGCCCAGAACTGAACACAGGATTCGAGGAGCGGTCTCACCAGCGCTGAGTCCAGAGGGAGAATAACCTCCCTGGACCTGCTGGTCACGCCGTTTCTGATCCAAGCCAAGATGCCATTGGCCTTCTTGGCCACCTGGGCCCCTGCTGGCTCATGTTCAGTCGCTGTCAACCAACACCCCCAGGTCCCTCTCCTCCAGGCAGTTTCCAGCCAGACTTCTCCTAGTCTGGAGCTGCTCAGGGTTGTTGTGCCCCAAGTGCAGGACCTGGCATTTGGCCTTGTTAAACCTCCTGCCATTGGTCTCAGCCCAGCAGTCCAGCCTGTTCAGATCCCTTTGCAGAGCCTCCATCAGATCCACACACCTTGCATACTCTTCAGTTTTGCTGAGCACACCCTATCCACCACTCATGCACACACAATGTAGGGATTTGCAGCAGGGGAGGAAGGCCCTTGTGTCTAATTCTGCCCCAGCAACATGCATATGTGTGTTAGCAGCGTTAAGTCCTATGGCAAGAAACAGCAGCACATTTGCTTTACCTCCATGGTCTTCTTGTACTGCAAATTCCTGTTTTTGTGAATCGCCTCCATTATCAGCTCTATCTGTGAAGACAACAGACCCAGAGGCAGCACATCACTGACCATGAAAGCTCCAGGGTGAACTCTAGGCTTAGGAAAGGAAGAGGCATGGAGCAGATTGAGAGATTGAGATGGGTTTAAGGACCTTCCTTCCCCTACCCAAAGTGTCTTAGAATCGTGGAATGGTTTAGGTTGGAAGGGACCTTAAAGCCCATGAGTTCCAATCCCCTGCCATGGGCAGGGACACTTCCCACTGGATCAGGGGCTCCAAGCCCCATCCAGCCTGGCCTCCAACACCTCCAGGGATGGGGCAGCCACCACTTGTCTGGGCAACCTGGGCCAGGGCCTCCCCACCTTCATTGTGAAGAATTTCTTCCTAATGTCTAATCTAAATCTCCAAAAACCATCCCCCTCATTCAGTCTCTACACTCACTGTTGAAGAGCCCCTCCCCAGCATTCCTGTAGGCCCCAAAAAACCTGTTTGAGACTTTAATCTATCTATGCATTTATCTAAGCCTCCACTTGTGTATGCAAAGGAGCTCTACAAGTGAAATTCTATCAATACATATTATTTTGCCATCTCCGTAGAGTCTGGCAAAATTGGAAAGCCCAGTGCCCTCTTACTAGGTCCAAACCAACTCCTGATTCTGGCAACTTTCCCTCACTTTCCACACAAAGGGATCTCAAACCAGAAGAAGTTAAAAGGCTTGACAATCTTATCACACTCTATGGAGATCATACAGCACTACATATATGCTTTAAAAAGCATTCCTGGTTGAGGCTAGCATCCCTGCAGCTGAGCCTCTCTTATAGGTGGACCCAACAGGTGCCCAGAGAAGACACAGCAGTGAGAAGAAGGAAGCTGGAGGTTGCCACAGATTTCAACAACGTGGTTGCAACACGTAGGAAGGAGGTCAGGACTTCCTGGCAGTAGCAGGGGCTTGGGGCACAGAAAGGGCTGGGACATGATGGGAGACACCAGCCTGGAGCAATGCATCGCCACAGCAAGATTGTCATTCTGCAGCAAAGGCACGTGCTCCTGTAGCGCCTGACCTTTTTCCGATGAAGTTTTTGCTTTTCCCTGAAGTCCTCCATTTTCTTTGCTTCCTCCCGAAGGGTTTGCGCCAGCTGGATGTGACCCTGCCCCACATTGTCTATCTCTGCAAAGAAAAATAATATTAAATAATAATAAACATATACTCTGTTGCTCAAGTCAGCTGTTCTAGGCAACATCGAACTGACCCCACTTCATACATCCCCTTGCAAAAACATATGAAAGCAGCAGCCCTTTTGAAGCAGCCTCCAAGAGGCATTTGCCTACGTAAGAAGCTGTTCAGGATCAGTCCTGCTGGGGCCTGCCCTTCAGTTTGAGAAAAATCACATCAAGAGAAGTTATTCAAACAAGCACAGGTGCGTCTTCCCCTCCTCCAGATGAAACCAGGCACGTTTCAACACGCCGCACCCTGAGCAGCTCTTCTGAAGGATGCATTGCTTCAGGCTAGCAGACAATCAACTTGGGTCACGGAAAAACTCACACTCAAAATATCTCAGGCTCACCTTGCTGAAGGCAAGCAGCCACACTGCAGAACACCGCAGCAGTAAGCTCGTCGAGGGAGCTGAACTGAACTGTAGCTCATGATTCAACTCCCAGAGCTGTTTCAAAACCACATCTATTAATAGTCAGCTGCTATGACTTGTTTGGGAGGTCCACCAAGAGACAGAGCAGCGGACAAAGCTGGTGGAGCAGAGGGTGGGCTCAGCAGGACAGCAGAGTGCTGGCCCTCGTGGTGCAGATGCTGGCTGCCAGTACCCTGGCGGGCTGGGACGTGCAGCAATGAAGGGACAAGTGGCCAAAGCATCATCTCTTAGATGCTCCAATTAGAACCACAGAATCGTTTAGACTGGAAAAGACCCTCAAGATCAAAGAGTCCAACCATAAATATAACACTGCCAAGTCCACTATCGTGTCCCTGAAGTGCCACATCAACATACCTTTTAAATCTTTCCGGGGATGATGACTCCACCACTTCCCTGGGCACTCTGTTCCAGTGCTCAACAACCCTTTCCATGAAGAAATTTTTCCTATAAAGCTTGAGGCCATTTCCTCTCGTTCTATTGCTCATCACTTGGAAGAAGAGACAAACACCCCCAACACCCACCTCATCACAACCTCCTTTCAGGTAGTTGCAAAGACCAAGAGGTCTCCCCTCAGCCTCCTTTTCTCCTGACTAGACAACTCCAGGGATCCCAGCAGCTCCTCAAAACTCTTGTTCTCCTAGACCCTTCCCCAGCTCTGTTCTCCTCTGGACACACTCTAACCCCTCAATGTCCTTCTTGTAGTGAGGGGCCTGAAACTGAACACACAATTTGAGGTGCAAATTACTGCATATGCGTATGAAGACAGCAAGGCTAGGCAGTCCAACGAACTCCAGATGAGCTCCCCGTGCACAGCTTCTGATGCACAACACAAGCACGGCCTCTGAGCTGCAGCCAGCCCCAAAAGACCAAGAAATACCCAGAAGACACCCACACACTGATCTGAGCCGGGCCAGGTGGACAGCCTATGCCTGATCTCAGCATCACGAATGCTTAGAGGTTTCTCTGCTATTTCCTTCCCAGGCAATTGCCTGCAGGGTTTTGTGCAGCCAGGTGTCCTTACAAACACAAAGAATTACTTACGTTGCTTGAAAACATCCAGGGATCTCTTCAGCGTGCTGAAAAACAGGTAAAGCATTAAAAAGAGTGAGAAAGTATAATCAGACACAGGCATCAGCATAGCACCTCTCAGAAATGAGATAGCAAGTCACTCACTCAACCCTGGCCAAAGCAGCTTACAGTAGGGTTGTTTACCCTCTTTATACCTCTGGCTTTTTCTCCTCTTAGCAATTATAACACAGCTCGCTTGGTTTGAGATCTACTTTACGCCTTTCTGAACCAGGGAACCTCCTAGAACTATCATTTGGGACATATGAACACCTTCTACATGGTGCATTGGACACTGCTTGGAAGTGTAAGGACCTTTGCTACCTATTAATATCATACAGTAAAGATTTCAGAAACATTTTATGTGACACCTCAACATAAAAATGTAAATAAATGATCAGAGAATGTCAGACCAGGCACATATAAAACCTAGAAACAAAGCCAGAAGCAGAAGGTGCCAGGAGTCACTGGGGAAATGGACAGCCCCTCACGAAGCTAACTGCCTGGCCACAGTGCCTTTATGGGGTGGTAACATGTAGGGCTTTGAAGATTTGCATGGTTTGCATCAAGGAAGTACCTGTAATTCCCTTCTGGCCACAAAATAAGTCAGGAGTGAACCCAGGGTCCCTGGAACTCTGCTGAACTGCCAGCCCACATCTCACCTGAACATCTATGATGCTTTGGTTAGTCTACATCTGATGGGAACCTGGTGGGCCCCCAACTTGATTATTGGCAAAGGCCAACCCAGATGCGCACCATTCATTCACAAGACCAGTTTGAGATCATCTTCTGGTAACATCCCAATCACATTTCAGTGCTGTTTTGACTGTCACAGCCTCCTTCCTTCTCTTCCTTCTTCATTGCTCCAAGTAAGGACACCCATAAAAACAAACCACACACAGCACTGTGAACTTACTTCAGCTCTGTCTGCCCACAGGGCTTCTTCTTTGACAAGTTAATGAGCTCTTTGCCATATTTTTCTTCTATAATCGCCCTGTTGAGGAAAGAAAGAAATGAGAGGAAGTTCCCAAATCAAAAACTAATACTTGTTTGCAGCAGAGGCCAAGACCAACTCTTAACATCTTCCTTATCTTCTGACACGCTGTAAACCAAGAGATGGTTGACTGAAGGAAGACTGTTGTTCACTGTCAACCAACAGCCTTTCTACTGAAAACACTTATTTTGCAGTGTCTGTGGTCCAAATAAGTTGCTCTCTCTATGTCCTCTTGACAGATGGGGGACCACCTCCACAGGAGGTGGAGCACTAAGCAGCCAGTACAGCTGATGGTTAGATGCAGCCAGGTGAGTCACCTGAGTAGTTTTTAGCTGTTTCCTATGGGAACTAGGCTTGTGTGATCACATTCTTCCTATAATGCCTGTATCTCTAACACAGATGCAGCTGTTTATGTTGTTGATTTCTAGAGTTTGGCAGTGAGGTTCTCCTAATTTAACTAATTTAAAACTCCAAAGGCTTGTAGGGCAATGGAAAAAATAAAGATTATAAACCGATTTTCTTCTTCTATCTAACAGAATTCCCATGAACTTCCTTTTGAGACTAATCATCAAATCCAACAGGTCTATTCTTTGAGGCTGTAACCACGTAATAGATGTGCTGTACCTGGAGAACTGGACCACGTTCAGAGAGTGGTGCGGACAGCAAGTCTAGGCCCAGCCTCTAATCTCCTCCTGGATAGATGCATCAGTGGGAACCTAAACCTTCTTCAATAGCGAAGAGGAACAAAGCACAAGGTGTGGAGGAGGCTTTTTCCACTCTCTCCCCTGTCACTGGTGAATGGACGTGGTTCTCAGGGTTTAATGGATGGTTCCTCAGATAGGTGGAAAGCCCAGATTTTCCTGGAACATGGGATTACAGCCTAGTCAGGTGTACTAGGCACTTTGAACTGCATGTTCCCCTCCTCTTCATCCCCATTACATTTATTCCAGGCTGTTTTGTACCAAGTCTTGCATGCAAAGGTTTGTTTTCTCCAATTCTCAATACCAAAACTCAGGTATATATATATATTAACTCAGGGTTATTCTAAAATGCTCTTTGTATTTAGCCATAAAGTCAAAATACATGGCCAGACCATCCCATTGTAGCCACAGAACCTTCACTTAGGTCATATTCTTTGATTAATAAATGCACGATCTAATGCTACCACTTCTTTTTGAAATAAAGGCCAGGACAAAGCCATGCCTCTCCAACGCCGAGGCCTTCATCTGATCTGCAAGATGAACTGCAAGGTGAACTTCATGGGAGAGCACGAGGCCTGGGCAGGCCACCAGTAGCTTCAAATACATCAGTACCAATGTCTGGCAACACAAAATCACTAGGTTGGAAAAGACCCACTGGATAGTTCAGTCCAACCATTCCTATCAAACACTAAACCATGTCCCTTAGCACCTCGTCCACCCGTGCCTTAAACCCCTCCAGGGATGGTGACTTAACCACCTCCCCAGGCAGCCTCTGCCAGTGCCCAATGACCCTTTCTGTGAAAATTTTTTGTCTGTTATCCAGACTGAATCTCCCCTGGAAGAGCTTGAGGCCATTCCCTTGTAAGAATGAATTATTAAACTGCTCCTGATTTCTCTTTCTTTGTGACAGACAGTTCGAAATATGATCACCAAGTTCTGGGCACCATCGTTGCCTCGCAGCTAAAGATTCCTGGGCATGGACTTCACACCACAGCACCAGCCATGCAATTGTAAGAAAACAAGTTCCTCATCAGTCAAAAATCAAAGGTATTTTAAAATAGTAGATAGTTAAATGTGACAAAAACCTAACTGGGAGTACAAGGAGCAGAAGAAGTGCCACCGCCTCACTTCTCATGTTCAATGCAACCCGTTTTAAGAGGCAGCTCCATACCTTTCCTTCAAAAAGTCTTCAAATTCTTTGCAGTTCTTCCTGCCATCATTCAGATGTTGAATGATACTGTCATAGCCAACTGTGCTCGTCAGATCCGTACTCTGAAAACACAAGAACAGGAGACACATCCTCATCAGTGCAGTCCCTGGACAGTGTCACCTGTAGCAGGATTTGCACAAGTGATGGCTCAGCTGAGAGCAAGTGTGCAAGTGCCTCTCTGTGAAATATTCTACAGTCTTTTACTTTTAGAGGTCTGAGAGACTCCAGAATGAGAACTATGGTGGTGATTCGGGACAAGGCACTTCTGTGACTTCCAGGAAACAGAAGAACTCAGTTCTACCACAACCTATTACTCCCCCCTATTACACAAGGTATCTCCTCCTAGCAGCTTAGCTGTCAGTTCTAACTTAATAAAATCAGACACTAAAACCCTCTAAATGTCTAGCTATAGCCCATCTTACTGCTGCTCCTCCTGGTTTCTGCAGACCTGGAGGTGGATCATGGTCAGCTTTGACTTGCACTGGAGCAAGCGTCTGGGCTGGAGGTGAATTGATCAGATTTTCTGCATAGGATCACCGAGCTATAGGCTTCCCTCACTACCCTCCCAGTCATGTATGGATGCACCCAGTGGCTGCTACTGCAACAGCCTTCTCTTTGGCCTTGCAAAAAGCAACGCTGTCCCACCCATCAATTCAAAACACCACTGCAAATATTTCCATATGTATCAGGTTGTTCTCCACCACTGCTCTATGCCCTCAGACACGTCATGCAGGGCCAGCTTCTGCAGTTCCCCAGTACACCACAGCCACGGAGAGGTCCTGCCTCCATCATCTGTGAAGCCAAGTCAAGTCCCATCTTCCAACCCAGGTCTCTCAGCCCTCAGTGCCATGTGCACCTCCCATATACCTCTAATGGATCACTGCTTTCCTTCAGATTACTTAAAAGCTTATATTGCACCGTGATGCTTATAAAAAAAACATATACATGTGACAATGACATAGGTGGGCTAGGACAAAGGTTGACATACTCTATCCTATTCTTTCCTCATACACGTAGCTGGAAGCACCTTAGGACAAAGAAAACAGTTGTTTTGCCTTACAGCTGTTGAGATTTGCCACACTGGAGACTTGGGACTGTTGTCACCTGCTAAGAGGGCCAGTTGATGTTGCGTGGAACAACACATACAAGAGCAAAAAATAAAGGGAAAGAGGCTGCAGAAAGGAAGCCGTGGCAGGAGCAGATATGAAACTCGGGGAAAGGAAGCAGAAGCCACAAGCAGTTATTAAGAAACTTGAAGGGGAATAATGGCAGGATGGAGAGATTGAGGAAATGGTTTGAAGGCAGGATGAGGGCACGCAGAGAGCTGGCATGATAGTGTGGGTGGCGGAGATGGGGATTTCTCCAGAGTTTGTACCTGGCAGAAGAAATGAGGAGGAACAGGGCTGGTATTTGTGATAAGCAAAGGATTTAATCATGTGGACTTCCCTCGCGAGTCAAGGTCTTGAATGTCAGTGGCCAGAAAGTGAGAAGTTAAGTGGAAATCTAGTGGAGTTGGACCTGCAGGAAATCCCCAGATATCCCATATTAGCTTTGCTCCATCCATGGCATACAGGGGAAGAGGGGACTGTGAGAAGGACCTAAGCAGAAAACAAAACAGTTTCTGTTTCTTTATAAAGAACAAACATCCCTCCAAAATGGGCTCACTACTAAAAAACTCACAACCAGTTCTCAGTTTGTGTCATATCTTTGCTAACTGGGTCTGCGAAAAAGGAAGTACGCTTGCACTGAAGTCAGTTGTCATGACAGTTGCAAAACACAGGAACATCCGAACTTGACTTCCTACCTCCAGTTTCAAAGGAAATAAAATGGATGCAGAGCACAACAGCCTTTGCTGCAAGCCCAGTCAGGACAGAGCAGTCAAATCAACATTGCTGTGTGTTGGGGGCACCCGAAAGCTCCTGCGTCCCTCTTTGCTGCCTGGGACACTTGGGCTTGCTGCATCAGGCACAAGAGCCAAAGGAAATGTTGGGAGCAACCATCAAAACTGTGCGCTAAGCTCTTTATTTTATCACTCTTCCTCCTCCAGCAGAAGGATTTAATTCTAGAATCTATGTATTTCCTAAGCGTCTAAGACTGGACTAGACCTCAGAGTGTTATAGGAAAGACGGGAGGTAACAGAGATGGTGGAGGTTTCCAGAATTGCTGCTGGAAGGTAGAAGATGCTCATGGCCCAGAAAGAGCTGAATGGGATTGTATGACATGAAAGCAGCCATTGTAACACCCTCCTGCACAGATGATGGAATTGAAAGACTGAAAAGGACCAGCAGGACTACCCATGGGACTGCCCAAAGGCAGGGATGGCAGAGAGCAATGAAAGAGGAAGGACAACACGGTGAGCGCAGAGCCACAGGCAGAGAGGACAAGATTTAAGACATAATAAACTTAGACATAGACAGGTATTGTCCAGCCCGATTCAATGTCTTTATCAATGACCTGGATGAAGACATCGAGTGCACCCTTAGCAGGATTGCGGACGACACTAAGCTGGGTGGAAGTGTTGATCTGCTGGAGGGTAGGGAGGCTCCAAAGGGATCTGAACAGGCTGGACCGCTGGGCTGAGACCAATGGCAGGAGGTTTAACAAGGCCAAATGCCGGGTCCTGCACTTGGGGCACAACAACCCTGTGCAGCTACAGACTAGGAGAAGTCTGTCTAGAAAGCTGCCTGGAGGAGAGGGACCTGCGGGTGTTGGTTGACAGCGACTGAACATGAGCCAGCAGGGGCCCAGGTGGCCAAGAAGGCCAATGGCATCTTGGCTTGGATCAGACACGGCGTGACCAGCAGGTCCAGGGAGGTTCTTCTCCCTCTGGACTCGGCACTGGTGAGACCGCTCCTCGAATCCTGTGTTCAGTTCTGGGCCCCTCACCACAAGAAGGATGTTGAGGCTCTGGAGCGAGTCCAGAGAAGAGCAACAAAGCTGGTGAAGGGGCGGGAGAACAGGCCTTATGAGGAGCGGCTGAGAGAGCTGGGGGTGTTTAGCCTGGAGAAGAGGAGGCTGAGGGGAGACCTCATTGCTCTCTACAACTACCTGAAAGGAGGTTGTGGAGAGGAGGGAGCTGGCCTCTTCTTCCAAGTGACAGGGGACAGGACAAGAGGGAATGGCCTCAAGCTCCACCAGGGGAGGTTTAGGCTGAACGTTAGGAAAAAATTTTTCACAGAAAGGGTCACTGGTCACTGGCAGAGGCTGCCCAGGGAGGCGGTTGATTCACCTTCCCTGGAGGTGTTTAAGGGATGGGTGGACAAGGCACTGAGGGGAATGGTTTAGTGTTTGATGGGAACGGTTGGACTTGATGATCCAGTGGGTCTTTTCCAACCTGGTGGTTCTGGGATTCTGTGGAGGATGGGGAGTTGCACCAAGCCCTCCCCAACTCAAGGCATGTGGGAGGACAAGCGTCTTCTCTTCCCACTCTGCAGCACGTGACTGTCCTGATCCTCCTGGCTGGGCTGAGCTCCAAGCCCACATGCTATTTAGAGGGCAGCCCATGGAAAGTACTAACAGATGATTTCAAGGTGACAAAGCAGCAGCTGATGTTTCTTGAGCCCACAGGGCTCAGCAGGACGTGGCTCCCCTTCCTGACCCACTGCTCAGGTTTGTGCCATTCTCCTGACAGACTCACTGAGGAGAAGGAATTGGTGTGTTTGCTTGCAGTGCTTTGGGTTATTTTGCACTTTTAGCCAAAAGAGTGTTTTAAATGCTCCATTGAGGATCTGAAGCCACGTTATGATCTTGTGTGAGTCACAGCTGAAACAAAAGCTGCTGAGCTGGACTCTTCTATCTTCTACCCCGTTTTACATGGAAAACCCCCTCCAGGCACACACCCTACAAACTCAATAGCATGGGAGAATCACAGAATCATTTAAGACCATTGAGTGCAACCATAAACCCAAAAGTCCACCACTAAACCATGTCCCAAAGTGCCACGTCTACCCCTCTTTTAAACACCTCCAGGGATGATGATTCAGCCACCTCCTTGAACAGCCTGTTCTAATCCTTGACAAACCTTGTGGTGAAGCCATACCCGATCTAAACCTCCTTGGTGTAACTTGAGGCCATTTCCTTTCATCCTGTCATTTGTAAATTGGAAGAAGAGACCAACATCCACCTTCTTTCAGGTAGTTGCAAAGACCAATAAGGACTCCCTTCAGCCTCCTTTTCTCCAGACTGAACAACCCCAGTTCCCTCAGCTGCTCCCATAACCTGTGTGCTCCAGCCCCTCAATCTGTTCTTCTTCTAGAGAGGAGCCCAGAACTGAACACAGGATTCAAGGTGCTGCTTCACCAGTGCTGAGTCCAGAGGGAGAAGAACCTCCCTGGCCCTGCTGGTCACGCCGTTTCTGATCCAAGCCAAGATGCCATTGGCCTTCTTGGCCACCTGGGCCACTGCTGGCTCATGTTCAGTCTCTGTCAACCGACACCCCCAGGTCCCTCTCCTCCAGGCAGCTTTCCAGCCACTCTTCCCCAAGCCTGGAGCTGCACAGAGTTGTTGTGTCCCAAGTGCAGGACCCAGCACCTGGCCTTGTTAAAGCTCATCCTGCTAGCTTCAGCCCATTGATCCAGCCTGTCCAGATGCCTCTGCAGAGCCTCCCTACCCTCACAACATCTGTTCCAGCCTTCCTAAATATGAAAGATTTGGGGCACTGAACTGCTTGCAGACATTTCTTGAAAGATCTTTATTTATGCAGAGGTCTCAGAATGTCTCCTCAGCTTTAGCTGCTGAGAGAAACACAGCAGAAGCTGGATGTCTATTTTAGCAGCTGAAAACACTGTGCAACAATAAATGGCTGTGCTATTCTTGCTTGAAGTCAACACAGCCTCAAAATCACTCAGGGTTGCTGAAACCAACAAAAATGCTTGCTCTGGGGTCTGCAGGAAGAAGGGTGAGCAGAGCAGATGCTGCAAGAGGCTACAGTTCCTCCCCATTCCATGACCAGATGGGTACAAGACTGACAAAGATCATTGCAGGGAGGAAGAGGACTTGCTGCAAATTCACCCACCTGAGGATGACAGCCTGCGAAAATCAGCTTTTTTATTAAAAATTTTCCACTTGTATTTTCCTCCCTGCTGTGCCAACACCGCTACCCTGCTCATCCCAGGGGCACAGGGAGCAATGGACCATTCCGCCTCGATGCAATTACTTCTGCCCACAAACCCCACTTTGTTCCTTTCGAACGACAACCTGAGGATTTCATAACGATGTCGATGAACTCTGTCAAGCCAGTCCTTGTTTAGAGAATGACAACTGAGGGTAAGGGGAAGTGAAACAGCCCAGCCAGCATCACATCGCAAGTCAGCAGCTGGAGAATGAACCCAGGAGCCCCGGGCTGGCAGCCTCAAACACCTTTCAGCAGCAGGGCTGCAGAAAAAAGGAGTTCATCCTTGGCCAGCCACACGAGGCTAAAAAAAATCATAGTGATGAAGAAGAAATACAGCCAGAAGAAATACTGAATTACAGCACTGACAAATACCATCCGTAGCCTGTGGTAGAGGGGCCAGCAGGGAGAAACTGCCAGTTCCTTTGCAGACACCAGCACTCCCTTGCTCTGTAGCAAGGGGCAAAGCATTTATTTCCCCACATACTTCGCTTCTGCCGTCACGAAAAAAGAGATGCAATAGCTCTTTCCTATGTGTTGGAGGGTTAAATAAGTGTTTTCAGACTCTTTGCCACATGCTGCATTGGAAAATTAAATGTACCAATGCAACTTTTACTGCAGATGATTTGCCTGAGCCAGGGATTGTTGTAGCATCATCACTTCTTCTTGGCAGGAAAAATAATTATTTGTGAGTGCCTAAAAAATTTCAATACCTAACTCATACCTGACCAGACCAACCTCAATGAGAGTCAGCAGGTCTCAGTCTTCAGCACTATTTGTATATTTTTTAATGTCTCCTCAAATGCTTCTTTTTTTAATACACCCTGGAACACAGTGCAGAGAGTAAAGCTCTTACTTTCGTCTCATTATGAGCAAAATAACTGAAAATCCACTCTCCATGTTGCAAGCTGTCAGCCAATAGATCAAAGTGGGTTTTAGCATTATCATAATTTCTGTTTTTCCCACATAGTTTTACAGATGCCTAAAACCACTGAATTATTAAATCCAAAGCTTTGAATCATGGAATCATAGGATGTCTTGAGTTAATAGATACGTTCTGTCCTTTGCTGCCAGGTTACCCAAAATACTCTGCAAGAACAGGTTGGGGGAAATCAGGCACATACCAAAAAAAAGACTAAAGCAGGAGAAGCAAAAGGAGAACAGCAGGCTGCAAAAACAAATGGAAACAAAAGCTCCTACTTGCTCAACACCCAGCAATTGCTACAGGCATGGCAAGAGGAAACAAACATGCTCTCTAGCGTATTTTTGGTTTTGCAAAGCTGTTTTGCAGGCATCACACGAGTGAGGGATTTGGGAAGTACGTGCAGCTTCAGGCACCTCCAGACTTCAGCCACTGGGTGAGCAGGAGCTGTGGTAGGATGCAAAAGCGCAAACCCTTTTATTTAATGAAGTTTATTGTCTTGTGCTGAGACCTATGAGCACGAGCAAACTCGAGTGCAAAGAGCAAAGTCACAAGGTGCTTTCATGACACAGCACGTCATGACCACCCCACCTTGACCAAGTTCCAGTGCAGGAAATTACAGATGCTCGCACCCACCAAAGAAACAAAAACTGGCATGGTCTGAAGTTAAATCAGCCCCCAGGTGAGGGTTAAGGCACAGCCCCACAACCCAAGCAGAGCAATGAGGACTACAGCTTATCCCTATAAAGAAATTCAGCAGTCGCCTTTCGCAGCCAGCCGTGCTTCAGACCTATATGCAGTAACAAAAGTGTCTCAGGTTTTGGAAGGTTTGGTTATTTTTTGGGCTTTTCCCATCAACTGAAACATCGGACCCCTGTCACTCTCCCAAAATCTCCACTTTCCCACAGGGCTCTCCTGACCGCTGCAAAATCACTTGCTTCAGCAAAGAAGAGTTCTCTCTTGGTTTTTGGCTGAAGTGAAGTAATATAAGAGGAAAAAATTGCAAGAGGAAGTCTACCCTCTCTCACGGCACTTAACAGCAAATCGAAGCTGAATGAATAGCCCTCTGCACTTCATCTAGATTTGCTTTTTTCTGCTGGTCTCTTCTTCCCCCCCTCCTCTCCAGCCCTCGCAGCTGATGCACAGTCACCAGTATGTGGCACAGAGACAGCCTGGAGAGGTACCTGCCTTTTCCATGGGCCAAAGGACAGCAGCAGAGCCTCGATCTCTCCACTGAGTCACGTCCGTCACGCTCCCATCCATCCTCCACCCCAGCTGCCTGCCCCAGGCGCGCCATTGAGGCAGGAGTTGAAGCACACAGGCTTCAGGAAGGAAAAAGCCAAGCAAAATCCTTGGCAACATGGATAGCTTTGGGCTCAGCAAGGGGATTATTCAGTAAATAGGTGTTTGCTATCAAAGGAACCAAGCAGGCATGAGTGTCCCAAGCAATGTCCCGGCTCCTTCTCGCCTTTGGGGCTTGAGGCTGCTCCTACCACGGTATTTTCCCCCACCAAGACCCCTCATCCAAGACCCTCCTTCAAAAAGCATCGCACCGCAGCAGTAGAGGAACAAACCGTGTGCGCTAGCCAAGGCCAGCACCGCAGCAAGGACCTCTTCTTCAATTTAATGTGCCACTGAAGCACAATGAACCACATCCACGCAGCTCTCCTGGCTGCCCCAGCCTGCCACCCCTCTCACATCCTCCCTGTCCTGCACATTTGCAAAGCAAAGGGAGCACCATTTCTTGACAATAAATAGCTGAGAAACAGCTGCCAGATGCAAAGCTGGCTTTGTTTCCCAAGCCTCATTTGTCACCTATGTGGGATTTACATTTTTGAGGGCACCACACCAGATAACACGGTAATGTCATGGGGCAAGCTCAGAGCTCTGCACATTACCCCTCTCATTCCACAACATGCAGGAGCCCCAAACCTGGCACCCACTCCTCATGGGGTGCATGCATCTTCCCCCTGCCCTGAAAGACAGGAGCTGCTTTCTGGGCATCATCTGAGAAGCAAGGAGCACCGCTCACAGATAGGGAATTTCAGCCCCAAAAGACAAAATTTTTTTTTTCATAGAATCATTTTGTCATTTATTTCCTAGTTCCCTGTACCTGGAAAGGAGGGTCACACACCAAGAGGAACTGCGAAGCCACAACACCGATGGTCTACAAGAGATAAGTGGCTTTTCAGCACTTCTCCATTCCCAAAAGCATAGTTCAGATGCACAAGAATTGATGACGGCTTTCCCTGCACCACGGCTCAACAGCCAGCAGCAGCACGCAGAGGGACTCTCTCCTTGCCGGGGATTAGCTCAAATCAAAGCACCCGTTTTGGCCACGGTGCCCCCAAGGAGTTCACCAGCGGCCAATTCGAATTAGCAAACCCTCAGCCTGGCCTTATTTGCTCTGGGGTGGCAGCAGGAGCTTGGGATGCAAAGCCAGATCTCTCCAGACACGGGTGGACAGGCAGTGCCTGCCAGGGGATGCTCGGAGCCTTCATCTAAGGCACCCCAGGACCTCGAAGGCAGCTTTGGAGCAGACTCTGAGCAGAGAGGAGTGACCCTTCCTACCTAGTTGTGACTCTCCCCAGCTCCAGCTGGGTCCTGACCCACTCCCTCTGTGACCCCAGTGTTCACACTCACCCAGAAGTGGTCTCTGAACCTCGCCTCCCGCATCCTGATGCTGCCACCACTGCTCCCAGCACAGGGTTCTGCTGGTCCTGCCCCGCCCCAGTGAGCCAGTCCCACCCCGTGGCATCATGTCCCCACCCAGCACCCCGAAACAGCGTGGCGACATCCAGCCCTCCCTCTCCGTGTTGCTGAGCCGTCACTCCCAGCTCTCCCCGGGCTGCAGGACCAAGACGCGCAGCAGCTGAGGGCACCTCTTCCCATGGAAGATGGATGGGATCAGTGGGGATGCAGGGCATGGCATCCCGCGAGGAGAAACCCACTCGTGACAGCCAAACCCAATCGTCCCATGTGGTTTCATGAAGGAAACTGCATGGCTGAGCTCCTGTGACCCACAGCCCCTTCCCTGCACAGCTTGGCCAGAGGCTGCTCTCGCAGTGTTTGTGGCTGCCCCAGCAGCAGACACAGCATCATATTTCTATTTCAGGTCTAAAAGGCTTCAGTCAAGGCTTGGAAGAGGTCCTAGCAAACTCATTGGGACATCCAGCAGCAGAGGTACAACTTGCCCAGCTATAAAATACTCCAAAGTGTGAATCCCAGGATAAATTGCCAAGTTTTCTTCAACTGCTCTGGCTGCACTGGAAGTGCGCTCCTAAACACGAGCAGGTAAGCCCGAGCAGGACAGAGCAACGTGGATGAGGGCACAGCAGCCTGGGGCAGTGAGCACGATGGTTGTCATCGCTCCTGCAGCAACACATCACAGCCTCGGCACCAGCTGCGCAGACCAGGTGTCAGTGTGGTGCTGACCGTCTGCGGGAATAAACTGAACGCGGGAACCATAACAGATGGCTACATAGGAATCACTAGTTTGGAGAAGACCCACATATCCCTAAGCACATCATCTACCCGTGTTTTAAATTCCTCCAGGGATGGTGACTCCACTAACCCCTTGGGTAGCCTCTGCCAGGGCCTGAGAAACCTTTGGGTGAAGAAGTTCTTCCTAATGTCCTGTCTGAACTTCCCCTGCTGCAGCTTGAGGCCATTCCCTCTTGTCCTATCGCCTGTCACTTGGAAGAAGAGACCAACACCCTCCTCTCTACAATCTCCTTTCAGGCAGTCGTAGGCAATTATAAGCTCTCCCCTCATCCTCTTCTTCTCCAGGCTAAATAACCCCAGGTCCCTCAGACACTCCTAAGTGACACCTTCCTGACAAGAGCATAAAATACACAGCAGGCAGTTGAATTCACAGGCAATCCTCTATAAACAGTTACCCTTTGTTACTATAAGTAAATAAAAACCCAGGAAGGCACCTAAATGTAAGGCAATTAGTGTACTCTATGGGACAAAGTTGGTTGGCCAACAACACAAACCTGACATTTCCAGTTCTCTCTTGCCATATGACACACTGGAGCGTATGTTTAGCAGTTACTTCTCCATCTCTGTGCAAAGTGGATGTTCTCACAGCCTGCAGCATCACGGAGCTGCCTTCCTCCTGCAGGAAAGCAGAAGCAGCTCCCTGGCAACAGGAGATGAGTAGATACACAGACTGCTCCTGCCTTCCATCTTTCATATACTCTGAGCAGAAATATAAACTGTGAAGAACATGCCTGATACGAAAAAGGCTTTTGCTGAAGAAGGTGCTGAGGGTCATAGTTAGCATTTAGATAGTGGTGGCTGCCCCCTCCACGGAGCTGTTCAAGGCCGGGTTGGATGGGGCTTGGAGCAACCTGATCCAGTGGGACGTGTCCCTGCCCATGGCAGGGGCTGGAACTCGATGGGCTTTAAGGTCCCTTCCAAGAGAGACCGTTCTACGATTCTGTGATTCAAAGAGTTCGAGTGGTATCAGGAAGAAGGTGATGCTTAAGCACCAAGGCAGCCTGTAGACAAGCTGGAGGTAGCTGCTGAATTGCCATGCATCCCACAGGCCGGCTTCAGTATAGGAGAGGTGGAGGTTTGCTGACTAATCTTTCTAGATGGAGGGATAACCTGCAGTTTCTGCCTGGAAGTTGACAGTTCCTTTATGAACAGGCCTTCAGAGAAACCTCCCATAGCTTCCCCAGTGCCTCCCTACAGAGGAATCTGCTGCCCCCAGCTGCCAGCACCACCCTTACGCCCTTTGTCAGCTTTCTTAATTCATGCCGTTTCTCAGAAGTCCATTCAGAATCACAGAATCAGAATCACCAGGTTGGAAAAGACCCACTGGGTCATTGAGTCCAACCATTCCTATCAAACACTAAGCCATGTCCCTCAGCACCTCATAGACCCGTCTTTTAAATGCCTCCAGGGATTATGACTCAACCCCCTCCCTGGGCAGCCTCTGCCAGTGCCCAATGACCCTTTCCATGAAATATTTTTTCCTGATGTCCAGCCTGAACCTCCCCTGGTGCAGCTTGAGGCCACTCCCTCTCGTCCTGTCCCCTGTCACTTGGGAGAAGAGCCCAGCTCCCTCCTCTCCACAACCTCCTTTCAGGTAGAGAGCAATGAGGTCTCCCCTCAGCCTCCTCTTCTCCAGGCTAAACAACCCCAGCTCTCTCAGCTGCTCCTCGTAAGACTTGTTCTCCAGCCCCTTCATCCACAAACTTGCTAAGGGTGCACTCGATGCCTTCATCCAGGTCATTGATAAAGACATTGAACAGGGCTGGACCCAGCACTGAGCCCTGGGGAACCCCACTTGTCACTAGCCTCCAGCTGGAGTTAACTCCATTTCCCACCACTCTCTGGGCCCGGCCAGCCAACCAGTTTTCCACCCAGGAGAGTGTGCGCCTGTCCAGGCCAGAGACTCGTCTGCGCCATTGTCCCAGTCCAAACAACGCCTGATCACCTACCTCCCAGTACTTAAACTGGGACCTGTGATAGGGACATACCAGTACGGACTTGCTTTTTCCATGGTGTTGGGGTTGTTCAGCCTGGAGGAGAGAAGGCTCTGGGGGAGACCTTAGAGCAGCTTCCAGTACTTAAAATGGGCACCAGGAAAGCTGGGAAGGGGTTTTTGATCAGGGAGTACAGGGATGGGACAAAGGAATAGTTTTAAGCTGAAAAAAAGGGAGATTTAAATGAGATCTTAGGAAGAAACGCTTCACTGTGAGGGTGGGGAGGCACTGGCAGACGCTGCCCAGGGAAGTGGTGGCTGCCCCATCCCTGGAGGTGTTCAAGGCCAGGTTGGATGGGCCTTGGAGCAACCTGATCCAGTGGGAGGTATCCCTGCCCACAGCAGGGGGCTTGGAACTGGTTGAGCTGTGAGGCCCCTTCTAACCCAAACCATTCCGTGATTCCACGAACACCAGCAAGGGACGCAGGTTCAGTCACTGTGCCAGAACAGAGCAGCAAACTCTACAGGCAGTCGTGGAAGGGGCAAGCGATGCAGACAGCGCATTGCCCATGGCATTACCGTGCCCATGATGCCTCCTGGGCACCTGCTCTGGAGCTGCGTGTAGGCACAGGACTGTGAAGGATTGGGGAAAAAAATAAATAAGTGGAATACTTTTGATTTAAGGTAAGGTTTCACTTAAGTAATTACACTTTTTGAGTCACACAGAATGTCCCTGTGACAGTGTGTTTTCTTTCTAACAGCATGTTTTCTTCCAAACACTGTCCTTTGGAGACAGTAACATCCTGTGCTCGGTGTGGTCTGGGCTGAACAGACATCATTTCTTCTGGTATCACCTGTGTTTGCAGCTTCACCCTATCTCAAAGGCAAAGCCCAGCCGAGCTGGCTCCAAAGCCACCAATCAGCAAGTTTTGACTGCTGTGAAGTTCACAACATTAAAATGAGCCTTTGGCAAGTAAAAGCAGAGGGATAAGATTTCTGGGAAAATTATATAGGTGCATGTTAAGTGGGAAACACACAGAATCACAGAATCACAGAATAACCAGGTTGGAAAAGACCCACCGGATCATCGAGTCCAACCATTCCTATCAAACACTAAACCATGTCCCTCAGCACCTCATCCACCCGTGCCACCTCCAGGGAAGGTGACTCAACCACCTCCCTGGGCAGCCTCTGCCAGTGCCCAATGACCCTTTCTGTGAAAATTTTTTTCTTAATGTAGAGCCTAAAATTCCCCTGGCGCAGCTTGAGGCCATTCCCTCTCGTCCTGTCCCCTGTCACTTGGAAGAAGAGGCCAGCTCCCTCCTCTCTACAACCTCCTTTCAGGTAGCTGTAGAGAGCAATGAGGTCTCCCCTCAGCCTCCTCTTCTCCAGGCTAAACACCCCCAGCTCCCTCAGCCGCTCCTCATAAGGCCTGTTCTCCAGCCCCTTCACCAGCTTTGTTGCTCTTCTCTGGACTCGCTCCAGAGCCTCAACATCCTTCTTGTGGAGAGGGGCCCAGAACTGAACACAGGGTTCGAGGAGCGGTCTCACCAGTGCCGAGTCCAGAGGGAGAAGAACCTCCCTGGACCTGCTGGTCACGCCGTGTCTGATCCAAGCCAAGATGCCATTGGCCTTCTTGGCCACCTGGGCCCCTGCTGGCTCATGTTCAGTCACTGTCAACCAACACCCCCAGGTCCCTCTCCTCCAGGCAGCTTTCTAGACAGACTTCTAGTCTGTAGCACTGCACAGGGTTGTTGTGCCCCAAGTGCAGGACCCGGCATTTGGCCTTGTTAAACCTCCTGCCATTGGTCTCAGCCCAGCGGTCCAGCCTGTTCAGATCCCTTTGCAGAGCCTCCCGACCTTCCAGCAGATCAACACTTCCACCCAGCTTAGTGTCGTCCGCAAACTTGCTAAGGGTGCACTCGATGCCTTCATCCAGGTCACTGATAAAGACATTGAACAGGGCTGGACCCAGCACTGAGCCCTGGGGAACCCCACTTGTCACTGGCCTCCAGCTGGATTTCACACCATTTCCCACCACCCTCTGGACCCTCCATTCAACCAGTTTTCCACCCAGGAGAGTGTGTGCCTGTCCAGCCCAGAGGCTGACAGTTTCTCAAGCAGAATGCTGGGAGAAACTGTGTCAAAGGCTTTGCTGAAGTCCAGGAAGATACATCCACAGCCTTTCCCTCATCCAGCAGCCGAGTCACTTTGTCATAGAAGGCGATCAGGTTAGTCTGGCAAGACCTGCCTTTTGTGAACCCATGTTGACTGGGCCTGATCACCCGGTTCTCTTGCATGTGCTTCATGATAGCACTCAAGATCACCTGCTCCATGACTTTCCCTGGCACTGAGATCAGACTGACAGGCCTGTAGTTTCCTGCGTCCTCCCTGAGGCCCTTTTTGTAGATGGGCACTACATCAGCCAGCCTCCAGTCCAGTGGGACTTCCCCATTAACATACATTAACTTATAACATACATACATTCTGTCCCCAGCTCTTGTCTCACTGCACATGACTGGACATCACTCCCTCAGGTTGCCCAGGCCTGATGAAAGCTGGCATTCTTTTAAGACTTCAAAACAAGTCTTAAGAGAATCTATTTGCCACCATTTTCAGTATCAAGACCTTAAGATTAGCTTTTCTTCCATGCCAGAGAGAAGTTCCAATACTAGGATCCATATCTCATAATGCTTGAGAAGTCCAGAAGTGACACTCCAGTACATAACCATAAACTGACATCTGCAGATGTTTATAGACAGAAGTGGAGCCAACTACTGTTTAACCTCTAGCAGTTACTGCTGTCACAGCAAAATGTGCAGCTGTCCTGGGACACACAGACAATCTGTCCTGAAAGAACCTGTCTTCTGAAAGCCAGGCACCAGAATGGGTTAGACAGCAACACCAAGAAGTGCTGTCGCCTTATTGGACTGTCAAAAAAACACTGTTCCTGTCCTACGCCCTTCTGGTAGATCAGCTCTCCGAAAAGGATCAAAAAGCAACAGCGTCCTCACCCGTGTCAGGATGGGAACTGCAGTCTCAGCTACAGCGCCCAGCTGCTCTCCCTGCTCCTTCCTGCCAGGGTACTCTGACCCACCCAACAGCTAAGATGCCCTGATCTTCTGGAATTCCTTTGCAAGTTTGTGTCCTGGGGAGCTGAACTCTGTGGTTTTCAGGCATGCGCTGCTCAGGTAGCAATGGCTTAGAACAGAACACACCAGACTTTTAGCATGGAAACTTTTATTCCCACTGGGATCTGTACATTCAAGTCGCACATACATTAACCTGATAGAGGTGGAAAAGGGAATCACGACAAGAGCCTGGTCTGTTTGAACAGTTAAAGAGTTTATGCCTCAAAAGTGGCCAGGAAGTTTGTAACTATTTCCTTCAACTTTGCTTCCGTCTGGTCAGAGATCTTCCCCTCGGTCCTGTTGAAAGAGTTTAGGAACAGATACACAGTCAGTCCCCGAGTAAAGAAAAGAGAAAAAAAAAAAAAAACTTTCCAATGAACCTTCCAGTTCCTCACAGAACTGGCAGATGAATTAACATGTTTGAGATCTCTGAAACTAACATCTCTTCTTAGTCCTCTTTGAGACCTAAAGCTTGTCAGCATGTCAGCTGGATGCAGTTCAACAGGACTGTCTCATACAGAGCTGTTGCCTCAGCAGGCAGGTAACTCGACTCAGTACAAAACAAGCCTGGAAAAGTTCACAAGCCAGGACTATAGAAATGCTCAGTCCCTGAGTCCATCCATCCACAGGGAAGGCAGGGAGAAGGACTTAATCCCCAGTAGTGCAACAGCTCAATGTTATTGAAGACACCTAGATTAAAAACATTTCAATACTAGATTAGGAGAGGTATTTGAGTAGGCGCATTTTCAGCATCAGCTGGATTTCCTAAGTAAAAACTGGAAACACACAGCTGAGCTCTGGGACAGCAATGCAAGGACAGTAGCAAGGCTGATTTAATCCCTAGTTCCAGTAAAAGCAGGTTAGGCCTGACATCCTAGGATACACTAAATTAACAGTTCCATGATCATGACCTGCGCTCCAGCCCTCAGGTCAATACCCCTGAGATGAAGCAAGATAAACCTCATACCTGATTGTGGAGAGGAGGGCCTGGTGCTGGCTCAGTACGTGAGCGAGGAAAGCATTCTCGAACTTTGTGATTTTGCTGGGCTCCAGCTTGTCCAAATGACCTCTTACACCAGCATAGATGACAGCAACTTGCTCCTCAATAGCCATGGGAACTGCAGGAAAAAAAGCATTCATCTATGGATAACTCTTACCTCAGGACATGGCAGCAGTACAGGATCGTTCTTTGAAAATAATCGAACACATACAACGCTATTCAAATAGATCTGCTTTTACCACATCCACAGAATAGACACAGGAAATCCTGCCATGCAGACTGAGCTCATTAGCACAACAACTAATGGGAAATGGAGATTCATGTCCAAGACGCTCACCATACTGTCCCTGTTTCAGCAGCTCTGTCAGGCGCACGCCACGGTTCAGCAGCTGTTGCGTTGCGGCATCCAGATCAGACCCAAACTGGGCAAATGCGGCCACTTCACGATACTGAGCCAATTCCAGCTTCATGGTACCTGCCACCTACAACACACAGTACCGCTCAGACCACCCTTCACATGCGTCCCAGTTACTTCTAGCTGACAGCTGTCACAAGTCAGCTTTGCCTCACACACCAGCCAAGTGAATCTAAAGATTCTGACAATTACATGCATTTCTGAAAACCCCACTGTCTGCTTGGCCATAAGCTTAACATAAGTATGTTATTCCTCCCTGAAGTGGCGACAGTTGATACTAAAACTCTCCAATTCCATATCTGAACCACAAGCACGGGGTGAAGAGAGCATTCTCTACTTCTAGTCAGACCGGTGCCCACCCAGCGTGCTGAAACGTAACAGTCTATATCTTTATGCAGATACCGCTGTCCCTTCCAACCCCACTCAACCTCAGCAGGCAAAAGCAACCTCTTGCACATTTCCAAAGTGTGTTCTATCATTTCATAGCTCTAAGGAATCCATAGCTTCGTTCCCTCCCGAGTGAAATGGGCTGGAAAGCCTACACACTACTCATTTCTAGTAGAAGGAGGAACAGCAGTTTCATATTTACCTGCTTCATAGCCCTGGTCTGAGCAGCAGAACCAACACGGGACACAGACAGACCAACGTTGATGGCTGGGCGAATACCTTTGTAGAATAACTCAGTTTCCAAGAAAATCTATAGGAGAAAATTGTTTCATTACCTTGGGCCAGAAGCCTGGAAACCTCCTCATAGACTTGCCAGTGAGTTACAGAGAACCACTACTGTCACATGAAGAAGTCCTACCTGTCCATCAGTGATGGAGATGACGTTGGTTGGAATGTAAGCAGACACATCACCAGCCTGAGTTTCAATGACAGGCAAGGCAGTCAGAGAGCCACCTCCAAAGGAATCGTTCATTTTGGCTGCTCTCTCCAGCAGGCGAGAGTGCAGATAGAACACATCACCAGGGTAGGCTTCACGACCAGGTGGACGACGCAGCAGCAGGGACATCTGACGATAAGCAACAGCCTGTGTGGTACAAAGGAAGCTTTCAGACCTCAGTAGCTCATTTAGATTTTTGGATTTCTAAACCTGAGGTCATCTTACAGCTACCAACATCAATGCTAGATTATAAGCCTTATAAGCAATGTTTCCTGACCTGTTTGGACAAGTCGTCATAGATGATTAATGCATGTTTTCCATTGTCTCTGAAGTATTCTCCCATGGAGCAGCCTGAATAGGGAGCCAGATACTGAAGGGGTGCTGCATCGGATGCTGTGGCAGACACCACAATAGTGTACTTCATGGCATCTGGAAAAAATTTGAGACACATACTGCTGTAAGAATATTACCTCAAGGCAAGCCCAGGCAGCACTGCTATATGGTTACCCCACCACGTAACACCTCCCCTAGCTCAATTAACTCAAGAAGTTTCAAGGGCAAGTGCACAGCAGATAACATCCAGCACTTGCAGACTTTTCCCATTTAACGTGAAGTTTAAATGTTCACTAAGACCCACTTCCGTTCTAAAATTACCTCAGCCTGGAAGCCCATGGCTTCCTGGCAACTGTAAGGCAATACTATCCTTTGTTTCATAGTCCCAAGCAAATTATTGTCATTAAAACGTAGGTTTTTTCCTGCCAGCTAAAACCCAGCTTGACCAGCAGGCAAGAGGGAAGGTGCCTGATCTCTTGCAAGCTCACTACACGTGCGGCCCCAGTCAACACGATCACCTGAGTGACCAATGACAGGACCCAAGGGAAGGGCAGGAAAATGTTCCAGCAGAAGGTTAAGTTTTGTGTTAGGAGAAGGTTCTTCAGTCAGAGGGCGGTGGAGCACTGATACAGATCCCCAGGAAGGAGTCACAGCACCAAGCTTGACAATACTCCAGAAGCATTTGGACAGCATCCTCAGACACATAGTGTGAATACTGGGGTTGTCCTATACAGGGACAGGAGCTGGACTCGATAATTTATTCATGGAAAGGGTTATCAGGCACTGGAAGAGGCTGCCCAGGCAAATGGTGGAGTCGCCACACCTGGGGTATTTAAGAGACATGTAGATGAGCTGCTCCAGGATACAGTTTAGGAGTGAACAAGTACGGTTGGTCTTGATCTTATAGGTCTCTTCCAACCAAACAATTATACGATTCGGTCCTTTCGAGTCCTTCCCAGGTCATTCATGATTCTGAAGTTCACCCCTTACACCTGGGCAGTGAAGTCTCTCCACTGAATTTGCAACTGACACCAATGTGATTTGCATAAATAAATGTCAACTCCATAAATAGTTGTTGGCCACAGCTCGTCATCAGGCCTGTCTTGACTGCCAAGAGGAGCTCTCAACACTGATGAAACAAATACAGGCTGACTTTTCCTGAAAGCTGAATGGCTTCTTTTTGAGGCCATGTGCTACCCTGCTAATGTGATGTAGCAAAAGGTTTTTCCCTCAGATACCTAGAAACATTTCTTTCCCACAAAAGCAAGTACTTTACTCATCTAGTGAAAAAAGGATTCTGTCCCACTCACAGCTAGGAGAGGCCATAGCAGGGTTCAGCATTAGAATGAGACGATGTTGCCAATTGCCTAGCTCGGCCATCCCCACAAACCCGTACCTGCATCAGTGAGCCTCTTCACCAGCTGAGCCACAGTAGATCTCTTCTGGCCAATCGCAACATAGA
Organism: Phaenicophaeus curvirostris; assembly: GCF_032191515.1. NCBI lineage: Eukaryota > Metazoa > Chordata > Aves > Cuculiformes > Cuculidae > Phaenicophaeus > Phaenicophaeus curvirostris. Next base: position 72,775,728 of record NC_091431.1, read on the forward strand.
TACAGTACAGCTTCTTCTTCTCATCTGTCCCATCATTAAATCGCTTCTGGTTGATTATGGTGTCAATTGCAATTGAAGTTTTCCTGTGTAATACAGAGGCTGGTCAGTTAAGCTGCCTACAGTTCTCACCACCAACACACGCTGTACTTAAGTTCTACTCAAGGACACATTTTTACCTTGGGCATTTAACTCACCCGGTCTGCCTATCACCAATGATCAGCTCACGCTGGCCACGACCAATCGGCACCAAGCTGTCCACAGCCTTAATACCAGTCTGCATGGGTTCACGCACAGAGATTCTGGGAATGATTCCAGGGGCCTTCAGTCCAACTCTCCTACGCGTCTTAGATGCAATAGGACCCTTAAAAGAGAGGGGGGCAGTGAGAAAACTGTTGCAGTCTTTTATCACATAGATACAAGCACAAATAGTGAACATCAAGCTACGCTTACCTTCCCATCAATTGGATTGCCCAGGGCATCCACAACACGGCCCAGCAGCTCCTCCCCAACTGGAACATCCACAATAGCACCAGTCCTCTTCACAACATCCCCTTCCTTGATCAGTCTGTCATTTCCAAACACGACAACACCAACATTGTCGGGCTCCAAATTCAAGGACATGCCCTAGGACAAAGATCATGTTATCCTGAGAAAACCCATATCAACATTTATGGAAATTTTGACAGTTTAATACTGATGTGATTATCCTGCAGTGTAGAACATCCAGCATAATCCACCTCAATCCTACTCGTAACAAGAGTCAACGTTTTGCTTTTATGTACAACTACTTAGAGAACCTGCCTAAGACCCCAACCTACTGCATAACTACACTTGCAGCAGCCTAGCAATCAGTCACTTACCTCTGAAAAGTGCATAGAGGACAAGCAGGGTTAAAATACAACATTTCTCTCTTACCTAGGAATTAGGCAAGGAAAAAGCACTGGTTTCTACTCTGCCTAAGGCGAGGTAGGTCATTAAAAATACTGGAAGAACTGCTGCAGTACTCAAAACAGTCAGACAGCTTTTTAACTCTGCTTTACCCTAAGGGCTGTATGAGGCCAGCAAACTGCAAACCACACAGGAGCGGAGAGGCCATTATTATTCAACAGCAAACAGAAAAGCCAGCCTGAAACTAAAGAAAACAAAATCCAATGCTGCTAGGTTAGTTCTTATACTTCCTAGATGAAGACAAATGAAGCTCAAATATTGGCCGAGAACCAGACACTGAAAGCAAGATGTTACAAATACAAAGAGCATTTGCTTTTTGCACTATTACTTCAACTAGTTCCTAAGCATTAAAGTCACAACGCAGTCTGCAGAAAGTCCATACAGGTGCCTCCAAGCACAGTGCCACATTCTCCTTAAAGGATTACACATTCAGGCTAAACAAATTGCTTTAGTGAAAGCTTACTTTCAGTCCCGAGGAGAATTCAACCATTTCTTCTGCTTGGACATTTCTCAGGCCATAGACACGGGCAATACCATCACCAATTGAGAGCACACGGCCTGTTTCCTCAAGTTCAGCAGAGGTGTCAGCTCCCAAAATACGTTCCTCAAGAATAGAAGACACCTCGGCAGTGCCTGCAGAAGGACATTTCAAAGCAGATTTAGCACACTAAGGCACAGTATAAATTCACTAAGCTTGTTGTGAATTCACAAGCCAACGTCGCCCTTCTCAGGTGTGCCACCAGGTCCAGCAAGCAAATCTATTCCTCACACAAGGAGCAAAGGATAACCAATAGCTTCCGTATCCACAGCCAATAAAAGCAGTTTCAATTCATTATTACGAGCTCATTACTATGAGCCAGCTTAGATCAATACATTGATAGTTATTTAGTTATCAGTTTCCATCACTGTGCCCTACTCTGCTAGCAATCTCTCCTCCTGAAGAGCCATTAAACAATTAGCCTTTGCTCAGGAAGAACAGACATACAAGCTCCGTTTGCAGAGCATTTACTTTGACTGGAGGCATCAAACATGCTGTCAAGTGATTTGCAGTTCAGGATCTAAATATATTTAAAGAATCTCAATGTACTTAAGGAGCAAGTAGTCCAATATAAGCTATAAAAATGTCTTCTCCATCTCCCTCAAATTTGTTTGGCACTGTACTATCAACAACTTTTTATTTCCTCACCAAAGAAACAGTAAATAGCACTACAGAAGTGTTATTTCCTAATAACACCTTTAATCAACCTACACTTCAAAAACTGTACCAGAACCACTACCAAAAATACAGTGCCCCTGTATGCAGGGCCTTCTATGAAGGCTAAGGCACCGGCAGCAAAAACCTTACTCTCAAGGACATAAGGTCAACCGCAGGCAGGCCTGGTAAAGTCTCCCCTTCCTTCCTACTGTTACAAACAAGAAAGATAACTCGTATTGGAAATGTTTTTGCAAATCATTCTGCAGGAGCTGAAGACTGAATCAAATCCTCATGAAGTAAGTAAGCTGTATGAGCAAACTTTCATGTGATAACTCCTTAGGTTTGGGCGTAACTTGAATAGTTATTAAAGTGAAGTCTCCTACATTTGACTGTTCATTTACTGTCCAATACTGTCAGCACATAAGCATCCTCAAATGTTTTATTAACTGACACGCAGTCCCCTCACACTCCATGTTCAAATTCATTTCTGTTCAACAGAGCACGTTCTTAAACTGCACATTTAGATGAACAACTTTCTCAGACTCACCTGTTTTCTGAAAGCATGTTTTGGAGGCATGGATGTTTCTTGTAGCAACAAACGCTGCACCCAGGGTGTTTCTGGAAATCTAAAACAATTAATTGTTTCAGTAACAGTGATATTTGCTCAATCATTCAAATAAATGTTAAGAGATAACACACTGAAATTTTTCATCATGAACTTATACTTTTGATGTCTTTCAGTTTCAAGCTGAGCTCCACAGTGCTGCATTCACAAGTTGTAGTTATGGAACTGTTACCCAAAATGCACATCTGCTGCCTGGCGTGCAGTAAGCCAATCTCTAAATCACCAAGACAGATGTATAGTTTACACAAGCTCTGGACACACAGAAAAGCCACGCATATTCATAACAAATAATTAATTGATCTTTTACTGCACATGTGCCCCAAAATCCGAAATGTATTATTCCACAATCTTTATGCAACCTCTACTGGATAGTCCACAGTCCTGAACTGACAAACTTGTGCCGGTTTCCTGCTGGTATTAAAGTTAAAATATTATTGCTCACATTTCTGTTATCTCAATCTTGTTTGGTTCACCTCGTTCACTGGACTATTAATGATCTTAAATTTTTCATAGCTCCCATTAAAGGTTAGTTTTGCTATATGACAACACATTTAATAAGGGACTCCCTTTTTTCAGTTTCATAATTTCATTTTATGATTCCTTTCAACAGAACTAAGTCCAGCACTACTCATGAGGGCAAGCAGCAAAGGAGACTGCTCTAAATCACTTGCTGCATTTTTCTGCACTGCACCAGCTCCCAAAGCAGCAGCAGCAGCTCACATTTGCCACCTCTGCGCTGAACAGCAAACACTTGAGGGATAAAAAAATCAATGCAATCCTTCACAGTTCTGCAGAAGGCATGAATGAGGTGAAGTAGTGCCTCGTATGCGTTGGCCTTTTTAAGAAAAATCCCCAGGTTCATCATTTCTGAAGAACATTTGGAGGCAGAGATATTTCTTGTAGCAATAAATGCTGGACCCAGGGCATTCCTGAAAATCTAAAATGTAATTCTTTCATTAACAGTAAGGTTCCCTCAATCATTCAAAAGCTGAGAGATGACATAGTGAAATTTTTCACGAGGAGCTTACTCATTTGACATGTTTCAAGCTTTGAGCTGAGCTTAGGGGTGCATTCACAAGCTGCAGTTATAGGACCAAGGCCAGAAGTACTCAGCAAGGACAGACAGTAAAGGAGATTGCTTCAGACGACTCGCTGCATTTTTTCTGCATTGCACCAATGCCACCATCGCAGCACTTGCCGCACTTTGAGCTAAAGCACAATCAGTTTTCTGACTTCAGACAAGCCTCATCTAAGTAACTTCATTTTCTTAAAGACATGCAGTTAACGTTAAGAAAACAAAGTTACTTAGATGAGACTAAACTGGAGTTAGAAAACCGATTCTACTTCGAGAGGGTGGTGGAGCACTAGTCCCAGGGAACAGGTCACAGTGCCAAGCCTGACAACGTTCCAGAAGCACTTGGATAATGCCTTCGGGTCATGGCATCAATGTCGGGGGTGTCGTGCACAGGAATAGGAGTTGGACTCGATGACCCTTGTGGGTTCCTACCAACTCAGGTCATTCTATAAGTCTGCTTTAGCTCAAGCTGCAACAGCACTGCAGAAGTTCCCAAAGCAGCACATCCTTGCATCTGCCACATTTATGCCCCACATGTTCAAGCGTTTGTTGTTCCGTGCAAAGGAACTGGTGCAGCCCTTACAATTCTGCACAAGGGCAGCGTGAGATTGTGCATTCTAAGGGCTGGCCTTCCTAAGAAAAATCAGCAAATCCTGAAGTGTGGCTGGGGAGCACACGGTAGAAGAAGCAGCTTGAAAGGAACCAGGAATGGGCACTTGCAGCCCAAAAGGCCAATTGAGTCCGGCGCTGCATGAAAAACAGTGTGGCCAGCAAGGACAGGGAGGGTATTCTGCTCCTCTACTCTTCTCTCCTGAGACTCCATATGACATCCTGTGTCCAGGTCTGGAATCTCCAACATAAGAAGGATATGGAATTGTTGGAACAGGTCCAAAGGAGGCTACCAAGGTGATCCAAGGGGATCACAGTGCCTCCGCCATGAGGATAGACTGAGACAACAGGGGTTGTTCAGCCTGGATAAAAGAAGGCTCTGTAGAGACCTCAGAGCCACTTCCAGTACTGAAAAGGACTACAGGAAAGCTGGACAAGGGTTTCTTACAAGGGCCTAGAGTGACAAGACAAAGGGGACTGGCTTTAAATTAGAAGGGGAAAGATTTAGACCAGGCATTACGAGAAAATTCTTCACGATGAGGGTGGTGAAGCCCTGGCCCAGGTTGCCTAGAAAGGTCATGGCTGCCCCATCCCTGGAGGTGTTCAAGGACAGGCTGGATGGGGCCTGGAGCAACCTGATCCAGCGGGAGGCGCCCCTGCCCACTGCAGGAGATTGTACCTGGATAGGCTTTAAGCTTCCTTCCACCCTAAACCATTCTGTCACAGAACCACAGAATGGTTTGGGTTGGAAAGGACCTCAAAGGTCATCCAGCTGTAAAACTCTATGACTCAATGATTTTCTGTATCGCTGAAGCGCGGCTGTAAGGTATACAATAAGAGAAATGAATAAGAGTGATGAACGCTCTCAGCCATCGGTGCAATCCCTATCCCCGGCACTAAGGCCACTCCTCTGCGCGCCCCGAGGCCTCTCCCCGTCAACTTCACAGGAGGCACCGGCCGCAGAGGGGCTCCTGCAGGTCCCGCGATTCCCCTTTCCCCTCAAACACAGTGTGGAAATGCCAGCTCGCACAGCCTCGACCCTCACACACACACAGGCCCCGCCGCCGAGGCCGCGTCCCCTCAATGTCACCGCAGTGGCAAGATGGCGCCCGCCCCCCCCCCCCCCACCTTCCCCCCGCCTCACACACTGCACCGAGCAGACACGGCGCTCACCAGGCCTGCCTGCCGCGGCAGGGAGCGGGCGAGGGCGGCAGCCACGCGGGCGGACAGCATGGTGGCGGTCGGCGGCGGCTTCCCCGGGACGAGAACGAAGCGAAACGCGTGGCTGCGACCGGACCCGCGCCCTGGGCACAAAATGGCGGCGGATCGCGCTCCGCCCCTGTGAGGGGAGGGGAGGCCACGCCCACATACCCCGCCCCTATGGTCCCGCCCCCACGCACGGCGGAGGCCACGCCCATTGCGCTTGACCACGCCCCCATGCGTCACCGCCCCTAAAGGGAACAGGCCACGCCCACCACTCTAGGCCACGCCCCCCGTCCATAGACCCGCCCCCAAAGGTCGCGGAGGCCACGCCCCCTTGACGAGGCCGACTCCCCCTCCCCCCCCCCGCCCCGCTCCCCTGGCCTCCAGCGCTTGGGCCAAACGCACAAATAGAATCATAGAATGGTTTGGGTTGAAAGGGAGCGTAAAGCCCCTGTGTTACTGCACTTAAGTAGTTCCCACCGTATTCGTGGCCTCCGCCCAGGGTATCCTATGGAAAATGCAAGGACATGTTCTCTCCTTGCACCTGTCTTGTCATAGAATCATGCAGCGGTTTGGGTTGGAAAGGACCCTAAAGCCCAGCCAGTTCCAACCCGCTGCCATGATCACGGACACCTCCCACTGGATCAGCCTGCTCAAAACGCCGTCCAACCTGGCCGTGGTTGGGAGGGGGCACACACCACTTCACTGGGCAGCCTGTGGCACTGCCTCACCGCCCTCACAGGAGAATATTTCTTCCTGAGATCTCATCTAAATCCTTCTCTCATGAGGTTCAACAAGGTCCTATACATGGGTCAGGGCAATCCCTGATGTCAGTACAGGCTGGGGCGATGATGTGACTGAGAGCTGCCCTGCAGAGAAGGACTGGGGGTGCTGGGGGATGAGAAGCTCAACATGAGCCAGCGATGTGTGCTTACAGCCCAGAAACCAACCACGTCCTGGGCTGCATCAAAAGCTGCACGGCCAGTAGTGCGAGGGAGGGGATTCTGTGGCTCTAGTCTTCTCTTGTGAGACCTCATCCAGAGTATTGTGTCCAGTTCTGAATCGTCAGCATAAGAATCATAGAATCTCCAGGTTGGAAAAGACCTCTTGGATCATGGATCCCACCCATTAAGAAGGAAATGGAGCTGTTGGAACAGGTCCAGAGGAGACTACAAAGATGATATGAGGGCTGGAGCACCTCCCATACAAGGACAGGCTGGAAGACTTGAGGTTGTTCAGCCTGGGGAAGAGAAGGCTCTGAGGAGACCTTAGGGCAGCTTGGGAGTCACAGCAGACGATATTAAAAATGCCCCGAACTCCAATTCCCATCAGGCCCCGCGGCGCGGGGGGGATGCTGGGACGGCGACGGGGCGCGGGAAGAGGAAACCATGGAGCACAAGGCGAAGCGGGTAATTTTGCGTCTGCCGCTCTCCTTTTACCGTGAGGGGCTCCAGGGGATAGAGATTGTTTCCTTAAGCCATGCCCAGCTGCCCGTCTCCCTCCCGGGGGCTCCTGCCGAGCATCCCCACCCCCCTTGCTCAGCCCGAGCTCACAGCTGGCTTGAGATCATAGAATCCCCAGGTTGGAAAGGACCCACTGGATCATCGAGCCAACCATTCCCATCAGTCACTAAACTATTCCCCTCACCTCATCCACCCGTTTTTTAAACGCCTTCAGGGAAGGTGACTTAATCCCCTCCCTGGGCAGCCTCTGCCACTGCCCAATGACCCTTTCTGTGGAAAATTTTTTCCTAATGTCCAGCCTGACCCTCCCCTGGTGCAGCTTGAGGCCATTCCCTCTTGTCCTGTGCCTTGGGAGAAGAGGCCAGCACCCACCTCTCCACAACCTCCTTTCAGGCAGTTATAGAGAGCAATGAGGTCTCCCCTCAGCCTCCTCTTCTCCAGGCTAAACACCCCCAGCTCTCTCAGCCGTTCTTCATGAGGCCTGTTCTCCAGCCCTTTCACCAGCTTTGTTGCTCTTCTCTGGACTCGCTCCAAGCAATTCGAGGAGCGGTCTCACCAGTGCCGAGTCCAGAGGGAGAAGAACCTCCCTGGACCTGCTGGTCACGCCGTTTCTGATCCAGGCCAAGATGCCATTGGCCTTCTTGGCCACCTGGGCCACTGCTGGCTTATGTTCAGTCGCTGTCAACCAACACCCCCAGGTCCCTCTCCTCCAGGCAGCTTTCCAGCCAGACTTCTCCTAGTCTGTAGCACTGTATAAAACGTTGGGTTGGAAGAGACCTTAAAGCCCATCCAATTCCAACCCCTCTGCCACAGGCAGGGACACCTTCCAGTGGATCAGGCTGCTGGGTGCGTGAATCGTCTTTGCTTCGAATCCTTCTCGTGGCAGAAAGATGTTGTAAGTCAGCCGTTGTTTGTAAACTTGGCTTTCCTGCAGTTTTGGGGTTCTTATCTGCACGTAATTGGTGCTGTTTGATGATACAAGAGGTAGTTACTATGACAAAAAGTGGAGTATCTTTCATTTAATATAAAATGAATTTAAGGTAAAATGGATCTAAGTTTTGTCTAAGTAATTGCATTTTTCTGAAAAGCAGGCAGGCATCCCTGCTTTAAGCAACCTGATACAGTGGGAGGTGTCCCTGCCCATGGCAGGGCAGGGTGGTTCCACCTCCCATGGCAGGGAGGTGGAACTGTATGATCTTTAAAGTTCTTCCAACCCAAACGATTCTATGACTTTACATCCTTCTGACAGCATGCTTTCTTTCAAAATGTGTTCTTCCAGACACTGTTGATTCTTTGAAGATGGTAACATCTTGTGTTCAATATGGTCTGTACTGAAGAGTTGTCTCTTCTTCTGTTGTCACCTCTGATTGCAGCCTTTCCCTATCTCAAAGGCAAGGTCAGGCAGAGCTGGCTCCAAAGCTCCAAATTAATGAGAGTTTTGACTTGTGAACTTCATAACAACATTAAAGTTAGTCCTTGGAAAGTAATAAAATGTGGGTAAGATTTCTGGGAAAATTTATACACGTGCTTGTAAGTGGGAAAGACATTTTTGTAACTGGCTCTTGTCTCGCTGCACAGGATTTATAGAGATCCCTGCTTTGTGTTGCCCAGTCCTGATAAAGTATGCTGGCTTTGTAAAACTCCAAAACAAGTCTTGGAGAGTTTATCTGCTAACATTTTCAGTATCGCTTCAAGTGCTGGGCATAGGCAAGGTGTGGTCTCCAGGCAGGTTTTGCAGTAGCGAGGTCTGTGTTCAGCTGCTTCATTCACTGGAGAACAAGCTTTAGGAGAGGCATCTGAGGAACCTGGGGTTGTTTAGTCTGGAGAAAGGGAGGCTGAGAAGATACCTTTTCAACTGTCTGAAAGGAGGTTGTGGTGAGGTGGGTTTCTCAAACCATGGTTTGGTTTTTTTTTTCCTAACTGTGGCTATCCACCTTAAAATGAGACTCCAGTGGTAAAGCAAAGGGTGCCCACTTGACCAACAGCAACATTTCTATGCCATAAAGATCATTTAAGCTGTCACATTAAGAGAAAATGTTTATTGGAGGTGTTCAAGACCAGATTGTGTGAGTCTTAGTGCAGCCTGATCCAGTGGGAGGTGTCCCTGCCCATGGAAGATGTCCCTGCCCATGGCAGGGGGTTGGAACTGGATGATCTTTAAGGTCTCTTTGAACCTAAACTGTGTTATCATTCTGTGTTGGCTGTGTCCAGTCTTCATAGCCGAGATGCTGGTATCGTATGAAAGCATGAAGAAGGATGTGCTGGAAATAAATGTCTGTTTAAGGTATAAGGCTGAGTCCATTTCCATCAGCAGGTTGCTTAGACAGCTTTAGACAAGAATTTATGTTTCCACAGTGTTGAATTTCCATGTGTTCAATTATTACCAGCCATAATCTAATCATTCAGAACCATCTAGGCACACTGTACTCATCTGTCTCCCTCTCTGAACCTGTTTTCAGTGGCAGAAATAGTGCTCTGCAGGGTTAATGCCTGCACACCATAGTTAACTCTCCCTTGTTATCCCACAGAGACTGTTCCCAGTGATAACAGGTTGGGCAGTTGTCTCACCAGCTGCCCAAGTGTCTCTTGAATCATAAGTGTGTCTGTAGCAAACAGGTCATGTGAATATAAAGATAAAATGTTATCACCTGGAGATAAATAGGTGTCCAGAGAAACGAGGAGGATTAAAAGGGAAATGGTTTTCTAACTTTTAGAGGGTGTTTGAAAAAAGAGGCAAAGGAAGCTGTCACCCCCCTTTTTTTTTAAATTTATCTCTCAACTGATGTCGTAGGAGTTATTCTTAGGAACACAGAGCTTGCAGCACTTAACGCTTCTTACACCTGTCAGCTATTTTCTGTTGTTTAACTTGACTGTTTCCTTTTTTTTTTTTTTTCCCTTCTCTGGCAGATTGTTTCATGGCTAAAGAAAATATATGAGGATGAGCCTATTCCAGAGTTTGAAGTGAATGCAAGGGCTGTTGATATCTTGTATAAGATTGTAGAACACAATGAAGACATGGACAGGGATATTTCTTTGCTGATAGAGGGCATGAAGGAGAAGACAGCAGAATACAAAGCAGAAAGTGAGTCTGAAGCTCCACTTTTTGGTTCCGTCACAGCTGTTTTTTTTCTTTGTGATCCTGAAGAATGTCTTTGCTAAAAGCTTGCAAAAAAGTGTGTATATGAATATATGAAAAAATATATTAAAAAATATGTGTATATTTACATAACTAGAACAAACTCAGCTTTTGCTCTGGTAGATCTTTTGCTGCGATACCTCTCATGGCTTCCTTTCTGCGGCATTTACGGTGGCATAAGGTTGGTCAAGAGCAATTTTTTAAGCCATCTTGAGGAGGCTGTAAATATGGAGGAGCAGATTAATTGCTAAAACCTCCTAGCTGGCTGGGTTGAATAGCGCAGCATTGAAATTTTGGCTGGATAGGCAGGGGAGCAACCCTAGAGCTGATTTAAGAGTCTGAGCTGGTGCTAATCCACTGTTAAGGAAAGCACTTGAGGAATATGAAACAACATAGAGGTCATAAAGTTATGGTCAAGCTGCCTAGAGTGAGTGTTTGATAACGTGGCTTTTTTGGAGCGAGCAAGTGGTTCACTGGACCATAATACATTATTAACATACGTCTTAGAAGAGAGTCCTATCTAGGCCTTAGAAGAACAGTAATATAGAAAAAATAACTATTTTGAGTTGTATTTGTTTTCCAGCCGCACATCTGCTGAACGGTCTCACTGAAAGCCTGGATCTTACCCCAGAGAATGTGTCAGACAAAGCCAAAAGCTACCTTGATGTCCTGGTAAAATGCGCAATGACACTTGAAACAAAGGACACTTCTCTTTCCAGGTAATTCTTTCTACTGGGCATCAGGGTTAATGTTTCCCTATGTTATTTCAATTCAAGAGTTTTAAACTTAACTTTCCCACCGGGAATCTTACTTGTCCAGCTGATTTTCCTCCCCTTGGGCAGCGCTGGAGGACACAATAACTGAGCACAAAGATTTGAATCTTGATTATCTCAACTAAGGAAGTTTCTGGAGCTGAGAGGTGCTTCAATCACAGTAAAATCCCTCCTTTCTTTTTTAACCATCTGTGGTCAGTGGCTACAGGATGCTTCCACTAGGACTGTTGTGCCAGGTACCACAGGCTAGAGCAGCTTTTATGCTGCTTAGGCAAGGACTGGACTCTAGCTTTTCTTCTGTGGAGTCTGAGTTCCTCTTTCTTTTCTCTTTCCTAGCCTCAGTTGACAATAGGCGTTTTCCTTTGCTCGGTCACAGAGAAGCAGCAGCTCTTAGCCTGGTCTTCCTGAGCCCTTCTCCGTAGCCTGGCCTTGACTGATGACACGGCAGGATTGTGCTGAGCATTGGCAGTAAAGAAAGCCTAAAATCTGCCTTGGAATCCAGTTCTTCTGTAATGTCCATGGGCCTGGCTCTTACAGTTCTTCTGAGCTACAGGGGCAAGCAGCTTTGGGCAATCTGGGAAGAGGAAGAGACTGAAATACTGCTGGGCACGTCTCGGGGGCTGTGCATTGTCAGGGGCTGAATACAGTTTCTCTCAAAGGCAGTTTGGTAAGCCAGGAGGGGAGCATCTGATCATGTCAAAACCAGCAGTTATATTCACTAGAGTGCTGGGTGTTCTCATCATCTTGCTCAGATTGCTGGGCTGTTTCATCTTCCGGATCGAATCTTTGTTAGTTAGGGAAGCACATACCCTTAGTGACTTTTTTTTACTTTCCACCTCTAAAAATAGCTGGCAGTTACCTGATGTATCATAATATTAGAACAAAACCAAGTAATTTTTGTAAAGTGTGGAGAAAATAATTCTAAGTTTCAGAAGAGCTGACTTCTGAGCACTCATTCCCACTGAATCTTTCTCTTCACCAGCCTATTCTGTGCCATCACTGACATGTCCATGGCGCTGTATGAAACAGAATTGAAAAACACAGAACTGGAAGAGGAATTGAATGATACAGGGAAGAAACTACCCATAGCACTGATGCTGGAACAGCAGTTAAAGGAGTGAGTAATGCATGAGAAGAGAATAAGGTGAAAGCAGTGCTGCTGGGCTCTGCCAGGTGGAACACTGATTTTGATAACTAGCAAGGATAACTGAATTTTCTGGGTTTTGGCACGTCTGTAATCCACACTCTTTGGAAGTATCTGTCAAAAGATTATATGGTCTGATTTCTCTCCAGATTATGTAAATCTTTTGCCTTTTACTAAAGATTTCTTTGAAGAGGAATAGTTATCCCCATGCAGCGCTCCAGGTTTGGGGAATAGTAGCTGGAAAGCTGCCTGGCAGAGAAAGGCCTGAGGGTGTTGGTTGACAGAGGCTGAACATGAGCCAGCAGTGGCCCAAATGGCCAAGGCAGCCAATGGTATCCTGGCTTGGATCAGAAACGGTGTGACCAGCAGGAGCAGAGAAGGGGTTGTGCCCCTGGACTCAGTGCTGGTGAGGCCATGCTTTGAATTCTGTGTTCAGTTTTGGGCCCCTCACTAAAAGAAGGACATTTTGGGGCTGGAGAGTGTCCAGAGAAGGGAACAGAGCTGGGGAAGGATCTGGAGAACAAGTCTTTCAAGGAGCAGCTGAGGGAGCTGGGGTTGTTTGGCCTGAAGGAAAGGAGGCCAAGGGTAGACCTTATCACTGTATACAACTGCCTGAAAGCAGGTTGTGATGAGGTGGGTGTTTTTCTCTTCTGCCCAGTTACAGGCGATAGGATGAGAGGAAATGGCCTCAAGCTGCAGCAGGGGTGGTTCAGATTGGACAACAGGAAAAATTTCTTCACTGAAAGGGTTCTCGGGCCCTGGCAGAGGCTGCCTAGGGAGGTGGTGGAGTCACCATCCCTGCAGGGATTTAAAAGATAGGCAGATAAGGCACTCAGGGATCTGGTTGGGCTCCACAGCCTCAGTCTTTTCCAACTAAATGATTCTGTGAAAAGCCATGTGCTATGGACACATTCAGTAATCAAAAGAGATTTGGGGTACCTTCAAGGCCACTAATTCAAACCAGACATGGTCTGCAAGCAGTTTTCAAGTATAGGCTGGTATCTTCTACCAGCTGCCTTGCACAAAGTTCTAAGGTAAACCCAATTTCTTATCACATTTAGCATGGACTCTGTTTGCTTGGTGCAGGCTTGTGGTGCGACCTCTCTGTAAAGCTCAGCATGCATAACAGATCTCTAACTGGATGAGGGAATTATGTAGAAGACTTGCTCTTGCAACATGTCTTCTAGACCTGTTGGAACAGGTCCAGAGGAGGCTACAAAGATGATCAGAGGGCTGGAGCACCTCCCATACAGGCTGAAAGAGTTGGGCTTGTTCAGCCTGGAGAAGAGACGGCTCTGAGGAGACCTTAGAGCAGCTTCCAGTACCTGAAAGGGGCTACAAGAAAGCTGGGGAGGGACTGTTCACAAACGCTTGTAGTGATAGGGCAAGGGGCAATGGGTATAAACTGGAGAGGAGCAGATTTAGACTAGACGTAAGGAGGAATTTCTTCACCATGAGAGTGGTGAGACACTGGAACAGATTGCCCAGGGAAGCTGTGGGTGCCCCATCCCTGGAAGTGTTCAGGGCCAGGTTGGATGGGCCTTGGGTAGCCTGATCCTGTGTCCCTGCCCCTGGCAGGGGGCTTGGAACTAGATGGTCTTTAAGGTCCTTTCCAACCCAAACTATTCTATGGTTCTTTGTTTTCGCACAGATGATGGCTTTCCTCTTGGCCATTTTTCCCCTGGCCTTTTGGAAACTGAGTGGTACCAGAATAGTTTCAGTTGGAAAAGACCTTTAAGGTCATCGGGTCCAACCGTCAATCCAGCCCTGCTGAGTTCACTCCACACCATGTCCCCAAGTACATCTATTTGTCTTTTAAACACCTCAAGGTATGGGGACTCAACCACCTCCCTGGGCAGCCTCTTCTGGTGCCAGAGAACTCTTTCAGTAAAGAAATTCCTCCCGATATCCAACCTAAATCTTCCCTGGTGCATCTTGTGATCATTTCTCCTTGTCCTGTTGCCGCCTACCAGGGAGGAGAGATCAACACCCACCTTACTGCAACCTCAAGGTTTTCTCCATTGTTTCCCTTCTGGTGACAGAGCTTAGCTTGAGCACAGGTGACTAAGCAGTATTTGTGTACTGGTGTTGCTTTAAATGTTTATTTCTTTCTTCCTCTTGGTTTTTGTTTTTTTGTTTTGTTTTGTTTTTTCAGGGATCTTTCAAAAACAGAGGAACAGCTGGAAATAGATGGTGGCAAAATTGACAGGCAATGCCAGAACTTGAAGTTCCTGAGTGATAAAACTGAGGATTTCAAAATAAGAGTCAAGGCTGCAGAGGTAAATGGAATAACTTTTCTAGCAAGACGTTGTGACAGGATGGTTGGTTAGGCCAAAACTGTAGTTAAAGACATCCCTGGAGTTTGCTGAAGTCTAGGATTTAGGAATCTTGGGCTAACAGGAATATATTACTATGTTTCAGATGTTGCTGCTATATTGGTGGTGTCTGCCCAGGACATCCTATGGAAAATGCAAGAGCATGTTCTCTTCTTGCACCGAGAACTGTGTTATCATAGAATCATGGAGTGGTTTTGTTTGGAAGGAACCTTAAAGCCCATCCAGTTCCAGCCCCCTCCCATGGGCAGGGACACCTCCCACTGGATCAGGTTGCTCAAAAGCCCATCCCACCTGGCCTCGAACACCTCCAGGCAGGGGTTCATCCGTGACTTCTCTGGGCAACCTGGACCAGCGCTTCACCAGCCTCAGCATGAAGAATGTCTTCCTAATGTCTAATCTAAATCTCCCCCCTCCAATTCATTGCCCCTCATCCTATCACTCCATACCTTTGTAAAAAGTCCCTCCCCAGCTATCCTGGAGCCCCTTCAGGTTCTGGAAGCTGCTCTAAGGTCTCCTTGGAGCCTTCTTTTCTCCAGGCTGAACAACCCCGACTCTCTTAGCTTGTTCTCATAACAGAGGTGCTCCGGCCCTCAGATCAACTTTGTGGCCTCCTCTGGACCTGTTCCAACAGTTCCATATCCTTCCTATGCTGGGGATTCCAGTACTGGACACAGGGCTCCATGTGGGGTCTGAGCAGAGGGGCAGAATTCCCTCCATCACCCTGCTGGCCGTGCAGCTTTTGATGCAGCCCAGGACACGGTTGGTTTCTGGGCTGCAAGCGCACATTGTCGGCTCATGTTGAGCTCCTCAACCACCAGCAGCCCAAGTCCTGCTGCTCTCAGTCACATTCTCCCCCAGCCTTTACGGAAACTGCAGACTACCCCATGCTTACAGCTCACAGTGAGGTGCTGTCAGTATGGGTATACAGGCACCTGCCAGCAGAGCAGCTGTTTCACTGAAGTAAATTGTGTGTCAAAATTCTGACACACATTTTTTTTTCTTTTTTCAAATTAACGGGTAATTAAGCACAGGAGTCAGAAGCTGTACTGTCCTCTGCTTTACCTTTCCTACATGATGGACAGCTGAAATCTTTATTTAACACTTGGATGCTGTCCAATACATGACAAACATGCGATGGAAGATTTTGTAGCACAGCTGGTGATGTTGTACTGAGAAGACTTTTCCCAGCCTTGCTATGTGCTCTTCTCCCACTAGTTTTCTGGGAAGAGTTATTATAATTGATACAAATCTTAGTAGCAACTTGTTTCATTTACCAGACCTTGCTGTGGTTTAAATACTACACCTTTCTGGTTTTGACAAACTGTGTTCTTGTTTGCGTGTTTTGGTCAAAACCTAAGGATAATGGCAAAACCTTTCTCCTGCTTGTACATTTTTGTTGTCAGTTCTGAACGAGTTCTTTCCTCTCTGTAGAACAAACTTGCTGACCTGGGGTTGGACCAGTCTCTGATGCACGAGTCGCTCATGCTCCTGTCTGAGGTTGGTCTCTTGGTGTGGGACAGATGCTTCTATGGGGGTACAAACCAGGCTTGAGGGTTGGTTTCAGGATATGTATGTTGCTGTTTGGTTACCTGGACAAATATCAATGGTAAAAAGAAGCACAAATGAAAATGCTGTAGGTGGATAGGTCAGAGCTGGAGTATGTTGGATGTGTTTATCTCTCCTAGGAATGAAGAAACATCTGTGAGTGCTTAAGTGGTACCTTTTCATCAGAGTTAAATGTGGCCTTTTTTTGGACTGGGGAAGCAACTTTCCTTTTGGATTGATTAGGGAAACAACTGGAATCTTTATTTTTGTTGCCTTTTGATTTTCCCCACCCTTCTCTTTCTGCCTCTGCCTGGGCATATGGCCTACTAGAGAATTTCTGTGGGATAAATTGACACTAAAAGAGAACTGGCAGCCCGTGATCATAGAGTCACAGAATGGTTTGGCTTGGAAGGAACCTTAAGGGCCATCCAGTTCCAAACCCTGCCATGGGCAGGGACACCTCCCACCAGACCAGGCTGCTCAAAGCCCCTTGAACACCGTCAGGGATGGGGCAGCCACAGCGTCCCTGGCCAACTTGGGCCAGTGTCTCCCCACCCTCATTGTGAAGAATTTCTTCCTAATGTCTAAATAAATCTTCCCCTTTCCAATTCAAAGCCATTCTCCCTTGGCGTATCACTCCACGCCCTTGTAAAAAGTCCCTCCCCAGCTTTCCTGGAGCCCCTTCAGGTACTGGAAGCTGCTCTAAGATCTGAAGCTTTCTCTTTTACAGACTGAACAACCCAAACTCTCTTGGCCTTTCAATCAACCTCCTCTCACCGTGTCTGTGTGACAGACAGGGTGGATATTTTAGGGACTGTATCCTGTCACGTGGCTGCCTGTGTATTGCAGTTATGTGATAAAATGACCCAGGTGATTCCTTCTATTTTGTGTGAAAGGAACCGGCTTCCAAACACTTCTGAGTAAGAGGAGGACATCAAGTGAAGCCTAGATCCTGGAACACTTTTTCTTTATCTTGTGTCTTTAGATATAACATTTCTCAGCTGTATAATGAGCCCAGTGGGATAGTTTATTAAAAGAAAGAGCACATTTCTTGAGCTGTCAGCTACAGGCTGTCCAGCTTCGTGATGAAGCCTTTGTACATGTACAGTGTGTATTTGTCTTGTTCTGTCTATGCTTACCACAGTTTAATATCGTTTGCTGTTACTTTAGTGAGAACTGAAGCTTTCTTCTCACTTCTTTTGCTAGCTTTTCCTGCATGTTAGTTACGTTGAACTGTGAAACTAGGTTTGCTGACGTTTACTCTGTCGTTCTCATGATCCAGCGCTGGGTGGCAATGTTTGCATTGTGCGGTGTTTTGCTGACCAAAAGTAACTCCTGTGGGTATTTTACACACAAAAAGTCATAGGCAATTTTCTAGACTTGTTGTCTTCTAGAACATGAGCTTAAGGGCAGGTTTGAGTCCCTGGCATTTCTCTATCAGCTTTAACAGGAGCTCAGTGAATTGGGCAGCACAAATGACTTTATCTTAAAAAAGTGGGGTGGGGTATTTTTTTTTACTTTAAGTTGTTTATTTGAAAAGACATGATGACTGTGGAAGGTGCCAGTTTTCAGCCCCAAAGAGGAAATCTTTGCCCTTGTTAACAGAATAAGCGAGGCACTGCAGGTATAAGGGAAGTCTTTTAGCTGCTGCTTGTGTGAAAGGGTTTGCAGACAGAAGCCAAAGGCATGAGAATTTGTCCTCTTCCTTGGGGCTTGGTTCTCTCTCAGGCCTGCAGTGAGGCCTCCATGTGATGGGTTCTCATTTGAAACCCCCCTCTCCGTTCGGGGAGGTAAGATCAGGTGATTAAACTGTAAGGAAAGATAACTGCAGATGTCTTCAGAGCAAACAAAAATTAATTAATACCTCTATGTCCAATTTGAACTGGGTTTGACTTACAGCTACATTAATACAAGATCTTTGGTTTTCCATGGGTTTTAAGAGGGATTGTGAAAGCTCTCCCCAACATCTCTGAATTCTGAAGTGCTGTAGGTAGTTGTTGGTTTATTTCACTGATGTACATCACTTATACAAGACTGTAGAATATAATCTAACTTGCTTTTTTTCACAGGAACTGACTGATGTGAATAAAGAAATTGAGGCTTTGGAGAATGAAATGAAGACCTTCCTAGATTTACCTCCTGTAAATACATTTTCCACTGTTCTGTTGTATTTACCACCAGATTAATTTTAATAGACTTGAGAACGTAAAGGATGTTGTTGTGGTGGTTTCAGTGGACATGCAGATGTCCTACTGGTCTATTAATGGTGTAAACAGAAGACTACTTAAACAGAAAACTATTTATTTATTAATCAAAGCTAAGAAATTAAGTATGCTTACCCAGCAAACTTAATAAAATGCACAGATTTGCGGGGTGAGCTCAAAATCAAGGTGAATTAGCTGGAAATTGGACAAAGACATGCAGGAGAAAATGTAATTCCTTAGTATAATAATTTTTTGAGATTTATCAGTACATTTGCTATACCTGTCATCAGTCTGTCAGTGTGGTGGACACAGCATATTTTGCAGAGGTTGGAGCTCTGAGCAAAATCTTAGCAGTTATGAAGAAATCATAGAATCACAGAATGGTTTGGGTTGGAAGGGACCTTAAAGCCTATCTAGTTCCAGGCCCCTCCCATGGGCAGGGACACCTCCCACTGGATCAGGGGCTTCAAGCCCCATCCAACCTGGCCTCGAACACCTCCACCACTGCTCTGGGCAGCCTGGGCCAGTGCGTCATCACACTCATTGTGAAAAAATTCTTCCTAACGTCTAATCTAAATCTTCCCCCTTCCAATTTAAAGCCATTTCCCCCTTGTTCTTTCACTCCGGGCCCTTGTAAAAAGTCCCTCCCCAGCTTTCCTGGAGCCCCTTCTGGTACTGGAAGCTGCTCTAAGGTCTCTCCAGAGCCTTCTGTTCTCTGGGCTGAACAACCCCAACTCTCTCAACCTGTCCTCAGAGCAGAGGTGCTCCAGCCCTTAGATCATCTTCGTGGCCTCCTCTGGATCCATTCCAACAATTCCATATCCTTAGGCTGGGGATAAATGGGGCACAGAGGTCCAGAGAATCAAAATGAGTTGTCCAAAGTCACAGAGAAACTCTGTGATTTATCACAACTCTTACTTTATGAATAAGGGACCTATCTGCTAGGCCACACATTTCTCTTCACCCCCTCAGCCTCTCCATCAAGCTCCTACCTTTCAACACATCCCCCCTCCTACAACTACTGCTGTCTCCCTTCTAGAAGAAATGGGTGAATAGAGGAGATGGGACAGGACTGCTTCTCTTTTAAATCCATCTTTCTCCAAGAGGCAGCTGCCTGCTTCCCTCAAGCAAAACAGGATGTTCAAATTGGATTAGGTTCTGCAGTTCCCTTCTCCCTCCCGTTAGGATGGAAGAGCTCTGATGTCTCACTCTAGTGCAGGCAGAAGGAGGGAGGAAGTTTTATCCTTACAGGCTTATCGTGCTTTGGAAAATTCATGCTCCAATATGTTTATAATCCAGTTCCTCTATTGATAGGTTTTGAAAATGGCTAAAAATAGGACTTTTTGAGACATTAGGCCATAGCAGATATTTAAAAACATGTGACTGTCCAGCCCAAACTAATGCTAGGCTTCTAGTGTTAGTACCTTTTGCGTGTGAAGGATGTACACAAAACTGATTTCATTATCCCTGTATTCCCCTGCAGCACATCATTAAACTCTTGCAGTGACGCAGGGATTCTGTGTTTCCTGCTGTATTATTGATTTTTATCCCATTTTCTCTTATTAGAGTCCTTCCATAGTAAAAGTGATGATTGAAGAAGTAAAACAACAGCTGGTAAGAACTTCTTATTTTTCTCAGAGATTTAAATGAGTGCTGTCATTCCAAAACAAGCTCTTTATATATTAATTGACTGTGGATTTATTTACCTCAGATTGTAGTCTTAATGATCTCCAGAGGAAAATTTTCCTCTGGTAAGGTGGAAGCCATGCAAATTGGTAGGAGGAACTGATGGAGGAATAGTGTGTAAGCTATAAATGCAGGTGGGCATAGTGATATCAGTGGGGATTAGGTATCTATATCCCCCTGGGCTTTGTCTGCTTCACTGATCAGAGTGTCTATTCACTCAGCTCTCTTGCACCTTATTGGTTCCACATCCCTCCTTTGCTGCTCCAGAACTCTGAGGGCTCGAGGGCCTCAACAGCTGCCTCCTAGGCTGCAGTGGGGACCTTCCCCTACAAAACACAATGCTGGTTTCATCCGTGCTTGTGTGACCTGCAGGTGTGGTTGTTGGGAAATGTTCCTTTAAAGCTGTTTGGGAAGTTCATGCGTGGCTTTCCTGAATGATCTGGTCACGTCTGAGCAGGAGACCTGTCTTTATCTCTTTGGGCTACTGCCTGCTTGCTCATACATAAAGCACAAGGTCTTCAATTATAAGCCTTCAAGCTGTGATCAAAAATCACAGCTATCTGAGAGTATTTTGTGCATTTTCAGGTGGGACTGCTCAGGTTAGTAAGCCACTTGTTTTTGATTCAGAAATACAAGCTTGTCTTATCAGCCCAAAGCTTTTATCAGGTCAGAATACTTGCCTCTGGAGTGTACCTGTTCTGCTTGAAGGTGTGTGATACTGCGTTAGGGTGCAGCACAAAGACAACTGAGTTTGTTTAGCCCTTCATGTGGAGGTTTCTCTGTAGCTGCCTACAGAGACTCCTGCTGTTTGGTGTAGCAAGACAGTTCAGTGCTTCGGTTAAGCAGTGCTAACAATATCCAAAGGTTTGATCATGGTAGATGTGTTTGTCTAACAAGGATGTAGGAAAATTGTTTTGTGGTCACTGATTGCTCTTACTTTTCTCTCCCACTAGAATGCTGTGGAGGCAGAGTTGACAAAGGAGGTTGGTGACTTGGTTCTGGACATGGTGGAGCCCAGAAAATGCCTGCAGTAGCCTGTATGGAAGAAGATTTTCCCTTCTGCTGTCTTGTTTTTTTCAGTTTTCTGCCTTGCTGTTCTTTGCTGTCGAATGGCAACTCGTGGCCATCCAGCAAGCATGCTCACTTTTCAGGATTCCTGTAGACTTGCATTTGTAAACATCACCTGTTTTTCATAAAACAAGCTCCACACTTGCTGTTTCCTTTATCAGTTCTTTTTCTGTATGTGTCACATGCCTGTAACTGGCCTCCAGGAAGAACCTTCACCAGGAGATGTCGCTGCCAGGATGTGGTTAACCATTACCACTTAGAATTGAACCGATCAAGGAGTTTGGTTTTTTCCTTTTTCCCTGTCCAGGCTCTGAATTGTGCTTTTTCCTGGAGTCCTCTCTTTGGTGCAGGTATGGTGATAGCAGGCTTTCTTTACATCTACCAGGTCATTGACTTTCAATCCCTTCTTTTGTGTTCTGTATTAGGTTCATCTGTAGATCCCAGTGTGCAAAGACAGAACCACTAAATCAAAGTTAAATCAAATACGTTTTATTGTTCAAATAACCTGTTACACCTGGATACATAAAAACATCAGCTTACCAATGGATGAATTGGTGTCAATCACCAAGCAGGAGATGGAGATGGAGCATGGTGCTCTGACGGTCGGAGTCGATAGGTGCTGCACCTTCAGGGTGTCCCCTGCTGAAGGTGTGTGTGTCCTTCTCCCCACTCACCTGTCCAGCCCGGCTCCTTTTTCTTCTCTTGGGGGCTGCAAAAAGGGTTAGAAGCATAGAATCATAGAATCACCAGGTTGGAAAAGACCCATTGGAGCATCGAGTCCAACCATTCCTATCAAACACTAAACCATGTCCCTCAGCACCTCGTCCACTTGTCCCTTAAACACCTCCAGGGAAGGTGACTCAACCACCTCCCTTGGCAGCCTCTGCCAGTGCCCAATGACCCTTTCCATGAAAAATATTTTCGTTATGTTCAGCCTGAACCTCCCCTGGCAGAGCTTGAGGCCATTCCCTCTTGTCCTGTCCCCTGTCACATGGGAGAAGAGCCCAGCTCCCTCCTCTCCACAACCTCCTTTCAGGTAGTTGTAGAGCAATGAGGTCTCCCCTCAGCCTCCTCTTCTCCAGGCTAAACACCCCCAGCTCTCTCAGCTGTTCCTCATAAGGCCTGTTCTCCAGCCCCTTCACCAGCTTTGTTGCTCTTCTCTGGACTCGCTCCAGAGCCTCAACATCCTTCTTGTGGTGAGGGGCCCAGAACTGAACACAGGATTCGAGGAGCGGTCTCACCAGTGCCGAGTCCAGAGGGAGAAGAACCTCCCTGGACCTGCTGGTCACGCCGTTTCTGATCCAAGCCAAGATGCCATTGGCCTTCTTGGCCACCTGGGCACACTGCTGGCTCATGTTCAGTTGCTGTCAACCAACACACCCAGGTCCCTCTCCTCCAGGCAGTTTCCAGCCAGACTTCTAGTCTGGAGCTGCACAGGGTTGTTGTGCCCCAAGTGCATGACCCGGCATGTGGCCTTGTTAAACCTCCTGCCATTGGACTCAGCCCAGCGGTCCAGCCTGTTCAGATCCCTTTGGAGCCTCTCTACCCTCCAGCAGATCCATGCTTCCACCCAGCTTAGTATCATCCGCAAACGTGCTAAGGGTGCACTCGATGCCTTCATCCTGGTCATTGATAAATGTGGCCAGCGTGAGAGCAGCTGAGTGCCAACTTGTTTGTCCCATGCTAATAGTGAGTGCGACACCATGCCCTGTTCCCCTAACACCTTTCTTGGCTGCTTGTGCTCCTTGGGCTATGATTCAAGGTCTTGTAAATACCAGGCAGTTCCAACCAATTTTCTATTTTTATCCAATTCTCTCCCTGTTATCTGCCTAGTTTCTGCTGCTTAAGCTAATTCACTACTCTAAAATTCAACTACAATACTTGATATATATATATCATTTGTCTATATGTGGAATCATAGAATCATTGAATCATAGAATGATTGGAAGGAACCTTAAAGATCGTATAGTTCCAACCCCTCTGCCATGGGCAGGGACACATCCACTAGGTCAGCTGCCCAAAGCCACATCCAACCTGTCCTGGAAGACGTCCAGGGATGGGGCAGCCACAACTTCCCTGGGCAACCTGGGCCCAGGCAGTGTGAAGAAATTCTTGGTTATGTCTAGTCAAAATCTGCCTCTCTCCAGTTTGTAGCCATTTCCCCCACTCCTATCACTACAAGCCTTTGTGAACAGTCCCTCCTCAGCTTTCCTGAAGGCCCCTTTCAGGTACTGGAAGGTCACTATAAGGTCTCTTCAGAGTCTTCTTTTCTGCAGGCTGAATAAGTCAAACTCCCCCAGCCTGTCCTTGTATGGGAGGTGCTCCATCCCTTGATAAAAATCATGTCCAACAACAGACCATTATTTATTATCTCAGATGCACGTTCTTTTGTAATTTCAGGGTTAGGGACACTTTTTTTTTCCTACTCCTAACATGTCTGATATTTATCCAGTTTTGTGAAGAGTTCTAGACTCAAGGGCTGCTTAGGTTCAGCATTTTCTTCAAAGAAAAGTGAACAATTAAACTTCTCCTTAATGCTTTGCAGAGATTTGTTGTGTAGATCAAAGTGCATGGCATGAAAGTTGTGGTCTAGGGCTTGGAATAGCAGTTCCCATTGCCTTCTGAAGCCCTGCAGCATCTGGGACAGACCATAAAGGGGATTTTCTTGTGTGGCTGCCTTCGTGGAACCAGGCTGAGCTCTGGCTTGTTTCACATGGGTCACAGTGTTGTCCTCAGGGATCAGCAAACTGTGCTGCTCACACAGGTGAGTGCTGAGATGAGGTGTGGCAGCATCATCCTCCTGGGGCTCTGCAGCTCTGTTGTCAACTGAAGAAATAGAAGCCCATGTTCAAGGCCTTGAGAGATACCAGTCTATTGTGGACTATGTGTTGTTTCTCCTTACATTATAAATCTAAGCAAATGAAAGTAGATTGAGAGCTTTATGGATAGTAAAGCATTAGCTTTAAAAAAACCAAAAGGTTTATAGTAAAACATTTCTAGGTCTGAAAATACATGAACATTTTTGCAGAACCCCTGTGGGATGCAATCATTTACAAGCTAGATTGTCCTTTCTACCTCAAATGTCACAGAACCATAGAATGTTTTGGGTTGGAAGGGATCTTAAAGATCATCCTGTTCCAGCCCCCATGTCACAAGCAGGGGCACTTTCCACTGGATCAGTTGCTCATCTTCCCAAAAGGTCCTCAGAGCCTTTGTCTTCCATGCCACCACAAGACCAGCCTTAAGCAACCCAGCTTTTAAATGTTGCTTTGTACTACAGCCAAAATCTGAGAATCTCCTGTGGATGAGGAGGAACCTACATCTAGAAATATCAGCAGCCCCTGAGCACATCAGGCATGGACCAGGGCTGGTTTATACCAGGCAACATCCCGATGACGAGCAGCGGTGCTCTCCCTGACAATTTGTAGCTACCCCTGTCTGCAGTTAGAGTTGCAGAAGATGATGGCAATCCTTTAGCATGGGGTGCCTGCCGCCAGGAGCTGTTTCTTCACTGCAAAAATTGATCTTCCTGACCTGCCAGAAGAGAGATTCTGTTGTTTTGTGTGCTCCATTGAAGCAATCGCATCTGCATCTCGAGAGGGAGCTGGATAGTCTGGAGAAGTGGGGCTGTGACAGCCTCATGGGTCAGGGCAATCCCTGGTTTCAATACAGATTGGGGACAGTGTGATTAAAAGCAACCCTGCAGAGAAGAACTTGAGGTGCTGATTGATAAGAAGCTCAACATGAGCCAGCGATCTGCAGTCACAGCCCAGAAGGCCAACTGTGTCCTGGGCTGCGTCACAAGGAGTGTCCAAAGCCAACAGGTCGAGTGAGGGGACTCTGCCCCTCTACTCCTCTCTTGTGAGATCCCACCTGGAGTCCTGTGCCCAGTTCTGGAATTCCCAACATAAGAAGGATATGGAGCTGTTGAAATGGGTCCAGAAGAGGGTACAAAGATGATCCAAGGGCTGGAGCACCTCTGCTACAAGGAAGGCTGAGAGAGTTGGGATTGTTCAGCCTGGAGAAGAGAAGGCTCTGAGGAGACCCTAGAGCAGCTTCCAGTACTGAAGGGGCTCCAGGAAAGCTGGAGAGGGACTCTTTACAATGCTTGGAGTGATAGGACTAGGGAGGGTGGCTTTAAATTGGAAGGGGCAAGGTTTAGATTAGACATTAGGAAAAAATTCTTCACAGTGAGGTCCTGGCCGAGGCCGCCCAGAGCAGTGGTGGCTGCCCCATCCCTGGAGGTGTTCAAGGCCAGGTTGGATGGGACATCGAGCAGCCTGGTCCTGTTGGAGTTGTCCCTGCCCATGGCAGGGGGTGGGACTGGATGGTCTTTAAAGTCCTTTGCAACGTAAACCACTCTGTCATTCTATGATTCTAAGATCTGATTATGCTTACGGTGTAGTTCTGATTTCTAAGAAGCTGAAGCTTGAATGACACTTGTGGATGAAGTGCCACAGGCTCCTCACCTTGTGACCACCTTTACCTCGGTTCCTTCACCTTGATGGGGAGAACTGAAGGATGCTTAGAGCGCCACTGCTTGAGGGGATCTTCGGCTTCACCTTCTGTATGCTGAAGGGAGTTGCTGTGTAGCTTCATCTTTTTAAATCAAGAAGTTAGGGAAGCATTTTTTGTCATATGTTCGTGGCTATTTATCTTCAGCCCCTTCTGGGCTAGAAATCAAGATGGCAAGAGTCAGTGGGCATTTGTACATGTGGGCTAAACTGGCTAAGGGGAAACTGCCTGAGAGGGAACTGATGTGGGACGTGGAGCTACTCGGTTACCTAAATATACTACCGAAAGAAGGCAAGGGAGTTGTCTTTTAGTCCAGAAACAGCAAGAGCATGATCTGATCTTTCCTGTTGTGAAGTGGAGAAGTTGCAGTGTCAAAAGGCATCAGGACATGTCTGGGTAGGATAGCAGAGAATGATTTAACAAGGAAGGCACTGGAGGTCACGGCCAGACAATTAAGGATTCTTAATCACTGGAAGCTTTTAAGAGCAGATCAGAAATGCTTTGCTTAAGCGTTCATAATGCAAAGGAGTGTTGATTGTGCTTTGGGATAGAAAGATGGATTAGATGAGGGCTTGAGGATGCTACCAGCCCTGCTTTTCAATGAGAACCTTGAGACTTACTCGGCTAACGATAGATGTCAGCTTTTTATCGCACACGCGTAACCACAACTTGAGGCTTGGGAGGATTTCCCAGGACCTTAGCACCACTTCATCAAGTAACACCGCACCAGTTGCGAAAGCCGGGGCTGTTCTCCCTCTGCGCCCACAGGCAGCTGCACGGCTCCTGGCGGCTGCTGTTTCACAGCATGTGTTGTGTCCCATTCCTTGGCAAAGAGCCCGGATACAGACAGCGGCAGGGCCAGACTCTGACTCAAGAGCTGTCCAAAGATAGCCAGGTGTTGCTTCCTAGTGCCGGAAATGCAAGGAGAAAACTATACCCAGCAGCTGTGTTCGAGCCGTGTGCCACAGCTGAGAAATCTGCAGCACACACAGCATAAATCAGTGGCCAGTTGTCGACTCTGACGATTCAGCTTTTGATGGAAACAGGGGAAGTCAAACAAATGAGATTTGTCATGGAATGGTTTCACTTGGAAAAGACCTTTAAGATCATCAGGTCCAACCATCGATCCAGCCCTGCTGAGGTTGCACCAGACCATGTCCCCAAGAACATCTACTTGTTTTTTAAACACCTCAAGGGATGGGGACTCAACCACCACCCTGGGCAGCCTCTGCCACTGCCAGACAACCCTTCCAGGAAAGAAATTCCTCCTGACATCTAACCTAAATCTCCTCTGGCACATCTTTCCCCTTGTCCTGTCACTGGCTTCCAGGAAGAAGAGACCAACCCTCACCTCGATACAGCCTTCTTTCAGGGACTTGTACACAGTGATAAGGTCTCCCCTCAGTCTCCTTTTCTCCAGACTAAAAAACCCCAGCTCCATCAGCCGCTCCTCATCATAAGGCTTGTGCTCTAAACCCTTCCCCAGCTTCAATCCCTTTCTCTGGATGCACTCCAGCATCTCAACGTCCTTCTTCTAGTGAGGGGCACAGAAATGAACACAGTTCATGCAGCTTCTGCTGCGAGTGGACTGTTGCTTAGATCTCTCAGCTCTTCAGTTACACGTTTGCGTGGGCAGAGTGCCTTGCAGAGCAAGCAGAGATGTCCTTCTTCCCTGCTGGTATTCTGCGGTGGTCCAGCTATCCCAGTGTCAAATATGATGCTGGCACAGGAACACCTCGCAGAGGTCCTGCCAAGGCACAAGCATGCCAGCCAGAAGCACTTGGCTGAGAAAATGTTTGGTTTGGGGCTTCACCTTCTGCAGGGGCAGCTCTTGAGTGTTTCCATGGAGGTCACTGCGGGTGGCAAGGAGCTGTGGCAGCCTGGAGCGAGGCTGCCAGCTGGAGCCCTCGGCTGTTGCGTCTCGTGAAATAATCGCCCAGCTGAGAATGACACCAGTGTACGGAGAGGCCTCTGCACTTCCAATGCACTTCAGATTATATCAGCTGCTCCGCTCGGGACTTTCAGCCTGATTTTTTGAGACACCCGTCTATGAACACCTGCAAGCAGAGAGCAGTTGTGCCCGCTGGAAGCTTTGTGTGGGGCTCCTGCAGATTCAGGGCAGCTTCCCACAGCTCCAGGGACGGCTTCTCATGGTGTGGGATGCTGTGTGCCTGGAGCCAGACTTAACTGCAGACCCCTCGGTTTTATTGACAAAGTGTAAAAGATGCATTCGGTTTATCACTATGTGCTCAATTTCTCCTCCTGGAAAATGGGAGGATTCAAATTCCACCTGAAAAATAAAAGGAATTAAAATTATGCAGTAGATGTGAAAAACAGGGGTCAGCCTCACAGTTAAACTTGTACATGTTTTACCACACAATGCTGTACTGTTCTTATCAGGCCAGTATGCAAAATAATAATTGCTTTAGGACAAAAACCAACAAAATTAATCCACAAACTGGCTAAGTGATAGAAGTTTATTTAAAAGAAAACATTTAAATACTAAACCCCCCCAAAAAAATGCTAGAGAAATGCAAAATACGTGAGGCAAATGGAGGGCTACTGAGCTGAAATACAGAATCATAGAATCACCAGGTTGGAAAAGACCCATCAGATCATCGAGTCCAACCATATGTATCTATTCACTCAAAATGAATCAAAAGACATAGATGGAATCTCTTTTGGCCATCTATTTTTATGCCTGTACTACAGAATTACACTATTTTTTGCAAACATTTCATTGTGCTTGCTTTTCAAGCTTCCTTGACTGAAAGCATTCACGTTCTTTTTTCATTCATATCAATTCTTCGGTAGATATAGAATATTAATATGGTAGTGTGGTTTGAGCTGAAGTAGAGTCTCTGCCTTGAAGCCATTCGGCATCACACCTCAGCCACGCACTCTCTGGTACAAACCCAACATCTCCAAAACTATGACCTAATCTCATAAATGTTTCCTCTAGCCCCTTGCTGGAGATGCCTGCAATGATAATTAAGCAGCACAGCTGATTAATTAGCCAATATTTGCTGGTAAAACCCAGCAGCAAGGAAAGGTTCTCTCTCTCTCTTTTTTCCCCAGGAGATGTGGTCTGTAGCTTGGGGGCAGATAAACCCCTCGGTGTCCCAGGAACCTCTCCTGCCGTCCCAGTTCCGTCGCTGCTGGTGGCTGTGGAGCAGCCTGGGCGACTTTGTGAAGGAGGAGCAGGAGTGCAGCAAGGGGATGGCTTGGCTGGATTTCAGCAGCACATTTGTGATCTCAGATGCTTGGCAGCCCGCGGCCCAGCTTGGAAAATGGGTGTTGTTTAAATGTTACTCAGAAGGTGAAGTTTCTATATATTTCTTCTGCAGAGGATGCTTAGTCATGTGCCTATGGATGCTGACATTGGATGCATGGGGATAAGCTCTTGAAAAGTCATTCTCCCAGTCTGGAGCTGGAGAGGAATTTCTGGCCTGGGGCTGGTTGCATGATGGGAGCAGGGATGGAGAAGCTCTGCTCCCTTTCCAAGAGCTGGGTGAGGGAAGCCAGCCTGGAAGCCCTTTGGAGACAAAGTCGTCTCACAAACAGCTTTTACTCTGACACGGTACTGTGGCTTGGGGTTAATCCTGCTGCCTGGTCCAGCACTGAGATAATTTCCTCCCATTGTCTTTAGGGAAGTGCAAGCAGTGCCCAGGGGAGGTGTTGGTGGTAGTGGTGATCCCCTGGAAGCTCAGGCTCGAGGCTGCACTGACAGATCCCTCCACAGCTGAAGGAGCCTCTGCCACTCCCTTCCTGGTGATCCTTTCTAGAGATGCCACACTCCCATTTCTCAACTGCACTTCTTTGGGGCAGAGGAGTTCTTATCACTTCCTCGTGGAGATAACTAACACTGAAATCATTTCACTCCTGGCAGAGGCAGTCCAAGGATGACAAAACAGAGTCAAAGGAACCCACAAGAGTCACTGGGCTTCACTCATTGAACTCCTGGAGCCAGCACCGCCTCTTGCTTTTCATCTTCCCTTCCTGATCTTCCAGCCAATCTCCCTGAAAATTCAAAATTCAGAATGAGTCCCCTGGTATTTCTCCTAATCCAGCATTTAAAATCTCCAGCAATAAAGCTTTCACCACTTCCCTTAGGGAGAAGATTTTCCAGCCTACAGTTCTCCACTCAAAAGCTTTCCACCCTAATTCTTAGCTTAAACATGCCCTTCCTTCATTTTACCCCATTAAAATCATTAACGTAACACCAGCCTTCTCCCTTCACACCACGTACTTCATTCAAATATTTACAGATCTCTAATGTCTCCCTGCTTAGTTTACTAATTCCATTTGCACCTATGAGAGTCAGAATTTCTTTTTTTCTCTTGTAATGCATTCAGGCTGCGGATTCCTTCAGTTGTCGCTCTTGGAACTCCTTTCCATTTATCATTCCTCTTGCAAATGTGAGGCAGATGCTCGCCACCCTCGCCTGTGTCATTATGCTTTTCTGTATGCCATCCAAAACTGCACTGCCTGTTCCTCACTGCTGTGTCCTAATGCCTGTGGAACAGCGTGCCATCCTCCGTGATGGAGCCACAGTCGTGACTCCAAAGCACAGCCTTCCCTTTCAATACACATTCTGGATTATTTTCCCAGGCGTACCCAGCCACGTTCTGGAAGTTGAATTTAGTTGGTGGTAGGTCATGGCTTGAACTGTGTAGGAAATCAGAGCAGACTCTGGATTGAAGTCCCTAGCAGCTACATACAGGGCAGGTTTTATCTTTTCATGGAATGACAGAATCGTGGAATGCTTTGGGTTGGAAAGAACCTTAAAGTTCACCTAGTTCCATCTCCTGCCATGGGCAGGGACACCTCCTCCTGGAGCAGGTTGCTCAAAGCCCCATCTAATGTGACCTTGAACACCTCCAGGGATGGGGCAGCAAGCACTTCTCTGGGCAATCTGGGCCAGGGTCTCACCACCCTCATAACAAAATATTTCTTCCAGATACCTCACCTAAATCTCCCGTCTTTCAGCTTAAAACCATTCCCCATTGCCCTGTTGATGCAACCCTTGATAAAGAGCCCCTAACCTCAGATTTCCTTACTGCCCTGCTTGTTCCCTCTTATGCTGACATCACAAATACTGCATGCAGTCACGAGCCTGGTGCTTTTGCAAAGGAAGATTTTTACATGTTTTCTAAGAAATAGCTTGCAAATTACTGTTTTAAAAGAAAATAATGAATTCAAGCTCTACTTCCACCTGACAAGAGGCCGACGCCTTGACAAACCCGTGATATCAGCAGCAAGCACAGAGCAGACGGCTGGTGTTCTCATGCCTTCTAGCTTCGTGAGACCTTGGAATCTTTTCTAAGACCCACGAGTTAATAAAAGAAGAATCCATTAGATGGAAAACATGAAGATAAGGGGTACATCTGTGGTAAATGGTGGGTTGCACTCTAGCGCAGTAACTGTGGGATTCTCACAGGTGGGAATTCACTGGGGTAGCTGCTGACTGGATACAGAAACACTATATAAGGTTTGCATCCACTCAATAAAGGTGATCTCGCTTGCTGCCTCATTGATGGGGTCTGTGCCTTAATCACTACAAATATGCTTATTCTTACTTCTCCTCCATGTGATAAATTCTTCTGAGGTGGTATATGACATCTGTCTGTTTTTCATGCCCATGTGTGTGATTGAGGTGGGCAGGGATCGATGCACTCACGCATCTATCCCATCAGCCCTATAACTGGTTCTGTGCCACAGGCAGTGGCCGTGGAGGAGCAGGATCCTCGAAGGCATGTTCAGCACTTAAACTCCCCAGGCATTTGTAGGCTCTGATCAGGATTTAGGGACTGTACTGCCAGACGTTTTCAAATTGCAGAGCACTCTCAACTGCACCCTGTGCATTTGTGCAGCATGTATACCCCAGGGCTGTGATGCTAAATACTCTGATTAAGAAACATCCAAACGATGTTTAATGTATGCACTACAGCATTGCTCTAATTGCACACCATGCTTCCCCCACCCCAGCCCGCAGGTTTCAAGCAGCGCAGAGGCAGGATCACCAGAACAGTGTTGAGGGGCGACTGGTGGGAGGGTTTGAGGTGCTGTGCTCATACTGCTTTCTCCCACGTCTCCCCCTAGCTCAACCCTCCTTGTCATCTGGCCCCAACACAGGGTAAGGTGTTTCTTTTGCTGTGTTTGTTTTTAAAAGTTGTTCTGTACTACAGCTGAAATCTGAGAATCTCCTGTGGATGAGGAGGAACCTACATCTAGAAATATCAGCAGCCCCTGAGCACATCAGGCATGGACCAGGGCTGGTTTATACCAGGCAACATCCCGATGAAGAGCAGCGGTGCTCTCCCTGACAATTTGTAGCTACCCCTGTCTGCAGTTAGAGTTGCAGAAGATGATGGCAATCCTTTAGCATGGGGTGCCTGCCGCCAGGAGCTGTTTCTTCACTGCAAAAATTGATCTTCGTGACCTGCCAGAAGAGAGATTCTGTTGTTTTGTGTGCTCCATTGAAGCAATCGCATCTGCATCTCGAGAGGGACCTGGACAGGCTGGAGAAGTGGGGCTGTGACAACCTCATGAGGTTCAACAAGGCCAAGTGCAAGGTCCTACATCTGAATCGGGGCAATCAGCAGTTTCAATACAGATTGGGGATGATGTGATTGACAGCAGCCCTGTGGAGAAGGACTTGGGAGCTGATTGATAAGAAGTTCAACGTGAGCCAGCGATCTGCACTTACAGCCCAGAAGGCCAACTGTGTCCTGGGCTTTCTTCCCTTCCCCTTCCACCCTCTTAGAATCATAGAATCATAGAATAACCAGGTTGGAAGAGACCCATCGGATCATCAAGTCCAACCATTCCTATCAAACACTAAACCATGTCCCTCAGCGCCTCGTCCACCCGTCCCTTAAACCCCTCCAGGGAAGGTGACTCAACCACCTCCCTGGGCAGCCTCTGCCAGTGCCCAATCACCCTTTCTGTAAAGAATTTTTTCCTAATGTCCAGCCTAAACCTCCCCTGGTGCAGCTTGAGGCCATTCCCTCTTGTCCTGTCCCCTGTCACTTGGGAGAAGAGCCCAGCTCCCTCCTCTCCACAACCTCCTTTCAGGCAGTTG
Source organism: Phaenicophaeus curvirostris (assembly GCF_032191515.1). Taxonomy (NCBI): domain Eukaryota; kingdom Metazoa; phylum Chordata; class Aves; order Cuculiformes; family Cuculidae; genus Phaenicophaeus; species Phaenicophaeus curvirostris. Next base: position 72,808,337 of record NC_091431.1, read on the forward strand.
TAGAGAGCAATGAGGTCTCCCCTCAGCCTCCTCTTCTCCAGGCTAAACACCCCCAGCTCTCTCAGCCGTTCCTCATAAGGCCTGTTCTCCAGCCCCCTCACCAGCTTTGTTGCTCTTCTCTGGACTCGCTCCAGAGCCTCAACATCCTTCTTGTGGTGAGGGGCCCAGAACTGAACACAGGATTCGAGGAGCGGTCTCACCAGTGCCGAGTACAGAGGGAGGATAACCTCCCTGGACCTGCTGGTCACGCCGTTTCTGATCCAAGCCAAGATGCCATTGGCCTTCTTGGCCACCTGGGCCACTGCTGGCTCATGTTCAGTCGCTGTCAACCAACACCCCCAGGTCCCTCTCCCTCCAGGCAGCTTTCTAGACAGACTTCTCCTAGTCTGTAGCTGCACAGGGTTGTTGTGCCCCAAGTCCAGGACCCGGCATTTGCCCTTGTTAAACCTCCTGCCATTGGACTCTGCCCAGCGGTCCAGCCTGTTCAGATCCCTTTGCAGAGCAAAGGGATCTCTTCCTCCAGTGAGCCAGCTCCAACCGCCGTGCTTGGTTTGCACCCTTTTACTTTGCCACTGGGAAGTCAAACAAAGCAGCATGCTGTCAGCCTGCAGACAGGTCTCCTCCTGGCTGGTTCACTGCAGACCCCAGTCCAGCTGAGGAGGGGTGTGTATAGAATAACTGATTGGTTTCAGGTGGAAGGGATCTGAGAGCCCATCCAGTTCCAATCCCCTGCCATGGGCAGGGACACCTCCCACTGGACCAGGCTGCTCGAGGTCCCATCCAACCTGGCCTTGAACACTTCCAGGGATGGGGCAACCTAAGCCAGTGCCTCCCCATCCTAGCATAAAAAATTTCTTCCTAATGCTTAATCTATATCTTCCCCTTCCAATTTAAAGCCATTCCCCCTCATCCTGTCGCTCCACACCCTTATAAAAAGTCCCTCCCCAGCTTTTCTGCAGCCCCTTTCAGCACTGGAAGCTGCTCTAAGGTCTCCCTGGAGCCTTCTCTTCTCCAGGCTGAACAACCCCAACTCTCTCAGTCTGTCCTCAGAGCAGAGGTGCTCCAGCCCTTGGATCATCTTTGTGGTTTCCTTTGGCCTTGCTCGAACTGATCCATGTCCTTCCTGTGCTGAGGGCTCCAGAACCGAATGCCAGGCTGCAGGTGAATGGTTGGACTCAATGATCCGATGGGTCTTTTCCAAACTGGTAATTCTATGATTCTATGAATTCTCATGAGAAACCAGGCTGAAGTGGAGACCTCATCACTGCCTACCACTCCCTGAAAGGAGGTTGTGGTGAGGTAGGTGCTGGTCTCTTTTCCAATGTGGTGAGCGATAGGAAAAGAGGGACCAGGGAGGGTTTGGATTGGATATGAGGAAAAATGCCTTTTCTTAAAGTGCGCTGGAGCGCTGGCGGAGGCTGCCCGGGGAGGTGGCGGAGTCCCCATCCCTTTAGGGGCTGTTACAGAAGGGTGGATGAGGCGTTCGGGGATGTGGTTCAGGAGAGGACGGCTGCGGTTGGACTCGATGCTCTCTAAGGACCTTTCCAACCACACAATCCCATCAACTCCATGACAGACAAGCAGAGCCCTGAGGGGGCTGGTGGCGGACAGGGAGAGCGGGGCGGGGGGCGTGGCCTGCGGGCTGAGGCCCCGCCCATCACCATATATGGAATAGGCGGGGCGGGGCCTGTGATCTCTGACCACGCCTCCGGGTCTATCGCGGGGGAGCGAGGGGGCGTGGTCTGAGGGCCGAGGCCGCGCCCCCCCGTGTCCGCCGGCGGGTGGCGCTGGCGTGCGTCTGGCGCGGCGCGGCGCGCGGCGGAAGTGACGTCACGCAACGGACCCCGCGGTCGCCGGTGACATTTTCGGCGGCGGCGACGAAGAATAGAAGGACCCGGTCGCTCCTCCCGGCCCCCCATGCGCCAGCTGCCGCCGCCCCCCGCGGGCGAGGCCAGGAGGAGCCCCGCGTCGTGCAGGTGAGGGGGGGGTGGGGGCGGGCTGCGTCTCCGGGGGTGTCGGGGCTCGGGGGGGGCCTCGGGGCGGAGCCGCGGCCGCGGGCCCCGCTCAGGCGGGCACCGGGGTCGTCCCCGCGGCCTGCGGGCCTGGTCCCGCTTCCCCGCGGTGTGGGGTCGGGGATGAGGCGAATGCCTGGTGTGTGGCTTTATGGGGTGACCGCCGGCCTCTAGGGAACCGGTCCCGCCTGCCCTCGGTGTGAGGTAGGGGATACGGTGGGTCCCCGGTGTGTGGCTCTGTGGGGTGACCGCCAGCCCGCGGGGGCTCTGTCTGGGCTTCCTCTGGTGTGGGGCTGGGGATGAGGTGAGTGCCCGGCGTGTGGCTCTACGGGGGGACCTGGTCCCGCCTTCCCCCGGTGTTGGGTGAGAGATGAGGTGGGTGTGTGGTTTTCTGGGATGACTGCTAGCTCCTGGGGAACCAGTCTTGTTTCTCCCCAGATGTGGGGTCAGGGATATGGTGAGTGCCGAGAGGGTGGCTTTATGGGGGGGCCACCAGCCTTCAGGGTCCCAGTCCCACCTCCCCAAGGTGCGGCGTCAGGGGTAAGGTGTGTGCCCAGTGTGTGGCTCTGTGAGGTGACTGCCAAGCCCCGAGGGCCTGCTCCTTCTTCCCTTTAGTGTGGAGTTGCGTATATGGCGGGCACATGGAATATGGCTTTCTGGGGTGACCACCAGCCCCAAACCCTTTCTCCTGGCCTGGCCTAGAGGCGGCAGGTGGAAAGAACTGCTAGGCACTTGGTGTTCCCCAGGAGTTCTGGGATGTGTCTGGGACCGTGGTAGCTGCAAGGAGAGAAACCCTCCCAAAAATAAGACCTCTGGTTCTATGATTCTCTAGGTTTTTGGTTTCCTTATTTGCCTTGCATGACAGGGGGCCATATATTTTATGTGGAAAGCAGTTCAAGTTTACAGAGTTGTAGAAGCAGAGTCATAGGATGGTTTGGGTTGGACGAGACCTCAAAGCTTATCCAGTTCCAACCCCTTGCTGTGGGCAGAGACACCTCTCACTGGAGCAGATTGCTCAAAGCCCGGTCCATCTTGGCCTTGAACACCTCTGGGGATGGGGTAGCCACGACTTCACCAAGCAACCTGGGCCAGGGCCTCACCAACCTCAGTGTGAACAATTTCTTCCTCTTGTCTAATCTAAATGTTCCCCCTTCCAGTTTATGCTTATTTGGCCTGAGATCCCATTAAGCTCCTAACACCTAATGGGTTGCAGATGTGGCTTTCGGTGGCACAGCCATCCACCGAGAATATAAAATTTAACTGTGCTACTTAGAATCATAGGATAGTTTGGGTTGGAGTTGACCTTAAAACCTTGAACAACTCCCGGGATGGGGCATCCACGACTTCTTTGGGCAACCTGATCCAGTGTCTCACTTCTACCTTTGTTAGGTAGCATCTAATTGTATTTGTGTCTTAGTTTATTAATAGTGGAAAAAGACTACTTGTGTTAAAGGTGTCTGTAGGCACCTCTGTAAAACCATAACTGCAATAACTTAGTTTAACAAGATCTTGGTTCTAACCAGTTACATACTTTAAAGCAGGACGAAGTAGCTAACAACATTTCAAAGGCTGAAAAATCCATCTGCATATATACTATGGCAAAAGTTTGATGGTGGTTTATAATATTAGCAAGCAATTCTAGCTTTTTGAGTGATGAACCTTTGAACCTTGACTGTCTTTTTAAAAATGTAAAATTTGTCATGTTCTCCGCCATTGCCCAAGATTTTACTTGGTTTTAAGGCTTCTCTGGTACGTGTCAAGCAAAAGACCAAATAATGGTTTCACTTACAGGGAAGTGCTAGCCTATTTCCAGTTTTGAAGGTAAAAATTTAAGTACAAACGGTAATAGCTCTCCCCTTAGAACAGCAAACAAATGCTAAATTTAAAATGTGTCTCTTAAAGTATCCTACATTGTGTAAGTCTATTAAAAAATGTAATGTGTGACCTTGAGCTGGAAAGTGAGTACGGTACTCTTGAGGTCTTCATCTTGTGGTTCTTCTGCCCTAGTTAACATCTGTAATTGCTGTTTCTGTGATACAAGAGTTGAAAGTCAGGCAGTCACAACAGAGCAGCTTCTCTGTTGCCCTGGAGGTGGGAAACATTGCCTTTGCGGAATGAGTAGGTTTGTAACAAGCTCTCAGGAGAACAGTGAGTTGCTTCTTGTGTGTTTGCAAAACCCAGACGTATACGTGTATGATACAAAAGCAGCGAGATGAGGTACAGAGGACTCAGCTGACTGACAAAAAAACACTTTTAAGCATCATTTTCTGAGTATTTCTGTTAGTCCACAAAGATGATCCGAGGGCTGGAGCACCTCCGCTGTGGGTACAGGCTGAAAGAGTTTGGGTTGTTCAGCATGGAGAAGGCTCTGGGGAGACCTCAGAGCAGCTTCCAGTACTGGAAGGGGCCACAGGAAAGCTGGGGAAGGGCTTTACACAAGGACCTGGAGTGATAGGACCAGGGGGAATGGGTTTCAGCTGAAAGAGGGCAGGTTTAGATGAGATCTTGGGAAGAAATGTTTTCCTGTGAGGGTGAGGAGGCCCTGGCCCAGGTTTCCCAGGGAAGCTGTGGCTGCCCCATCCCTGGAAGTGTTCAAGGCCAGGTCGGATGGGGCTTTGAGCAAACTGATCCAGTGGGAGGTGTTCCTGCCCATGGCAGGGGTTTGGACCTGGATGGACTTTAAGGTCTCTTCCAACCCAAAGCTTTCTATGATTCTATTTCCCACATCTAGTGGTCTAGAGGGCTGTGGTGCTGACAAAGGAAGTTTCAAAGGTGGTGGTTGTGTGGATACTAAAGCTGATGAAATACTGCTTTCTGTGGCTCTGCTTTACCAGTCACACTGGTATTTTGTCTAGGGGATGGGGAGGAGGGACCGTGGTGGTGATGGAAGGTGTACGTGAGTTTGGGCAGCTGGTGTTTGTGCCCAAGTATAAGGATAACAGTTCTGACTCATTTTAAAAGACTTGAATTTTTAATTATAATGTGTTGACTATTTCTGTTTGCTCTTCAGCCTAATTGCTAGCTGGCATCGTGAGGAGTTCAATGAGGAATTCCTGAGAAATCAGGAAGAGGAAAGGACTGTGGTCTTAAGCATTCAAGTATATGATGTGTATTGCAGTGCAGCCTGGCTATCCAGGCTTGTGCTTGGTAAGCGCATGAGGGCTCCCTGCTCATTGGGATTTAAAGATCACAAACAAGTTTGCAAATGAGTGGATGCATTAAACTGGGTGCTGTGGAGGGAAGGGAAAAGGGAAGGAACCTGAAGCCAACCACAGGCAGTTGAGAAGGGTAGATATGGAACGGTCGCAACCCACACAAACCAAGTGCTGCCCTGACTGATAGAAGGGGAGGTAGGAAGGATGTTTGTATGTGTTTGACAAATGGGCAGAACATGCTGGCAGCTGACTTTGTGGGGGAGGTGGAGATTAATGAGGTGAGATAAGATTGGCTGAACAAAGAGTAAATATAGAGAATCATGAGGGGCTTTGAAGTCTCAGCATTAGGGAGATAAGTTGGGGTAAGTTGATAGGAGCAATGAGAAATAATTGCCTTGGTTGTCTGGACCCCGATCTCCTTGCTGTGTATTTACTTTTTAAAGTGTGTGCTCCCTTGCCTTGCTGTGATTTGGTTCATTTTCTTCACTATCTCTTGTATATTATCATGTCAACTCCCTGCCCCACCAAGGATGTGTGGGCCATCAATGACCCACCTGTACACGGACATGTCACTCTAACATCTGTTAATGAGGTAGGAGTCTCTGTGTACCAGACGGTGCAAGCAGCTGCAAGCCAAGCATTCACAACTCTCTGACCAAAATGTCACTGTTGGATACGTTGAAAGCTTTGGAAACTCTTCAGATGAGTAAATAGTTTGAAGCAACCCACCTTTAATTTTCTATAACATTTAAAAGTTAGTGTGTTGATGGTACTTGTCTGTGGTCAATCTCGGCTTCTGTGCGTGCATCTGCAGTTCACTGAATGACTTGGAAAACTGTAAACATTGACAGAAACTGAGCAGCAGATTTAATAACGCATTAACTATATCAGAGTGAAAGATTTAATTACTGTAGTTGCAAGCATATAACTTGCATCTCAGAACAAGAGCTCTGGAGAAGAAGTACCAAAGCTTAAAAAAAATCTTTGTTGGCCAGAACGTTTTCGACAGTGGTAGGGAACCAGAAATGAAGTAGCAGTGGGAGGGCAGGGTAGGCTGGGAGAAAGTTGTGTGGTACAGTGCATGTCACTGCACAGTCACATCCCTGAGAACATCCGAGGCTTACGTGGCAGGGAAACCACTTTTGTCTTGGTTTTTCAGTGTGTTAAGTTCAGGAGGGAGCTGACACTTGAGCCTTTAACTCTTGTCTTGGGAGCAGCTGAATTGTTAAGGGAGCAGAAGCTGTGTGAGCAAGCATTATTATGGGGAGCATAGTGTGACTTTTGTGGTGATTTGTGTTATCTTGGTTGCATCTTTGTTCTGGGTTTTTAATGCTTACTGCAGTTCTGAGCTTGTGACTTTAAGTCTAGGATGTAACCTTGACAAATGTGCAGTTCTAAGCCAAAAGAAAACTGGGTGAAAGAGACTGAAAATGTGTGTATAGTGTAAACATCAGCCTCTGAAGTTGCCTTATTGTAACTGTGTGTATCTCTGAGTGACTGGCACCTTTTCACCCATTTAGGGTTAGAATGTGAATCAGTGGCTGCCTATTTCCACTCTTTAGCGTTTCCTCTTCACACGTCTGATCAGCATGAATAGAGCCTGTACAGCAGAGTGATTCCTTCACAGCCGTGACTTACTTTCCGCAGTTCAGGCACGCGTTGATTACTCATTCAGGGCTGAAAATGTGATGCAGCTCCTTCACTGAGGTGTTGCTTTTACACCGTTGCAGATGTATTACTGAATGCATGGGGAGGTCAAGTAACACTGCTGTGGTCATGTGGCAAGTCAGCTTTCGGTTCAAAATGATCCAGCCTAATATCCCTTCTTATTTCAGAAGGTATTTAGGGTTTTATATTAATCTGACCACGTAGTCTGTCTCTTGAATGCTCAGAAATTAAGTAGCAGAATAGTGTACAGGCTTCAGCCATATCATACTTCGTGTTATTTGGTTTCCAAGAAGACAGCTTAAAAGCTGTTAGGCTGACTGCTTTTTAATCATAAGCAGAGCAGATGGTCACTTTTTAATTAAGTGCAAGTGTTTAAGACTTTCAAGCTAGCACTTTTGTTTCAGTATTTATTGGTTATGGTTTTGACTTTATAGGGAGAAGTCTGCAGTGTCCTGGACAGTGCTTTTCTGCTTTGGTACTTGAGAATTTCCTGCAAATAAGCAGGAAGAGCCAGGCCATGGTTGGATAAGCGTTGTTCTTGCTATGTTTCTGCTGTTATGTCTCCTTTCATGGTGCTCATTCATTAGGCTTTCCAGACTTATTTTAGAGAAGGTGAATTTCACATCCATTCATCCAAAATGGGCAGAGACCAAGTGACTCACAGTAGTGGAGCTGGGAATACCTAAGAGCCAGACTTTATAATACCACTTGTCTGTGTGATGATGCAGTTATTACCACTTGAGTAATTTGTTTTTCATTGGGAATATTACATTTCCATGATACCAGTGTCAGGCTGGTTCTGTATGGTCTGACAGGATTGTCAAACTTTCTGAAGTAAAAAGAAGCAACTTAACATGATAGCCAGGTAAAGTTAAGACAGAACTGTTCTCTGGCACTGTGGCATTGTTATCAGCTGGTTGTCTCTGGACTCCTCAGCTCATGCTCCTAGTTCATGTTCTCTGGGAATGCCAACTTTTGCTGGAGAGGCAGTTCTGAGTAATCAGTTGAAAGAAAAATTTTAGAGGAAAAGGTTGGTTAAGAATGGGTAAGGGAGCTGTGTCATAGTTCCCTGTGCTTGTGGTTGGAAATACAGTATAAGAAAAGGGGGTTTCAGAGGCTCTCTCCTGACAAAGCGAGGTGGATGAAATGCTGTAGCCTGGGACCTCATTGTGTTTGTTAAGATGTCTTCTGGAAATGAAGTTGTTACAGGAAGGAGTGGGCTTGTAGGTGGTGGTACCCATAAACTGGGTTACTGGTAAACACAGCTGAGTTGTCAATAGCTACGGTTCCTGCAGAGCTGGTAATGCCTTTCAACTGCACTACACAGAATCCATGAGGTATCAGAAAAAAAAATTTCTTTGAGTAGTGCTTTTAAAAAGCCTTTGAGATAAAGTTTATTTTCTGTGGTTTCAGTTACTGATATAAGTCATCCTAAAGCTAATTCAAAGGCTTTGGATCCCAGACCATGCTTTATCTACAGCCTTTTCAACTCGCTGTAACAAAGAAAATTCAGGAATTGTTGAATACTGCTAGGCTAAGGTGGAGAAAGTTAGCAGCTTACCACAGCTAATTATTGAGGGCTTACCAGACCCCAATTTAAAGTTGGTTTGATAGCAGACTCTTAATTATCCTGTTTGGTTTAGGAGATCAAGGTGTTATTTCTACTTTTTAACACCTGTAGTGGATTTCACTGTGTATGGAACTCTCTAAGCTTCAGCAATAATAAGACTGTGTTGAATGAACAGAATGAGGCTGAATTAATACTCCAGATTTGGTGCTCTTCTAGCTCTGCTCTTGCTGGGGAAGTTGTATATGTTGTTTACATCTGCTGTTGCTAACCATTGGTTTTATTCTTAAGAAAGCTCTGCTAGCTGAGCCTTTTTCTTAAATCAAGGGCAATGATGCAACAAATTATGTTAGGGTAAATGGTGCTTTTATTTAAGGGTAAGTAATTTGAAGGGGTGTGGGGGTTTGTTTTTTTCCCCCCATCAGTACTTGAATGGTACTAATGGAAACTGTTTCAGTTTTCTTTTGCTCTTTTTATAGCTGGTAACTTGGTATCCTCTTACATCCTGTTATTTAATTTCTGTAGTCAAATATATGCAAAATCTTCTGTATGTTGTGGGAAAGAAATGTCTGTTTCCTGGTCTGTCTGTTATTTGCTCAAAGTTAGAGGTTGTTTTTCTTCACCTCTGCCAGCTGGAGTAAATGCTGTAGGAAGTGTCTGATAGTAAAACCCATGTCAGAAGCATTGTTCGTAATGCACTGGCTTTTGACTCAGGTCTGTTTTTTGAAATACCCCAAGCAGATTTTGTTCATTTGTAGAATGAAACTGTTTACTTCATACTGTTTTTTTCATGTGTTGTTTGCAAAAGCTTATTCGAAATTAACACTCTCCTGCACTGTCTTTCCTTTTTCTTTACCAGGCTTTGTTCTCCTTCCATTACAAACCTTGCCACAGTCCCTCTAGTTCTGCCCATGTCCACAGGTGTTTGTCTGTGGCTGCTGCATCCTACAAGAATTTAACTTCTTTTATTGCACTGGTTTCTTAAGAAAGCTCAAGTAAGGGGGGAGAGTGTTAGTATTTGTAAGGATACAGACTCACGGTTCACTGCCTTGAGTTAGCTATGCTCTTGAGGACAATTCCATGGCACAGGTGAGCTTTGTTGGTGAGAAGGCAATGCGTTGCTTCCAGTGAAGCTCTACCTGTTACTTACCTACTCCTAATTAGCTCATAACAGCCCTTCCTTCATCAGGAGGAACATGTGAAGAGTACGGTGTTTATTGTTGGCAGTTTAGTGGATGCTGCAATCAGTTTGCACCTCTTATTACTGGTCAGAAAAATAGTCAAGGGTTTGGTGTCCACAGCAGCCCAACAGGAGGTGGTATCTTACTAACGCTTTTATCATTTCAATGCAATGTGACTTTGCCATCAGTGTAATAACATTTTATTTCACCTACAGATTCATGTTGCAGTAGTTAATTATTAAGCTAATCGTATTCAATCTAAAGAAACAAATGAGCAAAATTCATTGCTGGTGGATGAGAAATGACTTGATCAGGTTTGGTTGGCTTACGGCTCCTTTTTCAGCCTTTCTGTAGGATTTAGGCTGTCACCCACTCTGACTTTCTCATACCATAAGTTGGCTATGTTACTGCCTCGTGTCAGGAAGATACAGGCCTAAAGCAAAGTACTGGTGTTGAATTAAAATATTGGAAGCTTAAAAATGCCTGGGTGTCAGTTTTATTTCCTGGGACAAAGATGTGTAAAAAGGTGTGATTATAAAGTGCTTAAACTGTAGAGTTGCTTACTTAAAATTCTTTGGTAAATGGCTGTCCTAAATCCGTTGCACTTCTAGTTCAGCTTGAGCTTTTAGGTAGCTGTCAGAGATTAGGAGACAGTGGAGAGCTGCTCTATGAGCTACGGAAGTATTGTTAGGTAGGCAGCACTGTTAGTGGAAAGGAACGTTACACGACAAAACAGCTTTCTTATCTGCTGGAAGTATCTGTCCTGATGTCAAGGGTTGTGCAATTTTGGAGTAGTGTTTTGCAAGATAAGGTGCACCATCCAATGGTTTCCATTGTTCCAGGCCTGCTGCTGCAGTTGTTGTGTAAAGTGCTCACCTTGCTCCTTTCTGGGCCCTATTCTGATATCATTCACCCAAAATCCCAACGATGAGGTACTTAGCTTTCCTCAGGGAGGCTGAACCAGGAAAGAAGTTGATGGGTGTGAACTGGCCCAGCAGGTAGGCTGTTCAGGCTCTTCAGGGTGGCAGTGGACAGTGGGATGGACTAGGGAGGGCTCCTGGAACCACAGCCTAAGCTGGCCCAGCAGGAAGACAGTTCAACCTCCTCAGAGCTGACTGCGGGATGGACTAAGGGTTCCCAGAACTGCAGCTTGTGTCCCACAGCACCCCTTACTGCTTCAAGATTCCTCATGACAGCAATGGCTACAATTGTGCCTCTCTGTGCTGGACCAGCTTTGATTATTGCAGGAGACAGGTTCAAGCTCTTCTTAAGTGAGTACTGCAGTACTGAGATGACTTTACCACATCAAAGTTCCATTTCAGTTGTCCCCAGGTAGAGCTGTTAGCGGCTAATGCATGGTGTGATTACTGTGAGGCTGTTTCAGATAAATGTTCTTAATAGAAAGAAAATCTGTGACCTGAAAATCAGGACTAATGTGTTCCTGTTGTGCCCAAGCAATTTAAAATGTAGCTTTAAAATCAAGAGTTGGGTGGCCAGCAGGAGTAGAGAAATGATCTTTCCCCTGTTCTCAGCGCTGGTGAGGCTGCACCTTGAATCTTGTGTTCATTTCTGGGCCCCTCACTACAAGAAGGACGTTGAGATGCTGGAGCGTGTTTAGAAAGGGAATGGAGCTGGGGAAGGCTTTAGGGTTTAGAGCACAAGCCTTATGATGAGGAGCAGCTGATGGAGCTGGGGTTGTTTAGTCTGGAGAAAAGGAGACTGAGGGGAGACCTTATCACTGTGTACAAGTCCCTGAAAGAAGGCTGTATCGAGGTGAGGGTTGGTCTCTTCTCCCTGGAAGCCAGTGACAGGACAAGGGGAAAGGTGTGCCAGAGGAGATTTAGGTTAGATGTCAGGAGGAATTTCTTTCCTGGAAGGGTTGTCTGGCAATGGCAGAGGCTGCCCAGGGAGGTGGTTGAGTCCCCATCCCTTGAGATGTTTAAAAAACAAGTAGATGTACTTGGGGACATGGTCTGGTGCAACCTCAGCAGGGCTGGATCGATGGTTGGACCTGATGATCTTAAAGGTCTTTTCCAAGTGAAACCATTCTATGATTCTATGATTTCATTTATTGTATTTTATATGTTCTTTATAGACAATAAGACAATAGAACAATAGGCCAACATATCTTGAGAAGAGAAGGTCTGTTTATATAGAATCGCATAAACTAGCAGAGGAAGCACAAAAAACATTTCCTTTGAGTAACAGAAATGGATAGGTGAAATGGGAAAAATTGTGAAACTCTAAACTGTTGAAAAAGGGGCATGTCTGTATGACTGTCCTTACTAGGGTGATCTTCTGAAAGTTAATATGTGGGAGACAAAAAGAAATAAAGCATGACTGTCTTAACATTGATTTCTGCTACTAGTTTTGTTGGAAGAATAATGAAGAATCTAAGAGCGAGTAACTTTAATGTTTAGAAACAGACAGCAATAAAAATATGCTCCCCATAATCTTTACAGTAGAGAACACTGTGGACTTCAAATTGCTGCACACTTGAGAAGAATGGTTTTGCTATGAGAAAGAAATGAGATTTTAGAAGGCTGAGTGCAGCCAACCCTGCATCCCTTTATCTGTATGCTAATGAATTTAGTTTTGCAAAACCCTTTTTTTTTGGGCGGGTGGGATTCTAGTGAAGCTTGGAATGTTTCAGGAAGCCTGTCAGCAGGCGTGTGAAGTAACCCATTGCTGGTAGTTACCTTTCATTTGAAAGAGGCAGGATATGTGTATTAAGCATTACCATGCAAAAAACCTTGTGTTTAAATGTAAAGTCTTGCTGCTTAATTATGCTGAAAAATGTGACTTTCCAAGGTTGCAAAGGATGCTCCGCAATCCTCTGTTTTAACACATACGCTTGTAACTTTTGTTCAGCCTTGGGTAATTTGTATATGCAGCCTGTTGAGCACTCGGTAAAAACAGTCTATTTTTAACCTGCTTGTTTATGCAAAACCAGTTGAAACACAGTATTAGTTTTATTCTTGCTTCTTTTGTTTCTCACCACAATTCTTCTACCAAGTTCCTATTCTTTATGATTGCTACCAGGCCCGATTTATGAATCATCTGATAAAAAGCCAGCTCCACTCCCAGAAAAGTGCCTTAGGTAGAATTGCATGCCAGTGAGTCAGCTTCAGGGCAGCATTTTCAAAGGAACGCTATATAAATTACACAGTATCCACGCGGGGGTGGCTTAGTGTTATGAAAAATCTGCTCTCGAGCATCGTGCACACACATCCACACAGAGCTGAGTCAACTCTCTTGAGTTAAAAGGAGTGCTGGTCACGCTTCTGTTGTTTCAGTTACAAGGGTATGCGTGACACGTGTGGTATCTTGGGGAGGAGATGATGTTCATCATCCCCAAAAGACATCAGCTAGAAAGTACAGAAAGTGTTGGCCCTTCTGCATTTGTCTGGATGCAGGTTATTGTTTCCTGATAGAGGTATAAGTATTTGGATTGATCAGTTTTTAGTTGCTTAGATGTTTGTTGGGCACAGCTTTGTGTTATTGGTATGTGGTGAGCTTGCTGAATTAGTTGTGTTGGCTTTTAATGGGAAGGAAGGCAATTTGAGTAGCAAAAAAAGCATGATCAATGTGTGCATACAGCTGCAAAGGTTTCTGGTGGAGCTTCAGAGGTGGTTGGAGTACTTCACATTTGTACTTCACATCTTCATAAATATGTGGCTCCTGTCGGAAGAGGACGTAACTTTGGTCTGTGCCAGAAGTTCCTCTTGTGTTACGAAGTGGACTTGTGGGTTATGATCTTCAAAGCAGCACACAACCCAAGTACTGGTCCTTTCATAACCCACCATCCTGGGGTGCATAGTCTATCAAGTGTTTGGTTCAGGGTTCTTGGTGGGCTTGCCTGAGTGTTTATATGTAACAAAAGTCAGCTGGTTTACATAATTGTGTTAGCCTCGTTTGTGTACACTTGTCATGACTGCTCTTTTATTCCATCTGTGCTCAGTTACATTGGGTAGATGTGAGATAATTGGGTAATTATGTTCACAGGTGATGGACATAATTGTTTGTTAGTGTGAGCCACTCTGTTCTTTAGTTCTGTATAAATACAAAAACATATTCAGATACAGATTGAAATACTGACTTTTGTGAGACTGGAGCTATGAGGTAGTAGATACTGCCTTTCAGCTCCAGGGACAACACTAAGTGTTGATACAGGCTGGGGGATGAAGAGATTGAGAGCACCCCTGCAAGGAAGGACCTGGTGGATAAGAAGGTGGACATGAGCTGGCAATGTGTGCTCGCAGCCCAGAACTCTGTCCTGGGCTGCATCCAGAGCAGCATGGCCAGCAGGGCAAGGCGGGGGGATTCTGCCCCTCTACTCTGCGCTGGTGAGACCCCACCTGGAGTCCAGCTTCCAGATCTGGAGCTCTCAGCCCAGGAAGGACATAGATCTGTTAGAGTGGGTCCAGAGGAGGCCACAATAGTGATCAGAGGCCTGGAGCACCTCTGCTATGAAGAGAGGCTGAGAGAGTTGGAGTTGGTCAGCCTGGAGAAGACCCCAAGGAGACCTGATTGCAGCCTTGCAAAACATAAAGGGAGCTGATAAGAAAGATGAGGAAAAACTTTCTAGCAGGACCTGTAGGAATAGGACAGGGGTTGATGGTTTTAAACTAAAAGAGGAGAGGTTTAGACTAGATATTAGGAAGACTTTTTTTACATTGAGGGTGGTGAAACAGTGGCACAGGTTGTGCAGAGGGGTGTTGTATGCTGCATCCCTGGAAACGTTCCAGGTCAGGTTGGATGGGCCTTTGAGCAACCTGATCCAGTTGATGATGCTCATGGCAGGGGGTTTGGACTGGCTGACTTTCATGGTCCCTTATGACCCAAACCATTCTGTGGTTCTGGGCTCTGGAAGGTTCTGTAGTTAGCTGTGCATTCTGAACAATTAACTCATATCCAGCAGAACAGCTTAACTCTTCATTTATGTAGTCGCAAAAGCTCAAAGGACTTACTTGATGTTATTGTCTGCAAAAATGTAGGTGCAGATTCTTCTTTTAAATTACAGCTTGCAATTGAATGGCTGGTGGTGCAAAGAGGTGGGTTGTTCAGACTGCTGGCTTTCAGTGGTAGAACAGCATTAAAAGGCAAGGTTCTGCCAAATAATGTTTTCATTTGTTTGTTAGAACTGGTGTAAGCAGGTGAATGAGTCAGAAGCAGGGAAACAATGTGGTCTGTTGGACTCTTACAGAAAGCCTGTCAGGAACAAACTCAAGTGACTTTTGACAGCAAGATGTATGGAAACCTTAATACTTCTCAAGTGAGAATCTGTCATGTCCCCATCTGCTGAGAAAAAGAGCTGGTTTGCTTCATATAAGCTGGCATCTTTTATCATTAATTGTTTCAATAACACCTAAAATGACAATGTGCAGTTAAGGTTAGGGTGTCATGGTGTTTATTAAGTATTTCAAGCCTTTTCATTTATTTGGGTGAAACGCATTTCCTTCTGACCTTGCAGGACATGCAAGTATAGAGACAAACTTTCACTGAGAGCAAAACAAAGATATTATGAAGGATGTATGTGTGGCCAGTTATTGATTGATAAAGGGCATTCACGCCATCTTTGGTGTAACTCCTTGTGCAGTAGTATATATTACTTAATAGCATACACTCCATTATAATTGTTCTTTAGGAAGCTAGTAAGACCTTTGTTTGAATTTAATTTTTTGCTTTTTTAAGTATTTTTTGTCTTTAGAAATCTCTTCCCAGAGCAAACAGTGCTGTGAGAGAAATGTTCAGTACCCTCTCCTGTGTCTAATTGGAACCTGAGAGTTCATGGTGTGATGAGGCCTAGCAGCAGGTAGTTTTTATCAGATTTGTTTTTTGGTGAAGGGATGGTTTGTTGCTTGTCTTCCCTTCTTTCATCTTCTTTTTTTTTCTATTGAGATAAATCCATCCTTAAGCCCATCCAGTTCCAACCCCCTGCCACAGGACCAGGCTGCTCCAAGCCCCATCCAACCTGGCCTTGAACACCTCCAGGGATGGGGCAGCCACCACTGCTCTGGGCAGGCTGGGCCAGGGCCTCCCTACCCTCATTGTGAAGAATTTCTTCCTAATGTCTAATCTAGATCTCCCTCCTTCCAACTTAAAGCCATTACCGCTCATCCTATCACTTCATGCCTTTGTAAAAAGTCCCTCCTCAGCTTTCTTGTAGACCCTTCAGGTACTGGAAGGCTGCTACAAGGTCTGCCTTCTATATATCAAGTTATTTTTTACATACTTACTAGTACTAGAATTGTTGGCTTTTTAAATAGCCTGTTCAAGGGACCTGGAGTGTACAGACCTTATCGGAGCAAGTCTGTTTCTCCACGCACACAGAAACACGGGTCAGCATTGACCAGAAATAGTTCTGTGAAGTCGCTAGTCCCTCTGCTGCATTCTCACTGAAAATGTAATTCACTGATCCTTGTGTGAGGGATCAGACCAGCGTGGTTTGAGTTGTTAAAGATCCTATTTAGTAATAAATAAATCTTTTTAAGTCACCGAATCACTGTTAGCAAGATGGTTCCATGTAGGTGAAGCATCAGGTTTTCTGGCTGATAAGCCAGAGGGGTGGAAAAGTGGGTACTACAGTAAGTGTTCTTGTAGTCGTTTTGAGAGTGGAGGGGTAAGTGATGTTCCCAAGGAGGACAGTTGTGAAAAATGCCCTTTAGCTTTGGGTTGAGCTCTGTTCTTTGTGCTGCCCAGGCTAAAAGGGTGAGTAGTGGAGAAGCTGTCCTGTAATTGTTAGTAGTAATTTACAAATACTTTTTTTTTTTTTTTTGCCAGGTAAATATTCTTTATGCATGTGTTTGAGCTACCAAACTTTTCCTTCCATGAGCAGAAAGTACATCTCAAATCTCTTGGAAAAAATATTTTTCCCTTCAAGCTGCATGGTCAGAGCAAAGCTGGGATATGCACTAGCAGGTACCATACCTATCCTGCAATATATAACTCTTGGCCAGTCATTTAATCACCAAATCTGCGTTTTGCTTACCAGTATAATGGGAGAATTATTTAATAATTTAGATTTGTGGATGAACTATGAAGAAATAGTGATTTTATTATAGTACTGGGATGTGTTTATGTCTCAGAACATGTGTATTCATCATTTGGGTTTGTTGATGTTGTGCTGTGGCCTTGGAAATAAATTGGTTCTTGTGTGATATTTATTGCCTACATTAAACTACCTTCTCCAGAATTCTTCTTTTAAGTTATTTTCAAGAGTGTCTTACTTGTTGCAAGTATTGGAAACGTTTTTCTTTATAGATATAATATTTCTGTGTTTTACAATACGTATTTTATTCTTTTTTTCCAGAGGGGGAGTAAAATGCTGGGTTTACTGTTTTTTTTTTTTTGTTTTATTTTTTTAAAAAAATTTAACAGACCTAAGTTGTCATCCCTCTTTCTTGTGTTGTCTGATAATAACTACACTTTCTTTTATTAGCTGATGTTTCTCTCCTATAAATACTTTCATAATTCCGTTACACCATCTAGCATTTCATTCCTTAGCCTGAAGGAAGCATGAGATCTCTTTTAATAGTCTTAAATAATTAAGTTTTTAAATGGGTTAGGGCAGACGGGACAACATTGAGCTTTTCAGGACACCTTTTAGAAGCAGGGAAGTAGTTTTATTCTGTGCTGTGGATGGAGGTGGGGAAGCAGCATACAATTATGTACGCACAGTTACAGGCAGGTTGGGATGCGTCAGGAAACTAAAAGAAGGATTGTAAGGGTGCATAAAAATCTCTGAACCATCTGATCTTTCTGAGCTGCTCAACACTAATTTTCTGCAGAAAACAGTAGATAAAATCTTTATACTTTGTTTTTTTCCCCTTTTCTGTCCTTTCTATTTTTATTTTTTTGAAGTGCCATAAATTTATCATTTATTTTCCTTCTAAACCCATAAATGATTTGTTCCATAACATGTGGTAATTCAAAGATCCTTATTCTATGTTGAATTCAAAATGAGAATTTAGGTGGAAGGTAATGATAAAATGAAGATAAAATGATAAACACTGTCTCTAAAACAAGTTCCCTGAAGATACCTTTTGCTTTATAACACGCAAGCCATCAATCACATAAATAGCTCGAGTTTTTTGTTTGCACTGAAGTAATGCCTTTATTACATTATAACTGGAAAGTAAAATCATAGAATCATAGAATGCTTTGAGTTGGAAGGGACCTTAAGCCCGTCCAGTTCCAACCCCCTTGACGCGGGCAGGGACACTTCCCACTGGACCAGGCTGCTCAAAGACCCATCCAGCCTGGCCCTGAACACCTCCAAGGATGGGTAGACACCACTGCTCTGAGCATCCTGGGCCAGGGTCTCTCCACCCTCATTGTGAAGAATTTCTTTCTAATGTCTATTCTAAATCTTCCCGTTTCCAATTTAAAGCCATTCTCCCTCATTCTGTTACTCCAGGCCCTTGTAAAAAGTACCTCCCCAGCTTTCCTGGAGCCCCTTCATGTACTGGAACCTGCTCCGAGTTCCCCCTGCAGCTTTCTCTTCTTTTGACTGAACAACCCCAACTCTCTCAGCCTGTCGTCATAGCAGAGGTGCTTCAGCCCTCAGATCATCTCTGTGGCCTCCTCTGGATGCATTCCAACAGTTCCATGTCCTTTTTGTGTTGGGAATTCCAGAACTGGACACGGGACTCCAGGTGGGGTCTCATGAGAGTGGAGTAGGAGAGGAGAATTGCTTACTGATGTGTGTGGATACTGTTCCTTGCTTGGAACCCACACTATCTGGTGCTGTTTGCCTGGCAGATTTTAGAGAATCTAGGTCAGCCTGTAGGTTCTTACGCAATGAGGACTCGTATGGGAGACACCCAAGGAACACTTGAATGGTGTATTAGATACTCCTAAAATGTCTGTGTGACTCACCAGCACAGTAGTTCTCTGTGGAGAACAAATTTGTGTTGCTCATATTTGGTATTTCTGGAGATCTTGCCTGTAGATATTGTAAACTCCGTATCTTTGGCAGTTTGGTGTCACTTCATGGCACTTTTTCGAGATGAGTTTTTGGTACATGAGGTCTGCTGGCTGAGCGGTTCCACTAACAAAGGAGCTCATTGATAGTCATCACAGAATTGCCTGCATTTGAAGGAACCCAGAAGAATCACAGAGCCCAACTCCTGTCTCTGGACAGGACAACTCCAACGCTCACACTGTGTGTCTGAGGGCTTTGCCCAAATGTTGCTTGAATAATATTAGGTTTGGTGCTGTGACTACTTCCCTGGGAAGCATTTCAAGGCTCCACCACCCTATGAATGAAGAACCTTTTCCTGATATACAACCTTATGCACCCCTGGCACATCTTCCTGCCGTTCCCTCGGGTCCTATCATTGGTCACCAGAGAGAAGAGATCAGTGCCTGCTCCTTCTCCTTCTCCCCGTGTGAGGAAGCAGTGCTGTGAGGTCTTCCCTCAGTCTTCTCTTCTCTAGGCTGAACAGACCAAGCGACTTTATATGCTTCTCATATGACTTTCCCTCTAACCCTTTCACCAACTTTGTAGCCTCCTCTGGACACTCTAGTAGCTCCAGTCATGCTCTGTAACATTCAACAGCTGTTTGGGTTTTGCTCAAAGTAGCTTGATTTCTGCTCTGTCTTGTTGTACTGTAAGTTTGCAAATTACCATAAAACCACTGTCGTTTTATAAGGTTGAGGTCCTGTTCAATTGTAAGTAGATTTCTCATAGAAATGGAAATTAAATGGTGTTCTGGTCTGCCCAGGTCAGTGACTACCAAGTCTGGGAATTTTTAGGATGGCGTTGTTCATCAGGTCTAAAATTCCCCACTAAGATATGTTTAAAGTTCTAGGTAAGGATATTTAACGTATGTTGCTTATAATATATTGATTTAAATATTATAAAGTAGAAGTTATGGGGTATTATTTTCTGATCTGTTCTGATTATTCTGGTGAGGTGAACCACATGTACTGTGATTCCACTACCTCCTTTGATGGGTGCATAAAAGGAAGAATAGTTTGGTGTAACAGGATGAGTTCACTAGGAAAGAGTAAATGACAGAAACCAGTATGATCCTGAACCATCCTGTCTATGACTAAAACCAATGAGTTTCTTAGGTAATACTGTGAAGAGCAGGACTGAGTGAGTTATTTGGGTCAATTATTCTGACTATTCTGTTCTCATGCAGGCTGCTGTGTTGCTGAAGTCCATATCTGGTTCAACCAGGCTTCCAGACCACGTGCTCCATGCTTTAAGACCAGGAGAACCTTGGTGTTCTGAGATGAAGATGGAGGCAGTGGGAAAAGCAGAAGAACTTGTTGATTCAGAAGTCCCACCAAAGACTTCTGAAAAGGAAGACACTGCTCCGGATGAAGACAGACCTATAGAACTGGAGACACAAACTCAGAAAGACAACGTGTCCGCTGCAGCAGACTCTGCAGTCCTCTCTTCCATGCCTTGCTTGCTGATGGAACTGAGGCGAGACTCCTCGGAGTCTCAGCTGGCATCTACAGAAAGTGATAAGCCAACTGGTGGTCGAGTTTACGAGAGTGACTCTTCTAATCATTGCATGCTTTCCCCTTCTTCCAGTGGGCATTTGGCTGACTCAGACACTTTGTCTTCCACAGAAGAGAATGAACCCTGTCAGGCTGAAGCTCCTGTAGAGGGAGACCCTTCTGCAGTGTCTGGGGCTGCAGTTGGGAGGAAATCCAGACGATCCAGGTCCGAAAGTGAAACTTCAACAATGGCTGCCAAGAAAAACCGACAGTCTAGTGATAAGCAGAACGGTCGAGTTACCAAGGTAAAAGGTCATCGAAGCCAAAAGCACAAAGAAAGAATTCGGCTGTTAAGACAGAAACGGGAGGCAGCTGCTCGCAAGAAATATAACCTGCTGCAGGACAGCAGTACCAGTGACAGCGACCTGACGTGTGACTCGAGCACCAGTTCATCAGATGATGATGAAGAGGTTTCAGGGAGCAGCAAGACAATCACTGCAGAGATACCAGGTAGAGGATGTTTTTTAAACTGAACTGTAACGCATCTGACATCGTTTCTCAGCTGTCATGCTAAATTAGATAAGTGACACTTGAGAAAATCCAGGAGAACTGCAGCTCTGTGTAAATTTGAAGACTGCAGTATATTAACAAGACATGGGGAAATTGTAAGATCTGTTCTGAGGTTTTGGTGCACTTTAGCACACCAACGAGGCATAGAAAGAGTGAGTTGGTGGAAGGACTGTCTTTGAGTAGCGGAATTTTTCAGATCTTTTCCTTTGTAAGCCTATATGAACTCCTATTAAGTGCTGTCAAATCCTATTAGGTGGTAATAGTGTAATAAATACATTCTTAAGTGGCCAGCGTTGCTTTAATATACTAAGACCACAGCTTGGCAACTGTGTTGGGGATTGTAGAATCATAGTATCCCTAGGTTCGAAAAGACCTTTGAGATCATCAAGTCCAGCTGTACCTGTCCACTAGTAAATCATATCCCTAAGTATCATAGAATCACCAGGTTGGAAAAGACCCATCGGATCATCAAGTCCAACCATTCAAACACTAAACCATGCCCCTCAGCACCTCATCCACCTGTCCCTTAAACACCTCCAGGGAAGGTGACTCAACCACCTCCCTGGGCAGCCTCTGCCAGTGCCCAATGACCCTTTCCATGAAAAATTTTTTCGTAATGTTCAGCCTGAACCTCCCCTGGTGGAGCTTGAGGCCATTCCCTCTCGTCCCATCCCCTGTCACTTGAGAGAAGAGCCCAGCTCCCTCCTCTCCACAACCTCCTTTCAGGTAGTTGTAGAGAGCAATGAGGTCTCCCCTCAGCCTCCTCTTCTCCAGGCTAAACACCCCAGCTCTCTCAGCCGTTCCTCATAAGGCCTGTTCTCCAGCCCCTTCACCAGCTTTGTTGCTCTTCTCTGGACTCGCTCCAGAGCCTCAACATCCTTCTTGTGGTGAGGGGCCCAGAACTGAACACAGGATTCGAGGAGCGGTCTCCCCAGTGCCGAGTCCAGAGGGAGAAGAACCTCCCTGGAGCTGCTGGTCACGCCGTTTCTGATCCAAGCCAAGATGCCATTGGCCTTCTTGGCCACCTGGGCCCCTGCTGGCTCATGTTCAGTCGCTGTCAACCAACACCCCCAGGTCCCTCTCCCTCCAGGCAGCTTTCTAGACAGACTTCTCCTAGTCTGTAGCTGCACAGGGTTGTTGTGCCCCAGGTCCAGGACCTGGCACTTGGCCTTGTTAAACCTCATGCCATTGGACTCTGCCCAGCGATCCAGCCTGTTCAGATCCCTTTGCAGAGCTTCCCTATCCTCCAGCAGATCAACACTGCCTCCCAGCTTAGTGTCGTCTGCAAACTTGCTAAGGGTGTACTCGATGCCTTCATCCAGGTCATTGATAAAGACATTGAACAGGGCTGGACCCAGCACTGAGCCCTGGGGACACCACGTGTCGCTGGCCTCCAGCTGGAGTTAACTCCATTGCCCACCACTCTCTGGGCCCTCCAGCCAACCAGTTTTCCACCCAGGAGAGTGTGCGCCTGTCCAGGCCAGAGGTGACAGTTTCTGAAGCAGAATGCTGGGAGAAACTGTGTCAAAGGCTTTACTGGAGTCCAAGAAAAATACATCCGCAGCCTTTCCCTCGTCCAGTAGGAGAGTCACTTTGTCATACAAGGCAACTGGGTTAGTTTGGCAACACTTTTAATAAGCCCGTGTTGACTGGGTCTGATCACTCAGGATTTGAGGTGTGACCTCAGTAGTGCTGACTACAGGGGTAAAACAAAGCTCTCATGATCCATGAGGAAATAAACGGTTAGAAATCTGATCAGCCAATTAGACACTCACAAGTCTGTGGGGCCACATGGGATCCACCCGAGGGTATCAAGGGAGCTGACATTAGTGCTTTCCAACCCCCTTTCCATCATCTACCAGCAGTCCTGGCTGACTGGGGAAATTCCACTTGACTGGTGGCTGGCTGATGTTACACCCATATACAGGAAGGGCTGGAGGAAGGATCTGGGGAACTAAAGGCCTGTCTGTCTCGCCTCGGTGCCCGAGAAGGTCAAGGAGCAGGTCATCTTGAGTGCTATGACACAACACTTGCAAAACAGCGTGGTGATCAGCATGGATAACACAGCACAGCTCTTGTGTGTGTTACAGTAGGACCATGTTTGCTATTGTAGTTCTGCTGTGCTTGCAGCTCTACGTTTCAGTGCATGGCAAATCTACTTAGCCTTATTGTAAATTCTTGCAGATTGTAGCTGGTTACCTATTTTAGGACATAAGTAAGAATTTACTGTTTACGCAGGTGACCAAGCTATAGCCACACCTAAATTTTCAACATCTTGGACAAAGCTGTTACCATTTTCCTATGTCATAAGGATCTATAAGTTTTATATTCATAATTTTATGACATAACTGTGTTAAGATTGGAGGCAGCAAATTATAGGGGCCTTCTCATGACTTTGTTTGCAAAAGCAAGATTAATTTTTCAAGTTTCTTGTTTGCTGAGTCTTTGTTATCTTATTAGCCCAAAGTGCCATGGGCAGGATTTTGTGTGAATGATTCTTGCAGCATATTATACCATAGAACCGTATGGCAATCAAAAATAAAATTGCATAAAAATAAACCTTTCGGCTTGCCGATTTTTACTGGTTCACATGCCTTTTTGCCTCTTGTGCTAGAAGAGTGTTTTTTCTCATGAGATAAATATTAGCTTACATAGGGCAAGAACACTTGAAGGAAAACTGCAATAATTAGTCTTAAGTTGCTGAACTAATGTTTGCTAGGCAAGTTATTTAAAATATTTGCAGATGATTTTACAAATTACTGTGTTTTACCTGACTTGATGGTGGTGAATGTTTCCTTCACTGTAAGAACTGGCATTTTTCCCACATACTACTAGGAAGCAGGTTGCACAAAGGAAGTTAAGGTTTATTATTAGAAAGGCAAAGTCTCCTGTAATTATTGAGTAGTAAACTTTTAATACAGATCTAAAATTATTTTTACCAATTTTGTAGTCAGGCTTCCAGCTTTCATAGTTTTGTGCCTTTTTATTTACTATATTTACAATTTGAGCAATTAAAGCCTAATTTAAAACCTGTCTAAGAAGACTATTTCATTGAGTATTGGGACAGGTTTCTCCCTACCCAGAACCCAGACACACAGTAAATCTCCCATTTTATATTATTTTCTAAGCTGTAAAAGTAACTTGTGACTGCAAAAGGTACCACATGGTAGTTTCAGATCTGCCTAAATTTCTACCTTCCATGGCAGAGATCTGAAACCACTCCAGGGTAGTTTTCTGTGTCATTCAGATCTTATGTATTTGAGCTCTTCATCTTAGAGATGAGATGCCTGCAGTGAAAAGGTCCCATTGTAGTAAATGGAACTTGATGATTTAGTCATGATTGCACCACAGACCAAGTTTTCCTGTGGTGCAAGTGAGAAGCAGTGACCTTTGTTTTTATTTCTTAGATCAAATCATCTGTGTGATACTAACTTCAGGTTTAAGACGTTAAAACCTTTGAGCTGTCCTTTCGGGATTAGGTGCAATGCATACCTGCCACGTGGTGGTTCTCCTTTAAATAGAAATGACTTTGGTTTGTGGGAAACTGTCTCCAAGTGCAGGAGAAAAATATTCTCTATAGAGATAAGGAAAAAGTTGGCCAAAAGTGCATCCTGTGCTCCTTGTGGGTTAATGAAACGTTGTGGTCTTAACAAATGCAGCGGAGCTGTGAGTCTGAGCAGGACTCCCAGCGATCTGTCGCAGTGGTAGGTTCGGATGCCATCTGTGATCCCTCTTCTTGGAACTGGCAAAGTGCTTCACTGGAATTTTTTTTTTTGGATTGAAAGCCATTTTAGTGCACTTAGCATTACACTGTGAATAGCCTCAAAACTTAGAGAATGAGCACGTAGATAGATAATAATGCAGGGTATTAAAAAGCATTGCTGGAAATTCAGGTCGTGAGTGTCCTCTGTAAGCAGTCAAAAGCAAAGATACTTGAACTTGAGTGTCCAAAAGCTACAATGCCCCTGTCATAAGGACATAAGCATGTAAAAAACTTTAGCCTTTAGTTTTGAAAGTCTGTGCATGTTGATGCAGTAAAGTTTTACTGGTAGCCTGTAGTTCCCCTTAGTCTTGCTGTGTTTGGGTGCTCAGCTGTAGCATTGGTTCCTTTCTCAACTTCCCTTATTGTTGGGACTGGTTTTGAAGCGTCTGCTGTCTGAAAAATAGCTTTGCCAGCAGAGATGCTCTGAAATTGTTAGTGACAGTTAATGCGGCCTTTGTGTACAAAGGTTATACGTAATCTGGCTCTCAGCTTTCTATCAACTCCTGTAGTGTTACAGAAGGCAGTTTGCTTGTGTGTGATCTGAAAATTCAAGTGCCATATTTGAGAGTACGGTAGTCTTTCATGTCGTGTAATGAAACCTCTTCCATTTTTATAGTGCAAACTGTCCTATCAGTGGCTCTGGAATAGGCTTGACTGAATTAGTAAGGTCAGGAAAATGTTCAGTGAAATATATAATAACACTGTGAAGTTGTGAATGGAGCTGTTGTGTAATAGAGTTAGTTCTCTCTGCTGAACTCAAACCTGGATTAACATACTGGCAGGTTTATTTTTCTTCTCGAGAAAGACTGAAGAGTAAAGAGTTGTGATACCTCAGTACAAATATTGTGAGCTCAGAACCAGCTAAACACAATGGATATTATATTCTGAAAGCATTACATGGTGTTAACTTACACCTGAAAATACAGGCTCAGTCTAGACTTAATGGTTGCTACTGAGAAGCTTTTCACTGCCCTGAGCAGTCATAGTCTTCATAGAATCACAGAATGGTTTGATTTGGAAGGGACTATAAAGCCCATCGAGTTCCAGCCCTGGGCAGGGACACCTCCCAGTGGATCAGGTTGCTCCAAGCCCCATCCAGGCTGGGGATATGGCACCTCCAGGAATAGGGCAGCCACTGCTTCTCTGGGTAACCTATGCCAGGGCCTCACAATCCATACAGGATAACACTTCTTCCTAACATCTAACTTAAACCTATCCTCTTTCAGCTTAAAACTGTCCCCCCTTGTCCTATCCCTGCCCTCCCTGATAAAGAGTACCTCCTCACCTTTTCTGGAGCCCCTTTCACTACTGGAAGGCTGCTGTAAGGTCCCTCTGGAGCCTTCTCTTCTCCAGGCTGTATAGGTCCAACTCTCTTAGCCTGTCCTCATATGGGAAATGTTCCAGCCCTCGAATCATCTTCGTGGTCTCTGAACTTGCTCCAACAGCTCCATGTCCTTCCTGTGCTGAGAACTCCAGAACTGGACACAGGACTCCAGGTGGGGCCTCACAAGAGAAGAGTAGAGGGGCAGAATCCCCTACCCCGGCATGCTTCTTTTAATGAAGCCCTGGATAGGGGTTGGCTTTCTGGGATGCGCAAGCACCTTGCTGGCTCCTCATGTCCAGCTTCTCATCCTCCCGCACCTTTAAGTCCTTCCCCTCAGGGCTGCTCTCAATCCATTCTCTACCCAGCCTGCATTTGTGCTTAGGATTTCCTCAACTGTTCTCGGGCTCTTTAAGGCAGGCAGTGCCATTATTTTTTTTTATGTATTGGAAATGAGAAGTAATTTCTTATCTTTTAATTATTGACTCTCTCTGTTGGCATTTAGGGTTTTATAATTCATAAACAAAACAACAGATAGCATTCATGGATGATCTTCGAGTCCTGAAATCGATTCAGCTAGACCTCCTGCTGTTGAAAGCTTTTCCTTTGAACAATTTCAAATATGACCATGTAAATTAACTCTGAATGAAACTGGCTTGCAATCAAGTCTGGGAATCAGTATTTATTCCTGTATAAACACTTCCTTAGGAAGAAGGAAGAGGTTTTGAAAAATTCAAGTATAATACAAAAATACTGGCATTTCACCACCATTGTGCTTTCTACAACTCAGAAAAATCTGAATTGAAATAGCAATGACTCATGTTTTAAGCTTTCAAAAAAACAGTTAAAAAGTTTGAATATGCAGAAATCCAAAGTGAGGGACGGTGTGTGTGCCGGAGACTCAAAGCCCGGTTACTTTCTCCTAGAAATTTTGCATAGATTGTGCATGAAGCATCTTGCCAGTGTTGAATTTGATTGAAGTAACTCAGAGTGAGAATTATGAAAGAAGAGGGGGAAAAAAACCCAAACTCTGTTGAGTGAGATGTGGTAGGATATTCATTTTGAAGTTTCAGGTAGTGGAATCATAGAATCATTTGGTTGGAAAAGACCTTTGAGATCATCTAGTCCAACTGTACCCGTCCACTACTAAACCAGATCCCTGAGCACCTCATCCACCTGTCTTTTAAACACTTCCAGGGATGAGGACTCCACCACCTCCCTGGACAGCCTCTGCCAGGGCCCGAGAACCCTTCTGGTGAAGAAATTTTTTCTGATGTCTAATCTGACCTGCCCTGACCTAGCCTGAGGCCATGACTTGGAGGAGTCCACCATTGCTAGTTAGAATAAGGATGCAACGTATCTTAGATTGTAATGTTATTAGACTTCCTAAATGAAATTACTTTGGATTTGGTCGTTATTTAGGTAGCACTTATTAGATCTCAAAAAGAGGCAGCCCTGGGGCATTTCTTAGATGCTGTTTTGCAGGAGGTGAATGAACATGAGATATGAGTATTGGGTTCTGAGCCCACTGTGATTCCATATTTATTTGCATTTTAAACTTGATGTAACTTCTAAAACACAGAGCTCTAAGGGTAGCAAAAGGACCAGTTAGATAACTGCTACCTTTTTTAATATAATCAAAATGCATTTTTAGACTTGATTTTTTTTTTTTTGCACTAAAAGCCACCAGTAAAGAAGAGACTGACTATAGCTTCTTGTTGTAAGAACTGCAAGGAAAGCCTTTGAAACATTGATTGCTACTACTGTAAATTGTAGATATGCTATGAATAACGCCTTTTAAAAGTAGGATTGCAAGATGGTAATATATATTTTGATGCATAGTCTCTTCAGTTTACATAACAGTGTTGTCAACTTTGACTGTTGTAGCTCATTTTTAACTTCAAAAGCCTATCTTGGATATGCCTCACTTATCGCCATCAATAGTTTCCATTTAAATTGCAATTAGAACTTACTCAGTCTTACTGAAAGGTGTCTGATTGTAAGCCTATGGAAGTGAAAAAGACGCCCTTTTAGTTACTTGATCTTGGGATAGGATCCCTGACTAGAGATGAGTAAATAGCATCATATTGGATATTCAACACTAGCAGTATAGGAGGAGAAGGAATTTTTTTTTTCCTCAAGGAGGAAAAAGACATTGAAAATACAAAAGCAACCATATTTTAGGAAAAAGGTACCATATGATTTAATTGCTTTAACTTAAAATGCAGTCAGAGGCATGTGAATTACTTGCGACGAAGTAATGTATTTTTAGGCAAAGGACCTGAATGCTGAATTTCCAGCCTGTCTGACAGGTAAAATGATGGGAGGGAAGACTTAAAAAAGCAGGGTTTTTAATAGAAGGTTTTGGCCTCTGCTGGGTAGCATTGCTACTGCTGGGAAATAAGAGGATATTCCTAGGCTTCGTTTAGCTGTTACTATATGCGTTTACCTCATTTAAATAGCTCCTGAAAAGAAGGTATTGTTTAAGTAATACTGTAATTCCATGTACACAGTGAAATCCCAATAAAGATTTAGTGCCTTATGTTTTTATTAGTAAATATTTGCTTAGGTTGTGCAATGATTTCTCTCATTCTTAGGATATTTTCTGTTGTTCTTAAGCTATAGGACCCCACAAGTTTCACGTTTGCTTATTAAATTATCAGGTTCTGTAGCTGCTTTGTGTAGTTTAATGTGATGCTTGTCTTGTTCTGCAGTTACCTTAGATAACGTTTGTTCAAGCAGCACACACATATTGATTATTATTCCTTAAACAGGTACAAAGCCTCATTTTCTTGGGGTTTTATTACTTCCTAGAGGATTCTAAGTGAACTCTAAACTTAAAAGTATAGATTCTCTTGCTTTTTCTTAGTGATACGTAGAGTAGGATGGCTGCCTGTTCTTGCTGCTGAGGTTCTTCCTCCGAAAGCTATTTATTTTAACCATCTTTTTGATGGATAGGAGGAAGGAGAACAATTTCCTTCCAACTGTGCCCTGCGTGTTTCCTGCCTTGGCTGTAGCAAATGCTGGAAATGCTGCACTGGCAGTGGCTGGTGCGAAGGTGATCACTCCTACGTGTCAGGTGGAACTACCCCTGGGGTGTAGTGGTGTCCATCAGAGCTAACAGAGGTTGCTTTCACCTCGTGCATTAGCACAGCATTCACATAATCTCTCGCTGTTTGCGTGGCTGTGTTTGTGCTGTGTATTTGCTTCATCGGTGTTTAGTGTGTTTCCCAAAATTAGACCAAGAACTCTGGGCTTGGCTGCTTTGGATGCTGTGGTCAGTAGAGCAGCCTTTCAAAACTCTGTTACCTCCTGTACAATTTTGTGTGTGTTTAACATTACAAAAGGGTTCAAGAGTCTTAAGTAAAATATGCATAATTATTCAGTTAAACAGTAGTATTTTGGATCAGCTTAACAGAACTAAACATGTTATTGTGTGATGTTTATGACACCTTCCATTGAATTCAAAACAGAAATGGCAAGGGAATTGGATTAATTGCATTTGTTTATTAAAAAAAAAAACCTCTGTGACAGAATTGTCTGAGAATTCTAGAATAAAATCGATTTGAAGCCAAAATTTCTATTATAACCTCACTGAGTGTAAAGTGTTATTTTTTGACAGTGATGCTGTTGGTTAACATTTGCTAATTCCTTCCCTGTTGTCATATCCAAGGGACACAATTAGAAAAGTTCGTTTTCCTGAGTTAACATGCCTTAATAAACGATATATGTTCTTACTTAATGATGTCTTATCAAATGGCCTCAATGTCTTTAAAGCTGGCTTCAGTCGTGCTGGGGGATCTGGAGGAGCGACCAGGGAAATTCCAGGATTGCTTGACAGGGGCACCGTGTGGGATAGGAACTGCATAGGCAATGTCCTGGAAGAGGCCATGAACTGCTTTGCCGAGATGCAGAGGCAGACAGAGGAGAAATTTCGCATGTGGATAGAAAAGCTAACCCGTCTTGACACGGATGAAGAAAGCAAGCAACAACTGGAGCCCAGGGAACCTAAAATTCAACTAGTTGGCCAAAGAATCTCCCCTACCACACAGTCAGGGGCTTTCATACAGATGCCTGATAGCCAAGTACTTCCACAGCAGTCGTTTAATTCTTATGGGGGCTATCAAAATGTTGATGCTGCGCTAGAGTTTCCAGCGACTTTTAATAACAATTTTCCGCCTATCTTTCCAGAGAATGGGAATATTGCAGAGCCTGATCTGAATCAATCATAAACTTCAAAAAAAATCCGATCTTTGCAATCTTGTTGTTAATTTGGATTATGCGAAAAACAAGGTTTGCTTTTCTCTTTGTATGTGTTTTGTTTTGTTTTCCTCTTTTGGGTTTTATTACCAGGGTATCCTTTTAATTTATAGAGAATGTATATGTAGTTTAAAATAAATCCCACGATTTTACGCACGTGCATGTGCCAGCACTCGCACATCTTTAAAGGTGTGAGAGGAACCACCCTAAACTTTCTTCAACAAACTTGGCAAAATGCAACTTAGGAGCCTTGTTTAGATACCCTCAAATCAGTAAAGCTGTGTTTGGTACTATAGGAGCATTCAGAGTATTCATCCAAATGCTCTTTTTTGCATGTTGAAGCTTTTATATAAGGAAATAAGTTTTATATTTAATGATGTAAAATACACTAGAAAACGAGATTAGATACAGACCCATAACATTTCCTTAACTATCTGTTTACTCCCAACTTTTGAAGCTTGAACTTGTCACACCTTAGTTTTTTCTTTCTTGTTTTCAGGTAGAAGGAATGAATAAACTTGCCCTAAAGACTTAGCTGTATATAACAAACATGCACAACTGATTTTCCATTTTTTTATTTTTTTGTCTCCCAATTAGTAATTCATTTTCTGTCTGGAGTTTTTATTAATGTTCCTGCTGTGTCGCACATGGCATATTTATGGAAGCAGCTGTCCTATACTGTGTGCACAAATGCGCACATGTATACATACCTGTGTGTGTTTGGTTTGGGTAGAAGTCATCTCTGATTTCGGGTGTCCATTTTGCTGTTCTGTGGATCTTCTTCCGAGTCAGTGGGAAGAGATAAGCACCTACAGAGGACACCTCCTGGCACTGCTTTTCTTTCCCATCAGTTGTCCAAACCTCCCTTATAA
The DNA here is from genome assembly GCF_032191515.1 of Phaenicophaeus curvirostris. Taxonomy (NCBI): domain Eukaryota; kingdom Metazoa; phylum Chordata; class Aves; order Cuculiformes; family Cuculidae; genus Phaenicophaeus; species Phaenicophaeus curvirostris. The sequence continues at coordinate 72,839,164 of NC_091431.1, forward strand.
ACAGTTTAGAACAGATGACTTCTGGCTGAAGGTAGCTGGGATGAATCACACCCAACTGCGTCTGCGTGCATGACCCATGCGCACAAAGCGCTGCTGCTTCCTTCTGTGTATAAAACCAAACTGCATCCTTCATGCTGGAATAAAAATAGTCCTGTCAGTCCTAAGATAAGCAGCTGCTGATGGATGGATTGAGCACAGGAATTTAGAGGAAGGCTTGACAGTCAGGTTAATAAACACTGTGGTGATCTGAAGGTACGGGTGGCTGGTCTGGGTCAGACCCAGAGCTGCTTCTGAACCATGTTTGAATGACTGAAATCATGGTTTCCTTGTGGTGGGGAATGGCAGAACACTAGTTTCATTTAAGTAATACAATATCTTGCTATTGTGGGGATTTTTTTATACTGAACATTATCCTAAATAGGCAAGCTTGAAACTTGATATTTAAAGTACGATTAATTTAAACTATATCTTAGAAATATCTATTTAATTCTTTATATTACCAGCACACATAGGGTTTCTATTTTGGTCATCTCTCCACTAAGGCCTTTCTTTGTCTGAAGTGACTTCTCCATAGCTACAAAAAGTATATATTTATCATCAGTTAGAACTTACCAAAAGTTTCTAATGCAAGTTAAATCAAAAGTCTAATAATGAAACTGAAAGTCTTTGTAAAGACATAGTTTAAGTAAAGAGGACATTAAAAGTCTCCTTTAGTCCTATTAGTTTTTTTTTTCTTAAATCACAGTCATTTTTTTTTCCTAATTATTTTTGTTTAATTCCTTTTCTTCCAATTGGAAGTAATTGCTGTGTATCTTCTGTAGGTCTGATTTTTTTTTCCTCCCCAGAATCAGTGGGAGTATTTTCATCAATTTATATAAGGGTTTGGATCAAACCTGTAACAGGAACTCAAGAAATGCTTTTTAGTTATCGGTGTAATACCAACACTGGTGTTTTATCATTCTTTTTGGCCCACACTTGCTTTTTTTTTTTAAAAAAAAAGTATATGATGCCTTCATTAAAAGAAAATAAGGTTAGAGAGTTGTCTTATTTCAGAGTAACTGTCTGAAAGACTGTGCAGGGGATGATAAGGTACTGGAATAAATTCTTTACAGATGACCTTCTTACATAATTTTGATACAAAGATTTTGATATGAACTTGTAAGAAATCTCCCTCAGCTGAAATTGTGTGCATTTTTAACTTAACCATAGGTAAAAGTTAAATGACTTGTTTTATATTTTATTGCAATTTAATGAACTTGTCCTCATGTTTAAGATCCTTCAGGGAAGATTATTTGCTGATAATAATAATTAAAAAAAAACCAAAACAGATGCTTCTGGTGTTGATAGATTTGAGAGAAATATATATGTAAACACCTTTATGACAATGATAAGAGCAGCATATTCTGAAGCATGGCAACTTTACAAGTCTTCCCATGCATGCAGAGGCAGCTTTTTGCAGTGACTGGTGTTTCTTTTAACGTCCAAGAGTCACTTAGCTCAGTACATCTGTAAGCATGCCCTTAACCTTCTGTATTAAATAGTCTGTATGGAGCAATTAGGTGTTTCAAAATGAATTGTGTGAGGAGATCAGTTGAACTTATCTCTTAGACTGAAACAGACTTCTATGTATTGATATCCTAAATGGATAATAGCTCTGTTAGGGATGTAACCAGTGAAATTCCTGCCAGCTTTCAATGTCTTGGTTAGGTAACCTTTAAAAAACCATAAAAATATTAACGCTATTTAGAGTATTAACAAATAAAATTTTTTTGTTTGGTTACTATAGGAAAAAATGAAAAAGTTTGAAACATTTTCATCCACTGCTGTTAATTGTTGTTGTCAACACAAGCAGCTGTGAAGGTGAACAGGCAGAGGATGACAGCAGTCAAGCGTGCAGACGTTAGAGCTGTATTCTTCCTAGATTAAACTTATTCCAGGGCACTCACGAGACTGAGGGAATTGTTCATGCTAGGTGTAATTTTAACTTAATTTCTCCACAAAAGCTGCATAGTGTGAAGAACACCTGCGCAAGACCAGTGGTTGTAAATGGTTTTGTAAATGGTAAACAAGTGTTTTGTTTGGTTGCTCTTTTCACAAGCCTCAAAACTGGAACCAGACCTTCAGCTCCCTTGACCAGGTCCTTTGCAATGAAGAGCGTGTGCTGACCATCATGGTCCATTAGCTTGTTTTCCTTGGGAAACAGCATGTTTCTGTTAATAGGTGAGTGGAGAAACCCACCTCTCTGTTGTAGCATAAGCTGCCTGATGAAGGAGGTGGCAGGCTGTGCAATTAAACAGAAGCATCTCTCTTTGCTTTGTACTGTGACTTTGAAAGATCATAGAATGCTTTGGGTTGGAAGGGACCTTAGAGATCATCCAGTTTCAACCCCTTGTCATGATCAGGGACACCTCCCACTGGATCAGGTGGGTGAAAGCCCCATCCAACCTGGTCTTGAACACTTCCAGGGATGGGGCAGCCACCACTGCCCTAGGCAACATGGGTCAGCGCCTCAGCACCTTCTGCGTGAAGAATTTCTTCATAATGTCTAATCTAAATCTTGCTTCTTTCAATTTAAAGTCATTCCCCTTGTCCTACATTCCATGTCCTTGTAAAAAGCCCGTCCCCAGCTTTCCTGGAGCTCCTTTCCGTACTGGAAGCTGCTCTAAGGTCTGCCCAGATCCTTCTCTTCTCCCGGCTGAATAGCTCCAACTATCTCAGCCTGTCCTCATAGCTGAAGAAACCAATACTAGTGATGAGTCTGTGTTTTGAATGTGTGTGCAACAGCCTTTGGCATCACTTTGAGAAAACATTCCTAATATATCATTTCAGATTATTCTTTTGTCACTTGGAAATATTTTTGCTCTATTATGTGGCTGCGTTAAGTTTGTCATGATTTCCGTTCTAAGCTCTTATTTTCAAAGGGCTTTTGACTAGAAACTTTCAGGGAATCAAAATTTATTCAGCTGTAATTTTAACATAAATTTTAATCTCATCCATACCATAGTTCATTAAAGTCGCCTGGCCTTATTTAAGCCTATTATTAGAAGGAAACTTTTCTACTTTCCAGACCAGACTTATAGTTTGAATGTAGTTTGAATATAGTTTATGCCCACATCTCAACAACTTGCTTCAAACCCACCAAATTCAGTAAGAGAAGTCAGTAGAAGTTTTGCACAGATGTGGGGAATCACAGATGACAGTTTAGAGTTTTCCTAGGTTTTTACTACTTCAGGAGTAAAGGACCAATCTAGTTTCTTTAAAGAATTTTACTTGTCTTATGGTTTTGAAAGAGTAAATGCAGCAAGTCAGATCAGCTGCTGTAGGCTGGTGTAGTTCCAGGGAGGGTGGTGCCCTCTTAAACCTAACTGGCTTATTCAAGTTTCTGTATTACAATTTTTAATATCAAATTACATGTTTTCATTGTGGCAGCCATTTCTGCATGGGAGTAATCAAACACCCGTTTGACTGCAGTGTCACGATTCAGTAGGGGATGAAACACAGCTACTCTCTTAGCGTTTCTAGTGGAAGTGCAAGAGAAATAAGCCTTTATGTAATGACTTAATTTAAATGTCGCTAAATGTCAAGCTGACAGTTCAGTAAATGAAAAATTAAAGGATCCGTTCCTAGAACCTCAGCTTTAGTGTGCAGGCTCAGGCTTGGCTGCAAGTTCTTCCCCAGGCATTTGTGCTGCTTCCTCACTTGAATGGTGTTTGGTAAGGAAGGTTGATGGGAAATTCCACCCTTCACACGTGGTTTTATCTGACGGTTTGGGGTTTTGTTTCACATGCTTCTAAGAAAACATCTGAATCTTCAGTTTTGAGTTAGGAATAAAAAATATAATGTTCAAAAGAAAACATTCAAGTAAAGGCAGTGAAAGGTTATTCAGTTTCTATTGAAAAAATAAATGAGCAGGGAAAAAAGAAAATTTTAAACCTTTTAGTGTTATTTTTAACAGTATTAGAACAAAATAATACAGGCAGAAATGTACATCTCTATTTTTTTAAGTTCATAGTATCTTTTAGTGTTTTTGCAAGATGTTTAGGTTGTTGTGTCTGAGCTGCTAGAGTTAAGGCTGGAGGACCAATCTTAACGTCAATGAAACAAGATTATATTTGGCATTATCATGCAAATTGAAATGTATTTGTTGTCACTGAGTTCTCTTGATAATATATTTTGTCTCTAACTGTATCTACATAATGTAAATCTCTTATTACTGAAAGTAATATTTCAAGGGCATTAAGAAATTAAATCCTAGCCCTATTAAAACCAGTAGAAAATTTCTACTAATTTTGATGGCGCTAGCATTTTACCTCAGTGGAAACTGAACTTAGTTTGCAGTTTTTGGTCAGAGGATCCTCCAGCTGAGTTTAAGGGGAACCTTTGCCTGGTGAGTGTGTTTAAATCAGGCCAGTTGAGTAGCTGTTTTTAAAATAATCAAGGTCTGCACTGTGATCACTGCAGTTACACTCGGGAGCATTAGAACGACTGCCCTGTGTAGTTTGTACTGCAGAAGCTGGAACATTCAGGCTGATTGATGGAGATGGACAGTACCCTGCAAAACACAAAGCCAGAAATAGGTCTTTCTCCCAAATTTGATTAGTCGCGTAGTGTTAGATCAGCAAAATGAAGGCACATGGAAAATAGGCTTATTAAGTTAGAAATGATTTCAAGTGTGCTGTTAAATCTTGCAGACTGATTGAGCAGCGGATTAGTCTGGACCATCAAAAGCTTTTAATCGAGGTTGTACCCAGTCCTTCCATGGGAAGATGCAGTTTTGTCTTGCAAAAATGTGATGTTTTCTGGAGGGGTGTATGTTTGCCTGCCTCTTCCTAATATAAGTTGTATTTACATACGGAATTTTATTTCAGCTGTCCTAGCTCTGTAAAAGGTAGAATGTGATGGTTTCCAAATCCCTCCCAATCCACTTTTGCAAGGAAAACTGAGGAAGAGATCTGGTGAATGTATCTTCTTCCATAATTAATGAATCATTAGGTGGCATCAGTGAAAATAAATCCTATCATGTGATGCAAATTGCACGCCACTTCCTGATATTTGCAGTGCACAGCCACGTTCCATGTGCCTTTGCTTAACACGTCATGAAATATTATGTCTCTATATGTAATTTGGTAAAGCAAATCCAAGGTATTTTCCATCAGGTCATCAAAAAGCCTGAAAGAATGAATGTTGATTGGCAAGACTTGAATTTTTGAGATTTCTTGTGATGTGATATATTAAAAATGATCCATACTAAGAACATATGCTTATTTGGTGATGTTGTTTTGTTTTTATTATTGTTACAGTTAAACCATCACAAAGGCTTTACTGTGTGAAATAAAGGAAAATGTGAGGAAAGCAGATTCATTGATAACGTTTTGTTCACTTTATAATTTTAGAGAGAATGTTGTTACACTGCTATTGTTTTTTATTGTATTTACAATGTATTCTTTGCCAAACGCTGTAAATTTTGAAATGTAACTACTGTAACCTGGAATAAATAAATAAATATAAATAGTAAAGAAGCGTTTCATATTGCTGAACAACATAAAAAAAGCACAGGTCTCCTGCCCCAATCCTCCTTTGGCAACTGTTTTAGGGTCCAGCTAGTTTATGCCATTGAGTATGTACTGTGTGAAACCGTAGCTCTGGATCATGTCTTAAATAATACCAGGTTTGTGTTGTTTATCTAAATCAAGAAAGCTGTTACTTCAGCCCATAGTCTTGTATACAAAGCATTTTTTGTTGGATTGGTTACTGATGTGTTTACTGTAGAGCTATTTTGGCAAGTCGCTTAAGATGAATCTTTAAGTTTTGGCACACAAAAAATTGATTATTTTGATTACTATAATGATTATCTAATCTAAATATATATATAGGTAATTAATTCCATTCTATGCATTGCTTAATCTTGAAGTAAGTAGAGCTGTCTCTTAAATGGAAGTGTGAAATGTACAAAAGGACATTCCTAGGTATTTTATTATTTTAAAATGTCTCAGTATTCTTTTTGATTATAAAAAATAAATGCAATTTAATGTAGAGTACTGAGATAGAGATAAATCACAGAATCAAGGAATGGTTTGGGTTGGAAGGAACCTTAAAGCCCATCCAGTTCTACCCCTTGCCATGGGCAGGGACACCTCCCACTGGATCAGGGGCTCCCAGCCCCATCCAACCCGGCCTTGGACACCTCCAGGGATGGGGCAGCCACCACTGCTCTGGGCAGCCTGGGCCAGGGGCTCCCCACCCTCATTGTGAAGAATTTCCAAAATTCAGTAAAGCAGTGCCTGTACTCACAGGGAAGGCACAGAGGTGTTGCTGGGAGAAGCTGTATCCTCTTGCGCTTGCCAGTACCTGAGTGCCTCAATGTGTTGTCTTTGTAGATTTCGTGTGTTTCACAAAAACATTCCTGAACGCTTGTTGATAATTTACCAGTTCAAAATAGCGCAGTAATTTGAGGGGGGTGTTGTTTTCAGCACGGCTGAGCTCCTCTGCTTCCTAGCCTTGAGCAAGCTACACATCTCTGCTTGCCTCAGTTTCCCCCACAGCCCTAAGGAGTTTAATAACCACCTTGGAGCTCTTGAGGATCCAGCAATGGAAAGATTTTTGTGAGAATAAAGTGCCATGATTACTATTGCTACCATTACTGCACATGGTCTCTGTGTTTTGAAGCTCTGGGTGATAAACCTGAATAAGGCTTGATGTCTTCTACTTGCAAAGACAGTGATGACACCAGAGGGCGATTCAAACAAACAAATTTAGGCTTTTATTTTTTAAATTGGGATCATCATCTGGACATTTCAGTCCTTTCCCACTGCTTCTAGAGAAAATATAGTGAAGTTTAAATCCCATCCCTAAAGCAGATGCCTTGTCTTAAGTGGTTGTCTTGGCTTCTTTTGTTCACTGGGAAAGGAGAGGAGATGATGCTCCAAAGCTGTGATTTCCAGGCTGCTGTTACTTCACCCTGAAGTTCCTCATAGGTGGGAGTTGAGGTGGCGAGCTGAGTCTGCATGCCTAAACTTCAGAAAGCTAAAGAGAAACAATGACTTAAAGGACTAGATTCACCTTCCAGGTTCTGCTACCTTTTGTGTCCTGTGACAAAATGCTGCTGTGCAGTGATGCACGGCTGTTTCAGTGCAACGCTGCAGCACTTTGTGTAGAATCATAGAATGGTTTGGGCTGGAAGGGACCTTAAAGATCATGCAGTTGCAGCCCCCCTTGCCATGGATCACTGCTTTCAACCAGCAGCTGAAATTTTATGGTTGATTTCCCCCTTTTTGCTTCTGCTGCCATTATAATGGATTAAGAGATAATAGGGATGTGGGTCGAGTTTAGACCTCCAAATGTTGAGATGCAGCTTGGTGAAAAGCTTGGGAGTGGCTAGAAAATAAGAAATTATTGAATTTGATATCACAGGCTTAAAATAAGATTGGTATGTGTTGAATGGGGGATTTTGTGCATGTGGCTTCCGGTTCAGTTGTCCTGATTGAAATTAGTTTTGATGAGCTCTGTAAATGAAGAGAACATTGGACACTTGGAAACACTGTCCCTGTGATGACCTCTGCCTCTGAGTTCCTTTAAAAAAAAATAAGAAAGGAGTCTTTCCCTCCCCCTCTTAACATTAAATGTCAACAGCTGTACTTTGCTGCTGGTACTTATTAACTTTCAGCCTTGTCTTTTTCGAGCATTTATTGCTTTAGAAATGAATTAAGGCTTATCACCAGGGGAATGTAAGTCTTCCAGGTACCTTAGCTTCTCAAAATATGTGATTTTTTTTCAAAAATAGATTGTTGAAATTTCTGGCCAGAGAACCTCCTAATTGTGCTACATTAAATTTTGATTCTGGCATGTTTTCTTTTCAGTGTCTGTTTTCCTATCTGTTGAAGTCCTGTTACAGTCAGTAATTATGAAGAGTGGCTCTGTTGTAAAGAAAAATTGATAATTTACCACTTTGTGGTTGTAGCTAATCCTTTTACCTTTTCAACCTGAAAGCATTTTTCACTTCTTATTTCCTAGCTGAAGCCACTTGTCCTTGTTTCTTGGTACCACACATTCACTTCACATCACATCATTGGATGATCACGTAGTTGGCCAGAAAAGTATTATTTATTTCAAAATTTAACCTCTCCTGTTCCATTCTTGTAGCACTGAAAAGGAAACATGCTTTTAGGAATGAAGGATTTTTAGAGGATTGTTTTTACATGCCTTCTCTGCAGCTTTCATGTAGTTGTAGTTGTCTACAACTTGTTTATTGGTTTATTTGTTGCTTGGCTTTTTTTTTTTTTTTAAATACACTTAGGCATTTATTGCTTGTGTCTTCTTTTATATGTGCTGTGAATCCTAGGATTTGTTGCAGCATCATGTTATCTTGGCCACGTTGGTCATTTACTGGTGATAGGTGTGGGTAACCCCGGTGTCAGGAGCCTTTCCTTTCCAAACCCGATCCTGAAAGGCAAGGCTGAGAAAAGCAAAAATAGACCTCTGTTGTAACTGCTTTGTAAATAGACAGCATGATTTTTTCCCCCACATTGTTAAATCGGTGGCTGTTACACTGACATATATAATTGCAGCATGTAAATTATACTGAAAATATTTTTGTCTGTTTGATGTATACTAAATTTAAGCTAAGTTATAAGGTGTGCTGTTTGGAAGTGTGGAAGATACAAGAGTGGAGCTACAGATAACAAGTTTATGCTTGTATATCCTACTGATGAAGACTTTCACACAAGTTATTTCTATGGGTAGGTGATGAGAATATCACTCTGCATGTATATACATTTATTATACATTTTTGCATGATTATACATGTAGGAGTGGTACAATTTTGACTTGAGACTATTGGTGCCTTTTGTCCAAATATAATTTCACTTGTCTAGACAATGTCTATCTAAACTCAAATTTTGCTTCTGCTTTTGGAGATCTGAGAGAGAAGCGAGAGGAACAAAGACCTAAAGGACCAGTACATAGCTCCTGAAATTTTAGATAACCCATTGAAAACATGGTCAAACAGTCAATATTGTACTTGACCCTCGTATCTTCTGCACTCAACTGTTTATTTTTATAGATCACATTATATATATTCACGCTGAACTCTGATGATAACACTGATAGAAAACATGCCTTTCATGAGTCAGTCCAGTTGTAACTTCTGCATGTAATTTAATCATCAGCTTTCACAAATAACTAACTGAACATCAGCCAGCTTCATTTTGAACTTGGTATTCCATTATTTCATAATTGCCTTTTAAGAAGACAAAGATGGCCTTTCTGTTAATTATCGAGACTTCTTTTCCAGTCGTAATCATCAGCGTTTCATGTTGTGAACAGTTTGGTCTTTAATACATTGGCATTTACTACCCATTTATTTTTGTCGGGTCTGTTTTAAGTTTGCAATATTACATTGTTTTATGAAACTTGTTTCGGAGGCAGGTCTGATCAGAAATATTCTGTGAATTTCTTCATTCCTTGTATCAAATCTGGTCTTTAGTACAACTTTAGGCAAAGTGGTCATCCTTTAGTGAAGTATGTTGCTAATCAGAAAGTAAGTGTTTCTTAAGATAGTGTGTTGAATTATGTTTCAGGGACCAATTTACAAAGCAACTAAAACCAAAAAATTCCCACCCTAAAAACCTCAGTAGAACAACTTTTCAGAGAACTAAATTTGGAAATTCTAGTTTGTCACGTTCATTGTCTTCAACAGCCACTTAGTACTCCTAAAATAAACCAGTCTTTCCTGAAAAGTCTTTTCATTTTATTCTTTATGACTTTTAAAGATTTCTTTAGTAATTTTGTAGCTCTGGAGGTCCTGTCTACCTAAATGCATTACTAGTTGATGTTTATTTTGTATTATCCCTTACAAATTGTGCTGTCTATGTACCGTACCCATAAAAAATGGTCTGCAGACACTTAGCTGCCAGAACTTCCTTGGAGTTAAAGAACTGCAGCAGCAAAGCTGCTGAGCTTTGCCCCATCCTGTTTTTCTATTTCTTACTTGTTTTTGTGGGTGCAGTCTTGGCCCGGAGACGGTTTGGATTCTGCCATTTGGGGCGTGGGAACTCCAACCACTTTTATCCAGTCTGAGTTAAGCTATAGGCGTTTGAGTTAAAGTGTGTGTCCTTTCAGGAATATGATATTTATCCATTCTCGCTTTGCTTCCACATTTGTCCTTGTCTTGAATGTGCCATTTTTTGAACCTCTGCTGTTTCTAGCATGTTTTCTAAGTGATTTTCATTCCTCACAAACAAAATAGTCCATCCTAACAAAACAGACAAAAAAAAAAGCTTTTTGTTACTCTTCAAGAATAGGCTTCAGAATCATGTAAGCAATTCTCTCTCTCTCCCTTCACTTTGATGGCCAAAAATGTGTATGGTAATTGAATTAAAGACATACTTATCACTGCGCATTATAGTTTTCTTTCTTCTTGATCTTAAACAGCAACTCCAAAAAACAGTGCAATTTTGAAAAATTCCCCTGTCTTTGACAGGTAAATGTTATGAAAGGAAAGTTGCCTAATATTAAATCTATTGTCATTGGATCAGTTATATCAAAAAGTTAGCTTATTCAATTAAACCGTAAGTAATGTAAGCTGTCACTTGAGTTTTGTAAAATTCTCTAGATAAATATCTTGTCTTGCCAAATTTAATGTCCTGTAACTTACTATTTTTTATTTTAAACTGAAGTTTTTTGTCCTTTTAAGATTGTAAGTATAACTTCGTCAGATATGGAGATGTTTATTTGTTAACAGAAAAAATAATACACAAATAACAGATACATTGATAAACATGTTTTTCTTACATTTGTGTTTTCTGTGTATGCAAAGGTTAAAATGTCTCTGTAATCTCAGACTGTGTTCATTAAGTGAAGTTTAGTAATTTATATAATTTATAGTTCCTTAAGAGCTTCATGTAGGAGATTGCATCTGTCCTTACACGAAGTATTTATACTTCTGAAGGTGTGTTTCCCAGTATGCTGATTTCTGATAGCCATTGCTTTTCTCTCCTTCTGCAGATGGACCTCTAGTTGTAGCCCATTATGATATATCAGACACAAACTCAGACCCAGAAGTGGTAAATGTGGACAATCTGTTGGCGGCTGCAGTAGTTCAAGAGCACAATAATTCTTTAGGAAACCAAGACTCGGGATCTGCCTGGAGAACCAGAGGGCTGCTAGATGAAATGAGTGCTGGTACAGGTTTGTTTAAATTCTCTTCCTGTGACGTTTGCTCTCAGTTGTTGTCACTCCCTTTCTTCCTTTCAGTGCTTCTGTAGTTCATGCAGCTTTAAAAGCTCCTTATGTGGATTTTGCAATACAACAGTATAGGTGCTTATTAAAAAGGTCTGGCATTTATTCCAAAATGCAACTGATAAAAATTGACAAAGATTTCTGCAATGTATTTTTCAACAGTATTTTTTTTAAATTATTCTTTTCTCCTTCTTTTCTCTGTAATTAATTCTTGGAGCTTAGGTCTGTTGTTTTGGTGTTGTGTTTTTTTTTTAAATGAAAGTATGCTAAGCTTGTTACTGAATGGTTGCTTATGACAACCCATGCCACTGGCTAGTAAACCAATCATAATCTCAATTTTAGAATGGTAGTTGTCTGCATATGTCTTCTATTCACATTGTTATTTCTGTAAAATGCAAGCATTAATTATTCCCATATTCCATCTACATTTCTAATGTATCTTAAAAAAATTGGACACACCAGCATCAAATAAAGATGAAGGGTAAAAAGGTGCTGGTGACCGGGCTTAGCATCAAGAGACAGCAGAGGAAGCAAGAAGAATTCAGGGAAGTTGATGTAGCTTGTAAAATTTGTTCAGCTTCAATAAAGGCTTGCAGCTCTTCGCTAGCAGAAAAATTAAATGTGTTTTGGGTGCAGAGAGCTAACAAAGAGTTTGTCCTATTGACTTCATCCCATAGCTTTGTATGCCAGCATATCCATAGAATCACAGAATCATAGAATCACAGACTGGTTTAGGTGGGAAGGGACCATGAAGGTCCCATCCAGTCCAACCCCCCTGCAGGGAGCAGGGAAATCTTCAGCTGGATCAGGTAGCTCAGAGCCCCATCCAACCTGACCTGGAATGTTTCCAGGGATGGGACATCCACCACCTCTCCGGGGAACCTGTGCTGGTGCTTCATCACCCTCAGCAAAATAAATTTCTTCCAAATATCTAGTCTAAACTTCTCTTTTAGTTTGTCTTATTGCTATGGGCCCTGCCTTCTTATTGCCTTCCTTTCCACTATTTTTTTAACAAACATGTTAAGACTTTAGCTGCAAAAACAATTTCGTCTGCGGTGTTTTTTTGTTTCATACTGTGTTTTCCAAATGTAAATCTGCCAGAGGGCACTTGTATTGGAAGTGTCCTGACAACTCTGAGCTACTTTTCTGTGTCTACAAGGCTTAAAGAAATACAGCCACGTGGCTGATTTTGAAAGAGATATTTCGTTACACATTATAGCAGCCTTGCAGTAGCTGAAGGGGGCTTACAAGAAAGCTGGGGAGGGACTTTTTGCAAAGGAATGGAGTAACAGGATGAGGGAGAATTGCTTTAAATTGGAGAGGGGCAGATTTGGATTAGACAGTAGGAAGAAATTTATCATGATGAGGGTGGTGAGACACTGGGCAGGTTGCCCAGAGCAGTGGTGGCTGCCCCATCCCTGGAGGGGTTCAAGGCCAGGTTGGATGGGGCTTGGAACAACCTGATCCAGTGGGAGGTGTCCCTGCCCATGGCAGAGGCTTGGAAGTGGATGGGCTTTAACGTCTTTTCCAACCCAAACCATTCTATGATTATTACAGAGTGGAAAGGTTCATTATTTAAATAGGAGAATCTCTGCTGCCTTATTTACACTGGTCTGTGGCTGAATGTTGTTCCAGCGTTTTTGAAGCTAGCCAATGTTTTCCAGACTAACTGGTGTTGTTTGCAGGACAGCAGCTCACTGGTAGCTATTTGACCCCTTAACAAGCCCACTCCTTAAGTCATTTATTAAATTATTAAAACAGCTAAAATTAAATTTATTATATGGCACTAATGGATTGGTACTCCAAAGGAGTGTAAGGAAATAAAAAATAATGTTTCTTACCAAGCTTTCTTCTGCATTCTGCTTGTGCGTACAATGCTGTGATGCCAGTAGAAATCCATCTTCCTCCCTCCACCTATATCCAAGGGGACATGCAAGGAAGAGAATAAAAGAAAATTTCAGAAAGCTTCTTTATCGCTGACCCTATGGGAGTGTGTCCATACAAATTTGCTTCTGGTGCTACAACTATGTTAGTGTCTGAAAGGCTGAATCTCCTTTTCTTCCTGTGTAGACCTTGCCCCAGAGCCCTGCAGCCTCCATCCGCCTCTGACTGCACATTTATGATGTCTTGGTTTGCATGTTTGGAAGGCAGAACTTCCTAACCTTACATCTGGTTCCCAAATTTAATCTTCAGCCAGTATCTAATTTAACAGATAATAAACGACGTGTTCCCATGGGAAAATAACTACACAAGCTTTATCTAAGTGAAAAATCTTTTTAGGATGGACTATCTCATCTTTGTGCACAGGCGAATATTTGGGGCTGTTTTGCAAGCCCCTGATGTTGCAGGGCAAACAAAACATCTCCTTTGGGTGCCATCCTGATGTTCATGCAAAGAAAGTAACTGCATAGGCATGTTATTAGGAATGAAATTAATATGGCCAGGGGCTGTAAATCTCTCTGTATGCTGTAATCCTGATTTACACTCAGCTTCTGTTGCAATACCTAGTCTCCTAATCATGGTTTATCTCTGGTTAATTTCCCTTTTGTTGTCTGAACTGAGAGCTATGGTAATACATGAAAGCTTTTTGGGGCTCTCATTTATACTTCTGGGGGTTCATTTGGGGGGCTTTTAACAGCTGTTCTTCTTTGTCCCTCTGACAGACCTTACCGTGGACAGCAAAGGTTGCAGAATGGTGGCACATCATTCATGCATTAATACAAGTTAATGCATTAATACAAAATACTAAAGCAGATTATCTCCCTACAAGTTTGAGTGACTCTATGACCAAGGATTGTGTTGCTTTTCTGATGCGTGTGCTGTGGCAGCAGTGATGTTCAGAAGCAGGGCGATGCCAGTCACAGGGTAGTAACAATGTAAAACTGGTTTGCATTGCTAGCACATGCATCAATGCTTCATGTTTCCCAGTGTGCGCAACCACTTCTGTTAGAGGAATATCCTTGACCTACGGGGGGGACTTTCATGGAATCATAGAATTGCTTGGTTGGAAAAGACTTCTGAGATCATTGAGTACAACCATACCTGTCCACTACTAAACCAGATCCCTGAACACCTCGTCTGCCCGTCTCTTAAATCCTTGCAGGGATGGGGACTCCACCACCTCCACCCTTTCAGTGAATAAATCTTTCCTGATGTCCAATCTGAACCTCCCCTGGTGCAACTTGAGGCTATTACCTCTCATCCTATTGCCTGTGACTTGGGAGAAGAGACCAGCACCCACCTTGCACCTTACTCCTTTTAGGTAGTTATAGAGAGCAATGAGGTTTCCCCTCAGTCTCCTTTTCTCCAGGCTAAGCAACCCCAGGTCCCTCAGCTGCTTCTCGTAACCTTTGCTCTCCAGCCCCTTCGCCAGCTCCGTTCCCTTCTCTGGACGTGCTGCAGCCCCTCAATGTCCTTCTTGTACTGAGGGGCCCAAAACTGAACAGAGTGATATTTGAGGAATGCTCAGCTCAACTGTAATATTAGGAAAAGTTTAGCCTAGGCTATTAATTCATTTTAAGTTTGGTTGACAAATCTTTTCCTTGTCTTGTGAGGTGGGAACTCCTCCTTTTGGGTCCATGGCAGCACATAGATTTTTTCTTTGCTAACCTGTACCAGATGTTACACTAAGGGTCTTCGCTTTCCAAAAACTGAACGCACGGCATGGTCTCTGCCCTCTATTTGCTTGCATCTTTTCCAAATGCTTAAAGCAGTCATCAGAAGGTTTCTCTGGCACTTGTTTGAAATTTAATTTCTTCTGTCTGTGCCCTCTTGATTTATCTGGGGGTTTAATCAGTTCTGCCTGTTTCCACACCTTGCATCCTCCTCCTGTAATCTTTGAAGAGGTGTCCAGTCAAAGTAGATACACATCATTTATTCATCTCATCTCAAATTTCCTGCTTGATAAATGATTCTTCCCCTGTGTATTACAGCTGAGTGAGTGGTTTCCAAGAAGTAGGTAGTCTCACCCGCTTCAGGCCTGCCCAGCATCTCCTGGATTACTTATAAAGAGACACAGTAGAATAAAAATCCTTTCTTTTTGTTTTATGGAAAAAAAAAAGCAGAAGTTCTCTCTCTTTTTATTGGAATCTTATCTTTAATACATATAAAAAAAAATGACTTATTTTCTGTCAAACAAATAATAATTTCGCTGTTTTCTGTTTTCCATGGAAGTATTATTTAATAATTGTAACAGGCTGCCCAGGGAGGTGGTGGAGTCACCATCCCTGGAAGTGTTTAAAGGATGGGCAGGGATCTCGGGGATCTGGTTCAGTAGTGGACAGGTATGGTTGGGCCTGATCTCAAAGTTCTTTTCCAACCAAATGATTCTGTGATTCTATGATTCTAATATTTCACAACATAGCTTCACTAATTGTGGTGAAAAACCTTCTTAGCAGAATCTTACAGAAAAGACAAAACCTGCCGCATTCTTTGGAAAGGACTTGGTTTTTGACAGACTGATAAACTGGAGAGCATTGAGAAATAGTAATAAAAGCCTGAGACTATTCTATTTGGAACTTACGAAAAACAGAATTTTTTTTTCCAAGTATTTGTAATAATGTTAGAGCAGATGTATGGAGCCGTATGACCAGAAACTGATGGGTTTGGTGTTTTTTTTTCCATTGACTGGCTTTCTCCTATTTAAAGAATAAAAAGAAAATAAATTAATTTTTCTTGGTGTCTATGGGTTTCTGTCCAGCCTATGGGCTTTATTTGCCACGCTGTCATTGAGTCTGATTTATTTGCAATAGGTTGTCCTGTTCCTGTATTTCAGAGAGGTTTAGGTACAGTCTAACCCTTAGCTTTGTTGTAAAGTAACAGCTGGAAAGGCTAATTACAGCAAGTGTTCTTGATGCAGTAGCTAGGCTTTGTTCACATCTGTGTGATAACACCATCCCTAGACCTACAGATACTAGATACAGATAAATCCAGTGATCGTCCTGTATCATGTGATGAACCGAAAGCTGGATAACTTGAACTACTAACAATTTGTGATCTCAGTGTTTCAGTCTTTTTTTTTTTTTTTTGGTAACTTGGGGAAATTCCTTTTCCAGATGATTTCTGAGTTGTGTAAGCTCTTAAACATTGGCTGTATTTGCATTTTCCCCATCCACAGGTCATTTGGATCCAGGCTTTCTTGCAAGTGACAAAACCTCTTCTGGTAATGCCCAAATCAACGAAAAAATTAATATCGCCTCCTCTGATAGCGAAGTAGAGATTGTTGGAGTTCAAGAACATGCCAGGTATGAATTCCTTTTTCTTGCTTTTTCCACTTCTAATGTTTCATTCATTTTATCAGAATATCTGTCTTGCCAAAATTAATAAATAAAAAAACCTGCTGACTTCTACTCGTGTAGTTACCCATCTGTGAGTGATACTCAAAAGGTAGCAAACATTGCACTTCTTTTTCCTGTTCTGCTGATCACAGTGATATCAGAATGTGTTTTGTTGGAAGATTACAAACTTGTTAAGTATTTAGATTAATCTTGTATTTCAATATCAAACATTAAAAAGGCTAAACATATGTAGCATTAAAATAGCAAATATTGTGCTACCAAATCTATATACATAAGGAAGCATTGATAGGAATTCAGTTTTTAAGGACATAGTGTCAATATGCAAATAAATAAACAAAAATATTTATCTGAGTTCTTATTCCCTTTCAAAATATTTGCTTATATTAAGCATTTAGTCAGCTTCCACTTTATTTACCTAAATCAGTAGTGTTAAAAATACAATCCACTTTTCACTGGCTAGTGTCATAAGATAGCCCATTAGATTAAAAATCAGATCCTTATGAATCTTGATTTTATTTCAAAGTGCAAGAGAGTTCAGACACCCAAAGTGGATGAGGGTAAGGAAGTCATGTTTCTCTGAAGCTCAGATAGAAAGCTGTCCAGCTGTGCTTCAGCTGCTGTTCTTGGTGTTTTGATGTTGCTCTTCATCTTTAGTCTATGATCTTTCCTTGTCTTAGCTGTTATGAAGCATTTGAACAAGGGTGGCATTTTTGTGTAGTGTGAAGGGTTAATCTGGTGGAGTAACAGCAAGTTAAAACATTATACAGACAGGCTTTTTCTAAAACTAATCTTCTGCCTGATGTATAGTTGAAGGTGGGAAAACGGTGCAAGAGACAAGAAACAGAGCTGTTCCTCATTATCCTTTCACCACATCTTTCTTGAGGAAAGGAAGAAGGAAAGTGTGCAGGACCCAGTTTCCCAGACAGAAAATGTACAGATAGCGTGGGCACAGTCCAATGTGGCCAGATGTGAAAAAGGAAACTCTAAGGTGCTGAAGGAAGACAGGTTTGGTCTCTGCTTTTAGTAGAGCGAAAGTCGTTGCATGGCTGACTCTTTTGGACAATACTGACTCCCTAGGAAGTAGCTCTCCCGTGTGTTTATCCAGCAGACCCAGGGCTTAGAGGATCTTTATCTCAGTGTCCTTCAGTACTAGTTTGCATAAATCTGTCTAGCGCTATAAACACCCAACTCCTCTGCTTGAGGTCCCCTGTTCAAAAGCTTTTGATGCTGCCTGCCTGAATAATATTTACCATGTGCAGGAACGGAAATGTTAAGTAAATGCAGAGTTGCGTTTCAAATCTAGTTTTACTAGATACAGACTAAAAATAATTTCAGCAGAGACAGATAGAAAGCACTCTTGTGCTTTCCTTTGTTCATGTGACCATCTGCTGTCTCTCAAAGACTAGTTCATACCAACTCCACTGCATACTGGCACATTTCAGTTGTTTGAATCCTGTTGAGAATTTTGTTTCTCTTGCAGGTCTAGGCTTGCAGTTATGAAGTATTGATGGGCTTCCGACAGGGTTGTCATTTGGAAAAGGTTTAGGGTTTTAATCAGTATTTTTTGGATGCTTAGTTAGTATGGTGTTTGGATTCAGTTCCTTTGGTCACACTTGTTTTTTATCGTCCTGCATATTCCATGCTGTTATTGGACTGGTGTGAATTGTGAAAACCTGGAGTTTGTCTGCCGTCTATAGTTTTTGAGATTGCTAGTGAATTGATGGTGTTTCTCATCATTGCAGTATTATTTGGCATCTATGTAGGACATCATGCAGGCATGAAAGGTTCCCCTGTTGCGCGTAGGCTGGGACAAGCGGCCGATGCCTTGGTGTACCCATGATGTTAGCAGCAAGCACAGAGCAAACGGCCGGTGTTCTCATGCCTTCTAGCTTGGTGAGACCTTGGAATCTTTACTAAGATCTACGAGTTAATAAGAAAAGAATGCATTAGATGGAAAACATGAAGATAAAGGGCACGTCTGTGGTAAATGGTGGGTTGCACTCTTATCGCTGTAACTGCGGGTTTCTCACAGGTGGGAATTCACTGGGGTAGCTGCTGACTGGATAAAGAAACACTATATAAGGTTTGCATCCTCTCAATAAAGTGATCTCGCTTGTTGTCTCATTTATGGGGTCTGTACCTTAATTGCTACAACATCAGGTCATGTTTTTCAGTTTGTTTAATTTTTGTCCAATAGATTTTACTTTTCTTGTTGTGCATACATATAGAACAGCCTTCCTCTGTTTTTTCCTAGGTTTTTTTTGCCCCCTCCTCCTTTTTTTTAGTTGCTTTTACTTGGTATCTTCCCTTGGCTACCGTTTGGAAAGCATGTTCCTTAAGCTAATGTTTGATTGAACGTTTTGCTATTGGCTGACTTGTTTGAGAAAAAACACTTATATTTTTGCAAGGTGTCATTTCTCTGAGATAATTCATAGCTTGCTTGTTGTCATCCTCAGGGAGAAAAGTTAGTGTTAGCTTTTCCTAAGCATTGATGACCATTCTGTATCAGAATGATAATCTGTTGTCCTTGAGACTGAACATGGTATTCAGTTTGTTTGGGCTACAAGCTTTTCTTGTCAGTTATGTTTAAAAATATTTCTTCTCAAAAGAAAGCTTAGAAAAAACATCCCTGACATTTGTTAAGAGTTCCAGTCTCTTGGTAGCAATTCTTTGTAGATATGTACTTCAAGTATGTATTTTTAAGACTGAAGAAGTAATAGAAAAGTCATTCTGAACATCACATCCAAAAATAAATAGCATATCTGAGAAGGAAATGAGACATTTATTTTCAGAGAAGTTATTGCATGGAAAATGAGATTTTTCATTCTATTTCATGAAACTCCACCCAGAGCCAAGAAAGGTGAGCATAACCTAAGTAGTTCTGAAGAAAATAAATTGCAATATCTTAAATTAAAACAAATATAATGTAAAGGTCAGGGACATTTGGCCAGTGCAGGAAACTTGGGCTCCTGAAACACAGTGCATGTGCCTTCACAAAGAAATGGGAGAAGGTTACCCCAGCAGCCAGACTTCTCTTGCCTCAGTATAGAGCCAGGAGCTGCTACAGCCACTGCCAGAGCTTATACGAGCAAAACAATCCTTGGAGCACCAAGTATAAAGTTTTACTGGCACTTGTTTAAGATCTACAGCTGGAAATGGAGTGATCATCGTGAAGACTCCAGTAAATGACCGTCACTTCATCATATAACAGAATTAGTCTATCTTTCATTTTGGTTTATTCTTATTATTAGCTTGTACTCTGATTGTCACATGTCTGTTACGAATACAATAGGTAAAAATGCTGTGCAAATAAGTAGACACGTACCTCACTTCAGCAAGGCACTTGAGTGCGTGCTTGTCTTTAAATATGTGATTGTAGCTTAAATGTTTTGCTGAAGTGGGGCTGTGCTGTTACCAGTGAGCGTTTCCCAGCATGTTTGTAATTTTTAGTTACAATCACCGAAGAAATATCAAATGTAACAGCTGTAATAACGTAATTACAAGATGTCTCTTGTAATCATTGTAATGGAAGTATCATTATGTCCTCATTTAACGTGGTTTCCATTTCTTACAGAAAGACAGCTTTTTGGTTTGTCTCATCAAGCCTCACTTAAAACTTTACTCTTTTAAAAAGCCCAGTGGTTAAAGGTGCAGCCAGGAAATTCTGCCTCTGAATAATGCATGGTGCTACATGTGCTGGGGCAAACTTCCTCAAGAACTTTGGGATCCGTGCATGTATATTTTAAGGAATATCACTTCACCTCCACTGGCAAAGTTCAGTTGTTCAAAATACTCACCATTACTCCTAAGTTTTAGTTTCAGTTTGGTCTCAGCTTTGTTCCTGGGTATTTTAAGGTCTCATGGACTCTACAAATGGAATATCCACAAGGATATTTTGGAGAGAGGCATGTTAACAAGCAGTAACACACTGCAGCTAAGAACCTCGTGACTGAATTCAACAGGAGCTTTAATCCTTTGTGTGTTTTGCCTTGCTACAGGTGTGCGCACCCCCGGGGAGGCGTGATTCAGAGTGTATCGTCCTGGAAGCACGGCTCAGGCTCACAGTACATCAATGCCCAGCAAACTCAATCATGGACAGCTGTGACTCCCCAGCAGAATTGGTCTTCGCCCCCAGAAGTAGTAGATCTCACTTTGGATGAGGACACCAGACGCAAATATCTACTGTAATGCAGTGTCACTGTGTTTATGCCCCCACCCCTTCTCCCCTTTGCAGCACAGAAGTTCGTTGTTAAAGCTTCAGCTTCAGAAGCCCTGTTCCCTGCATTTCAAAATTCAAACTCATTAAGTTTCTCATTTGCATAAGAATGTGGTATGATTTCAAGATAATTTAAAATGTTTTTGCCTTCTCAAAGGAGGATTCCTCCCAGAATTTAAAACACATTTAGGGTTACTAACCTGTCTGTGTGTTAATCTGAAGAAGTAACTGTGTAAACTTACATCCTCCCACCCTTTCCCACCTCCAACTACAGAACTTTTTTAATTTATCGGTATATTGAGTTTGTTCATAGAATTTAGTGTTTTGCCGTGTAAGCATCAGTGATTTTGAGAAATGCTGTGTCCTCACTGATTTCAGTGGAACTGGGGGTATTTGGCACTTCTGAAAACTGAGCCAAGAGTATTTCTATCCAAGCTGATTTGGTTATGTTACCAGCAGGAGGGAAGTGTCTTTAATGTAAATGGCCCATAACATATGCACTGAACAGCTTTTAATTAAACAATTTTTATTTTCAATATGATTTATAGTTTACACTTTTTTCAGTGCTGAGCCTTCTGCCTACTTGACTACTGCGCTTTGCTGATCATTTCCCACAGCTTTTTACGGTTTAGAATAGTAATAGTAGTGTCTTAACTCGCAGCTGATCACTGCAAAAGCACAAGAAAAGTCATGAAAAGGCCCAGCATCCCTCTCCTTTTTAAATATAGCTGAACATTTTTACCTATATCTGAGTCTTGCCTTGAGTAGGAGGAGAAACCCAAAACATTTTGCTCCTAGACCTCATTTCTACTTTTGGTGATTTACTTCATTGACCATCACAAAAAATCCACCTCAACTTCCAAAGCCCCAGCCTGGCACAGCACTTTAGTAGATGCATAGCTGAAACTCGAGGGGCCATTCAAGTGCTTATTAAAACTCTGTCCTAAAAGTTGTTGAGGGATCAGGGCTGAAGATTGTTATCTTACTTTTATTTTTTAACCTAGATCTGAACCATTTTCCTGGCTTTAGGTCATGTCTCTTGTCCTGGTTTAGGAATTGTTTTTAGTGTATGATCCAGGAAACACTTTCTACCAGAATATTTACCAAAATCTGTGGAACTACTTACTTTAGCAGGCTGTAGTTTCTGTAGCGTATATGGAAATTCCTGCCCTCATCTGTCATTTTGAGCCTTTCTCAAGGCAAAAACCAAAGATTAGACTTTAACAAGATGATATTCACTTTAAATGTCTATTGTGCAATTAAAACGTTCCTTTGTATTCAACATGTTTCTAGTGGAAATTTTGTACAGCTCTCTTACTGATTCTTTTGCCGTTTAAGGCTGAACAGGGGATAGTCAGGACATGCAAAGTTCTGTTTTCTTTTTGTGTTGGCTGGTTTCTAGATTTATTCAGCTTCCAATAATTTTATGTGAGGGGATGGGGAGGGAAGTAAATAAAATTACTTATGTTGTCACATAACTTAAAAACAAGTGGTGATTTAGTTTGTAACAAACAGCTTTTTCATTAATTAGCTGAACGGTTATGACTGCACTTTAAAGAACATCTAGGTAAGGGACTGATACTCCAGTTCCAAGCTTTCTAAAACATTGAACATAAGTGTATTGCATGGCCAGAAAAATGTATGTGGTGCTTCTAGTGACCGATTTCTTTCTCTGGGGGCGGGTGGGAGGGAGAGAGCAGAGCGTGGTTGGATCCCATTCGCATTGCAGTAGGGAAGAGCCCCGTACATTTGGGACACTGCACCTGCCGTGATTGTTGGTCTTTTCTCGTTGTATTTTGATCATGCAGCTCAGCCGTCGTCGTAGTGGGCTAGCGCACATGCTGTAAAGGTAACTTTGGAACAGTGATTTAGTTTGGCTGCTTTTTCCTGTTTCACAAAGTCTCTTAAAGATCAGTTTTGAAGAAAGCAGCAGGGACCCATTTGTAGTCCTTCCATGACAAATGAAAACTAACTCTCTTGTTTTTCTGTTTGTATATGATGTGACTTCCATGTATATATAAAAACGACTGCGTCCTAACCAAACTTCCTCCAATTGTGCACTGTGTTTGTTTAAAAAAATCCATGTATTGTAGTCTGATGCAGGTTTAATTTTCTTTTATTTAAAACACTACATATTTTCTCCTATTCTTCACAAATTTGAAAGGGTAGCGATCTGAAAACCGCAATCACTGGATAGCTAGGAAGTGGGGTTTTGGTTTTTTTTAGTTTTTATTTAGTTTTTATTTTTAAAACAGAGCAAAAGATGCCTGGGTAGTTTTGCTCTTCTCCGCAGGAAAGCGAAATGTTAGCCATTGTATGGCTAAGAACCGATGCACTTGGGGCCTGATCCAGAACCCACCGGAGTTGATGCGGGGCTTTCCATCAACTTCAGTGTGTGCATTGGCCCAAGCCCTCTGTGGTTTAGCAGTTCCCGTATTGCTGAAGTGTGAACTTGGAATCTTCTCTAGTGAAGACGACTCATTGCTTAGAAGATAAATGTTTAAAATGTGCGATGCTAATTAAAAAAAATTGATTCTTCTTGACACTCGTTATTTAGTTCTCATTTTCCATCTAGTATTTAATGGTCTTTGGAGAAAAAATAATAATAAAACAGAGTGTTATATATATATATAAAAAATATATATATTTTTGGTGCAAGATGAGACCTTCTCTGTTTTTTGAAACAAGTCTGTAGCATAAAGGTTAAACTATTTTAAGATGAAATAAAATAGAGTGTATTATTTAAACAATATAAGCTTGTTTGGGACTTTTTTTCCCCACTTTCGTCAAGTGCGCTGCTGTTTGTCACATCTCTAAAATGAGGCCGTAAGTCCTAGGAAAATTCAGATTTTTCTGCCCAAATTCAGCACTGCTCTGTGTGTTTAATCTTGATCATCCAGAGTGTAAATGTGATTTCCTGATCACAGAAGCTTGCTTTTATGTCCCAGATGGCGGCAGGACCATGGCTTCTCTCATAGTGCTGCTGGGGGATGTCAGGGGATGCTCCAGTTGCAGGAATGAGCGGCTGCTGCCCATTGCGCTGCAGAATCCCTTCTAGGGATGTGGTTTCTGCACAGCCTCCATCTCCCCACACACCCCAGTCCTTCACGTGCCTGAGCAACCTTTATAGCACTATTTCTCTGAGTGCTTTCCCTTATCCCATCCTCAAAGCTGGTGAGTGATACTGTTTGAATAAGAAACCAACATTACCCTTGGATTTTCTCACGCAGCCAGGTAGTGCCGACGAGCTGGGATCTACTGCTATTTGAAATGGATGGTTGAGCAGCTGTGAAGCTCTGGGCACGTCCTTGTGGGCATGAGAGGTGGTGCCAGGCTGCCTCTAAAAGACGTGCACCTGGGAATAAGAGCTGCAAGCGAAGAGGACAGTAAGTACAACTCCACTGTGCTCAGCTTTGAGTCCTGCTGCCTGCAGCTCTGCTCACACCCAATAGGTGAATGGGAATAATAGAATCCATTCAATTTCCTGCTAAAAAAGGGAGTTTGCTTTAATTCTGATATTTTTATCACAAGAGAAGGCTCTCGGTGGTGCGAATAAGGAGAGCCATTTATCCATCTATTTTAAAAGCCAGGATGGATAACAAGAGTGAATGAATTGGCTTTTCAGGCCCACTGAGTATTTAGCTTTAGTGAAGCTTGAAAATAACACATTCTGGGGCTGGTTGCCACCACACTCGGGTTTTATTTCATGTACATCACCAGCTGAGGGGGGAACAGTGCTGTGGAGTTTGGTGCAGGTGTGGAAAGAGAAGAGCTGTCATACCTCCTGAATCTTAATTTCTCTGTCACCAAGAGATACTAGAGTCTTTAAACTTAAGGACACACCAAACGGAGAGCTTAAAATTTATGCTATGGCTGTCAGCACATCCCTTGTCACTCAGGCTGCTTTACTTTTATGTTGGAGCCACCTGGCTTTGTGAGAGCTGTCATTTCTGGGGCAATGTGAGAACTAACAAAAACTGCCCGAAAAGCTTAGATTTCACTTTCTCCATCAAAATTGTTGGAATGCAGATTCATTTTCTGGCTGAAAATTTAGCTTGTCTGCCTTAAAATAGCAGCTGAAAGTGTTTTACCAAGTGGGCAAGTTCCTCAGTTCCCTGGAGATTCTGTAAATGCTGTCCTTTGCATCACATCCATGTGATGAAATGCCACTTGTTTTTCCCTTTCCTCTTTAGGGTCTTCGTCTGTGAGCGGCAGCTGCTGTGCCTTTCTCTCCAGAGCATCACAGGGTTGCAGTTTCCCTTCCGTCTGCAAAGGAACGGAGCAGCACGCCTGCAAAATGCCAAATTGCGGCAGCCAAACCCTGCTTTTACTTTCATCTTGGGTGCAAATAAGGTAAATGCCCTCCTTTCATTGAAATTAAATAGCAACTGATGATCCAACCCCCCCCAGGTCTATATCTTGGTACAAAGGAGCTCATGAAAGTACAAACGCATTCCTGAGAGTCCCTAGGACTACTGATTTGTAAATGCCCCTTGGAAGATTTCTCTTGGAGCTGGTTAGTCATCTGGATTTGCAATTCATTTTAAAATTAGAATTGAGTGCCAGCTGCTGGGGAAGAAGGATCTTTCAGACAGTAAATCCCAGGGCAAAGCTGGAGCGGGCAAGGGAAAACCATCTGAAAGTTTACTTTGAGATAATTTTCTACATTTATTAGCTGCATTGGCAGCTTTGGGGGAATTCAGGGCAACCACATCAGAGCTGGAAAAAAAGCCAAATAAAAACCGTCTGTCAAATTCTTTTTTCATTGCTGGTGATGTAGATTGAGTGCAGAACCCCTGGAATCTGACCAGTGCCTTTTCCAGGGGGGTTGCTTTGTGTGACAAAGTGCTGTCTCATACAGCTGAGGATCATGTTTGCTTTGTCCATGGCTTCAGATAACTTTTGACTGGCCCATGATTTAGGACACCCAGATCTTTCCTACTCCCTTTCTGCCAGGTGCTTGTGTATCTGCCTTAAACTTG
The DNA here is from genome assembly GCF_032191515.1 of Phaenicophaeus curvirostris. NCBI lineage: Eukaryota > Metazoa > Chordata > Aves > Cuculiformes > Cuculidae > Phaenicophaeus > Phaenicophaeus curvirostris. The sequence goes on from NC_091431.1 coordinate 72,864,894, forward strand.
GCATGACTGAGCTCCAGTGTCACGTCCATCATTCCAGCTCATCCAACCTCAACCACATCTTCCAGTACTGACAGAGCTGCTGCTCAGCTGTCTGTGATCAGCAGTTTTTAGTAGAAAGCTCCAACCCTACATGCCAAAGTCACTCATAAAAATAGCGCCTTTCCACTGCTTCCTTGGAAATGCGTCTTTTCTAATGTTACCACTGGCAGATTGAATTATTTGCTCTCTAAAATACTCCTGGTTTCCCCCTGTTGTTACAACAATAGCCCTCTGGATGCCCCTGTGTCTAGTAGCATGGACCTCCAGGGAGACTGCCATTACAGAGCAGGGCACACTCAAATCCCTCCACTGGGGCTATAGATACGTAAGAGATATTTATCCATGCTGCTATGAGCCAGCAGTGGTCCTGTAAACCTAAAGAGGAGCTTTCAAGTCAAAGGTGGTTGAGCTGCAGTGATGCTTTTAAGATCCTAATAGGAAATCCATCATTTGTGTTATGTGTTCTCACTAAAAGCTCATCTTACCTGGCACAGGATATGACAGAGATTCATGAAAGGGTAATTTTCTTGCTTTTCCACACGATTACACTTCCCATTTGGGTCCATTTATTCATACTCTCCCTGGATGGCGTGTGACAAAACTGCCAAATAAAAACGCCCCTCACCAGGGCTCTGCCAGCTACAAATCACCAGCCAAGCGCCTCAGATCTGTTTTCTGACATCTCACTAACACCTCCCTCCTGCTTTACAGCTCTAATGGGACCCGTCGTCTGCATGAAAAGCCGCAGTGAGGCTTTCTGTGATGATGGGATGGAAACCGCCTTGGCTGAGCTTCCCTCCTTGTGGTCAGCAGCATATCCCCAAGGGGAAGAAACCCCCTCTTCATCTGCAGCAAGGGGAAAGGGTCCCCTCAGAAACCTAATTTTCACTTGAAGAAGTGATGTGGGTTAATGAATCGATTTGGGCTAAGCAGTGATTCTTCTGGGCACTCACAGCTGAGTCTGGAAGGTGAGCACCTACTCAGCTTCCCACCTTATTGCGTGGGAGCAGGGAAGGATGGAGGCTCCGAGGGGCATGGGACCCGTGGGAGGGGGATGTCATTTGAGAGCAGTGGCGGGGGTGACTCCTTAACTGCTCCTCCACCTTTGCTTCTTGCTTCAGCAGGAGATTCCCAGCCCCTGGGCAGAAGGTTCATCTCCAGCAGGGTGGAGAGAGGCAGCCAAAACCTTGTCTTGTATAAGCGTGTTCCTGGTGGGGATGGTCTCTGCTTTTCTCAGAGAAGGTGGGAGATATGTTCTGCCTGCCTATCAAACACATCCCAAGGAGGAAAAAACAGATTTGGGTTTTATGTCAATTCACTTTTGTTTCTGATAGTTCCTTATACATGCTGGGTCTTTCTTGGATTGTTAAGGTCATGTTTCCAATCCCATGCAAAACATTAGGCTGGAGAGGCTGTGATGGGAGCTCACCCTCGGTCTGCAGAAGGACCAGAGCTCTTCAGAGACTTCTTTTTAGCTCCAGACAGGTAAGAGATGAAAACATTCCAGATGATATCCTGGCAGACAATCAGAAGTGGGAGCACCAGCTTGTAGAAACACATTCATTTCCACGCTTGGTGTGACCAGCCTCCCAAATTAAAAAATTAATCATGAAAAAGTCCCTGAAACAATGAAAAATCCCATGACTGGGAGTTGCTATGTGTCCACAAATCAAGTTTGGCCCAGTAAAGCATGATGTGGGAGCCAGGATTGTGTAGGGGAAGCAGTGTATATACTGTACATCCTCCCCTAGGTTCTTGGGGGTGGGAGCAGGTCTGCTCCAACAGCTCCAGAATGTACTAAATAACCAGGCACTCAACCTTAACACCTAGGACAATTGTGTGGGGTTTTGGTGTCTGTTGGCTCCAGGGGAGGTGTGAAGCTGCTCATATGGTCATGCATTACTTAGGCTGGAGCGAGTAAGCAGACGCTGTCCCTTGAATAATTGACGACCTGTACATCTACCTGTGCAGGAGCACGCGTTTGTCATGAGTGTGTTGTAGGCGTATTCTTGATGACAAGCACCACACACAGACCCAAACCAGCTCATCGGCTCCTTTGGTGCAATCAAGCCCCTGCCCACCATCTCAGCCCCTGATGTATCATAGAATCACAGAATCACAGGACGGTTTGGGTTGGAAGGGACCTTAAACATCGCTCAGTCCCACCCCACCCCCTGCCATGGGCAGGGACACGTCCTGCTGGATCAGGTTGCTCCAAGCCCCATCCAACCTGGCCTGGATACCATCAGGGATGGAGCAGCCACAGCTTCCCTGGGGAACCCAGGCAAGGGCCTCCCCACCCTCATTGTGAAGTATTTCTCCCTAATGTCTAATTTAAATCTTCCCCTTCCAATTTAAAGCCATCCCTCCTTGTTCCATCACTCCATGCCCTTGGAAAAAGTCTCTCCTCAGCTTTCCTGGAGCTTCTTTCAGCACGGGAAGCTGCTCTAAGGTCTCCTCAGAGACTTCTTTTCTCCAGGCTGAACAACCCCAACTCTCTCAGCCTGTTCTCATAGCAGAGGTGCTCCAGCCCTCAGATCATCTCTGCGGCCTCCTCTGGGCCTGTTCCAACAGTTCCACATCCTTCTTACATTGGGAATTCCAGAACTGGACCCGGGACTCCAGGTATGAGGCCTATGACGTGATTAAGGGACCAGAGGGCAGCGTGTTGCCCCACAGCTGCTGCAGGCGGCTATAAAACCACTCTCAGTATCATTCCTGGTTCAGCTGGGGTTTATTCTTTCCATCTTATTTTCATTAGTCCAGGTGGGTTCCCCCATGGGTTTGTCCTGGTTTTGAAAACCACTGTCCCTCACTGAGGTCACCTTTGGGGTAACCCAGGGCCGACTCTGGACTCGGCCCTGGTGAGACCGCTCCTCGAATCCTGTGTTCAGTTCTGGGCCCCTCACCACAAGAAGGATGTTGAGGCTCTGGAGCGAGTCCAGAGAAGAGCAACAAAGCTGGTGAAGGGGCTGGAGAACAGGCCTTATGAGGAGCGGCTGAGAGAGCTGGGGGTGTTTAGCCTGGAGAAGAGGAGGCTGAGGGGAGACCTCATTGCTCTCTACAACTACCTGAAAGGAGGTTGTAGAGAGGAGGGAGCTGGGCTCTTCTCCCAAGTGACAGGGGACAGGACAAGAGGGAATGGCCTCAAGCTCCACCAGGGGAGGTTTAGGCTGGACATTAGGAAAAAATTTTTCACAGAAAGGGTCATTGGGCAGTGGCAGAGGCTGCCCAGGGAGGTGGTTGAGTCACCTTCCCTGGAGGGGTTTAAGGCATGGGTGGACGAGGTACTGAGGGACATGGGTTAGTGTTTGATAGGAATGGTTGGACTCGATGATCCGGTGGGTCTCTTCCAACCTGGTTATTCTATGATTCTATGATTCTAAGACTTGATGAGCTGAAAATGCTATTTAGTTTATCTGCTCTGTTGCAAACAGCGGATGAACCTGTGCTGCACAACTGACCATCCTCCACGCTTCATGAGAATCCCTGAGGACTTCTTCTGTGGCTGGAACGCTGTTAGAACATCGCTTCAGGCCATTAAAAACCCCATCCCAGGTCTAGAAAAACTCTTTGTGGCCAACCTTCTGTGGGACAACTCTACGAAGGGAGCCCCAAACCCTCTCCATGGAGAGTTGTCCCGTTCCACCCCATCCCACTTGAAGCTGCAGAACCAGTGATTTCTTGCACAACCTCTCAATCCCTGAGCTGCTTCTGAAGAGGAAGAATTAGTACAATTTTTAAAGTGGTCTCACCTCGGCATGGTACAAGGCAGAGATCCCAGCTTCCAGGAGGGGCTGAGCTCCTTGCCAGCCTACAGAATGTTATTAAGATGGTTCATAACCCAGCAAGCAGCAGCACCACATGCAGCATTTTTCGGAGGATCAATACTGAGATCCCCCAGCCTTCAATGGCCAATATGCTGGAGTATCTCATTTTAATTTTAAGTGAATGCATACTGATTTTCTCTACCCTGCCTCTCATTTTTTTTGAGAATGCACTCAAAAAAGAAAGAGAGTAAAAGGCTGAAGAGATAAAATTACAGAGAGGCAGAAGATAAAGGAGTTAAATAAGCATAGATTAAACTTCAATGTAAATAAACCTCAAATAAAGCCTTGTCACCAGCCAGGAGCCCTCCACTTTCTACATTCCCAGCTGGGATAGGGTTACTTTTGCTCCTAGGCACCCTACGATGCTAAAGTGTTTACTGTAAAAATTTCTTCTCCCTTTTCACCCTTTCTCTCCCCATTCTTCATTTTGCCTTTCATTTTTCCACCTTCCCTTTTCCCTGTAGGTTCTCTTCTTCTGTGCTGGTCTCCCAAGCAGCTTTTTATCCCCCTTCATCCAACACTTGAGGCCCTCACACCCCCAGACCTGTTCTTCTTAGTGGGGTTGTAAGACCCACCACCCTTGCCCTAGAAGAACCATCAAAGATCCAGCCGCGGCCACAACACGGTTTATCTCCTCTACTGCAGAGGATGAGCCCCTGGTGAACACTTAACCATCTTCTACGCCTCATGAGAGTTCACACACAACAACCAAGTTATTGGAGGGGTAATACTGACGTCCCCCAGCCTTTGATGCCCAAGTTGAGATCTTCCCCTGGGGCAGCACTTCCAGCTCACGCAATGGGATAACAAAACTCTGAAACGCTCAGAAAAGCTCTCAAAAGTGCATCGAAATCAGCTTTGCATCTACTTTCCTCCCTTCCTCAGGCCCCAGGGACGAATCTTCTTAATTCCTTGTGCTCCAGGCTCAGCTTGACAGACTCCCAGCCCCAGGGAAAGGCTTGAGCGTGGCATGTAGGTGGAGGTCAGAAATTTCGGCAGCGCCTAGTCTGCACAGGAGGTCATTTGGCAAGAAATATTTATTATTTTAGTGTAATTTGTACACTGACACTTTAGTTGAGGAAGGTCTGGCTGGAAGCAGCCTGTGGGAAGGCACTAGATGGCACCAAAGCCAGAGGATACAGGCTCCAGTTTGCCATTGCACCCTCCGCTGCATCCCCTGGGATGGGGGAAACTGTCCCCAAAACAGGCAAAAACACTTGTGGCAGGGAAAAGACCAATATTTTTTTTTCCCTTACGACGCTGGACTCTGTCTTCTGCTCATACAGCCCACAGCAAGGAAACAGGCCCCAGGAAGTGCAGAAGAAATCGAATTACCCAAACATAACACTGAAATTAAATCACCCAGCTGTGACTTCAAGGTAACTAATCGCCATCAGATCCAACGGAGGGTCATTTCTCCAGCTTTCCAGCTTAGGATCTGGGAATGCAGACAGGGGTCATCAACCTCGCTGTATTTATGGTTAGTGCAAAGCCACCTTGAGAGAAAGGAGCAAATTTCACAGATAAAATACTGTGGCATCCTTGATTACTGGCAGGAACCACAGAGTTTGGCAGCAAGGTTGGCAGGAGAGACCTCTCCTTTCACCCCTTCTTTTGCATTCACCGCAGTTGCATCCCAAAGCCATGGGGAGGATACTGGAATGGGGAAAGCATTGGGAGGGACCACCTAGGAAAACACACCAAAACCGCTGCTCTCCAAAAATATGGATAGAAAAAGGAAGAGTGAATGGGCTTCAGGTCATTTTTCTTGAAAAAGGGTGATAAGAAATATCATAGAATCATAGAATCATAGAATCGTAGAATGGTTTGGGTTGGAAGGGACCTTAAATATCATCCAGTTCAACCCCGGCCAGGGGCAGGGACACTTCCTGCTGGATCAGGCTGCTCCAAGCTCCATCCAACCTGGTCTTGAACACCTCCAGGCATGAGGCAGCCAGAACTTCCTTGGGCAACCTGGGCCAGGGCCTCCCCACCCTCAACATGAAGAATTTCTTCCTAATATCTAACTAAATCTTCTCTCTTGCAATTTAAAGCCATTCCTCCTCATCCTATCACTTCAGGCCTTTGGAAAAAGCCCCTCCCCAGCTTTCCTGGAGCCCTTTTCAGCACTGGAAGCTGCTCTAAGGTCTCCCTGGACCCTCCTCTTCTCCAGGCTGAACAACCCCAACTCTCTCAGCCTGTCCCCGTATCAGAGGTGCTCCAGCCCTCGGATCATCTTTGTGGCCTCCTCTGGACCCATTCCAGCAGTTCCATACCCTTCTTATGTTGGGGATTCCAGACGGGATATGCTAAAGCCCAGCTCCAGCTCTCTCAATAGGGAAGCATGGGGTTGATATCAAGGATGTGCGATCAAAAGCGTAATTTGGAGGAAATATTTACAGCCCCAATATCCTGCTCCAGATTCACTGCAGTCAAACATGGTCAGGTCCCATTTTGCAACAACTACCACACGTCAGAAAAAAGACAGTATTTTGTAGGCTGCTGCACCCACACAAACAGAGAATGAAATTCCTCAAAGCAAAATAGTTCAGTTTAAGCAAAATAGTTCAGTTTAAGCAAAATTATGAGACCTAAGTGGGGGTATCACAACCCCTTGCTGTCATAAACTGTGATCTCTCTTAAATGAGCTCAAGAGGGCACTGGGTCCCTCCAATTAGCTGTGAGCTTTGGAAAATCTCTGCTCTCAAGTGAGGAGGAAAATCTGCCTCCTGCTTTCCTCTGGAGAAGGTCCTGGGCTGTGTATTTGAAATCTACTCTGGGAAATCTACCCTTTCTTATCTCCCAAATAGTTGCTCTTTGGATGTAAGGTTTTTAACCATTTTTTAATTTTCTTACCATCAAACTGAGAAATCTAAATGCCAAAATATTTCTTTTTAATTTTAAGTGAATGTATAATGATTTTGTCTACCTCACATCTCATTTTTTTTTTTGAAAAAAACCACACACACAAAAAGAAAGAGAATTAAAGGCTGAAGAGATAAAATTACAGAGAGGCAGAAGATAAAGGAGTTAAATAAGCGTAGTTTAACTTCAGTGTAAATAAACCTCAAATAAAGCCTTGTCATCAATCAGGAGCCCTCCACTTTTTACAGCCCCAGCTGGGTTACGGTTACTTTTGCTCCTAGGCACACTATGAGGCTAAGGTGTTTACTGTAAAAAGTTCTCCTCCCTTTTCACCCTTTCTTTCCCCATTCTTCATTTTGCCTTTCATATTCCCACCTTTCCTTTCCCCTGTAGGTTTTTCTGTGCTGGTCTCCCAAGCAGCTTTTTGTCCCCCCTCATCCAACGCTTGAGACCCTCACAACCCCAGACCTGTTCTTCTTAGTGGGGTTGTAAGACCCACCACCCTTGCCCTAGAAGAACCATCAAAGATCCAGCTGTGGCCACACTGTGGTTGTCTCACTGTTCATGTGAAGATAATCTTCCAAGGGAACAGTTATCCAAAATGTAGCTGAAGATCAGAAATAACCTAAGGCGTAGACCATCGTCTAGTGAAGAGATAGCACCATCCACATGCTTCATGCCTTCCTCTAGAAGCAAGGTATCAGGTCTTTTAATGTCATCAATCCCATTGGCCCTCATTCCACAAACAGATGTAACGGCTGCTGGAGTTGGAGGGTGAAATGTCCTTCCTGAGCACACCAGGGCTTTGAAACTGCTACAAAAAGCCTTTCACCATGATTCTTCTGCTGTTCTCCCAGAGGCTGGGCAGAAAAAAAAATAGTACATTTTGAAGGATGTTGACTTATCCATTTTTGAGTCGGTTGATCCCATCTCAAATTCCCAAAGGATTTCACCTATCTCAGTTTTGCAGAGGTGAAAAATCTTGTATCACATTGAAATTTGAAGCTGTATGAGGACAGGCTGAGAGAGTTGGGGTTGTTCAGCCTGGAGAAGAGAAGGGTCCAGGGAGACCTTAGAGCATCTTCCAGTGCTGAAAGGGGCTCCAGGAAAGCTGGGGAGGGGCTTTTTCCAAGGGCCTGGAGTGATGGGATGAGGAGGAATGGCTTTAAATTGGAAGGGGGAAGATTTAGATTAGGCATTAGGAAGAAATTCTTCATGCTGAGGGTGGGGAGATACTGGCCCAGGTTGCCCAGGGAAGCTGTGACTGCCCCATCCCTGGAGGTGTTCAAGGCCAGGTTGGATGGGGATTTGATCAACCTGATACAGCAGGAGGTGTCCCTGCTTATGGCAGGGTCCGAACTGGATGATATTTAAGGTCCCTTCCAGCCCAAACCATCCCCTGATTCTTTGATTCTGTGAAATTACCAAGGGCGCTGAAGTGAGCAGAGGGTGTGTACCAGGTCTGGAAATGAGCTTTGAGTTATAGTCACCCACAGACCTACCAGAGGATGGTGGCTGAGGTGCCCCGTGACTTCTCAACTGCTCCATCACATTTATATTTCTTGAACATCGTCTGCGCCTGCCGGGCTAAGGGGAGAAACCTTCCCTGTGGGAATAAGGAGTGAGACAGCCCTGATGCGCTGATGTGAGTCCTGCAGGGTCTCCAGAACACTGACTCCATAGGTACATTGGTGGCACGTGTGGCATCCATGAGGCTGGAGAACATCACATTGAAAAAGAATTTCATTGTGTTAATTTTTAAAGAAAGCCTGGGGCAAAAGTAAGAGGAAGCCCCAGAATGGGGGTGCTGGAGCCCAAAAAGCTGCACTGGGGGACACCAACAGGCACCAGCCATGTGGGTAGGAGGAAGCCAAGGGCTAATTTTAACATCAACCTGTGCCTGTAGCATCTGTGTGACACACAGTGGTGGATCGGGTGTCCCGAGGGAGAGCGTGTGTGGATGAAAAGCAACAGCAGCGAGGGCTGAGCCCCCAGACACCCACGACAACTGCCACAGCAGCAGCTGCCAAAGGCAACCAGAGCCGGTGGCTGGGCTGGTGCCAGTGGTGGCCCTGGGGGACCAAAGGGGCTTTGCAGGGTCCAGAAATGTCCTCGAGCCCCCCCAGGGTCTGTTTTGCAGGCATCGCAGCAGGGATGGGCAAGGGGAGACAAGGCAGAAACCTCTCCTCGTTTGGTCACGCATGGATTTGGCTTCATTAGCCCCATCCAGACCTCTCAGTACTTAAAGACATGTCCCTTTGTAGGATGTTTAACGCAGTGGAATCAAGCAGGTTGCACTTTGCTGCTGCAAACGATTTCTTGCCACTGGTAGAAACGGGTGGAAAGCAGAACTTTTTCCATGCTGCACCACTAATGGGGCATCGGAAACGTTTCATTGTGGCATGAGCATGGATTCAAAAAAAAAAAACCAGGTTCTCTCCAGGTTTGGAAATATTTGTGCTGCTGTGGATGGTGTGTGGTGCCTGCACACATGGAGTTTTGCAGATCAGGGCTGCCAAGGGGAAAAGGCAGGAGAGAAAGATCCAAAAAGCAGGAGAGAAAATCCAAAAAGCAGTGGGCACCTGGGACTTATCCAGCTCCCGTTTCAGGGGAGCTGGGTGAAGCAGTGGTGTGAGTGGGATATCGTGGATCCTTCATCGGGGAGTGCAGGGATAGGATGAGGGGGATTGGTTTTAAGCAGAAAGAGGGAGATTGAGGTGAGATCTTAGGAAGAAATGTTTTCCTGTGAGGGTGGGGAGGCCCTGGCCCAGGCTGCCCAGAGCAGTGGTGGCTGCCCCATCCCTGGAGGGGTCCAAGGCCAGGTTGGATGGGGCTTGGAGCCCCTGATCCAGTGGGAGGTGTCCCTGCCCATGGCAGGGGTGGAACTGGATGGGCTTTGAGATCCTTTCCAACCCAAACCATTCCGTACTTCTATGTTTTTATAGAAACATCCCTGAAAGAGCCCTTCTGAGTCTGGGAGGGAAAGGGCTGAACACACCCAAGCTGCCAAGCTCCTGTTCTTCAATCCAATCAGTGAAAAAGACAAAACAAAACGAAACAAAACAAAACCACAAAATAAACCCAGTGACAAACCCAATGCTGTAATCCAGGCGAACAAATCCGTGGCACGTAAATGTTAGGAGGCTGCTGAGTGCTTAGACCTGCCAGATGCACGGAGCAGATAAAGCTAAGCTGGGATTACGGGGGCTCCCCTCAATGGGACAGCAGTGAGGGGGGAGCCAAGTCCTGGAAAGGGTGGAAAGGGCACCAAAACATGGAAAAATGCTTTCCTCGATCCTGCAGAGCTCCCTCCCGCAGCCGTGTCCTTTCCCACTTGAGACCAGGGTCTTTCCCAGTTGAATAAAACTGTGTGAAATAAACAGGGATGAGCTTCTGGATGAGGATTTTGGGGGTGGAATTGTCCTTCTTGAAGCCACTGGGGTTCCTTTCCCGTGGGGAGGACAGCTCCACACCCTGAGGGGTGGGATCAGGGTCCAAGGAGTGAAGCTCTGCAGGAAACTGGGGTGGAGACACAGTGGGTGGGTCGGGCATGGAAACAGGGCTAGGGATGGAGAGGGAGATGGGGTTGGGGACAGGGAGGGGGATGGAGAGGAGAAGAGGGATGGAGACAGGGAGGTGGGGATAGAGAGGGGGTGAGAGAGTGGGATAGGGATGGGGATGAAGAGGGGAAAGAGGATGGGGGCAGAGACGGTGACAGGATGGGGATGGAGGGGAGCTGGGATGGAGAGTGAGATGAGGATGGAGAAGGGGACTGGAATGGAGATGGAGATGAGGATGGAGAGAGGGACAAGAAGGTGGATGGGGAGGGGACGAGGATGGAGAGAGGGACGGCCATGGAGACAGGGACAGGGATGGGGACAGAGAGAGGGATGAGGATTGAGAGGGGTACAAGGATGGAGTGGGAGATGGGGAGGGAATGTGGTGGAGAGGGGAACGATGGAGACGGCTAGAGACAGGGACGGGAGGGCACGCGGATGAAGTGTGGGATGGGGACAGAGAGAAGGGTGGGGACAGAGAGAAGGGTGTGGGGGAGATGGGGGAAGAGAATGGGGCAACAGAGAAAGAGGGGAATGGGGATGGGGATGGGGATGGGGATGGGGATGGGGATGGGGATGGGGATGAGAATGAGAATGAGAATGAGAATGAGAATGAGAATGAGAATGAGAATGAGAATGAGAATGAGAATGAGAATGAGAATGAGAATGATGATGGAGACAGGGATGGAGAGGGAGATGGGGATGGGGATGGAGATGGGGAGGGAATGGGGCTAGGGATGGGTAGGATACAGGAAGGGAAGGGGTGGCAAGATGGAGAGGGACAAAGACAAGGATGGATGCAGAGAGGGGAGTGGCGCTGTATGTGTGTGTGTAAGTGCATCTGTGCCTGTCTGCCGATGTGGTGTGTGCACGCGTGCACACGTGTGTGCGTGTGCCCTTGTCCACAGTGCAATGCGTATGTGCTCATCTGTATGTGTGCACACGCGTCTGCAGCACATGTGTGCCCGTGCCTACATAAGCAATGCATGTGCACACGCGTGTGTGGTGTGTGTGCCTGCAGGTGCAGTGCGAGGTCACGCGTGTGCAATGCATGTGCCCGTGCCTACATGAGCAGCGCACACCTGCACACACGTGCAGCACCTGTGCCTGCGTGTGCAGATCATCTGTGCATGTATGTGCACAGTGCACATGTGCACATGCACGTGCGAGTGAGCCCGTGTCTGTGCACACACGCCCATGCAGCTCCTGTATCTGCATGTACAGGGCATGTCTGCACGTGCATGGTGCCTGAGTGTGCTCACGTCTACGTGTGCAGCACGTGAGCACATCGATGTGCAATGTGTGCCTGTGTGGTGCATGTGTGAACATACATGTGTAGTGAGTGTGTCCGTCCCTGTGTGCCTGTATGTGTGCACACGTGTGTCTAGTGTGTATGTGCATGAGTGCACAGGTGTCTGCAGTGTGTGTTCCTGTGTGTGTGTGCACACGTGTGCAATGTGCCTGCATGTGTGCACATGCGTGTGCAGCATGTGTGTACGTGTGCACTCGCATTTGCAGTGTGTGTAGCTGTATGTGTGCACACGTGTGTTCAGTGTGTGTGCATTCACGTGTGCAACTGCGTGTGCACCATGTTTGCAGTATATGTGCACACGTGTGTGCAGTGTGAGCCTGCATGAGTGCACACACACCTGCAATGTGTGCCTTCCTGTGTGCACACGTGTGTGCAGCATGTGTGCATGCGTATGTGCACATGCATGTGCAATATGTGCCTGCATGTGCGCACTCGTGTTTACAGTGTGTGTGCCAACATGTGTGCACATGCATGTGCAGTGTGTGTTCAGTGCGTGTGCACGTGTGTGTAGCATGTGTGCAAGGCATGTTTCCACACGCATGTGCAGTGTGCCTGCATGTGCAGATGCATTTGTGGTGTGTGAGCCTGCAGGCGTGTATATGCGTGAGCAATGTGTGTGCCTCCCTGTGTGCACACACGTGTTGTGTGTGTGCAATGCATGTGTGCACATGTGTGTGCAGGGTGTGCATGTGCACACGCATATGCAGTGTGTGTGCAGTGCGTGTGTGCACACGTGTGTGCACTGTGTGTGCAGTGTGTGAGCCTGCATGAGTGCACACGCGTGTGCAATACGTGTGTGCACAAGTGCGTGCAGCATGTGTCCAGTGCATGTGTACGCTCATGTGTGCAGCACGTGTGCACAAGCATGTGCAGCATATACCTGTGTGCACACGCATACGCAGTGTGTGTGCAGCAAATGTGCACACGCACATGCAGCTTGTGTGCCTGCATGTGCGCACACACGTGTGCAGTGTGAGTCTGCACGTACGTACACGCGTGTGCAATGTGTGTGCATTCCCGTGGGCACACACGTGCTCTGTGTGTGTGCAAGGCATGTGTGCACATGTGTGTGCAGCGTGTATGTGTGCACAAACATATGCAGTGTGTGTGCAGTGCGTGTGTGCACACGCGTGTGCACTGTGTGTGCACTGTGTGAGCCTGCATGAGTGCACAAGCGTGTGCAGCACGTGTCCAGTGCATGTGTACGCTCGTGTGTGCAGACTGTGTGCAGCACGTGTGCACAAGCGTGTGCAGTGCACGTTTGCACGTGTGTGTGCAGCATGTGTGCCTGCATCTGTGCACACGCGTGTTCACGTGTGTGAGCCTGCGTGTGTGCACTAGCTGGCGGGCACTTGCATGCGGTGTGTGAGCCTGCGCGTTTGCACACGCGTGTGCCCCTCCCCCGCCCTCTCCCCGACTCCCATTGGCTGGCTCCGCGCCGCGCCCCGCCCCCCTCCGCCCCCCCGCGTCCCCATTGGCTGGCCATGCCCGCGGGGGGCGTGGCTTAATCAAGCCACGCCCCCCACCAACGTCTTCCTTCCCATTGGCCTGTGCGGCGATCGGTGGGCGTGGCTTATCTCCCGCGCTGCCCCGCCCCCTTCCCCGCTCCGCCTCCCCATTGGCCGGCGCTGCTCGCTCCCTCCCCACGCTGCCTCTTTCCCGCGCGGCCACGCCCCCTCCCCCCTCCGCGCCTTCCCATTGGTCTTCTTTGCGCTTGGCCCCGCCCCCTCCCCCCGCCCCGCGCTCCCATTGGCCGTCGCGGCGCGCGGGGGGCGTGGCCTGTGGCCGGCGTGTCGCGCCCCGCGGCGGGCGGGCGCCTTTGTGAGGCGGCGGAGCGGGCGGGCGGCAGCGGCCGCCGCGTCGGAGGGGCCGGCGGGGAGCGGGGTGGTTGGCGGCGGCGGCGGCGGCTGGCGGTGAGGCGGAACGGGGCACCGCGCCGCGCTTCAAGGCTGCAGCATGGTCCTGGTGCACGTCGGCTACCTGGTGCTGCCCGTCTTCGGCTCCGTGCGCAACCGAGGTACCGCGCCCTGCGCCGCGGGTTCGCGTCCCGGGGCGGCGGGAGGGACGTGGCGGGGTCCCCCCCCACAACCCCCGGCGGCCCCCAGCCCCGGCTCCCCGGCCGCTCAGAGCTCCGCAGTGCCCGCTGTGGGGTCTCCCCTCCCACCTCCCCCCCCCCCACCCCGATCTGTGCTGCGATAGATCCATTTTCTCCTCGTTTATTGCTTAAATTTTGTTTTATCCTTTAATTTCAACACCCCCCCCCCCACACACCCCTTTCCCCCTCCCGTCTTGCCGTGTAGCGTAGCCACCAGGCCATCCCAGCGTAGCTGTAGACGATAACAGCCATTTTTGTACCTCCATCCTGTGTAGCTGAGTACATTGCACTGTAAATTCCTGTTAAGTGGATTCATTTTGCTGTGGTCGTGGGGCTCAGAGTCTCCTGGGAGGGCTGGCGGGGGGCTGAGTGCTCCCAAATCGCAGCCAACCCCTTTAAAAAAACCAAAACAGAACGAAAAACCAAATCCACAAGCCGAATTGGGGAGGGGAAATGCGCAAATTCGCTCAAATTCCCAAAATAAAGCGGGACAGCTGCCTCCCGTGGGCGCTCGCCCACCCAGCCGCTCGCCCACACGCCCTCCTGCCAGCCACAAGTGTCCCATCTCATTCCCACACCTCCAGCCTGGCCAGCATCACCCTGCCCTGAAATAAGATTGGGAACAGAGGTGGCTGGCGAAACAATTTTCCATGGAACACAAGTGTCCCATCCCATTCCCGCACCTCCAGGCTGGCAAAAATCACCCTTCCCTGAAATCTGATCGGGGAAGGAGACAATTGACAATATGGTTTTCCATTAAATGCAAGTATCCCAACCCATTCCCACACCTCCAGGCTGGCGAGCGTCCCTGTTCCCTGAAATCTGGCTGGGAAAGGAGACAATTGGCAATATGGTTTTCCATTAAATGCAAGTATCCCAACCATTCCCGCACCTCCAGGCTGGCGAACGTCCCTCTTCCCCGAAATCTGACTGGGAAAGGAGACGACTGGCAAAATGCTTTTCCATTAAACAGGGATAACATATTTTTTTCTGCTGTGCTGAATTACTTCCTGTTCTTATTTTGTGGGTAATTTTCTGTACCGAATACCCTTTGGTTGTGTATCTCCACCTTTTTTCTTGTACTAAAACTAAAGCATGGTCTGTATTTTTTTACATTACCTAGTTTCCGATGTAAAATCTCTTTTATCTGTAGAGACATACCCTGCTGAAATGTAATGTGCTGTAGCCTATACATCTGCTCAGTGTACGCTGCTTTTGTTCTGTTGCCCTTCCATAGCATGGTGGGCCTTGCCTTTTTGTATTGTGTGCATGATGACATTGTTACACACGATTCCACTAATACTAATATACGATCTCTCAATAAAGAAACTAGTTTTCCTATATTAACCTAGTGTGCTTTTTCTATTGCTGTTTTCCCATTTATTGTCGTATCCTGCTGTTTAGATTTTTTCCTTGCTTTTCCCACCATCGTGAGGTTGGAGTGAGTGGATTTTTTTCCCCCCCGTAGCGCAGATACGGGGGCTTTTTAATACATTTTTTTTTTCCTCCTCTCCCATATCTCCCCTCAGCATTAGTCTGTGTGTGCATACTCCCTAGATGCACCGTCCCTATTACCGTTGTGCTGATGCAGAGTTCTGTTTTACCGCAGAATAGCCAAAAAAAAAGAAGATGTATAAATCCAAACCCTCCCTATTAATCCAAAAAGATAGATATTTGGTGAAGGGTCTGCTGCATAATTTCATTCTGGTTACAACATTGCTCATTCCTTAACCAGACTGATAAAACAAGAGGGATGACCTCTGGATGGATGGGGGGAGTAATTGGGCTTTTTTTTTAAACTGATTAACAAGAGGTAAATGAACCTGAAAAAAAAAAAATTCCCTCTAATCTATTAGTCGTATGTTTAAACGTCTAGATGTATGCGAGCGCCCTGCACGCCATCTGCTAGGGGAGAAGTTGCCGTGCATGGGTCCCGCGGCGACTAGCACGCTATAAATATCTTTACCAGACCCCTGCAAGGCAGGGCTCGTAAAACCATCCCAGCTGCTAATGTTGTAACTACATTTTCCTGCTTGAAGCCTCCAGGCCCACCATCTTCTCCATAACCCATTTTGGTCAAAAGACCAAACTATGGGTCTGGGAGGAAGTCGCTGAGAACCTTAAAATATTGGAAGCAGGGAGGGATGGATGAGCAAATTGCGGTCAGCAAGCAGTTTTGCTGCAGCTGCAAAGCGATAATGATACCGGTCACCTTTCCCCTTCCTGCAACAGACCTCCTTTCCCAGGTCTGCAAAATGGTCCTGTAAAACCTCCCAATTCTGGCTTGGATGCCACTCGAAACCGAGGGAAGTCAGGGCTCCCAAAAGCAGGAGCTGGGGCTGGGGTTGAGGTGGGCTGGGAGGGAGTATCTTGGCTTAATTGCATTTGCACAGAAGGTGGGGAGACACAGGAGTGGTTATTTGTCTTCAGTGAGAGGAAGACAAATTCAGCAGGTCGGGGGTTCCCACTGCTAAAATTCCAAGAGGAACCACCCGCAAACAAAACAAAGTGTCTCCAGCAGCCCTCCCTACCTTACCCCAGCATCCCTCGAAGAGACGCATCATTTTGCAAGGCCGTGCCTTTTCCACCTTCCCTCCTAGCTTCATCCCAAGTTTGGTTGGTTTTATTTTATTTATTTATTTTTTATTTTTAAACATCTATTTATTATTTCCTTCTCCATAGTTCCTTTTCCGTGTCCCTCGGTGACTGTTTGGCCATCCTGTCCCCCACCCTGTATGAACACGAGCGGGTTGCCCCCCTGCTACCCCCTTGGATGTGGTGTATGCTGTGGCCCTTTGTTCTTGCTCCATCCTCGCCCTGGGCCAGCGCTGAGCTCCCTGCGTGACACATGTCCCCGTACACATCCCGAGGAGGGAGGCTGTGCTTCTTGCTTGCATGAAGGGAGACATGCATGCCTCTTGGGGCTGATCATTTTCCAATGTGATTTTTTTTTTATTTTGTTTTGGGTTTTTTTTTTCCTTTTCATATCCTTTTTTGTTTTTAAAATTCAACCCCCACGTGAAACAATGAGATTTGGGTTACGGCGTGGGAAATAAAAATAAAAATTAATCCCCCTCTCCCTTACCCCACCCTGAAACCCCGACACGGATAAACCCAGTCCCCTCTGAACCGTACCTCACGCTGCGGACACCTGCCGGCAGCTGCCCCTTTGTTTGGAGCAGTGGATTCACTGCAGCGAGCGTAATACCCCTCCCTGCCCCCCGCCAGATCTTATTCTGCAAATTAGCGCTAATACAGAGCGAAACTGTTTGGTCAATATACTCTGAGGGTACCTTGGTAATGTAATCATACAGAAAGCTGCTGGGTTAATGGCAACTCGTACCAAGCAATTTATCATCCGCATCATATTTTGACCTGTCTTGTTAGAAACACATCCTTACGAGAGGAAACATTTCCCCTCACCCTCCACCTCCCAGCCTTATTAGTCAGTAACCACCAAGCTTTCATTGCTCATAATCCATCAAATGCATCCACAATTTAATGACTTAATTCCTTTGACACTCCAAGTCCTGAGAAGCCACCTGGTACAAAGAAAATAATCTTTTTTGATTTTAGCATCGCGGACTGAGGAAATCCAAGAGGAGTCACGTGCTGGTGGTGCTGTGGTGGGTGTGGAGGCACATGCAGTGATTTCTGTAAAGCCTGTACATCTCTCTAGCACCAACCTGTATTCCTGGGCAGCTTTAAATAACTTCTTTCAATAACAGGGGGACGGATAATCCCAAACACGAACAAAACAGGCTGTGAGATTCATTTATAGAAGGGTTGTTTAAAGGTTTTACACACATCCGCATGCATTTAGTGATGCCACATGGGAGCTGGATCCATCTGTCTCTCACATGAGGCTCGGGGTGGTGTCACGGTTTCCATTGTTTTTAAGAAAAAGGTAAACAAATTATGGTCACACCTTGTTCATATTGGGAGTTATTTGCAAAGGCTGACAAAGGCGGATCTGGATGTACATTGCTCTGTGTGGATCCAGCCCCGTGGAAATGTATTATTTAAGAACCAGTGAGTTGGTGCCTGACCAAGGAAGCAAACACAGTTGGGAAGCTGGAAGGGTTTTGGGGGGTGTTTGCCACAAAGCCTGGGAGCTGCCATGGCTGAGGGGGCCGAGGCGTTGGGGACATGGTGGGGACACGGTCTGGCATTGCTGGCTGCGTCCTGGACAGAGCGTGGGGTGCCAAACTGGGGCTCAAGATCCATAGGTGCCAGAACTGCCTCCGGCCTCGGTCCTCGCCGAGTCACCGGTCTTGTGCCGAGCCCTCATCCATGAACCTCCTGGAAGGACTGTCCTAGAGTAAGTCAGAGCTTCCTTTTTTGTTGTTGTTACTCTAAAAAACCTGCTTGTAATTTGGGGAGCCCCTCGTTAGCTGAAAGGGGAGGATCAAGCACTGCTGGGGCAGGCATGGGAGCCCTGTCCTCCCAAATCTGTAGGAGAACCTTTCCAAACGCCACGGAGAGCATGTGTGACATCCAAGACCAGCTCATCCCTCTCCTGGCTGCAACAGCTGAAGGTGCAAGGGTAAAGGGAGAAGGGAGGATGTCTCTTTTGGGAGCTCTGCCATGCATAATGCCAGGTAGCGAGGGCACAGGCAACCCCTCCAGCCTGCTTATGTGCTGGTTTGAACTGAAACCATGCTCTGGGGCTGCCCAGCGTCAAAATTGGAAGGTCCTTATCTCTAGAGCTGTTTGAAAGGGGACAAGTAGTGCAGCAGGTCAGCAGAAAAAAACCTTTCCTACCCTTAACATGGGAGCACTCATTCTGGGGAGCATTAAATAAATGTACTAGATGTGAGGGGAGACTTTTCAGAAGGTCTGCTGTATCTAGATCTTCCATATCCATGACCTCCAAACACTGGAGATGGTTTTGCAGTTGGGAGAGTTGTGATGGCACTGCCATGTGTCCTGACTCTTAAGCATCTCGTGGTGTTTGGATGCTTCTCAGTAAACCTACAGCTCCTGGAGTAAGATGAAAGCATAAGACTTTTTGATTAAAGGGCGGTATATACACTAAACTTCAAATTGCTGCTTGTGGTAAACTCAATGCTCAGAATTTAAATGTGATCTACAACAATTCAGGATGCTTTTCGGCTGATGTGGTGGTTTGGGAAGGAGAAGGGCAGCATGTGGCTGTGGTGGGACCGGGGCAGGGACCTGCAGGTGGATGGTCAAAGAGGGACTAAGACCCAGGAGGAAAATATTAACTTTATCCCTTTTTAGGTTCAATTCAGGAAGGCGGATTGGGTTGATCTGTGGTCAGGGTTGGCTGAGGGTTTCTGAGTGACACTGTGCTTGCAAGGGCTTCACACAGGACTACATAGGATCCTTCCTAGGTCTTGTCTTACTCATGAACCTTCTTAGGAAGAAACTTGAGTCTTTTGGGAGTGCCTAAATTCTCCCTCTCAAATAAAAAAACCCACCCAAATTACTTTCCAGCCAGAGCAGCAGATCTTGGTCTTTGCAGGGACTGGGCTCCTACACTGGAGAGCAGAGCTTGGCAGAGCCAAGACACAGGGAAAGCAAACTCATACTTCACGCCTCCCCAGCACCTTTGCTTAACCTTTTCTCCTCCTCCTCTGCTCAGTTTTGCGGTCTGCCAAGACCTTTTCTCACCCATTTTCCTGCCTGCTGGTCCTTTACATTTCCCAGCCCCAGCTGGGTTGGGTTGGTTGGCACGTGCTGTCATGGATCCTTCTTGGTAAGTGTCCTTAACTGCTGTTGTTTTCTATCCCTCCCTTTAAAGTCTGTAAAATGTGCCTGCAGGAAAAGTTGTAGCTCTTTAATGAACTTCATCATTTTGGTTGGAGTGCGCAGGTCCAGTGAGGTCAGGAGCAAAGCAAATGCTGGAAGCAGTGAAGATGCAGGTTATAGGGAGAGGCAGTAAGGGGCAGCTTGGTACCCTTTGGTAGGCTGGAATCCTTCAAAGTGAGGACATGCCCATGGGGAGAAGTTTGGATGAGGATTTTGGTAGCTGGGAGAAGGACCTGGATGTTTCCATCTCTCACACCACATCCCTGTGCTCCTGGCTGCTCACGATGTCTGCCCTGCTTGGAGGTGGCATCCTAAGGTGTGGGTGACAGCTTAGACAGAGCCACGGGCCACTACTGTTTTTCCCAGGGTGGCTCAAGTGATGCTGTGGAGTTGTCACCACATGTTTCCCAAATGGTACAAGAAGCAGCCGTTTTGCTAAATGAGGAGAAAGTTGGGCAGAAGTAACTTCTGGGACTTCTTTGAAGGGATCTTGAACAGGACTCTTGACAGACTGGGGTAGCCTGCCAGGCCAGGTGTCCATGAATTCCGCGCTTGAGTTGGATTAGGACCTGCTGCAAAAACTTGCTGTCATTGCCTCCAGGCTTGAGGGTCTCTAGAAGACACATAGAAACACAGTCCCTCAGGTACCCACCATGCTACAGCTGCTCCCTGCGCTGGCCTCCTCCGATGGAGAGTGGCATTGGGAATAGTCCCCAGAGGAAATGTGTGCTGGGTTTTCTCATTCTCCTGGTGGCACCTGATCCTTCCTTAGGTCACACTGCCAGCTCAAGGTCCTGATACATTCAAAGGAATCTTGGGTTTTTTGAAAGATGTAGATGGGGGCACCACTCATGAGCACTTGCCTGACCAACCTCTTTCCTTGACAGGGCTGCCTGAAAACCTGGCACCTACAGGCAAAAGGAAGCTTTCTCCTCCTATGTTTTGATAGCAGAAGAGGTGCCTGTTCTTCTGCAGCCCTTCCATATCGGGTAGGGCCTCATTTGTCTGTGCTCTGTGAGGTGCTGAAATATGCGTCTGGTCCATTCAGGGCTGATCAGCATCAGCTGGCGGGAGCTGAAGCTTAAATCATAGAATCATAGAATAACCAGGTTGGAAGAGACCCACCGGATCATCGAGTCCAACCATTCCTATCAAACACTAAACCATGCCCCTTAGCACCTCGCCCACCCGTCCCTTAAACACCTCCAGGGAAGGTGACTCAACCCCCTCCCGGGGCAGCCTCTGCCAGTTCCCAATGACCCTTTCTGTGAAGAATTTTTCCTAATGTCCAGCCTAAATCTCCCCTGGTGCAGCTTGAGGCCATTCCCTCTTGTCCTGTCCCCTGTCACTTGGGAGAAGAGCCCAGCTCCCTCCTCTCTACAACCTCCTTTCAGGTAGTTGTAGAGAGCAATGAGGTCTCCCCTCAGCCTCCTCTTCTCCAGGCTAAACAACCCCAGATTCTCCTGTCAGCACCAAAACTCAGTGAGGATGAGCCAATGGTATCTTGGCTTGTATCAGAAACAGTTTGGCCAGCAGGAGCAGGGAAGAGGTTGTCCCCCTGGACTCAGTGCTGGTGAGGCTGCATCTTGAATCTTGGGTTCAGTTTTGGGCCCCTCACTCCAAGAAGGACATGAGGGGCTGGAGAGCATCCAGAGAAGGGAACAGAGCTGGGGAAGGGGTTGGAGAACAAGGATTATGAGAGGCGGCTGAGGGTCCTGGGGTTGTTCAGTCTGAGGGAGGCCTCATCACTGTCTGCAGCTGCCGTGAGAGAAGGTTGTGGTGAGGTCGGTGTTGGTCTCTTCTCTCAAGTGACAGGCGATAGGCTGAGAGGGAATGGCCTCAAGCTGCTCCAGGGCAGGCTCAGATTGGACATGAGGAAAAACTTCCCTGAAATGGTTCTCAGGCCCTGGCAGAGGCTGCCCAGGGAGGTGGTGGAGTCACCATTCCTGCAGGGATTTGAAAGACAGGGTAGTTAAAGTGCTTAGTGTTCAGCAGTGGACAGGTATGGTTGAACTCGATGACTTCAAAGATCTTTTCCAACCAAACAATTCTATGATTCTATGGAATGAGCTGCGGGTTCACGGTGAAGCTGCCTGGATGTGGGATTGGACACCAACCTGGAAAGGTCTGAGCTTGTTAAGACATGCATAAATACAAAATAAATCCTCAACTGACATTTATACTGGGATAAATAAGATGATAATAGAATTCAATGTTTTTTTAATTATAAAAAAATGATAAGTGGCAGCAAACTGGCCGCAGTCTAAAGGTCTTTTCTCTGCACGAGGGTTTGGTGATGCAGTTACATTTGCGAGACTCTAAGTGTAATTTCAGCCCTGGCATGGCATTTGCTGGCAAATTTGAGCAGGCGCTTATTTTAAGTCTCAGGCGGCGAAGTCTCAGGCAGCGTCTGAAGGTAATGAGGGTGCTAAAGCTTCAGGAGAGGTGTCCGTCAAGCCTGGCAGTTTCCATATCCTCTAGGCGGAAAATACCATGTTTCTAATTTGCCTGGCAGGAAAGGAGCTGTAAATCTCATGCAGATTACCGCGCTAGTTGTTGTGGTTTGCTAAATCCACATTTCTCTTTCTTGTAGCCTGGCCTTTAATATTAATATCTTTTAATTTCATTTATAAATTCAGTTATCAGCTTTCATTAGTCATCCCGTTAATGATCCCAGGCAAGAAATTTGTCATTTGACGTCAAAAGGCAGATTAAGAGACTTCTAGAGCCTTGGGAAATGGCTTCATGCCGCACCAGAATTATAGTGGTTGGCGTATAAGGCTAATACTATGTATAATTTGCATCTGCTGCTCAGGGGATGAGTGATTATTTTATATATTTAGCAGAAAACAAGAGCATTTCTTAATCATGAATTTTGTTACATTTCCTGCAAACTCTGCAGTATTATGAATCATTGGGCTATAAACATCTTGTCGCCGGCATGCCTGGTTTTGTATTACCATGGTGGTAAACCCTGGAGGGTCGGATCCTGACAGCTCGTCGCCTCCTCAGGGGTTTCACTGCACAAGCAGCTAATTGAAATTACGAAGTTCTCTCAACCCTAGGAGCTGGAAGGTATTGGGAGTGGATTCAGCTTGGCTTGGCCAAAATTGAGCATCTTTGGCCTTTGCTCCCTGATGGGAGGTGAGGGTTTTGGCAGGGTTTGGAGGTAGGTGTTTAAGTCATAAAAATGGGGAAAAAACTTATAATATTTGCCCAAAACATCTGGAAAAGAGCATGGTTGGACTGAAAACAGATGAGATGTTGAATCCTCAGGCACTGGTCCATTCACGACTGTCACGATGAGACTTTATAGATATTAGGAGCAACCAGCAAGTTGGAAGAAACCTTATCTTGTCCAGCTGTTATTTGTGATATCCCACAAATCTCCAGGGGCTGAGATAAGGAACAAGGAGGATTTCTGTGCAGAGGTAGCAAGACATGAGTGGGCAGGGGGTTATGTGGCCACTTTTTTTTAATAGTGAATGTCTCATTGCATGCAACCCTGTGAAAAAAGGGTCCCCTCCTGCTCTGGCCACCTTCAAAGCCCATTGGCAGCCCTAAACTCCCTCCATACATTACTTCTCTGGGCAGAACCTCCTTTGAGACTGATGGGCTGCAGGCAGCTCTCAATGAGGCTGAAAGAAGAAAATCTTATCCACTGTGCACCAAATGCACTTAATGAGTTGGTTTTGCTCAACCCTCGTTGGTCTGAGTGAGAAACTTCTGGATGAACTCGTAGTGGGTTGGCGTCAGATGGATGCCAGGTGCCCGCTAGGCTTCTCTATTGCTTCCCTCCTCAGGGGGACAACGGGGAGAAAAATAAGATGGAAAAGAATTTCTGTGTCAAGATAAAGGCAGTTTAATAAAACAAAAGCAAAAGCTGCATGTGGAAGCAAAGGAAAACAAACAATTTAGTTTCTACTTCCCGCCAGCAGGTGATGTCCAACTACTTCCCAGGAAGCAGGGCTTCAGTGTACATACTGGGTTGCAGTGGGTTAACCTTGGCTGGACCAAAGTGGCTCTATCATTCCCCCCACAGATGGACAGGGGAGAGAAAATACAACTAAATACTTGCAGGTTGAAAGAGGAGCAGGAAGAGGTCCATCTGTAATTACTGTCATGGGCCAAACAGGCCTGGATTGGGGAAAAATTAATTTATTACCAGTCAAATCAGAGTAAGACAATGAAATATAAAACTAAATCTTAGAACACCTGCCCTCCAGCCCTCCCTTCTTTCCAGGCTTAACTTTACCCCTGAGTTCTCTCTTTTTCTCCCCCCTCAGGCAGCACAGGAGGATGTGGAATAGGGGTTGGTCAGTTCATCACACGTTGCGTCTGCTGCACCTTCCTCCTCAGAGGGCTGTAGGGGCATCTCTGTTCCAGTGCTTGGAGCTCCTCTTTCTCCACCGACCTCGATGTCTGCAGAGTTGTTTCTCTTACATATCCCCACTCCTCTCTCCATCTGCAGTTCTGTAGGTTTCCCCCTTCTCTCTTCTTAACTATGTTATCCCAGAGGCACCAGTGCAGTCACTGATGGGCTTGGCCCTGGCCGGCAGAAGGTCTGTCTTGGAGCCGGCTGGAATCAGCTCTATCAGCCACACTGGAAGCTTCTAGCACCTTCTCACAGAAGCCACCAAGGTAGCCCCCGTCTACCAAACCCTTGCTAAGCAAACCCAATACATGGTTGCTCTGGAAGACAAACACAGTAATAACAAATGAATCCTTCTCCTTTCTGTCAGCTTGCATTGCTGAGTAGACGTCATATAGTATGACCCTTTATGTGTTTGGGTCATCTCTCCTGTCATGTCCCCTACCAAGATCTGGCCCATCACCAGGCCAGTAGTGAGCAGGGAATATTGTAGAGACAGCCTTGATGCTGTGTGAGTACTTCTCAGCAATCGCCAAAGCCCCGTTGTGTTATCATAGAATCACCAAGTTGGAAAAGACCTCCAGGATCATCAAGTCCAACCATTCCTATCAATGACTAAACCATGTCCCTCAGCATCTTGTCCACCTGTCCCTTAAACCTCTCCAGGGAGGGTGACTCCACCACCTCCCTGGGCAGCCTCTGCCAGTGCCCAATGACCCTTTCCATGAAAAGTTTTTTCCTAATGTCCAGCCTAAACCTCCCCTGGCGGAGCTTGAGGCCATTCCCTCTTGTCCTGTCCCCTGTCACTTGGGAGAAGAGCCCAGCTCCCTCCTCTCCACAACCTCCTTTCAGGTAGTTGTAGAGAGCAATGAGGTCTCCCCTCAGCCTCCTCTTCTCCAGGCTAAACACCCCCAGCTCTCTCAGCCGTTCCTCATCAGGCCTGTTCTGTAGCCCCCTCACCAGCTTCGTTGCTCTTCTCTGGACTCGCTCCAGAGCCTCAACATCCTTCTTGTGGTGAGGGGCCCAGAACTGAACACAGGATTCGAGGAGCGGTCTCACCAGTGCTGAGTCCAGAGGGAGAAGAACCTCCCTGGACCTGCTGGTCACACCGTTTCTGATCCAAGCCAAGATGCCATTGGCTTTCTTGACCACCTTGAAAGTTATCAACACCTTTCTAGCTATCAATACACAGCACTGTGAGGGCTGCTGTGGGGAAAATCATCTCCAGCAGCCAGACCCACAACAGAACCTAAGTTAATGGTTAAGTCAGGCATCAAGTGGAGCTCTGGGAGAGCCTGGATGTGGCAAAAAACCTGCCTGAGGGCTGCAGGTGGACCTACACCATCTGACATTTTGATCACTGGTGCATGAATCTCATGTGGGTGGGAAATGACAGCATGGGTGACTGCAGATGGGCATAAGGCAGCTGGAGG
This sequence comes from Phaenicophaeus curvirostris, assembly GCF_032191515.1. Classification (NCBI taxonomy): domain Eukaryota; kingdom Metazoa; phylum Chordata; class Aves; order Cuculiformes; family Cuculidae; genus Phaenicophaeus; species Phaenicophaeus curvirostris. The sequence goes on from NC_091431.1 coordinate 72,890,172, forward strand.
TTGGAGGTGTGAGGAGATGGAGCCCCTCAAGCATGCATCCGCGAGGGCAGAAGGGTGACCCCACATCCCAGGGACTGAAAAGGACGTGGGGCTGTTGGTTAACAACTGGCTCGGCATGAGCCAGCAGCGGCTCAGGTGGCCAGAAAGGCCAAGAGAATCCTGGCTTGGATCAGCCATGGTGTGGCCAGCAGGACAGAGGAAGCGATCATCTGCCTGTACTCAGTACTTATGAGGCCACACCTCAAGTCCTGAGTTTGGTTTTGGGCCCCTCACTACAAGAAGGACATTGAGGTGCTGGAGCGCATCCAGATGGGAAATGGAGCTGGGGAAGGGTCTGGAGCCCAAGGGTAATGAGGAGCAGCTGAGGGAGCTGGGACTGTTTAGTCTGGAGAGACAGAGGCTCATGGGTGACCTCATCGTTCTCTGCAGGTCCTGGAAAAAAAGGTTGTAGCGAGGTGGGTGTTGGTCTCTTCTCCCAAGTGACTAGTGACAGGATGAGAAGGAATGGCCTAAAGTTGTGCCAGGAGAGGTTTAGATTGGATATTAGGAAATATTGCTCCACAGAAAGGGTTGTTGAGCATTGGAACAGGCTTCCCAGGGAGGTGGTGGAGTCTCCATGCCTGGAGATATTTAGAAGATGCGTAGATGTGGTGCTTAGGGACATGGTTTAGTGATGGGCTTGGCAGTGTCAGGTTTATGGTTGGACTTGATGATCTTAATGGTCTTTTCCAACCTAAATTGTTCTATGATTCTATACCTTCCTGCTCTCATCAAAGCAGCAGCAAAACCCATTGTCCATCCTTAACCTGTTGCTTAGCTGTCTGCCTGCCTCCTTCCTGCATTAAATTAACTAGTGGTGGCTGGAGTCCTGTCTCTGAGGTTGTTCCTTGAAGCTGCAAGCTGAAAATATGGTATTACAGGGGAGCTGGACCCTGAAACAAGGGATGTCATGTTCCAGCAGCAGTGGGAGGGGTGCAAGGGTAAGTGATGGGTGGTGGACCGTCAGCTCAGCTGATGGCCCTTCTATTGACCCAAGCTGCTGAGGACTAGAGCTATTTGAAAACAGAGATATCTGGTTCTGATGATGATTATTATTTTCCAGTTCACTGGCTGAGAATTTATTCTCCTGGTTTTATATTGTCTTTGAGTTTTTCAGTAAAATGAGAGGGGGAAGAAAAAAGGCTTTTAAATGGTTCATTTGAAGTGAGATGAAATAGGCCACAACCCCAGAAATGAGATGCTATGTAATGGCAGAAAATGAAACAGCGTCCACTGGATGCAGGGAATAAAAGCAATTCATCATAATCTTTCAGTTGTTTTTTTATACAGAAATGTTTCACCTAGGCATAATTTTTTTCATACCCGAGAGACAGATCTGGTGGTTTTGTACTCACTTGGAAAATGTGCAACGGTCAGGGATAGACTGCCCCAGTCCTCTGTGTTCTTGTACTGTGAAACCATGTTGTGACTTTAGGGTGTGCAGAAATCAGAGTTATTTAATCAGCAGAAAGTGCTTTAATGCCTGAGATGAGTCTTGGAGAAGCAAAGTGCGTGTTCCCAGTGCAGGAGGTTGCAAAATGTAGTTGGCCCCTTACAGAAGGAGAGAGGTCATGTCAGCCCCTCCCTCTCCTTCCTTCTCACTCCTTTTGGCCATAAGGGTGGGTTTCCAGGCTTGGGAGGACCAGAGGCAGTTTCGAATATGAAAACATGAGCTGAGGTCTTGAATAGGATGTGCAACCACTGCTCTGCTCCTCACTGGGCTCATCCACTTGAGTTACGTCAGCCTGCAGAGACAAATAGCACCTTCTCCGTGGCCTTGTTCAATCTGAGTAGGAAAATCTTGCCAGTGGAAATCCTGGCTGTTTTTTTCCAAAGGAGACCACAAAAGCACATTGGAGATAAGGATGCATCATCTTGCCCCAGGTCTCACAAGGAGAGCCCTGTATCACCAGACCGAGATGGCACATGATGGCATCCAGGTGCTTCTTCTACAGGGTGCAGGGTTGTCTTGGGGAAAGAAGGTATTACCAGGAGGTAGTTACAGGCTTAGAAAAACAGGACCAAGGAGAAGGGAGGCAAGGTAAATTCCCCCATCCCTTGGACAAAAAGCAGTTCCTCCTGAAGGCGCTGAGGTGCTGTTAGGGAAACCGAAATATGTTTATTAGGTGTCCAGTGTGACTCTTCTTCCCATAACAAGAGATTTTAAGCCCTGCTAACAAAATAGAGGGCTGGACTTCAAGAACATCCCAGAAGCTCATAGTGGTTTTGTGGATATGTTACACCAGCTTATGCATTTATTCTGACCATGTGGGACCAGAACTCTGTTGAACCCCTGTTCTTGTCTTAGGATTCCTTACCCACAGCCCAGCATCTCTCATTGGACCTTTTTCTATTAGAAACTAAGCAGTGATCAGGAGCCTGATCACAATGCTGGCAGAACCAGGCTTAGACCCATCCTCTGGCTTTCTGTGGACACAGTATTTGCTGCTCTTCAGCAAATGTATTTCGAGGCTGGTTATATGCCAGAAGAGAAGCCCTTCTGCCCAGCACTGCTGTTTGTATTACTTTCCCTTGATTTCTCCACCTTTGCCTCTCTCTTTTCTGACCATGTTTTTCACTGTCTGTTTTTCCGGTGGATGTGATGGATTTTTCTCAGTTGTTCCTTCCACACATTCATTCCCCGGGCACCAAAGTCTTCCTCAGGGCTGGTGATGGCTCAAGGGTTCAAACCTGCTTGAAACACTTGAGATGCTCAAGCGGTCTGGTCTGGTGTGTTCTGGTGGAGGAGAGGGAACTCCAAGGGAGGATGGAGAACCTCTTTAGGAGTTCTATATGGGCTGAAGGGATGAGGAGTCTGGGGAACAAGTGCTCTCCTCTAGCTGCTGCATTGGGAGGTGGCTGTGATTGATGCTGTAAGAACTGGTGTTGGGAACACAGTGATGGAGAAGTCTGTCTCAAACTGGAGTGCTAGCTTTAAAGCATGGTCACGTTGATCATTTGGCTGGGAGAAGAGAGCATCATGGTGTGGCGCTGAGTGTGCTCTAGGTACACGTTGCTTGTCTGGTTTCATTTCTAGAAAACATTGCTTTTAGTGGAGGGAATGGTATTGATGGATGTTTTGCAGAAAATACTTGTGCAAAAAGGCTGCTGCTCTTTCATTATGTTGAACAGGGAGCACTGTTGCCTCTCCTCTCCTCCACCTCCTGTTTTTGGCCCACTGTCACGACTGGGCACAGCATTCTGTGCCAACAATGGGAATGGGGAGGCACCAAAAGCCCCTTCCTGATGCCCTGCGATTCAGAGGGTAATCAGAGGGAAGGACATGCTTTGCAGAAAGCCAACTCACTGGCAGCATCCTTTGGAGGGAGGTGACCTCCAGGCCTGTGAAAGAGCCAATGGGCATCAAACAGGTGCTGGGACCCTCCTGAGAGACAGGGCAGGCAGATGGTGCAGGGGAGGAGAGATGTGCCAGGGCACCCAGCAACTAACCGTGCTTGGAGCTGCCACCTCTACAGAGGACTTTGGGAAGTCCTCTTTGAGAGCAGAGCGTTGGAGGTAAGTTCAACAGAACGAGTAGGTGTGCAGAGCTGGCAACCTGCCCCCGAGCCAAAATGCTCCACTCCAGCCCATGAATAGACCTGGCTCCTGGTTGCTTTTCTTTTTTTCATCTTAAAGAACAGGTCCATTTCTAGTGATGTTGTGACGCACACACTTTCGCATCATGCCAGGGAGCTGGAGCTTTGAGAAAGCCAACAAATATAATGAGACTTTGTGATTAAAAAAAAATAAAATAGAAAAAAGGGATAAAAGCCCAGAACAAAAGAGTAACATGAAAATCCAAGGTGTTTGCCAAGGTTCAGACACCAAAAAAGTCAATGAAAAGGTGCTTTGTTCTTATCGATACCTGCTGTGAGGAGTCTGCTCCCCTTGTGCCTGGGGGCTGGCTGTGGTGCAGCCCTTAAGCAGTAGGAGTTGCCTTCTCTATCTGTCCACTTACATACCACCTTCTGTGCTTAGAAAGGTGGCTTTCACATCTGGCATCCTGCTCTCTCCAAAGAGCAGGGCTTAAAATTCCTGGAAAATTTGCATCTGTGGGAGAGGTTTTTAGCTAAGCTGTGGTGTGGAAGCACTGGGTGATGGTGGAGGATATAGGGCAAAGGAGAGAAGCCTGGAAGGCTCTTGGGGCAGCAGGTGATGGACCAAAAAGCCAAGGAAAAAAAGCCACGTACCAAGAGAGATCCCACACTGAAATCTAGGGTTGCTCACGAGTGTGGCTCGGTAATGGTCAGGAGAACTGTGCAACATGCAGCTTGGCTGGTGTTCCAGGGGCACTAGACTTTAATTAACATCACTGAGAAGTTCAGATCCCAACTTTAATTCCTTTTTGTTTGTAACTGGGAGCTCTGAGGAATCAACAGATTTTCTGGCTTGAACAGATGTTGTTTTTTTTTAACCCAGAGCTAGTTTGAATCTGAAAGACACCTTTAAAATTGCTGCTTTTCTCTTCTACTTGATATCTGCCAGAACCAGTGACCAATAGACATCACATGGGTTAGTGTTACTCATACTGTATTATTTCAACTCAGGCAGAAGCCTTCTGGATTCAGCAGTTAGTGCTGTGAAAAATCTCGTAATCTCTTTCTACTTCCTCTAAAGGTTCACTTACTCTGTGGGCTGTCAATATAAATGGAAAATGCATATCTAGGATTATTTTAGTTCCATTCTTTGGGTGAAGTCTGCATTCCTCGTGATGCTGGAGTGCTGTGCACTGCATCACTCTGCATATTTGTGCATTTACAAGCACAACCCTTGCAAGGGTGGAGGAGACTCATCCATGTTGTTGGTGCTTTCAGACCTGTAACATGGAGGCACATACACAGCTGCCCCTGTAGATGCTCTTTTTTTTTTTTTTCAGAGCATCCTCTACTGGCTGATAGAGTCGCAGAATAATTCAGCTGGGAACGGACCTCTGGAGGTCTCCAGCCAAACCCCTGCTCAGAGCAGGGCTGCCTTCACAATTATTCTTTCAGGGTCTTGCTAGGCCAATCTGGGATATATTCAAGGGTGGAGATGATGGCATGTTGGAGCTGCCTGTTGTCTGGTGAGCAGTCCCTGGGGGTACAGCTGCTCCCAGGGCTGGGCGGGCAGTCATATGGCATGGGCAAGGGTGTAGAGATGCTCTTTCCTGTCATAAAATTCAACGTTGGACATTTTCTGTCCATTATACACTGCAGTTGTCCCATCCACACCAGGGGACTTTCCATGGCCAAGCAAGATCCTTTTCCATGGCCACATCTGCATGGGGAAGAGTCCAAACTACAATGGATCTAGCCCAGGGCCAAGCACCAGGGCTGTTTCCAGCACCCAGAGCAGAAATCAACTCTCCTCAAAGTGCATATAATGTGTCAGTCTGGGTGGGCAGTGGGCACAACATGTTCACCCCTAGCTCTACAGATCCCTAGTCAGTCCCTCTGTTATTTCCTAAGGTTGACTAAGTCCTTTTGGTCTCCTGCATTCATTTCTCTGTCTGTACCACTGCCCAACTTGCTGGCCACTGAGTATACCATTCAGGGAACAAGGAAAACGCAGATATTTTGCTCCTCTGTGGATAAAATTCCTGGAAAAAATATAAATGTGAATGGGGAATAGAGGAGTTCTGGTTTTCATCCTCCTTTCTGCAGTCCTTGTTGAGGAAATGTGTTACAGGAGAAGTCTGAGAATTGCATTGAGCCATAAAGTCTTTGTCAGATGATTCTGCTTTAGATTTTGATTTAGAAATGAAATGGAAAGCTGACAAAGCTGAGGGTTTTGGATGAAAAAATCCCCCAAACTTCAATGCTTTCTTAGAGTCACAGACATATATAAAAATAGACTATTTTTTAAAGAATGTTTTTAACGTTGTTTTGTTTTAATCCAGGGTGAGGCATTTTCCCAAGGTCACCCACAGCAGTAGTGGAAAGAGTGGCTCAGGACCTGTCTCCTCTCTGATATCTGCTTAAAAATAATGATCTGGGGAAAACCTGACTGCTGACACTAACTGTATGACTTCCTTATCTAGCAGCTGTGGTCAATAGGTTTGCTTTACCTGTGTAGCTATAGATCTTGACTTTCTAAGTCCAATGGCAACTTCTCTAATGGCTGTAAATTGGAAGGGGAAAGATTTAAACTAGACATTAGGATGAAATTCTTCATTATGAGGGTGGGGAGGCCCTGGCCCAGGTTGCCCAGAGCAGTGGTGGCTGCCCCATCCCTGGAGGTGTTCAAGGCCAGATTGGATGGGGCTTGGAGCCCCTGCTCCAGTGGGAGATGTCGCTGCCCATGGCAGAGGTTGGAACTGGATGATGTTTAAGGTCCCTTCCAACCCAAACCATTTTATGATTCTATGATTCTTGCAATGCCGGCTGATATATTATCTTGGAGACCCGTGGCCACTTCTCAATAGCAGGAGATTTGTTGAAGTAAATCAGATCTGGAGCCACTGAGAGGGAATTAATGTGAAATACCTTGATGTTAGTTTTACGGTTGCTTTAATAGGCATATCTACACTATCAAACTGATCTGCCTGTACTTAACTCTTATTTGTACTTGAGTGGAATAAATGTTTTCCTTTAGGAAGGATGAATTTTACAGAGTAAAAGAGCTATTATAAAACTCCCAAATGCCTCAGCATAACAATGCGACTGCTTGCAGCCTGAAATCCATGCTCATTATATTGTGGTAGTACCTTAAAGTCCTGTTTCACCCCCTTCCCCACCTCCTCTTCCTCCTCATCCCAGTTACACTTCCAAAATATCACTGAAAGGATGGTTTGGGGTACACAGCTGGCTAGACCTTGGACAGTCACACAAAAGGTTCCTTGAAAGGGTCCTCAGGCACCAGCAGAGGCTGCCCAGGACGGTAGCTGAGTCCCCATCCCTGGAGGGATTTAAATGATGGATAGAAGAGATGCTCAGGGATCTGGTTTAGCTATGGACAGGTACACTTGGGCTTGATGCCCTCAAAGGTCTTTTCCAACCAAACAATTCTATGATTCTATGGAAACTAAAATTGTTGCCTTGCTTCAGCAAAGCAGCTATGGACTTCAGCCCAAGTCAGCTTCTTCTCCACGTTGCTGTGTTACATGGTGGAGAACATCCTCACCTTGATACTCATTTGGGACTTTGATAAATTAAGGCTCTATAAGAAGTTGCACCTTGTACTGGTCTGGTATGGACATGAGCTGGCTGTGCCCCTAGAAATGGGTTAATTTTGTGAAAGAGTAGGAAAACTGTTTTCTGATGTTTTTTTTACTGGTAGGTCCTTCTTTGCTCATGAGTGACAGAAACTAAACCAACTTGTTGTAGAAGCAAGGAAGGCAACTGCAGGTTAAGTGGGCTACCAGCCATGGGGCTGTGCCAGGAGGGTATGGACATATGACTGTGTGGGCACCTACACTGCTCATTTCTCTGCTGTGTTTAGTGCCAGCTCCTCAAAGCTACTTCCCAGCTTGGCACAAAGACCATGGTGGGGGCCCGTTGTTGGTGGGTGTTGGGCTGTGAAGAGCAGACAGACCCAACAGACTGGGGCGAGCTTATCCAGATCCCATGTCAATGAGTCCAGCAACAGGGAAGGTCTTGTAAAATCTTTAGATCCTCCGTACTATCTTTGTGGCAGGCAACAGGGTGAAAAACCTTTAATCTTGCTCATAAAGTGAAGGGTAGAAATTCATGGCTGGGGGTTAGGGCTGGAAACTGAGACAGAACAACCCTGTTGAAATCCATTTCTTGCTCTGGGGATTTTTTATGATATTTTTCTTTCTATTTTTTTTTTTTCCTCTTCTTGGCTCTGCCTTTCAACTGAAGCTCGTACAGATTTGTCACAGGTCAGAAAAACTTAAGCTGTGATTTGCAGAAGATGAATGGACTTTTAAAATCAATTTTGTGGTCCCCAGTGTCAGTGGGGTGCCAATCACTCTGTGCTGGTGCTGCCTGGTTCCTCTACCGGTATCATTAGGAAGTGGGGGCAGCATTCATTACAGGGAGGATGAGTCTCACCGCCTGTTAATGGAATTGAGCTGCCTGACCTTAATGTGTGACTGATATTTAATTTCAAGTTTCTCTGGACACCAGCAGGCTGTAACGGAAACAATACAGGCTAGCGACGCGAAGCCTTAGCCCTGAGACGAGAGTAAAATAAATTAAATTTAGTAATTAGTAAAAATCCTTGGGGCCTACAGGTCACGCACAGAACTAAAGAGAGTACTTTTTTCCACTTCGCAGCTGCACAGTTTCCTGGCAGTGTCTTGTGTGTTGTGAGGAGTTACATGGTACAGTCTCTTCACCCTAAACTTGTGGGAAGCCTTGTGATGCTTCTGTCCCCACTTGTATGGATGTATCTCCAACCCCATAGACATCACCATCACCCCCATGGCTGTCTTTACTCTGCTGAGATGCCCAGTCCCTGCATCCCTGAAACCTCACCCATGGGGTCTGTCTTATTCCACTCCTTGACCCAGTGATTGTTACCTACAGCAACTGAGTTACCTACAGCCCTCACTTGGCTTTGGGAATGGTCACCTGCTAAAATCCAGCTGGGTGTCCAGAGTGGACGTGGTCTCCTCCTATCCCTGCTGCTCTGCTGGACTCCGCTCCACTGGGAAGTGCAGGCAGCAGGTTGACTTGATGTGGTGCACCTGGGGATTGGGGAGCTTGCACTGGTTTGGTACCCTTCCTCGGTGAAGTTGTTCACTGCCGAGAACATCTTTGCAACTGGCTCACAAATTGTTTTCCTTCCTTCCTTCCCATGGAATTTTCAAAACCATGGGAAGAAGCACAGACTGCTTTCTGTGGCTAATGGCTTTGGGCTCTGCCTGGGAACCCAGCACCAGCCAATTCGTACCCCATGAGTGTCAAAGATGAAAAGTATGAGTAGGGACTGGGCTGGGACCTCAGCCAGGTTTATTGCCTATTTCCTTCTCCCCTTGAGCCACCCTTGGTGCAGTAGGACAGGCAGGTGAAGTACAGGCAGGGGGTTTCCAGCTTGGGGTCCTTGCAGGGAAAAGTAAAGTTGAAGAATGATCCCACCATCCCAGCTGTTTGGCAGGGAAAATTGTGGTCCCTCCTCAGTCTGAAGCAGATGAAGACGCCTTTCTGGAACAAGGAGGAAGCTCTATGCTGGTGCAGTGCCAGCTAAATGATAGAATTACAATTCCTAGATGCCTCTTGAACTGGGAGGGCTGTAAGTCTGGAAAAGGTGTTCTGAAATCCTTTGTGAAGGATGTGTTTCTACTCCCTAAGATGCAGGAGTGATATGCATAGTCAATGCTGAGCTATCTTACAGTCTGTAAATCTGCTGCCCACCTCATTGGGTCTGACTCAATGCTCTCCAGGATGAGTTTTCCTGCTCCTAGTCATGTCTGTCCGTGGCTTGCAGGACAGAAAAGCTGTCTGCTGCTGGGAAAAAGGTTCAAGGAAAGAAAAATAAAAGAAGGAGGCGTCTAGGCTGTTACTGGTAAAAACTTGGCCCTGTTGTTTTTCTTTGGCAATGGTAAAACATTAATTGGTGTGGGAGCTGTAGGGAAGGTGGTATCTATAAATGCCCTGCAAGCAGGGGGTGCTGATGAATGAGAAGATCAACATGAGCCAGCAATGTGTTCTTGCAGCCCAGAAAGCCAACTGCATCCTGGGCTGCATCCAAAGCAGTGGGATAAGCAGGGTGAGAGAGGGGATTCTGCCCCTCTGCTCCACTCTCAGGAGACCCTACCTCGGGCGCTACCTTCAGTTTTGGAGTCATCAGCACAGGGAAGACACGAAGCTGTTGGAGTGAGTCCAGAGGAGGCCACAAGGATGATCCAAGGGCTGGAGCACCTCCCATATGAGGACAGCCTGAGAGAGCTGGGATTGCTAAGCCTGGAGAAGAGAAGGCTCTGGGGAGACCTTAGAGCAGTTTCCAGTACTGAAAGGGGCTCCAGGAAAGCTGGCGAGGGGCTCTCAATCAGTGAGTGCAGGGGAAGGATGTGTGTGTGGGTGTTGGTTTTAAGCTGTAAGAGGGGAGACTGAGATGAGATAATTAGGAATAAATTTTTTTCATCTGAGGGTGGGGAGGCCCTGGCACACGCTGCTGAGGGAAGCTGTGGCTGCCCCATCCCTGGAAGTGTTGAAGGTCAGGTTGGATGGGGCTTTAGAGCAACCTGATCCAGTGGGAGGTGTCCCTACCCATGGCAAGGGTGGAAACTTAATGATCTCTAAGGTTCCTTCCAACCCAAACTGTTTTGTGATTAAGCATGGGATGATGGAGACCTTTTCTGGCCGTAGGGTGGTTTCAGTCCCTGAAGCATCATCAAGACACAGTAGGAAAGGGAACAGAAGGGCTGTGACCTGCAGTTGTGCAAACACCTCTTCATGGGAGATACGCAGAGGAGAGGTCTTGTCCTGGGTCCACCATCCACCACTTCTGCTGCCCAGGACTGCTTTATGTTGTGCCCTGCTTACATCTCCTTCTCTGTAAAGCCAGATGCATTAACCAGCCTGGTTCTCACTGTGCTGGGTAAGTCTGCCATTTAAGTGCAGAAACAGCTAATTTGGGTGTGCTGTGATTCACCACAGCACAATAAGTCTACTCAAAGGCCCTTTAGAGGAACCAAAATCAAACAAATTTCAGATAGTCTCACAAATGAAGCTGAAAGGTCAGAACAATATCAAGCAGGAGGTCGTGTGCAGCACTGCAAGCTTCTGTTAAATATCAGCCAAAGATCAGTCCATCCTCTCCAAAAGGCCAAGAGCTATAAAGGCTCTGAGTTCCTTCCGCCACGCATTCAAACTCATGGAATCTAAAAATGGCCCAAGCCCCCTACGAAAGAGACCTGCATCTTCAAGAATAGCAAATTCAAGGGAAAATGTCAGGCCAGTGAGGTATACAAAATGAATTTAGAAAATTCTTGTATTTTTTTATTTTTTTAAAGCCAAAAGAGACTTGTAGATCGTGTGGCTACCACTAATTAATGTGGCATTTTGCCAAGCATCATCATCCCAGCTTAATCAGCAGCTGTGAAATGAAGCATTGTCCGTCTGCCAGATTCCTGTCCTGGCTTCTGGGTATGGTCTCAACGGATGGACAACTGTTTTGAAAGATGAGTTTCTGGGGGTGGAGGAAAGCTTGAGCCAGTTTGAAATTGATTAACTGCTTGTTTAAGCCCCCAGCGAGCTGGGGACGATCAGTCCTGTTGGGCTATGGTGGTTGCATCTGCTTGGCCATTTCAGGCTGTCCATTAGGCACATTACCACATCCTCTATTTGTTTGAAAATCTGTTTTTTTTTAAGGCTTAATCTGACACAAAAGTTGCCTGGTGTAGGAACTGTACTGGAGATGAATTTCAAGTGGGAAAAGCGGAGTCAAAGCATCAGTTTAACCGAGGCGTTAGACTCTTGTGGACAGATGTCAACAAGGCTGCAGGCTTCTCCCCAAGGCCACTAGATTTCTCCTGATGTGCTCATTAACTGGCAAATTCCGCAGCTCCTGTGCCTGCATGGATGGCTGGTCTAACTGGATTCAGTAACTTTCCCTAGACCACTTTCTGGTGCCTGACGCTGAGTCTCCATCAAACTCCAGAGGTCCAAGAGCAGGAGTCTGAGCAACACCTGAACCTCACACCCATTAAACCCACTAAAATCCCATAGGAGACACCCTGAAAACATGAAATAACCCATCAACAGGAGAGAAGTCCCATCAAATATGGGCCTGCACTGACTGAGAGCATTTGCCTGATCATGAACACATGAGGGTGGATACATCAGTTAAGTTAAAAAATGCCTGGTGTGCAGAAAGCCCTGGGCACACATGCTTTCCCTGCCACAGCATCCCTCTTTCCTCCTTCCTCCCTACAGCTGACGTCTCACAGGACTCCAGTCTTTGATTCTATTTGTATTTATGGGGCACCTAACCAGCACTTTAAACAACAATTTACAGGTTATTCTGTAACCAAAAACCTCTTTATTTTGCTGTCTCTGTTAAGAGCAGCACAGTTAGCCCCAGGAGCTGAATTCCCTCTGAATGCCAGGTTTGTTTCTCAGAAGCAAGGTTGGCTTTGGAAAGCAAGATTCCGTGGCAACCTGGTGCTGGTAATGGGCTTCTCCAAGGGGTTTTGTAGGTCCAGAAGGTCTGAGGGCTGTGAAGCTTCCCTATACCTGCTGTGTTTGCTGGTTATGCTGCATAACATTCTATAGGCTTCCAGGGTACAGGCAATAAAAACAACATCCATGTGAGAGAGGAGAAATGTTTCTGTCTGAGCAGGCTCGGCAAAACCACTGTCAGGAATGGTAAAAATCATAATGAGAGGTCATCTCAGGTCTCAGCCAGGCAGTTCGCTCCTGCGCGCTATAGGAGGAGGCAGTTCTTTGAAATGATAAGAAGAGATAAACTCGTCTGCCATTGCCTTGGTAACCATCTCTTCGGGTGTCTTCAGGCCACCTGGTTGGGTTTGTACTCTTCTAAGAAGCATTTTCTTCTCCCAGCAGCATCCCTAGGTCCCCAGAGCTCTCCATCCCATGAGGAGACATCCAGCCAAGGGATTGATGTGGTACAAGGACCCTGGACCCAGCCCCTTTCCCCACCCTGTGATGCTCTGTTCAGCTCTGCTGGAGGTTGCATTTTGCTTGAAGAAGAGAGCAGGCTTTGCTGCAGGGGTCCCTCTTCTTCTCCCCTGTGTCCTCATCTGTTGATCCCCTTGTTCCTCCCACGTCAGCTGGCCAAGACATGGAACCAGGAATTGCCTCCCTTTTTACCTGGTTTGGTTCATTATGGATTTGTCAGCCATTTCTGGGGTTTTATTATTCACTTTGTTTAATCTTCTGGCTCTGCAACAGCTTTTCTGTTTGAGGTGGCTGGATTTGCTTCTTTAAACTACTTTAATTTCTGGCACACTATTGTCTTTAAAGCTAAAAGAAAAAGAAAGCCATTCACTGATGGCAAAACCAGGGAGTGCAAACCCATTACTGCTTTCTTTCCTGCAGAGAGAGACAAACTGAAGCCAGCGTGAGGGTTTAGAGCAGGCACAACTGGTACTGGCCTGATGTTAAGCAAATGCTTCCCAAACATGGACCATGCCTGGTATTTTCTCCAGAGACCCAACCGTAGGACAAGCGCTACATCTTAGATGAATGGGAGGTAGGAAGACCTTGCTGTGGTTCAGTTCTGGAGTCCTCAACGCAGGAAAGACGTAGATCTGTTAGAGCAAGTCCAGAGGAGGCAAGGAAGATGATCGCAGGACTGGACCACCTCCCATACAAGGACAGGCTGAGAGAGTTTGGCTTGTTCAGCCTGGAGAAGAGAAGGCTTTGGGTAGAACTCAGAGCGGCTTCCAGTACTGGAAGAGGCTCCAGGAAAGCTGAAGAGGGGCTCTTGATCAGGGAGTGTAATGATAGGATCAGAAGTAAAGGTTTTAAGCCTAAAGAGGGTGAGATTTAGATGAGATATTAGGAAGGAATTCTTTCCTGTGAGGGTGGTAAGGCCCTGGCCCAGGTTGCCCAGAGAAGTAGCAGATGCCCCATCCCTGGAGGTGTTCAAGGCTGGGCTGGATGAGACTTTGAGCAGCCTGATGGGAAGTGTCCATGCCCATGGCAGAGCAGTTGGATGATCTTTAAGGTCCCTTCCAACCATTCTATGAGTCTATGGTTGGAGGTAGATTTGGATGTAGCGTTACAATTTATCTACCTAAAAATTCCTGCAGTGGCCACATCGCAGCAGGAGGAGGCTTCTTCTGTAGGTGCACAGCTATGCTGCTTCAGAGTGGTTTCACATGAGTAATTACTTGCTGTGACATCTCTTACATGGTTTATAATGTGTCCTGTGACTGGTATTGCTCAAGGACAGGTGGCCCAAATTGTGCTTGTATATTTGGGAATTTTTCTTCCAATTCAGCACTAAGTTATTCAGTGAGTCCCCAGGACCCCATGCCACATGTGGGCCATTCAGTCCTCCTGGAGACTACAAGTAGTGACAGCAGAGTGGGGTCCAGCAAGAGCTGGACTCTGCAGCACAAGCCACCTGCCTTGCCTCCAGCCAGCAAATTCCCTGTACCTCTCTTGAAAGTAATTCTTCCCTGGGTCTGACAGGATTTGGGGAGGCGAAGACATGCAACAAGAGCATGGGGAGACTCTGCATGCTGTTGGGTTTATAGAATCATAGAATCACCAGGTTGGAAAAGACCCATTGGATCATTGAGTCCAACCATTCCTATAAAACACTAAACCGGAGGCTGGATCCCCAAGCCAAGGAAAGGGGATTTTCCTAAAGTAACATCTGCATAGTCCTCCTTGGGCCATGTTGCGTGACACTGATCCAACACGAGGCTAGCTCCCCATACCAGTGCACTGTTCCCATTCCCGGCAGCCCCCTGCTGCTTCCTGCAAAAACATCCCAGCCTTGCAGATAACAAAGCATTCAGATGATGGCACCAACTGGACAGTAGCCCAGCATCCCATTGGGGACCCTCCAATATCTGGAGCTGACCATATGAGCAAAGCCACTGCTATTCCTCTCTGGTCGAACTGAAGTGAACTTTTGAAGGTCAGCCAAGCCCTTGGGCTGTAGGCTTGGGTCTTCTCCTTGGCTTTTGGCCACTGAAAAGTAGCTGGTCTCAACAGAGACTGTTGAGAGAGCTGGGGTTGTTCAGCCTGGAGAAGAGGAGGCTGAGGGGAGACCTCATTGCTCTCTACAACTACCTGAAAGGAGGTTGTGGAGAGGAGGGAGCTGGGCTCTTCTCCCAAGTGACAGGGAACAGGACAAGAGGAAATGGCCTCAAGCTGCACCAGGGGAGGTTCAGGCTGGACATTAGGAAAAAATTCTTCACAGAAAGGGTCATTGGGCACTGGAACAGGCAGCCCAGGGAGGTGGTTGATTCACCCTCCCTGGAGGTGTTTAAGGCACGGGTGGACGAGGTGCTAAGGGACATGGTTTAGTGTTTGATAGGAATGGTTGGACTTGATGATCCGGTGGGTCTCTTCCAACCTGGTTATTCTATGATTCTATGAGAGCAAACTCTGCTTTTGGAGTAAATCTGAAAGTGCTAAATCCTGACAGGTAGCCAACAAAAGCAATGCTCATCCAGGGGCTGGTTGGATAGTGCTGGGTTGCAATTACTGCCTGAACTCTGGAAAAGTGGGATGCCACAGGGTTGCCATTAAAACACCAATCCCTCCTCAAAATATTTCAGACATTGATTAAAGGGCTTGGGGAATTCTGCTGTGTTTTAGCTCCCCCTGAACATCAGGCTTCATGTGCCAAAGCTTGAATAATCTGACACTACAAATCACCCCCAGGAATCTCAGGCTGTGAAGCTGGCACAGTGCTGGGTGAAGGACATTGACCTTGTTAAAGAACAGATATTAATAAGGCAAGATACTTGAGAAACAGCATTATGGAATGTATGTATCTGAAAAAAGCCTGCCATTATTTGGTATATGCTACTTTTCCAAAATTATTGGAAGGTAGAAAAAAAACCACACACTTTTTTTCCCCCTCATTTTGCATGTTTAAGCCAAAGGAAAAAAAAGCTTAAGAGATTTAAGCTATTTATTACCAAATAAAATTGCATCTGGGCCATGCGCTTCTGTGCCAGGTTTTGGCCTCACGAGAACATGAACACCAAGAGTTACGAGCCCCTTGAAAGTGAGGTTGATGACGGAAACATTGACTTAATTTGCTCAGGGATGCCAGATGTTTGTTGAGTTATTTCAGAAGCCAGTTGCAGGGAAATGAGATGCTGCCTCTGACATGGAGCTGTACATGCAACATCCTACCTGGTTGCTTTCAGGCCATTTGCAGACCTGAGGGATACTCTTGCCGGAATAAGTAAGAATCAGGTTTCCTATTCCCATTACAGTGGAAAAGCCAGTCCTTTGCAATCAGCCTCCTTTAACTTCGGTGGGAGAGGAAAATACCCATGAGTGTGTGGATTTTCATGTAGGAAAGGACAGGTGTTGTCATCTCCATCCCACATCCTGAGATTAACTCTTGCCCAAGTGAGGGGATGTTCTTTAGGAAGCCATCCAGCCTGGGTTTATAATCCTGGGAGGGGATTTCATCTGTGCATGCATGGTGTGTGGTGTTTTAGCCTGTGCTGGCTGCAGATCATCTCAGCTGATGGGCTTGGCAAGCTCGTTATCCAGCTGATGAACCTCATCCTACCCAGCCGGTGCGTGGTACCATTTTAGGCCGTGCTTAACCATGGTTTCATCTTTGATCTTCCTGATGTGGAGATGCAGGTCTCCTGCAGTGCCTTCCTCCAGGGTGCATGCACAGCACCCCTGAGCTCCTCTCCAAGCCTCCTTCTTGGCTTCGGCACCAATATTGCTCCCAAATGACTCCACCCCCTGCTTTTTATAAAGCAAACACTTGTGCCTTTAGATGCTGCTGGGGCTCTGGCAGCTCATGGCTTGCTGATTACCAAAAATCACTTTCCCTCGGCTAGTCTGCCACCTGCAAATAGGCCCAGTATTTTTTTTCTTAGATGGATGACTTTACTTTTAGCCCTATAAAATACATATTTCCTGCTGTCTGGGTAGATTTTCCTCTTGTACATTATTACAACAGAGCTGAGCAGCACTAACTCATGCCAGGACCTCATGCAGAAATGTAAAGTAAGAGCTATTTCCACATCAAGAAACTGATGTTTTACTTGTACTTTAAACACAGCACTCTCAATTCTGGAGTTACACATACCTATAAAGTTCAGGATATTAAGCTTAATAGGGAACAGGCTTCCAGGATCTTTGATTTTTAGTGACAGACTTCTTATTCATGGAGCATAAAAGTGGAATTGCCAGAATGCAGCACACCAGGTTTCATGGTAGCTGGGGTTTTCCCAGGCCTGAGTTCAAGTCAGTTTAGCATAAAGAGCTGCTGCGCTGCCCTGACCCATGCCAGCTAGCTGCCAGCACCCACTGCATCTCACACTGCCTCTCTTCAACGTTGGTCCTTGGGATGCTCTACAGCCCTGGCTGCCGCCGTGGTGCTGGGTGTGCAAACAGATCTTTGCACCATGCCTTCAACCAGCACGCAGTCATGGTCTAACCTCTAAAGTCCTTTAGTTTAATTAAATGGAGAGTCTGGAAACTTACAGGAGCTCCACAGTTGCAAGTCCCCACAGTAAGGGCTGCCCTTGAACCAAGGGCTGAAGTCCTGAACCCAGAATGGGACCTTATTGTTGTATGGGGAACTTGCTAACCTTGTTTCATTTGTGCATCCCAGGGACCCATCTACCAGGAATGTTTCCTCTCGCTCTTAGGGGATAATCTTCATTTTTTGTACCCTTGCATTTGTAAGATGCTCCCATCTTCTGTATTTTATAATCTGGAAATGCCAGCTGCTGAATGGCTTCTGATTCCTACCTTGTGGAGCCAGGAGGGGCATTTTTTTTAGTGTGGTTTTTGGGCGGTGTCTAAAAAAATTGAGAGGTACTGTAGAGTATTTTGGCTTCCCTGGGCAGCAGATACTGTATGTGTTGCGGTGTTGCCCTCCTGGCCCTGCTGAGGGTCTCGTGCATGGAAAATCCTACCTGGTTGTAGGGTGCTGTGCGCTGCACTTGGCATTTCCTTGCAAGGTTTAGGATGAAATCCAGAAGGTTGTCTGCAACATGGGATTCACCAATCCTTCTGCAAGAGGATGCCCCGTGTCCTAACTCTTATCTTTGTCTCTCACCACTGTGGACTTAAATGCCATCAGCATTAATAATGGCAAAAATGACAAACCCTGTGCTTGCCACCTCGCTTTCTTTAGTAGTCTGACTTCTTGTTGCTTCCTAATGCTGAACTCTCTCTTTGGGGTCAGACAGCTGAATTTGGTGGCACATTTCTGCAGATGCTAGGAGAAACAGAACTTGGAGCTGTGCTCCACTGTCAAAAAGTTCTGTCTTTAGGGCTGATTTGACAGAGAGCTGGCAAAGAAGAAAGGCTGGACTGAAAAAATATCCCCCATGCAACTTCATTTGCTGCTTCTAGATATGGTGGAAACACTCCACTGGTTTCCTAAACCCATCTCCAAATCCCTGATACTGCCTCTGGAGTTGTGTGGACTTTT
Source organism: Phaenicophaeus curvirostris (assembly GCF_032191515.1). Taxonomy (NCBI): domain Eukaryota; kingdom Metazoa; phylum Chordata; class Aves; order Cuculiformes; family Cuculidae; genus Phaenicophaeus; species Phaenicophaeus curvirostris. Next base: position 72,908,223 of record NC_091431.1, read on the forward strand.
TGAGCGGGATCTCCGACCTCTGAGCTTAAACTGCAGATAAATAAATCCAGCAGAAAAAACCAGCTGATTATTGCAGTCTTATTTAAACACAGGGCAGAGTGGGAAATGAATACATGCAAAATGGTGACAGAAGGGTTTGATACAGAATAACTGTCCAAACCAGCTTCCTTAATGCTTTTAGAATCATAGAATCATAGAATGATTTAGATTGGAAGGGACCTTTTAAGGTCCCATCCAGTCCAACCCCTTTGCAGGAAGCAGGGACATCTTCAGCTGGATCAGGTTGCTCAGAGCCCCATTCAAGCTGACTTTGAATGTTGCCAGGGATGGGACAGGTTTCAGATGATGTTTAGGACAGTTTTCAGATAATTTCAGATAAAGATAATTAAGATGACATGTAGGACAGGTTTCAGATACTGTTCTGGCCTCTCCCTAGCACTGAGGTTTAAAATGGGTCAGGAAAACTATGGGCCAAAAAGCATCTTTCCCCTCTTTGATGATAAGGCAAGAATGGGATGGAAATCTTCACTGGAAACAGGGGACACAAGGTGTGTGGAGAGAAGTCAGACATTCAAAAACTGCTGAGGAGGGAGGGGATATCAGGGATGGCAAAGGACTGGCATGCTGTCACTGCATCCTCACAGTCTTGTGGGACTGAACAATCGCTTCTCCTAGGCTGTGCAGGGACTGTGGATAAGGTCTTGTTCTCCGTTGCCTATGGAGCACAGGTATAGTGAAGGATTATTCTCCTGTCTGAGCTGTTGCAGTATGGCATGGGTCAATGCAGAGCAAATGTAGGTTTGAGAGGATCTGAGGATCTCTTGGCAGCCAGATGTCCATGGCCATCTCTCCATGGGACCCTTCTAAGTGGTTGACTCTCCAGAGGAACAACTCTGTGTGGGAATGCCTGGGTGCAAGAGGTCTGGCATGTGCCACCGGTCCTCCCCCAACACATGCCAAGTTTTACAATGCCCTTGAATATCAGTGGGGGCTCTTGTGCCCTAGAGTTGTCCCTGTGAAGGTTTGGCCGTGTAGAGTTGACCACATGGAGATACAGTCATGTAGAGTCGTGTCACAGAGATATGACCACATAGAATTGTCCCACAAAGATTTGGCCACCATGGAATTGGCTGTGGAGAGTTTCTGGGTTTGAGACCAGGTGGATCACAAAGCCTTTTGGTTAAACAGAGAGAAGAGAAAGCTGAGAGCCTGGGCTCTTCCGATTGTCATCTTCTCTAGGGAAAGATTAAGGTTGCATTTGTATTTCAGAACAACCAGGTTTGGCAGTGTTTGGATAGAGGATTTTGATCTGAGTTGTTGCAAAATGAAGAGGCTTAATGGGCAATGCAACACAACACTTGAGATCCCACCAGGTACTTACATCATCTAGCTGGCTTTCCCCACCTCCCTCCCGACCATGGTTTTGGCTTTTTGCCTGTTTCTAGATGTCCTACATATCATTACTGGTGGGAGGGATCTGCTGCAAGCACTCCACTCAGTCATTAGGAGACATTAAGGATGTTTTAAGGCAAGTGTTGAACACTTACAAATGTCTGGGGAGGGCTTTGGACACTGTGAAAGAAAGGCAAGACTGGAAACCCCAGTATTGAATTTCCCTTTCCAAACAACTGGCTGCAGCATATCACTGCCTGTCAAAGTTGAAGCCTCTTGTGTTCACAAGTCAGCATTTTTTTATCCCAAGGGTAGGGAAAGGACTAGCTCAAGTGCTTCCCCATTTCTCTCTGCAGGCAGAGCCAAGTAACAGACCTCTGTCATGTGGGATTTTAAATATTTTATTTTTTTTTTAAGTCAAAGTTGAATTCCTTTGCATGGTTAAATTTCCCATTTCCAGGCTGCAGACAAATTCATGTGGATATAACACCCTACTAGTAAAGTATAAACAGCAGAAGATGAAGCCTTGCCTCTTTTGACTAAAGGGGGCTCGTGGTCCCCTACAACTCCTTTTTCAACTTTTTTTTTTTTAATTGGGCTGACAGTCCAAACCCTGGAGAAGAGCCATCAATCCCAGATGACTGCCAATAGACTGGGAAAAGCTCTGATGCTGGTTGCCTTCCACACCATATTGCATGCAAAATGAGCTTGGTTTTCGCAAAGGAGCGTTCTGGGATGATGTAGGGGGAGAAGGGATGGGTGAGCACGTTGGGTTACATGGGTGATGAGCAAAGCCCCAATAGTTACCTTGAAGTTCAGGTACCAACAAAACCTTCTCTGCCCTCAGCAGTGCTGCGGTTGTGCTCGATCATAAGCCCTGCAAGTGGGGCAGCCCAAGAGATGTTGTTGAGACTCGAGATGTGACCTGTGCTTTCAGCACGGCTGCTGAATGTGAGCAATTCCTGTCAGCTCTTCATTCTCCCTCACGTCTGTTGCCTTCCAGCCAAACAGAAATGAGATTAGGGATCTAAACAGGCTGGACCGCTGGGCTGAGACCAATGGCATGAGGTTTAACAAGGCCAAATGCCGGGTCCTGCACTTGGGGCACAACAACCCTGAGCAGCTCCAGACTAGGAGAAGTCTGGCTGGAAACTGCCTGGAGGAGAGGGACCTGGGGGTGTTGGTTGGCAGCGACTGAACATGAGCCAGCAGGGGCCCAGGTGGCCAAGAAGGCCAATGGCATCTTGGCTTGTGTCAGAAACGGCGTGACCAGCAGGTCCAGGGAGGTTATTCTCCCTCTGGACTCGGCACTGGTGAGACCGCTCCTCGAATCCTGTGTTCAGTTCTGGGCCCCTCACCACAAGAAGGATGTTGAGGCTCTGGAGCGAGTCCAGAGAAGAGCAACAAAGCTGGTGAGGGGGCTGGAGAACAGGCCTTATGAGGAATGGCTGAGAGAGCTGGGGGTGTTTAGCCTGGAGAAGAGGAGGCTGAGGGGAGACCTCATTGCTCTCTACAACTACCTGAAAGGAGGTTGTGGAGAGGAGGGAGCTGGGCTCTTCTCCCAAGTGACAGGGGACAGGACGAGAGAGAATGGCCTCAAGCTGCACCAGGGGAGGTTCAGGCTTGACATTAGAAAAAAAATTTTCACATAAAGGAACAAGCTGCCAAGGGAGGTGGTTCAGTCACCATCCCTGGAGGTGTTTAAAAGATGGGTGGATGAGGTGCTCAGGGACATGGTTTAGTCATTGATGGGAATGGTTGAACTCGATGATCCCTGAGGTCTTTTCCAACCTGGTGATTCTGTGATTTTGTGAGAAGCATTACAAAAAAGTTGCAGAGGGGTTTTGCAAGATCCCCAAAGCCACATTTCCTCCAGTGCCCTTTCCTGGCAGATGTGCAGAGCTGGGTCCAAACCCATGAGAAATGGATGCTTCGGAGAGGAAAAGCTGGGCTGGGTGGAAAACATTATGCCAGGCTGCCAGGGCCACCCATCCCTGCAGGCATGCGAGAGCCTGGGAGGGAAGCTGGGACCATGACATCTCAGAAAACATTTTCATTCAGTGTGATATGGCGTTTTCAAATTGGTGTGATGATCCAAAAATCATAAATATACCCTTGAATGCTGTAGATGAGAATAAAGCTATAATTAAAACACAGTGTGAAGTATAAAAGCAAAAAGACAGATTTAAGTGTAGCAACGCTGCTGAAGTGTTTCTCCTTCCTTTTTGGAAAATATTGCTGAATTCAACACGTTCCTGTGAAACACCATCTTCAACAAAACTTTTTTCCCCCTGAAACTAGTGGGAAAGGATTGCAGGAAAAAAATCTCACAGCACTGTATAAACAGCTGTCTCTCTCCTGTGATGGGTCCAGGCTGCCTGGCCTTATCCCATCGCTAGTTGTTGCTGCTCTCCATCCCCAACACTCAGCATCGCTTCAGCCCTGACGTAATTCTGCTGATAAACACTGGTTAGTGCCAGTTGTGGGGTGGTTTTTTTGTTGATGTTGAATGCTAAGTCTAGCCTCTGGAAGGAGTCCCACCTCAGACTGGTTTTGGATACAGCAGAGCTGTATGTAGTTTCATGACGCGGTGTGCAGGAGAGGAGATGCTCTGGTTTGTGATAGGGACCACGGGTGTGTGTAGGAGGTAGTGCTACAGCCATGCCAGCTCATGTCACTCAGCAAGTAATAAGAGGCTTCATTAGGGAGAGAGGATGTTGAACGGGGATCGTACAAGCAGGCAGGGGCAATTTACAGTCTAACAGGTCTGTGTTTATGCTTTCTTCGGAACGAGCTGAGCTGTATTTTGCTGTGACTGTGCAGAGATCCGTAGAGACAGAGTGCAGTAAGGGCTGTTGGGTGGCAACCATCTCAGCTCTGTTCCCCTAGACCCCTTCGCAGCCCTTTTCCATCCCTCTGAGTGGGAGGATGATAAACCTCCAAAATGTCACGTTTCCAGCCAGGACCCAACCTTGCTCCCCCAACCACCATGGACTAGCCCTTTGCCCACCACAAGGGCTCCATCCTGACTTGGTCCCCAGTGCTGCACAGCCTGGTAAGACAAATAAGGCAAACAAAAATGCTATTTATATGTTGCTGATGTGCTGGGGCTGCTCCTTGCTCAGCCATGGGCTAATGCTGGGGTCTGCTACCCATTGCATAGCTCTAGATGCCTCGGATGGCAGTCTGCACCCTGGGCTGGATTCGAGCTGGCTGCCTATTATTTTTGGCACAGTTCTTCCCATTTGCTAAATGAAATGAGAAAGCTGTTGGCGAAGGTGTTGAAAGTGAGACAGATTCCTTCCCATCTGATGAATTTTTCTCAAATTCTTCTCTCCTTCTCTTCCATCTTCCCCACCCTGATCTCCTTGCCCTGCAGTTTTCTGTCCTACAGTGGGAGTGAGACAGCGTGATACCTCCCTCTGTGCAAGACTGCTGAATTTTTATGCAGCTGAATATACTGTGGGTTTGGCCTGAAAGGCTATTTTTTAATTTCTTTTATTTTCCAGGTGCATTGTCCCCCCTCATTTCCTATTAGTGAGTATATTTAACCCATTTAATAAAGGTATATTCAGTGGCTGACAGAGCCTGGCAATTAGTAGCTTGTTTGAAAATGCGATCCTTCTCAGTATGTCACATGAAGTTGGACCTACTCCTACAATTTTAGCCTTTACTCACCTTATACTGTCCAGATGGATGCTAACTTCCCACTGCATTCGTGTTTCCAGGGGGAATTTTAGTGCATGTCCAGCGAAACATACTGCAGGCGCCTGGCTATTAAAAGCCTGGTGGGCACTCTGCAGAGTCCAGTTCTCAGAAAGTTACCCCAAATGGCTCTGGTTTGTGGGGTTTATCTGCTATCCCAGGGCAGGAGGAGGGGTTGTGGGGGCTCTAATCAGGACCAAATGGCTCAGACAGCATGACTCCAGCCGCGGGCTCAGCCGATTGCAACAGGCAGATCTTCCACAGCTGCAAAATCTGTCAGTGAGTGAAGCCAGGGCTCTCCAGGAGCTGCCATCTCCCTCTCCATCACGATGGGATCGAGATGTATAAATAGCCCCAGCCTCCCTTCCCACTCCCCGACCCTCACACACTTGCACGCAGACCATGAATGCCTCGACAAGCTGGCCAGGTTGCCTTACCCAGGGGAAAAATTCACATGCATCGCAGGCAGCTTAACAGCATAAGACAGATTTTGTTTTCCTTTCGAAGGCGGCTGCGCTCTCTGGGCTGCAGCTGTCTGCTTGAGATACCAATCCCCTGCTCCAGACCTGATCCTGAATCCCTTACCAGTAGCCTGATTGCATCAAAAATATTGCTGCCATGAGGAAAAATGGTGGAAATAAATTGTTCTACTTTCTGTGTTTTTCTTTTCATAAAGCCTGTAGCGTTTCCTATTTCTCTGCAGGGACTACCCAGGGGCTTTGCATCTCCTAGATGGGTCAAGTGTTCAATGAACACACACATCCCTTGAGCCTTTCTGGGTGAAATATGGGTGGATGGGTAAATTTGCATGCGCATAGTCAAACCTTGACTGATGCTAAAGGAGAATCCCCAGTGACAGAAATATCCAGTTCTTACCAGTACATTTCTGTGACTTGATTTCACACACCAACCTCCAAGAATATATAAATTTATCATTGGCAGAGTTCGCCTGGGGATGCAAAGGAAACAGGAGCATTTCCTTTAATGAAAAAAGTCCAGGCTGCTTCAGATAATGTATAGAAACAATAAATATAACTGTAGAACTGTGAAAAAAACAAAACCAGAAAAGGCCATGGAAGTGAGAAAGCGGCAGCGAGGAGGATATGATGAGTTTCCCCGCGGGTTTCCGCTGCATTCAGAGCTTGTGTGAGCGAAGGGTGGAAGCGACGTGGCAGCAAGCAGCTGAACAGGTTCAGCTATCCACACGCCTGCATCATCTGTTGGCTTTCTAAAAACAAACTTATGCCTCCTTGGTTTGAAACTGCAGCCTGGAATGCCATCTTCAGCTAAGCGTTTTGGGTGGGTTTGGTGCTTCATAAATAGTTGTTAAGCAATCTTCCCTAAGGGCTTTCCAGCTGAAAATGGTCTTCAGGGTGCAGATCAGGAGATGGGGCCATGGCAGTGCTGGGTAGGTGTGGGGAATACAGCAGTCCCAGCTTCATGGGGGTCTTCAGCGTCACGGCACAAAGCGGTAGCTCCCATTGCAGTCGGGGAGATGAGCCACACTGGCTAGAGGAGCTACTGATTGGCACTCATGATTTTAAATATTTTATTTTTTTTTTAAGTCAAAGTTGAATTCCTTCCCATGGTTAAATTTCCGATTTCCAGGCAGCAGAAAAATTCATGTGGATATAACACCCTACTTCTCTTCTCCCAAGTGACGGGGGACAGAACAAGAGGGAATGGCCTCAAGCTCTGCCAGGGGAGGGTCAGGCTGGACATTAGGAAAAAATTTTTCACAGAAAGGGTCATTGGGCACTGGCAGAGGCTGCCCAGGGAGGGGGTTGAGTCACCTTCCCTGGAGGGGTTTAAGGCACGGGTGGACGAGGTGCTGAGGGACATGGTTTAGTGATTGATAGAAATGGTTGGACTCCATCCTGTGGGTCTCTTCCAACCTGGTGATTCTATGATTCTATGATTCATGCTCTAGCAGTGGCAGGAATTAATGAAGTGCCAATTTCCCTGCCCAGTGACACCTGGTGCTAACCTTGGCTTCAGGACCAGATAAAACAAGCTGAAAGGGAGTGGACGCAGTGGCTATGAGAGCATCACAAAAACCTTGTGCTCACCCAGGTGCACAAGGTAGATGGGGCATCCATGGCCACACTGTCCTACACCATCATGTGATGCCGCAGCCTCTTCTGGTCCAGGCTTGGACCAAGGCACATCACCCTGCAGAGAGCTTGCTGAAGACCTGTTTCACACATCCACTGGATTCCATGTTTGCATCCATGTGTTGGACTCCAGTCTTTTTGCAGGGCGTGTTTCTCTGCTGGGTTAGCTGGGCTCAGCCAAGAGCTGCTTTTGTAGCTTAGCTAAAAAGCCAGGGTGAGTATGGGGCAACAAGAGTTGTCCAAACTGGGAGCTTGAGTGGATGGTGGCTGAGAAATCATAGAATCACCAGGTTGGAAAAGACCCATCAGATCATTGAGTCCAACCATTCCCATCAGTCACTAAATCATGTCCCTCAGCGCCTCGTCCACCCATCCCTTCAATGCTTCCAGGGAAAGTGACTCAACCCCCTCCCTGGGCAGCCTCTGCCAGTGCCCAATGACCCTTTCTGTGAAAAAATTTTTCCTAGTGTTCAGCCTAAACCTCCCCTGGCGGAGCTTGAGGCCATTCCCTCAAGCAGAAGACCTTGCAGATGCACATGGTCAGCAGAAGATCTTGAGGAACTAATATGGAGAGTGAGAGGAAAGACAAAGAAGGGAGGGAAATATCCCCCTACTCTGCTGAGAAATAGCTCTGTTTAGATGCTCACCTTGAGGCAGAGGTCTCTGATCTCAACGACATCTGGCCTCAGCCAGTTAATGGGAGACTGCACAAAACTGGAGTAGGTTGTCTGCTCTGCTGACACAGACATGACGCATTGCTCATCTCAGAGCTGCTGAGCTGATGTTGCTCTGAGCTGTCATCATCTGCCACAGCAACAGGGTTTAAATGAAAGGAAGAAGCAACAGAACAAGGAAAAACGGATTTCTGGCTAGTGGGCAGCCTGACAGTGAGCTCAGAGAATCAGTCCTTCACAGCTCCAGATATGAGCATCTGGAGCTACTCGTGCCACTGGGAAGAGCACATCAATGAGCCTCTTGCAGTGGGTGGACTTTCTTCTTTTGACTATCAAACTGGGCAGATTTCCAGGTTGGCCTCAGATCAAAAGGTTCTCAGGGCTGGTGAGGACGGCATTGCATCTGTAGCAAGGACAGTGGGATTCTCACTTCTTCTTCAGCTGGAGCAGACAAGTGTTTGCAGCAAAGGCCACTGAAGCTGATGAACCTGTTAGATGCCCTTGGGGGAGGCCATAAAAATCCATCCAAGATATGGCTGACCCCTCTTCCTGCAAAGTCAGAGTATTCTGATGGAGGAGGGCAGTCCTGCTGTAGGATCATAGAATCATAGAATCATAGAATCACCAGGTTGGAAGAGACCCACCAGATCATCGAGTCCAACCATTCCTACCAAACACTAAACCATGCCCCTTAGCACCTCGTCCACCCGTGCCTTAAACCCCTCCAGGGAAGGTGACTCAACCCCCTCCCTGGGCAGCCTCTGACAGTGCCCAATGACCCTTTCTGTGAAAAATTTTTTCCTAATGTTCTGCCTAAACCTCCCCTGGCGGAGCTTGAGGCCATTCCCTCTTGTCCTGTCCCCTGTCACTTGGGAGAAGAGGCCAGCACAGAATGAGGACCAGAACTCTGAATCCTGTTGAGGACAAGGTCTCTGCCTTGCCAATCCCGGAGCAATGTTGCCTTCCTGTAGTCACCAATGGAGCAGGTAGCTCATGGAGCATGTGTGTAGCAGCTCTGGATCTTGATAGGCACAGCTTCCAACTTCACTGTCTTTGTTGCAGAAATGTCCTCAAAGCTTAGCTAATGAGAACATCAGCCCTTCCCTTGTTCTGTGGGGTGAAAACAAAAGCTGGAGTGGGGTATCTGGACTGGCTTTTAGGTATAGAATGTTCTCTGCTGCGGCAGATGTTAATGTCTAATCAAAACTTGGATTAAATTCTTGAATCAGATTTTCTGGAAGTATTTTATGGGCAGTGCTTGTCGGTTCCAATGCAAATGTGAGCTAGGACCAAACTGTGGCTTGAGAAATAGATGGAAGATGTGCTAGCAGAGCAATCATAAATCAACAGATTCTGCCAGCCAGATTCTGGTGTTGATCATAGAGCATTACCTGGAGTAAGGCTCCTCAGCTTAGTGTCAGCAAGGTGACACTGGATCTACCTTGTGTATGCAAGATCAACACATGGATTTGGGAAGCAGGCTCCGACAAGGCCCCTTGTGGCTAGATATGATGAGCAGAAGAGAGTAAACTTGAAAACAGATAACCCAGAGACATAATGTTCTGTTTTGCACTGTTATTTGTTTGCCAGGGCTTTCTGGAGTCCACCAGTACCGTGCTTGGTGAGGATGAGCTCTTTGGTGTACAAGCTGGTTTGGTTATGCCAGCTGCGTGATTTGATGACTGCTAATAAGCACAGATTTGCAGCAGTATTCCCCAAAGTCTTTGCTTTGCTGTAAAAATCCTCATCAGCAATTGGATTAGTTGTAGGAAATGAACAATTACAACACAAGACAGTAAATTATGCTAAGACAAATTGATGGGTTTTATTTAATCATATGGTCCGGGTCACATCCTGATAGTATTTTTCCCTGTGGAGGGAAATGCATCATTTCACCAGTAGGTACCAGAAAATATGCTTGATTTAATTGACTAGTGCCTAAAAATAAGACAAATTAACTCTCTGTACCAAACCAAAATGGATTACGCTTTTACTTTTGGTTATATTAGCTCTGCATAGGCCTTGCATGCCTTCCTGCCCATAAAGTTCACACTTCTTACACTGCAGCGAAGTGTATGACTAAGTCCCTCAATAAGGACTATCTTGGTATAGGAGACAAAACTCAAGTCAAAATCTCCAACAATGATCTGCCCACCCTGTGATCTCTAGTTTGTCCTAGATCTGGCATTAAAGATCTTTCAGATGTTTTGCTAACTCAGATCAAAGCCTCCTAGGGTGCAGAAAAAGGCTGGAAAACCTTGACTAAGGTTACACCAGGCACCAAGAGACAAGAGTGATGTAGAGGATGAGACTGTATTTTTCTGCTTTACTGATGCGCAACAAAATTTGTCCCAGTAAATGTAGGAGAATATCACTAAACTTCATTGTCTTGTGCAACCCTAAGCCAGTTTTGCCTGCAAAACAGCTAGCCTGCTGCCTGGTACCACAGGCTGCAGTCCTTGTGTGTGCAGAGTGATTAGCACTTTCTCACATCTTTTCTTCAGGCCCTAGGAAGACCTGGAAGTGTAAAATGTCTCGCCTGTGACTTTGCTGTAGCTGTTTTCCATTGGGAGGACCCATGGCCATTAGACTTTGAGCAAGTCACCGTGAGTCACTCTACAAGGACCCAGCAAACACAGCAGTTAGGAGGCATCTCCCCATGATTGCAGTGCTGCACAGCTGAAGCAATGGGCCAGGGTAACACAGGATCTCTATGTCTTTACTTAGCCTTTATCTGTTGGAGAGGTATGTTCAAATGAGGCCAAGCAGATGGCAGCAACCATAACCTGGAGTACCGGGAGCATGGGGTATGTGGATGGCTCTTGGGTCTGGGTTTGCAGCTCCATGATTGAGGAACAGCGGATCTGATCCCACCTCCTCCAGATTTAATTAATAAGGTAGTTGAAACATGTCATTTTCTGACAGCATCAGAATGTATCACCTTAAGAAGTTCTGCTGCTGGTGGCACAAACATTTTTTACCCTCTGCCTCAGAGGGGCACTGCAGCAGATTAGTTTATATTTAGAATCATAGAATCATAGAATCACCAGGTTGGAAGAGACTCACCGGATCATCGAGTCCAACCATTTCTATCAATGTATTTAAGAGACACTGATATTTTGGAGACTATTAGTTTCTGGTAGGTACTCTCCTGTTGTTTCTCTTGTTGGCATCTGGCTTTCTTTGTGAATCTCCTGTTCCATATGGCTGCGAACAGAAACCACTTGGGGCTCTCTGAGCTGCTGTGATGGACTGGCTCTGCCTGCGGGCAGAAGGGACATGTGAGCAGAAGGGATCTGGGTCAAGAAAGCATCATGTACATGTCTGGTCTATGCCTTGGGATGACACTCATTTTCTCTTGGTGCTGTTGTTCCTGGATATTTTTTGCCAGTCTCAAAGATTAAAAAAAAAAGAAGAGTTAAAAACTCTGAAAAAAAAATAAAATGGAAGATGAGGTGTTCAGAAGACTGCAAAAAGGGCAGATGTCCTACCCTCGGGCTCTTCCTCAGTAAAGAGGCATCTCGGATAGCTTTGCTCAAGTCCCACCCTTCATCTCTGAGCTGCCTCTCTCCCTGGTTTAAGAGGTGAAAATTTTGCTGTGCCTGTAAATGCTCTGGAAAAGTAGGAATTAATGTGCTGGATTGGGATGAGGGCTCATCCAAGCAAGGATCTTGAGGGAGGTGCAAGTCAATGCCAGATGTTTTGTGAAAAATCCTCTGCTACAGACATCTCTCACACCTCATTTCTTCCTCATTCCCACCAGTTTGATGGCTGGTCTCATAGCAGTCTGTGTTGTTTTTCCTGCAGCCGCTCTCTCCCTGCAGGCAGCTCACGAGGCCAGGATAATGAAGGATCTCAGCAAAGACACACGGTCTTAATCCTGGCTCTCAGAGGTGGAAAGTGTCTCATTTATGTCCTGCAGACAGTGAGAGGCACTTTCTTAGAGCAGAGGTTATTTCCTTGCCTACGAGACATTTTTAGACAGTAACACCTTGAACTGCCTGGAAAATCAGCAAGATTTGTAAACTTCAGTGAGTTCATAACCCATAGAAATAAATTCTAGAAAAGAGAATATTTTTTTTCCCTTTTCAAAACAGTTCAGTTTTTTTTATAGAATTACAGAATGGGTGGGGTTGTAAGGGACTTTTAAGGATCCCATCCAGTCCAATCCCCTTGCAGCGAGCAGGGATACCTTCAACTCCATCAGGTTGCTCAGAGCCCCATCCAACCTGACCTGGAATGTTTCCAGGGATGGGGCAGCCACCACTTCTCTGGGCAACCTGGGACAGTGTTTCACCACCCTTTCCTCCTGCTACATAGTCTGAATCTCCCCTCTTTTAGTTTAAAACCATGACCTTTTGGCCCATTGCTACAGGCCTTATTAAATTTTTTGTTCTTTTTCTTTCTAAGAGAGGCAAACCAAAACAAGCTTAAGCAGTTTTCATCAGTATACACTTTAATTTGCAACCAAAAACTCACTTTGAGCACGAACCCATGTTTCAGATCCAATATTTTTTTTGGAGAGGAAAATCCATTAGTCAAAAATCAACATTTTTCCATGTATTCAGCATTAACTGACCTGTTCTGTTTTTTAACCCTTTTGACAGATAAGGGAAACAGCTGTCCACCCTGGGAGGGCAACGACTGTATCGGGGTGTCCCAGCTGCTACTGGTCCCCATGATGACTGTGCTCTTCTCTTCCAGGTGCTCCTTTTCAAAGGTCTCAGCATCCCCATGCTACCTCCTGCCGGCACTTCCACCTGGGTCCCCAGCCTCAGCTTTCCACCGACTTCACCCTGCCTCACGCCGTGCAGCCACAGCCAGGGATGACACCCCACATGGCCCCTGCGCACCAGCACAGCAGCGCCCTGCATCAGCCCCTGGCACCCGTGCCAGCTCTGCCCTTCCAGGATGTGGCCGGACCCTCCTTCCTACCTCAGGCGCTTCACCAGCAATACCTCCTCCAGCAGCAGCTCCTCGAGGCACAGCACCGCCGGCTCATGCCCCATCCCAGGTGAGGGGGTTCACTCACTCTGAAAGATGCTAAGATTCATAGAATCACCAGATTGGAAAAGACCTCCAGGATCATCGAGTTCAACCATTCCCACCAACCACTAAACCATGTCCCTGAGCACCTCGTCTACCCAACTTTTAAACACCTCCAGGGAAGGTGACTCAACCACCTCCCTTGGCAGCCTGTTCCAGTGCCCAATGACCCTTTCTGTGAAAAATTTTTTCCTAATGTTCGGCCTAAACCTCCCCTGCTGGAGCTTGAGGCCATTCCCTCTCGTCCTGTCCCCTGTCACCTGGGAGAAGAGCCCAGCTCCCTCCTCTCCACAACTTCCTTTCAGGTAGCTGTAGAGAGCAATGAGGTCTCCCCTCAGCCTCCTCTTCTCCAGGCTAAACACCCCCAGATCTCTCAGTTGTCCCTCATAAGGCCTGTTCTCCAGCCCCTTCACCAGCTTTGTTGCTCTTCTCTGGACTCGCTCCAGAGCCTCAACATCCTTCTTGTGGTGAGGGACCCAGAACTGAACACAGGATTTGAGGAGCGGTCTCACCAGTGCCGAGTCCAGAGGGAGAATAACCTCCCTGGAGCTGCTGGTCACACCGTTTCTGACACAAGCCCAGATGCCATTGGCCTTCTTGGCCACCTGGGCCACTGCTGGCTCATGTTCAGTCTCTGTCAACCAACACCCCCAGGTCCCTCTCCTCCAGGCAGCTTTCCAGCCAGACTTCTCCTAGTCTGTAGCTGCTCAGGGTTGTTGTGCCCCAAGTGCAAGAAGCTACATCAGCCTCATGCCTCCAAAGAGGCTTCTGCAAAGCCTTAGCCGTACATACTAGTGGCACTGTTTTTTTTTTCACAAGTTAGAATCATAGAATCATTAAGGTTGGAAAAGACCTCTAATCCAGTTCAACCATCGGTGCAACACTGCTGTGCCTACAAAACTATATCACAAAGTTACACGACTTGTGTGGTTTTTGAACACCTCCAGAGGTGGAAACTCCACCACTGCCCTGGGCTTCCTCTTCCAATGCTTCACCACTCTTTAAGTATAGACATTTTTCCTAATATCCAATCTAAACATCCCTTGGTGCAACTTCAGGCCATTTCCTCTCATCCTGTTGTTTGTCACTTGGGAGAAGAGAACAACACCCACCTTGCTACAATCTCCTTTCAGGGAGCTGTAGACAGTGATAAGGTCTCCCCTTAGCCTCCTCCAAACTGAACAATCCCAGTTCCCTTAGCTGATCTTATGTCATCTGTGTACCCTGAAGGAACAACTACCAGGAGAGAAGCTGCAGGGCAGGTTACACCTGTGGGTGCACCTTTCCCATGAAGATATATACCATGTTCATCTTGTAGGTCCCAGTGTCACCTATTATTGTCACTCGTAGGAGAATTGTGGCATTAACACCTTGGTGTTGCAGTGAACCTGTCCTGCATGGCAGGGAGAACAATAGACTGTGTGCACAAGCTTCCTCCCTGTGGCTGCTGTTTCAAAACCATATAAAAGCTTGTATCCACCTGTCCTGTCAGGTATTGCACATGGAGAGCTTGCTACAATGGGTCTAGGTAGGCTTCCTGGCTCTACAAAGGAACGATGCTGTTGACCTGCAGCACATTCAGTCACAGAAAGGAGCCTAAATTCAGACTGGGCTCATGGTTGCGGAGAGAGTTACTGTCATTCGATGGTGGTGGAAATGGGTGCCTGGCCTTGTCCTGATTGTGTTTCTTGAGAGAGGGTTTTAGATGGCACGTAGGAGAGGAGTGCTTTTTTTGGAAACACATGGAAGCTATTTGAGATCAAGAATCAGAGGATGAGTCTTTGCGATAATGCTACATACAGAATGCTACAGACAGAAAACACTTGCCCTCCATACCATTTCTGCCCGAAACCTGTGTTCTTCTCATCTTTGTTTTGTTTTGTATAAGCTGGATTTAAGGTGGAATTAATGATTACTTAATAATTGGGTGGCAAATTTGTGCAAGGCTGAGGCACTGATAATATAAGAGTTTATCTCCTAGTCATAAGCATAATTCAAATGAAAGCATGGAACACAATTCCATGCAGAAGATGCTTTGGTAAATGCTGTCAGTGTTACATTTGCAAGTGGGTTGTGGTGTGGAAAAGGGCAGGAACCCCTTGCCTGGTCACACAGCTTGTTTCTTAAAGCACAACTGCATTGGAGGAGTGTGTTAGAAACCTTACAGGTGAGGGGGCATGAGGTCCCAGTAGTGGGAAACTCAGTCGTGCCTTCAAAAGTAAAGCCTCTGAGCTGTGGATGAATGAAAAATCCTTTATCTAGCAGTTCTCTGCTCCATTTGCTGTAATGTGTTCCTGTAGATTTACTTTGTGATGGTTCCACTGGTAAGCAGGGACTCAGCAGTGAGCAAGGGGTATGAGTCTATTTGTAGTGCAAATCCTGCTTATGCATCCAACTTGTCTCTCTGCAAATGTGGACACTGATCACGCTGCACATGCTTTTCCTCTGAGTACTTCAAACAGGCAATAATCACAACAAAGACTCAAATCCCAGGAAAAAACATTGCTATATATTCTACCATTTCCTTTCCCTGCCTGCAAAGACAGCAGAGATGGGGCACAAGGAGTTGCATCCCAGCCTGGCCTCTTCATCATCCAGAGAAATGTTGGCAAAGGCCAGCAGGAGTAAATTCTGCTTTCAGTTACTCCTGAGTAATCCTGTTATGAATGAGGTTCCCGAGGAGTTTATGGACTGCATGGGGAGACAAGACAACCTGAAGCTTCTTTATGATGATGGATAATGACTGAACCAGGGATAGATTTTATCTCAGATGCTGTTTATGGTGCTGACAGTGGAGAAAAAGAAAATACAGCAAATGGCACAAAATTTTCAAGGAAGAAGTTGTTTGGTTTCCTCTTTTTCTCTCATTGTAGCCACCAAATAGCATCTCTTGTAAACCGAGTGTCATGGGGGAGTGAGACCAGAGGTCTGCGTTAAGTCCATGATGCCCAGGAGTAAATGACATAGCTCTGGGATCCTCTTCTTATCATACTTGACACCTGCTTGGATTCTTTTCTCTTGGACATGTATTCACAAGCCCAATAGTTTCAGTTTTCCCCTGGTTTATTGACACAGGCTCGGAGCAGGAGCTATACATACCAGTGCTCTCCATGTGGCTAACTTGCTCTCTGGTCTCCCCCTCTCTGCAGGCGGGCTCAAGAGCGCATGTCCATTCAGCCTCACCGCCTACATCCCAGCTTTGACTTCAGCCACCAACTGCAAACTCCACAACCCATGGGGGCCCAGCCCAGGTATTTAGCCGAAGGCACAGACTGGTAAGTCTTCCACATTTCTATTAATGCATTGAATGAGGTGTTTAAAAGGTCCTGAGAGGCTGCAAGGGTCGGTGCATGTGATCACAGGTCAGTGCTTTCATGAAAGCTGATGGTGAAGCTCAACAGATAAAATGGTGGAATGTGCAATGGGAAAACTAATCTCTGGGAGGGCCATGAGTGTGTGCTAAAAACTTTGTGCATGCATGTGATATTATCATAGAATTATTTGGGTTGGAAGGGACATTAAAGATCATTTAGTTCCAACCCCTCTGCCATGGGCAGGGTCACCTCCCACTGGATCAGGTTGCTCAAAGCTCCATCCAACCTGGCCTTGAACATCTCCAGGGATGGGGCAGCCACCACTGCTCTGGGCAACCTGGGGCAGTGCCTCACCAACCTTACAGGATAATATTCCTTCCTAATATCTTATCTAAATCTCTCCTCTCTCAGCTTAAAACTGTCCCCCCTCATCCTGTCCCTGCATTTTATGGTAAAGATACCCTCTCCAGCTTTCCTGGAGCCCCTTTCAGTACTGGAAGCTGCCGTAAGGTCTCCCTGGAGCCTTCTCTTCTCCAGGATGAACAACCCCAACTCTCTCAGGTGCCATCATATGGGAGGTGCTCCAGCCCTCTGATCATCTTTGTGACCCTCCTCTGGACTCACTTTAACAGCTCCATGTCCTTCCTGATTATCGAGATATCAATATTGCCCACGAATCCCCATCCATCAATGTAGAGTGCAGACAAGCATTGATCTTTCTTCAGTATTTTTTTCCTGCTGCAGGGCACAGCCAGGGTCTTTTTCTGTAGACAAACATCTCTGCCTGAACTAGATCTTCTGCTGTCCATGAGGCACTCAAAAAGTGTCCACGACATTTTCTGCAGTCTAAATTAGGGAGCCTGGCACTGTCCTGCCCCATGGGGGTGGTATGAATGAATTAATAGTTGATAATCACTGTAGTGTTTAATACCCTAGAAAAGCTGAGTAGGGAATTGATTCTTTCACTTTCAGAACAGGTTTTGAGCTCTTGCACAGTTAATAGTGTATGGAGCCCTACTTGGAAGAATAAGAAAAAAAAAATCATGCTTCTCAGTAGCTGCTTGTTAGCTGAGCAAAGTCCGTTCTATGCACTGGAGGGAAAAAATAGCACGTGAACATGTAATTAGAGACAATCGAAATGTATACGCACAAGGGGTCTGAAATGAAATGTCATAGGAAATCTTAATTATGGTGTTTCCTAACACTTGAGTGCTTCACTCTGCAAGTGGAGAGTCCGTTTAACACGGGGTGTAGGGGTGTGTGTGTGTATGTCCCCTCCGGGGTAATACCATACAGTCTAAAATAAGGCCAGATCCTTCTGCCATTTTCTTCTCAGGTGTTCCCATTACTGGCACTGCTGTGAGCTGAATTTGGCCGGGATGACATTGTTCAGATCAATTTGCAAAGCAGTTCATGTGCCATCTGGGTAGAGCCATTCTTTCTGCCTCCCTTTCAGTGCAGAGTGTTTAATTATAATCATTAGAAGGATGTGATAAAGGATCGCTTTATGTTCCCCTCCTCCTTCCTCCTTTTCTCACCCTGTGTTGCTCTATCACCTTATAAAACCGAAGGAGTGTGGATGACAGAAATCCTATACTGTGTATATATATTTGGGTGACTCACTTCCCCCCTGGGCACGTGTACAGTTTCACCCGGGGGCAGATACAAAAACTTTCCTCTGATGTGTTACGCTGCCTGAGCAGCAGCGGCGCTCACTTGGAGGCGGTAGGTGGTAGGCACTGTCATGGGAGGTGGGGATGGAAGGAAGATCTGAAAGTGATCAGTCATCTCTGGCAGCCCAACCCAGATAAAAATCTGGTGTAGAAGGAATAAACTCCCATTTTGTTCCTTAAATCACCTTCTGTATATGCATTGACAACCGTTCAGCCTGTTACCTGGAGCTTTGTTCTTCACTTTTTGGTAGCCCATGTACCGTAGACATCAGGGTTCTTTAACATCACATCTGGGCATCAGGATGCTGTACAGCTGTTCACAGACCACAAGTTAGAAGGTGATGGTTGATTTTGGTTTTCTTCAGCTAATGTGCTCTGCTTATTTAACCGCAAACACTGGGAAAACACTGTTCCTTGCATCATTCTGCTTTGAGTCCTTCTATAGCCCACAGCATTACTTCAAGAGCCTCAATATCTGATTTTAAGGCTCTAGATGCACTGTTACAAAACCAGTTCATCTGTGCTGTTACTGCAGTTACTTGTGCAAGTTAGTAACAACCATTAATCTTTGAGAGATCCCTTAGACCCTTGATCTCAAAGCACTTTGTGGATTATTGCAGGCAGGGAATAATGGAAGGCAGAGAAGAAATGGTCAAGGTCATGCATCAGGCCAGTGGCAGAGCTGGGAATGGACCCAAAGCCTCTTGATTTCTAGCTGAGCTTTCCATCTACCTGGGAACAGTCATCAGCAACTGGACAAATATCCAGAATTCTGACATGGGAGCTGGAAAATGCCCAGTCCTGTGGATTCTCACCCTGGCTGCACTCCTGCCAGCTGCCTGTTGTGCTTTATTCTCTGCCAGGTTTTGTCTGTCTAGCACAAGGCTAGCACAGGGCCAGCAAAGATGGTCCCTCTTCTTGCTTCAGCTTTGTGTAAGATGTCTGATTCATGGGTACTACAGCACTATAGCTGCTGCCTAGTGTACAAGCTGTTCCTGAGTAAAGGATGTCTGCATTTAACGTTCCCTCACATCTGTTATCTGCTGTTGGGCAAATGCAGTCCAGTTTCACAACTGCTGGAGGACACATTGCCCCTAACAAACTGTGTCACTCACTGCCACTGTCCTCTGCACGGGGCAAGAAAAGAGAAGTTCAAGGCTGAAATGAGAAGCCACATCTGTGTTCTAATTAGCTTTGCTTTGGCAAATGTGAAGACAATGGTTATTAGAGCACTGGCTTTTGTAATTATGACAAAGTGAATGATGTTCAAAGCACTTGTTTGTGAGAAACTCCTTGGCTGGAGACATGAGGGATCAGCTAATTGGATTATTGATGGAGACGCTGTGTTAGATTTTCTCCCACCTCCTCCATGTGGTGCAGGGATGGAGTTGCAGTTTGCCTCTGCATGCTTGGGCTGGGGAGAGCTGTGCTGTTTGCCTGGATATTGATCATGTCAAATCACTGGGTTTGATCTGGGTTGTTATTCTGGAGAGATAAAGTGCTCAAACTCACCAAGCTGAGCCTCAGCCTGGGTGAAGATCCCACTCTATTTGCCTGGACCAGGGTGTATCTGGGCTAGCGGCACCATCAGGGGTGTCCTGCTTCATTGATGTTGGTCTGCGGGTTGTATAACAGCATTTCCTGTGTTAGTCTCATCCAGAAATTTCTTAAAACCTTTATTTTTTTTTTGCACAAACAGTAGTTTTGGAGTTTTCTGAAGCCAGGTCTTGGTGAAGTGCAGTCTCCCCTGTCCCCTTAGGTCCTCCTGTGACCTGGGCTGGGACACCTCCAAGGAGAGCACAGGCATGTCAAAAAGCACTCGAACGGTGCCTCCTTGACTCCTAACAACTCCCATCAGTGTGTGCCCTGAGGCATGTAGCTGTATTTCTGCAAAATATTCAAGTCAAAGTATAATTGCTTGTGGTTAAAGTGGAACTGGGAGGACTTGTCAGGCTGAGAGAATTGAGGTTGTTCAGCCTGGAGAATGGAAGGCTCTGAGGAGACCTTAGAGCAGCTTCCTGAAGGGGCTACAGGAAAGCTGGGGAGGGACTTTTTACAAGGGCCTGGAGTGACAGTACGCGGGGGAAATGGCTTTAAACTGGAGAAGGAAAGATTTAGACTAGACATTAGAAAGAAATTCTTCATGATGAGGGTGATGAGGCATTGGCCCAGGCTGCCCAGAGACGTTGTGGATGCCCTCTCCCTGGAAGTGTTCAAGGCCAGTGGAAAGTGTCCCAATGGGAAAGTTGGAACCGGATGGCCATCCGGTTCCAACTTTCCCATTGGGACACTTTCCAACCTAAACCATTCTATGATTCTATGGTTCTATGATTCTTCGATTCTATGATTCTATGATTCTATGATTCTATGACCTCAGACAAGAGTTACAGAACCTGAAGCTCGCTTGGAGCCACCAAAAGGCTCTTGCTCTGAAATTAGCAGGCTGCTGCACAGCTCTTGACCTCAGCTAACACAAATGCTAACTGGCCCCTCATTCCTCCTTGATGGCCTGGTGGCTGATGGCCCAGATTGCAAGAAACTCCTTTCTAAGCAGCAGCATCACCCAGGTTTAGGTACCACCAGCTGCCCAGAGCCCACAAGTGGAGGTTGCTCTCCTCTCCCAGGAGTATGACCTGACTTGCCATAGGCAGTGCAATAAAACCCTGCATTCAAAGCTGTATGTTCACTCTTGTACCCACAGGGACCTCAGTGTAGATGCAGGACTGACTCACACCCAGTTCCAGGTCCGACCAGTCCCTCAGCCCTATCAGCATTACTTAGCCACACCTCGGATGCACCATTTCCCCAGAAGCACATCCTCGACACAGATGGTAAGTGAAATGCTTTTGCTGAGAAATGTTTAATGCATTGTCTGCCAGAAGGCAGTCAAAATAAAGGCTGCTATCTTTCTATCACCTGTCTTCTGTGAATCCCACTTATCTCCGGCCGTGGGAGGGAGTGTCTGAAAGGATAGTGTTGCATCATTGCACTCTGGATTAGAAAAAGGAAAGAAAAGCTCAGCTGCTCTGGAAAGACTCAGTCCACCGCGTGCTGCACCACGCTCGCAAGATGATCTGCAAGACCTTAGCAGGATGTGAGAGACTCAGCAGTTATTACTAGTAATACGATTAATACTGAAACGAATTGTGCGCTTCCAGAACTTTTTGTAGGCATAAAGATTGGCAGTGACTCCCTTCCCTGAGCTCAGCCCCATGGCCCATCCCTTATCACATCATTGCTGTCTACATCAGCCTTGATGCCATCTGTAAAGGTTTTGCATGACCTCTTGCACAGGTGGATATGGGTTTGACAAGAAGATGAGCTGACTTGGGGTATTTTGCTGGCCTTTCTCCTAGCAGAGTGTTGTATTTGGAGCTGAGCTGTGCCAAGCCCTGCTGATCCTTAGAGTATTCTCAGAAATCACATGACAGTGTTTTTTTCCTTATGCCCATAGTCAGACCCTAGCACCTGTGTACCATGTCAAGGCTTAAAAAAATCGATTTTTGGATGAAAAGAAATCCACCTACTTCAAAATAAATAAAATAAGATCGATTTTTAGGCTAATCCATGTTGAGGGTTTGGGACTGCAATGTTATAGATGCAACAGGAATTATTATAATATGTAGTTTATTCAGAAGAAATGCATGTTCTTAGTTACTATAGGAGATCTATTTAACAAAACCTCTTTTTTTTGGTTATTAAAAGGCTTCCATTGGGGAAGCTGTCAGTCTCCTCTTCCATTTTGAATTTATAAAGCACAAAATTTAAATAAGAGTACACAAGGAATTTCTGTGCGCAAGTATGGGTGGCTTTACGTTTCTTCCTCATTTCTTGCAGGTCGTTCACGAAATCAGAAATTACCCTTATCCTCAGCTTCAGTTACTTGCTCTTCAGGGACTGAACCCAAGCAGGCACACGTCCGCTGTGCGGGAGAGCTATGAAGTACGTACCTCAAGGACTGGAATTATTAAATTTTTAAGTGCTAGGAATCTGTGCAAGCTCTGGCATAAACTCATAAGGCTGTTTTGTGGCATGGCAGTTGCAATGGGTCTTGAGGCAGTTTTAGTAATAACTGGGAGGTGAAAGGGTTGAGTGAGTTTGGTAAAAGACGGTTTACTCCAGGGTGCCTGGGTCAGGCTCAGGTTGTCTCCAGCTCACTTCTTGTCTGTGTAAAAAGTGCTTCAGTTCTATGGTGTTTTCCTTCCCTGCCTGTCAAATGGAGCTCAAATTCCACCCTAATTTCTGAAATACTTGATGGCCAGCTCTCTGCTGTCTGCCTTGAAGCCTTAGTTATTGGTCCAAAGGCCAGATCCATCCATAAAGCGTAACTACTTTGGGTCTTATAGACATATCCACCAAGGAAAGGGCAGGAGGGAGCGTTGGTCCCTAGGAGGTAGGATGCGGTAGTGGGACCTCACCTCTCAGGAGCAATGCTGATAGTGCTTTGCTGCTGTTCCTGTGCCGCAGGAGCTGCTGCAGCTGGAGGACAGACTGGGAAGCGTGAGCCGGGGTGCCGTCCAGAACACTATCGAGAGGTTCACCTTCCCCCACAAGTACAAGAAGGTGAGTGCCCCAAAACCACGGCAAACCTGCCAGCCCACCTCAGCTGGCCAGTGGTTGTGGAAACGGAGTGGATAGAAGGAAGGACAGAAGGATGGATGGGTTACACTCCTTAGGTTTGTCGAACTGGCGCCATCAACTGAAATATTCCCTGAAAAGAGGAAGGAATATAAAATCTGGAGTTGGTTCTTCAATATTGTGTGGGGCTCCTGGACTGAAACGGCCACATAGCTCAGCTGGCTGTTTCTCACTTGTAGGCTAGGAAGCTACAGGCCAAATTTTCAAATGGGTGTCAGCCTTCTCCCACCCAGACGGTGCAATTTTCCCCCTGTTCACACCTGCTAAGAAAGTTCACACACCAAGGGAGCCTCGTGCATGCGAGCCAACCCCATTCTGCATGCAAGCGTTGCTGCTCACACACACACACCATCATGAGGCTCCTGGCTCCATGGTGCAAGGATCTTGTCCTCCCCTCATTTCTCAAGAGATGGCTCCTCTGCTGGAGCTGATCTCCTGTCCAGAAGGAAATGGGTGCCATGTTTTTGGGTTGTGCTAACTAGAAAATGGGAAAAGTGCTTGTCTCCCTGGTAATTTCACCTGTTGGTCACTCCTGGCTGGGCTGTAACAAGCAGGCACATTACATTGCCCAAGTTGGAAGTGAGTCAGCTCCTGCTGTATTTACGTCTGACCACATCTCCAGTAGATCCAGAAAAAATACATTAGTAGGGATGGATACTTTGAGGGAAGAGAAAAGGGGAAAGTTGACAGGCCAAGTGCTGCCCCATGGCAGGTGGTCAAGCTGGTTGCTCTTGCTGGCAGTGGTGGTCCCACATGCTTTAGGATATCCATGAGAAATACCCAGCAAAGGAGACCATGGGCCCATCCCCACTGCAAGGAGAATGGAAGAGGTGGTGGGGGGCTGTGTAAGGGCAGCAGAGGATAGGCTGCTCCTTGAGGTGCTGCCACCAGCCATGGGAGGAGATGTGCTGACCAGCAGCATGTTGGTGGCATCCTCCCTTCACTGGCTGTTTTGGATGGGCTGGCCTCCCAAGCTGGAGGATCTGGCTGATAGGTTAAGCTCTTATTATTTGCCTTCCTGCATGCACCCAGGCATGGGAGAGCATTAGGAAGTCAAGTCCTAACCAAATTATGTCTTTAAACTTGCTGCAGAGAAGACCGCAGGAGGGCAAAGCTGAGCAAGAGGATGGAGAGGAGTCGGATACCGATGAGAAATGCACAATCTGTCTGTCCATGCTCGAAGACGGAGAAGATGTCAGGTACAATCCTTCCATCTGTTCCTCAGCCTCTTGCTGTCATCTGAGTTGTGATTACTGGGATTAATGGCACGCACTGGTGGAGTTGTCCCTGACAAACTCACTTAAGCTGTTGCAGTGTCTGGGAAACCAAATCCCACTTGGATGGATGTTGGTATAGCCTGTAGGTAGGAAGAGGCCTGAAGCATCACGAGTGCCAAGCTTTTATTGTACCTCCTGAGTTTGGATCACCTCCTTCAAGGCTGTGCCATTGGATGGCAATGGGCCAGATGGCAGGTGTGAAAGGAGGATGGGTATCAGGTCTCAGACAGCCATCTGGAGCTTGGGGACATCAATGTCTGAGCTTGACAGACGATCAAAGTACAATAAAAAGGGAGTGTGGGTGTAAAGTCCTGGGGAGTTTGGCTTGTAGCTGGGACATAGCTGCTTGTTTTTGTAGAATAAATGAGAGTAAATGGCTGTCCCTAGCCAAAACAAATCTGCTATCCATTAAAGAGGTCCCCAGGCTCTTGACTGGTTCATATCTCTGCTTGGGGCAGAGAATGGGGACATGCAATTGCAAGGGGTTGAACTACCGTGACAGTGCGGCTGGAATACCTGGTCCTGCTTCTCATCCTTTAATTACCTTAAGTTAGGAAGAGTAACTGGTCCTCTTGCTGTAAGTTCCTGTGGTCTAAAGTCCCTTCAGCTTATAGAAGGCTGATGAAGAGATGACAAAGTTGATGCAGGTGAAAAGCAACCACAATCCCTGGGGTACACCAGGCAACCAAATAGGAATGGTGGGAAACCACCTGACTGCTAACAAGCAGTAATGACAAAAAATCAAGAGGCTTTGGTGCCTCACCTAATTCTCCTGAATGGTTAAAAAGCAGTGGCCAGGATAACTAAGAACTGGAACAACTCAGTTCAGGATGGTGTGGGGTTTTCTAAAAGGCTTTTGGTCAAGAAGAAAACCATCTCTGACCTCCTGCCCTGTGTGAGCTGACATTGCTAGGGGAGGATGTGGGACATGAGCAGCTCTGAAGTCACTGCATTGCTGCTTCCCCACATCTGAAACAGCTTCAGCTGCTGCTTTGTGGCTCTCCTTGGTCCCCTGGACATCCTCCATCCTAATGGGGTGGTACTTCTCTCTCTGCAGGCGGTTGCCCTGTATGCATCTCTTCCACCAAGTGTGCGTGGACCAGTGGCTGGCCACCAGCAAGAAGTGCCCGATCTGCAGGGTGGACATTGAAACACAGCTTGGCTCGGACAGCTGAAAGGACTGGCTGGACACACCATATTCCTTACCAGGTCGTATGGCCATAAACCCTTGCAGCAAAATTTTTGCCTTCTGAGCCATTTGATTGAGAGGAAATTGTCTGCAGGCACGTTAGTGAGAAGGAGGAGGAGGAGCAGGTACAGTATCTAGCAGTAGGAGATATTGCACATACGCAGAATACGGGCCCGGTGAAAGGGAGCTGGCATTCCCGGAGCTCAGAGACCCCGTGCTGCAGAAGATTTAGTGTTGAACATGAAGGAACTAGTTGTGGTAGTCTGGCCTGTCAATCCTGCATTTCATGAGGATTGTATATATACCTCTCGAATACGTAGAAACATGTTAGGGGTCCTTTAGCTATTTCTATGGATGGCAGCTGGAGCATGTTAGCTTAAGAAATATTGTGTTTGATGCCCTACTCATCTTGTGGTGGACATGTTGCTGTTACCTATTTTGCACCAAATATTTTCTCATAGATTCCTTATTTTGGTGCCTGATTAATACATTGCAGATGGGGATTAAAGAAGTCAAGCTTTCCCACCCTTGCAGGGGAAGAGGCGAAAAAGCAAATTCCTGTTTACAGTCAGAAGGGTTGCGCTCTTTGCCTCAGCCATGTGTGCTTCCTTTCCTTGTGTTTACAGTGTGTCGCAAACTTAGAGAAGCTTAAGAAAATAAAAATTGGGAATGAAATTAATGAAGCAATAGGGAGAAGCTTCATTCCTGCTTATCTGCTGGTGCTGGACGCTTTCTGTAGGGGCGCAATATTGAAAAAGATGCTGTTTCTTTGCTTTCTGTATCTTAAAGGAGCTTAGCATATCAAAATCCAGGGAAGGGCTGTCTTCATGATTGCCATTTCCCACGATGCTTTTTTTTGTGAGCTGCAAGGCTGGTTGGCTTCAGCAGCCATTGCCAGCACTGGTCCAAAATGATGGTGACCAGAGTTGGTGCCTGTAGCTGTGCTTTGGGGATAAAAAGGCTGGAGAGGTGCTGGGATATGCATGCTGCTGCCTCCTCTCCTGCGCAAAAGCATCTCTGACAATAGGACAGGAGAAAACTCAGTGCTCACAGGGCACCACTGAAGCCATGAGTGTTTTTCCTCAGGAGGAGAAGGCATATTGGAAGTGAGGTTTGCTGTTATCCAGAGGGTCTGGGTTATAACTCTGCCTCAAAACACATGTACTTGCACCCATGTGTGTTTGTATACCTGTTTCAGACCACATTCATAAGTAGAATAGAATGGTTGCTAAAATAAATTCTAATTGTGTTAATGCTCAAAACAGAATTACGAGGTGGTCCCCAAAGGAGTGAGCTGTTGCAATACGAGGTCCCCTGAAATAAAGAACTCCGCACGCCAGCCACAGGGACTGAGCTAAGAACCCTCTGGAGAACTGGCATTAACAACAAAAATATTTTATTTCTTTTTTTCTTAAAATTCTTTTTTTTTTTTTTTGCATACTAGAGGAGCAAAAGAGAGATGCGGAGGAGCAAAGGGAATTAGTCAGGAACATTACACATTGAAAATGCTGATGGGATGGGGGTGATTTCTGGCTCCCCTGAGCATCCGTTTCACTGCCAAGCGATGTTCTCCAAGTAGAAACAATCATAAATTACCATCAGAGAGACTGTGGGATTCCCGTGAGCTGTAACTGGAAAACACCAACCTCAGAGGCAACTCAGAGATTTTTTTTTTTCCTAATTGGAGACAGGACGGGAAGAGGGGAGCCCTGCGGGGTGCAAGAATGCAGGAGCCCCTCTCTTGCTGTGCCGATACATTTAGGAGCGAGTGGAATGAAGCACATGGTGGCATCTAAGGAAAAAAGAAGGAACTTTTCATGCTGAGGGTGGTGAAACACTGACACAGGTTGCCCAGAGAGTTCCCCATCCCTGGAAACATTCAAGGTCAGGTTGGATGAGGCTCTGAGGGGGTTAAAAAAGATAACCTTTAAATGTCCCTTCCAACCCAAAATGTTCAATGATTCTATGATATATTTGCCGCCCAGTGCAAGCGATGGCTTCTTGGGGAAGGCAGCAGTCCCAGCCCCAGCTGAAGGGCTGCAGACACCTTGGGTCATGGATTGGTCCATCAATACCTTTGGGGGTTCATCCAGCAGCAGCAGATTGAAGCAGCATTGAAAATAATATTGCTAATAAATATGGACAAGCAAAACAAGGCTTTGCTGGTGAAATACACTGTAAGCTGGTCTGGTTTGTCCAGGCATGAGCCGCAGGCCAAGCAGAGGGAGGAATGGAGCAATTGGAACTCTGGCTAGGGAAGGAGGAGCACTTCCAAACTGCGCGTTTTCTTAAAGCCTATGCGAAAGTATTACTATTTGCCTAATAAACAAGCACAGTTTTTTTAAAAAAAAAAATCAAAAAACAAAAGAAAACAAAAAAAACCTTGGTGAAGAAAAGCACCAAACTCCCGTGGTCTCGTGTGAGTGACTGATCCCAAGGTGCGTGCAAATTTACAGTGTCTGGAGTTGCATCGGTGTGTCAGGTTCCTTTGAGTTTAAATAATTTGTACGAGTAGGTTGCGATAATAGGGTGAGTCTGAAAACAAAACAAACAACAAAAAATCTCTAGGAACAAAACATTGATAGTTTACAGGGTTTTGTGAGTTTAAATGCCTTATATTTAACAATCATAATTTATGACTAACTTGTAGATATTGTGAGTTCTTATTTAATTATTTTTATAGTTGTTTTTTGCATTTTTAATTATAATTTATTTATTTAGAAATTAATACTAATTTTTTTTATTACTCCTATTACCTCATTTTTGCATTGTTTCTGGGAATGGAATGCTTTGCATGCGTCGGTACTTAAAAAAAAAAAACAAAAACATAGGATGTGGGGGATAATGCTTATCTTGTCAAAAAAAATAGCAAAAAAAATCAGGGTGTGTGATTACAAACTGTATTACTGTGGTGCTGTTACCTTGGATACATTCCATAAAAATGCAAAACTTTGATTCTGTATGCTGTGACATAGTGGAAAACTGCAATATAGTGACTGTGTTTAGCACATATATATGAATATTATTTGCACTCATAATCAAGCTCTGGTGATCCTTTCACTTGCGCCCTTGAGAATTCAAGGTGACTATAGGCTCTCTGCAAAACTAAAATATTTTGGTTGATTCTTTCCACTGTCCCCAACACTGCTGGTGATGCTACTGCTCTTGCTGCACGTGTTACCCTGAAATAACACCTACTGGGCCCCCGCTGCAAGGCTGTGCTTGAAGCAACACATGCGTTTAGCACAAGACTCTGCAAATTGCTTCAAAACTGAAGAAGGAAGCCCAGGCGTGGTGTCTCTGTTCAGTTTTTGGTGTCTATCAGTGCTCAGTCTGGCGCTTTTCCCCCTCTGTGCATGCACCCAGCTAGGTGCTGCGGGGAGGATGAAGGAGGCAATCGATTGAGCTTGAGCTTGGAGGCAACAAAATGGAGGGATTCATTGCAGTTTTTAAGGGTTGATCACTGAGAGGGGCCAGGACCCGCACTCGAATGATTCAGCGCACCTTTGCAATCCCTGGCTGTGCGCGTTTGCTATAACCCAGCTGTATGCATGGAGCACAATCCCTCTTCTTGAAAACCTTCCAGTTGATTTTGTTCCCCTTGTTCAGGAGAAAACATCAACTTGAAGCTTTTTCATCCATTTCAGAGCCGGGAGCTGCGCTGGAGCCCTCCGGACCCTACAGAGGGTGGCAGCCAAGCATCCCCACCCCAGCCACGGCCACGTTGCTTTCACAGCACGCTGCCCTTTCCCTAAAGGCTCCTGAACATCAGTCCCTAGAGCCTTGCAAGAGGGTTAGAGTACCCTTGACAATATTTTAAGCTTTAAAGACATAACGGCTTTTGGTCAGTGCAGATGCTCAGCCAAGAAGGGACAGAAATGAGGTTCCGTGCCTGTGCTCAGCGAGTAGCCGTTCCTGCAAAAAGTCTTTGGATGCAATTCTCTTTTGGGTTAGAAAGGCACAGAAAGGTTCTATCCTAATTTTTTTTTTCTCTGTCCCTTCAGGGTACTGCTCTGCTTTGTTGACTTTAATTTTCCCTGGGTTTAAATCCTGTGTTTTTCCCTTGCTGCTCTGTAACTCTCCTCTCCTGAAGCCCAGAGTCAGACAGATTTTGAGCCATGTGGGGACAGGGGTTGGTTTTGCCCACCCAAAAAAGATTGCAAAAGGGATCAGTACAACAAGGAGTGAGCAAGCAAAAATCCTCTCCTTTAATGACCTGGGCTGGTGAAAGGATCACCCACATTTTTGTACTCCTACTGCTGTTCTGTTGTGCTGTGCAACATTTTGCTACATAGACTATTTTATAGAAGAAAGCTAGAAAAATATTTATTATTAATATTAA
Source organism: Phaenicophaeus curvirostris (assembly GCF_032191515.1). Classification (NCBI taxonomy): domain Eukaryota; kingdom Metazoa; phylum Chordata; class Aves; order Cuculiformes; family Cuculidae; genus Phaenicophaeus; species Phaenicophaeus curvirostris. The sequence goes on from NC_091431.1 coordinate 72,937,587, forward strand.
AGCAATAGTGCATTGAAGAAATGAAAAGACATTAGAAATTGTGTAAATGCTTAGATTCACTTTTGGTGGATTTTTTGTACTTTATTTATAACTAATAAAACAAACTGCATTGCTAACTATAAACGTGTGCCGTGCAGAAGTCACCTGGCTGGGCGATGGCTTGGTCTTTATTTACCACTCGTTCCTTGTTTCTTTGGGTCAGAGTCAATTCTTTTTTCACTGCTCATGCCTTTGGGCTTCAATGTGCAAAAGAGACACTGCTGGGGTATAAAATACTCTGCCAGGCTAGTTTGCAGAGGCTGTTGGTGCTTGAGCTCCACGCTGGGCGTACCACCATGCGTGATGTCTTGTGGCATGGGTTTTATGATTAGGTATCAAAACCACTTTCTAGTGAAAATTGCCTGTCAAAGAGACATGTCATCTCTTAACAGAGTCCATGGTGGCTGTAGGACATCTCTAGCAAGTTCTGCAGAGACAGCTACGTGTCCTCCACCCTCCAAGTGGAGAAACATCTCCCTCCCTGTTGATCTTTTGTTTGACAACTAAGGAAAGAGAAGCACATTGGAATAACAAAAAAAACTCCTCCAAGCTACGTATTTGAGGGTATTTTCAATCATTTTGTTACCTGTTGGAGAATCAATGGGCCACACATCAGACTTTCCATCTTCCATAGCTCATTTCATAGGTCCTCTTGTATGTTTATTTTTCCCTCCACAATGAATGGTGCCAGTCTTTGCTCCTACCCACTCTCGGTTTAGCCGTTCCTCCTCTTGCATTTCATACAGAAAGGCTGAGACTGGTTCCCAGCTGTGACTTATCTATGCGATTAGAACTAAATAAACCTTGGAGACGGGTGGCTGCTGATCATAGAGATTTGGTTCCCGTAGCCGAGGGATATTGCTGTCTCGTCCAGCATCCAGCAAAGGCTGCATAAGAGACGCACCGTACTCAGGCAGCTTTTACAAATTCAGAAAATGGGTTAAAAGTGATGGTCCAGCTGGGAAAAATCTCAGTTGTTCGCTGAGATCGAGCTGATGTCCTTCAGAAGTGTAACGGTGCTGACAGAGTTGCTTGAGATGGCAATCGGATTCGCTTCAAAGCTGCTGCAGCAAACATGCCCCTGCGATCTGATAACAGCCCCATGGAGCGTGGCAAGCAGTGACCGGTGGCTGTGCTGGGGAGGAGAGGGATTGTGCCCATTAAGGTATAACAGCAAGGGCCAAGGTGCAACATCTTTATTCACTGCAAGCATCTGTTCTCACAGCAGCTGCCTGGGGTCGGGAGGCTTATTTGTATTTTGTAGTGTCTAAATCCTCGGCTAGCCCATAGGTTGCAGCTCCGAGCTGTACAACTCCATCAGTAAAGATCAATTTTTTGCTGTTTTTCTTTTTTTATGAGGACTTTTTTTTTTTTTATGCAGAACAATGGAGCCTGGGAGATTATAAAATGGTTGCTTCACAGCCCTCAGTTATTCTGCCTCTATGCTCGTAAGGTTGGTGTAGGTATGTGATGCTATTAAAATTGTTTCACAACAATTTTATAGATATTTTTATATAATCCTCTGTGTCCTGCAGCAAAAGACAACCAGTCCTTCTTAGCATCTAGCACAACAAAGTACTCCTTGGTTATACTTGTTTTCACTGGCAGCACCCAACTGCTTTCATAAATACAACACCTCAATAGGCTCCTAATATGACGAGAATCGCAGAGATGATGGGGTGTCCTGATTTTGAAGACTCCTGCTGGAGGTCACCATCCTTGTCCTTTGCTCTTGCTTCTCACCTACATTAGTGGCTTTGGATGAAGTCGTGTGCACTAAACCCACACCAGTTAAAAAAACAAGGACCAAAAAATAAGGTAGCGTGTGGCAGGGAATGCAAGGGCTCTGCATCTGCCTGGCAGTCTTGGGGAGCTCTGCCCCCACAGGCAGAGATTGCAAAAGGTGCAGCCCTAGGACAATTTTGGCTTTTCTCCTCCTCAGTTCTCCACTTGGCTAAGATAGCGCTGGTTTAAGCAGCTTAATGCAAATCCAACCCTTGGAAAAACTTATTACTTTTGTAGCATTAGTTGTTGTAGCAACAGAATGACTCCCCAGAGCCAGGGTGGAGTTGAGTTTTGCACAAACAAGGGGCATTTTTTAAGTCCTTTGAAGAAAAAAGGAGAGTTTTTTCATGCTTTGCCAAGGTTGCCTTCCTGGAGGGCAGGGAGCTTGCTGGCCCTGTATCAGGAAACCCCCATTCAGCCCCTTTTAAGGCAGCACTGCCTGGAAGTCAGCACAGCTTTTGTGTTCAACACACCCATCCAGGCATGGCTGGTGGTTTTGATGGCAACCCAGGTATTCACTGTCCTATCTCTCAACTACACAATGACCCAATGAACCCGAAGATGTTCACTTCTACTTCAACAGGACCTCAATCCAAGGCTGTACCTACTTGCTACATATGGTTACTCCGAGATGTGAGGACATCTCATATGCAAGATAACTATTTCTCTTTTCTCCTTACCCCGTGAAGGGATGGTGCGAGGAGCAGGAGCTGCCTCACTGCTCCCAAGGGCAGCGTTGAGCAGGGCAGTTCCCACAGTCTCCACAGTGAATTTGCTCAGGGACTGGCAGGGGTTAAACTGCTGCGATGCAGCAGGGCTGTAAAACCCAGCATCTCTGTGCTCTCCATACCAGGTGGGCACTTACTGGAGCCAAGTGGAAGTGCTGGGACTACAGCATTTTAATGGGAAAAACTCCTATTTCACTGCAGTGCATATTTATCTAAAAATGGGAGAGATTATTGATAGGGGCAGGGGTTTCTCCATACTCCTGCTAGACTGAGGTGGGAGGGAAAGCAGAGCAATCAAAAGCCTGACCTTCTTTTGTTTCAAAACACCCACCAGGAACCACTGCTTTGCAACACCACCACACAAGCACAGAAAAGCAAATGCTCCAGACTCGGACTGAGGGACCCCTGGGCATCCAGGGAGCCTGAGCCCCATCCCAGCTGGGTCCAGCAGAAGCAACACACCTGCTGACCCCAGCACCCAGCTCCAGCCCTCCTGAGGTCCACCTTGCTCTTCCCGTGAACTCACAGCTCCTGATCCATCCTTGCTTGTAGGGGCATACAGGAAAGCTGGAGAGGGACTTTTTACAAGGTCCTGTAGTGATAGGATGAGGAGAAATGGCTTTAAATTGTAGAGGGGAAGATTTAGGACGAGACATTAGGAGGAAATTCTTCATGCTGAGGGCAGTGAGTCCCTGGCCCAGGTTGTCCAGGGAAGCTGTGGCTGCCCCATCCCTGGAGGTGTTCAAGGCCAGGTTGGATGGGGCTTGGAGCAACCTGATGGCAGGCGGTGGAACTGGATGATCTTTAAGGTCCCTTACAACCCAAACCATTCTATGATTCTATGATTCTGTGATTCTCTTTGCTCGGAGCTGGGTAGCATGAGTCTGCAGCAAGGAGGGAGAATGCAGCCAGTAAAGGCTGCTATTATTATTCCCCATCAGTGAGTAGTTGATCATTGATGAGGTTGATTACTGGGCTCATTTAAGCAACTTGCTTTGCTCCAAAACCATCAGTTGACAGAAAGGTTTCTAAAATGAATTAGCCTGGGCTATTATTTGTGACTTGGCACAGATGGCCCTGAATAAGCTCAAGTCTCTTTTGTAGTGCCTGCTGCTGAACATAAAGATGTAGCACTTCCCTTGCACAACTTAGGTGGGACGCAGCAGCTTTCAAATATCCAGGAGCACTTGGCAGCACCTGCAATATGCCCCCAACTCATGTCTCAGCATCACTAGCCTCTGCAGGAGCCTCCTTTGCCTATGACCAGGCTGTGAACGGTCCTGTCTTTGGCCAGGCACATCCAGGTAATGTCCCAGTCATTGACCCCAGCCCAGGGACTAATGGAGTGGGTGGACTCAGAAAGTTTAACCGACTCTTGACTATTTGATCCCTGTTTGCACAAGGTGCTTGTTTAAAACCAGCTTCAGGAAGGAAAGAGCTTCCCTACGATGTAGGCAGGCCAGGGGGAAGATTGCATCCTCAAGGTGTCTTAGACATCCCTCTTTCTCCTCCAAAGGATGTGTTTGCTCCCTGGGAAGGGAAAAGGGGCTCCAGCTGCAATAGTTTGTAACAGCTTTTCTTGTTGGTACCTGTAGTGATGCAAGTAGCTGGGAAGAGCTCACCTAGAGGAGCACCGGCCCTAACTGCGGCTGGGAAATCCCTCTTCCACCACAAAAAATCCCTCAAACCCAAACCAAAACAAACAGCCCTCCCCCCAGCCAACCTAAGCCATCAATTCTTATTAAAAGAAGAAACAAAAATGAATTACAGTTGCTCTGAAACAGTGTTGTTGTTCAGGCCATATAGGGTAAGAATATTTTGAGACAGCTTTCAATGTAGCTAGCACGGCTTCCTTGCAGTAGAATCGATTATCTGCTAGGTCTTCTGCTCTGGGTGGAAAAACACCACCCAGATCCATCATCTGAAACCTGTCTGGATGGATAACGAGTCCTTCTCAACCCTTCCTGCAGAAAGCCCTGCTGTGCCCGCTGATTTCAACGAGGTGCCTTCTGGAGGTGTGTATGTGTACAGACAAGCAGTGTTTACAGGTGCCAGAAGTGGGGAAAAAAAGGGATCTTCAAGTTCAATTTTCTTAAATATATGGGCTCAATTCCCTTATCCCCTTTACTCAGCTAAAAAGGGAGCCTGTCAGCGGTGGAAGCCCCCTGGCAGGGGCGTGTTGAAAGCAGAAGACAGAATCTGATCTATTAAAGGATAGTTCGTGGATCTGCTGGTTGTGGCTTTTAATAATAAATAAGCGATAAATGCATTTATTTAATTCACAATTTTATACGCACCTTAAAAAACAGTAACATTACTTTTAGAAAATGTTAACCCAGAAAGCACATCTTGCTGCTAAAAATCTGTCAATATAAAAGGCAGCATTTTAAAAAGAAAAATGCAATATAAAACAGTAGAAGGAGAAAAAAAATCAATGTGCAGAAAGGACCAAAACCCTCCTGCCATCTTGCCCTCCTCAGTACCTAGGAAAAAGCTCCCTCCAGATTAACCCATCACCTCGGTTTTCATCCAGCCACTTCCCGCAGGGAAATATGGTTGTCACGCCGGTCGCTGAGTTGGTGATCTCCACCCGTTCCACCAGCCAGCCCGGTGCCAGACCGCTGTTATCATGCTCAATTCGGACCTTTTTTAGCTCCCCCATGTCCAGCGTTTCCAAGTAAAACCTGTTGGTTTTGCCTCGCTCAAAGAGGTTCCTGAACTTCTGCTTCAGTGCCCGCTTCCCCGAGTCCCCGTTCAGCCCAAAGATGGTGATGAACACGTTGGCGTCAGTTCCTGCTCCCTTTTCAAAGCCTGTGACCACAATTGTCTCATATTTGACTGGCACCAAGCTCCGGGCTTTGCTGGCAAAGCTCTCGGTGACCTTGGCACACTCAAAGACTTTGTAGTCCCGCCTCTTGTAACGCAGAGGGATTTTCACATTGCACCTGAAAAAGTATCTACCAAAGGAAAATTAGCAGAATGTTAATGGTTTAGGTGGACACATTATTGGACCACAGCCTGATACTGATGCTGTTTCAATGCTTTTGCATACTTGTTCCAGCACTAGAGTTTCTGTCTAGAAAGAACATGACCAAACATTGCAACTGCAACAGGAAAATCCAACATCTCCCTAGTTGTGAGTGTGAGGCACCTGTCACCACTTTTGCCTCTTCAGCTACACATCTATTTATTGACCCACTGAGGCAGGATTAGCAATCAGCCCTGCTCCTAATGTAGCCCAGAGCTTCTGAGTTTAACTGGTCTGGGAGCAAGGTCTCATCTGTGCAGCTGTCCTTGCAGGGAGCTCAGCAATTATCCTCACGGATGGTATGGCTAAGGTTAGGCTAGGAACTAGGAAAAAGGAAATGGCAAAGACAGGAGGAGGAGGCTTATACCCCCCTTTTCCTAATTTAGATCACCCAGCCCATCCTTAGCAGGAAAAAAAAAAAGCATCAAGTACAGAAATGATAGGCACCAGATGCTGAAAGCTCTTGGCTCTGCAGTGCTGCGTCTGGTGACGTGCAGGGAGTACACAGCACATCCATAAATTACTGCATGCCTGGCAGCTGGCCAGAGGCTGGAGCACTCTGCTTTTAATGAAGTATTTCATTTCCAATGATGCAGATCATTTCCAAATGAGTTTCCCCTCTCGGCCCCTCCTCCCCCACTGCCAGACTGCAGCAGGTCTTCCTGGAGGGATTGTACCTGGATTGCAGTGTCTGTACATAAAATAAGCACTTTGAGGAAGGGTTACTTCAGTTGCAGCAGTGCTGTGCTTCTTAAGCCCTTCCAACATTTTTGACATTTTCCACAGTCAGAGAGTAAAGCACTCTTTTCTCTGGAAAGAAGCTTTGTAGATGAGATATTCTGGTGGGAACAAAATTTTAGACTCAGAGACACAAAAACTGGATGAGAGTAGGGTGGAGTGGTTGCCTGAAGGTGCAGTTTTATTTCCTAGGCTGTGTAATATCTCATGGTCTGGAGTTACAAGGAAGCATGCCAGTCTTCACCAGGGGCTAGAAGAAAAAATACGACCTTTCTAGCCCTGGGATTTGCAAGAAAAACCTTCTAAATACAGCCCTTTCACATACTAAGCTCTGCTACTAAAAGGCAAAAATCCCAGTGTAATTCAAAACTATTGCTGGAGCAATCTCAAATCTCTTTTAGTTTGGTCTTTGACTTGACTGGGTGGGTTTTTTGAGATGTTTGAGACCAGGAATACCTGAAATGAGTGTTTACTCTTATGGTGAGATTTGCTCCTGTTGATTGTTTGCACAGAAAACACGGCTGTGAAGTGATGTGTCTGTAAAACTGGAGCCCTGCTTCAGCACCACAACGTGCTTTACCGGTATCTCCTGGCTGCCCTCTTTAATTTCATAGAATCATAGAATCATAGAATCACCAGGTTGGAAGAGACCCACTGGATCACAGGGGAGGTGAATCAACCCCCTCCCTGGGCAGCCTCTGCCAGTGCCCAATGACCCTTTCTGTGAAAATTTTTTTTCCTAATGTTCAGCCTGAACCTCCCTTGGTGGAGCTTGAGGCCATTTCCTCAACATCCTTCCTGTGGTGAGGGGCCCAGAACTGAACACAGGATTCGAGGAGCGGTCTCACCAGTGCCGAGTCCAGAGGGAGAAGAACCTCCCTGGACCTGCTGGCCACGCCGTGTCTGATCCAAGCCAAGATGCCATTGGCCTTCTTGGCCACCTGGGCCACTGCTGGCTCATGTTCAGTCGCTGTCAACCAACACCCCCAGGTCCCTCTCCTCCAGGCAGCTTTCCAGCCAGACTTCTCCTAGTCTGTAGCTGCTCAGGGTTGTTGTGCCCCAAGTGCAGGACCCGGCATTTGGCCTTGTTAAACCTCCTGCTGTTGGTCTCAGCCCAGTGGTCCAGCCTGTTTAGATCCCTAATCTCATTTCTGTTTGGCTGGAAGGCAACAGGCGTGATGGAGAATGAAGAGCTGACAGGAATTGCTCACATTCAGCAGCCGTGCTGAAAGCACAGGTCACATCTCGAGTCTCAACAACATCTCTTGGGCTGCCCCACTTGCAGGGCTTATGATCGAGCACAACCGCAGCACTGCTGAGGGCAGAGAAGGTTTTGTTGGTACCTGAACGTCAAGGTAACTATTGGGACTTTGCTCATCACCCATGTAATTCAACGTGCTCAGCCCATGGATCCAGCCTGTTCAGATCCCTTTGGAGCCTCCTGATCCTCCAGCAGATCGACACTTCCACCCAGCTTAGTGTCGTCCGCAAACTTGCTAAGGGTGCACTCGATGCCTTCATCCAGGTCATTGATAAAGACCTTGAGCAGGGCTGGACCCAGCACTGAGCCCTGGGGAACCCCACTTGTAACTGGCCTCCAGCTGGATTTAACACCATTTACCACCACCCTTTACCACCATTTAAAACAGCTTTAAAAAATCTGGGGCTTTCAGAAAAGATCTTTGGTCCTTTCGAAACATACTGTTTCTGCAGTTTCAGCACGCTCCCAATGAGTTTAGTGCAAGGATTTGATTGCACAGCTGGACTTTAAGGATTCCAGGCTTTTTCCCACTGGGAGAAGAAAACATGTTTTAGCATGTAATTGACTGAGTTTTCATTCAGCAAATATTATTGTGGCTCTTCTGCTGGCTGATTAATTTGCTAGGAGAGACCCTTAGCTTCTAAAAAAAAACCACTTCAAGGATTTCTTCTTAAACACTCAATTGTTCCAGTTGGAACAAACTGCTTGTAGTTAAATTCTTCAGCAGCAATGGGAATATCATAGAGAAAAACAGAAATCCACAATAACGTTGTGGGTATTTTCTCTGAAGAGCAGCTTGTTCTGCAAATGGACAATCTTCTCTTGTTCCTACACAGTCCCTGCACTACCTGCTCTGTCAGTTGTCAGTTTCAACCCTTCCAAAGACAAGGCTTAGACCAGAATGTGCAGGACCTTACGGGCTCAGAGCTCTTCAGATATGTTCATGTTTCAGCTGTGGCAGATTTCAGTCATATTCTAATCAGGCTAGCTGGCCTGCATGACTTCAGCCTTTCCAGTGGGCCCTTTGGACCCCATACCAGAAGGATCTGCTACTCAAATCAGTCTGAATAAGAGGTTCAAGTTTTGTCTTTTTTTTTCTAGGAGTTCATTCTACAAGACTTCCCTAAAGGCCAATCTATGCAGTGCATACTACAAACCCCTAAATTATCAATCTAATCATTTTCTACAAGCTGAGGCATTCATTTTTCGTAGCTGCAAGATTCACCAAAGCCATCTTGTTTCTAAACTTACCTGCTCATGTGAACACCCTCTCTAACACTGCATAGGCAAGTCAGGTAGGAACATTCTGTACCTAACACACCAAACACTTTGTCCTTATCTTTCAGAAAGGGATTGAGATTTGGCTGTTGCTTGAGTCTGAAATGCTTCAGGAGGATGCATGCAGAGCTGCTCAGCTTCTTCATGCCCTCCTGGAACAGCTCCTTGCAGATGAAAAGGCACTTACTTGTTGCAAAGCTCCATCTCTGTTATGGTAATCTCTTGGACATGCCAAAAGACATCAGCTTTTGCAGATGACTTCTTCCCATCTTTTGGGCAGTGGCCAACGCAGATGGCTGCAATATCCCCAACGTTCTTTGAAGAAAACTGAAATGTGTCTGTTGCTCCCCTACAGGAAACAAGGAGCAGTTTCAGTTACTATCTTGAAGGCTGGCTGTGACTCGACTCATATGGACATTAAGTCATTTGCACATAACCACGGAAGATAGTAGATAAGCCTCCATTTAGAGTAATTTGATTTAACCTACAATCATTCAGCACAAAGTATAATTCCCACATTTAAATTTAGTATTTTCTCTGATTAGGGGGTGACAGTTTAAGTTGTTGCCACTAGGACTTTCCAGGATAAACTTGAGCTGTTCCACATATAAAATCAATTTGCCTCATTATAGATAAAGCTAAAGAATGACTAATTTCCCCTCTGGCACTTATTCATTCATCCTTGACAGATACTGTATCTGTAACGCATCTACCCATCATAGCTGTTTTAAATTTGCTAGTTCAGCCACCCTTCCCGAAGCTCAGCTTGAAAACAGTTTAGAGAAACAATAGGTCTCTGTCAAACCCTTGGCTGACTCCATGTCATGTCCCTGTGGATCTGTTAGGTTTAGCTTCTTGAACTGGTCCTTATTCCAACCTGCCTCCAAGGATGGACTGTGACTAATGCTTTGGAGAGTGGTGTCTTTAACTCCACTGTATACACCAGCAGCTGAAGCTCAGGAGGAAGCTCCTCCCAGACTTACATGTTTAACATGAAATCTCAGCCAGTCATACTAGAGTCCACATCAGATGTAATTTCACCTTCCTTTACAGAGCCACAAGAAAAACCTTTCCTCCCTGCAAAGCAATAGAAAATCAGCAGTATCTGTGACTTTGAAGAGGTTCCAGTCTCCTAAGGGTATGCTGTGTCCTTAAACAAATCAGATAACCCATCTCACATCTGGAGCACTTTTGTCCCACATGGCAGAAGGAATCTGCCCCATGTTACACAAATGTGCCTCCAGCTTGTTTTTTTCACGAGTCTGATATTCATCTTTCCTCACATGACAGTGATCTTTCAGCCTTTCCACCCAGATTCGTCTGGAAAGTCAAATCTGAGCAGCTCTGACAACATTTAGCCTCCAACTATTTTTACTTTCTCTCTGATTCCCACTGCCAGTGAGATGCTGTAAAAGGAACTAAAAACACCTCCAGCTTCCTTCTGCCTTTCCCAGCTCAAAAATACACAGCTTCCCTGCAGGCTCAAAGAAGCCTGTTTGTATGTACTAACACAAAAAGGCACACAAACACACTCTTATCATCTACATTTTCTTACACCAAATGATTTTTTCTTACGATTTTTAAACCTGCTCTCTGTCTGCCTATTGGAAATTAATCTCATGTCTTCCTTTTACTCCAGGTGAGAAACCACAGGGCTTTTTGGAAGAGGGGATGATCAACAGCAAAGCACAAGCACAGCTCTGTAGACCATTCTGGAGAAGAGGTGGGCAATTGTGGAAGACAAACAACTGGTGAGAAGTTCCTTTAGCCCACCAGCCATTGAACCATAGAATCATGGAATAGTTTGGGTTGGACAGGACCTTAAAGGTCATCAAGTTCCAACCCTCCTGCTATGGGGGGGCATCTAGTGCAACACTAGATCAGGTTGCCCAAGGCCCCATCCAACCTGGCCTTGAACACCTCCAGGGATGGGGCAGCCACAGCTTCCCTGGGCAACCTGGACCAGTGCTTCACCACTCTCATGGTGAAGAAATTGCTCCTTATGTCTAGTCTAAATCTTCCCCTCTGCAGTTTATAGCCATCCAGTCCCACTACCTTTCGAATCTTCTTTTCTTGGAGGAGTTTTCCATAAGGAATTCTTTAGAGCGGCCCAACTTTCCTTCTAAGATGATCCAGATGTTTTCCTTTGTTTCTGCATCTTCTCTGTCGCTTGTTACTGTGACAATCTCATAGGCTTTAAATCATAATTAACACAAACATTAAACAGAAAAAGGAAGAGCAGGTGGCCAGAAAGATCTCTTCATTTGCCTGTCACTTTGCTTAAAAACTCTTTTCCTAATATTTATCACAGCACACAAGAAAGCATTCACAAACTAAGGATGGAACCACACTGAAATCCATGGGCCTTTCGACTTCCACATGCTGTGGTTTTCATGCACTAATAGAGAAGAGGAAAATATAAGTACTGCTCCATCAAGCAGCAAGAGCAGATGGAGTTGCTCTTGAATAAGTGGTGACCAGCTCCATGCTGAACCAAGCACTCCCTTTTTTAGCACAGCCCAAATCCCACAGTTTCTGCACCACCATTCCTTACAGGGACAGTGGGGATCCATGCACCCAACAGGATGTGCTCAGATGCTGCACTGGCATGTATGTACCTCAAATGGCAATCACAATGCTAGGTTTTTGTTGTTTTGGTTTCTTTTTTTTTTTTTTTTTTTTTTTTGCAGGAGCAGAGAGACGTCACACTGACATAATGTGATCATTAGCTCTCCAGGGCTCTCCTGAAGAAGAGCACTGTGATGCAGGAGGGGTCAAGATGCACTTTGCATATCATCAGTACAGTTAAATAACTCTTGCTCTCCTGTTCGCTCACACATCAGACACCAGTGTGATCACCTCGGACTCAGTGGAATTACCCAGAGCAGACACCGGGCGAAAGGGTGTTAAGCTTAGTCGTCATGTTCAGCTGGGATACTTGAGCTAGTAGCCCAGATCATGTTAAGAGGGAAGCTGGAACAATGTTACTAACAAAACTTTAAGGACTGAAGTTATTTTCCACCTCACAGACTCAAGCTCATTATTTCTAATGAGACAATAAGCATGTGTCCTTATGGCTTACTGCTGGATTGAAATGCTGCAGATAGACTCCTCTTAGGTTTCAACCCAGAATGAGATTTTTTTTTTCCTCATAAATCCTGATTTATTTCTTTCTTAATACAGCATTGCACTTATGAACTAAAGAATCCTGTAAATAATCCAGCCCTTAAAGCCTACAAATACAAATTCCTATTGCATGGCAATCCTTGGCGGAGCAGCCTGCTGGAGATGTGGTCTTATGGTCTCTGAGGTGCCTCAGCAAATGCCAAAAGTCAACTCCAAACTTACTGGTCCGTTCCTTCAATTCCAGGATGTCATTATTGGCGCAAGCCAGTTCCCTTATGAGCTGCCCATCATCTTCACCTTTAGCCAGCCAGCGATCGCACTGAAAGCGAAATGTCTTGTCCATAGCAGAGTCCATCACGTCAATATATTCCAAATGCCAACCTGGTGCGATTCCTAGCATAGAAACAAAATAAAAAATGTTTGTATATTTTCACAAAGCTTCGGTAAGGAGGTGAGATACTGCTCCTTGGTAGCTCCCTGCTAGTGCTAAAAATGTTTGTTTGTTGTCACAAATAATGTCAGCAGTGAACACAATGTTGTTCTGATACCTAAAGCAATGTCAGCTTGGTGAAGACCATAACCCAATCCCCTTTCTACATTCAGGCTGTGATTTTGAGGGAGTAGCTACCTTTTGGTTACATATAAAGATGTTGTAACACGGTCAAGGATAAGATCATAGAATCATAGAATCATAGAATAGTTAGGGTTGGAAGTGACCTTAAAGATCATCTAGTTCCAACCACGTTCTCCTGACTTTGCCAAGCAACCATCCGCTAATGCTTGTGACTGACCAGGAGTGTGGGACAGACTAAATTGATGAATGCAAAGACCAGCAAATCACCACATGTTTTCTATGGGGCCTTTTGAGGAGTCATAGCTCTCTTTCAGTTGTCCATTTTTTTAATTCTGGCTTTCAGGTTTTTTGGGGTTTGGTTTTTTTTTTTCTTTTTTTCCAGTGGAAAAACAACTTGAAAATGATGAAAAGGGCATTTGGGAACATTTTACTGATTTTTTTGTTGAAATAGAAGAAGCCCTTGTTGAGCCTGAGGATATGAGAGGTTCTGACATTTCTACTTACAAGTCCTGTTATTAGTCAGACAAAGAAGGGTGATGTTCATGATAAGACATTTCTACTGACTTATTATTTGCATCTCAGAGAAGTTAAACAGCTCTTGTTCTCCCAAGAACAAACTGCCATGTGCCTACTTCCTTAGTCTGCAAATATTAATCTTCCTTAGCTCTGAAAACAAAATGATGGCAGCTTTTTGAGTTATGTCAACAATCAGCCTGTTCCTGTGGACTGTGAATGATCCACACCACATGCTGGCAGTTGTCTATCAGCCTCTCAGCCGGTCCTGTTTCGTACTTTGGCTTCCTGAACCTTCTTCAAGCTAGGAAATTATCTGCTACAAAGCAAGGAACTCAACCGAAGATGCCACTTGGCCCTTAGATTTCAGAGACATAGAAGCACAGAATCATTGTGGCTGGAAGGGACCTCTGGAGAACACCTGGTCCAACCCACTGCTTAGAGCAAGCTCAGCCAAAGCAAGTTGTTCAGGACTGTATCCAGTCAGGATTTGAGTATCTTCAAGGATGTGGACTCCAGAACTTCTCTGAGCAAGCTGTGCCAGTGTTTGATTGCCCATGCAGAGAAAAAAAAAAGTTTTTTCCCTATGTTTAAATAGGATTTGCTGTAATTTAAGTAGTCTCCATTGTCTCTTGTCCTGTAACGAGAGACAACCTCAGAGATCCTCACCAGTTTATTGCCTCCTGGGAAGATCTCTATGAATTCCTCAGGGCTCCTAGCGCTCTCTACCTGGAGCAACTTGCTTTTTGAGGCTGTTTAGGAATGTATTCTAAACATGTTGGCAGTGTCAGCTGTTAATCTTTTTGGCAGTCACATTTCCATTTAAGTTCAATGAACACCTCTGCAGCATATTCAGAAGGCAGTTCTGCTTCCATCAAAACTTTAGTTAAAACAGTACAGGATGAAAGAAAGAAAGTATCCCATCCGTCTCCAGTGAGAGAGATCAATGACTGCAGACTAGGATAGAATAAATTGGTGATGTTAGTCATGTTGCCAGCAGTGAACAGCATGACTGGGACAGGATCAGTGCTAAGCAGCAGTCTCAGAAAAGTGACTGAATGAGATGCACATACCCTCCCCCTTCTTCTCCAGGCTGATCCCAGCAGCCACTCACCAGGAGAACTGCAACAAAAACCTGTTCTTATATCACAGGGGGAGGTGGGCCAGAGCTGACTTTCCAGCATATGTTGGAGTTGAGGACAAAGCAAGCACAAATTGCAGCTTTTCCTAGTGTTCCCTGAAAAAGATGCATTTATCTCTGGGCTATTTAAAGAGCTAGCTCTGGGCTCTGTCAGGAGTTTGACACTGAAAAGCAAATACCAACAGGGTGTCCCTTACAGCACAAGGATATCTTAAACCAAGGAGCTGTCTGGTCACTTTAGAAAAAATTGCAACTATCCCAAAGCATCCTCCTCTCTGCTCTGAAGAAAAGAATATGTCAATTCCCTCTCCCTAGAACTGGTTTTTCTTTTTTCCCTTTTTTCTTCTTGGTAGTTAGCAACTTAAATGAGATTAGGAGAACCTGGAGGCTGCAGAAGAATCCTGTATTGTGTTTCATTTCTCAAAAGAAATAGTTCACCCCAGGTGAATGTTGTATTGACTATGTCCAGAGCAGCACATTTTCCCACCCTGTCCATGTTCCCTGGCGCCAGGAGTGGTGTCACATCAAGGCTTTCACTGACACAGCATTAAACCCCATTTAAAAGCTGATATGGAAATGGAAGGATTGGTTCAGGGCTGAAGAAACTATTCTGCTTTACTAGTCAAGGTGTTGTTTTTCTCTTGTTTCAGATGGGGAAAAGATATATATATAATTTCTTTTTGCATTAATCTTGAAAAATATGCAAAGTCCAGTGAAGCAGATTCTAAACGTGAGACCTCCCTTCCACTGAGTGGATGCTGTGTGCTGGGAAGCATATGAGGAAAAGGAAAAGAAACTGTGTGTGCAGAACTGCTTTTCAGGTCATGAAATCCTGGTTTCAGGATATTATCATTTTTACACCTCCTGTTCCTATGCAGTTTTTTGCAGAGTATCCAGCCCAGAGATGTTACAGCACTCAAGAAACAACAGGAATGGAAACTACATCCTATGCAGTTATAATGCTCAGGGGCATCAAATCCTTAGCACAAGCTGGTTTATGGAAGGAGTGAGGAAGGGGAGCCAGAAAAGTGTTGTGGACGTAGAGAGTGGAAATACTTTCCTAGGTCCTGTCTACTGCACACACAACCTGGCCATGCAGGAGAATGTGGAGGATCTCTGCAGCAATGGCTCGTCAGCCTTTCCCCTCAGCACTGTTGGAGGGTGGATTCTAATTCATCGTGAAAGCCAGAGCTGCTCCATCACTCTTCTTTTAGTACTTGCAGAAGGTCCAGAGCCGATGGCACCTCGCCCAACAGTACCAGGAGAACAAGGGCTCAGGAACAAATCAGCGCCATGAATGCCCTGGAGAGCATCGTGAGCTTTTCTGCAGTGACCCTGCCACAAAGCAGGACCACTAAACATCTCCAATACGGCTTGAGGGCAGAAAGGAAGAAATAGTATTTCTCTGAACAGTCCCTGCTTGATTATGCAGGTCTCAGTCTTGAAAATAGTTTGTCCACCACTGTGCCTTTGTGGAAGATCTTCGCCGTAACAAGTGTTCAATGTTTGTAACAAAAGGTACTTCACTCCAGGTCTGCCTCGCTGCCGTCAAACCCCCCAGCAGCAAGATGCCCTAATAAAACCGGTGGCTGTGCCATGAAGGCTCCGTTACAGTCCGCAGATGGAAGTGACATTTTCAATAGCATGCAAAACATTTCAAATGTAATTAGAGGAGGAGAAGAGCTTTGGGGAAAACAAAATCACTTTGCTTACTTGACTCTGGCAGTTGTATAATTTAGTGTCATGTAGGAAAATGTATTCTTTTCCCCAAGTGTCTTTATCCAAAAGAGCAATTATTTGTCCGATTTATCCTCCTTTTGAAAAGGGTCCAAGCTGACAACTAGGTGATTCTGGACAAAGTCCCTCTGTGTACACCTGCAGAGTCTTTGCAGGACCATCTTGCCTTTTTTCCCAGGTGATTCTTGAAGTCTGTGCTTTCCTGATATCGGACAGACAGATTGGATTGTAAGCTCCTTGTCATGCGCTTCTGCAGTGATTAGCGCAATCGACTCTGACTTTAGCAGCAGCAGATGTAACACAGATAATGACATTACTGCTTGATTTAACTAAAACCCCAACTCACAGGTCTAGAAGTTCCTTTTGCCCCTCTTGGGAACAGCCAACACTTGTCCCACTCTATATTCAACCCTAAAACATTAAGTTGTTCTGATACGTGCAGAAATATAGGATAAAAGGAGCAAGAATGGATCAAAACTAGTGGTTCACCAGGCACCAAGCACTTGGTCCTTGACCTTACTTTAATGAACATTAACTAACCCTTGCAAATTGAGAGCTGGTGGAATAAAATCTGTGCTGTTCGAGCCACATCCAGGCTCGGCTATATAGACGTCCCTGGAAGCTAAACTGACTCCACTCTTTGCAGCCATATTAATTCACTTTGCTCTCTGTCTCTTGCCTACCTGAAGCAGATCCTCTTTGGTTTGGTTCTGAAAGCAGCTGGTGCCTAATCAAGAATAATAGTTGTAATTAGTGGTGCTTATGTTCCCATAGGAAGGAAAGAAAAACTTTGCTTGGGACATTGACTGCTCACAGGCCAGTGAAGAACTGTTGCTGCCCAGTCATTCACAACTATCAACCATTTCTGCTCAGCCCCTTAATTGCATTTTTTTTTAATTCTCACATTTTCTGAAACATAAAGTAATGACCATTGCAAAGACAGCTCATCAGTATTGTGTCCTCTGACATTATTTACTCCCTGCCTGGTTAGATGACCATCCATCCATAAGCCCCACCACTTGAGACATCACCCAGAAAGTGGTGGGAATTTTGATAGCAGTGTCAGATTGCTAGAAACACAGCATTAATCGTGAGATGTTAAAATCATAGCATCTAGCTTTGCATCGGTACATCTCAAAACACTTTAAGAAGGTGAATAATTTTTATTCCTAATTTACATAATTGAAAATGAGGTACAAGGATGTGATTTACGCAAGGTCATTCAGTAAGCCAGTGGCAGAATAAAAATAGATCCATTTTGTATATCTCTTCTTTGGGATCATGTTAGTTCACACCACGACATTTCTCATCAGAGCAGACAGGCAATGCAAACCCTCTTACAACCTTTGACAAAGCAAAAGCTTAACACTTGGTACAGTTTTAGAAAGCAGGTCCCCTGCCCCTCTACCTCAGTTGTCTGCGCAACTTGTTCAGTCCATGATTTGACTCAGGTCAAACCCACCCATAAATCACTCTCAGACAACCCTTCTCTCACTCCCTATATAACAGATAAACTGCTCCTTTGCAAAAATCTTAACAGCTCAGAATGAAGATGTAACACTTTCTCACATGATATTCTTGCGATTGAAGCGTATTTTGTGTTTTATGCAGGCATACTTGATACAAAAGCATTTAACAAAGGTGCAGGATAATTTCTTCCCAAGAGGAGCATGGAGGCTTGTGGAAAAGAGAGTCATAGAATCATAGAATCATAGAATCATAGAATAACCACGTTGGAAGAGACCCACCGGATCATCAAGTCCAACCATTCCTATCAAACACTAAACCATGTCCCTCAGCACCTCGTCCACCCATGCCTTAAACACCTCCAGGGAAGGTGACTCAATCACCTCCCTGGGCAGCCTGTTCCAGTTCCCAATGACCCTTCCTGTGAAGAATTTTTTCTTAATGCCAGGGGAGGTTTAGGCTAGACGTTAGGAAAAAATTCTTTACAGAAAGGGTCATTGGGCACTGGAACAGGCTGCCCAGGGAGGTGGTTGAGTCACCTTCCCTGGAGGTGTTTAAGGCACGGGTGGACGAGGTGCTGAGGGATATGGTTTAGTGTTTGGTAGGAACGGTTGGACTCGGTGATCCTGTGGGTCTCTTCCAACCTGGTTATTCTGTGATTCTGTGATTCTGTAATGTCCAGAAGAGAAGTGTTTACAGAATTCATAATCCTATTGTCCTATATGGTCTTTTGGGCTCTTTCCACTCTGTAGTGAGGGGTTCTGCAGTTACAGGAGATTGGGAGGAAATGAATGACTGTGCAAGTTCAACACCAAAATCTTTGCCTTCTCTCCAAGTCTGTTCTTTTATTTGCTTACGTTTTTTTCCCCCCAGTGTTATGTCAACTCAGAACTATAAGATCTTTGCAGTATCTTCTGCTTGCACTGTAATTCCTGTAGCACGTCTTTGAAATAGTAAAGATGAGTGAAAGGACAAAACCTACCATTGAAGAGAGAAGAAGGTACATGGCAGGTGAGGAGGACTCCACAAGTTGGTGCCTGGGTCTCCTGAGGGGCTGAAGCCAGGTTCGGGCAACCTGAATGACTAAGCAGCCACAACTTGGTTGCTGGCACACTAGACTGGTGTGCACTTTGCGTTCCCTCTAGTGCCTTGTGTCAGGTACTGAGGTACCTACAAAACATGGGATAATGGACTCTCCTTTCCTTGAACAGGTTTACGCATCTGTTTCTCTTCCTCTCATTTTCTTTATTGAAAGTAGAAATGATTCAACAAAGCTGTCCAATGGATCAACAAAGCTTGTGGGGCAACAGTAGAGCACTGTGAAGAAGGCTTAGGAAAGCCCATCTCAACCCTAATAGCTGAGCAAATCCTTACAAAGGGCTAAACCCTCAGATATTTAGGTTTCCTTTAATAATTTATGGCCTACAAGTGCCCAAAAGGCTTGGAATCATGTCTCTGCACTGCAGAAACATGTCTCTGGAAAAGCCACGTGCTGCGAGTTCAAAGTCTGGACAATTTAAGATCTTATCCAAGATAATGTTCCTCTCTCCTTTAGAGAAAGAAAAGGAAAAACAAGGATGTATTATTTCTTTTTTACTTCCATCCAGATCACAAAAGTGCAATAAGATACTTTCTTCATTGGAAGAGCCATACAAAAGGAGTCACTGGGGCAGTTCAGCTATTTAAAACTCTAGACAATATCATAGCAGTTGGTGGAATTGAGAGAAGAGCCCTGTTGAGGCAAAGAAGTTTTTGGGCTACATAACTTTGTTATGTACTTCTATCTTCCCTCCTATAATAGCACAGAGAAGTCTGGTTTATCCACAATTAGACTCTTCCTGGCTCCCCTTGGCTGATGGCAACTGAGATAATAAAGAATCTGAAATTAATGACTTTAGAAAGACTGCTTATCGTCTGGGTTCAAATCTACTCAAGCAGATGAGGGAGCTAAATCCAGATTTCCTGTATATCCTTTTACAAGGAGAAAAAGTGCGTGTTGAGGAGGGGAAGGAAAAAAAGCAGTTTTTCTAGGTAAATAATTCCATTACTGAGATACTGAGAAACTTTCGGCCATTCTTCCAGAATGGTGATTTATTCCTTAAACCACAGAAAAAATTGAGGCCTATATTTAGAAAGCTAGCATTTCTACAGACCTACAGATACTGATCTTGCATAAATGTAGAAGTAAATGAACTGAGATATGAGAAAATACATAGTGCCTATCTGAGATTGGGAGATAGGGAGTCTGGAAATGATTAAATTTGCTCAGGGAGTCTAAATATATTAGGTCGAACATCAGTATCTCAAAGTAAACAGTGACAAGATAAAAAGACATAGAGCAAAGCTTAAAACTAGATTTCATTACTGCAATTCATTGTTACCAGACTCTCACTGATGAGCTCTAAACACCTAAAAAAATTAGGAGCAAGTTCCTTGAAATTGAGTTGCAAAGTCTCTAAACTGCCTGTTTGCAAATGAGTGCTGACTTTCTCCCTAATCAGTTTTACTGAAGTTGGAGGAATTAGACGGGGGTTTCATTCCCCCTTTATATCCATTACATAGATGCCACTCATCAGGTTTTGTAGCGAAAACAGCATTTAAAAGCATTAAAGTGGGACTATAAAACTGACATGCTTTTCCAGAAAAGGCAAACACACTGTTAGTGGTTTAAAAACCTGACAGCCTTTGCCATTGCAATTATTGTCCCTTCAGCTCCGAATACCCTACTGCAGTCAAATTTCAGTGAAAGGATAAACAAAAGCGGGTGGTGAAGTAGGAGCAAAGCCATTGTAGCAAAGCTTTGCTGATGGGAACAGATGCTGGACTGGGCTCCATGGCAAACTAGCCCCCTTAGTCAAGCAATTTAAATGCATTTTATTTCAAAATGGGGGCAAGCTGGATGACGTTTTGCTGGGACTAGGTGATGTTTGAAAGAAAAAGAAGGCTTGTGATGGTCATTAGTTTTCTTAACTAGCCCATAGGTGTTGAAGGCACCTAATATGAGTCAAAGTGACTTGCCTAATATGAGTCTTCCCACAAGTAACAAGTGACAGGATGAGAGGAAACAGTCTCAAGTTGTGCCAGGAGAGCTTCAGATTAGATATGAGGAAAAATTTCTTCACTCAAAGGGCTCTCAGGCCCTGGCAGAGGCTGCCGAGGGAGATGGTTGAGTCACCATCCCCAGAGGGATTTAAAAGACAGTGGACAAGGTGCCTAGAGATATGGTTTAGTAGTGGACAGGTAGTGTTGGACTCAGTGAATGCAAAGATCTTTCCCAAGCAAACAATTTTACAATTCTATGAAAACAGGATGATGCTGTCATTGTGTCTGATCATTAAGAACATCAGAAGAATGTCAACCGTGTTCCAAGTATTCAGCATGTGAGGAGCAATGGGGTCGGCCAGTGTGAGGTTGAGTCTTCCACAGACTATTGGCAGGGAATCATTTAGTCCAAAAAATAAAAAGAACTACAGAAAGAATGATCAGCATCCGATGCCTTGAAGTAATAGTAAATGCAAGCACATTTTTATTTAATACCCAAAGTCCCCCAGGCATCTGACAAAAACCATACATAACCCTCAACCTCTGACACCACTATTCCTTTCCAAAAAATAGAGCCAGGAATTTCTCATCAGTGGCACAGCCAAATTATATAAATTATATAGAGAGAGCAGGCATAATATATGCAAAGGATAGCTATAGCCTGGGATCCCAGCAGTAATAAATACTTTACCCACCCAACAAACTGTCATGCTGCATTGTGTGAAGTTTTAGATAGGATATGCCTTCCACATGACTAATGCAAGAACAATGAAGACAACATATGTTATGATTTAAACTACAGTTGTCCTGCTTTCTGGGGGAAAAAACAAGTACATTTTTGCTGAACAAAACCTGAGCATGTTGTTTGTCCAAGGCTTAACTCTGCAGTCAGCTAGATCTGGTAAAAGCCCTATGAACTATTATTTATAAACGGAAAACAGTGATGTGAAGGAAATAAGGAAAGAGAATATGAGGTTGCAATGTGTATTTATATGCATAAATATGAAGTATTTTTTCAGGTTCTGGACACATGTTTTACTCTTTTAGCAGACTTGTGGTTGTTATCTGCGTACATGCTCTTAGCCCACAGCAAATTTAAAATAATTGAGCTTATTTACTTCTCAGCCTAAGGCTAAACTCTGTAACTTCTCTTTGCCACTAACCAAAATCATGCAGGTAGCAATTACCATAGCTCAGCTGCAATATGGTAACTCCTCAGACTGTATCAACGGCATTATCAGTGATGCGAAGATGGTGAACTATGACTGCTTCTGCAAGAAGGAAAAAGCAGCAAAACCACCTAGATTAATAAGATTCACCTGTAATGCAGCAGAGCACACTCATGGGACTCATTGCCATGGGATGCCAGGGGTGCTAAATGTTTCCTGGAGAGTCTGGACAAACGCTTGAAGGTGAAAATTCACTGAAAGTTACTTAACGGACAAAAACTGTATCAAGTTTAGGAGGCACCCTGAGCTATATAGAGTAAGATACAGTGGTTTAGGGAAAGATTACATGTGCTTCCTCAGTTCCTCCTCTTCCTCAAGCATCCAATGCTGCTGGTGTTGGAAATGGTTCTGGGCTTGACAGACCCTCACTCTGACCCAGTTCTCATCTTCCTGCACCCTAGCACGTTCATGTGCCTGAGCCCTAAGGATCAGCTCTGATCTGGTGGGTGCATTGCATTCTGTTAACACAAGCAACCACCAGGGAATCATTATTCCTCCTGAGCAAAATATTCTGCTTATAGAAACTTTAGAATGTAATATATTTGAAAATGAATCTGCAAGCCCATGTTGATTCCTTCTCAGAAGGATATCCAAACCACCTTTGTAACTGCAGAGATTCCTGAGATAAAACTGCAGTGGGTATTTTGATGGCCCATTCCATTTCAGCATCTAAGCTCTAGTTTCAAGGAATAAATGTTTTGACAGCTTCTCCCAAGTAGCAAGTGCTAGGACAAGAGGAAATGGCATCAAGTTGCACCAGGGAGTTGTAGACTTCATAGTAAGAAAAATGTCTTCACAGAAAGGGTTCTCAGGCCCTGGCAGAAGCTGCCCAGTGGTGGAGTCCCCATCCCTGGAGGGATTTAAAAGACATGTGGATGTGACACTTAACAACATGGTTTAATGGTGGAGTTGGCCACGTTGGTTTAACAGTTGGACTCAATGATGTTAAGAGTCTTTTCCAATCTAATTCTATGGTTCTAAAATCAAGTTTAGTGGTCTCCCTTACTGCATTAAGTGCCAGCTATATAATGTGACATTACAGAGCTTAAATAACTAAATTGTCCTGTATTATGGGAGTGATAAATATTAGCTTGCAGTAGCTGAGGATGAAACAATCATGAAACCAGGTTAGGGAAATGGTCGTATTTCCCATATTTCACAACAGACAGACTCTAAAATAAGATTTCTTTCTTTTTTCCCCCCTTTCTTTTTTTTTTTTTAATAACAATGAGGAGGAAGACTTCATGTGGGAGGGTCTGATCCAAAGGTAACATCTTTTATTAATGTCTTTCGAGATGCATCCTTTCCCATCTGCTACAACTTGGAGATATCAAGAGGATAATGGCCAGAACAAGCCCACACTGACATACAACCCCAGCCCAGACATAAACCGGTTGCTTCAGTACAATCAAGTAATGACTGGGTAGTCCTGCTGCAAGTCCTCCCAGGAATTGGATAAATACTGCTGCCCAAACCACCTTCTTAATACTGATCCAAGTAGGCTGCTAGGTGCGATCAAACTTCCCTTTCAGGCTGAAGCAAGGGCCTGCCATTAGCAGGCAAATAATTGTTAACGCAAGATCATCTCTTTTAGATGAAGATGTGATGGGATGAGATGTCACTACATGCATTTGTTACAAGATGCTTGTTGGCACCTGAATAACAACACAAATGATTACAACAGTGGTACTGAGTGCTTCTCTGCCATTTGTGAAAGCAATTCAGCTGTCTGGCAGCTGGGAAATGTCAGAATCTCTCTCAGCAGGGCACTGTACACTCGCCGTATGATGCAGTGATTTTAATAAAGACAGATACAGATCTTTATTTCTGTCTTCTAAAGCTCACTGTGTTTTGTTATGCTGCATTACCTCATGTGTTGGTGTCAGACTCATAGAAAAAATTGCTAGGGAAGTGCCATATTGGCATGTGAAAAAGTCATTGCATTAATAGAATTGGTGTATTGGGATTAAAAAAAGGCTGGATGGCTTTGCTTTGGAGGAGCTATCAATATTTTTTCTGCAGTAGTGGCTGTAAGCTCTAACTGAAGCTGGGGATCCATTACAGCAGACACTACACCACCGTGTGAGATGTTCTCCTGTGTGAAGGGGTTATGTCTAGATAGAGCAGGAGGCTGCCTTCCCTCAGGTAAAAACATTGTCTCAAACTCTCCCAGCCCACCAAGTCGTTTTCCTGACCTTTGTTGTCATGCCAGATCCTCACTTTGCAGAGGTCTCCCAGGCTCAGCATGTCCGAGAAGTTGAATTCATCCATCTGGTTCCTTTCAAACTTGTTCGACTTGTTGGACTCCTTTAGAGCCAGGGTCCCGCTGTCGCCGTTCTCCCCAAAGAGGATCAAGGAAACGTTGGCATCTGTGCCTGCTCCTGGAAAGAGAGAGTAAGTCTGAAAGGAGGATGTTCCATGGTAGCTAACAAGCCAGCCCTTCCAGTCTGTGCCCCAAACACAGCTGGAACACTCTGCCTTTGCAAAGCAATGCTGTGAGAAGACAGGAGTTTGTGCCTCAGATGGAGCACTGTGAATTATGTAGCTTTGCAGAGAATGCCAATCTTGTG
The DNA here is from genome assembly GCF_032191515.1 of Phaenicophaeus curvirostris. Classification (NCBI taxonomy): domain Eukaryota; kingdom Metazoa; phylum Chordata; class Aves; order Cuculiformes; family Cuculidae; genus Phaenicophaeus; species Phaenicophaeus curvirostris. The sequence continues at coordinate 72,961,843 of NC_091431.1, forward strand.
ACTCCCAGTTTTCCAAGGTGGCTTAGGAAGCAAAGTGACTCACACAGCAACATCCAGCAATCTATGGAAGAGAATTAAAGAACATATTTTAGCTGGTTTAGCTACAGCTAAAGTATTAGCACACATTCTCCTGGGCTTCCCACCAGACCACAGTCCCTTTTCCACACTGTGAGCTCCTTCTGCAGTCCCACAAGCTCCTCCAAGCTGTCCTGTGGCATACAGGACTCTTCAGCTGGAGTCTGTCTCGTCCTGCTCTCCCTGTGTTATATGGCACAGGGATTTGAAAGCAAAGTGCACATCATCTTGAGACCCACAATCCCCTCCCATAAGTCTTCTTTCTCTACACTTGTTTCTTAAAATATTGTTTGTGTTGCATTTAATGGAAAAACAATCCCAATTTCTCAAACATCAGTTTGCCCCACCAACTCCTATCTCTTCTTATATATATGCTAGGAAAAGACTAATTCCAAAGATGATCTTTGTCTCCTGAATTTCATATGCCCATGACTGCCTGTATTTTGCTGCAGAGAACAGCCATGTTGTCAATGTTCGTGACTTTTGGGGAGTTCAAGGCTGTACCATCACCTGCAGTGATCTTACAAATACTGCCGTGGAAAGTGTTACAACAGTTCTACCTGGCATTATTTATAATTTGACCAAAGTTACTGCTTTTAGTGTTTGACAATAAAAAGGCAGACTCATAGAAACAAATTTGATTCCATGTGAGTAGACATTCATTGTTGTGTCAGAACCAAAGCCCTTAAATTCTGGAAAACTAAAATGAGATCATCAAACCCAAATTTGTCTTACAAAGAAACTCAGCATCTGCTGCTCTTGGTTAGATAGCTGAGCTTTGAAAACTCTGTCTGCCAAGCCATGTCTTACACAAGAGGGCTGTTAATTCACTTTGGGCCACACGGACAGTACTTCCCACAGCTCCATTCACAACAAAATGCAAGGACAAAGCTGGGGGGACTGAAAACTTTTTGAGAAATCTACCACTTCTTTGGGATAATTATTTGAATACAGAAAATAGGAAGAAATCGCAACTACTCTTATAGAGGGGATAAAAAGAATGCTAGAAGAAAAAAATAAAGAGGAGAAAATGAATCATAAAGAGCAAAACCAAAGCAACATTTGATGTCGACGTGAAAAATTGCTTATGTTAAATTGAGGCTAATTTTGAGCAGTTCCCTAGGAAGGACTTAAGAAGAAGGAGAAAGCTTCAGGGATTCAGGCAGTTCATCTGTCAATACCTTTTATGACCCTAAAGCTTGCTGAGGTGAGGAACAAAGCAAACCAAAGTCCATTTCCTTACAAGGAGCAGGCTCCCAATTAATATAAGGTCTCAAAAAGCCCAGAACCAACTGTTTCTTAGCAAAACCTTCCCTGCAGGAAGAAGCTTATGAAGGTCTCACGCCGTGACATTTCCCTCACAAGCAATTAGCAGGAGATGGGAAAGAAAAGAACACAAATTGCTGAATCAATGTACATTTCACCTTTTTGGGTCCCTGATTTTGTTGTTGTTGTTGTTAATTCCAGGAAACTGTCAGGCACATTTAGGAACTGTAACACATTTGACAAATGAAGAGATGAAGTTCCTGTGGTTGCACAAGCCTTAACTGGCAACGAGTGCAATATCTTATGGGTCGATACTTGGGTCTGCAGCACTGAACTTCATCACCAACACCCTGAACAACGACAGAGTGCATTCTCAGCAGATTTCCAGATAACGTTAAATCTGAGGGAGTGACTGACATGCTGGATGGAAGAATTCCAACCCAGACGGACCTTGAGAAACTTGAGGACTGGGCACCAAGAAACTTGAGGATTCCCACAAAGCTCAGGAAGGAGAAACACCAAGTTTTGCCAGATTTATACATGCTGGAGAGTTCAAGAAGACCAAGATGTTATAACAGTAACATTCACAGTCTGATTAAATCTGAGCTAACAGTGAGTTCTCTGTGTTCAATGCAAACCACATATTTGGCTGCATCAAGAGGACCATGGCCAGCAGCTTAAGAGATGCTCTTATCTCCTTTGCCGATACTTAGGAGGAGCCTGTATTCAGAACACAGTGCCAATTTGGGCCCTTGGGTCATGGTGAGACACTCAAGAGGGCTCAACACACAGTTGCCAACATGTACAGCACACAATTGTGAGGAGATGCCAAGGAAGAGGAGCTGGGGCAGGTGAACAAGCGCTCCTTGACCTCATGGAGGGACAGTGGTAACAATAACAGGGTCATGTGCTCTGGAGATATCGGACCATGCCCCAGGGAACCACAAACTGCTGGGGAGGTTCAGTCTGGGCATCAGGAAAATGGCACAGGTCTGGATCAGATGCCAGGGGAGATGGTAGCATCACCATGAGGTGCCCAAGACTCAGCTGGGAATCATCATAGAATCATAGAATCACCAGATTGGAAGAGACCCACCGGATCACCGAGTCCAACCGTTCCTACCAAACACTAAACCATATCCCTCAGCACCTCGTCCACCCGTGCCTTAAACACCTCCAGGGAAGGTGACTCAACCCCCTCCCTGGGCAGCCTCTGCCAGTGCCCAATGACCCTTTCTGTAAAGAATTTTTTCCTAACGTCTAGCCTAAACCTCCCCTGGCGGAGCTTGAGGCCATTCCCTCTTGTCCTGTCCCCTGTCACTTGGGAGAAGAGGCCAGCACCCTCCTCTCTACAACGTCCTTTCAGGTAGTTGTAGAGAGCAATGAGGTCTCCCCTCAGCCTCCTCTTCTCCAGGCTAAACAACCCCAGCTCTCTCAGCCGTTCCTCATAAGGCCTGTTCTCCAGCCCTTTCACCAGCTTTGTTGCTCTTCTCTGGACTCTCTCCAGAGCCTCAACATCCTTCTTGTGGTGAGGGGCCCAGAACTGAACACAGGATTCGAGGAGCGGTCTCACCAGTGCCGAGTACAGAGGGAGGATAACCTCCCTGGACCTGCTGGTCACACCGTTTCTGATCCAAGCCAAGATGCCATTGGCCTTCTTGGCCACCTGGGCACACTGCTGGCTTATATTCAGTCGGCTGTCAACCAACACCCCCAGGTCCCTCTCCTCCAGGCAGCTTTCTAGACAGACTTCTCCCAGTCTGTAGCACTGCATAGGGTTGTTGTGCCCCAAGTGCAGGACCCGGCATTTGGCCTTGTTAAACCTCATGCCGTTGGACTCTGCCCAGCGGTCCAGCCTGTTCAGATCCCTTTGCAGAGCCTCCCTACCCTCCAGCAGATCGACACTTCCACCCAGCTTAGTGTCGTCCACAAACTTGCTCAGGGTGCACTCGATGCCTTCATCCAGATCATTGATGAAGACATTGAACAGGGCTGGACCCAGCACTGAGCCCTGGGGAACCCCACTTGTCACTGGCCTCCAGCTGGATTTCACACCATTTACCACCACTCTCTGGGCCCGGCCATCCAACCAGTTTTCCACCCAGGAGAGTGTGCGCCTGTCCAGCCCAGAGGCTGACAGTTTCTCAAGCAGAACGCTGTGAGAAACTGTGTCTAAACCATGTCCCTGAGCACCTCATCCACCCGTGACATAAACACATCCAGGGAAGGTGAATCAACCACCTCCCTGGGCAGCCTCTGCCAGTGCCCAATGACCTTTTCTGTGAGAAAGTTTTTCCTAATGTCCAGCCTAAACCTCCCCTGGTGCAGCTTGAGGCCATTCCCTCTTGTCCTGTCCCCTGTCACTTGGGAGAAGAGGCCAGCACCCTCCTCTCCACAACATCCTTTCAGGTAGTTGTAGAGAGCAATGAGGTCTCCCCTCAGCCTCCTCTTCTCCAGGCTAAACACCCCCAGCTCTCTCAGCCGTTCCTCATAAGGCCTGTTCTCCAGCCCCTTCACCAGCTTTGTTGCTCTTCTCTGGACTCGCTCCAGAGCCCCAACATCCTTCTTGTGGTGAGGGGCCCTATGATTCTTACTGCATGGCTACATCATATTTAAACAAACCGTAGGCTTGAGTCACAGCCTTCTGGGCCAAAGAATGTCCTTTTTTTGACCAAACAGCCCTGGATAAGGCACTAAGAATTGACACTTACTGACCTAATAATGTGATTTGTAGGCTGTAGCTGAGCTGACAACATACTAATTAATCTTATAACAAGACAGATAACTTCCAGCTTCATTAATGTTTGGAAAAGGAAAAAGCAGCATTTATTCTTTCTCCATCTTTATTGCATTACATGTATACAATTCCTTCATGTAGAATAGAAAAAGTCTGTGTAAATAAAAATTAAAATTAACAGATGAGGGCATTTTTGTTTCACAGAAAGAGCCATCATGTGGTCTGGCTCACTTGAAGTTGTGTCTGTTGGCCATACGCTAAAGAAAATGACATCGTGATTTACTTCTCTTGTAAGATCAAAAGTAAACTGATTTTTTTTTTTTCTTTTACTAAAGTTTATCCATCTGACTCAGGATGTGTCTGCTCTAACAACCTCATGTCCCCATGCTTGTGTATGGTCTGAGAGCTGCCATCTCAGGTGCTTCTGATGACCTCTGGATTAGACCTTTGCAAGAAGAGAGTATTTCCCTGATGCAGCCCCTGTGTGTTACATGAGCATCCAAGCCAAATGACTTCTGGAATGCCAAACTGTAACTCAAAAGGTTTCTTTGAGGAAAAAGTAAAACAAGACTTTTGTTCAATATGTGTGCATGGTGGGAAGGAAATGACTACTGTATTATAGTTTGCTGCAGGACATTTTTTGTGGGATTAATTTACTGTAACTTTAGCCAACTAGCCTAACTTAACTGGACTGGCTCTGTTTGAATCTGATGAAGACAGAGTGATAGAGACCCTCCAGAGGATGATCCAGACCACTGATTAAGACTCCTCCCCCAGATGAATTGACCAGAGACAGACTAGATTAGAAGGAATTAAGGCCACAAGTATAATTTTTCTGAGAGCAATAAATAGATGAGATGAATCCTACCCTACATATACTTTTCCTTTTTTTCAATGCCTCTAGTGCTCTGGAAATTTGAAAGATATTGCAGAGAAAAACCTTATACCTAGAAATAAACATACCTGATCCTATTCACTTTGGAGCGTTGTAATCCGTAGATAATGTCAGTGTGGCAGATGATATAACATGTTTAAACCAACCTTCAAGGATAAAATGTCTTTTTTTCCTGAATTTGTCCAACCAGGGATAATTGTGGGATACATAATAATCGAAGAAGGGAGATGGCTCATGACTTGTACCTCTTTAGATAAGCTGGACAGAGTTCAGCATCATGTTTATGGGCTCTGTGATCTAACCATAAACAGACTCTCTGAAACCTCTCTCTAATCTGCTCTTTCCTACTGATTGTTGCTGTTCATAATGAAATAAGATGTTCATCATTAATACCCACCGTCCTTCATTCAATGGAAAGGACAGATCTGTCTGCTGTTGCTGTCACCTTCTATTCTCCTTTCATTTCATTTCCACTGCCTTTGTGAGCTAGGGCTGGATTTCACAAAAAGGTCACAGGAAGATCTACCATTATACTAGATGATTTGCCAGATACATAAACAAATCTTCCTCTCTTTCCTTTGTTTTTCGTGTTTCATTACATGTTTTTCAGACAAGTAGCAGGAAGAGAAGATAGATGAAAAATGGTGAGGTAGCACAAAGACAGGCTGCCAGGGGAATTTTGATATTCTCATATCAAACCTCACAAGCTGCATAAATTACCACTGGAAAATCCAGGGGAAAAAAAAAAAAAGGAAAAGAAAAAAGAAAGAGATGTGGAGATCAGGAGGTAATTATGTGCACTGGTGTGGCAGAATCCCCTTCGAGGGTCAACCTTTCAAACAAGGTGTCTGCCAGATCATATCTGACTTGCCCCATTTTGGCATGAGGCAGCATGTCTGCGGTTGCAGCTTTCATTTCAGCAGCCTGACAGAAGTCCTCATGAAAAGAGGCAGTGATCCCAGGAAATGACATAGAAATCTTATTTCTTGGCTTTTGAAGCTCTGCAGCTTTCTTTATACTCTGTTCCACCTCTTCTATCTGGTGTGCATTTCGGGGTGGTTATTCACAGCATGAGATGAATGGTCTCAAGACACTTTGAAAAAGAGGGTGAATAATTGCTGTCATTTTTGAGGAAAGGAGATAGTGCTGACTGAAACCCAGGATCCTGTCAGCTTTGACCATAACCTGCTTTTCTATTCTGTGTGTATGGACACAACCTGATAAAAAAGAAAAAAGGGGTTCCTGACCATCACAACATGGTCTAGCTTCTGTTAAGGTTTCTTCAGAGGAAGCAGCAAGCAGTCAGATCAAGGTCTTATATCTCAATATTTTGTGCCCAGTGCTCAAATGAGGATGAATCCCACAGTATAACATTCATAGAATCATAGAATCACAGAATCACAGAATCACAGAATCATGTAATGATGAACAGCCAGCCAAAATGGTGATGTTTCCGCATAGTAGGATTGAGTATGCTTTTTAACATAATTTCAAATAAGACCGGAGAAGTTTTCCATGGCTATAATTAAAACTCCATGCTAGAAATGTCATAAAAAATCCACCACGGACATACCTCCAACATCACTGGTTTTAACCTGAAGAGTGTATGTTGTATCCTCCATCATCTGCTTATCATTTATCACAGCTGGCATCTCACACAGAAGACTTCCCTTCTCATTTTTTAGCTTCGACAGCCATCCGCCATAGGTAAACGTGGCCACTTCTTGATTGGTCAGGTTCCTCAGGGTGATCTGTGAAGAGCCAAAATAAAGGAAAAAAAATTCAGCTAGAGTTCATCTACTGTTTGAATGAGGGCAAAGATGAAACTTCTGAAGTTCATTGTGTGATCAGACATGGGTAGAGCTCAGTCATAGCTTCAAAACCTGCACTGAAGTCCTCTGAGATAAACAGAGGTGCGAACAATATTTGCTGTGGTGACTTGTCCTGAGAAACTGTCTTCATAACGTTGGATGTTTTCTTGCATCAGATAAAGCACATGAAGAAATTTGGTCCTCTGATATAAGTTATGGACAAAGTTCATCTCTAAGAGAATCACACCTTTCCTGGGAGCCATTATGGAGCTAACTCCAAAGATGAAGAAATAGAGAGTTATCAAAAACCTCACTACCACTCCTTGACCTACGCAGTATCTTTCTTTCACCTTGCTCCTCTGAGAAAACACACAGCAATCATTGTAAAGATATGCAAACTAACCTCAAACAAGTTAAAGCAGTGCAGAAGATAAAATTAGGCCAGCAAAACTTAATGCTTCACACTCTTCTCCTTCTGGGAAAAGGTGACAGAACAAACAGTATGCAACAGATATTAGTCACACTGTCTAACATGACATAGGAAAGAACTCAGATGCTGTGGTGATCAGAACAGAATAGGAAACCGTTGAGAATGATCCAGCGAGTTATTCCAACAAACACATGATAAAATGCCCTCCTTTGTGTGTCCTGTTCAGGGTGAGCTCAGTGGAGCATCAGTCTGCTGCGAGAAAGGCATTACGCTTGCCTATGGCAAAAACTTGGCAGTAAATTCCCACTAAACTGGGGGAGTTGGAAGGAAGTAAGGAGACAGGGCATTTTTGTTACCCTTGTAACAGAAGCAGGGACCATACCCGAGCGAGGCAGTGCTTCAAGAAACAGGGTCTTGCAAGGCACATCTCTGCAAGGGCCACGGAAACGTGACCCCAGACAAGTCACAGGAATGTGACATGACATTAGGAAGAAAGAAATCATGCAGTGGTGGAAAATGTTGCATTAAAAGGGGCACCAGGAGGTGTCTAGTCGCACCTCTGGCTCCAACTAGGCCTAAGTGCAAGGCCATGCCCAGCTGAGTCTTGAAAATCTTCAAGGGTGGAGATTCCCCCAGTAGTGTGGGCGTCCACCCTAGGGCTGCATCACTCCCACTGGGAAGATATTTTCTTCCTTAAATCTGATCAGGATTTTCCTAGCTGCAGGTCATGTTCACTGCCTCCTGCCCTTTCACTATTCACCTCTGAGAAGAGACTGAATTGATGTAACCTCCATTTAAGCAGCAGAAGACTGCAATTACACTCTCCTTAGACTTTTCTTTTCAAGGCTTAAAAATTCCATTTACCTTAGCCTTTCCAAGAGTGCCGTATGCTTCAGCCCTTTGACTATCTTAGTGACCTTCCACTGCACTCTGATATATCAGCCTAAGAAACTTATAAAACTTATCTTGAGATAAAATGTGCTCAAGTTCTCTCCTCAAACTGCATGTGTCCCAGCCCATGCACTTCTGTTGACCCCAACTAAACTTTGCCAGCGCCTTTAGCAGTTCAAAAGAATTTTGCTCCAGGTTATAAAAAAATGACTTTAAAGAGAGCAGTAGCTACACTGAAGCTGAATCAGCAGCCGTGCTATTCGTGTATTGTACAGTTCTGTGGGTAGGACACTCATCTGGGGTTTTCTCTCTGCCTGGTGCTAAATGGGGATCTGTATCACAGCACCTTCATCCCAGAGGTACAGGACATTTTGGGCTGTTGAAGCTGTCCCATTTTTCTGAAAAGCTGCTTATTCACAGACAGTGACACTATTACTTTGTGGTCAAAAAACTGCTCTATGTGTCAAGAGGTGTTGAATCAAATCCTTGCTTTGAACCAAGAAGAAATTAGGTTTCCAACACCCCAGCTGGTGCCCTCTCTGCTGGGAAACAGGCCAGAAGGAAGTCTCCTCTCTCAAGGATGAGTGAGTGATATATACATCCTCTTAAGAGTCCAGCCAAGAAACTTTTCTTTGGCTAAAATTCATAAATTTGAATTGTGAATAATCTTAGGTTGACTGAAAATGACCCATTTTCCCCCCTTAGATAAACTATTTGCTGGAAAATATTCAGGCATCTATACCTCTGCCCTGCTTAGGAAGGACAGTGACACTGTTAATAGCAAAATGGCCTGAGCAAAGCTTGCAGGGAGATGTCAGGAAAGCACTGGGGGGTAGAAGCAGATTAGACTTGCCAGCTGGAGTGTGCTTGCAGACAGAGAGCTAACCTCTCACAAATAACCAGCCCATGCCCAGTGCTCCAGATGCTGTCTGGGAAAAGCTGTTTGGCTACTAAAACCACAGGAACAAAATGCCCTTTCTTTCCATCCCCAGCCCCTCACCCAGGATGAGAAATTTCATCTACGCGTAGCTTCAGGTAAGCAGTTAGCACAGAGAGAGCGAGCAGCCTCTGCTATCTCATCCTGGGTGCTTTTCCAGAGGTGAACAGATAGGAGAAAGAGACTCACAGCATGAGCTTTGTTTGCTCAGGGGAGATCACAGCAAGAGACATGGATGCAGCAGGAAACCTGTGGCAGGCTTATTGCTTGTGGGTGTGTTGATTGGCTTACCTACCACAAGCCACCGAAACACCAGGCATCCTGCCCAAGCACATCATGTCAGCTCTTCCCATGGTCAGTGCTCAGAGCTGGGTATCCCCAGGGAAGCAAGACATCCCACCCAAGCTATGGGCAGATAAACAGCCATTTCAGGCCTCTCTTCCTCTCTCTTTCTCTCTCCTGAACACAGAGGGTGCCTAAATTATTTGGTAGAAAAGGAGAAAGCTGAATGTAGCTTTTTGAATGGCTAAAACAGCACAAAATCAATCCCAGCCTACAAGGAGATATTTGTGGGTGTTGCACGCACACAGGATGATGCAGGATTTTGATTTGGATCGTGATGGTCAAGAAAGTCAACTCAGGGAGCTGAGCTGACGCTATTTTTATACTGTCTGTTCCTCTTAGAAAATTTAGGTATCACTTGGCAATGAGAGTGCTGCTTTTGATTGCATCTAAACTATTTTTTTTAGGATATCTAGAACTTGCTGTGGACCACGTCCATCCTTTTAAGCTCAAAAGTTATCACTAATTAGGCATAGGTTTTAACTGGCCTGTAGAAGACCTATAGAAATGAAAAGGAAATGGGAGCAGTACTTATGAATAAAATGTTGATAATTTGCTTTGTAGCTGAGCAAATTTAGTAGCTGACAAGAATATTAAACCAGCAACTTGAAATTAATTGTGCAGTGTATCCTGTATCAGAAAAGGCTTGACAAGTCCAATGATTTGATTTACCTCAACCCAACCTTCTCCCACCTGCAGTGTAAAACATGCTCTGCAGGGGCTCACACCTCCCTAATGCCAAAGCACATAGGTCTTGGGTTTCATCTTTAAAGACTCAGCCACAGGTTTTTGTGGTTCTGTTGCATATTATTAGGCTTTGCTTAAAACCAGAGTCCTCTGATGGTAAAACAAAAAGACTCTGCGCTGTTGCAAAGAACAACAGTCAGCTTCAGTAATAACGAATTGTCTCAAAATCTCCTAATCTCCTTTATATAAAAGAAAAATAACTGAATAAAGACCAAGTCCCACATTCAGGATTATTCGTGAAGTGTGAATGCAATGCAATTAGTGCTTCATTAAGACAGCTTCTTATCTGCCTGGCTTTGACAGCACAAAGTAACATTAAAATTCTGAGGGAAGCAACTCTGCAGAATTCAACAGTCTTACAATACATGTTATTTCACTCTGAGAGCTCTCTTCCCTTCTAATTTTTAGCTTTTCAGCTTCGTATCTAATACACTGGGCAGCAGGTGAAATCATCATGTGGTCTGAGGGACTGGCAATCCCAGGAGAATGTCTCCAAACCATGCATTTATATAAGTTGCCTAATTAGAAGTCATGATTTTTTATGCAAATGATGGTAAAACACTGGCACAAGTTACCCAGAGAGGTGGTGGATGCCCCACCCTTGGAAATGTTCCAGGCAGGGTTGGATGGGGCTCTGAGCAACCTGACCGAGTTGAAGATGTCCCTGCTCACTGTAGGTGTTTGAACTAGATGACCTTTAAGGATCCCTTCAACCCAGAATGTGTCGTGAGTCTATGATTCTATTCTCAGATTTTTCAGAGTCACAGAGCAACTTCATGGCAGCTTGGTGTGGAAGAACCTGATATTCAGCATCAGGTCAGAGGACCTGACTATGACCTATCTCTCCCAGCAGTGGTGATATCAGGAAGTGTTGCTCAGCTTTAGAGAGTTTTCAATATGTCTCTGTGCATAGCAATAATCAATAATATTCATTTTGGCCAAACCCATCACTGATCCCTGTAGAGGATTAAGTGTCAAGTATATAAATCTTATTGCCACTTTTGGTGCATTTTGAATCTTTGGCACCAAGTTCATTACTTTGTTGAGGTTCTGAATGAAGTTTTGATGTATTTTATGTTGACAGAAATTAGAAAAGGGCTACTTCTTTGCTTGCAAATAGAATCTTTTGGCTGCGTACATTATCATTGATAATATACGCATTTTAATTAGTACTTTTGCACTTCTATTACTGGTAAACTAAAAGCAGCATGAATTATGACCAGCAACATTTTACAGAAAGACCAAAGAGAATTAAAAAGATCATTTATTGTAATTCTAATAGAACAAGAAAACTGAGAATATCCTGTAGATAAATGGAGCAACAAATGGTTAATTACAGGGTTGATGGCTTAATCTAGCTTCTCATTTCACTGTGCTAGTTAGCACTAACTGTGAACCATCTGTCTGAGAGTTTAGCACTACCCCCACAAGTATTTCATTATGCAGTTTTAATATGCACTTTTGACAGAAATGGAAATGGGCTCAGATCAGTTTTCATGTCACACCAGGCTACATAATTTTTCAAGGCTGGAATACAAATCAGAGAATACAAATCCTTCCTCCCCTCCTCCAGAGCACTCCTGTCCTCACTGTCTGCCTGGGAATGCAAATGCTATGTTTACCTTTGCAGGGAAAGTAGGAAAGAAAGCTAATAAATAAAGTTCTCTTCATATCGCTGGAGCTAGAAGATCTTCCATGGTCTGTTTCTCTAGGAAAAATTGTAATACAGGTACAATTTTCCCAAGCTGCTACAATCTTGTTCTCAAACAGTTGCAGGCATGGTGTGCCTATTACTTCCCTAGAGCTCCAAGAGGGCTATAAACCCATCATATGAGTCCATATGAGAGTCCTTTTTGTCTGCTTCTCTGTGAAAGCCTTGCCTTGGGTGGGGCAGTCAAGCAGGATGGATTGTTGGTCAGAACTGGCAACAGGAGCATGTGAAGGTGCTACCTACCACTAAAGATGTGGGTGTCCCTTGCCTTTGAGCTATTGTTATTTCACAACTGAAAGATCTGGAATGCCTCTGGATGAATAAGCTTTATTTTGTTTCATTTTATGTGAATTCGATTTATAAAACTCAGGTAAGTGGCAGGGAACTAGCAAAGGGAGTTTGACCAAGATAACTGAATCAAATCAGAGAGCAGATTGAGTTATTCCTTAGGCATAGAGAGAAAAATTGTGTCTGTGGAAGATATTTGGAAGATATAAGCGGGAGGTCTAGTACTTTGGCAAACTGCACAAGAGTTGCTGAGAAAAAATGTAGAAGTGACAAAGCTCAAGTACAAGAAGGTACGGCGCACAGGAATGCTTTATAGACCATGCTACTAGAGTCACAGAATCGTAGAATGGTTTGGGTTGGAAGGGACCTTAAAGCCTATCCAGTTCCAACACCTTTGTTATGGCTAGCAACACCTTCCGCTGGATCAGGTTGCTAAGAGCCACATCCAGCCTGGTCTTAATAGAGGTGAAGGGTATTTCATCACTTTGCTGGAAACTAGTGGCCATCTAGGACCATTGTTTAGGAACATGTTATTTTTGAAAAAATGAAGAAAAGTTTCAGACTAGTCAAAAGGATAAGGGACCCAACAAAAAAAATCTTTCACTATTCTTAATGACCATAGATTAAGCTATCTGGATCTTAACCTATTCTCAAAGGAAAGTCAAGAAACAGAAATTCAGTAGGAGAGCTACTCCAGAAAAAGTGTGCTAAATGAACATGGCAGAGGTGTGTTTCTACCTTAATGACATCTGACGGTGTGAATCTGTGCATCACTCCATCTCTATCCTACAAGTAAAATTATAAGGACCCATAACTAGCAAAATACATTTTCGTGCCTAAATATGTGAAATATGTGATGTTTACATAGGGTTGATGGTTTAGTAGAAAAGATAAAGGCAAGAACGGTGCTTTTGTGTGAGACAGGACACCAGGGAGAAGTACAGTCAACAGAAGTGGCAGGAGCTGCTTTGCGTGCTGTATTTAAAACACAAGAAGAAACTGACACCTTACTTGTATGGAGAAGAAAAGAAATAAATACATCTGTGTGCTAGAGTGAAAAAGCAAGGGGAGAGCTGTGATGCTTCACCTGAAAGAATGGATTATTTGGAAATATCCTACCCAGACAAGGCTCACACTAGCTGTCCCTGCCTGGCAGAAGGTGATATGCTCTCCCATGGGGTTTGATAATGGCAAGGGTCTGCAGGAGCTGAGGGTACATCCCAAGGACCAAAAAATATTGCAGGTGCCCTGGGTGGCAAGGCTATTCTGCAGGAAGGGAGAGTGAGATCTAACAGCAGAGACTGTGATAAACCTTTACAGCACAGCTTTTGCTCTTGCTCTCTATTTTGATTCAAGTCCTACAGGAGAAAACACATGAGAAACTAAATGGAAAGAGGCAGAAAACAAATGAAATGGAATCACTCTCTGCTTTTCTCTTTCTGGAGGGCTGAGAGGCTTCAACATAAGCAGACTGCAAACAGATGCGTGACGTGAGGTGTGTTACCGTTTCCATGAACCAGTGCGGTCGAGTCCCCTTCCCATCCGTCCGAATCCTCATCTTCCGGAGGGGTGCGATATCGGCTATCTCCATAATGAAACTGTCCACTTGGCCTCGCTCAAATCTGGAAGGATTGAAAAATTGGCAAGGTTTCCCACTGCTTTACAGACTCATTTTGTCTCAATCCCCTGTCCATGCTGCAACTCACACCTTGCCAACAGCCTCAAATTAAAAGTTTATGAGTGTGCTTTACTGGACTTGAGCATTTCTGTCCTGCCATCACCAGCTACTGTGCTTTTGGCAAGATACCTCAGTGCAGATCTGTCAGGGATTCCTCCTCCCCTAGAAAATCAGTCCCATACAAGGCACCTGGAGTTGTTCCAGGCAGCCTGTAGCATACATTATCGCTCTGTTTGTAACCAGGAAAATAGACACTCACAGTCAGTTTTATGTACATCGCGTTCCTTCTGGCATTGGCCCATGGGCTTGCCCTCAGCCCATCCCAGCTAGAAGGCAAAGCAATTTTGCTTAATCTTCTTTCACTAAGATGCAGCACATAACTTTCCTTTGCTGCGGTGATAGACAGCTCCTGCAGCTCAGCTAAATACCGCAACCTGATTGCAAGCTGGAGCCCAATGCCTACATTTAGCAAATGCAGGCAAATTGTGTTAGAAAGGAGCCAAAACCAACTGTCCTGCATGCCCCTCCTGAATTTAGGGAATTTGGATTTGCAAACTAGTTCCGCCTTTGGTAAGAACCTGGATAGGTTTGTGTGACAATGCATGAAATATCTTTCCCCACGCTTGGCTGCTGCACATAGGCACTAAGATACGTTGGAACTGCTCATCCATAGCAATCAGCAGAAAGCAGGAAAAGGGGAAAAACTAACATATGCTTCTTGAAGAAGGTATTACACTGGCCTGCCTCCCTCTTAGCATCAATGGTGCTAGGAAGAAAGCCTCAGGTTTAATATTACTCTGTTTAGAAGAAGTGGACCTTCTAGGTTTGCCCCCAAAATAATCTAGCAGACCCACTGTGGGCTTGGAGATGGAAATCAAGACCTTGCTAACTAGAAGACCAAATCCAGAGGGTCTACCAAGCTACTGAGGCTGCTTTTTTGTGTAAACTTCTCTTTGTGAGCTACTTGTATTTGCAGAGAGGTTTGGAGACAACTCTGCAAACTGTGGCCACAGTCATAAACTAGACAATCCATAATGATGATATGTCATTCCTAGCAATGTACTTAGCCTCCTACAGCTGTGCAGTGCCAGGATATGGAAAAAAAACCCTTTCTTTACCAGTCTCTGCTCAGATTACCCCCTGCAGAATGAATGTGATTATCCTCACACCATTATCTAAGCCTGCATAGCTGCAAATGTTAGCAACAGCGATTGGCTCAAGCCTCTCGTTTTTCATCCAGGCATTGCTTTCCCTGCACTCCCAGAGGCATTTGGATAGGGCATTTTGGTCCCAGTCCATTTCTAGTCATTGAGGGTTATGTTTGCTCTTTGAGAAACTCCCCTCTCTCTTGTTATTTGTCTTTCTGTGGTACTGGGTACTAAGACAGCCTGTCTCACTGTGAGAAACAGAATGTGCTTTTGTGCTTAGACTGGATTGATTTCCACTTCTACTTAAGAAAAAGGTGTGACCCTTCTAGCCTGAATTATCCCATGATCCTATGATCAGTTTTCATTACAATCACTGTTACCTACAAAGCTGCATGGAATTCTCTCACTTTGCTCCTTTCTAGGCTGAGGAATTCCAAGCTAAACAGTCTGTTAGCAAAATAAACCATTATTTATCTGCAGTAAATGCCATGCTTACAATTTGTAAGGCTGCTGTTCACCTGCTGCTTCCAGGAAGTCATCACACGAGAGGAAAGAAATTGCTAAAGTGACAAACTGGGTGACCCAAGAGCTCTTTTCTATCCCTTATTTATATAAACAGGAGCATAAGCCTGAAAAAAATTGAGAAGGGAAGAAGTACCCAGACATGCTGACTGCCACTATTTCTTTTCCTGGTCACTGAAGCATTTATCTGAGGGATTTCATTGAGATTTCCTACCCATACCTGCACTTATAAATATTTCTATTGCCCAGAGGTCTTGGCAATAACAGTAATGTAGCTAAAATTGCTCTAAATCTGCAGCAGCTTAGACAGACAGTTCTTCGTAATGCACTAAGCTGCTGTGAGTGAATTGGCATTGGATGTCCCCTATAAAGATGAAGTGTCTTTTACCACTTGGTTCCAGTGGCTCTCACCCATTCCTTGCTGCTTGTGCAAAAAAAAATGGTTGGACTCGATGATTCAGTGGGTCTTTTCCAACCTGGTGATTCTATGATTCTATGAAAGTCTGGCAAGATTTAAATGCAAAACAAGAGCTGGGGAAGCCTGTGTTGTTAATAGCTGGATGAAGACTGGTGGGAGTGGTGTGCAATCAGGCAGAATTTGCATTTGGGGACTCACATGTTCTCTGCTGAGTGTTAATGAGATAACAAGGGCTCTGTACAGGAGGTGGGATATAGAGCATCTTCAGCTAGCAGAGATGTGGCTGTACATCCCCAAAGAATAGCACAGCATCGTGGGGATATTAGCACATTAATACCTGTGTTTTACACATCCTTCTTCTTTATACAGTCCCAGAGAATTTTCATCACCATTTGCAGATCTTGTACTTGCAGAAAACAACCCAAGCAAGTAATAACATACAAAATATGTGGACCTCTCTACAGCGTTTTCATACCCTCATGACAGACATTATCCATCCTACCCATGTAGACAGATAAATGGGATGTCTTCTTGTAGGCCACAGAGTTTAGGCATATCACTTGCCTGGCCATGTGGAGAGAAATTGTAGTCCCTCTCTTGAAGGGCTGGAGCTGTCTTTGTCTCTTTTAGAGATATTTGGTTAAAGTACCCTGACACGAATTCTGCTTTACTTTTAAATACCAGTGGTCATTGTCCATTTTCCCACCACTAGGACTGAATATTGGGCTTAAAGTACAATCATAGAATCATAGAATCATAGAATCACAGAACCACAGAATAATAGAACCATAGAATCATACAATAATTTGGGTTGGAAGGGACCTTAAAGATCACCTAGTTCCAACCCCCTTGCCATGGGCAGGGTCATCCCGGTAGACCAGGCTGTCCAAGGCTCCATCCAACATGACCTTGAACACCTCCAGGGATGGGGCAGCCACAAACATTTGGGACTGTCTGGGGTCTTGGAAGGGGGTCATCACCAACAACCAGACACGCTGGTAGCCCAGGTGCCTTTGGAATTCTCTCTGTGATAGGGAGTAAGGCTAAGAGCTAGGACTTTCTGCATGACTCAGTTGTGCTTCTCACGGAGATTTTAGTCAGCAGCACCTCTGCTATATTTTTTTTTTTCAGAGCAAACAAGGCTCATGCTTGTTACTAACTAAACATATGAAGGTTTCAAGCTTAGCTGAACACGCTTACCCAGACACCCACTCTGCTATGACAGCTGCAAGTAAAACATCCCCTGAGCAAACACCTCTAAGAAGGGAGCCTTATCTTCAATTATCCAGCCCACACATGGTATACAAAGCTGTGGAGGAAGAACTGCATGGCGAGGAAGCTGGGGGAAGAGTCCATCATCACCTCAGGAAGCTCAGCTTGAACCATGTGGCCAAAAGTTCCTGCCTTCCCGATGCTCGGGAGATGCTTTGCTGATTAAGATCAGAGGTAGTCAATTAATTCAGTTTAAGGTTAATGAAAAGCATGTCTAAAAACTGATTAGTGCCATGTTCATTCTTGCCAAAGCTTTGAGTACTGAGGGAGGTGCTGGGAAGGAACAGGAAAACTTGAGGAAATGGACTAGTGGCAAGTGGATATTTTTGGTTTACAGAAGTGCTGTCATCAGATTGGGATTACAGTGTTAGCTGCTTCTGCTGAAGAAAACATGAGATTTCTTCTTTTTAGTCAAACCAGAGCACACAGTGCAGAACTCCACCCAGCTCGTGGCATGTTTACATCTTTTTACCCCATAAGACCACATCTGGGCAGGCAGATGTCGTCATGTGTCCCTGTTGTGCCAGCTGTAGACAAGCCAGCTCCAGTTCCAAAACCTCGTGGTTACATTAGTGTGGCACAGAGCCCAAGCTAAGAAACCCTCTTCTCAGCAAGGCCTTCATATTATCAGCTCAGGCCCTGGCATCTCTCATGCAGCTTCTGGACCAAGCTGGCTGACATCTGGCCAGCAAAGCCAACTTGAGGAGCATACAGAGGATCAGCACCTTCCCATCACAGGCACTTCCTAAGGCAGGTATGCGCATGTTAGTTTGTCTTTCTTCATCACGGTGTTACTCATGCATTCCCAATAAATAATGTTTAAATTAAATTACTTATTTTCCCACAAAAGATCCATTTTGCAGAATTTGCACCTGTGGTTTCATGTAATGTTTACAGATCGTCTTGGAGATGATGCAAGACATTAAAATTCATACTTTTGTTCTAAACTTTCAACTCTAAATCCGTGAGGAACAGGTCAAATGAAACAGCAAATGATGTAGGTTGAGTCCCCTGGCCACACAGTGCTCTCCTTTTCGTTGCTAAACATACTATAACAACAGCTACAAAGGGCACAGTTCTGAATCTATAAAGTAAATGGGAGTTTATCTTTGTATTTCAGTGGGAGCATGTCCAAAGCCCAAAGTGCATCTCATCTTGACACCAGCATCTGTCATCACTCCACTTCTGATGAGTAAAACTGACAAAGATATTGTACCTGTCTCCATTTTTTTCCAGCTGCATCTCCTCAGTGGTCCCATTGGATCCAAAGACAGTCATGAAAATACTGGTGTCAGTACCACCACTTTCGATGTCTCCAGTCACAACAGTGACTTCATAGAGGATCTGGTAAAGATTTGGAACAATCAGAAGGTCTTATTTAAACAACCGTCCTTAATGCATACAAAAGCCTGGGCAAAATGCTAGACAGGCTCTGTAGGAGATCTGCTTCTTTGCTAGAAATAGCTACAACACAATATCTTGGGTTCTCTCCGCACTGTGGTTCTCAGAAGCAACGTTAGATATTGCAGCTTGCTACAGGATCTTCCTCTTTGCATCATCTATGACTTTTTCCGCAGATTTTCTCAGCTCAGATAGGCTCAGAGAGAGAAATATCCATTTTGACAACCATATGCTTGGGGAGCAATGAAGACCTTGTAAACATCAGTGTGTGGGTCTCCAACCCTCTGCTACTGCCATCTCCTCCCAGCCACCTCCCAGAGCTCCAGACCTCCATACTGTACCACACTTCTGCCATTTTTAAAAGCAGCTCTCAAAGATATGATTTTTTTTTATTTTCCTTGACTGCAAAATACTTCCCCCAAGTGTTCGGTGTCCATCTGGGCAACACGTAGCCTGAGACCACCAATAGATTTAAAATCTATACATCCAGACGCTCTGTACAGCAGAAAAACACAGCTGCCCTATTTCCCAGTGGGATGCACACTGCTGCATTGAACACAGAGCGTTCTCAGATCTTGTACATTAAAGGTATGCCAATTTGTGAAAAGATGTTTTGCACCATTTTCACCTGATTAGCCTACCTTTGTTCTTTTCTCCTGACATGTGAATAATAAGATTCAGAATAAAATATTTCAAAAGCGTGCAAGTCCCAGTGGCTGTCAGTAGCATTAAGACTTTTAGGCCGTGCAGACGCTTTCAAGATCGTACCTATGGCAACAAGACCTCTGGTTTTAAGAAGTGGAGGAATATCAAGAAACAGCCCCAACAAACCCTATTTCAAATAGTGCACAGCTAGGCAAGATTTATTGGCCTGAGTTGTGGTTGCCACAGTGCAAAAAGAATAATACAAGGGAAAAAAATATATTCACAGTTGTTCAATGTTGAGTAACCTGTCCAACACATATTCATACACACATTTTACATCACAGGAGAGCATCGTATTTGCTATACATGGGAGAAGCAACACTCTTTTACAAATTCATTAAAGGTTTTTTAGTGACTTTGGTGGATATAACTAGCTTCTCTATGTATGGAAATGCAAATAATTAAAACACAAATTGGGGAATATCAAGCCAAGAAGAAAAATAAATTGAAATGGGTATGTGTGGCTGTGGAAGAGTCAAGCAAAAGCAAAGCAAAAACCATTTGTTTTCCCAAAGCAATTAAAAGTATTAGTCTTCTTTGAACTCTAAAAAAAAAATTTAAATGTAGTTTCTAACTACAGATATTTATGAGGGAACAGTCCCTAATTCCCACAACTAGAAGACTGATCAGAGAGTCAAATGCACACTTCTGATATTATGTTTCAAGCAACATCCCTGACTTCCTTCAAACCTTTTAGCTAGTTTCTGGCTTAGCATCACAGAAAAAAATTTAGTCATGTGTCATTTTGGGCATGCTTATGAAAATAAATATTCAGGATTGGGCTTTTAAAGGAAAGCTGAACATCAGACTTCACTAACACTCACATCAATCTACAGCAAACCATCAGCTAACCAATCAGAGTTTGGAAATCTTATGCAGGAGGTCAAACAACCACTGGGAGGGTTTTGAGAGACTAGGTTTTAATCCTGGTGTTCAATCTGAGGGAGTTGATTTTCCCTCTTAGGTCAATTCTACCACAAAAGCCTGCATTGAGCTGCTGAATCCTTCACAGATGCTAAAACTGTTATCATGCTTTTGTGTGTCTAAGGAAGAAAAAAGATTTCACGAGAGTGTCTGCAGCTTGGGAATCAAGAGCAGCATAAAGAAAAATTAACATCCTATGAAAGTGTAACATCACTGTAAATAAAGGCACATCTATAGAGATTTTAAATTGCCACACAGGTGCTAAATGCAGTGTTATTATACTATTCATCCAGACTGTTATTTCTAATATAAAATCTTAAATCCAAAATCAGCATAGCTAGGCTTTCCAATTGTACGTGTCTGAAATATGGAATAGCACACTTCGAATTTCATATATATGGATGAAAAGACTACATAGTTATTTCACTGCTTATTCAACTTCTATCAGTTATTCATTTCAAAGATCAAGCTTACCCATGTCTTCATGTTTTAACAAATTCCAATTATTATTAGTTTCTAACTGAATTCCATTTCCCTAACCCATCTTAGAAAAGCCGATATAGACCCTATCTATGCAAATATTAAATTACCTCCCCTATTCTAATTTGACAAGGCAGATGTGTCTCCTCAAAGAAAGCATGATGGATTTGGATTACACCAAGGTGTTCACCTGGCAGCTCCCCCAGCTCTACAGGTACCAGGTGATGCAGCATGTGGTTCAGGTATGGTGAACAAAATAAGGACATGGTGCTGAACTGTGTCCTACCTGCTCTGCCCTACCCTGCACCTCTGCCTATGCCATGGCTACATCCAGACAGCATTATAAAACTCCCCTAAGTGGCAAAATCAAAGAATCTCTTAGATTGGAAGAGACTCTTAAGATCACAGAGTCCAATTGTAAACCTTACCCTGCCAAGTCCACTACAAAACCCTGTTCCTAAGCAACACATCTACATGTCTTTCAAATACCTCCAGGGATGGTGACTCCACCGCTTCTCTAGGCAGACTGTTCCAACCCTTGACAAAGAATTTTTCCTAATATCCAATCCAAATGTCCCCTGGCAAAACCTGAGGTCATTTCTCCTCACCTTATCACTTGTTACTTCATGAAGAGACCAATACCCACCTCACCACAACCTTTTTTCAAGGAATTGTAGACAGTAGTAAGGTCTCCTCTCAGCCTCCTTTTCTCCAGACTGAATAACCTGAGCTCCCTCAGCTACTCCTCATAACCCCTGTGCTCCAGACTCTTCTCCAGCTCTGTTCCTTTCCTCCGGATGCACTCCAGCCCCTCAATGTCTTTCTTGAACTGAGGGGCCAAAAATTGCACCTAGGATTCAAGATGCTGCCTCACCAGTGCCAAGTACAGGGAACAATCCCCTCCTCCTGCTGGCCACACCATTTCTGATCCAAGCCAGGATGCTGTTGGCCTTCTTGGTCACCTGGGCACACTCATGGCTTGTGTTCAGCTGCTGATAGCCAACACCCCTAGGTCCTTTTCCACTCAGCAACTTTCAAGCCACTCTTCCCCAAGCCCATAGCATCGGATGGGGTTATTGTGTCCCAAGTGCAGGGCTTAGCACTAAGCTTTGTTGAACTTCATACAATTCACCTCAGCCCATTGATCCAGCCTGTCCAAATCCCTCTTTGGAGACCCTCAAACAGATCAACACTCCCTCCTGATTTGGTGTCATCTGAAAACTTACTGAGTTCTCTGGTCCAGACCACTGAGAAAGATAATAGACATGGTGCTATACCATCCCATAGATTTTGCTAAAGAATAAACAAATAAACCCTCTGCAAATAGAAGGCTCAAATCACATGTAGAAGTCAAAGTACGAAAGCTGCTGACACATAGCCTGTATCAGCTCAGGTCCATGCAACAGCTAAAGATACAGCAAGAGCTTAGAGCCTACCTTGAGGCCAATGTTAACACAGTCTGCATCCAGGATGTTGAGGATTCGTGAGGTGAGACCATCACCTTTGTCTCTGGCCAGCCAGCACTTACAGACAAAGTTATACATGAAGCCTTTGGTGGGTACAACGATGGTAAGCTCTTCCATCAGCCAGCAGCTCTCAGGGGTAGCGCCATCGTGCCCCACCTGTGAGAGTCAGCAAGAAAACACCCGCCGATTAAAGGGGGTTTCTTCAGAGGAGAGACCCTGTGTTTTAGCCATTGATGAAAGTCTAAGAGTGTTGGCTACATATACCATCACACCAACCACTTCCACAGTGGAATGGAGCAAGCTGTGAAATAGTTTGTACTGCTGCCGACCAACACGGAAGACATCAGTGTGCATTGTAGTTGATGTAGGCAAGGAAGCTCAAGTCATTATCTGCTGAGTGTGAGGGATGACAGGACACTGCCAGTCCCAAAATAAAGTAATATAGACCGGACTGACATACATGAGAACATGTCTGGTCTTCCACTACTCTATTTCTGGTCCATTGACCTTTATCTACTAGTTTGCTGATCTCAGTAGACTCATTTTTCCGTCTTTCCAACTCCTTCCACTGCTTCTGCCACACTTAGAAGTGACTATTCAAAGCTTCAGAGCCAAGATGAAAGACACAACTAGGCAAACAACTACATGCATTACACAAGCCCTCCTTCTCTCTCAAATTCACATCTAAGTTAGATACATGTATCATGCTATTCTTCTGCTTCCCACTCCCTTAAACTGCAAAAGCTCTATGTTTGTATAGAAGCCAACAGATGGAGTTTACATCTGTAGCTGGTATATTTCCAACGATGGCATCCTCTAAGCTCAAGAATGGTCCATTCTGGAGATCAGGTAGTCATACAAGACTGGCAGGAAGGCTGCATGAATGAACAAGGGGCTCTTGACAAAGCTTAAATGGAAAAAAAGAATACTAGAGCTGCCAGCAGGGATAGGACACCTGGAGAAATACAGAGGCACTGCCCACGTGTGCAGGGATGAGAACAGGAAAGCCAAAGCTCACCTGGAGCTGAATCTGGCAAGGGTTATGGACAGCAACAAGCAATGCTGTTACAGTTCTATCAGCAGCTAAAGGATACTGACGGTACAAACTTCTCCAAGAAATGGCATGTAGCCCTCTTAAATAATGTGGGTAATTCACATCAGGGTGGGCTTATAAGCATAATTATGTATTCCAGCTGATTTCCAAAACTCAGTCAGCCAGTCATGCCAATGATCTATCTGTACATAAAAGGTCAAATAAACAAGCTGCCCACAGGTCATTATTTTCAGGGAAAGTGTTCTTTGTGTCGTAACTAGGAAAATGAGGCCCTTAGCTCTTGCTGGTTTTGTTTCTAGAGTGTTAGGATATTTAGGGTTGCTTAGAAAAGAATTTTTAATAATAAGTTCATCTTGGGTGATATATATGTGATATTATTTTCCCCAAAAAAGCAAGTGATCTTTTTATCTGACTGTCTCAGCCATCACTGCTATTAGGAGTATTATTACTCTACTAATGTCTGTGCAGCTGCAGAAAATTAGAGTTATCCACTAGGGAAATTCAAGTCTACAATGGATGCATTAATTTTCAGATTCCTGGGGTGTGAGGTGAATGGGAATACAACACTTGCCTTCCCATTCTGTCTCTGGTGTCTTGGCTGGCCTTCTCCAAACCAAAAAATCCTCTGGGAGTCTCCACACAGCCTCTCAAGACCTGTTGCAGGATGAGGCAGTGGGGCAAGTCCAGGGCAATAGCTCTGCAGTGAAGCAGGGACAGGGCAGCTGGAGGGAAAATCCAAAGGAGCCCATTAAAGTCCGCTGTTCTTCTGTTTTAATTACAGCTACTTCCTAAAGCAACATTCCAAGGCATTGCTAGGTAGCAGGTTTTCACAGCAACCTTTAACTCCTTTGTTACAAGTGACTGGCCAGAAGAAAGCATGCTGCACATCCTGTTGCCTTGGAGAACCTCCACACATGCAGATTTCCAAGACCTCCAAGAACAATATTGTAAGGTCTGGGATAAACTCATCCAGTGCTGAGACTTCCTTATAGCTGGTCTTTTACAGCGTAGCACTGGGTTTTGTCTTTCAATCCAAGCAAATCTTTAGGTAGACCATGCCAACACAATGAATGGTTCAAAGCCACGGACACACCAGCAGTGTAGCCCGGATATGCATACCAGTATCACATGTTGTTTGGTCTAAGATATTTGAGCTAAGTTAGGATGATGGAATTTCAAGGGCTGATAATACTTGGGCCAGCTGAAAATCTTTCTAAATCATTCTCACATATCCTTGAAGGACTGTTGAGTATTTTGCGTCACTGAGACTAAGATGCACTATTTGCACTGCACAGCTCACAACCTTATTGAAACTGAAAGCAACAACAAGGAAAAGTGTGAGAGAATTCTAGAGGTAGGTAGAAGGAAAAATGACAAAAAAAGGGGATTTATAACTTATTTTGAAAAGTGCAGAAAATATATTAGAGACCTGAGGGTTTTCCAGGGTCAAGTCCCTAGTCCAGGAGGTACTGGACTTGCAGCACTTCACACTCCATCACACTTTGTGCTTGTGATGGAGAAAGGCTTTGAACAATAAGTGGTTTAAAAATGCAGAACAATGTACAGCTTTTCTGATCATACCTGTGTCTCTCTGCAGCAAAAGTAGTCTAGAAACAGAGATACTTTGATTCATTAGGAGAAGAAATATTAAAACTTGTTTTAAGAACACAGTATAAATTGCCCGTTCCAAATAACTTGTATTATTTATTTTCATGTCAGTGTGTCTATTAAAGTACACCAGTAGAAAATACCATATCTGTAGGCTTACAAGACAGTTATAAATGGTCCCCTTTCAAACTGCTTCATGTTCCACTGTTTCTGCTTTTACCACTATATTTGCAAGAGGAGAATAATTCCAAACTAAGACTGACATCACACTGCAAATCTTACAATCCTACTAAATCCTGCAGTCTGCTCCCTGGGTTATACAGAGGGCTTCTGGAAACTTAATCCCCATGCTATGCTATTTTCACATGTTAACTCATATTCAGAACTTCTTGCCTTCTTCCAGAAGCAGACAAATGCCAAATCTGAGAACAAACTGTTCCTCACTTTTTCTGATTAGATAACTAGCAATTTTCTGCACTATCCCCGAACACTGCAATTTTCTACAAGGAAAATATGGACTGATTCCATGGCAACCATGGCAGACTGGCACATCGGTGTTAACTCTGGGATATGAATCAAGAAGAAGAGACCCTTCAAGAAGAGGGCACTGCAGGAAGGAAGGTAGAACACCAGGAGCAGATGGCTCCTCCAGCCATGAGCTGAGGGATTACAAAGAGAAAGAGAAAAATGAGCAAGGGGAGAGGCAGCAGGCTGGTGAGATCACTGAGGATAAGGGTGAAAGAGTGCAGAAGAACATCACCCAGCTTAAAAACTATATGTTGTGTCTTTTTCTAACACTCTACTGTTCATTTGCAACCCTTTCTCTTCTTTCCCAGTTGTAATCCAGAATCACAGTATGGTCAGAGTTGGAAGGGCCCTCTGGAGTTCATCCAGTCCAACCCCCACTGCTAAAACAGGATCACCTCCAGCAGGTCACACAGGAACACATCCAGGTGGGTTTGGGTATCTCCAGAGAAGGACATCCCACACCCTCCCTGGGCAGCCTGATCCAGTGTTCTGACACCCATGCAGGAAAGAAATTTTTCCTCATGCTGAGGTGGAACTTTCCGTGCTTCAGTTTGTGCCCAGTGCCCCTTTTCCTGTCACTGGGAACAATTGAGAAGAGACTGGCCCCATCCTCTTGACACCCACCCCTTAGATATTTATAAGCATTGACAACGACCTCTTTTCTCTTCTACAGGCTAAACATTTTGAGCTCACTCATCCTCTCCTCACAGAAAAGATGCTCAAGTCCCATGATCAAACTACTTCTTTCTTGCTTCTGTCTTTTTCAAGTGTTTTCTCTTATTTTCTCCTCTTCGCTGTCCATTCCTTAAGCTACTCACCATCTCTTTTCAAGTGACTATTTCTTTCTTCCTCCAACTCCTTCTCTCAAACACTAAGGGCTTACACTTTTTCTTCTTTCTCTTTCACACCCTATGGCTGTCGCCGTGTGCATGGTTTGGAGAAGAAGTATTTATGCACTTACTTCACTTTCAAAGTTTGACCTAGAGAGGGCTAGATGCAAAGTGCCACTGAAACTCACAACATCCAGGCACTTGGAGCACAGCAGGAAAATGGCTTGTTAATAAACTCAAAACTAGTATAGGGACTTCTTAAGGTACCAGAATCCATTGATTGAATGCAAGATAATGGGAGTGCTTCAGTCTGTCAGCTGATAGAACAGGACATAGAACTACAAATATATTTTAATTAGTTAGAATTTCTCTCTTTATGTTCCTTTCACTCATCTCCCTCTGAATATGCAAGTACACATACCAGGTTTACAGCAACATGGGGTGTGGGGTAAAAATGAAATTAAATAGGCCCCAGAAATCTTCAGATGCTATGAGTATCAGTTCTTGAGGGCTGGAGCAGGCATTCAGGAGATGAAACTGCCATACGAAACATGAATGATGTACACAAATGCACTGGAAGATTCATGTGAATTTTAACCTCGGTAATGGAAAGTCTATGCAAATTCTGTCTCCCTGAGCCATAGCAGAAATAATAGCTCCTGTACCAAAATCTGTTTGTGTACGTTACTTATGAACAATGATTAATTTTCCTCTCTAAGCTTGGGTCCTCCAAGCTGTAAAAACAATTTTCATGTTTAGCTAGAAAACTATACAAGATGTGTTTCTCACTGCAGGCACAATTTATAAAACCCAACTGGAAGTAGTGTAAATATCAGCTAGAAAAAGGACTGACATAGAAGCGCATCCTGGGAGCCTTCACTGCATCTATCAATAACAGGGTTTGACTAAGAAAAACCAGTGCCAGAGATGGAACAAATCTGGGATGTGTTACAACATCCCTTATAGTTCAATATTCTTTTGCCTCCCTAGGATCTTAGTTTTGTGACATGTAAAGCATACTGCTTTTCAGGCTCAGACACATATGAAATCTTATTAGCATATCCCTGTTTACATTCCTTTAAGATTCAAGTGCCTTTGCTGCTAAGAATAACAGGAACATGTACTCTCTTTGGCTGCACATGACTATGCCTCCAATGCCTTCCTTGTGTTCATGAAATACCTCCACTTTTTTGATCTCTCCAACATCAAGGCCCCAAACAGAGAATTTCTCTACAGAACCATCTGCAAACTCGTCTTTTTCTTCTGGGAGGTCCAGCCACAGCCTCTCTGTCTGCACTTTCTGAGGACCCATGATGATGATGTACACACGGCTGTCGGTGCTGGAGTCATACTCCGTGCCTGTTGTGACGGTGATGTGGTATGGGATTACTGTAAAAAACAGAAGTTTAGCAATCAGAAAACCCGCACATATATATATTTGCATAAGACTTCAGAAAGCCGGGGGGTTATTCCGTCAGAGGTACCAGTTGTGTGTGCTACGTAGTTTCACATTCCATTGAACTAATTGAGTTCATTGAGTTAAAGAACTAATGCTTCATTGAGTTACAAATGTACATGGGAGATGACCTTCCCATACACATTTGGGACTGAATTCTGCAAGGGTTAATTTCCCCAGACAACTTTACCAGTTGCAAGGAGGTTATAAGTCTGGATTTCTCCTTAATAGATGACAGAACAGCAAAGGTCTTGAATCTTTATTTACACCAAGAGATCTTCATGAAGATGAGCCTGAGCATCTAAATCTTAAGTAGGCCATTAGACTAGAGCCATCTTATGCTCACTGTTCAATAAAGGCAAATAAATCTATGTTGACTCCAAGGTAAGCTCTCACTGACTGAAAGGCCGAGCACAACTGCAAATGTTCTCTTCGTGCTTCATTCAGGGATTGCTGTGATCTATGGGGCAGCTCAGGATTTCAGCATCCCTTTGCAAACCCAGGCAAAACATCAATAATCCTTGTATTAAGGGCTCAAAAATTTTATACTTCACATAATAAGATCGATTAGAGAGAAAAAACTTTCAGGCCAAGGCTTGGGGCTGAGCTGGTTTTTCTATGGTTTTCAGAAATTTCAGTTCAGCTGTTAAAAGGGAGGAAGTGCCAGACTGCTTTTCAAGTGCTTTCCAAAAGCTCATTTGGGTAAGTCGAGCGGGTGGTGCAGAATTAGATGCTGAATACTCGTTTGATTTCTCAGAACATTTGTGCAGGGCTGTTAAAACCATTCTGACAAGATTCAGAGCTTTGAAACTTGCCTCGTCACAAACTCAAAACTCAGTCTGGCTTCATCATCACTTTTTCGATTTTAAAAATAGGTTTATAAACCCTGACAAAAAACTTAGTTGGGTTTCATATCATCCAAGACTGACAAATAATTTTGCTTTATGATGACTAACAAGATATTTGGGGTAGGAGGCTGTACTAGAAACTCACATCAAGCTCAGAACACATATGCAATATCAGGGAAGGCATGAAACCATGCTGCCTAAATCTGTTCTTACCTTTGGACACAGCAGAACCCAAAGAGATTAATTCAGCCCGAGACCAAGGATTTTGTGTACCAACACAAAACAAACTGATGATTAGTCAAGACTTGTTCTCCCCTTTATGGTATCATTTACATTTTAGTGTGAACATCAGCTTAGGAGGTGGCTATCTGGCTCACATAGTCCATCTTATGCGACATTCCTTCAAGATGCAGTTTTGTTAATAAAGCCATTGCACTGCCACAGAGATAGTGGTGGTGACAAGCTCCAGGACTCAGAGAAGAAAGACCACCCCAGTACAATGGGAATGATGAGATCTTTCTCAGCACTGCTGGAGATGGGTTCTCATGGGAAATACTGATGTTTTACCCATTATTTGTGAAACTACAGGGAATTCCAGCAAGGCAGATGTTATCCATTGTCACAGCACAGAAGTAATATCAGAAGGGACATGGGAATCATTTTTTTTTCATTTAAACACAATATGGGATTACAAAAGAAGGGTTGCCTTGAGACATATGGGTTGCGGACCAGGTTAAGCAATCGGCAGCCTTATGTCTGCTTCGCAACTTCAAGGCATGAGATGCACAACCCAGGTATCACATTGCAACGAGCTACAAGGCATCAGCTAAGCTGCAGTAACCATGTCAGTGAAAGCTATCTCAAACGCTTAAGCTGAATTACATCATTTTGCCCTTGTCTTGCCATGGAAGTTTAAGACAAGTTTAATTATTTTGCACGTACTGTGGGCCAAGAACACATATACAGACCACAACTTTAACCCAGCTGCTTCCCAGTTACTTGTTACAATGCAGTGTAATCTTAATCTAAACCTTAAAGACCCCATGTAGGACAACAACAAGCTATAGGCGCAATTTAGATGATTTTGTCCTGGAACACAGAGGTGGTTAATCAAAAGGTGCGTAAATGCAGAGGGAAAAAAAAGCCTGTGTGCCAGTGAGGTTACAGGGAAATATTTATGGACTGGGAAAGTTTTCCACAAAGGTTAAGTTCAACTGATGGACACTGATCCTTCAGGGTTTGTTCACAGCCAGGACAGAAACAAAACTAACACAACTTTCCCACCTTGTATTGGACACAGCTGAAGAAGACTAGCCTCCCTGCATGAAAGCTGGCCTTTGCAGACACAGTCCAGCATATCTGACTTTTTATAAATGCAATCCAGAAACAGATTTTTCTTTTATATTTGCCTTTGCTTTGTCTCAGGAACCAGAACCTCAGGGTGAAACTCTACACTAGAGCCATCAACCCTTTCCACCAGTGATTTGAGGAAGAACCTGTTGGGAGTTCATTGGCTCCTGTCTTTCAATGACAGCATTTGCAGACCCTCCTCTTCTGCGTAATTATAAGACAATGCACCTTTTAGAAAAGAACACACTCTCTTTAGTGCTCCCAGTCAAAGCTCATTTTCTGAAAGCCAAAAGGCTTATCCATACTCTTGTTCACTCCCCATATCCCACTCGCCTCACAACCCAACAGCTTCCATGATTCAGCTACATGTTGCAAAGAAAAAATGTAAAGGATTCTAAAATAAATCACATTTAAATTCAGATTAAGTGAACATCCTTGGTGATGAGGCACTACTAGCCTAATCCTGAAAAGGAAAGATGATTTAGGAATGGCAAATAAGGTCTCAGGAAATTCAAAGCCTTCTTTGCTAATTCAGATTTAGTATGCTAAATGAAACACTATCTTGGGTAGGTCAAAGAGATACAGGAGGGGATAAAAACCAGCTGATATCAGCAACAAGAGCTTCTTCAAGCAATCATGTGGAGAAGAGCCTCTGATAATACAAAGGAGAGTTTTTTGGTGATAGCATGTCTAACTACATTTCCTTTCACTGCAAAGAGCTTTGGATCCTTTGAAGGATACTTCAGACAAAATTATACAAAACTTGCATAAATTCTTCCCTTAACACTATCAGTCCACGCTGTTCAGAGGGTAACGTCACTCTAGCCAGTGCTATCTGCAATGCAGTTGTTGGTGGAGGAGGAAGAAAAAGGAGTATGACTTTTCAGGCCAGTGGGTTTCTTTCTGAGGAGGCCCTATGGATATAGTTGACTAGCTGCTTTGTCACAATTAGTGGTGTGGATGCACTCGTCTAACTTCAGGCATCTAAGGGACACAATTTGGGACTGCAGTAGCCTCTAGAGGTCCCCTGTGTCTTTCACCTCACCACAGCAGAAAACAACATACTCTTGAATAACCACCTACCTAAAGACATTGTCACATTGTCACATGAACACAACCTCTCAAGCACTATAATCCGAGAACACACGCATGCATGCAATCAAACACTGTGCTAGCTCACGTGATCCTTCTTCTGCTGCCTTGACCAAGCTGGATTTCTTGGTTTCCTTCACGTCTGCGTTGCTGTCTTGACTTGACATGCTGAGAGACAAATCATCCAAGCTGTTTCTCTCACCATCATAGCTCTAGTTGGAAGGCATGTATGGGAAGGTAATGAGGTTGAGTGCTCACGTGTTGTCAGCTCTTCCCATATCACTCCAAGATCAACATGAGAAGGAGTCGTTCTAGTTTCCCAGGTCATTTTTTTCCTCAGTGTAGCTCAAACAAATGTGACTTGCAATTTACTGCAGCTTATTCATTCATTTCATTGGTAACCTTAACCAGTCATTTTGGATGCATGTTGTAACAAAAGAAAATATAATGGGTATAATAGACTTTAATGGTGTGTTGTGACTTTTATCTGCTACCTGCATGAGCAATAGCCACAGAAAATGCAGATGGATGGGATGATGCCAGATTTGCTCATTAGAGCATACACTGTGGTGTCAGACTTATTGATCTGGTGCAAGTCAAATACTGAGAAAGTACTGCAAAGCTGAATGATAAGAAACATCTATTGTGTTTGAGAAGTGTGCGTGTATGAGCCTCATGAAGTTAAAAAAGGCCAAATGCAAGGTTCTACACCAGAGTCAGGGCAATCTGAAGTTTCAGTTTGGGTAGGGGGGTGACATGACTGAGAGCAGCTCTGAGGAGAAGGACTCGTGGTTGCAGATTGATTAGAAGCTTGACACGGGCCAGCAACGTGTGCTCACAGCCCAGAAGGCCAACCGTGTCCTGGGCTGCATCAAAAGCAGCACGGCCAGCAGGGCGAGGGAGGGGATTCTGCCCCTCTGCTCAGCTCTTGTCAGACCCCACCTGGAGTCCTTTGTCCAGTTCTGGAATCCCCAACATAAGAAGGATATGGAGCTGTTGGAATGGGTCCAGAGGAGGCTACAAAGATGATCAGAGGGCTGGAGCACCTCTGCTCTGAGGACAGGCTGAGAGAGTTGGGGTTGTTCACCCTAGAGTAGACAAGGCTCCCAGGAGACCTTATAGGGACCTTCCAGTCCCTGAAGGGTCTACAGGAATGCTGGGGAGGGACTTTTTACAAGAGCTGGAGTGATAGAGGGGGAATGGCTACAAACTGGAAGGGGGAAAATTTAGACTTGACATTAGGAAGAATTTTTTCACGCTGAGGGTGAGGAGACTCTGGAACAGGTTGTCCAGGGAAGTTGTGGATGTCCTTTCCCTGGAAGAGTTCAAAGTCAAGGTGGATGAAGCTTTGAGCAGCCTGATCCAGTGGGAGGTATCGCTGCCCATGGCAAGGGGTTGGAATTATAGGATCTTTAAGGTACTTTCCAACACAAACCATTCTATTATCCTGTGTTAGTCCAGATGTGTTAAGTGTCATTGTCCAATAAATGTGAGGCTCTTATCACACCGTCACTTAATTAAAAAAAATAATTATTGTCCTTTCCTTATTATGAATCAATATGAGCAACAGAGCAAGTGAGACCACAAGAATTCCTAGCATTGTCTGCTGCAATTTTATGAAGTAGCATTTGGCAATACTTATCCTTGGTGTATCTGTTGTATTGAGGATGAGCCTGGCCCAGTTTCATTGATGATAATTTTGGTGGTAACTGTCAATTAAAATTTCACTGTATTTTGCAGAGTGGACTCCATAACTATGAGGAACTTATAATCAGCTGCTTTATTGTGTCTCATTGTATAGAAGCAAGAGAGGTCTATTAATCTTGTTTGCTAATTTTAAGTAGTGTATGTACCTTGAATTCCAATCAGCTATTGTAGCCTGATAAGGCAACAGAGAATGTGCAATTAGAAATGGCATGTCACTAAAAAACATTCATTGCTTTGAGCAGTAACAAAGAAACTATAATTTTTATGTTTGTAATTGATGGAAGAAACTGCTGAGAAGATAAACCTACCCAGTCCAATGAGGATGAAGTCAAAGGACCCAATATTTTGACTTGGGGTCTTTGAATAGTGGGACCCATACTTTCTGGGTACAGCAAGGATAGCAGTAGGCAAATATACACTACTGTGCATCTGAAAGATATTTTGACTCTGGGCTGAAGAGTTTCACTAAGGCTCATAGAATTTCTTGTTGAAATTGCACATTACAGAGCTGGTAATACTGGGTTGACAGTGGTCATACTTTCAGGCCTTGTCTGAAAGTCACAGATTCATTTCAGGCAAGTGAAAAAGCAGGAGTCCCTAATGATCTGTCTTGAACTTCAACCAGATATTCAGTCATTTTATATTTATTAGTAGCAGTGGGTTGTGATCATATCTTTGAGCCACAACTGTACCTGTTCATAAAGCGTACGCTCTATCTTTTTGTCCTCTTTCTTCTTAGAGAGCCAGCGCTCACACAGAAAAACAAACGACTCCTCTGTGGTCTCATCCAGGATCTCTACTTTTTCCAGGAACCAGTCAGGACTGAACATGCTGTTGTCGTGACGAATCTTGATCTTGTACAAAATGCCCAGGTCCACAGCCTGTATAGTAAACGTATCCTCCTGCAGAGTGTTCAATAGCATTTGCTTCTGTTAACAAGCTCTCAACAGACCATCTACCAGGCAAAAGCAGAGACTACAGAGCACAGTATGTGTTTAAATTCCACCTCACATGATGGTGCTTGGCTAAAATCTTTGCAGCAGTCTGTAGAGGCATCTCTTTACGCTAAAACTGTTCTTCAGGGAAGTGTTTTGAAGCCTCCTTCTGCTATGAGGGGAGTTACACAAAACGTTGCTCTTACAACCAATTACAATGTTGAATTATTGGTATTTTTACACCCTGATTTTTAAGCCTGTGAAAGACTTCTCCTTCTACTCCAGTTAGATTGCTATGGATAATCCAGATAAGACAACTTTTGCCATCTTTATATCTGAGTATCTCCAAATAAGGCAGTGATATATGACTCATATATTGACTGCAAAGTAGTAGTTTTGGAGTTATTTTATCAAACAAATGCACTCACAATTTAGGTCTCATGAATTTATCAAGCTTTGCGTTGAGGGGTATATACTATGTACTTGAAAATCAGTTACACGGAGGCTACAGGAATGAGAGATCTTAGGATTTGTGTGCTCTCAAATCTGCAGCTAACATTTCAAGCCATTTTATATGGACCAAGCTTATGATTTGTCCATCAGTGACTTTGCAGAAACATCTACCCATTTGCTTCAGTGCCCATCAATTGCAATACCCAGCTGACAATCCATACAAAGCACTTTAAGAGGTAAATGGAATCAATAAATTCATCTCTCATAGGAAAACTCAGACTATAAATGTAGTCATGGACTTGTAAGGTTGAAAACTGAAAAAGTTATTAAGACATTGCATTTGTACCTGTCCTCTTTCAAACTTGTTGAAGTTTGTTTCAGATTTGCTGAGTTTTCTCTCTCCTGTGTCCCCCAGATCTCCGTAGATATTTAGGAAAACATTAGCATCTGTCCCAGCACCATAGATATCTCCAGTGAACACGCTGATCTTGTACGTGTGAACTGCAGAACGAAATGGAAACATGATTGCTGGCTACAAGAATTGTCAAGTTCTATCTTAGATACTGAATTTGCCTAAGCAAATGCTCCCCAAACTTTCTACGCATAGCTCAGTTCCTGGAGGTTAAAAATCCCATGTGTTTTATCCTTCCAGCTTCCAGTAATGATCAAAAGACTGGGGAATTAGTGGGCTGAAATTTGCTGACTTTTCTCCATCTAATCAATGCCCGTGTATTGCTTTGATCATATAGTTTGCAGTTAAAAATGCAAAGAATCATTATGCTTATTACTGGATGCAAAGTCAATAGAGGTGAGGGAACTCAGCACCTTTTCACACCGAGGCTCAAGGGACCTACATCTGAGAACAAGAGATTCGGTGGTGTGAATTCTTAATACTTCATGTTCTATGAACAAACTCACAGGATTCAGATGTGCAATTACTACCAGAGCTAACGGCATGCATCTCTCTAAATTCCCCAAACAGAAAGAAAAAGATTTCTGAGGCCTTTTGCTGAGGCAGTATTTAATTAAGGGAGTGTTGGAGCTGTGCTGTTTAAGTACCCTTTCTCTTTAGCTTGCTCAATGATGATCCAATAAAATCTCATTAAACTCTAGAAAGGTGCTTTGCTGAATCTGTTATATATTCCTAGTTTTATTTTGTTACTCTTTTCCCAATGACACAGGGAAAACAAACAGTTATCGAAAGCATCCTCACCAGGAAAACAATTAGGAACTGTACAAGTCTCTGATTACCCCGGTGGCATACAAGACTTGGATAATATATCCTTGCAAATCCTTGGGCAATGCAAATGAGGAAGAGCTATGAAGTCTTATTTAGGATTCTTCTTTGTATGTTAACAGCATCAAAGAAAACATCTATATTGTCTATTTTTCTTTTGCACCTAACTTTCCCAGTAAAACAAAGCCTATTAAACTTCATCATCCATGAAAGATTTCCATTGATTTCTCTAGGAAATGGAGCAGGATCATCACCTGAGACCATTCATCAGGCTAGGCTCAGTGCCAGGCTTTGTGGTTTGCTTCTTCATGCTGTGTCCTACAGGGTTACAGCTTTATATCTGAGAGGCAATGGCTGCTACCAATGACAGAAAAAATGCATATGGCTAATTATTCAATGCATCTCGGTATGGTTTTTGCTCGCCAGTTGTAGAGACCTTCAGGACTGAAAAGCAGCCTACTCATCTAATAGATGATCCTTAGAATACCACAGGCTGGTTTTCAGTTGCTGTCATTTACACTGTGTTGCTGGTCAAGATGTATGAGGACTCACAGAGATACAGGAGATATAATTCCCATCCCAAATATTTTATATCTAAAGCAGAAGTTCCCAAACTTAACTCCTAGATCCCAGACAAAAGAAATCATTTATCCAAAAGTCCTGTTCTATAGACTATAAAACATATTAAGACTTTGCCTTAAGAAGGAAAACATGAGTCATCATATGCTAACTCATGCAATATAAAGAAGTAGAAGTAATAAGTTAAAGAAAATATTGTGCAGACACATCACATTTGTTCCACTTACTAATTGATACTAAAACTATCCTTGCCTCTGCGGGGAAGAAATCTCCCATAAGCTACCATGAAGTTCCTAACAGGAGGAATTATGACTTCTCTCTCTTCTAGGGGCACAATGCGAAGGCTTCAGCCTTCCTAACAACAAGCCACCTCTTCCTTTGGTAGTGGGAAATGCTTCCAATCCATATAAATTCCACCCTGACAATGGTGTACTGCAAATGCAAATCAAACTCTGAGAGAAAAGAAACAAGGAGAGAAATAATTTTCTCTGTTGAATCATCTTGTTGCCAGATGCAAGAACGAAGAATGAAAACGGCAGCTGAACTCAATTTGCTCTGCTCAGGATGTAAGGAGGTTCACGACTTCTCTCAAGAGCAGAAGGATGGTGGGGTGTGAAAAGGAAGTCCCAGAGGAAAAAAAGTTGATAACAAGATGGAAGAATTTGATTAGGTATCAGGGAGACGTGAAAACTATGTCTATGTGAAAGTGTGCTCGTGACAGGTTTATAAATACTGTACAGGAAAATAATGGTAATATTGCACCGAAGTGTTTTAGGTATAAAAGAGACCAGAGAAGAGGAAGGGAAAGAAATATGAACAGTCATACCAACACTGTATACATCTGAACCATGCATGCAGAATTTTTGTTCCAAATACCTACTTTGTTCCAAATTCTACCTACTTGTAGAATTAATTACCTTCTAATGGGTCTTCAACTTCTTCCTCTATCTGCTTGAGTGTCCCATCCTTCAAGAGTTTTTCAGTAAAAATTTCAGATGGTACCAGTTCTCTAATTATCTCACCGTCATCTTCAGACTTAGCAAGCCATCTTTCACATGGAAACGTGACAGTTTCTGAGCCCTGGAGTAAACATGACAAAATCAATATGAACATGTTAGCATTTCGCCTTTGAGAATAGTCCTACATCGGGCAAGGATTTTCAGCCCACATATGTATGTATGTGCATGTAGATGCGGACCTGAAAGAGTATGTAGAAATATACTTCCTCCTGAAAGAGGACATCTGAGGTCTAGGAGAAGGACTGAACATGCAGCAAAGAAAAGTGTGCTCAATGGCTGTGTGGGACCAGCTGTGTGATCCAGCAGATCTCCGCCCTTTCCAGTATTCAGTCTTACAAATTTCTAATCAGGACTGCACCATTCCCACTGAGAACATATTTTACCAGGACTCTGCGATTCCTCTTCAATCCTTATTCAGGAAAGATTATCTTTGAAGTCAGTAGGGGCTTTTTTTCTGAGTCAATACTTTGAGATTTTGCCCTGTAATTCTGTGACTCAAGCTGGTTTCCAGGCAGTTCCCATGCGTGCATTAAGAGGAGAAAAATAGTGATTTGATTTTTGATCTTTTGTTTTGACTTCACTTTGGTGGAAACAAGTATGATTTCTATCATCAAACAAACAAAAACAATGGAACATGTGTTTTCCACTTGGTAAACAAAGTCAATTCCAGACTGCTATTAAGAACAGAGTCCTGTAAGGCCTCCATGCTGGTAAGATGCAGGCAGCTTTCTGTGTGCTGGGTTCCATCAGCTCTGTCTCCATCAAGACAGCGGCATAAGCAATCATTCAAGTTGCAGAACCCACAGGTCTGAACAGAAAAAATAGTTTTAATCTCACTGTAACTAAAGGAAGAAAGAAATGGCTCTCTCTTTACTGACAGCTTAATCATTTCTTTCCCAAGTAGCACAGGGACTTTCCACTGTTTCTAGTACTCTGTGTACCATCAATTTAATGTATAACATACATACAAATACCATACAGTTTAATTACTCTCACATAATTATTTATCAAACCAAAACAGGGTTCTTTCTTCACTATTTTTGCTATTTAAATACTAAAACATTCATACATAGCAAAAGAAGGAATGAATAGGTCATTGAATCACTGCGCACAGATCCCAGAGAAGTTGTTCTGCGGGACCTGAGCCTCTCCAATGGGCTTGTGTGATCCAGTGCTTTGAGCCTGCAGCAGAACCAGCCTTTGAACTCACACAGCCCAATCCTGCTGTCAATAAACCACCGTTTCTCCTCTTCTTCTCCTCCATGAAATGCTGCCATTTAACCCCAGGTTTGCAATGTTTAACTCCAGAGGCAATTTTGAGCATGATTTGTACAAAATTGTGTCAAACAAAACTGGCAACACTTTAGATGATTTCAAATATTCTGCTTTCAAGTGTCATTTGTGCTGTACAAGCAAAATACAGTACCTAATGAATGCCCACACCAGTACTTCTGCCTTTTCATTTCTGCACTGACTGGCTAACCACATAACCTGTATTATCTCACTGTACACTGAGCGGATGAACAGCGCTTAACTTCTCATCTGCAGTCTGGGAAGAGAGGGATTTCCAGAATGATGCTTCAGTGCCGAAACCTTCTCCTCCCAGAAGAGATCCTACTTCAGTCACGTCTCTCACTGAAGCTTTTAGCTGCTTCTAATTCCGTTGATGATGTTGACTGTATGTGCCATTGATATGAACACTGTTTATTTGGTAATAGGATATCTAGGGACTTGAGTGCCTGCTCAGTGGGGTATAATGTGCAGTTATTGCAAGAGTTAATTGTATCATTATTGTTAATCACCATGTCATTGTCACACTTTTTATTGAAGTTTCCTTGTTAGTGATTGCATTAATATTTAAGTGACGTAAAGAGCACTGGTTTATGTTACCCACGGTAAAATCCTCTTGCAGCTTCAAACAGAATTTGTTTCATTAGAATCTGTGGCTGGCCCTAAGCTAGAGGCAGGGTATGATAGTGTGCTAAAAGTCAGTGCTTTGCCCTTCTCCAAGTTGTAACAAATGAAATGTAATTATCAGACATAATTGGCATGCGAAGACAGAGCTTTATTGGCATGCAACAATCCTAGTTTCCTACCCAAGTGCTTTTAACTTACTCTGAAAAGTTACTGACCTCATTTTTCTTTTGCAGCATTACAGATACATCTACACACATCTTAGCAGTCTAATCAGGTAGCACAGCTTTTAGAAGCATTGGCAGCATATTGCTATCCTGTGGCAGGTCATAATATCCTGTGGCTGATCAGCAGCATCACACCGTGTTCCACTTTCTTCTTTTTTTCCCATGTCATAATCAAAAGATCAGCAGAATTGTAAATCTCTCCATTTTTAAGTTGCTCATGGTTTCTTCCCTTCCTCCACCTTCTCAGGCTTCTCACCATCTGTCCTTCAAAGTGGCTGCAACGACTGTGGAGCTGAGCAGCCCCAAAACCCTTTTCTGGGCTAGTGGAAGAGCACTCAACATGGAGCCCTTGGGAGCTTCCCAAGGTGCTCAGTCTGCTGTAGGTGTCGAAACAGCCAGCCCGATAATCTTTTTCCCTTTGGCTTTCATACCTTTGCTCATCCCCCTCTTCCTCTTCCCTAGTCTATGAGACCAGTAATAATATCTTCAGAAACAATGTCACCCTGTTAATTCATCTAATGAAGCTCTGGAAGGCAAGAGTTAGTCAATACACAGATAGAGGGTCTGATAACAACAGACTGACGAAAAAGTGATTGTGATGAATAGTCACAGAATCGTAGGATCACAGAATCTTAGAATGGTTTGGCTTGAAAGGGACCTCAAAGCCCATTCAGTTCCAACACCTCCCACTGTATCAATTTGCTCAAAGCCCCATCCAACCTGACCTTGAACTCCTCCAGGGATGGGGCAGCCACAACTTCTCTGGGCAGCCTGTGTCAGGGCCTTCCCACCCTCACAGTAAAACATGCCTTCCTAAGATCTCACCTCAATCTCCCCTCTTTCAGCTTAAAACCGTTTCTTCTCATCCTGTCCCTGCACTCCTTGATAAAGAGCCCCTCCCCAGCTTTCCTGTAGGCAAGCTAGGGTATTGGCTTGTGAATAAGCTTGCACAGGAGGATACAGGCTTGAGCATGATAAAGAAGGTTCAAGACATATGAGTTGATCATGAAGCAAAGAGAGTAAACATACCCTGGAAAATTTTAAGGAGGAAAAAAGATGAGAAGTACATTCAACATGATTGAGCAAACCATGTTTCCATCACCTCAGGAAGGGGTGGACCTGAGCATGGAGGTGGAGATGAGAGCTGACATCCCTTCAGAATAAGGGAAGAAAGGATTAAAGAATGGAGAGGTGTTTCCAAACACAACTAATGCTCCAAATCTGAACAGGTTCTGAAGAGGTGATTTTCTTCAAGAACTTCCCTTTGGCCAGGATTATTCCTCTTCCTATAGCAAGCATCTAAAAGTAAGGTCAAGGAACCATTTCTTAGGGTGACCAGACAAAGATGACCAATCTAACTGCAGTGCCTCAATCCTGTTGATATGAGTAACCAGAAGTCCTAGTATTTAACTTGATATTTTTCATATGGGTGATTCAGGGCTTCCACTGACAGGCATTTTTCTTGTCTTAATTGTACTGGCTCCCTGCATTCATTCTTCTGGAACGAAGAGACTGATGAAATTACTTCTTGTCCATGTTTAGCACAATACTTTTTATTTTAAAATGATACACCCTCTTCCCACTTCCTTCCTTGTGATTATTTGAAACAAAACTGCACACGAAAATATGGAGCTCTGGCTTCTTGTGTCACTCAAACCCAATATTATCTAAGCTAGCTGTGGGTGCTCTGGGATGTCCAGTGACAGTGCAGAGCAGCAGCATCTGCTTAGCTCCATGATTCTTTAGCTGTATTTGCACAGCAATGGTACTAACTCAGGAATCTCCCCTCTTCAGTCTAGTAAGCAAGTAAGTCTTGACAACTTTGCCTCCAAACCTCACAGTCTG
Organism: Phaenicophaeus curvirostris; assembly: GCF_032191515.1. Lineage (NCBI taxonomy): Eukaryota > Metazoa > Chordata > Aves > Cuculiformes > Cuculidae > Phaenicophaeus > Phaenicophaeus curvirostris. The sequence continues at coordinate 73,002,669 of NC_091431.1, forward strand.
ATTGCTCTTTCACACAAAGGATAAAGAATAGTGAAGATCTGCAAAAGGCTGAGGAACAATATAATTGCTTTGATGCCATCCGTTCTGTGAAAATGAAAACAGCTATTTTTTTTTGGAAAAAACCCAACAATGATAGTAGAGTCTTATCATCAAAATTTGAGGAATAAACCATGGTAATATATATTTGTTATCCCTAGATCCACAAGCTTTAGCAAGTTCATTAATGTGCATTGTTCTTTAGGGAGTTTTTTTCATTGTTAATCATGCTTTTTGGATAGAACATGTTGTTTGGGAAATGGAAACGTCTGCTAATGGAAACATATTGCAGAGTGCTGGGACTTGAAACCTACCTTTCCATTTGGCAGGAGTCTACGAACTGCCACACGGTCCAAATGCCATCCAGAATTCAGTCCTCCACCATTGTGTCCTATACGAATCTTTTCAATAATGTCGCCAACATCCTCCAGCTACAGAAAAAAAGAAGGAAAAAAAAAGAGAACAATTAGGTCATGAACAATAGATGACTTTTAAGGCACTGCTTCTTTATCTTGTTGCCTAATTTTCCAGTCTGTACAAAGTTAGCCAATCTGTACGAAGCAGCCTGGTCTAGTTAATGATGTTTCTGCTCCTGCAGGTTGTTGCTCTAAATTACCTGCAAAGGTCCCTTCCAACCCAAATAATTCTATGATTCTAAGTCCCAGGGGAGCAAATATTAACATTGATGCCAACTATGCCCTGACTTGCATTTTAGCTAAAGAGTGTCCCTGGACTTCTCTTCAAAAAATTGAGACAATCTTGCTGTACAGAAAGAGATCTTGCTGTGTGAGGAAGGTTTGGTTGCACAGCAGTGATCCTGCATCTCAGGATTCTCTGCATGAATGGGAATGAAGGTAATTTAGAAATTGTGGTGGTGCTGCATCTTAAATTCTTCTTTTTATATCCATTTCATTTTTTAAACACTTATGTGCACTTTTATAACACTAGAAGAATAGGTTTGAGGTCACAGTTCAATATTAACAGCTTGGCATTTTTTATTATCTCTCTCCTGTTCCTCCACAGAATCATAGTGTCATTCTGAGTAAGTCAACAGTATCACTACCTTGTGAAGTGGCTGCTGGGTTATTTTTGCCTCACCTTATTACATGAGTAATTTTTTACAAGCCCATTACTTTCAAGTCATTGCCCTTCCAAAGTCTTGAACAGGAAAAATGATATTTGCTTCTAAGTAATAGCTTTTGGTTATTTCAGTGCAAGCTTTTTAATAGGTACCCTTTAAAAAAACAAGACTGTCTGCAAACCTCCTTTGAGCGTATGAGAAGTGCACTGAGCTGTGTTTCTCTTCATGGGGACCTGGAGTCTCTTTTTCTTAGAAAAATGGGAAAACAAAACACCTCAGATCTTGCCCATAGAACTGGCTGAATCACCATCCATGGAGGTGCTTAAAAGATAGTAGATGAAGTGCTCTGGGATGTGGCTTAGTAGTGGATGGGTACAGTTGGACTTAATGATCTCAAATGTCTTTTCCAACCAAATAATTCTATGATTCCATGGTTCTATAATTTGCACCCAAGGAGAACACTCCCTTCTCTTCCCAGCTGACAGAATTGTCCCATATTGAAGAAAATACATTAGTAATTTTAAGAGACTGCTCAACTCAATAAGACTGAGTGTACTACTCAAGGACTTCACACTCCAGACAAACTGGATGTAACTCCAACAATCCTGCCCTATGTCACACCCAGCCTGGACAGCCCAGGGTCACCAGGGTAAGACTCTGTGTCTCCCCATAAAACTTTATGGTTCGGTACCCACCAGGCTAAATGAAGGCAAAACAATGCCAAATAATTGGTAAAAAAAAAGGAATTTATTTTTACAAGCATTCTTAGGGAAAAGATTGGCATTGGCTGCTAAATCTGTGTTAAAGGCAAAGAAAGAAAGAGAGAAAAGGGAGTAAAGGGAGGGAGAACGAGGGAAAAGTGCAAGGACACCATCCGGTCTCTGGTCCTTTCCTTCTGCCTGGATGGCAGGTGTGCACAAATGCCCTCTTATAGAGTATTATTTATATTTTTATAGTGGGCCTGTGTAGTGCTTCTTCTAAAAGGGTTCTGGAACTGAGTCTTGAGGGAGCTGCTCCTTCCTATGGACTCTCTGGGCAGCAAGCACAGCTGGGCTGCTTGCGAGTGTGCAATAAGGTTGAAAGACACGGCCACTGCTGCCGTCTCAACATTGGTTTAAGGCAGTAAAACAAGTGGTTTAAGGCAGCCAGAAAGAATCACTCTCTTACACTCTGACAGCTTAAGCATCAATTGCAAAATAATGAAATGATCTGAACTCGTATCCAAACCTCATGTATGCACACAAGTATACTCTAGAGGAAAATTATTTTCTTCCTCCTTTGTTCTGTCCAAATACTCAGCTTACAATGAAGCTTTTAATCAATACATAGCAATAAAGCAATGCTTGACCAGTAAAGATTCATGTTAAAGTAGTGGTCTTTACACTGCTGCATGCACATCCAACAAACCAGCACTTCGAAGCATAGCTGAGATCAGCCTCTAATCTTTCTTGCCTCTTCTGCAAAATACAAAGCAGTTGAGGCAGTTAAAAACACTAAAACAAACACTCAATTCTCAGTCTGTGTTTCCTGAGATCACTAAATTTTTTTATGATCTGTTCAACTCCAGATGATGGCTGTACACAAGTAGGTGAAAGAAAAATATATTTTATTTCATTCCCTTCTCCTGCAGCAGGAGGAACTGGTGAACAGACAACTAAGTGGGATTGGGTTAATATGTTGTTGAGGACAAATGGCATTTTTACTCACTTCATCTAAGAAAAGTACTGATGTTTCACATTCTACCAAACCTAAAATGAACCTTGAAACTGACAGTAACACCCAGTTTAAGATTCATGCCTATGGGTTAATGCAACCACTATTACAAAAAACTGTGTGACAACTCTACTGAAATGCCTTATTCATTGTTTTTAAATAAACACACTGGGCATTCATTTTATGATTTATGCCATAAAACAACAATGTGGGCTGGAGGCATTATGATTTGTTAAATAGTTTTGTTTAAGATTTGCCTTCAATTATTTTGCAAAAACAAATGAAACTCAAAACACAGAGATGTTGCACTGTCCTTTACAAAGCCTATGTTGCTGTTGCATCCAGGGAGAGAAGGTGGAGACATGAAGCAGTATCAAAAAGGACAGGCCAGGATAGGACTGCCTATATTTTTGCCTCTTGCAAATTCTCAGCAGTTAACAATGTCTCATGAATAGGAATTGCTGCATATTGTAGATGCAAAGGAGCTCTCTTATTTATGTGCACTTATTTAGTACACGCATACAGTTGTGCAAACCCTCCAGGAAATATTTGATAAGATCTTTCAAAAACGATAGTCCTAGGTATTCAAAAATCCACCTGTCTGAGGACACAGAGAAACAGGGTATGATGTTTAGGTTGCCATAGAGCTAGGAAAAATGAACAGACCATCCACCCCAAATCAAGTGGTGCATAAATAATGAGCATCGTGGACCACATCCTTCAACACAATCTGCTGAAACCAGAACATGGATAAGGATGGATAAGGACCTTAAACACAAGGCAGATAGTTTCAGCAACACTGCAAGCACTTGTTTCCTGTTACCTTTCAAAGAATTACAAACTGCAAGATAAAGAAAATAAGCAAGCAAGTAAGAGTGATAAAGAGTGGTACACAAACTAGATCTGGCATGTGTGGAGACTGATACCCACTCTTTACCATGTGTGCTCTAGGAAATAGAAGATGTAAAGACTTTCCAAAGTGGCTCCAAACTTCACCTGGAAGGTCAAGCCTCCATATCCATGTATTGGTACATCTCAGCTCTGTGTTAAAATTGCACCATCCTTTACAACAGAGTCTTGAACCCACATTCTTTTAGTAAAAGAGCCAAACAACCTTCTTTAAAGAGGAAAAATTCCCAATTCACTCCATTTTTACTTCTTAATCCTCCTAGGGCAACCTAAGCCAAGAACAAGTATTCTTGATCTTACCTCCACAATGAACTGATTCACCGAGTTCCTTTCAAAATACATCCTTTGCTCTCTCTTGTTGAGGCACAGGGATTTCTGCTGGGTGCATATCCCATCGCTTCCATAGAGAACAATGAAGACATCTGCATCCGTGCCAGCTCCAAAGATATCGCTGGTGTAGACTGTGATCTCGTAAGGAACAACTGATTTAGGAAACGGCAGAAAATTAAAACAAACCAACAGAAGTTAGCAAGCAGCACAGGAATGCTTCTAAGAAAATTTTAACGAAATCTGGATTAGAAAACCCAGCAGTGGAAGAGGACAGGGTAGTATTCACACACATATGGTCATTTACTTTTTAAGCTGGTTAGTACTATGAAAATACAGAGGAATTTCCTTTAACCCTATAAGGCCATTTCACCGCGACTCTGTTCATTTACTGAGATTTTAGGGTTGATCAGAAAGTACTCAGTGTATTTATATCTGACATCTAAAGTTATGAAAATAGGATTTACTTCAACAGCTCAAATCTTAAGGCAAAACACGAATTCACAAAATTTTGGGCAACTATGCAGATGGATGAAGTCAAGCCAACTGGAGGAAGTATATAAATATTCAAGAAAGCTTTACTGTTAAAAAAGTCTCTTATCATTTTAATTACTGAACAGGTGAGATTAATTAATCATAAGGAAAAGAAATAAAACCCTCTGCTGCCCACTTCGATCTAGCTTTCTGTTAGTACCACCTAATCAGTTAACCACACTTAACACCAATGCGAACAAGTTAAATTACACCCAGATCGATGTCAATCAGTGAATATAGAACCGTAAGGATCAAGCTCCTAAATACTTATTTATTCTGTTCCCTTCATTTCTCTGGAATGTCCTGTGATCAAAAAACCTGGCGCCTCTTTCTGTTCTGTTCTATCTTCACAACTTCTCCATCCCGAGTCCTTCTGGAGTGCAACTCAGACTTGCTCAGGAATCTGACTGGCCCAGGAATTAGACTGAGGCTGTGTTCCTGGCTCTGCTGAGTATCCTCAGTGTCCAAGGTGTGATGGTGTTTACCTCACAGAGTAAGAAACCTATGCACAGATGTCTGCACATCAAATAGGTGTTCACATCTCCAGATGTAATCATTGAAGTCAATGCAGTGTGAAGAGTCAGACAAGCACATGTAAGTATCTTCCTCAGGGCTGGCTGAATCATTCTTCAAATCCACCTTCTGCCAATGCCCAAACATTTGTTGATGATAACAGGAATTCAGACACTCCACTGTCATGAAAGCATGTAAATTCAGGCTTGCCTTTTGGCAAACTGAATCCTATCCCTGTTTCATAGAATCACAGAATGTCGAGTTTGGAAGAGACCTTTGAGATCACCAAGACGACCAACTATACCTGCCCACTGCTAACTCAGATCCCTAAGCAGTTCATCTACCTGTCTAAACATCTCCAGGGATGGTGACCCAATCACCTACCTGGGCAGCCTCTGCCAGTGCCAGAGAACCCTTTCAGTGAAGGAATTTTTCCCAATGTCCAATCTGAACCTGCCCTGGTGCGACTTTAGTCCATTCCCTCTCCTCCCATTGCTTGTAATTTGGAAGAAGAGACCAGCATCCACCTCACCACAACCTCCTTTCAGGCAGTTGCAGACAGTGGTAAGGTCTTCCCTCAGCCTTCTTCTCTGCAGGCTAAACTACCCTAGGTCCCTCAGGTGCTCCTTATAAGACTTGTTCTCCAACCCCTTCCCCAGTTCTGTTCCCTTCTCCGGATGCTCTCCAGCTCCTCAATGTCCTTCTTTTAGTGAGGGGTCCAATACTGATCACAGGACTCAAGGTGCAGCCTCAGCAGCACCGAGTACCAGATCACAGCCCTTTCCCCAGTCCTGCAGGCCACACTGGTTCTGTCACAGGCCAGGATGTTTCTGGCCTTCTTGGCCACCTGGGCCACTGCTGGCTCATGTTCAGCCGCTGTCAAAGAACACCCCCAGGTCCTTCTCCTCCAGGCAGCTTTCCAGCTACTCTTCCCCAAGCCTGCACGGGGTCGTTGTATCCCAAGTGCAGGACCTGGCACCTGGCCTTGTTGAACCTCACCCTGTTCTCAGACCATCAATCCACCCTGTCCAGGTCCCTCTGCAGAGCCTCCCTACCCTCAAGCAAATCAACACTTCCTCCAGCTTAGTTTCATTCACAAACTTGTTAAGGGTGCACTCAATCCTCTCATCCAGATTATCGATAAAGATATTGAACAGAACTGGACCCAACATTGGTCTCTAGGGACATGGTTTATGACTGGCCTCCAACTGGATATAACTCCATTTCCCTCAGCTCTTTGGGCCCATCTATCCAGCCAGTTCTTTACCCAGCAGAGAGTTTGCCTGTACAGGCCAATAGCAGCCAGTTTATCAAGCAGAACACTGTAAGAAATGGTGTCAAAGGCTTTAAATTCCTTCTGAAATGTATGAATGAAAAATACCAGGAAAGTTTTGGGCAATATTGATTCGCAGACCATAGAATTATATGAACAAAAAATACCAGGTATGGTTTGGGCACCACTGATTCGTAGACATAGAATTATAGAATGGTTTGCACTGGAAGGGATCTTTAAGATCATCCATTTCCACCCCCCCCATCATAGGCAGGGACACCTCCCACTGGATCAGGCTGCTCCAAGCTCCATCCAACCTGGCCTTGAACACCTCCAGGAATGAGGCAGCCACCACTTCTCTGGGCAACATGTTGCAGTGCCTAACCACCTTCACGATAAACGATTTCTTCCTAAGATCTCATCTAAATCTCCCCTCTTCCAGCTTAAAACTCTTCACCCTCATCCTATCCCTGCACTCCCTGATAAAGAGCAACTCCCCAGCTTTCCTGTCATCCCCCTCTAAGTACTGCAAGGCTGCTTTAAGTCTTCCCTGAGCCTTCTCTTCTCCAGGCTGAGATAAGCTGCATGGATTTCTCCTGCCTCAAGCAGACACAAGCTCTCTAACACACAAGGCTACCTCACAAGAACAACCTGTGTCACCCAGCAGTATCACCAGGATCTGCCCCTGGCCGTCCCACTCCCTCATACCACCCACCCTCCAGCATTTCCCATCCGTTATTACAATCTTCTTGTTTGCTTGTCATCTGCATCTTCCTACGCTGCAGTGACTTCAGTCATCTTTGCCATTTACACTACAGCACTCTGCTACATTTCGGATTCAGCATCTCTGTTAGGGTAGAGAGAAGGTTTCTGGCACCTTATCTGTTGCTGTTGGAGTAACTCTGATTATGCGTACTGGAGACTAATCATTCATTAAAAACTCAGGCTCTCTAAATAGCACTCTCAGGAGAACAGAGATGAAGAACTTTTCTTCTACAGAGAGTCAACCTGGAGGTACTTAATATTCTTTCCACCCAGTGTAATGAATTCTGCTCTGCTATGCTGCAGGTAAACTGGAATAGTTTCTCCAGTATGTTAGAAAGGTGGAAAAAAATCCTGGAGACCAAAATCACATGCCATGCATTATGAATTAAAAATGATCTTCTTTGCTGAAGTCCGTGGTGCTTGCTTTTGTTGCTTGAATATTAACGCCAGCTTAGAACTGAATCAGCAAAGCGTCACTGTAACAAGGTGCACAAGCAGCACAACTTTCAGCTGTCAGACTCCCACTTCATTTACATGAGACTTTTAAAGCCGTATCCCCACAGGCATGATTTTAATTGGACTGCGGATGACATGTTTTCATCGTTTGTTTGGCATGAAACAATTCTGGCACAAGTCATCATAAAACAAATCAAATCATTTTAGTTACCCCTGGAAAACTGAGACCTTCAGGTTAATAGTTGGGAAACCAGAATGCAATAAATAGCACATTGGGGATGGTTTAAATAGTGAAACAGCCTAAGTTGATGCTGAGCCTGGTGCAACCTTTTTGCCAGAGAGGCCTGACTGGTTGGGAAGACTGGATGTGGACTGCTGACAAAAAATCAGTTTTACACAAACTATGTAATCAAAGGCAAGGTATGCCAGAAAATCATTGTAATATACAGGGACATTAATAAATTATATAATCACCACCTGCATCAAAATATATATTGACAGGGTAACGTGGATAAAAAACATGAGAAGCACATACAGGGTTTCTGCGTTATATTCTCTCCAGACACAAATATTATTTTGTCTTCCAGTTGACCAGCAAAAGTGAGGAAGAAAGCAAAGAAGATTTGTTCTTCTGCGCCAGACAGTTTAGGTAAAGAAAGTAAGACATAAGAAACAAAAAATAGGTTGGTCAAAGCATGAGGAAGGCACAAAGAAATGGCACTGGCAGATCCTCAGAGAAAAAAAGACTATTTCATTTCACAGACTGCAGGATATGATGATCCAGACATTGGAGGGTTGGCCAGCCAATGTGGTGACTTTGACATGAACCACAGTGTTGACAGTAAAAAAGAAGCCAAGTCTTCTGTGTGGTTATTCTCACAACTATCTGAGAAGAAAGAAACCGAGGCAGAAAAACAGAGATAGGGCAACTCTAACTTTTGATGTCTAAATAAGGACCTGCAGGAGGTAACATTTTTGACACCTTCAATGCACATAATGAGGGATGTAATGAGGTAGGAGACAACTTCGTGGTGAACAAATTATCACTTGTTCAGAGTGACCTAGGAAGCACATAGGAGAGCATGGAGTGGAAATCATCCTTCATCACTGTGGTATCCAGCCTGATGAAGGGAAAAGGTAATTCTGACAGTCTCCGAAGGCGGGCCAGGAAATAATTGTCAGCAACTTGAAATGAAGCAGAACAGGGAAGGACAATTCAAATGCAGTCCCAGAGCTGTGAGTGCCCTCCACTCTGTGAGGATGCACGTGTGAGAAGAGAAAGAGAAGGTTGCAAAATAATGTCTCTAAAAATTTATTTCAAGAAAACCATGTTATCTGATACTGGATATTCTGGAGACGAGAAAAGAAGATTTCTAGTAGACATGAAAATTATTATATAACTACTTAGAGGGCACTCCCCAAAGATGCTGGGTTTACCCCAAACATTCAATCAAACAGGAGTGAAGAGCAAGGAAAAACTGGAAAAAGAGGCAGATTGGTGCAATGCTGTCAGAGAAGTATGACACTGAAGAAACTGGAAGAGCATCTTTCAGCAAGAGAGGGTTGCACAATGTGAATTGCACTGGGGGAACCATGACTTGGAAGCAAGACAGAAGTGTCTGCTGTATTCGAATGGAGCAAAATGAAAGGCTGACTGAAGACAAGGAGGACATTTTGAAGCAGGATGAGGACTTTGAGATGACAGGGCAAGAGGGAGGTAAAAAGACAATATACACAGCCACAGGGCTTCTAATAACTCTCTGATCTGGCAAAGACAGGAAATGTTAATCTAGAGCACCCAGATGAACTTTCTTGTAGTAACTGGAATCATTGGCATGTGATGTATTTATAAATATTTCAAAACCAATTCAAGGGAGAGGCCCAGCCTGTAAAACTGTATGAGCCAGCAAGATTTTATCTTCTGTAATGATGGGTGTATTCTGGGGAAATGACACTCTGCTCACATGGGATATACTCTTTTGTCTGCAGTTCTGCAGGGAAGATAATTCTCTCAATGGCTCCATCATCTTCCGATTTATCCAGCCAACGGCCACAAGGGAACTTGAGGCACTGTCCCAGTGATGGGGCATCAATTTCCACCCATTCCAGAAACCAGCCATTTGAATTACCTGTGGTTGGAGAGATAACAGTGAATAATCCACAAAGCTTTTACAGACAACAGCAAATGAATTATTACATTCCAGACCTCTGACAAATAAATCTTCCTCTCTTTTGGCAATGGAAAAATAGAGTAGACACCATAAAGATAATTGCAAGAAATTGTCCAGGTTTGAGCTGAAGTGCTTTACATTTCTATATGCATCAATTTAAAGATGTGTACATGGAATTGCTGATTACACCATCACTGGAATTAATCTGCTTTTATAATAAGACAGGGAAGTTATCAACAAATATATCCCTTGGTGCCCCTAAAGGAAGGAAGCCATGTGTCCTTCCACTGCTTCCCTTGTTTCTAGTAGAGACACAATATGTCTAAAAAGCAACCAAGACTTGATGATCAAAACAACAAATGTATTGATAAGGAAATGAGATAAATCTATGAGTCTCATGACTGACAAGGAAAAGTGTTTGGTGATGTATGAGGAATCTCTTTAAAGATGTGGCTGCAAAACTAAAAAGGCTCTTGCAGAGAGGTAGGTTGCAGAACTACTGCAAGTTGCCACCACTGTGCTTTTACTGCCACAGCCATGGGAACGGTCTTAGCAGCCAAGACAGCAGCAGCAACAGGCAAAGTGACATTGAGGATCAGTCAACAAAAGGTAAATTATTATTAGGGTCTTGGAGGCAGGTTGTTTTATTCAGCAATGTTCCTTATGCATTAGAAATATGATGTTACAAAGTAGATTATCCTACCTTTATTATCATGGCCTATCTTGATTTTTTTCAGGTCTCCAAGGTCCACAGACTCCACTGTAAATTCATCTACCTTTCCACGCTCAAATTTGTTCTTGTTAATCTTTGAGGCCTTTAGGCTGACTGTTCCTGTTGTGGCGATGCAAAAGGACATTGTTCAGCATGTGAAACAAATCCTCTGGGAATGTCAACAGTGGAATGAGGGAAGTGGCTAAATGTAAAAAAATGGCTTTTCATCTCAAGATCTGAGCTTTGTCCCTCCCTCTGAACCTAAATCTGTATTAGCACCAAACTACACAGATTTCTTTATTGAGTGATCCTCTGGCAGTGCCACAGGGGTGATGCTGTTGTGCTGTGTGCTGTGTTCACAGCTAAAGAAATTCATCCTGCCCATCAGTTCCCTGTCACTCTCACAGGCATCCAAGTCATTCCACACACAGCTTGGCTGCTTCCAAGAGGATTTGCTCATCAGCTGATTAAATACTTCTGGGCTACTCAAAGGAGAGCTGGATTTCAGGGAGCATGCTGATTCACTGCTGAGGAAAGCAAATAATTCACCGCATTCACTACTCAGTTATGTAGTCCCAGTCAACTGTGCCATTTCTATAATTGAAATTAAAGCCTTTAGATCGGCAGCTGGTGCAAATCAGCATCACAGAGTTTGACAGTGATTTACAGCAGCTGGTTGTATGCTCCCAGTTATCATGATGTATGTAGAGGCAGCAAGAACATGAGGTTGTACTAAAAGGGAGTGAGGAACGGATATTGAGGAAAAAAAAGGAAACCACGTCCTGTCTTTTCAGGCATCCAGCAGTGAGGTGTTGTCCTCTTCCGTCACATGAAGTCATACCTGTATCGTCTTTGCTTCCATAGAGAGTGATGAAGACATTGGCATCTGTCCCAGCATTCTTCTTGTCCCCAGTTTTCACTTTCACAGTGTATGTTGTTGATTTAGCTGTCAGATAAAATACCTTTATTTCAGAGTGTGAAGCCTGAGCATAATTTAACTCTACTTTTCATTACATATGTGTGTTTGATTTGGGTTTTATTTTAATGCATTATAGCCATGTTGTAATCTCTAATTCCTGTCACAGGCTGTGGTAGCCTCTGGGGTGAGGTGGGGTATCTGGTTGCAGAGCCTCTTAGAGCTCCTGTCATTCAGTACATAGTCTGCATATCTACAGATAAGAAGTGTGCTCAAGCCTTCCTATTTGCTTCCTGGAAGTCTCTAAGGCTCCTCAAAGCTGCCTCTGCCTATACTATTTCATTAAAAACAACACAATCCCACCTTTATTCTATTAGCACCAAATAATATTTATGTGTATAACACATGAAAAAATCCTTTGCATTCATGAACAAACCCTTCACAGCAGCATCATTAGGGAGGTTTCTATTGTGCCAGCATCAAGCAAGTGCAGGGAACTCATTAAAAATGTGGAAAAGTCCAATACAGTCTTCACTGCTCTGCAAAAACCCACTCAAGATTTCTAAGACAGCACCTTTCTTCCATAGTTAAATGGATGTTTCCAAGATGCTGCTGATCTATCAGGTCCTTCTGAACCAGGCAGCTAGCCAATTTGTGGGAATTATTAATGTATTCAAAAGCATCTGAGGGGGGAGTTAGGGGAGATTTTAAGACCTTTCACTGGCAGTGAAGCCAGCAGAAATATTGGGCACTGAGCACCTTTCAGCATCAGACCCAGGAGCGTGTCATTCCTCCATGGTTACTGTGCAATATTATATAAAAGGGAGGCAAAGTTATTTTGGAGGACAACAGGCACAAGCAGCAAGATGGAAATTGAGATAAATTTAGATCCCTTCCCTTCCTCTGGTCATGTTTTCTCTCTACTCAGTTTCATATTGAAACATTTAACCATTCCAGTCTATGATGTAAAATGACTGGGACTTATGTCATAAATATTAACAACTAATGCACATTTCAGTTGAGAGATGATGACTGGACATGTTATCCATCTCTGTAGCTTTCTCACTCCAACCTTGCAAGATTTTTAAACCCCCTAAAAATGAGGAATGTCTACTTCTCACTGACTGACATGCACTTCCCACATCATTCACACTTGAAAGCTTCAATCCTGGGCCAGAATTACTCACAGCCCAGTGAAGACTGTCAATGCCCTCAGCACTGCTAATAACTTTGTTCCTTTTCCACCCCACACTGGAAGAAGTACAAGGCTAACATAAACCTTTCTGTTCCAGGCCCAGCGTTGCAAGAGACTGGCCATCATTTTCCGAATCTTTCTTTACAAATGCTTCATCCACTGGGACCAGCTCCCTGACAATCTGACCGTCATCTTCCTCAACTGCTAACCACCGCTGGCATGGAAAATAATACCTACAAGAATGACAGCAGCACCCAGGGCTTACACAGTACTTCACAGACTTTAATAACAGAAATAAGCATAGACCAGAGGCTACTTAATAAAAAACCCAAGATTCCTCAAACTTGAACAATACATCTGTTTACATACTTGAGCTTTGGTATTGTTTGTGGGAACTAAATGCATAAATAGGTTAGTAAGCATTTACTGAAAAATGCTGCTACTGAGCTGTGAACCACATATCATAGAATCATAGAATTGTTTAGATTGGCAAGTCCTACCTGACCAACGTAATGGCCTTCTATGATGGAGTGACTACCTCAGGGACAAAGAAAGAGCTATGGATGTCTTCTATCAGGACTTCTTTTACGTGGTCGCCTACAACATCCTTATCTTTAAATTGGAGAGATACATATTTCGGGGGTGGACTGTTTGGTGGACAAGGAATTGGCTGGATGGTTGCATCCAGAGGGTAGTGGCCAAAGGCTCAATGTCCCAAGGGAGATCGGAGACAAATGATATCCCTCAGAATCATAGAATCATAGAATCACCAGGTTGGAAGAGACCCACCGGATCATCGAGTCCAACTGTTCCTATCAAAGTCCATATTGGAACCAGTATTATTTAGTATCTTCATTGGTGACACAGACAGTGGAATCAAATGCACCTTCAGCAAGTATGCAGACAGCACCAAACAGTGTGATGTGGTTGTCACACTTAAGAAACGGGATGCTATCCAGAGGGACCCGGACAAGCTTGAGAAGTTGGTCCAAGAGAACCTCATGAGGTTCAACAAGGCGAGGTTGACGGTCTTGCACCTGGGTAGGGCCAAACCTGGGTATCAAACCTGGAGGTGAAGGGATTGAGAGCAGCTCTGCTGAGATGGACTTTAAATATCTGTGGTTGAAAAGATGGACATGAGCTGGCAATGCATGTTTGCAGCCCAGAAGGCCAGTTGTATCCTGGGCTGCATCAAAAGAAGTGTGGCCAGCAGGGAGAGGGAGGAGATTCTGTACATCTACTCCACTCTCGTGAGATCCCACCTGTACTACTACATCCAGCTCTGGAGCCCTCCACACAGGAAAGGCTTGGACCTGTCAAAACGGATCCAGAAGGCGGCCACAATGATGATCAGGAAGCTGCAGCATGTGCCATGTGGAGAGAGGCTGAAAGAGTTGGGGGTTGTTCTGTCTGGAGAAGAGACGATTCCTAGGAAGCCTTCTAGCGGCATCCAGATACATAAAGGGGGCTGATAAGAAGGATGAGGAAAAACTTTTTGGCAGAACCCGTAGCAATAGAACAAGGGGTGACAGGTTTAAACTAAAAGTGGGGAGAGTTAGACTAGATAGAGGAAAGAATTTTTTTACACTGAGGGTGGTGACACACTGGCACAGGTTGAGCAGAGGGGTAGTGGATGCCCCGTCCCTGGAAACATTCCAGGTCAGGTTGAATAGGGCTTTGAGCAACCTGACTGAGTTGAAAAACTCCCTGCTCCCGCAGTGGGGTTGGACCAGCTGAACTTTAAAGGTCCCTTCCAAACCATTCTGTGATTGTATGATTCTATGAAAACACCTTTAATACCACAAAGTCCAACTGTTAAACTAGCATAAATTATTCCTTTTAGTTTTCACTCCCAGTGGAATTTAAATAACTCAAGGGAACCTCTGGTCTCCCAGGCAGTTTTTGTTTATGAAGGGTGGACTTGAGATTATGAAGAGTGAGGTCTTTTTGAGCAGTCCCATTCACAAGAGCACTGCAATTTTTATCCATGTCACTTCAAGTATGTTCCAGCTCAAAGGCAAGCCTGAATTTCAGGTTTCCAACAGTCTAGGCTTTGCTCACACAGCTCTCTGTGGAAATCATGGGAGTTTGCTTAGATCAGGACTTATTTTGGTCCTGATCTTTGCGTTATGTGCAAAGGAAAAAGGGCATGTGCTGCAGGGCCTTCCAGATTGGAGCCTTGAAAGGAAATACATGAGTGCAAGCTCTGCAAGAGGACCTTTTCAGGCAGGAGTTTCCCTTCCAGGAGAAACAGAGAAAAGTTGAAGTTTCCCTACAAACATCCCTAGATCCCAAACTGAAGGTTTGCTGGGGCTTCAAAACCCCCCACAGAGGTACCCCTAGAATGGCCTCATGCTCAGTGTAAGAGCACGATCATCACAAGGCTCCCAAAGGGATGACTGCTCCCTTTGAAGGGGTGAACAGTTACGATGATGCCTTTCTGCATCTCCTCTGCCTTCTTGCAGTTCTGCAGGGTCCTGAGAACGTGACCCTTTTCTGACCGTGTTAAAAGAGTTCCACAGGCAGCTCACGTGGTGCTCTCCTTGCGGTCAACAATCTCTACCCTTTCCAGGTACCAGCTTGGGCTAGCACCAGAGTTATCATGTCGGATCCGCAGCTTCTTCAGCTCACCCAGGTCAATGGCTTTGATGGTGAACACATCCACCTGCACAGGAGGCAAGAGGTAAATGACTGTTTTTCCCAGAAACGGGAAAAGAAAGGCAGTAGTAAGTGGCCAAGATTAATCTTTTTCTCCCGTTAAAATGAAAGGAGTTTGTAAGTCCCCTTGTATTGTTTGTGTGGGTATACTAAACTACAGAGCTCTGAGCTCTGCCATTAACACTCATGCTTGACTCTTAAAAAGTGGTAACAGCCATGGTGCTGAACAAATTCTTCACTCCTTCTGTTATCTCATCCCCACTTCTGCTTCCTCTAGGTTTAACTCGTCCCTCCTAAATCTCATTCTTCTCAGGCTTAGTATTTGCCCCAGACTGAATCTGGAACTGCACAAAAATGCATTGACTTCATGGAAACTCTCTTGTGTGCCACCATGCGCTTTCTTTCAAACCACAGAATTTCTTCCTTTTGGTGTTTACTACAACCATGAGGTTCATTTATTAGTTGCATTAGTGTGACAGGATGGTCCTTGTTATCATAATACTTTAAACATCTTAATGTAATTAACTTGTTGGTAGCTCTCGGGTTTCTACTCCCAAGAGCAGAGAACGTTACATTTGCAGCTTGGAGCTCTTCCCACTGAAGGAAGAACCACGTGCAGGTTGCAATTTCACTGGTGCCAAGCTCATAAATCACAGCTAACAGAATATTTAACACCCTTAGGCTCTTTTTTTTTGTGATTGAGACTTTTCCACAGCTGCTTATTGTTTCCATAATTCTTCGTTATTCAAAATTATTCCTGGCTATAACATTAGCTTGTTAATTGTTCATAAATGTTTTTATAGCAAATATTCAATCTACGAGAGAAGTTGTTTAATTGGATTGGATTATAAGGCAATTATAACACATCATGTAATATTGTTTTTATTCCCTGACTGGTTGAGTATAACATTTAGAAACGTATTTGCATCTAAATGCTGACATATCAGAGCTGCCTGACAAATACTGCCCAATATTAATTTAAAGTTTGCAGTTTTCAAGCATTTCTGTCAGGAAACATCATTAGGAGAATGCTTACAGGAAGCGGATGCAAAAGGTGGTCCAATGTAAAACTGAGGTTCAGCTTGTTATTTGAAGGAATTTCCCCTGGAAAATGTTTTAAAGTACTTTGCTTTGAATAATATATTTAAGAAATTAAACACATTCAAGATTTAAGCTGAAAGAAGAAGCCAAGTCTTGCAGAAAAGGGACTGCAACGAATAACCAGCATGATAACTGAGAGCTCTGCCCGCCTTTGGCTCTCTTGAGTGAGCTGAACCCATGCATTACCTGGCCCTTTTCAAACTTGTTGAGGTTATTCGACCTTTTCAGCTGGCGCTCACCCGTGTCTCCTCTTCCTACACCATAGATGCTCAAGAAGACGTTAGCATCTGTCCCAGCACCTCCCACAGTCCCAGTGAGAACACGGACTTCATATGTATTCTCTGCAAGTAAAATTGTAAACGCAGATCAAGAGAAGGCCAGAAATAGCCATATTTTGTCAGGTCTGTGGCTCACCATGAAAGCATGTCGCCCTCAAATGCCAGCACAGTCAGCTTTAAGAAAGATTTTGTATGTCCAAAGTATGCTTGCATCTATCTTTAAACATAAGCAACTCCATCTTTCTCCAGCCCTTACCATTAACTGCATGAATAGTTACAGCTTGCTAAACTCCTAGCCAACAGTGCTAACTTGTGGGACTCTTGACCCAAGTGCCCCAGACAAGCCTTGGAGAATCCTTCAGGGTATTCCCATTTTGAGATGTCTCGTCTATCTTCTGTCCTCTTCCTCCTCAGAGATGATCAACCAAACCACAGTGCAAACTACACTGCAGGCAATGGGGTGGCTAGAGAGGCCATAAATGGCCATGCAAAGCACCACGGTGTGGTTACTGTCCTTCAGGCAACTGCTGTGTTCTCACATTGACACACATTCCCTCAGATATTTACCTTCCAGGTCTGATTCTCCTTCAGGCATGAGCTCCACCACAAGCTCCTTATCTCCTTCATCTCTAGCCAACCAGCGGTGTGCCACAAATGTGTAGACATCCATTTCTTCTTCCACCTTTGTCTCCTCTTCTTCTTCCTCCTCAGACTTCTTTTTCTTCTTCTTCTTATCAGACTCTGTCTTCTTTGTCGCAAGCCGCTTGAGCGTGACACTTTCCAGGAACCAGCCATCCCCAATGCCTGTCCCATCATGGCCTATTCGAATCTTATAAATCTTTCCAACATCTGCAGCCTCTCTCTGCCACCAAGGAGAAGCCAGAACACAGAAAGATACAAGATATTTTAACTTGATAAAATGTGTTCTTAGAAATAAGGATCATCACCTCTATTGACCGAACCACCTGGGCAAGGATGAGATCAATTCTTTATGCAAGTTTGCCTTTACTTTTTCCTTCCTCTTTTACTCGTTCATACTTTCCATCAGCAAATCTCATCTCAACTGTCTGAGCTCAAGACAGAGTAATCATGGTGAGGATAGGAGCTGAATCCATATTTTTTGGGCTCCCTATTTCTCCATTGCTCTCCTTACAAGTATTATGTCTATGTTGGCATTAAAGATGAATGTGACAAAATATCATGCTAGTTTTTTATGTATTCTCAGTGTCTGAGGTCTGTTTTTAAATGAATAATGAATAATGAATACTTAGCATGAGACATGAACCAAGCAAGAAGCAGTAATGGCATAGTGAAAAGGCAGTAAACTTGAACTTTCATAACCTGATTTGTGACACAGACACTGAGCGTAGGCTGCCCATCTCCTTCCTTCTCATCTGGAAAATTATTTTTTCACTTTGCTAGTGTGCAGTGAGCATGTATTTCAAGTGCCTACAATGCACCAGTGGCAGAATACTGCATCAGTAAAAAGATTCCTACCTCTCCAGTTATTACAGCAGATAAAAAAAAAACTTACTGGTTTAGATTATTTTTCTGGATTACTACCTAATTAAGTTGGATAGAAGGTTTCACTCCACACAACCCTTCAACAACCAATAACTTGTTTCTCATGGTTGCTAATGCTGTAGGCAGTGTTTGTGTTACAAAACTTGCAAACATTTGCTTCAGGCTTAAATCTGGCAACTTGGCATGTAAATTTCAGTCTAGATGCATTTTTTTCTATAGTAAAACAAAATCAATTGCACACAAAATGCTTATCAGCATAAAATTGATTCAGCTGTTGTGGTATAAGATTGTGCCTTTTCTTACATTGCTTTACCTTTAGATTTGCTGTAATCATCCTGTGTGCCCTGTCCATAACCGATGGCATTTCCTATTAGCATGTAGCTCACATAATCTTATTATTGTCCATATCTTCCTGTAAATAATCATATCATGAAGGAGACAGAGGATCTGTCTATTAATGCTTCAGAACTTCTGCTTTTTGTGCTCATAAAAAAACATCACGGAAAATGGGCAGAACTTTAAGCTCCAGAAATAAACATCTGAGAGAGTGTATAAGCGTGTCAATGTAAACAGAAAGCTGTGCATATGGCTTTATATAAATCTGATATTGGCTAAAAGCTTTTACTCATAAATTTTGGAAAACTTATTTCCTTTAAAATCAGAGAAATCTGAAAAGTTGCTATCAGACCATATTCTTCCACAGCATCTTTGCTACTTGCCCTTCAGAAGATGTAAGTGACTCTGTGAAACACAAAACCTTCCCAAAGAAATACAAGACAGCCGAAAAACATGATTAGAGGGAAGCAGATGCCAACAGATGCAGCAATTTTGTTTGGTATAATTGGGCCAATTTTTCTGCCGATGTTTCAGTTTTGGCTGGTCATTCCTTTCACCTCATGGAAGTGGTACGGACTGCCTTCATACCTTGAAGATATCTGTGGCTCCCCGTTCAAAGTTGTTCGATCTGTTTTCTAAGATGATCAATTCCGTTTTGCCAGTCTCACCATAAATCTGCATGAAGACTTTGGCATTGGTGCCTGCGGCCCGCACGTCTCCAGTAACTACAGACACCTCGTAGTTTATCACTGATCCAAAAATAAAGCAACTAAATCAGCAGGGAAGCTTAGATAACAACATTCCCAAAGGCTCAGGTTCAAAATTAAATTACCTTGTCTTAACAAATGACCACAGAGCTGAGCATTTGCTCTTATCCAAACCAAATGTGAGATAACACACTCTTCAGTGAGGACTAACCTAAAAGTTTTCCTTTACTTAAGTACTAAGCCAGTGTGAGAAGGGTGAAAATAAAGCCTTAAAAGGAAATTTCAGTATTAACTATAGGCTGGTTAAATGATCAACTCAATATAACATAAAGGAGAGAGTAACACAGAGCAGATGAAAACCGTATATTTTCTCAGGATCCCCAAGCAAAGTTTAACCATAGCATTAAAAGAAAAAAAATCTACTGATAAAACTAAAATACACAATAGGGATTTGGTCCTTGCTTATCAAACAGCCTCTCTTTTCCAGGCAATGAGGTAATATAGGCAGGAATGGACATGTGTTTGCTAGGGAAGCATTGCAGGTAAATTTAAAAAGCAGAACCCAGTGATATTGTAATGAAGAAGCATGGCACCTTGTGCTATCTTACACCAGTCAGGATGTAAATTTTTCATAAAATCTCAGGAAATGGAGAATTCTGTAATGTTTTTTTTTGAACTGTATTAGAAAACTGAATAAGAACAGAATCATTTACTTTCCTCACCAACATAAGATCTTTAGGATGGGGATTTTGGGGGGTTTGATATCTAACCGTGTCTTTTAAAATGCTAGTAATACAAATCTAGTCCTAGCTGTAAAAAAGCACACATTTCTCCATGTGCTTTATCTCACATTTCTCAATAGGCACAATCTCACTTGGATAGACCTCCACCTCCACCCTGCCATCAGCCTCATCTTTGTCAAGCCATCTGTTGCAGGGGAACATGTATTGCCTTCCCTGGACTGGAACCGTGATCTGGATACTGGCCAGGAACCACCCAGACCGGAGACCCACGTTATCATGTCCGATCAGTATTCGGTTGATCTTTAAAAAAACACATAGAAATCAAGAGGGCAGAAAAAAACCCCAACAAAACAGAATTTACTTAATATATAAAAATCTCCTTCCTCTGGTACCCATTTCTTACACAGTGTTCACGTAAATAATTTATATATGTATTTAACTAAACTTAAAACACTCATCACATGCCAGCATGCATGCTAGACTGCCAGTGTAGTAGTCTACACAAAATGTATTTCGTAATATCCAGTGTAAAGGTCAGAGATTCTTATATCACATTCGATCCTGATTGTTATATTGATTCTGAATTCAAACAGTTGCACAAACTACAGAGCCACCTTCAATTAATTCTTACCTTCCCAATATCCATCATATCTAGGGTAAACTCATCCACTCGACCACGTTCAAAATAATTGCCTAGATCATTATCAGAGACTAAGAGAGCCTCTTTGCTGGAGTCTGCTTTTTCACCGTAGAGTTTGATGAAAACTTTGGAGTCTGAGCTGGCACCGGGGATATCTCCGGTCTTCACGCTGATGTGATAACTGACATCTAGAGTAAGATCAATGTACAAAACACACACACATGAGTGGCATTTCCAGTACTCAGACAGGCAATTGGCTTCAAACAGATACAGGGGAAGAAGGCTCCAGCTACAGATACAGAAAGGCCTTTGCTTCTGCATTCATGTATCCAGCATCTTGTGGCCACATTGGATAAGCTGTCATACCTTGAAGTTATTCACCGAAATATTAGAGATGTAACGGTTAAACTAATAAGCAGAAAATATTCTGTACTCCTCTCTCTCATTGTTAAATGATTACAAGCCACAAAAAAAATGAGCTTATACAAGTGAGGTGATTTCGTGATTTCACCTTTTTAATACTTGCAATTTAATTCAATTTAATTCAATAGCTTCAATTTTTTTTTTTCTGTAACAAAACAAAAAACATCTCAACTTGAGCCCTGTAAGTGCTGTTTTCTAAAGAAAATTGTAGTATTGGAGCCCTGGTTCTTCAGAAAAGGACAATGTAATCCTTTTGGTGATTTTCTTCTGGGAACACAACGTTATCTGACAGAATTTACTTTACTAAAGCAGTGGCAATTTAAGATCTCTCAGAGAAAGCTATAGAAGAAAGCAATTCTTATACAAATCACAAGAGTAAAAATCAAAGTTTCTTTCTACATACATAATATTGCAATTATTCTCTTTTATGCAAATTAATACCATTCAAAAACTAGGATTTAAGGGTCAGAGGCATTTCCCCCTGAGTTACCTACTGCAGATTCTTGCATAAGAATGTCAAAAAAGCCCAGTAGATTTACTGTGAACCGACATGAATCATTAAATAAAATAAAGCAAGTAAATATGTGCATACATAGCTCAAAACCAGACCTTCTTTTTTTTCCAAGCTAAACTCACTTTTTAGCATTGCTGACTCCCCAGCAGGCACTAATTCTCGGACAATCTGACCATCATCCTCATTTTTGTCAAGCCATCTGGTTTACAAACAAAAGTAAGTTATATTTGAATAATTAGGATCTAGCAGACCTTTCAAAATCTAGGCTGGCTCCACACATAGTAAAAAATCCACACGACAGTAAAAAAATTTTACAGGGCTCTTTATATCCATTAGCTTTGCAGGAGCTTGACCAGACTGTACAGCAGTCACACTTTTAAATCTCCACTATTCCAAGAAGAGAGTTCATGAGAGCCCTGCTTACAGTAGATAAGCATCTGCTGTGATGTCCATCTGTTTGGAAAGCACAAACGCCACAGCCACCAGTTGTTCCTGTAAATGGGTAGTCTCAGTCTCTTTAAGCATTGACCTTCATTGACCAGAAATATTCTCAGCCTTTATTACTAGCCACTTTGATTACAAACTTTATAGCATCTAAGTTATTTAACCTCCCCCTTTTTTTTAGTGTTTGATTACTCTGGCTTACTATCACTCTTGCTTTCCTTATAGATAAGTACATTATCCTTTTTTCCTTCATCAGGAACTTCATGAATTACGCTGTTCCCATTTTCAGAGCAGGGCATGTGGAGGCAGCCGGCACCAGCCAAAGGAAGGATTTCCTTTGTTTCTCAACATTAATGATCCAACTAGACTGATTAAGAAGGAAAGCTGGGCATAAAGCAAAATGTAATATGATCTCAAGGGAAAAACAACTGAAAGGAAGATGGAGAGGAACAAACTGCTGATCCGGTAACCTTCACAGTTGCTCCTTCAGCCTCAGGGGTGAAGGAATTGCAGCTCCAGCCCCATCATACACCATACAGCAAATATTGTATGACAACAATAAGGGCCCTGGCAGAGGCTCCTCACTTTCCACTTGAAATCCAAACTGCTGCAGCACACAGAATATTCCTGTATCCATCTGCTTAGGGTCAAGTTTCCCTCAGCAGTACACTGGGGCCGTTTCAGTTCCCAAACATCAATGTATGAGAGCACAAGCAGTTCCCAGAAGGTCCCTTCTTTCTAGGTACACAGTTATCTGCAGCAGCATCTTTTGCAGTTAAAAATACCGTTGGAAACCAGTGGGAGTGAATGAAGAACCAGTGAGCAAGCTCTGGCAGGTCATGCAGGGTATTTAATTTGCTATAATACTCCCCAGAACTAGAAAAAAGAAAACCAAATCCCCAGACACTGTTTCTTTTTAAAGACAGCCACACAACCATGCAAATGACATCAGAATCATAGAATCATAGAATCATAGAATCACTAGGTTGGAAAAGACACACCAGATCATCGAGTCCAACCATTCCCATCAATCACTAAACCATGTCCCTCAGCACCTCATCCATCTGTGCCTTAAACATCTCCAGGGAAGATCACAGAAGACCTGCTTCTACACAAACACGTGCAGCACAAGTGCACTGCGAGCTTCCTGCAACGTCACTGTGCCACATGTGTTCTCCTTGCCTGATCCTCACACGAAAAAGGAGGGGAGCTCACTTAAATGGCTCCATCTTTGATTTTTCTGATGTGTCAGCATGCACAGAAACCAGCGAACAACCCTCATAAAAGGAATTTGGGGACATGAACAAATGCCCACTGAGAGTTGGATCAAACATATGGTATCTCACTGGTAATAAACCAGCGCAGCTTAGAGTCATGACCAGTTGGACTCGCCACAGCGACCAAGAAGTAACCAGATATTCTGGAAGATGAAGGATGATAGGTCTCCATTTCATCCATCTGAAGGAGCATTATCTTTTTAGTCTTCTTCTCTTTCTTCCCACCCAGAACAAAACAATAAGCGTGAAGAAACCATGCAATAAACCCCACAAACCAACAAAACAAATCAAATCAAAACAAAACACACTGGGAAAGAAATCCAAACATGAGCTAGAGCTGGACAGTTGCAGAAGCATTAACAGCAAAGCCTTCATGCAAAAGAGGTGCATCCAGCCCCACCACACAGGCACAAATCTCCACTCCCAGCTCCCCCTCTAGGCTTTGGTGAGTTGTCGGGTATGCCGTCTACCCCGTATTCTTCCCTTTCACCTTGTGAAGCAGGTGGCCATGTGCACGTGGCTCGAAAATGGATAAAGGCTAAGAGGGTCAGCATGAAGGTGATGAACATGTGAACGCAGACACCATGTGAGGGAATCAGATGCATTATTGTGCCTCAGCACAGGCTGAGAGGTGTAGAGGGGGTAAAGGAGCGTAAAACTGTGGAGAAGACCATGAAATTGATGTCAAGAACTGAGCAAAGGTGGAGTGAAAGGAGGCATGTCAGGAACTGAGCAAGGGTAAATTGAAATAAGTGAGAACAGAAGCATGCCAAGACATCATGTTGCCTTGAGAAAGGAAGACTTTGTTCATGTTTTGGGGTCAGGGGATTTTTTTTACCTGTTAGAACTGGTCCTTAATAAATTTGTATCATGTAGTTCTTGATGCTGGCTCAGGATTCATGTCCTTGAACAGGTATTGTTGCTAGGGGAATCACGTCATCCCAAAAGTCAAGATGCTTCTGTGTACATGGATGTTAACTGGGCCCACAAAGTAGACAAACTTCTCTCCTACTCCTGGTTTTAGTGCCCTGCAATCTGCTGTTTATGCTGCCAGTGCACGTGTTGTTGTTTTCTGTTACCTTTGCCATTGGTGATGTTTTAGGGAACTGTAGGACAAATCTGAGTGAACTGGTTCTGTGGCAAGGTGGCAGGATGAAAACACATCCCACAAGAAACAGACCTCTGTGTGCAGCATGTAAAATGTTAACTTCTTTAGCAGTTAGGATGGACAAGGGATACCAACCCAGAAAGGAGGACACACCTCTAGATAGTGAAATTGTATCTACTAGTGTGGGTAGCTACTGATGGCAAAAGGAGTATGTCTTGGATTAGAAAAGTCAGAGTTTTATCAGCAGAAGTAGATTAAGGCTCCTGAGAATGTCCCAGGTGAAAGAATAGCCAGAAGTGGCAGAAAAACCGCTTTTCCAGCAAGATAACTTTAACTACTAACAGAGAAAGTATTTGGGTGAGCAATGCCATTGTGTTCCTTCCCTTCAGCACATATGCTTCAATATCCTAATTTTACTTCAATGTGATTCCAATAGCGTATCACCGAGCTGCAGAATGGAAGCAGGGGTTTCCAGTTTTACATTGAACACAAGTGGACTGGCACATCATAAACACATCAGGCTGCAGCAAATAGAATTTTTCAGTATAGTGCCATCATACCCTTAATGCAAAAGACCTAGCAAAATCTTTTATTTTACCTGAGCTTCCATACAATTTCAGTGCATGTTATTTGTGTAATTCACTGTGAGTTTTTCAAGGGTGTAGTTGTGTCCTGTATCATACGCTTAGTTGTAAAGAGAAATTGTACACCCTATAACCTAAAGCAGATGCAAATATGAAAAGCCACTTCAGAGACAACTTCTACAGGATCAGAGTGTCATGGAAAAAATATATTATGACATCATATTTGAGATTTGGTAGATGATAGGCTGTGTGCAATTAGAAAGATTAAAACACCAAGATGTGGTTTTGTGTGTGTATGTCTTTAAATATCACCTATAGATGTAATAATGTGTAAAAATATAGACATTTCAGTCTATTTTTAGGAAGTAAAAGGAGGTTTCTCTGGATCCTTTCCATGACGAGAACTTGTGGCATCTGATTGAATAAATGTTCTCTCACAGAAGCCTCTAGTGCATCATTCCATTCATAGTCTGCCTGCTGTCCTTCAGGGAATTGACAATGTACCCTTATGTTTGCTCTGGAGAGAAATTAGTATGGTGCAGTCCATGTACTTAGAAAAAAATGTAATAAAGTACCATTGAAGATTTC
The DNA here is from genome assembly GCF_032191515.1 of Phaenicophaeus curvirostris. NCBI lineage: Eukaryota > Metazoa > Chordata > Aves > Cuculiformes > Cuculidae > Phaenicophaeus > Phaenicophaeus curvirostris. Next base: position 73,028,195 of record NC_091431.1, read on the forward strand.
AGTGGAGCCCTAATGATTTATATCATATAAAATCCTATCCTATTATGAACTCATGACTTGGCCTGATTGAAAATTCTTTTCTGTCTGGGATACAAATATTATCAAAAATAGTCTATCTTAGAGAATGTCAGCTAGCCCATTCCTAGTCTTCCCCTGAGCCTTGAGGAGAAAACGAAATCTGAAGAACTCAGATCTGAGCTTCAAAAAGGTTTGCCTACGGTTCTGGGGCAAAAGGTGAACCTCTTCATTTTGAGCTTTTTAGTGGCATTCATAATCACAATATCTAAACCACATCAGGCACTATAAGGCATAAATCATTCATTTGTGCCACTGAATGATTCACTATTCAGTATCTAAAAGCATGGATATTATCATGTCATGTGGTCATAAAGGGGAAAATAATACTGCAATGCATCCAAGTGATGTACTAGTAATTCTGCAAATAACACTTGGAGAAGTTACATGCATTTACTTCTTGCAAGCACAGATCACAGATCAAATGACTGCTTTAAAAAGATGTACAAGCCATTCCCTATGCAGCCAGCTGTTTTATGTGTTGAAAGCACAAGCCTAGGAGTCATTATTTCTCTATGCTCCTCCTGAATCTGACACAAACTCACAATTAATCCATTTAGCTTCACTTTAGCTCTGCTGGCTCCCTTGTACAACAAAGACAGTGCTTCTCATAGACCCCTTGTGACTATTAGGTAACAGAGGTTCCTACGGAGTCATAAAAAAAGCTTTCAAATTAAAAGATGAAAGATAGCCATGTATATAAATATGGAAATAACAAGAACAGTGACTTCAATGAGTTATATGCAATGAAGATTTATAAGGACATCCTACAGACATTAGTTGCAGTGGATGCTGGTTAGCCAGCCCTTTGCTATATCTGCTCTCCACATGCTGGTACAGAGTAGTTTTTACAGACACATAAGAAGCTTTCTGCACAGGTGAGATGTGTTTCTGTGGAAGGTGTTTTGTCCTCTAGCTGTGTCACAGGAGCAGCTAAGCAGCAGGAAGTCAATAGAGCAGCTTCCAATAAAGACACAGAAGCACGATTGGTTTTCTCCAGACCATGCAATTGTGCTGTGTAAAAGAGTGGAATTTAACTAGGTCTTGGAGCTGAAGGCAACAAGGACATCAACATGTCCACTGACTGGCCAAGCAGAAGCAGGAGCTTTCCTGATTTCCCCCAGATCGAGTCTCTGACTAATCTCACTTGCACTGGCTTACCAAAAGAAGGCTGCTCTTCTTGGCTAAGCCTTCTTCAACATCTCATCTCTGAAGAAGCAGGAGAAGTAAGCCTCCCTAGCTCTTGCCAAAGCAGCTAGGACATAAGCTGTCCTTGGCCTACAGGACTGGAGGGGAACATCCAAATGCTGCAGGTCATGGAGACATTTATCTCTCACATGGAGGATGCAGTGGGTGAGCACCTTCGCCCTCAGATATCTCCAGACTCCATGACGACACCCGTATACTGCGATGATGCCCCCGTCTCTCAAGAGACACAGGCACCAAAGATAGTGAGAGGGAGCAGCTGTCCCTGTGTTTGGAGGTGATCAGTCATGTTACCTTCTCAATCTGAGAGGAAGAGATAATGCTGGCACAAGGACAACAAATAAAGTCATGCAAACAACATTGATATCACTTGGAAAAAGAGACATTAAGAAAGGTAAGAAGAGTGGAATTCCATCACTTGTGATTTGAAGCCTGAACACACACCATGAATATTTTGGGAAGAACGCCTTGAGTTTTATTTCTCCCTTCATTTTCAGTTCCTGGCCTGAGGGGTGTGCTCTGATGCTTCTGACCTACTGGTGTAAAGCTAAAGGGAATGAGGCTATTGCTCCAAACCAAGGGAAAACATCCAGTTACAGAGTCAGGTAAGGAGACAATTCAAACTTTAAAATGAGCCATCTGCGCAGTGCAGTTAAGCACAGCAGTATCGCTGAGGCGTCTGTGCAAAAAACTCTTCATTGAGACACTTCATGTGCAAGTAAAAACCTGCCTCACTTATCTGCTTAACTCATTAAATATATATGGTTCTTAAAAATGTACCAAAAGGCACCAAAAATATGGTGTCTTGTCCTTTGAAAAGGGAGAGACTGGCTTGCTTTCCACAACCAAGATGACATTGCATCTGCTCCTCTGTGCTGCCTCTCCAGCAAGTTTGCTCTCTGATGTTATGCGATTCTAGTAAAAAAGAGGCTGAGGCTGGCTCCTGTTAGGTATTTGTCTGACTCCACTCGTTATAGTGGAGTTCTTCCTGATTTACAGTGACAAGAGAGAAGTAATCAGCTTAGTGCTTTTACCTTTGTTTGAAATTTAAAAAGTAATTGTGTTTGTGTTCTACAATTTCGCTAGTCCCCTAGGAGATGACTTTTAGAACAGGTACTTGATGTTAAATGGAGCTCAACAACCTTCCATCTTACAGAGTGGGCATCCTGACAGGACAAGTGTGACTTTATAGGGCACTGAACTACGCTTAAGTAGGTCTTTTGAGTTTTCATCCAGTTGTTTCTGGTTTGTGCTGCAATGTTGAGGGAGACCCTAATTAGTGTCAAGACAGATGACACATCTCATTCCCCATGGGAAGCCCCAGTACAACACATTTGTTTTGGCCACTTGATGTCTAGGAAAGAGAAGAATACATCTATAGCTCACTCATGGGGGTAAGTTGCTGCCCTCTGCTTTGCCTCTGTCTACATGATATGCATTTCCCTTCATACAAGTTGCTGTCATGATGGCAGCAAAACAATTTTGCATTCTTCCAACACAAGAATAGCATCCCATTGCTCCTGGAAAGATGGGATGTGCATGTGAAGGACCAGAACCTCATCCCACACATGCAATAAAACCAGCAGATTGCAGAGGGTGTTTTTGCAGCAGGCAATTCAGTGACACTGGATGTGGTACTGGAAGGTTGCGTTTTACCTTTTAGAAATTCTCTGTATTACTGAACTAGTTGCTAAGAAGTTCACAATTCAGGCTGCTGTTTGTTTGTTAAGGAGAGTTAACTGTATCTTAAACCTCCCAATCCACAGATTCGCTTTCAGGCTTAGCAAAAATAAATGAATGAATAAATAAAAAGGATTAAGCTGTGCTCAGAAAATTCCAGTCTTGGATAGCTAAGCTCTTCAAAGTCTGGAAAATGCATAGATGGAGGCATAATTTGCAAGCATTGGTTCCAGTACCTGTAGCAGGGGAATTCCACAGCCTCACTTTCTGGCTGTCCTTCTTCCCTCACTATCACTTTGGCAAGGTACCAGCCACTGCTTCCTCCTTTGCCATCATGCCCTATCCTCACCCTCCTCACCTGCTTCAGCGTTACTGCTTCAACGAAGAATTCATCAGCCTTTGAGAAGGAGAAGAAAAAAAAGGTAAGGCAATATATCTCCTTAAAAGCAAACTAACAAACCAAATTTACTATTGCAATCAAACCAACATCATCAGCACGCTGCAAGATAATTCTTCACAAGATGAAGGAGAAAGTATGAATTAATTTAGCAAAGAATGAAAGCTCGAATACTTGTGCTAGATGTATAACGTTAGATTTACAAGTATATGATCTGCCATGATTTTAAATCTCCCCTGTCACTGCATGCCCTCTGCAACTGTAAAAAAAAAGGAAAGTGATTTGATTAATAAGAAATTGATATAGAGAGGCAGGAAATCCAAGTTCAAATCTCTGCTCATGTATCAGCTTTTTTCCTGGTCTGCAAGCATTAGTTGTAGTTGCACAGAGGTATTGCCAGATGCTCTGGTTGTGTTAAGAAGTTGGTGTGAACCCTGACCATCAGCTAAATACCCCTATACTCCATGACAGACACAAATTTTACATCTTTCCTTTCACCCACACCCCATGGAAAAGGGCTCAGTTTACCAGTCTACAGATTAGCTCAAGATATGGCCCCTCAGGACCAGAGCTCTGTTACCCAAGATGACACTGAATGTGATGGCTGAAGGAAGAGAGATTTGTTAGAAAAAGCGAATTAGTCCTCTGGGACTCGTGCCAGACAAATATCTATGGTACATGTACAGACACACACATGTGTATGGTAAATACTTATTTAAATGAACAGCATATCTAAAGCATATAGACCAACAAATATATAGACATGACTGCAGTGGATACCATCTAGCTGAGATGCCTCGTTAGGCAAGAGAAAGCTAACCAAACACTGATTCATTTGTTCTTCCTCTCCCAAAAGACCATAAACCACATACTGTAGTAGCATCTATCCAGCTAGGTCCCAGAAAGCATGGTGGGAAGGCACTATTTATATAAATACTTAAATTTATTGAAGCAATCGTATTTTTTTCCAAACACTTAAGACTCCAAACTGATCTTTGAAATAAAGACAAACTAAACATACTGCCACTGATTTAGGTGTTAATCATGGGTTTCCATCCATCAACAAGTGTTACTTCCACACATTAACAAGTGTTATTTACACACTCAAAACTGCTGAATTGAGTATTTAAGTTATAAAACCTCACTGACTTAGCCTAAGTCAAAGAAGTCTAATTCATTAGGCCTGATGTTCATCTTACTTATTAACAGCTAATACAAATTAATGAGTAAGTAACTAAATGGAAATGCAGCACGGCAAACACCTAATTTAGAGGCATCTTTAAATTTTAACTTCTATACAGGCTGTTAGTTTGCATCTGCAAGCAAACTTTCCATGTTAAATTGATAATCAAGGTTCTATTGGTTTAAGTGGCTGTAGATTAGAGACCGCACTGACTTAGCTACATTTCTTTTTAACAGGGTATCTGATTTAATTAGTATAGATACATTCATTCAATCCTCAGCTTGTGAATACACAGATTCTAAGTTTATCAGGATCAGTTTTAAACAGCTTCCAATTCATTCAGCAGCTTTTAGTTCCTTGTGCCAAAAGAGGAGTTTTTCATTAACAGACTACAGTTTAGTTTATAGCATCTGGATATTATTAATCACATTGATTGATTTCTAAAATATTTTTTCCTATTTTTTTACCCTTCATGCAAATCATCCTATAACTCATTTTTTTAGAGTAAAAATAAAGCAGGCATCATCTGTGTTTAAAATACTCATGTCTTCTGTAAACCAGGCATCTTTTTTAGGAACAGTCTTCATATCACCACCAATAAAATTACTCATTTAGCTACCGTTTTGGCAAAGCAAGACTTTGCTAAATGACAAAATGCTATCATTTACAGCTTGGACTTACCTTTTAAAAGTAAAAAATCTATGATGTAAGTACATAGGCAGAAATATGACTTTTGCAATTCCATGTCTCCACACCTTTAGATCATTTAAAAGCAGAACGAGTTTTCCCACTAAGTTAATGCCATGTGTTTCCACCAACAAGATTTACAGGTATAAGAAAACTTTTAAAGGCTAAAAACTCAGTGATTTCATTGAAAATCTGGAAATTCTCGATGCTTAATGGAAAATCCAAAGCATGAATGCATATTTCAGAACCTTAAATTCAATTGCTAATTTTGAAAACATAACACCTTTTTATCCTCATTTTCTTTCCATTCCAACTCTTCAATCAAACAATAACACAAAGGACCCAGAAATCTGAAGAGTTCTGTGATCAGATTTTGAAAACCTCCTCCAGGAGATATTGATTACATTTTACCAGTCTAAGTTGGACCCCAGAGATCCAAAATGTGCCTCATAATTGAATAAGCATTGAGTAGGCTGACCCCATAGATCAGATAAGCTTTAACTACAGTTTGACCTGCTCATTATCCCTAGCTTTCCATGGAACCAGCTCAGTCTTCAGTTCATGCCATTTCCACTCTGCATGGGCATAAAAAAACACATTGAAAAGTAGACTGAAAATAAGACAAAAAAATTGAGTGCAGGACAGATGAGGGGGAGACTGGAGGAAACTTAATGGAAACTCACAAGGCTTTTAGTCCTGTTTTTGACATTAAATAGGATGCTTTTCCTTCCCTTTCCCAGGAAGCCAATTTTTTGCCATATTTGAGGGAAGCGAAACAGCTTTCTGTTGTTCTTAAGAGATGGACAGACTTCCTGGAAGCCTCCCCTAACCCGAAAATTCAATTTCAACAGCCAATACTCAGCTGGAAAGCAAACCAGGAGATGTTTTTGTGAACATGTCAAGTAAGGGCACACTGTCCCTGACTCAAAGCTCCCTCCTAATGCAACCTGTTATGATGCTCTGTGGACTTGATTGACTTCTCCCCACTCCTAAACTGGCAGGGAAATCAGCCAGGTTTGCGAATGCACATCTGAAAAAATCTGCAAACCATTACACACTTCAAAACCCATCTCGAGGAGCTGCTGTGTGAACTTACGTTGCCTTTTTCAAATTTATTGACAGTGTTGATGCAGTTGTAGAGAACACGCTCTCCTGTGTCTCCCTGGTCACCAATGAGGCAGACAAAGACGTTGGCATCTGTGCCACTCCCACTTACCGTCCCGGTGCAAACTGTCACTCGATATTTAATCACTGTGGAGACATAAATTAATGAAACAATCTCAGCAACAAAATTAATTTCCATTAAAATTTACTGCATTTTTCACAGACCTGAAATAAATTTTAAGTGTTCATAATTCCAGGTGGTGCTTCTATTAATGCTTTGGGGTTTATATTCTGTTTTATGCTGTTAGAGCAAGTCCAGAGGAGACCATAAAGATGTTCAGAGGGCTAGAACAATTCCCATATGAGGACAGGCTGAGGAGTTGGAGTTGTTTAGCCTGGAGAAGAGAAAGCTCAGGGGAGACCTTAGAGAATCTTCCAGTGCCAAAAGGGCATCCAGGAGAGCTGGGGAGGGGCTATAGATCAGGGAGTGCACAGGCAGAGTGAGGAGGAATATTCTTAAGATGATAGAAGGGAGATTTAGATTAGATATGCTTTCCTGTGAGGGTGGTGAGGCCCTGGCACAGGTTGCCCAGAGATGTTGTGGCTGACCCCTTGCTGGCAGTGCTCAAAACCAGTTTGGATGAGGTTTTGAGCAACTTGAGCTAGTGGAAGTCATCCCCACCCACAGCTGGGTGGTTGGAACTGGATGATCTTGAAGGTCCCTTCCAATCAAAACCATTCTATGATTGTCACTAGGAGGGAAAAACTAAATAAATAAAGACCAGAAATTTTAAGAAAATCCATAAAACTCCTCCAAGGAAGCACACAAAAATGTCATCCACTTCAGGTAAAACCTCAGGAATTGGAGTGCGTGGCCTCCTTGGGGTCCCAGCCATTCTACCTTCACTAATGCATTCATAAGAGGGTCCTGGTGATGGGGAATCTAAAAACATCACATTCAGCATCCAGAAGCAGACAAAAAGTATTAAAAATGGCCAAATGCTCAGAGACACAAGGAATACTCTCTTCATGTTGGGTTTATGTGGTAGCACATGTCCAGTTGCTCCTATATCCAGGAGATCCTCATAGAACAGGAGGCTGCATTCTATCTTGCTTGCTTGTTACCTGTGAAATCCTTATTTAGGATCTTGTTGTATGGTTTTTGAGCTGACACATTCCTCTCCCCACCCTGCCCTCATATCATCTTGTAGGAAGAAGGTTTTCCAGAAGAAATTTCACAACAAAGGAACAGCCTACAGACCAACCTTCCAGAGAGAGAAAACCTTTTCTCCAGCATTGGGAGATGACAAGAGGTAATGCTTCCCACCCTCTCTCCCAAACTTGCCTGCAAGCCCAAAACGTGGGTGCTACATCTCATCTTCACTCAGCACAACTGCTCTTCATGGGAAAGTGCCTGCATTTGAACTCAAGCAGCCCTCTCCTCAGTTGATTAAAAATACATTTCAAAACCTGGTTTATTTACATTTTAATAACATCTGCAATTACAATTACTCTTCCTCTTCTGAGGAACTGCTCAGCTGCATGCAGATCACTGTGTTAATCAGAAATTTCACGAAACAGGGGACTCATGGACTATAGAATGTGGAGCCCCATTGGGCACTTTGATGGAAATGTGGGAAATCCCAGTGGCAAACCTGAGATGTCCTGCACTCTGAAACTCTCCTCCAGGTACAGTTAATTCTTGTGACACAAGGTCAGGACAGAAGTGACCACTTTAGGAAGCCAATACAAGTTCTGCGGTTTTCCTTAATTAAAACTCCAGTACAACTGTACTTAACCCAATAGAAACTTCTGATTGCTTACATGTACTGAAAGGTGGCTATGCTCATGCACAACTCTTCTGTGTGGTTTCCTTTACATTTATATATATAGCTGCATAAATGTGCATATAACTAAATAAAATTTTAAAGCTGAAAAATGATTGTTAGACTTCAGACTGCATTTCAGCTAAGCATGGTTTTCGTGAACATCCCTTCAAACCTGGCATTTCACATTTTGAGAAAAATACAATTAAAAAAAAAATAGCTCTGGAAGAAAATGTGCTGTGGCCAGATCTCTCCCGTCTCCCACCACAGAGAAATATGCTCAGAATAAGGGCTTAGGATTTCTGAGGCTTCATGCAGTTAATGATGCACACAGAAAATACTGCAGAGAGAAAGTGCCAGAAAGAGAAGATAATTGAATTGCATCAGTCTGCCTGTACATCCCTTACACAAAGAGGGTTTCTTTCTATTCAAGTCCTAAGTGAGCCCCTGCATGGTGCCTGTGGCTCTCACCTGGCATGACTTCAGTCACTAGAGATCCCTCTGCAGGGAGCTCTCGCACGATCTCATTGTCGTCTTCATTTATATCTAGCCAACGGCCACAGTTGAACGAGTATTTTTCTTTTGTCAGCGTTTTCAGCAGAGTTACCTTCATTAAACCAAAACACTGCGTGAGTTCACAGGCTTAAAGACAAAAAAACCAACAAGCTCCTGACAGGTTTTTGCCTGGGAAGCAAGTGTAAGAAGCAACAGAGAAATAACAGACATTAATAACGAGACCATCATTCAAACTTGCACATCAGTTACACACACAGCAAAGTCTGTCACAGATGACGGCTTTTCATTCCTCCTCTCTCCAATCACTCCATGGTGTCTGAAAATTTTGATGGATACAATGGCTCTCCGTAATTGCTTGTCGTATGCTACTGTATAAATCCACAGAGAAAAGTTGTGGATGGTGCTTGCACTGCTGATCCCTGCAGCTCAAAACCAGAGCATGACACATTGAGAAAACACCTAGAAAATAGCAGCAAGGATGGTCAGAGATCTGCAGTGGCTTCCCAAGGAGTAATGAGCAAATAAGCTGGGCCTATGCAAATTGCTGGAAGAGGAGGTGAAGGGAGGGTATGATGGTTTACAAAATCACAGGTGGCATAGAGAAGGTAGAGGGGATCAACTATTCACTCTTCTGCTGCAAGAAATAGAGAGCATCAAATGTTGCTTGCATAGTGAAGTTCAAGCAAAAAAATGGACACAATTGACCTGTGAAGTCCTTGCCAAAAGCTATTATGGTTGCTAAAAGTTTAAATGTTCAAGAGGAGACTAGAATTTTTGAACAAGTAAATGGTAGAGAAATAGAATCATAGAATCATAGAATCACCAGGTTGGAAAAGACCCACTTGATTATTGAGTCCAACCATTCCTATCAAATACTAAATCATGCCCCTCAGCACCTCGTCCACCCGTCCCTTAAACACCTTCAGGGAAGGTGACTCAACAACCTCCCCGGGCAGCCTGTTAAATATACTAAACACGTTGTATTTAGTAGATCTGTTCAGGTGTAAATAGTTGGAAACTGAAAGAATGTTAGGGTGAAGTATCATAACCGCTTGCCCTTTTCTCACTGCTCTCTAATATGCACGTCCGTGACACAAGACAGAGGATGTTGGTCTAGACAGACTTTTGACCTGACCAGTGTGGCTGTACCTGCGTTCTTGCCATAGAAAATGGAAGCCTACGCTGACATGAAGCAAGCCTCTCATAAAATGTGTGAGGACTGGAGCAAAGCATTGTTAAGGCTTCGTCCAAGTTTCTAGATCATAAAATGCATGCACAAGTGATGCGATTCATGTGTCGTGAGCCTGATGCATCCAGGAAAACATCAGATTGGCTGTATATGGCCAGATTAATTTCACACATCTTCACCAGGTTTGCTTAGACACTTCAGTCCAAACTGAATCCTAGACACATTGCAAGATCCCTCATCCTCCATGAATATAATTTCTGTTCAAGGAAAGAAGATATTCCAGGAAAATGTGTAGCTATGGAAGATCTAAGCATTCTTGCTCATCACTTATGAACAAACCAATAGACATGATTGCAGTAGCCCAGCACTTTCTTTTTGATGAATCACAGCCAGACACTTTCTACCATCATATGATGAACACAACAGTACTTGATGTCCTCTCCTCACTGGAAAGGCTTTGGCTGCTTTCACAGCTCCCTAAGAATACAGGAGAGCAGAATCTATGAACACAACTTAGAGGAACATGAGAAAGACCAGCCTAAATAGGCCACAGAAGGAGTAGGTTTGCTTCTCTATAGAGTAATGATGTCTCCCCTTCCTGAAGAGCAAGGGAAAAAACTCCTAGCAGCAATGTGGAGGGACTAGAGTGGTCTGGTGTGCAAAGGATGTAGAAATGTGGTTTTCACCATTGATCTGGGCGGTTGGGAGCTGCCATTTCCAGAGCTCTCATTTCTTATAGTTCTGATTTTCCATTAATACCTGGGATGAACTAAGAGAGATGGAAAGGAGAAAGGAGTTTTCCCAAAAAACACTAAATGGATCCTTCTCTCCCACATATGCTTTTTTTCCAAATGGTATAAAGTGCTCTTTTCATATCCCATTTTCATGCAGGATTCCACCTCTTGACCAGGACTGTCTATAAAAGGTGGCACCTCTGCGCATCAAAGTCAGCTGCAGCTGAGCAACTCAGTGATCCAGGACTGACAATGCACACCTCTGTGACCAATCTGGCTTTTCATGCTTTCTTGCTGTTCCCTCACCTTATTCAGATGCCAGCCAGCAAAGGGATTTCTTTTCTCATGCCATATCCGAAGCTTGTAAAATGTGCCCAGATCAGGGAGCTCGATCTATAAAGGGGAAGGAAAACGCATTATCTGTTTCTTTAAGTCAGCAAAGCATCTGAACATCACTTAAGAGCCAAATCAGAGAGTAATCAAAAACTAAAGTAAAAAAACAATTATGTTCTTTAAAATTAACAAGTCCTACTCCACAAAGGTAGATTAATGCCTCTATTTTAAGGAGAGGAGAACATATAAATAGAATCCCAACACTTTAAATCGTGAGAGCTCCATTAAATCATTCCTCCCAGAAAGAGCTAAGGCCAGTTCTAAGGCTTCAGCTCTTTCCCAGATGCCATGCTTCTTCCTGAAGGCATTTAGGGCTGCTGAGGCAAAGAAGGTTAAAGTTTTTACAGATAAATCCTTTGTTTCTCAGTTTTTCTCTGACCAGACACCAGTTAAGTTTTAAACATTTTTATTCCTAAATACATGAAGATCCTTCCCAGCCTCCAAACTCAACAGACACAGAGAACACAGAGAAACACAGAGAAACTATTAACCTTAGAGAAGCATGGTCTAAATGAGTGGATTAGTCTGTATCATAAGGGAGGTTGTTCCTGAGGGAAAGACTATCAGCTTCAGGAGCCTCAAATATGTGGCACTCAGAACCAACATGACTTGAAGCCATCACCACCTGAGCACCCAGGAATACCAACCTAAGCCCACTTTGGAGAAGACAAGGCAAATCCACAGGTAGGGAAATCAATTGCATCACCACCAATCTTAGTGACTTCACCTGAACTTCAGTAGGATCTATTGAAGTAAAGATCTCATGCTGCTGATTTCCTGTACATGGCTGAAGCTTATGCTCTTGAAAACAACGCCAAGCCAGATTTACCACTAGCACAAGATTCATACCATGAACTTGTCAGTTTGCCCAGTTTCAAAGTTGTCTGAATTGTTGTCCAGCTTCATCTCATCTGATTTCCCCTTGTCTCCATAAATCTGGAAGAAGATGGTAGCATCTGTCCCTGCGTTCTTAATGTCACTTGTCCAAATCCACAGAGACCAGGGGTTTTCTACAAAGAAAGGTTTAAGGCATTTTGTTTAAAAATTAATTTTTAAGGATGTCCTGGAAAAAAAACATATTTCTTATTCTTTCCCCTGGGTGGTAGAGAGGGAATCATGCTACAAATGAAGATCAAGATGTTTTATTTTTTTCTATGCAACTTTTATAGCTGCTACATGACATACAGGAATGACATTGCCTGGAAATATATCCTGTGTTTTCATTTAAAATTAAATAAGAAAAAACATAAATCAAGTGAAACATATTCTTCTGCATCATGAATTACAAAATTAATCCAGGGATGTGTTCCATCTCAGCAGATTCAGTATACTCCTGCAACGCCTAAAACTCTAGCTTCAAAGACCATTTTAAATCCAGGGGAATACCATCAGCTTTCTTTTTGTTGATGAGAAAGAGTCTCCAGGCTCATGTGTATGGTGCAATGCAGCTCCAGGTAGCTCCCAAAGCTTGCACCAAATGATCTGTGTCTGGAGCAAGAGGTATGGATAGAGCCATGTATTTCTTCATCCTGACCTAACGAGCCTTCCTGTGACTGTGTCAATCACCGTAGATGCGCCTTTCGGAGGACTGATTGGCTCGGAGCCCATTGAGGAATCTGTAGCCACGCTGCATTGTGTGGGGCAAACATGCTCAGAGCAACATGAAGTCATTTTTCAAAAGTTTTAGAATCATTTAAATGCCTAGATCCCTCCTGACCTCGGTTACTCTAAGGGACGTGCCCAAAGATAGTGGCAAAGCTACATAATTTTTTATCTCTTAAGTCTTCACCAAACATTTTAACAGTAAGAACAGTCCACTTGCAGCAAATTTGCATTCATTTTCATATCAGAGGATGGTTGCACATGTAAACGTGACATTCTTTCCTCTAAAGATCCTCTCATCTGCATTCTTCATTGATAATAATGTGTTTCTCTTCTGCAGGCCTTGCAGCACCTACAGGAGAGGGAACAGGTTTCTTTCTTGACTCAGACATCAGCTGAATTATTAACAAAAACTAATGGAAGAATTGCTAACCCTTTCGGTATGCCTGAACCCACATGAGCACAGCTCGACCTTCAGAGCCCAGAATGGAATATAAAAAATACAATGACGTGCATATAAATTAGATTTTTACTGATCTGCTTAGCATTGGACTGTAAAAAAAGAGTCAACAGCAAAAAAAATTGAGAGGGGAAAGTAAAAAAGTTTTGCCTTTAGTTTAAAAATTTGTAAAATTTTGGTGGCCACTCCCTTCTGAAAGGCACCAAGTTTTATCTGGGCAGCAATGAAGCTAAAGCATGTTTGTGTGTGGCACATGATGTAGCTGCCTGATGTCCCTGGGGAAAACAGCAAGGGCAATTCAGACATCAGAGACTTCTCTCATCTGTCTGGTTTGGCCTCTCTGACCTCTTTCTGAAGAAAAGGAGAAGAGAAGTGATGCATGCAGGGAGGGGGAAAGGAGAACTTGTACCAGAATTAAATGCTGATAGAGGTCTGACAGGGGAGAACCACACAGGAAGGAAAGTGGGTGAGCTAGGTCTGCAGCTGCCAGAGGAGATCAGGCGTTTCCCCAAATACCCATCCTCATCCACCCAGGGCATGTTAGGCACATTCCCCTTTCCTATCCAAACGTGATCCAGGCAGTTTGTAAATTCTCGGAGCCAGCATAAATACTCCCCAGGGCACAAACACCAAGGGAGGGCTACACCCAATACACAGTTTCCAGGATAACTTTCAAGATAAAGGTGGAAAATAGAAAAAGAGTGAGAACAAATACAGGCTAGACGTTGAGCTGCAATCCGCTGCGGGAGCAGCTTGCAAGCGCTGCGCAAGGAGCCATTTCACCATGGATACCCAAAGTGAGGTTGAACCAAGCTTTGATCAGCTCTACAGAAAGGGACAGTCCTGCATGCACGGGGAGATAGGCGAGATGACATAATAGGTCTTTTCTAACTCCAAGTCTTGCGCTCCTATAATCTGGCAGCTAAAGGTCACGGATTTCTCAAGGCTAATGCTCTCTGTCTATCTCCTGCACTGCGGCAGCAGGGGAATTAGCCTGTCAATAACAATCGGAGCTGATAATAGAGGGTTAAAGGTTGCAGATGCTTTAGTTAAATGGACCGAGTCAGAGGCGCAATGTGGTTATAACACTAACATTTAGATTAAGTTTATTTAAATGAACTGCAGTTTAAGCAGGATCCCACTCGAAGCATTCAGATTAAAATGTATCTATTATCCTAATTAAAACATTCTGCTTACACATACACACTGGCACAGGCTGGATGGCAGGAATCCGTATTGCTTGGTGCAAAACCAGCCAATGAGACTGGATGCTGGAGCCATGTGTGGATGGATGAACATGCCAGTACACTGCCCTGCACGGTATGGAGCAAACGTGTGCCATTGCCTCCCTCTAGAGAAGCTTTTTCTTTCTGCTTTCCCCCAGGTATACATTTTTATTATATTTAGGATTTGTTTCTATCTGAAATAGGGTAGTTTTGCTTTTATAAGAAACACAGCCTGCCTGGTCTGCAAAGGAGAGATGGTGGCTGAGGCAGCCCTGAGCTCAGAGAAGCTAGGAAGGCTGCTAGGTGCAATTCCTTGTCTTAAGAAAATGAGTGCAATTTTTTCCCAAATTTCATTTCAAACTCAAACTAGGATATTCAAAGCTGAAAGTTACTCAGGACTTAGTTCACTTGAGCCTCTGGCCATGGTTCTACCCATGTCATAGTGCATGGGTGACACTCAGGGTGCTGTTGTGTGGCAGGACAGGACAAGGGGGAGTGGCCTCAAGCTTCACCAGGGGAGGTTCAGGCTGGACATTAGGAAAAGATTTTTCACAGAAAGGGTCATTGGGCACTGAAACAGGCTGCCCAGGGAGGGGGTTGAGTCACCTTCCCTGGAGGTGTTTAAGGGATGGGTGGACGAGGTGCTGAGGGACATGGTTTAGTGTTTGATGGGAATGGTTGGACTCGATGATCTGATGGGTCTTTTCCAACCTGGTGATTCTGTGATTCTATGATTTGAACCTACTTTTTAGTCTTCTCTGGCGCAGGGAAACCATTTCGTAGAGCTCCCTCTCTATGAGACCATCTCCCTCATCTTCATCCAGCCATTTCCCACACGGGAAGGTTTGCTCAATACCAGTGAATGGGCAGTAAACCACCACCTAGGAAAAGAGACAGGGAAGTTGAGTTTGAATACTCTGTTACTGGCAGCCTGCAGGACAGTGATACTGAAACCTTAAGCAACTGAAGCAAAGACAGAGATGGAGATCTTTGTCCTGCTCTCAAAATCAAATTTTCTGGATCAACATGAACGGGATTGGTTGCACAGTTCCCAAACTGGGATATACCTAGGTCTCATCTGTTCTGTTATTCTCACTTTTCCAGACATACAAAATGAATCAGCCAAGAAGAGTCAAAATACCTTCAGGATAAAGGGAATGGGAAGAGGCAGGAGTGGGAACTGTTTCCTGCATGGCTGCTGGGGTCAGTGCTGTCACTGAGCAGTGCATGTCCTGCATCACACCAGGGCAGGGTAGGGTTTTGCAGGAAGCACAAGAAAAAGCCTTCAGACACATCCTAAGCTGATTTTGCTTTCCAGGAACACTGCATTTCCTCCAAGCTTCAGCATAGGCAGCTGCTTCCCTCTCCACCCCCACCATTACACCCTGCTGATCTTGTACAAGATCCCACATCACACATTGTTCCACTACCTCCCAGTAGCAGCTGTGGTCAACCACTTCTTTTTTTCTGAGCTCCACAGCAACATCTAAAAACTTCAGGAAAGTCTGAGTGTAGATGATAACTTTGAAATGCTCAGCACAATCCAAGAGTGCACTTCTGTCTGGCCCAGTGGGGGAACATCTGAAGGTGCTTTTGGTGCTGAGCAAACAATACTGTCTATCTTAGTGGCTGCAAAGGGGCAATCAACCCAATTAGTGTGTGATTGACTCATGCATCTAATGTGCCTTTGAGGCAATCAGCTACTACCATGCATTATGCATAATATTGACTTGTTAAATACGGGATATTGTCATCCAAATAAAAGCAGATTTTTTTTTTTTAAACTGTATTTATCTCTTGGGGGCAGTTTATGAAAAGAAAATGCTCTAAGGTGTGCCTACAATTTAGCCTCACCTTCTCACAAAACCAGCCGGAACTGACGCCACAATTATCATGTCCAATGCTGACTCTGCTGAGAGGGCTGAGAAGAGCAGCTATCTCCACATTGAAGAGGTCTGTCCTGGCACGCTCAAATTCACCTCCTTCCAAGAAAATCTTCCCACTGTTCTTTAAGCCTTTGGAGCCATGGAGGATTACGTGGATCTTGGAGTTTGTGCCAGCTCCTCTGATATCTCCTGTCACTACAGCAACGTTGTACACAATACCTGAAGGAGTCAGGAATTTGTTTAGGAAGAAAAGAAGGGAGGAAAAAAGGCAGAGAGTAATAATTCTTATAGCATTTACATTGCATTCTACTGGTTTCCCACTGGTCTTTTTAGCTTTTGACTTACACATAGCGCAATGCTTCATTTGTTTTCATTCCACAGATACCTCTGAGAAATGCACGGCTATCTTCAGGCTGTCCAAGAGAAACAGGTTTGTGGTGAAAAACTCCCTGTTGTGTAGCCCAGTGGAAAAAAAAGTATGAGGGTTTTATCATCATTTGCTGATAATTAGGTGAAGAAAAACAAAAAATAGAATTGGCAAGTAAGTCACTTGATTTTGTGAGGTACAAGTACCAAATGTGTCAAAGGATGGAGAGGTGTTGCTTTAAACAGTGGTGCAAGATCTGTAGCACCACAAAACTCTGGAAATATGAGGTCAGCAGCCCATAATACAGCAGAAGCCAGCAGGACATTCGCTATAACTGTGAAAGCCTAAAGTTCTCAGCAAGACAAAGCCTGAGAGAGGTGTTAGACCAGCTGGAAGAAAGAAAAAATATTTCTGAAGAGAAGTCTATTTGCATAAAAGTTTACTTGTTTTTTTTTCTAACTCTGGCTGTTGATCTAAGAAAGGTAACATTTCTTCCTACAAGCCTTACTTCTCAGAAGCTCATTGAAAGTCATATCTTAAAGCTGTGTCATGGTACTGAATAAGGAGACACTTCTGTTAAGTGTAAGAGTGTTTTAGAGAGCATTTGTAAAATACCTGGGGCCCAAGATAAGTTATTTCTTCACTTACAGCACTTAGAAATTTCAATAGGGACTTTGGATAAAGTTGAAACATCAGAACTCTCTTCTAAACAATCCTCTCTTTCTAAAGTTTACATTAAAAATTGTATTCAAGCACGATTTACTGTGCATCCATCTTCAATAAAACAGGTGACAGCAGGAAAAAAAGCACAGTCATGAATGGCAAATGAATAAGGGAAGATTTTAATAAGTGAATTTCATTTTTTAAGATTTTTTTTCCCTGTCTTCCCCTATTTTTTCCAATATGCAGGCTGTATTCAGACTGTGTACCCCGACCTCTTTCCTCTTGCACATGCTGGGAGAATACAAGGACTGTAGATGTCTAAGACCATGCAATGAAGTAATGAACAGCTGTTCTGTGAATAGTCAAAGTGTTTATCTTTATACTAATGAATAAATATAGGCAGAATAATACCCAAATATTCTTCTGCCTCTTAGTAATTTGTCATATTGACTTGGCATCCAAGATTCTTTCAACAAAACCATAACTTTTGATTGTCTCTCCTCTAACCATGCTGGATAACCAAAAAGCCAATTTTAGGGCTCGCAGTCGTCTTTCTTTTTTTTTGTAAAAGAATGTGAGCTTCCCCAGCTAAGAACCTGAAGTACAATATACAGTACTGTGTGGCAAGTTGGTGACTGTGGAAATAGCAATCCAGTTTCTGAAAGCTGCTGAGTGACTTGTTGAAGTACAAGCCAGATCTTTCATCAATTGTCCACCAGCTCCCTATCCAGGTGAATCAAGGAATAAACCAGCATTTAGGTCCTACACAGCTTCACCAGTGGGACATGGAGGTGGGAAATGCAATGGTAGCTCAGACTCTCACACATAATAATCTGTCACCAGCAGAAGGTCCACTGAAAATCTTCCTTTGCATTAAACCTCATAAAGAAAACATGGCTAGAAGCATTAATTAGGCCTTTGTATCTTTGTATCTTCCCATTTCCCACCCTGGATTCAGCCCATGAGTTTACCTGTGGCTTCAGTGCCCCCAACAAGAATGTCCCTCTGGATCTTTCCATCATCTTCATCCAAAGCAAACCAGCGTCCAACTGGGA